>NC_140584.1:144166076-147012578 GCF_964204655.1 Triturus cristatus
GTAAATTAGGCATGGGAGGGCACAGAGATGTTTCGCAGCCTAGAGGATCGCCACCTCCGCGGGTATTGTTTACTAATTGTTCGGGGGGCTTCGAGGCCAACTCAAGTCCAGGGATCGGCAACCTCCGGGGCTTTGCAGGGTGGGCCTCGCCAGTCCCTGAAGCCTCGGTGGCCCTAGGCAGTGCCTAATTGGTTCTGTAATCACACGGACAGTACTCATGGTGTTATAAAGTGATACACTCATAGAACCCTTGCAGTTGTAGAATTACCCAGTCTTCATTTATGTAGTAGTCTGTTGGTTTATATTTGGTAGGCGCACTGCAAAATTACAAATGTTTTCCCTCATAACCTCCTATCAACCGCCGATTTTCACAATAAGCTACAGACAAGTGTTGTCAGAAAAAGAAGACCCATACACTCACTTATTTATTGGTAAAAAAAATAACCTTAATTAAAACAACACAAATAAATGGAAACGCAACTTTATTCGAAGAAACAACAGTATAACATGAAATAAGTGGGTGACACTCCTCCGGAAGCAGCTAACCCTAGGCAGACAACTACGCTTGCGAAGTTTGCATAGTTTGTGCTACTTCACGCTACGCGAATTGCATGTAGCACAGTG
This sequence comes from Triturus cristatus, assembly GCF_964204655.1. Classification (NCBI taxonomy): domain Eukaryota; kingdom Metazoa; phylum Chordata; class Amphibia; order Caudata; family Salamandridae; genus Triturus; species Triturus cristatus. The sequence continues at coordinate 144,166,701 of NC_140584.1, forward strand.
CAAAATCGCGTAGCGTAGTTGGCATTTTTTGCTCGCTCGCGGTCCACAACGTCAAGTCGGCGACCGTGATCGAGCAAAGTGACATCCCGGCGAGACTTTTTCCTCGTTCGTAATAAGCAACATCAAGTTGCCGATCGCGAGCGTGGAAAATAAACCTCCCAGCGAGATTCTCAACGCGGGGAGGTCAGGTTTCTCAATGCGAGTGGTCGCGTATGCTCGCGACCGCTCGCGATGAGAAACTACCAGTCCGCGTTGAGAAAGCTGCCGCTCGAGAAAAAACCTACTCGAGCGGCAGAAAACGACCGCTTGCTCTGTGCAAGATGCGGTTTGCAATGATTGCAAAGTGTGGCCAAGCATCCGACACTGTGCATTCATCGCGAACACCGTACTATGCAGTTCGCGTAGTGCTACGCGTATCTCGCATAGTGCGAAGTGCACTTCGCATAGCTGCGCGTAGCACTACTACGTGAACTATGCCCAGGGTTACACAAAACCTGCAAGACAAAAAAGCAACATAAGTATGTGTGCCATGTCCAAGATAAAGAGAAAGGTAGTCAGAATGAAAGGAAGAATGTGAGAATGGGACAGAGAGCGAGTGGGTGGAAGGGAGAAGGGGAGGGAGAGTCAAAAGAACAGAGGGAGGAGGAAACAGAGCGTCTGCCTACTGCACCCAGCCCTCACTGTTCACCTCCTGTAACCCGTGTGTCTGGGACACTGGGGTCCGCGAGAAAGAGTGTGGTCCAGCAAGTCCTTAAAATGAAACAGAGATATAAATGAGGCCAGAGATTACATTATTATCTACAGCAACATCGCTTGCCTGCACCTGTGCACCCAGGCTGCTGCACCATAGCCCCTTCCCCCGCACTGTGCTCAATTGCAGCTCCTGCACACCAAGGCTTCACTGCTCACCTGCCACCATCGGTGTGTCCAACGACATGCCGGTGCGAGCTCCGACTCCGGGGTGCCTCTCTCAGGGTGGCACAGCAGGTCTCTGGTCTGGGATGGTGTCTTGATACCACGATGGAAGGCACGCCCGCAATGCACTGCTGATGATGTCATATATTACATCACTCGTGACATGGTCAGTGACATCACTGATGACATCTCAAATGACATTATGTAAATGTAAATGTAAATGTACAGGAATTTATATAGCGCAAATCACCAAGCGGTCTCTAAGCGCTTGCTTAGGGAACCCGTCCTGGTATTCCCCTGTGAGATAACCCAGCAGGGCATCCACAAGGTGAAAGCCAGGCATCCCGCCGCGAGGGGCCCATGTGGAGATTAAGCAAGCTATTGCCCAGAGTCGCAGAGTGTGAACCCATGAATCGAGTATGCACTGGAGTGAGAAATATCAAGTCCATGGACATTTATGGACTCAAGACCCAGCCGAGCCGGGAATTGAACCCTGGTCCCGGGCTGACCTCTGCTTCCAGGTCTGCCTCCTCTAACCAGTGAGCCACATTACTGATGACATCACTGATGACATCATCCACGTGGTGATCTGATGCACATACTGATGCCCTAATATAAACTTTGATACACCCACTCTAAAATACAGACTACTATTTTTGAAACCATACACACAACAATGCCAGATACTACATACCACTGACTATTTCCTAGGTCTGCACACACATCCAGTCACTTATACATGCAGTTACTCATCAATACAGTACTATAATATGCACTCATACACCTATACATACAGTCACACTCCGCAACTCATCCATAGAGTTACTCACACACCTAGTCAGTCATGCAAAGAATCAATCACATACCCATTTACTCATGCATAGAGTTATACACACCAACTCCGTTATTTGTACACACACCACATCACTTATTTATGCAGATACTAACACATACTTACTGTCTTATACAATCACTGATACAAGCAGACACTCATTTATACATGCACTCTTCAAATAACTTACTCTCATGTATAGTCATTTATATATTCCAACACTCACATATAATGCCTTAAAACATATGTAGTTAGTCACACATATACCACTGAGACATTCATTCACTCACCAACACACCCATACACATACTAACTCAGCCATACAGCCCTTCCCAGATGCACTTTTGAATCCATACAACCAGTGAATCACCTACTCAGACATCTATGCACAGAGTCACCCACGCCCCCACCCACCCACATAGACATTCAGGCATCCATACAGATACTCAGACAACAAATCAATAACCCATATAGACACTCATATAGCTACTCACCAACCCATGCAGCTGCTTACACACCAACTGAGAGACTAATACAGACTTTCACACAGTTTAGTCACTAACCCATGCATTCAGTAAGACACGTTCAATCACTCACTTATACAGTGAGTCACGCATCTACTAAATAATCCCTTCAGGCACTAGTAAATCCACTCATTCTTCAATACACGTTGGCATAGATATATATAAAAAATATTTAAACTTTACAGAAAGACACATTCACTGGATGATGTCATCAGTGATGTAATTTGAGATGTCATCAGTGATGTCACTGACCATGGCATGAGTGATGTAATTTGTGACGTCATCAGCAGTGCATTGCGGGTGTGCGAGTTATAGTTAGCTCAACTAACTATAATGGGGGAATATCTATGGTTTTATATGAGTCAAATGTCCAACTAACTATAACGTCCCTGAAACCTATGTTTTTTTAGTGAATTTCAAAGGTTTTTTTAAATGCTAATTCCAAACTATGACATCTGTAAAACCTATGGTTTTTTCAGTGAATATATATACATATACATACATATATATATATATATATATATATATATATATATATATATATATATATGTCAAGAAAACCCTCTTGCTTCACAACAAAAAGGTAGGAGTCGCACTCAGGATTTGCAGGAAAAGAATAAATTAATGACTGACGCGTTTCAACCTCACGGTCTTTGTCAAAGTCACTTCATGGGAGGGAAGTGGCTACATATATAAGCATTCTTAGAAACAAATAACAACCAAGCATGACCAAGCGATTTTCACAATAGACATAGAAAAAAGAGTCATAGGTACATATGAAAAACAGACTCTCAGTACATTGAAACTGCCATCATATGTAAACAGGAAAATGAAAACAATAGTTCTATTTTCTATTTTCTCGCTAATTTGAAATATATAATAACAAAAAACAGAAAATAAAAAATAAAAATAAATATAAATTTTCCATTTTGTGCATTGCGAGGGAAAGACATGTGTAGCAAGTGCTAGAGTCCATCCATTGATAGAACGGGAAAATGAACCCATCATAATTACATCACAGGAGAGTGGTGCACAAGCAGAATAAATAGGGCTGCCAAGTGGCGACTACCCTAAATTATCCTGAAAAGGCTAAGCTTCAAAAACTGAAATTTCCTTTTAACAAAAGGGGGGTGGTGTGTTTATAACGATGTCTAAGGAAAAGCTTGGATAATGTCGGAAAAAAAAAAGAAAAGCCACCCCCAGTGTGTTAAAAGACTCAGGCGGGGCGGTTCAGCCTCCCCTTTTTTTTTGCAATCAAGCAGCCGCTTGTGCAAAGTGGTGGTAGGATGCAATGGGTAGGGAGGCAATGAGATAAAATCAAAATCAAAATGACCGTTTGCAAGTGCAAAATGTCAAACTGGAATCTGCATAGCAAAAGGTGGGGAGGCCAGGAGGGAAAGCGCCTACTAAGGGAAACAAGCGTGTATCCATACTGTGTCCAGATTTGTAGGAACACTGGTAGTATATGATATCACCTCAGCCCAGGTGTACATGAAGATCTTCTTCTCGATTCAGGCCACCAGGCGCCTTACTCTGTAAGCGAATGATGTACTCAGACTCCAAACGTCGCAGACGGCATTCTCGGTCACCTCCACGTGGGTGTACTGCAACCCTGTCAATACCAAAAAACGAGATCTTAGAACTGATGTCAGAAATCTCACCATGTTCTAATGCACAATGTTTAGCAATAGTGTATGTAAGGTCTTTGTTCCTAATGGCACGAAGATGCTCCAAAATTCGCTTTTGACTGGAAAAATTGTGCTACCAACATAGCGCAAACCACAAATGCAGGTCACAACATAAACAACAAATTCAGTATTGCAGTTGATAAAAGAAAGAATGTTCTCATTCCTGCCAATAGGTGACAGGTAACTTTTTACATTGTGGCTGTTCGCACAAGCCTTACATCGACCACATTTGTGAAAACCAGGAAGTTCTTTGAGCCATGTGCCTGTTTTTTTGTTTCGCTGTGTAAGATGGCTGTGCACTAGAGTATCCTGTAAGGATTTACATCTGCGGTAAGTGATGTGTGGTTTAGGACTAACCAACTTGCCTATCACTGAATCCTGCCTGACCAGATGCCAATGTTTACTCACAATTTTATGTAATGCCTGAGAGGCATTGGAAAAGGTAGTGATGAGCCTGACCTCCTGTTTCTTCTTACTTTGGGTTTTAGGAACCAAAAGACTGTCTCTACTCTTTAAGCAGGATTTCTCAAGGGCTGCTCTTATGGTTTTCCCTGAGTAACCCCGTGTGCGAAAGCGGGCAGTCATTTTAGTTTGTTCTTTGGACAGTGCCTGTTGCGTGCTACAATTGCGTTTGGCCCTGAGAAGCTCTCCATAAGGGATACTTCTCTTGAGGCCTTCAGGATGGTGACTCTGCGCATGCAGGATACTATTCCCGGCAGTAGCCTTCCTGAACAGGCTTGTGTGAATGGTGTCATCAAGGACTTCTACCAGGGTATCCAAAAATTCAATGGTGGTAGCATTGATCTTACTAGTGAATCTGAGATTCAGGCTGTTATTAGAAAGTCCGGCACTGAAGTCTTGTAGGGAATCCTGTGGCCCGTCCCATATCAGAAAAATATCATCAATGTAACGGGTCCACAAGATTACATTATCTGAGTAACACTCATTACCTTGATGCCAGAGATGTTCCGCCTCCCACCAGCTCATAAAGATGCAGGCGTAACTAGGTGCGAAGCAACTCCCCATCGCAGTACCTGTATACTGTTTGTACCAAGTGTCCCCGAATAGAAAACAATTATTGTGCAAACAAAAATTAAGCATGTCCAAGAGTAACACAGTATGATCAAACATTGAAATGGGTCTGTCTCGTAGAAAATATTTAAACGCTTTTAACCCTAGATCATGTTCAATACACGTGTACAATGAGACCACATCAATGGTGGCTAACACATACGATAATTTCCAGGGAATACCCTGTATTTTGGAAAGAAAGTCCATAGTGTCCCTACAGTAAGATGGTAACCTGAGAACATAGTCACAGAGGAAGAAGTCTAAATAGACGGAAGAATTCTCCAAGAGGCTTTGGATGGCTGCAATGATAGGTCACCCAGGTGGATTAGCAAGGTCCTTGTGCACCTTGGGGAGCATATAAAACACTGGGACTGCTGGTTTTTTGGTCATCAGGAATAAGAATTCATTACGCCTCAGCGTCCCTTGGCCTAGCCATGTCTCTAATAGGTGATGGTATTGGACAATAGTATTCTTATATTCAGCCTGGCTAGACCTCAGATAGCTTCCTGAGAATTCAAGCTGGCAGATTGCTTCAGTTTTGTATTTATTTATATCCCATAACACAACGTTCCCCCCTTTGTCAGGCGGCTTAATAACAAAGGAATTGGCTGTTTGCAGGGAAAGCAAGCCTGCCTTCTGTTCAACTGTGAGATTGTTACCAAAAGAATTGTTTTGTTTCCCCCAAAGTTGTAAAAGATCTGATAGAATCACCTCATGGTAAGGATCGATTCCATCGTGGAGGGTCACAGGGTTAAATCTAGATTTGGGCTTGAAGTCATTTCTTGTTTTATGATCAACAGTGATACCCATGCTGATCAGCAGATCCCTATCCGTATCCCAGTCTTTGCTCCCCTGCTCAATTTCTCTTGCGGCAGCCAAAAGATCTATGTCACATATAGTCAAGGGGTCAGGTATCGGGTTCTGGGTACTGGGAGACCGCTCCAAAGCAGGGACAACCCCACTTTGTTTCAAAGAGTGAATTTTAAGAAGTTTAAGTTTCCTTATAAACAAGAAAATGTCAATGCGCGTTCTGGGGAAGTTAAAATTCGCTGTGGGGCAAAAAGATAAACCCAATTCCAACAATGCTCGTTCTTCATTAGTAAGGTTATGAGAGGAGATGTTTATGATAGAGGGATTATTATCAATGGATTGCTCACCCATTATTTGTTGCGCTTGGAACGCCGTTGTCCTTTCCCATAGGGCGTCTCGTTGTCTTTGGCCTTCACCTCCTCTCCTTGTTTGCCTTTTCCTTGTGCGTTGTTTGCGCCTCTTCCTCTTCCACTGGGTGGTTTCTTTCTTCCACCCAGGCTTTCCCGTAAAAAACGGTATTCAGTTAATGAGGGAAAGGGGCCTCTAGAGGAAGTCGAGGTGCCTGGTGTTTCATCCAGATCTGACTGGATATCTGAGCTTGATTCGGAAGTTACAGGTTCCACAGTGCGTGTCATTTCAGATTGCACAAAGTCTTTCCTTGCAAGATCATATTTGCGACCAAAGGTTAAGATACGGCCTTGGGCGTAGTCATTGCGGTCCCTTATAAACTTCCAGCGCTTTTTTGATTTAATGCCTTCCTCATACTTGAGGAGCCTAGCCTCCATATCTTTCAAAAAGGCAATAATTTCACTCTGGGATTCATGCTTATCCAGCATTTCTCGAAGTTGCTTAATCTCTGCCTCCACTTGTACCAGCTCCAAGGCTGCGTATTTTGCCAGCATCTCCAGCATCTGTCTGCATGTGGAAGCCATAAGTGCAGACCATTCTTCCAGAAGTTTGGGGTTCGGATTTTGGTAAGTAGGTGTTATCAAAATTCTTAAACCCCTAGGGACTCGTTCCACCTCAACATAATTATGAAGCGAAATGACCTCCCAGCTTCGGTTGATCTCCTTTTTGCACAGTCTCTCAAGTCTGGATAACTCCTGTTTAAGTGTAGACATACTGCCAGTTGATGGGAGTGCCTCCCGCTCCCTCGTTGGAATATATATATATTCATCCAATTCCTTCAAGAAAGGCACAGGGTCGCACTCCGCAAAAATTTGGTATTTTATTTCATTTCTTCAGCTCATTATTATTTGTGAATGCCACAAATCGACGCGTTTCGGTCTTGGCACAAGACCTTGATCACGATAATGCTACACACCCAATTCCCAACATTTGAGTACTTTTTGAAAACAGACATCATTTCCTGTCAGGTAGTTAGGCAAAGCATTATGGGATTTGTAGTCCTTATAAAAAAATTCCACTTATGTAGTACCATTAGTGAAACAAAACGTGATGAATTTATGTACATGTGAAGTTGTGTAATTAAGGATAACAAATCATAATTTAAAAACATGTTTTCTTTGGATGTTGGTTCACATCATTAATATAAAGCTTATTCTTTTTCGCTCATTTTCCGTTTCCATTTTCCCCATTGTTTTAGGGAGTTTTCAATATTCTTGTATATACAAAACCTTTACTTTTTACTCCAAGGACAATGAGATCCCTCTAGTGGGATTTCATTAACATTCTCATATGTGTCTCCTTTATTCATTTAATTTATTTCTTGTATGGGTTTGCACCAATAAAACTGTAATACGAGAAGTCAAAAAAGAAATGAAGAGAGTTCTGTTTCATTAATTTTAAAATCATTTCCTTCAGAGGTGGCTATACAGTTCCTCACTCTGGTTGAGGCCATTAGGTGTCAGTGTCCTGAGTTTAATGATGTACCGTGATTCTTTTTGGTGCAGAATCTTTTCTCTATTACCACCTCTGATGTTTAGTGGAATTGTTTCAATGCCATAAAATTTCAAAAGCTTCCAATTGCTCATGTGGTCTTGTTCCATATGTCTGGCCACTGCATTTGTTTTGTCCTTGTTGGTTATCGCCCGTACATGTTCTATACACTTTTTTAATTCGCAAGTAGTGCTCCCAACATATTTTAATTTGCAAGGACATTCGATGACATAGATCATAAATTGACTTTTGCATGAGATCAGTTGTTTGATTTGCCAGTTTTTGTTATTGGCTAGTTTGATTTCCTTTGTCGGTTTTGCAATTTCGCACACTTTGCAATTGTGGCATTTGATAAAGCCACTAGTTTTTCCCTTTGTAGTGACTATGCACTAATCGATCTTTCAAATTCCTGGCTCTGCGATATGTTATCGTCGGATGATTCCCTATGATTTTGCTCACAGTTTCATCCATTTATAAGGTTTTCAAATTTTTTCTTAATATTTTGCTTATCTTTTTGGCGTCATTGGAATAATCCATAATCATTCTTATGGGTTCAGGTTTTTCTGATTTTGTCTCCTGTTTGGGTTTTAAACAATCCTCTCTTGATCTTTCATCCGCTCTTTTCTAACATTTTCTGATCATGGTTTTATTGTATTTTCTTTGTTCAAATCTTTTTGCCGTTGCTTCACTCTGATTCTTCCATTCCTCTTCTTCCGTACAAATCCTGCGGATTCTTAGGAATTCCCCATTGGGTATACTTGCAATGAGGGAGGGTTGATGAAAACTTGTTATTTCCATTGTAGCATTTGTGGCTGTGGTTTTTCGATGCACTGTTGTTTCAATCCGGCCATTTTTGATGTAAATTTCCGTGTCCAGAAAGGTTACCTTCTCATTGCTTATCTCATAGGTGAATTTGTGGTTTGTCATACTGGAATTTAGAATCTGAAAGTATTCCTTGAATTCTGCTTTGGTACCATCCCAAATTATTAGTAGATCATCTATGAAGCGGCTCCACATTAATATTTTATTCACATAATGATCATGTTTTGGATGCCAGGCTACTTGTTTCTCCCATCAACCCATCGATAAGCAAGCGTAACTTGGGCTGAAGGAAAAACCCATGGCCGTACCCATGTTTTGGCGGTAGATTTCTTCCCCAAAGACAAAGATGTTTTGCGTGAGACAGATTGATATCAATTCTAACACCATCTTGTTGTGATCACTATAGTGTATATTTCTTTCCTTTAGGAATGATTCACACGCCCTCATGCCCATTTCATTTTCAATGTTGGTATATAGGGCTTTGACATCCATTGTGATAAGATGTTAGCTTTCTTGTCTGGGGGTATTTTGCAAATTTCTCAAAAGATTTGTTGTGTCCTTTATGTATGAGTTTAACTTGCATATGTATGGTGCTAGAATGAAGTCGATATAATTTGCTATGGGCTCAAGCAAGGAACCTTTTGCAGATAAGATTGGTCTTCCCGGTGGTCTTTTGGGATCCTTATGTAATTTAGGAAGGAAATAAATTGTTGCTGTTATGGGAAATTGGACTGTAAGGTACTTTACTTCATCGTCATCTATCAAATTGTTTGAGGCCCATGTTGAAAGTTTTTTGTCCAAGTGTCTTTTTATGTCTGCAGTCGGATTAGATTTCAATTTTTCATAGTATTCAACATCTTTCAGCTGACCATGTGCTTCTATTACATACGCACTACGATCCCAAATCACTATGTTGCCTCCTTTGTCTGCATTTTTTTTTTCAATTTGATTATCTTCTGGGAGGCATGTAAGTGATTAACTTTCTGCTTTTGTCAAATTGTCCATATATTTAGTTGTTTTCATTTTGTATATATCCTGTACCACTGCTTCCTGAAATATATCGACTTTGTTCCCTGGTGTCAGTTGGGGATAGTATTTCAATTTAGGTTTTTTACTCACATAGGCCTGCTCCCATTTGGGTGCAAGCTGTTTGTAGGGAAATGTTTTCATCTTCATTCTCAGTATTTAGGTTTAATATGGTCACAAAACTTTCAGATTCCTTTGCTTTCTAAATAGATACTGGTCTCAACATTGTTTTTTCCTTATTCCATGTGTTCTGATTTTCTTGTAAGATTTTCGCCAATTTGATTTTTCTGACGTATTTGTAGAAATCAATTCTGAGCTGTGCAATATCTATCTGTTGTGTCGGGCAGAAGTTTATTCTGCGTTTTACTAATGAGATTTCAGCCTACGTCATTTTTCTTTGCGATAGATTGATTACTTGAAATTCATCCATTGGGTTTAATGGTTCTTCCTCTGCCGCATGCTTCTCGTTGGGCCCCTATCTTTTCTGTTGTTTCGTTTAGTTCTCTTGCTTCTTCTCTTTGATTTCTTGGTCTCCAGGTGCGTCCTCTTCCCCTGCCTCTGTAACTCTGTTGGCTTGTTCGATTTTGTTCCCATTGTCTCTGTTGGAGTACGAGGCGCATCTCCCCTAATATATATATATATATATATATTCTGCCTACGATCTGCTTGCTGCCCTGACCACTTACCTGCCGTGAGGGGAACGGCTTCTCTAGCGATTCCAGCGGGGACATTTGGTTTCTCCCTCGCTTTGTTTGCGGACGTTTCTGCCACCGCCATCGCCGTGAGGGGAACGGCCCACCGGAACTCTATCTCCCGGCATCCTTGGAGAGCGGCACTGCAGTGACGACACCTGGCAGCGCCGGAGCACTACAAAGGCCGCCAGGTGTCACCGCAGCGCGGGATGCTGCCCTGACCACTTACCTGCCGTGAGGGGAACGGCTTCTCTAGTGATTCCAGCGGGGACATTTGGTTTCTCCCTTGCTTTGTTTGCGGACGTTTCCGCCATCGCCGTGAGGGAAACGGCCCACCGGAACTCTATCTCCCGGCATCCTTGGAGAGCGGCGCTGCAGTGACGACACCTGGCAGCGCCGGAGCACTACAAAGGCCGCCAGGTGTCACCGCAGCGCGGGACGCGCGCGGGCGGCGCCTGGGCAAAGCCCGGGCCAAGGGCGGGCCCGTCCTTGCCCGTCTGTGCCCGTGTGAGACCGGACCGGGCCTGCCATCGTGGCCCCACCTTACACCTTGCCTACTTTGATCACAACGAATGGACTAGAGCATTCCTGCAGGTATTATCCATCTTATATTAGATAATACTGGACTTGGTGTATACTGTTTGTCTCTCATTTAAATTATTTTGATTGATCTCAAGCGAAGTAGTTACTGCATTGTCCGCCGACAGTTAAGCTCCAATAAGGTATTCTCGAGCATGGGCAAAAGGAAAGGACCGAGCTGTGAACCATCGGAGGGTATGGATATTAAGAAACCCAAGAAACAATCCCTCCTAACATATTTGACTGGGGCCATGGGGGCAATAGAAAAACAAATTACCACAGTAGAACAAACGTTAGCAGCAGGCTCATTGACAATTAGAGAAGATAGAGAGGAGGGCGATCTATCTACTCTCATTCAAACCACCATCCCTGCTGTGACGGCTGAGTCCGGAACAGCAAATAATGGTTGTGTTCAACATAATATTAGTGACACTATAGTACACAACCAAGGCGATATAACCATTTCGCAACCAGATAAGGGGACAAAGGGACCAAAAAAGGTCGAGACACAGCTGGGGAAGTCCGGAAGGAGCATAAGGGAGTTAGGTAAATTAAGGACTCATAAAGGAAAGGAGCCTACTATAAAGAAAAAACATCAAGACCCAGTAACCAGTACTTTACATACTCCTTCTACACCTCTAACAGTAGTAAACACCACTAAAGAACATATCAAGGGGCACGACTTGGTCGGCATCCTCTCATCTTTAAATAGATTAGACTCTTTTGTGAGAGGAGCTGTTGAGGCAATCGGATCCAGATTAGATAGGATCGAAACACATGTGGCAAAACTTCTTTCTTGTAACGAAGTTAAGAGTATTACATCCTCTAGCCCTAAGCCTATTAGAGATGCCCTGAATAAAAACAGGAAACTACTACCATCCCAACCCCATACCGATCTTATAGGCAAAACCCCTACTACTGTAACTAGTAATCAGACTAGGACTAAAGAGATCCAACAAAACCCAGCCCCTGAGCCCCATTCCGCCACTGACAATCATTCCAGACCTGCCATCAACTCAACACCCTTAAAGGTACCATCCTCTATACATCTTGATCTTCCTCCAGCCTGTACTCCTTACACAGTGATCCTGGGTGATGTCCCTCATTTAGGACATAATGACCAGGAGACCTGTGAATCATTAAAGAACAAGGCATTACACTGGCTGGGGGATAGAATGGGCGATACTCGCATATTATTTGAAGAATTCAAGATGATACGTAGAATAGGATGGATGGGAAGATCCAGGAAAGCATTTACTGGCGACTGTTTGGTACTGACCTTCCGCTCTCCCTGGCTAGTCAAAATAATTCTGGGGTTAGCGGCCAAAAACACCCTTGAACCAGGAATCAAGATACTTCCCCTGGGCTTCTTTTATCGCCCTCCTCTTGAACTGTTGAAATCAGCCCACCACCAGTTCACACCCAATCAAATTTATAATATCCCCACACATAATCGCTTCAGTGCACTTACCTCGCTAGAGGACCCAGATTGACTACCCCCAATAACAATAATAAGAACAGGGACACAGGCGGGGAATTCTGACTCCAGCTTGTCCATTTCTCCTCATAGAGGCTCATCCGGGACTGAGATCGAATCAGCAGTTAGAGTTAACTGTGCTCAGGGTCAAACACAGAATGGAGTAATGCAGCTGAATACTCCTGCCCCTCTCTATACCAGGGAGGATAACACGAATTCCATCATATCCAAATCTGATGCTCCAGCGTTAGCCTCCCAGCCTTACATAATACCACGAGAAGGGTAAGGAGACATAAATATTACATATTGGAATATATGGGGCCTTCAGTCCAAAATGCAAAATGATTTGTTTCTTGATTTTGTTAGGAATACGGATATACTCTGTCTCCAAGAGACCTGGTCGCAAAAAGTCATTAATATTAATGGCTTCCAAACATTTCATACACCAGCCTCTCCTTCTACCCATGGAAGATCTAAGGGAGGCCTAAGTATTTATGTCTCTAATCTGATAACAGTGAAAAAATTCACATTTGAGGCATCAAACCCTTATTATCAAATCCTCACCCTTATAATGGAGAGGAATGACACCCTAATACTCATGAATCTTTATAATAATACCCCTAAAGAGAATGAATTTGAAGTTATCGATCAACTTAGACAAGTGGCATATAAAATTCAGTTGGCTAACCCAGGAAATACTCAAATTATCTGGGGAGGGGACTTCAATGTTAACCTGTGCCCCGACAATAATAATTATACATGTGGTATGAACGATGAGGAAAATCGCAACCTAACTCACTTTCCTCATAACATCCTTGGGAGTGCCCTGAATGAGATCATACTTATGCTGAACCTGAGCTTCGCAAACGAACTAGTATCTCCCCAAATTGCCTTCTCACCGACTTATAATGGGAAAGGGACAGGTTCAGTGATAGACTATATTCTGGTATCAAATAACCTTGGGAACAGGGTAAATCACTTCATCACCCATAAGATTGCTATCAGCGACCATTTCCCACAAACTTTAACAATTATGAAGAATAATTCCATCTCTCATAAAAAGTGTAGAAAGAACAAAGTACTCCACCCCTATCCAAACCTTACAATGGATAGGATGAACGGCTACTCTTTGAAATGGGAATTAGTTGATCCAGATACTGTCACACATTCTGTAGTGGCTAAAGCCCTACCGCATATCCTGTCCTCTCTGAATGAGAACTCATCTCCCTCGCTCATTCTTGAAAGCTTTAACCAAATCACTGAAACAATAAAAAGTTCCCTGTCCGTAGAGAGGAAAAAGGGTGTCCCTCAAAAACCAAGATGGTTTGACACTAATTGCACGAACGCCCATCGTACACTAAAAAAAGTGTTACATAATAGGGACAGAGCTGGTTCAGTAGTGCAACAGGCAAGGAAATTATATAACCAAGCTCTCGCGACCAGGAAAAAGTCAATGAAAAATTCGTTGTGGGAAGATCTCCATAGGGCTAGCAACCAGAATGATAGTAAGGCATTCTGGAGAGTAATTAGGTCCCCATTCCTTCTTGCCGATAACTCTCCCTCTATAGAGATTGCGATAGATGAGGCACAATGGGTGAGCCATTATACAAAAATTTTCGGACTACAGGAGTCGATAGATATTACTGCCTCGTTACCGCCATCTGCATATGTACATAACATCTCTTTTCCTATAGAGATATCCTTCTCACTTGACGAAGTTTTAAACGCATTAAAAGAAAGTAAAGGCTCCAAGGCACCAGGTCCTGACGGGGTCCCTGTAGACATATATAAACACAATATAGATCTTTGGGCCCCAATTCTGACCCGTGTCCTTAACGCAACCTCCGAACAGGGCCTTATTAACAGTTGGTCAGAATCCATTATGGTCCCTATTTTTATAAAGGGCAACAGACAGGATCCTTCCTGCTACAGACCAATTTCACTCCTAGACTCACTAGGCAAAGTAGCAGGAAGGATTCTCCTCACAAGGTTACAAACTTGGGCCACAGAAAAGAACGTTCTGTCCGATTTACAGTTCGGCTTTAGGGAAGGACTGGGGACAATAGACCAGGGGCTTAACCTGGCTATTTTGTTGGGTAAATATACGAGGGCGAAAAGAGGGAAAGTTTATTTAGCGTTTGTCGATCTCTCTTCGGCCTTCGATTGCGTTTCTCACGGGAAACTATGGCACACCTTAAAAGAAATGCAAGTAGAAGATTCTCTAATAGACTTCTTGAAGGCTCTATATAGTAATGCCACAGCCCGAGTCCGGTTTGGTAGAGCTGGTGAATGCACCTCTTCATTTAAAGTTCTTAGAGGGGTAAGACAGGGCTGCGTCTTGGCTCCATTCCTTTTCACACTATACACTAATGGCCTCGAGAAGGCCTTATTGAAAGGAAGCCAGGACGTCCCCCAGGTCCAACAAGATCAGGCCCCTAGACGCATACCAGCACTACTATACGCGGACGACGCTGTTATTTTAGCCAGGACCCCCCTAGCCCTTCAGCAGGCATTGGAATTGTACAACAAATACATGCAAGATATTGACCTAAATATCAATGCCTCAAAAACCTTTGTGATGAAATGTGGGAAAGGTAGCAAAAAGAGCAAAGATATCTATTTGAATGGGAGCAAATTGGCTACCACATCCACTTACTCATATTTGGGTATCCTCATAGATGACAAGGGCCTATGGGCCCAAGCAATCACATCAAGAAAACTACTTTTTGTTAGAGCCACAACTGCCCTTGTTAATTTTGCCCAAAACTAGGAAGAAGACCGCCCCTGGAATTGATAAAAATATATAAGGAAAAATGTATGAGTGTAGCAACATATGGGGCAGGGTTATGGGGCCATCGGAATGTCTCTGAACTGCAAAAAGTGGAAAATACTTTTCTTAGATATCTTTTGGCGGTTCCTGCTTCCTCTTCCACTTACGTTTGCCATGCTGAGTTGGGAGTTTCTTACATCACGGATATTATAAAAATACAACCCCCAATTCTCTGGCATCGTATTTGGAAGTCAGAGTCAAACTGCCTTAACCAGGCAGTCCTTCAGGATGCTCTTAAATTGGACCATTGCCTCGACATAAAATGGATCAAATACGTGAAGGATTTCATGACAGACATTGGCAACCCTGAATATTTTAATAATCCTTCTTCCATGTTAGCTATTGCAAGGAAAGATTTTAAGAAACATTGTTTGATTCACATGGAGAGCCTGAGATTTGCGAGTGAAGCCACAAAACTGTCCGTTTCCCACAATCTTATGATTTCAACTTCATGTGGCATGCAATCGTACCTACAAAAATCCGATAAAAGTTACGATCGATTTCTTTTCACTCGCTTTCAACTGAACATTTTTCATAGGCTGGTGACATTTCCAACTGTTAATAATTGGTCAAATGAATTACCATATTGCCCATGTGATTCTGTTTCTGTGCAATCAACCATCCATGCTATTTTATTTTGTAAATTTTATGAAGAACTGAGAAGGAAATGGATAAAACCAATACTCAAAATATGGGGTATTCGCCAATGTCGCCCAGCATTTTTGGCCCTTCAATGTCTTGATAACGATTGCGTAAATTACAATATTACTGCCTTTTTAAAAAGCCTGATTAAATGTCGAAATAATATTGACTTGGGTTCATCGTGATTAGAACAAATAGTAGAACGTTATACAAATGATACCAAACGTTGTTTTGGATTATCCCCCAAAGCATCATAAAAATGCAGTAGGGGGCGTCTGTTTCTACTTTTTGTCCTAATGCCGTAACTTAATCTCATTGCCCCAGCACAGAGAATGTTAAAAAGGGGACTAATGTTTCACCATTTTAATTGTTCATTTTTATCTTTTGTAGATATATTTTTATAAACTATCTGTTTTAAAATGTTTAAAATGACTTGTTAAACTGTATATGCTTTTATGGATAGAAATTAACTGTCCGAATAAAGCTTATTCTGATTCTGATTCTGATATATATATATATATATATATATATATATATATATATATATATATACATATATATATATATATATATATATACATGATTTCAATGCATCACTTTAAATTTGATGGCCTGATGTTTTATAAAGGCTTACTCACAAATAGCTTCATTTTCTTAACTTAATGTTTTCTAGGAAACATTCTGAGACCTATAACTGCTTGCCGCAGCTACTGTTTAAGGAGTTGTGCTATTTTCGTTTTAGTGGTGACACACTGTAAGACTTGTCAGCCATAGAGCGGTGTTCCCCCATACTTTTTGCCTTCACTCCTCCTGTTTTGCTGAATTCATTTTGTTGGCCTTAGGACTCTGCGCACTTGACCACGACTAACCAGTGCTAAAGTGCTTTTGCACTCGCCTTTAAACATGGTGAGATTGGCTTACACCCAATTGCCTATATACTTTACTTATAAGTTCCTAGTAAAGTAGGAGGAATTGTGGATCCGGACGGGTGGCGACGGTCCCCTGTGTGCCTGCACCAGAGTCTCCCGCCCTTCAATGACAAATACTGCTGAGGGACAGACGAGAGCCTCAGCCTGCCATCACTGGACGAGTCGGCTCCTTTGCCAGCTGGTGCTGGAATCATCTCTCTTTGTTAGAGACGAGCCGAATTGGGACAGAAGATAGTTAAGTTCGCCGGACAAGAGGAGAGTGTCGTGATTGGTGACTGATGTTCCCCTGCCTGCCTGTGCTGAGGCCCTTTCTTTCTATGAAGAAACGGGCGGCGCTGGATCGGCTGAGAGCTGCTGTCTGACACACCAACTCCGGAAGGGTTCGTCATCTGAGGCCCTGGACAGACAGCCACCACCATAGTCTGTGCGGAAGGCCTGTATTAGCACAGCCCACATGAAATTCTAGACGAGCCGTATTGCCTCCACGGCGGAAACAGCTCCCGGTGAAGATTACATGAGCCATCGGAATTGGGGTAAGTGATGCTGCCTCACTTTCCGTCACCCCTGACTCTCTCGCATTAACCCCTTCGATGCTCATGACGAGCTGGACTCGTCATGGTGTGGTAAATAAAATTCCTTTACCGGGACTTAATTTGATACGGAAACATAATAAAATAGCTCAGTAAAATGAGAGGCAGAATCCGTGGTATCAGAGGTTCGGAATGGGCTTTATTCCAATGAACGATTATAATCGGTTGCTCCAAGTTCCATCACCACGGAGGTTCAGGAAGTGAAGTACATACATTATTGACAAGAAATGACTTTTATAGAACATACATTACAATGAAGCGAATGCAGTAGGCGTAACAATTGATAAGGAAAATGACGATTCATATGCGTAACCGAAAATGGGTGTAATAAGGAGTAAAAAGGAACATAATTGGTTATGATGTCATATATAGGTGGATCTATAAGATAATACTTGGCATAGATGCGCGCGCAGCAGCATGACGTGTGATTGACGTGCAACTAGGGGGTGAAGGGGACTTGACATTTAGCTCTACATGTGGAGACGAAAAGTCTGGGGGGTCAAGTCAACCTAATCCCAAATCATATCTAACATCCTATGTTTAAAGAACTATGTTATCCACAAAAGAAGGACTCTCGGACAGAATCTATTCTATACTGACTGTGCGTGCGTGTACAAGCGTCTAAGTGTCTACACTAAATGCGAGGGGGTAAGAATATTCCATGGTAACAGGACTATGAATTACTTGCATGAGGACAGAGAAGCCGAGCCCTTTGCTCGGTAGCTGGAAGAATGTTTACTTAAACTACTAGGCAGGAATGCATTGGCTGAGGGGGAAGCAGATAACTCGAAGGTGAAATACAGTTCTTGGCAGAGAATAGGCTGATGTCAGGCTTCGTGAGCCGCGCAGAGAATGAGACAAAGTTCATGGTCACAGATGCAGGCTCAGGCTGGAGTTTTCAGAGGCAGAAGGCAAGAAGAGTTCGATGACAGAATCAGGGCCTACTTGCCTGGACTGTAAAATGGCATAAGTGAACCATATAAAGGCGGTGGCCTTTCGTACTTAGGAATGGAATATCCGGCCTATTCATGGCGGATCTGACAGAGGACATGTTGACGGTGGACGCACATGTGTTTGCGTCTTCATAACTGGAACTGGAGGGAACATACATGTACTTGTAACATGCACATAGAACCGTTGGGGTCCAAGATAGGGGACATAACTGACCAGAAAAATCCATATTTCCACATTCCCTCCTTGTCCCCTACTTGCCCGTCAAGAGATATCAATCTTCATCAATCCATTGATCTGTTCATATAACATCATTTGTTCTTCTTTCTTCTTCCGGGATCTTGAATGAAAATCTTGATGTGGAATGCACGATGTGGCACACAGACCACAAATCGCTGGTCCACATTGCAGACATAGACAGCAACTGAATAGTATGAGAAGGCCAATACCTAGGAAGGATAGAACTTTCCATCCAAAGGTAGATATTATACTCCAAAACCAACCGGACCAAGTCCATGTGCCTGGGTTCTGGTGTATCTGGCTTACAATCTTATGAAGGCGGGTTATGGCCTTATATACAGATGGCAAATTTTCTGGTATGAAAATGCAACAGCTTGATCCGATGACCCTACAAGCTCCGCCCCTATCAGCCAGGATGACGTCAAGGACAAGACGATTTTGAAGCACAACAATCCGCATAGCAGACTGCTCTTCTGTTAAATTGCCTAAGGCGGAAATAGTTTCATTCACTACTGCTTCAAGGGTTCTAGTTAATCTACGTATCAGCTTACTATTAGTAACAGTACCTATATAGGGAAAGATGCCTTTATTGAAATCTGTGTATTTTTCCCATGCTGTTTCAGTGTAATCGACAATTGGGAGATCTCTCCGCTCTCTGTTGTGTACTAAATGAATATTTCTATAATAATCAGGAGGAGCTAGGAAAACAGGTGGCAAAAGGAATGCAATGTAGCAGGTACCATCCCAATCTAGAGGTAGACGCATATATGCAGTCTGACCACATATAAAGTAGGAGTGGCGATAAGCTCTGAATGAGGATTTGCCTTGATCACTGAATTCTACTGTAGTAGTGCATTTACTATGGCCCATATGTATGGAACCAACTTTTCTTACACACAATTCACCTTTCGCTGGGAATACTGACATGGTTGGTAAAACTAGTTCAACTTCGGATTCGGCATTTAGAACCATGAGATTAGGAGTAAAGTTACCTAATCCATATACTTCATTTTCTAGATCAGTTCCTGTTCCTTTGGGGCGACCCTCCTTGTCAGGGTAACAGACTTTGAATAAAACTAGGTTCAGATTTCCCCATACCCAATGGTCTTGATAAACTGCTGTGTCTGAGTCTATGGAATTGATTAAGCTGAACCATGCTCCACAGGAGCCATTATGTGTAAACGGATGTGGAAAGAAAGGCAGGACTCCTTCATAATTCTGATAGGGAGGGAGTCGGCCACACACCCAACAATTAGTAGCATTACTAGTCTGGTGGGAATGATGTAACATACTAATGAAAGTGTTATTGCGCAGCGCAAGTCTATAAGACAATTCATGTGGCGGTAGGTCACTAAAAGAATGTTCAGCAGTAACATTGTAAACATTTCTGGCAATAGGGTAATATATGTGCAACAATATACTTGCAGTAATTATTAAAAGACTTAAGAAAAACAAGATTAATAATGTCACTATGCAATGGCTACGCAGTGATTTACAATACGCCTGTCGTTTCATCATTTTTCGCGACTGTCCATGATTCAGGTCTAGGCGATACATGTCGGAGACAGATTCAACCGCTTCACCTAGGAGAGGACTTAAACAATCAAATCGTCCGACGGCCTAGGCCTTAATTTTAGTTTATAAAGTTCTTTACTGTCGGCCTCAGCCAGAGGTAGTTTTGAGTCAATTGGTGAGGACACACGAGGTGGGCTGTTTACATCTGAAGGAAGTCCATGAAATTTCTTGATATGACTTGAATGAATCCATCCTTTCCTGCCTTCAATCTTCACGGCTGTCCTTGTGGTCAGCAAGACCAACTTGGGTGTCTTCCACCTGGGCTCCAGCTGAGTCTTTCGGTCGAAATTCCTCACAAGGACGAGGTCCCCCGGAATTACGTCATGGGGTTTCACCTCAGTGTTGTCGGGAAAGGCTGCAGCTACCTGTGAACGACAAGATTGTAGTGCAGACATCAAGGAAGCCAAGTAATCTGTCAGCATATTACAGTCAATATCAGTTATTTTGCGTGGTATAGGCGTCCCCCACATATTTGGTGGTCTGCCGAAGATCACCTCATACGGGGATAGCCCTGTTCGAGAGTGTGCTACCATTCTTGTGAAAAAGAGTGCAACTGGTAGTGCTACTACCCAGTCGACACCTTTCTCCCTGCATATTTTGGACAATCTAATTTTCAGGGTCTGATTATGTCTTTCTACGAGACCTGCTGCCTCAGGGTGTCGGACACAGTGGAATTTCCACTGATAACCTAACAAAAGTGAAACATGTTTCATTAATTCGGATGAGAACGGCTGGCCGTTATCTGAGTGAACAACACGTGGTAAACCGTATCGTGGGAAGAATTCTCGAACTAACTGTTTGGCAGTAGTCGGGGCAGTGTAATCTGAAACCGGGTATGCCTCCGTCCAGCGGGACAGAGCGCAGACAACTACGAGAACATATTTGAATCCTCGACATCGTTCCATCTGGATATAATCCATCTGGAGGACTTCAAAAGGGTGATTAGGAGGATGAAATCCACCTTGTTCTACGGGAACACTTTTTCCTGGGTTGAACTGGCAACAGATCATACAGGTACGGACCTTTTGTTTGGCTGCTGCTCGTAAATGTTTATTGAACCAAATGTGTTGAATGCTATCTAGCATAGCTTTTTCTCCTAGATGTGCTGGACTATGTATAGTGTTAACTATAACTTGGACCATTGAATCAGGAAGGAACCACACAGACTTTTCCTTCATCATCCATCCTTGGTCCGTTTGGATCCCTCCTAATTCAGTCCATTTCTTTATTTCGTCTGGTGTAGCATGTGTCTGTATGTCAATTACGTCAAGGGTAGGATCTTTGACTGTCATACAATGTGTCGGCATCGGGACTATTGTCTTTGTCATGTCGGAAGTTTGAGCTTGAGCAGTCTGTTTAGCTGTTCTATCGGCTAGGTCATTGCCTTGAGAAATGATATCAGTAACCTTCGTATGAGCCTTACATTTCATAATTGATATTGCAGTAGGTAGATGTATTGCATCTAATAAGGCATGAATGAGGGGTCCGTGCTGAATGTGGGCACCGTGGGAAGTTAAATAACCTCTCTCTCGCCACAGCACGCCGAAGTCATGTACAACTCCGAATGCATAACGTGAATCAGTGTATATGTTGACTTTTTTACTTGTGGCTTGAATACAGGCTTGTGTCAGAGCGATGAGCTCTGCGGCTTGAGCTGACAAAGTATTTATACGATTAGTTTCAATGACTTCAGTATCTGTTGTGACTGCGTAAGCAGCCACTAATTCTCCTGTATTTGTTCTCATACATGAACCATCTACATACAATGTCAGGTCTGGGTCTGACAATGGGACATCGGTTAAGTCTTGTCTGGGTTTCGTCGTTATAGTAATAACTTCAATACAGTCATGGGCTAGTGGGTCTGTTCCGGTTACTGGCAAAAGTGTGGCAGGATTCAATGTGTTACAGCGTCTGATTTCTATGTGTGGCTGAAACAATGTAAGTTCGTACCCTGTAAGTCGCGCTATAGTCAAGTGTTGTGTTTGCGTTCTATTTACAAGAACCTCTACTGCATGTGGTACTTGAACTGTCAATGGATGTCCTAACACTATGGCATCGCTTTGTCTGATTGCTAAAGCTGTCGCTGCCACTGATTTTAGGCATGCAGGCAAAGCCTGAGCTACGGGATCTAATGTACTAGAAAAGTAAGCACATGGTTTGTGTGCTCCTGCTTGTTCCTGTGTGAGTACTGACAAGGCAGTACCTTCGCGTTCTGTAACAAAGAGTGTAAACTGTTTTCTGTAACATGGTGTTGCTAAAACAGGTGCTTGACATAAAGCTTTCTTTAGGCTTTCAAAAGCTTGTGTATGTTCCTGAGTCCAAGGGAGAACAGTCGATGTGGCTGCCTCCTGTGTTGTCAACTGAATGAGTGGTTTTGCTAAAAATGCGTACTGAGGGATCCACTGTCTACAGTATGAAGTGAGGCCTATGAAAGCCCGCACCTCCTTTTGTGTCTCGGGTATTGGCATGTTAGCTATTAACTGAATGCGGTCGGGTGTAAGCTGCCTTCCCTCCTTGGACAGCGAGTGTCCAAGATAAATAACTCGCTGGACACAGAATTGCAGCTTAGAAGGGGACACCTTGTGTCCCTTTTCAGCTAGAAATTGTAAAACTGTCAGTGATGCTTTCTCACATTCGGGTTCACTTCTCGCGGTGATCAACAGATCATCGACGTATTGAAGCAAGGCAGTGTTAACTGGCATGTGGATACTGTCAAGTTCTCGTTTCAGTGCTTGGCTATAGATGCTGGGGCTTTCTGTAAATCCTTGAGGTGCGCGTGAGAATTTAAAGCTACGTCCATTTAAACTAAATCCGAACAAATATTGGCTTTCCGGATCTATTGGGACGCTGAAAAAGGCATTCTTGAGATCAATTACAGTAAAGAATGTTGCTTCGGAATCAATGGCTGTCAGTAATGATGAGATATCGGGGACCACAGGGAATTGTGGCACAATGCATTTGTTTAATTCGCGCAGATCAATAACCAATCGATATACTGGCGGGGCCTTCGGATCTGTTCGTTTAAGAATCGGAATTATCGGTGAATTACATACATTGGAGTCTGTTTCTACAACTACTCCTTGGGTAATGAGCTCGTCAATGATTTGTAGTAAAGCCACTACAGCATCTGGTGGTAACTTGTATTGTCGCATTCGTGGTAGTACTACTCCTGCCTTTAATGTGACTCGATATGGTGTAATATTCATGCATCCAACATCAGTAGGGCCTTGTGCCCATAGATGTGTAGGTAAAGTCTGCAGTCGGGGATCCATGTCTCTAGACACATAATGACCTTTAAAGTCACGTAAAAACAACCTTACTCCTTCCGGAGAACAACATATTATAGCTCCTAGAGCTTTCAGTGTTTTTATTCCTAACAGATTTTCTGGACATGATTTAGTAAGCAATAAATCTGTAGTTCGGGTCAAAGGTCCTATCGTAAGTGGAAGAGGTTGTGACACTTCATTAACAATAGGTTTTCCTGAAAAACCAAGGGAAATATTCTGTGAGCCTGAGAGGGGTGCCCCTGGAACTTCACTACGTTTTATGGTTGTTCGACTTGCCCCTGTATCGAGTAAAAATTTTCTGTCTTGGCCTAATAATTCACTATGTACATAAGGTCCTTCTTGATCTACAGGGATCTCGATAAGGGGTAAGTCAACTTCCCTCTCTAGGCTGGTTCATGCGTATCGTTGATAATCAGGATAGTCGTACTGTGCGGTCTGGTACAGTTGTCGTGTCGTGGTGTGTGTGGCAGCAGCGGGCAGCGCTGGTGCAGCTGGCACAAACTGTACAGACTGTGGTGGAGCTGGCATGGACTGTGCATGCTGCGGGGCTCCTTGTTCATTCTGGTCCTGTCTAGGTGGCCGTGGTCTTTCTTGTGTTTTACCTATGGCGATATTATGTTTCAAAACTGGACAATCGTGTACGTAATGACCTGGCTTTTTACAATAATTGCATGTCCCTTTTACAGGTCCGGCTGAATCACCGGAATGTGTCATACCCTTTTTATGTCCTTCAGCTGGGACTGTCTGAGAAACTAACATTTTCATTTTTGTGTCTTTCATGCGTCTGTGTTCTTGTTCTTGTTCTTCTCTAATTCTATTGTGATGGTACTGTAACATTTGTAACATTTGTGATGGAGTGTTACCTTGCCAGGTACTCTCGAATTTTAATACTCTATTCTTTACTTGGGGCAGGGCATTTTCTACTAATTTTGTTACAAACAGATGTGGGTATGATTCGCTACTTGGTTTTAGGCCACTATTTATACCAAAACATTTTTCAAATCGGGCATAGTAATCACTAGTGTCTTCATCTTGCTTCTGTTTACAGGCTGAAATTGTACCCCAATCTTCCTTTTTCGTAGTTAATAAACGTGGCAGTACCTGTACTAATAAACCTGGTAGTGCTTTAGTTTTATCCCCAAGTCCTGCTCCTGCAGTTCGGGCCTTTTCTTCTGCTTCTAATACTGACCATTCTATCTTTTGGTCTCCTACCTCCCACTCTTTTTCCCTGAGTTTCTCATAAATGCCAGCAGGCATCAATACCTTTAATATTGTCATAATGTCGGGATAGGTATACTCTCCCATGAGTAACATGTCTTTAATTTCTCGGTGAAAACCCGCTGGATCTTTGTCATGACTGGGTACCACTTTCTTCATTTCTAACAATTCTATTTTTGATATGGGCGTATATACAAATACGCGCTTAAACTCGTTGTCCTCGCCCTTTATTGGGTGCACTTCTCGTAAGGGATTCTGTCTATCCATGTAATACGTGGTTCTTTCCTTGATGGGCAATGAGACACGGTCTGAACATACAAAAAGAATATACTGCTTTCTTGATTCTAGAATTTCTTTAATTAATTTAGTACCTGAACCTCTCCATCTATTCATAAGCAATTCAGTCAATATATCAGGTAAGGGACCAGGGTCCGAATGCTGACTCTGATATAGTATAATGAGTTGTTGAATCATATAAATCCCAGCTAAACGCTGTTCATCTGGGGTGAGATTCAAAAATGCGCGTGCTACTGTATCATCACTATATTTTCCGGGACTGTCAACCCAATGGACAGCTGACCTGGCTAATTCTTGTTCATCCATAGAATCGAGAAAATGATAACCCCTTCGTTCTCGGAGTAGTTTGTCGGCGGCTTGGAACGAATGCTCGTTAGACCTTATATGGACTATGGGTGTTGGGAAACCCCTGTTATTGTCTGGACATATCGGGCGTATCGGGTCAATAAGACATCTATTACTATTACAAGATCTTCCTCTACCTACATAGGCTATAGTGTCTGACTGTCCTGTGGGCAGTCCTGATCCTTCTTCCTCGTTTTGTTCGCACTCGTCTACCGCTAATCTTTCTTCGTGTAGGCGTTCTATTTCTTTACGGATCTTTCGGCACATGGCTATTATACAATTTTGTTTATCATGTCTACCTTCTGATATATTCTGGCTCCATCTGGTAAGAATTTGCATTGCTTCCGGGTCTACCCCTGGTCGGTCTTCATTTCTGATCACACAATTTATGAGGAAACGTAACAGTTCCCCCTGTATTTCCACTTTCTGGTATTCCATAGCTCTGTTAATACATTCTGGATCTCGCCCTGTTTGGACAAAATGGTATATTTTATCTAGATGCGCAGTCATTCCTGGTAATTTCCCTAAATACACTGCGGCTCGTCTGATACGTAATGATGCTAGGGTCATTTCGTCCTCTTTTCCGGGCACAGGGTCATATCTACAATCTATCAGAAGTTCCTTAAGCGTACGGGCATTTATGAGTTTGGGTGTACGTGAATGTGCTGACTCTTGAAAAGTAAGTTTATTTATTCTGGGTGGCGTAGAAAAGATATTGGTAGCACCTCCCGTAGCCCCGTCTGGGGTATCGGGCGTGAAAGGATTCGTTGAACGTGATACAGCAACTATAGGTGTGGACACAGCTATAGAAGTATCTGCAGGGACAGATGTAGAAACAGATGTGCTTGCCGGAACTCGTTGCTGTAGAGATACGGGTACCGGATCTTGGCGTTGAACCTCCCTGACAGGCGGTCTATGTGGGGCGGAATTTGCATACTCGGGAGCTGCGTCATCTAAATATGAGGACAGAAAAACATCTTCTGCGGTTCTAGGATGCCCCTTAGGATGTACTTTTATTGGGAATAATGGGGGTGGCAAGTCTTTCGGTAACTCTGGAGTAGCCTTAGGTAATCCTTCGGCCAGAAGGGGATACATACCATTCATAAGGGCATTTCTTTGTCTGTCTACTTGTTCTGATTTCACTCGGATACCTTCCTCAATTAATAAATTTTCTCGAACTTTATTGGAATTCTCTTTACTCTTCTCCTCCTGTCTACGTGCTTTTTCTGTACGTCTATGAGATTCTTTACGCCATAACTCAACGGCATCTTTCTGTGACTGTCTGACTTTCCTTTTCCATAACTCTTCTTCTACTTTCATGATGCACTCTGCATCCCAGGTTCCTGCTGTGGGCCACCTCTGACTTTCTGGTAATTCCTTGGTGTAGTCTACCCATAAATCAAGAAATAATATAGCGTCTAAGCCATGTTTGTGATACATGAAGTACCCTGGAGTGTCCCTAGGAGGAATAGGAACGGCTTCTTCGAGTACCCCTTTTCTTGTAGTGATCTGTCTTAATTTCGAAAAAAGCGGCATATTGAGAACTGATCTGATACTTAATCTTGAACACACTTAGTACAAAAGCACAATAATGAACAACCATTCATACCACAATATGCAGGACGTTTAACACATTAAACATTAAACATTAAACATTTTTTAACCTTTAAAATAACCAACAATGATGATCGTCTGCATAACTAATCACCAAGCATAATTCTTTGACAATAACTATATACTTCGGAATACTTGATATACTGCTAAACAGTACATATACACTGCTAAAACAGTGCAGACCGGATTTGTGTACCCAAACCCGTCTTGACCGGCACAACCTAGGTGCACGTCAGGAATGCCTCCCCAGCAATGGTACTCACCGGGTAGCTTCGGAAACGGAAGGCCTCGGAAACTGGACTTGGACCGGACTGGACTCGACTCGACTCGTCGGAAACTGGACTCAACTTCGAACTGGTGGGCCTCTGTATACCTCGGATCTTGCTCTCTCAGCTAGGCTCTGGTCGGGATACTTCGCACTTCTCACCGCCTCGTCTGGGTGTTGATCGCAGCCTCAGTCGCCCCCGCTTGACCGGAGGGAGACACAGGAAATCCTGCTGGTACGCGTAATTGTCCGTCCAGCTGTGGCAGGAGACCGGGCCTGCAACTCACCGCCGGCGCGTGAGATGAGAAAGGGTCCCTGTTCGGGCGCCATTCATGTGGTAAATAAAATTCCTTTACCGGGACTTAATTTGATACGGAAACATAATAAAATAGCTCAGTAAAATGAGAGGCAGAATCCGTGGTATCAGAGGTTCGGAATGACCTTTATTCCAATGAACGATTATAATCGGTTGCTCCAAGTTCCATCACCACGGAGGTTCAGGAAGTGAAGTACATAAATTATTGACAAGAAATGACTTTTATAGAACATACATTACAATGAAGCGAATGCAGTAGGCGTAACAATTGATAAGGAAAATGACGATTCATATGCGTAACCGAAAATGGGTGTAATAAGGAGTAAAAAGGAACATAATTGGTTATGATGTCATATATAGGTGGATCTATAAGATAATACTTGGCATAGATGCGCGCGCAGCAGCATGACGTGTGATTGACGTGCAACTAGGGGGTGAAGGGGACTTGACATTTAGCTCTACATGTGGAGACGAAAAGTCTGGGGGGTCAAGTCAACCTAATCCCAAATCATATCTAACATCCTATGTTTAAAGAACTATGTTATCCACAAAAGAAGGACTCTCGGACAGAATCTATTCTATACTGACTGTGCGTGCGTGTACAAGCGTCTAAGTGTCTACACTAAATGCGAGGGGGTAAGAATATTCCATGGTAACAGGACTATGAATTACTTGCATGAGGACAGAGAAGCCGAGCCCTTTGCTCGGTAGCTGGAAGAATGTTTACTTAAACTACTAGGCAGGAATGCATTGGCTGAGGGGGAAGCAGATAACTCGAAGGTGAAATACAGTTCTTGGCAGAGAATAGGCTGATGTCAGGCTTCGTGAGCCGCGCAGAGAATGAGACAAAGTTCATGGTCACAGATGCAGGCTCAGGCTGGAGTTTTCAGAGGCAGAAGGCAAGAAGAGTTCGATGACAGAATCAGGGCCTACTTGCCTGGACTGTAAAATGGCATAAGTGAACCATATAAAGGCGGTGGCCTTTCGTACTTAGG
Source organism: Triturus cristatus (assembly GCF_964204655.1). NCBI lineage: Eukaryota > Metazoa > Chordata > Amphibia > Caudata > Salamandridae > Triturus > Triturus cristatus. The sequence goes on from NC_140584.1 coordinate 144,195,130, forward strand.
AATGGAATATCCGGCCTATTCATGGCGGATCTGACAGAGGACATGTTGACGGTGGACGCACATGTGTTTGCGTCTTCATAACTGGAACTGGAGGGAACATACATGTACTTGTAACATGCACATAGAACCGTTGGGGTCCAAGATAGGGGACATAACTGACCAGAAAAATCCATATTTCCACAATGGAACACAGTGGGCGTGTGCTCATGACGAATCCAGCTCGTCATGAAACATCGACCTGTAAATCCCTCTGGTGCAGGCACCAGAGGGATTTCCTTTATGCTAAAAGAGACTCAGGAGCAGGGGAAGAGTTTTCCTAGCTGCCGAGGCCCTCCCCTGGTTTCCCTGAAATGACGATCGGCGCGCACGTCGCGCTGACGTCATTTCAGTGAAACCGAAATGAGCCAAGAGGCTCATTTCAGTTACAGTTTCTACATGCTCAGGGGGCTATCTCAGCTCCCTGAGCACGTAGAAACTCAGGAGAGGTATCGTTGGAAAGGGGAGAATCTCCCCTTTCCAATGGTACCCCTCCCTAGTGGATCCCTCCCTAGGGATCCACTCACTAGGCACCAGGGAGGGGGGAGCAGCCCCTTGGGCGAAGGCCTTTGCTCCCCCATAATTATTTTGGCATTATTAGTCTTCCTGCCCCCCCTGGTGTTTTGCACAGTTTCCTGTCGTGGGCACTAGGCTGACCCACACAAGTGAAGTACAATTTTTCTCGGAAGACGTTGGGGAACGCGGGGTGGGTGGAAATTTATGGATCCACGCAGATTCCAGAACTTTCCACCACAGAAATGTGGGAAAAATGAGGTTTTTTTGACAATTTTTATGTTTGCAAGGGATTCTGGGTAACAGAACCTGGTAGGAGGCAGTCAAGTCACCCCATCCTGGATTCCCCTGGGTGTCTACTTTTCAGAAATGTAAAGGTTTGCTAGGTTTCCCTAGGTGCCAGCAGAGCTATGGTTCAAAAACTACAGCTAGGCACTTTGCCAAAAAAGGGTCATTTTTCAATGCAAAATTGAGGTGTGTCCACTTTGCGTTTTGAGCCGTTTCCTGTCGCGGGCACTAGGCCGACCCACACATGTGAGGTACCATTTTTCTCGAAAGATTTTGGGGAACGCGCATGGGTGGAAATTTGTTGGTCCACGCAGATTCCAGAACTTTCCACCACAGAAATGTGGGGAAAATCTGTTTTTTTTACAATTGTTTAGGTTTGCAAGGAAATCTGGGTAACAGAACCTGGTGAAAGGCAGTCAAGTCACACCATCCTGGATTCCCCTGTTTGTCTAGTTTTCAGAAATGTATAATTTTGCTAGGTTTGCCTAGGTGTCAGCAGAGCTAGGGTTCAAAAACTACAGCTAGACACTTTGCCAAAAAAAGGGTCATTTTTCACTGCGAAATTGAAGTGTGACCACGTTGCGTTTTGTGCCGTTTCCTGTTGCGGGCACTAGGCCGACCCACACAAGTGAGGTACCATTTTTGTCGGAAGACTTTGGGGAATGCAGGGTGTGTGGAAATGTGTTCATCCACGCAGATTCCAGAACTTTCCACCACAGAAATGTGGGTAAAATGTGTTTTTTTGACAATTTTTTAGGTTTGCAAGGGATTCTGGGTAACAGAACCTGGTGGGAGGCAGTCAAGTCACCCCATCCTGGATTCCCCTGCTTGTCTAGTTTTAAAAAATGTATAGGTTTGCTAGGTTTCCCTCGGTGCCGGCAGAGCTAGGGTTCAAAAACTACAGCTAGGCACTTTGCCAAAAAAGGGTTATTTTTCACTGCGAAATTGAGGTGTGTCCACGTTGTGTTTTGCGCCATTTCCTGTCGCGGGCACTAGGCCGGCCCACACAAGTGAGGCACCATTTTTCTCGCAAGACTTTGGGGAACACGGGGTGGGTGGAAATTTGTGGATCCACGCAGATTCCATAACTTTCCACCACAGAAATGTGGGCAAAATGTGGGTTTTTTGACAATTTTTAAGGTTTGCAAGGGATTCTGGGTAACAGAACCTGGTGGGAGGCAGTCAAGTAACCCCATCCTGGATTTCCCTGGGTGTCTAGTTGTCAAAAATGTATAGTGTTGCTACTTTTTCCTAGGTGCCGGCAGAGGTAGGGTTAAAAAATGAAAGCTAGTTACTTTGCAAAAAAAGGGTAATTTTTCATTGTGAAAATGTGGTGTGTTCACGTTGGGTTTTGAGCCATTTCCTGTCGTGGGCACTATGCCTACCCACACAAGTGAGGTACCATTTTTATCGGGAGACTGAGGGTAATTCAGATTTGTATAGCAACTGTTATTACCTATTGTCTTACAATGCATTTCTGCCTTCCAAATGAAAGACATTGTGTAAAAAGAAGTCATTTTGAAAAATGACCGATAATTCTCAAGCTAGTATGAGTATTCCCAATTTCGAAAATGTGCAAATATCTACTGTTTCTAAACTCTATGATTTGTTCCGATTTCAGAAATACATAGGTGTCTTTCATACTGATTTTTCCATGTATACATTTTCCCACAATAATTGCTATATATCCGGTACATAATAAAAAGCCATTGCAAATTGCTGCTCAGTTTTTGACTCTGGGTTTGTCGGGTTCTTGGTGAATGTTAGATCTGGGGGTCTCTAGTTGGCAGAGGTAGGTACCCCTGTCAAATAGGGACCCTTACTTCTAGTCAGGGTAAGGGGGATACACTCTTTAGATAACCTCTGCTCACCCCCTTGGTAGCTTGCCACGAGCAGACAGGCTTATCAAAGTCAATGTGTAAAGTATTTGTACCAACACTCACAGTAACACAGTGAAAACAATACAAATGAACTCTACACCAGTGTAGATAAATAAAGTACTTTTATATAAACTACACAAGACCAAAACGACAAAAATCCAACATACACAGTTCAAGAATATGGTTTCAAAAGAGTTCTTAGCTTAGCGACAAAATAATCCACATTAGCGTCGATTTTAGCCATCAGTGCCTGGTGATGCGATAAAAGTTCCTAGCGGCGCTCAGGCGTCGAAAAAAAAGCAACAGCGTCAGTCCTGAGACCCTGGGGATGCGATGCGTCAACCCCGCTGCACGCAGCAGGCATGTGCGACGAATCCGGTCTGTATGGGGAGTGAGGCGATACTTGTATGGATTCCAAGGCGTAAAGGCACGATGCGACGAAATACGGCCCGCTAACGAGCGGTACGACGATCTTCGATGGCTCTGCGACGATGTTCGCAGTGACGAAATGCAGCCCGCTAGCGAGCGGTGCGACGATCTCACTCAGCTGCGGCAGGCTCTGCGATGATATTCGCAGCGACGGGAATCTTCCCGCTCTGGGGCGATGCGCTCTGCGGATGAACATGGCGTTGACGTTGCAGCGGCGACAGGCACTGCGACGATCTTCGTGGCGATGGAAATTTTCTCACTAAGCCGGCGGTGCGTGAAAAAGTTTCAGATCTTTCACTTCTTTTCTCTTGGTCAGCTTCCCAGCAGCAGGCACAACTTCCAGAGGCCCCACAATTGGTTCAAGCACTCTAGGAAGGACAGAACTCACACAGCAGAGTTCAGGGGGAAGCTGGGGGTGAAGTCCTTTTGTTCCTGGGACTTCTTAACAGGAGGCCAGCTCTACTCAGGCCCTTGGAGATTCCTTCAAGCCAGGGGACACAGCATACAACAAAGTCCTTCCCCTCTCCTTGGCAGCAAAGCAACTGCAAGTCAGCCTTACAGCAGGTCAGTCCTTCTTCTTCAGTCTTCCAGCTTTCTCCTTGGCAGAGGTTCCTTCTTGATTCCAGGATGATCTAATTTCTTGGGATCAGGGTCACAATATTTATACCCCCAAATCCTTTGTCCTCTGAGGGCAGAGGGGCCTTTGCCCAGTCCAAACCAGTTCTGGAGCACTCTGTTTACATGACTCCTTCTTTCCTTTCACAGTGCAGGTCAGAAACATCAGACGCCCCACAGGAGGTAGAGCCAGCATTGTGGGGGGAAAGCACAGCCCTGGAGCACTTTGTTGACATGATTCCTTCTCTCCTTTCACAGTGCAGGGCAGAGACATCAGATGCACCACAGGGGGTGGAGCCAACACTGTGGGGGGAAGACACAGTCCTATTCAGGTCCCAGGTGCAACTCCTCCCACCCATCTACATGGAGATCTCTATATTCAGCCCTGTGCTGACTCACCCTGTCTCCGGGAATTCCTCAGCCCCCTGGAATTCCCCAGCCCCTGTCACTCAAACTCCAGACAAGAAATACACAACCTAGCAGAGGCAGGTTTGAATGGTTAGACAAGAAAATACCTACTTTCTAAAAGTGGTATTTTCAAACACAGAATGTTAAAACCAACTTCACTAAAAGACATATTTTATCATTCTGAGTTCAGGCATACTAAACTTTAATTTTCTATCTTGCTCCTATGGGAAGATATGCAGGTAAACATTATACTCAGCATTTCCCATTATAGCCTATGGGCAAGATAGCCTTTCAATAGTGAAAAACGAAAATGGCTGTAATTCACTACCAGAGCATGTCACCTACACCAGTACATGCTCTACCTTTCACATACTCTGCACCCTGCCCAGGGGGGTACCTAGGGCCTTCCATAGGGGTGTCCAATTTGTACAGAAAGGGAAGGGTTAGGCCTGGCCAATGTGGACACTGGACAGGTCAGCATGGCAGTTAGCAACTGCACCCAGGCACTGCGGTGGCAGGCCTGTGACACCATTTTAGGGCTACTCCTGTGGGTTGCACAATCAGTGCTGCAGGCCCACTAGTAGCATTTGAATCACCAGCCCTGGCACACTCAGTGCACTTTACTAGGGGATACCAGGTTAAACAAATATACCAATCATGGATAACCAATCAATATAACAATTTACCCAGGGAGCACTTGCACTTTGACACCGATCAGCAGTGGCAAAGTGCCCAAAGCATCTAAACCAGCAAAAACGAAATCCAGCACAGCGTCAAAAATACAGGGGGTAGAGGCAAAAAGTCAGGGGAAACCACGCCATAGATGCCAGGTCTAACAGTGAACCTACAAGTCCTATATATCCCCACAACCAGAAGGTCCAGCGGATGTAACTGTATATTGTTTTCAAAGAGCTGTCATAATTAGAAGAAGCTACAGGTGAAAACATTGACACAAAAGGCTCTTTTTTGCAACTAAATTTCAATTTTTCCTATATTTAACTGTTAGTTTCTATAAAGAAACCTTGAAAGATCTACACAAATTACCCCTTGCTGAATTCAGAATGTTATCTACTTTTCTAAAATGTATAGCTTTCCAGGATCCATTATTGCTTTCATACCCATTTCTACCATTAACTGGAAGGAGGTTGTCCCAGAAAAATGACAAAGCTGTGTAAAAAATGTTGGTTTTCTGACAAAAGTCTGTCATTCCCTAAAAGCTGGGAAAATGGTGATGTCAGCCTCAGAAACCCTTTTTTGATACCATTTTCAGGGAAAAACCCCGACGCTTTAATTTGCAGCCCTTTTTTCCCATTTTTCCCAAAAAAAACAAAATTTAGCTGTATTTTGGCTAATTTCTGGGACCCCTCCAGGGGAATCCACAAACCCTGGGTACCTTTACAATCCCCATGATGTTGGAAGAAAAGGACGCAAACTTTGGCGTGGATACCTTATGTGGTCAAAAAGTTACAGGGGCCTAAGCGCGCACTACCCCAAATAGCCAAAAAAAGGCTGCGCACAGGGGGGGAAAAGGCCTAGCAGTGAAGGTTGTTAACCTCAAGCCACCTCACTCAATAGTCAAAGATTCGCTCGCAGTAACGGACTGAGCGCGCTCCATAGGACATCTCTCCTGATCCTCTAGATAATTGGTGTGATCTGCACCATGACTTTGCCCACATTGCTTCGCTGAAACTGTTGACATTGTGAGACATTCATTGTTTGCGACCGGAGTCTGGTTGGGATTCCCTGGTGGTCTTGTTCCCTCTGAAGACTGATTGGTTAACAGCCTGGCCCAGAGGACATCTGGCATAATGACTTGGTGCTGGTAAATTGAGTTGCTTAATATACTTGGAGGCAGCTAATATAAATTGGTGCCTTTTGTGATAATTCATTGTAGGACCATCCGGATGGGCACCATTTTCTTTTCTTTTCTTTTGTCTTTCCCTGACCATGAGCAGCCATTTTAAAGCTTCCACTACTAAATACCAGAGACAGAAGAAGTCCTCACCTGTCTTTCCTCATAGAAATAGAAGGAGAAATGAGTGAACCTTAGCAGTCGTCATCTTAGCATGGGCACATTTGGGGCTGTCCTTTCAGTCTAACTGCGGACTGAAACCTGGTAATCCTCTTGGTTCAACGGCTGTTTCAATTTTAATTTATGGGAATTTATTTCGAGCACTCTCTCTCACCTAAACCTCCAGGACTGCGGCGCATTTAAGAAGGGGCAACTCTGCATCTAATACAAAATTGTGGATCAATTAAGTTAGTGCATCTCATTATCAAATGCACCCCCAGGCCCTTGCCCTTACACAATTGTTCCGCAGCACATTTGTGAAGAGGCCTAGATCACTGGACTGGCCTCTTATGCAAATGCAGCACCACTAGGGTTGGACTCCCCCACAATGCTGAGGCAACACTGTGGCAATCCTGGAGACACTTGATGAAGCGAGGAGACTACCCTAGGGGCCCCTGAGAATACTAAGGGAAAAGATAAAAATGGGGATTGGCCAAATGGAACCCCTGGGGCAGAGCCTCTTGCCTGACCCCATGATGGCCGCTACAGTGCTCCTTTTCCTCGATGAGCTACTACTCTTGGACAAAAATCGGATCTTGACCAGACCTCAAGCATATCCCCATCTGGCTCTTTAGCTGCTACAGTGTAGATCAAAATTGGCGCCCAACACATATCAATTTACTGATCTTCACCTACTACCATCAACATTGGTTGCATAGGGGCAGCAGTCTCCCAGGCTCTTGAACCAATGACCCAACTCGCATTTCCCCTTCTACAGTGAGCGTTTTCTCTACCAGCCCGTCTGTCCCTAAAATGGCCTCCATAAGTGTGCCCTTGGCCAAAGCACTCCTACTCCCCTTGTTGGGGATGGATCCAGCATTTATGCCCTGGAGTCTCAGAGACCCCTCTGCGAGAGTCCAAAGCGTCAAGGGAGTCACACATAGGAGGACTGGGAAAGATCCCCTTACCACTGGGAGCCATCTCCTACCCAGCCGGACGTCGGACATTGTGTTTCGGCTGGGTTTCCTACCCCCTCCCACACCTCTTCCCTCCTTCATTCTTCAGAGTGTGCCTGTGGCCAAAGCACTCCTCTCCCCTTGTTGGGGAGGGATCCAATATTTATGCCCTGGAGTCTAAGAGACCCCGCTGAGAGAGTCCACCGCAACAAGGGAATCACACAGAACGGAGGACTGGGAATGATCCCTTTACCGCTGGGAGCCGCCACTTACCCAGCCGGATGTCAGACACTGCTACTTCCTCATCTTCACGCTGTGTCTCCTACCCCTTCCCCACTGCTTCCCTCCTTCATTCTCTGCCTACCTCCCCTATTGCCTTCCTCTCTCCCCTGAATTTCTCTCCCCCTGAGCTTTGTTTATCCTTATGCCTATGCTATGCTTTTGTAACTCATGTAACTCATGTAACTACGCTCCAGCAACTGATGCAACTAGGTAGCTATGTTCTGAAACAATGTTCTTCCTCATTTAAAGCGCTATGATACCTCCGTGTCTAGCCAGCACTATATAAAACTTTTCAAATAAATAAATAAATAAAGTGGTACAACAGGTACCCAGGGATTGTAAATTAAATGCTACAAGTGTTACATCAGCACTGATTGCGCCACCCACTTAAGTACTCTTTTAAAACATGTACCAGACATGCCATTGTAGCCTGTGGGAACAGTTTTAAACTGCTATTTTGACTTGGCAAAATATATGTTTTGCCAGGACTAAAGCTTCCTTTTTAATACATATAAGACATCTCTAGGCTAGGCCTTAAACAGGCCTTATGGAAGGGTGCGCTGTATTTAAAATGTTGGACATGGACTTTTAAGTTTTACATGTCCGTGTAGTGAAAGTCTCCTAAATTTGTTTTTCACCACTGCAAGATGTACCTCTCCCATAGGATAACATTGGGCAAGCAATAACTTTAGTGTGGAAGAAGGTAGTAATATCATCTTGGGTGGAGGAATTTAATTTAAAAACCTCTTTAATGGTAGAGTCAAATTTAAGTCACAGTTCTCAAAATACCACTTTTAGCATGTTGGCATTTTCTTGCCCTAACCATTTGGTTCCTGCAGCCTTTTCCTGTGTCACATGACTAATTATAGTTGACAGTTGGCCATTGTGTTCCAGACAGTATCACAATGGTGCACAAGGTGTTGGCAGGATATGGGGCCGGAGCTGCCACCTACCACATTTTCACTTCAATGGGACTTCCTCAGCACGCTGACAAAGGACTTCTCGCTAGCCTATTGTGGCCCCAGGCAGACTGAGATCAGGGCAGGGAGGCCGGGAATTCCAGGCACCATTGTAGGGGGAGAACTCCAGAAGCTTCTCCCCCTTCAAAGTTGGTACCATGTATAATAAAGAGACCCTCAGACCCACGCTTTAGTATACTCCTGGACCTGTGGATACTACAGTAGAAGGATGCCCTGCTGCTTAAGGCCTGAACTGCTTGCTGAGAAGGAAGACTGAACCTGCTACCTTCATCCCAGTCTAAGTGATTTCAAGTGTCAGCTGACTGTTCTAAGCTACAAGGACATAGCAAGCTCCAGAGGCCTCCCTGCAGCTACCCAGCTGACCTACTTCCTGGACCTGCAACAGGACCAGCAACTGGAAGTGCCTGAGCCCTTTTGCCCTCTGCAAAAGTTAGTCCCCAATCCACAAGAGGAGGTTCCCCTGATCCTGGACCCTTAGCTGGAATCAGAGGGCACTCTTCTGACTCAAAAAGGAGAAATCCTGAAGTTTTGGGCTCTTCTCAAACAAACCTAGCATTGACTGGCAACATGATGTCCGCCCCCACTCAAATGAAAATCAGGTGCTGCAGGAACGAAGAATGTCCAGTTCCTCACCCTGTGATTTATCTATTCATGCCCGAAAGTATAAAGACATGAGCGGAAAACACACCTGGGGCAGGTAGGAAAACAAGGGAAAAGAGGAAACAGTGTAATCCACTCCTGGATGTCTCACTCTCTCTGAGATATGGTAGGACCCAAGTAGGCACAAGTATCTTGGAAAGGAAAAGGAAAAAGAAAGGTTTAATAGCATGAATTAGAAAACACAAAAAGAAAAACCTTTTATTGTCACTAAATAAACAAGTATGTGGAAAATTGCTCTTATCTTTGCTCACCCTTCAATATATGAATCGTAGTCCATAGCAGTCTTTGTCCCAGAAGAGCGAAGTAATCTATTGTATTTAAGGCACTGGCTGACAGGGAGCGATGTTGTGGGAAAATTACGGAAAAATGCCAAGGTGGCAAAAAAAGGCACTTAGTGCACTTCCAACGAAGGGATCCTTCATTAATATAGGAGAATTACAATGCCTCGGAAACAGAACCATGAATCACAAAATGAGGCAAATGGGTATAACAAAAAAAAGTGCTGAAAAAACACAGGAATCCAAATCCAAAGACGGGAGGAAATACAATGATCCCGCTAAACGCAAATGACCAAGATCCAAGGAAGGACAGAGTATCCCCCTGAACATAGTGGTATCTCCAAGGCAGAAAGGCAGAAAGGATTAGTCCATGAAATATCGCCAGGGATCCGAGGAGGAGCAAGAGCAAAAACAATGTGATGCTGGCAAATGCTGGCGGCGAAATCCTTCTGGGGCAGGAACCGGAAACAAAACCAAGCGTGGAGGAATGGGAGGGCGGCATCTAAATACTCGCCTGCTAATCCCAGGAACTCCACTGTAGCTGTGCCCTAGACGTCCGAAGACAGAAACAGAGGAGAGGGGCACCAGCCACCAGAAAAACAGAGAAAAAGGACCGGCCAAAAGGTAAAAATAACCAAAGAAGAAACATAGCATAACCTCTAAGGTACTACCTAACCACAAGACGTGACACATGAGATCTGCACTTCATGCTACAGCATCAAAGTCTGCTGTGACTGCAAATCTCCAATAATGAGCATCTGGGGTGGATGACAGGATCTTCACGCTAGAGCATTGACTGTCTGGGACGTCCAGCCTGCTCTTCACTTGCTCTTTGAGCTACAACGGCGACCATCCATGGTGCTCCCCCATGAACAGAATCTGGAATGTATAAGGTAACTTTTTCAGCAAGCTTAACCTGGTCCCTGTAACTGGCCCGCAGTTCATCTTGCCAACCTAAACTTGTGACATTCACCAGACTTCGCATGGTCAGACAACTGCGTGTTATATGTTGTGCATTTAGGCACTATACTAACCTGCAAATTTTAAAATTGCATATCTTAGCTGATTGGATATTTTGGTGTCAAATAATGTATTTAATTTTATTCAATTTTTTAGGTCTCGCCTTGGCAGCGCATGGTCTCAGCGAGACCTTAAGTAATCTCTATATGTTGGCAAGCAGCCGGTAGTTTCTCCTGCTGCTTGCCATTGGCTTAGTGTTATTCTCACATTTCTTTCCTTTGTTTTAAGTGGCTGTTGATGTCCAACTGACTTCCGTGTAGACCGGAAGCAGCGGCCACCAACTACAGTTTTAGTCCACACTGTTCGGACTTTTTGTTTGTCTTGCGCATTGCTGCCTGACCTAAAAATGGCAGCTACGCATGCGCCAGGAGCAGGTGTGCGCGAGTGGAGGGCAGCGCATGCTGCTTGTTTACTTACTGCGCCTTATCGGCATCCTATTGCACTGTCTAAATGACCCCATGTGAAGGAACCCTCAGAATGGCCTGTTTATACGCAACTCCCTTCCGATGTAAATGGCGACCAATTACGTGACTGTTTAAATGCATGCCATATCTCGGTCAAGGTGTCAACAGTAAAATCATGGCTTTAGAAACATGCAATGAGCCCTTTTCGACATTTAACTAAGCCTGCCAGGTAATTAATAAAACATGTAGGGTTAGGTTATACATTTATATATTAGAGGTGCTACGTTCCGAATTGACTTGGTTGTGGGGGTGGGGGCTTGTCTGTGCTTGTCCGTTTGCCTATACTTCTCTCCAAGTCCTTCGTTTCTTCTTCCTCATTGTCATCTGTTTCCTCCACTGCTACTCCCTGCCTCTAGCCTCTCTCCCTCTTCTTCCCACTAGGTTCTCCGTCACAGTGCTTCTGTATCTTACGCCCTCTGAATAAAGGGAACACGTATCTATTGCTTTTCACCTACACATTTCACACCGTACTGAATCAGCAGTGCACAGCAGGGGGACTCCTGGTTTAAATGTGTCACTGGCGGCTACCTCATCTGCCATTTTCAAAAGGTGGCCCTTGGCTGCCGCAGCCCCATTCCCTTCGGGATGGTGAGGGAGGGCTTGGCGGGAGGGGGTCTTCTTTCTCTATAATTTCAGAGGAGCAGCAAAACCCGTCACTCTTCCATAGTTGACGCCCGAGTATTTTTTGTTATTTTTTAATAACACCCGTATTACCAGGGCTTTAAGGGTGCTGAAAAAACTGGGGGCGGGTCTCTCAAAGGGGCGTGGGCAATGTAATTAAGGGCGTGGCTTAAAAACACGTAAGCTAAAAATCTGTGCTCAGCATAGTGTGCCACACGACTTGTATTTTGCTGTTTGTCATTGCATCCAGATATATGATACAAGTTACATCATACATACAACAAGTTAAGACTATTGGCTTTGTCAATGGTTGTTAGCTGCATAAGAAAAATAGGCTGCAATTATAGCTTGTATATAATATTGAACAAGCATTTTTTAAACGGTGTGTACAGAGCAGGACATCTCCATAAATGTACATCACCCTATTTCCCCATCAGACAATACTTAATGAAGACTGAAAGCGAGGAAAACGCTGGAGACCATGTATTATCTGGGAGCAGACGGGAATTAAGCAGACTGGAATGATTTGTGCATTTATTGACTATTACTACTTAGAGTATCGTTTTATAAATATGCAGTGTCTTAATGCAAAGTGTTCTAAAGAGGCGCCCTAGCTTTTGCCCCTGTCGTCTTCATTCTTCTTTTCCAGCCCTGCACACGGAATGTTATAAAATGCAGAAATGCAGAGTCGGCTTTAACCGATAATAAAAGGAGTTTTGAATTTATATTTTTACTCACAACATGCTTTCATTGGAGAGTTGTTGCACTTTAGATGTTATAGCACTTTAGCCTGCTTTTGTGTAGCTGCTTTGTAATTAAACTGTATAGGATTTTTCTTGCCAAGAAGGGCAGTCGCCTCACAAGCAAACAATGTTTTTTTAATTAAACGAAATGCTCGCTGTCATGTGTTTTTTAATAGATACGTTCAGTGCGGCTGCAAGTACATAGGATAAACCAAGCGTTTGCAATGCAATAGGTCTCGCATTTGCGAGAGTTTTAGCTATTGGCACTGTAAATGACAGTGCCTTTTATGTATGTTTTTAAAATCAACACATAAATAAAAGGCATTGTCACTTACAATGCCAATAGCTCAAACTCTTGTAAATGCGAGACCTATTGCATTGCAAATGCTTGTTTTAATTGGTGTGGGATTTGTCTTGTGCTGTGTTTTCATGTATAACTGCTTGACTTCTGCATACATACTTTACACTTTGCCAGCTTTTGTGCCAAGCTACCAGATGGTTAAGCACAGGATAATTTAGTGGCTTTTTGTTGTTCATTTTGACAGGGAATGTGGCTGTTGCTTTAATAGGGTTTAACCCCCTGTGAACCAATAGCTCAATTTTTCACATCGGTGCTCTGTGGTGGGATTCCCTACATGTGTTTGTGCAGTGCCATACAGTGATGCTGAGTAACGCTAAAAATGCATATAAATATTTTGATACCAATTATAGTTTTTCTTAATTGTGCTTAATTGGGGCTTTTTGCTTTTTGCAAATTCACTCTCATTCTAGCTGACTGTTCATGCCAGTGACTCTACCTGCAAAATGGAGTTTGAGCTTCGCCAGATGGAAAGGTACACTGCAGCTGAGCTCAAGGAATTCTGAAAGGAGAGGGGACTTCCAGCCAAGGGGAGCACCAAGAATCTGGAGCTCCAGAATGTTGTCAGGGCCTGGGTGAAGACTCACCAATTGCTGGCAGCAGAGGACGAGGATGAGGTGACATAGATAAATGGTTTTCAGCTTATGAAATAGCACTCAGAATGCACATTGTCCCAGAGGGGGACTGGGAAGCAAGTTTATTCAAACGCATGCCCCTGTTGGGTAGGGATACCCTTTCTAATACTAGAGGTGGGCAAACAGATGCAACATGCTCCCAAGAACACCATCTTGCTTGCCAAGTTTAGACTGGCCCCTAGAAGGTACCACCTTATATTCAGGGGTAGCGACAAGCTCCCAACCCAGTCTTGGGTAGACTTCTTAGATCACTCTAGCAAGGCACTAAGTGGTTGAAGTGCAGGACAGCAAGTCAATGAGTATATTGTGCTGTAGAATTTAAACCTGAGAGAGCACATTCTCAATACGTGTTTTACAAAGCTGCACCAACACCTAGTGGATAATAAGCTCACTGACTCCAGAGAGCTTGCTACAGGAGGCGAACCCCCGGACCAGCACGTTGGTGTCCAAAAAGGCATTTGGGAGTGATTCCCAAAAGGGTGGTCAGGGTCCCCACCAGAAGAAGGAGGGGGGAGAAATACTTAAAAATAAGAAGTTCAATCAATCAAACAGTCTTTATTTCGACTTCAAGTCATGAAAGACAATTTTAAAAACAAAACTCATCATTATTTACAAAAGCACATTAAAAAACATTTCATCATCAAGTGTTTCCAATTTTTGGGCTATACATATAGAATTCATGGTACTAAAGCTAAGAGCAACATGATTTGTTTTACTGCATAAGTGGTATTCCTAATCGACCAAATAAAAAAATAAATATCTGACTTTCATAAAAACAAGCTAAAAGAATACAAAAGATTCCACCATTATACTGGATTACTTTTAGGGCAGCTGAAGGGCTTTCAGTTTCCCAGCTCTAATTAACCACATCCGTTTCAGAAATTTAGCTATGGCAATCACTATTATTTCAGAACTATCGGACTGAAATATTCTTAGTGCAGAAATCCCCGTCTTAATACCCTTCTGAATGCAAACTGCTCTTATCCATCTTAGGCGGGGGGCCTTATATACTGGGCAAATAAACAAAATATGTGCTATAGTTTCGCGATATATTTTACAGAAAGGGCACATTTGATCGTTTTTGCTGGAAGCCCAATTACAGGTAACCGTGTTCAGTGGAAGAGTACCTACCCTGAACTGATGATATAATTTCCTATCTAGAGGCAATGTGATCAAATCCCAGTACTTCTCATACCCAATAGAATTTTTCAGCTCCAAAAAAACCTTGGTATGTGAAGGATCTGTGTGTGACTGGAACTCCACCTGGGATATATATGACCAGTAAGCCTCTTTCAACTCCTGTTTAGTGGGAATTATTGTCCCCTGTGGATTATTCCATAGATCCCCCATTCCTAAGGACTTTAGAAGGATTTTTACCTTTCTGAACCAAGGAATTTTTTCCCCAGTATCCATATTACGCGTCTCCAGAAGTGCCAACGCATAGTGGTTCAATTCAGGGGTAACCCACAGTCTTCTCCAATAGGCAATTGGTCTAAATCTACAAATATTTTCTAGACTCTGACACCCCAGATCCATGCGAAGAGGTATTAGTGGTGTAGATTGTGGGAGGCCTGTGATACAGCGAAGAAACCTATTATGTGCTTTTTTTAAGCCTGCTATATCAGACGACCCCCACAATTCAGCTCCATACAGCATGGAAGATCTTACTCTCGAGTCATAGATTTTTAATACTGGGGCTATGGGTTTAGTGGCTGATAGCTTAAATTCTCTTAGCAGTGCGCCAGAAAGTTGCGCATGCTTGGATATTAAATGGGCCACATGAGGCTTCCACTGTAACCTGGAGCCCAGCGTGATACCCAAATAGTTAAAGCTGTCAGTCTGCTCTAATAATTCCCCATTCATAAAAACTCTGCCCCTGATGTTCCGATGCCTGTGCATTGTCATAAATTTAGTTTTGGAGACATTAACAGAAAGGCCAAAATCATTACAAAACTTTTCAAAGCAGGCTATTGCCTTCTGTAACCCTTCCTGTGTTTTGGATAATAGGAGGGTATCATCAGCAAACATCAGAAGGGGGACGGGGATGCCATTCTGTTTCGGTGGATCGGTTGTAGAGTCCTGGTAATATTCAATAACTTTATTTATATACAATGTGAATAGTGTGGGTGCCAGCACACAACCTTGCCGGACACCCCTATCCGTTGGGAAGCTGTCAGTCACTTGGCTCTGGTTACCCCACCTGACCTGCGCATAATTATTTTCATGTAATGTAATCAAAATTGCAAGTAATTCAGGTGGGATGCCCTGATCATGGAGCACTCTCCACAGCCTGTCTCTCGGTACTAAGTCAAATGCAGCCCTTAAATCAACAAAGGCTGCATACAGTGTACCTCCCCCCAGAATCACCCATTTCCAGTATATTGTGGAAAATCTAAAAACTTGGTCCACCGTGCTGGTCAGGGGTCGAAAACCAGCCTGTAAAGTGGACATAATTCCCGATTCCTCAATCCAGGTCTGGACCCTGAGAAGGACCATTCTGGCCACAACTTTTTGAATACAGGCTATTAGGCTAATTGGCCTGTAGTTTCCCGGGTCAGCTCGGTCACCCTTCTTAAAAATTGGTACGATTTCGGCTCCCCGCCATATATCTGGCACCATGGTGCCTTTGGCCAGGGTGTTCGCCAATAGTTCGATGTAAGGGACCCAGACTGACCTGCTATGCAAGAACAAGTCTGCAGGAATTTTGTCTAGGCCCGGGGCCCTGCCTTTAGGAATTAAATTAAGGGCACATTCGACATCCTTTTTGGTGAACACTAGTGTAGTAACTGGCAGAAGGGGGCTGAGAGAAGCTAGGGCGGGTGGCGGGACATTATTCACATTTGCAAACTGGGATTTGAAGTGCTTTACCCATTTTTCTGGTGGGACATGATTAACCGGGGCTGGTTTTTGTTTTCCCATGCCCCACCTCACAAGATGCCAGAAGTCCGTTAAATCTCTGGACTGACTGGCTGCCAATAGTTCATCCCAGTATTTAGTGTCCCAGGTTTTTTTCGCCACATTTTGTGTCTTTTTGTAGTGAATCCTTGCCGCCCTTATAACTTCCCTATCGGTGGATCGCACAGCATCAGCTAAGGATTTATAAGCGAGCCTACAATTTTTATCATACCATGATGCTTGTTTTCTATTCCCCTTACCGGGGTGCTTTTTCCTGGGGATGTTAAAAAAAGTACTGAGTTTAAGAAAAAGGGTCGAATGGATATGAATTACCCTACTGCAGCAGTCCTCAAAATCCAGCTGCCCCAGCATTTCGTTTGTTGCTTCATTTACCATGTCATTCATTTTATTAATCGATTCAGGCTTACACAGACACTCTGCCCATCTAAGCCGCCGGGTATCATTTGTCAAGATGATATCATCTATCAAATCAACATGTAATGGCCCCTGCCCTTTGTATAGCTGCAGCTCAAGGCTTAAAGGATTATGGTCACTTTCGATACGTTGTATAACTATCATATCAAGTATGGTGGACCAAAATTCGAGGTTGACCAGTATATAGTCAATTCTACTAGTACACAATCCATTATTAAAAGTTGGATTGCCCTGCTTATCACCTCGTGTCCTGCCATTCACTGCTCTCAATCCATACTCAAGACTAAAAGTCTTGAGTTGTAGGGCAGCCTGGGTCCACCGTTTGATAGGGGTAAGGTTAAGGCTGGGAATTTGCCAGCAGATGTCCTCTGCCTCCGTAAGCTCCAAGTCTGTTTGATCCAGGGGCTCATAGGAGCAGTTAAAATCACCACAGATTAGCAAATTGGCCCGTCCCCTCCAGATATTAGCATAGTGTCCCAGTGTCGTTACAACTTCTGAAGGTTTCCCTCCTGGCTTTCCTCTGGCATATACATTAAAAATAATGAGCTCACCAAACGATGGAGATTTTAGCTTTACCGCCAGGATATCCCTTGAATTGATTTCAAGTTGTGAAATAGTGAAGCCATCGTCCTGCTTTACCCAGGTAGTCAGTCCCCCCTTGGGTCTCCCTCTATTTGTTTTCGTTGCAGGTATTGCAAAGTGGAGATACCCTGTTCTATGTTGGGGCACTAAAGCCCATGTTTCTTGCATGTTAACTATCATAAAGTTGTCAATGAAGGTAGCCCAGTCACTGGAAGTCAGCTTGTTTTTTAAACCAGCCACATTCCATGAGACTAGAAACTGGCTCTCCGCATTACAGGTTATATCATTTGGGACAGTTGCAGAAACTCCTGTGCCATTAATATTCAACTTTTGCCAGACTCATTTCCGCTACCTTCTCCCGAGCGATCAGTGTAACTTGACTTCTCTGGGAGGTTACTTGGCATGGAAGAGCCTGTTGCCCCAGCATAAATCTCATGGTTATTTGGACCATAGTTAGATATATCATTTGTACGGTCTCCTTGAATAGTTAGTTTTATGCTGCGAGCAAAATTAATTGGAACATTGATAGTGACACCAGTCAGAATGAGATCTCTGTCGGGTATATTTAAATCAGTGGGAGAAATCCTATCCAAGGTCTCAGCCATACCCACTGGCTCCTCCCCGGGTAGCTGTAAGCTTCAATCACAAGCATCCAAACCACTAAAGATGTCGAACCGGTTAGATACTTCCAGTGGGGTGAAAAGTGCCGGGTAATCCCAGCTCCTATGTACAGGGAAACCCGGCCTAGTAGGTACCGTATTCCACCCAAAGTCTTCTGACGTTTTGGCTGGGTTCCTGAGATTCAACGTGTCGGGAAGTTTAATACTAGATATTGTGTAACCCCTAGTCTGGTGGGAAAATACTACAGATCGTGGGTAGAAATAAGTCAGAGGACGTGGGATAATGCAACTACCTGAATTGGCCCCTGGCCATTTCAAGATATGGCGTACTGCATTTTGATCTCTAAAGTTTATCACAACCACGTCCCCCCCAGTATCTTTGGGTCTACCCCCCAACCACTGAAGCCGGCGTACATGGATTATTTCGCCATCAATATTACTGGCGATCGGCCTATGTAGTGCCAGCCAGTGTGTTATTTTATTCTTTAGTTGGGAGAAACCTTCTCTCTTGTTCACTGGGAGCTCAGGAACCCCCGTTAGAATCACAACATAGGGAACAGCCTCAGGTGGAAGATCCGGTAAGGGTCCCCTAGACTGATACCCTCGGGTCTGCCTCAAGCCTCCCTCCTCATGTCTCTGTGGCCCATCCGAGCAATTACCCATATCATTAGTAATATTGTTTACAGGGATTATAGGATGGGAAATAGTATTAACTGACGCATTGCACACAGGAGCATTTGACTGGTTGGTGGTACAGTTACTCGCAGTAAAATTAGAGACCGAAACTGGCCCTCTTATTAAGTTGCTACCAGAGGACAGGTCACCTAATGATAGATTGGTGGGAGCTGTATTTACAGCTAACCCATTATCAATCAATAGTGGTCGGGTTTTAACAACAAGATTTCCCCCAGATGAGTGGGCTTGGGCCTGATCGGGTTCCGATTGAGCTTTTAATTGTATAGAACAAGACTTCCTATCGAGGTCTGCTTCGATTTTCCCTAGTCGATTCTCAATTTTTTCCAATCTTTCTACAATTGCAAGAGTATAAGAACGCAATATCAGTTCAAAAGTGTCCAAAAGGTTACTAGTAATTTTAATGTTAGACCCATTATCTTTGGGGCAATGTTCAGTGCCGTGTTCCACCTCTATATGTGCAGAGGTCGGCGCTGGTATAGGAACAGTGTCTGATCCGGTCACGTCCTTAGTAATCACAGTGGATATAACTTTAGAACTGGAGGGGGTTGCCTTCTTCCCAAAAACGGTATGGCTCATCCTTTGTTTTGTATGTTCCATCCCTTTGCGTCTCCTCTTAGCAGGTGGTGGAACTTGCTTTGCGGGTTGTACAACTTTCTTAGATTTTTTTAACTTGTGAAGGGTAGGTGACGCTATTTTCGAAATTCCTGGAGAGCTGGGTAGATCAAGTAACGAGTTGATAATAACTATTCCTGTGGAAGGAGTACTGGGTGCTACACACTCTCTCAACAAGAGGGGAACACCTTCTGTACTTAGAGTATCGTCGACAAGGGCTGGTACAGGAATATAATCATTTACAGGAGTAGTTGTGGGATTAAGCTCAAGCAATGCCCTGGTTTTAATATTTTCAATAGAGCGTCTACGCTCAAGTCTTCGCTCTGCTAAGGAAGACTCGGTTGTTCCTGCAAATGGAGTCTTGATAAGATAATTATCCAAAGTACCAATCATTACAGTTCCCAGTCTGTCAGCCATTGCAGAAAATGGACTCGGCACACTTGTAGTCGTAATAGTAGCTGTATCGAGTACTCAAAATAGCCACAACAAAAAGTAAATGCAACTTAGGATGAGATGTATTCCTAGGTCTATCCGTCTAACCAGGGTGCTGTGCCTGGGCCGGGCTCGTCGGTTCACGGAGGGCCACAGAGGGCCCGCCCTTTGCCCGGGCTTAGCCCGGCGCCTGCCCGCGCGCGTCCCGCGTCGCGGGGGCGAGATTCAAATTTAAGCGCCTCGGTGCGCGCTGGCTGCGTAGGCGGACTTCCGCCGCTAAGGCTCCTGGGGGCTGTGGTCCTGCACTCTGCGGCCGCGGTGCGATGGAGTTGCGGCGGCGGCAGGAGGGCTCAGCGGGACACCAAGAGAAGCGCCGGGAGTCAGGAGGGCTCAGCGGGACACAAAGAGCATTTTGCAAGGTTCACCAAAGGCCCCCAAAATTATTCCCAAGGGAGGTGTAAGAAATTGGGTTGTAGATTGACAAGGGTGTGTGCCCTGGTCAAGCAGCAACCATTATCCTTGTCAAGGCAAATCACAAGCAAGCCGCAAATTAACCAATGCTCAACCCTCAGACAGCTTGGCACAGAGCAGTCAGGCTTAACTTAAAGGCAATATGTATAGTATTTGTGGAACATTTCAAACATTCACACAGTGAAAACACCCCACAAAAGAGTTAAATATATAAAGTAGATTTTAATAAATAAAAAGAGTTTGAAAAATAGACTCTACAAAAGAGTTAGAAAATAGAGTCGTTTTTAATAAATAAAATAAACCCAATTCATACAGGATATATTGATTTTTAAAGTTTTTGGGTAAAAATAGTGTCAAGATGCATAAAGCGCCACCTGTAGATATCTGATCGCGGCAGACCGGGACAAAGTCACAAGTTCAAGCCGGTGTCAAAGATACCACCGATGGGGCTTATGATGCGATGACTGGCGTTGAGGATGCAGGGCGCAGTTGGGATGATATGCCGGTTCTGAAGACCTGTAAGGCTGCGAAGTGGAGCTCGGTGTAGTTGTCAAGGCTGCTGTCAAAGAGGGATGCGAGGGCCTGCACCGAGGATGCATTGTGCAGTCAGTTCCAAAAGTGATGCATGCTGAGATGGTGATGCAGTAAGAATAAAGAAACATGGCTAAGAGGGATCAATCTCTTGTTTATTTTTACTCAAGAAACAATTAATTTTCTCGGTAATTACTTATTTCTTATAAAAAACTGTATTCATCATTATTTATCAGGGACGAATATCTTTTGGTGAACATCAGAACACTTCAACACATAATATATACAAATTTGCACAAACATGAAACAAAACAACAACCTCTATCTACAATTTCATTAAATCATATGAATACAAATACACATACACTTTATGTACACAGAAATTTATCAAGTATCAATTCCCCTAATCGTGATTCCAAATCAATGTATACTTGTTATTTACAGTAATACATTTGGAGGAAATCCTTTTTGACATCCGAGGTATTACTCCTCTCCTATTGTTTTATGTGTCTGCCAAACAAAAATAATTCTTAGATCAACACAATCAGTGGATTCCTCCTACGTCAATATGTCGACGCGTTCGCGTTTCAGCCTCCAAATATTTGGCCTCTTCAGGACGGGGATACCAAACTATCTGGTTAAAGTCTGGGCGGGTATCGCAGGAGCAGTTACGCAAAGAACAAAGTCTTCTCAGTGTCTCAAATAACTAATGCCTTGTTCAGGTCCGGATGGACCTCTCATGTAGCGTTACGCAACCTCAATATCTTTTCCACATCTGGTCCATTGCCTCAGCATGTGGACGTCACCATACGCGCGGTTTCATTTGGTGGAACAGAAGCGGCGGAGTAAGAGGCGTGTACGTTAGCCCCCGTATCATTGGATGAGTGAGTGGGGATCGAGTGGAAGAATTTTAAGCGACCCCTTAACGTTTTGAACCAGACGTATGGTGGAAATTTCATATAAAATGTTATATATTTTGTATGAGTGAAACCTGAGCCTATCAATAATGTTTCTGCAATATGGTTACGGGTGGGAATACCATTTGCTCATTGTGAGTCCCGAATAGACGATCAAGGCAGGTATATCCTGATTCGCTGGACCCTGGATGGTAGGCAGGTATTGTGGGCTCCATCTATGCTCTGAATGTGGGTCAGGAGGCATTTCTCTCCAGGTTAACACAAGCATTCTCGGACTGGGTACAATACCCATGGTTGTTGGGTGGGGACTTCAATGCTGCGTTGGATACATACTGGGACCACTCTCACCCCCCCCTTACCAAATACCAACACTGTGACTCAAGCTGCTGCTTTGACTAGATGAGTATGGGGTGGAACCTTTTAGACGTCTGGAGGTCCCAACACACGAATATGTGGGAATATTACTTCTACTCCCACCCACATAACCTGCATACCCAATTGGATCATTTTCTTTGCACTGTAGATCTGTCCAATGCCATACATCAGAGTACATTCCTTGGTATAACCATCTCTGCCCATAACCTTATAGAATTGACATTGCATTGGGATAGGGTCCCTACGCCTATACCAACAGGACGGCTGCAACCCGTGACCTTGGAAGATCATGTATTCCGTGCTAAACTAGCTGACACTATTGCTACATATTTTACTGACAACAAAGGCACTGCTTTGACTAGATCGGTTGACTAGGAGGCATTTAAGGTCACAGTATGGGGGGCTGCTGTGGGAAGCTTGGTTGGGGTCCGAAGAGAGGTGACCAGGGACTTGGTGGACTTGGAGGACAGAATGCAGGCGCTGGAGGTGGCAGCTCAGGGACAAGTAGTGGGAATGGAGCAATTACAGGAGGTAAGGATTCAATGCGCTGAGCTATTAGAACAGCTCAGGACAGTCGACTTACATGCGTGCACATTGCGTACTCAGGCCGAGGCGGATAGGGCGGGCACGCTACTGGCTGATTGCTCCCCAATTAAGTCCCACTCCCATTTTGGCGCTCTCTGACGCCCACCACTCGTTGCTGACTTCCCACAGTGACATTAATAACACTTTTCAAGAACATTATGCTAATCTGTATAGTGCACAACCTTTAGAGAGGTCAGAAGACACTATTCAGTTCCTAGCGGGTGTAGACCTTCCCAAGATATCGGCTAGCTATTGGAGGCGCCAATCACCATAGCGGAAATTAGAGTTGCAATAAAAGCACTGGCACGTAATAAGACCCCTGGGTCTGACGGCCTGCCTGTGGAATTCTACTCCTCCTATGTGGACGTGTTGGCCCCGAAGCTGCTACAATTATATGTCACCTCCCTAGAGGAAGGTAAATTGCCCCCCACTACTAAGGAGGCCATAGTTACGTCCTTACTAAAACCAGAGAAGACCCCCACTGACTTGGCGTCGTACCGTCCATTATCAACCCTTAATACGGACTATAAAATCCTAAGTAAACTTTTGGCATCTAGATTACTTCCTCTGTTGCCTAATTTAATACACACAGACCAGTGCGGTTTTATCCCTAAGCGTAGTACTTCTCTTAATATTCGTCAGTTACACGCCCTGATGCATGCAGTGAAGGGGTCCTTACCGTTGGCCGGATGCTTATCTCTAGATATAAGGCAAGCGTTTGATACATTAGCTGGTCCTACATGCTTGCGGTGTTGGTAAAGTTTGGCGTACCCCCCGAATATTGCAAATGGATTCAATTACTCTATACTGATCCCGCAGCCCGCGCCAAGTCGGGAACGATTATATCGCCTGCGTATCGTATTTATAGGGGGACACGTCAGGGTTGCCCCCTTTCCCCCCTTTTATTTGTGTTGGCATTGGAACCAATGGCCCAGCGTTTGCGATACGAGATGGCCCCATATGGCATACTGTTACCGCCAGTAATACACTCAGTTTCGCTTTACGCGGACGATATGCTGTTATTTTTTAAAGATCTTGGCATGAACATGCAGCCCCTCGCCGCAGGGTTCTCCCAGTTTGGGGATATTTCTAGTCTGCGTCTGAATGCCACTAAGTCAATAGCATACTCCTTCTCCGACACATACGAGGGTACCCACTTGCAGTTTGGTCTACCACAGTTCGTACTGGAACCTACAACATTCAAATATCTCGGGATACGAATGTATAGGTCCCCCGCTGAGACTATTGACGGGAATGTGGTGCGAACCATAAACTTACTCCATTCACAAGTTTCATTTTGGAACACCCTGCCGTTGTCACTGGCGGGCCGTCTAGCAGTGTCCAAAATGGTCATGTTACCTAGACTCTTATACCATTTTGTGAATATCCCTGTGACCCTGCCGGCCTGGATATTCCGGACACTGAATACATTACTAACGTCATTGTTGTGGGGAAAGGGGAGACATTGACTAGCACTATCCAAGATGCACCTGCCGAGCACTGCAGGTGGTATGGGAGCACCAGATTTTAAAACGTATTGTATTGTTGGGCAGCTGCAGTTATTGGCATATTGGTTGGCGGGACATATCTTGTTCGAAATAGGATATACCCCGGCACACTTGCAGCGGGGGAGGTTGCAGGCAGTGCTGTGACCCATGGCTGACAAGTTACAAGACCCTCCTTTTCTATTGTCCGTTGTCTTACACTACTGGAAGCAAGCCCTGAAATCCTCAAAGGTCTTGAGCCCGTATGCTCCCAACATCCCCCTCTGTGGTCTACCTACCTGCCATGGTGTTTTGTCTACTGCTTGGGTGCGAGACTGGATACAGGCAGGCACGTCCGCTATTGGGGATTTCTTCCTTGATGGTACGTTAATGCCGCATGACACAGTTGTCCACGCCAATGCAGTGCCGGAGACTCTGTTTCTCATGCATGCAGTGGTGGTGCACTATGTCTGGAGGCACTGGTTGGTGGCACAGAAAGAACCCCCTACATTTCAATTACGGCGGTCTCTCCACATTATGGGCCACGGATGCCACCTTGTACGCTGGTTTTACCGCGGACTGCGGGAACATCTACAAGTATCACTGTTGCCTCTCCGTCAGAAGTGGCAACTAGCACTGGCAAGGGAGTTAGGTGATAGGGAATGGGACGCAGCCTTAGAACATCCCCGTCGAGTGTCTCGTAATTTTCGTCTGAAGACAATACAGTTACTAATATTCCACAGGGCTTACCTTACACCGCAGACTATCCACGAAATGTATCCCTCGTCCTCTGCACAATGTCCCAGATGTGTCTATAGCCCTGCTGACTTCACTTTATTTTATTTTATTGTGAAATGTCTGGAAGTGTCTGGCCACTGGATATTGTTTGTCACCATTTCTTATAGCCCTAATATGTTCAAGTGCACGTTTTTGGGCTTTATGTAGTGTGCTTCCTATATATGTTTTGCCACAAGGACATTGGAGGGTATACACTACATGATCTGAATTACAAGACAAATGTTTTTGAATAATGTATGGTTTGCAAGAGGGTGATATTTTGCATTCTTTGCAGTTTTTACTGTACTTGCATGCCTTGCAGTTACGGCATGTGAAAAAACCCTTAATATCAGATTTCTTGATGCTATATGGTTCAAGGGTCCTGCAAATTGTGTCCTTCAGGGATCTTGCATTTTTGTATGTTATTTGAGGGTATGTTTCTATTTGTGGTGCCAGATCTTTTTCCGTGGAGAGCACTTGCCAGAATTTGCCCAGACTCTGCCTAACTTGTTTCGCTTGTCTATTAAAAGTGGTTATGAACCTAATCTTGTGGTCTGAGTCAGCTGGTTCTTTGTTTTTAATTGGCTGGTGAATTTTAAATTAAATTCATTGTTTTTCAAATCACCCACAAAGTTATTGGCCTCATCTTCACTGCCATCCCATACGATAAAAACATGGTCTATGTAGCGCTCCCATGCAACCACTTTTTTCTTTCTGGTTTCCATTTTCATCACCACAGTCTCTTCCCAAAACCCTAAATAGAGAACTGCAAAGCATGGAGTAAAGCAGGTCCCCATAGATGTTCAGAGGATTTGTCTGAAGAGTTTTCCATCAAAAATAAAAAGTTTTGTGTTAGGCAGCTGAGCATCATTGAGATTAACATTTCAGTGTGCAGTGTGCAAGAAACTGATCTTTCTTTTAGAAAATGTTGGCAAGCTCGTATTCCTAAATTATGAGGAATACATGTATATAGACTCATGACATCTAGGCTTAAAAGATTGTACCTAGCTTTCCAGGAAGGAAATCTCCTGTGTCCTTGACATAGGACGGCAATTTTTGTACTAGTAACTGGAGAAAAAAATCCACATATTTGGATGTGTTTTCAAGGCAACTCCCCCTGGAAGAGACAATTGGTCTGCCAGGGGGATTCTGCCTGTCCTTGTAGATTTTTGGGAGTAAATGCAATGCCGGTAGTTACGGATATTTGCATACAAGGAAATCATATTCATCTTTTTCTAGGATACCTCTCTTTCCAATCATTTAACTGGACTAGATAGGTGTGTGTGGATTTTTCATATTCTTTTCTACTGCTAACTTCATATTTGTCAGGGTCAGACTATTCTTTTCTACTGCTAACTTCATATTTGTCAGGGTCAGACAGTTGTTTCATACCCTCATTGATGTACATGTCATGTGATAGCACAACCACATTCCCACCTTTGTCTGCTTTCATTATAACTATTGTACGATCATTTTTAAGATTCTCAATAGCATTCATTTGTGCATTCGATAAGTTGTTATTACCAAACCATCTTTTTTTGGACAGTCTTAAGAATTCTTGCATCACCCCTCTTTCAAATACATCTATCGTATCGTTTTTGATTTGTGGGAGAAAGATTGATTTAGGTTTGAAACCACTGCCTGCGCTCATGTCAATACATACATTTTCATCAAAGTTAGAAACAGTAGCATCATAATCATCACATTCCAACCCCCTCAAGGTATGCATTAATTCAACATCTCCTATGCTGATACTACTAGGGTCATTATTTAAATTTTCTCTAGTGTCTGTAAGCTTAGTGGCGTACCGTTTCTTAATTCTAAGCCTACGTGTGAAATAAAATAAATCTATATGACTTTGAGTATAGTTGAAATTATAAGATGGACAAAAAGATAAACCTAAAGAAAGACTCTCTACCTCCATATCGTTCAATGGGCGATTCAAAAGGGTGATGACAGTATTCTGCTCCATTATTTTTTCTGTTGTTGGTCCCTTGTCCGACTTCCCACCGGGCTTCCCAAATCTCCTAATGATGTTTTGTTTCCTCTTATGGCGCCTTTGCCTCCTCTTCCACGACCTCGATTTGTTACTTGTTTGTTGGCTGTCATTCTTCCCTTTGCCATTAGTGTAAAATCTGTTAAAATACGTTCTTTTACTCCATCGCATTCTGAAATGTTTGAGATGTCGCTCTCACTGACTATGCTTTCCTCTCTCAGGCTTTCACTTGTTTCCCCCGCTTCATTTATGTGCCTTCTTGTCTGACCGGCACTTATAGCATCAGTGGTTGCATGGGTATCACGTAATCAATCGTATTTTTTGGCAAAGGTGAAGACCTGGCCATTCTGATAGTCAATTAAGTCTCTGTGGAATTTTCTTAGTTTTTTTATTTTAATCTCTTCTTCAGTTTTACTGGGTTTTTCATCAAGTTACTTCATTTCCTTTTGAAAGTCTTCCTGACCACAGATGGCTTTCAGCTGTTTTGTGATGTTATCAATCTCATCTGCTAGTCGCTCTACGTCTTTCCTTGCGTATTACACTAGCAGTCCTAGCATGATTGTCGAGCAGTTGTGATTGTTAGCTGCCCAGTCACTAATTAGCTCAGGGTCAGGGTCATTGAAAGTGGGGGTCACAAAAATTCTCAAACCTCTCGGTACTCGCCCCACATCGATGTATTTTTGGAGCGCTGTCGCTTCCCACCACTTATTTTTCTCCATTTTGAGGGCTTTCCATAAACGATCCCAAAGCTGGCGTTTATTAGGTGTTGTATCTTCGTTACTTCTCAACTCACTTGATGTGGTTGTGACATTGTCTTTGTAGTTTTCAAACAATTTGTCTGCTGCCTTGCAGCGTTTTATATTTCTTGACAAAGCCATAATAGTGGTTTTAAAGATTGTCACGTTGTACGCATGACCACCCGCAACTCCCAGGGGTAAAAGCTGATAATTAAACCGTGGGGAAGCCGCCTGCATTAATATCTATTGACCTCAAGTAGTTC
Source organism: Triturus cristatus (assembly GCF_964204655.1). Taxonomy (NCBI): domain Eukaryota; kingdom Metazoa; phylum Chordata; class Amphibia; order Caudata; family Salamandridae; genus Triturus; species Triturus cristatus. The sequence goes on from NC_140584.1 coordinate 144,222,715, forward strand.
TGACGCTCACCTCAAATCCTTACGGTCCCGTTATTGTGGAATAACAACTCCCGGGTCCCGAAGAGAAAATCGGCGTCTCCTTCGTCAATGTTTCATTAAAGCTGGCAAGGATTTCCCATTACTTCCTCAGCTGAGCGTTGTCAAGCAACGCAATCACCATTATCCTTGCCACTTGCGGCGGCATTCTTCAGCGGAACGGCAAGTCCCTAAATATTAGAACAGTTGCTGGTTTCCTTCTTAAAACAGCACACCGAAGACCAATTCAATTTGTTACAAAAGCGGTATTTTATTTTAGGCTATTGTCAAGACCCAAAGCGTTTCAAGGACAACCCCTTGATCACAAGTAAGAATGTCTTTGGTTAGTGTGCTTAAATAAACAGTAATGTGATTTAACAATCATGGTAAAAAGACTTCAATGAGTTACAAAACTCAAACTTTCATCTTTTAAAGGGAATACAAAATAAATATGTAAATAAAAAAGAACATGCTTGTATTTTGTCAAATACATCTTTCTTTGATGTTGGCTTTAAAAAGAGCAGTTTCTATATAAACAGTTTTATGTTGTTCCATTTTTTCTGTTCATGATTACAACAAAACTTTATTGTCCACATGATTATGTGTTACTCCAGCCTTATATTTAAATTTAAATTTATACTTTAGCTGTAATATCCTGCCCCTGTGGGCTGAGAGCATTTTAAATCAAAGTTGCAACAAAACTTTATTGTCAACATGCTCATTTACATATTTGAGCTTTCAACTCTATTTAATTCAATGTTTATTGGATTTTAATTCAGCCGTAATTATCATAATAGTCTATCCCCAGTGGGCATAATGTAACATGCCTTACTCCATGGGTACTCACAAACTTTCTCTCGGGGGCCAAATTCACTGTGTGGTTTGTGGCCGAGGGCCGCACCGGTGGGGGCGGGGCTAAAGCAAAAAAAATTGTGACCATGAGGTTGAACACAGGTCCCTACAGCAGACGCCTTCGTCCACTGAGCCACCAGACCCGGCATACACACGTCTCTCTCTCTCTCCTTCTCCCCTTCCATCCCCTCTCCCTCCCTGTCCCCCTCCCTCACCCAATCCCTCCCTCTCTCCCGCTCTCTCTCCCTCTCTCCCCCTCCCTCTCCCTCCCTCCCCCTGTCTCTCTCCCCGTCTCTCTCCCTGTCTCCCTCCCTCCATCACCCTCCCTCCGTCGCCCACCTCCCTCTGTCTTCCTCCTCCCTCTGTCTCCCTCCTCCCTCTATCTCCCTCCTCCCTCTCTGTCTCCCTCTCTGTCTCCGTCCTCCCTCTGTCTCCCTCTCTGTCTCCCTCCCTCTGTCTCCCTCCCTCCGTCTCCCTCCCTCCGTCTCCCTCCCTCTGTCTCCCTCCCTCTACCTCCATCTCTCTCCCTTTGTCTCCCTCCATCTCCTTCCATCTCCCTCCCTCCCTGTCTCCGTCTCCCTCCCTGTCTCCATCTCCCTCCCTCTGTTTCCCTCCCTGTCTCTCTCCCTCCCTCTGTCTCCCTCCCTCTCTCTCTGTGTCTCTCTCCCTCTGTCTCTCTCCCTCTGTATCTCTCCCTCTGTCTCCCTCCCTCTCCCTCTGTCTCTCTCCCTCTGTCTCCCTCCCTGTCTCCCTTCCTCTCCCTCTGTCTCTCTCCCTCTGTCTCCCTCTCCCTCCATCTCCCTCCTTCCCTCCCTCTCCCCCGTCTCCCTCCCTCCCTCCGTCTCTCTCCCTCCCTCCATCTCCGTATGTCTCCTTCGCTCCCTGTCTCCCTCCATCTCCTTCCCTCCCTGTCTCCCTCCGTCTCCCTCCCTCCCTGTCTCCCTCAGTCTCCCTCCCTCCGCCTCCGTCCATCTCCCTCCCTCTGTCTCCCTCCCTCTGTCTCCCTCCCTCCGTCTCTCTCTCTGTCTCCCTCCATCTCTCCCTGTCTCTCTCCCTGTCTCTCTCTCTCCCTCTGTCTACCTCCCTGTCTCCCTCAACCTCCCTCTGTCTCCCTCCCTCCCTCCCTCCCTCTGTCACCCTCCGTCTCCCTCCCTGTCTCCCTCCCTCTCCCTCTGTCTCTCTCCCTCTGTATACCTCCCTCTCCCTCTGTCTCTCTCCCTCCATCTCCCTCCATCTCCCTCTGTCTCCCTCCATCTCCCTCCCTCCATCTCCCTCCCTCCATCTCCCTCCCTCTGTCTCCCTCCCTCTGTCTCCCTCCCTCTATCTCACCCTGTCTCTCTCCCTCCCTCTCCCTCTGTCTCTCTCCCTCTGTCTCCCTCCCTGTCTCCCTCTCCCTCCCTCTGCCTCCCTCCCTCAGTCACCCTCCGTCTCTCTCCCTGTCTCCCTCCCTCTCCCTCTGTCTCTCTCCCTCCGTCTCCCTCCCTTTCCCTCTGTCTCCCTCTGTCTCCCTCCATCTCTCTCCATCTCCCTCCCTCCCTGTCTCCCTCCGTCTCCCTCCCTCCGTCTGTCTCTCTCCCTCCGTCTCTCTCTGTCTCCCTTCCTCTATCTCTCCCTGTCTCTCTCCCTGTCTCTCTCCCTCCCTCTGTCTCCCTCCCTCTGTCTCTCTCCATCTGTCTCCGTCTCCCTCCCTCCCTCTGTCACCCTCCGTCTCCCTCCCTCCGTCTCCCTCCCTCTGTCTCCCTCCCTCTGTCTCCCTCTCTGCCTCTCTCTCTCTGTCTCTCTCTGTCTCCCTTCCTCTCCCTCCCTCTGCCTCCCTCCCTCTCCCTCTGTCTCCCTCCCCCTGTCTCCCCCAGACTGCGCCTCTCTGTCTCCCTCTCTCTGTCACCCTCTGTCAACCTCTGTCTCCCTCCCTCTCCCTCTGTCTCCCTCTCCCTCCCTCCGTCACCCTCATCTCACCCCGGGTGTGTGTCATCCCACAGCCTGGGCTGAGACAGCTTCCCAGCACGCCCCCCAGCCACACCCGAGTACTTCACAGGTCTTTAAAAGACCATTTACATGTTAATAAAGCTTTGATGTATTTCACCTCTTAGGCCCCTGCATCTCCACTTTGACAATCACTGGAATCTCCCGGCCCCCACAGAGCAGAGTCTCAGAGTCCGGGATGCTGCACCCAGCAGTGTTTGCTAACACTATTTAATTTATTTTTTTTAAAACAGAGGTAGGATGTCTGCAAGGTCCGCGGGCCGCCAAGGAAGGCTTGCCGGGCCGCTGGCGGCCCGTGGGCCGTACTATGAGTAACCGTGCTTTACTCTAATTTTTATTACAAATCTAGCCTAAAAGGCAATATGCAAAATAATAGAAAATAATGGAAAATAGTTTCTGCCATCTCATATGTAGTATATATATTATATATATATATATACCGTACACCCTTCAATCCTCTCAATTCTCCCACGATGTCAGCAGAAAATACTCTGACACCCTTGCAAGCTTCAAAAATACATTTTTAATGGCTCCAAACGACACGTTTCAGCTTTCGCCTTGATCACAATGAGCGTACTAACAGGAATGCTGTGATTGGCTGGACGCAACCAGAATAGAAAGTTGTGCTGTCATTTTATTATCCAGAAATGGATCCCAGGGCTGAAAATTTGTGGTAAAGCTAACGTAAGGGGTCAGGGTGGAGGTACTCTGACCCCATATTTGAGAAATGTGTGTGATCGTGACACACATTATGTCTACAAAAGTACTTTTTTAAATCATGTGCGGTATTCGCGATGACATCACGATCGCCTGTGTGGCCCTGAGTGTATCGTCGCTGGAATATTGCGAGTATCACAATGTCCTTGTGAACAATGGTGAAAATATATTTTTTTAAAAGTGTATCGTTAATATGCATTGTTATAAAGATATTGAGACTCTGAAAAATATTTTATAGAGTGATTTTGATAGTGATTTATCTAGTGTGATGGTTACAATTAATTATATAGCTATAATCTTTGAATGTGGTAATGGCTATTGAATTCCTGTTTTTGCTTTCTGCTTTCGAGATGTATTTGCGGGGATCGCGAGTACTGACGTCATTGCGCTATCCGGCTGCAACTCAAAAATGGTAAAAAGGTTTTAGAGATGTTTTTTCTAGAAATACACTAGAAAAACATGAGTGTGAAGTGTACAGTAATAAATCCCTAGTGTGTAAAATACTGTAATATGAGTGCATATATGTGTTTTTCGCTGTATGGAAAAGGGGCAATCGTCCCGGGTAACGGCATCATCGCGACTCCCCGCAAAAACTGAAAAGAGGTCCTAAAGATTGATTTTATAGAAACTTAGTACCAAAACATGAGTTTAAACATGTATGTTTTTAAAGAAACATGTATATACTAATATGTGTAGCGCAAGGCTAAGAATGGATTTATTTACTTATTATGTTTGGATGTGCTGGTGGCCGTTGAATGTCTGCTTTTGCTATGCGTTCTCACATTGTATCCATTACCATCATGACGCAGTCGCAAAGATCCCCAAAAACTGAAAAAATTATCTTTTTAAAGAAAATTAACAATATTTTGGGTACTAGGGTGACTCTGACAAGAGCCTTTGTGTTGATTGCGTGTATATGACAGCTACACATAAGACTGGATGTAGAGTTTCAGGTCACTAACAAACACCCTGTTGCCTTCATCTATAAAGTGCACTCCATCATTTCTATAAATTCCATGCATGTCAAAACGTAGATACAGCCCATGCGATAGTCTCTGAGGAATGCAGAAGCAGGTTTATTAACATTAGCTTTGTCAATCTGTAGACAGAATTGATTTGATCACCTCCATTTCCGTCGTTGGCATATATTTGAGTACACCAAAACATTGTGAGTAAAAAGCGACATCAGTCCTGCAAACGTTTCTTTCATTAGGATTTCCAGCCCTACCCCAGTCAATGTGCCTAAGTCATTGCCACAACAATGCACAATCATGTGGTGAGGAGCTTGGGAATCCACAATGGATTTAAGCAACGCAAGCAACTGATGGAAATGTAACCCTCTCGGGCCAAACCAAGTAATCTGCACATTTGGCAAACCCAAGTCTCTGTCAATACCTCTCTTTCTGCAGCCTCTTTGGCCCAATAGACATAGCTGTGGCCCACAATCCATACTCTAAGCATTTTAAAGTGAAGGAGCAATAGCAGTCAGGAGAAGGCTGGAGATTAATGAGGTAGTTTTCCAAATGAAAAGCAGTTAAAATGGTGTTTAAAAAAATGAAAAGATATATTTCATTAGATGCTGTCAGCATGAAAGAGAATAAAATTGCGAAGTGTGTTGGATGCCTCAGCAACAAGTTCTATTATTGACTGTTGTTTAAAAAAAATTAATACAGACATGGATATGCTTTTGAATCTGTGGAATAAACCACACCTGCTGTATCTTATTTGTAAGTTTTATGTTCCTTCTACAATGTTCTGTGAACTTGTGACCTACTGGTTCCACTGGGTTGCTAGGTAAGCTGAGCTGAGAGTGTATTGGGGGTGAAGGGCGTTAAAGAGACAGAACACTTTTAAAATAATTGAGGAGTTATGACACAATTTAAGTAATGGCAAACTTTAATTATCAACTATGTAATAAACTGCTGTACAGTATTTAAATAAAAACAACTGAAGTTAGATCTAGGGTTGGACTCCAATTTGTTTTCGCTATTACTCCGCGATGATCGCAAAAACATCGCAAACACCCGGAGACAGGACCATCATTTTGAAAGAGAGGGAAAGGGTAAATAGATGCTAACCTTTCACAAGTGGAGCTAGAGTAGTCAAAAATGAAAAACATGATTTCATTTGCTGCCTTTATCATGATCATAGAGTGGAAAGTTGAAAGGGTTACCATTTTATAGTTGCTTTGCAAGAGAGTGGTGTACAAGTCTTGTGTTTGGTTTTTGCACATCTTAAAAGTGCCAAAACCACCCAGAAAGAGCTAAAACAACAATATAATCAATGAGCTGAATTCACTGGTATGTATATAACTTTTTAATTATTTAAAAAATGTAGATTAGAAATGAAGATGTATATGTGAGTTTGACAAAAACAGTATCACAGTGATATGAAAAACATATATCAGATGAAATGTATCTGGCAGAGGGTATGTGTTTAAGATGCTAGTACTGTTGAAAGGTACCATGAGTGATGCCTTTAAAAATGACAATGTTTTAAATGTCTAAGGGCCTCATGTAGGTAAATAAATTTTACCGGTTCTTAAATACCGAGCCGTACCGAATCGGTAAATTAGAATCGGTAAGTTATATGTAGGTAAAAATTCGGTAACAGTTACCGATTCGGTAACATTCGGTAATCACGAATCGGAATTCACCGAATCGGTAAATACCGAGGTGGTATATACCGAATCGGTAAATACCAAGGTGGTATTTACCGAATCGGAAAATACCGAGGTGGTATGTAGCGATTCGGAAAATACCGAGGATACAACCACCTTCCCTTAACTAAGTAGCTAAGATCATAATTATGCTATAATAGAAGGTCCCTTAGGCCTGAATAGGGGACCCCATACCTCAAAAATCAGCTTAGTGAAATCACATCACAGGAGCATCAGGAGCCTTCTCGCAGGAAGGCTCGTCTTCGGTCTGAATAATAAACATGATGTCTGTGATATGAAAAGCACCAACTTTCAGGTATTTTCAGCTGCGCGTGTGTCATGGCTAAATAGTGGGTCGAACAACCTAGAGTGGAAAACATGCATTGTGTAAAATTCCAGACTGTGTGTCACAGCATGTACAGACCAAGGTCGCTGCGCAGAGCTTGGGATGGTAACAACAGATTGCACTCGTCTGAAGGAAGTCTCGAGTCAGCAGTTTATTCAAGAAAGAACATGTAAACGCAGTGTCGTGTGCAAAGACAAAAAGATGGCTACATAACATTCAACGTGGTTATGCTAACTGAACAATGTATGTTCGTATTCAGGGAGAACTCACTACACACCCCCTTGAGCGAAGCAATATTTAATAGGCAAGAAAAGAGAGAACGCAGAGTTCAGTTTCGTCAGAGCAGAACAAGGCGTAACCAATGCAGCGCCAAAGTCCTAAAGTCCAATTAATTGCAGCATAAAATTCCAAAACACACAATGCAAGTATAGTAAAAAACTCAAGCCGACCATCAGGAAGAGTAAAAAAGAAAAATAAAAGAAATAAATGTTGCGCCAGGGTGCTGTCCAGTAGCACAGGCGCAATGGACGACAATCCAGTTAATCCATGAATGTATAGGCAGCATATGTGGCCACGGCTTCCAACAAAAAATCGTTTGCAGGGCCACTGAAAGTCTCAGCCATCCAATTAAGTAAAGAAAAGGAACATACGTGTTCTCCAACCAACGGAGCCTCTAGCACAATCAGAGGGCACCCGGAATGTTCCTCCAAATAGCTCATAGACAAGAAGTCGTAGGCTGCCGCTGAGATGTCCCAATTACCCAGGATACCATGCGCCGCACCACACGCCATGATCCGGACACCAGAACAGGACAACTCGTGAGACACTAAGGGCCTCATCAGTCGATCGAAATCCGGCACCGGAGACACCATGTTGGTCAAGCACAAATCCAGAGGCCATTCAAAGGGACAATCCAGGCAGTGAAATACAGGTTGTACGCAGGTGAAGTAGGAATACCTGAAGGATAATCCATAAGCCAGGCTCAAAGTCGCCAATGGCAAAGTACCATAGAAGTCAAGTATCCTATCACGAAGAAGATGCAGACGGGACAGGTGCTCGTGTGGCACAGAAGGAGCAGCCATTCCGGAGTATGAAAAGGAAAAGCAGCACACCTGCCACTAGCGCCAGGAGCAGCGGGACACCTCCAAAGATGCTCGAGAAAAGTGAATGAACAAATGCCGGAATTACACCAAAAGATAGTTTGGAAAGAGGTCACGAGACCCGAGGCCACATGTTTAAAAAAATGAGCCAGGCCGGTCGTGGACGAGGCATTGAAAATAGTTTGGATCAAAGAGCCGAAATGCAGGGGGAGGTCAGTATTCAGAAGCGCCTGTACCTCAGTGCGCGTATTAGCAACGTGAAGGACAAATGTTTCACGAGAGGAAGTCAAAGGCACCTCTTTGTGGGACAATAGCGCTCTATTCTGCTCAACTTGTTGAACTCTGCTTTCAAGGTTGGAATCGAAGGCCAGATGGAAACATCCAGCCTCACATGCGGGGGTGGAAAAAGAACATTATTGCAGCAGACAACTTTATGCGAGACAGTTATGTACGGGATTCCCACTCACATCCCGCAGCAAGCTTCATTATTCAAAATTAAATAAATACCGTTTGCAAGCAGAGTGAAAGAAGGTGTAATCACAGGCACTGGGATACCTCGTAGGACGCACGCATAATTCGGGGCTTGTACATTGCATGCGCCGTGTACTTGCATGTGCCTATTGTCTCATGTATGAATCCTAGAAGAGAGAGTGCTAAAGCTATTATCTATAACGGCTAAAGCCTTCTCCATGTTTGCTTGGTCAATAGCTCTCAATCTGGAAGCCGCCTCACTGTGCCACAACTTGCAGACTTCGTTGTAAATGGCATACGCCCACCTTTTGGTTCTGCCACCCACAGGACCATTCACAAATTCATTCAATTCGGTATGCACATTGATGGAGTGGGTGGACTTCCTGATCCTGTAGATGTGCTCTGTGTCAGCTGGTGGACAGAGTGGGATGTGTGTACCATCAATGCAGCCAATGACATGGGGGAACTGTGCCATGTGAGAAATGTCTGTTTTGTTTTCTGCAGTGCAGCCTGTGTGTTGTGGAAGCTGATGTAGTGGTGCATTCTCTGCATCATGGCATCCAGGAAATTCCTGAAGGAACGGGACAGGCAACTCTGGGATACACCACCCACCGCAGCTGTCACCACCTGATAACTGCCGGATGCCAACAGATGTGGGCTACAGAGCACCTGCACATGTGGGGGTATGGCGTGCGCCCTTCTCATTGGCTGGTCCAGGAGTGGGTGCAGGTCCCTGATTAAGTCCATGATGGTTTCGGGGTGTAGCCTGTACCTCTCATGTATCTCTGCATCAGTCAGCTGGAATAGTGTGATGCGCTGTCTGTGGATGCGTTCCTCCCGTCGCCAAACCCTCAGTCCTGCTGCCTGTAGACGTAGGCGCCTTGCAATGACGTACATAGCGGCCAGGTTGTCCACGCTGTTGCATTTTGGGATTGCTTATCTGCACTGTTGATGGTTACCACCTGCTTTCAATCCGTGTTAATTACCGACTCTTATTTACCGATTTTCTTGGATTTCTTCATTACCGAGTGCTCCTACATGTCATTTTAATTTTTACCACTTCATATTTACCACTTCATATTTACCGATTCGTTAATTGTGTATTCGGTAAATCTGATTCGGTATTTTGGAATTCGGTAAATATGAATCGGTATTTACCGCCTCATATTTACCGAAAAGTGGTTTTTGGACTCCTACATCTCACTTGTCTGAATACCGGTCGGTAATGGCATATTTACCGAAAATCGGCCGTTACCGACCGGTATTTGGCTACCTACATGAGGCCCTAAGCATCATGTGCAGAACAGACAGATCTATGTTATTTGGGTTCGGGGAATTGTAGTACTTTTAGTCACATTGTTAAATAGGAGTAGTGTAGTCATGAATAAAGCATACTAAAATGTGCTGTGCCTGCATGTAAATTAAAAAGTAGTAATATGTGTTAAGTATGTATTAGGAAGTGTTTATCAATGAGGTTTTTAACTTATATAACCGATTTGCATATGTTTAAATGGTGAGATATGGTTTCTCTGGTTGCAGATAGTTATATGTATGATGAGACTGTTTAGTTTACTTAAAGATTTTTGAAAAGATGGCCTGAAGATGTATATCTATTATGAAATCACATATATGTTTACATGGTGATCTATGTTCTTCAAGGCTGTTGAAAATGTCATGTATATAGTGAGGGTGGTGCATTTCTTTCAACATGCTGTGTTTAAAATTGGGGAGAGTTAATAGTGCAGAATGTCTTTTGAGAGTTTGTGTGCCTGCTTCACTTGACATGTAACTTTTCTTCGAAAAATACTGAATATTTGTTTTAAAGACACAATAAATATTTGCAAAATGATGTAAGTATGCCATAAAGAAAAGATTGTGTGCTTTCAAAAGGTGAGAATTGTTATTTTCAGTTTTAGAAACTTACTGATGCATGTGCATGCTGAGTAACAGAACAATGCATACTCTTAGAAAGACATGTATAGCATAATATATCAAGTGTGATATCTAGAGGTATTCAATTGCCCAGGTACTACACGTGGACACTTTCTATCACACAGTCACTAATTATGTACTAATAGAACTATGCAGGCAACACCCATGTGTTCATCCAATCATCCAGATAGTAGCAATATAGTTATGCGAATACACAGACACTAATTATGCAGATATGGAACCACTGATGTAGTTCCTACATACTTAGGGAATCATGCAGGCACTACCTATAATCTGAGGGAATCACCAAGGCACCATCTGTGCACTCATGCAATCATCCAGGGAGTATTGTTGTGCTCCACCAGAAACACCTGTATTTACAAGTGAGGAATATGTACTCTTTTGGAACCATGTAATGAATTATATATGTAACCTGTCACACACTGTTTGCATGTACACAGAAGAATTGGTGAGCTATATGCTGTGATACAGATCAATGTGCAGATTTTTATATGCAGATACATATTGGCTGTCCCTGGAAGTACCTCCTCATATGTCTGTCACTCTGAATTGGGTGTCCCATACATTACAGATCTTATAAAAGTAAGACCATTCCTGTTATGGCACAGGATATGGACATCTGTGGAAACCACCTTAACAAGGACATTTTAAATGATATTTTTAAACTGGATGGAGTTTTAAGAATTCTGTGACTAAAGTACATGCAGGATTTTATGCATGATCTAGGTCACCCAGACTTCTATACTGAGCCAAGCAAAATGACCACAGTGACAAGAAAAGTGTTAAAAGTGAAAAGCTTAACCCTACTTGAATCACTCAGATTAACAGTAGAAATATCAAAGCCCACAGTATTGTATAACGAAACGATTTTAACCACGCATAGCATTCAACCATATCTCACACGTGTCTGCTGCACTTATGACAGACTATTATTGACAACATTTAGACTAGGGCTACTGCACAGACTAATAAGTTTTTAAATATGATTGATTGGTCAACAGTTATGCAACTGTGCCCCTGTGACGATCGTTTGGAGCAAACAACATTTCACATGGTTTTATTCTGTACATTTTATAATGTGCAAAGGAAAAAATTGATTTTACCCCTTTTAAAAAAGCTCGGTTTTAGACAATATCACCCCGCCTTTATAGCATTACCGTTTTTATAAAATGAATACATAGTATGGATTTTATCAATTTATTTAAAAAGGGTAGTGAAATGTATGAAATCCATTTTAATGTGACTGTCTAATTGTCCAAAAATCTAAATATGTAAAGAGGCTCCAAATAAGTGACCTTTAATGTCAGAGCACTGCATGATTTAATGTACAATGTCTATTTATTTCATGTTTTTGCTGTGTTATTTTGTGTAATACTTATGGGCCCGATTCACAGAACTAATCTGAGACAAAATCCTAAACTTACTACTTTTGGTATTCACAGAAGGCACTTACTACTTTTGGTATTCAAAGAATGCACTTACTACTTTTGGTTAAACTTACTACTTTTGGTTAAACTTACTAATTTTGGTATTCACAGAAGGCATTTAGTAGTAGTAAAGTTAGTTTACTACTACTAAATGCCTTCTGTGAATACCAAAATTAGTAAGTTTAACCAAAAGTAGTAAGTTTAACCAAAAGTAGTAAGGGCATTCTGTGAATACCAAAAGTAGTAAGTTTAGGATTTTGTCTCAGATTAGTTCTGTGAATCGGGCCCACTGTGATTTTGTGTGCTTCTATGATTCTCTAAACAGAAATCGAATAAAGCTATGTTTTTATATATACACAGTGTTTATCAAAATATAAATCAGACACATGTAAGTAGAAAAGTATTGAAACACTAAATCTACCAGTGACACAGTGGTAGAGAGGCACATAAATGTTGTGTTTTCGGATTTACAATATTGAGACACTGTATTGACTTTTACACTTTGGTTGATGTTTATTTAAAAAAAGTGTACAAAAGGGATAAAGTGGTCTTTTAGCGTGTATAAATGAGAACTGAGATATGGTGCAGCTGTGTTGTAGGAGAGGGTGCTATAATATTAAAAGGTAAGTAATAAATTAAGTTTTGTGTTTTGGTTTGGGATTGGTACATTTAAGTAAGTGCTTATAGTTATGTAGGTAGGTTGATTTGTAGATTTTAAACTGGAGCATAACATAGAAACTGCTTTTCTATTATTCAGACAGAATGCCTACAAAAGCTCAGAGGAAAAAGGAACAGAAGTAATTACAGTATCTATGCAGAGCTGAGACACAAAAGGCCCAACATGAAGAAAAAGTGGTTAAAGAAAAAAGAGTTACCACTAAAAGAACAAAGTGATTTCTTAAAAATATATGAGGACATTTCCAAAAATAATGAAAAAAAATCAAACTATGAGAAAGAATAATAGTGGACAAAATCTATATAACAAGAACAGGAAATAATGTAACAAAGATGGACATACCTTAACCAGGAGACAGAAGCAGTTCAAGGAAATCAGAACTAGAATGATTCGTTGTAGAGTAGTTATAAATCTACAGAGAACTATGAAGAAGTATTATAGAAGGAAATAGTCACTGAAAGAGAAAGAACAAGTTGAGAGAGTAGTTGATAAGGCCTTGGCTTTGAAGAGGGAGCTTTTCATTTTGATTATAAATAGAAGAATCTTGCCAAAATAGTGTTATGCATTAGGAGACAAACCCCCCAAAAATGTCAGTTAGTAGAAGTAACTTTGTACAGTTTTTAGTGGAAAATGAATACATAATTCTAGTACAGAGTATTTCTTTAATGAAAAAAACTATCTTCAGGATAATAGATTAGTTCATGCTATTGATTACGCAGGTTGATGTTATAAAATGAAGAATGGCACTCCTATGGCAAAAGAGGTGATGCTATCTACAAATGTAGAACAAGTTATTGGAGAACAGGTACAAGGGATGGAGAGTCAGACGCCTGTATAGAAATGGAATTGTAGTAGTGTTTGTAGCACTCAACAACAATCCGTTGATACATTAAGGACATTTCTGCACATCTTTCCAAGGTGAAGTTTAAAACACAAAATGAGTAAGTTTTAAGGATTGGATCCTTGCAAGATTAGAAAGAATACAAATTTGCATGGACTAGGTTTTTTATCAGAGAAATTGTGCCAAAGCATTTTTCATCATTTCACAGATGCTTTAGTTAGGAGGCTGTACTATGTGAAAACACCTGCTTTATGTTTAGGAGAAATGAATAGAGCCCATGTGTATGGTACTGTGGCAGATGTAGAAAAGGTTTGTGATGATGTGCAGTTTTGTTACTTTGGTTCTCAACAGTATTCTAGGGAAAATAAAGAGTTGTTAACAGGAGGATTTGTAGAACAGGACACCGATATTACAGTTGATAGTTTTGAAGAAGAGATTACAAAATTTAACACAGTGTGGTCTAAAGGGGACGTCCTTGGGGGCCAACATCTCCTCCTGTTACCTCCAGTAAGTCCCACTTAGTGGGATTGCTTAGATGTCTTCAGAGGTCACGCCCCTTTCTACATCACCCTGCAAATGCGCCTCCTGGCAAATTGATGGTTGGAGGTATTAGTCCCCTTGGCTCCAGACAGTCTTTGGGGGCCAACAAGCCGTCCTATTACCTCCAGTAGGTCCCACGCAGCAGGATTGCTGAGAGCACTTCAAAGGCCATGCCCCCTTTTTCCACCACTCTGCAAACGCACCTACTGGCGCACTACTGGTTGGGTGAAAAAATCCACTTTACTCCTGAGGGTTCATTGGGGATCAAATACTCCTCATGTTGCCTCTAGTAAGTCCCACACAGCTGGATTGATAATAGGTTGTTGGAGGCCACGCTCCCTTTCTCCACCACTCTGCAAACACTCCTGGTGCACTACTGATTGGGGAAGAAGTCCACTTTAGTACTGAGGTCCTCAGGAGTAAAGTGAAATTCGTTCCCCAACCAGTAGTGTGCCACAAGGTGCATTTACAGAGTAGTGGTGAAAGGCAGTGTGACCTCTGACCACCTCTCAGCAATCGTGGGACTTACTGGAGGTAACAGGAGGTCTTGTTAGCCCCCAAGGATCCTCAGCAGCAAAGGGGACTTCATACCCTAATTAGCCACGCACCATGTGGTGTGATTGCAGAGTAATACAGAAAGGGGGCAGGGCCACTGAGTCGTGCAGTAGCTTTTTTAAAAATGTATTTTAAAGGAAGGGGAGCTGTGTTGCCCGATTTCCCTAGGCCAATTTTGGCTCCAGGGACCCCATTCCCAGGGCCAGGTATATTTAGAGTGGGGAGGTGGGCTACGCGGCCCCTTACCCGGGATATTTTCGAACCTGGGGACCCCATCCCTTGGCGTCTGGCTTTTTCTTTTTTTAACTTTTTTTATAAAGGAAGGGGGGCCGTGTGGCCCCCCTTCCCTGGGCCGATTTTGGAATCAGGGACCCCATGCCCCAAGGCCTGCCCTTTTTAAAATGTATTTATTTTAAACTTGGGAAGGGGGTCCCTCCTGGACCTATTTTGGCCCCAGGGACCTCATCCCCCAGGGCTGGGCCACAGTACTGGGTGACATAGTCCCACACAGGGCATCCAGTTTCACACGTTGGGGGCCGTGGGGGGAGCCCAAGGGCCCCTGTGGTCCCTGCCAGCTCCTTGCATCCTGCAGGAGCTGGCATTGCTTTTAGACAGAGGGAGCTGCTGATCTTGCAGTTTCCTCTGTTCAAAAGCAATTCTGCTCTGCTTTGTACAAGCAAGAGCATTTTACATGCTCTCGCTTGTGAGAAGTGGAGCAGAGTTTCTTATGGCTTTGTGGGAGCAGTGTTGCTCGCCAAGCCATGGCAAACTGCAATGTCCTGGGTGTTGACACCCCAAGACATTACAGGAGCCGGCCCTGGTGGCTGGTTGTCTCCATGGTCATCTAGGGACCCAGTAGTGTGGGCCACACGGTCGCCCTCCTTTGTTCTAGTTTTCCCCAGGGAGGTGGTGATCACAGGGGCGGCGGGGAGGCCCCACAGTCCCCTAACATTACTTTTCATTAAAGCCCCTGGGAGGTGGAGGTCCATGAGGCTGTGTGAGGTCTGTATAGCCACCCAGCATTACTTTTCATTAAAGCCCTAGGGAGGTAGTGGCCCCTGGGGCTGCATGGGGAGTGTCCGCATGGCCCTTGCATTATTTTCAAATAAAGCCCAGGGGAGGTGGTGGCCCCTGGGGCTGCAGGGAGAGGATCCGCATGGCCCCCGCATTATTTTCAAGTAAAGTCCTGGGGAGGTGGCGGTCCCTGGGGCAGCAGGGAAGGCCAAAAGGGCCTCTCCCACATTTCTTTTTTAAAGAAGCCCCAGAGAGTTGGTACTCATCAGGGCATTAGTAAGCCCCAGGAGGGGGACCCATGTGCCCCCCTGCTATATCTGCATAATGCCACCGGGACCTGGCCCACCCGGGGGCCGATAATGAACGAAGCACGGGACACCATGCTTCCTTTTTTTTTTTTTTAAATCAGATGCATCTGTGGATCCCACCGAAAATTTCAAAAGCAAAATTCTTTTTTTGGCCTTGCGGGGTTTCAGTGGGACCCTCGCCAAGAGGCCTAAGTAGTCAGGGTGTTTATTTAATATTTTGAAGGACTTCGTTTCAACCGAGTCCCAAGACAGCTGCAAACACTTCCTGGTTGTACTGTTGGAAGCCAATCAGATTTCAATAGTGTTTCACTAGGATTTTGGGCTCCTGTATATCCATATTTTTTAAACTTAAACATCTCTGAAATGACTGAACGAATTTACACCAAATCACAAAAAGCATGCTTTCTGAATCAACATCTAGCTTCCAGCCACATTTGGTGTAAATCTGTTCAGCGGTTTGGGATTTAGTCATGATCAAAAAATGAAAAATCCCCTAAGACATAACATGGGGAAAACACGTTTTGGGACTCCCCATTTTTATCTGTCCCCGCTTGAGTGATCACTCTGAAACTTTCACCACAGCAACTGAACTTAAAAAGGGAAACTTTTTGAAAATGTCATGAAGATTCGTCAATTGGTGCCAAAGTTATAGGCTTAAAAAAAAACACTTTTCCTTTTGAGACCTTGGTCCTAACTATAACTACACACTGGTGACTGCCAGTAGAATATATATATATATATATATATATATATATATATATATATATATATATATATATATATATATATATATATATATATATATATATGAATCTGAAATTGTCTCAGGTGTACCCGACTTCAGGCGCTGCTCGACGGGTGCGTTACCTCGCGGTTGAGCCAAACCGCCAATATCCACCACAGCACTCCCACAAGGGAAGAAGAGGTCGCACTCCAACCAGCTTTCAAACTTCGTTTATTCCTTCAAAATCGCAGAACCAACAATTTACCAACGCGTTTCGTTATACCAGATAACTTGTTCACGGTTGTTGTTTGCTCAATGCATTCAAAAAAATGTTCATTTAAATAAAGTGAATTGAAGGAAGTTCGCTGACATCATTTCCCGACATCTTTCACCATTCACCCTGTGACTTATGGGTCATGTAGTCATTACTTCACCAGTCAGTTATTTACAAATTGTCCATGTTCTCGGTAACGTATTTTCATAAAATGTACACAAATGGCGCAACGCAAAAGACTTTAAATACATCCCACCAGAGCAAAAGATTGCAAGACTTGGACAAAGATGTTGGTAAATAAAACTGTCAAACGTGAAAATACGTTACCGAGAACATGGACAATTTGTAAATAACTGACTGGTGAAGTAATGACTACATGACCCATAAGTCACAGGGTGAATGGTGAAAGATGTCGGGAAATGATGTCAGCGAACTTCCTTCAATTCACTTTATTTAAATGAACATTTTTTTGAATGCATTGAGCAAACAACAACCGTGAACAAGTTATCTGGTATAACGAAACGCGTTGGTAAATTGTTGGTTCTGCGATTTTGAAGGAATAAACGAAGTTTGAAAGCTGGTTGGAGTGCGACCTCTTCTTCCCTTGTGGGAGTGCTGTGGTGGATATATATATATATATATATCACTGAAAAAACCATAGGTTTCACACATGTTATAGTTAGCTGGACATTTCACTCATACAAAACCAATGAAATTCCCCCGTTATAGTTAGTTCAGCTAACTATAACTCACGCGCCCGCAATCCACTGCTGATGACGTCACATATTACATCACTCATGACATGGTCAGTGACATCACTCATGACATCACTGATGACATCTCAAATGACATCACTGATGGCATCACTGATGATGTCATGCATTGAGTATGTGTTTCTGAACAGTTTTAATATGTTTAATAAATATAGGGAAAGGCCTATTGAAGAATGAGTGGGTGTACAAGTGTGTAAATAGATGATTGTTTGTGGTGCGTAACTGACTCTATAAGTGAGTCATTATATATATCTTACTGAAGACTAGTGACTTAACTTTGTAAATGTCTGTATGTGTCTGTGTGTTGTTGTCTAAGTGGCTCCATGGTTTTGTGAATAGCTATATGAGTGTCTATATGGGTTATTGATTGGTTGTCTGAGTATCTGTATGGGTGCCTGTGTGTTTGTGTGGGTAGGGTGTGTGTTACTCTGTGCATAGATGTGTGAGTGGGTGATTCTATGGATGCATGGTTTTAAGAGTGCATCTGTGAGGGACTGTATGGTTAGATGAGTGTATGTATGGGTGTGTTAGGGATTGAATGTATATCTCAGTGCTACATGTGTGACTAACTACATATGTGAAAGGCAGTATATATGTGTGTAAGAGTATATAAGTGGGTAAATGTGAGAGTGTGTGATTCTGAGAGTGGCTGTATGGATGCGTGTGTGCTTGTATCAGTGATTGTATAAGAGCGTAAGAATGTGGTACTATTTTTATGAGTAAGTGAACTTGAGTGTGTTTAACTGTATAGGTGAGTAAATAGGACTGCGTTTAATTACTTGCACAACTGACTAGGTGTGTCAGTACCTCAATGGATGATTGGCGCTGTGTGAGTGTCTATAATGGTGTGTAAATGCATATGATAGTCTTCTATGGAGTGACTGTAAGTATGAGTGACTGAAAAGGAGAATGAGTGGATTTGTATGTAGACCTAAGAGTTAATAAGTGAGTATGTAGTTATATGTATTGGAGTACGTATGGTTTTGAGAATGTAACTCTGAAATTTTCAGTCGGTGTTTGAAAGGTTATGTTAGGGTGTGAGAACATGTGGTAATTTTTCACATGGATGACGTCATCAGTGATGTCATCAGTGATGTCATTTGAGATGTCATCAGTGATGTCATGAGTGATGTCACTGACCATGTCATGAGTGATGTAATATGTGACGTCATCAGCAGTGGATTGCGGGCGCGTGAGTTATAGTTAGCTGAACTAACTATAACGGGGGAATTTCATTGGTTTTGTACGAGTGAAATGTCCAGCTAACTATAACATGTGTGAAACCTATGGTTTTTTCAGTGAATTTGCAAGGTTTTTTAAATGCTAATTCCTAACTATAACGTGTGTGAAACCTATGGTTTTTTCAGTGAATTTGCAAGGTTTTTTAAATGCTAATTCCTAACTATAACGTGTGTGAAACCAATGGTTTTTTTCTGTGAATTTCAAAGGTTTTTTAAATGCTAATTTATGAATGTTTTAGTATATTATTTATTTATTTTTTTAACAATATGGTACCTATGTATATAATTATAGATTTACTGTATCCTGCAATATGGAATGGCTCACCTTTTTTGAAAAATGTTTAGATATAGTAGAACAGCATAGTTAATATCTTCTAAAAAATAGCAAAACATATATATATATTTTTTAAGGTTTTGTTTACCATGCTTAAGGTGCGCGCACGGTACGGTACAAGAACGTTGCGCGCACGTAATTTGCATGCATATGTGATTTACTTACGCATGCGTAATACGTCTGCGATGCATACACGCGTGCTCCGTATGGGCATGCACGCGTGTTCTTTTTGTGCATGCGCGCGTGCTCCGTACGCGGATGCGCCATAAGCGCATGCGCGCGTGCTCCGAATGCGCATGTGCGCATGCGTCATATGCGCGTGCTCCGTTTGCACATGTGCGCGTCTTACGTACACGCATGCGTGCTTGTACCGTGAATGCACCGTAAGCTTACGGTGCGCGCATGGTAAGTCATGTGATCAAGAAACAACACTTTTCATTGGTTTAAAGTAGTTTCATTTCCAGAAACTTCCAACACCACACCCATTCCCCTCATTATTACTTCTGATTCCCTGGGAGAAGGTGCTGAACTGTTTTTGTGATACAATGGCAGATCAGCAGTCATCTTCTGGGAGTGAGCAGGACAGCCTTGTCAGACAGAGACAGAGGAAACAGAAAGATTCTTTTGTCTGGCAATTTTTTACATTTCCACAGGGGCAGAAGAAAGTGAATGCTCCCAAAGTCACCTGCATTCTTTGCAAACGTGTCTTATCTAGAGGAGATCCTAAGAAGAAGTATTCTTTTAGTATCTACTCTATGATCAGGCACATTAGGGATGTACATCCTGTGACTTATGCTCGAGCTACTGGAGAAAACCCTCCTGCAGCTCAGCCGAGTACATCCGCAGCAGCTCAGCCGAGTACATCATCGGCAGCTCAGCCGAGCACTTCCTCTGCGGTGGCAGCTTCACCTTCTTCTGGTCCTCTGGACATTCACCCTCTGTTTGAGAGGGTGCATATACGTTGCAATACGTGTTATGCTCTTCTTGCTTTTGGGGAATCCAGCATTCCCCTAATCGAAAACAAGATACGGCAGCACACGTGCGGCACCATATAATTTTTGCCATTCTTTCCTTCCTCTGTCCCTCTATTAACACAACGGCTCTTTTTAGAGCCACCTAACATCTAAAAATTATTATTTTTTTTAATCATTTTTCTTTATTTTTTTTCCGCCGTGCGCGCACGGTGCGCGCACCCCTTGTGTTTTTAAATAAAATAAAAAAAAAATTTCACCCTTCATGGTCCTTCATGTACCTCCTGTCAAAAGGTAGGGGGTCAGGAAGTCTGCACCCTGCCCCCTTTTCACGTTCTCCACCTTTTTTTTAAAGTGAAACACACTTTTTTTGTGTGTATATTTTAACCCTTTCTAAATGATTTCTACCCCTAACATGACTTCTGCCTGCCAGCATAGCATTAGATCATGTAACAGTTGTGTGCGCAGAGACGTCAGAAGTTCAGCACATAATGTTTCTAATCCAAAGAGCAAGAGTACATTTCACAGATGAAGGGAACAGAGTCTTCCTCTTGATCTTTAGACACTGGATCGATACTTACTTATAGGTACCAAAAAACAATAAATTAACACAATGGCTCTTTTTAGAACCAACCAAAAACCAAAAAATTATTCTTTTTTTTTAATTCTATTTTTTATACGATTTTTTTGTCGCATCTCTATGCTTCCCCTGCACAGGCCTACAAATTGCAGCCATGCGCCACCGCAGGTTCCCTTGCACCATGGTACAAGGATGCCTGCATGGTGGGGAGATTGTTCTTGTGCAGGAAGGGACACCTTCCTGCACAAAAACAATCACAAGAGGCTTTTTCCTCTTACAATGCGTGCTGTAGAATGGAGGGCGCACTAAAAGAGGAAAAAACGAGGAGAAATAAAAACATTTCTCCTAATTGTGACTCGCAACACCACCTCTAGGGTGGCGTAGCATTCACACGCATCTCCAGAGTTACGATTTCTCGTAAACCTGGAGATGTGTCTAGTTCTTTGTGTGTTGCGTGGGAACACCCATATGAACACCCATGGAACACCCCTTCAACGCACAGTGCTGCGTGTGAAGTGGCTGTATTTATGTAGAGAGGAAAAGTCACGTAGGGTGGGTTTTTCTCTCCTTGTAAATATGGAGGAGCTCCTTGCGCCACCAGTACGTTATGAAAAGTGACGTAGTGGTGGCGCAGGGGGCTTGTTAATCTGCCCCAGAGATGTAATGGAAAATAAGGGAAAGACAGACAAAGGGAGAGAGACAGAATCAGACAGAGAGAGCAAGGAACTGAGAATGAGTAAGGCAATTAGAATGACTGAGACACATGGAGACAGGGAGAGATACATGTTTGAAAAAGTAGTGATGGAGGCAGTAAACCTAGAGGAGTAGTAGAGAAGGAGTGAGGGAGTTACGAAACAGCAGTAAAGGAAGAAGACAGAGAGAAGGGGAATGAGAAAAGCAGAGTGAGGAGAAGTGGAAAAAAGGGAGCATGAAAGTGAAGGGGTGAGAAATACAGATATTTCAAACTTACCTGACCAACAAAATAACTTAATTATAAATAAATGGGTTTTTTTAATTGCAAGAAAAAAGGATTAATTTTCCTAAATTTTCTTTCTCAATCTGAAAAAAAAGAAAAAAAGTATTAATATTTAACAATACATTTTAGAATACAGTACACATATTTTCATATTTAACAAAGTAATTTTTTGCCCTTTTTTTACTGTTTTCAGAATATATTGAATTTCACTGCAAATTGTGAAACCAATTGCATTCATCACTTAACAGCGGGCAAAAAAATTATCAATCTGAAAGATTGTTTAAAAAAAGCCCTGAATCTCTTCTCAGTAAAACATACCTTGATAGAAATGTAACATATATAATAAAAATATCTTCTAAGAACAATAACTTTTTGCAATTAATAACGTCTGTAAATCTTGTTGCTTTAGCACATACACCAAAATAATATCTGTCAAAGAAGTCCACAAGAGAAATTTTTACCTTTCATGAGGCCAAATGGTAATTTTTAAATTCTTTTTGGGAGAAATAACCAATGGTAATCCAATTAAATCTAAATAATTGTTTGTTCAGATGCTGCAATTTGTATCTAAAATTTTGGTTTTAGAAAAAATTAAGTAGGAATTTGGTAATTCTGCAGGCAAACATTGCTTGAAAATCAATTGAGAATCATTACACAGTGTCCAGCCTTTTTCACATTTTAGATAAACTGTGTAATGACCAGAAGTTATAGAAGGTCCATCATGAAAAATTATTGCAACTGCAACAAAAGTTTTTCCAGATATTGATAATTGATGTCCTGTAAACTTCTTTATTAAAGTGTCCAATTTTGTACCATCAGCTCTACAACGTTGCATCATTAAAATTACATACTGTCCATATTTATTTAAAAATAACGTTGATAACATGTCTGATTTACATTGAGTACATTCCATGTTGTGATTGGCATCTTTAACTAATTTACTAAAAGTCACTGCTTTACTCTCTGGTAATGTTAAATATATGAACCTTTCAGAATCAACATTAGAGCTGCATGTGTTCAAACAGTTTTCACAACTATGTTCCCATTTATAAGAGAGACCAAACATATTTTCTATTTCTACCCCTTCATCTTCCAGTATCATAAGCATATACATCAAGAATTCCTGTGCAACTTGCTGGACATTTTGAGTAAACTGTGTACATCCCGAACATACATCTAAAAGTTTTCTAACATCAGAAGCACTTTCTATTTTAGTTTTATCATTACTCAGCTTCTCAAAAAGAAAACTCAGCAGAGAACAGAATCTTTTTTCAAGATTTAGTATTATCTGCTCTTGCAAACTTTCAAGATAAAATACAACATTCAGCACTACATTAGCGTAGCAGTTGACACCAGAGCTATTTTCAAAATGACAACCAACAACCTCTTCAACATTGTCCTTTTTCTTTTTGCTTGGAATCAGATCACTCTCCTTTTGTTTTCTCTTCTGTACATCCTCATTACAGATATTCTCAATTCTCCTTTTCCGACAAACAACACGTTTTTCAAACACAGGATACTGACCTAAATGAGGAGCATAGCTTCTTCTTAATCTATTATACTCCTTTACACAGTTTGCATCAGCACTAATTTATGACTCATCAAAGTCTATCATGAATAAACCAGATATTTTTTTCACGCGTGACAAAGCAACATATGCCATACCATCTTTAAACACACTAGATCCAATGTTTACAAAAGCACTATCTACAGTTAATCCTTGAGATTTGTGAATAGTTACAGCATATGCTAGAGAAAACGGAAACTGCTTCCTACGTACATATAAGTCTTTCACAAGCAAGAAATGAACTGAACAACGACAAATGTCTTTAACCTCTTCAATCTGATCAAATTTTATTTTTAAAAATTCAATTCCATCATTTTTCTGGTAATTAACAAAACCCACAACTTTACCCATAGCTCCATTAACTAAACCTTTTTCTACATCCAAATTACGTCTTAAAATTACTCGACAGTTCATACATACGTAAAGATTTTTTTCTAAACCAGCTGTTTTCGAAATGTTTTTCTCTAGTGAATCCAATTTAGTTGTCAATTTGCTTGTCAATTTAATAGTTATTCCTTCATGTTGTATTTTATCCACAGCTTCCAGTTTAACAATCTCTTCATTTTCCAGTTTCAAAAGTTCTTGATTGAATGTAGAGCATTCATGTAGTGTTGGCATTAAGCAGATTACAGTATTTTTTCCAGCAATTTTCTTGTATATTTTCTCTGGAACAATTTGTTCTAATGGGAACAAATTACATAGCAATCGACTCTGTAAAGCTTTTATGCCATGTTCTGTGAGTAGTCCAATTCTGATATCTTTGAGAATACTTGCATAATCATCATCATTTGCCTGCCGCATATTGGTAATGAGTTCTTTATACAGAAAGTATGTCCAAATATTCACATTACCTATACTTCCTAACGACTTTTTCGTGTCTTCATGTGTAAGAGTTTGAAATACTGGTTGTCCTTTAACTGGAGTGAGCTGCAGAAGATCCCCAAAAACTATAACATGTTTTCCTCCAAATAGCACGTCATAGTTTGTCTTTAGAACTTGCTGCATTCTTAAATGTACAAAGGCAAGCATTAAGTTTGATACCATGCTTACCTCATCAATGATGAGAACTTTCATTTTTTTCAATACTCTTGCAACTTCAAAACATGCTTCTCCTGTTAGCTTGTGGTATTGTATTTTGTTCTCATGCTCTACTGGTAACATTAGCAAACGATGGAGGGTAATTCCTTTTATGTTATATGCTGCTAACCCAGTTGGAGCAGTAACAACACAAGACAAAGTTGAATCTGTTTTTTTCTGTAGGTAGCTTCTAATTACTTTAATCAAGAAACTTTTTCCAGTTCCGGCTTGTCCACTCACATACATTCTGATTGGTTCAAATGGTGTGCATGAGCACTCTTTATTTTCATGTAGTAATCCATGATCAATTTGTTTTGTGACTTCCTCATAAATTTGTTGTTGTTCATCATTCAGCTGCTGTTCCAAACTTGGTAAGTTTATTAAATCTTCCTGAGCTTGATTCATAGCTGTTTCCACTTCAGTCATGGCTATTGCAGCTTCATTTTCTATGATTGGTTGTCCTAGGGGATCTTGACTGAGCGTCCCAGAACTTTGACTGTCTTGAGAACTGTCTCTAGCTACTTCAGCTGCAATTGTTGCTTCTTGTTCAATTTCTTCATTTAACATTTCTACATAAGTTGTGAAATTACTGCATGTATCTTTGCATGCATTAAAGGAATCTTCATAGCTTTGAAAATGTCCAAGTAATTCATCCTCTGAGCGCCATGGTTTAAACAACTGTAAAAGTGCTAAGTGGTAAAATTCCTTCCTGTCAGTAGTGTCGCAACTCAGCTTTCTGTGATTAATCAAACTTCCTTTTGTTTGTTTTACCAAACATCCTTCCTCACCAATGACCTTATATTTTCCATTGTTAATGTCTTCTGTTGCATTCCGTTTATAAATGTAGTTCTGCAGCACTTCATAGAGACACATGTTCTCAAGATGATGACTTCTCTTTGGGTAATATGTGTCCAACATGTTTGTTCTTAAAATGTCTGTACTTTCAGGTTCGAACTCTGCTAAATTTTCAATTTCTCGAATAGATTTCAGTACCCGATTTCTCATTCCTGCAAGGCCTAAACTTACCCAAATTATTCTTCGGGATTTGGAGTACAGACTTGCAGATGATAACCTATCTGAGAATTCGTAGGATCCAAATTCTCGATGCGATAACATCTTTAAACTGAAACTGTATAGCTTTTTACTGACAGTCTTCTCGTGAGAAATCTCTTCCCACATTTCTTTCAATTCCGTTTTCTCAGATTTAGTGATGTAAGATGTGACATACCTAGCAACAGCAATAGAACTGTCAGCTACATACTGTATATCCATGTTAGCATTCCACATGGATAAAATGACTGGGTTGTAGTCATTTATATATTTTGACTCTTCTTTTCTTCTTAGGTTGTAGGTATTTTTAGGCGATTTTCTTGCAATAGTATGCCGCACAGCTGACATAAAACTGTTTACTCTTCCTTTTGAAAGAACAGGTCGTGGAAATCCAAATCGACATTTTGTGTAGAATTTCTCTTTACTCTTGTACTTTCGTCGACAGTATTTTCCACACCGATGACTTTGGAAACGTAAAACTTGCTCTTTTAAGTTTTTTTCTTCTGTGCTTTTAGGTATAGCACATGTTGCATATCCTTCAATGAAAGATAAAACTGCATCATCAGAATCTGTTCCAAATTTTGGGGCATCCTTGATCCACAACAGCATATGAATATGAGGAGCACCTCTTGCTTGGTACTCTTTTCTCCAAAAGAAATTCACAACTTCTCCAAGAGGTGGATTTTTTTTATTGCAGATGAAGGACATCATAGCCTCAAATCTATGATTGAAATATCTGCAAACATTAACCGGATACAATGAGCACAATTCTCCTGCTGTCTTGTATTGGATCTTTTCAATATTTGAATTTGCCTCTCGAAGAAAATCCAGTAAATCATCCCAAGCGTACTCTGAACAGCTTAGGGTAAGGAGCCATGTAGGAGTTCCTAAATTCCGTAACATACATTTCAATTCTCCATGGCGTCGGTACCAATATTCATTAGTCCCACGCTGACAAGCCATCAGATTAATTAATTGTGATTCCAAATGATCATCTCGCTGTTGCATTTTGTTCAGAAAATCCTTTGCAGACACATTATGTAGATGTACTCCAGTTTTCAAAATGTGATTTACTGCATAGGATAGTGCTGATAAGTCACTTTCAAATAAAAGATGGAACAAATAAGGAATATTTTGATGAAATTTTGGATCTTCTGTATATAACCTTGTAGTCCGATACTCAGAAGCAGGAATCTGTACTGGACGTTCATCGTATCGTCCACCTTTTCCTGTAGGAAACAGCTGGGGAAAACAACGAGCTTCCAAGCTCTCCTCCCATACACTCACGGGAGTTCCTTTTGCTTTTTTCATCTGAAAGAGATCAATAGTGTTTCCCATAACTTCTTTAGAATGAAGAGGATGTATGCTGAAATGTTCATAAATTTCTTCTTCTTTTGACTTATCCACTTTTTCAATTTGCCCAGTTGGTATTCCTGTGTCTGCTAGTAAATCTCCTTCACCTTCATCCATATAAATTGATTCATACCATTTATTATTTCTTTTCAAATATATATTTGCTCTTTGTACTTTTCGTACATCCACCACCTCCTGCCAAATTTTCTTATTCTTGGTAGGTACACCATTAACCAGAATAACTAATGGTTCAGTTTCCAAACTATCTGCATCAATTGTTTCAATATGTTTTTTCAAATCCAATGCCAAATAGACAACTCTTCCTTTTAAACCTCTTTGTAAATCTGAAGTAGGTAATTTGCCTGTTTTGGGTTCCATACGAACTATAGTCTGAAACAGATGGACACATTGAATGAGTATAGACTCATACGTATTCAAATCACTAAGTTCTGCAGGAATATCAACCAATTCTAAATTATTATGTACAGCTCTAGCAGGCATTTTATTTTCTTCTAACTTGTTATAACAATATTTATAAATACGCTGATCTTCACCCAAATCAAAACAATTTTCCATAAATAAATATATAGCAAAATCCTTCCACTCATAATTATTTTCTTTTTCACTTTTTTGATAGAGATCAACCTTCCTTGTTTGATTTTTGTAATGGCTTCTCCGGCAACAAATTCAAGTAATATTTGGTCTTTCATTAGAGATGATAGTAAATTTTGTCATTTGATCTTCAAATGTTTTACTAACAGTGGGTTCTACATTCTCTCCCACATTTTCATCAACAACGGTGTCATTTCCTGCACTTTCTTGCTCTGGACCAAAGTAACAAAACTCAGTATCCTCACAAACCTTCTTCACATCTGTTACAGATCCACGGAACAGAGCACTATTCAACTCATGTAACTTTAGTGCTGGACTTTTAGCAAAATACAGTCTTCTCACAAACTTTCTCATTTCAGTATGATGAACTGCCAGCATCCTAAAATGGTGAAAAACACTTTGACAAACTTTCCTAGAAAGACAAGCCAGAGAATGTCCTTGCAAACCAGTATTCTCTCTCACTCTGCTTGGATCTAGTCTTTGAAGCACCTTAATCTTCTGTTTAACACTTTTTTTACTATATTCTCTTAGAAAGTCACGAAATTTATCAATAGATTCCTGTCGTACAGTACAAATACTACTACAATTCCAAGTGTACACTGGGGCTTTAGGACGTCTCCCCATAACCTCATCTGCTAACACTTCTTCCTCATTTCTTGGAACCATTTTCTCCTTTTCCATTACACAACCATCCTTAACTTCATATGCTCGGCCACTGGTGTCAACTGCATACAGCAAACTATTACTTTGAAGATAACTCTCTTCATTTAAAAATGGTTCAGTACTTGAACTATGCTTCCATTCTCCTAAGAACACTTTACAAAAGTTTTTTTTTTCACTTCTCTTTTTCTTTTTCTTTTTGACTTCATTACATTCACTAATTTATCTAATGTACAGATCCTGTTCAAAATTAAAATGAATAGTTTCCTTTTTAACTCCAAAGCCTTGGCAACAATTGTTTCAATATGTTTTTTTTTCTTATAAAATTTGGCTTTCTTCCTGTATTTTTTCACATCCTTCAGCAAATTGAACATCACTCTTCTCTCAAACATTTTTCTACGAATGTTTTTAAAATCTATTTTTCTTTTTAAGTCATTCTTTCTTACTTCTGTTTGTACATTAGCATTTAGTATATTCTGTCGATTGTCTGATTGTTTTCTACTTGAAACACTATTTCCAGTGGATATATTTCTTACATTTTTTCTTTGCTTGAAGATATTTAAAAAAAAATCCTTAGTCTGCTTACCAGAAGGCTTTTTCTTTTTTCCAACATGAGGTTCTTCAACTATTTTTCTTTGTCCAGTTGTCTTCAAATATAGATGTTGTTGCTGTTCTTTTCTCTTTCTTGATTTTATAGGCATCTTTAATTTGTTTCAGTGGTGTTCAGCAATACCTGAAAGAAACTTAAAAAAAAATACCATTATGTAATTTATATATATTACTATATTTTTATGAGCTTTTCAAAACATATCATATGAGCTATCCCTTTCCTACGACTGCAAGTCTTACACAATAAAAGCGACACAAATTAAATCTCTGACAACAATTCCTGTATGCACACAGACTCATGGTGTGATTCTAGGCAGAAACCAATATTTGATTTGCAATTTCAAAACACCTTTACTACTGTCGTTGAGCAAGTGATAATTACTGTAAGAGTCTGCATGATCTACCTCAGCCATGGCAGGTGTGGAAGGAAAATCTACCCTGTTGTTTTCAAATGTGTTAGCATTTGCCTCTCATTTGTGAGATAGTGATTTCTGCTGAATGCAAACCATCACAGTTCAAGAAAACAAGCTGCCCCTTTCCTACGAATGCAAGTCTTACAGAACCAGAGCACCACGAACTAAAACTCTGTCAACAAATTCCTGTGTGCACACAGACTCATGGTGTGATTCTAGGTAGAAAACAATTTTTCATAGGCAATTTCAAAGCACATTTACTGCTGTGGTTTTGCAAGTGATAATTACTGTAAGAGCCTGACACATTTTCCTTATAGTTTAGAAAGGCAGAAAAGAGCACATGTCCTAACAGCTACTTGAGAGCATGAGCATGTGGAACCTGGGTGAGTGATTAGACTAGAGCAAAGGAAATGAGCCTTGGTGATGTTGAATGTGGTAGCGTAACACACTACTCTCTAAAATGCCACACAGTGCAAACCATCACAGTTCAAGAAAACAAGCTGCCCCTTTCCTACGAATGCAAGTCTTACAGAACCAGACCAACACTTTTTAAATCTCTGACAACAAATTCCTGTGTGCACACAGACTCATGGTGTGATTCTAGGCAGAAAACGATTTTTCATATGCAATTTCAAAGCACATTTACTGCTGTGGTTTTGCAAG
The DNA here is from genome assembly GCF_964204655.1 of Triturus cristatus. Lineage (NCBI taxonomy): Eukaryota > Metazoa > Chordata > Amphibia > Caudata > Salamandridae > Triturus > Triturus cristatus. The sequence continues at coordinate 144,252,049 of NC_140584.1, forward strand.
TGATAATTACTGTAAGAGTCTGACACATTTTCCTTATAGTTTAGAGAGGCAGAAAAGAGCACATGTCCTAACAGCTACTTGCGAGCATGAGCATGTTGAACATGGGTGAGTGATTAGACTAGAGCAAAGGAAATCAGCATTGGTGATGTTGAATGTGGTAGCGTTACACACTACTATCTGAAATACCACACAGTGCTGAATACTTAGCATGGGAGTCCAGGAGAAGCATCTGTCTGTGTGCTAAGAGCGTGCTTCTGGAGACTGTGTAGTGTCAGGTGCAAGAGAGATCTGCATGGGCACTTGCAGAACTGCATGAAGCCTGCACAGATGTCTGTAAGAGTACATGTGGGGTAAGGGTTAATTGCAGTTTTCAACATGTAGGATCTACCTCACCCATGGCAGGTGTGAAAGGAAAATCTACCCTGTTGTTTTCAAATGTGTTGGCATTTGCCTCTCATTTGTGAGATAGTGATTTCTGCTTAATGCAAACCATCACAGTTCAAGAATACAAGCTGCCCCTTTCCTTCGAATGCAAGTCTTACAGAACAAGAGCAAAACAAATTAAATCTCTGACAACAAATTCCTCTGTGCACACAGACTCATGGTGTGATTCTAGGCAGAAAACGATTTTTCTTTGGTAATTTCAAAGCACATTTACTACTGTGGTTTTAGAAGTGATAATTACTGTAAGAGCCTGACACATTTTTCTTATAGGTTAGAGAGGCAGAAAAGAGCACATGTCCTAACAGCTACTTGAGAGCATGAGCATGTGGAACCTGGGTGAGTGATTAGACTAGAGCAAAGGAAATGAGCCTTGGTGATGTTGAATGTGGTAGCGTAACACACTACTCTCTAAAATACCACACAGTGCAAACCATCACAGTTCAAGAAAACAAGCTGCCCCTTTCCTACGAATGCAAGTCTTACAGAACCAGACCAACACTTTTTAAATCTCTGACAACAAATTCCTGTGTGCACACAGACTCATGGTGTGATTCTAGGCAGAAAACGATTTTTCATATGCAATTTCAAAGCACATTTACTGCTGTGGTTTTGCAAGTGATAATTACTGTAAGAGTCTGACACATTTTCCTTATAGTTTAGAGAGGCAGAAAAGAGCACATGTCCTAACAGCTACTTGCGAGCATGAGCATGTTGAACATGGGTGAGTGATTAGACTAGAGCAAAGGAAATCAGCATTGGTGATGTTGAATGTGGTAGCGTTACACACTACTATCTGAAATACCACACAGTGCTGAATACTTAGCATGGGAGTCCAGGAGAAGCATCTGTCTGTGTGCTAAGAGCGTGCTTCTGGAGACTGTGTAGTGTCAGGTGCAAGAGAGATCTGCATGGGCACTTGCAGAACTGCATGAAGCCTGCACAGATGTCTGTAAGAGTACATGTGGGGTAAGGGTTAATTGCAGTTTTCAACATGTAGGATCTACCTCACCCATGGCAGGTGTGAAAGGAAAATCTACCCTGTTGTTTTCAAATGTGTTGGCATTTGCCTCTCATTTGTGAGATAGTGATTTCTGCTGAATGCAAACCATCACAGTTCAAGAATACAAGCTGCCCCTTTCCTTCGAATGCAAGTCTTACAGAACAAGAGCAAAACAAATTAAATCTCTGACAACAAATTCCTCTGTGCACACAGACTCATGGTGTGATTCTAGGCAGAAAACGATTTTTCTTTGGTAATTTCAAAGCACATTTACTACTGTGGTTTTAGAAGTGATAATTACTGTAAGAGCCTGACACATTTTCCTTATAGTTTAGAGAGGCAGAAAAGAGCACATGTCCTAACAGCTACTTGAGAGCATGAGCATGTGGAACCTGGGTGAGTGATTAGACTAGAGCAAAGGAAATGAGCCTTAGTGACATTAAATGTGTTAGCGTTACACACTGCTATCTGAAATACCAAACAGTGCAAACCATCACAGTTCAAGAAAACAATCTGCCCCTTTCCTAGAAATGCAAGTCTTACAGAACCAGACCACCACAAATTAAATCTCTGACAACAAATTCCTGCATGCACACAGACTCATGGTGTGATTCTAGACAGAAAACAATATTCCTGGGTGATACCAGTACACCTTTACTTATGGTGAAGACATACTCCATAATATCTGACAAGTTTAAGGCAGTTAAATATCTTCCAAAACATAAAATGTAAGACACAACTTTAAAACAAAAATCTCATTTCTTGTTTTTATATCATAATGCACCTCATACGTCCCCTCTCAAATTCATAACTCACCTTTAAAAGTAGTTAGTTGAGGAAGAAATGTGGCACTCACACAGCAGATTATCAGAGCCAGAATCTCTGAACTGTACACCTCTCAGCCGAACCAGTAAAGGCAATGTTTCCCTCTCTTTTTTCACACATATACATGTTAACTTCAAATCACAGTGCTTCCCACATTTTTTCAAATGGAAACGCACATTTCTATTGGTTGCAAATTCCAACCCTTTCCAAATGATCCCTACCCCCCACATGACTTCTGCCTCCTACCATAGCAACATGTCATGGAACACTGGTGTGGGCAGAGAGGTCAGAAGTTCAGCACACAATGTTTCTAAAACAAAGAGCAAGAGTGCTTGACTTTTCAAACCTAACAGCAAATCCAAAGTAATGTTCTGTGGGAACTCATTTTTCTGAACCAATACAAAACATGCTTTTAAAAATTTAAACATACAGCCTAGTTTTTAGTGTTGAATGGTCTGAAACAGCCAATGAGTTATTTTTATTTAAAGAAAAGTATGTAAGCCTCCATTTTACAACTATCTTTCTTTTCATATTGCCATTCTACTGAAAGACACGTTCTGAGTGCATCCAGATCTCCTTGAAAGATGTTCACAGTGTGGATTGTAGGTCATAGCTATGTCTTCTGGAGTGAAAAGTATGCAGAAAAAAGAGGTATTTTCAAAGACCTTGTTTTGCCAAATGTAGACATTAAATGGATTGGTCAGAGAGGGTTAAAGTGGCACCAATTAATGCCCTTGGTGAAATCTTTTCTACATCTCCCACAGCCTGACCTTATTATTGTGCACTGTGGTGGAAATGACCTAGGCACTTTAACTGGGGTAGGTCTGGAAATGCTTGTTAAGGACACCTTTGTGCAATTGATGTCACTTTTTCCACAAACTACCTTTGTATATTCGAATATATGCCAAAGGCAAAAGTGGAACTGGTCCAACCAATATTGTCCACAGATTGACAAAGCAAGAAAGCACGTCAATAAGTCTGTTTCTGCTTTCCTCAGAGACTATGGTATGGGTTCTATATACCACAACAACTTGCGTTACAACATGCAAGGCATTTATAGAGAAGACAGTGTTCATTTCACAGATGAAGGCAACAGAGTCTTCCTCTTGAACTTTAGACTCTGCATCGGTACTTACTTGTAGGTACAAAACAACACTCAATTAACACAACGGCTCTTTTTAGAGCCAACCAACATCTAAACACTTATACTTGATTTTTAATCTATTTTCTTAATGGGTTTTTTTTTCGCCGTGCGCGCACCCCGCGATATATATATATATATATATTTTTTTTTTTTTGGAGACCTAAGAGGTCTTTCATGGTCCCCCTGACAAGGCCTAGGGGGTCAGGGACTCTCTACCCTGCCCCCTTTTCACGTTCTCCACTTGTGTTTTTGACTCTCTTCTACCTCTAAAACTCAAAATGGCGGCTGGGGGTGCGCGCACCGTGCGCGCACCATGCGATTTTTTTGAAAAAAAATAAATGTTTTTTTCACCCTTCGGGGTCCTTCAGGGACCCCCTGACAAAGGCTTGGGGGTCAGGAACTCTCTACCCTGCCCCCTTTTCACATTCTCCACCTTTCTTTTTCCCTGTCACACACACAACAAACAAAATGGCGGCCGACACTTCCTGATTTCGACAGATTCGAATGTTGACTGTCACGAATCCACCAATCAGAATTACGCTCGCGCACGTTAGGGTGCGCGCACCGTGCGCATACGGTGCACGGACGGTGCGCGGCAATAGATATGTATGTGCTTTTAACTGCAATTTTCTCAGGAACTACTGAACAGATTGACTCCATATATTCAAAATGCACTTCCCTGACCTGAGGACTACCTCTTTGCCAAATTTCAAGTAATTCTGTTCAGCCGTTCGGGCTGTACCTTCGACTAAAGGTCCTTTGGGAAAATGCATGGGGAAAACACGTTTTGGTACACCCCTTTTTTCTCTGCCCCCGCTTGACGAATCACCCCGAGACTATCAGGGAAGGAGCTGAGCGGAGCGCCCCATTAGTTTAGAAAATTTCGCGAGGATTCGTCAACCGGCGCCAAAGTTATTCAAAATAGAATTTTGAGATTTCCTATGGAACAACGTCCTAACTATAACTATCTACTGGCGACCGCCAGTAGATAATATATATATATATATATATATATATATATTATATCATATATATATAGCGAGAGATAGATAGATAGATAGATAGATAGATAGATAGATAGATAGATAGATAGATAGATAGATAGATAGATAGATAGATAGATAGATAGATAGATAGATAGATAGATAGATAGATAGATAGATAGATAGATAGATAGATAGATAGATAGATAGATAGATAGATAGCAACTACTACTCTTGAACTCAATTGCAAACTGTTTTGAGAATTATTTCATAATACGAAGTTACTGTGATAAAAAGATAATAACTGGCAGTTACAGAGGACCATCTTCCATCGTAGACAATACCAAGGCAACTAAATGTGAACGAGTAATCCTTAATTTCACATATCACAAATATTTATATATATATATGTTAAATTCATAGAGACAAGCAACACCTTAGTTTTACACAGGTATGGTAAGGAGCAACAAGTGTAGAATAATAGAGTGAAATATAGTTTGCGGGAGTTGTATGTGTTTAACTGTAATTTTGCTTTATCTTAGGTGTCAATAAGAAGACAAGCAACATAGACCAGCCAGTACATATGAAGGTCAGAGCATCAGGTATCTGAGGCAGTCTCTCTCTCTTTATCCACTTCCCCTTTACCCACTGCACTTGTACATAGTAGACTGTTATTGGCTATTGTGTGCAGTGGTGGAGAAAACTGCGAACTAGTCATCTTTTTTCGAGGAAATTGATCATCAGGACTTCTTGACACATGACTACAGACTAACCACGTGGTGGTACACAGCCCTTTGTGTGGAGGCAGGACATAGCCTATTTATGAGTAGGTAGAGCTGTGCCCAGCTCCTCCCTCCCATCCTGCCAGGGATGTCCCATCCAGGCACACTGAATCTCCCTATTGTGTGTGGCTTTCTAGGAGGAATACACAAAGCCCACTGTCAGCTACAACCAGTCATGTGACCAGAGGCAGGATGCAGGCACTAAATGGATAAAGTAAGAAAATGCCAACTTTCTAAAAGTGCAAAAGAAACAATTGATGGACGGAATGCTGAACAATGCAAACTTTCACCCCCAGTCACAAAGATCTGGGGGTAATCCATCATTCTTTTGCTCACCATGCCACCTCAGTTTGGATCCAGCCATATGCAAATCAATCTTGACCCTGTGCCTAATGGGAACAGTCCTGCCCGAACTGCCAAGCCAGGTCCTCCACGGACCAGATACAAACATCCTGGGACCGGTTTCGGGGCATCACCCCTCATCAGCCAGGCTAGCTTGAAACCAGTGGCACAGTGAGCATGGGGCCCACATCTGGGCCTACCCTTCTCACTTAGGCTGACAAATGCAAAAGAAACAATTGGTGGACGGAATGCTGAACAATGCAAACATTCACCCCCAGTCACAAAGATCTGGGTTTAATCCATCATTCTTTTGCTCACCACACCACCCTAGTTTGTACCCAGCCATTTACAAATCAGTCTTGACTCTGTGCCTCCTGGGAACATTCCTGCCCGAACTGCCAAGCCAGGTCATCCCTGGACCAGAAACAAGCATCTTAGGACCGGTTTCGGGGCATCACCCCTCATCAGCTAGACTAGCTTTAAACCAGTGGCGCAGTGAGCACAGGACCGACGTCTGGGCATACCCTTCCCACTTAGGGCGACAAATGCAAAAGAAACAATTGATGGATGGAATACTGAACAATGCAAACATTCACCCCCAGTCACAAAGATCTGGTATTAATCCATCATTCTTTTGCTCACCACGCCACCCCAATTTGGACCCAGACGTGGGTCCTGTGCTCTCCATGACACTGGAGTCAAGCTATCCTGGCTGATGAGGGGTGAAACCCTGGAACCAGTCCTAGGATGCCTGTTTCCAGTCCAGGGAGCACCTGGCCCCGCAGTTCGGCTGGTCTATTCCCATTGGGTGCAGGGTCAAGGCTGATTTGCATATGGCTGGGTTCAAACTGGAATGATATGGGGAGCAAAACAACAATGGATTCAGGCCCAGATCTCTGTACTTGGGTGAGTGTATGACATTGTTCTGTATTCTGCCCATCAATTGTTCTTTTTGTATTTGTCACCCCGAGTGGGACGGGTATTCCCAGACGTGGGTCCCGTGCTCTCCATGCCACTGGAGTCAAGCTGTCCTGGCTGATGAGTAGTGAATCCCTGAAACCAGTCCTAGGATGCTTGTTTCAAGTCCAGGGAGGACTTGGCCTGGCAATACGGGCTGGATCGTTCCCATTGGACGCTGGGTCAAGACTGATTTGCATATGGCTGGGTTCCAACTGGAATGGCATGGGGAGCAAAACAACAATGGATTTAGGCCAATGTCTCTGTACTGGGGTGAATGTATGACATTGTTCTATATTCTGTCCATCAATTGTTCTTTTTGCATTTCTCACCCCGAGTGGGACGAGTATGCCCAGACGTGGGTCCCGTGCTCTCCATGCCACTGGAGTCAAGCTATCTGGCTGATGAGGGGTGAAACCCCGGAACCAGTCCTAGGATGCTTGTTGCCTGTCCAGGGAGGACCTGCCCTGGCAGTTCGGGCTGTACTGTTCCCATTGGGCCAGGGTCAAGAATGATTTGCATATGGCTGGGTTCAAACTGGAATGGCAAGTGGAGGAAATAAATGATGGATATAGGCCCAGATCTCTGTAGTGGGGTGAATGTATGACATTGTTCTGCATTCTGTCCATCAATTGTTCTTTTTGCATTTGTCACCTTGAGTGGAACGGGTAGGTCCAGACATGGGTTCCATGCTCTCCATGTCACTGCAATCAAGCTATCCTGGCTGATGAGGAGTGAAACCCCGAAACCGGTCCTAGGAGGCTTGTTTCCAGGTCAGGGAGGACCTGGCCTGGCAGTTCAGCCTTTACTTTTCCCATTGGGTGCAGGGTCAAGACTAATTTGCACATGGCTGGGTTCAAACTGGATTGGCATGGGGAGCAAAAAAAATTGATCTAGGCCCAGATCTCTGTACTAGGGTGAATGAATGACATTGGTCTGCATTCTGTCTATCAATTGTTCTTTTTGACCTTTCTAAAAGTGGCATTTGCAGAATTGCAATTTAAAATCCAATTCCATCGTGAGATAGGATTTTAAATTGTGATTCCAGAGACACCAAACTTTAACCGATCATCTCTTTCCATTTAGAAATTACACTTATAAAATGTAATAAGCTAATTCCAGTGATATCCTATGGAAGAGATAGGACTCGCAGTCGTGAAAAACTAATTTATCACTACTAGTACATGTAAATCTGAAAGGTACAAGTCCTACTTTTTAAATACGTGACACCCTACCCTCGGGACTGTCCGGAAACTACCCTAGAGGTAACTTATATATAATAAAAAAGGAAGGTATGGGCCTGGCAAAGGTTTATTTTGGCAAGTCAAAATGGAAGCACAAAATTGCACCCACAGCCTCGGCAATGGCAGGAATGAGACTTGTTTCAAGGGCTACTTAAGCGGTTGGCACAATCTTCACTGCAGATCCACTTGTAAACACAAGGAGGTGATGGACGGAGCACTGACATTTTTCAGACACTCACCCCCAGTCACAATTCTGGTTTGAATCCATTGTCGTTCTTTAGCTCACTTTGCAACCCCAGTTCAGACCCAGCCATATGCAAATCAGTCTTGACCCTGTTCATCAAGGAAACAGTTCAGCCTCAACTGCCAAGCCAGGTCTTCCCTGGACCAGAAAAAAGCATCCTAGGACCAGTTTCGGCGTAACATGGGAAATAGGGTCAAGACTGATTTGCATATGGCTGGATCTAAGCTGGAATGGCATGGGGAGCAAAAAAACGATGGACTTAGGCCAAGATCTCTGTACTGAGGTGAATATGTGACATTGTTTAGCTTTCTGTCCATCAATTTTTGCAGATCCACTAGTAGTATTTAAATTACAAGCCCTGGGTATCTGTAGTACCACTTTGATAGGGACTTATCAGTAAATTCAATATGCCAATTGGTCATAAGCCAATATTACCAGGTTTTAAGGAGTGAGCACATGCACTTTAGCCCTGGTTAGCAATGGTAAAGTGCTCAGAACCCTAAGGCCAACAAAAACAAGATCAGACAAAATGGAGGAGGAAGACTAACGTTGGGGGGTGGACTACTGAAAGGCTGGCAGGTCTAACAGGAACAGTAACCAGTTCCAACCTAAAGAGAAAAAAGAAGGGAATGCTGGATAAGCAAACAGGGAGGTTTATCCCCCAGTGTACTGAGTGGTACAAGTATGGGCATACCAAGGGAGACACCAAATGCTTCAAGAGGGTACAGTTTTCCACTCGTGGACAGACTCCAGGGTTGGCCAATGTAATGCTTGGGGAGGAGGTGGTCCCAGTTGGCTTTTCAGAGAAAGCAGAGGTTACCTTAATGTTCCTGGGGGATGAAGAGATGGTCCCCAAAGCCTGCATGCCATCAAATATTTCTAAGTCTAGGTGTGTGGGCCACCATCAGGGAGCAGAGGGTGAAGTCTCTGAGGGAAACAGGAGCCAGTCTGACTACTGTGAGGTATCATCTGGTGTCCTCAGAGCAGTTTATACCCAATACATTCCACCAGGTCAAAGACAACCATGAGAGTGACTACACAGTGGCTCTAGTACCCTTTGAATGGGAGGGATCTCAGGTTCTCCTAAGTAGCTGTGGGTCCTGCCATGCCTGTAGATTGTCTGTTAGGCAATGTTCCAGAACACACTGCCTGAAAGGAATTGGAGCTCAAGTCACACCTGGAGATGTTACGGTTGACTGAGTGGGTCTGCATGACCACACAGTCCATGGCTGCTCAAGAGGTGATTCAAAGAGTCTTGGAGCTTGAAACAATGGAACAGGCCTCTGCCAAGCAGAGGAAGGGCAAATAGCACAGGAAACACACCCCTGAAACTCTTGCAGACTGGGATGAAGGGGAGCCTGAGGAGGCTGCTTTGGAGCCAAGCAGGGAGGTCACTGCCACCCTGGGAGACCTGCCTGAGCTTACTGGATGACATGCTGAGGGTGGGTCCAGCAGGGAAGAATTCTGCAAGGTGCAGAGAGAGTGCCCAACTCTAGAGGGCTTGAGATGGCAAGCTGAGTCCCAGGCATCTGGTGGCATTCCTGGAGATCACCTCATCTATTGGGAGAATGATCTCCTACATAGAGAGCCTAAGGCTCCTGTGCCTGGGACAACCCATGTGTTGATGGATAGTCCCCCTGTGCTACAGGGCCTTCCTACTGGATCTGGCTCACAATATACCCCTGTAAGGAGACATCTGAGTTCAATACGAAACCTTTGCCATGCTTGTCACCCACTTTATTTGGCCCCGGATGAAGACGCATCAGATACATTCTGCAGTTCATGTCACACCTGCTAAGCCAGTAGTAAAGCAGGGAAAACGTGAAAGCTCCCCTGGTTCCCTTTCCTGTCATTGTCACCCCCTTTTGAAAAGGTAGACATCAACATTGTTAGGTCCCTGGACCACAGCGTTAGGCAAAAGGTTTCTCCTAGATTTGGTGGACCATGCCACTTGATACCTAGAGGCCATTGCTCTGAGGTCTGTAACTGCACCTGCTGTGGCTATAACCCTGATGGGGATTTTTACCTGAGTGGGGGGCCACAAAGAATTGGTGTCAGCCAAGGGTACCACCTTCATGTCCACATACATAATGTCCATGTGGGATGAGTATGGTGTAGCCTATAAGTTCTACACACTGTATCACCCTCAAAGAAATTGACTAGTAGAAAGATTCAATGAGACCCTCAAAGGCATAAATATGGGTTTGCCTGAGCCTGTGAGATAGAAATGGGATACTCTCTTGCCATGCCTGTTTTTTGCCTACAGGGGGATACCACAGAAGTGGGTTGGGTTTAGAGCCTTCAAGCTCCTCTACCATGTTAAGGGACCTCTCAGTCTGGTGAAGGATAGATAGGAGCAAGCCCCAATAAGACCCCCCCAGTAGTCAGTTGCATGCTGGATTTCTGAAACCAGAAGCAGTACTTCTGGAGTAATGCTAAAGAGAATCAATTTTTTGTTTTATATAGCGCAAACTAGACCCGAGACATCAGGCATCAGAGCGTTTTACATGAGCACCAGTTTTGTTACAGAAGGACAGCTTTATTTTTGTTAGGCATGGGGAGTTTAAGTGATTTGCCCAGAATCACAGGATGTTGAGCGTCTTTGCCAAGACTAGAACCCGGTTCCCCAGCTTCGAGGTCAACAGCTCTAGCCATAAGGCTACATCCTCTCCTCAATCTTGAGGCCAACCAAAAGGTTATGAATTTCTGGCATGACCAGAAGGCAACTCAGGTTGAATTTCAACTTGGTCAAAAAGTGTGGGTTATAAACCATATGGAAGCCAATTCCCTCCCGGACCACTGGTATGGGCCCTATGAGAAAATGGAGCAAACAGGGTAGGTCACCTACCTGGTGGATCTCAAGACCCCTAGGAACCTCTTACTGGTGCTCTATGTCAACCACCTGAAACCCACACCAAGAGAGTTCTGAGGTCACCAGGCTCCTGGTGACAGACAGCAGGATGGAAAGGAGAGTGAATCTCTCCCTAATCTCCTATCTTTCCAGGAGCAAGATGGGTTAGTAGAGGGTGTCAACCTCCCCTCTCCTCTTACTCCAGAATAGCAGAGGGACTGTCGGCAGTTGCTAAGACAGTTTGCCTCCCTGTTTGCCATCACCATTGGGCTTACACACCTGTGTATCAAAGAAATTATTACTGGAGACAGTATGACTGAAAAACAAAATGTACAGGTTGACAGACGAGGTGAGGGCTAACATTAAGGACAAATCCTCCCAAATATTTGCATTGAGGGTGATTAAGCACTCCAGTAGTCCCAGGTCTAGCCCAGTAGTGCTGATCTTTAAGGCCGCCCTACAGAGAGCTACCCCAGAATCCAGGTTCCATGTGGATTACAGGGGGCTCAATCCAGTCACCAAGACTGATGCTCATCCCATGCCCAAGCTGAGGAGCTCATAGACAGGCTGGCAGCTGCCAAGTTCATGAGTACTTTTTATGATGTCAGGATACTGGCAGATTGCCATGACTACGGGGTCAAAGAGAGGTCTGCATTTTCTACTCCAGGGGGTCACTTTCAATTTGGGTGATGACCTTTGGATTGAAAAAGGCTTCTGCCACTTTTCAGAGGTTGGTTACCAGGGTCCCGGCTGAGAAGGAGGCATACAGTGCCACCTACCAGGACAATATAGCTGTGTCCAGCTCCAGCTGGGAGGGCCATCTGTGCCATCTTCAGAAGGTGCTTCAGGTTCTGCAGCAGTCATGCATGACTATCAAGGCTAGCAGGTGCCAGATAGGGCAGGGTACTGTGGTGTATCTGGGACAACTGGTGGATGGGGGCCAGATGCAACCTTGATGGACCAAGATTGAGACCATCCTTGCCTGGTAACCTTCTAATACTTAGAATGAGGTGAAGGACCTCCTGGGCCTTTCTGGTTACTATAGGAAGATTTTTAAGGGCTATGGGACCATTGTTGCCCCCTTAACTGAGCTGACTTCCAAGAAACAACTCAAGACGGTGATCGGGACAGAGGCCTGCCAGAAAACCTTTGGCACCCTCAAGGAGGCTATGTGCACTGCACCGGTGCACAAGGCTCCTGACTTCTCCCAAGAATTTATTGTGCAGATAGATGCTTCAGAACATGACACGTGGTACTAGCGCAGTTAAATGCAGAGGCCTTAGACCAACCAGTAGCCTTAATCCCCAGAATCCCAGGGAACAGAGTTGGAGTGCTGCTGAAAGAGAAGCCTTTACTATGGTCTGGGCACCAAAGAAGATGAGACCATACCTGTTTGGGACTCACTTCTGGGTTCAGACAGACCACAGACCCCACAAATGGCTAATGCAGATGAGCAGTGAAAATCCCAAATTGTTGACGTGGTCCATCTCCCTAAATTGAATGAACTTTATGGTGGATCAACACCCAGAGGCAGATATCACCAATGCTGATGGTCTATCCAGGTTCTTTCACCTCAGTGATGGATAAATGAGCTATAACTCAGCCCTCTACCATGCACACTGTTCTCATAAATAATGCCATTTGAGATGCCAGAAGTGTTGTTATGAATGCTAAGATTTACCATGGACTATGTGATGTAATATGAAAGGGTATAAACATTGCATGGTTAAGGCACAAGTTCGAGTTGATTTTGCCTGTCTTGTGAGTTTACAAAACTCCGTTTGAAGGTGCGCGAGATTAAGAAAGTTTTGATTGAGCATAAGTTATAACTTTAAGTTATAGCTATAACTTTTGAATTTCAAATATTTGTGTGGTTTGGGTTGGTTTTGTATAGAGATAATAAATTCAGTTTCCTAACTATAACTTATGTTAAACCTTTGTTTTATTCACTGAATTTCTATGTCTTTTTTTGTTTGGAAAAATTAGTGTGCAATCATTTAACATTGTTCAGTTTGGTATTAATTATTTCATATATATATTTCTATATTTGATTATTAATAAAATACATTCTTAATAATACAGTGGAGTGGCATGGTGTACAATGGAGTACAGTGGAGTGGAGTAGAGTGGCGTATAGTGGGGTGGAGTAGAGTGTCTTGGAGTGGCATACAGTAGATTGATGTAAAATACAGTGCCATAGAGTGCACTGGCGTAGAGTAGGGTGGAGCAGAGCAAATTACAGCAATGTAGAGAGCGCTAGTGTACAGTTGAGTCGGGCAGAGTAGAGTGAAGTGGGAAGAGTAGATGCGGTACATTAGAGTGGCATACAGTCAAGTGTGGTAGATTGTAGTGGGGTAGAATGAAGTAGGGTAGTGTAGAGCAGCATATAGTTCACTGGAGTAAAGTAGAGTGTTGTGGAATGAAGTGGGGCACTGTGAAGTGGAGTAGAGTGAAGTGGGGTAGATAAGATTAGTGTAGAGTAGAGTGGAATAGAGTTGAGTAGGGTACAGTGGGGTAGAGTGAAGTGGGAGAGAGTGAAGTGGTATAGATTAGAGTTGCATAAAGTGTAGAGGTGCAGAGTAGAGTGGAGTGGAGTATAGGGCAGTGGCAGAGTGGAGCAGAGTAGAGTGGAATAGAGTGGTGTAGAGCGGAGTGGAGTGGAGTACAGGGGGAGTGGCATGTGCTAGAATGGCATAAAGTAGAATGCTGTAGAGTACAGTGGCATAGAGTAGAGAAGCGTATAATAAAGTGGCATAGAGTGAAGTGGGGTAGAGTGAAGTGGAGTGGAGAGAAGTGGGGTAGAGTATGATGGTGTACAATAGAGTGGCATACAGTAGGGCAGTGTAGAGTAGAGCAGCATTCATTGGTGTGGAGTGCCATTGAGTGAAGTAGAGTAGAGTGGATTGGAGTGGGATACAGTTGCTTGGAGTAGAGTGGTGTACAGCAGGGTGGTGTAGAGTAGAGTGGTGTACAGTGGCACTGTGTGGAGTAGAGTTGGCATGGCGAATGGTAAAGTAATGTACAGTACAGTGGCGTTAAGTGCAGTGCCCTAGAATAGAGTGATGAAAAGTAGAGTAGAGTGGCATAGAGTGGAGTGGCATAGAGTGCAGTTGGCTACAGTGTAGTGGTGTACAGAGAAATGGCATAGAGTGCAGTGGCATACAGTGCAGCTGTGTAGAGTGCAGTGGTGTACAGTGCAGTAGTGTACAGTGCAGTAGTGTACAGTGCAGCAGAATACAGTATAATGGAGTAGAGTTCAGTGACAGATGGTGCAGTGTATACCAGTTGCGGTCCATGCAGGTAACAGCGGTGGGGTGGTGGGGCTGTGTAAGGGGGGATTTCAAGCAACGATGCAGAGGGAAAATTAGTTATTTATTTCATTTCCTTCGGGATTGTCCCTCAAAATCCCCCCTTACCCGGCCCCTTCACCCCACCACTGTTACCTGCACGAAACGCGTCAGGTGTATACGGTGCAGTGGCGTAGAGTGCATTGGTGAACAGTGTAGTAGTGTCAAGAGTTCAGTGGCATACAGTGAAGTGTCGTACAGTGCAGTGGTGTAGAAATAAATAAAAGTCAGCCATATTGTTGAAACCACACTTTGGCTGCATTGTGTGTTTCTACATGAGATTTAGCTTATCAGTATGTTTGTAAGCTATAATAAGACATGAGGCAGTTTAGCATTGTCTGTACAGGTAGGTACAATTATTTACATTCCTTTATATATTTTTAAGTTTTCAGAGTGCCATGGTACTATATCAAAAAATACCCCAGTACTTAGAAATGTTACAAAATTATAAAATTAGGGGATGCAAGCAGTGGGGTGCATCATATAACACACCACGGCATTGTACTGTAAGCCACTTGAGGCCTAAACAATAAGGCTGCCATATAATATTGTAAAGGCTTTCCTTAGCCAATAATATAGTGTTTTGTCACATTTGTCATCACTATGTACAGTGGTATACCATGAAAGTACAGCAGTCTGATATATCACCAAGTTTTAGTTCCTTAATACTACAAAACTACTGAGTGGAGTTTCATGAAATACCAAAAAGGATCCTTTTCAGACCATAATTATATTACTGGCAAATTTCATGAAATCTATTCAGTCTTTTTGCCGCTACATCTGTGTAAACTGTCTATGGAAAATACATTGGTGGGAAACCATGTTTTGGATGCCCATTTTTTCTTTGCAACCCCTTAACTAAACACAAAACTTTGCATCCTTAACCAATGCAGAAAACGGAATAGGTCTGCAAAGTTTCGTGGAGATTCATCAAACAATGGCAAAGATATTAGCAAAAATTTGAGGACTACCTGTCTCTCGGAATCCTAACTATATAACTATATAGTGACTACCGCCACTCTAAAAGAGATAAATATATAAGTGTGTATGTATGAATGTATGTATGTATAACGGTCGCCAGTAGGTAGTTATAGTTAGGACCTATTTTCCATTGGAAATAAGCAACATTCTATTTCTAATAACTTTGGCGCCGGTCGACGAATCTTCGCACAATTTTCAAAACTCGTGGGGCGCTCCAGTCCGCTCCAATCCTGAAAGTTTCGGGGTGATTTGGCAAGTGGGGGCCTGTGAAAAAAGGGGGTCCCAAAATGTGTTTTCCCCATGCAATTTTCCATAGAAAACTTTAGCCGCGGCTACAGCCCGTACTGCTGAACAGAATTACCTCAAATCTGGCAAAGAGGTAGCCCTTGGTTCAGAAAGGTGCCATTTGATATCTGGGCGTAGCCTAACGTCACATCTCATCGTGAGATCTGATTGGCTGTCAGCACTTCATCCTGGAATTGCTGGCAGCCATCTTGGGACCAATATACAAGATAGCACCCCATTGAAATGCATTGTAGTGAATAGAAGGTTTTGAGGGTCACCAAAAGGAGAACTATAAAAGGTAATAACAGACTTTAGTTACATTAGAATTCATTTGTTGATGGTACCATACTAATTTTAGGATTTGTGGTGTGTTCTAAGGTGATTTTACCATGTGAAAAACCTTCTGCTGGGATATCATGAATCATGTTTGAGAGAAAACTATTTTCTCATGCTTGTCCCATAGATGTTTGGAAGGTGCTCCAGAAGCTAAAATGAGAGCATATTTTCTGTAAATTCACATTCGCTTTCTCAGTCTTGTGAGAATGAAGCCTGACATTCTCAGTAAAACATGTACATCCAACAAGGGCAGAGACTGTCTGTTGATTCCTTTGTGTTCTTCCTCATCTTCCCAGAGTGTTCTAAAGAACAACTAGAGTGCTAACAGTCTTACTTATGAGAAAAGAATGGCACACCTGTAGCCATCTTGATAGGAATAAACTGGTAACACTTAAAACATTTAATTTAAAAAGGAACAAAATGATGGGGTTCATTTTGTCATAGAAATTATGGGTAGTGCTGTAGAAAGAAAAATTAGGACATGTTTTAAGTGAGATCTCAAATATCTTCCTGCTATATTTCAACAGGTAAAACTTCAGAGAATGCCAATGCTGACAAATATTTGTACTGTTTGACTGTAGAAGAAAAGTGGAACAACTACGTCCGTACTAATTAATAGTATTTTATTAAGACTTGATCTGTTTTTATCATACAAAATTAATTATTTTATGAAGATATTCTGATCTGGACACACAATCATGATTAAGCAAGTTGAACAAAGGGAGAAAAAATTGTATTCACAAACAGCAATTAATATATTCACGACAAAGACAAAAATGAACACTAGGACTCTACTGCCCAAATGGCAGAGAAACAAATCTGACGATCAATCATACACCACTCCTCATTCATACAAAACACTCACACAACCTTCTAAACTCAATATGCCTTTGGTTATGATTAGAAACAAACAAAGGCGTCTCCGCACACGTACATTTTAAAGCGTAGTACCGCTGCAGGGGTGTGCAAAAAGTATATTCAATTTGTCATCAATTTGTAACAACATAAAACAAAAAGCCCCAACGGACTAAAGATACACATGGCTGGAGAAAACAGAGAGAAGGTCGCGTTTCGAACCCCGTTGATTTTAGATGCTGAGGTTCTCTTCAGGACCATAACACCTGAGGGAAGTGCTTGGTGAACGCCCTCTTAGTATTTCAAAGAGGGATACACTTGCACGTAAATGAGACCCAGAGGCAGCACAGGGAAGTTCGGCTGAAAAGGAGGAATCGATCCATCGTAATGAAATCCAGTCAGAGCGGGACAGTCCGCGCTCGATACAGAGTAGGATGGTCTTTCACACACAGTATACGGGGTGGGCGTGCGGCAATCTATGTAGCAGGCCTCGAGCGACAAAACTAATTTGTGGCTGTGAACCGGCGTCTTTGAACCCATCCGGAGAAGGAAGCTTCAACAGGAGCAGCCTGTCAGTTGATTCATTTGTGTTCTACTGCAACTTCCCAGAGTGTTCTAAAGAACAAATAGAGCGCTAACAGCCTTACTTATGACAAAATTATGGCACACCTGAAGCCATCTTTATTGGAATAAACTGGTAACACTTAAAACATTTAATTTAAAAAGGAACAAAATGAGGGGGTTCATTTTGTCATAGAAATTATGGTTAGTGCTGTAGAAAGAAAAATTATGGCATGTTTTAAGAGAGATCTCAAATCCTCTTCTATTTAATTAGAAAATTCTGACATGCAGACTGAACAATCACTTTCAATACAAGCAGTAGACTTCCAGTTAACTCCCTGGTGAGCACTACCCCCTACAATACCCAAACACCACTGCACTACCCTAAACCCTAAAACACTACCCCCAGCACGACCCCCTACACTACACAAACAGCACTGCACTACCCTAAACCCTAAAACACTACCCCCTACAGTACACAAACACCACTGCGCTTCCCTTAACCCTAAAACCCTATCCCAGCACGACCCCCTACACTACCCAAACACCACTGCACTAACCTAAACCCTAAATCTACCCCCAGCACAATTCCCTATACTACCCAAACACCACTGCGCTACCCTTAACCCTAAAACACTACCCCCAGCCTGACCCCCTACACTACACAAACACCACTGCACTACCCTAAACCCTAAAACACTACCCCATACACTACACAAACACCACTGAACTACCCTAAACCCTAACACACTACCCCCAGCATGACCCTCTACATTACACAAACACCAATGTACTACCCTAAACCCTAAAACACAACCCCAGCACGAACCCACAAACCCTACACAAAAACACCACTACACAACCCTAAACCCTAAATCTACCACCAGCATGACCTCTTATGCTACCCAAACACCACTGTACTACCCTAAACCCTAAATCTACCCCTAGCACGACCCCCTATACTACCCAAACACCACTGCACTACCTTAAACCCTAAAACACTACCCCAGCACGACCCCCTACACTATACAAACACCACTGCAGTACCCTAAACTCTAAATCTAACCCAGCACAACCCCCTACACTACACAAACACCACTGCGCGAACCTGCAAACACTACACAAACACTACTGCACTACCCTAAATCCTAAATCTACCACAGCATGACCCCCTACACTAACCAAACACCACTGCACTACCCTAAACCCTACAACACTACCCCAGCACGACCCCCACACTTCCCAAACACCACTGCACTACCCTAATCCCTAAAACACTACCCCAGCATGACCCCCTACAATATTCAAACACAACTGCACTACCCTAAACTCTAAATCTACCCCCAGCACAACCCCCTACACTACACAAACACCACTGTACTACCCTAAACCCTAAATCTACCCCCAGCATGACCCCCTACACTACACAAACACAACTGCACTACCCTAAACCCTAAAACACGACCCCCAGTGCGACCCCTATACTACACAAACACCACTGCACTACCCTGAACCCTAAATCACTACCCCGAGCACGACCCCCTATACTACCCAAACACCACTGCACTACCCTAAACCCTAAAACACTACCCCCAGCACGACCCCTACACTACATAAACACCACTGCACTGCCCTAAACCCTAAAACATTACTCCCTAGACTACAAAAACAGCACTGCACTACCCTAAACCCTAAAACACTACACCCAGCACGACCCCCTACACTACACAGACACCACTGCACTATCCTAAACCCTAAAACACTAACCCCAGCACTACCCCTACACTACACAAACACCATTGCACTATCCTAAACATTAAATCTACCCTCAGCACGACCCCTTACACTACACAAACACCACTGCGCTACCCTAAACCCTAAAACAAACCCCCCCAGCATGACCCCCTACACTACCCAAACACCACTGCGCTACCCTAAACCCTAAAACACTACCCCCGGCACGACCCCCTACACTAACCAAACACCACTGCACTACCCTAAAACCTAAAACACTACCCCCAGCACGACCCCCTATACCACCCAAACACCACTGCGCTACCCTAAACCCTAAAACACTACCACCGGCACGACCCCCTACACTACCCAAACACCACTGAGCTACCCTAAACCCTAAAACACTACCCCCGGCACGACCCCCTACACTACCCAAACACCATTGTGCTACCATAAATCCTAAAACACTACCCCCGGCACGACGCCCTACACTACCCAAACAGCACTGCGCTACCCTAAGCCCTAAAACACTATCCACGGCACAAACCCCTACACTACCCAAACAGCACTGTGCTACCCTAAACCCTAAAACACTACCCCTGGCATGACCCCCTACACTACACAAACACCACTGCGCTACCCTAAACCCTAAAACACTACCCCAGCATGACCCCCTACACTACCCAAACACCATTGCACTACCCTAAACCTTAAATCTACCCCAGCATGACCCCTTACACTACACAAACACCACTGCACTACCCTAAACTCTAAATCTACCCCCAGCACAACCCCCTACACTACACAAACACCACTGCACTACCCTAAACCCTAAATCTACCCAAAGCACGACCCCCTACACTACACAAACATCACTGCACTATCCTAAACCCTAAAACACTACCCCCAGCACGACCCCTACACTACACAAACACAACTGCACTACCCTAAACCCTAAAACACTACCCCCACACGACCCCCTACACTACAGAAACACCACTGCACTGCCCTAAACCCTAAAACACTACCCCATACAGTAAACAACCAGCACTGCACTACCTTAAACCCTAAAACACTACACCCAACACGACCCCCTACACTACACAAACACCACTGCACTACCCTAAACCCTAAAACACTAGCCCCAGCACTACCCCTACACTACACAAACACCATTGCACTACCCTAAACCTTAAATCTACCCCAACCCCCTACACTACCCAAACACCACTGTGCTACCCTAAACCCTAAAACACTACCCCCGGCATGACCCCCTACACTACCCAAACACCACTGCGCTACACTAAACCCTAAAACACTACCCCGGCACGACCCCCTACACTACCCGAACTCCACGGCGCTACCCTAAACCCTAAAACACTACCCCAGCACGACCCCCTACGCTACCCAAACACCACTGCACTACCCTAAACTCTAAAACACTACACCCTGCACGACCCCCTACAGTACCCAAACACCACTGCGCTACCCTAAAGCCTAAAACACTACACCAGGCACGATCCCCTACACTACACAAACACCACTGCACTTCACTAAACCCTAAAACACTACCCCCAGCATGACCCCTTACACTACCCAAACACCACGGCGCTACCCTAAACACTAAAACACTACGCCCAGCAGGACTCCCTACACTACCCAAACACCACTGCGCTACCCTAAACCCTAAAACACTACCCCCAGGATGACCTGCTACACTACCCAAACACAACTGCGCTATCCTATACCCTAAAACACTACCGCCAGCATGACCCCCTACACTACCCAAACACAACTGCGCTACCCTAAACCCTAAAACACTACCCCAAGCACGACCCCCTACACTACCCAAACACCACTGCGCTACCCTAAACCCTAAAACACTACCACCAGCAAGACCCCCTACACTACCCAAACACCGCTGCGCTACCCTAAGCCCTAAAACACTACCTCCAGCATGGCCCCCTACACTGCCCAAACACCACTGCGCCAGCCTAAACCCTAAACACTACCCCAGCACGATCCCCTACACTACCCAAACACCTCTGCACTACCCTAGGCCCTAAGTCTACCCTCAGCATGACCCCCTTCACTACCCAAACACCACTGCACTACCCTAAACCTTAAAACACAACCCCCCACACTACACAAACACCACTGCATTGCCCTTTAGCCTAAAGCACTACCCCCAGCATGATCCCCTACACTACACAAACACCACTGCACTTCCCTAAACCCTAATACACTACCCCTACACTACAAAAACACCACTGCACTACCCTAACACTAAAACACTACCCCAGCATGACCCCCTACACTACACAAATACATCTGTACTACCCTAAACCCTAAAACACTACCCCCAGCATGAACCCGCAAACACCACTCAAACATCACTGCACTACCCTAAAGCCTAAATCTTCCCCCATCACGACCCCCTACACTACACAAATACCACTGCACTACCCTAAACCCTAAAACACTACCCCCAGCACGACCCCCTGCACTACACAAACACCACTGCACTACCCTAAACCCTAAATCTACCCCTAGCACAACGCCCTACACTACACAAACACCACTGCACTACCCTATTCCTAAAACACTACCCCAGCACGACCCCCTACACTACACAAACACCACTGCACTACCCTAAACCCATAATCTACCCCCAGCACAACCCCCTACACTACACAAACACCACTGCACTACCCCAAACCCTAAAACACTACTCCCAGCATGACCACTACACTACCCAAACACCACTGCACTGCCCTAAACCCTAAAACACTACCCAAACACCACTGCACTACCCTAAACCCTAAAACCCTACCCCCAGCATGACCCCCTACACTACACAAACACCATTGTACTACCCTAAACCTTAAATATACCCCAGCTCGACCCCCTACACTACCCAAACACCACTGCACTACCCTAAACCCTAAAACACGTCCGCCTCCACTACATAAATACCACTGCACTACCCTAAACCCTAAAACACTACCCCAGCACGACCCCCTACATGATGAGGAATTTATGCAGTGCCTTGTTTCGTATCCTCCTTTACAAAGATGTCTGTTTGCAGTTTCACGGTTTCGCTTTTAGCATAGTTTGTTTCCGTGCCTCTAGACTGAAGAAAAGTATTTCACTAGAGCGATGTCACATAATTGAGCCCTCCATTCAGACCTATGAAAGTGCCTCAGTCCTTTTTCAAAGGTTTGTCACGGATATTTCTGCAGGCAGTTTGTGCAAATGTAGACGGATGTATGACTAAACAACCACTTCCTGAACGACGACTTCCTGAACCACGAAGGCCAAACAACGAGCAATGGTAAACCATTTTTTTTTTCTTAAACGACTTCCAAAACCACGATAGTGCATTTACGGTATCCTCAGTTTGTAATGTAAACATGATGTTTATTTTTTTTACTATGTTTGAAATCGATAATAAATTATTAGATATAGGTGTCAATTTAAGCAGAACCCCAGTTCCTAGTCTGTTAAAGTTTACTCGAAATGTACAGTTAAACACACTTTTGTGATGTAAAAGAGTTCCTACCCCTCCGGAGTCTGGAACCTGAATGTTGTCCCACATGGATTTCCCATATAACCATATTAAAATTCTTCGCGTTTGAGAGATCCGTGCAAACAATGAATTTGCCATTATGTATTTTAATAATATTGTACTTAAATGTTAGGTGTTTATAAACAATATTATATTTTCTTTTATAGAAATGTCCACAAGGTGGAACCAGTGTTCCAAATTTCTTCAAGTTCGCTCGCAAGATGCATTAAAGCATCAATAGTGTGTTGCGAAAACGTATCTGCCCCCATGGAGGCCGGAACCCGAATTGTGTCTCATATGGATTCCCCATAAAACTCTAATTGAATACTTTAATTTTTTAAAAGTCCCTACGGTCATAATCAATAACTGTCTTTTTTCCTTGAAAAGAGGAGAGGGAGTGTTTGGAAGAATATAGCGAAAAAAATGTGTAATAGGCTCTGCACTTACCGTGTTATTCGCCTGTTGCCACTGTCATGGCCGGCGTCTGTCCGTGTAGGGTTTCAAGCCCTCACCAATTGTATCCCATTAACGTGCTCCATCATGGCGTTCCGGGGTCATGGAATGTCCCTTAAAGTCACATCGCCGAGATAAAAAATACAAAAACTTTACGTACACTTTGTCATTTTATTTTCTTTTTTGTCCTTTCTCTCTCGTGTCCCTATGGCACTCCGGTTAAATTTTATTTTATTTTGAAGTGTCGGAATATCCCCATATGCTTGGAAATCACATGGTTGAAAAACATGTGTTTCACTTAAGACCCGTGATGTCGTCCAACTCTCGAATGTAAGAGTGATGTGAGCAGTGGGGGGGGGGCAGAGATTAATATCCGGGGGATGTGTGAGGCTGCCAAGTCGTGGTTTAGGACTTCGTTGTTGAGGTCTTCGTTGATCAGGATTTGTCGTTGTTCGTACTTCGTTGTTCAGGTAAGTCGTAATTAAAACTTCGTTGTTTAGGATGTTTCCCAATGTAGACATTATTCAGAACATGCTAAGCAGTAGCACAGTTGAACTCTGAAAGATTGCTCGCCACTTAAACTGAAAGACAGGTGTAAAAAGGGGTGTGGCCTCGGACCACCTCTCTGCAACGCAGCTCCGTGGCGCTTACTGGAGGTACCTGGTGGGCTAGTTGGCCGTCAGGGACCCTCAGGATTCCAGGGGACTTAATCCTCAAACTTACAACGCACCAGGGGGCGCGTTTGCACGGTGGTGCAGGGTGTCGGTGGGGCCTGATAAAACAAGTGTGCAAACGCGCCCCCTGGCTCGTTGTAAATTGGGGGATTAAGTCCCCTTGAATCCTGAGGGTCCCTGGGGGCCAACTAACCCACCAGGTACCTCCAGTAAGCACCACAGAGCTGCATTGCAGAGAGGTGTAAAAAGGGGCGTGGCCTCAGACCACCTCTGCAACACAGCTCTGTGGCGCTTACTGGAGGTACCTGGTGGGCTTGTTGGCCTGCAGGGACCCTCAGGACTCAAAGGGACCTAATCTCCCAATTTACAACATGCCAGGGGGCGCGTTTACACATGTTATAGTTTGAAATTAGCATTTTAAAAACCTTTGAAATTCACTGAAAAAAACATAGGTTTCAGGGACATTATAGTTAGAAATTAGCATTTAAAAACCCTTTGAAATTTACTGAAAAAAACATAGGTTTCAGACACGTTATAGTTAGGAATTAGCATTTAAAAAACCTTAGAAATTCACTGAAAAAACAATAGGTTTCAGGGACGTTCTAGTTAGCTGGACATTTCACTCGTACAAAACCATAGAAATTTCTCCATTATAGTTAGTTCTGCTAACTATAACTCGCGCGCCCGCAATGCACTGCTGATGATGTCACATATTACATCATTCATGACATGGTCAGTGACATCACTAATGACATCACTGATGACATCTCAGATGACATCATCCATGTGACAAGCTAATACACCTCATCACACACTAGTATAACCTTTGATCACTCACTATACAATACAGAGAACCAAGTTTTTAAACCATTTACATACCAATACCAGTTACTACATACCCACTCACTGATTCCTAGGTCTACACATACAACTACCCACTCACCCACAGAATTACTCATACATGCAGTCACTAATCAATAGAACACTATCAAATGCACTCATACACATATATAGACATTGACATATCAGCAGTCATCCTAGTCGGTTATGCAGTCATCCTACTCACTCATGCAAAGAATCAATCCCATTTACTCACATACACAGTTATACACACAACACCTCATTTATTCATATAAAAAGTACCTCATACTTACTATGTTATAAAATCACTATTACAGTTATACACTCATCCATACAGTCACTCTAACAATTACTAACTCTTACTAATAGGTATTGATATACACCAACGGTCACATACACTGCTTTTTATTTTTGTACTTCATTACAGATGTACCACTGAGACATATATTCACTCATCAACACACCCATAAAAACACTCACTCACCTAAACAACTGTTTCCACATGCACTCTTAAACTCATACACCTAGTCAATGAACCACTTATACATCTATGCACAGAGTCACACATCTCCCACTAAACCAGACATACTCTCAGTCTCCCATACAAATACTCAGCCAACTAATCTATAAGTATTATAGACACTCATGTAACTAGTGACCAACTGTTGCAGCAGATTACACAACAACAGACAGAGTGATACAGACATTCACACAGTTTAGTCACAAACCCGTGTATTTAGTGAGACACTTTTAATTACTCACTTAAACAGTCAATCACACAGCTACTAAATCCTCTATCCAGACATGTATATATGCACTCATTCTTCAATGCAGATTGCTATATATATGATACATATTTAAATATTAAACAAAACAACATTCACTGGATGATGTCATCAGAGATGTCATTTGAGATGTCATCAGTGATGTCACTGACCATGCCATGAATGATGTAATATGTGACATCATCAAACTAACTATAATGGAGGAATTTCTATGGTTTTGTACGAGTGAAATGTCCAGCTAACTATAACGTCCCTTAAACCTATGTTTTTTTCAGTGAAAAAAATAAATAAATATTTTATATATATATATATATATATATATATATATCTACCACCAGTCCCGCCTCTTTATCCAAGAACGGGTCCGACACATGCTTTTGGATAATTGCAGATGAGGTTTAATTGCCACCCTTTAGACAGGTAAGAGTTCAAAAACACCTGGCAGACGCGTTTCGGCGAATGCCTTAATCATTGCCAGCATTGTGTTTTTTAAAACAAGTTCAAAATACGTAGGGACTTTACATACTGTTCATTGAGTTCTTATTGGTGCAATGAAATCCAATCACAGTTAAAGTTCTTCCCTTACTGTGAGCAGTATGTGCAGGGAATGCTGGTAGCTGTAGTCCCTCAGCCTGTGATGTCCCACGCACAGTGCACAGTGCGAATACGCAGTCCCACATCATATATATATATATATTCGACAATCCAGTTCAACAATAATTGAAGAGGCGCTGACTCCGTGGGGAATTCCGTCAAAGAAAAATATTTATTCACAGCTGAAAGGCCAAACGCGTTTCGACGGTCTTGCCGCCTTGGTCACTGAACACAGGTAAAACGTCATTGCCATGTTTAAATACAACGTTGTCATGACTACCCAATCATTGTTCATAGAAATAGAAAGGGTCACATTCTACAACAAACAGATACAAAAATCAAATACTATTAATGTTTCCTAACACATTTAAACTTAATATTGTCATAAGTTGACTCGCTGTTGACTACATAGAAAGCAGCTTTAAATTTAAATCTTACCCGAGTGGGTTGTGATTGCATGTGGCTAAAAAGAAAATATATATATTTTTTTATATATATATGTGTAATAGAACCACTCATTCTGGTTGGGAAGAACAAAAACAAACTTAGTTGTACATGCCTAGTGGTGCTACCTGTGTTGATGAAGTGGGTTGAAAACTACAAAAAAGAGCCCTTGTAACATAAAAAAATGTAATATTTGAAATACAATATTCATTGCAGATGCACACTTAGGGCTTCATCAGCATTCAATCCCTTTGGGATTTTACTGTCTAACAGCATGATATATCTAGATTCAAGTTTTCGTAAAGACAGTAGTCTGTTTCCTCCCCTGTTGTTCTTTGGGATACTGTCTATTACAAAAAATGAAAGGTCTTCACTTCTACCACTGTGTGTAGTGTTTATGTGTCGTGCCACTGGGTATGTTGGATCATCCTTATTGATGGCACGAAGGTGCTGCAAAATTCTTACGTGTACCTGGTGGATTATGCTACCTACATAAAATTTATTGCAGGTGCACCGTAAGACATAGACCGCAAAGTCAGTTTTACATGAATAGTTATGCGGATTTCAAAAGGGGTATTTCTAAATGGTAAAGTAAGGCTGCGGGTGTTGGTGCCGTACTTGCATGCCTTACATTTAGCACATTTGAAAAATCCATTTTGCGGTTTCAGCCATTCTGTTTTTGCATTTGGTCTAGGGGAGTTACATACAAGTTCCTGACGCATAGATTTAGCACGTCTAAATGTAATTTGCGGGGGTTTCTTGCATATCTCCCCTATTACTGGGTCATTACGTACTGATGGCCAATGTCTCAACAGTATTTTTCTTAGGTTGTTGTGGTAGAGGTTATAACCAGTAATGAGTCTAGGTGGTGTGTTTCTTTGAGAATCTCCTGTCAACTCTGATGTTTTTCTATCTGGTTTTAGTAGCTCTGTTCTTTGGATTTTAGCACATTTGCTCTCTGCTTTTTTCAATATCTGTGTGTTATACCCTCTATTACTGAGTCTTTTAACCCCTTCGATGCTGCGCAGATTCCGCCGCTGTGCTGGCGGAATCTTGCGCGGGCGGGGTCATGACGGAATGGTTCCGTCATGAGCACAGCTCAACCGTGGGTCATGACGGAACCATTCCGTCATGAGCACCGAAGGGGTTAAAGAGTTCTTTCTTTGCTTGATTAAAGCTGGTGACTGAGCTACAATTTCTTTTCATTCTCAAGCATTCCCCGTACGGAATGTTATCAATGAGTTTGCTTGGATGAAAACTGCTCGCGTGTAGAATGGAATTACCTGATGTTAATTTTCTGAAAGTTCTTGTCTCTATCATTTCATTATCAATATACACTTCTAAATCTAAGAAATGAATCACCTCTTTACTAGTGGTACACGTGAATTTTAAATTTAGATCATTGATGTTTAGGTCATTGGCAAATTTGATGGCAGATTCCTCTGTACCTTGCCACAGAATGAAGATATCATCAATGTATCTAGTGTATAACTTGATGTTTTCTGACATTTCCTGTACGTATTGAAGCATGAGTACCTGCTCCTCCCACCAGCCCATATGCAAATTAGCATAGCTGGGGGCGAAGCAGGTACCCATGGCTGTCCCTTGAA
This sequence comes from Triturus cristatus, assembly GCF_964204655.1. Lineage (NCBI taxonomy): Eukaryota > Metazoa > Chordata > Amphibia > Caudata > Salamandridae > Triturus > Triturus cristatus. The sequence continues at coordinate 144,279,953 of NC_140584.1, forward strand.
TTTGTTTATAATACAACCTGTCAAACAGAAAGAAGTTGTTATTCAAACACCATTCTGCCATGTCCAATAGCATGGCTGTATGTTGGTAAAATTCCAGTTCTCTTTTGCTAAGGAAAAACGCCATGGCGTTCAAACCGTCCTTTTGCTTGATACTTGTATACAAACTTTGTACATCAAGTGTCAGAAAAACATAGCTGTCATTCCATTCATGATTTTGAATTTTTGTCAAAAAGTCTCTAGTGTCTCCTATGTATGCTGGCAAACTCCGAACAAAGGGTTGAAGGAAAAAGTCAATGTACCTGCTTGTATTTTCAAAAAGACCCCCAATTGCTGAGATGATTGGTCTCCCGGGGGGGCATAACGGATCTTTATGGATTTTTGGAATGAGATATAATTCTGGTGTAACTGGGAAATCATTCTTCAAAAACTCCATCTCTTCTTTAGATAGCAATCCGGTTCTTTTCCATTCATACAGAGCTGCATGAAATCTTTCTTTTACTCCTGTTGAGTGTGTAGAGCTAATGCGGCAATAACAATTATTGTCCTGGAGTTGTTTCATTGCTTCTTTCTGATACATGTCCGTAGGCCACAGGACAATGTTGCCCCCCTTATCAGACCATCTAACCATAATGTCATTCCTTGATTTGATTTTTTTCATTAGATTATTGTATTCAAAGATTCTGTTATTTTGACTTGCGTTGAACTTCTTGCTGCTCATTGTGGCTAGTTCTTTAAGATCTTTGATGACATTTTCTGAAAATATAGCTATGCCATCTCTCTGCATCATTGGTAGAAAGATGGATTTTGGTTTGAAAGGGCTTTGTATTTTTTGAAATATGTTTATATTTGAACCTATGGCTGCGTCTATGGGAGACATCTGGCTCACTTCTTGATTCAATTCTTCTAGATTCTGTAGGAGAGGCATGTCTGCTACTGATAGAGTGCTTGTAGTGGTATCGATACTGTCAGTAGTTGGCATAAGTGTCTGATTTCTGTTGACATTGTAAAAATATTTGCACAATTTGAGTTTCCGGATGTAGTGGAATAAATCTATTCTTGTCTGAGTATAATCAAAATTTGTGACGGTACAAAAACAGAGTCCTAATGATAGAGTCTTTTTTTTCATTATCTGTTATCTCCATCTTTGTTAGATTAATCACTGTGTTATCTGATTCTTCATTTATGTTCATTTGCGTTTGTTCTTTCTGTATGTTGATTTGCCGGTCTTTTGCTGCACGCTTCCCCCACCTCCTGTTTTTCCTTCGCCTTCTTTTTGTTGGTTTATCTGCTTTGGGTCTGGTCTTGACGTTCGCGGTCTGAGGCTCATTATCCTTTCTAAACGTAAAGAAACAAACTCTTGGATAGGTGTGGGGGCACTGCGAGTTGATTCCCTTAAAGTTGCACCTTCAGGATCTGATTCCAGTTCTGAGCTTAGTTCTGACTCACTCGGGTCACTGAATCTAGGGATGTTATCTGCTGATGTTGATAATTGTTGTCTCCTAATATTATCAAATTTCTTCGAAAATGTATAGATTCTCCCTTGGAGATAGTCGTTTCTGTCTCTCTGGAGCTTCATAGCTTTCCTTTCTTTTATGGTTTGTTCATGTTTAGATACTTTATTTTCAATTTCCATGAGTTGTTTTTTAACTTCATCCTGATTGTCCAATTCTTGCAATTGTTTAAGGATTTGATTTATTCTATCCATGATTTTTTCTCGGTCACTTGTAGCGAACTTGATCAAAATTTGCAGCATGTTTTTTGATGACTGCGCACTATTTTCCGCCCACATTTGTAACTTGGCTGGATCCGGATTCTCGTATGTTGGAGCGATTAAAATTCTCAAGCCCCTGGGGATGCGCCCGACGTCTAAATACCTCTGCAAGGATTTACACTCCCACCACTTTGAGACTTCCGTCTTCCTTAATTTTTCTAGCTCATCTGTAAGCCTTTTGACATCACTTACTGGTTGTGTGTCTCTCGATATATTGCTGGCAGTAGCTGAAGACCCGCCAGTGTCTGCATCGCTAAAAATATTCAGGGCTTCTTCTTCTCGTTTTTTTAACCCACTCCTCTGCCATAGTTGTGAATTGTACGTTTGTCTTTGACGCCCACTTCTCGCAATCGAAGTTTGCGAACTACCTTTCCCACAAGCCACTATTGAGGATCGCGTTACGTGTACACAACTCACTCACAGGCTTACCTGAGAACCCGGATTGCCCTCCAGTGACCTCGGGGCTCGGCTTGCCTGATTCCGTGAGAGTACTCTGAAACCGCTTCGATCCCGTGTTGTTGGCTCGTAGGGGGCTCTGCGATTTCCTTGTCTACAAAGAAACACCACTTGTTTCATATATATATATATATATATATTACCTACTGGCAGTTGCCAGTAGGTAGTTATAGTTAGGACCTATTTTCCATAGGAAATCAACAACATTCTATTCCCAATAACTTTGGCGCCGATTGACGAATCTTCGTGAAATTTTCAAAACTTTTGGCGAGCTCCTATCCTAAAAGTCTCGGGATGATTTGTGTAGCGGTGACCGAAAAAAAAACATGTTTTCCCCATGCAATTTCCCATAGGACCTTTAGCCGCAGCTACAGCCCGAACTGCTGAACTGAATTACACCAAATTTGGCCGAGAGGTAGCCATAAGGTCAAGGAAGTGCCGTTTGCTTAAATGGTGTAAATCCATTCAGTAGTTCCTGAGAAAATCAAAAGTAAAATCACATATATATCTGGGCGGAGCCTAACCACACATTGCATCATGAGATCTGATTGGCTCTCAGCACTTCATCCAAGAAGTGTTGGCAGCCATCTTGGGACCAATATACATGGTAGCACCTCATTAAAAAGCATTGCAGTTAATAGAAGGTTTTAAGACTTTAGTTACATTATAAATTATTTGTTGATGGTACCATACTCATTTTAGGAAATGTGGTATGTTCTAAGGTGATTTTTACCATGTGAAAAAGCCTTCTGCTGGGATATCATGAATCATGTTTGAGAGAAAACTATTTTCTCATGCTTTTCCCACAGAGGTTTGGAAGGTGATCTATAGGGTAAACTGAGAGCATATTTTCTGTAAATTCACATTATCTTTCTCAGTCATGTGAGAATGAAGTCTGACATTCTCAGTAAAACATGTACATCCAACAAGGGCAGAGACTGTCAGTTGATTCCTTTGTGTTCTACTGCAGCTTCCCAGAGTGTTCCAAAGAACAACTAGAGCGCTAACAGTCCTACTTATGATAAACCTATGGCACACCTGAAGCCATCTTGATTGGAATAAAGTGGTAACTCTTAAAACATTTAATGTAAAAAGTAGAAAGTATGATTAGTGCTGCAGAAAGAAAAATTAGGGCACATTTTGAGTGACTTCCCAAATCCTCTACTATTTCATTAAAACATTCTGACATGCAGACTGAAACATACACTTTCAATACCAGCAGCAGACTCCCCTGGTGACCAGTACCTTTACTACAGTGATCTAATGAGCAACTAGAGTGCTAACATTCAGAATTTATGGCAAATGTGTGACACATCTGAATGCCTTCTTGATGTAATCAAATTACAAAACTGAAAGTATTCCTACTGAGGAGACTGTAGTAAATGAGGAAATTAGGAAACTTCATAACAAATAAGTCTCCCAAGATGGCCACCAGAGACAAAAGAGCCCTAATGTAGCACAAATATAACCCAGATGTAGCCCAATGACGGAATGTCCCAGAGTGTTCTAAAGAACAACTAGAGCGCTAACAGTCTTACTTATGACAAAAGTATGGCACACCTGAAGCCATCTTGATTGGAATAAAGTGGTAACACTTAAAACATTTAATTTGCAAAGGAACAAAATGAGGAGGTTCATTTTGCCATAGAATTTATGATTAGTTCTGCAAAAAGAAAAATTAGGGCACATTTTGACTTCTCAAATCCTCTTCTATTTCATTAAAAAACATTGACATGCAGACTGAAGCATGCACTTTGAATACCAGCAGCAGACTTCCCTGGTGAGCAGTAGCTTTACTACAGTGATCTAATGAGCAACTAGAGTGCAGCCATTCAGAATCTATGGCAGATGTGTGACACATCTGAATGCCTTTTTGATGGAACCAAAGTAAACTAGCATTGAAAATGCAATAGGTCTCACCCTCGTTTAAGTTAAAGCAATTCTGTTTGCAATTAGGAGGCTTTTTAGCTTTGCTTTTATTAGTGTTTTTCAAACGTTCATGTACATAACATGCATATGCATGCATATATGTATATGTATATGTATGCATGCATTTATATTAGTATTTATATAGATATGCAGATTATATATATGTTTATATATGTATGTATATATATATACACATACATATATAAATGCATATGCATATATATGCATATATATGTGCATATGTGTGCGTGTAGAGAGAGGTAGAGAGATAGAGAGTTAGAGGTGTAGAGGTAGAGAGGTAGAGGTAGTAGAGGTAGAGAGGTAAAGAGTAGTAGAGAGAGAGGTAGAGAGGTAGAGAGTAGAGGATGAGTAATAGAGAGTAGAGAGTGAGTAGTAGAGAGTAGTAGAGAGAGTATCAGAGAGTGAGTAGTAGAGAGTGGTATAGTAAGTAGTAGAGAGTGAGTAGTAGAGAGTAGTAGAGAGTGGGAAGTAGAGAGTGAGTAGTAGAGAGTAGCAGAGAGTAGTAGAGAGTAGTGGAGAGTGAGTAGTGGAGTGAGTAGTAGAGAGTAGTAGAGAGTGAGTAGTAAAGAGTAGTAGAGAGTGAGTAGTAGAGTGAGTAGTAGAGAGTGAGTAGTAGAGTGAGTAGTAGAGTGAGTAGTAGAGAGTAATAGAGAGAGAGTAGGAGAGAGTGAGTAGTAGAGAGTTAGTAGTAGTAGTGAGTGAGCAGTAGAGAGTAGTAGAGAGTGAATAGTAGAGAGTGAGTAGTAGAGAGTAATAGAGAGTGAGTAGTAGAGAGTGAGTAGTAGAGAGAGAGTAGTAGGGAGTAGTAGAATAGTAGAGAGTGAGTAGTAGAGAGTCAGTAGTAGAGTGAGTAGTAGGGCGTAGTAGAGAGTAAGTAGTAGAGTGAGTAGTATAGAGTAGTAGAGAGCGAGTATTAGAGAGCAAGTTGTAGAGAGCAAATAGTAGAGAATGTGTAGTAGAGAATGAGTAGTAAAGAGTAGTAGAGAGTGAGTAGTAGACAGAGTAGTAGAGAATGAGTAGTAGAGAGAGTAATAGAGAGTGAGTAGTAGAGAGTGAGTAGTAGAGTGAGTAGTAGAGAGTAGTAGAAAGCAATTAGTAGATTGTGAGTAGTGGAGAGTGAGTAGTAGAGAGTAGTAGAGAGTGAGTACTAGAGAATGAGTAGTAGAGTGAGTAGTAGAGAGTAGTAGAGAGTGAGTAGTAGAAAAAGAGTAGTAGAGAGTGAGTAGTAGAGAGTCAGTAGTAGAGAGTAGTAGAGTGAGTAGTAGAGAGTGAGCAGTAGAGAGAAAGTAGTAGAGAGTATTATTGAGTGAGTAGTAGAGTAGTAGAGAGTGAGTGGCAGAGAGTAGTAGAGAGTAGTAGAGTGAGTAGTAGAGAGTGAGTAGTAGAGAGAATAGTAGAGAGTAGTAGAGTAGTAGAGAGTGAGTGGAAGAGAGCGAGTAGTAGAGAGTGAGTAATAGAGAGAGTAGTAGAGAGTAGTAGAGTAGTAGAGAGTGAGTAGTAGAGAGTGAGTAGTAGAGAGCGAGTAGTAGAGTGTGAGTAGTGGAGGGTGAATACTAGAGAGTAGTAGAGAGTGAGTAGTAGAGAGTGAGTAGTAGAGAGAGGGTAGTAGAGAGTGAGTAGTAGAGAGTAGTAGAGTGAGTAGTAGAGAGGGAGTAGTAGAGAAAGAGTAGTGGAGAGTAGTAGAGAGTGAGTAGTAGAGTAGTAGAGAGTGAGTGGTAAAGATTATTAGAGAGTAGTAGAGTGAGTAGTAGAGAGTAGCAGGGAGTGAGTAGTAGAGAGTGAGTAGTAGAGAGTAGTAGTAGAGAGTAGTAGAGAGTAGTAGAGAGTGAGTAGAAGAGAGTGAGTAGTAGAGAGGAGTAGCGAGTGAGTAGTAGAGAGTGAGTAGTTAAATTTAAAAGGAACACAATGAGGGGGTTCATTTTGCCATAGAAATTATGATTAGTGCTGAAAAAAGAAAAACTAGGGCACATTTTGAGTGACTTCTCAAATCCTCTTCTATTTCATTAAAACATTCTGACATGCAGACTGAAACATGCATTCTCAATACCAGCAGCAGACTTCCCTGGTGAGCAGTAGTTTTACAACAGTGATCTCATAAGCAACTAGAATGCTAACATTACGAATTCATGTCAAATGTGTGACACATCTGAATGCCTTCTTGATGGAATCAAAGTAAAAAACTTGAAAGTGTTTCCTACTGAGGAGACTGCAGTAAATGAGGAAATTAGGAAACTTCATAACAAATAAGTCTCCCAAGATGGCCACCAGAGACAAAAGAGCCCAAATGTAGCACAAATATCACCCAGATGTAGCCCAAGTATAGCCCAATGACAGAATGTCCCTGAGTGTGCTAAAGAACAACTAGAGCGCTAACAGTCTTACTTATGGCAAAAGTATGGCACACCTAAAGCTAGCTTGATTGGAATAAAGTGGTAACACTTAAAACATTTAATTTGCAAAGGAACAAAATGAGGGGGGTCATTTTGCCATAGAAATTATGATTAGTGCTGCAGGAAGAAAAATTAGGGCACATTTTGAGTGACTTCTCAAATCCTCTTCTATTTCATTAAAACATTCTGACATGCAGACTGAAACATGCACTTTCAATACCAGCAGCAGACTTCCCTGGTGAGCAGTAGCTTTACTACAGTGATCTAATGAGCAACTAGAGTGCTACCATTCAGAATTTATGGCAAATGTGTGACATCTCTAAATGCCTTCTTGATGGAACCAAAGTAAACAAGCATTGAAAATGCAATACGTCTCGCCCTCGTTAAAGTTAAAGCAATTCTGTTTGTAATTAGGTGGCTTTTTAGCTTTGCTTGTATTAGTGTTTTTCAAACTTTCATGTACGTAACATGCGTTTGTATGCATATATGTATATGTATATGTTTATGTATTCATGCATTTACATTTCTATTTATATAGATATGCAGATTATATATATGTTTATATATGTATAGATATATACACATACATATATATAAATACATATGGATATATATGCATATATATATATATATGTCCATATGGGTGCATGTAGAGAGAGGTAGAGAGAGGTAGATAGGTAGAGATTTAGAGGTAGAGATGTAGATGTAGTAGAGGTAGAGCAGTAGAGAGTAGTAGAGAGAGAGGTAGAGAGAGGTAGAGAGGTAGAGAGTAGAGGATGAGTGATAGAGAGTAGAGAGTGAGTAGTAGAGAGTAGTAGAGAGAGTAGCAGAGAGTGAGTAGTAGAGAGTAGTAGAGTGAGTAGTAGAGAGTGAGTAGTAGAGTAGTAGAGAGTGAGTAGTAGAGAGTGAGTAGTAGAGAGTAGTAGAGAGTAGTAGAGAGTGAGTAGCAGAGTGAGTAGTAGAGAGTAGTAGAGAGTGAGTAGTAAAGAGTAGTAGAGAGTGAGTAGTAGAGAGTGAGTAGTAGAGTGAGTAGTAGAGAGCGAGCAGTAGAGTGAGTAGTAGAGTGAGTAGTAGAGAGTAGTAGAGAGAGAGTAGTAGAGAGTGAGTAGTAGAGTAGTAGAGAGTGAGTAGTAGAGAATGAGTAGTAGAGAGTAGTAGAGAGTGAGTAGTAGAGAGTGAGTAGTAGACTGAGTAGTAGAGAGTAGTGGAGAGAGAGTAGTAGAGAGTGAGTAGTAGAGAGTGAGTAGTTGAGAGTGAGTAGTAGAGAGAGAGTAGTACGGAGTAGTAGAGTAGTATAGCGTGAGTAGGAGAGAGCCAGTAGTAGAGTGAGTAGTAGGGCGTAGTAGAGACTGAGTAGTAGAGAGTAGTAGAGAGCGAGTAGTAGAGAGCAAGTAGTAGAGAGTGTGTAGTAGAGAGTGAGTAGTAAAGAGTAGTAGAGAGTGAGTAGTAGAGAGAGAAGTAGAGAATGAGTAGTAGAGAGAGTAGTAGAGAGTGAGTAGTCGAGAGTGAGTAGTAGAGTGAGTAGTACAGAGTAGTAGAGAGCGAGTAGTAGATTGTGAGTAGTGGAGAGTGAGTAGTAGAGAGGAGTGGAGAGTGAGTACTAGAGAGTGAGTAGTAGAGTGAGTAGTAAAGAGTAGTAGAGAGTGAGTAGTAGAGCGAGAGTAGTAGAGAGTGAGTAGTTGAGAGTAGTAGAGTGAGTAGTAGAGAGTGAGCAGTAGAGAGAGAGTAGTAGAGAGTAGTAGAGAGTTAGTAGTAGAGTAGTAGAGAGGGAGTGGTAGAGAGTAGTAGAGAGTAGTAGAGTGAGTAGTAGACAGTAGTAGAGAGTGAGCAGTAGAGAGTAGTAGAGTAGTAGAGAGTGAGTAGTAGAGAGCGAGTAGTAAAGAGTGAGTAGTAGAGAGTGAGTAGTAGATAGAGTAGTAGAGAGTGAGTAGTAGAGACCGAGTAGTAGGGAGTGAGTAGTGGAGAGTGAGTAGTAGAGAGTGAGTAGAAGAGAGTGAGTAGTAGAGAGAGAGTAGTAGAGAGTGAGTAGTAGAGAGTAGTAGAGTAAGTAGTAGAGAGGGAGTAGTAGAGAGAGAGTAGTGGAGAGTAGTAGAGGGTCAGTAGTAGAGTAGTAGAGAGTGAGTGGTAGAGAGTAGTAGAGTGAGTAGTAGAGAGTAGTAGAGAGTGAGTAGTAGAGAGTGAGTAGTAGAGAGTAGTAGTAGAGAGCAGTAGAGAGTAGTAGAGAGTAAGTAGTAGAGAGTAGTAGTAGAGAGTAGTAGAGAGTAGTCGAGAGTGAGTAGCAGAGAGTGAGTAGTAGAGAGTAGTAGCGAGTGAGTAGTAGAGAGTGAGTAGTTTAATTTAAAAGGAACACAATGAAGGGGTTCATTTTGCCATAGAAATTATGATTAGTGCTGAAAAAAGGAAAATTAGGGCACATTTTGAATGACTTCTCAAATCCTCTTCTATTTCATTAAAACATTCTGACATGCAGACTGAAACATGCACTTTCAATATCAGCAGCAGACTTCCCTGGCGAGCAGTAGCTTTACTACAGTGATCTAATGAGCAACTAGAGTGCTACCATTCAAGAATGTATGGCAAATGTGTGACATATCTGAATGCCTTCTTGATGGAACCAAAGTAAACAAGCACTGAAAATGCAATAGGTCTCACCCTTGTTAAAGTTAAAGCAATTCTGTTTGTAATTAGGTGGCTTTTTAGCTTTGCTTGTATTAGTGTTTTTCAAACTTTCATGTACGTAACATGCGTTTGTATGCATATATGTATATGTATATGTATTCATGCATTTACATTTGTATTTATATAGATATGCAGATTATATATATGTTTATATATGTATATATATATATATTCACTGAAAAAACCAAAGGTTTCAGGGGCATCAGTGATGTCATTTGAGATGTCATCAGTGATGTCATCAGTGATGTCACTGACCATGTCATGAGTGATGTAATATGTGACGTCATCAGCAGTGCATTGCGGGGCGCGAGTTATAGTTAGCTGAACTAACTAAAACAGAGGAATTTATAGGGTTTTGTACAAGGGAAATGTCCAGCTAACTATAACACCCCTGAAACCTATGGTTTTTTCAGTGAATTTCTAAGGTTTTTAAATGCCAATTACTAACTATAACGCCCCTGAAACCTTTGGATTTTTCAGTGAATTTCAAATGTTTTTTAAATGCCAATTCCTAACTATAACGTGCATGAAACCTATGGTTTTTTCAGTGAATTTCAAAGGTTTTTTAAATGCTAATTCCTATCTATAACTTATCTCTGAAGATATCATGAAAAGCATTATTTTCTAAAATTAGGGTGCACATTAGTTTTGTGGAAAAGCATCTTTGTGATTGGTTAAGAAAAAGCAGTTTTAACGTGGAATACATATCATAGGATAAAATTTGCTCAGCTCAACCACACCTGCTACTTGCATTTGGAAGGCACTGTTCGAACTTAAAACAATCGTCAACTTTTAACCTGCACGTGTCGTTAAATGTTCAAGAAAAAGTTTAAAAAAAATATCGTAAAGTTTTAAAAAATTGATGAACTTTTAACCTGCACGTATTGTAGAATGTTCTAGAAAGTGTGTTGATAGAAAACGGTGCACTTCTGACTTCTATGTGTTGTTGAATATTAAAAAAACGGTTCTTATGGAAAATTAAAAAGAAACCAATAGAGAAGTTTTGAAACCTAAAAGAATCAAGAAAAATTCTAATTTATTCTTTACATGTATTTATGTGTGCAGCAACAAAATTATAGACACAACAGCACTAGGAAGAGGAATAAGCAGGGAGTGGGGGGAGGGGGGAGATGAGCAGAATGGCACACATGCACAATTAAGTACAGCACAAGTATAGACAAACAATGGCCCAAATGAAACTCACCAACAAGGAGCACAAGTCACACAACCCGCCAACATCACACCACTGAATGAGCATAGAAGTGAAAAGCACGCTCCATTCATACAGGATGTGTACAAAGGCCAGTCGTTGGTGTTGTGGGATGTCTGCGACTGTGGTCATCATGGATGAGATGCCCAGCATGTGGCACATGGTCGAGTTCACTGTGTGTTATGTTGCCAAATGGCTGCTCCTCCCTCCCACGAGCCCCCACACTTTTGCACTGTGAGCTGTTGTATCTCGTGCACTCGTCCAGCACGCCATTGTAATGCCTATTTGCGCATGTCCTGCTACATTCCAACAACAACATCACAGTGCCGTTTGGAGGTGGTACATGCCACTTTACAACATCGACTGCTGCGGCTCTTGTAACAGGCCACACGAGAACACAGAGACACACTTACTGTACTTCCTGTACACGGACATGTCCGAGACACCCCGTTCCCCTTGCCGGATAGGCACACCCCTCCACTGACCTGTGAACCCCAGACCAGCACACTCCAGTTGTGCATGCAGGAGGATGTGTACGTAGCTACACATCCAGGCTCACTGCCAACGCTGAGGTGACAGCACACTGTGATGTTGCAGGGCTTGTTCCTATCATGCTAAGACAATGACCACAGGGACACACTTACTAAGATATGGGTTTGGGGGGCATTGGCAGTCCTGGAGTTGTTGAGATGAGTCTTCTGGCCCTCATGGGTATCCCTGTATCATGCTCAATGACACTATGGCACCTGTGGGTGTTCTGGTGTATCTTGGCTGTGTTCCCTTTCATGGTGCAGGTAGTTGTCCTGCTTAACACCAGCAGAAAGCAGGTGTAAAATCCCTGGTGCTAACGTGTCTTATCGCCGGAATTTGTTTCGCATTGCAATTAGTGTGAAAGTTGTGATGTGATTTTTTTCGTATGCAGAACAATATACGAACTGAACAGTGTATCTCGTCAAGATCCAGCACCTGACGCACTATTCCCAATCAATATAAATACAATGAGATTTCTTAATAGATTTCGTGTGTACACTGTAAGTGCAGCCAACACCTCAGTGCAATACCATACAGGATTTTAGTATTTAGAATAAATCGCAAAGGTGCACCTAATGTCTTTTTGCACGGGAACGGCTGATCTCCATTGCATTATCAGCACTTTAACGGAAGTAAAGTTGAGATAAATCTAACACACTATTCATAAGTTGGTGCAAACTGCAGATATCACTAGTATTCCAGCGATAAGTGCCCCAAAATTTAACACCATGGTGGACTCCATCAAATAACAGTAATAAGAACAAGAAAGAGTCACACAGCAGTTAAGAGAACAACCAAAAACATTATTAATTTGTTTGTCAAACTTTATTTTTTATAATAATAAATATATAAACGATAAATTATTTTCAAACTTTATATTTTTATTAGCATAAATATAAACAATAAACTAATAAAAAAAAATGTTACTACAATAATACAAAACAACAAAGCAGAACACTCCTGTGGGAACCACGGATGTCGACGACAGACCTGGAAAATCAAAAAGATTTTTTTTAAAAACCCAACATGGTATTCTTAACAAAATACCACAAGATACAAATCACAGATATATCAAATGTATACAGCTAACAAAATTTTATAAGTTTAACTTACAAAAACTGTAAATGTTGCTGCTTTAAAATATTTACCGAATCTGAGGAATTTTTTATGCAGAAGGCACCACGCCCACAATGTTTTTCATCAGTGGTGAAGACCAATGCCACCTTCTTCATTCGCAAGATTTGCCAAAGAGTTCTGTTACGAGGGAATCCTAACAAAAAATACTCGTGCAGCACAGCAAGTATGATGAAACACCTAAGGACCCTTCATCCAAACAATCTTGCACGAGAAGAGTGCAAACAGATGAGAATCACTCCTGTTCTGTATCTGTAAAAAAGAATCATAAATAAATGTATATTAATAACTTTCAAATTTATACTATTCCATTACTGTACAAACACATTTTATATAAAAACTGACTAAGAAACTATAGCCCTGAACCACAAGTGTGACGATCGTTAAAACACTACATGCATAGTGCATACTACTTTGAAGCAGTTCATGCCCTAAAGCCTTCCTCACTAAAAGACTACATGCTAACTGACTAAATGATTACAGTACTATAAGGAGACACACTGGGTGAGTGACAGGGTGTTTGCTAGAAGAGTATGAATACTAACTAGAGAATTGAAGGTGTGAAAGACAACTGTGTAGGTGATTAGAGGCCGGCATTAATACTGCATAGGCATTTAAAGCAGTCCATGTGCTACGGCCTGGCTCACTGCATGACTACTTGGGTACTGACTGAATGATTAGAGTACAGCAAGGAGAGTGCCTAGGTGAATGTATAAGTGTTAGGATTTTCACAGGGAATGGATTAGTACTTGGTACTGAATGAGTCACTAGAGGAGTGCAAAGGCAGTCACAAGTGCTGGACTGTATGGATACTGACTAGGAAATTGAAAGTGTGAAAGACAAGTGTCTAGGTGGTTAGAAGACTGCATGCATAGTGCATAGGGGTTTGAAGCAGTCCATGTGCTAAGGCCTGGCTCAGTGTATGAATACTTAGGCACTGACTGATTGATTAGAGTACTGCAAAGATAGTATCTTGGTGAATTTATAAGTGTTTGGGTTTTAGCACAGTGAATGGATTAGTACATGGTGCTGAATGGGTCACTAGAGGACTGCAAAGGGAGTGACAGGGTATTTCCTGGAAGTATATGGATACTGACTAGGGAATTGAAGGTGAGAAAGACAATTGTGTAGGTGGTTAGAGGACTGCATGCATAGTGGATAAGGGTTTGAAGCAGTCCATATACTAAGGCCTGGGTCACTGCATGAGTACTTGAGTACTGACTGAATGATTAGAGTACTGCAAGGAGAGTGCCTGGGTGAATTTATTAGGGTTTGGCGCAGTGAATGGATTAGTACATGATGCTGAATGGGTCACTAGAGGAGTGCAAATGGAGTGACAGGGTGTTTGCTGGAAGTGAACGGATACTGACTGGGGAATTGAAGGTGTGAAAGACAAGTGTGTAGGTGCTTAGAGGACTGCATTCATAGTGGATAGGGGTTGGAAGAAGTCCATATGGAAAGACCTGGCTCTGTGCATGAATACTTAGGCAGTGACTGAATCATTAGAGTACTGGAAAGAGAGTGTCTTGGTGAATTTATAAGTGTTTGGGTTTTGGCACTGTGAATGGATTAGTACATGCTGTTGAATGGGTCTCTAGAGGACTGCAAAGGAAGTGACAGAATATTTCCTGGAAGTGTATGGATACTGACTAGGGAATTGAAGGTGTAAAAGACAAGTGTATAGTATGTTAGAACACTACATGCATACTGCATAGACATTTGAAGCAGTCTATTTGGTGGTACTTAGAAACTGACTAAATAATCAGACTACTTCTAGGACAGTGCTTAGATAAAACTTTTAAATTTTCAGTTCTGCCACAGTGAACAGAATAGTACATGGTACTGCACCTTAGTGTCAAACCCTGACTCCTTTTATCAATGCATAAGCAAAGACTAGGGGGGCGTGGCTTGAACGCCGAGGGAAATGGCCGCTATCCGTCGGAGCTCCGTGACGGAGTAGCGCATTGGAACCCCTCCGGGTCATTATTTCTGCATTTTGGACCTTTCAGCGGTGGAAGCATGCTCGTGAATCTCGCCTGCCTCACCCGTGCTGTTTGCCGATTACGAGGATGACGGACTTCGGTGCTTTTTGAAGTTTTGATCTACGCGCGGCTTCATGAAGGTTGCGGCCGCCATTTTGTGTGTTCCGGTTCCCCGCATTTTCTCGGCTGATGTGTTTCCTCATACTTGGACGCTCATATGAATAACGGTGAGCGTGTGTGGCCTTATTTTGCTCCTATTTCTCTGCATGTTGATTCCTACCAAGCGTTGTTTCTTTTGGGACTTTCTGAAGTGCATTTTCTTTACTGCAATGTCTCCTCACACCTGGAAGCTCACATGAACAAAGGTGAACCTATGTGACCTTTTTTTTTTTTTTGCTCGTCTTCTCTACATTTTGATTCATGTCAAGCGCCTCTTCTTTTGTTACTCGTTCAGAATATTTTTTGAAGCTCATTTTCCCCACTGGAGTGTCTCCTCATACCTGGATGCTCATATGACCAAAGTATTTTGAATGTGAACATCTTTCCAGCAGCTTATGTTCTTTAATCAGTATATTACTGCTACACTCTTCATTTCTCTGTGACTTTTAGCTCTATTTTTGGCGCCTTTTTGAACACTTCTCCGGTGTGAATGGCAATGCCTCGTACCAGTCGTGGTAATGCCCAGCATACCAAAAATACATCAGTGGAAACCTCCAATCCTTTCAGTATATTACAGGATACTATGGAGGAGACTGGTACTGACTCTGTCACTTCTAAACCCTTTTCATCTACCACACCGAGCTCTTGCTCTAAGCCAATCTCTAAAATTCCTTCTGCTTCCTCTTCTTCCTCGGGTAAGCGAACAAAAGTTAACCCTCCATCTCCTCCTCATACTTCATCTGCAATCTCAATGGAGCTTCTACTGGAGGAAATACGTTCCCTTAAACCGTATATGACAGAAACTAACTTTCGCCTTCAGAGCCTTGAGGATAATTGGTCTAACACAGAGAAGAAAGTCGATGCTCTTGAGATTCAAGTAGAATCTATTCAAGCCATCACGGATCATGTTCCTGGTATGCGAAGGGAGATCTCACTTCTTACACAGCAAGTTGAGAATTTGGAAAATCGGAATAGGCGTAATAATTTACGCATTTATGGTCTTTTGGAAGGCCTTGAAGGTTCTGACCCTTTGTCATTTTTTCAAACTTTTCTTCCAAAGCTTCTCGGTTTTCCTGAATCACCTCCCCTCAACATCCAACGAGCGCATCGCTTAGGTCATGGTCCAGGCCCTTCTAATGCTGCGTCCTCTTCTGTGAAACCTAGAGGTGTTATTTTATATTTTTTGGAATACACCAATTTACTCAAGGTTCTTCAGGCTGCTAAGCAAAAAGGTAAAATTCTTTGGAAAGGCTACAATTTGTTCTTTGCTCAAGACTATTCTAAGGTGACAGCGGATCGGAGGAAGAAGTTTTTGGATATGAGACCTGCTCTACGTAGTTTGAATGCTCGATGTGGTTTATTTCATCCCTGTTTGTTCAAAGTGACTTATAATAACAAAACAACTAACTATGAAGACCCTGCTCTTCTCCAGCACTTTCTGAATACCTGCAGGGTTGAATCTATGGACATGTCTCGATCATAGGTTTCTGATTTGAATTCTCATCTATTGGATACTATATGTTTCTAATTTCATTTTAAGTAGTTTTTGTCCAATATGTGATTTTTTGCATTTTTTCTCTTGTTCCGTATATAGCTTTGTTGGTAAACATGTTTTCTTTTCTGTTTCTTTTGTAGACGCATTATATAATCCCTTACATCTTACTCCTTTGTTATCCCTGGAGGTCGTTGTTCCTCGTGCCCTCGTCAGTCCTGGAGTTGTCCGTCTTGGTATGCTGACTTTTCCTATGCGGCTTCACCCCCCCATCCTCCATGTTTATCTGTGGTATGTCTTTATGATATATTTTATTGGGTCTTTCTACCTTGTCTCTTTGTTCTTTGTTTTTCTTCTCAAGTATTTGCGATATTTTGTATTTTTTATTCTATTATTGGCTCATTTTTTTTTTCTATCTCCCCCTATTCTTTCTTCTGTTATCACAGTCATACTATACGTAATGATGCTGATGTTCTTTTGTTTATTGTCCTCGTCCTTTCTCTCGCTTTCTTTTTTCCTCCTGTTTTGCTAATTCTCATTTCCCAATTTCTGGTTTGTCTTTGGTGTTTCTCTCCTTATTTATTTCTAATTCTCATCTTTTTCACTTTGTATCTTTCGGCTTACAATCTTTCTTTTTCAAGACTTTTTCTTATTTCATACTTCCTTACCCTATCCTATCACTACTCCTCTAATGATATTGTCATTTTCTTACACTTTTATATGATGTTTTTTTATTTTTTGGTTACCCATGTATTTAATTGTCTTTCATAAAATGTTTTTGATATGAGCTATATATTTAGATGTCGTTGAATATATTTACCTGGAATGTTAAAGGTTTGGGTTCTCCCATTAAGCGGCAACGAGTTTTATCTCACTTAGCAAACTTAAAAGGGGATATTGTGTTATTACAAGAAATTCATATAAAAGAGATTGAAGTTACCAAATTACGTCGTAATTGGGTAGGTCATGTTTTTGCGTCTCCTGGTTCAGGGAAACGTAATGGTGTTGCTATTCTCTGTCATAAGCGGTTAAATATTAAAGTTATAAATCAAGCCAATGACTCTGATGGTAGGTGGGTTACTGTATCTTTAGTGATTGATAAAATCCCTTTAACTATTTTTAATCTGTATGCCCCCTTTATACAAGATAAATTATTTTGGCCCCAGATACTAGCTTCGTTGATGCACTCCTCTGATGACTATCTCATTCTAGGGGGTGATTGCAATACGGTTATGGACCCTAATTTAGATCGAAGGTCCCATTCCCGATTCTCGCCCTCTCACATGCACACTCAATTTACATCCACTATATCCCAACGTTCTCTTGTTGATTCCTGGAGACTCTGCCATCCCACACTTCGGGAATACACATATTACTCACCGGCTCATTCTTCCCAGTCCCGGATTGACTACATTTTCATTTCTAAAGCCTTGACCCAACACATTACCCTTTCTGAAATAGGTTCTATTTTAATTTCTGACCATGCTCCAGTTTCCTTGCGCCTAGACTTACTCCCCCCCATCAAAGGTACTAGAAGATGGAGGTTTAATAATTCTCTCCTATTGGACCCCAAATTTACTCCAGCCTTCCTTGAGTTTTCATCCCTATTTTTTACAGAAAATGAGTCTCCTCTGATATCTCCTCAGGTGCTATGGGACGCTTTTAAGGCTGCTTCTAGAGATTTCAATATTTCGTTTGTTTCCCATAAAAGGCGTGTTGCATCCCATTCCTTACAGTCCATCAACGCACAAATTAAACAACTGGAACATTCCTATTATTTAACTAAATCTCAATCTGACTTAGATAAGCTTCTTAAGGCCAAAATCTCTTTTAATAAACTCTCCACGGAGTCTGCAAATTTAATCTTACTAAAATCGAGTGCCAAATACTACAACGCACAAAATAAGGCAGGTAACCTTCTTGCCAAGTATCTTAAAGTTAAGAGAGAACGCACAAAAATCGAGTCTATTGTCTCCTCATCTAATATCACTCTTTATAAGGATGAAGATATTCTGACGGAATTCACAAATTTTTATCAAAATCTTTATACTCCGGAGTCTCCTCCTCTGTTAATGGATATTGATCACTATTTATCCTCTATCCCCTCTCCTTCTTTTCCAGAAACTGATTTTGCACCATTAGAAGCAGATATAGGCCCTAAAGATATCTTGGACTCCATTCAGGTGCTTAAAAAAGGCAAGGCTCCTGGACCAGATGGCTTCACGATAGACTTCTATTTACACTTTTCTAAGTTGCTTGTTCCCAAACTTCACCAGCTGTTTTCATTTTTTATATCGTCCAAAAAATCTGAAGGTTCTTTCCAAGAAGCCTTAATCTGCCTCCTCCCTAAAGAGAATAAGGACCATACTCTATGTAAAAATTATAGACCTATTTCTTTAATCAACCTAGACTATAAGATATTTGCAAAAATTCTTGCGCTTCGTCTTGACAAAATTTTACCTAAAATAATTGGTAAAGAACAATGCGGTTTCATTATGGGCCGTCACCTTTCTGATAACACCCGCCTCTTTTTCAATGTACTTAGTAAGTCCCATTCCTACCAGCATTCTTTAGCTGCTGTTGCATTAGACGCCGAAAAGGCATTTGACAGGGTTAATTGGCAATTTATGTTCGCAGTTCTTATTTGGTTTGGTTTTGGCCAGAAATTTCTTGCCTATATTTCTTAATTGTATTCTTTTCCTAGATCTTTTATCTTAGCTAATGGCCTTGTTTCCTCCTCGTTTCCTCTTCAGGGGTGTCCGACAAGGATGTCCTCTTTCTCCTCTTCTTTTTATTTTGGCATTAGAACCTTTCTTGACAAAAATTCGAATGAATAAGGGTATTACCGGCTTCCCTTATGGCGATAAGTATTTGAAGCTTTCTGCATATGCGGACGATATTCTTTTATTTATCTCTAATCCACAATCCTCTATTCCATCCTTTTTATCGGAAGTCTCTGATTTTGCGAAAGTATCAGGTTATAAACTTAACGTTGATAAATGTGAAATCCTCCCTTTGAATACATTTTGTTTTCATGCAGACTTTTTGGCCTCTTCTTTTCATTGGAGTCCAATTAAGATTAAATACTTAGGTTTGTGGTTCAAGTCCTCTATTAAAGACACAGTAACACTCAATATTAAAAATCTACAAACAACGCTACAAGATTCTACAACTCGTTGGCATCCTTTGTTTTTATCATGGTGGGGTAGACTGGATTCTATTAAAATGATGTTAGTTCCAATAATTCTGTTTTATCTTTCTAATCTTCCAGTTAATGTCCCTAAGTATTGTTATAAACATATATATTCTACTCTATCAAAATTCCTATGGCAACATAAGAAAGCTAGGATGTCTTTTGCAAAACTCAAATGTCCTAAACAGTTGGGTGGAGTTAATTATCCGGATTTTGCTTCTTGTCATACCTCGTTTTTCCTTAAGCATTCGGTTTCCTTATTATCTGAACAAGTGTCTGATCTCCCTTCACAGCCTTTGTAGGTAGACATTGAATCTTCCTTCTTTCACCCTTTCACTTTTGAAGAATTTATGTCACTGTCCCATATTCCCAAGAAATTCTCTCTCCCTATTCTTAAAAACTCTCGGAAAGTATTTTCCCCTCTTTTCCTGGAAGGTTTAGATGACCGTTCACGTTTTTTGCAATCCCCCTTGTGGTATAACACTCTTATTAAAATTAGAAACAAGACGCTTTTTTGGAAGGACTGGAAAGATCTCGGTATTAATTGGACTCACCAACTGTTTGAGGAAGGTACTTGTATTCCATTTTCTATTCTTCAATTCCACTTTTCTTTGCCAATATCATTTGAATCCAAATATAAGCTATTGCGCACGGTTGTGCAAAACAGTTATGATGCCCTTTCGGATTCCGTCTTTCACACCAACTCTTCTCCTCTTTCTCTCCCTTATTTACTTGCTTCTTCCTCCGCTTCCCAAATCTATAAAAAATTAAGGGATACTTCTAGCAGTCGAGATAAATCTAAAATAGAAAAAGATTGGGAGTCAGATTTAGAGGAAGCATTTTCTGTCCCAATGTGGCAAAAAATTTGGACCAAGATAAGGAAATCCTCTAGAACAGCAAATACAACTCAAACGTTATTTTTGATATATAATAGACTTTTGATCACTCCTGCCAAATTGCATTTAATTGACCCATCCATTCCCTCCTCTTGCTGGTCTTGCTCAGCTTCACTGGCGGATCTTAAACATATGTTATTTACATGCCCGGTGATTTATAAATTTTGGAACGATGTATGGAATCAGATTAATAAGATTTTTTCCTCCCATTTCCCTCTTACTTTTTCACATATTTTCTTAGGCAGTCTCTCAGACATATGGTCCTCTTCCACTACTAACACTTCCATTATTGATTTACTTATAGCCGTAGCTTTTCAACAAATCACTAAATCTTGGAAGGATACCTCAAATGTTTCTTTTCAAGCTTGGTGGTATGGAGTTTGTTATCATCACAGATTAGATAGAGCCTATGTTTATCCTATTACACTTGCTATTAAGCGCGACTTACTATGGCTACCCATCACAAACTTCTTAAATATATCTGCTCGTTCCCTACCTTTACATAATCCTTGTACGGAAGAAGTTCCCAAACCTCCATGAAAATATTCCTGATGGTTTCATGTATATATTTCTATTGTCTGTCTTATGGTTATCTTTATGCATCACTATTGGAGGAGTTTCTGTACAGTTTGTATATCTATCTACATTCTTTGTGTAACTTTGTATACCAATGATTACATTCATAATGCATATGTTTTGCTTTATTAATGATCTTTTCTCTTCCTTTCTCTTCTGTTTCTTTCCCTTATCTCTTTATTTCTCCCTCTCATTTATCCCATTTCTTTTTGCACTTTAGACGTGTTTAGATATTATGTTCTATTGTTTATTTTGTTGTAATTGAATTTCAATAAACTTTCCTTTAAAACTGAATAAGCTAAGACTAGCTTCCAATGCTACTAAAACTTGACAACATGAGAGGTTTTAAATTAGTTATCTGTCAGCAAATACACAATGTTACCAAATGCCTCTCTCACAGTGGTTCTCAAATGCACACAGACTCACAGTGTGATTCTAGACAAGCACCACTATCCCTAGGACTTTACCAAAACTCATTCACTACAGTGGAAGTGGTAAGCGAACTGCACACAATCTTCATATTTCAGGACTGCACTTTTATGTCAAAGCCTGACTCATATAATCAAAGCATAAGCAAAGACTGGCTTCTAATGCTACTAAAATTTCACAACATGACCGGTTTTAAAACAGGTAGATGTCAGCAAATACACAATGGTAACAAATGCTTCTTTCACAATCCTTACCCAAATGCACAGAGACTCACAGTGTGATTTTAGACAAGCAACACTATCCTAGGAGTTTACCAAAACTCATTCACTACTCTGGAAGAGTTAATGGTACTGCACACAATCTACATATTTAAGTACACCACATCAGTGTCAAAGCATGAGTCATTTAATCAACGCATAAGCAAAGACTGGATTCTAATCCTACTAAAACTTCACAACATGACACTTTTAAAACAGTTATCTATCAGCAAATACATGATGTTACCAAATGCTTCTCTCACAGTGATCCCAAATACACACTAACTCACAGTGTGATTCTAGACCAGCACCACTATCCCTATGAGTTTACCAAAACTCATTCACTACAGTGCAACTGGTAAGGGAACTGCAGACAATCTACATATTTCAGGACTGCACTTTTCTGTCAAAGCCTGACTCATTTAATCAAATCATAAGCCATAACTGTCTTCTAATGCTACTAAAACTTCACAACATGACAAGTTAAAACGGTTATCTGTCAGCAAATACACGATGTCACCAAATGCTTCTCTCACAGTGGTTCTCAAATGCACACAGACTCACTGTGTGATTCTAGACAAACAACACTATCCCTTGCACTATATCAAAACACATCTCTTCATCTAGACGTAGTACTACATCTTAGTATAGAAACATAACATAACTCATTTTCACAAATTCATAAACAATGACTGGTTTCTAATTCTACCAAAATATAAAAACTGCACAGTTATCTGTTTACAAACACATGAAAAACACAAATGCTTATCACAGAATGGTTTCTACATGCACACGCATTGTAGAGAAAAAAAGTACTCCCTACACTTTAGCAGAAAAAATACATTAGTCTGATTAAAATAAAAATAGTCTACATACATCCCCTCACAATTAAATACCTCATCTTTCAAGTTCTTTTGTAGATTAAGAAGTATATAAATCACTCACCATATTTTCTTTTACAGAATCTCTGCACTGTGCACCTCTCAGCAAAAGCAAAGAATGAAAAAGTTTCCCTTTCATTTTCCACACATATACATGTAAACATCAAATCACAATCCTTCGCACATAAACTCAAAAGCAATCACACATTTCTATTGGTTAAACATTTCAACCCTTTCCAACTGAAATACATTTCAACCCTTCCCCCAATCTGCCTTCTGCCTGTTACCATAGAAACAGGTCATGGAACACTGCACTGAGCTCACAGGTCACAAGCTCAGCACACAATGTTCCGACACAAGACAGGAAGTGTGCTTGACTTTTCAACATATCAGCTTATCATATTTTATGTTTCTTACAATCTGTTTTTGGTTAACCAATAACAATCATACCTTTAAAAAACAGAAATATACACCCTACCTTTCAGTGTAGAAAGTTGTCATACAACCAATGATTTCTTGTCGTTTTTTCAAAAAACGTTGCCGTGGATCCGCACACCCACCGCAAGAGGATCCGTGCATCCAACGCGAAAGGATGCGCGCATGGTGCGCGCATTTCGCCGTTTTTTTTTTTAAAAAGGGGGGCCCCCCTAAGCACATCTAGAGGGTCAGAGTATTTCCACTCTGCCCCCTTTATATGTTTTACACACTTATTCCCCTTGCATCTTCAGCCTCGCTTCTACCGAGACAGGAAATGTCCGCCAACATTTCCTGGTTTCGAATGTAGAAAGATACTCGACAGCCAATTAGCATTCAGCGCGCGATCAGGAAGGTGCGCGCTCGGTTCGGGGAGGTTGCGTGCTCGGTTCGGGGAGGGTGCGCATACGGTGTGGACACGGTCCGCGGATCCTCCACGACCATAGATATCACTAACTTTTTTACCCTAATTTTCTCAGGAACTACTGAACAGATTTACACCATATATGCAAAAGGCATGAGTCCGAACTGAGGATTACCTCTTTGCCAAATTTGGTGTCATTCTGTTCAGCGGTTCGGGCTGTAGCTGCGACAACAGATCCTATGGGAAATTGCATGGGGAAAACGTGTTTTGGGACCCCCCTTTTTTCTCGGCCCCCGCTTGATGGATCACCGCAAAACTTTCAGGGTAGGAGCGGAGCGGAGTGGGGCAAAAGTTTGGAAAATTTCACGAGGATTCGTCAACCGGTGCCAAAGTTATTCCAAATAGAATGTTTCGGATTTCCTATGGAAAATAGGTCCTAACTATAACTATCTTCTGGCGACCGCCAGTAGGTAATATAAACATACATATATATAAATGCATATGCATATATATGCATATATATATATATATGTGCATATGTGTGCGTGTAGAGAGAGGTAGAGAGGTAGAAGTGAAGAGGTAGAGAGGTAGAGGTAGAGAGGTAAAGAGGTAGAGGTGCAGAGAGGTAGAGGTGTAGAGAGGTAGAGAGTAGAAGAGAGAGGTAGAAAGAGGTAGAGAGGTAGAGAGTAGAGAGTGAGTAGTAGAGAGTAGTAGAGAGTAGTAGAGAGAGTAGCAGAGAGTGAGTAGTAGAGAGTGAGTAGTAGAGAGTGAGTAGTAGAGAGTAATAGAGAGTGAGTAGTATAGATTGAGTAGTTGAGAGTAGTAGAGAGTAGTAGAGATTAGTAGAGAGTGAGTAGTAGAGTGAGTAGTAGAGAGTGAGTAGAAGAGAGAGAGTAGTAGAGAGTAGTAGAGAGTGAGTAGTAGATTGAGTAGTAGCGAGTAGTAGAGAGAGAGTAGTAGAGAGTAGTAGAGAGTGAGTATTAGAGAGTGAGTAGTAGAGTGAGTAGTAGAGAGTAGTAGAGAGAGAGTAGTAGAGAGTGAGTAGTAGAGAGCAGCAGAGAGTGAGTAGTAGAGAGTTGTAGAGAGTGAGTTTTAGAGAGTGAGTCGTAGAGAGAGAGTAGTAGAGAGTGAGAAGTAGAGAGTGAATAGTAGAGAGTAGTGCAGAAGTAGAGAGTGAGTAGTAGAGAGTAGTAGAGAGTAGTAGAGAGTGAGTAGTAGAGAGTAGTAGAGAGCGAGTAGTAGAGAGCAAGTAGTAGAGAGTGAGTAGTAGAGAGTAGTAGAGAGACACTGTAGTAGAGAGAGTAGAGTAGTAGAGAGTGAGTAGTAGAGAGTAGTTGAGAGCGAGTAATAGAGAGTGAGTAGTGGAGAGTGAGTAGTAGAGAGTAGCAGAGAGTGAGTAGTAGAGAGTGATTAGTAGAGAGTGAGTAGTAGAGAGTAGTAGAGAGAGTAGTAGAGAGTGAGTAGTAGCGAGTAGTAGAGTGAGTAGTAGAGAGTAGTAGAGAGTGAGTAGTAGAGAGAGTAGTAGAGAGCAGTAGAGTAGTAGAGAGTGAGTAGTGGAGAGTGGGTAGCAGAGAGTAGTAGAGAGCGAGTAGTACAGAGTGAGTAGTAGAGAGTGAATAGTAGAGAGTGATTAGTAGAGAGAGAGTAGTAGAGAGTGAGTAGTAGAGATTCATAGAGTGAGTAGTAGAGAGTGAGTAGTAGAGGGTGAGCAGTAGAGTAGTAGAGAGTGAGTGGTAGAGAGTAGTAGAGAGTGAGTAGTAGAGAGTGAGTAGTAGAGAGTAGTAGAGAGTGAGTAGTAGAGAGTAGTAGAGTAGTAGAGAGTGAGTAGTAGAGAGTAGTAGAGAGTGAGTAGTAGAGAGTGAGTAGTAGAGAGTGAGTAGTAGAGAGAGAACAGTAGAGAGTAGTAGAGTATGAGTAGTAGAGTAGTAGAGAGTAATCAGTCAGTGTCAGTCTGTGTCAGTCAGTGTCAGTCAGTCAGTCAATGTCAGTCAGTCAGTCAGTGTCAGTCAGGGTCATTGTCAGTCAGAGTCAGTCAGTCAGTGTCAGTCAATCAGTGTCAGTCATGTCAGTCAGTCAGTCTGTGTCAGTCAGTCAGTGTCAGTCAATCAGTGTCAGTCAGTCAGTGTCAATCAGTGTCAGTCAGTGTCAGTGTCAGTCAATCAGTGTCAGTCAGTGTCAGTCAGTCAGTGTCAGTCAGTCAGTGTCAGCTAGAGCAGCTCTGCTGACCTGGTTCTCTGCCTCTAAAGCAGCTCTGCTGACCTGGTTCTCTGGCTGTAAAGCTGCTCTGCTGACCTAGTTCATAGGCGACAGAGCAGCTCTGCTGATCTGGTTCAATGGCTCTACAACAGCTCTGCTGACCTGGTTCTCCGGCTCTAAAGCAGCTCTGCTGACATGGTTCTCTCCCTCTAGAGCAGCTCTGCTGACCTGGTTCTCTCCCTCTAAAGCAGCTCTACTGACCTGGTTTCTCTGGCTCTACAGCAGGTCTGCTGACCTGGTTCTCGGCCTCTAGAGCAGCTCTGCTGACCTGGTTCTTAGGCTCTAGAGCAGCTCTGCTGACCTGGTTCTCTGGCTCTAAAGCAGCTCTGCTGACTTGGTTCTCTGGCTCTAAAGCAGCTCTGCTGGCCTGGTTCTCTGGCTCTAAAGCAGCTCTGCTGACCTGGTTCTCTCCCTCTAAAGAAGCTCTGCTGACCTGGTTTCTCTGGCTCTACAGAAGCTCTGCTGACCTGGTTCTCTGGCTTTAGAGCAGCTCTGCTGACCTAGTTTTAAGGGTCTAGAGCTGCTCTGCTGACCTGGTTCTCTGGCTCTACAACAACTCTGCTGACCTGGTTCTCTGGCTCTAAAGCAGCTCTGCTGACCCAGTTCTATGGATCTAAAGCAGTTCTGCTAACCTGGTTCTCTGGGTCTAGAGCAGCTCTGCTGACCTGGTCCCTTGGCTCTAAAGCAGCTCTACTGACCTGGTTCTCTCCCTCTAAAGCAGCTCTGCTGACCTGGTTCTCTCGCTCTAAAGCAGCTCTACTGACCTGGTTTCTCTGGCTCTACAGCAGCTCTGCAGACCTGGTTCTCTGGCTCTAGAGCAGCACTGCTGACCTGGTTCTTGGGCTCTAGAGAAGCTCTACTGACCTGGTTCTCTGGTTCTAAAGCTGGCTCTAGAGCAGCTCTGCTGACCTGGTTCTCTGGTTCTAAAACAGCTACGCTGACCTGGTTCTCTCCCTCTAAATCAGCTCTGCTGACCTGGTTCTATGGCTCTAAAGCAGCTCTGCTGACCTGGTTCTCTGGCTCTAGAGCAGCTCTGCTGACCGGTTCTCTGGCTCTAAAGCAGCTCTGCTGACCTGGTTCTCTCCCTCTAAAGCAGCTCTGCTGACCTGGTTTCTCTGGCTCTAGAGCAGCTCTGCTGACTTGGTTCCCTGGCTCTAAAGCAGCTCTGCTGACCTGGTTCTCTCCCTCTAAAGCAGCTCTTCTGACCTGGTTCTCTGCCTCTAGAGCAGCTCTGCTGACCTGGTTCTCTGGCTCTAAAGCAGTTCTGCTGACCTGGTTCTCTGCCTCTAGGGCAGCTCTGCTGACCTGGTTTCTCTGGCTCTAAAGCAGCTCTGCTGACCGGTTCTCTGGCTCTAAAGCAGCTCTGCTGACCTGGTTCTCTCCCTCTAAAGCAGCTCTGCTGACCTGGTTTCTCTGGCTCTAGAGCAGCTCTGCTGACTTGGTTCTCTGGCTCTAAAGCAGCTCTGCTGACCTGGTTCTCTCCCTCTAAAGCAGCTCTGCTGACCTGGTTCTCTGCCTCTAGAGCAGCTCTGCTGACCTGGTTCTCTGGCTCTAAAGCAGTTCTGCTGACCTGGTCCCTTGGCTCTAAAGCAGCTCTACTGACCTGGTTCTCTCCCTCTAAAGCAGCTCTGCTGACCTGGTTCTCTGGCTCTAAAGCAGCTCTGCTGACCTGGTTCTCTCCCTCTAAAGCAGCTCTGCTGACCTGGTTTCTCTGGCTCTAGAGCAGCTCTGCTGACTTGGTTCTCTGGCTCTAAAGCAGCTCTGCTGACCTGGTTCTCTCCCTCTAAAGCAGCTCTGCTGACCAGGTTCTCTACCTCTAGAGCAGCTCTGCTGACCTGGTTCTCTGGCTCTAAAGCAGTTCTGCTGACCTGGTTCTCTGCCTCTAGGGCAGCTCTGCTGACCTGGTTTCTCTGGCTCTAAAGCAGCTCTGCTGACCGGTTCTCTGGCTCTAAAGCAGCTCTGCTGACCTGGTTCTCTCCCTCTAAAGCAGCTCTGCTGACCTGGTTTCTCTGGCTCTAGAGCAGCTCTGCTGACTTGGTTCTCTGGCTCTAAAGCAGCTCTGCTGACCTGGTTCTCTCCCTCTAAAGCAGCTCTGCTGACCTGGTTCTCTGCCTCTAGAGCAGCTCTGCTGACCTGGTTCTCTGGCTCTAAAGCAGTTCTGCTGACCTGGTTCTCTGCCTCTAGGGCAGCTCTGCTGACCTGGTTCTATGGCTCTAAAGCAGCTCTGCTGACCTGGTTCTCTGGCTCTAGAGCAGCTCTGCTGACCTGGTTCTCTTGCTCTAAAGCAATTCTGCTGACCTGGTTCTCTCCCTCTAAAGCAGCTCTGCTGACCTGGTTTCTCTCGCTCTACAGCAGCTCTGCTGACCTGGTTCTCGGCCTCTAGAGCAGCTCTGCTGAGCTGGGTCTCTAGTTCTAGAGCAGCTCTGCTGACCTGGTTCTCTGGCTCTACAACGGCTCTGCTGACCTGGTTTCTCTGGCTCTATAGCAGCTCTGCTGACTTGGTTCTCTGCGCTCATGATGCACGCACCCGACTTCGCAAAAATATATTTAAAAATAATATAAGTTTATTATAAGTACAAATATATTATTTGTATGAATATCTTAGATAATCTCTTGCCCTAATATGTATATTAAAGACACATACATATAATTTTGGAACATACTTTTTTATCCGGGAGTCGCGCACCCAGCGTGCTTCAGCATATATATGACGTCACGCGGGAACCGCCACCGCGCAAGCATCTCGTACCGTAATACGCATGTGTCGCCAATGCGCGGGAGCAGGAGTCGCGGACTGATCGCATACCAATCGCGCACATCACGTCATATTAAATGTATATGATGTAACTGAAAAACACGCAGCCGTCGCACACTGTACATGGATCCTTCACAACTTTTCTAAAATGGCAGCAAAAATCCGCGCACCCACCGTGATGTGTACGCTTTGAGTGTGCGACTCCGAAAAAAATTTGGAAACATGTTTTTTGTAAAAAGAAAATATTATAGATATATTAAAATAAAAAATGAAAACAAAAAATTAATCAATATTTCAGTTTGAATGTTCTTAAAAAAAATTGTTTTGCACTTTTCAGAAAAATATATAATGTTATTTAATGAATAAAATATTTATAAATAAACAGTTAAAAAACTTTAGAAAATCAGTACAAAAAATAGATATAACTACTATCACACTTAAAAATTAGCATTTAAAAAACCTTTGAAATTCACTGAAAAAAACCATAGGTTTCAGTCACGTTATAGTTAGAAATTAGCATTTCAAAAAGCTTTGAAATACACTGAAAAAACCATAGGTTTCAGAGACGTTATAGTTAGAAATTAGCATTTAAAAAACCTTAGAGATTCACAGAAAAAACCATAGGTTTCAGGGGTGTTATTGTTAGCTGGCCATTTCACTCGTACAAAACCATAGAAATTCCTCCGTTATAGTTAGTTCTGTTAACTATAACTCGCTCGCCCGCAATGCACTGCTGATGATGTCACATATTACATCATTCATGCCCCCTGCCACCGTTCCATACCAGCCACCACTGGAGGTTGGATGAGTTCAATGTGTATGGTGCAAGGATGACTGACTGGGTCCTTCCAGTCTGGAAGGTGTTGATTCATCAGAGTGTGTGTCCTTGGAATGTGATGTTGTGTAGGCATGGGATGAGGATAGGGTGGGAGATCATGTCCTACGCTGCGGAGAGTTCCAGGAGGTTGAGGGCTGCTGAGTATCCCCCATCCAAAGTCATGTGGATGGTGAACATTTATTTGTTATAAGTCTAGTAGAAAAGTACATCAATCTCTGGCATTGCTGCAAGCCTTGCAGACAACAAAAACTCTGTATGACACTAAGGCCCTCATTTCGATATGCAGTAATTCACCCAGAGGATTAACTAGGTGAAATACCATATCTCGCAATCTTCAAGTTCCTCTAGTCCTGGAATTATAAGGTCCATAAACTTCGTACTAGATAATTCTGAGCCTGGAGACAATAGGCCTGTCTGAACTGCTGCAAATTTATGGGCTATGGGTAGCATCATAACCTTGTCCCAGCCTGACCCCTGGAAGCACTATAAGGAAACATACATAGAACCTCTCAGAGAGAGTTGCAAACCTTCTCATCACTACTGCCCCACCACCAGTAGCAGCTCTTTAATAGGGGCTTCATGGCAAAGCCCTGCCTCATATGAAGCCCCTCATATGCCTCTCCAGACACTGGGTATTATGTAATTTGACATGACATTTGTGATTTCATGTACACTGCTGGTGTGCAGGTCACCCCTCTCAGTCTCTCCATGCTCCTTGTGACAGGAAGTCAAGAAGAGGCTTAAGTGCTGAGGCACGATCTAGCTACACAGTGTTGTTTAAAAGCCCAGTAGTCCTTAGGTGGATGTCTGGATTGAGCATGAGAAGAGCGTAGTTCAACTGCAACCCCCTCACAAAAGCACAATATATTTTTTAGCAGGCATATTGCACATGCCTCAGGCAGTACAGTATATCTGCATAAATGTGACTGTCGTGGCGCAAATCAGTGCATCCCTGAGGCCAATGAGGAACCACAAAGTACAGCAGGGGCCAGATCCCAAGCACTGGTCCAGCTTCTTTTAGGGGTGTGCTTCACATCCTGTCAAGATGCTGGTAGAGAGATTGAAGTGGTTCTTCCCCTTTTCAAACCTGCCTTGCTGCTTTGTATGATTCCTTGTTGGAAATCATGGCTTGCTGGTCCCACTGTCCAGTGCCAGATTCCTTTTCTGCTGCTATCATGATGTTGCCAGGAAAGGGGGGCGTGGCCTGATACCGATGTAGACGGATGCGGACCTCGGAGCTCCTCAGTGGCTTGCCTCCGTTATCATAGATCCTGCGGTACTACAGGGGCCCCTAATCCCCCATCCTGCCTAGGAATATCTGGTGCCCTGGTGGGAGCTCCTCCGATGACGTGGGCGCCTGGACAGCGGAAAGCGGCATAATTCCTTCTCCCGTTGCAGTACTGGCCACGGCGGCCTAAGATGGCGGCCGTGGCTTAACGGAGAGGCCGCCTTACATTGCAGTGACTTGAGGGCTGCGCATTGCCCCTGCAGAGTGGCGGGGGCCCTGGCACTGACCCTGGTGCGGCGGCTGGCGGCAGCTTTGGTAGAACAGTGAAGTGCGGGGTGAGTGGAGCGCCGCGACCGGGCGCTGTAACCTGGCCCTGAGATGGCGGCTCGGAGCTGGCATGGAGGAGCGGCCTTAATCCTGAGAGCCAGCGGAGCGGACTCGCTGTCAGCGCTGACCTCTGCTTGACTTCTGCCGGGGACCGTCACGCTTGTGGGCCTCCTGCAGAGTGGTGTGTGCCTGCCGGGCGGCTTCTGCAGCGGTGCTGTGATATTGGCGGAAATGAGTGGCTGACCGGGAATGAAACCCCCTCCGCTGTATGGACGACGCTGATGGACAGTAGAGCTTGGCTCCGGTTCTGCTCACCATTGGATCGGTGCCCTGCTTCTCTCCCGGATTGCCCCACTTGACCTGCCCTTGGATGCGACAGACTGAATGGTGCAGAGTGCGGGGCTCATGAGCAGGGGCCGACCGCTTTGATAGTGGCAGTGGACTTTGGAGGTGCTGCCGGAGGCCCTGTCCTCGCTACCCCCGTGGAGCCCCCTGGCTCATGTTGCCCGCTTATAGGCGGGGGGAGCTTTAACGGGGTGGAGGCCTTGTAGCGGCCAATCCTGGAGCTATTTGTGTGAGCCGCTGGGCCCCTGAGGCACGCTGCTGCATCGAGGGTGACTTGTGGAGGTCTGGGGGGCCGGAGGTCCCTCATGAGTTGCTGGCTGTCACCTGCGATGCACTGGCTGCACAGCGCTACCTCCTTCCACCCTCCTAGCTGCAACCAGAGAGGAACGAAGTCCAGCCCCTGGACTCTCCTGGCCTGTTCGCCGCCGGGGCTGTGTGCGGCTGCCCTGCACACCAACTCTTCCTTGGGACTTACTCCGCTTCACCTGATTTGCTGGACGATTCGGATATATCATTTAAGCGCAGTTGGGACTGACGACATCTCGCGGCTGGTGGTGGCTGGTGTGGCCCCGGACGAGCGGCTGGGATGGGCCATGCATCACGGAGAAGGGGGTTTGCTGTCCTCCGGGAAGAGGATGGGGGCACCAGGCTGGAGACCAGGACATCGAGACGCTAACCACCGATGTGGAGGCTCCTAGAGGCCCTACTTTGGCGGATATAATGCAGGCCATCACTGCATCCCAGGAGGCCCTCGAAACGAAGATAGACACTATTAGAGGGGATCTCGCTTTGCTTAAGGATGATCATAAGAAGCTGAAGGAGCGGGTGAAAGCGACTGAGAGGACATTGGAGGAGGTACCAAACAAGGTGACCAACTTGCAGCACTCCTTGAAGCAGATGGAGAGCAGGGTTCGGATTCTGAAGCTGAGGGCAAAGGACAGTGAAGGGCGCTCTCGCCGGAATAACCTCCGCATAGTGGGAGTTCCAGAATGTGCGGAAGGGGATGATGCTGTCCGATACTTGGAAGGCTGGCTCTGGTCGGAGGTTGCCCCGGAGGGGCTATCCCCGTGTTTTGCCCTTGAGGGAGCCCACAGGGTCCCGGCTAGGCCTCCTAAACTGGGAGCACCCCGAGACCGATGGTGGCAAGATTGCTGCACTACAGGGACAGGGACCACCTCCTGCATCGGGCCAGAGAGAAGCAACATCTACAAATAGATAACTCCAATGTGATGCTCTTTCCGGACTACACCAGGGAGGTTCAAGGGCAGCACGCCTCCTTCGTTGCTCTTAAGCGGAAATTGCCTCAACTCCACATTCCTTATGCAATGCTTTTCCCAGCGTGGCTGCGGGTGGTGGACGGTCCCAGCACGCTCATTTTCACCACCCCGCAGGAC
Source organism: Triturus cristatus (assembly GCF_964204655.1). NCBI lineage: Eukaryota > Metazoa > Chordata > Amphibia > Caudata > Salamandridae > Triturus > Triturus cristatus. The sequence continues at coordinate 144,311,920 of NC_140584.1, forward strand.
GCGTGGTAATGGCTGGAGACACGTCAGGCAATGTCGGGGGGGAGTTCGCCAGCGAGCAATGCGGAGAGGTGATCCCCTGATGCTGCGAGTCCTTCAAGGGCTCACATGCTACTAGACCGTCGGCTTGAACGAAACAGAGCTGTGCAGGTGGTGGTAGCGATCAGTCAGGGTGGAACCAGCCCAGCTTCTGCTTCCTCTAACCGAGTGCTGGAGGGCTCTGTGTCCTCTCCAGCTGGCAGCACAAATGGAGATTTCGAGCCTGAACTGCCGGAGGTCACTCTGCAGACGGTGTACTTGTTTGAGCTCTAATACAAGTATAAATCAAGGGATATATACCACCCGGTTGGCTTTTCCATTTTCTATATGTTCGATTAACTATGGATCAAATTATTGGACTCTCCAGTACTTATTAGCCTTGAAAAAGTCCTTTTGGATGAAACACGTGTTGGCTGTTTTGTACACATACTTGGTTTCAAAAGAAGAAATAATAAAGAAATATGGAAAGAAAATCCTGAAGCAATCTGTAGACTTCAATTTGATACATACAAACTAATAGTGGAAGCCAGCTTCTCTGGTTTAGTACTTTTTGTGTGTGCCTCGGCAAGTGCGTGAAAAGCTTGTGGATTCCAAAGGGCCTTTTTGTCTCATTTGGGGTTTGGTTTGTCTTTCAAAGGCAGAGGAGGATTTGTTGCCTGAGAGCACCTAAGATACTAATCAAGTGTGAACTACTGATTTAAATATACGACATAGTGGATGTGCATATACATTTCTGGCAAGTTTCTGCTTGGGTCCTTGTGTGTATAAAATTACCTTGGGGAGGGTGGCGGGACTCCGGGTGAATTGGACCAAGTCGTATTTGTTTCCTACTAGGCCAGACAGGATGGATCATCCGAGGGCAGGGGAAGTTCCGTGGGAATGCCGGTGTTTGCCGTATTTGGGGACTCAGATCTATCATGCTCCTGACGATCTTTTGGAGGGCTATGTGGGGCGGGCGGTGCGCGGATCGAAAACCTGTTTTGATTTCTGGGGGACTCTTCCATTATCTGTTGCCGGCAGGGTTGCCTTGGTGAAGATGGTCATTCTGCCCAGGTTTCTCTATTACTTCGGTACCCTCCCCGTTTGGATCCCGGGTAAGCTCTTTGCTCAGCTGAATACTTTGATTACGGGATTGATATATGGGGCTGGGAGACGGTGGGTTGCTCTGACCACCCTGCAGCGGCCCAGGGCAGAGGTGGGCCTGGTGTTGCCGGACCTAGAGGCCTATTATCATGCCGCGCAGCTTCAATGGTTTACGAAGTGGGTGGCGGGTCATATTAGTCGCCCGGAGGACCAGGGTGGGTCGTATCTGAGTTGGCACCTTTTGTCCTGTGTGCTGCTACGAGCCCCGTTGAGAGGCGACTCCCTGCCACCAGATTTGTGGATGGTGTGACAGTGCAGGGCCCGCCTGGCCAGGAGGGCACACGTTAAGACTCCTTATGTGCCTGATATCCAGCTGAGGATGTGTGAGGTGCTGCCTCACAGGGGAGATTGGAGCAAGTTGCTGGACTGGAAAGAGGCGGGAGTTACGGCAATAGGTGACCTTTATGAAGGTGGTAATCTTCTCCCTTTTAATGACCTCAGGGAGCGGCATGATCTCCCGCGGGGGGGCTTTCTCTTGCATGCGGCCCTGACAGTGGCTATCAGGAAGCACTGGCAAAAGGGACTGTTGGAGCCAGATACGTCTCTCGCTTGTCAATATTTAGTGATGGCGGCAGGCACCTTTAAAGCGGTGACCTGCCTCTACCGACGGATCACTCGATATCTGCGCCAACCCCTGATGGCATTGCAGCTCAAGTTGGAGGTGGATCTGGGGGAACCCATTGCAGAAAAACCTTGGGAGGCGATTGTAGAGCGGCCGTGGAAATGTTCTCGGAATGCGCGCTTCCAGCTCATCCAATTCTATGTTTTCCATAGGGCCTACCTCACGCCTAGTAAAATTGCTGAATATTTTGGGGTGTTGGCCACTTGTCCCCATTGTGACCAGGACGGGGCGAGTTTTCTTCACATGTTCTAGGACTGTCCGCAGGTGGGAGACTTCTGGAGAGAGGTGACGACTGCTTTGCTGACTGTGACGGAGAGTGAACTAACTGTGACACCAAGGGTCTGCTTGTTGCATTGGTTCCCACACACTGCCAAGAATCAGGTCACCAGCAGGTTCATTGACCTGGGGTTGGTCTTGGCTAGGAGAGAAATTACTTCCCACTGGAAGGCGAGGCAGGGGCCTAGTCTAGTGCGTTGGAATAGGGAGCTGGTGAAATGGCCAGAAAGTAAAGGGAACTATAGATTAAGTATGGCTCAGCGTAATGGAAGCGAGAAGTCACTGGAAATGGCCCAGGCATGGGTGGCACTCCTGGAGCTGACCAAGCATCCGACTGTGGAAGACGAGGATGCCCTTGATGAGAGGGATGTGGCACGGACCCCTTGAGCAACCCTTCCCGCCTGCAGGGGTACAGTGCACGAGGAGACCGCTGGGACCATGATAAGAAGCTTCCCCCTGTGTCTTGGTCCACTCACTACCACGCCCTTTGAGGTAGGGAGACTGAAGGTGGTACGGGAGTCTTATTTGCCTTCTTGAATATCTTAGAGACCGGCGACATTGTTGGGATGGGGGTTCCTATGGGGGGGTTTCGAAAGTGAGAGTGGTGGGAGGGGGTCGGGGTTGTTCTTGTTGCTCCACACCATTGGACTGGATCAAGCATGCAGATGGACTGCGCTGTATCACGGACGCCTTGTGGGGGGATGGATGAGACTCTGTAGTCAGTTTGTCATGGTATCCGTAGTACTTCATGCTGATTTCCTCCATTGGGCGCTCAGTGGACCGCAGGATTGAATGTATGTTTTCTGAAAATCAATAAGAGTCTGTTTAAAACAAAAAAATGATGCTGCCAGGAAAGGTAAGTACAAAAATGTTACTTCTCTGTGGATGTGTGCTGATGTGATTGTGAGTGTGTTTGTGAGTGACTGCGAGTGAATGAAATTTAGTGACTGTGTGAGTGTATTTGAGAGTGTCAATAAAATGGAAATTGAATTTGAATTTGAGAGAGTATTCAAATAAGTGAAAGTGAGTGAGGGGGAAAGAGTGAAGAAGTGTGAGTGTGTCAAAAAGAGTTAGTTACTGGGGATTTTGCGAGGGCATTAAAGTGAGTCAGGGGTATAGCTATCAATGGTGTGCAGCTGGTGCAGTTCCATCAGGCGCCGGAGTCAGTAAATGTGAAAGGGTGAATGTGTAAGTGTGTTTGTAGGTGAGAGTGAGAAACTGTGAGAATGAATATGTTTGTGTGTGAGTAACCGTGAGCGGGAGTGAGTGGGAGTGAGAATGAGTAAGTGAGAGAGTGTGAGTTACAGTGAGTGGGGAAGAGGGTGAATGTGAGAGAGGGTGAGTGAGAAGTGAGAGAGAGTGAATGAGTAAAAGTGTGTTTGTTTGCATATTTTACAAGTGTTAGTCTGCCTCTGGCCATGGCATAATCCACATAATTCTAGCTGTATGGCAGTACCTAAGGTAACATACTGCCTCATGTCAATTGGAGATAATTCTTGCTATAAGGAAGAACACCAATGGTAAAATGTTGGCTCTGACATACTAGAGGTATTTCATGGCATGTGGCCTCGGTGTAAAAATGCTGGTGCCTGCATACGGGAGGTCATATTTGAAATGGGCACATCCATAGGAAAATGCTGGCGCTGGTAAGTTTTGGCATAAGAGAGAGCATCCATGAAAAAATGTAGGCCTGAACATACTGGAAGAAATACCTGACATAAGGGAACACCTATGGCACAGTGCTGGTGCCGGCATACTGAAGGCATTTCTTTGCCGTAGAGTGGGCAGCTTTTGCATAATGGGGCCACGGGGAGGGTTGGTGGAAGCAAGCCACAATAGGGTGCTGGCTCTGAAATACTGAAGGCAATTTTTGCCAAACGGACCACCAATGGTATATTGGCAATATCGATGGCGAAATTCTGATACTGGAATATTGTATATAATTCTTGGCATAAGGGGGTAGCCGTACCGAAATGCTGGCTTTGGCACAATGAAGGTAATTTTTAACATACCGAAAATTTTCAAGGCACATTTTGAAAAGAATGGGGTGAACTCCTGGCAAGTATTACACCCACCACTTTCATAGATCACCAGCCTCCACTGCCCATCATTCAACACCCAACACCCAACCCACATTGACTCTCCCACTAACACTTTCCTCCTGCTCAGAGCAGACAGAAAATATTAACGCAGTTTCCTCTGGAACTGGGGAAAACTGCTGAGAAAAGACCTGCTGTTAACAGACATTAGCAGTTGCTTCCTATTCCATGGGAAAAAACTCGTAAACTTCTGAATTTTGTGCAGAGATACTGATTACAATTATAAATTCAAGCAAACCTAATAGCCCTGCACCAGGTTCAGAAGTATAAATAAAGAGAGCATATGTGGTCTAATGTAATCCTCCACCAAACAGGCGCCCAATGTATATCTTCATTGGTGTGCAGAATGGTTTGCGCTTGCTTTCAAAGAATTGTCAACCCCTGACAAAAGGCAGTGGGGTGGCATGCGGAATTCCAATTAGAAATGGGATGTATGTTTCAACAATAGAGTTTACGAATTTTAAACATAGGTAATGCTTTACTCTTTTATTACTTCAGAGAGTTGTATACCATGCTTCATGTTTAATGCAAGAGAGAGACAGTATATCACTTGAGGGCTGGATTAAAATGCAGGAGATTAGTGTGTGCAATGCTCCCTGCTGGTATTAAATCGTATAGAATAAACTACGGGTCATCTTTTAAGTGTCTCAAATTTAGAGCAGAAGGCAGTCCAGAAAGACAAATACTTCGGGGCAAATTTACAAGCCCCTCGTGTCATTTTTGCGCCGCCGTTGCGTCACATTTTGTGACGCTGCAGCAGCATAACAATGCGGCCCATTTACAACGTGACGCATCTAGGGAGATGCATCATGTTGTAAAGCCCTGCGTCACAATATACCTGCATCAGGTATCATGTATGCAGGGTGGGCGTTCCAATGCAAAAAAGCCTCGTAGAAGTGACCCAGTGAAATCTACAAGATTTCACTGAGCCACTTCTAGGACGCCACTGCATCAAATTCTTACGCCTGCTTGAAGCAGGCGTAAGGAGTGATGCAGCACAATGAGGGTAGGCCTTCACCTGCATTGCTGGTGTTGCGTCATGCTTGCGACACAACTCCAGCAATTGGTGACTTTTGCGCCAACAGATGCGTCATAATTTCTGATGCATCTGTCAATCCTTGCGCCATGGTGCGCCGTATTGTAAATATGGCGCATCCATAGCGGCACAAGTGTTTCTCAGGGTGGCGCAGGGAAAGTGCCGCATCTCTACAGATGCGTCACTTTCTTGTGAATCTGCCCCTTCAGATGCAAAACATGAATATGTATGAAAGCAGGGCATGCAGTAACGGTAGGTGTACAGAAGATCTAAAGCAGGAATTATTAGTCACGATGTGTGTCGTAGCCAAATGCCGAGACCGTTAACCATAGCGATAGACTCACACATTGAAAAAGACAAATTAGCACCACATACACAAGTTTTTTCGTAACTTCGAAATTCGCTAAATTAAGGGTTCCCAGAGTTGCTTCTGTGCTGCCTGGCCCCTATAAACCACAAGTAAGAGTATATAGCCCATGTGTACTAACACAGTGTTCAATAGTCATAGAATGGGTAAAACCCTTCGATACACGAGGCCCTAATTAATTCTGATGCAATACTTGCTCAGTTAATAGGGATGTTGGATGAGCCTCAGGCACGTCAGCAAAAATCAACAAAAGTAGTGGAAAATAGAGTCCACTTTGTGCGAACTAAGGGGCAGATTTACAAGAAACTGATGCATCTGTATAGATGCGTCAGTTTCCCTGCGCCTGCGTGAAGAACCCTTGCGCCACCATAGATGCGCCGTACTTACTATGGTGCAAGGATTGACAGATGCGTCAGAAATTCTAATGCATCTGTTGGCGGAAAAGTCACGCAGTGCTGGAGTTGTGCCGCAAGCACGACGCAACTCCAGCAATGTGTATTGCGGCCTATTTCCAATACACTGCGTCACTCCTTATGCGTGCTTCAAGCAGGCGTAAGGTTTTGAGGCAGTGGCATCCTAAAAGTCATGCAGTGAAATCTTGTAGATTTCACTGCGTCACTTTTACGAGGCTTTCCTGCATGGGAACGCCTACCCTACATACATTTTACCTGACTCAGGTATAATGTCACGCAGGGCTTTACAACGTGACGCATCTCCCTTGATGCGTCACATTGTAAATTTGATGCAATTTTCATGCCACCGTTGTGACGCAACAGTAGCGCAAAAGTGTTGCAAGGGGCTTGTAAATCTGCCCCCAAGAGCAGCTGTGAAATCTCCAGGCTCCATGGTTGGCTGGACCTACAGTGGCATGATAGCATGCCTAAGACATGGTGGCACACCGCTGGCCCATTAGGGAATTCACAACCGAAGATACTGCTGAGCCCACCCCAGGCGAGAAACCTCATCCTGGTCAACAGGGACAGCGTGGAGGTGAGCTATGGCCTACCATCCACATTTGCCCACATCCTAAATCACAAGAATTAATGAGATTTAGGTATCTCTTGACCTACCAGACTTTTACTAAGTTTTACTAAGTTCAACTTGCGGAGTTTATGCCCCCTGGGAGTGGCCAGCAAAGGGCTGAGAAGGCTATTTTTAATTGAATGCTCATGCAGGAGAGGAAGGCTCCTGTGAGACTAACTAAAACACAATAGACACAATAAACAATAATCTGACTGCAGCAGGGATCCTACTGTGGGCTTATTAGTGTATTATATCGATGAATGGCATAGGCTCAGGACTAGTAATATATTTCAGACATTTTCCACCATAACTGAAGGAGCAGCTTTTAAAGGGAGACTTTAGAGGAATATCTTTGTAGTCGTGTGTTTAACATGTGTCATTCTTAGCAAATAGTGCAGTGAATCGGAAAAGGCCCAATGGATTATACAGAAAATGTTTCCATACATTTCATTATAAGAACACCAAACGAAGGGGCAGATTTACAAGCCCCTTGCGTCACTTTTGCACCGTCGTTGCGTCACTTATGTGACGCAGCGGCAGCGTAAAAGTTGCGGCCCATTTACAACGTGACGCATCTAGGGAGATGCGTCACGTTGTAAAGCTCTGCGTCACATTAAACCTGCATCAGGTTTAATGTATGCAGGGTGGGCGTTCCGTCACCGGAAGCCCCGTAAAAGTGATAAGTCACTTTTTCGGCCCTGCTGCGTCAAAACCCTGCGCCTGCTTGAAGCAGGCGTAAGGAGTGACGCAGCATGTGAGGCACAGGGCGCCCCTGAGCATTGCTGGAGTTGCGTTGTGCTTGCGACACGACTCCAGTAATGCATGACTTTTCCGTCAACAGATGCGTCAGAATTTCTGACGCATCTGTCAATCCTTGCGCCATGGTGCGCCGGATTGTAAATATGGCGCATCCATGGTGACACAAGGATTTGGCATGTTGGCGCAGGGAAAGTGACGGATCCCTACAGATGCGTCACTTTCTTGTATATCGGCCCCGAAGAAAGCATGAGACATCCTGAGTTGGAATCAGGCAAACCGACACCTGCGGTACAATCCCGACAGGGGAGCCCACTAAGACAAGACGCAGAAAGGAATTTAGCACAGATGCAACCAGCTGAGTAAAATAAAACAAGATAAGGGAGCATCGGAGGTCAATGGGGATGGATAGCAACAGGGGGGATGGGAATCAACTCTCTAATAGAAAAGTGGCACCCCACACACATGCAACGGAACATCAATAGTGACCTGCAGTTGGGCAGCGGGAGGGGGGGACTTATTCCTGGAACAGATAAATAACATACTGATGTGATGAATGTCAATTTGCGTATGTAAATGTTAACCATCGGACATCCGCCAAGAGAAATGTTGTACATGAAAGCGCATACTTAACCTGAAAAGGAAATAAAATCTGTTTATTAAAAGAAGACCACCAAATGAAGAAGTCAGGCTATGATTTAACCGACCTTGCAAAGATTTAGCAGACATATGGTAGCATAAATTAGTAAGTCCAGGTAGATATTCTAATGAATACCCTCACCTAGTGAGGAAAGGGAATAGTCTATTTTAGCAGTTCATATTGACAGAAACAGGTTTTTGCAGCTACACTGATCTGATGACTCAGTAGAAGTCAACAGGAATGCCCAGGGGATGGACTGCTGTCGAAATATATGTCTCTAGATAGGGACCAGAAACAAGAGTATCAACTGAGAATCCAACTAGGGTGAGCAGTATTTGAAATATTTAGGGATGGGGATGAGGAAACACTTCCCTGAGCATCTAGGAAAGTAGATGAGAGTCAGACATTAGGATGTATCATTCCCATTCGTAAACAAGAGATGTGAAATTTGCACACCAACTGATTTGCAAAGAGCAATGCATTTTGGAATGGAAACTCTTTACAGATAAGGCGCATCACCAATTGGCTATTTACAGTGTGTTGCAAAACGACCTTCCTAATGATTCTAACTTAGGCAGGTTGCAATTTGTGACCCCTAGTCAATGTCTGGCACTGCAGGGATGGAGGCCTGCAAGGGGCAGCAGATCTCCTCTCTGCATCTGCTTTTGGAACGGTAACCATTTTAAGGTTTTGCCTGCAAAGTGCTTTCTCTATTGTATTTAATATATCTTAAAAGGGACTTACATCCCAACTTCCTTTCTTATTGGGCCATGTGCTTGTCACTTTATTTTTCCTCCTTTTCATTGGTTGTAGGCGTTTTATTTCCTGTTGTTCAAGTGTCTCTCGTCTGTGGAGAAGTGTAGCTCACTGGTTAGAGGAGGCATACCCTGAAGCAGAGGTCAGACCTGGGACCAGGGTTCGATACCCGACGCGGCAGGGTCCGGAGCCCAATTGTCCACGGACTTGATAATTCTCGCTTTGGTGCCCACTCTAAGCACGAGTTCACACTATGCAGCTCTGGGCAACAAGCTTGCTTAATCTCCACAACGGCCCCCCCCCGCGGCGGGATGCCTGGCTTTCACCTTGGGGATGCCCAGTACGGGCTATCTCACAGGGAAAAACCAGGACAGGTTCCCAATGCAAGCGCCGAGATGCCCAAGGGTAAGTCGAGCGCTATATAAGAACTCACATTCATTCAGTCTCCCGTGACCCAAGTACTCATTCTCATTCACCAATTGTCGTTTTGATGGATGGAACTATTTTAATTTACTTGCTGTACACACAGCGTTTATGGTTTACCTTTCATTATTTTCCCATGACTGCGTGCATGCTTTCAAACAGCATTTTCTTTGCTATGGACCACTGAACGCATTTAAAGTGTCCTTTCTCACAGCATTTTGTGGCCTTTCTACAGTGAGTGCACACATTTAAAGCATGCTTTCAAACAGCTGTTTCTTGATTTTCTCAGATGAATTTTTAAAATAAATAATTGTTCTCTTTCAGACAACCGTTCTAAAATAATATTTGCCTGGTTTCTTTTGAAGATGACTGCTTTGAATTAATATTTGCATGGCTGCACACATTTAAAGCTTGCTCCATTACACCTCGAACTGTTATCAGTTAGGACACCACTTGGATAGGAAAGGAATTTGATTCCCGCTCATTTCCCACCCTGCCTATAACCGAAAACATCCACAATTTTAGCCCCACATGCATGCCTTCCTTCTGGCTTGAATCACACTGGGGCGTGTGGCTGCTTCACCGTTACCTGTAGAGAACAGTCTACTTTGAAATATTTTTCTTGTTGCTTAGTGACTGGATTTAAAACCATGTTGGTGAACTTCTGATTTGTTTTTTGAGGACTGGGAATGGGCAAAAACATAGGGATTAAGGGTATAGCACAGCGAATTCTAAGCGCTGCATTTAAAAAAAAAAAAATGTTTTAGCCGATTTTGCATTGGACAGCCACACAAGTGAGGTATCATTTTACTCGGGAGACCAAGGGGAGAGCTGGGTGGTAGGACATTTGTGCCAGTACAGAGATCCCACACATAAATGTGTGGAAAAAGGAATCTTTCAGCGACATTTGAGGTTTGCATGGGATTCTGGGTAGGAAAACTATGGGGGATCCATGCAAGCCATACCTCCATGGACTCCCCACGGTGTCTAGTTTTCAGAAATGTGTGGGTTTGGTAGGTTTCCCTAGATGGCCGCCGAGCCTTGGGCCAAAAACCCAGGTGCCCCTCTTTGCATTTTGTGATAGGTAATTTTGATGTCTCCACAATACGTTTTGGGCCCTTGCCTGTGGCAGGTACTTGGCCCACCCACACGAGTGAGGTACCAATTTTATCAGGATACCTGGGGGAAAGCTGGGTGGTAGTAAATTTGTGTCAGCCCAGTGATCCCACTACTTTCCCACGCAGAAATGAGAGAAATTTGATCTTTTCAGCTAAATTTGAGGTTTTCACGGACTTCTGGGTAGGAAAACTTTGGGGGATCCATGCAAGCCATACCTCCCTGGACTTCTCTGGCAGTCTAGTTTTCAGAAATATCTGGATTTGGTAGGTTTCCTTAGATACCCGCTGAGCCTGGGACCAAAACGCCGGTGACCCCTAGAAAAACCAGGTCGTTTTGTGATAGATAGTTGGGCACCTGTGTTTTCGGTCCTGGGTTTGGAGACATCTAGGGGAACCTAAAAAACCCAGACATTTCCGAAAACTAGACACCCATTGGAATCCAGGGAGGTGTGGCTTGCATTGATCCCCCAACATTTTTCTTCCAAGAATTTGCTGCAAACCTCAAATTTAGCTAAAAAGTCACATTTTCCTCTAATATCTGTGTGGGTAAGTTGTGGGATCACCGCACTGTACAAACTTCCTACCACTCAGCGTTCCCCTCAGTCTCCCAATAAAAATGATACCTTAGTTGTGTGGATGAGCCAAGTGCCTATGACATGGAAGGGCCAAAAACGTGTAGAGATTGAGGGGGCCCAAAGCGAGTCCAAATGGGCATTGTGTTTATTAGATTTTAGGCTGATGCTACTTTGGGCACCCACACAAGTTGGGTATAATTTTTCTTGGGAAACCAAGGGGAATGCTGGATAGTAGGAAATTTGTGCCTGCACGGTGATCCTACAACTTACCCACACAGAAATTTTAGGAAAACGTGGCTTTTTAAGCAAATTTGAGGTTTGCGCAGGATTCTGGGTAAGAAACCCTGGGGGATCCATGCAAGCCACATCACCAGCCAAGAGTCTGTACATGCACACCACCATCCACACACACCACCAGCCAAGTGCCATTCACACACATCTCCAGCAAAGCGCCGTCCATGCACGCCACCAACCAAGCTTCATCCAAGTACACCGCCAGCCAAATGCTATCAATGCCCACAGTCAGCCAAGCAATATCCATGCACACCCCTAGCCAAGCGCCACCCACGCACTCCGCCAGTCAATCGCCATCCCCGCACACCACCAGCCAAGCAGGGCTGGACTGGGAACAGCAACCAGCCCTGGCAGATTGCTGATTGACTGCCCCTGGGAGGCGGGGTGCTAGTAAAAAGCTCCACTCCTGCTTTTTTTTACTGGGGCTCAATATTGCAGCGCTGCTGCAAAACTGGCCCCTAGTGACAAAACTGCCCCCCTGGCCAGAAAACCGGTCCCCACCCCTCTGGCCCACCAGGCAAACGTCCTGTGTCTGCTATGGACAGTCTCGACCTGCAGCCAAGTACCATCCATGCACACAGCCAGCCAAGCCCCAGTCCATGTGCACCACCAGCCAAGCACCACTAGGCAAGCGCCAATCTACACACACCATCATCAAGCACGAGTCCACCCACACCATTAGCCAAGTGCAGGTCCACACACACCGCCAGCAAAATGCCAGCCAAAGGTCAGTACACACAGACGGTCAGCCAAATGCCAAATGCCAAATGCCAGTTTACACACACACAAACTCTCCCTGGTTTCTAGTGTTTTTCTGCCCCCACTTTGGTGTAGATGAGAATAAAAATATCACCCAAAAAGTCAAAATGTGTGCCTAAAATAAAGTGAATGACCCTTACCTATTGGGCATCTCACTCGCATGCCCATAAACATATCCATAGTGCCTAGTGGGCTTTCTGCCCCTCCCCTGAGGGGAGCAGATAGGGGGCTAATGTCTCGATCTGCCTTCCGGGGGGGCAGAAATACTTTTTTGGCAGTGGGGGCATTTGCATGCCCGGTCTTGGCAACCACCACCCTATGTATAACAAAAAAAAAAACTCTGGGGCCTAGCGGGCTTTTTGTCCCCCCCCGTAAGTCATATTAGGGACAATTGCCCCAATCTGCCTCCCGGGGAAGGCCGAAAGACTGTGGCAACTTTGTTTGGGAGGGTGGGGGCATTGGCATGCCCATTTTGGGCAGCCCCTAAGTATAAAAAATAAATCCCTGGTGCCTAGTGGGCTTTCGCCCCCCCCCAGAGGGCAGATCAGGGGCTATTGCCCCATCTGCCGTCTACGAAAGGGTCAGAAAGACTGTGTAATTTCTTTGAGGGGTGAGGGCATTGGCATGCCCATTTTGGACAGCTTCCACCCCAATATACATACCAAACATCTGGTGCCTACTGTGCTTACTGCCCCCCCAGGGGCAGATCGGGGTTTTTGCCCTATCTGCCTCCCGAGGGGCAGAAAGACTGTGGAATTTTGTGGGGGTGGGGGCATTGACATGCACATCTCAGGCAGCCCCCAACCCTAAAAAAAATATGACAAATAATCCCTGGCATCTAATGGGCTTTCTGCACCCCCTGGGGCAGAACAGGGCTACTGCCCCATCTGTCTCCCAGAGGGGCAGAAAGACTGGAATTTTGCTGGGGGGTGGGGGCATTGGCATGTCCATCTTGGGCAACCCCCACCCGTGAATCAATATTTTTTTTAATCCCTGGCTTTGAATGGGCTTTTTCCCCCCTTGGGGTAGATTGGGGGCTATTGCCCATCTGCCCTCCAAAGGGGGGGCAGAAAGACTGAGTATGCCAGACTTTAATAGGGGGGACAAAGTCCCTTGCCCAAGAAGCTGCTCCAACCTACTTGGTGCCTAGTGGGTGGATCTCTGCTTGGGGATCGCTTTCCTGGGGTGATCCCCAAGCAGCGACCCACTAGGTAGGCGTACCAATGATACCTCTCCTGACTTTCTACGTGCTCGGAGGGCTGAGATAGCCCCCTGTGCATGTAGAGAGTGAAACGGAAACGAGCCTATCGGGTCATTTTAGTTTCAGTTTCAGTGCAATGGCGTCAGCGCGACATGCACGCTGATAGTCATTGCACAGAAACCAAAGAGACAGCCTCTGGAGCTGGGGAAGCCGTTTCCCAGCTCCCGAGGCTGTTGGGGGGGGGAAGGAAATCACTCTGGTGCCCACACCAGCGAGATTTCCAGTGCCATGTGCGATGACAGCCGTGAGCCGTCCTGCGCCACTGAGCACTGTGGCGCAGAACGCCTCCCGGCCGTACTGCGCATGAAAGGGGTTAAGTTGAAATCTGCTGGGCGGGCGGCAGCGACTCTTGGCGGTGTAGGGGTGCAGCAGTGGTGTGCCGCCTACTCCAACACTGCAAAAAGTCATAATTGGGCCCTGAGTGCAGATTGTTGGAGGTGTCTCCATATGCTTTGATTAAAATGATAGTAACAGCCTTGCATGGCTGTTGGGGATTTATTTTTCCAATGGCTTGAATCATGGCTTGCTCAAAGTCTAAGATTATTTTTGGGGTTAGCAGTTATTTGTTTTATGTTTAATTTAGTTTAGTTTAAGAGATCATAGTACCATGCTTGGTTTATATATCTGAGTAAATGGAATAGGACACATTTTGAAGGTCCCATCAATCATCCGGGTTTGACAGTGGATTAGTTGTAGTAAGTTATTTGCTGTAGAGAATGTTAGGATTTGTTTCTCAATGTTTATATTCTATGCCTTGTTATCTTCTCGGGCAGAAGGAGTATGGCTGGTGGCTTTTTTTGTTCATGCAGTTAAACATTTTAAAGTGGGTATAGGTGGTAGTTGGGTTGTGATGTGTTCAGGGACTTTAGTCAGTATATATTTAAGGATTTGTGTTGTGAGTTCCTGGGAGCTAGTGGTTGCTTCTCTTATATACTGCAATACCTCTTACTTCTATTTCTGTTATATTTGGGGGGATGGCTGTGCTCTCTTCCATGAATTACAACATCATATTTTATAGTTACCCTTCCAATCCTTCCATATAATTTGGTCTTTCCCTGCTACACAATTCCAGTGGCCCTAGTTATCATGCACTTGTAATTAGGCTCAATGGGTGTCTTTCACATTTGTGACAGAGTTCTGGTCTGAAAAAATCTAAATCAGGCCCTTTGTTCTGATTTATGATTTTAGCATATCCAGCATGCTGTCATATTGAGAGACATTTTAAGCAGGTTAAGGAATGTCTGATCTTGGGAAAGGAATTTCCTGTTCATGGTAAATAGTTGTGTGCCCCTGCATCGAGTGAACCAACTGCATGTAAAACTTGCATCCTGACTTTTCTTTGCTTCAGCTAACACAATAATCTGATATTTGCACTGCAACTTGGATCAGTACATGAAGAACTTTGTGGTCCAGAACCTATTCTGTGACCAGGAGCAGTGCACCAAGCATACCCTATATCTCCACATGGGATTGCTGTCCATGTCCTGGGTTGTTGGCTTGAAGTGGTGGTGGCGGCAGAGTACTGTTTATTTGAATGATAGTGCTAAAAAGACCTTATCACTTGTTCCATTTGATTTCTGTGCCTACAGGCCCACACTTGCAAATTCCACCTTTATGTCATACCCAGATTGTTGCTCTGAGACTACAATTGCATGTTGAGTGAGTGTACATCAAGCATGGTGTAACTGGTAGCAGGACTTCATGTTGTTGTGAGTGTATGGTTGATGGGACCAGCGGGATCCATTTTAGATTGCCATTGATTTCACATTGTACAAGATGGAGTTCCGAAGTGCAGCTTCCCCAGAGAGTGGATATGTGCTGCCCACATTCCTAAAGCCGAAGGAAGGAATCTTAGAGAATGAATTGTGATAGGATGGCAAACTGGCTGCATTTACAAATATTAAGGTTTTAGAAGGGGACTGCTGATTTTTCCAGCTCGAGCAATGATATTTTCTTAATAAAAGGGAAAATGGGGGTGTTGTTAGAGGGAAAGGAAGTTTCTAGGCAGGGTCTTCCACTATTGTCTCTCCCTTAATACTGCTTCAGCAGGGCTGATAACAGCAAAATTCAGAGATTTCACACTTCCTTGTGCTCGTGTTTTGATCCTCCTGCTTAGATTCAGCTTTGCTACTCCTTGATTTCAGAGCCATCAACTTCCTCAAAGACTGTGTTAGTACTACAGCCAGGAAGTGAAACTTGCAAAAGGAACCACCACAAACTGGTCACTGCAATTTAGGTAGTAGATCAGCATCATCTGTCTGAAAAATCATTATATAGGGGAGAGCAAACCATTCCACCTTGTGTTGGTTCCAACTTCTTCTTGACCAGGGAAGGGAGTGCTCTACAGAATTCTCAAAGACCTGCTGTTAACCAGGTCTGGTGTCTGTCTGAATGTCTTCTAGAGGTGAGAGGACATCACATGTAGTCTGCACAAGTTGCTGGAGAGCTATGGGTTTGTCCAATGACTGGAATCTTGCAGGCCTTCTCAGAGAAGGAGGGAGTGGGAGTAGCTCTGTAGGAGGAGAGACTGTCGAGGAGGAGATGCTTAGCGTGTTCCACAAGTTACCAGGGATCCCCCAATCTGACTGGCAAGCTACAAAAAGGAACCACAACCTCAAGCAACAATGTTCTGTCTGGAATCACCAGTATCGGCCCTTAAAGTTCTTCCAGTCCTGCAAAGCCCAACAACCATGCCATAGCAGAGGACCCCCACCGGCTTAGAGGCCACGATTGCCAAAGGCAATTGTTCACTATAGAGGCCTGGGTACCTGTTCTGCATCTAGCTTTATGACACGAGAGAAGGAGCCACTTCCCGCAATCCTTTACCCACTGGTTGAGATTCTGATTGTTTGACCACAAAGGGTGCACCACCAACCCCTGCACCAGACCACATCCAAGCAAACAGGTTAACACAAGCCTGTACCTAGAAACTGTGAAAGATTGTGAAAGATTGTGTCATGGATTCAAAGATAATTATGCAAGATAATTCTGCACATTAGAGTTGATCTAGATATCATACAAACTAGCCTATGAGTCAATGAAAATAGTACTTTCTCACATAGCCAAATTGTGAGCTTGCATGTGTTTCTGATTCATACCTATGATATTTTTCATTGTTACTAGAACTAGAAAGTCTAGTGTGAGATTACTGAGATTAGTGTACAACTTTGCTGGAGTTTCTTACTTGTGTTTTATAGAGCTCAGTAGCCGATCCCCATTAACATGTGTAGTATTTAATTTTGCTGTGAGATTAAACTACTTCTCTTTTTAATAAGACAAGAACTGGGGGGGATAGTAAATGATTGGGTTTGTTGTTTTACTGCTTGATGTTTGAGTCTCTACCCGCACACTACCACACTTAGAAGCCTTTCACTGCTCATTTTACCTATCCTGAGAGTCAATTCAGAAGGTTGTCCTGGGCCCTGCTGAAAGAGCCCTAGTAAGCAGTGACAGCTGCTCCTGCGAAGCAGCAGTGGGGCAGGGAGTGGGGAAGGAGGGAGGAGGGGTAGAAAAATAAAATAAAACAAACACTTACCTGTTGGTCGCCTAGGGGGCCACCACCGCTTCTCCTCTGTCCTGTTCTTGGCTTCTTCTGTGTAAACAGGAAACAGGAACAACCCAGGCTACCAGGCTCCATATAGCCTATCACAACGCTGCAATGCCAGGGAGTTGGAGCTTGGGCATGGAGAACATGTAAAATGCCCTGAGAGGGCTGTTCAAACCTTCATGCATACTTACATATGGCCGACCACTCCTCCCCCTGCTCTGAGAGCAGAGCAGATCCGCCCCACCGAGGTGCTGCAGCAGGAGCAAATAAAATAATACAACGCGAGTTATTATCATTTTGATTTTCCTTTTTTTTACTGCTAAAGGTAGTGGGGCGACACTCCTCTGTCTTAGTGGAGGAGCCACCGCTGATAGAAGGATAGGCAGGATAGTCTCCAGGACACCCGAGGCAAATGACTATAACAAGCACAATTGTGGTCTAGTTGCCCTTGCTTGGCTTTTGAAACCCCCTCACGATCGGACTCTTGAACAGGATCTGACAATAGATTGATGGTCTGGAAAAAATAAGTCAAATAGGTGTAGATTCTGTCGCTTAGGACGCGCCATGTCAAAGGATGAAATAAAAGCGAAATGTGACAGTGGAATATCAGTCCAGCTACAAATACAATCTCACCCATGAAGTTATGGATGTGCATTGGAAGTAGTATAAGTAAAAACAAAACAGTGCTGAAGGGTGAAAGAATACTCATTTTCAAAGCTAATACGAATCACTAGTGTCATGCCTGTAACCCCCGCATTGTACACACTCCAAACTGGCATGCAACCTTTTTACATGTGTACATCTAATAAATAGCCAACACGTGTTGTAGTTTTGTGGTCGATGTTGGCCGCAGTTTTATGACATGTATCATTATCTCTTTTCTTTCAATGCCCTGGTCATAATTTTATGATCCTGGCCCTAAATCACCATTGCGACTGTCATACATTGCTAGTCATAAATCATTTCTTTCTCAGAAATCATTTGGACATCTTAGATATGTAAACAACCCTGACAGTTCGTTGTTTTGCTCTTTTTCAGGCATAAATCATTTCTTGCCACTTTTGGGGACATGAAATTGTTCTGGTGGTTTCTACGCCCCATAGCATGTGGGGGGTAGCCTTTTCCCAGAGTTAGGCCCCAACTCGCTACCTTATTAGTCCCTTTTGTGCCCTGCCATTTGGCGGGTCTGGGCTGTGAGCACCATCTCCGTTTGCTACCACTTTGTCAGGCCTACTCACCCTGCCGTAAGGCATCACAAAGTGAGTGGCCTTCCTCCTACACACCACCCTGGCGGTGTGCCATCATTACCAACCATTGTAACCCTTTTGTTTTTTAGGTGCAGCCTCCAATGACATTGTGCCCCACAGGTTGCCCTAAAACACCTGCATTCCTTCCTACGTTAAGGGAGTCCCCATCCGGCCCATAAATCTCCAGGCGGCCTGGGTTGATGAGGCCCTGCCTGATGCTTTCCAGACCATTGATCTTACGAAATCTGCTTACAGTGATGTTCAGCTTCTTCCTTGAGTTTTCAACTGCCTTATCTGATTCGCCCCCGCAAAACCAGCCTGCTGATGAACTCGGACCATATGATGGTAGTGCTACCGAAGCACAGTGCTGCCTCCGTTAAATCTGTCTGGATGGCCTGGAGGAGCTCTTTACTCCCCATCTGGGCCAGTTTATTCCCCCCAAGGTGAATTATCAATCCATCTGGATGCCATGCCCCATCCGCCTGCAATTCCTTGAGTGCTGCTGACAGCTGGTTACATCTCATCCCCGGGCGTCCCCACCTTCGGATGCATGTGTTTATTGGACTGCCCTTCTGCTTATGGCCTCCGTGCTGCCACCATGAATGCATCCGTAATACAAATGAGTGGCCCACCACCCATACCAGCTGTGGGCACCTTCCTGCTGAGGCAATAATCACAATGTCAGGCAGCCCTGTGTTCCTGGGGTGTGCCTCCACACCCCCCCTCCATCATAAAGTTGCTAAGTCTTTCTACAACGGCTGTGGTCTCACATAAGTCCTGTATGCTTTGGACCGCCTCCTGCCGATAGCCTTGATCCCTGCCTCGGGTATCCCAAGCCAGGCTGCCGATGTCACCGCACCAATCCTAAATGAATCCGAGCCAAAGGCGACCAGCGGGAGCCCCGCTCTGCTCAGGGCTTGGTGCATGACAGCTGTGAACTGAAATTGACTTAAGAGGTTCCGATCACCATGCTTGAAAAGTCGGCCTTCCGCTGTGGGCTGTATCTCCATGTATGTTAAGAGGCATCAGACTGCGCAGTATCTGGGGTCCTGGATGCACTGTAGTCGTACTAGTGCCCCTTTACCAGCCTGGTCTCTTTTTGACCCTCTCAGGAGCAGTTCTACCTCCACCACACTGGGTCTGATGTCGGCTGCCTGTAGGTATCGCACCGCCGGACCTGTCTTTGCTGGCACCACAAGCCCGCTGAGTCTAAATGCCCCAAAGAATGTGATTGCAAAGGCAGTCTTAAACAGGGTTAGCTCAAATGTGTCCCTTGCTATTCCGTGGAGTGTGTCCATGAGTCTATGGGTTGCCTGGTGTCTGTTTTGCCCCCTTACAAGCGCTTCCATCCGTTCATTGCTATTTTAATGTAGTGACAGGCAGTGGGGTCCTGACCGGTGATTATCTTGGAGAAGTGTGCTAGTGCTGACAGGTGTGCCTGCACCTAGGATTTGGACCTTTTATATAACACGTTCTGTATGAACCGCTCAACATCCTTCGTTGTCTGGCCTGCATCTCCCAGTGTCTGGATTTCCCCTATTTGCATCACTGTCGCTGCGTATTTCCCGTAGGGCTTTGCTGCGTCCGGGGTGAGGGCCTGGTTCACTAGTACCAACAAGTCTGTCCTGCCAGGGCCCATAAATCCTGTGGGAAGGGGGTCATATCCCTTTCCACCCCCGGTGCCAGTTCCCTGAATCTGCTCATCTGGGCTCGTGAAAGGGCGCCGCCACTGCATTCTCCACCCCGGTACATGGCATGCCTTCAGATCTATGTTCCCCTCCAACTGCAATTTAACCAACTGATGCATAAATCTCAGTGTGTCAGGGCACCTGGCCATGCCCCTGTTGATAGTCTGTACCACCCCTTTGTTGTCTAACCAAAGCACCAGCTTCATGTTTCTCAATTTCTGCCTCCAGACTGCCCGGGCCTCTACAATGGGAAACAGCTCCAGAAATATGATGTTGCTGGTAAGGCCCTGCTTATGCCCGCTGTATGGTCATTGCCCCGCACACCACATGTCACCCAGCATTGCTCCAAAGCCTGTTCTACCTGCTGCGTCTGTGAACAGGGCTATCTGCCTGACTGTCACCTAGGCCTCTCTCCTTATCAAGAGCCTGTCAAAATATGCTACGAATGTTTCCGACATGATCAGGTCGCGCTTGACACCTGCCCCCAGCCTAACATGGTGGTGTTTGTGTGTGAGCCCAGCTGTTAGCTGTGTTAGGCGCCTGGCGAAGACCCTGCCAGCGGGGATGACTCTGGATGCAAATTTTAGCTTACCAATAAGCCTCTGAAGCTCACGGAGGGTTGGCTTCTCATTGCCGCACAAGGACCTTATCTCTTCTCTGAATTCATTTACCTTCTCATCGGGAAGTCTGGATGTTCCTGCGACTGAATCCATCTCAATCCCCAAGTTTGGTTGTGGGACCTACAGTTTTTTTCCACTGCTAATGGTACACGAATACCCTGGCTAACTCCTGGAATGCAGCCAGAGTGTCGCCACACATTGCTGACCTGTTGGGACCCACGAACAGAAAGTCGTTGAGGTAGTGCAGTTTGTCTCCCGTGGGGTGCTGGTCATGTACGGCCCACTCAAGGTAGGTGCTAAATTGTTCAAAGTAGCCGCAGGACACTGCACATCCCATTGGCATTGACTTGTCAAAATACATCCCCACTTCCCAGTGGAAATCCAAAAAGTGGAAGCTAACCGGAAGAGGAGGAGGAGGCGGA
Organism: Triturus cristatus; assembly: GCF_964204655.1. Lineage (NCBI taxonomy): Eukaryota > Metazoa > Chordata > Amphibia > Caudata > Salamandridae > Triturus > Triturus cristatus. The sequence goes on from NC_140584.1 coordinate 144,332,628, forward strand.
ATGCGGACTCAATGTCGGCCTTTGCAATGAGAGCTCCCTGGCCTGATGTCCTTACTAAGTTGATGGCGTCATCCAACGTAGTGTAACCCACTGAACATGCCTCTGGGCTGATACCATCATTAACCAACTTGCCCTCAGTGTAGGAGAGGTGGTGAATAAGCCTAAACTGACCTACCTCCTTCTTGGGCACTACCCCCAAGGGGGAAATCACCAATTCCTCTGGTAACGGAAGAGGCAGGGGGGCCTCAATCCTTCCTAGGGACTTTTCTTTTTCTATTTTTTTTGGTGCAGCACCTCTGGGTGCTGCAGCGCTGATTTCAGGTTCTTTATGTTGTCTTTGGGTAGGGGAACCTCAAATGGTATAACAAAACCTTCCTCAAAACACCTCACTATCAAAGCAGCATCCTTCTCGTTATGATATTTGTTAGTTAGCCGCCTGAGCTGGTGTGTGTTGATGGGGATTTGGCTAACCAACAACTACTCCATTCTCGTTGACATTCCCCAGATTTGATTTGTACTAATGCTTCTTCTTTTTCTCTTTCTTGTCCCCTCACTGCTTATTGCATCTGCATCCTGCTGCTGGGTGCCCCCCCACAAATGGAGTATATGTGCTGGAATTTGCAAGAGGCCTCCCATGTGCACTCGTTGGAGCCGTACATCCAACAAATTGCCACCGGCCTGCTAGTGGGTGGCGGTTTCCAGTTGTTGTATGTTTTGGGTCTGTGAAATGACTTGCCCTTCCCTTTGCAAAAAGATCCCCAAAAGGGCTGCGTGCTCTTCCCTGTCCATGTTCGTACTTCCTTTGCTACCATCATTTTGTGGATGAAACCAGAAACATCCTCTTCATGCCATTCCATTTCAGGGTGCATCTGCATTTTTAGTCTATCAATCAATCAATCAATCATAGGCATTTGTATAGCGCACTGCTCACCCGGAGGGTCTCAAGGCGCTGGGGGGGGGGAACGCTACTGCTCGAACAGCCAGGTCTTGAGTTGCTTCCTGAAGGCGAGATGGTCTTGCGTTGTCCGGAGGTGGATGGGGAGGGAGTTCCATGTCTTGGCTGCCAGGTAGGAGAAGGATCTTCCTCCGGTGGTGGCTCTGCGGATGCGGGGGACGGTGGTGAGAGCGAGGCTGGCGGAGCGGAGCTGGCGGGTGGGCTTGTGGAAGGTCAGGCGGCTGTTGAGGAACTTGGGGCCCAGGTCGTGGAGGGCCTTGTGTGCGTGGGTGAGGAGTCGGAACGTGATTCTTTTGTTGATGGGGAGCCAGTGCAGGTCTCTCAGGTGTCCGGAGATGTGGCTGTGTCGGGGGATGTCCAGGATGAGTCGTGCTGAGGCGTTCTGGATCCGTTGGAGTTTCTTCTGGAGTTTGGCGGCGGTGCCAGCGTAGAGGGCGTTCCCGTAGTCCAGCCGACTGGTGACGAGGGCCTGGGTGACCGTCTTCCTGGTCTCGGTGGGGATCCACCGGAAGATCTTTCGAAGCATGCGCAGGGTATTGAAGCATGAAGATGAGACGGCGTTGACTTGTCTGGTCATCGAGAGGGAGGAGTCCAGGATGAAGCCTAGGTTGCGTGCGTGGTCCGTTGGCTTGGGGGTGGCTCCCAGGGCGGGGGGCCACCAGGAGTCGTCCCAGGCGGAGGGTGATGATCCCAGGATGAGGACCTCCGTCTTGTCTGAGTTCAGTTTCAGGCGGCTGTTCTTCATCCATTCGGCGGCGTCTTTCATCCCTTCGTGTAGGCTGGCTCTGGCGGCGTCCGGGTCGCTGGTGAGGGAGAGGATCAGCTGGGTGTCGTCGGCGTAGGTGATGATCTTGAGGTTGTGTTGACGTGCGATGGTTGCGAGGGGGCTCATGTAGACGTTGAAGAGGGTGGGGCTGAGCGATGACCCTTGTGGAACGCCGCAGATGACTTCGGTGGCCGCTGACCGGAACGGGGGAAGGTGGACTCTCTGGGTTCTTCCGGCGAGGAATGAGGGGATCCACTCCAGGGCCTTCTCCTGGATGCCGGTGTTGTTCAGGCGCTGTACCAGGGTGCGGCGGCAGACAGTGTTGAACGCTGCGGAGAGGTCCAGGAGGATGAGGGCCGCAGTTTCCCCGTTGTCCATTAGGGATCTGATGTCGTCTGTGGCTGCGATGAGGGCGGTCTCCGTGCTGTGGTTGGCTCGGAAGCCGGATTGCGAGTGGTCGAGGGATCCGTTGGTCTCGAGGAAGGCGGTTAGCTGTCTGTTGACGGTCTTCTCGATGACTTTGGCAGGAAACGGGAGGAGCGAGATGGGGCCTTTATAGTATTCCAGCCATGCATCCCCAGGGAATTGTTTATGTGCCCCCTGAATATTGGCTTCATACACCCAGAGGACTCCAGCTCTGTGTGGAACTTTGTCAACAATAGTGCAGGCCATGATTCTGAATGCATCTAACCAGTTATCAAAATTCCTTTCTTTTCCCTCCCTTCTCCTTTCCCTCCTATCTTCTTCTTTTTTATCACACAAGGTCAGGTCCAACCCGTCCACCTGTATCTCTAACAAGGAGAAAATATCAATGAATTCCTTCCTCTATATCCTTTCCTTCACTGCTAAGGGGACAAGACTTGCCAGCCCGGCAGCCCTCGTGGTCAGTGATGCGGGGCCCAGTGATGGCCTATTGTATGTATCTGGGGGTTGACCTGCTTTTGCTGGGTCACTCACTCTCCCTGCACTGCCCCATGCTGCTACGGGAGACCCCGATCTCCCCCTATCTCATGCGTAACCAGGCTTCCTAATCTCCCGGGGCCAACCAGGTCTGTCTGTTGTCCCTGAAAGTGTTCCTGTTGAGAGCAGCCTGTATCCATTAGGTACCATGGTAGCCCTGATATCCCCCCTCATTCCTGGGTACCCGATGTTCCCTGACCGGCGGCGCCCAAGCCATTGAGCAACAAAGGTGCAAAACATTTTAAGCATTCCTGGACTATCTTGCTGATATGCTCACCACTTGTGTCTATGTTGCTGGTTTCTCTGCTCGGTCCTGCCATCGCCAGGATGGCTACAGGTGGCAGAGCAGCCCTCTTGCTCCCTTTCTTGGCTGCTGTCTTCTTTGGTGCTTTAGTTGAGACCCTTTGTCCCTTCCTGGGTGCTGGCCAGCCACTGTCCTCCGGTGACCCCTCCATCAGCTGATTATTTGCTCCTTTCCCAGCATCCTGGTACAGATGTGACAGCCAGCTGGTCCCGTGTACCTCAGATGCTCCCCTGATTTGTCGCAATAATTCTCCTGACTCTCTTGGTTGCTCACCTCTAGTCTGGTTTTTCATCCTGTGTTTCCCTTTGTTTTTTTTTTTGATCAGCTGGGTGCTGCCACCCACTTTATGCACCAATCCTAGTCTAATGCAGTTGTCAGCAGTTCAACCCCTCTGACTTCTGCTACTTGTAGTTTCAAAATGCCATAAAAATTCCCGGATCTCGGGTAGGAGAATTCAAGGTGACTTTAAGTATGAGGTCCTGTGAAAAAGGAGGGGCTCAAAAACTCCTTTACCCAGTGATTCTATCACTCAATGGCATGTGACCTGGTCAGTTACTGCCTTGTTCCTCTGTGGAAAAACGTTTGATGTGCACCAATCCAGACAACACAGTAACTGTGGCTTGTGTCCTTGTAACGCTGCGGCGCTGCCCGTCAAGCTCCTTGCTCTGCCTGTCACTCCTTCACCTCTGCTGCAGCTCATAACCTGACCTTGGCATTGGCGGCTGCACGGGATGGTCCACCTTCAGCAGAGGGTGCAACCCTCAGGCCTGGTCCCACGCCTTAATCCAGGATGGGACAGAAACCTCTGGCCGGGCACGGGGTCCTCCTTAAAAGGCACCGAGCCCCACTGGGACACAGCAAGCAATATGAGGTGGGAGCCCGGGATGCCACTCAAATGAAAAGCACTGCACCATGCCTCGGAGGGGGATGGGGATCGGGCTCACCCACACGCACCGCCGTCTCCAGCTCCGCTGCTGTCAACTGTTCAGTACTCCACCAGACCACGGCGAAGCGGGTTTTCTAGGCGATGCCGCACCGACAGCTCCACAATCCCGAACCACCGTAATTGCAGTTGGGTCCTCGTGGAGGTTGGGGGCAGGCACTGCCGGGTTTTGCAAGGCAACCGGTGAGAAGCTGGCGATGTTGTGTTTGTAGCTCCATTTCTCCGCTGACCAGGCCCCCTTCGTGAGCATCAGCGCGGCTGCCGGCTTCCTAACACCTGATCTCCGATGCCTCCGGTCCTTCACACTGGTAAATCTTGTCTCCCGTAGCTGGTCTATCGTCGATATTCTCCACCGCACCGCTCCCCTAGCTCTATGATGGCAATAGTGAGCTGTGATGTGGGTAGCGGTGCCTTGTAACCCCCGTCACTTTTCGCTGTAAAGGTGGCTTCCCCCATTGGGGGAGTTAAAAAATTACCTGCCCCCCCATTGGCCCTGTGCCTGCGCGCCTCTTTGGCATGCTTTTTGCAGCAAGGGGGTAGCCCCCTCTTACTTCTGGGCACTGCTTAGTGGCCCAAACTGGATTCTTCAGGGGCCCCGGCCGCTGTTTTAGCGTCGGCCCTCAAGGCCCCCTTCAGGGGCGGACTCTGCAAATAAGATTGGTCTTCAAAATGGGCAAGTTTGGACTGAGGACAGGCTATGCAAATCTTCTGTTACCAATGCCGAAGGGAATGCCCCTGGTAACATTAGAAAAGCTGGGGCCGGCATCGGACACGCCGATAATATGGCGGTCCTGCCGGCCCCGACGACCTGGGAGGAGGGCCTGTCACGCACAGCAGTGACGCGACAGGCGCGCCTCCGCCACTATTGGTCATCGCCTATAGGTCGTGACCCGGAAGTGAAGTGATTCACTTCCGGGTCACGCTAGTGTCCAGCACCAGGCCGGCTAGAACCGGTCTGGGCTATTGATGGCCATAAAAGGCTGGGGAGCAGAGGAATCTTCCTCTTTGCCTTCTGCGCTCCCCAGCCTGTAGAGTAACCTCGCTAGGAGGCTGCTATTTAATTTTCTCTTTTTTGTTACTGCAGGTCGCCTTCGGATCGTCGGCTGTGGAACGGAGGATCTTTGGGTTGAGGAGCTGGCGATTCTCGCGGCGTGTGCCCCCTCGTCGGTGGAACAGGAGGACCGTCTGCGCTAGTTCCAGAGCGGGCGATTTTTTGCGGCATGCGCACCCCCCGCCTATGCCGGGTCAACTGAAGTGAGCAGGGAACCAGCGTTTCTTCGGCAGGAGCGGAGCAGTTCAGAGAGGCGGACGCTTTCTACAGTACAGTGAGAATCGGGCACGTGGGCACTTTAGGCGTCCCGTGCACAGCATTGCTGTCGGGCGGGTATAAGAGATTTACTGTGGCCTAATGGTTAAAATCTGAGACTCCACTTATTTAGTGGCGTGCGCTGGCAATTTTGCTTATTCTCAAGGTTGCGTGTTCAATTCCCATTCTTTCTGTTTTGATTCAATCCCCGGTGTTTTGAAGGGCAGGGCACTGTGGATTAATAGTTGGGCTGAGAGTAACTGTGGCCCGATGGTTAGGGTGTGAGGCTCTTGTCCTTCAAGGTTAAGTGTTCAATCCCAAAGTTTTTGGAGGCCATTCATTACTATTAGATCGCCTTTTGAATTCCGGGTGTTTGGTAATACAAAAGAAGGAGTAAGCACTGGTAACTTACTTGTCTAAGGTTGGGGTTGTTTTAACTAGGTGTTGGGTGCCCATAGCTCGTTGTACATAGGTCGCTCAAAAGGGGCACTGTGGCACTGTGAGAGGGTCTGAGGTTATTACGCCCAATAATAATTGTGCAATTCTCAAAGGTTTGTGTTTATTAGAGCGCTTACAAGTGCGCTACTAGGAGGGGGGCACATATTTAGTGGTGCGTGCTGGCAATTTTGCGAGTTTTAATATACTTAAGGACGCAGTGGGGAAAGCAGTGCTATTCCTTTTCAATTGTATGTAGCACATTGCCTTGTTTTTAGCAGTGCATTTGGTGTTGACCGTGTTGGGGGGACTGCACGTGATCTTGTTTTTACACATTACAGTGTATGAGAACGTTCGCATCAGGCAAATAAGAGGCAGATGTATTATGGAGACCAGCGATCAGGTGGAGCTGCGCAGGGGACATCCAAGGGGGGGGGGCACGTGCAGGCCTGCATTTCACTGCTTCTGTGAGCCGCATGGGCTGAGATTACTCGTCTAACCCACCAGATTAACCCGTGTGGAGCGGCTCTGGTTGCGTGGGTGCTTACGGCCGGTCGTGTACCTATAACAGAAGGTAAGGGCCTGGACGGTGGTACCAGACCGTGACACAAAGGGGGAAGTTATTCCAGTGTGTGCCATTGCCAACTTAGGCGTGTAAGCGGGGCTAACATTGTATTCGCGGTGGTAGTCACAGCACGGGGGTTTTTGGTAACACAGTAATTTAAGCAGCAATGGCAAGTAAAATGAAACGGGGCGAAAAGCGCCCTCGCATGGAGTACATGATGGAGACAATGATGCGTAAAATGGTTACCATGGACAGGAGATGGATGAAAGTGGATAAATTGGGGCAAATCCTGGCAGATCTCAGGGAGAGGGTTGAAGGGCAGGAAGGGGCTTTGGAAAGGCCAGAGCGCAACATAGTACCCCCCAAGCCAAGAGGTGAATTAGATCCCCTTCCTCAAAGGGTTAGGCCCAAAAAGGGGGTACTAAGCCGAAAGCACCGGAGCCGGTCTCTCAGCTCAGGGATAAAGAGGTGCCTGGTCCATCAGGAGTGGGGCCACTGGGAGGGGTTCCATTGACTGCCCCAGTCCCGGCTGCTCCCGGGGGGGTAGTCCCACTGGGGGGGTCCATCGGGAGTGGTTCCCCTGGGAGGTGTTCCACTGGGCGCCCCTGTACCGGTCGTTCCTGCGGGGGTGGGTCCGGTAGGCAGCAAGGCGCAGGTCCCAGAGGCTTTGGACGGTGGGGTGCCAAGGGATAACCTTGGGGGGCTAACCCTGTCCCACCAGATTTAGTAGCACATTTAGCGGCAGTTCTCCCTTGGTTGGGGAGAGCAGGAATGTTGTCAACAATGGTGGGGGACCTGGAGGCAGAAGCAAGGAAGTTGGTAGCTCAATTTGTGGCAACACCTGGGGGGCCACTAGGGGCAGGGCAGGGTACTCCTTCTCTTCCAAACCCAAACAGTGGGGTTACTCCACTGGACGTCAGCAAGGAGGTGCCGGTGGTCAGCCAGGCAAGGGAGAAGTTGACAGAGCCTCCTGGAACGACCGCAGTAGGTAAGCAGGTGACACTGCCAATGCTGGGCGTGGGGTAATCACGTACCAGGAGGGAGAACGTGGCTAGACACGTGTCACGAGAGTTAAAAGAACTCATATGGTCAGGCAGCTATGTTATCATGTTCTCTTTGCTCGTGGATGAAAGAGAAAGAGAGGAAGCTAAGAAACAGAAGGACTGGATGCTCCCGAGAGAATGGGCAAGTGAGTTGTTAAAATTGAGGGTGGAAGAGAACTTGAATAACTAGATCAGGGGTTTCTCAGTATTCATAGCACTAATGACGGAACGTTTTCCTAAAATACAGGCAGAGATGGCATGCTACCAGAACCGCATTACCATGGCTCATGACAAATATGGAGGAGGTGGTTGGAAGCAATATGACATAGACTTCAGGAGGGCTAAGTCATCTGACCCAGCCCTTTCCTGGAACCAGGTCAACACGATCTCTTGGTTGGATCAGTTTGGGGTAGCACAATCCAATAATCAGTTTAGTACAGCGCAATCTAATAACAGGAGACAGACAGCCCAATCCTTTCATCCTTATCAGCCCTTTCGGCGTTCTCAAAACACAGGCCCGGCCAATAGCACAGGGGGCGAGGGAGGACGGAAAGGGACTTGTTGGGATTTTAATAGGAGGACATGCACCAGGACACCAGGCACATGTAGGTTCAAACACGCTTGCTCTATCTGTGCTAACCCATCACACCCAGAGTCCAAGTATCTCAAGAAATCTAGGGACAAAGGTAAGAGGAAAAAGGAATGAGAGTAGGATACACCAAGTTGCACAATCACCCATTGACATAACGGCTATGGCCCCTTGGCTAAACAAATACCCCTGGCATTCTACTGCTAGGACTCTGCAAGAGGGTTTCACATATGGGTTTAGGATCCCTGCACCTGACTATGTTGGGGCACCGGAATGCAAAAATCAACTTTCGGTTAGGACCAACCCAGGCGTAGCGGCAACAAGATTGTTAAAGTATTACGCCTGGGCAGAATAATGGGCCCATTTGACTACATCCCGGTTCACAATTTTGTTTGCTCACCTTTGGGGGTGGTCCCCAAAAAAGAAGAGGGCGAGTACAGGTTGATTCACAATCTATCTGCACCTAAGGGCAACTCATTGAATGACGCCATCAGTGATGAGATTTGTAGTGTGAAATACGCGTCATTTGACCAGGCGGTGGAAATGCTTAGGGGGCTGGGCCCTGGTGTTTTGCTGGCACAATCTGATATTGAGTTTGCTTTTCGTTTGTTACCAGTTCACCGAGAGGACTTTCACTTGCTAGGATTTAAGTTTCAAGAAAAATTCTACATGGATATGTGTATGCCCATGGGTTTGCTTGTTCTCCTGCGCCTTTTTTAAAAAATTCAGTTCATTTTTGGAATGGGTTTTTAGACGTGTGACCGGGCATCAGTTTGTCATGCACTATCTAGATGACTTTCTTATCCTGGGGTCGGCGGACTCTCGGAAGTGTGCGTGGGCACTGCAGGAATTCTGCACGCTCATGTGGGCTTTTGGGTTTCCCCTGGCACCGGGAAAGACAGTTGGACCTACAACAACGATAGAATTCCTAGGTATTGAGTTAGAATCAGCCTAAGGGTGTTTCCGCTTGCCGGCAGACAAGATTATAAAATTCAGGACAGCATTGCATCAATGCCTAGCCAAGGATAAGGTTAGCTTGCGTCAGTTACAGCGAACGATGGGACAATTGAACTTCACCCTCAGAGTGATTTCAATGGCACGACCATTCTCCCGCTCCATCACACAGGCCATGACCGGGCTTAAAGAAAAGCACCACCACTCTAGGCTGTTGGCAGAGGTTAGGCAGGACATGCGGATTTGGATGGCATTCCTGCAGGACTTCAACGGCAGGGTAGTTTGGCCCGGTCCACCCACTACCTCTGCAGAGTTAGGTTTATGGACGGACGCTGCGGGTAGTGTGGGATTTGGCGCCATACTTGGCAATGAGTGGGTGGCGCAGCGGTGGCCAGATGCATGGGTGCAGAATGGGTTAACAGCTAACATTGGCTTCTTGGAATTGTTTCCTATCTGGGTGGCCTTAACCGTATGGCCTGACTGACTGCGTAACCAATCAGTGGTATTTTGGTCTGACAACATGACCGTTGTAGAATGCATCAACCAGCAAGCAGGAAGATGTAAGATGATCCTCCGCCTGTTGAAAGAGATAGTTCTGTTGTGTATGAAAGAGAGCATACTCTTTAGGGCTAAACATGTGCCAAGTGTGTTAAATAATGCTGCTGATGCACTCTATCGCTTCAAGATGCAGGTCTTCAGAGCACACCTCCCCTCTGCAGAAGCGAATCCAATGCCCTTCCCAGAAGTACTTTGGCTGATTGGTGGCCCCAACTACCGAACCTCGTGGCAACTAGCCTAGCACCACGGACCAGGAAAGCTTATGAAGGGGCGTTTTGGGCATATTGTGCATTCTTGGGAAAGGATTGGGCAGAAGAATGGCATAACACAGGGGCACTTCTGCTTTATTTAGGCGCTTTACATGAAGGGGGGCGCTCAGTGGCAGCAGCCAAGTGCCATGTGGCAGCAATATCTTTCTTCGCCCGGTCCAAGGACAGGGGGGATCCCACCTATAGCTTCACAGTCAGGAAGGCTTTAAAGGGTTGGCAGCGCATCCAAGGAACAGCACCGGATTCGAGACTCGAGACATCCGATAGGAGTGGAGCTGCTAACAGCCTTACTGGGGACGTTTGACGCTGTCTGCAACACCAAAGGGGAAGCTTTGCTATTCAGCCTTTTCAATAGCCTTTTATGGTGCTTTTCACATACGGGAATTGGTGACCCGGAATAAACAGGATATGCAAGGGGGTTTGCAGTTAGACCATGCAAAGGTACAGGGCGACGCCTTATTCATATCCATTAAGAAGTCCAAAACTGACCAAGAGGCCCGCGGTGAGGGGTTAGTTCTACATCGGGCAAATGGTTATCCGTGCTGCCCCGTAGCACAATTGGAAACATTTTTGCAGCATAGACCTTTTACAAGGGGAGGGGCACTATTAATCTGTGCGGACGCTACACCGCCTACCCGGTTTCAATTTAAAAGGGTCATGGATATGGCAGTACTGCAGGCAGGTTTAGATCCTAGTTGCTTTGAAACTCATTCTTTTAGAATAGGGGCTGCCACGGAGGCAACAGCAAGGGGCTTGCACATCAGCAATGTCAAAAGAATTGGGAGATGGTCCTCCAATTGTTACAAACGCTATGTGCTGCTGCACATGTTGTAATTGGGGCGTTAACACTGTACTGATGCGTGTCTTTTCTACTTATATCTACAGTTTCTCGAACCTGTCACGCAGGGGAGAAACTGGCGTCGGCTCATCAACATCTAGCAGAACAAAGACATGCACCACCTCCAGAAACAGGACCACAGGCGTTTAGATTATAGGCCATTCATATGTGAGACGTTTGAAGGCATTTTTCTTTTCAGGAAATTACAAATACAGAGCGGAGCAGGCTGGTTTCCAGATCTCATTGCATGGTAGAGGGGGTCTCTGTTTGAGTCAGGAGTTGTGTAAGGGATTTACTGAGCAAAGGGGGTCCCCTCCCCGATATCATTATCTTACACCTAGGAGGGAATGATCTGGTGAATCTGGGTAGAAGAGGGCTAGTTGAATCCATAATAACAGAAGTGGGTTGGTTAGCAAAAGCATGCCAGGGATGCACCATGGCATGGTCACAAATGGTACCTAGATGTCAATGGAGGGGGGGAGCCTGTGAGGGCACTGAACCACTCAGTAAGAAGGATCAATAACAAGATAGAGAGGTTGTTTAGGTCTCCTCAGTTACAGACGATCGCCCACGAGTGCATCAAGGGGGATCCTTGCTTCTTAAAAGACGGGGTCCACTGATCAAAGATAGGTAATGCAATCCTCTCAGAGAATTTGCTGGCATGGTTAGTGGGCTTGAGACGCAGGGCATGACCTCCTAGTTAGCATAGTGGGGGGGCCAGATAGTCGGGCAACTATGCTGGCCTGTGGCGATAAGGTCATGATTGGTGAGCAGTAAATGTAAGGTCCTTAGGAGACGGCGCCATTCTTGAATGGGGTCGCCCAAGGGGGAGGGACAAGTCATCCCTCCTAGAACTCCAGGGGCAGTTACAGCCTTTTTGGCTGGATGGGTGCGGGGGAGGAGGGAGTTACGCTTTTCCTAGGCTGGTTGGCCACCCCGCACGTGCACAATGGTGCCAGTAGAGGGCGCCGAACTGAAAGGGCCCCTTATGGAGATAGTATACAGAGCGTACAGGGGTAGCCAGGGAGGGGGAAGTACCCTCACGGTGAATGGGCCCTCTGCGCATGCGCACTCCGGCGGGAGGGCGGGCTTAATTGATAAGGATCTGACACCAGTTATTGACCTTGCGGTAGGCTCAACCATGGATACGCAGAAAAATTATTGTCATTATGATTATGGATGATGTTATGCTTAGATTCGGATAGGAATAACTTGTATTAGAGTTATGTTAAGGATAGCCATCTGACATCTGTACATATCAAATGTAATCAATGTCAATTGTATGATTTTCTGCGTAATTTTGTAAATATTGTATTATTAAATGTTAAATTGTTTGGTAATACATACGGCCGGGGGTTATCTACGACCCCCCTTTTCCAACTAAGTTTTGTCCTTGATATTATATGGGCCGTGACAAAGGAGGAGGGGGTATAGGTAGTACCAGGCCATATAGAACAGGTACTCATTCGTATGTCCTCGCAAGTCAACCAAAATGAGATTTGCTCCGTAAAAGTTTGATGATTATGTGAAAAGAACATTTAACCACCAGTTGGACTATGGTGTTACTGAATTTTCTTACATTTACCATTTTTGTCACTATTTGCACTTCCTTGCAGCAGCGGCGGTGCGTCCAGTGGGGGCGTTGGGGCATTGCCCCACCGACCGTCACCACCACCACCAACAACTTCCTTAAGTAAATCAATTAAAAACAAAGTCTCGTGATTGGCGCCCGACTCGAGGCAAGCGGACAGCCGAGGGGGTGGCGCTGCGGCAGCTTGAGTGACAGATTCAGCGCGGCACCACTAGTGCGCATGTTCATTTTTGGGCTGGTCATTTTTATGACCAGACCGAACATGCGCAGCACACCACCTTCCTGCAGAGCGACTGGCGAGGGAGGGACGCAAGGGTGCTTCATACAGCAGCTCCCGGGTCTCTTAATGGGTGGTGACTCACCCTGCTCTTAGCCAATCCTGGCGCTGCAAGCAGCGCCAGGATTGGCTGAGACACTGCAAGCCTGAGCCTGAGCTGTCATGGGGTGGGACCGAGCCTGAGGGAGGTGAGGTCATAACTTGCTCGGAGCACGCAGGAATCGACTGGAGAGGAGGAGCGGAGCCTGAGGAAAACATAAACTCATCATTATCGGGCCGTGAGTGTGTTTAAACTAATATTTTATTTATTAAAAGTATTAGAAATGTCATGTACACAAATCGTTGATCACTTGCGAACACAACACGCCGAACAGAAGTTGATATACAGAATTCTTTCACTTTCACACAGAGTGCTGCATTAGTGTCATACCACAACATAAATAATGCAGCGCGCTGTGTGAAAGTGAAAGAATTCTGTATGCTGACTGCATTTTATCAAGGTATGCCAGCGTGATTGTTCGGCTCAATTATGCATGGTCCTGTTTGAAATATCCTTGGAAAAGATGCGCAGTTTGAAATCACTAGATATAAGGACCGAGACAGCCTCTGGTGTAAATGTCGACATTTTAGTACATCGCTAGATAATATGCTTGGTCTTTTTGGAAATTCTTTACTCAAGACATGCATTGCACAGGCCTTGTGAATGTGGCACGTTTTGAACAGTCCATGTTGATCCGGTTACCATGCTCAGTTTTCCACGTTATGCGCGCAGTGTTTCACACCCCATTTGGTGAAATGTTTGAACTGATCATCTTAAAACGTGTGCTTTCGTTGCAATGACCTTAGCTGCGCACCCGGGATGCCACGACGTACCCATAGCTGGGTACGCTGATTCAGACCAGGACAGTGTGCCCAGTTACAGTGAATGTACCATTCAGAGTGCAGGCCTACACTATGAGCTGCACATTAGTGCTAGGCGGACCTACTGATTGAAGTCGCCGGTCTGTCTTTCAATGGAGGCAAGAACCAAAACTGAGGGGCAGATTTACAAGCCCCTTGCGTCACTCTTGCACCGTCGTTGCGTCACTTTTGTGATGCAGCGGCAGCGTAAATGTTGCGGCCCATTTACAACGTGACGCATCTAGGGAGATGTGTCACGTTGTGAAGCCCTGCGCCACATTAAACCTGCATCAGGTTTAATGTATGCAGGGTGGGCGTTCCCTGTAAAAGTGACACAGTGAAATCTACAAGATTTCACGGAGTCACTTTTACGTCCATGCTGCGTCAAAACCCTGCGCCTGCTTGAAGCAGGCGTAAGGAGTGACGCAGCATGTGAGGCACTGGGAGCATTGCTGGAGTTGCGTCGTGCTTGCGACACGACTCCAGCAATGCGTGACATTTCCGTCAACAGATGCGTCAGAATTTCTGACGCATCTGTCAATCCTTGCGCCATGGTGCGCCGTATTATAAATACGGCGCATCCATGGTGACGCAAGGATTTGGCATGTTGGTGCAGGGAAAGTGACGCATCTCTACAGATTCGTCACTTTCTTGTAAATCTGCCCCTGAGTTTTTTAATTTGTGATAGCATGTTGGATTTTTCGCGCGTGTCTTTTATGTATGCTGAGAAAGAACAAAGATAAACTAGATGCGATAGCAATGAATATTTTATCTGGCTTTGGAAACTCAAAATCCTTATTTGTAGGGCAGTGAAGGGCAGGAGCTCGTTTGCATGATGTAAAGCAGAAAGAAAAATGCCCGCCGCAGCAGCTGAATGGGACCCGTGGTTTTGAGTGCCATGCAATGCGGTCAGACAGAATGAGGCGAGAATGATTCCAGAGCACCCCCCAGCACCTCCCTCCTAGACCAAATGTACAGTTTGCATTGCTAACCCAGCGTGAGAAATGTCCTTGCAGTATTTCTGAGTTGTCCAGGATGCCCTGTTGTCGTGTAGCCTATTTGCATCACAATGGGCTCAGACGTGCATTATGCAGCAAGATGCTAATGGGAACAGCTTCACCAAGGAAAAAAGTAAGCCCCAAAACGTATCTCGCACCATCTTCCATCCCCTCCTGCTGCGATCCAGTTTCATGCGTGAGGTGTTACCTTCCGCCTGCGCTTCGGCACCAAAAAGGCTACTTTTGAGTGGTTATGTCAGAAGCAAGTGGGCCTCACACTGTGCAGCAAAGAAGACAGCGGATTAGTTAAATTTCTCCCCCAAAGTCGGGCGCGCAGATAAAAGGCTGAAATCCGCTGCAGTGCCGAGCATCTTCTGAAGGCCTAATTGCCTGTTCCTTGGACAAACTGGTCCCTTGCTGTGTCTTCGAAGTCTTCCATTCGTGTTTGGGAAAGAAAAAGGTCTCTTTTTTTCCACAGAGTTCGGACGTTCCAAATAAAAGGTGAGCACCTTTTATTCTAGCTGTAGGCTAGTTTTCGTTAAGGCCTTTCCCTCTGTTCGTTTTTTGAGCGCATGTGTTTTCCTCTGGCCTCGCAAAAGTGACATTAGACAGAGCTGATGTCTCAGCTGAAAGCAGCACAGCTGTGCAGTTGGTGTATTATAATCAGCAAGTGAGATAAAGAGATTGTGAAGAACGTGAAGGCCTCGTTTCCCTTAGAGGACGTGCCTTTTTTGCACAGTTACCCATGTCCTAATAAAAGGTTAATTGTATGTGTGCTCCATCAATACAGGGGGGCAGATTTATGTTGCACTTGCGCCACTTTTGCGCCGCCGTTGCGTCACTTTTGTGACGCAGCAGCAGCGCAAATCCTGCGCCATGGTGCGGGGTATTTACAACGTGACGCATCTGGGAGGTGCGTCACGTTGTAAAGCCCTGCGCCACATGTAGGCGTTCCAGGGCAGGTGGGGGCGTTCCGGCGCAGGAACGCCTCCTAAAAGTGGCTGAGTGAAATCTACAAGATTTCACTCAGTCACTTTTAGGCCCATGCTGCGTCAAAACCCTGTGCCTGCTTGAAGCAGGCGTAAGGATTGACGCAGCATTGTACAGATAGGGCCCCCCAGAACATTGCTGGAGCTGCGTCACGCTTGCGACGCAACTCCAGCAATGCGCCACTTTTACAGCACAGATGCGTCACGCATCTGTGCCGTTTTTGCCCCATGGTGCGCCGCATTATAAATGCGGCGCATCCATGGTGGCGCAGCTGTGGCGCATAATAATTGGCGCATCCCTGCTGATATGCAGGGATGCGCCAGTTAACATAAATCTGCCCCAGGATGGGCACTTACTGAGAGAAAATGAATTAGTTAATACTGTGCACACTGTGAGTCATAATTGAAGGGTTTGACTGATTCGACTCCTATATTGAGATAGAAGTGTGTGCACACACATGCACAGACCTGCCACAGTGAAAGTTGATGCAGATTTACAAAGTTAGCAGTGGTGTTTAGTTATGTACAGCACGGCACGCACATTGATTTCACCCCAGTTAAAGAGTCTTCACTATGACAGTTTCGTGTTCAATCTTTATTAGGCGTGTTAACAGGGCTCGCAGATATTTAATTAATGCGTGTATTTCCTGTGTGGCGCCAAACGAACTGGCAAGGTGTACTGAGCGTCTATTGTTTCTGGTAGTGGGGCAGGCAGTGTTAAACATTTTGGGAGGCTGGATAAAGTTTCTGAACTCTGGAATATTCCACCCTGGCTAGAAGTAGAGAGAGTTGTCACCTAGCGCCAAGGGCATAGGCTATCATCAGTGCTGGGTGAGTTTACGCTCCTGTAGTAATGTCAGTAAAGCCTTTGGACCATCCTTTAGAATCCCAGTAGGGCCCGCTCAGCCTTTCATCATCCCAGATACTATAAAATGAATGCCAGTGATTGGAAAATAGTACTGATGTTACTTTTCATTGTTAGGATATATCGAGATCGTGGTAGCAATTGCTACACAAAAGCAAGTTATTACAATTTAGACTTGTTTGTTTCCGGCGAAATAATGGAACAGGGAGAAAATTCACTTGGGGGCATATTATCAAGGACGGCGTTAAAAATTATCGCCAGTTTAGCGGCAGAAAACTGCCGCTAAACTGGCTATAATGGGCTTGATAATATGCTCTATGGAATTCCCATAGCAGCCCATGTTCTGGTGTGAACATGGGCTTCTATCGGAATTCTCTGCGCCATATTATCAAGCCCATTATCGCCGGTTTAGCTGCAGTTTTCTCCCGCTAAACCGGCGATAATGTTATCGCCGTCCTCGATAATATGCCCCATAGTGCTTAAATCTTTATAACTCCAGGGCTACCGTGGTTGACATAGAACCTGCCTTGTGTCAGTGTTATCTGTTTGCTGTAGATTACTGAATTCATAAAAATGCCATTTGTCACCTTCCTGCCTCCTCAAATTTGCTTAAAAATAAAGGGGCATATCAGCAACACCCGGCGATAATTATCGCTCAGCGTTCTTAGCGCGAGGATAATTATCGCCGGGTAACGTGGATTTTTATTGCTGAGATAGCGTGCTATTAGCAACGCTTATCTCCTCAGCGATAAAAATCCTCACGCTAACTGCCTAATGTTAGGCTAAGTCAGTCCTGAAGCAGGCGTAAGGAAAGTAGCGATAACAGGGGTTATCGCTACTTTTCCTGACGCTATGCTTCATAGTGTGGGGCTTGATGATAGGAGAAATGTCTCCTGTCATGTTAGGTCAGGAACGCCCACTTTGCATCTCATTAGAGATGCAAAGCTGGGCGTAAAGAATCCCCACGCTAAAGCAAGGTTTCACGCGTTAGCGTGGCCTTGCTAATTAGGCGATAAAATTATCGCCGCTTTTCGGCCGAAAGCGGCCGCAAAAGCGGCGATAATTTTTTATCGCCTGCTTGTAAATATGCCCCAAAGTTTGTCCACTCTTTTTTCAAATATTTCTTGAGGGGAGAACCCCCCAAACCCCCCATAGGTTGTTCGAGCTCACTCACCACAGTGCAGTACGACAATAATGTTACGCCTTACCACTTTCAAATGTCACCAGCCGCCACTGCCTTACAGGAATAGATATGTTGTAATTTACTTGTTGTCGTTTCGTCGTACCCTAAGCCCAACATTTGGGCATATCAACAAGGGCTTTATCTCTAAAAGGAGAGATACAACTAGCGCCCTATCAACAACAGGGTGCTAGCATGCAAATTTGCATGTTAGCACCCTTTTACTCTACGGTTCCCCTTGCATCTCTAATGAGATGCAAAGGGGGCGTTCCAGAGTAAAATATTAGGAGAAATGTCGCTAAGCGACATTTCTCCTATTATCAAGAATGTCGCTAACCCTGTTAGAGACAAAAAAAGCAGCGCTAACCGCGGTTAACGCTGCTTTTTTACGTCTGGTATTTTTCTGACTTAGCCATGATATCCTATGGAATGAGGATATCATGGCTAAGTTTGCCTGTCCCTATCAACAAGGTAACGTGAGATTATCGCTGGTGTTGGAGGGAGGACCACCGGGGAGTCGGAGGGACTACTCCGGGCACCTTCCTACCGCCAAGTTATAGCCGAGCGCCGCTGAGAAGCCTCCTAGGAGAGGTCCTTCTCCTATAATCATACTAGGCCCAGTAACACCACCACACAGGACTCCGTATCAGTTGCTTATCTTGGTTCTTTATATAAAAAAAGGAGCATGTTCAATATGTACAGTGGGATCGAGAGATCCAGTAAGAGTCTCAATGTCTTGGAAGGGATAGGGTAGCGGGACAGTCTCAGTACCAACCAGGTACGGGAGGGCTCTGCGCCAGACCTTGGATGCTGGTCTCAGAGCGGCTCGGACGTGGAGAGCCGCAACGGCGTCAGCAGGGCTCGGGTGGTAGTTCCACTTGGGTCGAGCCGCGACACAGTCAGCAGGGCTCCGGTGGTAGGTCCGCTTCGGTCGAGCCGCGACGAGGTCAGCTGGGCTCTTGACTCCAGGATACAACTGTCATCTTGTTGTCGGGTTGCCCCAGATATAGGTCTTGAGCCCTTTGATGTCCGGACCCTTGCGCCCAGGAGGGCGGAGAGGCCGGGTAGGGCGCGGCCAGACGCCCAGCAGGAGGGGCGCCAGGCCCCAGAGAGCTGTGGGGCGGTCGCACCTAGGTGTGGAAGGACGGTTGG
This sequence comes from Triturus cristatus, assembly GCF_964204655.1. Taxonomy (NCBI): domain Eukaryota; kingdom Metazoa; phylum Chordata; class Amphibia; order Caudata; family Salamandridae; genus Triturus; species Triturus cristatus. The sequence continues at coordinate 144,351,065 of NC_140584.1, forward strand.
GGGTCCCATCGATACCGCCCTCCGCCGGGAGTGGGAAGGGCTCACGTGGTATCCCCCGGGCCAGGGGTGGGCGCCTCGATGTCGGGCCTCGCTGGGACCGAGGCCGGGTAGAGCAGGGTCACGGAGGTGGTCACGTGGAGTGACGTGTAATCCAAGATGGAGGAGCCCCGAGGTGCATGGGACCTCGTGCAGCTGAGCGAGGGGGAACAGGACCACGCCACGAGGCCGGCTCCAACACGCGTCCCCCCCAGCTGAAGGCAGGGAGAGTCACCCATCTCCTTGGGGGTTCTCCTCTCCGAGGCGGAAGAATCGGGACAGGCCGTCAGCATTGGCGTGGTCGTTGCCGGGCCGGTGTTCCACGGTGAAGTCCATCCCTTGCAGCGAGATGGACCATCGCAACAGCTTGGGGTTCTCGCCCCGCATTTGCATGAGCCACCGCAAGGGCCGGTGGTCAGTCTGAACCCTGAAGTGGGTGCCGAAAAGGTAGGGCCGGAGCTTCTTGAGAGCCCATACCACAGCGAAGGCTTCCCGCTCGATGGTGCTCCACCTCTGTTCTCGTGGCAGCAGTCGGCGGCTGATAAAGGCCACAGGTCGGTCGAGGCCCTCGGCGTCCATCTGGGAGAGGACCGCCCCGACCCCGTACTCGGATGCGTCGGTCTGCACCACAAATTCCTTGCTGTAGTCAGGGGCCTGTAGCACCGGGGCAGCACACATGGCCGCCTTGAGGGCTTCAAAAGCGGTCTGGCAGCGGGGCGTCCAGTGCACCACCTTGGGCTGTTTCTTGGAAGTGAGCTCCGTAAGGGGGCCCACAATGCTGCCATAATCCTTAATGAATCGCCGGTAGTAGCCTGTGAGGCCTAAGAAGGCCCGGACAGCGGTCTGGGTTGCGGGGTCTCCCACGCCTGGATGGCATCGACCTTCAACTGGAGGGGCGCTACCTGGCCACTCCCCACCTGGTGGCCCAGATAGGTCACAGATCCTTGGCCGATCTGGCACTTGCTGGCCTTATTTGTGAGCCCGGCCCTTTTGAGAGCGGCCAGGACTTTGCCGAGGTGTCCCAAGTGCGCGGCCCAATGGTCGCTGAAGACTGCAATGTCGTCGAGGTAGGCCGCGCTGAAGGTTTCTAGCCCGGCCAGGACCTTGTTTACCATCCTCTGAAAGGTCGCTGGGGCGTTCTTCATACCGAAGGGCATCACCCGAAAGTGGTAGTGCCCATCGGGGGTGGAAAAGGCGGATCGTTCCTGGGCGCCGGGAGTGAGCTTGATCTGCCAGTACCCAGCGGTGAGATCAAAGGTGCTTAGGTAGCGGGCGGCCTCTAAGCGATCGATCAGCTCGTCTGCCCGGGGCAGGGGGTGGGCGTCGGTCTTGGTGACTGCGTTCAGGCTCCGGTAGTCTACACAAAATCGGAGTTCCGGAGAAGTACCGGGGGCGGCGGCCTTCGGCACTAGGACCACCGGGCTGGCTCACGGGCTGTCGGAGGGCTCAATGACTCCGAGGGCGAGCATCTTGGCGACCTCGGTCTGTATGCAGGCCCGGACTCGGTCCGGTACTCTGTAGGCGCGATGTCGCACAGGGGGTTGTCCCCGGTATCCACGTCGTGTACGCACCAGGGGGTTACCCCGGGCGTGAGAGAGAAGAGGGCAGCGAAGGGTTGCAGCAGCCTCCGGCAGTCATGGCGCTGTTCTGGGGTCAGCGTGTCGGAGAGGTGGACTCCCTCTAAGGAACCGTCTTGGCCCGAGGACCCCAGGAGGTCGGGCAGGGGCTCGGAGTCGCTTTCGCCCCCATCATCAGTAGCCAGCAGCAGGCTTAGTTCAGTTCGGGCAAAGTGGGGCTTGAGCCGGTTGGCGTGCAGGACCCGGAGGGGGTTCCTCGGGGACTCCATGTCGACTAGATAGGTGACGGGGCTCTTCCTCTCAACCACCTTGAAGGGCCCGGTCCACTTGTCCTGCAGGGCGCAGGGGTCCACGGGTGACATGACCCAGACTTGCTGGCCTGGCTCGAACTCGATGGTCGAGGCATTTGCGTCATACCAGCGCTTCAGGTCTTCTTGGCTGGCTTCGAGGTTGGCTTCTGCCAGGGCCCGGAACTTCCGAGTCTGGTTCCGCAGGGTCAGGAGGTACCGGTAGACGTCGGGGGGGGCATCTGGGACGTTCGCCTCCCAGCCCTCCTTGACCAGGCTGAGGGGCCCTCGGACGGGTTGCCCATACAATAGTTCGAAGGGGCTGAAGCCCAGGGATTTCTGCGGTACCTCTCGATAGGCGAACAGGAGGCAGGGCAGCAGGACATCCCACCTCCTCCGCAGGGGCTCTTCCAGACCCTGGATCATCCCTTTTAGGGTCCTGTTGAACCGCTCGACCAGTCCGTTCCCCTGGGGGTGGTAAGGGGTAGTGAACCTGTAGGTGACCCCACATTGCTGCCAGAGGGATTTCATGTACTTTGAAATAAAGTTCGTACCCCTGTCGCTCACCACTTCTCGGGGGAACCCCACCCTGGAGAAGATGCCCATCAGGGCCCGGCCCACCACTGGAGCTGTCACAGTGCGGAGTGGGATGGCCTCCGGGTATCGGGTGGCGTGGTCGACCAGTACCAGGATGAAGCGGTGTCCTAGGGCGGTTCGGGGGTCGAGGGGCCCCACGATGTCGATCCCCACTCGTTCGAACGGGGTGTGGACGGCTGGAAATGGTTGGAGGGGGGCTTTAACTCGACCCCCAGTTTTCCCGCTAGCCTGGCAGGTTTGGCAGGACCGGCAGTGATGGTCCACGTCTCTCCGCATTCGGGGCCAATAGAAATGGGTCACTAGACGGCTGTAAGTCTTGTCCCGCCCGAGGTGTCCGGCGAGGGGCACGTCATGCGCCAGGTTCAGGAGGAACTCCCGGAACCGGAGGGGAACCACCAACACCCGGCCGGCTCCCAGCTCGGCAACTTTCTGCTCGCTGTATAGTAAGTCATTGTCCCAATAGACCTAGTGGGTTCCCGTGGGGTCACCCGAGGCCTGGGCGGCCGCTTGCTGTCGGGCCCCCTCGAGGGATGGGCAGGCCTTCTGTTCCTGCTGGAACTGTTCGCGGGTGGGGCCCCCATCGTGGCGCCACTGAGCCAGCTCGGGGATCTCGCTGAGGGAGGCGGCCTCGTCGGGAGACAGTTCGGACGGCCCGGCCTCATCGTCGGGTTCCTCCGTGCCGGAGGAGGGTGATAGTTCTGGGCCCGTAGGCTGGTCGGTGGCCGCGGCAGCGGCGGGTTGGGCGGTCATGGACCGGGTGGTGGCGCAGGCCCACTCAGGCAGCCCTAGCATCCCCAGATGCTCTCGGCGCTCCACCTGGGCCCAGGGGGAGCTCTCTAGGTCATTCCCCAGGAGGCAGTCCACGGGGGCGTCGTCGCGGACAGTTACTCTTAGGTGCCGGACACTCCTCCCCACTCGAAGGGGATCCTGGCATAGTGGCCGGTCTGCTGGCAGCCGAAGCAGGTCACGGGTGGTCGGGGTCCCGGTCGGACGATGGGGGTCCCCCTTCGGCCCAGGGTCGGGGACGTGTGGTTGGCGGCTTGGCCTCGTGGCGGGCTTCTGGGCTGTCCGGACGGGAATTCTCGGCTGCGGTGGGACTCCCCTCCTCCGCCCCGCTGGCGAGGGGGTCCCGTGGTACTCCGTTGGTAGTCCCCCACGGGGTTCCGGGGGACCCTTGTGTTGACCCATCGGTCTGCTTCGGCGGCGAGCTTCCGGGGCTCGGTCAACTTACTGTCCAGGAGGTGTTGCCTTAGTTCTACAAAGCAGTTGTTGGCGAGGTGCTCCCAGACAATGAGGTCGAACAGTTCATTGTACGAGGTGACCTTGCTCCCTTTTATCCACCCTTCAAAAGCCCGGCTGAGTCCACATACTCGACCCAGGTGGTACCGGGGAGCTTCTTGCAGTCCCGGAAGCGCTGCCGGTACATCTCGGCAATAGTCCGTAGCGGGTGAGTAGGGCTTCCTTCATGTGATCGTAGGAGGTCATCACTGCGTCGGGGAGTTGCAGCAGGGTATCACGGCCCTCGCTGAGGAACCTCCCCCATAGGCCGGCACCCCAATCCTTCCGGGGTACCCGATGGGAGGTCATGGCTACCTCGTAGGCTCGGAACCACTGCTGGATGTCGTCGTTCTTGTAGTACTCTTTGACGACATCCTTGGGGATATGAACCTTTGGCTCGGTCAGTGGCAGGGCGTCCCGGGCCCCGGGGGCGCTGGTCTCCCCCGTTTTGGATTTCAGTTCGAGTTCTTTGAGGCTCCTCTCGTGCTCGAGGGTTAGCCGTCTCTCTTCGAGTTCCCGATGCCGTTTCTTTTCCTCGATTTCCTCTTGCAGCCGTAGTTGCTCCAGGGCTATTTTTTTCTCCGCTAGCTGGAGCTCGCCGTCCAGCCGGAGTCGTGCGAGGTCCATTTCGTGTGCCCGGACCCTCTCCCGTTCTCGTATTTCTTCGTGGGATAGGCGGGCTTCGGGGATGCCTTGCCCCCCATCTGTCGGGGTTGTGGTCGGCAGGTTTTCGTCCCGGGCCGAGGTCCCTTCGGTGCGGGGTGGAGTGGCCTCGGCTTCGGCCCAGGCTTTCAGGGCTTTCTGCATTTCTTCCTTGGTGCCCAATCCTGTGGTTGGGATCCCTTTGTCTTTGCAGAATTGTTTTAGTTCTTTGCGGGTGTATTCTTCCAGCTTTTCCAGCTGGAAGGTTGCGGCCACAGTTGCTTCTTGTCCGTCCATGGTTCCCTTTTTCTTTTTCCGTCTGGTTAGGTAGTGGGTGCGTTACTTGCTTGTACGATTGCGTCTGGCTCGGATCCCGTCGCTGGCCACCAAATGTTGGAGGGAGGACCACCGGGGAGTCGGAGGGACTACTCCGGGCACCTTCCTACCGCCAAGTTATAGCCGAGCGCCGCTGAGAAGCCTCCTAGGAGAGGTCCTTCTCCTATAATCGTACTAGGCCCAGTAACACCACCACACAGGACTCCGTATCGGTTGCTTATCTTGGTTCTTTATATAAAAAAAGGAGCACGTTCAATATGTACAGTGGGATCGAGAGATCCAGTAAGAGTCTCAATGTCTTGGAAGGGATAGGGTAGCGGGACAGTCTCAGTACCAACCAGGTACGGGAGGGCTCTGCGCCAGACCTTGGATGCTGGTCTCAGAGCGGCTTGGACGTGGAGAGCCGCGACGGCGTCAGCAGGGCTCGGGTGGTAGTTCCGCTTGGGTCGAGCCGCGACACAGTCAGCAGGGCTCCGGTGGTAGGTCCGCTTCGGTCGAGCCGCGACGAGGTCAGCTGGGCTCTGATGGTCTGTTGCAACAAGGTCGGGCCGCGACGGCGTCAGCAGGGCCCCAAAGGTTCGTGAAGGTCTTGTAAGCACGATGGAGCCGCGACGTCGTCAGCAGGGCTCAGCAGGTAGTTTCAGGAAGAGTCTTTCTCCGTAGGGTCAGCCGCGATCCGATCAGCAGGGCTCTTGACTCCAGGATACAACTGTCATCTTGTTGTCGGGTCGCCCCAGATATAGGTCTTGAGCCCTTTGATGTCCGGACCCTTGCGCCCAGGAGGGCGGAGAGGCCGGGTAGGGCGCGGCCAGACGCCCAGCAGGAGAGGCGCCAGGCCCCAGAGAGCTGTGGGGCGGTCGCACCTAGGTGTGGAAGGACGGTTGGGGGTCCCATCGATACTGCCCTCCGCCGGGAGTGGGAAGGGCTCACGTGGTATCCCCCGGGCCAGGGGTGGGCGCCTCGATGTCAGGCCTCACTGGGACCGAGGCCGGGTAGAGCAGGGTCACGGAGGTGGTCACGTGGAGTGACGTGTAATCCAAGATGGAGGAGCCCCGAGGTGCATGGGACCTCGTACAGCTGAGCGAGGGGGAACAGGACCACGCCACGAGGCCGGCTCCAACAGCTGGGTTTCCAGCGATAATCTCACGTTAGCCTGTTAGCGTGAGGATTTTTATCGCTATTGAGATAAGCGTTGCTAATAGCACGCTATCTCAGCGATAAAAGTTCACGCTAGCCGGCGATAATTATCTCTAAGCGCACTTAATTATCCTAGCGCTAAGTGCGCTTAGAGATAATTATCGCCGGTTGTTGTTGATATGCCCCATTGTTGGTAACTTTCCCTTTCGCCTCCATTGTTCCCTTTAGAATGTTGGAGTGTTAAGTTCCATTTTCTGTGCGTGGCTCCAACTGCCACTCTCTTCGACGGTTGAACACTGTTAGAAAGGCAGGATGTTGCTGACGCTTTATTCTTTTTTTTCCTTCAGTTTATATAGCGCGAACTCCACTAGAATGTTTCGGAGCGCTTTACGTGAGCAACAGTTACGTTACACAAGGACACATTCATTTTTTTTATTTATTATTATTTTTAGTAGGCACGGGGAGATTTAAGTGATTTCTCCAGGACCACCGGAAGCTGAGCCTGACCGTAATATTTCATTCCTATTTGAAATAGCGCATTGTGATTTCAACCTAACAATACTTCAAAATGCGAAGGATGTTGTGAGCCAGTTATCCCTTGGTAACGATCTGCACACCTGGGAGGGCTCCAGATGTTGAAGGCAGGTACAGTAAGTCAAGACACTAGAAGGTTACAAGGGTGCTGGACTGAGAGGCATGACTGGAAATCACAAAATATGTTCTCAGTGCCTTGGCCTGTTAGCGCTTGTTTAACAGCAAATTGGCGGCAAATATCAATAATTTATAGAGCTGGGCTGAGCACACTGAAGGAAGCAATGCAATTACTGGAAGCTACAGGGTGCCGAGGGGCCAGGACTGCGGCGCTAAGCTGCACGTGCCAGGTCTGCAGGAATGGCGGGGAATAATGAAGCACCTGGGAATGGAACCAGCCAGGAACAAAGGCTCTTAAGGGGCATTTAAGAAAAGACACGCTTACAGCAGATCCAATTGACTCATGTTAGGGTACATTTGATCCATAAGGTAAGATTTAAAAAGCTGCCAATCGATACACAAAACAGGCCCTCCTGCGCTTGGTAAGGGTTTAGGACAGTGGTGTGAAATCAGGTGTGACTAGAATACCGCAGTGCACTTCCCTCGCTCTTAACAAACAAGCGTCCTTCACAACAAACTGTACTGGCCCCCAGGAATGTCCAGGGGTCGGGCTGTCCACTGCATCAATGTATCACGAATATTCCTGAAATGAATTAGCAGAGATCTGCAAGTATGAAGTGGTAATCCCCTTTAACTGAGTGGTAAACTCATATATGGCTCAGCAATATGCTACTACCCGCTAAGTAAGTGATGACAGTAAATGCAGTGTACCTGCAGAGATATTCAGTTGTGCCAATTATCTGTCTAGCCACGTGGACTCCATTGGCATGGCAGCGACCTCCCTTCAAATAAGGTCTGCCCCTTCCCATTGCTGCGTGAAAGGACAACAAAACTGGCTTTTGTTAAACAATTTTAAGGGAGTGCAATGGGGGATTTTTCTCAGGGAACCTATTGCTTGGAATGGACCATGCTTTACCCATGGTAATGAGCCATAGAGATCCCAGTGCCCAAGGGGCTGCAGGAAGGGTACAATACTATTATGTAGAGTTGTTAGAACTTCTGTTATTCTGTGGACAACGTTTTTTCAATGCAAACTGCATGTTATGGCAAGGTCTCCCACCGAAGGTTAAGGAGCAGAGGAAGGACTTGGCCATAAGACTTTGCGAAAATGGAAGGTCTGGCAAGAAAGATGCTAGTAGTCAGTTCTATAAAATGTAGAAGTTAGCTCTGGGTTTTATCCAGCAGCCATATCAGGCGTAGTTGTGTGCGAAATTCAAATAATTTGCTTTCATGTAATTATGTGAAATGTCTGCAAAATTTTGCGAAAATCTACGTGATGACACAAAATGCAAATCCATCACTTAGTGCTATATTTTATTGCAAAAATCAATACTCTCATCAATTTTTCAAGGAAGAACACGTTTACACTCAATACATTGTGCTAATGACAAAAGCACTGCGAACCACAGCGGCTCACGTTCTGTTCCCATATGTTCGAGGTAAATTGCAAATTTCACATTCACAACAATTTTTTACAGTGAATGGCGCACAATTAGATGAAGTGGCATAATTGTGTAATTTCTGGAATTTCGCATACAGAATCCCCGCCCAAATTACGCGAATTACGCCAAACAATTTCCATTGCCCAGTTCTGATCAAGAAGTGCCTGGCAGCAAAAGACAGATGAAAACACGGCGAAAGGTTTCCATGAGGAATGACCTATTATCAGGACTTACCTCGCATTGCTGTTGCGGCACCTGTGACACGCCTTAGCTGTTTGCAAAGCTCCTGGACGTTTTAGGTCGGGTACTGTTTCTGCTGCAGGAAAATATTTAAACAAGGCGATGTGTTTTAAAAGCAATCCTATTGTATCTGAAAACGTATAACAGTTTTAGGAGATTTAAATGAAAAAACAACTTTTTATTTAGATGTGAATTTTATTTGGGGTTTTTAAAACGGTTGTCACGTTCCTTCTGCAAAGATACATACCTTATCTTTTTGAATTTCTGTAATAGTAAAAAGAAATAGCAGAAACAATAACATTAATTTGTTGCAAATGTTGCAGCAGTGCTGCTTAATAACACAGGAAATCATTGACTCATTCACCACACACTCAGCAATAAATGATAAAGCAGATTTAATTCTAAAACGGCGATTCAAATTGTCTTTGCCAATGCCTGTTAAACTTCTGTTTTAAGTTATTTGCCCAGGTGCATGGTTTTTGATGCTGAGGGAACCCAAAGCACAGTGGGTGTCTAACTCTCGCTTTGTAATTGACAACCCTCGTGGATTGTGGCATGCCTCTTAGATTTCGCATGTCTGTTTAATAGCCTTGACCTTAGCAGAAGTTGTGACCGGGTAGGATTTTTTATATCCGATCATGTACAAATTATTCTGACTTGCCTTGAGTATCATTTTTAGTCTGTTGATATGCAGCACCAGGTTTCTTACCTCGCTCATAAAATATTCCAGCTTTCTGCAGCTTTAGTTGTGATAATGAGATGATGTAGCCACAGAGCACAGCCTGGCTTTTATCTAAGCTTTGCTTGCTTATAGCTTTCCAACTCCAGTTACCCTTTGCAACCAAAGTACTAATCTAATTACTAAGTCTCCTCATTAGAGTGACCTCATCTGTCTGAATGCATTAAAAGCGGTCCAGGCAGTTACCTCTGAAGCAACAGCAGAGACCCTTGAGATGACCTTGAAGGCAAGTGGGCCTCCAGCCTGGAGACGAACAGTAGCATATACACAATTTTAGTTTTTCTTCACTTTTATTTCACATTGTAGCCTCTGGAGGAAGGCAACATAAAAAACGGAATCCCAGCCAAATTGTACTTTATATACAATTATATAACATTTCAGTGAGAAATGGCCTTTTTAAAGTTATAAAAACACCTTGATTTATCCACATTTCCTCTGGCAACTGGAGACACTTCTGGCTCTCATTGCTTTGCACTACCTACTTCCTTGAGAAAAATGGAGACACTTTAGAAATAAAAGTAAACAATAGTTGCCAGTGGCATTAGGATATCTAAGGCTTAGTCCCTGCACAATGTGCATTTATTCCTGACGTCCCTTGCTAGTTGTTCCCCACATGTTAACCGCCTCATATGAAATATAACAATAATAATAGCAATAGATATATGAAAACATTAATTTTACAGCACTTTATTCCTATTGCCTTACATAGAAATGTTTCTATACAATTAATATTACCCAGTCAAAATTGCTACTCATTTTATCGTTCCCTGAAGGGTGAAAGGTGGAGTCAAATTTTCCATCATTCTAACGTGTGACCTGCTGATCACTCACAGAGCTCACCACAGCTCGCTGAGTTGTTACCAGCAGTCTTAACAGTCTAATGTATCCTTTGTTAGCAGGCCAGGGCTGTTCGTTTTTTCCACACAGCATTTTCCTAGTGGGCGGATCCTTCGGAGGCGGTTTAACAGTAATGTGGGATAGTCAGCAGGATGCAGGACGCTAGTGTGGATGCGCCTTCGTTGGCGGGCATCAGGGTTCCGATCCTGATGTTCGCTGACGACACTTTGATAATATCCAAAACCCCAGCTGGATTGCAACGGGCCCTGAATGTTTTTGATGACTTTTGCCAGGAGCATGGCCTGGAAGTAAACATAGGCAAGACCAAGCTGATGGCTTTCTCCCAAGGACAGAAGCCTCGCCCTAGGATACACTTGAATAATATCGGGCTTGAGGTCGTAAGGGAGTTCACCTACTTAGGGGTACAAATCGCAAGTAATTATGGTTGGTCCCACCACATAGAAAAGGCGGTCCTGAAACATCAGCAAATATCGGGGGCCTTACGGGTGGAGCACAATAGATCCAAAACAAAACCCATAAAACCTGTCCTCGCTGTATACGATGCTAAGGCAATAGGATCGGCCTTATATGGGGCGGAGCTGTTTGGCTTTGACAACTTAACCTCATTACAGATAGCTGAGAACTGGTTTCTTAGGGGCATTACGGGATTGCCCCAGAGTACACCATTAATCCCCCTTAGTCTTGACCTGGGAAGAAGATCGGTAACCGACCGAGCCAGACTGCGTCCCATCTTATACTGGAGGCGACTTTGGTCCACCCCTGAAATTAGGCATTATGGGGAAGGCTTCCTGGCAATAATCAAGAGTGATATATTCCATAAAATATCATGGCTAAAAAACCTAAGGGTATTGCTAGGTGAACTAGGTCTTTCCAACCTTTGGGACAATCCGTCGGGGGAAGTGTTCCCAAGCAAAAATATACTTAAAGCACTATATTGGGAATGGATAGATGAGAGGCTTTGGAGAAGGGTTAAATCTGACTCAATGGGAGGTCGCTTTTTGGAAAGTAAAATGTGTCCTGCTTTAGAAAATTACTGGGACAGTATAACTGTTCCTATGGACAGAAAGTTGTTTTTCCAATTAAGATCTGGTTCCCTCCCGTTGAGAGATCTAACAGGCAGGTGGAAGAGTTTGAACACCCAGTGCTGCCCAGCATGCGGCGCAACTAAGGAAAGTGTGGGACACTTCCTATTTGCTTGTAAGGCTTATGCCTCCCCAAGAAGGGTCTGGTTAACCCCTATCTGCAAGAACCTTGGGACATCCAGTGCGGTTGAGGCACAGAGAATTATTTGCACTACTTCTGAGGAGCCTATTGTTATGGGAATAGCAAAGTACCTGGGGTGGGCTTGGTCCATTAGACGGAGAGCCCTTTCTGTTTCTCCTAATGTTTCTTGATTATGTTTTATTTGTATAATGTTTTGTTTTACAATGATTAAGCTTGCGCAACTGTTTTAATGTATTGAATGAAATGCCCTGATTAAGTGTGATGTTTTTATAATATGCATGTTGTGCTTTTATGAGTTTATAACTCGAATAAAGCCTTCTACTACTAAAAAAAAAAAAGTAATGTGGGGTGGCGCCTCTGTAACTTTCTACAGCTCCCTCACGTAAGTGCAGGAGGCCCAGTGGGAGCTTCAGGAAAGACAGAGAAGAGAGAGATGAAAGAGTGGAGAGGAAGGGAACAGAGCTGGTTTGTACCAGGGGCGGTCCATCCGTTAGCAGCGAAGGACGGTGGCTCTCTTCAAATCCCCCCCAAAGCCCCAGAGATGAAAAATAAAATGGCAGTACATTACCATTTTATTTTTCATCTTGCATGTTAGTAGCGTCAGGATTGGGCAAGGGAGTTCCAGCATCCGGTACCGGTTCCTGAATGAAGAAGAGGTCCGGAGCGAGGACATCGCGTTAGGTAAGTTGTATTTTATTTTTGTATAATATTTTGCATGCCCCCGCCCCGTACATGCCAGCTGGCACTGGTGTAAACAATTTTTCCAGGGCTGCTTTTTCTTCCCAACCTGGCCCTCTTTGTTAGGCAGTCATGGTCCAATTTTTTGGCGTCCTGTCACAGCGCTGGTCAATTCAGACAGCAGAAGTCAGAACTTTCTTTGAAATACCTTCAAAGTACACCATCACTTCAACTCAACCAGAAAGAGAATAATGCCCAGGAAGGATACAAGTGCAAATGGAAAACAAGAATACAACGTATGAAATGGGTGACTAGAGAGAGAGATAGGGAAGCCAGGGTGTTTTGGAAGGCAGAAGAGCTACTCAGGAGTAAGGGGTGACCATGGCGTTGATCCCGTTGTATATTTTGCAGTATTTTTCAAACTTCTGAAACTCAGTGGTTATCGGTGTATATGTATGCTGGTGTCTTGAAATTTACACGAGGAGACTGATTTCTTTTATTGCTTACAAAATATATTAACCAACAAAAAGTTTATTGCGGCACAATCTCATTGACCTCATCACCAATCAATCCATCTCATTGTCCAACAACCTCCACTGTTTAACCCACTGGACACACAGGTAGTCCTGTTGAATTCCTTTATAATGATCAAAAGTATTAAGCAATTTTGCACAGGCCCAAATAATATGAAAGGCACCACCCATGAACCTCTGATCACTAGGGAAGGAATTATCTCTATTGAAATGTCTCTGCAGACTGGTCTAGCCACTGCCATATTCTTTTCTACCTCAGTCTCGGAGGAGTTTCTCACACAGGAAGTAAATGTGGTCAAGGGACACAAGAAACATCAATTCCAATGTACTGTCTTCCCAATTATGTCCCATCTGGTACCAGTCAATGTAGTAGCAACTACCTCCCAGCAGGCTAACTACTACAACAAAATAATGAAAAATATGTTAGATGAGCTGGCCCAAAGGAAACTTAGAAGACAAAGAGCAAAAGTCTCTTCTCATTGGATAAATAATAATCTAAGCAAAGCCAGAAGACAATTTAGATTGAGTGAGCAGAGTAGGAAACAAAACCCCTCAACCTCAAATCTATCCCTTCTCCACACAGAAAGAAGGTACAAAACCAGCATCTTCAATGCCAAAACCACTTATTTCAGATAACAACTAGACCAAGTGAAAAACAGACAAAGACAATGTTATGAGATTAGCAAGCAAAAGACCAAGACCATGAGAAAACTCACAGACATCCCATCGTCAAACAAAACCTAGGCGCTATCAGACTTCTTTACAGACATAATCAAAAAGAGTGAACTTTTACTACCAAGAATCCCAGATCCATCTGCTTCCTTCACCTAACCCCAAAAACCAACATGGTCTGGAATTAATTCAGATCTGCTGGTGAAAGAGTGGTTTCCATGACAACCCTGAACACAAAATCCTCTACTTCTCATGCGGACCTGTTTCCCTCTTTGTTAATAAAAGAATACAGTTGGGACATTTTTCTTTAATGGACACAGATGATTAACACTGCATTGGCCAACGGAGACTTCTCCGATTGCCTGATAGTGGTTCAATTCACACTGCTCCTGAAAAAAACCAGGAGTGGAATTAGAGGAAATTTACTACTTCTGCCCCCTAATAACCCTCCATTTCCTAGCGAAATTTCTTGAAAGGTGCATCAATATTCAACCAAAGCAGGCCATTGAGGAGCACAACCTGCTAGAGATCTTCGTCGGGCATCAGATCAGACGATGGCAAAGAAACAGCCATTCTCCAGATCGCAGACAATGCCTTCTGCTTCTTGGATGAGGACGACTCCTGCCTGTTCTTGATTTGGCCTTTGAGTCAACCATAGAAACCTACTCAACAGAGAATGGGGATAAATGGAATAGTACTTAGTTTGTTCTTCCCCTACTTGCACAACCATTACCAACATGTCAAATTAGACAAGTCTCTTGCAGACCCATCTACCATGGTCCATTGAGTACCTCGATGATTCCTTCTCCCTCCTTTTTTCTTCAGTGTGAGGAAATGCCTCTTTTTGTATGGTCACCCCCATGTTTTTCAGCTGATGCGGCTGTTCTTTTTACTCTGAAAGTGCGCTGAGGCCTGCTAACCAGACCTCAATGCTGGTATCCTGACCCTAAAGTGTATGTCAAATTGTCTGTATGGCTAACTTATCTGTAATTGCCTAGTAAATGGTACCCAGGTACCCAGGTACCCAGGGCAAGTAAGTTATAAAGGTACTCCAGGGTTTGCAGCACTGATTGTGCCACTCTGGGGGATCCATCGATAAAACAAGTCTCCCAGTCTGCCAATGCAGACTGGTAGAGCAGTTGTGCAGTGCTAGCCAAAATTTATGAATGAATGGATTTTCTAAAGCGTGTGGCTAATCCGAGGACTGTCCGGGTGCTACACGGGAAATAAGAGTCAGAAGATTAAGAAAAAAACTGTTTAAAGAGCTAAGTCTTAAGTTGCTTCCTAAACGATTGTTCATTGTTCACTTGGCAAAGTTCAACAGACAATTTGTTCCAGGCTTGAGGACCCAAAAGAGAGAGATCTGCCTCCTGATCTGGCTCATTTTACCCTGTGAAATTTGGCCAAGTGAAGAGCGCAACGATCTAAAGGGAGAGTAGAATTGGATTCTATGGGACAGATAATCTGGTCCAGATTGGTGAAAGCAATGGCAAGGCCACCACTTCTCTGGACAGGTATGTAAGTCACCCTTCTGGCAGCCCCACCTAACTCTAATGGCAGGGTGCAACATTTGACACAGGAGGGGCATGGACTTTCCATGTCCTGACAGTAAAACACGCAAAACTACAGATTTTACTGTGGAAAGACTTGGTCGTGCAATTGGCAAGTACAGGGTTACACGCTGACCCCTCAGCTGTACCAACTCCTGAATGGTGTGACCAAAATGAGCACTCCTAGGTCTCAAACAACTCGTTAAACTAAGCCCGACTTATATATCAAGTCAAAAATTATGTAACTTGTTGCAGTGTGCCACTTTAGCAAAGCTACTGCTTTGGTATCTTTAAAGACTCCTGTGCCCTCCTGGACCCACATGCAGCCTGTTCCATGAGAAAGCTTTCTGCACTCCTGGTTAGGCATGCCAACGACTCTCAGGAAGGAGAACAATGAGAGATTGCAGACCAAGGAGATGCCACCTCCCTCCTGCAGGAAGCCACTCAGGTGTTAGCCCGAAAGGCAGTCTTCAGAGGTCAAGCCGCCTTTGAAGGACATATGTTTAGCACCAGGGGAGGGCTGACACATTAAAAAAAATATACATTTTTATTGAAAAATAGTTGGGGAATATAAACATTTGATATCCATCTGGTACAGTGCATGCTTAAAGTTTTGAATATACCATCACATAGGACAATTATAAATTGTAGCATCGTCTTTATTCTCAGCTACCTACAAGCTTCCTATTTTTCCATTACTCCACTTTGTGGGAAGGGTCTCTGATCGGCATACATATCATCCCCCTACTTTTGTTCCAGTCCCCCCAAATTCTGGACCAAATTTGTGGGCATCCTCTGCCTTCATAACCAATCCATATCTGCATCCCAATCTCGGAATTTAGGCCCTGTTATTCCCTTCCATGTCCTTTCAATGTTACGTTTAGCAGCCATACATCCCAGGGAGACCCAGGCTATTTCTCTTGCGGTAAGGTCCATTAAATCCCATATGTTAAGGAGGCACCACTGTAAGGGTGAGACCCTTACCTCCTTTCCACACATAGGGGCTCATTACGATCGCGGGGAATTCGCCACCAACATCCATTACCGCCAAATTGCGCCCATTCTCCACCTACCAAATTATGATAGCATACGGTTTTCTGGCAGACGGGAATTCCGCCCGCCACGGGTCTGCCACAGGCAATCATTCAGATTGCCTGGTGGACCCGCAAAGCATACCTAGAATGGTGGCCGTGCCTAACAGGCACCGTCCACCATATTAGGATGCTTCATCTCCGCAAGCCTAGAATGGCGGTTCACCCGCCATTCAAAGGCTGGCGTAGATTGACTTTGGGGGCCTATTGCGGGCCCCCCTCAGCAGGGGCACTTTCCTACTGCACGCCCCCCTACATTTCCCTGCACTATGTGACAGGCACCGCATGGTGCCTGTCACGTAGTGCAAGGAAATGCAAGCCCTGGATTGTTACCATTGTGGCAGGTGCTGCAGCCAGCAGCACCCACCGCAATGGTAAACATGCCCAATGCGACCACCACTGTGGCGGTCGCATTGTGATTCCATGGGCGGGACCAACGCTATATAGGCGGACGGTCCCAATTCCAGACCTAAGTCCGTCCGCCATTGTAATGGACCCCCAAGTTAGCATTCTCAATGTTACTTTCTCCCAGTATGTCTTAATAACTGGACATTCCCAGCATTGGTGTATAAATGTTTCCACCTGACCACAGATCCTGGGGCACATGGTGAGCTTAATGTACCTATTTTGACTAGTGCCATACTGGTATAATACGCTCTGTGTATAATCTTTAACTGTACTAATTTAAACCGGGAGCGTATTGCCACCTCCCGGGGGGATGCCAATGCCTCTTGCCACTCTTCGTCATCATCAACCCATTTTGAGCGCAATTTCTCCAACATTTCGGTGAATTATTCCATATCTTCGTATTAGTCAATGATATTGCCTTCTCCTTTATATAGACGTCCTAGAGCCTTTCTTCTAAATGTGAGGAGGCTGGGAGTTCAGTACCTTTTGGGATTGCCTCTTGTAACAAGGTGCAAACCTAAAGGTATTGAAAGGTTTCCCCTTCATCTAGCTCATAGTCCCTCTGAAGGTCACTGGAAGGGACAATCTTCCCTCTTGTCCACAAATCTCCAACCCTAGAAAGACCAATCAGGTCCCATTTATCGAACCCCGGATGTTTGGCGAGCAGTCCCTGATGCACCAACTCTAAAAGTGGAGTGGCCTTTGTCATTGTGTTTTTCCAACCCAGCGTGGCTGATGCCGTGTGCCATAGTAAGACAGTAGTTGAGGTTGGTGTATGTCTTGGAGAATCCTTTCTATCCCATAGATTACTCTTAAATAAGTCCCGGGGGACATGTTATGTCTGTCCATTATATAGGCTAGTTCTGTTTGCGGCCAGTGTACCCAAAGATTTGTCACAACCAGCTGAGATGCCCAATAGTAATATTGGATTGCTGGGAGGGCTATACCAAAATCATACCAACTTTTCATGAGTTTAGTCAGTGCCATACGAGGGATTCTATTATTCCAGAGAAGTGTATGTCTCTCAGATTCTATTGCTTGAAAATACCTTTTTGGTATAAGGTATGGAGTATTCTGATATAAACTAGGGGTGGGCGGAATTGGCGGAAGGCGCTTCCGCCAATTCTCGCGAGAATGCCCGCGATTTCCGCGATCACGCGATATTTCCGTGATCGCGGAAATTAGTGCTTCCGGCCTGCCGCTGCCGTTACAGTGACCATGTGTGTCTGTAACGTTGCGGCGCCGACGTTCCTGGGGTCCCTCGAGTCAGCTCAGCTGTCCAGGTCCATCAGTGGGGGAAAGGGCGGAAGACGTTGCCCACCGCTGGTGTGTGGGGCGGGGCTTCCATGCAGTTCACATGCCTTCTGTTTATGGGCCAGAGACCGAGCAGAGCAGCAGATGAGGAGACTGAACCTCCTGGAGACTACGCGGGGATTGCGCTCGAGTCACGGATCGGGTAAGTGACGACGACCTGGGGGAAAAGCACACCTGCCCAGCCTCGACCTAGCTCCCTAATGTTTTGTGCTGATGAAGCGTTACTGAATTTGAGCTTCCACTCGGGCCCCTGCTTTATTTATATCTGTAAGTGCTTCCTGTTGTGGTTGGCCAGGCAACAATTTCCGTTCCCTCCCGGAAATTGCGACAATTCGGCATTTCCGCGTTCCGGTCGGAACGCGGAAATGTCGAATTGTCGCAATTTCCGGGAGCGGAACGGAAATTGTCGCCCACCCCTAATATAAACAAACTGGGGGAGTGCCATCATTTTGTACAGGGAGGCTTTGCCAAGTAATGTAAGGGGCAGGGTCCTTCAGTGTTGTACGTCCTCTTGTAGGCGACGCAGCGGGGGAGCCAAGTTTTTATCATAGAAAACTGTTGGGCTTATGGTGACATAAATCTCCAAGTATCGAGACCCTTTGGTAACTATTCTAGCAGTACAGACCTTGGGAAGGTTAACTTCTGCCTCACCAAGAATATATATGAGCGACTTGTCCCAATTAATAGTGTATTTTTGAAAAAGGGTAAATATGTGTAGTATTCTGTGTATTGAGGAATAAAACAAAATAACATCAGCATATAGGGAGATTCTGTCTTCCCATTCTTCTGTCTATTTAAGTCCCCTGATAAGTGGATCGCCTCTGATCCAGACTGCCAAAGGTTCTAACACCAATGAAAGTATCAGAGGAGAGAGTGGGCAGCCCTGTCACGTCCTTCCCTGCAATTTAAAAACCAATGATCTTCCTCCATTCACTGAAACTTGTGCTAGGGGTCCTGAATAGAGAAGCAGTACCAGTGACAAACATTTTCCCCCAAATCCAAATCTCACAAGGGCCACGGACAAAAAAGGCCGTTCAATCATATAAGATGCCATTTTGGCATCTAGTGATATTATTACTGCCTCTTCACTAATAGTCTCTGCCCTACCCAGAACTCCATTGAGGCGCCGCAAGTTCAGTGCAGTATTTCTACCCGGAATGAAGCCGGATTGATCCGGGTGGATCAATTTGTGCAGTAGGGGGGACAAACGAATAGCCAGAATTTTGGCCAGAATCTTAACCTCTAGATTTAACAGGGATATGGGCTGATAGGAGCTACATTTTTCGGGGGGTTTCCCAATTTTGTGTATTACTATGATATTTGCCATTCTCTGACTCTCCGGCAGGATACCTCTTGCTACACTCTCTTCATACATTTTCACCAAATACAGGGCAATTGTGGATGCATTTAATTTATATAAATGCATTGGTAGTCCACTCAGGCCCATTGCTTTCCCGGCCTGAAGTGCCCCAATTGATTGTATCACTTCTTTTTCGGTCAAATCAGATTCTAAATATTCTCTATCTGTACTCTCCAAGGAGGGGAGGTCGAGGGTGGCCAACAGTTCTTCTGCCTAGGTTGGACTAGCCGCCCCTGTTCGTGTATATATCTGTTTAAAATACTTTGGGAATGCTTCTGCTATTTTCAGGGTTCCTTTGCTTGATGTAATCTCAAACACCCATCTGGTGGCCTTTTCCCGCTTTTCCAACAATGTCAATAGTTCAACCGCCTTATCTCCCACCTCATATATTCGGTGTTGGGTCGTTCGGTATTGCGCTTTGCCCGCCTCTTCAGCAATTTCTCTGTATTCTTTCTGTTTGATCTGTAATATATGTTTGGTGTCTGGGGCGTCTTGCAATATTAGCTCGTGTTCTAGCTTGCTAATTTCTTTCTCTACTTCAAGCACCTGTTTCCGTCTTTCTTTTTTATGACAAGTTATTGCAGAGATACCCTGCTCCCCGATTACTGTCTTGTACGCTTCCTACATCGTTTGGGCTGTGTCAACTGACCCTTAATTTTCTTGGAAGTAGTTAGTGGTCGCCTCAATCAGGTCCTCTCTTATATTCTGTACCTTGAGATACCAAGGATTAAGTACCATCCCATCTTTTCTGGTAGAAGACATACCCCCATACAGTACAATCATTGGGGAGTGATCGGAGATACCTCTTGGGAGATGCCCAACTTAGGTGAACATGGAGAGCTGCTCGGCTTTTCCAAACATGTAATCTATGTGGGACAGACTTCCGTGGGGCCCCGGAGTGAAAAGTATATTTGAGAGTTGTGGGATTATAGGCTTGCCAGACATCTGTTAGGCCAATTGCTCGCAGATATTTTTCTGGCGCCTTCCCACAGGCCTCCCTTGGTTTGGTTGGATTTCTATCCAAATCTCCATTAATGGCTACATTGCAGTCCCCTCCTATTAATAAATCTCCCCCGGCAGATTAATTATATGTGATCCCAAATCAGCCATGGCGAAGGAATGAAATCTAGGTGGTACATATAGAGAGGTAATGTTCACTAACCTGCCCTCCCAGTACCAAGACAGGGTCAAAACCTACCCAATGTATCATGTTTAACGGTTTGTATTTTAAAGGGGAATGATTTACGGAGGAGAATACCTACCCCTCTTGAGCCTCTGGTATACCCTGCGTGGGCAATCAGTTTATATTCCCATCTATTTAGGGCACAGTAGGAGGTCCCTTGTATGTGGATCTCTTGCAACAATACCACATCAGGTGCGTGTTGCTTCAGGTATTGCAATACTTCCCTATGCCTAATTCTATCCCTCAACCCATTCACATTCCAAGAAAGTATTTTAAAATTGCAGGGCAGTGGTGTTAACTTTGAGTCCGTATGCATCTCACAATGTCTGAGGGTGCTCTCTGTGGATACAGGAGACTGTGTATACCTCTCGGGGCCTCACTATGCTCCTGAACGTCTGTTGCCGTTGTGGCTGACCATCTGACCTTATGTAAGTTCTCTCGTCCTATCCATAATTCCTGTTTAGCACATGTACCATAAACCTTTCCTCTCATATTCTACTTTAAACATTCAACAACTCTGTAACTTACCCTTGTGTAACTACCCATCCCTACGCCCCTCCCTGCCTCCCTGAAGCATGGACTTAAAACTGCCCACCCCCCAACTCTACAGAGCGCCTGCATACCCTTACCCATTGAACACAGCATAGGGGAACGCAGCTTAGTCGGTTCCTTGCCAATCATCATTATCCCCCTAAAACCTATGATGTTTAAGCCCTTTTGATACATTTTTCATTAGAGCAATTTGAGCCAAATATACCCTATAACAAGTTCCAAGTTGTCTGATCTGTATTACTGACATTGAACTGACTTGTCAAGCATCTCACTACTTAATCCCACCGCCCAGAACTGATATAATTAACAGTCTCCAGTATCTTCATTACCAATCGAGAGATTCCATCAGTGCCCACTTGGATAAGTCTTACTTCAGTGATTGTCCTGAGAATCTCGCCGCTGCTTAACTGTGCCGTTCTGACCCACTTCCTTTCCCAAACCTTCCTTATGCCCACGATGATCCTGACGACTCTCTTGCCCCTGTGTGTGTCTCTGAGAGTTAGGTCTTTGTGCTCCAGGGGTTCTCTACCCCTGCAGCCAGTCCCTAGCCGCCTCCGGCGTCACAAAGAACCATGACTTCCCCCTCCACCACCACCCGCAATCTGGCTGGGAAGAGCATTGCATATTTTATGTCTTTATACTGTAGCACACGTTTCACCTCCAGGAAGGATCGTCGCATCTTCTGCACCTTTCCCATAAAGTATGGGAAAAAGGTTATTGTAGAATTTTCAAGCTTTAGTGGGGGGCTGTGCGAGCTGTCTGAAAAATTATGTCTCTGTCCCTAAAATGAAATATTCTCGCCAGGATAGGGTGCGGGGTTGCACCCGGTTTTGGTGGGCTTCCTGGCACCCAGTGGGCACGTTCCACTGAGAAGTACCAAGAGAGAGCACAGGGTTCTAAATGATTCTGCACCAATTCTTCCACAAACAAGTCCACAGCCTGTCCCTCTGCCCTCTCCGGCACTCCCACATTTTGCATGCTTTTCTACGTGAGTGCCCCTCATAGTCTTCGAGCTTTGCCTTCAGTTCCGCCGTAGTTGTTTGTAGCTTTCTAATATTTATTTCCAATGTTTCTGTAGAGTTCTGAAGTGTGGTGACAGAGTTTTTCAGTGGCTATAACCCTATCCCCCAAATTTTACAGGTCTGCATGCATTAGAGTTACTTTGGCTGTAACCGTGTCTATTTTATTCTCTAGTGTCGAGCGGACTCCCTGTATGGGCTCTATCTTGTAGGGTCGGGGCACCGTCTTCCACGTGCTGCTTTATACCGCGCGTTTCAATTTTCTCCTCTGCAGCTGCTGCTTTGGAATGCGCATTTTTATCCAATTTTGTTTGATGCGTCGGTTTGGGCCCTTTTTGCGTGGACTTTTTGACAGAACTTGCCAATGTTACCTGACACCTCTTTTGCCTGCGCTATACTTGTTGCAGTACACTCTGTTTAGGAAGTCTAGTGATTCCCGGTGTTTCACCTCAGCCAAGGCATGTCTCGGATATTCCAACAAGGTGGGGATTGTCTTGTTAGGCCTTCATCCACTCATTGCTATCTGGACGTTCATTCCCCTATCCCCACGATCTCTCTCAAAATGGCTTCGCGCCGGAGGACTCTAAGCTGTTTTTCTACTGAGTGCGTCACAACGGTCGCACTCCTTCCAACTCCCCCACGACCTCATCCAGCCAGACATATCCACTTTTTATGTGTGTAGGCTGTAACTGCCTTGGAGGTCAGGCAGTTCGATTTAGTCTGTCTGCTCATCTCCAATGGGAACTTGGCATGCACTCTATTCTGCCTGCCGTCCCAGTTTGTCCCAACCCTCTGGCCAGAAAGCTCTCTTCTTTTGCATGGGGGGGGCGGGTGCTCGACCTGGCGTCTATCTCACTACTCCTTCACTAGTTCTGTGCCGATCATGCCAGGTCCAGTAGCCAGGCCGCAACGCCGCATGCCCCAGGCCCCTCACCTATCGCTGCAACACAAGGCTTCCTCTCGGTATCTTGGGTGGTTCTCGAGCACCACTTGGCTGCTTCTGATATTGCCGGCATTGTTCGCTTGGGGGGGGAACGAGAGAACCGTCCCTCACCTCGGCCGGGCCCCACTGTAGTCCCTGCTTCGTGGGCTACAGTCTCCTCCACAATCAACGCTCGCGGAGCTCCTCCTGCCGCTCTTTAAGGGGATTCAGATCTCTGCCAGATTCTCAGTTCGGGGGTGACGGGATTTCGTTTTTTTCAGCCTGTCACTCCCCGATGAGGTGGGAACTACAGGGGATGTGTCGCTTTGTGGCTAAAAAGGTTCACTGATATAATATCGATGCTAAAAACATCAATGTAAAAAATATTGGAAAAAAATAGAATGCAAAAATATCGACTCCCTATACTTAAACAGGTAAATACAAAAATATTGAATCAAAAATATCGAAATTAAAAATATAGATGTAAAAAATATGGATTTACAAATGTAAATAAAATGAAATAATATAAATTATATATAAAATATTTATATTATCTTTGACAAAATAAATGAAATTTAATTTACATTTAACCTAAATATAAAAAATAAATTATTTAAAAAAAATAAAACGGACATTTCGCAATACATAAATACAACAGTAGAGAAAATGTTGGATAGCGAAATAATTAAATTTACTATTCCAACACCAGCGAATGCAACAGTAGGGAAAGTGTTGGATAGCAGAGGGGTAAAAATTACCATTCCCTCTCCAAAGAGTGCAACAGTAGGGAAAGTGTTGGCTAGCAGAGGGGATAAATTTACTATTCCCAATCCAGTGAGTGTCAAAGTAGGGTAAATGTTGGATAGGGCAATATTAAAATGTACTATCCCAACTCCAGCGAGTGCAACAGTAAGGAAATTGCTGGATAGCAGAAAGGGCAAAAATTACTAATCCCACTCCAAGAGTGCAACAGTAGGGAAAGTGCTGGATAGTGGATGGGTAAAATCACTATTCCCACTCCAGTGAGTGCAACAGTAGGGAAAGTGTGGGATAGCGGAGGGATAAAAATTACTATTCCCACACCAGTGAGTGCAACAGTAGGGACAGTATTGGATAGCGGAGGGGTAAAAATTACTATCACCACTCAAGTGAGTGCAACAGTAGGGAAAGTGCTGGATAGCGGAGGGGTAAAAATTACTATTCCCACTACAAAGAGTGTAACAGTTGGAAAAGTGCTGGATAGCGGAGGGAAACAAATTACTTTTCCCACTACAAAGAGTGCAATAGTAGGGAAAATCCTGGATAGCAGAGGGGTAAAGATTACTATTGCCACTCCAGTAAGTACAACAGTAGGAAAAGTGTTAGATAGCAGAGGGGTAAAAAATACTATTGCCACTCCAATGAGTGCAACAGTAGGGAAAGTGCTGGATAGCGGAGGGCTAAAAATTACTATTCCCACTCCAATGAGTGCAACAGTAGGGAAAATGCTGGGTGGCGGAGAGGTAAACATGATTATTCCCACTCCAGTGAGTGCAACAGTAGGGAAAGTGCTGGATAGCGGAGAGGTAAAAAATATTATTCCCACTCCAATGAGTGCAACAGTAGGTAAAATGCTGGCTAGCGGAGGGATAAAAATTACTATTCCCGTCCTAGTGAGTGCAACAGTAGGGAAAGTGTTGGAAAACAGAGAAACAAAAATTACTAATAACATTTAAACAATTGAAAAAAATTAAGTAATATTAAAAGTAAATAAACAATATTTTAAAAATATACGATTAAATATATTAAATATATAAAAGGAACACATATTTTGATGTTAATTACATATATCAAAAAGGTACAAATATTATATAAACTAATAAATACATTTATAAACAATATTTATTTAAAAGGAGCAAATATTAACAAACAAACAAATACATTATTTAAAACATGAATGTATTTATTTTATTTCCTACCCTATAACACCGCACCAATAAAAAGAGGACGTCAACATTTTTATTTAATTATACTTCCATAATTAACATAATTAATAATGAATTTAAATATAAATAAAAAAAGATAATAAACATTCATTGAGTACACATTCTTTAACACTATAAACACCACAACACACACCTAAAATTAATTATACAATTACCATAATTATTACTAAATAATTAATTTAAATTTATTAACAACTAATTAATAGTTCATCAATAAAAAATAAATAACTTCCCACCATTTACACCTATAAACACCAGAACACAC
This sequence comes from Triturus cristatus, assembly GCF_964204655.1. NCBI lineage: Eukaryota > Metazoa > Chordata > Amphibia > Caudata > Salamandridae > Triturus > Triturus cristatus. The sequence continues at coordinate 144,375,641 of NC_140584.1, forward strand.
ACCTAAAATTAATCACACAATTACGATCATTAATTACTAATTAATTAATTTAAATAAATTAACAACTACTTCTTAAATAATTAATAATAAATTACATTGCACATTTAACACTATAACATCTCAATTAAACAAATATTAATAAATAACAATTATTCAATACATTTTATAGAATTACATTACTTCCCACCCTATTCCCCTATAAACCCACAACTTGCTATGGAAATAAAAATGCAAATTTCAAATAACAAAAATGTAATAACTACTAAAAATAATCAATAATCAATAAAGTTTATATAATTAAATTACTTCCCACCCTATTCCCCTATAATCCCAAAACCCGCTACGGAACTAAAAATGTCAACACATATAATACAATTACAAACAATTCTTATACAAAAAAACAAACATCACACACATATAAAATATATACTAAAATATATAACATTAATAAAAAATCGATATTTTTAACAAATATAATTTTGCCAACGATATTAAACAGTTCGATATTTTTTAAATCAATATTACTTACCTAAAATCGATATTCTTGACAATGAGAATTTGTCTGTGGATATTCCTGACCCACAATATTTTTGCCACGATATTTGTGCAATTCGATATTTTTTACTCAATATTCTGTATCTGCGCCAGCTAAAAAGGATTATTTTAGCGGATTTTGATTTAAATTATTCGATCCTCGGACCTTTACTCTGGTGGTACGTTTCATTTCAATAAAAGATAAAACATTCAGATTCTCCAAAAACAAATCAGTGAAAGTGAGTAGTGACATTTGTGGTAGAGTTGTGCATAGGTGGTTTATAAAAAAATATATACAATATACATATACACATTCATCTAGGGGCTGTTGAGATGTTGGTTCTCAGCACAACTCTAAAAAAGAGTATGATGCGTGCATCCTGACAAATTATATAGGTCCACTAGTTCTTTAAGTCGATGTTTTGACCTTATAGAGAGTCATTCGGCGGGGTCATAATCAGAGCAACAAGAAAATGGTGGGTTTTCATAATCACTCCTTCCTCTTCCCCCTCTTTTTTCCCCCTGTCTGGCAATGTGTACACTGCACACATCCTGTGTTCTATTTTTAGAAGTGCTGTGCACACGCCGGTCAGACAGCTTTGATGGTTCCAGCGTCTACCGTGCACATTTCAGTAAGTTTCAATATGTCCAATTGATGGCACCAGCATGCCACTATTCAATTAAATTCAAACAATTTCAATCAGATGAAGGTTCGCCCTTAAAGTGATATAAATACATCAGGTAAAGAAACATTTTATAAAACAGTTAAAAATGACACAGGTAATAAAAAAATTGAGAGAGACAATAAGAACGATATGATTTAACTACATAAGTTATTACAGCATAGAACTTTGAGCCCTTACATCATGTCTTAACAAGTAACATATATCTGCTGACTTTTTCATCTGGTAATTGCAAAACAAAGGTGACTGCAGCTCTGGAGGGCCTTATTTTATAATATTTCTTTTTTAAAAGTGGGATAAAAAACAAAAGTTTCTAAAAAAGAATAAAGTGCATCATTGTTTGGCCTGTTTTTCCATCACACCGGCACAGGTTAGCAGCCAGATTTGGCTTAAAAACAAGGTGGAAGCACAACAAATATTTAACAGTATCGGCTCTCAGTCAAAGTAATATAGAGCATTCTCATCACCCACATGACTGCCAAGAATAATTAGACGGGTGGTTCAGAGCTATTAGAGACAAATATGCCATGATCTCCATTTTCCCATCCATTCTATTTATGCAACGTGCCTCCTCGCAGTCATAAAATGTGTAGGCAACTTCTTTTTTCATTAATATTAGTAAGTAGATCTGTCTCTGCAAAAGCCCTCTGTTGTCCACTTTTACCCAATTCAGATTTGATATATGCCAGCCATGTGATTTGGAGACCATTATCACAAGAGAGGCAGTCCAGTATGATATCTCTTTTTAGAACCATGTCTTCATTCTTTCACATTGATAGCCAGATGATTAGCAGTCTATCTCTGACGTAATCAAATAAGTAACGCATGCCACTATTTGATTATTTCCAATCTAATATTTGGTCCGTATTACACTTTCAATTTTGGCTTTCTCTGATCACATGAAAGTACCTGATTTTAGCCCTGGGCAGATATCGGGCTCTTCCTAAGTATCGGTAAGCCAGTTTAAGAATTCCCAAACCATTGGTGAGCCTTTAAAAGTTTTTCGTGTTTGCCATCCTATGACTATGTCTGATGTATAAGCCTCGGTTTTCACGAATATTATCGGCAAGCCCCTAATCTCTGATGGGGTTTTCAGTATTTTTGCCATCCAATGACTATGTTTGATGCATGATGCTATGTGGACTAATCATAAGGCTTCTGTTTCCTCAGTAAGAACTTTGCGTTTTTGAACTACATAAGCATTGGGATGGTGCAAGACTGATTGCTCGCACCCCCTCAGGATATGATGGCCAATGGGACTGCTAGCTCACAGTGCCACCTCAAGTACCCCTAAACTTGAAAGGGTGACAAATGGATTGGGCAACCTCAGAACATGATAACACTGACTCCCCAAGGGATAATGAACCGTATCGCGCAGTCGTTCATGCATACCCAGAGAGATAAACAAGAAATACACAAAGAGGCGTTTATATATTTTTTGAACCATTGTGATTCTTGCATAAAATATATGCGCTGTGATGATTAATAGACAGAAGCAGATGAAGGTGATTAGCAATTTAAGACCGTGAAAAGGATAAACAATTCCACTGTTGTGCTAAAGCAGTGTATATATATGGGCATATAAGTACTGTGTATAGTGTACTCCTAATATGCTCTCCCTAACATAGTTGCCTTGGGAAGGTGATCTGCCAAAAAATCCCCTACTGGATGATCTTGCTCGCCATTACCTGAGATTAAGTGGCTTCAGGTCCCTGTCTTGGTCACAAGTTGGACATCCCTACTTGCTGAGGGTAAACAAGAATCAGCTGGGCTTAGATTCCGAAAACAGTGACCTCGCAGTGACAGCAGATTGCTCCTCTGCCTAAACACAGTAGTGCTCTTGTTTATAGAATAACACAGATCCATGCTACCATGCCGAAACCTCAGCCAGGCTTTCATTGTTTATCCTCTTGTGAGAGCTGTATCACCTAAAGGACGATAAATAACATTTACACAATTAGCTTTATCCCTTTTACCGAATGTTCAAGGTGTCATGATAATGTTTCCATGAAGTTAAAATGTGAGCAACTGTGGCTTGTAAGAACCATATTCTACACAGTAACGCAAGCAAATGTATGTCAAAAGTCAACATATAGAAAATAAGGCAAATTAAGAAACATGTGTATGTAAAATGGCAGAGGTTCTCCCCAGGCCTAACCAAGCCACTTGACACCCACTCCTTAGACACGAGTCGACTAAGCTATCTAAAAGCAATGCTGATAAATATAATTATATGCATAAAAATACTAAACAGTCGAAAAAGGCCATTGTATCTATTTAAAACAGAAAGCAGTTAGAAAGCCAAACTTAGAAGTCAATCAAAGGTGAATAAAAACAATATAATTTAATAAAAATTTTAGTTGGTAAAAACAGGCCGAATTAAAATTCCCCACCACTCAAAACTGCCAAATGTTTATGTTTCCCAAAAGGTAGATGAAACATTTCTGTTCCCAGTAACTTTAGACAATGATCCCAGAGTAACACCTCGGAGCAGGTTTATGGAGCAAACATGTTCCCACCCTACCCCAACAGTAGCTGCTGAAGAAGCAGCCAGTAGGAAAATAGAAGAGCCAGAGCCAGAATCAAATGTACCAGGAGCAGGAGCATCCCAGGAAGATTCACAGAATTTGTTCAAACGCAATGGCAAAGTCACGGGAAACAGATACAAATGGGCTTCAAGGGGTCCACCAGTATTTCAATCTCCAGAGGCTGAACCGGTTGCGTTCCAAGGCACAAGTCCAATGCACATTCAAATGTGCACAGCAGACTGTGGAATATGGGCTGCATGCCCATATGTATAGCCACACAGGCTGAAAGGACAATAATGAGTGCTTATTTAGTTCCTGAAGCAACGGTGCACCAATGCATTGTACCATGCATTCACAGCACTGGAGCACATGTGGTAGTGCCAGTTCCATTCGATTTTAAAATGGGACATTCATTGTGGAGCAGAAACAGTGAAAACATAGCCCCGATAATCAGAGTAGCACCAGCAGAAGACATACGAAAATACTACTGAGCACTGAGTGCATAAATGATGAATGACTCTCAAGATTGTCTGGAAGCTGCTAACCAAACCAGAGCCTATTCTTATGAAAAAGTGTGCCTGCCTACTAGACATGTTAAAAATGTGCCACCAATTCTCCAAAATGTAGTAGGGAATTAGTGTGGAGGAGCGACTGAATCTCTGAAGAAGACCTTCAACTTGAAGATCAAACATCTCCCTTGCAGATATAAAGGCCAAATCTTTTTGAAACAGTAAGGCTTTCAGTTTACTCAAGGCATTAAAGCACATGTTCGAAGGTTTTATTGAAGGCAAGTGGTGCCTCCCTGACTGTACGAGCAGGTGAAACAGTTCTTGTGTACAACAAGCCACAATGGAAGAGACCGTTACAAGATAAGCTAGGCCCGGTGTCACACCGCAACAGCCTTGATCCTTCAAAATCAAATTTGAAAGCTATCTGAAAGCCAGACAAATCTGACTACTAGGGAGCCATTCAAGTAGCATGAGAAGTTTGCCATGGATGCATGGCATGCCCCGACAACAGAGCTTAAAAGGTAATTGCCATGGCTCATGTACATAACCCTCTTTCAGTGCTTTATATCTGCCGACTTGATGGTGTAGTAGATAGTATTGGAAGTAGAATGGCAAAATCAGCAGGGTAAAAAAAATCTGTGGATTATCCAATCCATAGAAGGAGTTTCAGCAACAGTGAAAGGTAATTTCTCTAGCTACTCTATGTGTAACATAGTGTATGTTGCATCTTTGCATGCCATGAGTATTTGATGTTTTGTAAAATTGTGTGGTGAAAAGAGACTGGTGGCATTATTATGTCGCCATGGTACGCAACCTGAATGAAGTGTCTGAAGTGTCGTACTCAACAGCATGATCGATCTAAGCTGTGACTGCCCTTGTTGTATTACGGACATGTCATGCTGTATGATGTCTATTGCTGATGACACAATGTTGCCCAGAGAGCATATCCTGCAAGACCAGGTAGTCCATCCATTATCAACCACTGCTAGAGCCATTTCTAAATTAGCCCTGTTAATCTTGTACAGTCTTTCTGCAGCTCCCTGCTGACTGACTTTCCACACTTCACTGTATATGGCATACAAGAAACACTTTTGACATGGTTTTCGAGGACCTAGTAAAAAGTCCTTCAATCTCATGTCATCAGACAGAAGAGAGAAGTGTTGTTTCACCTGGGACAATGTTGAGGTATTTAGCCAATCAAGGGACAACTTCCCAATACTGGAAGTTGTTATCCCCTCTGAGTGTTCTGTTTGTATGAAGCGCAGGTCCGGCCTGCTGATATTAAAACCTTTGGTGTTACCTAAGAACTGTGTCTGACATCTGTTAGTGTCTAATAGCCACACTAACCATCCCATCCAACTAGCACCTGATGGGTTGTATGAACCATTGTGTAGCAGGGTGTCAAGTGTATCCTCCTTATATTTTATAAACTGCTGCTAGTCTGCAAAATGTGCTAATGTGGGAATGTATGGAGTGTTCAAAACCTTCACCTTGGCTAAACCAAGGCATATAAATTGTTCTGCACAGTTTTGTTCTTGAAAATCATCTGATGTCGTATAAGGCTTGCTCCAAAGTAAGTCTTCTTTACCTGAACCTGCCACTCTTTAGTTCCGCATATTGATTTCACATTTACTGTGTTCCTCCAAAAGTTAAACCCTTGTGTGGACAGCTGAGAAAGAAATGATGCAGAATATATAAGTTTAGGGTTTGCTAGCATGTATTTCTTTGCAAGTGTTGGTGTGACTTTATAAAATTAGGACGCCTGGTCTGTTGTGCCATAACCCAAAAAATAAGCAAACTTCAGTTCAAATGTTTTTGAACTACCCATTGTTGGTGTAGGGCAATGATTCAATTTTGTATAATTAAAGACTGCACGTGGAGTAATTGCTTTATGTAAGTAATGATGACCATGATGCTGAAAACAGAACATTTCATCATAGTTAGTCATGGCTTTGTATATTTCATCAGAGGAAAAAACAGTAGAATGCTCAAGATATTCTAGTATTTCATGCACTGTGTCTATATCCCAATCCTCAAAGACAGTACTAGGGGTGAGAACGTAATTTAGAGAAGTACAGAATACATTTGGTATTTGCAAGAGTTCTGTATGACCATATACACCATACAATACCATATCCCAAACGATCCCAACAGGAACTGGAACATCTGAAATGTTCACCAGGAAAAGGTCTCTTCACACTTTGTGTGCTGAAGAATTTGGTGTTAGAACCAAATTCACCAGTTGTACCGCAGACAGTTCAGGGAGGTAGTGTCCTTTCAGGAGCAAGAAAAAGACTGCCAGAAAGCCAACCCAAAGGACCAGGAAAAGTAACGCAATTGTAATCCAAAGGTGTAACCATGGATGAACAAAGTATGTCTTTTTCAGCCATAGACAGAAAACCGGTAGTTTCATCTGAAGTGGTTGAGGTGGAAGTTCAGGTGGATCCGGTGAAGCCGAAGTATAGTCATCAAAGTTGATGAAGTAGCCAGAAGCAGTCCAATCTAATTTTGGCAGCTCTGTTGTTTGTGTAAAACTGGGAGATTACTCGATCTAAGGTTCATTGATGTAAATACCCTTTGTGTCAGGATTACAAATTGACATCTGTTTTTCTCTACAAGTCAATTGTATATTAGTTGTTGATGTAACAGGTTGAAGGTATACTTCATTGGTATTTTCTGCTATCTGCAGTTGGAGAGAGGAGACTAATTCAGTTATTAAAGCTTCCATAGAAACTTTCTGTATGGTAGTGAGTGATCTCAGACGACTACTAAGGATCCAATGTGGTCTACTATTTAGAATGGGCCACACAATGGGGTTTGATCAGATCAATTAATATGAATCTCTTGATTCTGCAGCCAGCAAGGGGCAGGAGAAGTAAAGTTCTGGTTCCTTTAATGGTCAGGACGGACACAGGAGCTCTGTAGTATGGCTCAAATTGTTTCTTTTCCATGGTTTTCTCCCTGACTTGGTCCCCAACTTTTGGGTGTCCAACCAGGAGCTGCTGGAACTTTGTTCACTTTACCAGTAGTGGTGCATTTTACTTGGACATTGCTTTGATAGTCCCGGAAACCATTCTGTTCCAGTAACACAGACAAATGTTTGTTTATGTCAAATGGTGTTTCAGCTGCCGCTGTCCTGGGACTGTCGAGGTCTGGATCCCAAATTTTAAACTCAAAACAGGATTACATAGTCAGTCCAACCACCCATGGCATGTGTAGGCAGATTTTTGAGTGCTCTCTGGATCCCATATAGATGAGGGACCCAACTGCGACTGGAGCCTAAAACCTTAGCTGTTAAAGACTGCTTGAAGTCCTGTTTTTTTCTCTCCACTACCACATTTCCCTTGAGATGGTATGAGGAGGAGCACTGCAGGATCACACCCAAACTTCCCATGGCATCTTTGTAAGCCAGCCACGGTTGCACAATGGGATGAATGGGAGAGCCAGCGGAAGAGCTGAAGCATAGCCACCGCTGCGGACGATCTGTAAAAAATATGGCGGACGAATCAAAAAACCCACAATAAGGCCAACAAGTGCACACAGCAAACTAGCCATGCCCCCCAAATACACAAAACACACCCCACTGACACAACCACTTGGCAAAAAGAAACATACAAATCACAGGACAACACACCTGAAAGCAATACCCCAATTGGACACACCCACATAGCTAAGTATAAAACCAGCCCCTTCCCTGACCACAATCCTTTGCAATACTCAATGAGAGAAGGGAGACACACCCTAGCTGACAGGAGAGGCAAAGGATACAACATCACTAGCCACACCACACACAGCACCACCACCACTTTCACACCTGCACAACTAACCCCCCTACACAACACACACCATACACATCACAACCACAACCACCACTCACACTCCTGCACCCACAACCACTTTGCACACCGCACACCATGGCTACACAGAAAATGCCCAAATTCACAGAGAGTGAGTTGACAGTCATGGTAGATGAGATAGTCAGAGTGGAGCAGCAGATTTTTGGTAGCCTGGTCTAACAGACACCATTAGCCACCAGGACACAAATGTGGGCAAGGATAGTCCAAAGGGTCAATGCAGTAGGGACCACCCCAAGATCAAAAAAGGAGATCATGAAGCGGTGGCATGATCTGAAGAGGGTGGTCAAGGAGAGGAGGAGCAAGAACCGTGAGCTGGCTCAGATGACTGGCGATGGCCCTCCTGTTCCACAAAAACCATTCACACCATGGGAGGAGAAGGTGCTTGCCATACTGCATCCAGAGAGTCTCACAGGAGTAGCCGGGGGAGTGGAGGCTTGTAAGTACAAACAAATAACTACCACCACTCTGCTATGTACAGTCCCGCACAACTACAAAGCTACACCACCTAGGACAAATTCCATCCATCTGTACCACACACTCACAAAAACATGTCTCACAGATCCAACATTCACCCACTCCCATTCACCACAAATGTAGCTACCAACATTACCATAGGGGCATGTGTACAGGCAGACAGTGCTACAACTCCCACCAGGCCCCCTTGTCTCACAGCATCAGCAAGATGGAGCCCTCCCCCACCCCACCCAGAAGCATGTGTCAGCCATTACATTACCTTCATCAAACTTACAGGTAGGTAGCCATCTCCCCTGGGAGGGTGTATGGGGTGGGATGCCTACACTACCACTCCCACCATGCCCCCTGCCCTCCACCTCAGCAGGATGGAGACCTCCCTCGACCCCACTCAGAAGCAGTTGCAAGCCATTGCAGTACACCAAACAAACTTACAGGTAGGTAGCCATCTTCACAATGAGGGTGTTGGGGGTGGGAGGCCTGTACCACTACTCCCACCATGCCCCCTGCCCCCCACCTCAGCAGGATGCAGCCCTCCCCCACCCCAACCAGAAGCAGTTGGAAGCCATTGCAGTAAATCAAACAAACTTACAGGTAGGTAGACATATGATTCTGTCCTGTGACCCCACTGAGCAAGATGTCAGCAGCCACCACGCACACACACATGTGTGACATAACAAACCCAAATGTGGGCACATTACAGGTAAGTAGCCAGTACGTGCACCCATCCATTTGTCACATATTAAATGGTGCCATATGACAACACCAGCCCTCTCATTGCACAAAGAGGCACACCTACCCCATTGCCAAGCACAGTGTGCACACAGGTAAGCTAAGAAAACTGTCACAGCTACCAAAGTGTAACACACCAATGCACAAGTGGAAGAAAGTCAAGGCACAATCATGCACAGCACCTATTTACATGTGCATCGCCATGGGGCAAGTGCAACAAGGACCATTCGAAAAATATGAAAGCATGTGTGGTGGTACTAATCAAGATATGCACATGAAATAACAAAGGTATGCAGGAGATGACAATGGCCAGTCCATGGCCAGATGCGAGGCCTGCCAGGTCAGACAATTCAACAATGAGTCCTCAATTAAAAACATGTTGTGCCAGGCCCTAGATGGCAACAAGTCCCTGTTATCATTAATTGTGCACGGGTCGCATGATATGCCTTTACACCTCACACCATGGACAAGTAATGCATGTACCACTGCATCATGTCAGGAAGCACAGTAGTGCACATAGGAAACAATGTGGTAATCCATCAATAGTGCAGTGTACAAAAAGTGAATGACACACAGCTAACACAAAGCTTGCTGGGTGCCCTACAATGACCATTTCCAGTCTGACCCACAGGGGACCAAGAACTCACTGCAGAGGACAACACCAGCAACCTGCAGAGCCATTTCCCCCACCCCCGGTACATGGACTCTCGGATGTTGACACCCAGGATACCATGGACGATGAGCTCGAAGCCGGCCCATCTGGTGTGCCAGGGAGCAACAGGTCCCAGGATCCCATTGTCCCCCCACCACATCTGCGGCAACAACAACTTCACAGCAGACCCCTGCTGTCATGGCCTGTACGGCCACCGCCAATACCACCACCACCACCACCAGTGCTGCCTGCAACACCCTCCCTGTCCCAGAGGATGACCAGCACACACCACCGTCGGAGGAGGGCAGGGAGAGGATGCGGGTGCCCACAGTGATGAGGCAACAGGTCTGTGGCAGCAGGGCAGGTGGGAGGGGCAGGGTCTCCCACGGACACCAGGAGGCTGGGACCCAATCCCTAGAACACATCACCAGAGTCCTTGGCGCAAATGAACAGACCCAGGGATGAACGGGCCGGTCGGATGAACTGTTGCACAAGCTCATCCTGCTGATGAGGTCCATCGACCGCATGGGACAAATCGTTGACCTCTTGGGCCAGCAAGTGGCGGTACTGAGGGACAGGCCTGCGCTACAAACAACACCTCCACCTCCCTCTGGTGGGCCACAGGATGACAGTTCACCATCCTCCCCTGCGCCCACAGAGAGGGGTGAGTCCTCAGACCCCATTGGTCCTGCAGCAGACCCCCCCCCTGCCAAACGACGAAGGGGCCGTCCTAAGAAGACCATGGGAGTATCCGGAGGCAAAGCACCTGCCAGACGCAAGACACGGAGCCAGCCATGATGGCAACCCTTTCCACCACTGCATTGACTTTTTGGACTGTCCTTCCCCACACTGCCTTGTGAATGGCATCTGTCTGTTGGACTGGGTCACCACATCAATGTGGTGACTACTCGATTATCTCATCTACCACAACTGTCAACTCACTGCTCCACCCCCCTATGGAAATGTACACCCCCTCGCATCTCACCATTGCAAATAAAATATCCTTACACACATGTTTTCGTGTTTGCTCCGTCTTTATTGTACGATGTACAGTCTTCAACATGATCAAAATGTACCAGGAGCATGGGCTACATGTAGGCAAGGAGAAGTTGAAGGCACCTACGGAAAAACACAACAGAACTACTTTCACTGGTCTGGGTGTGGCATCACAGACATCACACAGCCCTACCATCAGGATAACCCAACATGCACACGTCAAAATGGGCACCAAGTGTCAATATACACGTACTGTAGATGTTACCAAATGACCTGTTTCAGAAACATTGCCTACCACCGATGAGTCTACAACGTGATGCTGTTATGATTCTCACATGCCCCTTCACGACAACAGCAATATCAGGAGACAATGGGTATGTTGCACATTGTCACCCACCTTCAAGTGAAGTAGCGTGTTATGAGCTGTTCAGGCACATCAACACCTTCCTCCTCTCCACTGTCCTCATCACTGGACACGGGTTGGTTTGCAGGCTGGGGCCTTGGGTACTCACCATCATCCAGGAGCAGGGGAATCTCCTTGCAATGGCTAGGTTGTGGAGCATGCAGCATGCCACTACAATCTGACACACCTTCCCGGGCGAGTATGCCAGTGCACCTCCGGTCTTGTCCAGGCAGCGGAAACGTGACTTGAGCAGACCAAAAGTACGCTCCACCACATGGCGTGTCCTCCCATGTGCCTCATTGTAGTGGACATCAGCTGGGGTCCTGGGATTCCTCAGTGGGCTCAGCAACCAGGGATGGTTGGGATATGCAGTCACCTAGGTATGACAAACACAATTAGACATTGCAATGTCACTGAAGCTGAGGGCAGCAGCTCACACACCCAGCACGCCATACGACTAGGCATACTCACCCACAATCCATGCACTCTCGGGAAGCAGATTAGCCATCAGCTGGTGCACAATGCTGTTCCGCAGGATGTAGGAGTCATGGGCCGAGACTGGGAATTTGGCACACACGTGGGAGAGGATCATATCTGCCAGGCACACCACCTTGGACTGGCAACTGCCCTTGTTGTGTGCCCCCTGCCTGTGCAGCTTCTCATGGACTCACTCTGCACTTTGTCCTGGCCACTGGCCTTGCTGTGTGCCCCCTGCCTGTGCAGCTTCTCATGGACTCACTGTGCACCTTGCACTGGCCTCTGGCCTTGCTGTGTGCCCCCTGCCTGTGCAGCTTCTCAAGGACTCACTCTGCACCTTGGACTGACCACTGGCCTTGCTGTGTGCCCCCTGCCTGTGCAGCTTCTCATGGACTCACTCTGCACCTTGGACTGGTCACTGGCCTTGCTGTGTGCCCCCTGCCTGTGAAGCTTCTCATGGACTCACTCTGCACGTTGTCCTGCCCACTGGCCTTGCTGTGTGCCCCCTGCCTGTGCAGCTTCTCATGGACTCACTCTCTACCTTGGACTGGCCACTTGCCTTGTGTGTTGCACCCTGCCTGTGCAGCTTCTCATGGACATACTCTGCACTTTGTCCTCGCCACTGGACTTGTCGTTCACTGCTGTTTTGGACTCATGGAGTCATGGACATGCACTGCATTTTGTGCCCTGTCATGGTGCCTATCTGTGAAATATGTGAATAAAGACAGTTGCTCCTGGGGTGACAGGGTCTTCAGTTCTTCCTGAACCAGATACTTGTGGGGGCAATGGTGTAATTTTACAATGTGCTGCAGTTGTCATTTACTTAATTAGTTCATGTTGGCTGTATTGTACACATGTTAGGTTGGGGGGCACGGCCGGCACAGAGTGGGTTTCTGCATACAGTTTTGCAGGCAGGCTGTCCAGGGTCATCATGTATGTGTGTTCTTCCTTTATGTGTGCCCAGTGGTGTATGTGTGTGGTCATCTTGTGATGGCCAGTCATCCTAGTCCCATGGCTTACTTTCCATGTGTGCCCTTGGATGGTCAGGTGGTGTGTGGCATGAAGGGGGTACGTTTGTGAGGAGTGTTGATGTGTGCATGCCCCTGAATTGTGAACTACACACATGTGTCACCCAGGAGTTGTATGCCTGTTGTGTTGATTGTTCAGCCCTGTGGATGTGGTTGTATGTGTTGTATGTAGTGCACTGTGCAGTGTGTTGGTGTGTCCTTGCAGTTCTGTCTGACTCCTACTTGTTGTGTTTGTCACTTCTGAGTATGCAGAGTGTGTGACTGGTGAGTCAGTGTTGTGTTTTGTTGCACATCCATGTGTCTGGTGGCTGTTTGTGGGGACTGTGCAGACCTGCTGTTCCACACTGCCATTGTGGTTGCGTTTTCTCACGCCTTGCTGTCACATGGTGCCTTCTTGCCTCCAGTGTGGCATGTTGTGTGTGTTGTCATACCAACCCCTATCTGTGCTTCAGATGCCTACCCATTGTGGGTCTGCACTCCCTCTCTTTATGTATGGTACACTCCTGCCACGTCCCCTACTGACATGCAGTACACTTTACTTTGGTGTCAGCTGTCCTTTTGGTTTCCATGTGTGTGTGCCTCCCCATCACTCCATTTGTGACACTGTGTTTTGTGGTGCAGTTCTTTGTCCAGGTTCAATGTTTCACTCAGGGCATTTCCCTAATGGGTTGTATGTGGTGTGCTGGTGCTGTTTGGCAGTCATGGTTGCTCCTATGCAGTCCAACTGTGTGTGCTGCCCAGTCCTCTGGTCAAGTTGTTTCCACCTTTGTGTCCCGGAATTGTGCATCTGTTGGTGTTGTGTTGGATGTATGTGTGTTGTCTGTGTTATTGCTTCACTTCCTGGGTGTGCTGTTGTCTTTGTGCTGTGCTGTATGGTGTTGTGGGGGTTGCTGTTCTGTCACTGATGTCTGTGTGTGGCTGGTATGTTTGGTGTGCACACACTGTTTTTTGTGCATGCAGTGCTGTGTGTGTCTGTTGCCTTGTCATTGCCTGGTGTGCATCCCCTGATGTCCTGCTGTGTTTGCGGTGTGATTTTTGTGCCTGTGCATCTGTTGTTTGTTTGATGTGGCTGTGTTGTTCTGTGGTGATGCACTTCTTGTGTGTGCTGTGGTATGCTGTCTGTGCATTGTTCCTGAGTGATGATGTTGTGTACCCCTGTTGTGTCTGTGCTCCCATTGCCTTTCCCCAGTTTAGCTGCACAGGGCATGTCTGTTCTGGTTGTAGTTCTGTGTGTGTTTCTGTTGAGTTATGTGTTTGTGTGTTGTTTTTGTGCAGATATTTGTTGTGGCATCCCTGTGTGTGTGTGATGTATCTGGTTACCCCCAGAGTGTGTGATTGTTTGTGTGTGTGTTGCCTGGCAAGTATTGCCAGCCTTCAGTGTGTTTAAAACTGGTGTTGTGTGCTGCTGGTGTGAGAGGGGTATGTGTGTAGACTCCTACTGGTGTTTGTCAGTCATGGGGTGTGTCAATGGACCCTGTGTGCGGTGCTGCTGGCGTACTCCTGTGAAGTAGTTGTATACATATGTGTGGCTGTTCACAGTTTGACTTAATGGCCATCCTTTCATTCTTGTGCCTCTACATGGGTTGCCTTGCTGTCTCCCTGTGTTGTTGCACAGTGATGTCTGTGGTTTGTCCTCACTGACTGTACCAGCCATGTGTGCTTTGATGGTCTGAAGGTGTTGTTCTCTGTTCCTTGTCTTGCATGTGACTTACACATGCTTGTTGTGTGTCTCCATGGCCTTCTATTTGTGTGCAGCCCACTTTGGTTTTCCTATTTGTTGTGCTCCATTGGTGTTGGCATGTGGGGTGTGTATGTGTCTGTGTGTCAGTCTGTGGTATGTATGTGTGACTATGCAGGATATGTGTCCATTTGGATGTTAGTTCCTTGTATGTGTTCATTTGGTGCTTGTCCTCATTTTAGTTTCCCTGAGTGTGGTGGTGTGTGTGTTTCCCTGGCCCTGTGCTATTGTGCTGTGTGTTCCTATGCAGCCACTCCTGCAGTGTCTGTCTTCCTGGTTGTTTGTTGTGGGGTGCAGGGTGTGTATTGACCTGGCTTGTTGTTGGGCATGGGGTGGAAAGGAGGGGCACATGGGGAGGGAGGGGATGTGGCCCTGTGGTCTTTGTTCCCTGCGCATGCCTTGCACTGGTCCGGTCTTCTGCATTGTGCGCATGTATTTCCTTGTGTTCACCACTGCGGTGACGTGACTGGGACATTGCTACATGGTCGCGGATGTGTGTCCAGGATGCAGAGGGGTGACTTGGTGACAGGTGGGTGATGTGTGGGTGCCCTTGTGGATGTGTCCCTGTCCCCACAAGGGTGGCTGATGTGAATTTGGACCCTCTGTCAGCCCATGTGTTGTGTGTTGTGTTTGTGTTATTACGTACTTGCAGCGGCGTCCGCGGCGGTCCATGAGTTCCTGGTGATGTAGCAGGTACAGCACCGGAAAGACGTGTAGAGCTGGATCCATGGCGGTCGTGACCGGGTGGTGTGGACCGGGACTCTGGTTATGCGCTCCGCTGTCGTGCTTACACCGTCTCTGGTTGGGCAGTATCTCCGCTGCGGTGCATCTGCTTGTTTAGGTCATCCTAATTTGTGGAGCGGGGCGGACGTCATTCCGCACTGTGGTGAGTCTCCATTGGCTCCCACTGCCTCGGAGGCGGGTGCACTTTGATGCACGTGTCGCACCGCAGCGGTCAGGAAATGGGCTATGTTTGGCCATACTAATATGGCGGACATGAGGACCGCTGCTCGCGGGCGGAAAAACACATTTTTACGCACTGCCGTCACCGCGGTGGTGCCACTGCCCGACATCCTAATGGACACCTATGAGTGCGGGAATTCCGGGATCCATATTTTCAAGTGCCAGAATTAAAGCCTTAAGTTCATCCAACTGTGCTTTGCAGTCACTGTTGCGGTGAGCGTGTTTTTCCATGGTATCCATCGTGGATGCAATGCTTTTGCGTTTGGAATGCTGGCTCTTGTGATAGCCTCTAAGATTGACACCAGGATCATGACAATAAATAAATATATATAAATATACAATAAATATCTTAATAAATATGGATAAATATAGATAAATATATAAACATATAAAATATATATACCACATATAAATAGCAGCATCTGCATAGATTTGGACAAATGATCTATCTTACAGAGTCATATGAAATCTGTGGACCTCCAAATAATTAGCAGCTGTAAACATACTTCGACAATAAAATAACTCAACCCATTGCGATACAATTAAAATGCATTAAAGACACGTGTACAGATCCTCAGTAACATCAAGGCCTCCTGGATGTTTGGTATCGAGTTGTAAAATATAGCTGGTCTCAAGTTTTCTGAGCTTATGTGCCCTGTCTCCAGAACGTCTGATCGGGGGAATTGCGTCAATCGCATATTAGCTGAGTTCTTTGTTGTTGGATCTGTGGAACTCCCTAAAGTGTCTGCCCACTGGATATGTGTTATCCTGATTAGTGATTGCGCGTAGATGTTGTAAAATCGGTTTATGAACTTGCAGTTTTGTGCTGCCAATGTACTGAAGGCCACATGGGCACAGCAGCACATAAACTGCAAATTCTGTTTAACACGTTAATAGCTTATGGATTTTGTATTCCCTGCTGCTGAATGGGGTGGAGTAAGTGTCTTTGAAAATACCATGTATACATTCCTTGCGTGTTTTGCATTAAAAAAAAAACATTGCGAGCTTGCAGCCAGCTGGTACTGTCTATAATTTTAGGATAAGTCTTGGCGAGGCTATCCTTCATGGATGGGGCTTTACTGTAGGTGATGGACACCATCTGCAGAAGCAGGGGTCCAACCACTGGGTCACTTAAGACCAATGGCCAACTTGATTGTATTATTTTGTGGATGGATTTATGTTGCCTGCAGTGCCCCATAATCATTCTAAATTCTTTAGTGTTCTGAACTGTCTCAGGTACTGACTTGTCTTGAGTGATAATGTCAGATTGTTTGTCTCTCAAGAGACTCTCTCTAGTCTGGAGCATGGATTTGTAGATGGCATTGTTTAGAATTTATATGCCTTTCATTCTTTTATCTTGTCTTCCTCTTTTTTGAGTCTCATCATCATTTCATTACATAATTTAGTTATGTCTTCAGTTTCACCTAATTTATCATTCAATTCATCAATGTCTTTAAGTAACTGCGCCCGGTCAATGTCTGAATATTTAATTAAGATTAGGGTCAATCTGTGCGAGGACTCAAGATTGCATTTTGCCCATTCACACATTAAATCCGGATTGGGGTCTTCATAGGTGGGGCCGTTAGGATCCTTAGGCCCCTTGGTATTCGACCCACAATTATATATCTTTGAAGTGATTGAGACTCCCACCACTTGCTTTGTTCCATTCGCATCTTTTTTCCAAGGGCTTTAAATTTATTTTTTACGGAGTTAGTGTCAGTTTTATTTACAGTGTACTTCTCTTTTGCACTGGATATTGCCGGGAGGGTATCAGAGAACATCTCCATTGCTGCCGCCTCCCTATCCCGCACCATGTCAGCCGACATTGGAAATATTGAATTTGCAATGCTGAGTGTGAAGTACGGTTCCATTAAATACAGGTGGTCCACTACTCTAGCACACTCCTCCGCCCCAGAATACCCGAATATCGTACCTGGATCTGTCTGTTTCATCCAAGTCCTCCGATGCGGCTTACACAGAACTCCACAGGATTTTGACATGTTGCCGGGTTTAGGGGGGTCAGACTCACAGTTTTCTTGTCGGATACGAAGTACTTCCAGGTTGCCCCGGAAGTTGTGTTTCACTGCGTGCGTCGTCCAGTTGAAGGAGGGATCTGTGTGTGACCGAGTGAAACTAAACGGTCATTCACATCATTTTATTTCCGTCTGCAGTCGGATGGTTTCCAAGAACAGACATGGACCCAAGTAAGTGCAAAACAGATCTTTTTATTCCATCGTCGCCATACGTGTTTCGTAACGCGAGCCTTGTTCACATGACATGGTGCTGTTGTATTGTGGGCATATTTAAAGTGACAGTACAAATCTCGTGACAGTTAAATTCATAGACATTGAAGAGATGTGTTAATCAAACTGCTATACTGAGGTATGATCTGTTAAATGCATGAGTTTTCAAAAACAGATAATAAATGCTTATAATATTGTTTTTTGGTATTGCATGTGTTGTTTGCCGTATCCAAATAATTGTCTGAATGGCTATTCATGTTAAATACCTTGAACCAATTACTCCCAGTTAAATACAGTATGGGTCTGAAAAAATCTCAGAATTGACCCAATAACATCTGAATATCCAATGTCTAAATATCCTACACAGACCAGAAAGGTCAATTTTGTATATATAGCCGAACAAAAACCAGCGCATTTCCTTCAGGCACCGGAATATGACACAGCGACTAAGGTATCTTGCTCCAAATTATTTTATTAGCATATTTTGAGGGCTATGACGCGTTTCGGCAGGATTCCCTGCCTTGATCACATATATAATGATGATATCTATATAGTAATGGTAAATATGCAACTGACACACAGGGCGATAGTGAACAAAATAACAACACATACAATGCCCACATAAAACATCAATACAAATAAATATATAAATGCACAGCAACAATTGTATTAAAGAAGTGTCCAAAAGACAGTAGGAATACATCAATGCAGAAAGTTTGGCGGTATTCATTACAGGGAGTTGCCATGGTAGGGATTGTAGATGCATAGATTCAACCGAGGAGGTGAACACATATGGCATCTTAGCATTAAAGTTCAAGGCAACTTGGCACTTTACAGAGTAGGAACAATATCAGTAACATGAGGTACATAGAGAGCACAATAAGAATATATAGCACACAATGTGTAGGGGGATATATAAACAGAATAGCAGGGATACCAGAGATATTAAAAAGTGCAAATTAAAGAAGAGTTTGATCAACAGTATATATAAGAGTACTGAGGTAGTTATGGAAAGGGTATGCAGGGCGGGGAGACAAGGTGCACAGTTTTCCCTGAGATAGCGATGCAGAAATAATGAAGTGAAACATAGGTCCAAGACTCAGGCAAATTATGGAGTGATGGGAAGTAGGGGACAAGTGGAGGCCGGGGTCAAACAGGAATCGGGTAGCCAAGTCAACAGTGAGAGAGGAATTTGTTGGATAAGAATGTGTTACTTCTTTCTTGAAGAAAAAAGTGGATAGATTACACGCAATCTTAGTGGGGAGAGAGTTCCAGATGTTAGGGGCCATCCCAGAGCTGGAACGGAAGTAGGTTTTCTTTTTCATACATTTTTGTTGCTTGAGCAGTAAAGAGTTCATACTTCTGAACAATCTTTTCCCACCTGACAAAAGTCTTTTCCTGGACAGGTGGAAAGAAGTGTTGTGGTGCAACACTTTATGACAAAAAACAACAAAGTCCGTGTGATTTAAACACAACCTCTTTGGGTCAAAGGAGCACGAGTCTGCTGACTCAAAACAACGCTTTATGTTGTTAAGGGGAAAGAAACATACATAGATTTGATAGGTTTTATATAAAGCCCTCACTCGACAACCTGGTTGGTGACATGCTTCATCATCGGGCTCCACTGGGTCTGGCCAAATGCCAACCCAGTGTGCTACAACGCCAGGTTACTGCGGAGCGGGGTTCGTGTGAGGTGACAGTGAATTTAAATACTTCCAATTAAGTCAAAAAAGCAGTTTTATTTGTTTTGCTAATTGGAAATATTAAAAGGGAGAGTGAGGGTCAAAAAATAAAAGACCAGATTCACTCTGTGGCGGTCAACATGTTTCTGCCTTAATGTATGGTATACAGGCTTTCGTCAGGACCAGAGTGGGCGTGCAGAGTCCCGGTGGTATGAGCGCGCTAAGGCTCACCCTGCCGAGGACTGTGTGTGAAAAATATATAGTGAAAAATCCGCCAGTAATTATAGTGGTGGAGAGAAACGAGTTTATTCTGGTAGTTAACAGACATACAATAAAAGACAAAACATAAAAGAATTGTAAATATTGATGTACAAACTCGAAATCAATCGCTGCCCGTTAAGCCAAGCAGACAAAAAAGTGCTCAATCGGTGATGTGCCATTAGGTAGTACCACAGGTGCACTAGTTGTGAGATCTGTGCACCTAAAAGTACCAGGGCTCAGGTGTCAGGCAAGTGAGTTAACACTTGTCCTGAATAACGTGTCTAATTAGATATATCGAGACACACGTGATTGTTGTACGATGTGTTCAACACTTATAGACAGGAAGTGTTCACTCATTTTAGTTGTAATGCGTTTACACCTGATGTTACTCCGGTGCTCGCATATTCTGAGTTTAACTTTTCTAGTAGTCATTCCAACGTAGCGTAGACCACACGGGCATGTGATTAAGTAAATCACATTAGATGTGTTACAATTAGTGTGTCCTCTTGGCGTCCAGGTCTTGCCTGGTTCCAGGTTTAAGGTTTTTGTATGTGAGGTCAGATGGCAGATGCTGCAATCGGAGCAGGGATAGTGTCCTGTGATCTTAGGCAATCCCCAGGCCTCTGTGATAGTTCTTTGAGTGGTGTTGAGTTGCACGCTCGGGCGTGTATGTACCAGACTGTTACGCAAACTCTGAGCCCGTTTGAAAGAAAAGAGAGGTTTCTCCCATTTGCGGTTGTCGATATTGATTATACTCCAGTGCTTGTTGATGACTTTTTTCATTTTGTTTGATAGGGTGCTGTAAGTTGTTACGCAAGTCAATGGTGTGGGCCTCGTATCATTGACGTGATCTGCCTTTGCCCCTTTGTCCTCTCTCTAAAAAAGGATTCTGTACGAAGTGATTTTGTGGATACATTGGGGCCGCAAAACCAGAGTTCCAGCCCATTTGTGGATTGAATGGGTAGTGGAACTGCATCGGGTATGTGCCAAGGTTACCCTGTTGTGGGGGGAAATTTGTCCATGTAGGTTGGTTATGGAAGGGGCGTGATCTTCCCCTTTGTTTCCCTCTCTTTGTTTGTCTAAAACTGTTGTTGCTTGAACCACTGCTGTTGGATGAGTCATCGTCTGTACCGTAGGGATTGGTATCAGATCTGCGTGGTGCAGTAAAGGTAGAGTCTGCATAGGGATAGATTTTGTTGAACTCAAATTTCTTCAGATCTTTCTGGAATTGGGTCACTTTATTTTGGGTCAGATTTTCTTTATATTCATTGATGTCTTTATTAATCTCGTCTAGCCGTTTCTTAAAACCCGTTAAGGTGGTCTTGAATTGTGTCTCAGTTTGAGTTATTTCTATCATGATGGTTTCTAATAACCGGAGGGCTGTTTTTATAATCAAGACCAGCCAGTCACGAGTGCAATGCCATGCGATCATTGCCCATTCTTTTCTGAAGGTAGCGTCCTCCAAGAAAATGCGAGGGGCGTTGGTGACTAATATGCCCCTGGGGGCTGTGTTAGTCCTTAGATATTGAGTAAGGATAGTTCCACGCAGTATCGTACGTATGCGATTCTTCTTTAGTTCGGAAAGTTGTTCCCATTCACTAGTGTGCGTGACCGCCTGTAAATTGTGGGATCTGCGAACAGTGAAGGACGTGCTAGGATAGCATCGACTTCAGAATTTGAAAAGGTAAGTCCAAGAGTGGCCATTATGAAAGTCACCAGGAAGTAAGAATGGATTGGAAAGAAAACCCCTTAGTATAAAAGGGGAGAGAGAAGGGAAAACTCTCACAGCTGTGCGCTGCTAGAACTACACAAAAAAACAACAGGAGAGGAAGGGAACACAGCACGACTACTCCCCTCGAGGGATAAATCTAAAAAAACAACAAAGTCCGTGTGATTTAAACACAACCTCTTTGGGTCAAAGGAGCACGAGTCTGCTGACTCAAAACAACGCTTTATGTTGTTAAGGGGAAAGAAACCTGCATAGATTTTATAGGTTTTATATAAAGCCCTCACTCACCAACCTGGTTGGTGACATGCTTCATCATCGGGCTCCACTGGGTCTGGCCGAATACCAACCCAGTGTGCTACAACGCCAGGTAACTGCGGAGCGGGGTTCGTGTGAGGTGACAGTGAATTTAAAAACTTCCAATGACGTCAAAAAAGCAGTTTTATTTGTTTTGCTAATTGGAAATATTAAAAGGGAGAGTGAGGGTCAAAAAATAAAAGACCAGATTCACTCTGTGGCGGTCAACATGTTTCTGCCTTAATGTATGGTATACAGGCTTTCGTCAGGACCAGAGTGGGCGTGCAGAGTCCCGGTGGTATGAGCGCGCTAAGGCTCACCCTGCCGAGGACTGTGTGTGAAAAATATATAGTGAAAAATCCGCCAGTAATTATAGTGGTGGAGAGAAACGAGTTTATTCTGGTAGTTAACAGACATACAACAAAAGACAAAACATAAAAGAATTGTAAATATTGATGTACAAACTCAAAATCAATTGCTGCCCGTTAAGCCAAGCAGACCAAAAAGTGCTCTATCGGTGATGTGCCATTAGGTAGTACCACAGGTGCACTAGTTGTGAGATCTGTGCACCTAAAAGTACCAGGGCTCAGGTGTCAGGCAAGTGAGTTAACACTTGTCTTGAATAACGTGTCTAATTAGATATATCGACACACACGTGATTGTTGTACGATGTGTTCAACACTTATATCGCATATGGGTAAGGGGGACGACGAAACGTACCCCTGTGTAAGTCAAGCGACTTAACAGAAAATGTAACAACCCAATCTTACTCGGAGACATATCCGTGTGAAGCCTCAGGGATCCCGGGAAAAGGGTGGGAGCACATGGCACACCCTGGAATTGAAGAGAAGGAGGGAACAATGGTTGAGAAACCAAGAGAGTGATGTCTCTAAGAAAAACGCTTACCGTCCATATGGAGGGAGAAAGGGAGGGGGGAGCGAGACAGAGTTCTACTCACGCCCTCATTGCTCGGCACCCGTTCAGTACCTAAAGAGACTCTCGCACCAGGGTCCAGGATATCAGTGTCCGGAGAGAGGGGCTCGTATATGTGGAGGCGGTGATGACGTGCGTCGCGTGAAGCGACATAGCAAAGAGACCGGCACAATGGTTGGACCAACCTTGCCCACGCTACTGCGTGATTGGATATCATAGAGGCTGAAGAGCCAATCGAATCGTAGTTAATACACGGAAGAAACCGTGTGTTAAAGGGAACCTGATCGCGTAAGAGGCAGGATTTTTTTGTTATAACGAAACTTTATTGGGGGTGAAAGTCTGACATTCGCCCATAGCGAGTAATTCATATGAAGTATCTTATGATGAATTGAAAGTCCCGTGTATAGAGTAGGAACTAAATGTGTTGAGCTCGCAAAATCTGCCCTTCAATACAGCGTAACGTGTTACTCACACGAAGGTATTGAAAATTTTTTATTAAAATTATTTTGATGGTCAAGAGATAATAGTGATATTAATCAGCCCCTCTCAACGCGGGGTAGATGGCAAAGGAGGAACACAAGGTTGAGGTGCACAAATGTATGCGTTCTTACATGTAACTGAGACAACGAAAGAAAAGAGGGAGCACTGAGGGTGCCAGCAACTCGACTCAATATGAAGGTATTAGGATTTAACAAGAGCTGGGAGGTTGGGGGCTTATAATACTGTGGTCCAAGGTATATTATCATTGAGCCCACAATGATTTGTCCCCAGACGGTGGACCCATCTCTGTTCCTTTTCGAAAAGGATTTTTTTAATGTTCCGTCGGGCGGTGATCTCCTCAATGATAGTCCATGTTAAGTCATTGGTGGTATTGTTAGAAGACAGGAAGTGTTCACTCATTTTAGTTGTAATGCGTTTACACCTGATGTTACTCCGGTGCTCGCATATTCTGAGTTTAACTTTTCTAGTAGTCATTCCAACGTAGCGTAGACCACACGGGCATGTGATTAAGTAAATCACATTAGATGTGGTACAATTAGTGTGTCCTCTTTGCGTCCAGGTCTTGCCTGGTTCCAGGTTTAAGGTTTTTGTATGTGAGGTCAGATGGCAGATGCTGCAATCGGAGCAGGGATAGTGTCCTGTGATCTTAGGCAATCCCCAGGCCTCTGTGATAGTTCTTTGAGTGGTGTTGAGTTGCACGCTCGGGCGTGTATGTACCAGACTGTTACGCAAACTCTGAGCCCGTTTGAAAGAAAAGAGAGGTTTCTCCCATTTGCAGTTGTCGATATTGATTATGCTCCAGTGCTTGTTGATGACTTTTTTCATTTTGTTTGATAGGGTGCTGTAAGTTGTTACGCAAGTCAATGGTGTGGGCCTCGTATCATTGACGTGATCTTCCAGCAAAACTTCTCTAGGTTGGTTCCTAGCATGTTTGTAGCTTTTGGAGAGTAAAGGTTGAGGATACCCTCTCGCTACCAGTTTGGAAGTAAGATCGTCAGATTGGTTTTTGAAATCGCCCAATGAGGTGCAATTCCTCCGGAGTCGGAGGAATTGG
The DNA here is from genome assembly GCF_964204655.1 of Triturus cristatus. Lineage (NCBI taxonomy): Eukaryota > Metazoa > Chordata > Amphibia > Caudata > Salamandridae > Triturus > Triturus cristatus. The sequence goes on from NC_140584.1 coordinate 144,399,909, forward strand.
CCATACGGTAAGTTCTCCCTCAGTGTGCGGGGGTGGAAGCTCCTGAAATCCAGTAAATTGTTCCTGGAGGTTGGTTTGTAATACGTCTTGGTGTGCAGTGCTCTCTATTTTTTCGAGATTATGACATCAAGGAATACTACTTCTGAGTGATCATGGGTATGAGTAAATCTCAAATTGGGATCCAAGGTGTTGACCCATTCGAAGAAAGCAAGCAGGGCATTTTGGTTGCCCTGCCAGATTAATAACACGTCATCTATATATCTTCTCCATAAGCCTATGGAGGATATATATGGGTTATTACTGGGAAGGATGAATTTCCGTTCAAAATCGTACACGTACAGTCCTGCCACACATGGGGTGAAGGTATTCCCCATGGAAGTACCTGTGGATTGTAAATACAGGTGTCCTTGGTATTCAAAAAAGTTTTCTTTCAGGGCCAAAGTGGCACATTGGATAATAAACTCCTTGGAAGTTCTATATTCCCATGGATGGGAATTCAGGGACTCCTCTAGGACTCTGATTGTCTCGCCCTGGGGGATACTTGTATATAGGCTTTCGATGTCCATAGTCACCAAAATGGTCTCGTCAGAGCATGTCATGTTGTTCAACAGCTTCAGTAAATCCTTTGTGTCCTTGAGGTACGTGGATGATTGTTGCACCAGTGGTTTGAGAAAATGATCACAAAAGCGTGATAGTGGTTCCAAAAGAGAGCCGATCCCCGAAACTCTGGGGCGGCCAGGGGGAGGGAGTCTATCCTTATGAATTTTTGGGAGAGTATAGAAGTACGGAATTATTCCTTGACTTCTTGTTAGGAACCGTGCTTCGGAGTTGGGGATAACCCCATTGGTCAAGGCTTCATCAACTATTCTCTTGATCTGGTCTCTCAGATCATTAGAGGGGTCACAGAGGAGGGGTGTATAGTTCTTACGGTCACTAAGAAGCCGTAGACACTCCTGGTCATAATCGGTGGTGTTTAGCAGCACTACTGCGCCCCCCTTGTCTGCTGGTTTGATAGTAATATTCGTGTTCTGGCGCAGAGAGTCAATGGCTTTGAACTCCTCTGCACTAAGATTTTTGAAGGTGGAGGGAATGTCCAAATTCTCAATCTCTGCGAAAACTGCCCGCTCAAAAGTAGAGATCTCCACTGGGATAGTATGTGGGGGTGGAATAAAAGTGGATTTTGGTCACAGAGATGTATCACCCTTGTCAGATTCTGCTATCTCAAGGGTACGTTCCTCAAAAAAGGCCTTGAGCTTAAGCTTTCTGAAGAAAGCAGAAAGTTCGCAATGCAAGCGGAATTTATCAGGACGTGCTGTTGGAACGAAACCAAGGCCCTTTTCTAGAATTGTGGTCTCATTGGTGGTTAGCACTGTGTTCGACAGATTGACTATCAGACTGTCGAGGTGCTTGTCCCTGCAACCAGTTGGTCTTGTAGCTGCTTGCTCCGAGTGTGATTGCCCACTGGGTCGTCTTGTGCCCACTGTACCCTTTGGTGAGGCCCTCTCCATCTGCCTTTGCCCCTTTGTCCTCTCTCTAAAAAAGGATTCTGTACGAAGTGATTTTGTGGATACATTGGGGCCGCAAAACCAGAGTTCCAGCCCATTTGTGGATTGAATGGGTAGTGGAACTGCATCGGGTATGTGCCAAGGTTACCCTGTTGTGGGGGGAAATTTGTCCATGTAGGTTGGTTATGGAAGGGGCGTGATCTTCCCCTTTGTTTCCCTCTCTTTGTTTGTCTAAAACTGTTGTTGCTTGAACCACTGCTGTTGGATGAGTCATCGTCTGTACCGTAGGGATTGGTATCAGATCTGCGTGGTGCAGTAAAGGTAGGGTCTGCATAGGGATAGATTTTGTTGAACTCAAATTTCTTCAGATCTTTCTGGAATTGGGTCACTTTATTTTGGGTCAGATTTTCTTTATATTCATTGATGTCTTTATTAATCTCGTCTAGCCGTTTCTTAAAACCCGTTAAGGTGGTCTTGAATTGTGTCTCAGTTTGAGTTATTTCTATCATGATGGTTTCTGATAACCGGACGGCTGTTTTTATAATCAAGACCAGCCAGTCACGAGTGCAATGCCATGCGATCATTGCCCATTCTTTTCTGAAGGTAGCGTCCTCCAAGAAAATGCGAGGGGCGTTGGTGACTAATAGGCCCCTGGGGGCTGTGTTCGTCCTTAGATATTGAGTAAGGATAGTTCCATGCAGTATCGTACATATGCGATTCTTCTTTAGTTCGGAAAGTTGTTCCCATTCACTAGTGTGCGTGACCGCCTGTGAAATAGTGGGATCTGCGAACAGTGAAGGACGTGCTAGGATAGCATCGACTTCAGAATCTGAAAAGGTAAGTCCAAGAGTGGCCATTATGAAAGTCACCGGGAAGTAAGAATGGATTGGAAAGAAAACCCCTTAGTATAAAAGGGGAGAGAGAAGGGAAAACTCTCACAGCTGTGCGCTGCTAGAACTACACAAAAAAACAACAGGAGAGGAAGGGAACACAACACGACTACTCCCCTCGAGGGATGAATCTAAAAAAACAACAAAGTCCGTGTGATTTAAACACAACCTCTTTGGGTCAAAGGAGCACGAGTCTGCTGACTCAAAACAACGCTTTATGTTGTTAAGGGGAAAGAAACCTGCATAGATTTTATAGGTTTTATATAAAGCCCTCACTCGCCAACCTGGTTGGTGACATGCTTCATCATCGGGCTCCACTGGGTCTGGCCGAATGCCAACCCAGTGTGCTACAACGCCAGGTTACTGCGGAGCGGGGTTCGTGTGAGGTGACAGTGAATTTAAAAACTTCCAATGACGTCAAAAAAGCAGTTTTATTTGTTTTGCTAATTGGAAATATTAAAAGGGAGAGTGAAGGTCAAAAAATAAAAGACCAGATTCACTCTGTGGCGGTCAACATGTTTCTGCCTTAATGTATGGTATACAGGCTTTCGTCAGGACCAGAGTGGGCGTGCAGAGTCCCGGTGGTATGAGCGCGCTAAGGCTCACCCTGCCGAGGACTGTGTGTGAAAAATATATAGTGAAAAATCCACCAGTAATTATAGTGGTGGAGAGAAACGAGTTTATTCTGGTAGTTAACAGACATACAACAAAAGACAAAACATAAAAGAATTGTAAATATTGATGTACAAACTAGAAATCAATCGCTGCCCGTTAAGCCAAGCAGACCAAAAAGTGCTCTATCGGTGATGTGCCATTAGGTAGTACCACAGGTGCACTAGTTGTGAGATCTGTGCACCTAAAAGTACCAGGGCTCAGGTGTCAGGCAATTGAGTTAAAGCTTGTCCTGAATAACGTGTCTAATTAGATATATCGACACACACGTGATTGTTGTACGATGTGTTCAACACTTATATCGCATATGGGTAAGGGGGACGACGAAACGTACCCCTGTGTAAGTCAAGCGACTTAACAGAAAATGTAACAACCCAATCTTACTCGGAGGCATATCCGTGTGAAGCCTCAGGGATCCCGGGAAAAGGGTGGGAGCACATGGCACACCCTGGAATTGAAGAGAAGGAGGGAACAATGGTTGAGAAACCAAGAGAGTGATGTCTCTAAGAAAAACGCTTACCGTCCATATGGAGGGAGAAAGGGAGGGGGGAGCGAGACAGAGTTCTACTCACGCCCTCGTTGCTCGGCACCCGTTCAGTACCTAAAGAGACTCTCGCACCCGGGTCCAGGATATCAGTGTCCGGAGAGAGGGGATCGTATATGTGGAGGCGGTGATGACGTGCGTCGCGTGAAGCGACATAGCAAAGAGACCGGCACAATGGTTGGACCAACCTTGCCCACGCTACTGTGTGATTGGATATCATAGAGGCTGAAGAGCCAATCGAATCGTAGTTAATACACGGAAGAAACCGTGTGTTAAAGGGAACCTGATCGCGTAAGAGGCAGGATTTTTTTGTAACGAATCTTTATTGGGGGTGAAAGTCTGACATTTGCCCATAGCGAGTAATTCATATGAAGTATCTTATGATGAATTGAAAGTCCCGTGTATAGAGTAGGAACTAAATGTGTTGAGCTCGCAAAATCTGCCCTTCAATACAGCGTAACGTGTTACTCACACGAAGGTATTGAAAAATTTTTATTAAAATTATTTTGATGGTCAAGAGATAATAGTGATATTAATCAGCCCCTCTCAACGCGGGGTAGATGGCAAAGGAGGAACACAAGGTTGAGGTGCATAAATGTATGCGTTCTTACATGTAACTGAGACAACGAAAGAAAAGAGGGAGCACTGAGGGCGCCAGCAACTCGACTCAATATGAAGGTATTAGGATTTAACAAGAGCGGGGAGGTTGGGGGCTTATAATACTGTGGTCCAAGGTATATTATCATTGAGCCCACAATGATTTGTCCCCAGACGGTGGACCCATCTCTGTTCCTTTTCGAAAAGGATTTTTTTAATGTTCCGTCGGGCGGTGATCTCCTCAATGATAGTCCATGTTAAGTCATTGGCGGTATTGTTAGAAGACAGGAAGTGTTCACTCATTTTAGTTGTAATGCGTTTACACCTGATGTTACTCCGGTGCTCGCATATTCTGAGTTTAACTTTTCTAGTAGTCATTCCAACGTAGCGTAGACCACACGGGCATGTGATTAAGTAAATCACATTAGATGTGGTACAATTAGTGTGTCCTCTTTGCGTCCAGGTATTGCCTGGTTCCAGGTTTAAGGTTTTTGTATGTGAGGTCAGATGGCAGATGCTGCAATCGGAGCAGGGATAGTGTCCTGTGATCTTAGGCAATCCCCAGGCCTCTGTGATAGTTCTTTGAGTGGTGTTGAGTTGCACGTTCGGGCGTGTATGTACCAGACTGTTACGCAAACTCTGAGCCCGTTTGAAAGAAAAGAGAGGTTTCTCCCATTTGCGGTTGTCGATATTGATTATGCTCCAGTGCTTGTTGATGACTTTTTTCATTTTGTTTGATAGGGTGCTGTAAGTTGTTACGCAAGTCAATGGTGTGGGCCTCGTATCATTGACGTGATCTTCCAGCAAAACTTCTCTAGGTTGGTTCCTAGCATGTTTGTAGCTTTTGGAGAGTAAAGGTTGAGGATACCCTCTCGCTACCAGTTTGGAAGTAAGATCGTCAGATTGGTTTTTGAAATCGCCCAATGAGGTGCAATTCCTCCGGAGTCGGAGGAATTGGCCATACGGTAAGTTCTCCCTCAGTGTGCGGGGGTGGAAGCTCCTGAAATCCAGTAAATTGTTCCTGTTGGTTGGTTTGTAATATGTCTTGGTGTGCAGTGCTCTCTGTTTTTTCGAGATTATGACATCAAGGAATACTACTTCTGAGTGATCATGGGTATGAGTAAATCTCAAATTGGGATCCAAGGTGTTGACCCATTCGAAGAAAGCAAGCAGGGCATTTTGGTTGCCCTGCCAGATTAATAACACGTCATCTATATATCTTCTCCATAAGCCTATGGAGGATATATATGGGTTATTACTGGGAAGGATGAATTTCCGTTCAAAATCGTACACGTACAGTCCTGCCACACTTGGGGCGAAGGTACTCCCCATGGAAGTACCTGTGGATTGTAAATACAGGTGTCCTTGGTATTCAAAAAAGTTTTCTTTCAGGGCCAAAGTGGCACATTGGATAATAAACTCCTTGGAAGTTCTATATTCCCATGGATGGGAATTCAGGGACTCCTCTAGGACTCTGATTGTCTCGTCCTGGGGGATACTTGTATATAGGCTTTCGATGTCCATAGTCACCAAAATGGTCTCGTCAGAGCATGTCATGTTGTTCAACAGCTTCAGTAAATCCTTTGTGTCCTTGAGGTACGTGGATGATTGATGCACCAGTGGTTTGAGAAAATGATCACAAAAGCGTGATAGTGGTTCCAAAAGAGAGCCGATCCCCGAAACTATGGGGCGGCCAGGGGGAGGGAGTCTATCCTTATGAATTTTTGGGAGAGTATAGAAGTACGGAATTGTTCCTTGACTTCCTGTTAGGAACCGTGCTTCGGAGTTGGTGATAACCCCATTGGTCAAGGCTTCATCAACTATTCTCTTGATCTGGTCTCTCAGATCATTAGAGGGGTCACAGAGGAGGGGTGTATAGTTCTTACGGTCACTAAGAAGCCGTAGACACTCCTGGTCATAATCGGTGGTGTTTAGCAGCACTACTGCGCCCCCCTTGTCTGCTGGTTTGATAGTAATATTCGTGTTCTGGCGCAGAGAGTCAATGGCTTTGAACTCCTCTGCACTAAGATTTTTGAAGGTGGAGGGAATGTCCAAATTCTCAATCTCTGCGAAAACTGCCCGCTCAAAAGTAGAGATCTCCACTGGGATAGTATGTGGGGGTGGAATAAAAGTGGATTTTGGTCGCAGAGATGTATCACCCTTGTCAGATTCTGCTATCTCAAGGGTACGTTCCTCAAAAAAGGCCTTGAGCTTAAGCTTTCTGAAGAAAGCAGAAAGTTCGCAATGCAAGCGGAATTTATCAGGACGTGCTGTTGGAACGAAACCAAGGCCCTTTTCTAGAATTGTGGTCTCATTGGTGGTTAGCACTGTGTTCGACAGATTGACTATCAGACTGTCGAGGTTCTTGTCCCTGCAACCAGTTGGTCTTGTAGCTGCTTGCTCTGAGTGTGATTGCCCACTGGGTCGTCTTGTGCCCACTGTACCCTTTGGTGAGGCCCTCTCAGTCTGCCTTTGCCCCTTTGTCCTCTCTCTAAAAAAGGATTCTGTACGAAGTGATTTTGTGGATACATTGGGGCCGCAAAACCAGAGTTCCAGCCCATTTGTGGATTGAAGGGGTAGTGGAACTACATCAGGTATGTGCCAAGGTTACCCTGTTGTGGGGGGAAATTTGTCCATGTAGGTTGGTTATGGAAGGGGCGTGATCTTCCCCTTTGTTTCCCTCTCTTTGTTTGTCTAAAACTGTTGTTGCTTGAACCACTGCTGTTGGATGAGTCATCGTCTGTACCGTAGGGATTGGTATCAGATCTGCGTGGTGCAGTAAAGGTAGGGTCTGCATAGGGATAGATTTTGTTGAACTCAAATTTCTTCAGATCTTTCTGGAATTGGGTCACTTTATTTTGGGTCAGATTTTCTTTATATTCATTGATGTCTTTATTAATCTCGTCTAGCCGTTTCTTAAAACCCGTTAAGGTGGTCTTGAATTGTGTCTCAGTTTGAGTTATTTCTATCATGATGGTTTCTGATAACCGGACGGCTGTTTTTATAATCAAGACCAGCCAGTCACGAGTGCAATGCCATGCGATCATTGCCCATTCTTTTCTGAAGGTAGCGTCCTCCAAGAAAATGCGAGGGGCGTTGGTGACTAATAGGCCCCTGGGGGCTGTGTTAGTCCTTAGATATTGAGTAAGGATAGTTCCATGCAGTATCGTACGTATGCGATTCTTCTTTAGTTCGGAAAGTTGTTCCCATTCACTAGTGTGCGTGACCGCCTGTGAAATAGTGGGATCTGCGAACAGTGAAGGACGTGCTAGGATAGCATCGACTTCAGAATCTGAAAAGGTAAGTCCAAGAGTGGCCATTATGAAAGTCACCAGGAAGTAAGAATTGATTGGAAAGAAAACCCCTTAGTATAAAAGGGGAGAGAGAAGGGAAAACTCTCACAGCTGTGCGCTGCTAGAACTACACAAAAAAACAACAGGAGAGGAAGGGAACACAACACAACTACTTCCCTCGAGGGATAAATCTAAAAAAACAACAAAGTCCGTGTGATTTAAACACAACCTCTTTGGGTCAAAGGAGCACGAGTCTGCTGACTCAAAACAACGCTTTATGTTGTTAAGGGGAAAGAAACCTGCATAGATTTTATAGGTTTTATATAAAGCCCTCACTCGCCAACCTGGTTGGTGACATGCTTCATCATCGGGCTCCACTGGGTCTGGCCGAATGCCAACCCAGTGTGCTACAACGCCAGGTTACTGCGGAGCAGGGTTCGTGTGAGGTGACAGTGAATTTAAAAACTTCCAATTACGTCAAAAAAGCAGTTTTATTTGTTTTGCTAATTGGAAATATTAAAAGGGAGAGTGAGGGTCAAAAAATAAAAGACCAGATTCACTCTGTGGCGGTCAACATGTTTCTGCCTTAATGTATGGTATACAGGCTTTCGTCAGGACCAGAGTGGGCGTGCAGAGTCCCGGTGGTATGAGCGCACTAAGGCTCACCCTGCCGAGGACTGTGTGTGAAAAATATATAGTGAAAAATCCGCCAGCAATTATAGTGGTGGAGAGAAACGAGTTTATTCTGGTAGTTAACAGACATACAACAAAAGACAAAACATAAAAGAATTGAAAATATTGATGTACAAACTCGAAATCAATCGCTGCCCGTTAAGCCAAGCAGACCAAAAAGTGCTCTATCGGTGATGTGCCATTAGGTAGTACCACAGGTGCACTAGTTGTGAGATCTGTGCACCTAAAAGTACAAGGGCTCAGGTGTCAGGCAAGTGAGTTAACACTTGTCCTGAATAACGTGTCTAATTAGATATATCGACACACACGTGATTGTTGTACGATGTGTTCAACACTTATACTGCATATGGGTAAGGGGGACGACGAAACGTACCCCTGTGTAAGTCAAGCGACTTAACAGAAAATGTAACAACCCAATCTTACTCGGAGGCATATCCGTGTGAAGCCTCAGGGATCCCGGGAAAAGGGTGGGAGCACATGGCACACCCTGGAATTGAAGAGAAGGAGGGAACAATGGTTGAGAAACCAAGAGAGTGATGTCTCTAAGAAAAACGCTTACCGTCCATATGGAGGGAGAAAGGGAGGGGGGAGCGAGACAGAGTTCCACTCACGCCCTTGTTGCTCGGCACCCGTTCAGTACCTAAAGAGACTCTCGCACCCGGGTCCAGGATATCAGTGTCCGGAGAGAGGGGCTCGTATATGTGGAGGTGGTGATGACGTGCGTCGCGTGAAGCGACGTAGCAAAGAGACCGGCACAATGGTTGGACCAACCTTGCCCACGCTACTGCGTGATTGGATATCATAGAGGCTGAAGAGCCAATCGAATCGTAGTTAATACACGGAAGAAACCGTGTGTTAAAGGGAACCTGATCGCGTAAGAGGAAGGATTTTTTTGTTAAAACGAAACTTTATTGGGGGTGAAAGTCTGACATTCGCCCATAGCGAGTAATTCACATGAAGTATCTTATGATGAAGTGAAAGTCCCGTGTATAGAGTAGGAACTAAATGTGTTGAGCTCGCAAAATCTGCCCTTCAATACAGCGTAAAGTGTTACTCACACGAAGGTATTTAAAATTTGTATAAAAATTATTTTGATGGTCAAGAGATAATAGTGATATTAATCAGCCCCTCTCAACGCGGGGTAGATGGCAAAGGAGGAACACAAGGTTGAGGTGCACAAATGTATGCGTTCTTACATGTAACTGAGACAACGAAAGAAAAGAGGGAGCACTGAGGGTGCCAGCAACTCGACTCAATATGAAGGTATTAGGATTTAACAAGAGCGGGGAGGTTGGGGGCTTATAATACTGTGGTCCAAGGTATATTATCATTGAGCCCACAATGATTTGTCCCCAGACGGTGGACCCATATCTGTTCCTTTTCGAAAAGGATTTTTTTAATGTTCCGTCGGGCGGTGATCTCCTCAATGATAGTCCATGTTAAGTCATTGGTGGTATTGTTAGAAGACAGGAAGTGTTCACTCATTTTAGTTGTAATGCGTTTACACCTGATGTTACTCCGGTGCTCGCATATTCTGAGTTTAACTTTTCTAGTAGTCATTCCAACGTAGCATAGACCACACGGGCATGTGATTAAGTAAATCACATTAGATGTGTTACAATTAGTGTGTCCTCTTTGCGTCCAGGTCTTGCCTGGTTCCAGGTTTAAGGTTTTTGTATGTGAGGTCAGATGGCAGATGCTGCAATCGGAGCAGGGATAGTGTCCTATGATCTTAGGCAATCCCCAGGCCTCTGTGATAGTTCTTTGAGTGGTGTTGAGTTGCAAGCTCGGGCGTGTATGTACCAGACTGTTACGCAAACTCTGAGCCCGTTTGAAAGAAAAGAGAGATTTCTCCCATTTGCGGTTGTCGATATTGATTATGCTCCAGTGCTTGTTGATGACTTTTTTCATTTTGTTTGATAGGGTGCTGTAAGTTGTTACGCAAGTCAATGGTGTGGGCCTCGTATCATTGACGTGATCTTCCAGCAAAACTTCTCTAGATTGGTTCCTAGCACGTTTGTAGCTTTTGGAGAGTAAAGGTTGAGGATTTTCTCTCGCTACCAGTTTGGAAGTAAGATCGTCAGATTGGTTTTTGAAATCGCCCAATGAGGTGCAATTCCTCCGGAGTCGGAGGAATTGGCCATACAGTAAGTTCTCCCTCAGTGTGCGGGGGTGGAAGCTCGTGAAATCCAGTAAATTGTTCCTGGAGGTTGGTTTGTAATATGTCTTGGTGTGTAGTGCTCCCTGATTTTTCGAGATTATGACATCAAGGAATACTACTTCTGAGTGATCATGGGTATGAGTAAATCTCAAATTGGGATCCAAGGTGTTGACCCATTTGATGAAAGCAAGCAGGGCATTTTAGGTGCCCTGCCAGATTAATAACACGTCATCTATATATCTTCTCCATAAGCCTATGGAGGATATATATGGGTTATTACTGGGAAGGATGAATTTCCGTTCAAAATCGTACACGTACAGTCCTGCCACACTTGGGGCGAAGGTACTCCCCATGGAAGTACCTGTGGATTGTAAATACAGGTGTCCTTGGTATTCAAAAAAGTTTTCTTTCAGGGCCAAAGTGGCACATTGGATAATAAACTCCTTGGAAGTTCTATATTCCCATGGATGGGAATTCAGGGACTCCTCTAGGACTCTGATTGTCTCGTCCTGGGGGATCCTTGTATATAGGCTTTCGATGTCCATAGTCACCAAAATGGTCTCGTCAGTGCATGTCATGTTGTTCAACAGCTTCAGTAAATCCTTTGTGTCATTGAGGTACGTGGATGATTGTTGCACCAGTGGTTTGAGAAAATGATCACAAAAGCGTGATAGTGGTTCCAAAAGAGAGCTGATCCCCAAAACTATGGGGCGGCCAGGGGGAGGGAGTCTATCCTTTTGAATTTTTGGGAGAGTATAGAAGTACGGAATTGTTCCTTGACTTCCTGTTAGGAACCGTGCTTCGGAGTTGGTGATAACCCCATTGGTCAATGCTCCATCAACTATTCTCTTGATCTGGTCTCTCAGATCATTAGAGGGGTCACAGAGGAGGGGTGTATAGTTCTTACGGTCACTAAGAAGCCGTAGACACTCCTGGTCATAATCGGTGGTGTTTAGCAGCACTACTGCGCCCCCCTTGTCTGCTGGTTTGATAGTAATATTCGTGTTCTGGCGCAGAGAGTCAATGGCTTTGAACTCCTCTCCACTAAGATTTTTGAAGGTGGAGGGAATGTCCAAATTCTCAATCTCTGCGAAAACTGCCCGCTCAAAAGTAGAGATCTCCACTGGGATAGTATGTGGGGGTGGAATAAAAGTGGATTTTGGTCGCAGAGATGTATCACCCTTGTCAGATTCTGCTAGCTCAAGGGTACGTTCCTCAAAAAAGGCCTTGAGCTTAAGCTTTCTGAAGAAAGCAGAAAGTTCGCAATGCAAGCGGAATTTATCAGGACGTGCTGTTGGAACGAAACCAAGGCCCTTTCCTAGAATTGTGGTCTCATTGGTGGTTAGCACTGTGTTTGACAGATTGACTATCAGACTGTCGAGGTGCTTGTCCCTGCAACCAGTTGGTCTTGTAGCTGCTTGCTCCGAGTGTGATTGCCCACTGGGTCGTCTTGTGCCCACTGTACCCTTTGGTGAGGCCCTCTCCGTCTGCCTTTGCCCCTTTGTCCTCTCTCTAAAAAAGGATTCTCTACGAAGTGATTTTGTGGATACATTGGGGCCGCAAAACCAGAGTTCCAGCCCATTTGTGGATTGAATGGGTAGTGGAACTGTATCGGTTATGTGCCAAGGTTACCCTGTTGTGGGGGGAAATTTGTCCATGTAGGTTGGTTATGGAAGGGGCTTGATCTTCCCCTTTGTTTCCCTCTCTTTGTTTGTCTAAAACTGTTGTTGCTTAAACCACTGCTGTTGGATGAGTCATCGTCTGTACCGTAGGGATTGGAATCAGATCTGCTTGGTGCAGTAAAGGTAGGGTCTGCATAGGGATAGATTTTGTTGAACTCAAATTTCTTCAGATCTTTCTGGAATTGGGTCACTTTATTTTGGGTCAGATTTTCTTTATATTCATTGATGTCTTTATTAATCTCGTCTAGCCGTTTCTTAAAACCCGTTAAGGTGGTCTTGAATTGTGTCTCAGTTTGAGTTAATTCTATCATGATTGTTTCTGATAACCGGACGGCTGTTTTTATAATCAAGACCAGCCAGTCACGAGTGCAATGCCATGCGATCATTGCCCATTCTTTTCTGAAGGTAGCGTCCTCCAAGAAAATGCGAGGGAACTCTGGTTTTGCGGCCCCAATGTATCAACAAAATCACTTCGTACAGAATCCTTTTTTAGAGAGAGGACAAAGGGGCAAAGGCAGACGGAGAGGGCTTCACCAAAGGGTACAGTGGGCACAAGACGACCCAGTGGGCAATCACACTCGGAGCAAGCAGCTACAAGACCAACTGGTTGCAGGGACAAGCACCTCGACAGTCTGATAGTCAATCTGTCGAACACAGTGCTAACCACCAATGAGACCACAATTATAGAAAAGGGCCTTGGTTTCGTTCCAACAGCACGTCCTGATAAATTCCGCTTGCATTGCGAACTTTCTGCTTTCTTCAGAAAGCTTAAGCTCAAGGCCTTTTTTGAGGAACGTACCCTTGAGCTAGCAGAATCTGACAAGGGTGATACATCTCTGCGACCAAAATCCACTTTTATTCCACCCCCACATACTATCCCAGTGGAGATCTCTACTTTTGAGCGGGCAGTTTTCGCAGAGATTGAGAATTTGGACATTCCCTCCACCTTCAAAAATCTTAGTGCAGAGAAGTTCAAAGCCATTGACTCTCTGCGCCAGAACACGAATATTACTATCAAACCAGCAGACAAGGGGGGCGCAGTAGTGCTGCTAAACACCACCGATTATGACCAGGAGTGTCTACGGCTTCTTAGTGACCGTAAGAACTATACACCCCTCCTCTGTGACCCCTCTAATGATCTGAGAGACCAGATCAAGAGAATAGTTGATGGAGCCTTGACCAATGGGGTTATCACCAACTCCGAAGCACGATTCCTAACAGGAAGTCAAGGAACAATTCCGTACTTCTATACTCTCCCAAAAATTCATAAGGATAGACTCCCTCCCCCTGGCCGCCCCATAGTTTCGGGGATCGGCTCTCTTTTGGAACCACTATCACGCTTTTGTGATCATTTTCTCAAACCACTGGTGCAACAATCATCCACGTACCTCAAGGACACAAAGGATTTACTGAAGCTGTTGAACAACATGACATGCTCTGACGAGACCATTTTGGTGACTATGGACATCGAAAGCCTATATACAAGTATCCCCCAGGACGAGACAATCAGAGTCCTAGAGGAGTCCCTGAATTCCCATCCATGGGAATATAGAACTACCAAGGAGTTTATTATCTAATGTGCCACTTTGGCCCTGAAAGAAAACTTTTTTGAATACCAAGGACACCTGTATTTACAATCCACAGGTACTTCCATGGGGAGTACCTTCGCCCCAAGTGTGGCAGGACTGTACGTGTACGATTTTGAACGGAAATTCATCCTTCCCAGTAATAACCCATATATATCCTCCATAGGCTTATGGAGAAGATATATAGATGACGTGTTATTAATCTGGCAGGGCAACCAAAATGCCCTGCTTGCTTTCTTCGAATGGGTCAACACCTTAGAACCCAATTTGAGATTTACTCATACCCATGATCACTCAGAAGTAGTATTCCTTGATGTCATAATCTCGAAAACAACAGGGAGCACTGCACACCAAGACATATTACAAACCAAACTCCAGGAACAATTTACTGGATTTCACAAGCTTCCACCACCGCACACTGAGGGAGAACTTACCGTATGGCCAATATCTCCGACTCCGGAGGAATTGCACCTCATTGGGCGATTTCAAAAACCAATCTGACGATCTTGCTTCCAAACTGGTAGCGAGAGGGTATCCTCAACCTTTACTCTCCAAAAGCTACAAACGTGCTAGGAAACAACCTAGAGAAGTTTTGCTGGAAGATCACGTCAATGATACGAGGCCCACACCATTGACTTGCGTGACAACTTACAGCACCCTATCAAACAAAATGAAAAAAGTCATCAACAAGCACTGGAGCATAATCAATATCGACAACCGCAAATGGGAGAAACCTCTCTTTTCTTTCAAACGGGCTCAGAGTTTGCGTAACAGTCTGGTACATACACGCCCGAGCGTGCAACTCAACACCACTCAAAGAACTATCACAGAAGCCTGGGGATTGCCTAAGATCACAGGACACTATCCCTGCTCCGATTGCAGCATCTGCCATCTGACCTCACATACAATAACCTTAAACCTGGAACCATCAAGACCTGGACGCAAAGAGGACACACTAATTGTAACACATCTAATGTGATTTACTTAATCACATGCCCGTGTGGTCTACACTACGTTGGAATGACTACTAGAAAAGTTAAACTCAGAATATGCGAGCACCGGAGTAACATCAGGTGTAAACGCATTACAACTAAAATGAGTGAACACTTCCTTTCTTCTAACCATACCACCAATGACTTAACATGGACTATCATTGAGGAGATCACTGCCCGACGGAACATTCAAAAAATCCTTTTCAAAAAGGAACAGAGATGGGTCCACCGTCTGGGGACAAATCATTGTGGGCTCAATGATAATATACCTTGGACCACAGTATTATAAGCCCCCAACCTCCCCGCTCTTGTTAAATCCTAATACCTTCATATTGAGTCGAGTTGCTGGCACCCTCAGTGCTCCCTCTTTTCTTTCGTTGTCTCAGTTACATGTAAGAACGCATACATTTGTGCACCTCAACCTTGTGTTCCTCCTTTGCCATCTACCCCGCGTTGAGAGGGGCTGATTAATATCACTATTATCTCTTGACCATCAAAATAATTTTTTAAATTTTTTTTCAATACCTTCGTGTGAGTAACACGTTACGCTGTATTTTAGGGCAGATTTTGCGAGCTCAACACATTTAGTTCCTACTCTATACACAGGACTTTCAATTCATCATAAGATACTTCATATGAATTACTCGCTATGGGCGAATGTCAGACTTTCACCCCCAATAAAGTTTCGTTATAACAAAAAAATCCTGCCTCTTACGCGATCAGGTTCCCTTTAACACACGGTTTCTTCCGTGTATTAACTACGATTCGATTGGCTCTTCAGCCTCTATGATATCCAATCACGCAGTAGCGTGGGCAAGGCTGGTCCAACCATTGTGCCGGTCTCTTTGCTACGTCGCTTCACGCGACGCACGTCATCACCGCCTCCACATATACGAGCCCCTCTCTCCGGACACTGATATCCTGGACTCGGGTGCGAGAGGCTCTTTAGTTACTGAACGGGTGCCGAGCAACGAGGGCATGAGTAGAACTCTGTCTCGCTCCCCCTCCCTTTCTCCCTCCATATGGACGGTAAGCGTTTCTCTTAGAGACATCACTCTCTTGGTTTCTCAACCATTGTTCCCTCCTTCTCTTCAATTCCAGGGTGTGCCATATGCTCCCACCCTTTTCCCGGGATCCCTGAGGCTTCACACGGATATGCCTCCGAGTAAGATTGGGTTGTTACATTTTCTGTTAAGTCGCTTGACTTACACAGGGGTACGTTTCGTCGTCCCCCTTACCCATATGCAATATAAGTGTTGAACACATCGTACAACAATCACGTGTGTCTCGATATATCTAATTAGACACGTTATTCAGGACAAGTGTTAACTCACTTGCCTGACAGCTGAGCCCTGGTACTTTTAGGTGCACAGATCTCACAACTAGTGCACCTGTGGTACTACCTAATGGCACATCACCGATTGAGCACTTTTTTGTCTGCTTGGCTTAACGGGCAGCGATTGATTTCGAGTCTGTACATCAATATTTACAATTCTTTTATGTTTTGTCTTTTGTTGTATGTCCGATAACTGCCAGAATAAACTCGTTTCTCTCCACCACTATCATTACTGGCGGATTTTTCACTATATATTTTTCACACACAGTCCTCGGCAGGGTGAGCCTTAGCGCGCTCATACCACCGGGACTCTGCACGCCCACTCTGGTCCTGACGAAAGCCTGTATACCATACATTAAGGCAGAAACATGTTGACCGCCACAGAGTGAATCTGGTCTTTTATTTTTTGACCCTCACTCTCCCTTTTAATATTTCCAATTAGCAAAACAAATAAAACTGCTTTTTTGACTTAATTGGAAGTTTTTAAGTTCACTGTCACCTCACACGATCCCCGCTCCGCAGTAACCTGGCGTTGTAGCACACTGGGTTGGCATTCGGCCAGACCCAGTTGAGCCCGATGATGAAGCATGTCACCAACCAGGTTGGCGAGTGAGGGCTTTATATAAAACCTATAAAATCTATGTAGGTTTCTTTCCCCTTAACAACATAAAGCGTTGTTTTGAGTCAGCAGACTCGTGCTCCTTTGACCCAAAGAGGTTGTGTTTAAATCACACGGACTTTGTTGTTTTTTGAGATCTATCCCTCGAGGGGAGTAGTCGTGTTGTGTTCCCTTCCTCTCCTGTTGTTTTTTTGTGTAGTTCTAGCAGCGCACAGCTGTGAGAGTTTTCCCTTCTCTCTCCCCTTTTATACTAAGGGGTTTTCTTTCCAATCCATTCTTACTTCCCGGTGACTTCCATAATGGCCACTCTTGGACTTACCTTTTCAGATTCTGAAGTCGATGCTATCCTAGCACGTCCTTCACTGTTCGCAGATCCCACTATTTCACAGGCGGTCACGCACACTAGTGAATGGGAACAACTTTCCGAGCTAAAGAGGAATCGCATACGTACGATACTGCATGGAACTATCCTTACTCAATATCTAAGGACTAACACAGCCCCCAGGGGCCTATTAGTCACCAACGCCCCTCGCATTTTCTTGGAGGACGCTACCTTCAGAAAAGAATGGGCAATGATCGCATGGCATTGCACTCGTGACTGGCTGGTCTTGATTATAAAAACAGCCGTCCGGTTATCAGAAACCATCATGATAGAAATAACTCAAACTGAGACACAATTCAAGACCACCTTAACGGGTTTTAAGAAACGGCTAGACGAGATTAATAAAGACATCAATGAATATAAAGAAAATCTGACCCAAAATAAAGTGACCCAATTCCAGAAAGATCTGAAGAAATTTGAGTTCAACAAAATCTATCCCTATGCAGAACCTACCTTTACTGCACCACGCAGATCTGATACCAATCCCTACGGTACAGACGATGACTCATCCAACAGCAGTGGTTCAAGCAACAACAGTTTTAGACAAACAAAGAGAGGGAAACAAAGGGGAAGATCACGCCCCTTCCATAACCTACCTACATGGACAAAGTTCCCCCCCACAACAGGGTAACCTTGGCACATACCCGATGCAGTTCCACTACCCATTCAATCCACAAATGGGCTGGAACTCTGGTTTTGCGGCCCCAATGTATCCACAAAATCACTTCATACAGAATCCTTTTTTAGAGAGAGAACAAAGGGGCAAAGGCAGACGGAGAGGGCCTCACCAAAGGGTACAGTGGGCACAAGACGACCCAGTGGGCAATCACACTCGGAGCAAGCAGCTACAAGACCAACTGGTTGCAGGGACAAGCACCTCGACAGTCTGATAGTCAATCTGTCAAACACAGTGCTAACCACCAATGAGACCACAATTCTAGAAAAGGGCCTTGGTTTCGTTCCAACAGCACGTCCTGAAAAATTCCGCTTTCATTGCGAACTTTCTGCTTTCTTCAGAAAGCTTAAGCTCAAGGCCTTTTTTGAGGAACGTACCCTTGAGCTAGCAGAATCTGACAAGGGTGATACATCTCTGCGACCAAAATCCACTTTTATTCCACCCCCACATACTATCCCAGTGGAGATCTCTACTTTTGAGCGGGCAGTTTTCGCAGAGATTGAGAATTTGGACATTCCCTCCACCTTCAAAAATCTTAGTGCAGAGGAGTTCAAAGCCATTGACTCTCTGCGCCAGAACACGAATATTACTATCAAACCAGCAGACAAGGGGGGCGCAGTAGTGCTGCTAAACACCACCGATTATGACCAGGAGTGTCTACTGCTTCTTAGTGACCGTAAGAACTATACACCCCTCCTCTGTGACTCCTCTAATGATCTGAGAGACCAGATCAAGAGAATAGTTGATGGAGCCTTGACCAATGGGGTTATCACCAACTCCGAAGCACGGTTCCTAACAGGAAGTCAAGGAACAATTCCGTACTTCTATACTCTCCCAAAACTTCATAAGGATAGACTCCGTCCCCCTGGCCGCCCCATAGTTTCGGGGATCGGCTCTCTTTTGGAACCACTATCACGCTTTTGTGATCATTTTCTCAAACCACTGGTGCAACAATCATCCACGTACCTCAAGGACTCAAAGGATTTACTGAAGCTGTTGAACAACATGACATGCTCTGACGAGACCATTTTGGTGACTATGGACATCGAAAGCCTATATACAAGTATCCCCCAGGACGAGACAATCAGAGTCCTAGAGGAGTCTCTGAAATCCCATCCATGGGAATATAGAACTTCCAAGGAGTTTATTATCCAATGTGCCACTTTGGCCCTGAAGGAAAACTTTTTTGAATACCAAGGACACCTGTATTTACAATCCACAGGTACTTCCATGGGGAGTACATTCGCCCCAAGTGTGGCAAGACTGTACGTGTACGATTTTGAACGGAAATTCATCCTTCCCAGTAATAACCCATATATATCCTCCATTGGCTTATGGAGAAGATATATAGATGACGTGTTATTAATCTGGCAGGGCAACCAAAATGCCCTGCTTGCTTTCTTCGAATGGGTCAACACCTTGGATCCCAATTTGAGATTTACTCATACCCATGATCACTCAGAAGTAGTATTCCTTGATGTCATAATCTCGAAAAAACAGGGAGCACTGCACACCAAGACATATTACAAACCAACCTCCAGGAACAATTTACTGGATTTCACGAGCTTCCACCCCCGCACACTGAGGGAGAACTTACCGTATGGCCAATTCCTCCGACTCTGGAGGAATTGCACCTCATTGGGCGATTTCAAAAACCAATCTGACGATCTTACTTCCAAACTGGTAGCGAGATGGTATCCTCAACCTTTACTCTCCAAAAGCTACAAACGTGCTAGGAACCAACCTAGAGAAGTTTTGCTGGAAGATCACGTCAATGATACGAGGCCCACACCATTGACTTGCGTAACAACTTACAGCACCCTATCAAACAAAATGAAAAAAGTCATCAACAAGCACTGGAGCATAATCAATATCGACAACCGCAAATGGGAGAAACCTCTCTTTTCTTTCAAATAGGCTCAGAGTTTGCGTAACAGTCTGGTACATACACGCCCGAGCGTGGGGAGTAGTCGTGTTGTGTTCCCTTCCTCTCCTGTTGTTTTTTTGTGCAACACTTTATGAGTCATGCAAGCAATTTTGAGATGCATTCTGACCTCAAGTGGTAACTAATTCAGGGATCGTTGGTCAGGGTCAATGTGATTGCTTCTTATTAGATCCTGTGATGAGCCTGGCTGCAGAATTAAGAGTGACCTGAAGAGGAGCAAGTGAGGTTTTCAGGAGGCCCACAAGAGTAGCATTACCATAGT
Source organism: Triturus cristatus (assembly GCF_964204655.1). Classification (NCBI taxonomy): domain Eukaryota; kingdom Metazoa; phylum Chordata; class Amphibia; order Caudata; family Salamandridae; genus Triturus; species Triturus cristatus. Next base: position 144,419,744 of record NC_140584.1, read on the forward strand.
CCAGTTTTGGGAGCACAAGTTCCTGACTCACAATTATTAGGTCAGCCGAAGGGGAGAAAAGGTTTTAGTTTTCTATGGATATGCAACTGATGGTTGGCACCTCTAGTGATGGCACTGATTTGTTTTTGCGTGGAGAGGTCTTTGTTTATGGTGATTCCTAGGGATTTGGCAGAGTCAACAATGTTTTGGGTGTAATTCAAGGGAGAGAGAAGATGAAGCTATTCTATGACATCACTAGTGGAGGAGGTGGGGCGATCAGTAGAAATTCAGTTTTAAGGGCATTGAGTTTTAGGTGATTACGAGTCAGCCATAGTTGTGTTAATGTTAGGGTGTTATTGAGGGTGTGGATGTCATCAAGGGAGGTTATTCTCAAGTAGAATTGGGCTTCATCAGCAAACATATGGTAGGAGATGTAGGAGCAGTTGAGGATATTGGTTAGAGGCTCCCTGTAGAGGTTGAACAACGTTGGGAAGGGGATATATCCTTGGGGGATGCCCAGCGATCATGGGGCTGCTCAGATCGAGTATGATTAATTAGGAAGCACTGTGACCAAGTGTATAGAAAGGAGAAGAACCATTTTAGTGCAGTGTCAGAGAGGCCCATCCTATGTTGTAGAATGTCAAGCAGTGTAGCATGGTTGATGGTGTCAAAGGCTGCTGATAGATCCAATAGGCTCAAGAGGGAAGATTCATTCCAGTCAAGCGAGCGTAGCACATCATCGACAATATGGACCATGGCCGTTTCAGTGCTGTGACCCACTCGGAAGCCAGATTGGCAATGGTCAAGGAGTTAGAATTGTTCAATGAGATTGAGCATTTTTCTAGAAGTATGACCAGAGTATGGATGTTGGAGCTGGGGTGGTAGTTGTTAGGGTCGCACTGCTCGGACTGTGTTTTTTTAGGATGGGGTAACCTGATCAATTTTGAGGCAGTCGGGTAGTGAGACATGGGAGAGCGAAGCATTGATTATCTTAGTTCACAGTGAGAGTAGGAGGTCAATGGACTTATTGAGGAGTTTAGAGGGGAGGGGATCAATGAAGTGGTTAGAATTTGGCCTGGGTGGTAAATTCCGTTACGCTCGCGGAATTTAGGTAATTTTGCGTTCCGCTGACAATACAGAATTGCCAAATATTCCATGGCTTCGTGGAATTTTTTGCTTGTTCGTGCTTTCAAAATGCATGTTCGCAAGATATTTCCCCCCGAGCAGGCACACAGCATTCGCATAACAGGAAAAAATCATTTCGAACAGGCGGAACAAGCAATTCCGTGTGTTCGCGGTACTCTGCATGCTCGCGGAGATTTTTTACCATTTTGCAGAGCTATGCGTAGCGCGACTATGCAAATTCCACCCACCCCTAGTTAGAATAATTAAAGGAGGTCAGACGATTCAGAGTGACAATTTCATCAGGGGGTATGAAGCTAGACAAGAAGACATAATTTTTGGGTGAGAAGAGTTGGTTATACGTGCAAGCTTCGTGGTCCATTGTGTGGGGGAGTTGGAGGGGTTGGGGCATTAGAAGACTTGATGCCGTTGATGATTAACAACATTTTCTCAGCTAACAAGGAGGCAAGGCTTCACAGGTGGGGGTGCTTTGTTGTTTGAGGAAGCAGGATTGCTTTTGCAGGTGGATTAGTTTCTGATGATTTCAAAAAGGTCTATTAGTAGCGGTGTCTAGTGGAGTTTGAAAGAACACTGCTTTGGCATTCCTAATGTGCCAAGTGTAGGAGTGGCGTCTTTGACGAAGGAGTTTGAGGTTGGCCAGGGTGGGTGTATCTCCATGCTCATTCAGCAAGCCTAAGGAGACACCATTCTTCATTAAGATCACTGTTAAATCAGTAGTTGGATCAATTGGATGGGATTATTTTTAATTGTTTAGGGGCTATGGTGTCCATGATGTTTGACATAGAATTGAAGTAGGTCTTGGGCATGTGTCAGAGTGGGAGGCCGGAGCAAGTTTTCACAGCTCACAGTAGATATAGAAATTGAGGTAATGTTACGGGTGTCATAGGTCCAGCGTTTGGCTTTCTTAGGTTGCCCTTGGAGGTGATTGCTTTTATATTTAGGGAGAAGGTGACACAGTGGTGGTAGACCCAATTGCAAGGGAGAGTTGAGTCAACATGTAAAATGCTGAGGGTTTTACAGATGAAACCTACTGGACCTAAAGGGCTGATAAGTGTATTACACGGTGGGGTCGCACAACCACACCATATAATACACCCCATTTCCTCAAATTCAGTCTATATATAGATCCTCTAAACACCATTCTAAAACTAGAAAAAAAATAATTTCATCTTTACACAGATCTATCTCAGAGTTGCATCCCTGGATAACATATTACCATTTAACCACAAATTTTCAATGAGATCAAGGTTTGGCTGTCTGCCAATCACCTAAAGCAAAATTCTCTTACAATGAAATTCTTCCTCCCCTGCCCCCAGTGCCTCTAACTTTATTCCGGAATAACTAATCTAATTAAATACTCATTAATGTTTCAAATCTCTCTGGGTCAACATCAACAAGAACTCAAATCTTAAAGCACAAGTAAATAACATAAGAAAGAGTGTCCAAGCATAACCTTGAGTACTGAAAAACATTAAACCTTTCCTCCCAGACTCAGACCAAACCATAGTCATCTCAATGCTGGGGTATGCAAATGCCCTACTTATGGGAATTCCCACAAGGCACCTAGCACCAATGAAGTTAGTCCTGCACGCTGCTGAAAGGCATTTTTCAGGAGCAAAGTGCTTCAATCTCATCACCCAACCTGTCAAAGATAGAAGCATATTTATAGGTGATTACTTTAGCAAAAAAGCCCTACAAAATCGCACTCCCGAATACCCTGTTCAGAAATTACCACCATCTAATGGATGCCATGCCACACAAAGTGTATAAACCCTGCTGCAAGAGAATTCTAGGTTCAGGAAATATTAACAATTTCACGTTACTTCCGCTGAAGTGCAAAATATGGAAATCCATACCCGAGAGATCAACAACAATCTAGTGATTGAATCTTCAAAAGAGAACTGAAATCCCTCCCAGATATATTTTATGAACTAAGCTCTTACCCCTTCATTTCTCATTTTTGAGAACTGAATTTCCCACATTCCTGCGCTACACCCTTGCACTTTCTGAATGATATATGTTTGAATCTTTCAAAGAGAACTGAGGGCCTGATGTACAAAGCAATTTTTACGGTCACAAAGGTATAATTTGAGCCTTTATAACAGTAAAATTGAATTTTTAAATGTTCGAAAACCTAATTGCTAATCGGCAACATGATATTGAATTACAGTTTGGGTTTAAGGGCGGATATAGAGTTTGGAGAATGGGTTTCTCCGGCACACACATGATGGGTATCCTGTGTGCTGCATTACAAGTACCATTGGATATAATGAAGTCAAAGTAAAAAAGTACTTTATTTAGGTCAAAGACCATAAAAGAAACATATTCATAAAAACACTTTCAAAAGTACTATATTCATACTTTCGTAACATCACAATTTAAGCTTCCACGCATAATTCACGTGGAGCTAAAAACAGTTCTAATAGCATTGTTAATATGTATTTACATTAAAATCATGTGTAGAATACAGGGTATAAAAGGATTAAAATATTAATGATTGTAAAATCAAGAGCTACAACATTTTGAAATCAGAAACAATAACAACCCTCTCGGGATGGATGGCTAGTGTTATATCACGATAATAAAGTGTAATACTATCTTTCAGCAGCTTTTGTAGCACATACTATCTCCCTTGTCAAGCTAGTTATCAATATACCCAACAACAATCTGTTAGCCAATGATGCTTTTAGATGGGGTTGGCAGAACTCGCAGAGTTTTACTCTGTGGAATTCCGCTGAGTTACATGAGTTACTATGCGAGAGTCCATGGAGTTAGCCCCACCCCTACATAAAACTCAGCTCGATTGCAGCAATGTTGTCTCCATTTATTGTTTATATGACTGCGGAGCAACTCCATCATATAATATAATCACATGTTTTTGTTATTGTCAGCAACATGTACAGCAAATCAAGTAAATATGTGGAATTACATACTAATTGCTGCGGCTGTCTTCTGTTTAAAGTCTCCTTACACGCAGTGTGTTGCAGCAGATCCTTCTCCGCCCAGAAACCCCTCCTCTAGAGCCCTACCCAATGTCTTGATCATGGCACAGAAAAGGAGCAGCCTCTAATCTGGTCCTGCTGGAAACGCTGTTGCAACAAACTGGTTCCTTCTTTGTGGCATTTTGGTCTTCTAGGAGGTAGTCTTATTCTTTTTGAATTAGTGGTGCCCGTAGAACAACTGCACATCCCTGTGAGATAGCCCGCGCCGCCTGTGCTCCTTGCAGTCAGTCTCCTCTCTTGCTGTCGCAGCACCTCTCCCTCTTCTCCCCTTCATCCCTCACTCACCCAGTGCTTCAAAAATCCCAGCACAGCCGTATTACAGCTCTGAGTTACACCTCCAGTGCTGGAGTCAGCAACCCAGCTCCACATTAGCCACTCCTTAGAACATTGTAAGTACTGTAGCTACAGTCTAAAGCAAAATGTTGCACCACCAAATCAAAGGTAGCCCTTAAATTAACAAATGACACATAGAAGCGACCTTTGCTTATGTTCAAAACATTCCATATTAGTAACTGGAATCTAAATACCTGACCTATTGTGCTTGTTTTATAGCAGAATCAAGGCCGAAACTGTGAGAGTATCTTATTGTCCTCCAACCAAGACATCAATTTGTCCAGAATATATGTAGAAAATATTTTCTGCCTTTTGTCAATAAGACATATTGGGTGATAGTTGGCTAAGTCAGATCCTAAGCTCTTTTTTGGTCTCGCCTGAGCCAGCGCATGGGCTGCACTGGCGAGACATTTAGTTAGTGGGCTTTAAAAAACCTACCACATCTTTTTGTGTGACATACTGCTTGCGGTTACGCGCACAGGCACAAGCAGAGGCGCCATCTGGCTTTCCTCTCGCTCTCCTAAGCGCGCGCGCCTCGCTCCGCCTCTCTGTCTTGCTCGCCCCTCCCCCACCACAGAGAGAGCCCACCACAGAGCGTGTCTCGCGGCCGCGCGTCTTGTTTTTCAAGCGCCCCCTTCCACGTTTTACCTTGCATGTTAAACTTCCCACGAAGTTGGAGCCGTCCCGCTGCATCGCTCGCAGACACCCTTACAGACCGCGATCGTGATCAGTTTCTGTTTTCATTTCACGCTTGCTCCCCCATCTTGGTTACAGTATATTAAAAGGTCATGTTTTATATTTACAAAACGCGCACATCCCACAATGGGCTTTAACTTAAAATATGGCAGCTTTAAATTAACAAAAGTACGATTGCTGCACGCCGCAACATCACTTTAATTATGTTTTTTTGTGCAATGCGCCACAGCACGCTTCACATTTAACACTGCAGCCCTGCCTTTGTTTTGTGCTGCATGGCTCGCCTAAATTAACTTTTAAATCATTCTTTTTTTTTTCACCACAGCGCAATGTCCCGCATTAACTTTAACAATGTTAGTGGCGCTTGCTCCCCCGTTCCACGCCATGGCTACAGCTACTTAGGTCACGATTTACGGCAGATTCTCCTTACGGCAGCCGATCTATTTTTACCTTAACCAAGGCCACCTCCCCCAGCCAATATCCTGCTCTCCATACAAGGCGCCTTCAGAGCAACATTGGCAGTAGCTTGAGTCGAGAGCTCCTGCACGCGGGAGGGCTCGAGGCTCATCACAATCCAGTGCAGGGGGCCACCACCAAGACAACAGAGGCTGCTCTCACCTAGAGGTTGTGCCGCCAGAGACCATGCAGACCGCTCCTAACTCCAAGGAAGCACCAGAACCACTGAGAGACCCACAACTACACTGCACAAGCCTCCGGTGGTCCTGTTGTTCCAATTGTTAGTTTGCTCGGCTCATCTGTGTACTTTTCTCCCACCCACTATGTCTTGCACTCACCCATGTGTGTTAATTCCCCTTCTTTGTTTAGCCGCCCTGCTCTCTTGCCTGTGTACTACTTTTCTCTCCATGCTGCCCATTTTGTATACTTCTCCCCTCTCTCTGTGTTGCTCCCGCTCTTGCACCCATGATGTCTTGATCCCACTCTTGCCCCTATTATGTGTTGCTTCTGCTTTTTCTCACTGTGTTGTGTTGCTTCCGCTCTTGCCCCAGTGTTGTGTTGCTTCCCCTCTTGCCCCCTATGTTGGGTTGCTTCCGCTCCTGCCCCCTGTGTTGTGTTGCTTCTGCTCTTGCCCCCTGTGTTCTGTTGCTTCCTCTCTTGCCCCCTGTGTTGCTATATGTGTTCCTCATCCTCCCTGTTGCTATTCATTGACACCCTTTCCGTGTTGCTTCCTTGTACCCCCCTCATGCTACTTCCACCCTACCCACCTTCAGTGTTGCTTCCGCCCTTGTCGTTTGTGTTTTTTCCTTCAACCCGGCATTCTATGTTGCTTTCCGTGCTGTAGTTTTTGATTCCCACCGTCTTTCCTTATTGCTGTAACGCTTGCGGGCACCCTTACAGCCCGCGATCGTGATTAGTTTCTGTTTTCATTTCACGCTTGCTCCCGAATCATTCTGTAGGATCTGCCTCATTTGTCCCCACAAAAGGACACTGCGTGAAGCGTTCTGGCTTGCTTTTAATCCATCGCCTCTGAGGCCCATAATCGATCTCATCATCTGTAATAGTATTCCAGCCGGAGGCTGCATTCTTTGCCCACTTCTGGACTGTGTTGTACCTTTCTTCTTACCAAGGCAGGGGCAGGAAAATGCTGCAAATATCTGACCAGAATTGTTTCCACCGTGGGCGCTTGTAAAGAGCCCACTAGGTCCCGTTGGTTAGGAGCAGTGGGAATGGCAGATAGCTCAGTGTGTTCGGTGCATGCTACGGGGATCTGTGTGTAACACATCATTCTCAAATTCCAACGCTGGCACGGAAAATACATCCATTTCACACATTTTAATTTTATTTTGGATGTTTGAAAAAAGATTAATTCTGCCGTTGTTGCCGCCTCAAAGCACTTTTGGAAGATGGGCTATCAAAGGGGTTTATGAAAGAACAGAGGTGCTAAAAAAAACAAGCATTTGCAATGCAATAGGTCTCGCAATTACGCAAGTTTGACCTATTGACATTGCAAATAACAATGCCTTTTATTTTTATTTTCGTTTAAAAAAAAAAGAAAATATGCATTGTCATTTACAATGCCAATAGCTTAACCCTACTCACCCATAGCATCTACAACAAGCATTGGCATAGCCAATAGGTCTCGCCTTTGGGACCTTATAAGTGTTTAGCCATGCAACGGTTGATGTTGTTGCACCAAGGATATTGTGCTGCATAACTAAATACTTACAAGGTCCCAAAAGCAAGACCTATTAGCTATGCCAATGCTTGTTCAAAAGGAGAATGATATACGCTCCTCTCCAGGTTGGAGGCATTGGTGCACCAGCCATAGTGGCATTAGCAACTTGATTTAAAGATGGTACCCAAACATCTGGCTCTTAAATAAATTCCCGGGGATCTTATTGGCCGTCTGCATGGAAATAGCTCTACGGATATCATCCATGGAGGAGAACATCACTACTCCTTCTTCTCCATTGTGGGCCACTAGATCCTCTCCTGGGGAATCATTATTTGTTTGGATTGTCAAGGCCTCTGTGTCCGTTACTTTAAAGGCCGCCTTATCAGCAACTCCCTCACTATATAATGTTTGAAAGTGGGTGAACAAGTCCTGGGGTAGTTTATTGGACTCAGGTCACATTGTTTTGTATTTGCCACCATGGCTGACCATGTGCCAAAAGGCTGCCTGATTCCTAGTTCGGACTGTGTCCAAAAAATGCCAAAATGTGCTTTTGCAGCTTCAATTTCCCGGGTAGTCCCATTTTTGATGTTATTAATCAGGAACGTTTTGGCTACCCGCAACTGGATCTGAAGTTCTGTTCACGTTGACAGATTTAGTCAAATAAAGATTTTTCAGATCCCCAAAACATTTAGTATGAAGTTTCACAATGGTATGTGATGGAAGCCTGGGGCATTGAAATGCTGTTAACATTGGATATATATAACGATCTAGGTGACTGGTGGCATTATATTTTTGGGCTACTGTGCCCCATTTGACATTCCTTCTATTATTAGCAATGTCCTGATCTCCACAAGACTGCTTGTGTATTTGGGGTTGAGTCAAAGCTTCCCTGTAGTGTGAGGAAAAGAGCACAGTGATCTCTCTCATATCAATGAATTACTTCCATGTCAATGAGATCCAACCACGAGTACATATCTAACAGAATGTAATCAATATTGCTCATGTACAATTTTCTTCTATGAGTAGGTATATGCCACTGTGAGCCCATTGCATGGTTTCAGATAGAAACAACATGATAAATCTATTAGCTGGAGGGCAGCCCTGGACGTACACGGGCTGCAGAGGCCTTGCAATTGGAAAACACCCACTGCTGGTCCTCATCACGGACAATGTCCCTCATAAAAATTGAGGGTTTGAAACAGACGTCATAACTGCGGTGGTCTTATTGGCCATTGCAATGCACTCTATGAGCACTGTTAGAGTCAGGGAGTCAGCAGTCCTTGAGGTGCTTTTATTATATACATTATACATTATATTTTTTTGCCACTCCATGTGGAAAATTCTAGGCTCATTATTTTGGGCAAATCAATATTGTGTTGCTTTCCCTGCCATCAAATTGATCTGCTCACCTATGTAGCAAGATCCCCAGATGGTCTACCAGCTCATGATGCCAGTGCCGGAATATAAATTGTGCTATATCCTTGCCTTTGGATTGGATCTATACCACATATTTCGTGGAACATGATGACATCAGCTTTATCAAGAAATGCACACCAGTCGTCTCTGGCGTTTTATTCTCAAGTCCAGGTACATTCCGTAATACCACTGTTAGATTGTTAACTTCAGTGGCAATGTTAGCCAGGTGGCTCCCTGTATAGATGTTGTTGCAGAGGCCATAAGGGGGTTAAAGGGAACAGGGCGGTTACATAATTATCCTCCTGGGCCAAATTCAGCACTGTGCTAGTGGGTCCACTCTTGCTGGTGACATTTGTCACTGCCAGACAGCTATTGAAAGGCAAAGGTGATTTATCGTGGACTGTGTGAGCTGCCCCTAGCGGTGGACGTGTGTATTTACATTGAAGTTTTTTAATTTGGGGGTGGGGGTTATATGTGCATCAAGTGCTAAGAAACCATTTGCTATATATGCAGATTTGAGGGTCTATTGAGTAAAGTCAAAATGCCCCCTGACAGAGGAATGGTGAGTGTCCCCAATGATGTAAAGGTGGATCGAAATATGGCACTTTTGAACCCCCTTATCTAGTGGATGACCTTATTAATCAGGTGTCCTCAGTCTCTCTAGAGTGGGATGTAAGCTTTGGGATGCCTGTCATGTACACTATTCTGCTGGTCGAAAAGCTTGAGCTGTGTTTACCTTTCCCTTTATTACCTACATTGCCTCACGGATATGAGGCTGTAGGTTTAATCGAAGTTGGGAAGTTAAGGGGTTGTCCAAGTATATGACGATCGAGAGTAGTTAACTCATCACTTAAAAATGATCCTGAGTGAAAAAAATGAGCTTTTAGGTGCAATTTAAATTACTCAGTTGAACTTTCGGTTCCATTTCTAGGTACCAGTCGTGGTAATGCATCTTATGTGCTGTGATGTCGGTTTCATGGCATTCCAGGTGGTGCTGTGAGTTCGCTCCCCTTACAGGGTGGTAAATGTCACATTCTGCCACTCTACTCTCGATCTCAACCCCTTTGTAGCATGAACTCATGGATCTTCCCGCCTGGGAATATCTCTGAAGGTGCTAAGTCAGGGAGTGCACCTTAGCTCTTAGCAGTTATTTCAGCCTTTCATGACATTAATGATATCCCATGGTTCATTTATTGTACTATCTGGCTTAGCAGTGCTTGTGAGTTGAACATTGCCTACTAGTCGGTAAACATGCTCAGGACATTTTTGGGACCTAGTGGATTACAGGGAATATGGATTGGTGCGAATTATGATAGGTTCTGGTGGGATATTAAGCCTCTTTTGTGGTTCTGCTGGTGTTCCATCGCTGCTTGATAGGGCTAATATCATGTGTTCCTGAGTAATGACTTTGGGGTCGGGGTGTTCTGGTTTTCGTTCATTTATTGTCAAATAATGGGGCCCCTTTCGGGTTCCTTTTAGAGGATACTTGGGGTTTGGGGTTATCTGGGCATAACATTTGCTCCACGTCCTCAATAATGTCTTGTTGGGAACACTCATCAGGGGCTGTTTTAGATGCTTTTTTGCCTAAGGACTCTCCTAGATGTTTTTGCACTAGTTTTCTTCTTCTCCATGATAAATACTTAACAGTCGGATAATTTACAGTAGATGGTTATTGATACTATCTTAAATACTAGACAGGGAAGTAGAACTCTATCTACAGGTGCCCTATATGCACCTTTAACAATTAAAACAAGTACCCTGCTAAGCAAAGCCATGCCATGAGGCCTTTCATTAAAGATAACAAGGAGAAGACAGAAAACAAAGGAACCATTAGCCTCAACAACAGATGACAAATGAGCATTCAAAATAAAAAAAAATGAAAATGGAAATTAGTTATTCACCAAAATGCCAATACTAAAGCAGCAAATGTTCATGTATAAACAAGAATATATTATATAGCTTTAACAAACACTATTAAATTAGAAGTCACCTGGAGATATAAGTCAATTCAGTTTCGAAGACACATCTCCCCCACAAAGTTTCGAAAGCAAAAAAATAGACCCTTGATCATGGACCTCAGTAGAAAACTTGGCCACAATAATCAATAAAGTCTAAATTATCAGTACATTTTCACACAGAATTAGTGCCTAAGTGGGACAGAGCAACAGTACCTTAAGTAAGATCCAACGGGGGCTTTGTAGTGCCGGGTGGTGTTGGGGCCTCTTCCTTCTGCCCCTAGAATCCTAGGACAGGCAGCCCCTTGCAATGTTCGGAGCCCCGTGCAGCAGGGGTAACAGGTATGCTTTGTAGGGCTGGGTGGTGTTGGGGCCTCCTTCTTCTGCCCCTAGAATCCTGGGACAGGTAGTCCCTTGTTGTGTCAGGGTGCGATCATTTCTCGAGTGTGATTGTGTTTTGAGGTAAGTTAAGATGTGAGGGATTCTAAAAGAAGCTGGAGACCATGATAAGACTGATGCAGTCTATGTGATGAGTGGAAATTCACCCAGCAGGAGGCATACAAAAAGTGTGGAGGTTTCCTAGCCAAACTTGTAGTCATTTGCAGCAGTGACAGGTAAGTCAGCAGCTTTAAATGAACTCATAATAGAGGATGGACGTCATGTTTGTGATGCAGTAACCCATCTGCCAAACTTAAAATCAGGCTCTAAATGTGGAATCAGTATTTGGTAGTGGCGTCTAAAGCAAATACTGATTCCTTTACTTATATATTACTGTTTTGCTACAGAAAGTCAATTGCAAAACATTAATATTTTACCAAATCTAAATTGGTGAGAACAATTCACTAACAGGGAGGCGTCGTCTAAGTTCACTTCACCTTTGCTCATGTCGAAAAATAGCATTTTTTAGCTGCAGGCAGGGGTTCATGGGACCACTGCCTTCTCCTAAAAAATGCTTTGTAAAATTATTAATTTTCTTTTTTAAACAAAACCCGTTTTCTTTTATTGGGAAACAGGCTCCATTAAAAAAGAGACTGCTTTATTTAAAGCAATTGCTGCAGACATGGCGGTATGCTGACCCCAGAGGGCCACCATGACTCTGAATCCAACCAATGGTACTGGGTCGCACTTTCCTACAGACCTCATGTTATTGAGGTAGGTCAAATTGCAACCCTGTACAAATCTGAATTTAGTGACCTGACCTATGAACACCTAGGTTGGTTTACAAATACCAATATATATGGTAAGTGTCGGTGTGCAAATTGCACCCACTTCCACTGAATCCATTTTAGTAGATACCTAATAAGAAATGAAAATTTGCAAATCGGTATTTGATGCAATTTATGATTCTTATTAGGAATCTTTGTACATCAGGCCCTAAATTCCCTCTTGATACAGAGAAACCTTATGAAGTATGCTAATACCCTTTCATTGCTCATTTGGAGAGCTGAATCTCCTGTAACCCCTATGGTGGCCAGTTGAAAAAGACTGAGAAATTGTTGATCAGTCTGTCCAGTGAATAATTGCAATCAATCCCTCTTATCACAATCTCTGATTTGCTTCCTTTCCTTTTCTACACAAGAGCACCCTCTCTCCTTTTCCGCACGTCCCCTGGAGCAACCTCCCCTCTCACTCAATTGTTTGCAGTAAAGAATCTACTGTTGTGTAAACCATGATTAAGATTCTTGTTTTGCAAAGAAAAAATCTTTTGGTTGTCACACTTTAATATATTAATTGTAATAATTACTGGAAGCCTACAGGATACAGGCTCAGGAATTAACTATGAGTTATGATTTGTATCATCCAACAAAAATAGGTCTTGGGCCATTGTTTTTCGTACTACTAGTAACCCAGGTCCACGACCATTATTTGGGTCACCCCATTTTTAGGTCTCGCCTGACCCAGCGCATGCGCTGGTCTGGCCAGACTTATTGAGAGGGCTCCAAAAAGTGCTGCCAGGCCAGCCAAGAGCTACAGTGCATGTGCGCGGGCGCGCGCGCCGCGCTTTACCGCGATTACTTTCACTTTCACGGCCGCTTTGATGTTTGATCGTGCTCGCGATCACTTTCACTTTTGCGGCCGCACGGCTGCTTTGCATAGTCAATAGGTCTCGCTTTTGGGACCTTATAATAAGTATTTAGTTATGCAACTGTTGCATGGCTAAACACTTATAAGGTCCCAAAGGCGAGACCTATTGGCTATGCCAATGCTTGTTTATAATGGCTTCATTTACCCTAATAGCATGAAGTAGCACCGGTTAAAAATGTTCTGTGGTCCAGCTACTGGCTCATCCTGGGGGAAGGATGAGTCCACTCCCAGCAGCGCGCAAAGCAAAGTCAGGGCCCAGCCATGATCAACGGGCGGGCAGCACTCCTTGCTGCATGGCTGTCTTATAGCGTGATCATGTGTCAGCTTCACTGATATGACTCTGGCACCAGAGGGGGGAAAATGCTTTTAAAGTACAGCAACATTTGAAGTTTTCCCATTGCCACCTGGAGGTTTTCCCTCCGAAGGGCTTTACTCGTTAAAACCGAAAAACAGAATTGTGAAACATAGGCCATGCAGCAATATATGTCAGTAAAACCCCTTGTACATATGAGTCTGTCTGCGTCTGTTTGTTGTCAAACATCATGCCCTACAGGGACAACGCGTTGGCCTCCTTTCTCATTTATTTTGATTTGGGGTAGCTCTACTCAGATCCCTTTGCAAAAGTCTCATCGAAAGGATGCCACCTGCATTTCTCAGAGTTGAGCTCTCACGACCCTGGGCCATGCTCGTTCCGATGGTTGTGGTCACCACCAGAAGCCTGTCGCCCATCACAGTCCCCACACACTGAGGAACCGCAGTCAAAGTAGTCTAATGTTTATTAAATTCTTCCGTTGTGTGGCATTGGTTTTTATTTATCAGCATGACTTACTTATAGAACTAGGGGGCATATTTACAAGCTGGCGATAATAAATGATCGCTGCTTTTGCGGCTGTTGTTGGCCGAAAAGCGGCAATAATTTTATCGCCTAATTAGCAAGGCCACGCTAACGCGTGAAACCTTGCTTTAGCGTGGGGATTCCTAACGCCCAGCTTTGTGGGCGTTCCTGACCTAACATGACAGGAGAAATGTCGCTAAGCGACATTTCTCCTATCATCAAGCCCCACGCTATGAAGCATAGCGTCAGGAAAAGTAGCGATAACCCCTGTTATCGCTACTTTCCTTACGCCTGCTTCAGGACTGACTTAGCCATGATATCCTATGAAAGGTGGATATCATGGCTAAGTTTGTGAGTCCCTATCAGCAAGCTAACGCCACACTACGTGAGATTATCGCTGGGTTTCCAGCGATAATCTCACGTTAGGCAGTTAGCGTGAGGATTTTTATCGCTGAGGAGATAAGCGTTGCTAATAGCACGCTATCTCAGTGATAAAAATCCACGTTACCCGGCGATAATTATCCTCACGCTAAGAAAGCTGAGCGATAATTATCGCCAGGTGTTGCTGATATGCCCCCAGATTTGTCTCTCCGAAATATTTGCGAGTAGAAAATATTTCTGTGAAATTGTGTCCGATCCAAATTTATATATAGATTAGCGTTATTTGACTTAGCACATTAGGACTTACATTTCCATTTTGAAAGTGGAGGCTTGTGCTGTTTCTGTTCACTAATGCTCAGTTCTCTGAGTTTTAATTGGCAGCCATGATTTGAAGGGGTTACTGCATTCTCTCAATTTCTGCTGCTCCCAGGTGCCACCTTTGCAAGAGGAAGCATACATTTGGCAGCCTTTTTCCCATCACCATTAACGCTGACAGGAAGTGATCATACCCGCAGCTTAACTACAGACCTGCTCAAATGGTACTTAAAGGAACAAGTAACATTTTCAGCCAACACTGTGTGCACTAATATTGTCATGCAGTTCTAGCCACAGTGAAGAGTAGTTATTAGACACTACAGAAAATGACAATACATTCTATTAACGCCTGCTGTTTGTGACAGAGCATAGCGCCTTCTCCAGTCCTAGAGAAGAGGGGTCTTTTGAGGTAGAAAGCAATAGCTCAGTGGTCAAAGGAATCCACAATAAAATGTATGCGTGAAATACATACAAAGATACAGCTGCCCCCCCCCCCACCTCACCTCACCCCCCAACAGCATCCTTTGCTTGCTGTGGTTGCCTTTGTTCATATTCCCTTGAGCATACACGTGCTTCCTTGGTCGACAACGTTTCCTCTGACCTGCTTTCGACTCCAGTGCAGGTCGGTGAATAAAAAGGGGGGAGGGGAGATATAGCCCACCTTGGGGTGATTCTTGAGCAATGGAATGCAATTATCCTGGAATTCATTGATGTTTCCCATATAACTGATCTACGATTCAAGTAAACCCGATACCAGTAAAATGATTGCATCGGGGCAGTATATCGGATGCCTGGAGAGAATATGCCGCCAAACCACTTAAACTGGGGTTGAATGAATAGTGGCAGATATATTTCATTTAATGCATGTTGTAGTGTCAAGGAAAAAATTAATTGATTGTGCATCGCGTTGTAGACACTTGGGTTAGGGCGGTATCACATTCTGTATTCAATGCGGTGGAAAGTTGCTTAATATTCTATTAACGCCTTTTCAGGGAAATTAGTACCGAAAACAAGAATGGAAGATGCCTGCTAACTTAGGCCATCCTCTGAATCCAAACTCCAGGAAGCTAAATGATGGAAAGCAACTATAAGAAGTCCCGAATCCCCTGAAAGCTAGTGGGTCTCCAAGCTTAGTTCAGTTATGTATACACTACAGGAATCTCTGTTATTAATAATAATAATACAGCTATTTATAGAGCGCAAAACAGCTACCTCCCAAAGGAGGTGTCCCGGCGCTATAACGACAAGTGACAGCGAATTAAAAAGGTCAGACACCAGCCATCCAACGGAATTAATCCAAGTTAAAAAGCCGTTTTTTGGCTGCCTTCCTGAATAGGCATTCTGTTTCTATTTGCCGCAAGGCAGGTGGCAAGAAATTCCAGAGTTTAGCCAATCTTGCAACAAAGGATCCTTCCTAACTCGTGTGGAGACCAGCAGATTCTGATTATTGGGCCTCAATAGGCGAGTCTGTTTGTAGGCAGATAGTCGTTGTTTCAAATATCTGGGACAGAGACCATGGAACGATCAAAAAGCCAAGGTTCAGGGCCTTAAATTTAATTCTGTCGGCCACCGGTAGCCAGTGCAGTTCCTCAATATGAGGAGAAATATGTTCTCGCATGGGTACGCGTCTAATCAATCGCGCCGCCGCGTTTCTTTGTTTTACCTTATATTCATTTGTTTTAATCGTAGTGGGTACATTCATCTTTCTGAGGTCACTAAAATGAGTACCCTTGAGTTGTATAACAATACACAAGTGATAATTAAGCACCAAGAGGCACATTATCAAGAAACAGCGTTAAAATTATCGCCGCTTTAGCGGCAGAAAACTACAGCTAAAGCGGTTATAATGGGCTTGATAATATGCCCTTGAGGATTCCCATAGAAGCCCATGTTGTGGTGTCAACATGGGCTTCTATTGGAATTCTCTGCGGCATATTATCAAGCCCATTATCGCCGCTTTAGCTGCAATTTTCTGCCGCTAAAGCGGCGATAATTTTAACGTGGTGCTTGATAATACGTCCCCAAGATGCCCCAAGGGGTGTAAACATTGTTTTACAGTTACTCATGTTGAGTTATGTAAAAGTAGAGTATAGGCAAAAAACATCTTTTTATGTCGAGACAATAGACAGGATGGCTAAAGTGAGAGAGAGCCTAAGCACATATACATGAGCTATGCATCCAAGTCAAACAAGTTAAACATTATGACTAAGGAGCTCGCTTTTGAAGAATCAAAGTTGGAGATTAGGTTTTGATATTGTTATTGGGTTCCACTAACAAAATTTGACATTAGTTTGTGGGAACTTGTAATGAGTGATTTGACATACTGGTCTCACAAACTTCCTCACCCAAAAAGACAAAATTAGATCTAGACTTAAAGTCTAGAATGATTGACCAATAGGTGGACCAGGCAAAATACGGAATTATTTAAAAATAGGGCCATTTGCCATGTGGGAAACTGGATTATTAACTGGGGGGAGCAACAAATGAGATCCTGCCAAGTTTAATAACCCAAACCTCAGGAGTGAAAAGCAGGTTCCAATGATTCTGAATGTATCATAGCCACCTTTGATGTAAAGCTGCAGGCTTCCCGCAGAGAAAAATATGTCCAAAGTAATTTAGCAGCATGAAAATAACGTAATAGTCAATGAACTAATAAAACAGATAAAATTCAAACTCATATTGTAAATAAAGAACAAGAAGAAAAATGTGATGATTAAGAGGACACAAAACGTATTAAAATTTGAAAAAATAAATCAGGAAGGCTGAATTTTTTAATGAAAATAAAAACTGCTCAGTGAAAACAATGGGGGAGGCCTAAGCCAAGGATCCTCTAGATGAATGGGTAGGCACACCTTTAAGCCACCCACAATGGAGCATGAATGTGTTAAGGCCCAGCAGTTCGTTCAGATCAATAGTTTAGTCTACTAACTTAGTTGTTTTTAGGGAGGTAAAAGACTCCATTGACGCAAGGCAGGATAGAGGGACCTGTTGAATTCAGAGTTGCAGCACTTTCTTCTGTTCCTTTGGAAATCAAGGGCCTAACTTCGAGTTTGGCAGTCTTTAGACTGCAATTGTGGCGGTGTCAGATTAACCACCACCGACTAGGCGGTATGCCCACCGTATTGCAAAGTTTTGCGGAAGACCTCCAGAGCACCTCTGACACCGCCAGCCATTTGCTGACCGCCTCGACAGCGGTCAGGAAAACAAGTTGTCATAGGGTGGTACAGAGGAGTTCACTGCAGTCCGAATTACAAGTTAGCTTTCTGATGAGCAGACCATGGCGATGGGACCACCTGCTTCAAGTCGACGGAATCAAAGAATTTGGGGTGCATACTCACCCATTTCCATTTCCTTCTTCATTCACTGACATGGATACCTTCCTCCAGGCCTCTCCTTCACAGCAGCATCTTGACCCTGACAAAAACAGCACAGTGGGCGCCGAAATCCAGGTAAGTCAGTTTTGTACTATCTACCCATTGACTGGACTGGGCACATATGGTCCAGACACCAGCAATGTGAAAGTGCTGGTAGTAGGTATTTTTTCACGTGTCATGCATATCTGTACACTGCAGTCAAAAAATACAGACCTGCATAAACTCATATCGAAAAATAGACCCCGTAGCCAGCCCATTGTGCAGTCTTCTTGAGACCACCACCATGGTGGTTGGGCGGTCGGACCACCAAACACGTAATCAGGCCGTAAGTCACAACTTTTCCAAACATTAGGCAAGTTCTTCTAGGAAGCTCCAATAGCTCTCAAGCTTTCATGTGATGCTCTGTGGGATTCGATTATCAAAGCCACAGCTCCAATAAAGAGACATGCCTTCACAGCCCATCTTCCTCTTGGCCATTACTAAAGTCCAGTACCACTGTACTAACTGATTCCTTCTGAAAGGGTTCATCTTGTTTTGAATTTTTCTGTGGACTTCAGAAACATAACTTCACGTAACTATTAAAAAACCTTCCAGGGCTTTTTGTTCAAGAAGAATCATTATTCAATGTCCCATCCTTTCCTTGGGCAGAAAACCATTTTTTTCCTTTTAGCGTCTCCAATTTCCAGGCAATTTTACTGATTTATCTTTGCTGGGAGCCCCAAGATAGAGTTGTAAGCCAGCAGCAGTAGGTGGTGGACTTAAACCTATCTCTAGAAAGTAGCATGCTGGGGCCTTGCTAACTCTTCAGCAAGCACTGAGGGTTATGACTAAAACATTCACAGAAAGTACTTAGGAGTTTTTTAAATGATAGAAGGTTGTATCAGCTGCCTAAGCTCGTCCCTGGTCTTGTCTAGTAAAATGAAATGCCTCCCTCGTCTCATCAAATGAAAAACCTTTTCAAACATTTCTGGTTCTCTTGCCTAAACAGTAAGCAGAGACAGCCTAGGTAGGAAAAGTCTGACATTGAAGACAGGTTGGCACCATATCTCTTTTTTCATGTAAGCTCCTGCTTATTCTTTTTGTTGTCAATTGGTATCAGGTATCAACTCCCCTCCTTTCCTCTCACATTCCTGACAGAAGTATGATTGTATACTTCCTTGATCAGGACTATTTTATCATCAAGATTTTTTTCAAAGGAGGCATGTATTTTGAGCGGCCAGTAAAAGACAGAGGCATAAAAAAACGCAATTAAGATAGGGTCTGAGGTAATTTTTAAAGACCTTTCATGGATACTCTACCCCCAAAAAATCCACAATTCTATAACAAATATATCCACGGGTCTACAACTGTTGTTTAAACAATAGGAACTCTAAAATTCAAAAACTATGTGCTGATTATCTGAATCAGAGGCATGCCAGTGATGTCCACGGTGGCCAAACCCCCTGAGTTCTATAGTAGAAGTAAAGAAGCCATGCAGTAGCGAGGCATGGTGCCTACCTGAAGAATCCAACTGAAAAACTTGAGAGGTAACAACTTTATTCTCTCCTCCTGGTGCTACAAAACAAGCTGCTGTTAATTAGCAATCATTCTGTTTACAAAACTGTAGCACGTGTTAGCGTGTGGAGACCTAGCATTATCATGGTGGTCAGCATGAGGGGTATCATGGGCTGAACCATGCATGAACGAAGGCCTAGATTTACAAGATTTGGTGCACTTCAACACAGGAAGACAACTTGCCACTCTGCACTGTTTCAAATAGAGAGATCAGGAATGTGCCATATTTACTAATATATCACAGATTCCTGCACTGGTGCCTTATGTGCTGTCTAGCACCAATGCAGAAACCCTGATGCATCGGTGCCTGTGTTACAGATGGGATTATTTCTGTGGAAGAAGGGACACCTTCCTGAACGAGAGCAATCCTCAGAGGCATTTTTCTCTTTCCATGCATGCTGCAGAGTGCAGCATCCATTGAAAAAGGCAATAATCTGGAGAATTTCTCCTTGTTATGCCTCTGTTGGGATGGCGTAGCATTCAGGGCCGGATTGGGAACCGAAACCGGCCCTGGCAAACTGCTCGGCCAGTCCCCCTGGAGGGAGGGTGGGGGTGTGGCAGAGCTGTTTGCCAGGGCTGGTTTCAGCAGATTTTGTTAAGAGGGCTGATATCGTTGGCCCCCGGTAACAAAAACAGCCCTCCAGGGGCCCAAAACCGGCCCCCACCCTGGCAGCCCACTGGGAAAATGCCCAGAACCTGCTACGGCCTATCCGGCCCTGGGAGCAGTTTAACACATTCCCAGGTTTACTAGTCTTTGGAAATCTGGAATGTGCCAAAAACCCTTTGTGGATGCTTAGCATCCCCACGCTCCACCCATGAACCGCATTCCCAGTGCAAAGTGCTGCAAGGCAACGATTTACTACAGTCATGCAGATCCACGCAAGGTGTCTTTGCCTGGCTTAGTTAATCTGACCTAGGGGCTTGTGTCACCTTGTGTTATGCAACAGGGACACAAGCCCTTAGTAAATCTGGGCCTAGGAATATAACACTAACCCTCTCCTATACTCTTCCAGACCTGCCTCATGAGATTTGTTCTTCTCTCTTTTTTCCCACTGTCCTTCCATCTCCATCAGTGAGAGGATGCATCAAGTTTTTCTTCTTTTTGATCAATGACAAAAGTTTGAATTGGAGCCCTGGGTCCTTCAAAGTTTTCAGGGCACGTTATCTACCTTTTCAAGCCCCAGATTCAGTTCTAATGCTGGCCCTCTCACCTTTTTTCTTCCAGTAGTCCTATTTTTTAGATCACAAGATCGTTGGGCTCTTAAGAACTTGGGCCATAGCTGCTAATTGACAGACTACCATTTGAGGTTACCAGCTGTTGGGTTCAAATATTGAGGACAAAATATCAAATGCAAAATACTGTAAGGTAAGTAAGTATTGGTTTACTATACCTAACTCCATATATTTGCACCATGATGATATATGTCTTCAAGGTACGTAGATGTGTAGTTAGGGGTAGTAATCTATACTTCCCCTATATGTACATACCTTCCAATATTTTGGTTTTTGATATTTTGTTCATGATATTCTTGAACCGCGATGTTCATAGTGGAGCTGCGTAATTTAGGCTCCACCCTATTATGTAATGTATATACATTTGTACACTTATATACGCCATTTATAATTAATGTGTAGTTTAACCTCATTAACATTTGTTGTACCTAATAAACAACTTAACCTCACAAAACCATTGTATTAATTAAGTATTCATGCATGAATGTATTCGGTTAATCAATAGAATTATGTAATTATGTTCATTGCATATTTATGTTTATTATTGATTGCTTCCTTTCATTGATTTATAATGCTGTAACATGCATCCATTTTGATTCTTGATTTAACTTAGCCTTGCATTGGGCCTTAGCTGAAATTGTTTGCTTCAAATTATCAGCATGTGTTCTCTTTCCTCAGCAGATGTGTTATCATGTTTCTTGTTAGTTAGGAAAATCTTTATTGTGTGTATTACACTGCAGATAGTGATGCATGGGAGAAGAAAGTTGGCAACAATTGTGAGGAACCACTGATGAGAGAAAGCCTTCTGTCCACGGTGTACCAGGAGGAAGCAACAGTCAAGGTTAACAGCTGCGTACCTAATTATTTGGAGATGGTAACTTTTGGAGTAAGTTGAATCACCTCGGGAGAAGTTACTTGATTGACTCTCAGCAGTAGGAATGAGATATGGATGTGCTAGACGCTATCAACTGTATTTTTATTTGGTGATCCAGAGCTAGTTAGCCATATTCCATCCTGACTTGCAGACGGAACAGATCTCTCTCTCTGCTGGTTTCTGTGAGTGTCAGCTTTATGCTGAACACTCTTTCTATTTTTCTTTTTGACTTCTACTGAAGTTCGAACTTATGCTTACACCTTTTATGCTCCCCTGAAGGACGACTTAATTAACTGGCTCATTTTTGTATCCAGACCTTATTGCTATACCTTTTGAGTTTATTACTGATTTGCAAATATACTGGATGGATAAATACTCTAAAATGAACCTTTATGGTTGTAATTATATATTATTGGTCTATATTGTGAAGTCATATGGGCTTCACAGAAATAGAATTGTATTTCTGATGTTAGATCCCTCACTTTGCTTTAAGTCGACTAACAAACGTTCATATGGCCAATGGGGAAATACATTTGATGATTTTACTAGAGACTTCGGTTTGGATATCCGTGCTCCGTCAAGTGGTACCTGTCAGATGGTTAGTCAGTGAGGGTAGGGAGTTCAATCAATCAATTAATCAATCAAATAATCAGGATTTATAAAGCACAGCTAATAACCTGATAGGCGGTATCCAGGCACTTGAGTACCTTTGGATTAAATCAAGAATTGCCTAGACATAACCCTTAAAGTCCATGTCCCAGTTTGGGGGATTGGCATTGTTCCAGCGGTCTGGAAGGAGTTGCAATAGCTGAGGAGAGTGAGTATTAATATTGTGGCATTTTGCAATGATATATGTTGAGCGTGGGTTTTGTGTTGAGGTTATGTGATACGGTGTGATGGTGTTTGAGTTGTTATGTAGATGAATATGCCCTTAATGTTGGGCATTTGAAGCTGTTAGGGTGATTTCCCACTGGCTGAGATTACATCTGTGTGTGTGGGAGTATGTCAGAAAGTGTTACTCCAGACTATTTGTTGTGTGATTAAATACTTTGAATTCTTTAGCAGAGCAAAAAAAAGGTTTTGGTTATTATGCCTGTTTAGTATCTCGATAGGTTGCATTTGTGAAAATTGTTAAAGAGGGAGAACTGCTGCAGGGAGTGAGACTTGCATTACAGCATGCTGCACTAGAGTTAGACAGTCATTGCAGGTGTTGCACTGCTATTGGTTGTTACGTAATTGAGAGCCGCGCTGCGATAGGTCATAGCAGTAGGTGCAGATTTGTTGTTGGTGCCAGAAAATAATTGTATCAGGACTCACTCCCCTTCCCTGAGACCATAGAATTCTCCTGTGCCCATTTGGGATTCACCACGGCATGTTTCAAGCAGTAGCCCCAGAGGGAGGATAATGTTCAATACCCCCGATACCAAAATGGTGCCAGTTTGCAGGAAATAGAAGACTTTGTTTAATTCTTTAATGGGTCCCCTGGAGGTTGTGAAATTTGGAATTGAGAAAGGAAATCCAGCTACCAGAGAAAGAAAGACCCATGGATGAGGTTAGGTTAACCCTTTCGATGCTTGTGACGGAGCGGTTCCGTCATGCGCGTCGGTCGTGCTGTGCGCATGATGGAACCGCTCCGTCACGGCCCTGCCCGCGCAAGAACCCTTCAGCACAGCACTGTAATCCGCGCCGCGCTGAAGGGTTTAAGGTTGGAATTGGATGAATTGATTTCAGGAAATCTTGATTTTCCCAGCATAGACGCCTACCAAGAGAATTAACTTGTATATCTGTGTAAAGACATTACATCACCTGTAGGTCAAGCCCATGACAAGCTTTCAGAATTAGCGCTAGTTTATGACATAGATCTCAAAAAGATTAATCCTTACAGAAGAGCGTGTGTCGATTATAAAGCCATAATGAGGATGAGAGTTTCAGGGTTGAAACTGCAGATCAAGGAACTGATTGCCAGAACACAGAAGTGGAGTGACTTTGACAAGTGGGAAGGCAGATAGGCTAAAAAGAAAGACAGGAAGAAATCAAAGGTAGCATCTACTTCATGAAGCAAGGGAGAAACACAACCGCTTACCCCCAGACAAGGAGAGAACACAGAATTTCCTGATGAGGGGAGTGCCAGGTGGAGGATATGTCCATGTACCTTGGTGAGGAAGTGATCTTTCTGCATTTACAAATGACTTTCCTAAATTGAGGGAATATCCAGTATGGTGGTACACGTACTCCCAGGTGGACAGGTTTGTTAAAATTTTACAAGAGTAATGAGTGGATTTGAATACTCTTTTTTTGACACTGTGGTGCCGAGTGATTTGTAGACTGCTTGTCAAGTGGCTGGTCAGAGAAAGAACCCCTTAGAAATCCGATATCAAGTACATCCTCGCAGGAGGAGATAAAAAAGTATAGACAAATAATTAAGCTTTTGAGACGAAAAGTACCAGAGAAGGTTATTGATTGGGTAAAGATCAATCTGACCACCCAAGAACCCAAAGAAATTGTGCATGCGTTTTACAAGAGATTGCTGCAGGTGTTCAAGAAGCCTGGTAAAATGTAAAATCCTGAAAGTAAGTATATGGGAAACTTTGTTTCCGGGTTTGTGATGAGATTGCAGCTCGAAATTAGTTTGTTGATTCAGCAGCATTTGATCGGTTGGTTGATGAGATCCTGAGGTATGCAAAATATTATACTGATGAATTGGACGTGAAACAGAAGCCATTAAAAGAAAAGTTCATGCTGGCCCAGATGAAGGTGGTACAAAGGGGTAGCCAGAATCAGTCATATGTAGGGAATGTGAACGGAATGCAAGAAGTTGCTTATCAACAGGGAGGATTTATTATGCAAGGTGGAAACTGTATTACACAGATTAGAGGTCATGGCATTGATACAGCGACATTGAAAAGATCTAATGCTTGTCATTGCTGTAACAAGTTGGGGCACTGGAAGGATGAGTGCCATCTGCATCCCGATAGGGGAATTAACGAAAATCAAGTTCGGGGTTTGGGCAGCCTTAAAAGAGTAATTCCATGCAGCTGCTGAATGTGTGCCAATGCAGAGAACACAAGATCCTATTATGCCACAAGTTCCAGTAATGCCAGTACCTCAAGTCCCCCATGATTATCAGAATATGTATAGTCTTAGGTTCAGTACTAACCAGGTTCCCAAATTGGCTCAGAACTCTCCTAAATCAAAACACATTTCAACAGTTCCCTATGTTTAATTCACATGAGGGCTATGGCTCTGACCAGTCACAATGATGGTGCCTGAGGGTGTTGGAAAATTGCAGACTTGGTACTGTCTTAGAGGTAGACCAGAGTGGTCCATTCATAGAAGGTGAGGTAAATAGCCACCCCGCTTAACTTAATTTACTGACACATTTTGGTCTCTAGACCGTACTGTAATACCTTTTGAATTTATTAATGCTTTACTTACTTACTGGATGGATACATGTTCTGAAATAAACCTTTATGTTTGAAATTATTGATTCTTGGTCTTTATTGTGAAGTCATATGGGCTTTACAAATTTTGAATTGTATTTCTGATGTTAGCTCCCTCACTTTGCTTCAAGCCAACTAGCAAACGTCCATACGATGAATGGGGAAGTATAATTGATGATTTTACTAAGAAACGGAGGTTCAGATATCCGTGCTCTGTCAATCGCATCGATATTCAGTAGTACAATTGTTTCACTACTAGTCCTGCAGTGCCTTCCACCACAATTTGTCTTGCTGCTTATTGCACTGATTGATTAGCCTGGAGGCCACCATTCACTTGTTTCACTACATGCAGTGAAATGCCTGCAATAACAACTTTCTTCCTTTGTACAGTGCTGGTTGACTTGCCATTATCTTGGTTTCACTTTGGCGGGGTTTCTTGCTTTACCACATCTAACGAATCCATCAATAGCCATGTTTGGGCATATCCCTCCTGACGCACTGGCATTATGTAACCTGATTATTGAAGTGATGAACCTCTGTAGTACATACTTTGTGCTGATAGGTCACAGGATTGTGTAACTTAAACAGGTTTCTACAGTTAGGAACACATATTTGCAGTTGTTTCTCTGAAGAAAAACATTGAGAGATGAACATGGTATATATAGCACAATTTTTATAGCTAGATAGTAAAGTGATGTTGTCGCTCCTAATAAGTGGGCGTATTTTCCATGTTTAGCCCTCATGTTTTCAAATCTTTTTGTGTATTTCTTCCTTTGGCAAATATATGGGTGAAGAATGAATAGTAGACCGATTTTTATAACAATACATTTGTTTTACATGTCATGAATACTGCTAATTCACATTTCTTATTCTAGCCCTGATGAAGTCAAAGGGATGCTCGCCTATCTGACGAAACACATGTTTTCTGGATTCGACAAAGGAAGGAATAAAACAATACTGGCTAACTTCGGCTCTGGTGGATACAAGTGTTCTTTAGGGACTTCTGAAAAATGAAAGACTTATTACTGACAGGCACTTTGAAAGGATACACACTGATGTGCAGACTAGTTTGCTAGAGTATCCCACTTTGAAAGCCGTGCAGTGTGGTGGGTTACCGCCCTTGTCCAGCACCCATTACAAACATAACTGATTATTACGAAATAGGTCTTGTATGTGCTTGTTTGTTCTTTGCTACCCATGGTCGTAGTTTACTCACAAACAACACTATAGCAAACATACGCTCAGAAAGGCACCCAGAAACAAGATGCAAATCACAGTGCTTCAGAAGCTTTCAAGATTATGGAGAGCTATGGAAATAGTTGTAAATGGACCACCCAGAAAGTGCCTTGGGTTCCACAAGTGGCACAAAAACGCTTTATCACTAACAATACAATACAACAGTAAGACGTTAAATATTCAGAGCTTCATATATTTCTCTGAAGGGAAAATCATGTGTTTATACAAAACCATAAAAAAACTGAACTTCGAGACATGTTCTCTGTTTCAGAACTTCTGATGCAGGTAACAATTCAGAAGCAGCAGCGGAAAAAACTACCTACCAGGAAACATATATCCTATAATTTGCTTTCATCTATACATTGAAGATATTTTCAAAAAAGGCCAAACCCAGACTCCAGTGGAAGGATGGGTCAATGTAAGAGTCAATCTGACAAATTCCAGGTTGTATTGCATTGATTGTTTAATGCTGAATGGCATGTTTAATTTGGCATACTACTGAGCGAGAATGAGCGCCACAGAAGTAAGTTACTGTTGCATGAAAGTGCATATTAGAGTGACATGATAATACCTGCTTGCTGAATAGGAGGTTTCCAACATCTGCCCACGGGATATGCCTACGCAGCCACACGGATAGCAAACACGATTATGCCTCCGTTATGCGATCCATATAGGCGAAGTTGAGCACCGCCAGGATGCGTTGTGATGGTCCGGGAGGGCGGGGGTGGAGCAGGCCTTCCTTCTGCACACATATTAAACCTTATTACCAACTACAGTTGGGGCAGCCAGGAGAGTCTAGGGTCTGGCTTCGGTCTGTGTTTGAAGGCCCAGGCCGATTCGTCAATGCAAGTGATACAACAAAATGCATGTAAAAATACCACAAAGACCTTTTCACATTTAAAATAGGTTATTACAGGATCAATTGTGTTTACCTATAGAGCCTCGGATTGTATCCGGGCATTGACATCTCTAACAAGTAATAGGTTTTAAACAGGAGCTCGCCACCCCTTCCAAATACCTAAAAACATTGCCATGGATGAACCAACAGAGTTATACATTGTCCTCTATCGATTAAGGGCAATGCTTTGTGTTCGACTATTTCTTGATCTTATATAGTGCCTATGTTCCATCAATACAAGCATCAAATTTTAATTCAATCTGTCTCGTTACATATATAAAATGTGAACGTATCATTCTTGAACAATGTTAAACATAGGATAAGGAAGGAGACTATTTTATGTCAGTCAGTCAGTCAAAGGTCTTTATTGCGATCATTATGATCATAAAAGACACAACAATTATATACAATAATAACAATTTTGCATAAATTCATTCAATGATACACACTATAAAATCACTAGCGATTAAAAGACATAGCAGTAAGATATTTTAAATAAGTTACATTCCATTATAAAACTATTTGGTAAAACAATGGATTAAAACGGGAATAAAATGCTCAAAACACGGCTCGTAACTATTTGATATTTTCTTGCCCCCCTAGATCCGTGGATCCATAAGCTAGAGTGCAAATTATGTGGCCAAAATTTCACAAGATGTAAATAAAGTAAAACTGAGGCCTAAAGTGCTAGCATTTGTTCAATAGACTTCATCTTATTTGTCCTTATACTCCACACCCATCTCAAAAATTTAGCCAAGGCAATCACGATAGGCTCATCTGTATTTGATATTAGTATTCGGAGAGCCGTGGCGCAAGATCGAGTGCCCATATTAGAACAAATAACTTTGATCCATTTGGCTCTGGGAGATTTATACGCCGGACAAACATAAAAATATATGGGAGACTGTCTCGACCTGCACAGGACAAAAAACACATGTGTTGCCCAATACATTCTGCCATTTGTGGGTAAAAGCTTTAACCGGGAGAGTGCCTACCCGGAACTGAAAATAGAGTTTTTTATCACCCGGTTTGGATATAAAGTCCCAATAATCCTCATATTGCGCCACACATTTATGCTCCAAAAATAACCTAGTCAAAGAGGAGTTGATTGGGTGGGACACTGATTTTACTCTCACCATATTCCAGTATGTTTCTTTAAAAACCCTCTTGGTAGGAAAAGAGTTGCCAACAGGATCCTCCCATAAGTGGCTTAATCCCATATCTTGTAATACACTTTTAACTTTTTGTAACCAAAAGATCTTACAAGATATATCGGCTTTAATAACGTATTTTAATGCATTAGCATAAACGACCAGCTCCGGGGTGGGCCAAAGCCTTCTCCAGAAAGCTACTGGTCTATAGCGTGCTGCCTCCTCAAACATGTAACACCCTAAATCTAAGTAAAGGGGTTTCAGTGGAGTAGATTGGGGGAGACCAGTTAGAGCTCTTATAAATTTGTTCTGGACCACAGTTAGGGTGGTCACGTTGTCAAAACCCCACAGCTCTGCGCCATATAATACTGAGGCCCTAACCTTGGTATTGTAGATCTGGAGAGCTGGTCCTACCGGCTTAGTCTGAGATAATCTATATTCTTTCCCCAGCACACCAGCGAATTGAGCATGCTTGAGGGCCATTAAGTCGATTTGGGGTTGCCAGTTTAGTTTCCTACCCAAGGTTACCCCAAGGTATGTAAAAACATCAGTTTGTTCTAACTTTGTGTTATTCAGATACACATTCCCTCTAATTGATTTGTGTTTGTGCAGGACCATAAATTTATTTTTATCCACATTTATCTGCAGCTCATGGTCTGCACAAAATTCCTCAAATTGATTTAGTGCCCGCTGCAACCCTTTCTGTGTTTTGGATATAATCAGGGTGTCGTCTGCAAACATAAGCAGAGGGACCTTCATGCCTGCAAGGGAGCATCAGTTGTAAAAGAGGCAAAGTAGTTAACAACCCAACTTATAAATAAACTAAATAGGGTTGGCGCCAAAACACATCCTTGGCGGACCCCTTTAGATACTGCAAATCTTTCGGTTATCTTACCCTGGGACCCCCACCTTACTTGAGCAAAATTTGACTCATGTAACTTAACCACCAGAGATAACAATTCTGGACACATGCCCAGATCTTTCAAGGCCCCCCATAACTTATTGCGTGGGACTAAATCAAAAGCAGATGTGAGGTCGATAAAGGCAGCATAGATCGTACCACCTGCGATAATTGCCACACGCCAGAAAATTAATATAAACCTAAACACTTGGTCTATTGTACTGACGTGTGGACAAAAACCAGTCTGTAGGGGAGACATTATATCATTATCATTGATCCAGGTCTGAATACGACTCAACACCAATCTGGCCATAATTTTTTGCATTGAGTCGATCAAGCTTATAGGCCTGTAGTTACTAGGATTGGCGTGGTCTCCTTTTTCGTAGATTGGGAAGATTTCTGCTCCACGCCATGACTCAGGAACTGGGGCACCACTAGCAATTGCATTTAAGCCAGTTTTCCTTGTCATATAAAAAAAAATCCACTGGGATACAGTCCGGGCCTGGGGCTCTTCCTTTAGGTACAGTTTTTAATGTCGTTTCCACCTCTGCCCTATTAAAAACCACAACAAAATCAGACTTATCTATTAGAGGTTGAACTGGGATGGCCCTTGTGGAGTTAAATTGAGCCTGAAAATGAAGCACCCACTGTTCTGGGGATACAAAATTATGGGGTATCTTACTAGCTTCGCCACTGCCCCATTTAACAATCTCCCAAAACTTCTGCATACTCTTTTCCTTACTTGCTTGTAAAAGATCACACCATCGTTGTTCATCAGCCTCTTTTTTGCTTTAAACTGATTTGCTTTGTAAAAAATCCTAGCATTCTTTATATCTGGTTCAATTTTTGATTTAATGGCTTTGGACAAGTTTTTGTAGGCTACTCTACATGCCTTATTATACCATTTGGCAGACTTGGGGGCGACATATCTCTAGGATTGCATGGTTTAATAAAAAAAGATTTTAAAATAGCAAAAAATGTGTCATGCACCTGTAGAATGTTTTGATTGATATCTTCCTGAGATTCTAGGCTTGCAAGGACGGCTAGTGAGTTCTCCACCTCATCTCTCATCAGCTCCAATATAGTGCTGTTATCAATTAACATTGGCCATTTTACTCTTCTGTGAGAACAACATCCGCAGTAACATGTTCCAACGGGTGTGCCAAAATATGTGAAACTTGCAACCGTGAGCATAACAACAGGGGATTATGGTCACTCTCACTTCTCTCACAGACTTCCATATCTATGAGTAGAGGCCACAACTTCAGGTTAATAAGGAAATAGTCTATTCTGCTCCTTTTTAAACCACTACAGTACGTATAGGAGCCCTTACTATCAGAGTTTGACCTCCCATTCACAGCTCTTAGACCCCTCTCCAAACACAAACTTTTTAATTGGAGGGCTGCCGCTGTCCATTTCCTTATTGGATCAAGGGTCAAAGCAGGTATACTCCACTGAGAGTCTTCTTCTTCACCAAGATAAGCATCTTCTGAGTCCAGTGGCTCAAAACAACAGTTGAAATCACCAGCGATTACTATACTGCATTTACCTCTATTGTCACCCACAAAGGTGTTGAGCAAGGAGACAGTTTCTGACATTTTCCCTCCCACTGTACCTCTGGCATATACATTTATCACTAGCACATTTGGTTGATGATCAGAGCGTAACTGGATAGCTTGTATATTGGGACTATTAATCGATACTTCCTCGACCCTATACCTGGCATTTTGCCTCACCCAGATTGTTAACCCTCCAGACAGTCTACCTTTTCTACCTCCAACAGCCGGTTTTGAAAAGTTCAGGTACCCTGGACGGAATATACTTTCAAGAGACCAAGTCTCCTGAAAGACACATATATCACAATTTTCTATAAAAGCCGACCCATCGGATGAGACTATCTTTGAGCGTAACCCTGCTATATTCCAGGAGGCGAAGTCTAGACCTGGTTTCTCATGATCTGGCATGTTACAGGGGGCCTCCTGTACATAAGTTCCCTGAACCTCTGACAACCTATCTGAATCACAAGTAGTCTGAGGAGAGATGAGATCGATTTTTCCATTTTCATCAAACCTAACCACTCCCTCCACAGAGGCATGTCCCTTTTTACTATAGTTAAAATCGTTTGGAGCGGGACTAATGGTTACACCATCTATATTAGCGTTTTTAATAATTTGCTGTGTCGGAGGAAGGGTTAGCTTTGGACATCAATATACTTTTTCCAAGGAGGAACTTTCATTATGGAGTTCCTGAGAGAAATCTCGTTTCTGGTTCGGGAACTTTGCTGGGGCATTGTATTTAATCCTAATAATTGATGAGGTCAAATGAGATGTTCTTAAATCAAATGCCACTAAATTGTCCACTAATGCAGCTGAGTTTAGGGTTAGGCATACATAATCTGAGCTATGGTCAGTCCTCTCAATTCGTTGGGCAGCAAGTTTGTCTCCCTTATTAATGACCTACAGTTCCTCACATACCGAAGCCACTGAGTGCTTTTGTTAATCAGGGATAGTTCATCTTCCCTGAGTAAACTAGGATTTTTTTTAGGTACATTTGTCAAATATATTTGATTTTTTGTACTATTGGGCGAGAATCTTCTTTGTGGTTGATTTGGCCTAAACATGGAGGGGCCTGAATAGCTTCGGGATGCATCAATCTTATATTGACTTGTTCACCATAACTCTTATTATCTTGCCGGGAAGTATGATGATTATCACGAAATGACTGAGCATAAGAGTGCGAGGTCCCGTTAATTATCTGTGGTGTCTCATTTAAGATTGAATGGGGAACAATCGATACAATTTCAACCCCATCCTGAGGCCTACCCTTGCTTACCATATCTAAAGTATCTCCCGAAAAAACCCCAGATGTACATGGTCTAGTGACATTTGAACAATTACCATTATTAATCATTTTGGCCTTATCAGTTAACTTTTCAGTTAGCTTTTCAATCAGGGCCTTTAAGACATTGACGAGTTCTATAAATACACCCGACTGCAGTGTCGAACTTGCTTGCTCCGGTCGAATCTCCCTCATGCATACACATTTACAAATGTGTGATGGTGTTGTTTTTTGTAAAACACCCTCGGGCCTGTATGTTCTTGCGATTTAGCCAACACAGTATTCTCAACAAGGGTCATTAGGGGAGTAAATCTATTACTACATTCTACAATGCACTCCAAATCGCTTGCATTTGCTATTTGCTCACTGAAGGGTTGAACAGTCGTCTCTCCTAATGAATTCCCCGCTACGGCAGACTCTATTATACCCTTGTCCACTGATTTTTTAAACATGGCCGGTATAGATAAAGGGCCTGAGGACATAGACTGGATTTTAGGGGGTATGTTGAAAACTACTAGCACTATTGACTGCGCCTAATGGAGTTATTAACATCCCTTCACAGTCTTTTATCAAATTGTCTATGCGATCCATGACACCATTATTGCTTTTAGATACAACATTTTTTAGACCCTTTTTGGGCTTTTTCCCCTTCCCAGCTGGTCTCCCTCCCGTGGCTTCAACAGCCTTCCTTTTTCCCATGCTTAACAGCCAGGCGGTTGTATGATAAGTAGTGAGGAAAATATAACGACTATTTCTTCAGTGGGTTTGCAGTACTGCCCAAAATAACAAGCACCCTAGTGCTACTAAATAAAGATCCAAAGAACGAGATCAACAAAATGGCCAGCAGTTTGAAGTTGCCACCCAGTACATCCGTTAGTCCAGTCTCACCAGCTGAAAGTTTAAGTAATAGGGAAAAAACGAGTCTGTACCAGACCAACAGTACCTTGGTATATCGGTCCTATAGCCGGCGAAAAGGGGGTGGCCCTGCCCTGCCTCTTCCTGGTGATGACGGGCAAAGGACGGGCCCGCCCTTGGCCCGGGTTTCGTCCGGGTTCCCACGCTGCAGGGGACAAGGCAGGAATTTAAAGCGCCGGCTGGCGCGGGTTGTTGATGCGGCTCCTGCCGCGATGTGTATTGGTCCCGGTAGTCCTCCTCCCTGCCTTACAGCAATTCGGGCGGCGGCGGTGATGTGGCAGCCACAAAGGTTCCCGCGCTGCGGGGGACAAGGCAGGAATTTAAAGCGCCGGCTGGCGCGGGTTGTTGATGCGGCTCCTGCCGCGATGTGTATTGGTCACGGTAGTCCTCCTCCCTGCCTTACATCAACTCGGGTGGCGGCGGTACTGTGGCAGCCACAAAGGTTCCCGCGCTGCGGGGGACAAGGCAGGATCGCGCAATAATCAGTCCAGGCCAGGTAAGTTAGCGTAAAAGGCCATTTTATTAGGACAGGGTTGGACAATCATAACCAAACATAACACAAACCCCACAACAATCCCCAACAACATAACTTCTCACTTTCCATACTCTCCCAGACTCCAAACACTCCATCCCCACTTCACACAGCACCTCCTCACCTATCCCATTCGCTTCCTCACTTCTCTTCCAAGCTTTCCCATCCTCTCCATTCCTCGTACACTGATCTAACGCACCCCCATCTTTCCCCAGTATCCCCCTCCCCGGAAGGGTGAGTATGCCCGTCATGGACTCCTCCCCCCTCCCCAATTCGCTCCGCACACTCCCCAACCCATCCTAAACTGGCACGCTGATAACACTTAACACCCGAAATCAAATCCCACGACTGTAGGGTGGGCGGGTGGCCAAAGCTCGCCTAACTACACCCTGCGGCGCTGGGGAAGGAAGAGGAAGAACTTCCTCTCCCAGCCCCTTTAACCCTTCCCTGCTGACCCCACCCCTAAACCCACCCCTTCCTCCCCTGTCCTTGCATCGCGCGAAATCCCCGGGGGAAGACTAGACCGCTAGCCTTTCTTCCCCCGGGGGCCGCATCGCGCAATAATCAGTCCAGGCCAGGTAAGTTAGCGTAAAAGGCCATTTTATTAGGACAGGGTTGGACAATCATAACCAAACATAACACAAACCCCACAACAATCCCCAACAACATAACTTCTCACTTTCCATACTCTCCCAGACTCCAAATACTCCATCCCCACTTCACACAGCACCTCCTCACCTATCCCATTCGCTTCCTCACTTCTCTTCCAAGCTTTCCCATCCTCTCCATTCCTCGTACACTGATCTGACGCACCCCCATCTTTCCCCAGTATCCCCCTCCCCGGAAGGGTGAGTATGCCCGTCATGGACTCCTCCCCCCTCCCCAATTCGCCAACCAGGGAACCCCCGGAG
Organism: Triturus cristatus; assembly: GCF_964204655.1. Lineage (NCBI taxonomy): Eukaryota > Metazoa > Chordata > Amphibia > Caudata > Salamandridae > Triturus > Triturus cristatus. The sequence goes on from NC_140584.1 coordinate 144,453,875, forward strand.
GGCGGTTACCTGCCCCACCCCACACAAGTGCACCTTTCGCTCTCACCCCCTCAGACACCAGATAGACTCATTCCACAAACCACTGATGAGATCCCTCAACTCCATCATATAATAAGCGTTTCCCATGTGCGAAAGGTGCACTCCATCGTCCCTGAAAAGCAAGGGTTCCTCAAGCCTTAGACCAGGATGCGCCAGCACCTTGATCCCACACTTCTCACAAAAAACTCTCATCGCCCTATTCAATTTCCGGCGGGCTCGTTCCACCGCAGTAGGCTTCAATGCCCCCCTCCAAATTCGTCGAGGAATGAATTCTGTCCACACAATACAGGCGCCAGCCAGATTGCGCTTCATCGCTTCCAAGTCCCGTTGCATCAGATAAATCAAGGACACCGCTGATTGCCGCACCAGATCATTCTCCCCCAGGTGGATAACGAGCAAGTCCGGACAGCCGTTCTGCGATACTTTCTTTGTGAGCCAAGGCAAGAGTTCGCCCCAGCGCATCCCACTCCGGCCCCACCAAAACACCTCATGACTGCTGCTTCTCAGGCCCAGGTTACGCCCGTACACCTGCCTGTCGGAATACTTGGACGCCCAATGAACAAATGAATGACCAACGATCCAGGTAACCGTCTTGGCTCCCGGACCCCCAACGCAACCTATAAAGAAAAAAGGCAATTAGAAACACGAAATACAACAGACACGCTCCAACAGCCAACGCGCCCCCTCATGCCCTACTTCCGGACGTACCGCTCGCAACAGCGCGACCTCCACCTGCCAATCCGCCTAATCTTGTCCCAGGACCACCCCAACTGCACCGCCGCCGTCGCCGCGCCGATCCGGAAGGAGTGCGTCCCATACCCAGCCGGGTCCCTACCGAGGCGCCGCAATGCCATACGCAAGACCGCCAGCAGCTGGAAGGCCGTGACCTTCTTACCGGAGGCATGACAGAAAATCTCGCCCACACTCCGGCCAACCTGCCCACAAAAACTGCCCCATTCACGCACCGGGCAAACTCCCTCCCCCCCCGACTCAGACAACCACACCCATGTTCCCCTTCCAGCCTGGTCCGTTTTTGACCGTCCCAGCCAGATTCCCAAACGCATCCCATCCAAACAAACAGCTTCAAACCTCAGCCCCGGCATACCCCTACCCCCCAACAACTCCGAAACCCGGAAAGCCCCAAAAAACATCCAGGTCATGCACAACCGGAACAACGCTACCTCGGCCCCGTCGTAACAACAAACACTCAGTTCAGCCACAACCTCAACCAGCAACTCAAAGGTGATCGCCTCCCGCACAGGCCCACTCCCCCGCCCCCCCGCTCCCTGCCCCAACCCTTCAGCATCCGACTCAGCAACTCACTCCTGGCGGGGTCAAACCCCAAATAAACCATACCATAGAAAGAAATCCCCGCCAATCTCCCCGCAATCGTCACCTGCGACAAACCCTTGTCCATGCAATGCAGCACATACCGCATCACCCCCTCCTCACACTCCTTCTGAGACATACGCCAAGCCTCCCGCGACCACCCCAGAAACGCACCAAATTCCACCCAAGCCAACCGATACGCCCGCCTCGTGGACTCAGCAACAGACTTCTCCACCAGGTTCACCACTCTCACTCCCCCCAGCTCCAGATACCCTCCGGCACCTTGGTCTTGACAACCTCTGCTCCGGGCGCCAACCTCCGGAAACGCTGCCACTGCGAACGAGACAATGCATCCGCGATGTCATTGCTAGCGCCCGGCACATGCTTCGCGCGGAACAGCACATTAAGACGCAAGCACAGCAGCATGAAACTTCGCAGCAAGCGCAGCACCCGCAGGTCCCTCGCCCTCTGATGATTCACCAGGTCAACCACTGTTTGGTTATCCACATGGAAAAGCACGGATCTGTTCCGGAATTCCTGTCCCCACACCTGCAGCGCCACCACCAGCGGAAAGAACTCCAAAAACGCAATACTCCTGCCCTGCGACAACCAGTGCGCCGGCCACTGCTCCGCACACCACCTTCTGTCCCAGAACACGCCAAAACCGCGAGCCCCCGCCGCATCCGAAAAGATCTGCACCTGCCACACCATGTTGTCATCCGCAAAATCCAAGGAAACCCCGTTGAAGTCGCTCAAGAACCCTCTCCAGACCCGCAGATCCGCCCGGACTCCCATGGAAATCCTCACCCTGTGGTGGGGCAGCACCGCCCCAGACATGGCCAACCCCAGGCGCCTGCAAAAAGTCCTGCCAGCCCGCACCACTCGGCACGCAAAATTCAGCAAACCCAACAACCGCTGGACGGACCGCAAATCAATCTTGCTCTGCAACACCACCTGGCCCAAAAATTCCTGCATCTCCTCCGCCTTCTGCTGGGGCAGGCGTGCCACCCACGCGACGGAGTCCAATTCAATCCCCAAGAAAGCCAGACAACTGCTCGGCCCAGCCGTCTTTTCCGGCGCCAATGGGACCCCAAACTCCCCCGCCATCCTCTGGAACTGCCACAACGCCTCCCCGCACTCCCCCGACTGTCCGCGCCCTACGAACAAGAAATCATCCAGATAGTGGGACACCAGCCGGTGCCCCGCCCTGTCAGTGAAGGCCCATTGCAGGAAGGAACTGAAGGTCTCGAACAACGCACAGGACACCGCACAACCCATGGGCAAAACCTTATCCACGAAGATCGCCCCCCCAAACTGCATCCCCAGCAGAGAAAAGTCAGCCGGGTGAATGGGCAGAAGGCGAAACGCCGACTTGATGTCACACTTAGCCAGTTCCGCCCCCCGCCCACACACCCTCACCAGCGCGATCGCTTCATCCACCGACGCATACAGCACCCGAGAATCCTCCTCCGCGAGGAAATCATTCACCGACGACCCCTCGGGCCACGACAAGTGGTGGATCAAGCGAAATTCCCCTGGTTCCTTTTTTGGCACCACCCCCAACGGGGATATGATGAGCTCCGGCAATGGCCACGTGTCAAACGGGCCGGCGATCCTGCCTTCCACGACCTCCTTCCGCAATTTCGCCTCAACCACCCCAGGCAAATCCTTTGCCGACCTCAAATTCTCCGCCCATCTGCACTCCCGCGGTCCCTGGTACCCCACCCGAAAGCCTTCCGTGAACCCCCAAAACAGCTTCAACGCCGCCTCCCGATCAGGATAGCGGGAGAGCCACGGACCCATGGCCTCCACACTAACCGGTGTAGGAGCCCTTAGGCCCAGCCTGCCCTCTGCCCTTGGTAACCCGCCACTGCTCGGAGGGAGTGGCGAGGGTAAAACAGGTTGTGACCGGATGCCGCCCACCACACTTAGAACACTCGTGCTTGAACTTGCACGGGTGGCGGGTACAGACACCCTGGTTAAAATTCCAGCAGGCCCCTGTGGTGGCTCCCCCGCTCTTGGCCGGCTGACCTGGTGCGCCTGCAGCGGCAGCCTGCCCGCCCGCTCCCCCGGCTCCACTAGATCCACCTCCCGCCCCCGTCAAGGCGGGACGGGACTGAAAAGGCCGATACGACACCGGGAGCCCGCTGGCCGTGTGCGTGGACGCGGAGGACTGCGTCGAAGACATCCACTGGACCCACAACTCCTGGTCCACTTCACCCCAGGGCTTGTCAGGGTTTACGCTGATCCGCGCCCGAAACTCCTCATCGTAACTGAGCCACGCGAAACCCCCAAAATGCATCTGCGCCTTGCGGATGATATCCATATATTTAAACAACGCAATCGCCCTATCCTGATGTTTCTCACAATAGATGCTCGCGTAAATCAAAAAGGCCGACGTCCAATTCTCCATATTCACAGGCACCCGCGGCCGCCTCGTCAACTCCCACTCCTCTTCCTTAGACCCTTCCTTAGCCTGTATCTCCCGGTGCAACAACTTGAATACGTCCACATACTCATGCTTCCAGATCCTCGCCCTCGCTTTCTCAGACAAGTGTGACCCCAAAGGCATCGCCAGGCCCATGTAGGGCAACTTCTTCTTATGTTTCTCTCCCCCTTCATCCTTCCCCTCTTTCTCCCCCTCCTTATCGGTCTGCACAGCGGCCCCACGAGCCTCTTCCCTTCCCCCTCCAGCGCCGCCGTCTTAGCCGGAACCGTTGGCTTCACCGCCTCACCCTCCACCCTCACCGACCCATCCCCAACCCCAACAGACCTGCAGGACCTCCTACGCCCCCTTTTATCCCCCTCATCCCACGCCCCCCACCACGCTCCCTCACCTGTTAGAGTGCGTGGCACCACCTGGGCCTGTCCGCTGGGAGTCGGGGCTTTCTTCTTCACCACTGGCACCGTGCTGCAGCTGGCTTTTTGTGCCTGTAAAACACCAAACCTCCGCGTTGCCTCCTGCCCCCGCTCCTCTCGCACTTCACCTTCCTCCAGTTCCTCACTGTCCGACTCGTAATCCAACTCTTCATCCACGTCAACCGCACCAGACTCCATCCGCACCTCACGCATCACTCGTTTCACACCTTTGCCTTCCTCGCCCTGCACAAACTCATACTCCGGCGCCGATGATGCCCGCTCCCTCGATGGAGGGCAGGCCGCCGCGGACCCCCCTGCTGCTTCGCCCCGGCGTCTGGAGGCCGTTATGCGCCCCGCCGGCCCACCCTGGCCTCTGCCAGCAAACTGCGCTGGCTTGGATCCCCCCCCCCCAGGACCGGCATGGTCCGAGGGGGCCCCAGCGTCACCAGGTCTCTGAGACGTCAAGTCAGTCCCTGCCTCATCCACCCAGATCCACCGCCCGCGTCCCGCCGCCGGCCCGGCGCCCCCACCGCGCTCCGCGCCCCGGTCCACCGCCCGCACCCCGCCCGGGCGCCCCCCATCCCTGGCCGCGGACATCTCCTCCCACCGACGCTCCGTCTCCTCAATCAATCTCCGCTGTTCCCGAATGCGCTCCTCCAGGGACATCCCGTCCCAGCGGTCCTCCCACCGGACACCGCCCCTGCCCGCCGCCTTCGCCCCGCCGCCGCGCCCCGCACCCACAGAGTCACCAGGCGCCGCCCGACCCCCCCGGGGCCCCCCGCCGCCTTCGCCGGGCCTTTGCCCTTGCCCCCCCAGCCCCCGGCCTTCCCCTTACCCCCGCCCGAGCCGCCCGGGAGCAGATCCCCCTCCCCCCTCCCTCCCCCCAGCCGACTCGCTCCCAGATAAGTACAGGGAAAAATCCTCCCCCACCGGCCCTTCAAACTCCTCATCCAGCTCACTGTCATCACTGTAGACCACCAGGCCCACCCCACTCCCCAGCCCGGACGCCACTGACCCCCCCCGGGCCCTCCGTCCCCCCGCCAGGGCCGCCCCCGAGGACCCTCCTGCCGCGACCGGGCCTGAAACAGCACCCCCCCGTGCCCCTCCCCCCCACCATCCCCCCCTGACCCCATTGCTGGGAGGCTCAGACGCCTATCCCCCAGCTTGTCCCCGGGGCCCCCCCTCCTGGCCCCCCCGCGCCGACACCGCAAGCCTCTTGGGAGGAGGTTCCTCCTGACACGCCGCCACTGCCGCCGCCACCCCCGCCGATGCCGCCCGAGGAGTCCTGGCCATGCCCACCCACGCCTGTTCCAAGACCCCCGGCCTCAACAGATCCGCCCTCCCCGCGCGCCCCAGAAGCTGCAGCGCTGCGCGCACCGCAGCGTCATCAGGCACCTGACCCCCCTTTACCTCCATCGCCTCAGGACCTCCTCCGCCGACGCCCGCTCCTCCGCCGCCGATATCGCACCGCACCTGGGCCGCCACACGTCGCCTGACGAGGCTGCCACGCGTCCGCTGCTCCGATCCCAACCGCCACTCAAACGCCGAGAATCGGGCCCCGCGTTCCGTGACAAATAGGCCCACCAAACCGCCGCTCCGCACCTCGTACCTCGAAGAGGCCCGCTTCCACTCACCCCGCACCCAAAGCTCGCCTAACTAAACCCTGCGGCGCTGGGGAAGGAAGAGGAAGAACTTCCTCTCCCAGCCCCTTTAACCCTTCCCTGCTGACCCCACCCCTAAACCCACCCCTTCCTCCCCTGTCCTTGCATCGCGCGAAATCCCCGGGGGAAGACTAGACCGCTGGCCTTTCTTCCCCCGGGGGCCGCAATTTAAAGCGCCGGCTAGCGTGGGTTGTTGATGCGGTTCCTGCCGCGATGTGTATTCCTCCTCTCTGCCTTACAGCAACTCGGGCAGCGGCGGTGATGTGGCAGCCACAAAGGTATGTCAATGTCACTGCCTTCCCCTAACTTGTTAACACCTCCCCCAGCACCTTCATCAACGACAATCACACTGTTTATAAAATAAAAGGGACTCTGGTCTTCAGTGAAACATGTGCAGATTTTAGCTCAGTTTAGATGTAGACACACACAGCACGAAAGCACATCACATGCTTATCTACTAAGGGTCTAGTGGTTTTTGACTCTTAAAACTGCATTAGGGAGGGAAAAGGTAGTGCCTGGGATATTCAACTCGGTTTTAATGAATTTTTTCATAGCAACCATAAAGGAAAGTTTCAATTCTTTTAAGGACTCGGAGGCGAGGATTAGGCTTTTCTTTCTTAATTTATTAAGCCAGCAGCCTTCAAAGATAACAAAACAACATTTCCCATGAGACATAGGGAAAAAAACTAAAAAATGCATTGTCCAATCAGGATGGGCATGGTCCATATAATGGTCCCGGTCAACTATCTGGCATTCTCTTTCGTCCTGCGGCAAGCACTTCATTCGGTACCCTTATTCCTGTTTACCAGCGTCTGTCCCTACAAACCAACAAAACAACCGTGAAAAGATACCCATCACCGGTATCTCTATTAAACATGAAATCTAACCAATAGAGGAAGAAATGCACTACAATTCAATATATGAACATCACAGCAGTTAAGCATTCCTTTGAACTTGTATAAAACTTACATTACTGATTTTTTAAACTCCCCTTAGTGAGGGCAGGATCATCCGGGCGGGCTAACTCTTGCCTCCGAGTCCTTAATAGAATTAAAACTTTATTTACGATTGCTAAGAAATTTTTCATTCTATGGCAGGACCCGGAGTTGAGGATTAGGCTAGTTTAAAGCTGATCCACGACCACGTTTGCCACAGCAGGGATTGGTTGAAAGTAGAAAGTCTTAAAAGAGGATGCAGATGACCAGTTGGCAGCATTAAGGATGTCCCCAGAACAAAGGCTTTGGAATCCATGGCCTCTCTGACTGAATGGGCCCCACAGCGGGAAGTGTCAATCCCCACCTCCTGCATAACCCATCTGATCCATCTGGCAATCATGGGTGACGAACTGCCTTGTGAGGTTTCGTCAATGCAATCAACTATTGCGTCTCCCCAAGGGGTCTCAGCTCTTCCGTGACCACCTCATACCTCTTAAGGGTGTGAGCAACACAAAGTTTAGGATCTGAGAGAAAGCCGGGTAAGACACCAGTCTAGAATTACATTTCGTCCTTCTAGTAATATGAGAGGTCACCCCATCAGGGGTAAAAACTCTACCTGTGATGTCAAAGGCGCATACATCTGAAACACGTCAACAAGAAATAAGACACAAGAGCATCGCCAGTTTCACTGAAAGCTGCTTTCTGGTTGTATATTTATCAGAGGGCCCGGATTAAAACAAGGTTAGGACCTTATTTACGTCCCATAGGACTGAATACCGTGACTCGGTGGATACAATAACCTAATCTCTCTCAATAACTTACAAACCAATGGGTGTTCCCCGACTGGATGACCGTCCACCGGAAATGACCCGACGAAATTGCCGACCGAAAGGTGTTAACCAATCTCTAGGCAAAACCTTGGACAGCCAAGGTCACCAAGAAATTCAAGACATGGACAGGGTCCGCACCCATGGGATCCACCTGGTGTTGTAGACACCATCCCATCCATCTAGAGCAGGCAGAACGGTATCTTTTATTTGTGCTATCTGCCCAGGCTCTTGCAAGCAGCAAGGCAGCTTCTCGTGAAATTCCCAGGATTTTCCAGCGTTCCTGTTAAGCCTCCGGGCCATGAGGTAAGGAGATCTCTCTAGCATCAATGGGTGAGGGTTGTCTTGGGGATCCCGGAGAAGATCCGGAAATAGAGGGATTCGAAAATCCCAAGAAAGTTCCCTCATCGCTGGAAACCAGACTTGCGACCAAGTTGGAATAATCACAACCAAGTCTGCCTGCTGCCTGTGCACCTGGCCACCAGTCGAGTTATCATCGCAAAGGGCAGGAAGGCATAGGACTTTTCCTTGCTCCAATCCTGAAGGAAGGCGTCCATGGCAACCGCTTGGGGATCCGGTCTCCAATTCCAATATCGGTCGAGTTGGAAGTCGGGATGCAAAGAGATCAATGGAGAATGGACCCTACTGGTCCTGCAGTTGTCGGAAGATAGGAGGGTGCAGTTTCCAGAGACTGGTATGCTTCCAGTGATGGGAGTGCCATTCAGCTACCTGATTGGAATGCCCCGGGAGATGTTCAGTCGAAAGAGAAATTTGGTTGGCAAGACAATACTCCCAAAAGGTATGTGCGAGGTCCGACAAGGCCAAAGGGTCTTTTTAGCTTCACCACCTCCCACATCACCCCCACACACCTGCATGCACAACTGCGGCTACTCCTAAAAAGATCTCCGACAGAGCGCCCTCTTTGAGGGCCCGTGAGGGACTGCAGCGCCACCCCCACGAGGAGCTTTGCCCTATGATGATGCTTTGCACCCGTAAGGATGTGTGAGGGCACTTCCAGCACCTGCCTAGGAGTACCTGGACTTCAACTCACGAACACGCTAGAACCTTACTTTTGAGACCTTTCTTTCCTATGCAGCAGATCCCACATGGACTGCTACCCTCTTTGTCCTCTTACGAACTGATACCAAACTGTGTTTATGTTGAACTTTTTGGATAAGCCAGGTTCCTTATATCAGCAATGTAGAATGCCGTGGAACTAAATGTTTCTTTTCCTAAGTTCCTCGGAAAATGAAGAGCAAGTTCCTAATCTTGAATTAAAAGTAACTTCACAATTCGAAAAAGGTCGTAGTACACCGAAAAAAGTCATCGGATCCGAAAGCCGCGGCAGTCGTCAACACGAGATCTCTTTGGCTTTTAGCTGATATAAGGAACCTGAGGATGCAATGAACATGGAATAAAAAGAGAAAATTGACTGCAACGGAGAGTTGTGAATTTATATGTGCCTTTATTTCATACATTTGCGGCTCAGGCTTTCAATTGTTAATCAGGGTCCAGAAGGTCGTCCACCGGGGGTTGATCTGTGCTTGAAGGGGGCATCCCGTTGGGAGGGAAACTAGTGGACGGGCACCAGGGTCTAGAATTGTCTCCATCCCCATCAGACGTGGCCAGAGAGACATTGCTATCACCCTGGTCCATGTGAAGGGGTGAAGCCGGGAAGTTCCCTGAAGGGCCCGAGTCATGTGAGGGTTGTGCGTCCATGAACTTTTTTGAGGCTAGAGAAGTCATCCAAATCAAACCCATCCTCATCGCGCTTGAGCATCTCATGGTTAGGGGTGGGATCATGGGTGGATACCTGCCCTGAAGGTAAGGGCCCGAGGACCAACAAGCATCTTCCCTCATTTGCAGGGGTTTAATTCATTGCGCTTGAAGAGCCTAAAGTCTCTTCTCCAGGGGAGCCACCACCTGAGTGACCGCTTTTAGAATAGATGCGTCCATTACAAAGTCCATAATGGATTACAAGACATGGGGGGAAAATAGCAGGCCAAGAGCCTTGAGATTATCTTTCCCTGGAGGGAGTTCACAGGGAGTGAGTGACTAGGGACATGCACCCTGTACTTAGAGGGTTAAACCGCCTGGGAAGTCCCCAATAACCAGAGTAGTCTTATTTGAAGCTGCTATCTGGCACCTTCCCCCGCCAACCTTCACCATTGTCACTAGAAAAAGCAATGAGCAATTCTACCACAAGATGTGGCTAAGAATGACAGTACGGCCAGTTCAACATCTGTCAATGACTTTGATTTCCTATTAATGAAGGCTGAGCCCACAACAACTGTGGTTCTCTCCTCAAACAAATAATAGTTCCTACATTATAGACCAGTCCACATATGTCTCTAAATGGATAGTCGTAATTACTGAACATCTGTGGTATAAACTCCAATGGTTTTACTGGAACTGATCCATGTTTGCCTCAGCATCCTGAAAATATTTAAATAACAAAGTCCTTAGCTGCCTCAAAATGTAAGTATCATATACAGTACACTTTTTCACCATATTCGGGGTGAATGAGCTGTCTGACCAGAAAATAGTGTGTATGATGATCAGCTCGTCCCCCTGTAGTGTCATTGTCTGTACCTTGGGAGTCAGCTGCATGAAGCTCATTTTAATTATCAGCAGATTAGACCTCTACCACTCTGGCTATTCCATGGTAACTAGCTGATGACGCACTTCCTAGGAAGAACCGTTACACAATGTTATACAATGTTTGATCCAAACTGGTCCTAACATCGTCTAGTTCAAATGAAATATTGGGTTAAGGCTCCTTTAATGCCTCTGAGTAGTAATGAAAAAATCCCCACCTGCACACATAACCGCATTGGAGTTTATTAATTAATTTTTCATGTGTTTCTATCAACACAAGCAGTTTTGAGATGTTACTCATTCACCTGTTCCATCTTTGGATTCATTCGTAATTTTTTGGCAAATCCTGATAAAATACTTATACCATGCTCTGACTTTGAATAATTTTTCTTGATCAATTCCTATCTATATATACTGAAGATCTATGAATATGCAGAGTATGAAAACATCTGAATTGAGATGAATTCATACCTGTGTTAACATGTATTGATTAAAAAATGGAAATTTCCAGGTGAACCATTTTTGCTGTTTAGAACCAATTACCAGTTGAATTCACCTTTGCAACGGGGGTAGCCCTAGTTTATATAAATTTGTAATGGCTATGGTCTGCTCCGGATTGGTTCAATACCATATTATCTTGATGCATGTTCTTCTTTGAGCATCCCTTACGCCCAGTCCCTGGAAGTCTCTGACACTATGACATCAATCACCTGTTGCCATTTCATGTATCAACTCACAGCTGCCTAACACCATCACCACACGATCTTACCTCTTAAGGTAGGCTTCAGTGTTCCATTGCTAAATGCATCTTTCCTATGGGTCAGTTCCATGCCTTTCACCTTCCCATACATTAAGCAGCCCTCCTGAAATGATGCCCCAACCAAAAATGGAAATTCTATGATGATGTTAAGATAGAAGAAATCCTTGTTTTCCTCATTAATCCTCCTGGGGCAGGTGGGGGGCTAAAACTGTTGTACACAAGATAACGGAGGTGATAAAGCAAGATAAATTAGCATAAATAAATGTACAATTAGAGTCAAACGTTTAGCTGGACATTAAAGTGAAGCAAAACCAAAGGGGATTATGGACGGAGTGTTTAACATTCCAAGCACTCACCCCAAGTCAACTGATCTGGGTTTAATCCATCATCATTCTTTAGCTCACTCCGCCACCCCAGTTCAGACATGGCCATATGCAAATCAGTCTGACAATGTGAAGGACTGGGTTATTCTAAGACCCAGCGGTGCCAGGGAACAACACCTGAAACCTTCGTGGGTTACCTGTTCTGGCGTACCAAACACAGAGACACGGGACACTTCCAGCGACGTCAGAGATCAGCGTTTATTTACTGCAGGGATACAGAGGTCACAAGAAGTACACAACGTGTAGGTTCTCGGAGACTGCTTCAAATTGCAAAAGTGGATCGCTCCTTTTATACACGTTTTTCCCATAGAACAGTATGGTGAACAAAGATTACAACTCAGTTCCCACAATAAACTTCAAAAGAGTCGCGTTCATGTTTCAGGAGGCCGGAACATAATTACAACAGTATTGCCAGTTCCCAACTGTAAAAACATACCTTCTCTGCAATAAAACACATTCCATCCTGACCGTAAACACATTAGGAGAAGGGAAAAAACAGATGCAAAGAAAGGACAAGGATGCACAACAGATTAGAGAAGAGTGTTAGGAGTAGTAAAGGAAACTTGATAACGGGATCAGAGACCCCGTGTCTAATGTATGCATGACTGAAACAATAGACCGGCACGGCAAGATGAGCCTTGAGCGGGGCCATCTGCCTTCGTCGTGTCATTTCCCTCGTCATAAAAGTCATACTCAAAGGAACACGTGTCCCTCGTGTAAGCTTGGGAGTCCCAGGGTCACGAAGCGGACAAAGTCCGTTCGCTGGCTACTTGAGGGCAAGAAACAAAATGGATGCCGTATCTAAAATGGAACCCGAGGGTTCAGATGAACAAACCCGAAAATAAGACGAACCATACGTGGTTGCGTAGCGAAACTGCGTACACCCACTATACTCGTCATTTGCGGTTCGTAGATACCCAACTCATCCATATTCGTCATCATTCGAAAATGTCGTTCCGTCCCACACGGAACCTCAGACGCTCCTTTTGCCCTCATGTAGGCAAGCATTAGTCAAGATCGGAATCTATTTCAATATTCATCAGATCGTTCAGTTGCTGCTGGAACATCATTCTATTCATCAACGTTTCCTTGGTAACAGATGGCCGTCTTATACACGTTGTAGCACATAGGCCACATAAGGCAGGACCACACTGTACACAAAGACAACACGTGAACAGAAACGTTACAACAACCCCTACGATCATCAGAATCTTCCAACCCCAAGTTGACATCAGGCCCCAAAACCATCCTAGAAGCGTCCAATTACCTTCATCCACGTGTATGGACTCGGAAATCTTGTGCAACTTCGAGATGGCTTGGTAGACAGTTGGAGCATTGTCAGGAATAAAAATGCAACAACTCGAATGGATAACTTTACACACACCACCTCTATCTGCGAGAACAACATCTAGAATCATACGGTTCTGCAACGTCATGAGTCTATCCGCCTGAAGTTCAGCTGTTAAATTACCAAGGGCACTTGCAGTAATATTAGCAGTCGACTCAACTACACGTGTCAACTGTCTTAGGTTCCTACTATTAACCATAGGTCCCCAAAACGGCAAGAAACCCTTAAAGAAGTCTCCTGCTTCTTGACCGGCAGTATCCTCTTTGCAAATAACGCCTCTCACAACTCTAGTTTTGTGATAATCTGAGGCGACTGTGAAAGTCGGTGGTAAAAGATTCGCAATATAACAGGTACCCAAAAAATCACGGGGTAACCATGTATATGCGCGTTCATAACATACAAAATAAGTGCCCTTAGCGGTCAGAAAAACAGGGGAAGAGAGCATCGGCAGAACATACGTGTCAGTGCAAGCACTGTTCCCAAGTTGTGCTCTCGGATTTCGACCCAAACCTCTCAAGCAGAAATTACCGAGGTGTGGTACAATCCATATTGGGGACGAGCTCTTAAGCTGTCTATCACCCACTGACGTACTATACTCAGCCTCGCTCAGATCCTTATAAGCCTGTACCTCTTCATTTGGGATAAGCGATGCATCAAAAACATCTCTATCTAAATCCGCTATCGCTATCGCCAAAGGTTTGTGATACGGCCCAGGACCAAAATTGGCAGAACGTGGCTCTCGACTGGGGTAGGAATCTAGTGCACTACGGAACATAGTTTGGAATGCTCGAGCCGAACCCTGGGAGCTGTAAGGAAGGACCAAATATGGAATACCCCTATCCATGGTATGTGGCATTAACCCACACACCCAACAATTGGTAGTATTCATCACCAACTGATGCTGATGTAGAAGTTGAACGAAGGAGTTATTCATAAATTCCGCACGTCTAACCTGTTCATGTTGAGGCAGAGGATGAAAAGAATGTGGGGAAACAGTGGTGAGGGAGCTTAGTTTAGGAGAAAAGGTAGGTGAAGCAGAAGGTAATAACAACTGTACTCCAAAATACACTCCACCCACCAATAACATAGATACGGTCAGGAACAGTAGGAACACCTGAAACAAAAAACATTTTGTACGTACAACTCTTCTTAATTCTGATCTCTGCGCCGACATCCTTTCTACTTCCAACAGCTTAGAGAATGCCATCCTCTACAAACCGTCCGTGACGTACTTGACGCACTTCGTTCTGAGTAGCGATTATCAATCCCCAGGAATTCCCAGGAATCGACAAAAGTAACCGACCTAGCGTCAGAAACCTGCTAAACAGAAAGGAGTACCCGCACGGCCCTACGGTGACCCGGATGGAGAGGTTTCCTCGAAAAGTTCAGTGTTATTACAAATCTCTTAGCCGTGGGACAGCACATAAAAACTCAAAACGAAAGGATATAATTGTCCATAATGTTCATAACATCAAAAAGCAAATATACAACTAATTTTTATTAGTCCTTGAACGAAGAAAGTATCGACTTCTTCCAGGTCGGGTTTGCTCTACAAACAATTGTTCAGCTGGCGCAACAGTATTCGATGAAGTGGACAACGAGTCAGACCTTGGGCTCTCTGCTACCGATGACTCCACATGTGGGTTTGGCAGTGACAAATCATTCCCCACAGGTTGAGCATCGCTAAACGGCACAAAGTGCAAAGGAGTCTCAGTTTCTGTTGCCGAAATCCCAGTCCTCAACCAACCATCCGTTGGTAAGGGGATCGGTACCTTTTTCGTGTGGCTAGCGTGTACCCAGTTCTTCCGGCCCTCCAGTCGAACCGCAGTCCTCGTTGTCAACAAGACTTGAAAGGGTCCTACAAATCTTGGCTCCAAGTTACGTTTCCGACCGAAATTTCGGGTATCAACCCAGTCGCCTGGCCGGAGCTGGTGTCCAGGACCCTCTGTCTGCGCCGGTAGAGCTTCAAAGACCTGTTGATGGATTAACCGTAGTTTAGTGGTCAAATCATGCAGGTAATCAATTAACATTGGATACTCAAGACTATCAAAAGCCCTTGGCCTCGGGACCCCCCAAATATTCGCAGGGCGGCCAAACACAATCTCATATGGGCTAAGCCCTACTCGAGAGTGTACGGTCGCTCTGGTCGATAGGAGAGCCAGAGGCAAGGCATCAGGCCATGATAGACCAGTCGTAGCTTGAATCTTGGCGAGTTTTAGTTTTAGGGTACCATTGTACCCTTCAACCAAACCCGCTGCCTGAGGATGATTAGCACTATGGAATTTTTGACGAATTCCAAGACCCTTACACACACTCTGCATTACACTTCCCACAAACTCGCTTCCATTATCCGACCACACGATCCGTGGCATTCCGTACCGAGGAAAGTATTCCTTCAGCAGGATTTTTGCTGTGGACAGGGTAGTGTTATCCTTAAGAGGATAGGCCTCAATCCATCTGGAGAACGCACAAACCACAACCAAAACATACTTTAGGTTATTGCATCTCTCCATATGGATAAAGTCCAGCTGGATAACCTCAAAGGGACAAACAGGAGGAGCAAAATGACCAGGTGGAGTGGGGGTGCCCTTGCCAGGATTGTGCATCAAACACACCATACAATTCTTAACCACTCTCTCGGCACATTTAGCAATACCCTCATTCCTCCATACAGGGGACAAGAACCTACATATTCCTTTCGCACTGATATGTGACAACCCATGAGCCATCGTCACAACAGCTAATACGTACGCATCTGGTAACATCCACCTCTGACATTCCGTCAGGTCAACCCAACATCCATGCATGTCCAACTTTCCCGTACTTTCTTTCCACTTAGTCTTTTCAGCTTTAGTAGCTTCGTTCTGAATTGCTTTCACACTCTCAATAGTATTTTCACACATACCAGTCTCCGTCGGCCACCTCACTGAACTCGTGACATACATTCGGGTCGCAAGATCCTTAGCCGTTTCCTTAGCAATCTCATCCGCAAACGCATTACCACGACCAACATCATCCGTCACTTTCCGATGTGCACTACATTTAACAATCGCCACTTGTTTAGGCAGTGTAAGTGCATCCAAAAGGTCATTCACGAGCTGCCCATGCTGAATCTTCGTACCATGCGATGTCATAAATCCTCTTTCTCTCCACAGTCTTCCAAAGTTATGCGCAACACCGAATGCGTACTGACTGTCGGTAAACACATTCACTCGCTTTCCTTTAGACAAAACACACGCTCTTGTCAATGCAATCAACTCTGCAGCTTGTGCTGAATTCTGATTCAATCTCGCAGTTTCCACAACCGTGCTCAACGTCACTACAGCATACGCAGTCGTCACATCGCCATTCGGCAATTTAAAGCACGAGCCATCCACATACAAAGTACCATCGGGATCTGTCAAGGGAGTGTTTTTCAGGTCCACACGACCTTTTGTTTCTTCGTCAGTTCGTAAATAACAATCATGTGGTGGCACATCATCTGATTCCATATTAATCGGCAACAATGTCGCCGGATTCAGTACATTACAACGTTTGATCTGTATATGACTTGCCAAAAGGGTCAGCTCGTACCCAGACAACCTTGCACTCGTCAGATGTTGAGTCTTTGTCCGATTCAAAAGAGTATCAACTGCATGCGGAACCATCACCATGAGCATATTATCCATAACAAGACCTGCGGACTGCCGAATAGACGCCGCTGCTGCCGCTGTCGCCCTCAAGCAACTTGGCAACGCTCTAGCTACCGGGTCTAAGGTCGAGGAAAAATATGCACACGGGCGCTGCTTGCCACCAAATTGTTGCGTTAAAACACTCAACGCACAACCTTCCCTCTCGTGAACGTATAATGTGAATGGCTTGCTGTAATCAGGAGTACCTAACACGGGAGCCGAACACAGTGCATCACGTAGTTCAGAAAAACTTTTCTGACATTCCTCCGTCCATGGCAAAGGAGTCGAAACGTCCTTGCACGTGAGAGCTATCAATGGCTTCGCTAACAGTGAAAAATTCGGAATCCACTGTCTGCAGTATGACGTGATACCTAAAAAGGCACGCACATCTCTCTGGGTTGTTGGCACAGTCATTCGAGCAATTGCTGCGATTCTTTCAGGGGTCAACCTTCTTCCCGCCTTTGACAATAAGTGACCTAAGTAGGTAACTTCTTGACAACAATATTGCAATTTAGAAGGTGACACTTTGTGGTGTAAGTCACAGAGATGCTGTAACAGTGACACAGTAGCAGTCTTGCAAACTTGTTCAGTATCTGCAGCTACCAACAGATCGTCGACGTACTGAATCAAAGCCGCACCAGTCGGCAGCACAAATGCATCTAGTTGACTCTTAAGAGCTTGGCTGTATATCGATGGGCTCTCACAATAGCCTTGAGGTGCGCGTTTGAACCGGAAACTGCGACCTCCTAACGAAAATCCGAACAAATCACGACTTTCCTCAGCAATCGGAATGCTGAAGAACGCATTCTTCAGATCGATTACCGAGAACCATGATGCAGAGGCTGGAATCAGAGTCAGTAAAGCTGTAATGTCTGGAACCACAGGAAACTGCGGGATCACAATTTTATTTACTTCCCGTAAGTCAATAACTAGACGGTACACGGGAGGCTTGGACGGATCAGTTCGTTTCAGAATAGGCAACACGGGACTATTACACACGTTACCTCGTGTCTCCTCGATAACATTTCTACCGATCAGATCATAAATGATCGCTAATAGTGCCCGTTCACCATCAAGCGAAATACGATACTGGGGTATGCGTGGTAAGCGCGCATCAACTTTCAATTGAACAACATAAGGTGGGATATCCAGCAGGCCCACATCATTGGGACCTGTCGCCCACAAAGAAACCGGAAGAGAACTCAATTCCGGTGGGAGCTTATCGATCGATAGATACATAGGGGAAATCACATTCTCACCCAATGTAAGCTCCACACCCGTAGGAGAGCAGTACAAAGTCGCATGTACCCTCTTCAACAAATCCAAGCCCAAAAGATTCTCACCACAACCAGTAGTCAAAATCAAAGGAGCTTCTAACTCATGAGACCCAATCGTAAGGGGCAAGGGGCTAGAAACTGGATTGCTAACGGGGGCGCCAGAGAATCCAACGGAAACATTCGTTAAGCCAGACAAAGGCGCGCCAGGGAGTTTCGAATGCATAATGGAACTTTTTGCTGCACCAGTGTCCAACAGAAAAGGCTCAACGACGCCCAATGTGGCTACTGCAACATAAGGCCCTCTCTGATCAACCGGAACTGATACTTCTCCCTTCCTTCGTCTATGGCTGTCCTAGTAGATACCATCGGTATCAACATCACGCTCGACGTAACAGTCATCCACATGATACTGTGCAGATCTACCGGACGATGGTTCGCGTCGATCGAAACAATTCTGCGAGTCTGAGGAAGTGGCAAAACGCTCGGCCTGATTCTGAGTAACTCCACGACCTCTACCACGTGAAGCTTGTTGAGGACCACCACGACCTCCTCGAGCTGACACACCATTATTCCTATCACGGAGAACCGGACAATTAAACTTCAAATGGCCCTCCCCTCGACAATACGCACATTGATTATATCCCAACACAAAACGAGGTGCGGGAGAGTCATTTCGCGTCTGCGATCTGGAGAACTGTGATTGCGATCGATTTGGCTGTTGCGAATCACTGAAATTCGAGCGCGGAGGATACGCTTGCTGCAATAAGACCTTAGTTTTAAGATCCTTTGTTTTCTTATCTGCACGTTCACTTTCCTCCTTTTCCCTATTTTCGTAATATTGGGCCGTAGCCAATATTTGAGCAGTGGTAGAAACAGCCCACGAACTCTCAGAATTTTTCAACTTATTGCTAAGTTCGGGCAACAAGTTCGATACAAACTTATCAACAAACAGCCGCTGACCTCCCTCTGAACCCATGTCCTGGCCACTATGATCAACGGATGCTTCCTCGAATCTCGTAAAGAAATCGGAAACGCTTTCATCCCTCTTTTGCTTGCACGCGGACAACTTGTCCCAATTGACGCGCATCGCCGGCATAAGCGTTTTCATAAGGGTAATTATCCTCTGGGGAAAATCCACAATAAGCTGCTCAGGCTTAGCCCCACCGACTTGCTGAGCGTCTGCCGCCGTAAGGGCAGCCCAGTCACCGCCTAACTCGGCCGCGTGATTCTCGTGACGAATTTTCGCCCAAATCGGCTGAGGCACTACATTGCCAAACAACATGTCAATATCAGCAAGGTTCATAACAGTAGCATCCACCAATTGGGACAGCTCCTTATAATAACCTGCTGGATTTTTACGGGGATCAGGCAAAGTTTGCTTCACCTGTAAGACTTCCGATCGTTTCCAAGGGAGGTGTAACCACACTCTCTGAAAATGGCCTGGGACAGCAGGGTTAGCATTAGGATCACCTGGCATCCATACTGGGGGAACTTCCCGCATCGGATATTGACCAGGTTTTGCCATCCACTCTGCAGTCTCTTCCTTAAACAATGCTCGAGGTTGCACTGTACATCGAAATGATAACAAACGTTCTAGAGCTTCTCGAACCTTGTCACCTACGATCACACCAGTTGTGAACTGATGCTGGAGCTCAGAAACCTCAGACGGTACATTATCTACCACATCATGATCCCACTCCTCCTTCAACGATTTACACAATTCCTCAAACACGAATCGTTGAGTGGGTGCATTAAACTGAGAAAATGTTTCAAACACTACACGCGAAGTGTATTTAACAGGATTACGAATCCATTTACGTGCCATTTTTACCAGCGATTCACGTTCCCTACCATCAGGAAGCTGGCTGCGCCTCTGAGCGACATCTGAAAGAGTCGAGCCGAGTATTGGCCCAAAAAGCGGAGAATAAAGAGTAGCAACAGCAGTCAGGAGACGGCTACGAACAGAAGGAGAAGAGGAAGAAGATGCAGGCGCAGCAACAGTAGGGGTGGAGGCAGTAGAAGTAGACGCGGCACCAGGAGTAGCGGGAACGACAGACTGAGGAGGGACTTGAAAAGGCGCAGTAGGAAGAGAAGCCGGTAAAAGAGGATGAACGATCTGCGGCACAAGGGGATTCGGGAGAGCGGGAGGAACGGCGGGCTGACCAGCAGCCGCCAAAACAGCAGGTGGAGGAAGAGGTAGAATCACAGGGCCCAGAGTATCGGGAGCATAGGGAGGTGGTGACTTCAACAGATAAGACAATAGCGAATCCTCTATCGGTTCTTCTCCCGACTTATCGACATTAGATGGTAGCACCGGATAACATTTATCCACCGCCATATGATGAAGTCGAGCACTAACTTCCTGCTCTTTCTCATCTTTGTCTCGCTGATACTGTTCAGCATTTCGCATCACCGTAATAACGCCTTCTCTTTTATTTTTCTTACTCTGTTTGATTTCTTTCTGCTTGGCCTCTTTCCGCCATAACCGGAAGGAATCAAACATGGCCGGCCTAGCCTTCTTTTTAAACAGTTTAGCTTCCAAATTATCTAAAACGGCAGTTTCGAAACTACCATGAGATGGCCAACTAAGAACACCATCATTTTTAGTGTAGCGGACCCAATATTCATTATACACGATAGGACCCACACCATGGCGACTATAGAGCTCGTAAATTGGAGTTCCAACCGGAGGTATCGGACATGAAACCTCCAGCCGGGAATCCATTCTGCAACATTTGAGAAACCCAAACAAAGTACTACGACTAGGCATCGCGCACACTAACCGAGTTTACAAACTTCAAGGGCTATCGAATTTATGATATCCTCGCAAAAAATTGCGAGACCCTCGGTTTTTGGCAATTGCAATCGTCAAATAAAACCCAACAACTAAGAACCACGAATGCTATGGTACCATGCAAACAACAAAGGAACACTGGGAGCGGCCCACAAATACTTAACTGAGAGAACAATGGCGTCACCAGGAAGGCCCGTCTATCGTCTCGCCGTACAAAGGACTACGCCAGGCGCCAAAACAGGTCGACAGTCAGGGCATCAGTCCGTCGCAGCCGTCAGGAGGCGGGGATCTTCGCGGGAAAAGACGTCGGGCCACTTATTTCGACAACTGGATCGATGAAGCGGGGTGCACCTTCCCTCGGAGATTTCACACGAAGTTCCTCACGATCGTCGGGCTTTGGACCGGTACCGTTGATGTCGCCCCACGTTGGGCGCCAACTGAAGGACTGGGTCATTCTAAGACCCAGCGGTGCCAGGGAACAACACCTGAAACCTTCGTGGGTTACCTGTTCTGGCGTACCAAACACAGAGACACGGGACACTTCCAGCGACGTCAGAGATCAGCGTTTATTTACTGCAGGGATACAGAGGTCACAAGAAGTACACAACGTGTAGGTTCTCGGAGACTGCTTCAAATTGCAAAAGTGGATCGCTCCTTTTATACACGTTTTTCCCATAGAACAGTATGGTGAACAAAGATTACAACTCAGTTCCCACAATAAACTTCAAAAGAGTCGCGTTCATGTTTCAGGAGGCCGGAACATAATTACAACAGTATTGCCAGTTCCCAACTGTAAAAACATACCTTCTCTGCAATAAAACACATTCCATCCTGACCGTAAACACATTAGGAGAAGGGAAAAAACAGATGCAAAGAAAGGACAAGGATGCACAACAGATTAGAGAAGAGTGTTAGGAGTAGTAAAGGAAACTTGATAACGGGATCAGAGACCCCGTGTCTAATGTATGCATGACTGAAACAATAGACCGGCACGGCAAGATGAGCCTTGAGCGGGGCCATCTGCCTTCGTCGTGTCATTTCCCTCGTCATAAAAGTCATACTCAAAGGAACACGTGTCCCTCGTGTAAGCTTGGGAGTCCCAGGGTCACGAAGCGGACAAAGTCCGTTCGCTGGCTACTTGAGGGCAAGAAACAAAATGGATGCCGTATCTAAAATGGAACCCGAGGGTTCAGATGAACAAACCCGAAAATAAGACGAACCATACGTGGTTGCGTAGCGAAACTGCGTACACCCACTATACTCGTCATTTGCGGTTCGTAGATACCCAACTCATCCATATTCGTCACCATTCGAAAATGTCGTTCCGTCCCACACGGAACCTCAAATGTGCCTCATGGGAACAGTCCAGCCCAAACTGCCAAGCCATGTCTTTCCTGGACTGGAAACAAGCATCCTGGGACTGGTTTCTGGCTAATCAGGCTAGCTTGAATCCAGTGGCATCCAGTGGCAAAGTGAGCAAGGGACCCACGTCTGGGCATACCCTGCCAACTTAGGGCGAACAAAGCAAAATCAAAGGGGAAACCACTTTGCAGATCTGACACTAAATACAATATACCTTTTACAAGGTCATGCTAAATGTACTTACAGTTTATGTACTTGCACTTAACTTCCATTTCTATTGTACTTTCATAAGCAAAGAAGTAGACTAAGCCTTTTCTTTCTCCATTTTCCCTTTTAAATAGATAAATGCATTTTAGAAATGCTGAAACATGCACACATATCTTTGTTAGATGGCCTGAATTTGACATGCTTAAACTTGTCATTATTGTAGAATGTGCTGACATTATAAAAATGTATTTCTTGTTTACAAATTGCATACTCTCATGTCATTGAAAACGTTTCTAATACACAATGATGAATAGTGAATAGTATTTGAAAAGAAATCGAACTTAATAGAGGACATGAATCTCATGATTTAACCAGGATGTTGAATTAAAATGTTTCTGTCTTGAGAATATTTTATTGTTACGCAGTGGAAAAATTAGAAGCTGATAACTTAGACTCATTGAGGTTTCCATGAGAAACCAAGTAAAATAATTACATGTGTATGACTGTTTTGCAACTAACAGATACTTTTAGACTGTACCTTGTCTACACTGTGAATGTAACATGGGAACGAAGGAAGAAGCTGCAGACCATCAGATGATTACTTTTCATTGGATGGAGATTACCCAATATCGGAATACATCAATACATGTGTTTGTATTTTATATTAGTGTGTGTTTTCCTAGCTTGAGCATGGCGCATTTTTCAGAACTACTCTTCACGAGGTGTTCTTTTCCTGACCTTCTCTGATGTCCTCCTTTGCAGACCTTAACTTAAAGCAACTGCAGCCAACATTAGTTACTACCACTTGGACAGTGACTCCTTTGATTTATCTCTTTCCTTTTCCTTTTGATTTTATGGGTGGAGCTACTGCAGTGTCTATTGCTTGAATAAAGAAACTCGGCTGAGTTTCTAGAACTGCTCTTAATGGGAAGTTTGACTTCTTGAATACTTCACAGGTCTCGCTCTTTTCAAGAACTCTTTAAGGGTTCTACATAACTCTCCAAATCAAACATTGTAGAATAGGGACTTATTTCCTTTTTGGAACACGCTGTTTGCTTTAATTTTATGATTGTCTCTAACCATGATTTTCTTGATCTTTCTGTAAACTGATTTATCTGATTAACTAAACTGTATACAGTGAATAAAGAATTTACTAATCTCTTCATGAGAAAATAAAGGTTTTGAGAACTTATCCAAAACTCTCTTCGTTGACTGAACTAAATTGCCTGTAATGATGATACTGTTTAGGGTGTTTTTTTTTTACTTATGCTCCATTTTAAAATGGTGGCAAAGTTTAAAAGCCTGAAGAAGAACATAGTTCAGATTCGGAGTCCTTCTTTGTAAGTCAAGGGTTGGACTGCTTAAATTAAATTGACTTCCACGCTATCAGAGGGATTAAATAAAGTAAAACATCAATTCTTGAGTCCCAATGTGCTGCTGCTCATCTTCTGCTCTTTTGGCCCTTGTGAGCCACCATTCTGTAATGCCTCCTCTCGTGCCAATCCTGATGCCTTTGCCACATTCTTCTCCGTCACAACAAGTATCATTGTGTTGATATCTCCCATTTAGCTGCCTCAGCGCTTGTCTTCTGAAGGTGTTCCTTGGAGAAAAGAAGAACTCAAACATATTAAAATATACAGTACTGGATCGCCTGCTGCCACTGACATGTATAGACCCTTATTCCCGCTTCTACATAGCTGTCAATGTAATAACATGGGGAAGTACACTTAGGTCCCATGAGCAAGAGACCTATCAAATTCAATGCAAAAACAGACCCTTAATAGGCTATATTTTGGCACAAATTAGTTTCATTCTTAACACTCAAA
This sequence comes from Triturus cristatus, assembly GCF_964204655.1. NCBI lineage: Eukaryota > Metazoa > Chordata > Amphibia > Caudata > Salamandridae > Triturus > Triturus cristatus. The sequence goes on from NC_140584.1 coordinate 144,477,751, forward strand.
CTTTATTCAAAGTGTAAAACTTACTTAGCAATTAAATTACAAATTTTCTGTATCAGCACAGTTGTAAATCACAGTTAAAATTTAAGACACAATCATCCACAACAATGTAGACAGCTAAAACCACATGGATATGCACAAAACATGTAAATTAGGTCTCCAACGTTTGATATAGTTTGATATTCTGATCTGAGTATTTGCATTATTCTAACAATTACTGTAGTTCCATACATGGAGTTTCACACAAATAAAGGTAGAGGACACCTTGGGCTAGCTAACACCCGAAATGTCAATGTTAGTTCTCTCAATGCCAACTTATTCTCACTTGGAAAGTCTGAGTAAGGCAGAGATTGAGAGCGAGCGAAAAAGAGAGAGGGACAGAGAAATAACAAAAGAGAGCAAGAAAATGTGTTTGTGAGACTTAGGGTCTCCACCTATAGCATTCAGAGCCCATAGGAAAGCTGGAAGCTTCTTTGATGACCATGTTATCTCAGACTAACCTGCTACAATCAGAAACCTTACATAAAAACCTTTAAAAAATCTTACTTTAAGTTGTTGGGCACCACTCCATATCAAATGTATCAGTGTACATCCAGAGTTAGAAGAGGCGATGTGACAACCACTCACACTCTCCTATTAGCTGAGTTAGATGTATTGGGTGGCGAGGGAGCTTGGTGGGTGGGTTATGGCTGTGGGGAGTCGTGTGGTAGGTGAGTAAAGCAGGCGAGTGATCATATGGGATTAGAAACATTTGTTAAAGCAATCACTGCAGTTTGCTTTTTGTGAAGAATGACTCATAAAACTTCACGTAATGATTACAAGATCAATCATAGAAAAGGGGTTCATGCAGTGCCTAACTTGAGCAGAGGGTAGCCGGAGGGGGCCACCGGCACTCATTTTTGGGGATCTGCACTTATATGTCCTCAACAGACCTTTACAGGAACCGATGAAAAAACACACAAAGCAGTAAGATGGAGGATGAGAAATACAGAAAAACCATCAGAAAGAGAGAAGCCACGAGCTTCCAAAAGTAAGAGAAAGGGGCAGGGAGTTTTTGGTAGTGAATTTAAGGAGAATGAGGTGTATTTAAAACAATGCAGCCTTAATTTTCAGGGGGCTGACATTTATTTGCATTGGCTGCGGGCCTCTGAACAGAGTTTTGGGCACCGGCACTGATCGATTACAAATAAAACTCTGAGGTAATATTTGTGACCCAGTTTGCGTAGCTCTTGCACCACACAATGTGGTGCAAGAGCGGCGCAAATCTTAGGTCAGATTTGTGAAGAAATGCAAAGACACTTTGCGGGGTTTTGAGTGGCTCCAAGAATCTGGAGTAACACAACGCAAAGCAAATCACTGCGTTGCATTACTTTACTCTGTCCAGAGTAGGAGTTCCATGGGGGTCGCCTGGGTGTTCCCATGCAACTCACATGGTTTTTGATGTATTCCCAGATTTACAACACCATGTGAACCTGGGAATACACCAAATGGATATGCCTCCCCAGGTGAGGCGTAACAAGGAGAAATGTCTTTATTTCTCCTTGTTTGTTCCTCTTTCTATGTATGCATTCTGCAGCACCCTTACTACACAAAAACAATCCTGGCTACAACAGAGGTACCCTTGCACCACAGTGCAAGGGTGCATGCGCTGGCGCAAGGCTGCCAAAACAGCACCAGTGCAAGGGAAAAGGACAGGAATGCGCCATATTGGATAAATGTGGCACATTTCTGCCCGTTCCCTGTGACACAGGGCAGCAAATCAAGGTGATTTGCTGCACTGTTCTGTGCCACAAAATTCATAAATATGCCCTGAGTTCATGTTACACAGCATCATTGACAATAATGAAATTAGTTTTTGATGCACAAACACAGAGCCTGCTGAAACATCACTATTCTTGGCCATGTAAATATGTGCCCCTTTTATACAGAAAACTGTGTGAAAGGGGCGCACCATGGGCGTTTGATGAAGGTGTTCCCAGCAACATCCATGACTTTTTGACACTGCCTCAGTTTTACGAGTAATCATAAGTCTGAGGCAGCGTCAAAAACTGGAGGCGTAAGGGAGGCATAACTAGGAGTAATATCTTAATTTCTCCTAGTTTTTCCTCTTTCTATGTGTGGTGCATTCTGCAGCATGCATAGAAAAGAAAAAATACTCCTGTGATTGTTTTTGTGCAGGAAGAGTTCCCTTCCTGCACAAAAATATTCATCCCCGCAACGCAGGCCGCCTTGCACCAATTCCTGTCTTGCGTCCTGTGAAATACATACATTCTCTGAATATTTTAAACCATTTCTCAAATGCAAAGCCTTTAACCTCTCTGTAAGGCCCTGTAATGTAATGGTCCTGGGAAAATAGCCTGAATTGTAGATGATAGAAGTCCAACAACGCGTGCCAACATTCTTAAAGAAATACAGTTCAACTTGAGAACATTTTTCAATTCCTTTCGTGTTCTCTTCTTCTTTTCTTTGGGAAGTTTCAGAACAGCCTCCACAGTATCTACTACAAAACCCAAAGATTGTGTTTGTTGATTTGGAATACATTGTGATTTTTTCTTGTTTACCACAAAACCCAGTGACTCTAGCAAGTCCACAGCTAAATTGGTGTGAGAAAAAAGAGTCTTTTTGTCCTCATCCATAATCAAAATGTCGTCCAAATAGATTATTAGACGTACACCCTTCTCTCTCAGAAAAGCTGCCACTGGTCGAAGCACTTTTATAAAGCACCAGGGAGCTGATGACAGGCCGAATTGCAAACAATCAATCTTCCACATTCGCCCTTTCCACACAAACCTCAGAAATCTCTGGTGTTCTTTGCAAATTGGAATCGTGAGGTACGCATCCTTCAAATCCAACTGGGTCATTCAATCTCTTTTCAACAACACATCCTTCAACAAGTGTATCCCTTCCATTTTGAAGTGGTAATAAACCACCCAATCGTTCAATTCCCGCAAATTTATCACTGGGCGCATAACACCCTTGTCCTTTTTCTCTACTAAAAAGATGTTGCTGATAAAAACCTTCTATATGATCTCTCTCCCTTTCTATCGCTCCTTTCTTTAATAATTCTTGTACCTCCAAGTCTATCAATTTCATTTGACTCTTCTGAAATGTAAATCTTTTTGATAAAACCCTCTGAATTGGATGTGCATTAAACTCTATCTGAAAACCCTGAAGGTTTCTAAAACCCAAGGGTCTCTTGTTATCGATCACCAAACATGACAAAATTGGGCAAGTCTGCCGCCCAATTTTAAGGGGATAACAGAAGGGTCTAGACTTACCAGTCGATCCTCTGCCTCGTCTTTCACCTCTGTTGTATCTTCCCCTCGCTCTCTGCCTTTGGCGGTAAAATCAGCCACCGCAGAAATATTGCTGGCCTTGGAAACCTCTGTAACCGTATCTCCCGGTCGACCCAAAAACACGATCACTAAATAAATTTTTTATATCTCTCTAAGACTTTTGAAGTGAGCTGAATGCTCAAACGTATCTAGATAGCTCCTTTATAAATGCTTCACCTAAAAGAAGTTTCTTTGCCGAAGGACCTTCTTCCTTTGATGCTAGATCAACCAATTTAGGGTCTATTTTTAGTAAAATGCTTTTCCTCCTTTCAATAGAGAGTGCTGTGTTAGCATTGCCCAGTATGCAAAAAACTCTCTTTTTCCATTCACATCATTCCTCCACATCAATTACAGTGTTACAAACATAAGACTCTTCCACCATGTCCAAAAATTTTGACAATGGCCCAACAACATCCAACAATCTGTCCTGACAGGATTTCAAGCCTCGATCTATTCCCTTTCTAGGGTCATGACCCCCTTTACCAATAAATGCTATGATTTTGGCATCGAGTTCTGGTGTTACCGGAATCTTATTATCAATTGTCGGGTGAGGGCACTGAGATCTGAGTCGTATGTGCACTTCATTAGGTATTTCTCTTCTGATCCAGTATTGGATGGACTCTACCACATGGTCAGAAGGGGTCTACTCTGGGGACAGGGGGTTCATCATTAGTAAAGGGGCAAACATGTTCTTGCCCAAAGGGTCCAAAAGAGATTTGCCCTCTTTTTTTGATATGTCTTCATTTCTCAAACCCTTTTGGTGTGTCAAATCCTCTTTCGAGTCGAAATTGGAAGAACAACTGAGTTCAACCTCTGCACTACCGGAGGACTCATTACAAATAACTGACTTATGTTTCCGCGCTCTGTTAGCCTCATCATCTCGCGGGCCTCTTACCTGCCCATCTTTAATGCCCGAGGCATCATCCTCTTGCCTGTCAACACAGCAGACATGTTCTACCAATGTAGATCTCTTCTTTTTACCCTGTATTACACTGGAAGACACATGCTTCCTTTTGCACGAAGCATTGCTTTGTTTAGTTTATCTTCAAGTGAACCCTCTCCTTGTTCCATAATGAAGCAAATATATATAGTTAAAATTAATTATTCAGAAAAATAATAACCCACTTGATATAAACTTAGTCAAGATACACACTGCCGTTTATACAATAGACTTACCCCTAATTTAAAAAATCCAACTAAATCTAGAAACACTCTTTTGATATTCTAATAAAATATCAATTATATCAAAGTCAATCAGAAGCAAAGGATTTTCTCATGCGTAGTGACAGATATTCCTCCTAAAAGTACGCTCCTCATGCGTAGTGAAACTGACAGATATTCCTCCTAAAAATATGCAGCTCTTCAAATATTAGCACTACTCTAATTGAGTAACACGATCTTCTCACACACAGTGATCCTGACAGGGAAGGCTCGTTGTTAAGGAAACCGACAATGTTTTTCCTCTTCCTACGGCAGCAACAATTGACCAACATTCCAAAGTAAATCTGGCTCGAGCGCGTGTGAACGCACACACGCGGTTCTACAAATGGAGGATTCAGACATAACTGCGATCGTCATAATCCTCAGTAACCCATAGGGTAGGGTTCATGCGCTCGCTCTGCGTTGACCATGGCGACGGCTTCGCGAGCGCATAAAGGCCGAAAGCTAAATATTTTGTCTAACTCCATAAACCTGACAAAATCAAATGGCATTCAATAAAAAAAAAAACAATATAACCAGCACACTTACACGCTCTATAAAACCGACGTCTAAAACATAAAACGGGTTGAGTCTATTATCATAAAATTACACCTGAAACGTCTTGAGAACAAAAACCCCAGCACTTATTAGCAAAACAAACATTTCTCCCCGGCACTTATAAGCAAAACAAACATTTCTCTAGCGAAATGCTTCAAAGACCCATTTGTAACAAAAATAATCAATTACCATCTACGTGTCCATGAATTTTTAAACCATTACAACATTGTAAGAGGGAGAGGGTAAAACCACCTAAAAACACTGAAAGGGGGGTCTCATTCACCAAATGCTATATGACTAAGCATTCAATAAGGACACACAACCTTTTAGCTTACAATCTCAATGGGAGACAAAGAGTTGTACTTATCTGTATGAGCAGCAGCAATAAAAGAAGGAAGAGGACAGGTTGCTGGGGCGTTTTATTGTCTTGAAATGTTGTTCAAAGTTCTTTATTCTCTATTCTAAGAAGCTTTAAACATGCTGTTGAGTGGTGGCAATAAAGGATTTATTGCATAATATTAGCCTCTGTATCGTGCCATAAAATCATGTTTTAAGGAATGGAAATTGGGAGATGGAATTGCACAAACTCACACAGATTCAGCGCCCAGGTGAATGAACATTCTAATCGATAAGTGGTGTGGGATTACCATCAAACACAAGAAACAGATTTTGATAGCACATCGACCATTGCTCAAATAGAACTTTCTATTAAACAACAGATTAACATTGCTGCTTATTGTCGCTCACGTGAAGACATGGGGTCCAGGTTTACAAAATTAATCGAGAGGTCCATGCCATATGGCCAATCTTGAATTTAGATTGGTAAGAATTGAGCCTGAGGCGGTCTTATCCACTTGTCATATTTATGTTATTTGAGCCTTTTAAGAATGGATCATGATCAGTGCTTAATTTGCATAAAAATAAGTGCCAGGGTTCTCGTCAGGAGGCCACTGCACCATGCACCACACATTGACCTTGCCAGTGCCATCATAATAGTAACAACACAAGTACTAACATTCATACTCCTACAAGTGTAACAGTTCAGACTATTTCAATCCCTCAAAGCTATAAGATTGGCTTGGTGGCAAGTAATATTCATGTTAATGCATATTGAGTTAATAACTAACTGTTTATGTCATTTCTAAATTTGCCAGTTATCACCACCTTGTGGCAGACTGTCACAGGCCCCGGTGCTAATAATTAAGTGCTGGTGCCAAGCACCGGAAAGCAGCGGCCCAAATTAAGCATGCACTGATTTATATGCCAAACCTATGCTCTTGCCTGCTCTGCACAGAGATGCACCTTTTGCTCAAACACTGCCCTCACACTGCCCCATCCTCTTCCAGTAACCTCGGAATACTCAATGCTCTCTCTGGTCCCTGCAGCCTCTCAACTATTACTGTCCTCTCTGCTCTATGCCCTGCAACTCACACACTGCAGTGAACAATAAATGTTCTCTCTGCTGGGGCTGGCATGGTGCCCGGTGCCCAGCGTGGGTACGTTCAACCTTTTTCTATGCGTCTGACAGACTTTGACAGGTATTTTATAAGCTGAATTCACTCACAAAGATGACCTACAAATCTATAGACAGTGTAACAACTATCGGGCCCTAAATTCATTTACTTAACTTTAGAGGCAAAAAGAATGTTGAATTCTCAACAATAACTGAAAAATACCCTAAGGCAGTCCATGTTTTTGATGAAGTACCTGTTTACATTTCACTTGTGTAATTTCATCTGGAATTCCCTAAGAGTGATAGCTTTTTTCCAGATGTGTTTCTGCAGTTTTTCATGCAACGTATGACTGTTAGATAGTGCCGACTGTGACGTGAGTCACTTCTAGGAACCTGGGTGCGTTTAGAGTTTCGGTGGGTGTTCATGACAGGGCACGTATGAGAGCCTCTGCAGCTGAGTCTCAAGGCACTGTGACTTTCTCACCATGCCTGTCAGTGGGTCATAACAATATTGAGATCCATGCACATCCAATGATTGGCTTGTGTGCAGAGAGCACAGAACAATGGTCACATATGCGCCAGTTGCAATTTTGATTCTGTGGGAAAGTGTTTGAAGGAAGTAGACAGCTGGCAAAATACTGAAAATGAATACATGATATTGCAGGTGATTGGGGGCTGTGTTTGCTTGTGGGGATGAAAAATTGGAGGAGATGAATGGAAAAACCCTCATAAGAGAAGAGTGAGAAGATGACGTATGAGACATGCAGATGAGGGATGTCTGGAATATATGGGGAGAAAAAGAGTGCAAGGGGCATAATATCAAGCCAGGTGATCAAATTATCGCCGCATTAGCGGCAGAAAACTGCCTCTAAAGCGGCGATAATGGGCTTGATAATATGCTCTATGGAATTCCAATTGAAGCCCATGTTAGATGTGAAGGACATCTAACATGGGCTTCAATTGGAATTCTCAAGGGCATATTATCATGCCCATTATCGCAGATTTAGCGGCAGTTTTCTGCCGCTAAAGCAGCGATAATTTTATCACCTGGCTTGATAATATACCCCCAAGTGTCTAACAGAGTGAGAGACTGTAGAGGAAAATGAGTTAAAGGGGAGCACTTGGGTGACTGAGACACTCTAACAATTTCTCCTTCCCCAGACCAAAGCAATATTTTAAAGTCTCATTTATTCAGAACTGAAATATTTTCAATTAGTGTTATTCACATTAAAATTATTTTTGTTGAGGAGCCTAGCGCGCATCCAAGATGGTCGCGTGAGCACAGGGCTCCCCGGACCCTTGCTGCTCCTCGGAATTTATCCTGAGAATATCCTGATGTGGTTTATGGAATCTGGCAGATGAAGACCGGCTGAGCACGTATCTCTTTTCAGAACTAGAATCGGACCTGGGAATCCTGAGTTGTCGTTGTTCGAACTTTTGGGACCCATCCGACGGAGGTGCCCGGGGCGAGGGTGAACCGTGGAGCCGTGTCGTAATTGAACAACAGCGGCTGCAGTGCGGTGCCAGTGGCCGCTCTACCACTTTCGGTTTCACTTTCGGACTTCAGGGGGCTGGCCTGCGAATGCACTTGATGTGGCGGGGTGTTTCCTTGGCCTCTGCGCGAGGCCTTGTCTCCACCTGCCACTAGTGTGCCCATCGCCTTGGGTCCCCCCGCACCGCTATATTGTGGTCTCTGGTGAGGCGCTGGTCTGCGGTGCCGGTGCCCCTACGACTCTTGATCGGCGGTCCCCTTCGGTGTCCGTGACCACATGGGGGGCAAGGGGGGCCCCGAGGGGCGTAAGACTAAGGCCTCCCTCCGCGGGGGACCGGTCCAGGCCAACAACATGGACCGCTACACTCAGGGCAGAGGGTCCCCTGGAGCGACCGGCCCCCCCCGGATGCCGTCGGTGGTGGCACGACCGTCTCTCCGGAGCTTTCCCTGCAGGACATCATGGGCGCCATTGATGGCATCAGGGAAACCATCGCCACGCAATACGAGGCCCTGGCCCGTAAAATCGACACGGTGGCAATCGATGTCACCTTAATTCGGGCAGATCTCTCCAAAACTAACGAAAGGGTTCAGGCTCTCGATGTGCGGACCTCCACCCTTGGTACGGATGTGTCGAACCTGCAGGCCGCGCTTGGGGACATTAAGGCGGTCAACGATCAGATGGCCCGGCGGCTGGAGGACTTCGAGGGACGGGCCCGACGCAACAACATCCGTGTCATAGGCGTACCGGAGTCCTCCGACAACCGCCCGGTTGACATCCTGGTCGAGGAACTCATCCTCCAACAGTTGGCCCCTGCAGGCCTAAGTAAGTTCTTTGCCGTGGAGCGGGCCCATCGAGTTCCGGGAGGTCGGCCACGGCCGGGGGCCCCCCCGAGGCCTATCGTGGCCAAACTGTTCCACTATAGAGACCGAGATGCGATTCTGCAGGCCTCACGGGTCCACGGCCCGGTTCGTCATGAGAACTCATCCATTAACTTTTATCCGGACTTTACCCAACTTGTCCAGAAACAGCGGATGGGATTCCAGGGGGTGAAGCGTCGTCTCCGTGAACTGGGCCTAAAGTACTCTATGCTCTACCCTGCAAAACTCCGAGTGGAACATGAGGATCGGACTGCCTTTTTTGACTCTCCTGTGGCCGTGAGTGACTGGCTGGACTCGCTGCCGGACAGAGGTGACCGTCCCGGGCCCTCTGCGGGCGCCGAAGGTGACGGGTCCCCTTTGGAGTGACTTTTGGTCCTTGATTTTGCCATTTTGCATTGTTCAGCTGGGTTTTACTTCTTTTGTTCATTTTGTCTCACTAGGACCTGTGTGGGGGGCGGGCGGGGACGGGTCCCTTTCCTCCTCCGGGGTCTTTTCGTAGAATGGGGTTAGTAGGGCGACAGGCACACTGCAAGTTGGGGGGGTTTTCTGGCCCGCAGGGGTGCAGGGTGGGGGGAGTTGGATTTGGGGGGGGGTTGGGGGGAGGGAGGGGTTGTTTTGCTGTGTGTTTTTTGTTCGCAGGGCGAGGTATTAATTTTTGTCCAGATTCGGGAACTGTGCTACTGACTGGGGGGCTTTTGATCTATTGGAGGGGATGGGGGGGACGGGTTGAGACTGATGTCATGGAACGTCAATGGGTTGGGGGATCGTATCAAACGGGGTGTAGTACTGCAGTATTTGCGTCGTCTGACTCCTGATGTGGTGTTTATCCAGGAGACGCATCTGGTTGGCAATGTTTGTCATGCAATGAACAGGGGGGGATACCGCCTCGTGGCCCATTCTGGTTTCACAACTGGTTCCAGGGGGGCGGGCATTCTCCTGCGATCCTCACTTCCGTTGGATATCACTAGGGTAATCTCGGATGACAGAGGGCGCTATGTGTGTCTGACTGGGAGGTGGGAGGGGCAGCCCCTTTCCCTGGTCTCAGTTTACGTCCCCCCGGGCCTCCAGAACTCCACCTTCGCGGACTTGGGTCGAATGCTGCTTGAACTTCCGGATGGTCTTTTGCTTATGGGCGGGGACTTTAATTCGGTGGTTTCGGGTGACCTGGATCGTCACCCACCCAGGGCCCTCCCCGCTGCCCAGGCATGGCTTGGTGGCCTGCTGGAGACCTTCGGCCTGGTGGATAGTTGGAGATTAATGCATCCGACCCAATGTCAGTACACCTTTCACTCTGGGGCGCATGGGAGTCTTTCTAGGTTAGACTATTTCCTTATGCCTGCGGCACAGACTGGTCGGATTCGAGAGGTTAGGCACCTGGCGCGGGGTATTTCCGATCATTCCCCGCTGTGGCTGCTATTTGACACCGAGTCGCGGTCTGCAGGGCGGATTGCTCCCATTAACCCGTGGTACCTGCGAGACCCTATGACTCGCGACAGCCTGGTTAAGGCTATGGACCAATACTTCCTTGAAAACGAGGGGTCGGTGTCGTCCGCAATGTCCCTGTGGGAAGCCTTTAAAACCGTAATCCGCGGACACGCCCTCTCCCAGATAGTGGTGGCTAAGAAGCTCAAGAGTGAGGCAGTGGTGAAGCTGGAGACTGACATCTCGGGGCTGGAGTCGGCCTTGGAGACGGGTGTCACTCCGGACGGGCTCCATGCCCTCAGCCTGAAACAGTTTGAATACAGGTCTCTTGTCACTGACGCTGCCAAAACGATGTATAGGGAGCAGCAGGGTCGATTGTATGATGCCGGGGACAAGGTGGGAAAGTTGATTGCGTGGCTGGATAAGAAGGAGAGAGTGAATCGTGTGGTCCCGGAGCTGTGTGTCTCGGATGGAGTGTGTGTGACTGAGCCTGGTGAGATTGTGGAATGTTTCGCTGACCACCTCCGGGCCGTGTACTCCCCGGTGACTGATAGGGATGAAGAAGACTCTCGCCTTCTGCTGAGGGATATTGCTTTGCCCGGCCTGTCCGTTGAAGACCGTGAGCAGCTGGACGCCCCCTTGTCTGTAGATGAAATTGCAACTGCGATTCGGTCCCTTCGTTCGGGCAAGGCGATGGGTCCCAACGGGCTGCCTATTGAATTATATAAGTTGCGCCCGGATAAACTCGCGCCCTTCCTCCGTCGTATGTTTCAGGAGTCCCTTGAGGCAGGCTCCCTTCCTGACGACCAGCGTCTGGCTACGATAGTCGTGATCCCCAAGGACGGTAAGCCACGAGATCGCTGTGCCTCCTACAGGCCTATTTCACTGCTAAACGCAGAGCCTAAAATCCTGGCTAAAGTCCTTGCGAATCGTTTGTTGAGCGTCATCTGCGATTTAATTCATCCTGATCAATGCGGCTTCATCCCTCACCGTAACACCGCTCTTAACTTGCGGCGTCTTCACGGCGCCCTCGCCAGGGCGGAGTACCTCTCCGAACCAGCCGTGCTGGTTTCTTTAGACGCCACGATGGCCTTTGACACCATCGAGTGGCCATTCCTCTGGGCTGTCTTGACCAAATTCGGCTTTGGGGAGGGATTTCTTGGCTGGGTGAAGCTTCTTTACACGGGACCCATGGCTCAGGTGGTAGTTAATGGGCGGGTCTCTCGGCCCTTCGCTCTCGGTAGGGGTACGAGGCAGGGGTGCCCGTTGTCCCCTCTGCTCTTTGCTCTTGCCTTGGAGCCGCTCGCTGCTTGGCTCCGCTGGGAGCCCTCGATCAGAGGGATCCGGTGGGCCCCGGGCTTCGAGGATCGGGTCTCGTTGTATGCGGACGATATTCTCCTGTATCTCACCTCGCCGCGGCAGTCGCTTAATGTTCTCTTTGATGTTCTGACTTCCTTTGGGAGAAATTCGGGTCTGACGATCAACTGGTCTAAATCCTGTGTCTATCCTATCTCCGGTGACCCTCCTCTCTTGCCGCCTCGGCTCCCGATCCAATTATCTCTGTCCGGCTTTAAATACTTGGGAATATACGTCTCGATGGACCCGGTGGCTCGCTATGAGCAGAATCTCCTGCTTCCACTTCGGCGTTTGAGAGAGGACACGGCTCGGTGGTGTAAGCTGCCCTTGTCCCCGCTGGGTCGGGCAGCACTGTTTAAAATGATGTCCCTTCCCAGATTTCTCTATGCACTTCAGAACTCCTTCGATGTTATTCCTGTGTCCTACTTTCGGGAGGTGGAGAGCCTGCAGAGGAGACTGGTGTGGGACGGACGGGCGCGTATCGCTCTGGCAAAGCTTACTCTCCCCTGGTACGACGGGGGCATCGCGCTTCCCGACATTCGCAGGTATTATTGGGCCTCACAGCTATCGGCCATTAACCATGCCACGTATGCGCCTGGCTTGAATCCGGCGTATGAGATGGATAAATTCCTGCTTCCCGGCGGAAACTATAACAGGGCACTTTACTCCAGCTCGGCTGGACGGACCCTTACGGGCCCTACTAAGATTGCGGTACGGATCTGGAAGGCGGCCAATGTAGCCTTGGGCTGGAGTGAGCGATTAACATGTGCTACTCCTCTGTTTGCCTCCGACCGCCTGGGAAGCCTCTGGACAACGAAGGGGTTTGAACGTTGGGACACGATTGGTATTAGTAGAGTGGGAGACTTATGGATTAAGGGTGCGGTTAAAACATTCGCGGCGCTCCAGAGCGAATACGAACTTACGGAAAGGGAGTTCTTCCGCTACGCCCAGATTCGGCATGCCCTGCTTTCTGTTTTTGGGGAGGGGACCAAGATCCCGGCTTCTTCGCCCCTCGAGGACCGCATACTCGATGGTCATGTCCCCGACAGTACTATCTCATTAATTTATAAAAAACTTATCAATAATCGGGCTGACCTCTTGGTGCGCCTCCGGGAGGCGTGGACGGGGGATGGGGTGGAACTGGACGACGAGGACTGGCAGTCCGCACTGTCGTCCCCCAAGGAAGTGGCCATTCCAGCCCGTCTCCGCCTGGTCCAACTTAAGATTCTCCACCGGGTGTATGTGACGGGTCCCCGTTTGTAGCTTTAAGATTCAATTGTCCCCCAACGACTCACTGTCGGGGTTGCTGATTTACCGGCCTCCGGGCAACATCAAGCAGTTCGCGAACTCTCTGCTTGAAGAGGCCCCATTGCTAATAGCGTCGGCACCCAATTTTCTCCTGCTTGGAGATTTAAACCTACATTTCGACTCAGCGGAGGATAAAGCTGCAAACGACCTTAGATCTGAACTTGGGTTGGGGAACATCACCCTCCATAATCAGGAGCCCACCCACGTCAAGGGCCATTTATTGGATACGGTGTTTTCTAATCTTCCCCTTCTTTCCATGTCACCGTCCTTGCCTCTCCCTTGGACGGATCACTTCCTGATCCCCTTTCAACTGGGTTTTGTTACAGCTCCCCCATCTCCCCCGGCAGCCACAGCACAAGTACCAGTAAGGGCATGGTCGAAACTCCCGGTCGGCGATCTTACACGCAAGCTGACACATACCATCCCGGTGCTTAATAGGGATCCTATAGAGGCAGATGAGGCTTTCTGCGAATGGCTCAGCACAGCTTTAGATGCGGTACTTCCCCTGAAAATAGCCAACAGGAAGACGGGGGGCCCCAAATCCTTATGGTTCACCCCAGAGCTGGGTCTTCTGAGAAAAATTTGTAAAAAGAAAGAACGTGACTGGCGGAAAAACTGGGCAGGAAACTCCAAAGAAGAGTACAGGGCAGCCATGAGAACTTATAAAGTGGCACGCAATGCCACCAAAGCGGCCTACCTTGAAAATAGGATAAAATCATCAACCAATTCTTCAAGGGAAACCTATAAAATTCTCAAAGAGCTGCTCAAAGTTCCAGTATCTCCAGAACCCTCAGAGGGGAGTACGGACCGCTGTAACCTTCTGGCCCAGTACTTTGACCAGAAAATTCAAAACATCATAGCCGGCCTCCCCTTGCCCCGTCAGAGCCCGCCCTTGGGGGAGAGCCGTCTGGCCACTGATAGAGCCGTGCTGGACAAGTTTGCCCCGATCACCAGGGAAGCTTTCTGTAAAGAGCTGGCCGCGCAAAAAAGTGGCTCTCCGACGGATCCCATGCCTATGTACATCCTAAAGCAGTTTATGGATGTCATAGCGGGACCGGCAGTAGATCTACTCAATGCTTCCTTTGCCGCCGCCAAGGTCCCCCCCAGTTGGAAGCAGGCTATAGTAAAAGCCCTGCTAAAAAAAGCGGGGCTTGACCCCACCGATTTGTCCAACTTTCGGCCAATCTCCTTACTGCCAGGGATGGGAAAGATTGCTGAGAAATGGGTTAACCGGCAACTCTCGTCCTTTTTGGAATCTAACGAGTTGTTACGGCACACCCAGACTGGCTTTCGGCCCGGTCAAGGCACTGACTCGGCGCTGATCACCATGGTAGAAGAGGGCAGGTGCATCTTAGATTCAGGAGGATCAGCAGCCCTGGTCCTCCTGGATCTGAGCGCGGCATTTGACACGGTGGATCACAAGATCTTGATCCACCGGTTGGAGGAGCTGGGAGTAAGAGGCCTGGCGCTCACCTGGCTAATGTCATTCCTGAGTGATCGAACATATCAAGTGTGCGAGGGCAACAATAGATCAGTGCCCACCCCCCTTCAGTGTGGTGTCCCGCAGGGCTCTTCACTGAGCCCTACGCTTTTTAACGTCTACATGGCCCCACTGGAGGGGGAGGTCGCACCCTTTGGAGTGAAACTCGCAACGTACGCGGATGACACCCAATTGATTGTTTCGCTCTCGCTCGCAGAAAGCCATGGTGAGAAGTTTGCCGCCTGCCTTACCAACATCATGGCATGGATGGCCGACTCAAGACTCAAGCTTAATGCCTCCAAAACCGAGGTGATGTTGCTGGGAAATCTCTGCACCTCCCTCCCCAAATGTATGTGGCCGACTTGTTTAGGAGATCCTCCGACCCCGAAGGGATCCATAAAAAGTCTCGGCGTCTGGCTTGAACCGGAGCTGTCGATGCACACTCAGGCGAAAAAAACTGCAGGGTGTTGCTATGGGCTGCTCCGCTCAATACGGAAAGTTATGCCCTTACTTCCATTAGACTCTAGGAAATTGCTGGTACAGGGCCTTATTCTGTCAAGACTGGATTATAACAACGCCCTGTTCCTGGCTGCACTGGAATACACCTTGAACGTGCTCCAGAGGGCACAGAATGCAGCTGCAAGACTGCTGACGAACACACCCAGAAGAACGTCAGCAAAACCGGCCTTGAAAGCGCTCCATTGGCTGCCCATAAGAGCGAGAGTGAAATTCAAAGCGCTCTGTACAGTGTTCAGAGTCCTCCAAGGCACAGGCCCTCCGATCCTCAGAGATCTGATCCGCCCTTACAAATCAGCACGAACGCTCCGCTCTGGCGAGGAAAACCTGGTAGCTATCCCGAGAGCAAAAAGAACAAGGACCGGAGGCCGCCGCTTTTCAATAAACGCGGGTCAGCTATGGAACTCCCTCCCAACATCAATGAGGAAAGAACCTAGCTTGACCAGATTCCGAAAATCCCTTAAAACGTTCCTTTTCCCCCAGAATGACTAACATCTCTGAATGCGGCTCAGAGGAGGTCTGTCTGTGTGTACACGTAGCGCTGGGACGCTCAAGGGCAGCCATGCGCTTTAGAAATTCTTTTTCATTTCATTTCATTTCATTTCATTTCATTTCATTCGTTTGGTCTCGATGGGATTTTCTGAAGACGGGCTCTGTAAGCGGGGATGTGGACTCAGAGCCACCTTTCTCCATATCCTTTGGGAGTGTCGCGAGGTGGCGGAATACTGGCGCCGGGTTCATGTGGTCATGGGACAAGTCACCGGGGTTGTGCTGCTGCCGGAGGTGCGTCGCTGTGTCCTGAATGTGTGGGAGCCCAATGATTATAACGCGGCTCAGACTCGGTGGGCGGCCCTGGGGAACATGATTGCCAAGAGAGATATAGCGCAGCTTTGGGGTTCCCAGCGGCCTCCCACCGTGTCCGTATGGAAGGAGAACATTGACTGGTGCATGTTCAGGGAGAAGACTGTGTATGTGGCTCGTGGTAAACCGGGGGCATGGGGTAGAATCTGGGGGCAATGGAACGCGTATCGTGGGGGTATCTGTATTCCCCCCCTAGTGGACACCGATATCGCTTTGTCCCCCTGACCCTTGATGGTTCCTTGCGACTTTTGGAATAACCGAATATAGACGTTCCTCTCCCGTGACCCCCCCCCCGACCTATCAGTACTCCTTCCTCTTGATAGCTATTTGAAGGTCTGAAGTAGAGTCCCCCGGATGTAGCCTGACCCACATTTTTTGCCCTTACGCCTCGCCTTTTGTTTTTATTTGTTATTTATGTTAAACCTATGTATCCTGCTTCCCTAGGACTATCCGGAGCCATGTACGGGGCTGGGCCCCGGGAGTCGACTACTGCCTTAACATCTGTATGATCCTTTCTGAATCTAGCGGCCGGCCCTGGTGGTTGTAGGCCCATGCTTGTAATTGATTTATTGTTCAATAAAATTTTCAAAAAAAAAAAAAAAAAAAAAAAAAAAAATTATTTTTGTTACTTATTTATCTGATGCTGCTAGCAAGCACTGGCAAAGCCAATACCTCTAGCTTGCGTTAGGCATATCTCTTTTGAGACATGTCTGGACACAAAAATATAAAACTCACAGAGGAGCACCTAAATACTAGTAGTTTTCTTGCAGTGTGAAGCACAGCATGTTAGCCCATTTTTAGTATTTAATTTTAAAACCTTACCATTAATTACATAGGTTGCACCACTCGACAATGATCCTAGTTATGCTTTTTTGGACATGCCATTTTTAGAGGACCCCTCACCCCCACCTTTATCATCCCACTTCAAACACTGCCTAGGGGTGAAGAGAACTGGCTGAAAGCCTGTATAAGTAAGTTTATTATGCATATAATTTTAGTAAAATCAAAAGGTCTTAGCTAAGGCCCGACCTAAAAAGGATCTTTTGCACAGATTCCAGCACTAACATGCACAGTTAGCATAGTACATTATCTAAAGGGATTCATTTGATAGAGCCACCCCTAGGTCCTATCCCTCTGGGCAACAGGGAGAAGCCTCGGTGTGCCAATGTAATGTACGCCAGTGTGACCCAGAAACAGCTCAAGAAACTACAGAACGTCCAAAATGCCACAGCCAGGCTGGTCCTCGACATACCTGGCCACAACCACATAATACAACATCTCCAACAACTGCCCTGGCTCCCTATCAACAAGAGAATCACCTTCAACTATTCACACATGCCCACAAAGCTCTCTGCGATGCAGGACCGGAATATCTAAACCACCGCCCCACCTTCCAAACAGCCGCCAGGCAACTCCGTCCGCCCAGCTCGCCCGGGCCTCCGTCCCATGGATACACAAGACCAGAACCGGAGGAAGATCCTTCTCCTACCTCGACATCAAGACCTGGAACACAATGCCCCTTCACCTCAGGCAATCCACATTGTTGACACAGTTCAGGAAGATCTTCAAGACCTGGCTCTCCGACTGATCCCCCAAACCCTGACGGATCAGCAGCCCCCTCCATTCAGTGCCTTGTGACCCTCATGTGTGAGTAGCCATGCTTTACAAACCACTAATTGATTGATTGATTGATTGAATGGCCAAACATTCACACTCCTGTAAAACAATACGTGGGCTGCTAAAAACTGCGCAGCCTATCAAAATGACAGCCCTGCATGTGTGGAGTTGCTTTGAAAATAAAACATCTGAATGCACCTCTGTTCCTGTGCCAAGCTTCGGTGTGCTTTCGAGTGCCTCTCCTGCAGCACTCATCTGACATCATGATAAAAACGCTGCAGGTATGACATCATTAGCATTGCCAGTGCTGATCTCCAAAAGGGGAGCCTTTAGCTAAGATATTCCTTGGACCTAGATGCATGTGGATAATGCTAACGCTGCATGCAATGGCAGTCTGATCTTTGATCAGACTGCCATATCTTCTTGTGGATGTTTTTTTAATTAGCTTATTCTCCTACGTATGGTTTCAGTACATCGCATCGAAGTAGGTATTCCAAAATATAACAATAATTAAGACATATAATGGGAACATTGACACTTGGAGACATATAACATTATTTAAATCTATAGTGTCCGGGATTCACTTTTATAGTGGAAAAAAAATAAGTAGATATTCAAGAAGAAGAAACTATTTGATTACATACCTCATTTTACCACTAAATGGTACCCCAGTTGAACCTATGACAATTCTCAGATCACAGTAGCTATAGTTATGTTTGGTGTGTCTTCTACTTATACCATGGGAATGATGCACGGTGAAGCAAGAAACAAGGCCATCAGGACTGATACCTGTACGTTTTTGGAGATTAATCAGAAGAATTAGTGCATCCCATGGTGGTCTGGGAGACGTTGAAGGCTTTCTTGAGGGGTATGATTATGTCATAGAGTAGATTGGAAAGAAAACAAAAAAAGATGAGATTTTGCTCAAGATGAAACAATCCAAGCATCATTATTTTGAGTTTTTTGTGCAGAAGCTGTTTGCTAAGTTGTCGATATTCAGGGGCATATTTATGGACTATAGGTGCATGGCATTGCACTGCATCACTGTTAGAGGGCAGGAATGCACTGTATGTAAGGCATAGAGTGCATTCCTGACTTTTTCTACTGCGATGGTGCCCTTTTGGCAGCCTAGTACCAATGCACCCTTGCACCATGGTACAAGGGTGTCTGCATTGCGTTCAGGATTGTTTTTGTGCAGGAAGGGGCACCTGAATTTAACACATCTGCTTGAGAATGGGTTTGCGCACCTGCAGGAGTTGTTTACATGACCCAACAGCATTCCTTTTCCCCCCTTTTTCATCCCTATTAAAAGCAAGGGTTGTTAACTTGTAATTTATACATAGGGCAGTGGCCCATTGGACTAGGGTACTCACTCTAATTTCAGAACTGTTTGACCATGCATATTCCTAATGCGCTGCTGGAGATATTGCAGTTTATTAGGTATTCAACTGGACCCCGAACATACACCCAAGTTCATCCAATACCATAAGGAATTTTAAACCAGTAAGAGCCTCAACCGGTTTCTCTAACATCACTGACCACCAGAACCTATATCATTTTTGGACCTGTTTTTTTGGTACCTGAAAATGATTTATTCATAGAGTTTGAATCCCAATTCAGTTTTTGTGACAGTGTTTTGGGTGTCTAATAAATGTTTGAAAAACGTTCAGCTGTGTGGACCAAAGCCTCCTAGGTTATCCCACTTTCGCCAAGATGATTTGAGATAGTGGGGCAAAACACTGAGGTATTTCAGCATACTTGAAGCTTTGCAACATTCTGCCTAGCTCTTTAGTTCAATTAAAAGAAGGCTCAAACAAAGCCTTCAATAAAGTAGTGAGACCTGAGTGGTCCAGAGGTTACAGAGAATTTCCAAAGATGCTTAACAGGATGGTATTCCCCATAGGAGCTGATGGTATTTCAATTATAGAGCCTTGTTGTATAAAAAAAGTTTTTAAGTTGTACCTAAGAATGGGCTAGAGTATGTTGGTTTCTTTTCTTTGTCAGCATTTTAAATGCCCTATATTTCCAATAGCTTAAGAAAGATAAAATATTTTTTTTACGTGACAAACATTATCTTAGTTCTAAACATACTACTACCTCCCAGACAAAGCACAAGATTTAGAGTGCGATGAATGGGATACTCTGTCAAAACCTGGGCTGGATTGGGAATCCAAACTAGCCCTGACAATTATGTGTCGGACCTGCCTCCGGGGAGGGGGGGAGCTGTAGGAAAAAGCAGCTGCTGAGCTTTTGTCACAGGGGGCCGATTTTGCAGCAGTGCTGCAATACCGGCCCCAGTAACAAAAATGCCCTAAATCTCGACTGCTCAATATAGCTACCATAGGAGAGCCAAATCCATTAAATGGTTACATTGTTTATTCAGTTAAAAGGCAATAGTCTCTGAGGTTTTGAGACGTCATAGGAACTGCCCTGTAACTAAGGACTGCCCGAGCACCATGCTTTACATAGGCAAGCATTCGCAGGTAGTCAGTATCTGCACTTCTTGAATTTGAAAGGTGAGTGCCTGCACTTTTAATAAGAAAGTAACTGCACTTCTCGGTAGCAAACAGGTGCTCTGGAGTAAAGAGTACCTACCCTTATGTATTTTTCATTTCAAACACTGGCCAGCAGCCGGAGAAAATCCTCCATAGTAGGTCATTGTTACCCCTTGCAAAACTTTGTATCCTTCGGTGACTTTTCTCTGTTGTTCCTTCTGTCTCTCTCCATCTTTATTCAAATCAGGCTTTAATTTACTTTTCATTTTGACTAAATTGAAACGCTCTTTTCATCGCAGCAGAGTAAATCGCACCCTGGTGCAGCAGCTGAGAAAATAGAAAATGTGTTTCTCATAAAGAAGCAATTTTGAGGCAGAACTCGTCTGAGCTGCAATGTACCCAGCAGCCTTAAATCTCCGGGACGTGATCAATTGGAAGGCTACTAATTACGTGGCGGCTTTCTTTTTGAGAGTCAGTCAGCAATTTAAAGAAACAGCGCTAAAAAAAAAGTGGGCCTTTTAAATACACAGTTGACAGTTAACCCAAGCAAAGCAAAAGATCTAAATGGAGAGTGATGTATTACAATGTCGGATTTCTCACTTTACCAAAGGGTGTGATTTTGGCCATAAACTCAGTGCTTAGTGCCAGGGCTCTGACCAGGAGGCCACAGCAGCTTGCACCACCCATGACCCCTGTCATCGGTGCCAAAACAACCACTAACCGTCTCTCTCACATGTAAATGCGACAGTTCAGATTATTCTAGGTCCCCAAAGCTAAAGGAATGGCTGGGGAGGCAGGTATTATGTATATTGTTTTCCTAAACAACTGTTAATCTGCTGATCTCTAAATTACATGAGCAGCGCCACCTTGTGGCAGACTGCCCTAAGTGTGGTGTTGACAATTAAGGTCCCGGTGCCAAGCACCGGAAACCAATTAAGTGCCGGTGCTCAGCACCGGAAAGCTCCTGCTCAAATTAAGCACTGCATAAACTCAACTCCCTCCC
Organism: Triturus cristatus; assembly: GCF_964204655.1. Taxonomy (NCBI): domain Eukaryota; kingdom Metazoa; phylum Chordata; class Amphibia; order Caudata; family Salamandridae; genus Triturus; species Triturus cristatus. Next base: position 144,498,723 of record NC_140584.1, read on the forward strand.
TACCACTCCGTTCCCTCCTCTCCTAAAATATGAAATGTTACGACGCTGACTTGAGCCTTTTGGTACAATCCCAAAATTTACAATAGCTAGTTGCTGTTTTAAGTCAGTCATTGTTCTGACAGCTAAGGTACCCAGACCTGGGTGGCTTTGAAGGGTCAAAATAAAGGCAATACATGTCAATGCAAACATTTGTATCATAACAAAACAAGGCCGTAAACCAGAAGGTGTCCAACAACGTGCCTCTGGTTTCAGGCTAGATATTCATGTTATCTATAAAAGAGACATTCTTTCCTGGACCTAAATTGGACGCCCCTTATTAAGATTGTCATTGTATACGTTAAAAATGAACCTGTTGGAGGCATCGAGCTTGTACCCAGCCATCTCTTCACTTCGGCCTATAATCTTGATAAAATGAGAAAAAACACACTGGGATGAAAGAATATGTACTTCATTTTCAAAACATTTAGGGCTACATATATCAAAAATTCATTTTGCATTCTCTAAATAGATAATTTTAGCTAATCACTATTTACGGAATGCAAAATGGTATGTAAGAAAATAGTGATGACCTAATAGCGGTTCCTAAAGACTCGAAATCGTAATTAGGTCATCACTATTATGTAATACTACTCCATTTGTTCCTATGGGCCTAAAGGCAAATGGTGCAAATGGTTTAGCAGTGCCTACTTTGCGATTACCTTGTTGGTAATCGCAAACTACAATGGCGATGTTGTCGAAGCGATGCTTCGTGCTTTCATTAGCGGTGCTCTCTGTTTTGGTGCAGGCACCGGTGTCGATTATGTCGTACATCAATGTCGTTAGTGAGGCCGGGGCTGCGATGTCATCACAGTCGATGCATCATGCTCCTCATGAGCGGTGACCATGGCTTTGATGCAAGTAGCATCGTTGGGGACGGCGTCAGGTTTGATTTTCTGGAGGTTACAGCACAACCACTCAGTTTCAAAGGCCCAGGACTGGTTTTGGCACTCCTTGGCAACGCAGGACTCCAAGCAGAAGAGACTCATGGATGGTAACAAGATGTGGATTAAGTCTGTGATATTCCTAAGACTTCCAACAGGGAGCAAGTTCAACTCAAGCCCTTGGAGAAACTTGGAAAGCAGGATTTAGAAAGTAAAGTCCAGTCCTTTTACTGCCCAAAATAGAAGCAGCAGGCATCAGGCCAACACAGGAATTCAAACAACAAAGTGGTAGTCCCTCCTGACAGCAACACAGCTGTTCTTCCTGGCAGAATATACTCAGTCCAAAAGTGTTCTGGTGTGAGAGTGTCAGAGGTTCAATACTTATATCCCTTTTTGCTTTTGAAGTAGACAACCTTCAAAGGAAAGTCTTTGTAGTGCATATGACCCTGCCTTTCACTGACCTGGCTCCAGACACATTTCAGGGAGGGAAGACAGCTTTATGTGAGGATAGGCACAGCCGTATTCAGGTGTCAGGGACAACTCCTCCCACCACTCTAAATAAGGAAGGCTCATCAGCTGGTGATGGTCGATCAGGATAACCAAGGCACACCTCAGCTCCCTATGTATCAAGGTCAAGGTCAAGGTACTTATAGAGCGCACTGTCACCAGACGGCCACCTTGCGGTGTCGCCTTTTGCGGTTTCCTGGCGCTGATACTCATACCGCTGTGGAACCCCTCCTGGCTTTCCCTGTGAAGTGTTCACTCCTGGGCACCCCCAGGGTGAAGCCAGGCATCCTTAGCGCTGTTGGGGCCAGTGTGGAGGCTAAGCAAGCTATTGCCCAGAGTTGCAGCGTGGGGCCCGTGATTAGAATAGGCACCGAGGCGAGAATAGACAGGTCCGAGGAAATTGAGCCCGAGCCCCGCCGAGGCGGGAATCGAACCCTGGTCCCTGGCCAGAACTCTGCTTCAGGGTCTGCCGCTCTAACCATTGAGCCACACTCCTCCTAATGTATGACAGTTTAGTGTGAATGCACAACAGCCCAACTGTCATCCTCACCCAGACATGGATTCTACAGGCATGCAGAGGCACAGAATGGTTATGCAAGAAAATGCCCACTTTCTAAATGTGGCATTTTCAAACCCGCAATTTAAAAACCAATTTCACCAAAAGATGTATTATTAAATTATGACTTCAGAAACCCCAAACTCCAAATCTCAATCTAATCCCAATTGGAAATTACACTTAAAAATTATTTTCAAGGCAATCCCCAAGTTACCCTATGGGAGAGATAGTCCTTACAATAGTCAAAATGAAATTAACAGCATTTCACTATCAGGACATATAAACACACCGGTACATGCCCTACCTTTTAAATACAATGCACCATGCCCCTAGGGCAGACTTTGGGCATACCTTAGAGGTGCCTTACATGTAATAAAAGGGAAGATTTGGGCCTGGCAAGTGGGTGCACTTGCCAAGACACAATGGCACTTTAAAACTGCATACACAGACACTGCAGTGGTAAGTCTGAGACAGGTTTTCAAGGCTACTTATGTGGGTGGCAGAATCAGGGCTGCAGGCCCACCAGTAGCATTTGATTTACAGTTCCAAGGCACCCATGGTGCACTTTACTAGGGACTTACTAGTAATTCAGATATGCCAGTCATGGATAAACCAATGACCAATGCAAATTACACACGGAGTACCTGCACTTTAGCACAGGTTAACAGTGGTAAAGTGCCCAGAGTCCTAGAACCAAGAAAAACAAGTCACAAAAAAAGGACGAAGAAAGAAAAAAGATTTGGGGATAACCCTGCAAAAAGGGCCAGGTCCAACACTTAACTTATGTGTGCACTTACCTGTTGAGGGGACGTGATTGCCTTCCAGAGTACATTGTTGGAAGTGACTTCAGCTGGTCAGATTCCTATTCTACAGTCAATGTGCCATACCTTTGCTTGGGTTTTAGGGGAGTAGGAATTTTTGTGCATTGCATGCCCTATGGCCCGCTTCCTGACGATGCGTCACTTTTCCAAAAAGTCATAAATATCGCTGGGTCAGTTTTGTGGGGAATTTTACATCGGAATGTCTGCCTTGCATATATTAATTCTAATTCAACGTGGACGATTCCGACAAAGGTAAAAAAAGATGCAGGCCAATGAAAACTAACACATCTGCCTAGATGCATCACCTTGTAAATATGGAATGAAGAAAGCGCCACCGGTGTGTTAAAACAATGAATCAACAGTGACCCAAGATCCTTGTAATTGAGCCACCAAGGTCTTTTTATCAGTTTGCTGAAAGGATGGTGGTGTGATCATGTATTATAAAGAATAAAGTAACCCCTTACATCCCGTATACGGATATTGCAAATTAATGAAGCTGCATTAATTTATTACCTTTATGCTCATATCTCTAGTCTCAGTATATAAGTTGGGAACTTGAGGAGGGTAAGGATTTGGGACCGAACGGAGGAACAAGGAGTTGCAGGTGGGGATAGAGACTGTCCAGTTTGGCAATTGCTAAATCCCATACATTTACACTATTGAAGTTATTTAAGGACTTATTGTTGGTTCTACTAAAGTTGCCTCAGTTTCATGTCTGATATTCGCAGACATACATTTTTAAAACCGCCTAGGGTCTTTTTTCTGCTGATGTGTTTTTTCTCCTCCATATTAATAAAGTAAGCGAAGAGTTGAACAAGAGGGAGCTGTCTTGCTCCAGAATTGTCTGATTTGCTTTCATAGAACACCTGCATTAATTAGCCCACAGATACGCCTAATTATGGTGTTTGTTGATCTCATGCCTGACTGCTTTCCCCTCATGGCATTTTCCAAATGTTGTCTGCACTGCATTTCCTTAATCTTTGCCTGCTGAAGATATCTCTCTCTCGATTACAATATTTCACATCCTAATGCAGCTAAATGACTACTGCACCATTTTGGATTCTGTTTCAATTAATGCCTGGAGAATGTGCGTGGATATGAATAATGTTCCCAACGCTAATATGTCCCCATAAAACTTTAAGAGACTAAAATGAGCAAAACAATTAATAAATAGTGAATAATGTGAGAGTAGCTTGTGCAATGAATTTTAAGGATTTGAGTGGCTTATCATGATAGAATTCCAAGTCAAGTCAAGTCAAAAAGCTTTATTTCGATCAGAATTATCATAAACGCATATACAAGAAAAGCATGATAAAAATAGGAGTTCATTAGGGAACAAATTTTACAGCAGATTCCTGATAGTAGCTTAATGGCTGGTTTAAAAAGACATATTAAAAATACAAATTTAAAACTGTGATTTAAAAGACATATAAAAAAACAATTCATTATATCAACTAGTGCAGTTATTAAGTTTGTTTCTGATAATCCAGGACCAGCCCAGGAATTTTGCCACAGCACAAACTAACACCAAACTTGTGTCAGAACGAAGAATACGTAAGGCAACTCGATAGTTCGAAATGCCCAGGAGACGACAGGCAGGGGCTAACCATCGTTTTCTTGGATTACTATACACTGGGCATTCAAACATAATGTGCGCTATACTTTCTACTTTTTCGGGGCATATCAGGCAAGTGGCAGGGGTCTGATAGGGAGGCTTCCATTTGCTAGTAAATTCGCGAGTAGGGAGGGTCTCAAGTCTGAATTGGAAATACAATGCTCTGTCCCTAGGTTTTGATATAAACTCAAGGAAGGGCTCTAAGTTAACTGTCTGCTTGAAGGTATAATAAGCTTCAGTTAGTCTTCCAGGATTTGAGCTACTAAGATCCCGATTGTCAATCCAAGCCCAATAAGCTTTTTTGAGATCGACCTTGCTCACAGGGGCTCCGTGTTCCCAAAGGTCGTTGAGACCAAGCTGGGTAAGAGATTTTTTAATATTACGTAGCCAGCTTATTTTTTGGGAGCCAGATGTATTCATTATTTCTCGCAGGCCCTCAGTATATTTTTTCAACTCCGGGGTACGCCATAAGCGAGCCCAAAATAACAGGGGGCGTAGCCTAGCGATGTCTTTAAATGAACGCCTACCCAAGTCACTAAAAAAAGGTTTCAAAGGAGTACCCCTGGGCATTGATACTAGTTCTCTTAGGAATTTATTCTCGGACAAAGTAAGTTCATCTGTGTTTTCGAACCCCCACAGTTCGGCTCCATACATAGCCGAACCTAATGCTTTGGCCTGATAGATCATTAATGCGGGAGTAATTGGCTTGCTCCTCGAGGATCGATGTTCTTTAGCAATTACCCCCGCAGCCCGCTTATGATTAAGCAGCATTTTATGGATGTGGGGCTTCCAGCTCATATTGTCAGAGATCCTAATACCTAGATAGTCGAATAATTTGACATATTCTAGGGGGACTCCATCAGAGAAAATAGATACACTAGATGATTTACGAGATTTAAAAGAGAGGAGCTTAGTTTTTGATGTATTAATGACCAAACCTCTCATTGAGCAAAACAAGTAAAATCTGTCTAAAAGCTTCTGTAACCCTGCTGGTGTCTTAGACAATAGCAGGGTATCGTCGGCAAATAAAAGAGTGGGGACTTTTTCCCCCGCCAAAACAGGTGCGTCCGCCGGGACTTCTAGCAGAAATTTCACCACTCCGTTCACAAAAAGGGAAAAAAGAGTGGGCGCTAGTACACAGCCCTGGCGGACTCCTCTGCTGACTGGGATCTTATCAGTACGCTGTGCTTGACTACCCCATCTCACCCTGGCAAAATTCCCCTCATGAAGGCGTACCAGGAGGTCGAGGATATAAGGCGGAAGACCCAAATCGTAAAGGACAGACCATAGACGGTCACGGGGGACCAGGTCGAAGGCCGACTTCAGATCGATAAAGGCTAGGTGGAGATTGCCCTTACCAATCTGAACAGTTTTCCAGTATAACAATAGGAGCCTAAAGACCTGGTCAATCGTGCCCGTGAACGGCCTGAACCCAGCCTGATAGTGTGATAAGATGTCATTGTCAGTGACCCATAATAGAATTCGCTCCAGCAGGACCCTGCCAACCACCTTCTGACTAACGTCAATAAGGCTTATAGGCCGGTAGTTAGCAGGGTCCTCCCTGGAGCCCTTCTTAAATATGGGTATGACCTCCGCCCCCCTCCAAGACTCGGGGATAGGTAGTCCCTTAAGAAGGGCATTAAGTAGGATGGTAAAATAGACAGCCCAAGATTTGGGGTCAGAGCGGAACAAGTCTCCAGGTAGGCCATCTGGGCCTGCAGCTTTAGCTGGGACCAATCTATTAATAGCAGACATGACTTCTGTTTCAGTAAAGGGATCATTGTCAGGCGGGGTTAGGTCTGTGGAAACAATAGCAGAAAAAGCACCGGTACTTTGTGCACTGTCATCCGAGTAAAGTGTCGAAAAATGGATAAACCACTCGTAGTTGGTAATATGGTTAGGAATTGTATCAGGTTCTTGACCTTGGGAGAATCTACAAAGGTTCCAAAATGTGGTCCCATCCCTTGCTAGGCTGGCATCTTTTAAGGCCAGCCAGTGAGATTCTTCCCATGTACGCTTTGCGTTGTCTACAGCCTTCCTATATGTAGACCTAGCATTCTTGATTAGGATGCAATCCTTAGTTTTAATAGCAGATACAAGCATTTTTCTGCTGGATCTGCACTCAGAATTGAACCAAGAACCGGGTGTTTTGTGTTTGTGGGAGTTGTTAGAGGAAAGAGATATAAAAAGAGACCCAATTGACTCAATGGTGTCTGCATGGATAGACACGGCCCTTGATTTCTCGTTAGCATCTTCACAAGCTTGCCTAAGTTCAGCCGTTTTTAATAGCAGTATTTCTTTAATAGTGGACAGTTTTTGGGTGTCAACTGCAACGTTGGGCCATTTGAGATATCTTTTACAATTAGATGGAATAACATCTCTTGTAAGCAAAGTCGGACGATGATCAGAGGTTGATTGATCAGGGGTCCATGGGCTCTTTAGAGTCAGGCAAAGGGGGTTATGGTCACTGTCGATGGTAGGGACAATAACCATATCCACTGCATAATGCCAGAGTCTTCGGTCGATTAGGATGTAGTCGATTCTTGATGGGCTAGAGATTCTATTAAATGTAGAAGCTGCATGGAGGTCGGAAGGAAGTCGACCATTAGCAGCTCTCAGCCCATATTCCATAACCAGAGCATTCAATTGAATTACCACTGGTGACCATCTCGTTACTGGGGGGACAGAAAGGGAGGGTATACCCCACCTAGTGTCTTCCTCTGCAACATCCAAGATATCTTCGGTGGCAAGGGGTTCAAAAGTACAATTCAGGTCTCCGGCAGCCAGAATAAATGAATTCGGAGGGCAAGAGGAAAATTCCTCTTCTAAGATAGTAACAGTAGGGGACTTGGATCCTCCTTGGGTACCCCTAATGTAGATGTTAAAAAGCTCAATAGTTGGCCCCCCTTTCAACCCATTCAGGGTTAAGTGCAGCACGTCTGGAGACGGACATTGTACATGTCTAACTCTACAGGAAAGGGCTATATTAATCCATATTATGAGTCCCCCCGAGGGGCGTCCACGGCCAATAGTGACCGCAGGGACGCAATAGCATGAAAAACCTGATTTAAATAAGGGTGTGACACTCCAGGTCTCTTGAAATGTACAGACATCGAACGTGGCTATAAACCTATTCCATTCGGGGAGTGAAAGTTTAGCTTTCAGACCCGCAATGTTCCACGAGATAATTTTAAGAGTCGTATTTGGTACTGAAGAGGGGGAAATGGCGGGGTCCAATGAGATCAAAGTTGGAACAACCCTTGTTAGTGCGCCTTCCCCCCTGTCCCCATTGAGAATGGTGGAGGATGATGTTAAGGGGGTCAATCTATGGTTGGGGATAAGAGCAACTTGAGTTGCTTCAGTAGGAGGTGGGGACGTGTGGGACACAGTTGTTAGTCAGTCAATTTGTCCAAGTAAGGATGTTCCCTCGAGCCTTTGATAGGGCAACCCGCTTCTCCACCCCACAGGGGCATGGCTCAATGTAGAAGGATGTTTAAACTGAATGGAAGAAGAGTCAGAGGAGGAAGATCTATACTCTAGTGCAATAAGGCCCTCAGCTAAATAGTGGTTAGCTAAAGTCAATTCAATCGTGTCCGTTAGGGAATTATTGGATCTTAGTCTGCGAGCCCTCAGGAGGTCATCTCTGATAACAGATCGACAACCTCTAGTGTGGCGGATCCAATGCGTAACTTTGTTCTTTAAGGATTCTTCACACTCATACCTATTACTCTTGGGGACTCCCACCATATGGACAATGGGCTGGGAATTGGCCCTATGATTTTGCACTACGGGGGGTTTACAGAGTGAGTTGGGGGCTGCAGATTTTGAAGAAAGATGACACTGATTAATTGTAACATTGTCATGCAACGTTGAGTGCATTCTTTTGTTAGAGGTGGATAAGCCAGTCCCAGCTCTGGTAGATGGTATAGAGTTTAATCTGGCTTGGTAAGGTGGGACTGGCGGTTGAATGGGCGTGGTTATACTAGAGTCAGTAATGGTAAGGGAAGAAGTGCATGGTGAATGGGGGTAATGAGCAATGCTTGTTGGTACAATTGATGGTTGCGAAGGCTGTATAAGGGGTCTTTTCACTTCTAATAATAATTCCTTAACTAGCACTTTTAGGTCACTAATTTCGAGTTTCAGTGCATTAATGGTTTCCATAAGTAGGCCCGGCGCTGGGTCTGCAACTGTCACCCATTGATAGAATTCCCTGGGCAATGGATTCTCGGAACTCCTGCATAAGCTTGTAGGTTCAGTTTCATGCTAGACTGCATCCGACATTGCTGAGTGTGATATTTCTTCTCAACAGCGAGATATCACATACTACATCATCCCATGAAGGTGTGTACTGCATCGATGGAATGTAAACCACTCTATTCTCCAGCGGGGAACAACCTTTACAACGCAACTTTTACAACGCACTACACTTACAACGCATTTTTTACAACGCATTCCATTACAACGCCTACCATTACAACGCATAATATTACACTACACTATCCAACACTTACCCTACTGTTGCACCCCCTGGAGTTAGAATAGTAATTTTTACCCCTATACTATCCAACACTTACCCTACTGTTGCACCCCCTGGAGTTAGAATAGTAATTTTTACCCCTATACTATCCAACACTTACCCTACTGTTGCACCCCCTGGAGTTAGAATAGTAATTTTTACCCCTATACTATCCAACACTTACCCTACTGTTGCACTCCCTGGAGTTAGAATAGTAATTTTTACCCCTATACTATCCAACACTTACCCTACTGTTGCACCCCCTGGAGTTAGAATAGTAATTTTTACCCCTATACTATCCAACACTTACCCTACTGTTGCACCCCCTGGAGTTAGAATAGTAATTTTTACCCCTATACTATCCAACACTTACCCTACTGTTGCACCCCCTGGAGTTAGAATAGTAATTTTTACCCCTATACTATCCAACACTTACCCTACTGTTGCACCCCCTGGAGTTAGAATAGTAATTTTTACCCCTATACTATCCAACACTTACCCTACTGTTGCACCCCCTGGAGTTAGAATAGTAATTTTTACCCCTATACTATCCAACACTTACCCTACTGTTGCACCCCCTGGAGTTAGAAAAGTAATTTTTACCCCTATACTATCTAATACTTACCTTAAATGCAATTTACTATTATGCGTTGTAATGGTATGCGTTGTAAAGGTAGTTTTTAAAAATGCGTTGTAGTGTCATGCGTTGTAAGTGTAGTGCGTTGTAATGGATTTTGCGTTGTAAAAAATGCGTTGTAAGTGCATGCGTTGTAAAAGTGTGCGTTGTAACGACATACATCCTTCTCCAGCGCATGCAGTGCAAATGATTTGTGCAGAAATAGGTTTCAGATGATGAGGAGCAGAGCGAAAATGTTTGTAGAAGAACTAGGCAGTGAAAGAATGATTTTCCTTATTTTTTTTGCATCAAAAGCATGCAGAGGTAAGCTTATTAACCCTCGACAGCCGCAGGTAAGAGTGGGGGGGAGGAACTCGTGCCTCCCTTGGAGGACCGCACCCCCTGCCCCTCCCTTGCTACGCCACTTTTATTAACATGTGACTCAAACAAGAGCTTGTTAGCAAAATAATGCCTAGAATACATGCACCAGGTCTGCGTACAGGACAGGCACCTAAAGAGCCAGGCCACTAGTTGAGGTCCAGATGGAAGCGGTGCCAAAGGCGTAGACCTCAGTCTTGTCTGCTTTTAGTTTAAGTGAGTTGTCCGTCATCCAACTTTTTACTGACAAAGAGAGCCTTTGAATAGGTCTAAAGGGAACCAAGGGCTCCATCAAATTTTAGGATGATCACAGAATCAGTTGCATAGACATAAAACTAGAAACGGTAAGCTAAAATAAGAGTAGTAAGTGGAGCTACATAGATGTTAAAAAGCATATGGCTGAAAGACGATCCCTGTGGAGACCCACAATTGTTGGCTTTAAAAGTGGATTGAGCCAGCATGACTGTTTGAGAGGGCATGTGCAAAAAAAGGTAAATCAGCTGTGGACAGTGGCGTTTACACCTACATCATTAACTTTATCCAAGAGAATGTCATGAAACACCATGCCTGCCAACTCACGCAGTGTCACCGTGTGACACACTGTATCCTCAACCATCACACGGTCTCCCAGTGAGGAGTTGATATCACACTGTGGCAGTGAAAACAAATTGAAAACCATTGTAAATAGTGGTTTTCCAGCTCATTTTCTGAGGCTTTCAACTGCCGATGTCCATTAGGGGTGTGAAAACACTCCAGGGCATCGATCCCAGGCTCATCAAGCTTTTTTTCTGTTTTTGGAAGGAGGGGGCTTGGGGACAGGGTGGAGTTCAAAAGTGCCTCTTACTTCTCTGCACGAGGGGCCACCCCCTCCTCACATGGTGCGATTGTTGTTCAAGTTGGCAGCATATCAAATGCTGCAGATAGATCTAGAAGGATGAGGGTGGCTGAGTCGCTCTCATATAGAGTCATCCTGCTGCCATTACTAGCAGCAGATAATATGGCTTTAGTACTCAAACTCGGGCAGAAACCCAACTGAAAGGCACTGAGGAGGGAGAGTTCTGCATTTCAATTAGACAGTTGGGGTTAACAGCTTTCAACAATGTTGTCAGCCAGCAGGAGTAGTGACATTGAGCGGTGGATGGATGGAACAGCAGGATCTAGGGAAAAGTAATGATTAGAGCTATTTTTTTTTAATTCATTGCCGTACTGGAAGAAAGAGAGATGCTGCAGAGAGATGTCAGAGAAGGGGCAAGTGATCTTAAACGGGCAAGGGTCCAGCAGCTAGCCGGAGGAAATACAAATAAGCTTCGAAATAACATCATCATGATTTCCCGGGGCAAAACACCTCATGAAAAGATCAGGGAATGAGGGAACTAGAATTCATTAAGAGGGTCAGTGGTAAACCTGAAAGATTGCCATGGAACTGGACCCCATAGCTTTGCATTTGTCACCTCAGTCCACAGCATTAAAGTGTGGCTAAATTGATGTTCCAAACATTACCCCCCTGTTTTCCTACAGCAGGGAAAAGTCAGAATGTAGTAATCCTTACAATGGAGTTTTGCTTTCTCAGTTCCCTGCTTACGCCAAAGTACCTGAAGCTCTTGGTTCTTTCATCTTAGAGTACTCGAGTACCCCCGCTCATTTGGACAGTAGCGGTCCGTGGAGGGAGTTTGGTGGGGCAGTGAGGTGGGGCGGGGGAGGGGCAGCGTGGGGAAATGTAAACACCAGAATATGGATAAATGGAGGTAAGTACACATTTAAATAAATAAAACGAATTTCGTTGCGCGCGCTGCATCGCCTTTTGCGATGCAGCGCATGCAGAGGAATTTGTTTTATTTATTTAAATGTGTACTTACCTCCGTTCATCCATATTCCGGTGTTTACATTTCCCCACCATGCCCCTCCCCCGCCCTGCCTCACTGCCTCACCGAACTCCCTCCACGGACCGCTACTGCATTTGGAGGCTAGGTGGGAGATTGCATGGGGTGATCAATGGTAACCAACCAAAGAGGACACACTGAACTCTGCAACCCATATGGGCAGAGCTATGTGAGATGCGCAAATCACTCTTCAGTTGTTGGTAACAACTCACGTTTTTTTTTACCTGATGGACTATACACACATTCGTTAGACATCAGAGTTACGTCTCTGATGACACAGTACTGCTCTTTCGAAAAGCCAGATCAGGGCTCTCACTTTTTCGGGGTTCAGCGAGTCAGTCTAGGATTGGATTGATCTTCTTGGCCATAAGTAAAACCTGCCACATATAGAGCAATGTTGTGTTTTGTGAGTTCAAAGGAAATGACTGCATAATGTGGGAGAGTACCATGTTCAGTCAGGCGAAGGATTACTATGTAATACCTCTTGTGTGGTTGGGACAGATGGGGATAATTTTACAGCAATAACTAAAGATTTTTAAAAAGGGCCATCTGCTTCAGAGGAAGCGCCCATACAGTCCTTCCTTCACATCCCATTGCAAGTTAAGACACAGATGTCATTTGCAAGTGTTGCCCACAATGGCTGGGATTATGATACTTGCACAAGAAGTCTGAGAACAATCAACTTTCATCTTGCCTGGGAACGTGGATCCAGAACAGCAATACCTTGGGAATCCTTTTCAATTTGAATTTCCTTTTTATCTCTCAAGAACACTGAACAGATTTCTTACCTTTGCAAACTTCTCCCTGTTCCTTGAATGCGCCACTGACTTGAGCTGGCAAGAGCCCTGTTGATGGCATGTCTTGGTCACTGTGACAGCTACAGCACAAGACAGAAGAATATCACTAATGTGCTACAAACACCTCAAAGTCAAACTGACAGAATGTGCCTGAACGATGGAAGAAGACGTCAGGCCTACCCTGATAGCTCTTCATTGGCTCCCTATGGAGGCGAGAGTTAAATTTAAGGGTCTCAGTACAATACACAGGAGAATGCCTAGCACCCCTTTTTCAACACCATTCCCATCAAGGAGGTCTAGCAACAGGGGAGGCTCCTCCGTTATGGCGGAGGAGCGTCGCCCCCGCTGAAAGCCAGCAGAGGCAACCAACAAAAATAAAATGATAAAAAAACATTTTTACTATCATTTGCTGGTTGTCCTACAGGCTGCGAGCCAAGGAAGGGGCAGGCCGTTCATGCCATTCATCCTGACTCTGCAGCTGAAGCACAAGGGAAGGGGATGGAGTGGTGGGCATTACCAAGTACGCATGATTGTTTGGTCGGCCCTCTGAGGCCGGCCAAACCATCATGCGCATTTAGCCTTTCTAAACCTAGCTGTGTGGTACAGCTGGTGGAGAAACCAACACAGGCTCCGAGTAATCTTGTAATAAATTGTAATAGCATTCCCAGCATGTAAGCAGCACTGGGATTGGGAGCTGGGAGCCTGCGCAGTGTGCAGAAGACTTCTGACAAAGTTGCGACGATCGGGAGCAAGGCGGCCGTCGGAGCAGATAAGTATAACTTTAATATTTATAATTCTCTTTTATTTCGATTGCATTCTCCCTCCATCACCCCACCACTTCACAGTACCAGCAGCCCATTCTGTCTAGCAATGATACAAGGAGAGCTTAGGAGGAGAGGGAGGCCTAAGTATCTATAACTACGGGTTCAACTTACTGATAAGTAGGGGAGAGGAGTTGGCCTAATGGCTAGGGCGGTCGACCTGGAATCTGGAAGCTGGGTTTGAGTCTCGGCAATGACGCTGAACATCCTGTGATTCTGGGCAAATCACTTAATCTCCTGTGCCTAACAAAAGTGAATGTGTCCTAATGTAACGCAACGGGTGCTATGTAAAGCGCTCCGATACCCATTCGGGTCAAGTTCGCGCTATATAAAACTCTCAAAAAAATAAATAAGTTTAAGGAGAACGTTCTGAAAATGACCCCACCACCCCAGTATAACATTCAAAATGAAGATATTAAGCAAATTAAGAGATTCTGAGGGTTTCAATAATCATTGGGATACAATGTAGTCATTGTTGAAAATATTACGTGGAAAAGGTGCTGTGCAAAACGGTCTGGTGTAGTCAATGTTAGAACATGGCACTTTTTCCTTGACACTTTAACCAACTTCTGAGAGAATGCAACATGGTACCATTTTCAAGTTACAGCACTGGTGAATCATGTAAGGGGTACTTTTTTTGCAATTGCTGGATTCCCTGACATTATAGCAGCTATAGGTTACACACATGCTCCACTTTTCTCCCCTAAGGCCCAGGAGGTGATCTTCAGAACTGTAAGCTTTAGTGCTCAATGTACATCCAGATAATCAGTTTTGCAGATCCTAGTTTGACTCAGTGCTATACAAAGTGTGAGTGATTTACTCAACTCTCAAATGGCCTTTCTTGTGCCTCCTCGTCAAACAAGAATCCTGTCTTATAAAGGTCGATGTGTGGGAGTGGACCATGATTTTACAATGTCGCAATTAACCCTGGGCGTAGTTCGCGAAGTAGCACTTCGCGAAGCTACGCAAAGTGCACTTCGCACTACGCGAGCTACGCGTAGCACTTCGCGAACTGCGTAGTACCTTGTTCGCACTGTGCCAGATGTTGTTTTCAATGATTGCACAGTGCGGACAAGCAACCGGCACTGTGCAATCATTGAAAATGGCATCTTGCACAGTGCGAGCTGTAGTTTTCTGCTGCTCGAGTAGATTTTTACTCGAGCGGCAGCTTTCTCAACGCGAACTGGTAGTTTCTCATCGCGAGCGGTCGCGAGCATACGCGACCACTCACAATGAGAAACCTGACCTCCTCGCGTTGGGAATCTCGCCGGGAGGTTTATTTTCCATGCTCGCGATCGCCAACTTGATGTTGCTGATCGCGAACAAGGAAAAAGTCTCGCCGGGATGTCATTTTGCTTGCTCGCGGTCGCCAACTTGACGTTGAGGACCGCGAGCAAGCAAAAAATGACCGCAGCACTACGCAACACTACGCTACGCATGTTCGCACTGTGCTACGTGCAATTCGCGTAGTGCGAAGTAGCGCGAACTTCGCAAACTACGCGAGCGTAGCGTAGTGCTTTGCCCAGGCTTAGTCGCAATACCGTATTGCTACTGAGACCAGGGTGATCTGCTGCTGTATGACTCCAGGCGATCTCTCTGCGAGGTGAAGGTGTGCACGGGGCCGGCCTGGGAACCCAAAGCAGCCCTGGCAAATTTGGTCAGACCAGCCGCCCATACGGTGCAGGTATGTTTTACATAATATCCATGAAACAAATGCTTCATTTATCTAATGTTACAATTTGAGAGGGCGTGAAGTTTAAGGCAAATTAGTTTTACTCATTAACTCACGTAAAGATGTTCAAAGATAATGTGCTTTTTTTCAATACTGTGTTCCGCACTTCGGATTTTCACCAAAGATGCTTCAGATATACTCGGCTTTTAAAAAAAAATAATTTCACTGTACTCAAACTTTATAGCAGATATATGTAGTCAGCCAGGAAGTAACTCTTCAGAGATGGCACAAAGTCTACATTCCTGCTCAGTTCCCTCCTCGGCCATGTCAAGGAGCGCGCGCAGGACTTGTTTAATTTCTGCTGGTGTGCCTTATCTGCACTGAGCCTCAATAAATTGGAAATGCCACTCGAGTGTCTCTATAAAAGACTTGTATCATAACAGTATGATTAGTGAGATGGCATTTCAGAAGTGCCTATCTATTTATGACTCGTGATAATGATATTTTGATCCTCTGTACGCACCATGGGCCTGCCGAAGTTTCCTATAGCGGGAACCAGACCCAGGGTAGGGTATCAGAGCACTTTACAGAGAAAGGATAGTAAGAATACAAACATTTACCAGAGCAGAGCCGATAAAGTATCAACATATTTTTAACAATAATCGGCAGGTAACAGAAACGAGAAATGTCAGAAGGAACAAGTTCGAGTACACGTAAGTCATTGAGGCTAAGATGTCTTTAAGGGGAGAGTAGAGACAAATTTGAAGTCCCAGCCTGGTTCCGTGTCTTTCAAGACAGGGGAAAAGAGACTGGCCCCAGATGATGAGGCCTGTGCGCAATTACTCAAGGAATTTGCTCACCAGGAATGATTTTGTTTTCCTTTTGAATAGAGGTGTAGAGGAGATTTTTCTGATGTATGGAGGTAGCGAGTTCCATATTCTTGGTGCCGCTCCAGGGAATGCTCTGTCAGAGGTTTTTTTCTTGCTGAAACACGAGGGATTCAGGAGTAGATTATCAGAGCTCCCAGAGTGTCTGTTTCCTCCAGATACGGTAAGTTTTTGGGATAGGTACTGGGGGGTATTGTGGTTAAGCACTTTATGAGTTATGCAAGCCATCTTTAGGTGAATTCTAGCTTTATAGGGTAGCCAGTTGAGCGCCTTCAGGTGTGGCGATCTGTGGTCAAATTTCCTAGATCCTGTTAGGAGTCTTGCTGCTGCATTGAGACAGGCTTTTAAAGGGACTGTTGACATTTTGGGAAGCCCAGAGGGGGTAGTACATCGGTACTCCAGCCTCGAGATGAGTAAAGCCTGAACTGCAGTTTTGAGGTCAGGGTTCTCGATGAATGGTTTCATTCTTCTGAGGTAGTTGTTGTGAAAGCGGGCATTCTTAGCCAACAGGGTGATATGTGTTTGCATGTTAAGTTTTTTATCCAGTGTGATGCCAAGCGATTTGGTGGAGTCCACCAAAGTCGGTGTGCAATTCAGCGCAGTGATCATCTTAGTCCATCCCTTTAGCTCCAGTGAGTTTTTAGGGGGGGACATTAAGAGAAATTCAGTTTTTTGTGAGTTTAGCTTGAGGAAGTTGGTCGTTAACCAGTGGACGGTCTTTTCAAGAGCTTGATTCATCATCTTTATCTCTTCAAAAGGAGGAGATTTTGATGTAAAGTTGAGTGTCGTCCACTTACATGTGGTGGGAGATGTTCGCCTGCTCGGTTAGTGGTTTGACATATAGGTTAAACAGCGTGGGTGATAGGGTTGAGCCTTGAGGTACTCCTAGTAGGTTGGTTGAGGAGGGAGAGAGATTTTTGTTCACCATGAATGATTGCATTCTGTTTTCCAGTAAAGATTTGAACCATTGAAGGACTGTGCCAGATAAACCCATCCTATTTTCCAGTCTAATTAGAATTTTGTCGTGATTGACCGTGTCGAAGGCTGAAGAGAGGTCGAGCAGGACTAGTAGGCAGGTTTCATTACGGTCAAGAATGAGGAGGGTATCGTCTACTATATGCAGAATGGCTGTTTCTGTGCTGTGGCTAGGTCTAAAGCCCGATTGGTGGACGTTTAGTTGATTGAAATCCGTGATGTGTTGGTTCAGTTGTTGCTGAACACATTTTCCAGGACCTTGGCTAGCATTAGTATGTTGGTTAAAGGTCGGAAGTTATTAGGGTCGGAGGTGTTTGCTGTTGTTTTTTTTAGGATAGGTGTAACTTGACCCGTTTTTAGGCAATCCGGGATATGACCTTGCGCTAGTGAGGCATTGATGATTTTGGTCCAAAGAGGGGAGATGATATGGTAGATGTGGGGTAGGCAGGCTGATGGGACAGCGTCATTGAATTGGCTGCTGGGTTTGATAGTTGCTAATGTTTTAGTGATGTCATTGAGATCGTAAAGTTTGAAGGTAGACCAGTGAGAGTTATTTTTGGGCAAATGTAGATCAGGTTGTTTGGGGTTTTCAGCTTGAGTGTTCTTTGGAGAGGCTGAGTTAATTGCTGCCATCCTAAGCTCAAGTTGGAGGGAGTTGGTTTTTGCTGTGTAGAATGAGGACAATTCTTCACTACTAAGCTGTGATTTCAAAGTCATGACTGTGATTTTGGTCAATTTGTTAGATTGTTGGTTTAGCTACCATTGTCATCGGCATGAGAACTTTAAATTCAAGGGGAACACCTGTAAATGCATTACATAAGCTATATAGGAAAGGCTAGGCAGGTACCAGATTTATAAGCCAAGCATTGGCAAAGACAAAAGGCCTGTCCTTAGAAAGGATGTCTTTGTATTTTTTTCAAACCTACACAATATGCAAGCAGATTGCTTAAATATTAAATAATCTACAAAATAAATGAGTGGACTGACAGCTCAGGTATACCAGCCCTCACACAGAAGTCCACCTCTTTCAGGCAACTGCACTCTTGTGAGCATCCAAAATGCGTCTTTCACTCCCAAGAGTGGAAGTAATTGAAGGGTGCTGAACCTTTGCCCATGCTGTATGCTGAGGTGGGAGGAAACAAAATGTGAATGATGCTACAGCTGACTAGCGAGGAATTGGGCTAACTCTAAGCCACTATATGCGTGTGTATACGTAGTATCATTGGGAAAAAAAATTAAAAGGAGACACCGCTAAAGCTGTCTCTCAGGCAGACTTAAGTGATTACCCAAATGCAGGGGGATGCCCTCTAGTCCCACATTCGCTAGTATTTTCCAACAATGATCTGGATCACCATTTTCCCATTAAAAAAAGAGGCCGATAAGTTGTCTTTGTAGTGCCCTGAGACAGCAGTCAATAGGTTTCATTTTGGAGTTGTGAGAAATTTCAATTCTGGGAGTAGATTATTGCTAATGTCACAATTGTAATTTTCAAGAGTTTTTTTTTCTCTTTTTGCAGGACAATTGCTTTTTGAAAGTTTTTAGGTTTTGCCCGTACTACATTCGTGCTGTGCTTGTGAACTCTCTTGTATTCAAAATAATAATCTTAAAAGGGGCTTAGAACCTACCCACTACTTACCTTTACTTACCATTCGTGGAAATTAATGTCGCTCTAATGTCCATGCTTCTGACTGGTCAACACGGCGTCTGCTTTCACTCTGCACTAATTCCTGCTTTGCCTGTTCATGCCGTAGAGCATGGCCCAAGTACAGAATTCAGTCACTTCCCAGTGGCTAGTGGGCAGGGTCCTTCCACTGGCTTCACACCTCAGAAGGTATTTTTTTTAACTTGGTATCTAGCACTTTATACAAGTGCATCTGCAGGTAGTCTCCTCTTCTCCCGGCGCTCTTCACACATTGTTCCTAGTACTCTTGCCTACTCCCTGCTGGGTCATTATTAGTGCTTCCTGCCTCATCTTCATTGCTTGGCTGTCCCCCACCCCCTCCTGCCTTGCTGCTCAGCCTGTCTCCCCACTCATTTCTACCATCAGTACTTGTACATATACAGGGCCAGACTGGCTGTAAAGTGCACCGGGCATTTCCCTGGTGGGCCTTCAAGGAGGGGCCGGTTTTGGACCCCTGGCAGGCTGCTTTTGTTAAAGGGGGCCGGTTTTGCAGTATAGCTGCAATATTGGTCCCCTGTAACAAAAGTGGCAGCGGTGAGACAGGAGTGGTGCTTCAAACTAGCACCCCATCCCTCCGGGGCGAGGCCAGCCGAGCTGGTTGCGGGGGCCTGTTTTGGTTCCCAGTCCGGCTGTGTATATATATAACACTGTCGACGACAGTGTTGCAATAGCCTGCTGTCTCTTACACTTCTATTTTCTGTTCCCTGGCTCCCTGTTCCTCTGCCTCTTGGTCTCTGCATCTCTGTCTCATGCAACCTACCCCTCTGTCTCTTGCCCTTCGGCCTCTGGCTCTCTAACCCTCTATCCCTCTGCCCTCTGCTCCTTACACCTCTTTGCCCATTCCTCCAACCCACAGCCTATGCTCCTGTGAATTGCACTTTCTCCCAACCTTTGCAGTCTGCCTAACCTCACATTCATTTTTTTCTCACGTTCTTGCTGCTTCTTTTCCCTTCTCTGATCAGACCCTTGCTTTTTTTTAATCTCCCCCTTGGAGCTGTATGTTGCACAGCTTCCCCATTCCTCGTCAAACGCTCCTGGGGTCAGATCACTTTGTTTTCCCTTCTGTTCCTCCTGGTGCATGGCCATGCGGGCTCTGGGCAGTGTTCTTATCAGGGCAGGGTTTACATAACTTCAGTTGTTTCCATCAGGATTTACACATTCTATGAGTCTGGAAAATTGCTTTACGCATAGGAGTTGTTAGTCTAAAAATATGAACTTTCATGGAATGTGCCTGGAAGCGAACTCTGTGGGCTGTGGATCAAGGCTTTTAATTTGGGAGATATCAGTTTATTGTGATCTTGAGAATACCCATCTCTTCATGTTTTAGACTTCTTGACCTTTCCCCATTTCCACCTGAAACAGGAGTTCAGGAGACCTAGCGAGCTAATTGTATATTTACATGGTGGGAAAGGGAGAAACTCTTACCTTTCCCTTAATTTAAGAAGTTAACCCTTCCTGTTAACTCCGTCCTTACCCCCCTACCATTTCCCAGGGTCTTTTTCACCCACTACTCGCTGGTGTTGCTTCAGCCCCCCAAAACCCTGCACTGTTTTTGAAAAAATGTTTGTCATCCTCCCCGTGGTTTCACCCAACCCCCTCCCGCCCTCCGATGTCTTTCCCATCCTCCTCCTTTGTGTTGCTTCACCCCTTCCCCAACCCCCCAATGCTGTTTTTTACATGTTACATAGCAGCGCGGGCTGTTCTGCACCATGCTTTCAGTAACATTTTAGAAAGCGCTCTGCTGTGTAACGTGTAAAACAAATGTAGAGATATTGACAACACTAATAGATTTTGCATAGGCCACACCTATTGGCTAAGCCAGTGCCTGTTTTTCAAGTTAGCTAGCTTCATAAAGGTCCTGAAATTTTCCAAGATTTAAAAAAAATACACTACAAAGCTGCTGAAATGAAAACCATCATTATGGACTTCCCTTGACATTTTTTCTCTCTCAATGAATGAATCAATGACCAAACTCCTGAAATATAAGGCAAATGTAGAAAACTCACGGATAAAAAATCTATGGCAAGAACAGTTAAAATTAAAATGTTGTTTTAAAAAAATGAAATTTTGTCGAAGAGACTTCAGGGCAAAAGAATTCAAGCTGTCCAGGGATTTCCACCCTTTCCTATAGTGAGAGTTACTTGTGATCACTAAAAGCCCACATAAGCTACTGGCCAACATATAGGGCCTAATTCACAAAAGTAACCTGAGACAAAATCCCAACTTTATGACTTTCGGTATTCACAAAGGGAATTTAGGAGTAGTAAAGTTAGGATTGTGTCTCAGTTAAACTTAAATTTTGGTCTTAAGTTTAACTTAAGACAAAAACTTACGTTTAACTGAGACAAAATCCTAACTTAATGACTTTTGGTATTCACAAAGGGCATTTAGAAGTAGTAAAGTTAGGATTCTGTCTCAGTTAAACTTAATTTTCACTCAAGTTAAACTTTAGGCCAAAACTTAACTTTAACTGAGACAAAATCCTAACTTTACTACTCCTAATTGCCCTGTTTGAATACCGAAAGTCGTAAAGTTAGTATTTTGTCTCAGATTACTTTTCTGAATTTGGCCCAAGGATTTTAAAAGGGTACACAACTTAAACACCATCACTCAAGTACCCTCAGCTCTGTTCCAGTGAGCATAGAACATTGTCACAATAGCTATATGTTAGAAATGAAGTTTTCTAGTTGGAAGGGGTTTTGCACCCTGTCCAAGTAGGGATCCTTATTCTAGTCAGGGTAAGGGAATTACACAGCTAAGATAACCCATGCTCACCTGCTTGGTAACTTGCCACGAACAGTCAGGTTTATCTCAGAGGTGATGAGTAAAGCATTTATACATACACTCACAATAACACAGTGAAACACTACATAAGGACACCAAACAAGTTTAGAAAAATTACCAATATTTATTTGAATAAAACAAGACCAAAACAACAAACATCCGACATACACAAGTAAAGATATCACTTTTAAAAGGATAAAAAGAGTTCAGTCCACAGGAAACTGTGGATGTGCCACTTTTATCACGAAGTACTTGGGATGCATCAACATTAAAGACAAAAACAAGTGCAGGAGAGGTAAGGCACCCAAAAAGCAAAGCAATGTTTCGGTTTTTATTCCCAGGGGAGGTGATAAGTCGGTTCCTTACTGCTAGGGGTGGTGATGCGGTGGTTCCTTACTGCAGCGCAGGAGAGGTGATGCATCTGTTCCTTACTGTCAGGGGACGTGATGCATCGTTTCCTTACTGTGAGGGGAGGTGAGGCGTCAATCTCCAGACATGCAGCCTCGATTCCGTACTGTTGGGCAACGTCGATGAAGAACAAGTGTGATGCTTGGAAAATCCAGACTCGCTGGGTGCATTCAGCGCTGGTGAAACAGGTGCTTGGTCGATTTTTCAGCCGTGAAGTAGGTGATGCATTGATTTCTTCAGCCGCACAGCTGGGCCTGCATCAGACTCGGAGTGGGTGTGTCGGATGTTGGAGACACGGTGCTCAGGACTCGTACTGCTGTGATCCTCCAGCGGCACGGCACACACTACGTAGATTCTTCAGTCGCACCACTGCGATGCATTGGTTTTTCAATCACACAGCGGTGCTGCATCAGGGAAAACAGGCACTGGAGGTCGATGCATGGATTTTCAGGCTTCTTTGCATCAACTGCCACCTCAAAGTACCAGAATTGGTATTGGCACCACTTGGTAGGTCAGAACTCCCAACAGAGGAGTCTAGGGGCTGCGGTTGAAGTCTTTGATGGCTATGATACTTCCTAAGAGAGGCAAGCACACACAAGCCCTTGGAGAACCTTGGAAATCAGGATGTAGAAAGCAAAGTCCAGTCCTTTCACACCAGGACAGAAGCAGCAACCAGCAGGCCAGCACAACAAGGCAACAAGCAGATTGACAGTTACCCTTCTACGGCATCCTGCTCCTCTTCCTGGCAAAATGTCCTCTTAGTCCAGAAGTGTTTTGAAGTTATGGTGCCACAGCTCCAGTACTTATACGAGTTTCTGCCGTTGAAGTAGGAAACCTTTAAAGGAAAGTCTTTATAGTGCACAATTCCCTGCCTTTCCCTGACCTGGCATCAGACACACTGCAGGGGGGTGGAAACAGCTTTACGCGAGGACAGGAACAGCTAAATTTATGTGTCAGTGAAAACTCCTCCCGTTACTCTAGCCTGGTAATGGGTCATCATGATAGGCAGGGCACACTTCAGCTCCCTTTGTGTGACTGTAGAGTGAATTCACAAACAGCCCAATGGTCACCCTCGATCAGACGAGGATTCCACAGGTAGGCAGAGGCACAGATTGGTAAAGCAAGAAAATGCCCACTTTCTAAAAGTGGCATTTTCAAATACACACAATTTAAAACCCAGCTTCACTAAAAGCAGTATTTTTGAATTGTATGGTCACAGACCACAAACACCAAATCTCTATCTCTTCCTAATTGGAAGTTACACTTGTAAGAGGTGAGAAGGCAGCTTCAATGATAACCTCTGGGAGAGATAGTCCTTGCATAAGTGAGGAACGAAATTGGCAGTATTTCACTATCGGGACATGTAAAAGACACTAGTACATGTCCTAACTTTCACACACACTGCACCATGCCCATGGGGCTACCTTGGGCCTACTTTAGGGGTGCCTTACGTGTAGAAAAAGGGTTGGGCCTGGCAAGTGGCTTGACTTGCCCAGTCAACATGGCAGCTTAAAACTGCACTCACAGATACTGCAGTGGCAGGTCCGAGACATGGTTTTAGGGCTACTCATGTGGGTGGCAAAATCAGTGCTGCAGCCCCACAATTAGCATTTGAATTACAGGTCTTGGGCACATACAGTACACTTTACTAGGGTCTTACCAGTAATCAAATATTCCAGTCATGGATAACGAATCACAATCACAATTTACACAGGGAGCACTTGCACTTTAGCACTGGTGAGCAGTGGTAAAGTACCCAGAGTTCAAAAGCCAGCAAAAATAGGTCAGAAAAATAGGAGGAAGAAGGCAAAAAGTTGGAGGATAGTCCTGCAAAAAGGGCAAGGTCTAACACTATACTACAAAAAGGGACCTGTGCGGTCCCAAAGGATCAGTTTTGGCAATTTACTCTTGTTTGGTAATTACCTCTGTGAGGTGAGTGTCTCCTTGGGGCCTGTGTTTTCATTATCATGTAGTACACATGATGACCAGATTTTGAAAGCAAGGGCCTTGAACATTTTCACTATCTGGCTAATTATCTTGAGGTCCGTTGGTTGAAGACTTCAAATGAATAAATCAAAATATAATTTTTTAACATGTAGCCTGCATCTTTAACTAGAACCATTAGTGACTATCCATTTTAAAAGGAACTTGCTGGGTTCATAGCTCTGAAGTAAAGTAATGAAAACATCTCTGCAGTCACCCATCAGCACATACCTGTCAGGCATTAATGCATAATAAGATTTCTCTATTAAAGCTCAGCACATATAAAGAAAGGTAGAAAGAGAAAGTAAGAGGCAAAGAGAAAGCAAGAGAGAAAGAAACAATGAGAAAAGATAAAAAACAGAAAAGAAGGAAGGAAGGATAGAAATTAATAAGAAGTAGGGGAGAATGATAGGGGAAGAAAAAGAAGAAAGAAAGCAGCAACAAATATGAAAAAGAAAGGAAGTAAGAAAGAGAGAAGAAGAAGTTTAAAAGGATAGAAAAAATGGAATAAAAAGAAAGGAAAATTGAGGGAAAGAAAGATCGAAAGAGGAAAAAAGAGAAAGAAAGGAAAGAAGTGCAAAAACAAGAAAAACAATGAGTAGGAAGCACATTGAGCAAAAAGACGAGAAAACAATAAAAAAAAACAAATATAGGAATGTGCTACAACACGTTAAGCAATAGAAACATGTGAAGGAGAGGAAGAAAGATGAAGAAAGAAATAATAGAGAAAGAAAAACGGCAGCAAGAAAGAGAAAGAAAGGAAGAAAATGGAGGTAAATGAGAATGGCAAGAATGAAAGAAAGAAAGAAAAGTAGTGTAAGAAGAAGTGAAGGGAAGACAGAAAGAAGCCAAAAAGAAAGAAGAAAAGAAGGAGAAGGAGTGAAGGAAGAGGAGTTTAGAAAGAAAATGAAAGAAATAGAGAAAGAAAGTAAAAAAAAGAACATTTTCAGAAGTGCTGCATGCAATGTTAACTTCCCAGGCCTCACAGGACAGGCGCATACTGTTTTAAAGTGTTGCCTTCTCAAAAGGTCAGCTACAAATTCTCTACTCATGAGACAGTCCATTATGCGTGAGCTACTCAGAGGCATGCTGTGAGCTACTGGTGGCATGCATTGGACATGTTGGAGATCAGTGCTGTTCTGTGCCGCACAATAAAGGAGAAAGAGAACACATCTGTGCTTATGTGTGAAATATCCACAGCCAAGTCTGCTGCCTATTTTCAAAATAAAGCGCAATTCCAAGTCAGTTGGAGGCCTATATCAGAGAAAACCCAGGCTGGACAATTTAGAGGGCTGGAGCAATAAGAAAATGAAACATAAAATCTGTGAGGGAACCAAGGATCCTGAAAGAAAATCCACCCACTCATGACGTGCAGTGTAAAAAATCCAGTATTTGTAAAGCGCACAGCTACCCAGAGGCATCCCGGTGCTGGGGGCCGTCGGGAAGATTAAGCAAGCTATTGCCCAGAGTCATATGGTGCTAGGCTGACCTGCCACCGGTGCCGGGGATCGAACCGTGAGCCCCAGCATCCGGTGTCAGTCCGGTGTCATTCGCCCTGTCCGCAGCACCACACCTCTTCAGATTGGGGAGCAGGGCCGGACTGGGACCGAAAACCGTCATTGGCAAAGTTCTCGGCCGCCCCCCTCCCTCCCCTCACGGGGGGTTGGGGGGCCGCCGAGCTCTTTGCCAGGGCCGGTTTTCGGCCGATTTTGTTACAGGGCCGATTTTGCAGCTATGCTGCAAACACGGCCCTGTAACAAAAACGGCCCCCAGTAGCCCAAAACCGGCCCCCACCCATGCGGCGCACCGGGGGATTGCCCGGTGCCCGCTACGGCCAGTCCGGCCCTGTTGGGGAGTGTGGTAAGCTCATGAAAATGAAAAATAGGTAATAAACAATAGGAATGATTATCTTTTTACTCTTTTACCACTACAATTTAGGATTTCATGAATATGTTCACTGTAAAAAACAAAGGTTACAGTGACATTACAGTTAGAGGTTGAACTG
The DNA here is from genome assembly GCF_964204655.1 of Triturus cristatus. Classification (NCBI taxonomy): domain Eukaryota; kingdom Metazoa; phylum Chordata; class Amphibia; order Caudata; family Salamandridae; genus Triturus; species Triturus cristatus. The sequence continues at coordinate 144,524,545 of NC_140584.1, forward strand.
AGTTAAGAACTAATGTTAAAAAACTGAAATTTGCCGGTTAAAAGTTAGTGATCTAAGACTTTCACCTCCAACATGCGCTGCTTATGACTTCACATATGACATCATTGATGATATCACTGATGATATCTCAGTCTTGTGTAGAGGGAGGTTATCCTCCTGTCAGGCCCTGTTCCCAACACAATGCTAGAGCACACCTGGCCAATCAGAATGGCCTTTTTAAAAAAAATAATTGGCACTGTGAGTTTCCAAACCGCCTAGATATGCCTAACTATAACTATGTCTATGGCTAACCCCTCCATGGCCATCCTGAGTCCCTATTTAAATGCTAATTTCTCAAAAATTGTTGAACGGGAATACTCAAATCACTAAAAGCATACCTTATAAGTAAAGTTCTATCCTTTTGCAGATTTGGTGTAATTCCATTCAGCTGTTTTATCTGCATTGGATAGCAAATTTTCCTATGGAAATTAACATGGGACTAGGCACTTTCGGGGGGCAACCCTTCTTCTTGGGCCCCACTCGACAGATTAGCACAAAATGTTCTATAAAGGAGTCAAAGTGGAAGGTCCTTTTTTATGAAAGGCAAATTTTCCACAGGAATGTTGATTTTTATTTTGCTAATAACTTTGGCGCTATTTAAAAGGCCAAGAAAAAGGGAGGTAATATGTCAGTGTACTGATTCCCCATCAGTACACATATTACAATGGGAAATGATGTGAAGCGATACATAAAAGAAAGCTGGCTGGAATTACACCAAATTTGTCAGAAAATTAAAAATGTACTCAGAAAGGAAGCTTTTTGTTAGATTGTGTAAATTCGTTTAGCCATTTTCAAGAAATTTGTGTGTACAGAAGTGTTTGGGGTGGTCATGAAGAGGTTCAGCAATAGGTATATCGGGACTGCTGATGTCCAGATATGCTTTGATTGGCCACTCTCAATGCAACTAGTCAATCCTGATTGGTCAGCCACAACCTGAGCATTATATTGTGCCAGCCAGTACAGACTCAAAAATATGGTCCCTATGTCCAGAAAATGAAATAAAAAAATATGGAAGACATCCATTACAATGCGGTCTTTACACCGTGATACGTTTACAACGTAGCCATTACCACGCAAGTCGTTACAACGACTTGCGCTGGATGGCGCTATACACTAAGGAATAGTATGATTTACTATTCCAACACCTTCCCTACTGTTACGTAGGCTGGAGTTGGAATATTAAATCATACTGTTCCTAAGTCCAGCGCCTCTAGCGCAAGTCGTTATAATGGCTGCGTTGTAAACGTATCGCGGTGTAAAGACCACGCTGTAACGTCATACATTCAAAAATATGGAAGGGGGCCGGGTGAGCATACCCTGACCCCTAGGGCAAGTGGCAGGAGTTCAAAGAGACCTGCCCCTTGACTGGCTAACTGCAACATTAGCATTGCGTTAGGGCAGCTATTACAAGAGCTGGGGTTCGTGGTCCCCATTGCCATGTATCATTTTGAATGGCAAGTTTTGAGGGTCACAAAAAAGGAGCACATGTAAAGGGTGCTAGCAGATTTTAGTCACAATATAAATCATTATTTTGTGGTACTATACTACTTTTAGGAACTGAGGTGTGTCGTAAGGTGATTTTAGCCACTGAAAAATGTTGATCTTTTGCTGGGATTTGATGAACCATGTTTGATTGAAAACTATTTTCTCTCATGAGTTTTAGAAATTACTGAACTTGCTACAGAAGCTAAAATGAGAGCACGTTTGCTATAAATTCACAATATCTTCCTAAGTTATGTGAGACTAAAGTCTGACATTTTGAGTACATGTACTTTCAACACAAGTAGAGGCATGTCAGTTAATTCCCCATTATTCTACTGCCGCCTCCTACAATGTTTTAAAGAAAAAAAAGAACACTAACGTTCTGTATTTATAAAAACAGTGTGGATTCAAAACTGTGTAACTTAAAGCATTTTCTTTACAAATGAACAAAATAAGAAGGTTCTTTTTGTTATAGAAATTATAGCTAGTGCTCTAAAAAGCTGAAATGAGGACACATTTCCTGTGAGCTCTCAAATATATTTCTCACTCATGCCAGTAAAACATTCTGACATGTGGACCGCAACATGTACTTTCAACGCCAGCAGCAATCTGTCAGTTAACTCCCCAGTGAGCTACTTACTGCACCTTCCCATAGTTTTCTAATAAAGAACAAAAGTGCTAACATTTGTACTGATGACAATAGTTTGACATGCCTGAATCCGTCTGGATGGAATCAAAGCTGTAAAACCTAAAGCAGTTCCTTTAGACAAGAACAACATGGGGGTCTTTTTGTCATAGAAATTATGGTTAGGACTCTAGAAAGCTAAAATGAGGACAAGTTGGCGGCAGGTGCAGTATTAGTACAATGAATTTCAGAGGGCAGGAAGGAGGATGCAGGGGCACACATATAGACAATGGAGGGAAGAGGGAAGAGGGGCTGGGGCAGCAAATTGACCAAGGAGAGCAGACCAGCATGAGCAGTGGCATCACAAAGGACCAGAGAGCGCAAAGGGGTGGGGGGAGAGACCAGGGTCAGCATGCTGACCACAGATGGCAAGCTGACCATGAAGGGGAGGCAGGAAGTGTCAGGAGCACTGGTAAGTATGAATGTCAATGACCCAGAAATTAAATTTAGAATAATTTATTCTCAAGATGAAAAGGAGCCCACAGAACAGCAGCCTCCTCTGAAAGAGTACCACATCAACTGACTAAAGGGAGCCATTGCCTGGAACACTCCATAGAAATAAGTTCCAGAATGCAGAACATAGACACATTACAAATCACAAAATCAAACCGGCAAGTTAAAGTGAAGCATTGACATATGGCAATTAACAAAGAATTACATATTATGACAAGATATGCATAAGTATATGCAGCAAATCACCTTTCCCCTTACAAAAACAAAATAAGAAACACAAAAGAAACAAAGCAATTTACTTTAGTGCAAATTAAAGTCTCTAACTTTGTAAGTATTGACACATTCTGAGCCGGTTTGCAATTACTCGGTGATGTAACATCCTCATTTGAACTATTGGCCTTATTACGATGGCGGTCGGTCAGACTGCCAACCGCCATCGTATCGGGCAGGAGACCATCTGACAATGAGTCAGCGGTCCCACCCACCCATTTATGATGAGACTGCCAGCACGGCGGTCAAAAAGTGCTTTTTACTACTGCAGTCCAAGAAAAGGGCCGCAGCACAAGCCGCAGTAGAAAAAGAAGTTTGTGATCATTCATGCACTGTGTGCCAGGCACCATTTGGTGCCTGACACATGGTGCATGGATGTGTGGGGGTGCACTCAACATACCCCCAGACCACTTAGCAGTGGGCCACGGGGGTCAGGGGTCCAGCTTTGGGCTCCCAAAGTCCGTTTCTGTCTGCCTTTTCATGGTGGTCACACCACCATGGAAAGGCAGTTGGAAAGGGACATCCTCATTCCTCCGGGGATGCCTGTGCAGGCACCGCCTTCAATGTAGGGATAGGATCCTGACAACCGCCCTAACGGGATCTTGGATCCTGTCAAAGGTGGCGATCTTCCCCCCAACCTCTGCACTGAAAGCTCAAAAAATAGAAAAAATTAGTTACCTCTTTCAAAAATAAAATTGTGTAAAAAATGAGGGGCTTAATTGATGGGAAATTGGTGTACGGCTGCACCGCAAGTCTTCTTGCTGAGCTGCCCTACGCCCCTGCACTGGCACACAATTTTCTGCCTAGCGCCGATGTAGGCACCCTTTCACCATGGTGCAAACGTGTCTGTGTTGCATGCAGAATTGTTTTTGTGCAGGAAGGGGCCCCTTGCACAAAAACAATCCAGATGGGTGTTTTGCTCTTCCTATTTGCTCTGCAGAATGCAGTATACATGAAAAGAGGAAAAAACGAGGAGAAATATTTTTCTTCCTCCTCGCTATGACTGTTCTGGGGAGACATAAGGTTTTGCCGCTGCCCCAGGTTTGCAAGATTAAGTAAATCTAGGGCAGCATCCATGTGTGTTGCGTGTGGAATCCCACCACAACTGTTGTGTTGGTTAGTGTCACTCAGAAGCACAGGTACACCTAATCCGTCATAGGTAAGGAATCTTCTTTATTTAAGATAAGTATACACACACAGGAAACCGGTGTGTCTGGTTCCACTGTTGCAACTGTAATGAGCCAGAAAGCTCAGTGGACCCAACTATGTCATGAATGACATTCTAGAAGATACAAACCATAACAGCAACAGCTATGGAAGGCCTCCCTAGGGCAGAGTAAGTTAACACAGCAACTTGCAAAGTTTTGTCTTACTCCATATGTATGAGGCCATGCAAAGCTACGCAAAGTGGCTTTGCATAGCCTTATCAATATTGTTAACAGGTTTGCGCAACCAGAGCATCAGAAACATTGATGATCTGGTGGCGCAAGCTTCTCATAAATAAGCCCCTACATTTTTTGATTCAGCTCTACATGTTCCTGAGAGCTGGGAAGATGGCAACTTTAGCACATCAACTGTTTGTTGATGCATTTTTTTTTTAATGATACTTATATCTAGAGCACTTGTTTCCTATTATTACCAAAAACTCATAATTTAGCTATATTTTGGCTATTTTCTCAGCCCCCCCACAGTGGAATGCACAAACCCTGGGTACCTTTAGAATCCCCAGCATGTTAGGGAAAAAGTACAAAAAAGTTATGGAGGCCTAAGCACGAACAATCCCAAATAACAAAAAAAAAGTCTTAGCACTTGAGGGGGAGAGGCCTAGCAGTGATAGGGTTAAAGGCACCAAAGGGAGAAATGAAAGCTGTCAATTCCTGTGACCTAGGGGCATATTTACAAGCCCCCATTTCCCCCATAACGTCACTTTTCTCGACACTGTGGTGGCGATAGAGGCTTTGCCTTATTCACAAGGCTTAACGCCACCTTGTGAATAAGGCACCCTTTCATGCTACACTTAGCGCAAAAGGGGCGGGCAATGGGTGTTGTAGTGGGCGTTCCACCACAACACCCATTGATTTTGATGCTATCCCGTACATACAAGGGTGGTGTAAATATGGGGCAGCGCCAAAATTAAGACCAGGGAAAACCGGGTCTTACACTGGTGCAATGAGGAGAAATGTTTAATTTCTACTCGTTTTTGCTGTTTCCATGTGTTCTGCATTGTGCAGCACATATAAAAACAGCCAAATGCCATTGATTGTTTATGTGCAGGAAGGTGTCCCTTCCTGCACATAAACAATCATGAAACAAAATGACGTTTTGCAAGTTGTTTATGTGCAGGAAGGGACATCTTCCTGGACATAAAAATCATTCTCCTCAACGCAGGCACCCTTGCACTAAGGTGCAAGGGTGCCTGCGTTGGCACTAGGCAGCTAAATTAGCGCCAATTCAGGGGGAAACGCAAGGCTGCACTGAATTCTCGTAAAAATAGTGCAGCCCTGTGTTTCAGAAGTGGTGGTGTGCGGCGTTAGCCTGGTGTATGGCGTTAAGCCAAGGAGGCTAACGCCGCTATCCTTCACTTTCTTGTAAATATGCCCCCCCTAGTGTCAAGAGGAATTTGGTGTTACACTGATCTCAAGTCAAATAGGGTAAAAAATTAGCATATCCCAAATTTGCTAGTGATTTATGAATTTTCTTTAATGGATGGCAATCCACTATTATATTTTTATTGAGTGTGCGCAAATCAGGGCAAACCACAATGGGACTAGCCCATTCTTCTGAATTAGTCTCCTCAATGACCCCTTAGGTGACCACATTTTGCAGCAAAACCTTGAGATCATTTCTCACACTTAAGCGTACTGGTCTCACCTTGAGTGCCAGAGGTACTGCATCAGCTTTAAGTCTGATGGTATGTTGAATGTTTATGATCAAGCCAATTTTCTCTTTAAGGACCTCAGGAAATTCTTAAACAAACACATCAACCTCTACTTCTGAAACATTTTCAATTAAAAAAATAGGAATAGGTGCTAGTACAACCGGTGTATCTGACGCTGGAACTAACATCAAACCAACTTTTGCCAATTCTTGCCAACCAATTATGTTTCTTACCTTTCTTGGCCACATAGATTTTGTTAAATGCCTTTATCCCAAAACATCTTAATGTGTCAACAAAATACCCCAGTGTTAGAACTGGGGGTCTCTAGCTGGCAGAGGTAGGTACCTTTGACCAAATAGGGACCCTTGCTTCTAATCAGGGTAAGGGGGTACACTCCTAAAATAACCCCTGCTCACCCCCTTGGTAGCTTGGCACGAGCAGACAGGCTTATCTCAGAGGCAGTGTGTAAAGCATTTGTGAACACATACAGTAATCCAGTGGCAACACTACAGATGGACACCACACAGGTTTTTATATCAAAAATAAGTATTCTTTATATAGACTTATCACAAGACCACAAGCGACAAAAATCCACAATACTGTACTTCAAAAATGATAGAAATAGTTTAGTTCTCTTAAGATGGTAAATGCAACACAAGTTCAATGTACCGTTGGATGCGTAACGCCATACAACGAAAGTGTTGCAGGGAAGGTGATGTGTCGGTTACTTACACGCAAGAACGGTGATGCGTCGGGTCCCTACTGATGCGTAGGGGATGGTCAGTTCTTCCCGGCGTAGGGAGGTTATGCGTCGGTTTCTTACTGCGCTTACGTGGCGATGCGACCAGCAGCACCGTGATGCACTGAAGATCCGGTGCAATGAAACAAAAATAGCGTTTTCTTCTTGATACGACACGATGCGTGCACGCCCGGTGCCCGTGCGGCAACTCAATGATTCTTCTGAGCCACGACAGGCCCTGCAACGCGCTTCTCCCGTGATGCGACGGCATCTGATGCGACGGCGACAGTCTTCTCCGGTGATGAGAGACGCTTCGGCGATGCGATGCGACAGCTGCAGCGGCGACACCCTTCTTCGGTGATGTGAGGACAGCGGCTGCGGCGGCGACACGCTTCTCCGATGATGCGACGGCATCTGATGCGACGGCGACACTCTTCTACAGCGAGGCGCTTCTGCGAGGCGAAGCGACAGCAGCAGCTGCAACACCCTTCTCCAGTGATGTGACGACAGCGGCTGCGGCGGCGACATGCTTCTTCTTCGTGAGCCATGCTCCCAGCACCTTGTGACACGCAGTCCCTCAGAAGGCCCCGCACAACAGCAGGCACTTCAAAAGAACTCTTGGGGAGTTAGTTGGTGAAGTCTGTTGTCCCTGAGACTTCAGCAGGAGGAAAGCTCTATCTCAAGCCCTTGGAGATCCTTCACAAGTTGGCTTGAAAGTAGCACAAAGTCCTTTCTCCTTTCTTTGGCAGTCAGGCAACCACTGCAGGCCAATCCCCCAAACAGCACTCAGCTAGGGATAGTCTCTTCCTCAGTTTCTCTGGTTCCTCTCCTCAGCAAAGGTTCTTCTTGTTTCTCAAAGTGATCTAAAGTTCTGGGGTCTGGGTCCCCCCTTTTATACTCATTTTCTCTTTGTTCTCCGAAGGCAGAGAGGCCTTTGCCTAGTCCAAACCAGTTCTGGTCAGTCCTGGAGCACTTTGTTGACAAGACTCCTTCTTTCCTTTCACAGTGTAGGCCAGGGACATCAGACGCACCACAGGAGGTGGAGCCAGCATTGTGGAGGGAAGGCACAGCCCTATTCAGGTCCTAGGTGCAACTCTTCCTACCCATCTACACGCAGATCTCTCTATTCAGCACTGTGCTGACTCATCCTGTCTCCTGGAATCCCCCAGCCCCTGTCACTCAAACTCCAGACAAGGAATACACAACCTAGCAGAGGCAGGCTTGGATAGTTAGGCAAGAAAAGACCTACTTTCTAAAAGTGGTATTTTCAAACACAGAGGTGCCAATTACGATCCTGTAAACACCGGGTACGAACCGTCGGATGGAGGCTTTTTTCCGTCTGACTCGTACCCGGTTGTAAAACATTACAAACATGCAAGTACGATTCGCACGGAAACACCATTTCCGTACGAGTCGTACAAAACACCGACCGACGAAAAGATACATACAAATGTGATCCGGGGAAAGCGCCGACGTGACGTCGGGACGCTCTCAGGCAGCGTTTCACGAACCAGGAAGTACGATTCGAACCGACAGCGGTCCGGACGGCAATATTTTTACGGCACCCAAAAAGTGCCGGAAAAGCGAAGTACGCCGCAATGCGAGTGGAATTGGGGGCCCGGTACGCGCCGTACCCCCCCCAGCCCCCGTGAGTACGCGCCGACCCCCCCGTGTATGTATGGAGCGTACCCCCCGTGTATGTATGGAGCGTACCCCCCCGTGTACGTATGGAGCGTACCCCCCATGTATGCATGGAGCGTACCCCCGTGTATGTATGGAGCATACCCCCCCATGTATGTATGGAGCGTACCCCCCCGTGTACGTATTGAGCGTACCCCCATGTACGTATGGAGCGTACCCCCCGTGTACATACGAGTCGTACCCCCGTGTATGTATGGTGCGTACCCCCAGCGCAACGTGCTGTGAGAACACACCGTACATACTCGGGGGGTACGCACCGTACATACACAGGGGGGTACGCACTGTACATACACGGGGGGTATGCACCGTACATACACGGGGGTACGCACCGTACATACATGGGGGGTCGGCGCGTACGTACACGGGGAAATGGGGGGGTCGGCGCGTACTCACGGGGGCTGGGGGTTGTTGGGCGCGTATGCGGGCACATGTCTCCATGGTTGCTATGGGAGTTCGGTGCGGACGGTGTTTTTTCCATACGGTTGTAACATTGGACGCACGGGATGAATCGTACTTGCGCGGTGGGACTTCACTTTTCACATTTGTACGGTAAATCGTCCGGGGACGTGTCGAACACATTTTCCGACCCGAGGACGTGTGGGGAATTATTCCCAATGCGATTTGTACGGACTTTTTCCCATGCGAATCGTACTTGGCAGTTTGTACGGCACTTGTACGATTCGTACGGTAAAAAGACCGGATACGAGTCGGACGGGGAAATTTTTTACAGGATCTTAATTGGCACCAGAATGTTAAAACCAACTTCACTAAAATATGTATTTTATCATTCTGAGTTCAGGCATACTAATCCCGAATTTCTACCTAGTTCCCTGAGTCAGTTAGGATTCTAAGATGTAATAATCAAACTGCCCATTCTGGCCTATAGGGAACAGGAAGTCTTGCAATAGTGAAAAACGAAAATGGCTGTAATTCACTATCAGGACATGCCACACACACCAGGGCATGTCCTGCCTTATACATACAATGCACCCTGCCCTTGGGCTTACCATAGGGGTGTCGGATATGAAGAAAGGGATGGTTTAGGGACTGCAAGTGGGTGCACTTGGCCAGTCAACATGGCAGTACCAGACTGCCCACAGGCTCTGCATTGGCTGGCCTTAGACACATTTTACAGGCTGCTTCTGTGGGTGGCACAACCAGTGCTGCAAGCCCACCAGCAGCGTTTGATTTACAAGCCCTGGGCACACGCAGTGCACTGTACTAGGGTCTGACAAGTAAACCACATAAACAAATCATGGAGTCACTAATCCATACATCAATTTATAATAGGGAAAGCATATGCACTTCAGCACTGATCAGCATAGGTAAAGTGCCCAGAGTCATGAAACCAACAAAAACAGTTCAGACAAAATACAGGAGGAAGGCAAAATGTTCAGGGATGACCCTGCAAAAAGGGCCAAGTCCAACACCCAGCATGTCAATGTCTTGTTACCCGAAGGCTTCAGGGTTAACATCTGGAACTTTCAAAACCACTGGACCTCTTACATAAAAAAACTGTGGCAAGAAAGATTGTAATATGAACTCCAGAGTCAGCCAACATTTTGACTGAAATGTAACCCACCAAGACATCACACAAAGGCCCTTTAACTTTTGGTTTTATGTTAGGTTCCAATTTTACTGTAAGGACTATTTTTGAATTATCATACAGTGAATATTCTACATCAAGATTTATGCTGTTCATCCTAACTTATTTTCTTACATAACTGCAAACTCCCTGAAAGTGCCCTAACCTTTTCCACTTGTTACAACATTCCCAATGGCAGGTCGCTTCTCATTATTTCCCAAGCGTGCTTCCAAACCACATCGGACACCGGAAGTATGCTTGTTGATTTTCTGTTGTGTTGAACTTGTTCTTTTGTCCCCTATAGAGATTAACCCTACAGTCTCAACTTTAGACACAACATTTACACCAACATTCTGCTGTATGGAATGTTCCTGTGACATGAGCTTGCTTGAAAATAATGATCGCTCTATCCCTTTTTCAATATCCAATACTTCCAACAATGTGGGGTCTCAGCAACTCAAAAGATGAGGAACAACTGTAGACAAACTGGTCACTTATTTACATGTCCAATGAAGCTCCAAAATTACATGTTTCGTCTAACAACCACAGAGCAGATACAAAGTCTTCCACGCTCTCATCCATTGCTTGTTTCCTTTTTTTAACAAATTGACCTTCTCTGATATTACACATGGTTCTTCTAAGACCTTCTTTGAAAGTCTTCCCATAACTTCTGTATATTCATCCCAGAGACAAAACTGATCAGATGGAGAATACAATTCCGGAAGATTGTCAAAAATCTGTTGCCCCTCCTGACCCAGATGACTGAAAAGTAAATCCACTTTCCTGACAGGCTCAAACTTGGTGGCAGCCACCGCTACTAATTAGTTTTTAAAGTAGTTTAACCAGATTTTCCATTTTGTAGGAGGCAAAAAGGCTGGAATATGTATACGTCGTCGCAGGGATGCTGTTGCCAACATCGGGGCATCTCCACGGCTGCGGCATCATGGTCATTGTCAGCAAGGCAGCTCACTGTAGCAATACGAGACACTACAATGACCATGATGCCACAGGTGTGGCTACACCCAGAGGGCGAGGTTAGTGACTATTTAATGGTGTCATCAAAACCGCCTTGCAGCAGCTTTCGTAACCCATGGCCTTTGAAGAAGTGTTGTTTAACATGAAAAGGGTCGGCTAGAGGCTGGATATGCATCGTGATGTTCGGCAGCTGGTCTCGTCATACCCCGCAATAAAAATGGATGGCAAATAAACTCACCTGTTGTGTGCATCTTCTTAGCAGGCAACTTTGTGTTGGGATTGTTTAAGGCTTGTCTGAGCCGTGGAGATGCCCCGATGTTGGTAACAGCATCCCTGCGACGACATCAACCTACGCCCCCGCTTAAGGAACAGGCGCCGATTATTGAGGGACATGAAGTTTTTAACAATTCCCAGGCCCTGCACCACAACCCACTTTGGACTATGTTTGAAATACTGGAAAGCGAGGCAAGGCAGCTCACTGTAGCAATACAAAACATTACAATGACCATGATGCCGCAGGTGTGGCTACGCCCAGAGGGCGAGGTTAGTGACTATTTAGTGGTGTCATCAAAACCGCCGTGCTGCAGCTTTCGTAACCCATGGCCTTTGAAGAGGTGTTGTTTAACACGAAACGCGTCAGATAGAGGCTGGATATGCATTGTGATGTTCGGCGGCTGATCACGACATACCCCGCAAAAAAAATGGATGGCAAATAAACTCACCTATTGTGGGCATCTTCTTAGCAGGCAACTTTGTGTTGGGATATATATATATATATATATATATTCACTGAAAAAACCATAGGTTTCAGGGGCGTTATAGTTAGCTGGACTTTTCACTCGTACAAAACCATAGAAATTCCCCCGTTATAGTTAGTTCAGCTAACTATAATTCGCGCGCTCGCAATGCACTGCTGATGACGTCACATATTACATCACTCATGACATGGTCAGTGACATCACTCATGACATCACTGATGTCATGAGTGATGTCACTGACCATGTCATGAGTGATGTAATATGTGATGTCATCAGCAGTGCATTGCGGGCGCGCGAGTTATAGTTAGCTGAACTAACTATAACGGGGGAATTTCAATGGTTTTGTACGAGCGAAAAGTCCAGCTAACTATAACGCCCCAGAAACCTATGTTTTTTTCAGTGAATTTCTAAGGTTTTTTAAATGCTAATTCCTAACTATAACGTGCCTGAAACCTATGGTTTTTTCAGTGAATTTCAAAGGTTTTTTAAATGCTAATTTCTAACTATGCCTACAGAGATAGGACAGGTGAAGAAAGAAGAAAACACGCACAGAAAGAAAAAAAAGAAATGCAGAAAGAAGCAACAGAAGTCCTAAAAGACGAAGAAAAGTGCAGGAAGAAGGATAACGTGCAGAAAGAACAAACAGAGGAGCAGAAAGAAGCCCTGTTGCAAAATCATCCTGTACCCTCAATTTTTTCAAACGGATACTGGTGGTAACTGAGTCTGACTAACCAGTCCTAGTGCCAGTGCTATGTTAAAAGACACTCAGAAAACAGTGAAAACACCTACATACACTAGGGAACACTATGCGTTGGGGTCCCCCTGTGATCAGCATGACCTCCCCTGTAAGTCCCTAGTATATAATAGGGCAGGGGATTAAAACGACCTCTTAAAATGCGCCACAGGGCGTGTTTGCACACGTCACCACAGGCCCCGTCCCCTCACTTCCCCACTGTGTAAACACGCCCTGTGGCCATTTTAAGTTGGGAGATTAAGTCCCCTTGAATCCTGAGGGTCCCTTGGGTCCAACTAGACCACTAGGTACCTCCAGTAAGCGCCACAGAGCTGCGTTGCAGAGAGATGTAAAAAGGGGCACGGCCTAGACCACCTCTCTGCAACACAGCGCAGTGGCGCTTACTGGAAGCACCTGGTGGGCTAATTAGGCCCCAGGGTCCCTCAGGATTGAAGGGGAATTATTTCCCCAACTTAAAACGCGCCACAGGGCTTGTTTGCACACGTTAACTCAGGCCCCGTCCCCTCGCTTCACCACTGTGTAAACACGCCCTGTGGCCGTTTTTAGTTGGGAGATTAAGTTCATTTAAATCCTGAGGGTCCCTAGGGTCCAACTAGCCCACTAGGTACCTCCAGTAAGTGCCACAGAGCTGCGTTGCAGAGAGGTGTAAAATGTGGCACGGCCTAGACCACCTCTCTGCAACGCAGCGCAGTGGCGCTTACTGGAAGCACCTGGTGGGCTAGTTGGCCCCCAGGGTCCCTCAGGATTGAAAGGGAATTATTTCCCCAACTTAAAACGCGCTACAGGGCGTGTTTGCACATGTTACCTCAGACCCCATCTCCTCCCTTCACTACTGTGTTAACGCGCCCTTTGACTGTCCTAAATTGAGAGATTAAGTCCCCTTGAATCCTAAGGGTCCCAAGGGTCAAACTAGCCCACTAGGTACCATCAGTAAGCGCCACAGAGCTGCGTTGCATAGAGGTGTAAAAAGGGGCGTGGCCTCAGAACACCTGTCTGCAACGCAGCTCCCTGGCACATACTGGAGATACCTGTTGGGCTAGTTGGCCCTCAGGGACCCTCAATATTGAAGGGGAATTAATTCCCCAACTTACAACTGGCCAGGGGGCGCGTTTGCAGAGTGCTGCAAGGAGGGGGCGTGGCCTCCGGCACGATGCCGGTCTTTTATTTATTTTAGTTTTTAAGAAGGAGGGCTGTGTGGCCCCCCCCCTTCTTTTTCTAATTTACTGGCCCTGGGGACCCCATCCCCCAGGGCCTGCACCCTCATTTATTTTGTTGAAAAAAATAAAATTGGCCCTCCCAAGGCCTTAATCGGCCCCGGGGACCCCAACCCCCGGGTCATGGCCTTATTTTTTTTTTTAAATTTTAGGAGGGGGCTGCGTTGCCCCCCTCCTCAGGCCACTTATGGCCCCGGGGACCCCATCCCCCGGGGCCGGCCTTTGTTTTTTATTATTTTAAAAATATATATATATTTATAGAAACACCTAGGACATGCTGGACAAACCGTACGTACCTATCACCATGACGATTTGTGTGATATTCATTAAAAGGCGACTATGCATAGAATGAATCCACATGGAATGTATTTACACCGCTAGTGAAGCTCTGACGTGTCTGACGCCCTACCGTGCCTAATCCCGGCGCCCCCGCCGGTGGGTACTCTCCAAATAGACACCCTTGTAGTTTATTTATACAAATATTGGTAGCTATTGACGGGCACATTTAATATACACGCACACCAAGCCATTCAAAGGGGATTCGACAAAAATTCGACCAAACTATGCAAGAAGCCCCCCTCACGGTTAATAAAATACACATCCATCGCCGGATGTGTAATACTTTTTATTTTACTCTCTGGAAAGGAGACAAACCTCACTTGAGAGTCACAGCGTGCTCCTGGCTGAGCCCAATGCTGTGTTACACCCACCAGTGCCCGCCGAGGGCCTCACACCTCTGTGTTGTATTCCACCAGCTAGTGCGTATGCTATGACACTCTCTAGCCCATGTGCACTGTAACACCCCCCATGAATATGTCATGCCACACTTGCCTTCGCACGGGTTATATTGCCCCATCTAATCTCAGCCCCCGCTTGACGAATCACCCCGAGACTTTCAGGGTAGGAGCTGAGCGGAGTGCCCCATTAGTTTTGAAAATTTCACGAAGATAAGTCAACCGGCGCCAAAGTTAATCAAAATAGAATTTTCAGATTTCCTATGGGAACTCGGTCCTAACTATAACTATCTACTGGCGACCGCCAGTAGATAATATATATATATATTCACTTAAAAAAACATAGGTTTCACACACGTTATAGTTAGGAATTAGCATTTAAAAAACCTTGCAAATTCACTTAAAAAACCATAGGTTTCACACATGTTATAGTGAGCTGGACATTTCAGATAACTATAACTTACGCGCCCGCAATCCACTGCTCATGACGTCACATATTACATCACTCATGACATGGTCAGTGGCATCACTCATGATATCACTGATGACATCATCCTTGTGATAGAGTGGCGGTCGCGCGAGTTATAATTATCTGAACTAACTATAACAGGGGAATTTCAATGTTTTTTTACGAGTGAAATGTCCGGCTAACTATAACATGTGTGAAACCTATGGTTTTTTAAGTGAATTTGCAAGGTTTTTTAAATGCTAATTCCTAACTATAACTTGTGTGAAACCTATGTTTTTTTAAGTGAATTTGTAAGGTTTTTTAAATGCTAAGTTATGTATGATTTATTATATTTTTACATATATTTATTTTACAATAAACTGTGTATAACATTTTTTTTGGTTTTTCACCATGTGCGCACGGTGCGCGCAACCCCGCGATTTAAAAAAAAAAATAATTAAAAAAATGTTCTGCCTTCGGGGTCTTTCAGGGACCCCCTGACAAAGGCTAGGGGTTCAGGAACTCTCTACCCTGCCCCCTTTTCACGTTCGCCACCTTCCTTTTTGACTCTCGGACTGAAAACAAACAAAATGGCGGCCGACACTTCCTGATTTCGACCGATTCGAGCGTTGACTAACATGTAACCACCAATCAGAATTACGCTCGCGCACGTTAGTTTGACATTCTCAGTAAAACATGTACATCCAACAAGGGCAGAGACTGTCAGTTGATTCTTTTGTGTTCTACTACAGCTTCCCAGAGTGTTCTAAAGAACAAATAGAGTGCTAACAGTCCTGCTTATGACAAACGTATGGCACACCTGAAGCCATCTTGGTTGGAATAAAGTGGTAACTCTTAAAAAATTTAATTTAAAAAGGAACAAAAGGAGTGGGTTCATTTTGCCATAGAAAGTATGATTAGTGCTGCAGAAAGAAAAACGAGGGCATATTTTGAGTGACTTCTCAAATCCTCTTCTATTTCATTAAAAAATTCTGACATGCAGACTGAAACATGCACTTTCAATACCAGCAGCAGACTTCCCTGGTGAGCAGTAGCTTTACTACAGTGATCTAATAAGCAGCTAGAGTGCTAACATTCTGAATTTATGGCAAATGTGTGACACATCTGAATGCCTTCTTGATGGAATTAAAGTAAAAAACGGAAAGTATTTCCTACTGAGGAGACTGCAGTAAATGAGGAAATTAGGAATCTTCATAACAAATAAATCTCCCAAGATGGCCACCAGAGACAAAAGAGCCCAAGTGTAGCCCAAATATCACCCAGATGTAGCCCAAGTACAGCCCAATGACAGAATGTCCCAGAGTGTTCTAACGAACAACTAGAGCGCTAACAGTCTTACTTATGACAAAAGTATGGCACACCTGAAGCCATCTTGATTGAAATAAAGTGGTAACACTTAAAACATTTAATGTACAAAGGAACAAAATGAGGGGGTTCATTTTGCCATAGAAATTATGATTAGTTCTGCAGAAAGACAAATTAGGGCACATTTTGACTTCTCACATCCTCTTCTATTTCATAAAAAAATTCTGACATGCAGACTGAAACATGCACTTTGAATACCAGAAGCAGACTTCCCTGGTGAGCAGTAGTTTTACTACAGTGATCTAATGAGCAACTAGAGTGCTAACATTCAGAATTTATGGCAAATGTGTGACTCATCTGAATGCCTTCTTGATGGAACCAAAATAAAAAACTGAAAGTATTCCCACTGAGAAGACTGCAGTAAATGAGGAAATGAGGAAACTTCATAACAAATAAATCTCCCAAGATGGCTACCAGAGACAAAAGAGCCCAAATGTAGCCCAAATATCACCCAGATGTAGCCCAAGTATAGCCCAATGACAGAATGTCCCAGAGTGTTCTTAAGAACAACTAGAGCGCTTACTGTCTTACTTATGACAAAAGTATGGCACACCTGAAGCCATCTTGATTGGAATAAACTGGTAACACTTAAAACATTTAATTTAAAAAGGAACACAATGAGGGGGTTCATTTTGCCATAGAAATTATGATTAGTGCTGAAGAAAGAAAAATTAGGGCACATTTTGAGTGACTTCTCAAATCCTCTTCTATTTCATTAAAAAATTCTGATATGCAGACTGAAACATGCACTTTTAATACAAACAGCAGACTTCCGTGGTGAGAAGTAGCTTTACTACAGTGATCTAATGAGCAACTAGAGTGCTAACATTCATAATTTATGGCAAATGTATGACACATCTGAATGTCTTCTTGATGGAACCAAAGTAAAAAACTGAAAGTATTTCCTACTGAGGAGACTGCAGTAAATGAGGAAATTAGGAAACTTCATAACAAATAAATCTCCCAAGATGGCCACCAGAGACAAAAGAGCCCAAATGTAGCCCAAATATCACCCAGATGTAGCCCAAGTATAGCCCAATGACAGAATGTCCCAGAATGTTCTAACGAACAACTAGAGCGCTAACAGTCTTACTTATGACAAAAGTATGGCACACCTGAAGCCATCTTGATTGGAATAAAGTGGTAACACTTAAAACATTTAATGTACAAAGGAACTAAATGAGGGGGTTTATTTTGCCATAAAAATTATGATTAGTTCTGCAGAAAGAAAAATTAGGGCACATTTTGACTTCTCAAATGCTCTTCTATTTCATAAAAAAATTCTGACATGCAGACTGAAACATGCACTTTGAATACCAGCAGCAGACTTCCCTGGTGAGCAGTAGTTTTACTACAGTGATCTAATGAGCAACTAGAGTGCTAACATTCAGAATTTGTGGCAAATGTGTGACACATCTGAATGCCTTCTTGATGGAACCAAAATAAAAAAACTGAAAGTATTCCCACTGAGGAGACTGCAGTAAATGAGGAAATTAGGAAACTTCATAACAAATAAATCTCCCAAGATGGCCACCAGAGACAAAAGAGCCCAAATGTAGCCCAAATATCACCCAGATGTAGCCCAAGTATAGCCAAAAGACATCATGTCCCAGAGTGTTCTTAAGAACAACTAGAGCGCTTACTGTCTTACTTATGACAAAAGTATGGCACATCTGAAGCCATCGTGATTGGAATAAACTGGTAACACTTAAAACATTTAATTTAAAAAGGAACACAATAAGGGTGTTCATTTTGCCATAGAAATTATGATTAGTGCTGAAGGAAGAAAAATTAGGGCACATTTTGAGTGACTTCTCAAATCCTCTTCTATTTCATTTAAAAATTCTGATATGCAGACTGAAACATGCACTTTTAATACAAACAGCAGACTTCCGTGGTGAGCAGTAGCTTTACTACAGTGATCTAATGAGCAACTAGAGTGCTAACATTCAGAATTTATGGCAAATGTGTGACACATCTGAATGCCTTCTTGATGGAACCAAAGTAAAAAACTGAACGTATTTCCTACTGAGGAGACTGCAGTAAATGAGGAAATTAGGAAACTTCATAACAAATAAATCTCCCAAGATGGCCACCAGAGACAAAAGAGCCCAAATGTAGCCCAAATATCACCCAGATGTAGCCCAAGTATAGCCCAATGACAGAATGTCCCAAAGTGTTCTAACGAACAACTAGAGCGCTAACAGTCTTACTTATGAGAAAAGTATGGCACACCTGAAGCCATCTTGATTGGAATAAAGTGGTAACACTTAAAACTTTAAATTTACAAAGGAACAAAATGAGGGGGTTCATTTTGCCATAGAAATTATGATTAGTTCTGCAGAAAGAAAAATTAGGGCACATTTTGACTTCTCAAATCCTCTTCTATTTCATAAAAAAAATCTGACATGCAGACTGAAACATGCACTTTCAATACCAGCAGCAGACTTCCCTGGTGAGCAGTAGTTTTACTACAGTGATCTAATGAGCAACTAGAGTGCTAACATTCAGAATTTATGGCAAATGTGTGATACATCTGAATGCCTTCTTGATGGAACCAAAATAAAAAACTGAAAGTATTCCCACTGAGGAGACTGCAGTATATGAGGAAATTAGGACACTTCATAACAAATAAATCTCCCAAGATGGCCACCAGAGACAACAGAGCACAAATGTAGCCCAAATATCACCCAGATGTAGCCCAAGTATAGCCCAATGACAGAAGTGTGCAAAACACTTATTTTTTGTGTATTTGCAGTTTTATATAGTGCAGACTTGTCAGGTATTGTAGTGCTTTACATGAGCATTGGTTACATCACACAAGATCAAATTCATTTTGGTTGTAGACATGGGGAGATTAAGTGATTTGACCAGAATCACAGAATGTTGGGCTGAAGCTGAAACCTCCAACCTGGTTCACCAGTTGCAATGTCTGCAGCTCTGGAAGTAACACCACATCCTCTCCCCTAGGTGCAACATTTAATCAAGTGGTCAACTGGATAAAAAAACATAAAGATTACAAATAATTTAAAAGTTCTTTGTCGCTATTTGAAAACTCAGAAAATATGTCCTCATTTTAGTTTTTTAGAGCACTAACCATAATTTTGATGCAAATAAGACCCTCTCATATATGTAATTTCTAAAGGAAATACTCTAGGTATTACAGTTTTGATTACATCAAGATGACGTCAGGCGTTCCACACTTTTGTAATAAATATAGAATGTTAGCAATCTAGTTGTTCATTGAGATACTGTTGAGAGGTAAAGGCCAGGGGCACGGACTCTGAAAATTGAAGGCAGGTAGGAGAGTGCAGATGCAACAATTTGACCACACTGGACAGGCAGGAAGGGCAGTGGCAGCACAACAGACTATGGAGGGCAGTGAAAAGGGGGGCAGGGGCAACAAACCAACAATACAGGACTGGCAAGAGAGGCTGTGGCAATATAATAGACCATTGTGGGCAGAAGGAAGAGGCAGTGGTAGTACAACCATACATGCCAACAGACCCGTTTCAGCCAGGAAACGTCCAATGTTTTTAAGCTCAAATGGGCTTTATTTGATCTGTCTCCTGTCTACAATCTCCTCTTTTTCAATGTAACTCAAAGGGGAATATCAATACCCCAGTTTTTTTTCAAAATCTCCCTCTTACCAAGTTCAAAGTGTTCGCAAGTATGGTACATTGGATCATGGTAGGCAGGAGGAATTGGGGTAGGGACATGGACTCGAATAACAGAGGATAGGAGGGACATGGAGAGGTGCACCAAAGTGACCCTACAGGGCAGGCATCAGGGTTTGCAGCAGCACAATACACCACACAGCGCATGCGGGACGGGAGTGCAGCACAACAATCCATAGAAAGCAATAGGGAGGGGCCAAGACCATGCACATGGACAACAGAGAACAGAGGGGAAGGAAGCAATGGTAGATAGCTGACCATAATGGACAGACAGGAGAGAAAGCTGCAGCATAACAGACCATAAAGGGCAGGAGGGACAGATCAGGGGCATTACAATGGAACAGACAAGCCAGGAGGGAGGGAATAGGGGTCTGCACATGGAAAAACAGAGGGCTGGGGGCAAGGGGGCAGGACAGGAGCAGTAAGATGACCATGGAGGTCAGGCAGGATGGGCACTAGAAACAAGACACACCATGGAGAGCAACAATGAGACTATGATGGCATACACACAGACCATGGAGGGAAGGTGGGAGGGGGTCAGGGGCAGCTAGCTGACCACACAGGGAAGGTGGGAGGGGCCATGGCAGCACAGAAGACCATGCATGGCAAGCGGGAGGGTTAGTGGCAGCACAATGGCTATGATGGGCAAGAAGGAGGGTGCAGGGGCATGCACAAAGGACCATGGAGGATAGAAGGGAGGGTCAGGACCTGGGCACAGACAAGAGAGTTCAAGGGAAGGGGCCTCACAACAGACCACGCGGGGCAGGCAGGAGGAGCAGTTGCAGCACAACAGACCAGGGAGGGCAGAAGGGTGTGGCAGTAAAATGGGCCATGGAGGACAGGAGGAAAGGGATAGGGGCATGGCATGCGGAAAGGCAGGGTGGAGGTGGCAGGGACAGGTTACAGTCATCTGACAATGCTAGGCAGGTGGGAGGGGAGTGGCAGCTCAACAGAACACTCAGAGTAGATAGGAGTGGCAGATCCATGGAACATGGTGGGCAAAAAGGATGGAGCAGGGGCATGCACAAAGACATCGGAGGGCAGGGGGAAGGAGAATAGGGGCAGCAAGCTAAGCACAGAGGCTAAGCAGGAGTTCAATGATTGGCCATAGAATTGGGCAATGGAGGGCAGGAGGAGTGGACTAGTACATCATGCTAAATGGATTGCAGTGGCAGCACATCAGACCATGCATGGCAGGAAGGAGGAGGCTAGTCCATGGATTCAGACAACAGAGGATAGGGAGGAGGTGGATGGGGCAGCAAGCTAACTGTTCATAGAAGGTGGGTATTAGGAACTTTATTGTTTTTAAAATGTGTGTCTGTGCGAACTACTTAAAATATGAACAAGTATGCAGCATAATCCCACTTTTATCCAGGAAGAAGAGGTCGTTTGTGACTGTGACTCCGGGCTCACTTGGCAGAAACACCCCCTGACCCTCCACTCCCTATCGCAAAATGTAATGCCCGTGAAAAGGGTAGGTGGACGCAGTGTTATATAGAACATAGTCCTGAGAGCACGATTGAAAATGAAAACTAGATATAGTATATGGTATAAACTATGCACCAAAAAGTGTGATATAAGATGAACCGGGGCATGAAATATAATATGCAATACAATGTGCGCAATGACAGATTCATTGGAGAGCGCGAGATAGCACAGGCACTAGCGCGTGCTATGCGATATGCGCCTTGGAGTGTAATATGCACAGGGTCAGTGTTGTGTAACCTAACTAGTCTCTAAAGTTGTACTATAAAATATGTGCTGGGGAGTGTAACGTTACATATGCACTGTGACAAAGATATGGATCCCAGATTGTAATATGTATGGCATAGCGCTGTGCGTTATACCATAGGCATCGAGGAAGGCACGTTAGATGTGGCAAAATAACCCATGCAATGGCAAGTGTGGCATGACATATTCACGGGGTGGTGTTACAGTGCACATGGGCTAGAGAGTGTCATAGCATACGCACTAGCTGGTGGAATACAATACAGAGGTGTGAGGCACTCGGCGGGCACTGGTGGGTGTAACACAGCATTGGGCTCAGCCAGGAGCACGCTGTGACTCTCAAGTGAGGTTCGTCTCCTTTCCAGAGAGTAAAATAAAAAGTATTACACATCCGGCGGTGGATGTGTGTTTTATTAACCGTGATGGGGGTTTCTTGCATAGTTTGGTCGAATTTTTGTCGAATCCCCTTTGAATGGCTTGGTGTGCGTGTATATTAAATGTGCCCGTCAATAGCTACCCATGTTTGTATAAATAAACGACAAGGGTGTCTACTTGGAGAGTACCCACCGGTGGGGGCGCCGGTATTAGGCACGGTAGGGCGTCAGACACGTCAGAGCTTCACTAGCGGTGTAAATACATTCCATGTGGATTCATTCTATGCATAGTCGCCTTTTAATGAATATCACGCAAATCGTCATGGTGATAGGTACATATGGTTTGTCCAGCATGTCCCAGGTGTTTCTATAAATATATATATTTTTTAAAATAATAAAAAACAAAGGCCGGCCCCGGGGGATGGGATCCCCGGGGCCATAAGTGGCCTGAGGAGGGGGGCAACGCAGCCCCCTCCTAAAAAATAAAAAAAAAAAGGCCATGACCCGGGGGTTGGGGTCCCCGGGGCCGATTAAGTCCTTGGGAGGGCCAAATTAATTTTTTTCAACAAAAAAAATTAGGGTGCAGGCCCTGGGGGATGGGGTCCCCAGGGCCAGTAAATTAGAAAAAGAAGTGGGGCCACACAGCCCTCCTTCTTAAAAAAATAAAATAAATAAAAGACTGGCATCGCGCCGGAGGCCACGCTCCCTCCTTGCAGCACTCTGCAAATGCGCCCCCTGGCCAGTTGTAAGTTGGGGAATTAATTACCCTTCAATACTGAGGGTCCCTGAGGGCCAACTAGCCCAACAGGTATCTCCAGTATGTGCCAGGGAGCTGCGTTGCAGACAGGTGTTCTGAGGCCACGCCCCTTTTTACACCTCTATGCAACGGAGCTCTGTGGCGCTTATTGGAGGTACCTAGTGGGCTAGTTTGACCCTAGGGATCCTCAGGATTCAATGGGACTTAATCTCCCAACTTAAAAAACAGCCACAGGGCGGGTTTACACAGTGGGGAAGGGAGGGGACGGGGCCTGAGGTGACGTGTGCAAACACACCCTATGGCGCGTTTTAAGTAGGGGAAATAATTCCCCTTCAATCCTGAGGGCCCCTGGGGGCTAACTAGCCCACCAGGTGCTTCCAGTAAGCGCCACTGAGCTGCGTTGCAGAGAGGTGGTCCAGGCCGTGCCACTTTTTACACCTCTCTGCAACGCAGCTCTGTGGCGCTTACTGGAGGTACCTAGTGGGCTAGTTGGACCCTGGGGACCCTCAGGATTCAAATGAACTTAATCTCCCAACTAAAAACGGCCACAGGGCGTGTTTACACAGTGGTGAAGGGAGGGGACGGGACCTGAGTTAACGTGTGCAAACAAGCCCTGTGGCGCGTTTTAAGTTGGTGAAATAATTCCCCTTCAATCCTGAGGGACTCTGGGGGCCAACTAGCCCACCAGGTGCTTCCAGTAAGCGCCACTGCGCTGCGTTGCAGAGAGGTGGTCTAGGCCGTGCCCCTTTTTACATCTCTCTGCAACGCAGCTCTGTGGTGCTTACTGGAGGTACCTAGTGGTCTAGTTGGACCCAAGGGACCCTCAGAATTCAAGGGGACTTAATCTCCCAACTTAAAACGGCCACAGGGCATGTTTACACAGTGGGGAAGTGAGGGTACGGGGCCTGAGGTGACGTGTGCAAACACGCCCTGTGGCGCTTTTTAAGAGGTAGTTTTAATCCCCTGCCCTATTATATACTAGGGGCTTACAGAGGAGGTGATGCTGATCACAGGGGGACCCCAACGCATAGTGTTCCCTAGTGTATGTAGGTGTTTTCACTGTATCCTGAATGTCTTTTAACATAGCACTGGCACTAGGACTGGTTAGTCAGACTCAGTTACCACCAGTATCCATCTGAAAAAGTTGAGGGTACAGGATGATTTTGCAACAAGGCTTCTTTCTGCTCTTCTGTTTGTTCTTTCTGCACGTTATCCTTCTTCCTGCACTTTTCTTCGTCTTTGAGGACTTCAGTTGCTTCTTTCTGCATTTCTTTTTTTTCTTTCTGTGCGTTTTTTCTTCTTTCTTCACATGTCCTATCTCTGTAGGCATAGTTAGAAATTAACATTTTAAAAACCTTTGAAATTAGCTGAAAAAACCATAGGTTTCAGGCATGTTATAGTTAGGAATTAGCATTTAAAAAACCTTAGAAATTCACTGAAAAAACCATAGGTTTCAGGGGCGTTATAATTAGCTGGACTTTTCACTCGTACAAAACCATTGAAATTCCCCCGTTATAGTTAGTTCAGCTAACTATAACTCGCGCGCCCGCAATGCACTGCTGATGACGTCACATATTACATCACTCATGACATGGTCAGTGAGTTCATCTCTAAACGGAGGTCGTTTTAAATACAAAATGATATGCGGCAGACCGAGCCGCGGAGACTGCACCACCTGTGGATAATACGGGGACCATGGAGACGTAGAACTCAGTGAAGTCTCCAGCCAGTGTTACCAGCTAAAAGGAACAAACACTTAATATAGCGGCCCTTTGAATCGGAAGCCCACTGGAGGGCTATGAACAATATCAATAATGTAAATGCGACCGCAAAACCCACTAAGGGAAATAACTATATGCAAGGGGGCAAGTAACCTACTAAAGGACAGTACTACTACGAGTACCAGCATGCAATAATGGCTAATTCATCTGCCGCCCAGTGGAGGGCTAAATAAATGACGTGCTGGTAAAAATGCCTCCTTGTTTGTTTGCGCTCACATTTTGAATTGCCTGTGACCAAGGACCAGCCACGCTCTGAAACGCGTAAGGCTTGATTTTAAATATCCGACACAAAGAAGAGCCTGGTGCCGTCAATGGGCTGGTTTCGAGTGCCTCTCTAAATGGAGGTCGTTTGAAATACAAAATGATATGCGGCAGACCGAGCCGCGGAGACTGCACCCCCTGTGGATAATACGGGGACCATGGAGACGTAGAACTCAGTGAAGTCTCCAGCCAGTGTTACCAGCCAAAAGAAACAAACACTTAATATGGCGACCCTTTGAATCGGAAGCCCACTGGAGGGCTATGAACAATATCAATAATGTAAATGCGACCGCAAAACCCGCTAAGGGAAATAACTATATGCAAGGGGGCAAGTAACCTACTAAAGGACAGTACTACTACGAGTACCAGCATGCAATAATGGCAAATTCATCTGCCGCCCACAGGAGGGCTAAATAAATGACGTGCTAGTAAAAATGCCTGTTTGTTTGTATGCGCTCACATTTTGAATTGCCTGTGACCAAGGAGCAGCCACGCTCCGAAACGCGTAAGGCTTGATTTTTAATATCCGACACAAAGAGGAGCCTGGTGCCGTCAATGGGCTGGTTTCGAGTGCATCTCTAAACGGAGGTCGTTTGAAATACAAAATGATATGCGGCAGACCGAGCCGTGGAGACTGCACCACCTGTGGATAATACGGGGACCATGGAGACGTAGAACTCAGTGAAGTTTCCAGCCAGTGTTACCAGCCAAAAGGAACAAACACTTAATATGGCGACCCTTTGAATCGGAAGCCCACTGGAGGGCTATGAACAATATCAATAATGTAAATGCGACCGCAAAACCCACTAAGGGAAATAACTATATGCAAGGGGGCAAGTAACCTACTAAAGGACAGTACTACTACGAGTACCAGCATGCAATAATGGCAAATTCATCTGCCGCCCACCGGAGGGCTAAATAAATGACGTGTTGGTAAAAATGCCTCCTTGTTTGTTTGCGCTCACATTTTGAATTGCCTGTGACCAAGGAGCAGCCACGCTCCGAAACGCGTAAGGCTTGATTTTAAATATCCGACACAAAGAGGAGCCTGGTGCCTTTAATGGGCTGGTTTCGAGTGCGTCTCTAAACGGAGGTCGTTTTAAATACAAAATGATATGCGGCAGACCGAGCCGTGGAGACTGCACCACCTGTGGATAATAAGGGAACCATGGAGACGTAGAACTCAGTGAAGTCTCCAGCCAGTGTTACCAGCCAAAAGGAACAAACACTTAATATGGCGACCCTTTGAATCGGAAGCCCACTGGAGGGCTATGAACAATATCAATAATGTAAATGCGACCGCAAAACCCACTAAGGGAAATAACTATATACAAGGGGGCAAGTAACCTACTAAAGGACAGTACTACTATGAGTACCAGCATGCAATAATGGCTAATTCATCTGTCGCCCACTGGAGGGCTAAATAAATGACGTGCTGGTAAAAATGCCTCCTTGTTTGTTTGCGCTCACATTTTGAATTGCCTGTGACCTAGGAGCAGCCACGCTCCGAAACGCGTAAGGCTTGATTTTAAATATCCGACACAAAGAGTAGCCTGGTGCCGTTAATGGGCTGGTTTCGAGTGCGTTTCTAAACGGAGGTCGTTTGAAATACAAAATGATATGCGGCAGACCGAGCCGCGGAGACTGCACCACCTGTGGATAATACGGGGACCATGGGGACGTAGAACTCAGTGAAGTCTCCAGCCAGTGTTACCAGCCAAAAGGAACAAACACTTAATATGGCGACCCTTTGAATCGGAAGCCCACTGGAGGGCTATGAACAATATCAATAATGTAAATGCGACCGCAAAACCCACTAAGGGAAATACCTATATGCAAGGGGGCAAGTAACCTACTAAAGGACAGTACTACTACGAGTACCAGCATGCAATAATGGCTAATTCATCTGCCGCTCACTGGAGGTCTAAATATATGAATTGCTGGTAAAAATGCCTCCTTGTTTGTTTGCGCTCACATTTTGAATTGCCTGTGACCAAGGAGCAGCCACGCTCCGAAATGCGTAAGGCTTGATTTTAAATATCCGACACAAAGAGGAGCCTGGTGCCGTCAATGGGCTGGTTTCGAGTGCGTCTCTAAACGGAGGTCATTTGAAATACAAAATGATATGCGGCAGACCAAGCCGCGGAGACTGCACCACCTGTGGATAATACGGGGTCCATGGAGACTTAGAACTCAGTGAAGTCTCCAGCCAGTGTTACCAGCCAAAAGGAACAAACACTTAATATGGCGACCCTTTGAATCGGAAGCCCACTGGAGGGCTATGAACAATATCAATAATGTAAATGCGACTGCAAAACCCACTAAGGGAAATAACTATATGCAAGGGGGCAAGTAACTTACTAAAGGACAGTACTACTACGAGTACCAACATGCAATAATGGCTAATTCATCTGCCGCCCACTGGAGGGCTAAATAAATGACGTGCTGGTAAAAATGCCTCCTTGTTTGTTTGCGCTCACATTTTGAATTGCCTGTGACCAAGGACCAGCCACGCTCCGAAACGCGTAAGGCTTGATTTTAAATATCCGACACAAAGAGGAGCCTGGTGCCATCAATGGGCTGGTTTCGAGTGCGTCTCTAAATGGAGGTCGTTTGAAATACAAAATGATATGCGGCAGACCGAGCCGCGGAGACTGCACCCCCTGTGGATAATACGGGGACCATGGAGACGTAGAACTCAGTCAAGTCTCCAGCCAGTGTTACCAGCCAAAAGGAACAAACACTTAATATGGTGACCCTTTGAATCGGAAGCCCACTGGAGGGCTATGAACAATATCAATAATGTAAATGCGACCGCAAAACCCACTAAGGGAAATAACTATATGCAAGGGGGCAAGTAACCTACTAAAGGACAGTACTACTACGAGTACCAGCATGCAATAATGGCTAATTCATCTGCTGCCCAGTGGAGGGCTAAATAAATGACGTACTGGTAAAAATGCCTCCTTGTTTGTTTGCGCTCACATTTTGAATTGCCTGTGACCAAGGAGCAGCCACGCTCCGAAACGCGTAAGGCTTGATTTTAAATATCCGACACAAAGAGGAGCCTGGTGCCGTCAATGGGCTGGTTTCGAGTGCATCTCTAAACGGAGGTCGTTTGAAATACAAAATGATATGCGGCAGACCGAGCCGCGGAGACTGCACCACCTGTGGATAATACGGGGACCATGGAGACGTAGAACTCAGTGAAGTTTCCAGCCAGTGTTACCAGCCAAAAGGAACAAACACTTAATATGGCGACCCTTTGAATCGGAAGCCCACTGGAGGGCTATGAACAATATCAATAATGTAAATGCGACCGCAAAACCCACTAAGGGAAATAACTATATGCAAGGGGGCAAGTAACCTACTAAAGGACAGTACTACTACGAGTACCAGCATGCAATAATGGCAAATTCATCTGCCGCCCACCGGAGGGCTAAATAAATGACGTGTTGGTAAAAAAGCCTCCTTGTTTGTTTGCGCTCACATTTTGAATTGCCTGTGACCAAGGAGCAGCCACGCTCCGAAACGCGTAAGGCTTGATTTTAAATATCCGACACAAAGAGGAGCCTGGTGCCTTTAATGGGCTGGTTTCGAGTGCGTCTCTAAACGGAGGTCGTTTTAAATACAAAATGATATGCGGCAGACCGAGCCGTGGAGACTGCACCACCTGTGGATAATACGGGGACCATGGAGACGTAGAACTCAGTGAAGTCTCCAGCCAGTGTTACCAGCCAAAAGGAACAAACACTTAATATGGTGACCCTTTGAATCGGAAGCCCACTGGAGGGCTATGAACAATATCAATAATGTAAATGCGACAGCAAAACCCACTAAGGGAAATAACTATATACAAGGGGACAAGTAACCTACTAAAGGACAGTACTACTACGAGTACCAGCATGCAATAATGGCTAATTCATCTGTCGCCCACTGGAGGGCTAAATAAATGACGTGCTGGTAAAAATGCCTCCTTGTTTGTTTGCGCTCACATTTTGAATTGCCTGTGACCTAGGAGCATTCACGCTCCGAAACGCGTAAGGCTTGATTTTAAATATCCGACACAAAGAGTAGCCTGGTGCCGTTAATGGGCTGGTTTCGAGTGCGTTTCTAAACGGAGGTCGTTTGAAATACAAAATGATATGCGGCAGACCGAGCCGCGGAGACTGCACCACCTGTGGATAATACGGGGACCATGGAGACGTAGAACTCAGTGAAGTCTCCAGCCAGTGTTAACAGCCAAAAGGAACAAACACTTAATATGGCGACCCTTTGAATCGGAAGCCCACTGGAGGGCTATGAACAATATCAATAATGTAAATGCGACCGCAAAACCCACTAAGGGAAATAACTATATGCAAGGGGGCAAGTAACCTACTAAAGGACAGTACTACTACGAGTACCAGCATGCAATAATGGCTAATTCATCTGTCGCCCAGTGGAGGGCTAAATAAATGACGTGCTGGTAAAAATGCCCCCTTGTTTGTTTGCGCTCACATTTTGAATTGCCTGTGACCAAGGAGCAGCCACGCTCCGAAACGCGTAAGGCTTGATTTTAAATATCCGACACAAAGAGGAGCCTGGTGCCATCAATGGGCTGGTTTCGAGTGCATCTCTAAACGGAGGTCGTTTGAAATACAAAATGATATGCGGCAGACTGAGCCGCGGAGACTGCACCACCTGTGGATAATACGGGGACCATGGAGATGTAGAACTCAGTGAAGTCTCCAGCCAGTGTTACCAGCCAAAAGGAACAAACACTTAATATGGCCACCCTTTGAATCGGAAGCCCACTGGAGGGCTATGAACAATATCAATAATGTAAATGCGACCGCAAAACCCACTAAGGGAAATAACTATATGCAAGAGGGCAAGTAACCTACTAAAGGACAGTACTACTACGAGTACCAGCATGCAATAATGGCTAATTCATCTGCCGCCTACTGGAGGGCTAAATATATGAATTGCTGGTAAAAATGCCTCCTTGTTTGTTTGCGCTCACATTTTGAATTGCCTCTGACCAAGGAGCAGCCACGCTCCGAAACGCGTAAGGCTTGATTTTAAATATCCGACACAAAGAGGAGCTTGGTGCCGTCAATGGGCTGGTTTCGAGTGCGTCTCTAAACGGAGGTCATTTGAAATACAAAATGATATGCGGCAGACCGAGCCGCGGAGACTGCACCACCTGTGGATAATACGGGGTCCATGGAGACTTAGAACTCAGTGAAGTCTCCAGCCAGTGTTACCAGCCAAAAGGAACAAACACTTAATATGGCGACCCTTTGAATCGGAAGCCCACTGGAGGGCTATGAACAATATCAATAATGTAAATGCGACCGCAAAACCCACTAAGGGAAATACCTATATGCAAGGGGGCAAGTAACCTACTAAAGGACAGTACTACTACGAGTACCAGCATGCAATAATGGCAAATTCATCTGCCGCCCACAGGAGGGCTAAATAAATGACGTGCTAGTAAAAATGCCTGTTTGTTTGTATGCGCTCACATTTTGAATTGCCTGTGACCAAGGAGCAGCCACGCTCCGAAACGCGTAAGGCTTGATTTTTAATATCCGACACAAAGAGGAGCCTGGTGCCGTCAATGGGCTGGTTTCGAGTGCTTCTCTAAACGGAGGTCGATTGAAATACAAAATGATATGCGGCAGACCGAGCCGCGGAGACTGCACCACCTGTGGATAATACGGGGACCATGGAGGAGCCTGGTGTCTCTAAACGGAGGTCGTTTGAAATACTATATATATATATATATTTATATATATATATATTCCAAATGAACTTGCTCCGCAATTGAAGAAACCCACACAACGCTATGTTTCAACCTTCTTTATTCGGGAGGCAGCAGCGGACTCAGGGAGGACCTCACAGCGCAATGTTACACCACTTGCCTACGCGTTTCGAGAGTCAATCTCTTCCTCATGGCATGGTGTTGGTCGGGAGAGTGGAAGCATGGCCATTGATTTTTCACAGGTGATGAGCAGATCTTAATCCCGCCCCAGTGGGCGTGTTTGTTGCAAGGCACCCTGGTAGATGTGGTCCAGAGTAATGATGAAAGTCCATAGTGGATGCCATTACCATCTATCTTGCGAGGCCACGCCCACCTTACAGCCCACGCCCACACCCCCCGCCTATAACTACAGCGCGGAGCACTAGCGCGTTAGTTGAACTCTAACCTCTGAGGCGGAAGCCGGAGGAGAAAACTTGTAGAATTTTTAAAAATTGTTGATTCTTTTGTTGTGCTTTTAATTCACTTGCACTCTCACCTGTGCTTCCTTCTGGGCTGAAGCGCCTAACAGGATCTTACAAACCAGCGGATTTAGCGCTGTTTGGGACATCATTCTGTCAGGGACGCCATCGCTGCTCTTGCGAGGCCACGCCCACCTTACAGGCCACGCCCACACCCTCTCACTTCAAATGTGTTTTCCACGCAAGCGCAGCGGACGAGCGCAGCGGGAGCGCCGACTGCGCGCCGAAGTCGCGCACAAGTCAAGCCCGTCTGCGCCCGTCTGCGCCCGTCCGCGACCAGGCGGGACCCGGGGCCACATACCCTGGCTCCCACCCTATCCAGAGCAGGACTTACAGCTTTGCGGCCTTATACAGCATAGGTAGGACTGCCACTTCCCAGTGCTCCCATATCTATGCTTCCACAGAGCTACCCGCCCGATGTCCGGGGTGCAAACACTCCTTCCGCAAATCCCCGTCGGCCGCAGCACAAACGTACCGTATGTACGCGCTAAATTGCCGCTCCTTACCAAAACATAGCACACAGATTGCCATGCTGCTTGAGGAGCAAAAGCCAGACGCGGTTTTCCTGACTGAAACGTGGCTCACTGTTCACTCTGAGCCAGATGTGGTTCTAGCCTTACCCGTAGGCTACCATATCCTTAGATTGGATAGACAGGTAGGGAGAGGCGGTGGTCTGGCGATCATATTGAAGAACCAATACCGATGCCGTACTACAGCAGAAACTATCTCTGAGTGCGAGAGTGTAGCATTCTGCATAGAGTTCAACGCAAACAGCTCTTTCTCCGGCACCCTGATCTACCGCCCCCCTGAGCCTGTAAAAGTGTTCCATAGGTCTCTTCCAGAAATTATAGCGGAAAGAATCCTCTCTTCCGCCAACCACACGATCCTAGGGGACCTTAATCTCCACTTTAACTCCCCCTCAGACCACATTGCTCAGGAATTACTAGATGATCTGGAAGCTCTCCAACTGTCCCAACTGGTCGCAGCCCCGACCCATGAAAAAGGCAACTTACTTGACCCTATATTTAGTAACTGCCTGGATATAACTGTTGATCAACCCATCCCTCTTCCATGGACAGACCATTTTTTGGTCCCGTTTACCTGGGTCACACTTAAAACCCCCAAATTACCTTCTCAAGTCACCACCAGGAGGAACTGGTCAAAACTCCCTTTGGAGGCCTGGCTGCACAACCTGGACTCCACTCGCCCGGCACCTTGCCTAGACCCTAATGTGGCAAACGTCAACTATGAAAGTTGGATCACCCACTCGCTAGACTCGATCCTCCCGTTTCATAGATCCTCCTCGAAGAGACTACAGAAATCTGCCCCCTGGTTCTCTGACTCTCTAAGACAGCTAAAACGCCGTTGCAGGCAACGAGAGAGAGCCTGGCGTTTAGACTTCCTCCCAGACAAAAAGGCTTCCTACAAAGAGGCGATTAAAGCCTACAGAGAAGGGATCAGAGCGGCCCAGGCAACCCACTACGCTGAGAAAATATTAGAAGCGAAATCAAAGCCCAAAGAAATTTTCCAAATTATAAAGCAATGTTCCAGTGCCAATACGGCACCCCCTCCTAACAAAACCCAGGACCAATGCAACGAGCTTGCAGATTTCTTTTACAACAAAGTTTTAAAAATTTATTCTTCCTTTCCAACTACAGCCACAACCCCGGATGTGATTAATCCACCCCCCCCTAGACCACCTTTTCACCCTGACCAGCCTTCTCTCGAGCACTTCCCTCCTCTGGACCTCGACACTTTAAGCAAAGTGGCACGACAGGTCAAGTCGGGCTCTCCCTGTGATCCTGCCCCTCCAGAAGTCCTGATGCAGGCTAGCAAAGCCACCCTGCCTGTAATTCTGGATCTTCTAAACACGTCCATATCTGCCTGCTCTGTCCCCACAGCTTGGAAGCAAGCCATGGTACGGGCGCTGTTGAAGAAACCCAGCCTAGACCCAGATGACCACTCCAGCTACCGCCCCATCTCACTTCTCCCTTGGGCCAGCAAGGTGCTAGAGAAATATATAAATGCACAGCTGGTCCAGTTCCTGGAGGACCATTCTCTATTACACACATCCCAGACAGGCTTCAGACCAAAGCATGGTACGGAAACCGCCTTGTTAGCGGTCACCGAAGAAACTAGAAGGATATTGGATCAGGGAGGATCAGTGGCAGTGATCCTCCTTGATCTAAGTGCCGCCTTCGATACGGTCAGCTATACCACCTTGCTGGACCGTCTCCATAACATCGGAGCTTCAGGTGATGCTTTAAGGTGGTTTGACTCCTTTCTGTCTGGGAGGTCGTTTCAGATCTTCGACGGTGAGACAATGTCCTCTAACAAACCCCTGAGCTGTGGAGTACCACAGGGCTCCTCCCTGAGCCCGGTTTTGTTCAACGTGTACATGGGGCCGCTGGCGGGTGTTGTCGAACCGTATGGCATTAAAATGGTGTCATACGCCGACGACACCCAGCTTGTGGTCTCGCTGGCAACTGGGAATAACAGGCATTCCCCAGTCAATCTGTTAAAATGCCTAGAGGACGTCAAGGGATGGATGACCAACTCCTCCCTTAAACTAAACGGAGAAAAGACGGAGCTCATGCTCCTAGGCCCAACCTCTCCTGTGCCTTTCACCTCCTTGTGGCCCAGTGCACTGGGCCCCCCCCCTCCCCTAAGGAAAGTGTTAAAAGCCTGGGAGTGTGGCTGGACAACAAACTCTCCTTCTCCACCCAGGCCACAAAACTGTCCGCCTCATGTTTTGGCCTACTTAGAATCTTGAGGAAGGTTCTCCCGCTACTTCCCTTAGAGGCCAAAAAGGTGGCTGTACAAGGTCTCATCCAGTCTCGCCTGGACTCGAACAATGCCCTATATGTGGGGGCTCCTGAGATGACCCTCCGAAAATTGCAGGTTGTGCAAAATTGTGCAGCACGTTCTCTGCTGAAAATCCCGCGCACCCAGTCGGCCAGACCTGCTCTAAAAAGTCTCCACTGGTTGCCAGTGAGGCAGCGAGTGGCCTTTAAGGCACTGTGCTTGGCGCACCGCGCCTTCTGGAAAACGGGCCCAGCCATTAACAACGACCTTGTCATCCCCTACCACCCTAACAGGAACCTTCGGTCGACGGAGGCGTTCCTCGCCGTTGTTCCCAGAGTGAAGCGAGCCAGGTCTAGGGGCAGGCTGTTCTCTTTGAATACCGCCAGGGTCTGGAATGCTCTCCCCTTTCACTCCGTTCCAACCCATACCTCTTCTCATTCCGTAAAAACTTAAAGACACTGCTGTTCGCCAAATCCTGCGTACCTTAGCTCCTCTTCCCGTCACTTCTCTGTTCAACTCAGCGCTTGGACGCCTACGGGCAGCAACCGCGCTTAATAAATATTTTTACAATTACAATTACAATCTATCCCTCAGTGATTCTTGCCCATCGGGTCGCCAGCGATCCCCTTCTGCGTTCGTTGCTGTAGTGATGCCCCTGCGAACAGGTACGTTGTTCCGTGTCTTGTGCCCTGGTTGTGGCACACGGACCTGCGGCAAGCAGTGGGGTTTTCTTCGTGACCCTAGCTGGCCACATATATTCCAAATGAACTTGCTCCGCAATTGAAGAAACCCACACAACGCTATGTTTCAACCTTCTTTATTCGGGAGGCAGCGGCGGACTCAGGGAGGACCTCACAGCGCAATGTTACACCACTTGCCTACGCGTTTCGAGAGTCAATCTCTTCCTCATGGCATGGTGTTGGTCGGGAGAGTGGAAGCATGGCCATTGATTTTTCACAGGTGATGAGCAGATCTTAGTCCCGCCCCAGTGGGCGTGTTTGTTGCAAGGCACCCTGGTAGATGTGGTCCAGAGTAATGATGAAAGTCCATAGTGGATGCCATTACCATCTATCCCTCAGTGATTCTTGCCCATCGGGTCGCCAGCGATCCCCTTCTGCGTTCGTTGCTGTAGTGATGCCCCTGCGAACAGGTACGTTGTTCCGTGTCTCGTGCCCTGGTTGTGGCACACGGACCTGCGGCGAGCAGTGGGGTTTTCTTCGTGACCCTAGCTGGCCACATATATTCCAAATGAACTTGCTCCGCAATTGAAGAAACACACACAACGCTATGTTTCAACCTTCTTTATTCGGGAGGCAGCAGCGGACTCAGGGAGGACCTCACAGCGCAATGTTACACCACTTGCCTACGCGTTTCGAGAGTCAATCTCTTCCTCATTGCATGGTGTTGGTCGGGAGAGTGGAAGCATGGCCATTGATTTTTCACAGGTGATGAGCAGATCTTAATCCCGCCCCAGTGGGCGTGTTTGTTGCAAGGCACCCTGGTAGATGTGGTCCAGAGTAATGATGAAAGTCCATAGTGGATGCCATTACCATCTATCCCTCAGTGATTCTTGCCCATCGGGTCGCCAGCGATCCCCTTCTGCGTTCGTTGCTGCAGTGATGCCCCTGCGAACAGGTACGTTGTTCCGTGTCTCGTGCACTGGTTGTGGCACACGGACCTGCGGCGAGCAGTGGGGTTTTCTTCGTGACCCTAGCTGGCCACATATATTCCAAATGAACTTGCTCCGCAATTGAAGAAACCCACACAACGCTATGTTTCAACCTTCTTTATTCGGGAGGCAGCAGCGGACTCAGGGAGGACCTCACAGCGCAATGTTACACCACTTGCCTACGCATTTCGAGAGTCAATCTCTTCCTCATGGCATGGTGTTGGTCGGGAGAGTGGAAGCATGGCCATTGATTTTTCACAGGTGATGAGCAGATCTTAATCCCGCCCCAGTGGGCGTGTTTGTTGCAAGGCACCCTGGTAGATGTGGTCTAGAGTAATGATGAAAGTCCATAGTGGATGCCATTACCATCTATCCCTCAGTGATTCTTGCCCATCGGGTCGCCAGCGATCCCCTTCTGCGTTCGTTGCTGTAGTGATGCCCCTGCGAACAGGTACGTTGTTCCGTGTCTCGTGCCCTGGTTGTGGCACACGGACCTGCGGCGAGCAGTGGGGTTTTCTTCGTGACCCTAGCTGGCCACATATATTCCAAATGAACTTGCTCCGCAATTGAAGCAACACACACAACGCTATGTTTCAACCTTCTTTATTCGGGAGGCAGCAGCGGACTCAGGGAGGACCTCACAGCGCAATGTTACACCACTTGCCTACGCGTTTCGAGAGTCAATCTCTTCCTCATGGCATGGTGTTGGTTGGGAGAGTGGAAGCATGGCCATTGATTTTTCACAGGTGATGAGCAGATCTTAATCCCGCCCCAGTGGGCGTGTTTGTTGCAAGGCACCCTGGTAGATGTGGTCCAGAGTAATGATGAAAGTCCATAGTGGATGCCATTACCATCTATCCCTCAGTGATTCTTGCCCATCGGGTCGCCAGCGATCCCCTTCTGCGTTCGTTGCTGTAGTGATGCCCCTGCGAACAGGTACGTTGTTCCGTGTCTCGTGCCCTGGTTGTGGCACACGGACCTGCGGCGAGCAGTGGGGTTTTCTTCGTGACCCTAGCTGGCCACATATATTCCAAATGAACTTGCTCCGCAATTGAAGAAACCCACACAACGCTATGTTTCAACCTTCTTTATTCGGGAGGCAGCAGCGGACTCAGGGAGGACCTCACAGCGCAATGTTACACCACTTGCCTACGCGTTTCGAGAGTCAATCTCTTCCTCATGGCATGGTGTTGGTCGGGAGAGTGGAAGCATGGCCATTGATTTTTCACAGGTGATGAGCAGATCTTAATCCCGCCCCAGTGGGCGTGTTTGTTGCAAGGCACCCTGGTAGATGTGGTCCAGAGTAATGATGAAAGTCCATAGTGGATGCCATTACCATCTATCCCTCAGTGATTCTTGCCCATCGGGTCGCCAGCGATCCCCTTCTGCGTTCGTTGCTGTAGTGATGCCCCTGCGAACAGGTACGTTGTTCCGTGTCTCGTGCCCTGGTTGTGGCACACGGACCTGCGGCGAGCAGTGGGGTTTTCTTCGTGACCCTAGCTGGCCACATATATTCCAAATGAACTTGCTCCGCAATTGAAGAAACCCACACAACGCTATGTTTCAACCTTCTTTATTCGGGAGGCAGCAGCGGACTCAGGGAGGACCTCACAGCGCAATGTTACACCACTTGCCTACGCGTTTCGAGAGTCAATCTCTTCCTCATGGCATGGTGTTGGTCGGGAGAGTGGAAGCATGGCCATTGATTTTTCACAGGTGATGAGCAGATCTTAATCCCGCCCCAGTGGGCGTGTTTGTTGCAAGGCACCCTGGTAGATGTGGTCCAGAGTAATGATGAAAGTCCATAGTGGAGTGGGGCGGGATTAAGATCTGCTCATCACCTGTGAAAAATCAATGGCCATGCTTCCACTCTCCCGACCAACACCATGCCATGAGGAAGAGATTGACTCTCGAAACGCGTAGGCAAGTGGTGTAACATTGCGCTGTGAGGTCCTCCCTGAGTCCGCTGCTGCCTCCCGAATAAAGAAGGTTGAAACATAGCATTGTGTGGGTTTCTTCAATTGCGGAGCAAGTTCATTTGGAATATATGTGGCCAGCTAGGGTCACGAAGAAAACCCCACTGCTCGCCGCAGGTCCGTGTGCCACAACCAGGGCACGAGACACGGAACAACGTACCTGTTCGCAGGGGCATCACTACAGCAACGAATGCAGAAGGGGATCGCTGGCGACCCGATGGGCAAGAATCACTGAGGGATAGTTGGTAATGGCATCCACTATGGACTTTCATCATTACTCTGGACCACATCTACCAGGGTGCCTTGCAACAAACACGCCCACTGGGGCGGGATTAAGATCTGCTCATCACCTGTGAAAAATCAATGGCCATGCTTCCACTCTCCCGACCAACACCATGCCATGAGGAAGAGATTGACTCTCGAAACGCGTAGGCAAGTGGTGTAACATTGCGCTGTGAGGTCCTCCCTGAGTCCGCTGCTGCCTCCCGAATAAAGAAGGTTGAAACATAGCGTTGTGTGGGTTTCTTCAATTGCGGAGCAAGTTCATTTGGAATATATGTGGCCAGCTAGGGTCACGAAGAAAACCCCACTGCTCGCCGCAGGTCCGTGTGCCACAACCAGGGCACGAGACACGGAACAACGTACCTGTTCGCAGGGGCATCACTACAGCAACGAATGCAGAAGGGGATCGCTGGCGACCCGATGGGCAAGAATCACTGAGGGATAGATGGTAATGACATCCACTATGGACTTTCATCATTACTCTGGACCACATCTACCAGGGTGCCTTGCAACAAACACGCCCACTGGGGCGGGATTAAGATCTGCTCATCACCTGTGAAAAATCAATGGCCATGCTTCCACTCTACCGACCAACACCATGCCATGAGGAAGAGATTGACTCTCGAAACGCGTAGGCAAGTGGTGTAACATTGCGCTGTGAGGTCCTCCCTGAGTCCGCTGCTGCCTCCCGAATAAAGAAGGTTGAAACATAGCGTTGTGTGGGTTTCTTCAATTGCGGAGCAAGTTCATTCGGAATATATGTGGCCAGCTAGGGTCACGAAGAAAACCCCACTGCTCGCCGCAGGTCCGTGTGCCACAACCAGGGCACGAGACACGGAACAACATACCTGTTCGCAGGGGCATCACTACAGCAACGAACGCAGAAGGGGATCGCTGGCGACCCGATGGGCAAGAATCACTGAGGGATAGATGGTAATGGCATCCACTATGGACTTTCATCATTACACTGGACCACATCTACCAGGGTGCCTTGCAACAAACACGCCCACTGGGGCGGGATTAAGATCTGCTCATCACCTGTGAAAAATCAATGGCCATGCTTCCACTCTCCCGACCAACACCATGCCATGAGGAAGAGATTGACTCTCGAAACGCGTAGGCAAGTGGTGTAACATTGCGCTGTGAGGTCCTCCCTGAGTCCGCTGCTGCCTCCCGAATAAAGAAGGTTGAAACATAGCGTTGTGTGGGTTTCTTCAATTGCGGAGCAAGTTCATTTGGAATATATGTGGCCAGCTAGGGTCACGAAGAAAACCCCACTGCTCGCCGCAGGTCCGTGTGCCACAACCAGGGCACGAGACACGGAACAAAGTACCTGTTCGCAGGGGCATCACTACAGCAACGAACGCAGAAGGGGATCGCTGGCGACCCGATGGGCAAGAATCACTGAGGGATAGATGGTAATGGCATCCACTATGGACTTTCATCATTACTCTGGACCACATCTACCAGGGTGCCTTGCAACAAACACGCCCACTGGGGCGGGATTAAGATCTGCTCATCACCTGTGAAAAATCAATGGCCATGCTTCCACTCTCCCGACCAACACCATGCCATGAGGAAGAGATTGACTCTCGAAACGCGTAGGCAAGTGGTGTAACATTGCGCTGTGAGGTCCTCCCTGAGTCCGCTGCTGCCTCCCGAATAAAGAAGGTTGAAACATAGCGTTGTGTGGGTTTCTTCAATTGCGGAGCAAGTTCATTTGGAATATATATATATATA
Source organism: Triturus cristatus (assembly GCF_964204655.1). NCBI lineage: Eukaryota > Metazoa > Chordata > Amphibia > Caudata > Salamandridae > Triturus > Triturus cristatus. Next base: position 144,563,963 of record NC_140584.1, read on the forward strand.
TATATGCAGCTATTCAGACTCCTCAAACCTCCGCAGTGATGCGCACGCAGCAGCAGCAGCGGCGAACAGAGGAAAACGGACCCCGATTACTGGCAGGTAGATTTTATTCTGCTCCTTCTCTCAGTGACGCGTTTCGGGCACAGCCGTGCCCTTGATCACACACTAGAAACAGTCCGCCATTGCAATTTAAATATGCTAAGTGAGTTTGCGTACTGTCTCACGTGATCATAGACACAGAAGACAGATTACGTGAAGACACTTAAACGACAGCCATAAATTTAAATACCTAGACTGTGACTAGAATAATGTGCACAATATTGCTGCATAAATACATACAAAAGCATCACATAAAACATATATCGGTTAGTCCAAATTGTAAATAAAAAATGAACATGACCTAAATGCAAATACATATGGTTATATTTACATGTCAACACTGGAATGGATTTAAATGTAACACATTGTTAAAAACTGTCAATAAATAGGATATAAAATATCGCTAATAATACAGTATCGATATAGTGCCACAAAATCCAGACATGAGCCAGCGAAAGTCATATATGTGTGCAATTGAATATCAGCCTAAATGCTTGCTATGGTGTAGTTATGGCCCAATTTATTTTCATATCGTGTCATATTTCGTCATCTGGAATGAGTGAGAAAGTGCCATTAAATATGTGCAAAATATTACTAACGCTATCCTTTCCTCAAATATCATCTCCATTAAAAAAAAAGGATATTCTAGTGTAAGTAAAACCCCTAACAAAATGTAAAAAGCCAAATGTGCAAAGTCTCCAAAAGCAGCTAAGATTTCATAATGAGTATTGTGTACAGACAAAAACAGTATCTACTCCTAAAAATTAGTTACCCAAGAGGGAAGGAGTACTTAGGAAATAAATAGGGAGGTAACTAAAAGAATCAGTGCATACAATGTAAGAGAAAATATCTCGTTGTCACAAGGATCACCACCACATGTTGCTATAGGAAATTGTGCATATCCTCCGTCGTGTTCAAACCATGTGGTGCTTTACTGTCTAGTTCTAGAATAATGCGAGATTCTAGTTGTCTTAGCTTCTTTTCTTTGTTACCACCCCTCCTTAGGGGGGAATCGCATTAATTACAAAGTACGAGAGGCTGCTCAAGTCATTGTCATGTTCTCGTTTGAAGTGTCTGGCTACAGGATAAGATGAATCGTTATTCACTATAGCCCGGATATGCTGCAAAATCCTGACGTGCACCTGTAGCTTGGTACTTCCCACGTAACGCAAACCACAGGTGCACGTCAGGACGTACACAGCAAACTCACTGCGGCAATTATAATTCCCTTGGATGGCACATTTCTCATCCGAGAATGGAGTAGTGTAATGGGTGGTATTAACACCAAACTTGCACGCCCGGCACGAGGAACATTTAAAAAAACCTTTCCTAGGTTTTAACCAAGTGCCAGTGATTCCTGTGTCTGGACTACTTTTGACTAACTGGCTCCTCATAGACTTCGCTTTTCTGTAAGTGATAATAGGAAAATTGGGAAGGCGTGGTCCCAGTACCCCATCCGTAAGTACAATAGGCCAATTTTTCTTTATGATTGATTTGATTTTTCTCTCCTGCCTGCTATATGTTGTGATCAATCTAGGACAGGTGTCAGCTTCAGTTTCACTGGCTACCTTAACTGTCTTGTGCAGCACACAGGGGAGCCTGGTCCAGACTGGATTTTTGGCTCTTAACCCCACAGGTACATGCATGGGTGTCTGAAGTTAATCACAGAGCGCGCACCCTCTCGGATCACTCCCCAGTGGAGCTGGCGCTACATATCCCCAAACCATATATTACGCCCATCACGTGGCGATTGCCGGCGCAGGCCCTGTTGGATCAGGTGTTTCGAGAGGACATATACCAACCCATCCTTGAATATTTTGAGCTGAACACAGGTTCTGTGACATCGCTGGGCGCCCTGTGGGACGCGTTCAAGGTGGTGAACAGGGGTCACTGCATTGCGGGTCAGGCCAAAGTACTGAAGGCCATTAGAGGTACACTCAAGGGGCTAGAAGACCGCCTACATGCTCTGGAGGTGCAGTACTGCTCTGACCCCTCGGCGAACGCATTGGCGGAAACGCGCACCAAACTCACGGAATACCAGACTGAGGCGGATAGGGAGCTCAAATTTTTGACTAAACATGCAGTAGCCCGCCGCTATGGGGAGGGAGATCGCCCGGGCAAAACGCTCGCCCACCTGCTGCGATCGCAAAGAACTTCCCCCTTCATCTCCTCAGTTGCAACACCGGGAGGTGACCACACGTACACACCTTCCGAAATCCTAGACACATTTCGGACTTTTTATAAAGACTTATATCGTACCCGGGGAGCACCTCCGCTGGAGTATCTATCTGGCTACTTGGACACGATACAGCTAATATGGTTCAATGCGCACCAAAAAGGCTACTTCGATCGCCCCTTCGAGGTAGAGGATGTTAGGGAAGCAATAGGATCCTTGGCAGCCGGAAAAGCGCCGGGGCCGGATGGCCAGCCGGCACAGTTTTATAAGGAATACGCTGATCTCCTGGCCCCCAGACTATTGGCAGTGTATGCTGAGGCAGTGGAGGCGGGTATGCTCCCAGAATCGATGAGAGAGGCTATCATCATTGCCCTCTTAAAACCGGACAAAGATGCCCAGCAGTGCGACTCCTATAGGCCGCTATCTTTAATTAACACTGATGCGAAAATTTTTGCTAAAATGCTCGCAACACGGCTACAGCCGGTGCTGCCACTTATGATACGCCCAGATCAGTCGGGATTTGTGCCGGGCCGCTCGACATCTCACAACCTTTGAACCCTCTTTGGGGTACTGCACTATTTGGCCCCACACGTTAAGGCCGCGGCAGTGCTGCTGGACGCCACAAAAGCGTTCGACTCCCTGGAGTGGGGGTTCCTGTTTCCTTTGCTGCAGCGAATGGGTATGAGTGAGGCTTTTATTCGATATATCAGATTACTCTATACTAACATCACCGCCCGGGTGAGAGTAAACGGGCTTATCTCTGCACCCTTTGCCATTGGAAGGGGAACGAGGCAGGGCTGCCCCCTATCACCCCTGCTATTTGCAATCGCTATGGAACCATTGGCAGCCCGCATTAGACAGCACCATGCGGCCAGGGGCATTGGGTTCTCGTCGAGGGCACTGACCGTCTCTCTATATGCGGATGATATTACCCTATATGTGACAGACCCGCAGGAAAATCTTTCCCCCATGACGAGAGAGCTGATACAATATGGTCTGCTATCGGGAGTGACCATAAATTGGGAGAAGTCGGTCATTCTGCCTCTGATGGCCGGGACGCCCCGCTTTACTCCGGACTGCCCGCTGAAGTGGGCTACAGGACCGGTGCGATACCTGGGGATATGGATAAGCACAGACATGCAGCAAATATGGGCGGAAAATTATTGGCGTGTGCTGGACTGGATGGAGGAGAGGGTCAGCCGCTGGAAGCATTTGCCCCTTTCGCTGGTGGGAAGAATAGCTGTGGCCAAAATGGTCATCCTACCTAAGCTCCTATATTTATTTGTCAACATCCCGCTGCCCCTGACTGCTCGCTTTTTGCGCCAAGTGCGCTCGCAGATGATAGAACTGGCATGGGGGGGAAAACAGCCGAGGGTGGCATGGGAGATCCTCACTCTCCCACAGCGACAAGGGGGCATGGCGGCACCGGATTTCTCGCTATATGCTTACTGTGCACAGGCACAGTTCTTGCACTACTGGGCACACCCCACACCGTTTCAGCCACATGTGGCGATAGAGACGGATAGAGCGGCCCCGCTGCCGCTCGCCGTGGCCCTATACACGCCACACAAGCGGAGATGCACAGAAATCGACACGATACATGCGCTTAGATGGGCCTGGGATGGGTTGCGGCGTAGAGCCAGGCTGGACCTCCTCTACACCAGGTCGGTGCCCCTGCGCGGGAATCCGATGTGGCCCCCGCTGCAACACATGCAAACCGGGGAGCGAGCGGCGTCGCGAGGCCTTCACACAGGGGGGGACCTATTCCCGGGAGATACCTTCCTCCCGCCGGAACAGATGTGTGGTGCAGAGGCTCCGACGATGCTTGACACACTACTTTACTATCAGCTTCGCCACACATGTCGAAAGCTGTTTCCTACTTTTCCGGCACCGCCACCGGATTTGCTTGCCCTGGAGAATGTGCTCACTGTGGAATTGGGGTACAAAAGGGGGTGGCGATGAACGGAGCATCAGAACCAATCAAACACTCACACCCAGTCAACAGATCTGGGTTTGATCCATCACCGTTCTTTAGCCCACTCTGCCACCCCAGTTCAGACATGGCCATATGCAAATCAGTCTGACCCTGTGCCTCATGGGAACAGTCCAGCCCGAACTGCCAAGCCATGCCTTCCGTGGACCGGAAACAAGCTTCCTAGGACCGGTTTCTGGCATTTCATCCTTCTTCAGCCAGGCTTGCTTGAATCCAGTGGCAAAGTGAGCAAGGGACTCACGTCTGAGCATACCCTGCCAACTTATGGCGAACAAAGCGGTACAAAAGGGGGTGGCGATGAACGGAGCATCAGAACCAATCAAACACTCACACCCAGTCAACAGATCTGGGTTTGATCCATCACCGTTCTTTAGCCCACTCTGCCACCCCAGTTCAGACATGGCCATATGCAAATCAGTCTGACCCTGTGCCTCATGGGAACAGTCCAGCCCGAACTGCCAAGCCATGCCTTCCGTGGACCGGAAACAAGCTTCCTAGGACCGGTTTCTGGCATTTCATCCTTCTTCAGCCAGGCTTGCTTGAATCCAGTGGCAAAGTGAGCAAGGGACTCACGTCTGAGCATACCCTGCCAACTTATGGCGAACAAAGCGGTACAAAAGGGGGTGGCGATGAACGGAGCATCAGAACCAATCAAACACTCACACCCAGTCAACAGATCTGGGTTTGATCCATCACCGTTCTTTAGCCCACTCTGCCACCCCAGTTCAGACATGGCCATATGCAAATCAGTCTGACCCTGTGCCTCATGGGAACAGTCCTGTGGAATTGGGGCGCAAACTAATATCCCGATTGTACGTACGTATGCAAAGCAGTCATCCCGTAGTGATCCCAGCGGCGCGTGGCATGTGGGTTGCGGAACTGGGTGCCGACATCTCTGATGAACACTGGGATTTATGTTGTAGGCTCCTTGAGGTCTTATCCCCCAACTACAGGCTCCGCCGGATCCATTTCAAATACATACATATGACGTATCGCACCCCTAGCCGGCTACATCGCATGGGCCTGAGGGACACAGACAATTGCTGGCGCTGTAAGGCACGCGGAGCTACTTTCTTACATATGGCTTTGGAATGTCCCACATTGGCGTCCTTCTGGGCCAGGGTGATGGAGATGATATGTACAATCACTGGCCTACTGATCCCATGTACTCCGCAGACTACACTACTAGGAATCTTACACATGGTCAAGCCTAAACACCGTAAGCTGCCGGTCATGCTAATTTTGCTTGCCAAACGACAGGTTGCAATGCATTGGGGAGTTGCTATGTCGCCTAGCATTAGGGAATGGGTTAAAAGCGCGGTATATTGCCAGACACAGCTCGCTTTATACTGGGAGCTCTTGCCGGTGCGCTCGCGGCCGAAGGACATATGGGAGCCCTTCACACACTGGTTGGCGCAAACTACGCTCCAGGCACAGTAACTCGGGGCTCTTCATTTGGACTGACTGGGTGTGGACGAAATCCAGGTCGATCATGGGACACGGTGGTGGATAATGGTGATATGGCTCATGAGCGGGAGGGGAAGGGGCGGAGACGGGTGGGTCAGGTGCATGTTGTTAAGCAATAATGAGCTGGCATCTGTCAATCCTATTGATGGCGTTGCGCTGGTGGGGAGTTGTGTCGTCAATAACCTGTCATATGTACACAGCAGTGAGTTGTATTGTTTATTGTTGCTGAAAATGCAAATAAAAAGAATTTAAAAAAAAAAAAAAAAAAAAAAACTGTCTTGTGCAGAAGTGTATCTCATGGTCTATCTTGGGACTTGACAAGGGCACGTGTCAAGGTTTTATCACTGTACCCTCTTAGCCTTAGTCTCTGTATTACATTGTTTGTGCACTTATCAAGTTGTTCCGACTTACTGCAAATGTGCTTGATCCGCAGTATTTCACCGAACGGAATACTGTCTATCAAATGCTTGGGATGGCTGCTACTGGCATGCAGAGTGCTGTTGCCTGCTGTGGGCTTCCTGAATAAAGTTGTTTCTAGTTTGTTATTTGCGACCAGCACTCTAACATCAAGAAATTCAATTGTGGTTGCACTGATTTGGGAGGTGAAATGCAAATTCATACAATTGTAGTTAAGAGTGGTAATAAAATTAATTGCACTCTCCTCATCCCCTCTCCAAACCAAAAAAACATCGTCAATATTACGTAACCAATGCACCACATGATGATTAAAGATTTCCAGATGTTGTTTCTTTAGGACCTGTTCCTCCCACCAGCCAACATGTAAACAAGCGTAGCTGGGGGAGAAACAGGATCCCATAGCCACGCCTCTCAATTGTTTAAAAATGTCATTCCCAAACAGAAAAAAATGATTATGCAGACACCATGCTATCAAGTTAATCAGCATTTTGTTGTGTAGGAAGAATTCACCACCCCTAGAATCAAGAAAATGGTTAACAGCATTGAGACCATTCGTGTGATTGATGCTTGTATATAACGTTTCGATATCTAAGGCAATCAATAAAAAACCCGTCTCCCATGTAATGTCTTTAATCTTGTTTAAAAAGTCACCAGTGTCTTTGATGTAACTGGGAAGCTTTTTTCACAAATTCTTGTAGAAAAAAATCTACATACTGGGAAATGTGTTCACTGACACTATTGATGGCCTAAATGATAGGTCTTCCTGGTACTGGTCGAATTAGTTTATGTACCTTTGAAATCAAATACATTGTAGGCATCTCAGGGAAGTCAGTGTCTAAAAATTTGTATTCATTTGATGAAATTAGACCCTCCCTTTTGTATTGTAGCAGTTGTTTCCTTAGTGATTCTTTGGCCTGATTAAATTCTTTTAAATTGGATTTCACATAGCACTCATGATTATTCAACTGTCTTCTTGCTTCTGTGATGTATTCCTTTTTAGGCCATAGTACAATGTTGCCACCTTTGTCAGATGCATTAATGATAATTTCGTTGTTTTTGCCTAATTTGGTCATAAGTCGGTCACATTGATTGTTTAAAAAAGATAAATTCTTGGGTATTCTCTTGGTCTGAACATACAATTTTTTGATGTCATCTATCATGCGGTCATGGAAAATGTCAACTGAATCCTTAGGCATCATAGGAATGAAAGTGCTCTTGGGTTTGAAAGGACTTATTCCCGCTCCAATTTGACTTATCCCTGCATTGTGTAATTTACTCTGGGTATTAATTCCATCTTTTATACCAGATTGTGTTACAGAATCTTCATTGCTCAATTCTTGCAAAGCCAGCAGGGTCGGCATATCCGCAGCTTGCAGTTCTAGAGTATTCCCGGGGAAACTATCCTGCGGTGTTTGGGACTTCTCCAGACCAGTTTTTATTGTAAAGAATTTTTTCAATTTTAGTTTGCGGATAAAACAAAAAATGTCAATCCTAGTATTAGCATAATTGAAGGAACTCTCGGGGCAGAAACTGAGTCCTAGGGATAGAAGCTGTTTTTCTGCTTTAGAAAGTTCGACATTGGACAGATTGATTATAATTTGTTCAATTATCGCCTCTTTCTCTGCCACTGTTGCTTTTTCTTTTGTGCCGTTTTTCCGGCATTTCCGTCTTGCTTTTCTTCTAGCATTTCTCTTCTTTCGTTTGGTTGCTTGTTCCGATTCCTCGGTCTCAGTGTTTGACGCCTGTCGATGACTAAAAAATCAACCTCTTCTCCCAGGCTCAAAACTCCCACGTCTGTATTGTTAACAAAGTGATCTCCCTCAGAGCCAGAATCACTCATTAGAGATTCTCCATCTGTCCCTGAGGCTTCATTGTATATATGCTTTGCCTCCTTATTGGTTTCCCTGCCGCTTCATGACAGCAAGCATATGGCGTGGTAGCGAACCCCTTTTATATACACGCCACTTCCGATAATTTATCTTTTTCATCCAAAAAGAAGAAAACATGGTCCATGGCTCAATTATCACAACATGTTTAATCCATTATTGGTAACAATAACAGCCCGACACATTTCTTAGCTCATAGCTCCTTGGTCACTGATCAGCTCTCATTTGCTCAAACATGCATAAATTCCCATGGTGAATACATCAACATAGAAGTAGGACTATACAGGTGTCTAGTAGTTTTAAGTTAATATGGTGGCCATATTGAAATAACAGGATTCACTGGATACAATTATTATATCATTATATACTCAATTATTTTGTATATAGATTTACTACTCCTTGTAAATTTTCATCGATTATTTAAAAACGGTGTTGCTTTTTTCAAATTGCCTTGTTACCCTTTCAAATTATATACATAAATTTACAACATGAAAGTCTCTACTTCCCAACTCATAAACAGGGGGAACAGTGTTCAGGTATGATAAAATGTACAATTCTGCTCAAGTGAGCTCTTACGAATAATCTACATTTTTAATTTTTAATTACACCCCAGTGGGCTTTTAACCAGATAAATCATCTACCGCATGATTTAAAAAAAAAAAAATGAATAGTGAACAGTCCAACAAATTGCAAATAAGAGTACTAAAAAGAAGTTCAATAATAAATATCAGCACTCATCCTGTAAAAAAAGAAGTCACAAAGCATCAGGACAAGATATATATGACCCTCTTGTGTTCTTCATTTCCTCCTAGGACTTCCTGCACCTACAAAGATAAAAATAGTGATAAAAGATCAGTCAGTCAGCCAAAATCTTTATTCGACTGTGCACCAGCCATAAAAGAGAGCATCATAAAAAACATTTCATAAAATAAAATGCAAACAGTTAATGTTAAATCCATAACAATAATGGTTACAAGTAACCGGATGTCAGTCTTTTGTAGCGAACTGATCACTGAGAGCCATAATGCCAAGATAAACCAGCATTTCAGTCTGGTTAACCAGACGGACATTTATATACAAATTCCATATGAATGTTAACTTTGCTTTCTAAAATCAGACAATATCATATTATAGTTTCCACACAAAAGGTCTTAAATCATAGGCATGGTAATGTATTCAGTATACAAGATAATCATTTTCCAACAATATTCTATTGCCGAACAGCCTTAGAAATATACCTCTACACCATTAAGCAAATGAATTCATCATTTAACAGTTGAAGATAATGTAACGCAGCCCGACACTTTCGAATGTTTAAAAATCGTAAAAGCGGTCCCAGAAAGGCACATCTCGATACTGTATAAAGTTTACAAAAAAACATGAAAGGTAAAGTGCACTGAACTGACTTTAAGTCACATGGACACAGCATCACAGTGTGCATCACGTGGGTATGAGACCAGTAAGTGGGAAGTACCCATCCTAAATCTTATCAAATAAAACATTTTAGTGTGACTAAAATAAAAAGAGTGGTACGACGCAATACCTGGTGTGCAAATTAATAGTGAATGGTCAACGACCCTTTTTTTTACCCCTCTCCAGGTTATCTCTAGCCAAATATAAATGGGTTAAAAATTCTTTTTTCAGTCTGGCTCTCGTCATTTTAACTGTCTTATCAGGACTTTCGAGGCAGTCTGACAGTCCCAGTTTCTCAAGCTGATCACTAATATAAGAAATCCAGGGGTTTTATTTTTTTTAAATAATCCAATTTTAAACAATCCACAAAGAGAGCACGATTCAAGACTGCTTCTTCTTTTACCCAGATTTTATACCATAGCAAGGAGATAGTTGTATGCGAAATGACAGTGGGGTCATACCCAGTTCACTATGGCAAATGGTGACAGCGGTACTTTTGGGTACAGTCAAAAGTCGTTTCATGAACGTGTTCTCTGCCTTTGATATTACTGGAGGCCTCCCAGATAAAAATAGTGAGAAAAGATCAATAAATACCTTAAATTAGTTGCTTTTTATTGTCCAGGTGAATTAAGGATGTTTTTGTGGGTGCTGGAAAAGAACACAACCTTCGATTTTGGAGGGTCTCCTTGTATTAGGCAAAGGTTGTTCTCTAGGTCAGCTGTATAGATACTGAATAGACAAGGAACCAAGACACACCCCTGTTTTAAGCCATTGATGGTCGGAATTTTATTGGTTAGACTTCGACCGTCCCCCTTTTATATTTAGACCCACGTTTTTGAGTATAGATTGTTGATTTCATCTAACATTGTTATGGGAGCTCCCCAAAATTTCATTTTTTCCCATAACTTAGATCTGGGAACTTATGGAAGGTGGCTTTAAGATCTACAAAGCACGCATGCAGAATGTTTGATTTAGGGATGGCTTGATTAGCCAAGAGGATGACTGCAGATAGATTTGTAAGGGTGACCATCCCTGCACAGAATCCTTTTTGCGTTTTCGGGATTAAGTTTGTACTATTGACCCAATCCTCTAGGTCTGTCAACAAGTTTGAAGCGTAAATCTTTGCCTTTACATCGATGAGAGATATTAGTCTGTAACTGGATGGGTCTGAACGCACCCCTGATTTGTATATTGCCTGTAAGATGCTTCCTCGCCATGAATCTGGGATGGTACAAGTCTCTAAGGCGTTTGTGAATAGAGAGGTTAGGTGGATGGACCAAAAAGCTGGATCCTTTTTTAAATAAGGCGTTGGGAAGGCCGTTTGGCTGCAGTGCCCCATTAGGTCTCGGTTGTTTTTATGTTGTTCAGTGCCTGCTTTTGTGTGATCTGTAGATGGTACTCCGTTGGGTCAATCCTTGATGTTTCCTGTGCTCTCGACTGAGAGTTGTCTTCTAAGTGATTGTCTTGGGGATTAGGGGGGTTTATCGGTGTTGGTGGGCACATTTAAGTGACTGTTTTCTGGTTGTTTTTGGACTCTGGGGCCTTGGGACTCATTCTCTGAATAGAGGGCATCGGGGTCACTTTTGGAGTTTTGTTGATGATTGTTACACCTGAATGAAACGTCTTATTGTATGTGGCTGCTAAGTGGGCTCTCCATGTGTGTTCCGTTATCTCTGAATTGAAGTGTCAGGTTTTTCAATTTAGTAGGATATTGATAATTGCCCAGAATTAAGTACTTGCAGCACCTCTACTGGTTGCTTAAATGATGTGTGGGTTTGTTAGAAAAACACTCCCACACCGGAAGGGTGGTGGTGTTCTCCCAGACATACACTGTGGTAGCTTGGCTCGAGTGGTCAGGGATCAGGCACCGTGCTAAGCATACGTCATACCCACACAATAACCATGCGTGCATCCGTTCCAAAAACGACACTACACCTTAAAAATTATACTGAAAATATATCTCTTTATCTTCTTTTCTCTTAGTTGCTGATTAAATAAATAATAACACACTTACAGTACACAAGGCTTTTCCTGTGGTAGGGTAAGTCAAATAAATAATACTTCAACGATTCAATAAATAAGGTAGATCATAAATAATCAAGGCATAAATATAAGTGCATTACATAAAAGGCAATTAAATATTATGAGGCAATAAATACTGCGAGACAATAAATACTGTGCGACAATAAATACTGTGAAACAATAAATACTGTGAGGCAATAAATACTGTGAGGCAATAAATAGGATGAATACAATAAATACAGTGCTCTCAATAAATAATAAAAGCCAACAGTGACACTTGAAAATCAGTTCACATTCCTGAGGTACTATGGGATGATTTGGCCCAATCCCAGCTTGTAGAGATTTGGATGGCCTGAGGGGTATACTCCCTGGCTTGGACAAGGCTGAGGCCTAAACTGAGGTAGATCAAGGGGGAATCCAGAGATCTGGCTCTCCCACACTACACAACCCCTCTGTATTAGTCTCAGCTCACCCCTTGCACAATCAAGCTGGTTCCAGCACCTCTATAGCCCCTAGGATGGTCTCTCAGGGCTCCACAGGGCCTTAGGCGCCCTCTATTCCACTTACTGCCCTTTTTATGAAGCTCCGATGCCGCTGGAGTCGTGTCGACGCCGTGAGGCGGCTCCGGTTCGATGTCGGCGGCCTCGGCGCAATGACAGTTCCTGACGACGCCGGTAGGCGGTTCCGGTTCGATGTCGGTGGCCTCGGCTCGATGTCGACCTCCGGTTCGATGACGTCGGGTAGTCTTGGCTCGATGTCGACTTCGGGCGGCTCCGGTTCGATGCCGGCGGCCTCGGCTCGATGTCGACCTCCGGTTCGATGACGTAGGGCAGTCTCGGCTCGATGTCGACTTCGGGCGGCTCCGGTTCGATGTCGGCGGCCTCGGCTCGATGTCGACCTCCGGTTCGATGACGTCGGGCAATCTTGGCTCGATGTCGACTTCGGGCGGCTCCGGAGTGCGATCTCCACTCCCGACCTCCGGTGCTCCTCTCCTCGGGTTCCGGCGACTCCGGAGTGCGACCTCCACTCCCGACCTCCGGCATGCTTCACCTCGGTCTCCGGCGACTCCGGAGGGTGGACTTCACTCCCCCGTCGACGCCGCACACTCGACCTCGGGTGACTTCCTCCTCGACCTCTGGTACTCTCCACGACCTCCGTCGGCGCCCTCTCTCGACCTCTGGCGGCTCCGGGTACGACGTCTGCTTTCCAGTCAGCGCCGCTTCTCCACCTCGGGCTCCAGGTCTCCAGGCTTCTCGACGTCGGACTTCAAGAAGTTACCAGTAACCAGGTCAGGAACTTGCTGTTCTTTACTTTTAAGGCCTGTTCCTGCTGTCCAGGTCCTTAAGATGGTTTCTCTTGCTTTCTCCCACACAGGGCTCCAGGCTGGGCTCAGTCAGTAGGGACTAGTATCAAGGGTGGGTTTATAGACCCCACTCCAGGCACAAGTTTCCACCCCTGCTGCCTCACTCCTTCCTCCTTCAGGTTTCTGCTGCTCTCTCTTCACCAGTCAGGTGCCAACTGCCAACTCCAACTGCCAACCTGGAGATGCCTTCCCAACATTCTAAACCTGCCTCACACTGTCACAGGGTTCTGGAATGTTCTGGAAGGTGCTGGTAGGTTCCAGTGATGTCACAGGTGACAATGGGTGGCCACCATTTTGTGTTTCAGGCCCTCAGACAGAAGTTCCAGGGGTAGATAAAATGGCTCCCTGAATCTGCATCAATACTAAAAAGTCTGGTGGTTCCCAAAAAGGAAAAAATACTAACAGGGTTTGAGGCAAAAGTGGGACAAAATAAATAATGATGAGGAGGGACCACCCAAAGGGCTGACAGGTCTAACACGCGTCCCCCCCAGCTGAAAGTGGGGAGAGCTACCCAACCCCTTGGGAGTTCTCATCACTAAGGCGGAAATACCTTGAGAGACCGTCTGCATTGGCGTGGTCCACTCCAGGCCGATGTTCCACCTGAAAGTCCATTCCCTGTAGGGAGATAGACCACCTCAACAACTTGGGATTCTCCCCCTTCATCTGCATCAGCCAACGAAGGGGTCTGTGGTCGGTCTGAACTAGGAAGTGCGAGCCAAACAGGTATGGCCGCAACTTCTTCAGAGCCCATACCACTGCAAAGGCTTCTCGCTCTATTGCACTCCACTTCTGTTCCCTGGGAAGTAGTCTCCGGGATAGGAAGACCACGGGTTGATCCAGACCCTCTTCATTGAGTTGCGATAACACTGCCCCAATGCCATGTTCTGATGCATCTGTCTGGACAATGAACTTCTTGGAAAAGTCTGGGGCCCTTAAGACCGGGGCCTCGCACATGGCTTGCTTCAGCTTCACGAAGGCCTGCTGACATGCCTCCGTCCAGACTACCCGTCGAGGTTGCTTCTTAGACGTAAGCTCCGTGAGGGGGGCCACGATGGTACCGTATCCCTTCACGAAGCGGCGGTAGTATCCGGTGAGGCCCAAAAATGCTCGGACCTCAGACTGAGTCTTGGGGGGTTCCCAGGCCATGATGGCCTCGATCTTCGCCTGGAGGGGTTGCACCGCTCCCCTACCCACCAAGTGTCCAAGGTACACTACCGACCCCTGCCCGATCTGGCACTTGCTGGCCTTGATCGTTAAACCAGCTTGTCTCAGGGCCTGGAGAACAGCTTGCAGGTGACGCAAGTGATCCTCCCAGCTGTTACTGAAGACGGCTATGTCATCCAGATAAGCAGCAGAGAAACTCTCCATTCCAGTGAGGATCTGGTTCACCAGACGCTGAAACGTGGCAGGTGCGTTCTTGAGCCCAAAGGGCATCACACAGAACTGGTAGTGGCCATTGGGCGTGGAGAAGGCTGACCTTTCCCTAGCTCCATCAGTCAAAGAGATCTGCCAGTACCCAGAAGTAAGGTCAAAGGTACTTAGATATTGGGCAGCTCCCAGCCGGTCAATCAATTCATCCGCCCTAGGGATCGGATGAGCATCAGTTTTGGTTACTGAATTCAGTCCCCGGTAGTCCACACAGAACCTCAGTTCCGGTTGGCCATCCGGTGGTGCGGCTTTTGGTACTAGCACCACCGGACTGGACCAGGGGCTGCTGGAAGGTTCGATCACTCCTAGCTCCAGCATCTTAGTGACTTCACTGTTAATGCTGGCCTTCACCTTGTCTGACATCCGGTAGATCTTGGACTTCACAGGTGGGCTGTCTCCTGTGTCCACGTCATGGTCGCACAGGTGAGTCCTACCCGGAACAAGGGAGAACAACGAAGAGTACTGTCCCAGGACCTGGCGGCAGTCCTCCTGCTGTTCAGGAGTTAGAGATGGGGAGAGAATCACTCCCTCCACCGACCCATCCTTCTCTTGAGACGCAAATAAATCGGGGAGAGGCTCGCTTTCCACGTCCTCTGCTCCGTCAGTCACCATCATCAAAATGACTTCGGGCCTCTCGTGGTGGGGTTTGAGGCGGTTGGCATGCAGCACCCGTAGGGGCTGACAAGGGGTCTTAAGATCCACCAAGTAGGTAGCCTTACCCTTCTTCTCCAATACCTCAAAGGGTCCTGACCAGCGATCCTGGAGGGCGCTAAGCTCTCCTGGTTCGATCACCCACACCTTCTGGCCAGGCTCCAACTCCACCGGGTGAGCGTTGTGGTCATACCACGCCTTCATTACTGCTTGGCTGGCCTCCAAGTTGTCAGAAGCTTGCTTCCACAACTTAGCCATTTGGCTTCGGAAGGCCAGCATGTAGCTCACCACGTCCTGGGGAAGCTTTCTGGGAGTTCTTTCCCATCCGTCTCTCACCAGGCTGAGAGGTCCACGCACAGCGTGCCCATACAAAAGCTCGAAGGGGCTGAAGCCCACTCCCTTCTGTGGCACTTCCCTGCAGGAAAACAATAGACAGGGTAGGAGGACGTCCCATTTCCTCCGCAGGCTTTCAGGCAGACTTCTGATCATGCCTTTCAAGGTTTTGTTAAACCTCTCCACCAGACCATTGGTCTGGGGGTGGTAAGGAGTTGTGAACCGGTAGGTCACTCCACACTCCTTCCACATGGCCCGCATGTATGCTGACATGAAGTTGGTCCCCCTGTCGGACACAACTTCCTTGGGAAAACCCACTCGGGTAAAGATTCCCATCAGGGCCCTAGCCACAACAGGTGCAGTAATCGTCCTCAGAGGTATAGCCTCTGGGTACCGTGTGACATGATCCACCAAAACCAGGATAAACCTGTGACCAGCTGACGTAGGCGGATCTAACGGACCCACAATGTCGATGCCCACCCTTTCAAAGGGGGTGCTAACGACAGGAAGTGGTTCCAGGGGAGCTTTCAGCTTCACCCCTGTTTTCCCACTGGCTTGGCAAGACACACATGTCCGGCAGTAGGTATCGGACGACACTTTCATTTGAGGCCAATAAAAGTGTGGGACAAGACGGGCGAAGGTCTTGTCTTGCCCCAGGTGTCCTGCCAATGGGATCTCGTGAGCCAACTCCAGAAGGAAGGCTCGATAACGTTGAGGGACTACCAAGGCTCGTGACGATCCATGTAGGGGTGCCTTGGGTTCACTGTAGAGGAGGCCATCCTCCCAGTAAACACTGTAGTTCCCTTCAACGTTCCCTGCTGCTGGGCTTCGGCCTGTCGCCTCAGTCCCTCAAGGGTAGGGCACTCCCTCTGGCCCTGGCAGAATTCCTCCCTGGTCGGGCCTCCCTCCACGTGCCACTCGGCCGGGATGGGTAGGTCCTCCAGTTTGGTAACATCCCCCACCGCGGACTCCTGGTCCACCACCTCCGGTGGCCTATCCGTCACACGGGGCGCGGATGCCGAGGCAGTCTCCTCCCGTCCTCGGTTCTTTCCTTGATCGGCAGCCGGCTGTGCCTTTGTTCCAGGCTCCAGTCGAAACAGACTCCCTCTCCGGGTAGTCGCGGACCCTGTGCTAACACAGGCCCAGTCAGGTGTACCCAGCATCTCAGTGTGTGTCCGGTATTCCACCTCTTTCCAAGCATTGTGCTCCATGTCATTCCCCAGCAGACAATCGACTGGCACGGCAGGGCTTACGGCAACTCGAAGTGAACCTGCAACCCCCTCCCATTCAAAGGGAACCTCGGCCACTGGATAGTGGCCTGTTCTGCCGTCAGCCATCGCGGCTGGGTGGAGTACATCGGGATTTACCTGCTCTGGAGACACCAGTTGGCTACGTACCATAGTCATACTGGCTCCTGTGTCTCTCAGAGCCTCCCCTCTTTGGCCGTTGATGGTGACCCACTGCCCATACTTTACAGTATTTGTGGGCACCTGGATCTTAGGAACCATCTCCCGTTCTCCCAGGGACACTAAAGTGACACCCGCCCACTCCCTTCCCTTAATTAAGGGCATCTCCTCCCCGAGCACTGCACTAGCTACTCCGGGGGTCTTTCCTCCAATGGGAGGGGGTGGTCGTTTCAGGCACTTCGCATCTCCCTTATAGTGTCCAACGCCACCGCACTCGAAGCAATGGACAACCCTTGGCTGCTGACTCTGGCCAGGATTAGGGTTTCGGGGTGGGTTAGCCCTAGGGGTGAATCCTGTTCCCTTACCTTGGAAATTATTTTGGGGGCCTTTGGAGAACTCCTTTTTCTTTTCCCCTCCCTCTTTCTTCTGGGGGGCGCCCTGTCCGGCCTTTTGAGTATCCCCTCCAGTCCCCATTGTGGACACCCGGGTACTAGCCCAAATGTCCGCCTCCTCAGCAATCTTCCGGGGATTGGTCAGCTTGCTATCCACCAGGTGTTGACGCAGTTCAGGGAAACATTTTTCGAGCAGGTGTTCCTTCAATACTAAATCAAACAACCCCTCGTAGTTCCTCACTTCACTGCCCTGAATCCAACCCTCTAATGCCTTCTTTGCGTAATCCAGGAAGTCCACCCAATTCTGTGTGCCCAGTTTGTGTCCAAACTTTCGTATGAGCGCCACTTTCATGGTGGGGTAGTGGGTCTGCTCATCCTGCTCTAGGGCCAATAATGCATCCCTACCAGCTGGAGGCATGTACCTGTACAATCCCCCTCCCCAGTACTTCTCTGGAACCCCATGGGCCCTTAATGAGACCTCATAGGCCGCTAGCCACTTGGCAATATCGTCACCCACACCATAGCTAGCCACTATGTCTTTCGGCAAATAGGGTTTGGGTTCCCTGGTGAACTCTCTTTCTTCGCTGCCACCATTAGGAATAGGGTGTGCCCCGGCTCGTAGGATCTGGAGATCTATCTCCCTTAACCTCAGCTCATGAGCCATCCTCTGTTCCTCCTTCTCTCTCTCCAGCCTTGCTAAGTCCCATGTGAGCTGTCTTTTCTCCCTCCGGTCTGTTAACTCCACTTCAGACAAGCCACCGCTAGAGGCACTGCTGCCCTTCCTAGAAAGTGTCCTGGGCCCCGCTAACAGGTTCCCCACCTCAGGTTGGTACAAACCAGCTCCCTCACTGTCGGGCTCTCTATCCCTGTCCTCCTCCTCAGCCTTGCTTTCTCGTCGTGCCTCCCCCCAAGCCCTTAAGCTGGTTTGGAGTGCACCCTTCTTTGCTCCTGGGGGACAATACACCCCCTCCCGCTGACAAAACTCCCTGAGTTGGGCCACAGTGTACGTTTCTAAATTCTCCAGTACAAACTCCATCTTGCCCACTCAGGTCAGAGGACAGTTATTTGCAGAAGCTATGCAGGGGGGTACCTTTTATAATACCTCCTCCCACCACCAGAGTAAATTAGGAAAAAACAAAAACTCACAATTAGGAAGTCCGCTTGGAGAAAACTCCCGGTGTAGGCCTATGGACTACCCACAGTTATTGTCGAGTATACGTAGGCACAGCTCTATCCCACCGCTGAACACCAATTATGTTAGAAAAACACTCCCACACCGGAAGGGTGGTGGTGTTCTCCCAGACATACACTGTGGTAGCTTGGCTCGAGTGGTCAGGGATCAGGCACCGTGCTAAGCATACGTCATACCCACACAATAACCATGCGTGCATCCGTTCCAAAAACGACACTACACCTTAAAAATTATACTGAAAATATATCTCTTTATCTTCTTTTCTCTTAGTTGCTGATTAAATAAATAATAACACACTTACAGTACACAAGGCTTTTCCTGTGGTAGGGTAAGTCAAATAAATAATACTTCAACGATTCAATAAATAAGGTAGATCATAAATAATCAAGGCATAAATATAAGTGCATTACATAAAAGGCAATTAAATATTATGAGGCAATAAATACTGCGAGACAATAAATACTGTGCGACAATAAATACTGTGAAACAATAAATACTGTGAGGCAATAAATACTGTGAGGCAATAAATAGGATGAATACAATAAATACAGTGCTCTCAATAAATAATAAAAGCCAACAGTGACACTTGAAAATCAGTTCACATTCCTGAGGTACTATGGGATGATTTGGCCCAATCCCAGCTTGTAGAGATTTGGATGGCCTGAGGGGTATACTCCCTGGCTTGGACAAGGCTGAGGCCTAAACTGAGGAAGATCAAGGGGGAATCTAGAGATCTGGCTCTCCCACACTACACAACCCCTCTGTATTAGTCTCAGCTCACCCCTGGCACAATCAAGCTGGTTCCAGCACCTCTCTAGCCCCTAGGATGGTCTCTTAGGGCTCCACAGGGCCTTAGGCGCCCTCTATTCCACTTACTGCCCTTTTTATGAAGCTCCGATGCCGCTGGAGTCGTGTCGACGCCGTGAGGCGGCTCCGGTTCGATGTCGGCGGCCTCGGCGCAATGACAGTTCTTGACGACGCCGGTAGGCGGTTCCGGTTCAATGTCGGCGGCCTCGGCTCGATGTCGACCTCCGGTTCGATGACGTCGGGCAGTCTTGGCTCGATGTCGACTTCGGGCGGCTCCGGTTCGATGTCGGCGGCCTCGGCTCGATGTCGACCTCCGGTTCGATGACGTCGAGCAATCTTGGCTCGATGTCGACTTCGGGCGGCTCCGGAGTGCGATCTCCACTCCCGACCTCCGGTGCTCCTCTCCTCGGGTTCCGGCGACTCCGGAGTGCGACCTCCACTCCCGACCTCCGGCACGCTTCACCTCGGTCTCCGGCGACTCCGGAGGGCGGACTTCACTCCCCCGTCGACGCCGCACACTCGACCTCGGGTGACTTCCTCCTCGACCTCTGGTACTCTCCACGACCTCCGTCGGCGCCCTCTCTCGACCTCTGGCGGCTCCGGGTACGACGTCTGCTTTCCAGTCAGCGCCGCTTCTCCACCTCGGGCTCCAGGTCTCCAGGCTTCTCGACGTCGGACTTCAAGAAGTTACCAGTAACCAGGTCAGGAACTTGCTGTTCTTTACTTTTAAGGCCTGTTCCTGCTGTCCAGGTCCTTAAGATGGTTTCTCTTGCTTTCTCCCACACAGGGCTCCAGGCTGGGCTCAGTCAGTAGGGACTAGTATCAAGGGTGGGTTTATGGACCCCACTCCAGGCACAAGTTTCCACCCCTGCTGCCTCACTCCTTCCTCCTTCAGGTTTCTGCTGCTCTCTCTTCACCAGTCAGGTGCCAACTGCCAACTCCAACTGCCAACCTGGAGATGCCTTCCCAACATTCTAAACCTGCCTCACACTGTCACAGGGTTCTGGAATGTTCTGGAAGGTGCTGGTAGGTTCCAGTGATGTCACAGGTGACAATGGGTGGCCACCATTTTGTGTTTCAGGCCCTCAGACAGAAGTTCCAGGGGTAGATAAAATGGCTCCCTGAATCTGCATCAATACTAAAAAGTCTGGTGGTTCCCAAAAAGGAAAAAATACTAACAGGGTTTGAGGCAAAAGTGGGACAAAATAAATAATGATGAGGAGGGACCACCCAAAGGGCTGACAGGTCTAACAGGGTTCATTGGCCAGCAAGGAACCAATGAGAGTAAGACAAGCCTCAGTACAAAAAATTAAAGCAAGAGAGTGATTCCATGCAACGGATTCTTAAAGACAAGGTGTTCTCGAAACGCGTCTGCCGTTCAAGAATAAATGACAACATTTTGACCTGCAGAGTGCCCCTGGTTCTTTTGGAACATTGATGAGAAATACAATACCTTGCTGCCACATGCAGGGACAGGAGGCACCCGTTTTTCAATGTTCAGTAAGTGCAATGTGGCTTTGGTGGACATTAAATTAACATTGATGGAACCGCCGGTGCTAAGAAGGAGAAGCATGCCAGGTGACTCTGAGTCAGCATTACTAAATGGGGAGCGTAATTACTAAATATGCACTCTTCTGGCAAGCACATCCAAATGTGGCATGAATGGCAGAACGAGTGTAAGGACATTTGTTTTATGAATGGAATTGCCTGAGGCAATGAAATGCTCCAGATAGTTTACCATGCACCAAATGAAATGCATTATGGTACTGTGATGTATTGCGATTGACATACATCTACTAAGGATTCACTAACAACACCTTTGTGGTCTTGATAGGATTGGTGCATGCCCATGGAGCCCACACATCATTGGCCAGCAAGGAACCAATGAGAGTAAGACAATTCACAACTACACGGCGACAAAGTTATTCCATGTAACAGCATTTATAAAGACAAGGTGTTGAGAAAACGCGTCTGCGGATCAAGAATAAATGAAATAATTTTGACCCGCTGAGTGGTCCTGGTTCTTTTGGAACATTGGTGTGCAATACAATACTATGTAGGAGGCCCCCGTTCATCAGTGTTCAGCAAGTGCATTTTGGCTTTGGTGTACATCCATCATCTCTTTGTGTTTGCTTTGTTCGCCCTAAGTTGGCAGGGTATGCCCAGACGTGGGTCCCTTGCTCACTTTGCCACTGGATTCAAGCTAGCCTGTTATGAACTGGGGTGGTAAAGTGAGCTAAAGAATGATGATGGATTCAACCCAGATCTGTGACTGGGGGTGAATGTTTGAAAAGCTTCAGCACTCCGTCCATCATCTCTTTGTGTTTGCTTTGTTCGCCCTAAGTTGGCAGCGTATGCCCAGACGTGGGTCCCTTGCTCACTTTGCCTTTGGATTCAAGCTAGCCTGGCTGAAGAGGGCTGTTAACCCGAAACAGGTCCCAGGATGCTTGTTTCCAGTCCAGGGAAGACATGGCTTGGCAGTTCGGGCTGGACTGTTCCCATGAGGCACAGGGTCAAGACTGATTTGCATATAGCTGTGTCTGAACTGGGGTGGTAAAGTGAGCTAAAGAATGATGATGGATTCAACCCAGATCTGTGACTGGGGGTGAGTGTTTGAAAAGTTACAGCACTCCATCCATCATCTCTTTGTGATTGCTTTGGTGGACACACACACATATATATATGTATATATATATATATTCACTGAAAAAACCATAGGTTTCACACATGTTATAGTTAGCGGAAATTTTACTGATAAAAAACCAATGAAATTCCCCCGTTATAGTTAGTGCAGGCAACTATAACTCACGCGACCGCAATCCTCTGCTGATGCTAATACTGTATTTAGACACTTATTTGCCCATGTCTTCTTCCATACATTTTTAGCTATACATATATTACAAATATTTTTTTTTCATAAAGACACATATGTCATCAGCAGAAGATTGCGGTCGCGTGAGTTATAGTTGCCTGCACTAACTATAACGGGGGAATTTCATTGGTTTTTTATCAGTAAAATTTCCGCTAACTATAACATGTGTGAAACCTATGGTTTTTTCAGTGAATTTGCAAGGTTTTTTAAATGCTAATTCCTAACTATAACGTGTGTGAAACCTATGGTTTTACAGCTCTTTTTAGAGCTCCCTAATATCTAAACTCTTAAATCTGCTTTTCATTTATTTTTTTTTATTTTTTTTACCGTACGCTTACCGTAAGCTTACCGTACGCGTACCCCGTGATTTTTTTAAAAATCAATAAATGTTTTTTTTGTACTTTTCTGTCCTTCTTTGACCCCCTTACAAATGTAAGGGGGTCTGTAACTCTCCTCATTGCCCCCTTTCCTTGTTTTCACTCTTTTTTTTCAGAGTGAAATACACAATATTGCGGCCGCCGCTTCCTGGTTTCGACCGATTCGAATGTTTACTAAGATCTAAGAGCCAATCAGAATCGCGCTCGCGCACGCCACCGTACGCTTACCGTAAGCGTACGGTAAGCGTACCGTAAGCGGGCTCAGATATATATATTGATTTAAAGGCTATTTTCTCAGAATCTACTGAACAGATTTACACCAAACCTACAAAAGGCACTTCCTTGACCTAGGGACTACCTCTCTGCCAAATTTTGAGTAATTCTGTTCAGCCGTTCGGGCTGTAGCTCGTTCTAAAGGTCCTATGGAAAAATGCATGGGAAAAACGCGTTTTGGGACCCCCCTTTTATCTCAGCCCCCGCTTGACGGATCCCCCCGAGACTTTCAGGGTAGGAGCGGAGCGTAGCACCCCACCTATTTTGAGAAATTCGCGAGGATTCGTCGACCGGCGCCAAAGTTATTCAAAATAGAATGTTGAGGTTTTCCTATGGAAACGTGGTCCTAACTATAACTACCTACTGGCGACCGCCAGTAGGTAATATATATATATATATATATATATATATATATATATATATATATATATAGATACATATCACACAGAGTTTCTCCATACCGAGGGGCCACCGACCCTGAAAGGGCGGTCTCAGCGATGCAGGAACAGAGCATCCTGCTTCTGACACACAGCGCAATGAAAATGCCAAGACTCGACATCGGAGATGACAGGGCTCTTTATTAAACACAGGGCAGCAGAATTCAATCGTTTCCAGACGCGTTTCGGCTGATTAGCCTTAATCATTGGGGGATGGGTTATGTTGCCAAGTGGTCAAAAATTAAAGGTGCATACCTCTGAGCGTTTATAGTCCAAAAGTCCTTCATTACCCATAATGCACCACAAGAGAAAATTCACGTAGGTTCAGGGTGCAGTGCATTACGATGTGAAATACTTTTTTGGCTTGGTGCCTGCACTTTGTACACTGTTCCAAATACGTACTCCCAAGGTGCTCTTGATTCCGCAATGCCCCAGATAGTACATGTTTACAAGAGCTCCGGCCTCCGATGTCATCAAGAAGTGGTGGAATACCCTTCTCAACTTCTTTACTCGCCTTTCATTATTATTGGGTAAATCCTTTGTTCCATCTCTGGATAAAGCGAGCGAGTCATGCCCCCGAATTTATATATATATATATTATTTTTTTTTTCACAAAAAAAACATAGGTTTCAGGGAATATATTGTTAGTTGAACATTTGACTCATATAAATTCAGAGAAATTCGCCTGTTATAGTTAGTTGAGCTAACTATAACTCGCGCGCCCGCAATGCACTGCTGATGATGTCACATATTACATCACTCATGGCATGGTTATTGACATCACTGATGACATCACTGATGACATCTCAAATGGCATCACTCATGACATCATCCAGTGAATGTGTGTTTCTATAAAATGTAAATATGTTTATATATATATATATATATATATATATATATATATATATATATATATATATATATATATATATATATATATATATATATATATATATATATATATATATGCCAAGGTGTATTGAAGAATGAATGCATTTACAAGTGCCTAAAGGAATTATTTTGTATATGTGTGACTGACTGTATAAGTGAGTGATTGAACGTGTCTTACTGAATGCATGGGTTAGTGACTAAACTGTGTAAAAGTCTGAATTAGTCTCTCCGTTGGTGTGTAAGCAACTGCATGTGTTGCTGAATACCTATATGAGTGTCAATATAGGGTATTGATTTGTTGTCTGAGTATCTGTATGGGTCCCTGAGTGTCTGTGTGGGTGGGTGGGTATATGAGTCTGTGCATAGATGTCTGAGTGGGTGATTCAGTGGTTGTATGGATTAAAAAGTGCATCTGCAAAGGGCTGTATGGGTGAGTTAGTGTGTCTATGGGTGTGTTGGTGAGTGAATAAATGTCTCAGTGGTATATATGTGACTAACTACATATGTTTTAAGCCACTATATGTGAGTGTTGGAGTATATAAATGAGTATACATGAGACTGATTTAATTTCAAGTGTGGGTGTATAAATAAGTGTCTGCTTCTATCAGTGATTGTATAAGACAGTAAATATGTGTTAGTATCTGTATAAATAAGTAATGTGGTATGTCTAAAAATAACGAAGTTGGTGTGTATAACTGTATACATGATTAAATGGGTATGTGATTCATTCTTTGCATTACTGACTAGGCGTGTGAGTAACTCTATGGATGAGTGGCAGCGTGTGACTGCATGTATAGATGTATGAGTGCATATTATAGTCCTCAATTGATGAGTAACTACATATATAAGTGACTGGATGTGTGTGTATACCTAGGAAATTGAGAGTGCTATGTAGTATATGGCATTCTTCTGTGTATGGTTTCAAAAATAGTAGTCAGCATTTTAGAATGGGTGTATCAAAGTTTATATTAGAGCATCAGTATGTGCGTCAGATTGTCACATGGATGATAGTCATGAGTGATGTCATCAGTGATGTCATTTGAGATGTCATCAGTGATGTCATCAGTGATGTCACTGACCATGTCATGAATGATGTAATATGTGACATCATCAGCAGTGCATTGCGGGCGTGAGAGTTATAGTTAGCTCAACTAACTATAACAGGTGAATTTCTCTGGTTTTATATAATTCAAATGTTCAACTAACTATAATGCCCCTGAAACATATGTTTTTTTTAAGTGAATTTCTAAGGTTTTTTAAATGCTAATTCCTAACTATAACGTCTGTAAAACCTATGGTTTTTTCAGTGAATTTTGAAGGTTTTTTAAATGTTAGTTTCATATTTTAATGTTTATACAACCTATATTTATTCTATTATATTTTTAAATATTTTGGAACTCTATTATACTTCTTGTTTTTAACTTTAAAAATCATGTAATGTTTTCTATCTTCCCCAAAAAATATGTATATTTTTTTGGAGGGGGGGAGAAAACTGCACTCCCATACCGGTAGCGTACCAAGGTCCTTCACCACACGAATCCTATCCGCCATATTGCAAAACTCGTAAAGGATGCGCATTTCGTATCCGACGAGTTCGTAGCACCGCGTCCCTCGTAACATCATATACACATGAAGTCACCCCAGGTAATACTTTGGTATCCGACGGGTACGCAGTACCAAGCCATGCATTACATCATGTACGAATGGGGTCACGCCTGCTGCGCGTTGCATATTCGATGAGTACATGCTGCGAGGCTCTTTGTTACGTCACAGACATATAGTATCGCGCCGGATACGCCATTCCCTTTTTTTTGTCTCTAAAGTATATCTAAATAACTTGAAACAGTATATGAGAGCACGCGAAAATCTAAATTATTTTAAACATGTATATATCTCTAACTGTAATAAGCTTATATTATGATTAATATATTTTGTCAAAATCGCGTCAGGCGGCCTCCTTGCGCACTCGGTGCGCGATTGTCATGTGACCTTAAAAAAAAGCATTTGATTGGTTCATAACATTTCCCCATTGTAACAGTTGTACGACCCCAACCATTTTACTCATTCTCTCTACAGCGTTTGGTGAGAGACACCTCT
This sequence comes from Triturus cristatus, assembly GCF_964204655.1. NCBI lineage: Eukaryota > Metazoa > Chordata > Amphibia > Caudata > Salamandridae > Triturus > Triturus cristatus. The sequence goes on from NC_140584.1 coordinate 144,589,952, forward strand.
TTTGCTTAGAAAGCTTTTTTGAAAAGTGTTTTTCTGTATACACATATCTTATACTCCACACAACATGCAACGATCATCTTGATCAATATTCATGCTCTGTAAATTAGCCTTCCACGTGTGATTGCCATGCATCTCAAACGTTCCATCAAAAACAAATATGTGTTACACGATGCCCCTGGTGTGTGTGTCTGCACATTATTGTGCTGCCTTTCAGCCTGGGTATTGCTGGCTCTAAGGAGCATCATCAGCCATGGGCAGACTGCACATCCTAGATCACATGCCATCTCATTAACGATAGTTTCCGCCCTCCTGACACATGCTACACTAATCTAAATTGCACACTCTGCGAGGTCAACACTACAAAAGAAACACACATAAGTACACTTCCTGGCCAGGCAGGAACTGAACAACGCCCATGTCCCCGGAATAATTATTCACACCCCTACGCTGGCCTGGCATACGCAAGCCCAGCCCACTTTGCGTACGTATAAATAGGATAACCACAACGCCACACGTCCCTCTTCTTCCACACTACCTCAAATGATTTGCCGCATCCACCTCGCATATCGCAATGTGAAATAAAAAACTGAAATGGATCCATGAGGTTTACTCCATCCTGGCAATCAACACGGGCTCTAAATTGTGAGCCCTACTGCCCGTCGTCTACGAAAGGAATCAATGAGGTGTACACTCTCCTGCAATCAACACTCCATCTGAATTGTGAGAACTGCTGCCCGTAGTGTTTGCTCACACAACAATGACAGCAGGTAAGCAGAGAGGCCTGGGTGCACAGCGCCTCCAATTGAGCGCACTGCGGCGAGAGGAGTGGGATGTTTCAGCCTAGCTGTGCAGGTCCGAACAAATGATATTGCCATGTGTTATGATGTGATCTTTGACCTCATTCAGTCACATCTCTGTCTCATTTTAAAGGCCTGCTATATCATAAGGCAGGCCTGAACCTACGGGCAGCGCTGCCCTACAGACACCTGTTGAGGATGGTTCTGCGGGAGGGGTGGGGTGCATCACCCTAAGTGCGCACATGCAAAAAAGCGATGTTGCCGTGCATAATGATGTGATCTCTAATCTCATTCAGTCACATCGGTCTAATTTTAAGGACCTGCTGGACCGTACTGTAGGCCTGAGCCAGCGGGCAGCGCTGCCCTATAGACACGTGGCGTTGGCTTTAGGACACTGTAGTGAGCTCCTTACTAAGTGTACATGCACACAGGCTCCCGCCACTGCATTACACGTGCACATTATGCTTCTAGCATGCGCCCTGTTCATTTGTATGTGAACATTGGCATAACATATTATTATTTAACCTTGTGTATTCTCGTGCCCTCCAACTCCTCTTTGAACCACGATTAGCACTAACAGTTGGTTGATCGTTCTTCAAAAACGAAGGATGCACTCAACTCCTATTTTCCATCAAGCTTGAAATAACCCTTCATTTACCTCCAGACGTTTCCACCATTAAATTATTTCTCCCTTTTCAGACATTCCATTGATTGCCACAAGAAGGGCGGAGCGGGAGCTGACCCTGCAATGATGCCCTGGCATTCTGACACCTTCCGTCGTGGTATCAAGACACCGTCCCCGACTGGAGACCTGGTCTATCGTACAAACATACCCCGGATTAGGAGCTTGCACCAACACGTCGCGGGACACACCAGTGGTGGCAGGTGAGCAGTGAAGCCTCGGTGTGCAAGACCTACAATTGAACACAGTGCGGGGGAAGGGGTCGGGGTGCAGCACCCTGGGTGCACAGGTGCATGCAAGCGATTTTCCCATAGCTAATAATGTAGGACTATATAACATTATCACCACTTTAGCGACAGGAAACTGCCACTAAAGCGACGATAAGGGGTTGATAATATGCCCTTATAAATTCCCATAGAAGCCCAGGTTCACACCAGAACCTGGGCTTCTAAGGGAATTCACAAGGGCATATTATCAACCCCTTATCGCCCTCTTTAGCAGCAGTTTCCTGCCGTTAAAGCAGTGATAATGTTATCGCCCTTCCTTCATAATATGGCCCATAATCTCTGGCCTCATGTATTTAATTTTAAGGACTTGCTGAACCACACTCTTTCTCGCAGACCCCAGCGTCCTAGACAAACGGGTGATGGAGGGTAAACACTAAGGGCTGGGTGCAATATGCCGATGCTCTGTCTCCTCCTCCTTCTCTTCTTTTGACTCTCCCAGTGCCCAGAGCACATCACTTTACAGCAATGAGCTCACAATTTAGGCTCATGGTTTAATCCCAGAGTCTTCACACCAGTAGGGATGAGTAGTTCGCTTCCCACTCCCTATATACTATAAACGCATACTAACACTACTTACACACTTATACTACAGCGGCTAGTATCCTACACTGCCCAGAGCCCATCACTTTACAGCAATCAGCACGGTTTCATCCCCAAGTCTTCACACCGGTAGGCGTAACTACTTTGCTTCCCGCTTCCGGTATGCTATGAACACACAGTAGTGGTCAGTAGTTTGCTTCCCACTCCCTGTATGGTATAAACGCCTACTAACACTACTTGTACACGTATGCTACAAACACCAGACCACATCACTTTACAGCAATGACCTCACGGTTTAGACTCTCGGTTTCATAACAGAGTGTAGCACCATATCATATCACCACCATGCCACTCTGAGCAACACCGCACTTTCAGACTGTTAACAGTGATAACTACCTACTGGCGACCGCCTGTAGGTAATCAAGAACAAATTACAATAGTTCCTTGATTCTTTTAGCTTTCAAAAATTCTCTCTATTACAGTCTTTCTACTTTTCCATATAAAAAGTTTTTTAAATATTCAAGTACACATCGAAGTCAGAAATGCAAAGTATTCTATCAACACACTTTCTAGAACATTCTACAACATGTGGAGGTTAAAATTTCATCAATTTTTTTAAACCTAACGATATTTTTTGGCAACATTTTCTCGAACATTTAACGGTACGTGCAGGTTAAAAGTTCACGATTGTTTTAAGTTCGAACAGTGCCTTCCAAATGCAAGCAGCAGATGTGGTTGAGTTAAGCAAACTTTATCCTATAATATGTACTATAATATGTACGTGCAAACTACTTTTTCTTAACCAATCACAAACATACTTTTCCACAAAACGAATGTGCACCCTACTTTTAAAAAACAATGCTTTTCATCTCCCAATCAGGTACCGTTTTGTATGCGAAAAGAAACTAGTTCCCCATCTTTAAACATATCTCTTATTCTACGAAGGAACTGCATGAGCTACAGACATCTTTCCATACCTTCCAGCCATACCTTCAAAATGCTAGTGTGGATCATGGGACATAGCTATGTTTTCTGGTGCAAGAGGAATGCAGAACAGAGACGTATTGACTTAGACCTCGGCTTACAAAATGTGGACATTAAATGGTTTGGACAGAGAGGATTGAAGTGGCACCAATTGTTGCCTTTGATTTAAACCTGTTTGCATCTCCAACACCCTGATCTCATGATTGTGCACTTTGGTGGAAAAGACCTAGGTAAATTGACTGGGGTAGATTTGGAAATGCTTATGAAGGACACATTTGGACAATTGATGTTACTTTTGCCTCAAACTGTCTTTGTATATTCCAATATATGCCAAAGACAGAAGTGGAAATGGTCCAATCAATTGTGTCCTCAGATTGAAAAATCGCAGAAAAAAGTCAACAAAGCTGTCTCTGCATACCTCAGAGACCACAAAATGGGGTCCATATACAACAACATACGTTTTGATGTGGTGGATATATACAGAAGGGATGGAGTACACTTCACAGATCAGGGAAATCGAGTTTTCCTGAATAACTTGAAGCTGTGCATCCGCACTTATATGTAGCTCCAACTAATGAACACAAGGGCTCTTTTTAGAGCCACCCTATAACTTACAACTTAGGCCCCATATTTTAGGGCCATATAACGCCAACTCCCGCACCCTCGCCAAAATGTATTCTCCACACAGCTGTAGTGCAGCAGCCAGACCATCTCACTTTGCAGCACAGACCTCTCGCTTTGATCCCCAGCTCTACTCACCCATAGGGGTGAGTAGTTTGTGCTCTACAAATACCATATTGATTTACCTTCGCACTCCCTATACAACACCGCCTAAGCACCATACACAAGCTACAATGTTCTAAAAATAAGTTCATCCAAGTACCTATAACTACATGCTGACACTACTTGCACAGATGTGGCACAGTGGCAAGAGCACATGACTTCACAGCATATGACACACAGTTTGGGCTCATGCTTTAATTCCCGACTCCGGCAGCAGCTCAGCTTAGCAACATGAGACAATACCTCACATATATTCCGTACCCCAGAACTTTCATACCAGTACGGGTCAGTAGTTCATCCTAGTAGTTATAAACACATACGGACACTACTTCCACAACTGTAGTGCAGCGGCCACGGCACATGACTTCACAGCATAAGACACACAATTTGGGCTCACGCTTTAATCACCGAGTCCCGCACCAGCTCACCTTACCCGCATCAGACTCTACCCAATACCTCACTTAATTTCCATAGCCCACCACTTACACACTGGTAGGGGTAAATACTTCGCTTCGCACCCCCTCTATAGCACACCCTAAACACCCCACAGAGGTTACAGTGCTCCTACCCTCCTATTTCCCACTTTTTCCTCCCTTTTTTCACCTTACTCTCTTCAACAAAATCACAAAATGGCGGCCAACACTTCCTAGTTGCTACCGCTCGCACCGCTCGCAGCCAATCAGCAACAAGCTTGTGCTCGTAACGCCTCAACAAATCAGATGGCAGAATTCACAAATATCAATATTTCTCAAAAACTACTGAACGAATTTGCACCAAATAAACAAAAGCATGCTTTCTAGACCAAGACCCTTCTCCCTGCCAAATTTGGGGTAATTCCGTTTACCCGTTAGACCTGTAGTCTTGTCTAAAGTTTTCTATGGAAATTAGCATGGAGAAAACATGTTTTGGGACCCCCCTTTTTTCTTGGCCCCACCTTGATGAATCACCCCCAACTTTCAACATAGGAGCTGATCTCAACAAAGAATTAGTTTTGAAAATTTCGCGAAGATTCGTCAATCGGCACCAAAGTTATTGGGAATAGAATGTTGCCATTTTCCTATGGTAACTACGTCCTAACTATAACTACCTACTGGCAACCGCCAGTAGGTAATATAGATATATATATATATATATATATAGAGAGAGATAGATAGATAGATAGATAGATAGATAGATAGATAGATAGATAGATAGATAGATAGATAGATAGATAGATAGATAGATAGATAGATAGATAGATAGATAGATAGATAGATAGATAGATAGATAGATAGATAGATAGATAGATAGATAGATAGATAGATAGATAGATAGATAGATATTACCTACAGAGGTTGCCAGTAGGTAATTATAATTAGGACCTAGTTCCCATATGAAAAGCCTTTTTTGTCTATCTTATAACTTTGACCCTGTTTGATAAATCGTCATGAATTTTTCAAAACTAGTTTGCCGCTCACTTCAGCTGCTGTCTGGAAAGTTTTGCTGTGATTCATCAAGCAGGGACCGAGCAAAAGAGGGGGGGCCCAGAACGCTTTTTTTCTCATGCAATTTCACATAGGGATTTTAGGCATGGCAACAGCCTGAACGTTTGAACGTAATTGCACCAAATTTGGTAGAAAGGTCGATCTTTGTCCAGAAAGATCTCTTTTTGTAATTTGGTGGAAATCCATTCAGTAGTTTTGGAGACCCCTCCTGGGGACAATAACATGTATTTATTTTACAGCCAGTTTCTGTAGGCTCTGTGAATCCATGGCAAAAAAAAAGGAAGCGCAGTCTCCTGCATTTGTTTTTTTACGCCCCTCAGGTGGACCAGGTCCCGGGGGGATTTATATATATAATTGGGAAGAGAGGGGTTTAGATTTACTAACACTTAACACAAGATTGGCATTGCTTTTGCGCAAAGCATTATGATGGTATTTACTTTATAATGCAAATCAGGATTGGCCATGGAATGTTGGTCAGAGTAATGAAAGGCAGCATGGTGTGTCAAGGAGGCGATCTGTGGGTGGCATATGGGCTTTCCCATGCTACCAACCATGCGTTTAGATGCAAATCCCTACCTAGTAACACTTGTACACAGTGATGTGCTCCAAAGTCTTACCCCCTTCTAGAGGAAGGCATATCACAGGATAAATGTTTTAATTTCAACATAGTTTTCAAATTTTGCACGTATGCTCCATTGTACATCATAGGTACAAAGGGGGAAATATTAAAGCATAACTTTTATACTGAAAGGATTCCCTTCCAGTACAAAACCTATGCTTGATAGAACGCACACACCCTTGTACTTTGGTGCAGAGGTGTATGCTATGTTAGGCTAATGTGCTCCAGCACTTGGACAGAGAAAAACAGAGCCAATGCTTGAGAGATATGGTGCTACTTTTCACTTTCCTTTTGACACCATTCAGCAATTTTGGTTGCTGTGCTGCCTTGCTTCACATTCTAGGAAATGTTTCTCTAAATTATTTTCCTGGCGAAACAAACACAAGCACCAAAATCTCCCTCTTCTATTCTTTGCTAAAGCATGGTTAAAACAAAATTTTGTTTCTCTGTTGTTTTCTTGTAGGAACAGTGGGCCCAATTTACGAAGATTTTATTTTGGCATAACATTGACCAATGTCTGAAAAAATGTGTTGCTTGCCCTTTTTCTCGAATGATCTAACTTTACTGAGGTGTAACTTAGTGGGAATCCACAAACATGTGTAAATATATTTTCCATATTTTTGTTTAGAACAACCAAGATACATAGGGGTCCAAACAATGGAGAAACTGTGCTAATGTAGGTCAACTAAGCCATTATTCAGAAGGGGTAGGAGATATAAAAAGAAGGAATATGTCCAGAAGGAAATATTAATTTTTTAGTTGAAGAAAGAAAAATCGTGAAGTTACTTTTTTTAAGAAAAAAAGGAACTAAAGGTCTTTAACTGAGAAATAAATGCATGGATCGGAGGTTTTCTTACAAAATAGTGCATACAAATCTCTATCAGTTTCCACATCTTTAATTTAAGTTCACACTCATAAGGCTTTTTACCTTAGTTAAGGATGTTTATTCATGGAAATCAAACACACAAAAAGTGTTGGGAGGAATGATTGCAATAAGTCTAACCCCTGTCAATTGCTCGGGCAGCATATTACCCCATAGTACTTTTGCCTACCCAGGCCACCCCAGTTTGGCCATAACCTTATGCAAATAAGTCTTAACCCTGCTCGAAGGAGCAGTGTAGCCCAAACTGCCAGGTCAAGTCCTCCCAGAACCAGAACACAAGCAACCCAAGAATGATTGGGGCTCCTCAATCAGATGTAGCTTGGTTTCAGTGACATAGTGAGCACATCTTGGGATACCCTTGCACTTAGAGTGGTACATCAAGCACACAAAAGGTGATGGGAGGAATGCTTTCAATAAGTCTAACCACAGGGCGATTGCTGGCATTACGATTCCACACCATTGTTCTTTTGCCAACAATGCAATCTCAGTTTGAACCCAGCCGTATGCAAATCAGTCTTCATCCTGCTCGAATAGGAACAGTCCAGCCCAAAATGCCAGGCCAGATCCTCCCTGAACAGCAACACAAACAACCCAAGAGCAGTTTTACCCTAATTGCGGCTCGTCAGTCTGGTGAGGTTTGGTTGAAGTGGTGCAGAGAGCACAGGACCCATGTCTGGGAATACCCTTGTCACTCATGGCAGTACATCAAACACAAAAAAGATGATGAGAGGAATGCTTGCAATAAGTCTAACCACTGCCTTTTCATAACAGAAACCTGGCTAAAATCCTGGTGTAATCCAGATATTGCTTGAGCCCTCCCTCCTACCTCCTTATTCATAGGCTGGACAGACCTGAACAGTGAGGTGGAGGTCTGACTATTATTTACCGCAGTTTCTTAAGATGATCTACATTTGAAATCTTCGACCTTCAAGGAGCAGAGAGCATTGGCTTTTCTTTTCAATTAGAGGAATCCTATGCTTTCTCGGGAGCCCTGGTCTACCGCCCACCAGGCCCCACTAATGGCTTTTTAGAAAGCATAGGGGACATCGTAAGTGCACTGACCCTTAGATTTGCCAATTTCACCCTTCTAGGAGACTTCAGCATTCACTTAGATGTCCTAAATGACCCTAGGATAATTCAATTTTGAGAAACCATTACTACGCTTGGCCTAAAGAATCATGTATTGACCCCTACCCACGATGCAGGTCACACTCTTGACGATATCTGCTCAAACCTCTCAACCCTTACGATTAAAGAGCCAGCAGGCCTCACCTGGTCTGGTCACAAGCTTATACACTTGGAAATCAGACGTCAGCCCTAGACAAAACACAAAGAGCACGCATACTCCAGCCCAACCCCTAAGCCTAGATGGAAGGATATGGACGCCCATCCTGATCTTAATCTAGCAGCCGCAGTATGTAAGCCTACACTGACAGGAGATTCAACGGAAGATAAAAAATGCTTCACATCATGGCTAACTAAGTTGAAAGATCACTTAATGGCAGCTGGTCCTGAGAAACAACGCTTATTAAAGTAGCCCTCAGCACCTTGGTATTCTAAAAAGTTAAAGGAAATGCAGAGCCACTGCAGAAAATTAGAATGCAGACGGAGACTCAACTATACTCAGATAGAGCGGACCAGTTTCAAGGACGCTCTTAAAAATTACCATCTAAACAAAAAACTGCCAAGAAATTGTACTTTACTGATATGCTTAAACAGGCTAATTCTGACCAAAAAACTATTTTTAATATTATGAACTCCTTTCTAAACCCTATGTCACTCAAATAAGAAATCCCCCCTTCACAGGCTCTCTGTGGTCATATCGCGGATTTCTTTGAGGAAAAAGTCCATCTGCTGAAAAAAGACTATCTCCCGCCCCCGTCGTCCACTACTCACCCTAAGACTGCGTTGGAAAGTAATCAACCCTCCCTCCAAGTATTTTACAAACTCAGCCTAGATCAAACATGTCAAGCTATTTTGGCTGTCAAATCTGGGTCTCCTTTTGATCCCTGTCCCTCTCTGATCTTACATGCCTTGATAGACATGGTCAACCCAGTCATCCACAATATAATAAACACTTCACTGTCCACAGGGAAGGTACCTAATGAGTGGAAACTAGCGGCAGTTAGACCCCTGCAAAAGAAACAACTTGCTGATCCTACCATCCTTTCAAATCTCCGCCCCATTTCTCTTCTCCCTTGCCTAAATAAGATCGCGGGAAAACTGGTCGATTCACAACTCACGACCTACCTGGAAGGAGCCAATATTTTACAACCAAACCGGTCAGGTTTCAGATCGCAGCACTCAACTGAATCTGCCCTTCTATTCATGGCTGAATCTATAAAAGCTGCCCTAGACCAGGGGAAACACGCTGAGTTGGTCCTTTTGGACCTGTCAGCGGCCTTCGACACAGTCTCACATGACATCCTCCTAGACCGTCTCGAGTCATATGGTATCTCTCATCTTGCACTGGCCTAGTTAAGGTCATTCCTCCAAAACCGAAGGCAAGTCATTACCCTTGGACAATATTAATCAGCAGAAAAACCCGAGCTCTCCGGGGTCCCACAAGGTTCCATCCTCAGCCCAGTTCTTTTCAATGCATGTATGACCCCGCTAATCAGATTAATTTCATCTGTTAACATCGAGACCATATCATACGCTGTTGGCACCCAGCTGGTATTGGTCATAGAAAAAATTACTACACTGGCTGAGGAAAACCTCCACCACTGCCTTACAGCTGTTTTCCACTGGATGAAGACAAACCATCTGAGATGCAATTCTGAAAAAACTGAAATTATGCCATTAGGGAAGAGTAACAACATCTACCCCAGTCAATGGTGGCTAACTGATAACCTCTCTCCCCCTAATACTGTAACGTCTGCCAGAAGCTTGGGGGTCAGATTTGATTCTGCATTGTCTTTCCATCAACCGGCACTGTCTGTAGCTGGCACCTGCTTTCACTTAATTAAATCACTAAAAAAGATTTTTGATCTACTTCCTCTTTCGACAAGGCAGACGGTTGCTACAGCTCTGATCACTTCTAGATTGTATTATTGCAACAGCCTTTATGCAGGAAGTAATAAATCTTTCCTTCATAAACCTCAGATGGTTCAAAATGCTGCAGCTAGATTAGTACTCAAATTGCCCAGGAAATCCTCAGCATCAGCTGTCCTTAAAACACTACACTGGCTTCCTGTCCACAAAACAATATTGTTCAAACTTTTAATAATCACTTTTAGAAGCTTTCATTCCACTGGCCCTCAGTACATTTGATCCAGATTTGCCCACTACATACCCTGTCACATGATTAGATTTTCTAAGTCAAACTTCTTAAAACCCCCAACCTTTAAATGTATTTCCAAAGGGGGGGAAATCCATTGCAGTATTACGCACAAAGGCTTGGAACTAACTCCCTCATCCAGTCAGAAACCCTTTTTAGGAAGTCCCTAAAAACCTGGATCTTCACCTCTTCTGATGTCCGATGTAGAGCCTTGATCTAACTTTAATCCTGTTCTCAGTAGCTATTGCTTCATACCTGCAACTCAAGCATCTATAGTGCCATGATGCTTCTCGGAGCGACAGCTGTGCTTTATAAATACCACCTAACATAACATAACATAACATAACATAACATAACATAACATAACATAACATAACATAACATAACATAACATAACAAATGCTTGAGGTACCCTTTACAACTATGTAGGAAAGTAGGATCTTCTTTCATGGTTACCTCCACATTTTGCTGGTGTTCTACTGTTTTTCTGACTCACGCACTCTATTGGTAGTGTGGGCTTTAATGCGAGACAGGATCTATATAGTCTAGAGATCATACATCCTCCCTCGGTAGTCGAGATTGTCGGAGTCAGTAGGGCAAAACGTCAGGAGGAGGGGATAAGAAGGGAGGAGCGATTGTAACGTGTTGCGCAGTCTCCTGAAACCAAATGGGTCTATGTATGGAATATCCCTGTCCCATGGTCCCTCCAAAAGGGGTATAACATGCCCATCAGGGAACAAGTGCCCCATAATGTGGAGGTCATACCTATGAAGGGTGCTTTGAAGTAATATCTCCCTAGCGAGCAGGAGCCAAGGGATGTCATGTAGCAGGATGGCATTAGAATAGAGGGGGCCAACTCCCAATGTGCGGTGCATACGGCGCCATGCCCAACAGGTAGTGGACACCATTTGCATGTTTGCATCGTATTGTGGGATTCCCTTGGGTAGGATCTGGGTGTGCATGATTCCATCAAGAATCACTCTTTCAGGGCACAGATAGGGTACTTGAGCGTCAGGATGGTACCAACGGTACATGTAATGGCATTGAGCTGCTAGATAATAAAAATATAAGTCAGGGACATCTAGGTCCCTGCGCTCAGGAGGGAGTGTAAGTGTATCCCAACTATTACGGGGATGGGTTCCTGCCCATATTAATCGCTGTGCTGTGTTAAGGGGATAGGGATGTTAGTGAAGAGGTATAGCCAGCGAGGCAGGACTATCATTTTTAGTATTGCAACTCGCCAAGCTATTGACAAAGGGAGTTTTTTCCAGCACTCTACCTGTAGATCCGTTGAACTGGCCTGTAATTTTGTTAAAGTAACTGCTCCTTTTCTCTATGGACTTGGATGCCTAGTATTTAGTTCCGTTAGGCACCTATTTAAAGAGGATCTCAGCCAGGGGAGGAGGCGTCATGTCTGTTAACGGAAACAGCTCTGATTTGGCCCAATTTATACGGAGGCCCGAGAAGTCGCCAAATCTGGCTTTCTCTTGCATTAGAGGGGAGAGACTAAGGTGAGGGTTATGGATGAACAGTAAGATGTTGTCTGCGTAGAGTGATATTAGTAGAGGGCCATGGGAGAGTTGGAACCTGCGATGCAAGTGGCTCTCCTGCATCGCATGGACCAGAGGATCCGTTGCCATTATAAGTAAATGGGGAGATAACGGGCAGCCTTGTGGAGTACCACGTAGGATTTGGAACACATTCGATATAGCACCGTTCACTCTAATGCGGACCGTCGGATTCGAATATAGTAGCATAATTAATGATTTGAACTCGGGAGGAATAACTAGTTTGTCTAGTACAGCACAGAGAAATGGCCACTCAAGGGAGTCAAAGGCCTTCTCTGCATCAAGAAATGACACTGCAGCCGGGACGGCGGGAGGGATTTTATTAAGCACGGTGAAAATAGTACAGTAATTCGAGGAGGTAGACCGATGTGGAAGGAATCCAGACTGTGCTTTGGCGACAAGCTGCCACATTAGCAAGGCTATTTGGGTTGCTAGCACCTTGGCCAAAATGTTAATATCTAAATTTAACAGCGATATGACACACAATTACCAAAATCTTTACCGGGTTTCAGCAGCAGGGTGAGGACTGCTTCTCAGAGCATGGGGGTAAAGTGCTGACCTGCATGGCCTCGTTGTATAATGCCAACAATCTTGGTTCAAATTGTTGCTTATTCGCTTTATAAAATGCTCCAGTTAGTCCATCGAGCCCAGGCGCTTTTGAGCCATCTAGAGTGTCAATAGCTTGAGTCATATCCTCTAGGGTGAGTGGCTCAGCAAGGAACCATCCTCAAGACATACCATGGCAACATCCTCCAGGTATGCCGAGAGTGTCTCTGGTTCATTCGTTACCTGAGAGGAGTACAATGTTTGGTAGTAAGTTAGCCATGATACGTTCTGTGCCCATAATGGACTCCCCATTCTCCGCTCGGAGTTCCGCTCCATAATTGACCGATCTATTGGGGCGTAGAATGCGAGTGTGGCCCGGTCGCTCGCCCTTGCCATAATGGCGAGCTTGGTTCTGTTTACTCAGATATGCAGTTTTCCATTCTGCCAACACATGGTACTCAGCCAGTAGTACTACCCATTGAGTCAGCTCAGGTGCCCAATCAGGCTCCCCGCTACGCTCCAGCTCCTGCAGTTTTGCTTCAATCCGGCTTAATTGTGTGTGGATATCTCTAAGAATGCCCACCTACTTGGAGATACATACCCCTCTGTTGAAGACTTTAAAGGCCTCCCACAAGGTCACCTCTGAGGGCACATTTCTGGGATTGTGCTAAAATATTCAAGAATGGACCTATAAAGTTCAATATGGAACACTTGGTCCCGAAGCAAATCGCTGTTGAAATGCCACCTGAACACGAGGCCACTTCCATTTTGAATCTGAAGTTACAAAAAGATTGGATTGTGATATGAGAGTGTTCTAGGGAGCACTGTTACTTCGGATAGCCACGAGTGAGCTGTTGCCAACAAGCCAATAGTCTGATCGAGTAAAGGTGTTTCGGGATTGCGTTGGGTGATGGGTACGCCATGCATCATGCAGCATATTAGTGTCTCTCGGGCCCTGGGTTTGTCTAACGGGTGTGTGCAAGTGGAGTCGGTGTGCACACAGAGTGGTAAATTGAGGTTCCAGCCAATAATAAGATGGTCCACCTCGAAGCTGTCAAGTCGGGAATGGAGGTTTAAAAAACAATCAGGGTCAGTGTTAGGGGCATATATATGGACTAATAAGGTACTTTTGTCTCCCAGCGTTCTATGTACTAGTAGATATCGACCCTACTTGTCCGCGTAGTGTGAATGATAGAGAAAAGATAAAGGTACCATGCGAGTAGGAACTGTAACACGAAAAATATTGATGTGTGCCCCAGTTCCTAGCAAACGTATGGTCAGCATGTGGGGAAAAATGGGTCTCCTGAAGAAAAACAATTTTAGCGGAATGTCTATTAAGATATGCAGTACCTCTTTCCCTTTGCGGGGATTGTTACTACCGCGTAGATTCCAGGTGACTACGCCTAGGTCGATGGACTCGACCATGTTATAGAGTTAGTATGAAGTGATTGTACATAGGCCTAAGGGCCCTGTGCCATACAACAGTATAGGTGGTGAATGCTATGGTGTGAAGTGCAAGATCAAAAAACATTTCACCACTAGTAAAACAGTCCCATAGTTTAGTCCCACCCACACTGGATCCAACATTATCCAGTGAATCTTGTTTAGCCCCTCAGCAAAGAAAGAAAAACCTAACCCACAACAATCCAAAATTGTGTTCACCATGGGGCCATGGGAACAACTCTGTCTCCAGTGGCCCCTGCAAAGTAGAGAGTCGAAACTAGAATGTGGTGCTCGCCACCAAAAATTCGGATACACAGGCGAGGAGGCATGCTACATAAGACATTTGCTGACGTATATATAAGCCGGAAGAAAGGGGTATCAGACATCAATAGGCGGGCTCCTGTTTCCCTGCATCTCATTAGCATCCGGGGGTGTGTGACCATTCGATGAAGACCCAGCACGGATATTTTTGTACTAGGCCTCAGTGTCTGCAGGGGTATCAATGATTCTGGTTTTCCCTTATGTTCTATCCATAACCTAGCTGGGTACAGTATGGAGTAGCAGAAGTTCAGTTTGCGGAGGATGCTTTTAACACTTATGTATTTCAGCCGAGCCTCCTGTACCATTGGGGTGAAATCAGAGAAGATATAAATATTCTAACCTTGGTATTGAAGGGGACCCTTTACCCTGGCCATCCGCAGCACTGTTTCTCTGTCCCTATAATTGAGCAGGTGGGCTATAAGAAATCGCGGCGGCCCAATGAGCATTGTGCATGCTTGATCGCAAAAGTGTTGGAAAAACTAGGGTGGTCAAAGAGGACCAGTAGCAACTGTTCAACAAAGTTCTCAGGACGCCCCATGTTGGTAGTTTCTGCAATTCCCAAGATATGGATGTTCTTCCTACGAGATCTTGCCTGAAGGTCCTCGTTCTTGATTGCCACTTGTTTTAAAAGGTGCTCCATTTTATCTAGGCGCTACTGCATTGTCACGGAAGTATCCTCCAAGCTGGGGATCTTTCTTCAGTGCTGTCCATCCGCTCGCATAGACTGTCCATGTGGCCAGTTAGTGTATCGAAACATGCCCCCGTGGCACTGAAGCCCGCTTAGAGTTCAACCATCACAGCCGAGATGTTATATGGGGGGCTGCGGCACCGCCTCGTCCAGAGGGCTCCTCCGAATCTGACTGGGAGCTGCATTGACCAAGCGGGCCAGTGCGGTCAAATGTAAGCCTTCTCTGTCTGGGGTCTGAACGACCCATGTCATGTCTTCAGCTAGCAAACACCCTGGGAACAGGGGGATGGCACGCATTCAGGGTATCTTCACTCCTCGCCTCCAGCTAGGACCACTCCACAATTGCCCTACAGGCTTTAGTCAATAACGTGTAGTGTCTGAATGCGCAGGGGGCCATCGCCAGGGAATCCCCCATATCCAGCAAGGCGGGTTATATGAACTGTCGCATGTGGGGCCCCCAGCATTGCGTCTATGTATGTAGAGATGTCGGAGGGTCACAACAACTGCTGTCACGAGGTATGTCCATAGGCAGGGATCCTATCCTCAGCTCCACAATTCCAGGTGTAAGCAGGCAGTGAAGCAGGTCAAGTCCCAGAATCTGCTCACTTCAGGTTCAATATGCAAACAGTGGGAGGTCCAGGCCAGTGGTCAGCAATGTACTCAGCACTCTCTATCTCTCCACAGCCCCAACCTGCCCGGCATCAGGGCAATGGCCGCCATCTCAGGCAACCCCACTGTGGAGCAGATGGTTTAGGGTACTGCTATTCGTGGGGCCGCCAAGTAAGTGAGCGAGCGCAGCGCACTCCGTCTGCACGGCTTCACACGAGCCAGGAGTCTGGCTTGCTAAAATGGGGCAAAGCACACAGGCCGGACACACTGCTCTTTACACGCAGGGGCTTCAACAGGAATGCTGTATAGGGGCCTGTGTGGGTTACCAGCCACGCAGTGTAGGAAGCCACCGGGGAAGAGGCACAGCCTGTGGCACTCAGACAGTCACCCAGGCCTCGGTTGCACCTATCCCACACTCCGACCTCGCAGCAGCCCGCCGCCAAACAGCTCTGGAATCAGGAGCAGGGCCGCAGGCCAAGTCCGAAAGAGCCAACCGCTCCATATCCCACACACGTAGGAGGAGGGAGGGGGCATGCCAGCAACCAGTGAGATCGGGCGATCTTGGCCTCAGGCTAACCCGTGGCACCTGTTGCCTCTGGGCCTCCGTGGCGGTGACGGCGCCACGTCGTCACCTCAAGCCACAGCACTCCCAATGCACTGTGAGGACACCAGCATTAGTATAACTCTACGGCAAGCAGTATATCAGAGACCGCTGGACCCGGAGCCTCACAAAGATGCGACCATCTTGTTGGCGGTCGAGGACACCCCCCCTATGAAACTCATTTAGGTAAATATGCCAATGAAGTCTCTTGCCTCTACAGCCAGAGAACACCACATAGTGTAATCAAAAGTGAACCTAGCACTGACAGTAGAAATAGGGGAGGCTTTGTAGGTGTTCTAACTTCCTGTTCTACAAACTCCTAAACTATCTAATGCTAGTTCAAATGGCTGGTCAGACATCCATACCATAGTCAGATATTCAGAGAAGATAACGTCAAGTGTGACCTTTTCCATAGCACTGGTGTTCCTGTGATTGAAGCTCCTGGGTACATGATATAGAAGGTTATTCCCAAAATTCAATTTCAGCAAACAGAACACTGCACCGGCTGTAGTCCACAGTGATTGTTTTCATAGTGTGGATACTTTCTGTGGTCTCTCTAAAGACCATCAAGGCAAGACCTTCTGTTGGCTACTAATTGGCCAACTCGAAAAGTGACCAAGGTCATAAATAGTTCCAACAGACTCCTCGTGGTGCTCTCTTTTAAAACAAAGTAACATCTGGTTCATCTCTTTTTTTAACACGGAAATTGTCTGTTACTTCTCTCTACAGTCTATGGTCAGTACCATCAGGCCATTCTTGAGGTGTGACCTTAGGACTGGACACACATATAACTCAAAATGAGGCTGTTTATTGGTTCAGTTGCAATCAAGTGGTTGAACAGAATATGTAGACACTTTTTTTCAGGACAATGCACCTTCCACTATAGATTTACCACAATCAACAAGAAGTCCTGTTCAGTTTTGTTAACCACCAATACCCTAAAATGGTTTTATGAATCCACTGCTTAGATCACAAATATGTAATCTACAATGGCATGACTGGCTGTTAGGTCTCTCAATGCAGCCACTGGGCACCATAAAAAGAGCCCTTCTGGGACTTCCAGATAGTGATATCACATACTCCAATAAATGTATAATGTAAACTTTTAAACCACCTAGCAAATCTATGGTGACTTACATCATCTCCTTGTATCTCCTTCTTTCTCAACTAAGCTGCTCTCTGTATGAATCACAAAATAATCTGCAGTCAGATATTTGGATTATTACTTTTGTGGATGTGTCTCCTAGCAGTTTAGTAATCACAATCTGGTTAGTCCAAAATACAGTTCTTATAGAACCTCTGTTTCACCGCTGGTAGCTATGAAACATGCAGCAGGCAATGCTAGAGAGTAGTCCGTGTTAAGTCCAAGCAGGTCCAACAATTTTTAGGTCAAGAAAACAACAAAGTAAAATTCCTAAACTAATCTAGAAAAATATAGAAATACTAATGAGCAAAAACACCACAACTATCAAATTTGGATCATGGGAACCGAAGATATAAATGTACTTTTTTTTAAGCAAACAGCGCCTTGAAAAAGTATAGCATCACTGAGAGAAGGTCATATACACCTAGCGTTTCTTCTTGATCAAAGATTTTACCTTCAAGCTTAGTTTCTGAACTAAAAACCAGAATGTTTCTGCAGGCCAAAGAGCCATGGCTGTGATTGGCAAGGGTCTCCAAATTTAGATATGTTACTATTAAGCTCCCGCTAAAGATGTTGATTTTAGTGTTAAATATTGCAAGTGGGTCAGAGCTAGATTTCATAGCCATCAAGGCTGCTTCATGCATCAGCTAGATTTATCACTCACAGCAATCCATGGTTTAACCTTTGCACATAGTCACCTTTTTGGTGCTCAGAATCACCCAGCAAGGCAGTGTTGGAAGATGTAGTTTAAACACCTTTATCCAGAGATAACATTGCACCAATTTTCAGCATAGCAAAATACTTCAAATGGTTTGTCCCTGTTTTTCTTGCACATCTTGGGTGTGACCTCCCTAGGCAACCCTCAGTACCCTGTATTAGTGCAGTGGAGGTAAAATTAATATTACTTAATATATTATATATCAAATTTAACTGCTGAAAGTTCATTCTCATCAATCCTTCAGCTCCTACCTCAACATGAAGGTTTCTATGTAAAAGGTCTCTTTCTAGTGAGGTCTCCTACAGAATCTAGTCTTCTGTGATCAGATGGGTCATTTTGGAGTCAGAGATCCATCTGTTTGTTGTGTCTCCGTAGTAGGCAAACAGGAGTCCAACCACTTGACCCTTGGAGAGGCGTTGCTAGGAGTCATGAGTCCTTTAGTCATCTTATACCTGCAGGAGTCAGGATGAGTCCTCTTTCTTTAAGCAGGGCCTTCTTCCAAGGATGATCTGAAAAATGTGTGATCAAGGTGCCAGATTTTTTCTTGTGCACTAGAAAGTGACTGGAGCATTTTTACCACCTAGTCCTGCCTCCTTCTCACCCTATACCCACTTCATTATGCAGCGCATACCTGTTCTCCCTACTGTATACTTCCACTTCATTATGCAGCGCATCCCTGTTCTCCCTACTGTATACTTCCACCAGAGTCACTGTATGTATCAAATGGCAGAACCCTTCTATCGGCAGGTAGCCCTCTCTTAAGCTCCCTAGTGATCACCTATAGATGAGCATTCCTCCCACGTGATATATGCAAAACAGGTTCTCTCTTCCACTCTTCCTGGAATCTGAGGAACAATAGCAGAAATCCTCCTTGACATTGCCACCTTAAAACAAAATGTGCCAAGTATGTTCCTTGTTGTACAAGGTGTTCCTGTCCACTCCCAGACAATGAATACCTGTTAAGTGGCCTGTAGTTATCACCGCCATTTGCTTTTGGGGCAAAGAGGCAGGCAATTGTCTTCAAAGCTAGGGTTGTTAACTCTCCTTCCCAATGATGTTTATTCAAGCTACGGAGGAGGAATGAGTTGCACAACTAGTTTAAAGCGAGTTCTGGATCAGACCATGGAAGGTTCATTTTTATATGGGTGCTTTCCACTAAAGGTATTAAAATCCTTATTTCACTATTAAATCAGATTTTGAAAATTAAATGGAAAATAACTTTGAATTCATTGTCGAGCATATTCACAGGTGGATATATAGAACCCAAATCCCTTAATCAGACCTAAACCTATTCATGAAATTGTCTAGCATTTCCTACACAGTGAAACTAGGTTTTGGATTTAATTTTACTCTGAGTGTATACTAAACTCAATATGCAGTATGCCTTATTTGTTTATATTTGATCCCGGCCCTGTGCCCTTACAAGGCACATTGGGGTGACTTATGAAAAATAGGCCTTGCTATATGGCAAAGGCAATTGCCTTGCAATGTCTTATACAGTTCGATTAAACTCTAGCCAGTCAAATCACAGTGGTGCTCCTGGCAGCTTTATTACATTGTCTTATGTATGTGGATGGAGTAAGGACCCCTCGTAGTGTAGGTTGAATATATTTAACTTTTCAAGCCGTAGGTGTTTTTTTGCACTAATTACAGTTGAACTATAGGGAATATAAATATGTCAAATAGAGAATTCCAATGTACAGCACCTGTTTTAGGAAATGCAAAAGTGCATTACTACTATTTAGTAGTAGTAAAACAAACAGAGTTCTAAAGCCGGCAAAACCGGACAGGAAGAAATGGGGGATGTCAATCCTTAAAGTGTGCAAATAATTTGGGAAGTGAAGTTCCTTACTCACTTAATAAACACATCCTGGTTAGGTCTCAGCACAAGTCTCAATAAAACTTGATCAACCCCTAATATCTATGGAACGGGCAGCAGGCATTGCCCCAGAGATATCCATGTCCAAGCACTATCAACAATTTTAAAGTAGAGAAGACATTAAGATAAAATTCCAAACCAATCTGGAAAATGGTCAAAAAATGTATGACCAAAGACACACCAAAATCATTTACATGGGATAGGGGGAACCAAGGATATGATTTTGTAAAGCTTTAAGCAAAACAATTACTAAAAACATGAAGTGGCATTGAAAAATAATAGTCCCTGACTGACCAAGACCTAGACATGATTTCAGGCCAACTGCAATAGGGGGGAGTTTAGATACCCAAGTGGGTTTCCCTGTCCAAGCTTTTACCTTCAAACATATTCTTTTTTTCTGGAACGCAAGGTCCTCCTGAGAGACAAGATCCAAGGCTAAAGCAAGCAAGGGTCTCTCGAAGTTTATACATCATCATCAAGCTCCTGCTGAAGATGTCAGTTTAGGCACCCAAAGGTCTGAGTGGGACAAACCTGGATTTTGTAGGCACCAAAGTTACTTCACTCCAGGAATATATATGCAGTCTTGCCCCAGTCCAAGTGTTTGTCTTTGAACTTCATTAGTTATTTTATTATCAAAATCCACTCACAGGCCAAGGCTAGAGGTTCTAGCTGGGAAGGGCTTCATGAGGCAATCTTTAACGCATGGTCCCCCTGAACCAGTTTTCAGCAAGGCAAAAATCTCAAGTTGGGGCAAACTAGGACACAGAGCCCTGAGACCAGGAAAAACAGAGGCAAGAAAAAGGTGAAAATCATGGAGGTACACAGAAATGGTGCCTTTGCTACAGATATCACTTACATGTCCCTCTTAGTAGAAGTATTCCTTGTCAACTCTTGTCCGCTCTCTTTTTTTTGAGCTCTTGAAAGTTCCAGCACATAGGAGGTGCCCTAAGAGAAAGGTGTTTCTTCCCTTTCACAAAAAACTCTCTTTTTTGTCGGATATGCTTATTTACTCCAGTTTATGCGAATATCTTTATGTCTCAGTTTGAATCAGAACATATTTTCCACAATGAAAATTGGAACAAACATTTGGTTTGTTACTACCATTACATTGCTGATTTTTTTTTTATTTGGAAACATACTGGGTATGCTCTTGAAGAGAACATAATCAGACTAAACACCATCAATGAGAAAATCTAATTCACTCACACCATAAGCAAGAATAACATTTGATTTCTAGACATCAAGATAGAAAAAGGCAAGAATGAACTTCTGACTAGTGTTTTTACAAAACCCACTGATAGAAATAACACATTGCACTTTCAAAGTTTTCACCCTCTTTCATTACTAAAGAACTTACCTTACTCGTAGATGATGAGAGCTAAAAGAATATCATCTAACAATGAAGCATGTGATAATACCATTGCAAAAATTAGGGAAAGATACTTGTATCGAGGATATCCGGGATCAGTTGTAATGAAAGCAGAGGAACGGATCTCAGGGAAAGAACGGCAGGAGTTGTTGAGAAAACAACTGAAACCGGAAAAAAACAAGTGGTCTTTGTGTCTAAATATTCCCTACAATCCAGACAAATTAAGAAAATTATGATTAAATATTGGGAATTATTACAGACGGAGCCAGAGTTCAGAAACCTATTCAATGAACGACCGGTATTTGCTTACACCTGGACCAGAAACATTAAGGAATTAATGGCAGGCTAAGATGACATCACACAAAAGAATTGGAAAGGCATGAGGCTGTGTAAAAAATTGTGTCCATTGCAACAAAGTGATAATCACACATCCAAGGAGGGGCGGAACTGTGTTTCTAAAGCACTCAGCTGATTGCAATTCTTCAAATGTCATTTATTGCCTCAAATGCCCATGCGGCCTACTGTATATAGGGAAAACAGAGAGAACATTGAAAATACTGATATCGGAGCATAAAAGCACCATACGCCGCAAGAACTTGAAGTCAAATTTAGCAGCCCACTGGATAAATGAACGCCACAATATCCCACAAATAAGATGTTTGGATCTTGAAACTGTGACACCAAATACTACATTAGATTCAAATAAAATGTTACTTCAAAGGGAAACTTTTGGTATCAAAAAATTCAATACTCTGATTCCTTTAGGTCTGAATTATAAGTTGGAGATGAGTTGTTTTATGAACAATTTCAGTTTTCTCAGATAGTAGATAAAGTACACATCACACATTTTACACACAAGAGACCCAGCAACAATAAGGACAGCAACAGACATGTTGCAACTATTGTTCGTACTATGATTGGCCAATCTGTGATGTGATTACAATACAACAAAAATATATTGTTGTCTGTGACATGTAATAATATGTATATTGTTATATCCAATACCATTACGGTTGTAATTATCCAGGTAGTTTCTATCATACAACTCATTTATTCCAACAGATGTATATTGTTATATCTAATATCATCAGGGTTGTAATAATCAAGATAGTTTTGATTACACAACTCATTTATTCCAACAGACGTTGGGGTTGCATGAGGACGTGTTACTGTTTTATAACGTATTGATTGCTGGTTAAGTGAATTATTGTTACCGAACGAATTATAGGTCAGATCATTGTGGATATACATTGAGTACTCTTTCAGACATGTGCATCAGGTTTGCGAATGCATTATAGTAGTATATTTTGTATTCCGTATGTTGGTATTTAGATGCATTGCAGTTTCTTCAGTTTTCACAGTAGTGTCACCCATTCTAAGATGGCCGCCATTTTTTGTCTTATTTTCATCACTATGTTATGTAGAAACCGACTATCATATGGTATTTATTTCGTAACACCACGGATATCTTGAAAGTACCAAGCAGCAAAAGCGAGTGCGTTGGAGTTGAAAGGAGGGTGTTGGATGGGGATACAGGTATGCCATAGACATATAACTCTGAGCAGCAGATTAGGGATATACACCGAAGGTGCATTCTTAAGCATGCGTGTATTTATCTGTTCACAGGGGGGTACATGTTAACAGCATTACTTTCCATTTTTAGGTCTCGCCTATGCAGCATGCATACGCTGCTTAGGAGGACCTTTAGCCGTTGTTCAGCTCTTTTTCGAAGCACATACTCATGCTTATGGCGGCATACACCTTGCGGGAGCGCGCAGCGGCGCACCTCAAGCACAAGTATTTGCTTCGAAAAAGAGCAGACTGGGCCAGCAGTGCACAGCTCTCTCTTGCTTTTTTTTTATTTTTTATTTATTTTATTAGCCATTCACGCTGTGCTTTGTGCACTCTGTCTATTTATTTATTTTTGGCTCTCTCTTGCTTTTTATTAATTACCCATTCCGGTACCTGTAGTTTGTGTGTAACAGCGTAATTACTGGTTTAAAAAAAATATAGATTGTGAAATGGCCGACATGCATTCTATACGTAGGCATCCCTGGCCGCACCTGCCCACTTCCTCGCTATAAAATTTCCGGGTGACTCAGCTCTGGAGTTTCCACGTCCCTGCCTAAATACCTTCGGTTTTACTTCTCACTCACTGGAATTGCAAGCAGGAGAAAGAAGATTTTCAGGAACAGAAAACGTGTAACTTTGTAAGGTAAGTTTACTCCGTGTATGTTTTTTAAACATTGCCTTTGTAGTTGGGGGCTGCTGAATTTCTCATAATTCTTTTTGTTTTCTTCTGTGTTAATGTGTTCATGAGCCACTCTCACGTTGATGGCCTTCCCGGTCTTTTCAGGCAGCTCTGTCCCAAGCCTTCTAGCAAATAATTCAGTTTTCAACTTATGTGATTTTTGTAAATTTGAGTTGCATAATTAGTTCGCAAGCTATAATTGGTGGTGATTGAAAACGTGAAGCTCCTTCGATCATTGTACACTAAAGAAACCAGTGTATATTGGTCCGTTTACTACTTGTGTAGGGGCAGGAGAAACCGTAGTCCTTGCTTAGGGTATGCCATGTTGTTCGGCCATAAAGTAAGTGGTCGCTGTGTGATTTGATTCAGACAACATGGTAGTTTTGTAGGCAAAGTGAAGGAAGGTTTACCATTTTTTCTTGGAGACAGGTATGTACGTGATCACTTAATCAAGTTTCAACTTTGTAGATGGATGTTTTTTTGTTGCAACCCCATTTGTAAGGATTCTCAGTTTCCTACATTCTTGTATTGTTAGGAGCTCGTGGTGTAGTCTAACTCTGGCCACTGAAGTCTCTCAGGCATCCTGCCATTTAATTAGCAAACAATGTATTCATACAATTGTTGTAATATAGTTTTAATTAGGTGATCCCTATCTTGCTTTTCCTCTCCTTCCTTCCCCCCCCCCCCCCTCTGCTCTTCCCTTGGTATTGCCCTCCTTAGAATCTTCACTGTGAAGCTCATCTTAGAATGTTGGGCACTCAGCTTAATGTTGTGATGCATGCCTGAACAAATACGATTCCCTAGGTTAAATCTACTGCTACTGGGTCCCTGAATGTTACTGGCATATTGGACTGTAATAATGATTGACACATTTCTCCCACAGGCAAGGAGGTATAGTTTTAGAAAAAGAAGCATAACCTACTCCTTGAAAGTTCAAATTGTGTGCAATGCAGAAACAGTTTGTTGTTAATCTAACTTTGATCCCTCTTTGATTTCATTGGATGTTTGCACTCGTTGCACAAACATTTTGTATGTGTTTTTTTCCCCCAAAGGTGCCAATGGGCATTGTCTAAAGGCATGGCTTCTGATACCAATGCTGCACTCCCACAGCCCTACATGTACGTCTTACAGCACGGCCTAAATATGCACCAGAAAAAGCATTGAATGAGCCTTGTGACTTCTTAAAAGGCATTTTATAGCTCTAGTGGGTATTTGATCCATTCGCCATAAAACGCATGTCCGATCTCAGTTGTCTGCTGCATGCTAAACAACACCGTAGTAAAGTGGCAAAAACCAGTAATTTCATATTTTGCTTTGTGTGGCAACTAATCATAACAAGCATTTGCAATGCATTAGGTCTCGCATTTAGGCATGTTTGAGCTATTGATTTTGCAAATGACAATGCCTTTTATTTTGGTTTTCGTTTTTAAAACATAAATAAAAGACATTGTTATTTACAATGCCAATAGCTTAAACTTGCGTAAATGTGAGACCTATTGCATTGCAAATACTTGTTTAGATTGCATCTTTCCGACTTTTTTCAGGTGAACCAGCAGCAAGGGGTTAAAAGCATTCCATTTCACTTTCCAAGGGGATGCACTCTTCGCAACTCAGCGTTTTTGGAGCAGCCCCCAATTATTGTCCTTTGAGGCGCACTCACCGTGAACCAGCGCTGTGCTGAATATAAAATGCCGCCCCTCGCTGTGCTTTTGAGCCACGCCGCAGGTACAGAGTTCATTGGGGCAAAAAGGCTTATGGTGACTAGTGGGCTGAGGACCTGCTGTCGAACCCCTCCCCCATTAGAAAGTGTTGGGTACTCTTCTCAACTCAGCGCTTTTGGAGCACCACCCGCTCATTAAGTTAAAGCCATTTGCTTTGGAATACAATACCATTAGCAAAGCAAATGGCTTTAACTTAATCAAAGGTGAGACCTATTGCATTTTCAATGCTTGTTGAAGCAGTCGCTGTTGCTTCTTACTTAACAGCATTGAGAAAGTTCTTCGGTGTTTATTCTTAAATGTGTAATTTATTTTGATCGATATCTCCTTCGCTGTGTGGGCAGTGTGAATAATTGGTGATTTTCACTATTGTAGGAACTCTGGTCCACTTTTTCATCTGTGAGTATTTTTTCATACGGCCAGTATAAATTTCACTGTTTCATTGACTACGGTGCGCATTGGTTTGTTAATACGGGCATGGTCAATTGCACTAATTTATCGGCTATGGTGGGAATTGTTCTGTTAATTTGTTACTCACCATGGTGAGGAGGGCACCACAATGTCTTTTAAGCATGCTCATCATTGTATAAAGCACAGTGTGATGTCGTGGAACGAGAGAGTTTTTTCACCTCGAAAGTAGTTTGGGCAAGTTGATATTAAATTCCTAAAACTCATAGTGCTAGGAACTAATAGCATATTCTATTGTTTGTACGTAGTGTCCCCTGAAGAAGGGACAAAGGGTCCCAAAATGCATAGGGCATCAAGGCTTTTCCTTGTAAACCTCATGGAAGCACACATCAATGATGTTTTTTCAAGAAACATGTTGTGAAAAAGTCTTTACTTTGTACTGATGATCATTCAATTATTTGATGTTTGATGTTGTAAGAAATGTACATGCATGAAAGCATTGAACATATTTTTCATTGTTTAAACTAATTGAATAAATTGATCATTGATTATATTACTGATAAATTTGGCTTCACATTATGTACATTGAATCCTAATCAGTGTGAGATGTTGTCATATACATTTTGCAGTGCACACAGGTCCTTCCGAAAGTTCAGGAGGATATTGTTTGTGTTACTTGTCGTAGGGAAACAGGCAGTTCCCTTCAGCTATCTTGCACACACTCAGTGATTACAAGGAGTACACGGCTTGTAAACTTGCATAATTCTTGGAATGCTCTGCTCTCCATTGTTTTGCATTCCTAAGTCTGCCACTCATGGTAAATCTGGGAATGAGTCAAAATCCATGGATGGATGTGTGGGAACACCCACACTCCACCCATCGAAAGCCTCACTGGTGCAGACTAGCTCAAAGCACCACTTGGGATGCCTTGCGGTTACTCCAGATTTACCAAGCGCTACAGTGTCAAGCAAGGGGCCTTGCATTGCTTGCTAAATCTGACTTTAGTCTTGTGTTGCCCTTGTGTTACCTTGTGTTACGCAAGGACAATGCAACACTATGAATCTGCCCCCAGGTCTCTAGTTTCTTCTCAATATCCATGAAGATCAACCTAAAGACAATATATATTGTAGTTTCCAGGACTCTGCCCACAAATACATGGCTAAAAGATTTAAATGTCCAGGCCCTAGGTGCTTTCTTTAGGCAGTGTTTTGCATTAAATGTCAAAGATGACTCCACTGTGCATGGGGATCAATTCAGGATGCTTGGCCCCCTACACACGGTATTAGGTTTATATTCAACACGGACAGAGGTAAGGAAAAAGCTTGATTTCCTCTTTAGGAAATACGGGTTGATATTCTCTTTCTCCATGTCCTCCTCCTTTTCCTCCACCTAGTCATCATCCTCCTCTTTTCCTCTACCTCCGCTCTTTATAATCTTCTCTTTTGTTAATCCCACTTTTTTATTACTATTTGTTTATTAGTTTCAAACTAAAACCTACAAAAATAAGAAACTAGGGAGAGGATGTGGCCTCACAGCCAGAGCTGCTGTCTTTGGAGCTGTGGAACCAGGTTCAAGTCTCAGCATCCACTCAGCATCCTGTGATCCTGGGCAAATCACTTAATCTCCCCGTGCCTACCAAAAAATGAATGTGCCCATGTAAAGTGCTCCAATACCTTCGGGTCGAGTTCGCGCTATATACATCTGCAAAAAAAAACAGCTGTGTCTCAAAATAAAATACAATAAGTAGTATGGAATCAGTCAGATACTACATGAAGTTAATCGTTAACCACACTGCATTTCATACTTTACGTGGTGAACATTGACAATAAAAAGGATTTTCTTAGTGCAAAGACCATAAAGAGTTTGGAAGAATCGAGTTCATTTCAGAATTGGAAGAATCTGTACGGGGGGGAGAAAGCTGAAAAAAGTGGGAAGAAGGACAGCAAATATAAGCAAGAGGCAAAGGATTGCCTAAACCCAAAACAGGAGTCTGGGAAGTCAGGATGACGAAACATGAGCTTGTGTTAATAGGTAATCCTGCAAGGGACCCCAGATATTCCTAGGCCTGCTAGTTGGAGGTAGCATGGAATAGTCCATATCTAGCTGGTCTTGACAAAGTGCCAGATCTAGTAACCAGTCCTGGATAGAGGGTGCACGTCCAGGGCCCCATACCACACCACCTGACGCTTAACAAGGAACAGCGCCAAGGCAAGAAGCTTTCTATTATCATCGGCACTTACGCCGGGAGACACAGTTGCACAAGCCCTGGCAGTGGGCTTAACTGCAATTGTAAGCAAACATTTGCAATACAATAGGTTTCGCAATTGCGAGATTTTGACCTATTGGAATTGTAAATGGCAATGCCATTTATTTACGTGTTTTAAAAAATCTGCAATAATGAAAGGCATTGTCATTTACAATACCAATAGGTCAAAGTTTCTAAAATGCGAGAGCAATTACACTTCAAATGCTTGTTTACAACTCGCATTCTGAACTCAAATATCTGAAAGTGCTTTCATACGTGTTAATGAAGAAAAAAGGGTTTCAGTGAATTAAAATATTTGTCTAAGAACACACAATTTAAGCCCAAAAGCTGCAATTTATCCAGGTTTTCTAATTTAACTTTGTGCAAATCAGCCAGGGAATGGGCATCTAGTTGTCTTTCCTTATGTTAAGGATTTCTTTTAATCTCTTTGTGGATTTTTCAGCAGCATTTATATAGCGTGAACTCAACCCAGATGTATTTGAGCGCTTTACATGACTGTTAGTTACATTACACAAGATAATATTCATTGTTCAAAGGCAGATTAAGGGATTTTCCCAAAAACACAGGATGTTGAGCCGATTCCGAGACTAGAAGGTGGTCGGAAGTTCTGACCATAACACCACATCAGGGTAGAGAGAGACAGGCAAACAGACAGATGCCACATGAAAAATCAGCTCATTATGGGCTCAAAGTTCCAACAGGACATTGAGCTTAGCCAAAGCCATGCATCAGGCTCAAGCCTGGTGCGAACTTTCAGTGCCTCACCCACCTCTATTTTTAATGTAACCAATGCGGGGGCAATGTCATGCCCTTCATCCCTCCAAAATATAACATTTATACGCGTGGTACCCTTGCCCACAAGGTGGTATGTGGTCAGTTTTAAAGCCAGTACTGGCTACAGTATTACATCTGACATTGGGCCACCTGCTAGCTGCAAATAAGGGTATTATACTGTTCCCATAGCTACCTGGCACTCCACTATGCACTGCCTAAGTAGACATTTGGCATGTGCTCCACTATGGTAACTGACATGTAAGAGAGGATTCCTACCAGCAATTTTGCCTGTGACAAAATAAAAACATTGCCAATAGATCAAATATAATTTTAAATAATGCAGGTGCTGTTTTGAGAGTTGGGCTCGGTCGGGCTCCTGAATGAGGACTCTGCTGGTAGCGCGCAGTACCAGGGCACCTGAAAAGCGCCGTACTGATTCTTCAAAGACAATGTTAACAGAAAGCAAGGTGAGGCTGTAGCTCTGCAGAGAGGAGAGGAGGAGCTGAAAGGCACTTTCTAGGAAACCTGTCTCACTTTAGTCATCTTTGCCCTGCTCATGTGCACTATGTCAGTGGATTAATGCATGAATCAGAGTATGCCTTGATTGCAGCTGATTTGAACACACAAACGGAACCAACACAGCATTTCATCTTTCCTATGTGGATAAAATGAGTACTACTGGCGAATAATAGCACCTTTTATCAATGCCCTCCGTTTAGAGTGCACATTGGGAGGTTGTTGCACACCCCTGACATGGAACAGCTTGAGGTCTATTAAAAGAATGAAGTGAGCCTACCAGAGCACAGCTAGACCATTGAACAGCCCTTACAAAGTGATAGACTCACATCTGCAGCCACTCTTCTGAGTGAGGTGGAGCCTGGAAGTGGCTGTGTCAGACCTATGCCCTACCTGAACTTCTGGAATAGTGAAGCCTTCAGCGTACGTAGCACAGGCCACCAGGGTACGGGCGGATATCCCTCCTCCACACTGCAGAGGTCGAAGTGAGGGTAACTTTCGATGAAACCTGCCCAGTTTAAGACACGCTGGTGATGTGGAGTGTGGAGCGTGTGGTAACTTTGGACTTATGCCACTTATACCTAGTCCTAGCAAGCTGCACAGCCCCCTCTGGGACACGAAGGTATGTGTGAGGTAACTTTAGATGGGTGCTGTGGTGTCTGGCCTCAGGCCCACATGGCAGGAAATAACGAACACAGACACCCAGGGATGTAGTGTGGTAACTGGCCACGAGCACATGCACTCGGGCCCTTTTATTGACGGGGCCACGTCACTCGTGGCACCCGTGATGGATGGGTGTGGGGGTGCAGTGTGTCCAACCTTCGAGGGAGTGGCTGGTATGACAGCTTCCTGCGGGACACTAGAACGTGTCTCGCAGGACACTACATTCCTCCCCAACTTTATTGAAGACAAACAAAGTGTCAGTCCAACCTGTGGGGAAGAAACAAACAGTTAACTAAATACCACAGGGTCCATCAGTCTCTCGAGTCAGGTGGCAGGACGACATCAGACATGGGCTGGTGAACTTGGCTAGCAGCAGGAACTTCTCATCGGACACCCGTAATTTAACCTGAGGGACTCAGGACACGACTGCTGACTTGGAGACGTCCGCTGCATACCGTCAGTTCGCTGACAATGCCATGTCGTGCTGTCTTGCATGGCTTCCTCCTGGCTGACGTTGGTGATGGTCTGTGGTGAGTTCTAACAGTTCTTTTTATTTTTAGAGTGCTGCGTCATGACCATGGATGGAGTCTCAAGTGAGAATTCCCAGAGGTGTTGCTAGACCGACTATCCCTGTTGAACTGCTTGGCAGCGACCGTTACCATGTTGGTGGGGCAATGTCTCTCCTCGCTCTCCCGCCTGGGGAGGCCCGTCGTCTGGGTTACTGCGGGACTGTAGGAAGGCAGCGCTGGGGCCGCTGCTTGTGTGCCGTCTGGGGGCAGCTGCAGGACCGCCGAGGAGCCGTTGCTTGGCCGCACGCACAAACCTCACGGGTGGATGAGTCTTGGTCAAGACTTGCACTCGCTGCCGCGGTTCCGGTGTAGGCCAGGTTCACAGGTGGTTTCTGGTTCCCTTTAGTGGGCTTGTGTGGCAACGGTTTCGGACTCCGGTCCATCGGTACTCGGGGAGTGGTGTTTGACGCATGTGCTGATGGCTGGCGTGGTGATGGTTGCCAGCCATGTGGTGAGTCGCAATGACATGTGGTGGTGACTTGCTGGGAGAGTTCGGATGTCAGGATGAACCTGGGCAGCCATGTGCCTCCGCCTTGCTGATGTTGAGTGTCTGTGGCGGCTTAACACGTAGAGTGTGTTGATCCTCTCTTGCCTGGCTTGGGGCCACTGCCGACTCTGTCTTGAGGCAGTGTGAGTTCAGACACTCAGGGCTGATCTTCACCCGTGGCATCTGCGGGCAGGAGCAGGGATGCCACTTGACTTAGACTGCCGATGCTTGGGGATGGACGGTCGCCTGGGGAAGCATAGGGATGAGACGCAGTTTGCGCTTGCTGCGGCTTATGTTCGGTTCACCTGTGGAGCTGTATTCAGGGACGTCGGTCCACCTTGGTGGCTGCCTGATATGTCAGGGTGTGCTCTTGGCTTGCTGTGAGTCCTCGGTCTTCTCCCTTTTATTGGTCTGTTCAGCCCACCTGTGTTTATCCGGTTTTCAGGGTGACAGGGCTGTCACTCTCCTTTCATCGAGGGCGTTGCGCTGAGACCACGCTGTCATGGCTCCGGCTTCTGCTTTCGCTCCGGCGCGCTCCTTGCTTGCTGGGCAACGTGATGTCCAGTCGCGTGTCGCTGGCATAGGAGCGCCTGTTGCTGTGGCGGCCTGCCACGTGGTGTGTGCGACTCCTCTCTTGCCTGTCGTGGGTCACCGCCGACTCCATCTTGAGGCAGTGTTGAGGAGGACACTGTGTTGCTTTCGGCCCGCTGCGGCACTTTGCTGGTGCAGTGGAGACGTGGTTGTTCTCTGTGCTGCATTCAGCTGTGTTTCTTTGTTGAGATGTCTTGTTCTTGGACGCTTTCTTCTGGCACTTGGGGTGCCTGTGGTGTGGTTGGCGATTGTGCCTGTTCGCCAGTAGGGGGCGGGTGATGCACCCTCTTCACTGGCGCTGGGTTTGGGCAGCCATGTGTTTGGTGCGTGCTCTGCACCAGTTTCTGCTCACGCTGTCGGTAGGGACAGCTCTTTTGAGACGTTGCTGTTCTGGCTGGTCGTCCATTCTTGCTAGTGGGGCTTGTATTTGGTGTTGCTGCTTGAGTTTGGTCAGCGCTTGCCTGGGCTGGAGAAGCTTCGGACTTCCTGGGGGCCCTTGGTGATGTGCACAGTCTTTTCTCTTTTCAAAATCTCAACAGCCCGTAGGGGTGGCACGCCATGCACCCTGTCCGTCTTTGTGTGCTTCATTTGGGGCTTGGCATCTTACTGGGCTTTGCTGTCCTTTGCTTCTTGGCACGTTCCTGTGCTGGGTTAGTCCTAGGCCCTTGGTATTGTTAAATGGTAGCGGCAGTCGTAGTCGATAACCTTTCAAGTATTGCCCGGCGGTAATCGCCTCTTATACCATTCGATGCTAAACCAATAAAGAGGCAGGCGCCGGAGACTGGAAGGCAGGAAACAAGGTTTTATTCTCTCCGGAGGAGAACACATCAGGTCAGACAGCAAGGTATCGTCATGAGGTGCTCTAACTGCATCTCTGAGGCCTGGCCTCTTATACACAGGTTTATGACTTTATTGCAGGTTTATCATACATGGCACATTCTTGAGATCGCTTTGATACATGAAAGAACATCCTCAGAATCCCCACTTCAAGCTCGTTCCCACACATATCTACAGTGGAAGTCCCCACCCCACCCACAGTAGGAGATGGCTATCACACAGCTGGACATTCCGCCAATTCCCGGGGGTGTGTGCGACCGGTCGGGTCTCAGGGGGTGGGGGGCCTTGATCTACTGTAATCCCTTTGATGTGGAGTGTTTCCCTTACAGTAGGGGCAATAAACTGCATCCGCAGGGCTAGGTGATGGCCTGGGATCGGTTCGGACAATGGGGCGCAGAGGAAGGGGGTTATCAAAGAGATGCATGACCATGTATGGGATGTCGGTCAGGCGTGGGATGTGGTTCCATGGCAGGGTCGCGCAGAAGGAGAGGGCTTATGGCCCATGTATGAGAGAGCGGGGGTGGCCGGCGCGCAGGGGAATGCTCGCAGCGCCAGGGGGACGCGCTGGCGAACGGCAATGAGCAGGGAGAGACCAGGGTGCCTATTATGGCTGCCGTGCGCTTTCCTGTGTGTCGCGCTGGGGAGAGACAAGATGGCGCAGATAATGTTCAGTTCGCAAGCTAAATTTCCACAGTCCTCCCTTTTAACATATCTCGCCAGCTTGTTTAGTTTGGATCTATCCCCATAATACTACGAACTTCCACCTCATATAAAGCTTTCATTCGCTCCGCTTCAAAGTTCCGAGTTTTAGGGCGGACGGGAATAACCTGACACATTTGTACATAATTACATGTAGTTGATGGGATAGGCGAGGAGGCAGTGCATACAAAATTACTGCGCCATATGTCAGACCCAGAGATAGAAGGAGAGAAGCTTGCTCGAGCACAAACATGATACCGTAAACTAAAAATGTTTCTGGCAAAACAAGGGATATTTCGTATATTACTTAAGGCCCAGACTTCGTGTGGATCAAAAATAGTCAGCATAGTCATGTGTACGGCTGGTGTTATACAAATGTCATTATACAAGGTTAGAGTTTCTTAACTTATCAGCGTACAGTTGGAAGTGACTGATGCAATATCACGAAAACTCGATTGGAAGATAGTCAATATAAAAGCGGTTGGGAGAGGAATTCAACTTAACATGAGTTACAGTCAGGGAAGGGAGTTCTTCTTTCCAGTGTCCTATTATAACGAGCCATCACTGGTAAGCTCTTATTGTTCTTCTTCTTTTGTTGGCACTGTTGAGCACCGGCGGTGGAGCTAAGGTCCAGCTCAAATCCAAGTTTTCACGTAGCAGGGTGTGACCATTCGTTGTTCTCGGATCACAGTCCTGTTCCCTAACACATTTTATCGTCAAATTCAAAATCCATATAAAAGAGAGAGAGAGAAGGGGTGTGGCGTGCTTTGGGATGCCGAGGGAAGAGGGGGTGGAGTGGGATCGGATCAAAAAGCGGACCAAGGAGAGCAGAATCTTTCAGCACTGGGCCCATCAATCGGGCCCGACGGGTTGGGACTTCAGGCACGCTGGTCAGCGAGCAGGGGGCCTCGAGATAGCCCTTCGTTCTATCGTTTATCATGCTGATAATGGTGCCTCGTCTCACGCCCTTTTTGCTTCGTTGCTCCCCCCTTGGTCGATGCCATAGATGTTCCATGGTCCGCAGCCAGGCTGTGCGTCACGTCCGACCCCTCTCTTCCGATGGCTGCAGGTTATCTTTGAATGAGTACAAGAAACAAAATCTTAGAGAGTTGGCAGGGAAGACATTTACACACTTCATCCTCTCTCCCAACCACCGAGTAGTTGGGGAAATGCTTTTATCGGTCGCTGTATGATTGATGTCTATTAACTCTTATGTCGGTGTGTGTTACTAATTTATTAATCATTGCTGTGGTGCAGGTTTCTGTGGGTGTTCCTGTCCATCGTCTAGCCTGCTAGGTGTCGATTCCTGTGCCCTATAATCATTGTAGGAAGCCTGATATCTGTCAACATTCTGGTCTATCAAAAATTCGAACCGGCTTCTCCGGTAGAGACTCGTTCTTCTTAACACAAGTTCTGTTAATACACATTTTCTTCCGAGGACTGCTAAGTTTATGAAAAAAGAAAAGTGCGAGGTGCTACTGTCATGGGTTCACAGGGATCTATTTCGGGGAAGGACACAAGCTAAACATTTTTCTTTGCTGGAGACAATAGGTAACCCTCATTAGTTTAGGCGATTGTACCTTTAGAAAATAAAGTCATCAGCTGTTTTGTTCGGAATACTCTGGGACGGCTAGTACAGAGCTGGAGTGATTCTGGGAGGACGGGGTGCTTGGATATTCTAGTTCGGAACAATTGGGTGGGGGCAATTCTGGGCGGTGGAGATGGTGTCGTTAAAGCTCTAAAAACAAAAACCACTGACATATAGTCCCCGTGATGAGGGCCAGATTGGGAGACATCAGTCGTCTTACCTGTCCTTTCTTTCTCAGCCAATTAAATTCAACATTTTGCAGAAAGGAGAGGTAGTAACGTGGTAAAGTACGGTCGTTTTTTGTTTCTGTCAATTTGTTCGAACACCGCCGTGTTTGAGGCCAATTATACACATACTGAGGAGGTATAGTGTCGTTAATTTATTCAAAAAGAAAAAGGGGCAAGAGAGCCTTCAGCGAGGGAGGAAGTGAGAGAGTAAGAGAGAGGGAGAGAGAGAGAGAGAGAGAGAGAGAGAGGGGGGGGAGTGAGTGAGTGAGAGAGAGAGAGAGAGAGAGAGAGAGAGAGAGAGAGGGAGAGAGAGAGAGAGAGAGACGTGCGCATCAAGTAGGCTATTTGGCATACGTACGACACAAAACGAGAGAGAGAGACATGTGTACGATAATAGGCTACTTGGTGCACACACACAACATGGAGTAGCGTGGGTCAGTTCTATGTAAGAAAACACAAGCGGGGGAAAGACATAAATTCGGTGATCACGTACACACAAATACCGGATAGGGCGTGACAGTACATACATCAAGCGCAGAAACTTAAGACGGAGACACAGGGCTACGTTGAGTATGGGGACCTTTCCTTTCCTGTCCTCTTTCCTATGCACGCTGCGTAGTTTCAGTACTTTTGTAATTTATTTTTGGGGGGGGGGTGTCGGACCTTTTACTCCCCTCCCTTTGATCGATAGACAAGCACTTTAATCATACGATGACGTCCTCTTCAAGCGGCCCAGGCATATGAAATGCATACACATTTATACCGTATAATCGTAGCACACACGCACAGTCATACCATACAGTTTCTCACGTTCCCAATGGTGGTTTGCACTTCGCGCACTATCCCACAACGTTTGTCTATATTTTTCCCTATATTGAGCACGGTGAGGTCCATGTCCACTCCATTCTTCAGTCGGAACTTCGTTGTGACCTATAGAGAGGGAAAAGAGGGGGGGGGATGTGCAGTACTCAAAGTACGTTTAGCGCGCGTAGACACGAAAAAGTTCTACCTACCACGTACCAGGCTAGTTGCAGGGGCGGGTAATACCACAGACCTACTATATCCTTCCCTTCAACTATACAAGACTCTCCATTTTATTCGCCTCCTAAATTCGGGTTCCCTTGTCGTGCATTTGTTTCTCAATTGGTCGCATATTATAAGGTAGGGTACCGTACCTTGCATTCGGCAGATACCTTACGCTATAGTAAACCATTTTCTAACAAGTCTGAAAAAAAAGAGATAGGCGTGATGGGTACAAATTTCATTAATTCA
This sequence comes from Triturus cristatus, assembly GCF_964204655.1. Classification (NCBI taxonomy): domain Eukaryota; kingdom Metazoa; phylum Chordata; class Amphibia; order Caudata; family Salamandridae; genus Triturus; species Triturus cristatus. Next base: position 144,626,043 of record NC_140584.1, read on the forward strand.
AAATTCAGGCAGAAAGAAAAAGGGTCTGTATTATCTGCCTTCTATTGCTCGGGCGTAACAATCATTAAAAACCTCTACCAACCTAGATGATCAGTTATGACGCCAATTCCGTAATTCCTTCGAAGAGCCTTTTATTTAAGACAATGTCAGTATACAAATACGGGCCTACAACCGTTACATGCCGGCCACGGTGTGCGAGGCGTTGGGTATCATGAGCAACTCTACCTTAACATGAAAAAAAATAAAAATGACAATAAAAAATGAAAATGCCAGCATTAATAAGGTTGTTTGTATGCTCGATCAGTACCCTCCCCGTCCCTTCGCCCATCATGTGTGAAAACATCGCGTTCATATCCTGTTAACATGAATGTCAAATAACTGAGACGCCATAGGAAGTTGTAGGCCCTTCCTACATCGGCGCCATTTTGGGGCGTGGTCGGGCGGGTCCAGCGTACAGTCTAAGTCCTTCCGCTAACTAGCTGCCAGACCAGAATCCCTTTCGGCAGTTCGAGAACTTTCGTTAGAGCCAACGGAAAGAACAGACAGCATGAATCGTGGTTCGGGGGTGGGGAAGCACAGTTTTTGGTCCTACCGGGTCATGTTGAGGTTCCACCGGAACTGATCCGAGCGGCTAGGCTACAGTGTCTCTTGATAATTCAAACAGAAGCTTGTGTCAGCATGGCGTCACCACGGTCTCGCAGCAATGCCATGATCCATTCTCAGGGCGGGACAGCAGGCGGGTCTTGCTGCCGACGCCTTGAATCAGTCTCTCTCAGGGCACCAAAAGGGACGTAGGATGGCTGCCGCCCGGGGCAAAGACAAGTTAATATGGAATGATCGAGCAATAGCGGAGGTTGCCCCCACCGGAAGTCCACGGGATTCGAATGTCAATGACTCCTGCAGAATCTGCAAAGTTGAGAGGGTGTTTTTCGAGGGTGGGGCCCACGCCCGAGTAGACAAGCTTCCGAGTCCAGGGCCGTCTTTCGGTGGGCCAGGCCTGGATCTGAAGAACCGACCGCCAGAGTCCAGAGGCAGCAGCAGCAGCAGCTCTTCGGTACAGCCACCGGGGTGGGTCCCCCGATCACTCGGCTGCGGGGACCCACTTCTCGAGTCAAACGCTAATGGCAATCTTAGTGGACCCGCGCCTGAGTGGTTGCTCGGCGGGTGAGACGTGAATGGCTGTCCTGCTGCAGCTGGTAGGTGAGTGCAGGGGCGCCTACTCATCTGGACGGCGAGTGAAACGGCTGGGTGCAACTCAGCTGGCCGGCGAGTGAAACGGCAGGGTGCAACTCAGCTGGCCGGCGAAAGAAACGGCAGGGGTGCCTTCTCTGCTGGCGAGCCTCCACCTGGGGAGGCGGGAGAGGCCCGTCCGCGTCGCTTCCCCCCTGCCAGGGCACCCTTCGCTGCCGGTCGAAGCGGAGAATGGGAAGGCCAGTACAACGTGGTGGACTCCACCTTGGCGCTGCCAGAGCCTCGGCGCTGCGTGTAGCCTCCGGCCTATTCGCACAATCGTCCGCCACTGATGTCGATGGATTTTTGCATGGCTTTTATAGCCCAAAGCCGAATAAAAGGACCGCCCAAAGCAGGTCAATGTTGCTATTTCGAAGAAGGAGGGGCGAGGACTGTCATGTAAATAATTGTTTAAAAACGTGTTTTAATGTGTTTACCCTGTTGGCGTGTTTGTTATACCTATAAGTTATTAAAATGTTATAACTATACTACTTTGTTGGAGTGTTGTACATATTTTCAATCTGGTAACGAGCACAAGGATGTTACTGCGTAATCGGAAAAATGACATAGCCCAATTGTGCGTGATCTAGCCCAGTTCGGTGACGTCGATGGTGGGTATCAGCAGGCTTCCGGTTGTGCAGGATTTTGTCGTGTTTACTGGGCGGGGTGGGTGGTAGGGCAGATATGTTTAGGCAGCGAGAGTGATGGAGCTGAGCTACCTCGTGGCCATCTTGACCGTGAGCTTGGCTCCTTCCCCTAGTTTCATATTTTTCGCAAAGGGCTATTTCCTAGTGTTGCTTAAAAGAAAAGGGATCCCATCGGTGGTCTACTGGTTTTCAGAGTCCTTCTTTGTATATTTATGCCATAGTTTGCTATAAGCTATAGTAACTAGTCCATATTTAGTGAACATGTCCTTATTAGGGGTGCCTTCCAATGGAGCCGGATGGTTCACCTCTAATAAGCGGTCCGGGCAGAACCAACTACCAATCAGTGGGGAGAAGATAGGCATGACGGGTTACAACGGGGACAAAAGTCAGCACTACCTATCTTTTCACTGCTTGCAAAGACTAGATAGAATATCTCTATTCCTCGTTATTTGTAAGCAGAGAATACCTCCAAAGAACCAATATCGAACAACTAGTGTTCGGACAATCAATCAATCAATGGTGAGAAAGAGATAGGCACGACGGGTTACAATGGGGACAAAAGTCTGCGTTACCTACCCTTCACTATTTGCAAAGACTAGACAGAATATTTCTATTCTACGTTATTTGCAAACAGAGAATATCTCAAAGAGCACTATCCTTCAAAACAATCAATATTCGGACAATCAATCAGTGGGGAGATAAAAATAGGCACGACGGGTTACAATGGGGACAAAAGTCTGCGTTACCTACCCTTCACTATCTGCAAAGGGAGAGAGAGAGTATTTCTACTCCTCCCCGTTTGTAGACAGCGAATATCTCAAAGAGAACAATCAATAAGCAATACTAGTATTTTCAATCAATCAATCAATTGTTTCGCAATTTGTCGTGTTTCACGACCTTACCCGGACCGCATGGACAGTTTCTCGTCTTCCACCTCCAGCGCCCGATCGTCCTCTACTCTCCGTATTTGCCGCGGCACTCCTGATGGTTCCCAGTCAGGACCATAGATCACTCGAGAGAGGTCTGCTCGGAACCAGTGAAGTTCGGATGATCGGCTGCCAGACGAGGGTCTATCGGGCAGGAGCTCTCCCGATCGTTGCAGTCGTTCACTCTGTCGTCGGGACCTCTCCCACTGGATCCACGTGTCGCTGATGGGCCCCACGCTTGGGACGCCAATTGTTAAATGGTAGCGGCAGTCGTAGTCGATAACCTTTCAAGTATTGCCTGGCGGTAATCGCCTCTTATACCATTCGATGCTAAACCAATAAAGAGGCAGGCGGCGGAGACTGGAAGGCAGGAAACAAGGTTTTATTCTCTCCGGAGGAGAACACATCAGGTCAGACAGCAAGGTATCGTCATGAGGTGCTCTAACTGCATCTCTGAGGCCTGGCCTCTTATACACAGGTTTATGACTTTATTGCAGGTTTATCATACATGGCACATTCTTGAGATCGCTTTGATACATGAAAGAACATCCTCAGAATCCCCACTTCAAGCTCGTTCCCACACATATCTACAGTGGAAGTCCCCACCCCACCCACAGTAGGAGATGGCTATCACACAGCTGGACATTCCGCCAATTCCCGGGGGTGTGTGCGACCGGTCGGGTCTCAGGGGGTGGGGGGCCTTGATCTACTGTAGTCCCTTTGATGTGGGGTGTTTCCCTTACAGTAGGGGCAATAAACTGCATCCGCAGGGCTAGGTGATGGCCTGGGATCGGTTCGGACAATGGGGCGCAGAGGAAGGGGGTTATCAAAGAGATGCATGACCATGTATGGGGTGTCGGTCAGGCGTGGGATGTGGTTCCATGGCAGGGTCGCGCAGAAGGAGAGGGTTTATGGCGGGGGTGGCCGGCGCGCGGGGGAATGCTCGCAGCGCCAGGGGGACGCGCTGGTGATCGGCAATGAGCAGGGAGAGATCAGGGTGCCTAAAATGGCTGCCGTGCGCTTTCCTGTGTGTCGCGCTGGGGAGAGACAAGATGGCGCAGATAATGTTCAGTTCGCAAGCTAAATTTCCACAGTATCTCTTTGCTAGGTGTGGGTTTCTCATGCGTGCATTCATCTGTTACATTGGGCATGCTGCATAGGGACAGAGACACTGTAGGCCTCTCTTGTGCCCTTCTCTTGCCGGGCAGCTCGGTGCGGTCAGTTCTGGCACTGGTTGAGTTTTGCAGCCTCAGTTTCTATTGAGCAAGTGCAGCGCAGAGCTGTAGGTGTCCCTGTTTTCACCTGTTAGTTGGGGTGGGGCTGGATGCATTCTTCTGTTGGCTCGCTTCCTTTCCTCTTCCTGGGCGTTGTGTGCTCAGGCTGTGCTGCTGTGGGCCTTTGGTCACGCTGTTCTGAAAACTCTCTGCTGGGTTAACAGTCTCTCCCTTGTACTTTGTTGTTGGCTTCCAACAGTCTCTTGGCAGCTTGTGTAGCTGTGGTAGGTTTGGACTTGCTAAGCTCTTTGCTATGTGGGGGTTCGGATATTCTTCCTTTCAGCCACTTGGCAGTGCCTTTGGCACCTCTGTGCCGTGGTGTTGGGATCAGTGCTCAGTCTCTTCTGGCTGTGGCTTGTTGCCTTTTGGCGTTGCTGCTTGGAGCTTGACTTGCTGTGTTCCCTTATTTGGACTGGGCTTACCAGGCTATGCAGTTTCTGGGCTTCCCGGGTGCTCTCTCCCTGTGGAGGCAATCCGTTTCTCCCCTTCTCGCGTGTAGGCAGCTCACAGGGTGCGTGTGGCCTTCTCTTGGCAATCTCTTTAGTGATTGTTGGTGGCATGGCCCATTTCCCATGGGGGGGCGCCTGCAAGTCACTTGCTCGTTTTGGTTGCAGTTCCAGGGCTGCTGCTAGGTGGAGCTGTGGCCACCTCTATCCGTCTCAGGCAGTCTTTACACCGGTGCATACACTGGTTTGTCTCCAACTGAAGGTAAAGGAACTGCCCCATATTTGAGTGGAGGAGCAGCCTTGCTTTTTATAGGACTGTGTGCGCAGCGCTTGCCTTTTTCATCTGTTACTCATGCCTTTGTCCAGCAGTAGGTATGGAGACCTGTACGCGTGCAGCAGGGCGCCACTAGGTGGCGGCAGTCGCTTCGTTCACCGGCCGGGGCAGACTGGCTACCGCTGCAGGGCGGTGCTTCTCATTTGAGCTTTGTGAGGTGACTCGAGGACTCTTTGTTGTATACACTGATGCTAGTGCGGTGAGTGAAACGTTGGCCTCTCTCTTTATTGCTGTTGGAGCCACGGCTGGCAGCCTCTTCCCCTTCGTTGCGGCGGTGATGAAAGGCCACCAGGTGGCGGTGCAGCGTATCCTGCTGGCGTAGCATTATAGTCAGAATGGGCCTCGGCAGCTTTCCATGCTGCGGGCCTCATACAGTTGTGTTGGTGGTGTTTGACACCGTCATTTGTGCTCCCGGCGACTGCCGCGATGTCCACAGTGCAGGATGGAAGCAGAGCAGGCAACTTCCTCTGCGGTGTCCAGGATTGCAGCGTGATGGGCACCCTCTCTATTACGACCCGGGCGCTAACGGAAGCAGACACAGCTTCGCAGACAGCAGGGTCACCCAGGGGGTCGTGTGTTCTCTTTGCTGCGAGGGTGCAGGGTGAGTGCCTTTTTGTCGGCTTCTTTTACTTGCGCGTGTCTTTTGCAGAGAGGACGTCGGCAAGCAGGGCCAACCTGCTGTAGCGCTGCTGGTCCGGTCGTGCTGGGCGGCTGTGGGAGCGCTGGGGCACGCAAAGAGTTAGTTATTACTGGTGCATCTCGTGGTGCTTGTCAAACCCTGTGGGGTGTAGAGTTTTGGCTTTCTCTCTGCTCGCTGGGTGCATTGGGACACTCCTTACTTGTGATTGAGTCCTCCTTGAGCGAGCAGCGGTAGCAGGCTCTTCCGGCCGGAGTTGGGGCCTGATCAGTGCAGGTGCAGCTTCCGTTCTTGCTGTCCTTTTTGGCTGACTTTCCTGCTTAGTGTTGGATGGCAGTGGAATTAGTGGTGCATGCCTCACTGCCGCAGCACCTCCACAGCGTACAGGGTATCCCGTAGGTAGGTGCCGGCAGGATCGGGCTGCTGTGCGACGCCACACAATCTTAGTCACCCACCTCAGGGCCTCTCAGCGTCGCGGGCTACTGCAGGTGCGGGGCTGCCTCCTGTTCGAGGAACCCATTTCCCCACCAAGAGGCAGTGGAGCAGCAGCCACGGTGCGTGTGGGGTCGGACCCCCATGTCGCCAATGTGGTGTTGGGCCTCAGGCCCACATGGCAGGAAATAACGAACACAGACACCCAGGGATGTAGTGTGGTAACTGGCCACGAGCACGTGCACTCGGGCCCTTTTAATGAGGGGGCCACGTCACTCGTGGCACCTGTGATGGATGTGGGGGTGCAGTGTGTCCAGCCCTCGAGGGAGTGACTGGTATGACAGCTTCCTGCAAGACACTAGAACGTGTCTCGCAGGACACTACAGGTGCCTGAAGCATGGTGTGGTAATTACATACTGAGAGTGAGGCAGCGCATGCTACTGTCAGCTGTAAGAAGTCTTTAAAACAAAGGACCCTCAGCCAGACTGAACAGGCGGGCAGGCAGATACGGTTCAAAGGTTTGAGATCACAATGCGTCCCACACCAGAACAATTCCAGCAACAGAACAAAAGTATCATCACACGTGAAGCCAATCAATTTGAGGCGAAACAACGTCCTCCTTTTATACCCCTTTTGTGTGCAATACGTGAGAATGCAAAACGTGTAACTCAAGGAAGAGAAGTTTAAACCATCAGAGTGAACAGGACTAAAGATTAAACGGGCGCCTTAATGATTAACTAGCAGCGTATGCTACACAGAATCGCCGACAGGACAGCAGGACTACAGAGCCCAGAGGCAGCGGAGGGCAGTGTCATCATCAGGAGCCCCTCCTCCTAACCGGCGGCGGACTACAAAGAGACCTCGCGCCTCCCGCTTCGCGGGACGCGCAGCGTATGCTACACAGAATCGCCGACAGGACAGCAGGACTACAGAGCCCAGAGGCAGCGGAGGGCAGTGTCATCATCAGGAGCCCCTCCCCCTAACCGGCGGCGGACTACAAAGAGACCTCGCGCCTCCCGCTTCGCGGGACGCGCAGCGTATGCTACACAGAATCGCCGACAGGACAGCAGGACTACAGAGCCCAGAGGCAGCGGAGGGCAGTGTCATCATCAGGAGCCCCTCCCCCTAACCGGCGGCGGACTACAAAGAGACCTCGCGCCTCCCGCTTCGCGGGATGCGCAGCGTATGCTACACAGAATCGCCGACAGGACAGCAGGACTACAGAGCCCAGAGGCAGCGGAGGGCAGTGTCATCATCAGGAGCCCCTCCCCCTAACCGGCGGCGGACTACAAAGAGACCTCGCGCCTCCCGCTTCGCGGGACGCGCAGCGTATGCTACACAGAATCGCCGACAGGACAGCAGGACTACAGAGCCCAGAGGCAGCGGAGGGCAGTGTCATCATCAGGAGCCCCTCCCCCTAACCGGCAGCAGACTACAAAGAGACCTCGCGCCTCCCGCTTCGCGGGACGCGCAGCGGGACACGCCGGGCTAAGCCCGGGCAAAGGGCGGGCCGTCTACGGCCGTCCAAGGCCGACTGAGGCCGGGCTGGGCCACACCTCTGTCGTTGACACCAGAGCTGCCACACCAGAGAGATAAGCGATTTGTACACAATTTGTTTAGTTCGGAATACAGGGGGTTGTTTTTATTCAGTCTTCTATCGATATTCAGTGGTATTCATTGACATTTCACTTTTTACTTATCTTTAGTTTTGGTCTACCTCTGTACCCAAGTTTTAGTTATCCACTAAACCGCTATGGCTACAAATCTTATAAAGTCAAGGCCATCCCTGGTGGGGGGTTCAGTGAGGGGGACCTTGGACCATTTTATAACCAGAGCCGCTAACGTCCTAGAAAATGAGATTGCCATTACGGAACGCCGTCTATCAATGGACCCGATCTATCAGAAGCGTTCGTCCCTGGGCCGTATTCAACAGGTCCGTTCTCCCCCATCAAGGACCATTGATCTTGATTCTAGGGACGACGCTGGTCCTTCTTTGCAACAACATGACTCAGTAGAGATAGCGTCTGCTCCAAAGGAAACCAGCCCACGTGTCTTATCTCCTCCATTATTAACTGTTAGCTCCCCCGAGGATTTAGTTCCAACCTACAGTGCCAAGACACTCAAGAGCAAAGCTGGTAAAAATAGACCTTCTACACCTAAGTTATTAGTAAAAAAAAACTCCATTGCTCCTAATAAAAAACGGAGAAAAGAGTCCCATTCTGATTTGCTCAAATCAATGCCTCACTCTAAGCTGACTACCACACAAAGTAGACCTCCAACGCCTTCAATAGACCCTCCTACATCTCCTTTCTCAAATTTGCTGACTGACATTGAACAGTTGGTAAAATCCCTGCTGTTTCCCTTAGTGGAACGAGTTAAGAACATTGCGACTCAATTAACATCCTTGGAAGCATCGCACGCGTCACTTGTCGCACAAAACAAGGACCTTTATTCTCACTTTTGTAAAAATATCACTGTGGCCACTGTGCCCCCACCCTTTATCCAATCTACTACTCAGCGTAACACATCAAACCACATAGAGGACATAGCTGTACCGATTCCCGTACCTGAGAAACAATCCCTTGCCACAAGGGCCCCCAGAGTCAACCAACTTTCCACTCCTGTAGTGCCCTTAGGTAATAACATCAACCGGCAGCTCGCCCCGGATTATAAATTGGATAAAGGCCCTCATATTGACCTGCCCCCCGAAGCGGCCCCTTACGTAGTGACTCTTACGGGTGTCCCAGTACTTGCTCCAGGTAAAACCGAGAGATTCCAAGAACTCAAAAACAAAGTTGTACATTGGTTGACACAAAATAGACCACTTCCCCCTGAAATTAATGGTGAAATCCTCCATGTGAGGAGATTGAAATGGGTTGGCACCAGACCTAAAGACATCCAGGGTGACATCATTATAATTAATTTTAGGGACCGTAGGGTCTTACCTCATATTGTGGACTGGTACTCGCCGAGCAGGGGCATGGGAATTTCAACGGTCGATTTAAGTTATTTCTATCCCCGTTCTTTGTTACTAAATTCCACATTTTCACACCCTCTACCGAGGTTGAACCTCGAGGCTCATCACTTTTCCATTCCGACATCAAACAGATATACCACTCTTTCAGGCTTGGAAGAACAAGATTGACTTTTCAACCCTGTGTCTATGGCTGACAACCCCCCTACTGTGAGTTTCTTACCAATTACCTTGAAGCCCGTCAATTTTACTCCCGAGCTTAGGAATACATCGCTTAACGACAATTCTGGGTGGGAGCTAACTACTGATATTGTTCTATATTCCCCAACTTTAGAATCACCGTCTCTGAGTGACAGCCGGATAACTAACCTTTCTTTTAATTATACAGCCCATAGCAATATTTCAACCTCTATAATCCCTTTGCAACTCACAGAAATTAATGAGACTCTACTTGAATCTATGTCTAGAAGTTCTGGCACCATTAAACCCACGCTGGGTGATACGGTTTTGTCTTGGAACGTGGCAGGTCTCCTAGACAAATTGACTAACCCAGCTTGGACTCAAATCGTTTCCTGTTATAGCATTATCTGCTTACAGGAAACCTGGACTACCACTGAGCTCCATCTCGTAGGGTACCAGACCTTCCATACCCCAGCTTCTCCCAGTTCTTATGGTAGAAGTAAAGGGGGACTTTCAACTTATATCTCTGTGAAATGTTGCCTAAAACCAGTTCTTATTTCAGGGACCTTACACTATCAGCTTATTACTTTATCCGTTGGTTCTATCAAAAAGACCATTCTGGTCAATTTTTATAATAATATTCTAAGCTCTCAATTAGATCTGGTGCTCAATGGCTTAAAAACGGACCTAATCAAAATAGAGTCCCAAAATAAATCCGACACCCTTATCATTATGGTGGGCGATTTCAATTGTTCCTTATGCTCTTCGAGTATTAAAGGTACCTGTGGAATGACAGTCGATATGGACGACCCTTCTACTCACTTTCGTCACTCTAAATTAGGTGATTTCTTAAATGATATAACATCCCACTTCAACTTATCTTTCATTAACGATTTATGTCTCCCACCTAAGCGTTTCAAACCTACTTACAACGGGAGAGGCTGTCTTACCACTATTGATTATACACTTATATCTGTCAGGTACTCAGGAATGATTCTTAATTGGGAGACCCTTGACACTGCCATTAGCGACCACTACCCTATAGGGTTAACTTTAAAGTTAACCCCGCTCGCTAATGACATGGTCAGGCCGAATCCTCTTTATTCGCCTCCCTTACACACAGGATCCACCATGGGCCTCTTTCTTAAATGGGACAAAGTGGTCCCTCTGACTTTTCTTAACTCTCTGGTTAATAATGCATATGACCATATACAAATTTGTCTATCATTAACCGAAAACTCACAAACAATAACTAATTCCTTTTCTAGAATTTTGTCTGAAATAAAAACTCTCCTTGCACGAGCCCCAAGGAAATCTCAATTATCTACCCATGGCTGGTTTGACAGAAATTGCTCTAAAGCTTTGCGACTTTTGAAAGCAGCTCTGAAATGTAATCCTAGGAACCGCTTGGAAGTTCAGCAAGCTAGACATAACTATTGTAGCATCCGTCAGGTTAGACAAAACCAGCTGAAGTCGGAGGCCTGGTCAGCGCTTGTGGAAGCTTCTGAGAAGAAGGATAACATCGCCTTCTGGAGGGCAGTTAATGCCCCCTTTTTTCGACTTTGTCGCCCCCCGATACTGGATTCAGCCATAACCCCTGAAACTTGGGTCAAACACTTTAGCACTCTATATAACCCTCGGGATTCCGCTAATAAATCGTGTGAGTGTGAAAGTGACCTTAATTTTCCCTGTGATCCAACTACCTTTTTTCCTTTAAATATTTCGTTTCAACATTCTAAAGTACTGATGGCCTTAAAAGCCAGCCCATCTGGGAAAGCCCCTGGCCCGGATTGTGTCCCAATAGACGTTTTCAAAGCACATCCTGACCTATGGGCTCCATTGCTCACTAATGTTTTAAACTCGTTGAATAACATTGGCTTTATTCCCACTTGGCCTGAGGCAGTTGTCGTCCCAATTTTTAAAAAAGGTGCAAGGGATAATCCTGCAAATTATCGCCCAATTTCACTTTTAGATTCCCTTATGAAGGTAGCTGGGCGAATTATCTTAAATAGAATACAGGATTGGTTAAGTGAACAAGACATCATCTCTAATGCGCAATATGGTTTCAGACAAGGCAAGGGTACAATTGAACAGGGCCTGAATTTAACTCTTATAATAGCAAAATATACCCAGGCCAAAAAAGGTAATCTTTTTATAACCTTTGTAGACCTTAGCTCTGCATTTGATTGCGTTGACCATAGCAATTATGGGATTCTCTGGTTGAGATTGGTTTAGATCCCCCCATTCTTTCATTCATCAAAGAGCTGTACAGGGATGCCTCGGCCCGCGTGAGATATGGTAATAATGGGGAATGTTCTGACAGGTTTTTTATCAGGCGAGGAGTTAGACAGGGTTGTATTTTAGCCCCTTTACTTTTCACTCTCTATATCAACTCTGTTACCCATCACCTGAATAGAACTTACCACGATTATCCTACAATAAATGGTAAACCTGTTCCCATCCTACTCTACGCGGACGATGCTGCAATTATGTCCCAGACACCTATCGGCCTACAAAGGGCTGTCAATGCCTTTACTGATTTCATGTCAAGAAAAGGATTGAATGTTAACACCTCTAAAACTTATACCATGTCTTGTGGCCTAGCGATTGGAAAAAAATCATGCACTATTTTCTTGAAAGGCAACAAATTGGAAAACATTGATAGTTTTCCTTACCTGGGCATTACTTTTAACAAGAGGGGCACCTGGCGAGCTGCGGCTCAAGCAAGAGGCTCAGCACTGTCTAAAGCCATAGGGACCTTGACCAATTTTTCTAAAAAACTGGGGGGCCGCCCAATAAGCCCTTTACTGCAGATCTACCAGGCGAAGTGTATTCCAACTGGCACCTATGGATCCGGGATTTGGGGGATTGAACCCGTCGACCAAATTCAACGTCTGGAGAACGCCTTTTTACGCTATCTCCTGGCCGTCCCTCCCGGCACCTCCACCTACATGGTGCACACTGAACTGGGCCTTAAGTACATTATGGATACGATTAGATCCTCGCCCCTCTTGTTAGGGCACAAAGTCTGGACCAACGAAGAGACACCTTTTAACAGGGAAATCATTAAAGATTGTCTAAAATTGAAAGATGCTAAGAACATTAAATGGTTGAACTATGTCAAGAATTTGTCTAGTTATATAGGGCATTCTGAATTTTTTACTGACCCTTCAACCTTAGCTGATATACCAAAACCAACGTTAAAGCATCTTGTCCTCACTTACTGGAGCTGCAAACGATGGTCTCTAGAAAATCTGAAGAGTTCTGTTGTGGATTACCAAAAATCAACCACCTTGAGTGGTACACAGCACTATCTACTCTTAGAACCATCTTCGTATATGCGCATGCTCCTGTCTCGTTTTTGCACTAATACCTTTTTTAGACTTCTAACTTTTCCTACTTTAAACTGCTGGTCCAGTGACTTACCGAAGTGCCCTTGCGATGACCTTTCAACTCAATCCAACATTCACAGTATTTTATTCTGCAGATTTTACCAACACCCAAGAGCTATTTTTCTGAAACCACTGCTTAAATCTTGGGGAATAAGGTCATGTAAGGTGGCTTACCAAAAATTGATATCCTTGGAAACACCTTTAACCCTAGCAGCTGTCTCATCTTATCTGAAAATGTCGCTGAGGTTGCGGTTATCAATGCAGGTTTAAGATGATATATGCCTTGACGTCCGGTTCCTGTATTCGTATTTTTTACTAATTTTATCATTTTCATGATTTAAATGAATTTTACTGTTTTTAAATGATTTTATATATATTCAAGTGTATGTACTTTTATGATATTGAAATTACATATCGAATAAAGTCTACTTATCTATCTATCTATCTAACTAGCAATATATTTAAAAAAGTTGTCCACTACGGAACACACAACCACTTACTGCGTAAGTTAACTGTAGCTGGCAGGTGCTCCTTGGCATAAAAGAAAATTATGTATCGGGAATACCAGCCAATCAGAAGCCAGGAAAAAAGAGCAACGCCGGAGTGAGTCAATAGCAAGCAGCAGGTGAGATTACACCATGATTACACTTAGTAAGGTGATTACCCCAGGTCTTCCAGACAGCGCATGCGCACTGCCACGGCACGACCTAAAAAAAAATAAAAGGTTGCCGCATCAGCTGCACTCATTCAATGAGAGGTCTTGATGGCATGCATCAAGAAACTTAAACCTAGTTGCTGTTCTTTACACACCGGATAGTGTGGTTATCCGGCAAGAAAGCTGGACTGACTGGGAAATGCACTGGGGTTTCGTGAACTATTTTGCAGTATGTTAACATCCACAGAGGTGTTATTTTAGTTATAACTAAAAACGTTAAACCGAAACATAGTTAAACGCGTATTGGGCACAGTCCATTTTACGGGAACTAAAAAAAGTTAAAACATTGAAGCACGAGGGAGCCCCAACAAGTAGAAACAATCATTGGCATAGCCAATAGGTCTCGCCTTTGGGACCTTATAAGTGTTTAGTTATGCAACAGTGCTGGATAACTAAACACTTATACGGTCCCAAAGGCGAGACCTATTGGCTATGCCAATGCTTGTTTTTAAAATTTACCATTCTAAAATTGCTGTCTGCCATCTTGGATGGTAAATTATATATATTTTTTTTAGAACGGCCAAAATGGCGCACATGCATGCTTTGTGATGCACTGGAAGCCATTTTGTAATTATTCTGTATCGCAATGCATACTGCGCACACAGCATAGTGACGATGCACGTTAAACGTGCAGCACAATGCACGTTCTTCACATATCACAATGCACACTGCGCACACAGCACTGTTACGATGCACATTCTTCACATAACAGTGCACGCTGCTTTCGCCTTGCTTTTTGTTTTTCTTTATTTTTGTTGTTATTTATATAAAAAGTGTGTATCCTGACTTCCCTTATGTGCAGTCTGATCTACTGTAATATAGCGGAGCCCCTGTGGGCCAGTCATTGTTTTTTGATCTGCTTGACCACTTTAACTACTAGCGGCCGGCCCCGGATGTTGTAGGCCCGTGCTTGTAACCTTTTCTCTGCACAATAAAACTTTTTTTTTTTTAAAAACAAAAAAAACAGTGCACGCTGCACAGTGGCGATGCACGTTACACTGTTTTCAAGGCCCAATTTTATCGACTTTTCTGTACTTACTCGGAGCTCTCATCTGCCCCCTTAAACTGTTGCATGGTAATGGGCGGCTCTCTCTGAGCGCGGCTGTGTTTTATCCTTTGATAAAAGGAGATGTAGTAAGTGTGGCCCGTAATCCGGGCTCTAGTTTCAAAGGGGAATCCACCAGCCAAGCGGCGTCATCGTTCCAAACTCGGACAGGCGGGAGGGAGGAGCGTGCGCGAGACAGAGGCATAGTGTGCGAAAAGCGAAAGTACAAAATGTAGGGCCAGGGTTAAAGGGGTGAAGTTTGAGGGATGAAAAATACTGGTCGGGGGTAGGTGGGTATGGAGGTGAGAAAGTGTAGAGTGAAATGAGAAGGGGAAGATGTGGTAGTGGAGAAGAAAGAAGATTGAAGTGGCGGTAGGGGAAGAGGGTTAGGAAAGCGGTAATAGTCAGTGATTTAAATGGGAAAAATAAGTGCAGGTACTCATTAAAATGAGCTAGGGGGTAGTGAGGGGCGGGACAGGGGGCGGGGCTAAAGGCCAGACATAATGATACTTAACGACTTCTATATTAGTTGCAGCACATACCAAAACACATGAGAAATGTGTTTATATAAACAAAGCAAGTTAACTTATTACACAAAATGAAAGAGAAATGCGATAATATGTTAACATTTCCTTTTTTTTTGCAATTGTTGCACCATTTTAATGTCATACTGTTAATTGCTGTTTGGCACAATACTATATATTTTTGAGCATGCGAGTAGGAAGAAACTGAAAATACCCCCACTTCGAACAAAAGATCTTATTGCACCAAGCCAATGAAGCAAACAATCATGACCCTCCCCAGAAGAAATCTCTTGTCTCTTCCATCGATCTATCCATTCATCCTTTCATCCTACCATTTACCTGCTGATGTCCACCATTTAACCTTTGGATTCTATCCTCTATTCAGTCTATCATCAATCATTCAGTTTTTCACCATTTCCGTCTATCCACCCTTCATATCCAAACCTATCCATCCATCTCCAAACCTATCCATCCATCTCCAAACCTGTCCATTCATCCTTTTACTCATCCATCAATCCATTCGCTCATCCATCCATCAACCCTTTCACTCTTTTATTCCATCCACCTTTTCATTCCAATCACCCTTTCACTCAATCCCTCCTTTCACTCATCCATCATCCATCCTTTCATTCATCCATCCAATTTTTCACTTATCCACCCATCATCCGCCCTTTTAGCCAATTTTCCTATCTGGGAAAGATGCCTCACAGCCTATACAAACATAAACCCCCCACCAAGGCCTGAAAGACACTGGAGCGAAGGTGCTAACAACAGGCACACAGAAAGGCCAATTCACTAACTCTCCCCCTTTCCCAGCAAACTATTGCTTCAGGGCACTAGCCTGGACAGGGAGCAGGGAAGAAAAGCAGAGAGACCCTTAGGCACCATCCCATCGCCCAATGTTCGCCTTCCCAATCCGATGCTGGGTAGCGTTTAATTTCCCCCCCCCCCCCCAGACTTGTGCTAAGAGCTACATTCATCTCCGGTGTCATGCTGTAATTAGATTTGTGGGGTAGGGGATAGGCTCACAGTCCCACACCTACAGTGTAATTGACTGGGCAGGGTCTGATTGGACCCTTAACTTTTATTCACAGAGGGCCGCAGGGCATTCACAACCCTAAACAGACCTTAAGTCATGCAAATGAGCCGTTGCTGTATTGCTCAGCAGCGGCTCCATTCAGAGGCATACACTGCCCCTCCCTCCATCCTGCCTTCTCTTTTTCGGCAGCAGCCGAGCAGAGCACTTTCTGCGCAGCACAGTCTCCAGTGCCATCGAGCCTGCACTGCCTGACTTTCCCCTGAGTACCGGTACTGTCCTTGGCGAAGGAAAAGTTCAGGTACTCAAAGGGAGAAAAAGTTGCGGTACTCCGTACCGGTGAGTACCGGCCCATTTAAAGCACTGGTGATAGTGAAAGGGAAAATAGCACACGGGGAGGGACGGGTGTGGGGGTTAGGGAAATAGGGAAAGTTGCGGAAATCGAGAAGGTTACAGAGGGAAGTATACGTGGAAACGAGATTGGGAGGAAGGGAAAGAGGGAAAACGGACAAGGATTGGAGAGGGAGAAATCAGAGGGAGGAGAGAAATGAGGAAAGAAAAGTGGAAACATTGGAAGAGGGATGGGGTGAAATTAGAAAGAGGGAATGTGAGAGATGGGAGAAAGATACAAAGGAAGAGAAAGTGTTATAAAGGGGAGATGGAAGAGAGCAAAATGAGAGAATTTAAATGAAAGCAGTGAGAAAAATGGAAATTAATGGAGTGAGAGGTTCGATCGTAGGGAGCAATGGAGAAAGTGAAAAGACATGGATGGAAATCTGAAAATCCCTCTGGGCTGAGAGGCCACCCTTTCCTATAAACCTCCTCCAATGAATCATAAGGTTTGCAGTTATGTTACATGAATAGACAAGCGCGCGAGCCTCGCGCTAAAAGTAAAATAAAAGGCGAGGAGAGGAGGAGGCAGCAGTGGGAGGGGAGAGAGGAGGGGGGATGCGCCTGTTTCCCTTGCGGGAGCGAGCAGGAACCATCTGTTAAGCTCACTCCCGCAAGGGAATTGCCAAACGTGCACGCGTTGACATTCAAAGCAATGCAACACATGCACGTTTTTGGCAGAAAAAGGGAATCGATTGCTAAAGGTCTTTATCCTAATCAGCGCATGTGCGCTGCGTAGGCGAGACCTAAAAAACTTTAACCCCTTCAGCGCTGCGCGGATTCCCCCGCGGTGCTGAAGGGTTCGAGCGCGGGCAGGGCCATGACGGAACGGTTCCGTCATGAGCACAGCTCAACCGATGCTCATGACGGAATCGTTCCGTCATGAGCATGGAAGGGGTTAACATAAGTAAAATGTCCCTTGCCCTCAGACAGTTCACAAAAAGGCTGTTTAGTGACCCTGACAGATCTACTTTAAAGTTGCTATCGTCTTCTGAGTGAGCTGTTTTATAAACTATGGGCAGTAAATCATGACTTGTGAGGGTGAAATCAGCCCCCACAGTACCCGAGGTAGCGGCACACACATTCACAGTCCTCAAAGCACGGAAGTACGGGTCCTGGGTTAGTCTCAGAGCAGGAGTGCGCCATTCAACAGGGTGACACGGACACCGGGACACTCAACAAATTTAATATAAATACGCTCGCCACTACTGCCGCTCGATGATTGGCAACCTGCTACCTCTCTCATTACATCAGTATTTGACACCCTCACAGGAGGCACACGCTTATGATGCTGCGTGAAGGCTGGCCGGATGGCTCTAATAGATGTAACTTTACTGTGCCCACACTGTTCTGGAGCACATGGGTCATCTTCTGAGTTAGGCAAAGTTACCCAGTGAAGAGGTTGCAGACTACTCAGCTGGCGAAAGGTGAAACGTGCTGCAGGTAAAATTGTGTGCTAGAGACGCGATCTGTGTTAGTGAGACAAGCCCCTTGCCTGATTTTTAGCAATGAGTTCTAACTACTGCACCATACAGAGAACAGTGAGCACTCTGTAAACAGGTCTTCCTGTAAGCAAAAACATCCCTAGTTTCTGAGCACATCAGGTTTTGCTGGCCAATAGTTGAGCAGCTTATTCTTGACCAATGTTTTACTTTGAATTTAGAGATTTGCAGTCTTTAACAGGACTAAAGATTAAGCGGACGCCTTAATGATTAACTGGCAATATATAAAATAAGTAGTCCACTACGGAACACATAACCACCTACCGTGCAAGTAAACTGTAGTTGGCCGGTGCTCCTTGGCATGAAATGGAAATGATGTATTGAGATCACCAGCCAATCAGGAGCCGGGGAAAAAGAGCAACACAGGAGTGAGGTAATAGCAAGCAGCAGGCGGGATTACACTCCTACAGTGATTACCACAGGTCTTCCAGACAGTGCATGCGAGCTGCCAAGGGCCGACCTAAAAATCTGAGAGCGTGAAGAAAACATCAGTCCAGTAAGTCACAATGGGAGGGCGTAGCCAGCCGTATGCATGAAATTGCTCCTCCCCATGACATCTGTCACTCACACTCATCATGGGCAAGTAGCTTGTAATTACACAGTATGGATGGGGTGTCTGATGGAAAAAATGGAGATGTATAAGATGAAGCTTGCTATTGTGGGAAAGGGAATGAGTCAGACTACATGTGCCTGCCCACTTCCTATCAGAAATAGATTTACCCAAAACCCCCACCCATCGAGCCTTGGCATGCTGCAAACCCAACGGCATCTCAGATTGTACAGAAGCATAAAGGTGAGAGAGAGTAGAAGTGGGTGCCGTAAGAAGGAGTGTGAATGTCTTACAATTAGATGGTGCTGCCGGGAAGTCTGAATAATGATCTCGAAGTCTCGCTCTGATGTGGAAAAAGTGAATAGATTTAGCGAGTCCAACGGTTCACCAGTACCTGTGGTTATACTCTCACAGAATTGTCCATCAGGTAAAAGACCACTATATTCTGTTACACCTCAGCCCAATACGCTCTGAGCAGCTGCCCTCTCCCGTAGCATACAGTACTGTGGGAACTGGTTCACCTTCTCTCTAGGGTAGTATTGTATCTGATGACCAAATTTAGCTTGTAATTGCCTGTTCTGTGCATGCTACTGTATCAATTTTGCAGCAAGATTTTTGTAGGGTGTGTTCAGCAAGTGGTAGAAAAGGAGTGGGATATAGTGGGTCATGTTTGGGTGCATAATGCACTAGATAGGGAGGAGGCTCAAGACAATAATAGACAAATAAGGCCTATGCACAGAAATAATAGAGCTCAAAATCCAGGGTCCACAAGGCTGCATCGATCATAAAGCAATTAGGGTTTCCCAGCAGGGTCTAAGTTGACCCCCACAACCCAAACAGGGCACACCATAAGGGTGCATAGGGTAAGAACAAAGTTACGAGATAGAGGACTAACTATATTCATAAAGAGACAGAGTAACCACGGAAGTATGACCATTTGCATTATGGCTACACATCCCATTAAGGAAAGAGGTTATTTATTCCACCCTCGGATTGGGTCCTCCAACATAGATATCACTACCCCATAATTCTCAATCAAGTAATCCGGTTTCCTAGCACTAATCCGGATCCCAAAGAATTTGAGGGAGTCAGTCACCTATCACAAAGGCGGGGAGAGCGGGCAAATAGTAGTAGCCGGGCTGAAGGGAAAGATATAATATTTGATCCAATTGATTGCTATATCCGACACCACCTGGAGCAGTGAGAATTCACATACATCTGGGTCAAGGTTCACTTCCGGATTATTAAAATAGCGGGTGATATCATTCACACAGAGCAATATTACAATATTATGTTGTGAGAAAGACATGCCCCTATGTCTGTAAAGTTGGTGTATGGCCAAGGCCAGAGCAAGGGTGACAAAGGCAGCTTGGGCGGGTGCCTGGGCCAATTGAGATGGGGTCCAACAGCAAGCCATTTACACAAATCTGTGTCAGTGGGGCCATGTACAGCAACCAGACCAATTGCCAGAAAGGCTTAGGTATCTTGATTCCGAGCAGGACTACAAACAAAAAAAGCCAATCAGGAGAGTCAAAAGCTTTTGGGGAGTCAAAGAAGACAGCCACCACTTCTTCATCTAGTTGTAGTTTGTGTAGGAGGGAAAAAAAGTGTCCTGAGGTTATGGGAAGTGGAGCAGTTGGGCATGAAACTAGCCTGATCACGAAGGACCTAGTCAGGGAACAAAGAGATCAGCTGGTTAGCCAAGTATTGTAGCATCAGTATTGATAAGGGAGAGGGGGCAGTGGGAATCTGGGTGATCAGGAGATTTTTCTGGTTTCAATTGCATTATAAGTACAGTTTCCACAAGGAGAGAGGCAGAGCACCCGTCCACAGCACCTCATCATATACCTGTAAACAACTGAGGAGCAAGGAGATCTGAATAGGTCTTATAGATTTTGGAGGAAAGGCCCTCATTCCCTGGAGACTTACAGGTAGGCATCCCACTTATTTCTTCAGTAATCTCGTCTAAGGTTGGCAGCACCATTAGGAACACACTACGAGGCCCCTCCAGCCAGGACAGAGTCAGGGGATCGAGATAAGCAGTATACTGCCAAGAGGTATGAGAGTGCCAGTGGGTATATAGATGAGCATAGTAGTCTGCAAATTCTGTCATTGCACCCTCAGCATCAAATATCATAGTGTCATCATCGCAAGTCAACTGAGTGATGACCTGGGGACTGCATCACCATCGCGATAGGTGGGCTAAAGTATGACCAGGCTTATCACATTCCCCATATGCACATGTTTTAGCATATTGATTCAACTATTTGCTTTCATTCTCAGCCAGGGTGTGGTATTCAAATAGGGCAGATTGAAGCTCTGCTACCAGATGTGGAGGATATGCCGTCTCTATGTCATGTTCTAATTGATGAAGTCACTGTTCCAGTGCTTTTCAGATCAAGAATCGTTTAGATATGCACATTCCCCTAATGTACACCTTAAAAGTTTCCCATTCTATACCCACCAACTCCATGGAGCCCTCTTTTGTCGCAAAGAACTCAGTAATGGCATGCTGATGATTTGATCAAAACACAGGACCCATCAGTGCCTGGGGAGAGAGTTTCTATGTAAATGCAGAGTATTTGGAGGCTGGGAGGGCAAGGATAAGTAACACAGAAGAATGATCTGAAAGGGCCCTAGGCAAATATTCTATGTGTTTGATACAGCTGCATACGTCATGGGTGCCTAACCAGTAGCTCAATCTAGCCCAAGACTCATGGACCCTTGAGATGAGTATTCTCTCTTTGATTCCAGGATGTCTGTTGAGCCCTCCATATGTCAATTGGATTATTATTGTTTATAAGGTCGCACAATGCAGAGGCAGATGCAAGATCAATCTGTGTCCCGGGCCAATACAGATTAAAATTGCTGCCCCAGAGCACACTGCCAGAGGAAAGAGTTAAACAGTGCTTCCAGGTGTCCCAGACAAATTCTGGGTTGTCTGTATTTTGCCCATAGGTGTTGATAAAGGTGAGATGTTTCCCTTGTATTAATAACTGTAGTATAACAACCCTTCCCTGAGGGTCAGATATTTCTGCCATTGAGCGGACAGGGAGCCCTTTCATAATCAGTAATCCCACCACCCTAGCATAAGATGAGTAATTAGATAATATCTTATGAGAGGCCCAGTTGCTGGCAAAAGGAACATCTGCTGGAGGCTTTAGATGTGTCTCCTGTAGTAGTGCAATATGAATGTTATGACGTGTCATGTAGGCTAGGACCTTCCACTTTTTCCATGGGTCACGCAGTCCTCACACATTCAAAGAGAAAAAGTCAATATCAGACATCATAATGGTATTATGTGCCATGTAAAGCTATGATTGAGAACATGATCTGGAACAATTAGGAAAGAAAAGGCTAGGTGAAATGTGTGATGTGCACCACAGTCATAGGCAGGTGAGCACTCAAAGATCCCACAAGCAGTAGGAGATAGTTGCCAGTTCAATGTACAATTGAAGAGGCAGAACATTAAAACAAAGCCCACCACCCAACCCCACCCACACTGATCACCACCTTATCAGTGTAAACTCATGAACATAAACAGTGCCATTAATAAAGTAAAATACATAAACCAAAACCTGTTGCAAAGACCAGAAGATTGAACGTGCACTGCACAAGGGGTAAACTTAATGTAGTCAACCACCCCACCCGCTCAACAATCATGAGGGTCGGATTACCATGAAAGAAGATATTTGTAACAATGGCCCTCAGACAGCGAAGGCAAGTTGCTTGCCAACATTCAACAGTATATTGTGGGTGCCTATCCATCCATAATTCTATGGGCAGCAAATGCCGTTTTACTAACAACTTTACAGGAATAAGGATTGTGAGTAAGAACCAAATACTCCATTGCAGGAAGCCGTTGGATACCATCCACTCAGCGAAGAGCAGAAGATTATGGTGAGGCCTACCAGTTAACCACAGTTGTCACTTTGTGCTTTCAGGTACTATTTTTACCTAAATCTTTAAAATTGCATATCTCCGTTTCTGCTGATTGGATTTTTGTCGTTTTGGTGTCAAATAAAGTATTAAATCGTGCTCTATTGTTCTAAATGGGTGAAGGCTTTTGCTTGTGTTGTTTTTTCACTATATTACTGTCTCAAGTGCTACATAAATACTTTACACATTGCCTCAAAGTTAAGCCTGAAGGATTTTGTGGCAAGCTACCATAGGGTTAAGCACAGGTTAATTTGGGATTTGCCTGTGTTTCACCCCCACAAGAATCGTGGTTGCTGCTTGAGTAGAGTTTCACTCTCCTCAATGAGTGACCCAATTACCTACCGAATTGAACTCTAACATGTTTTAAAGAAGGCTTAGGTCGGGGTAAATAGAAGCCAAAGGCCAGTGACTGCCCAAAGTCACATTGAGAAAATAATCAGTGTGGTAAAAAGCAGTAGACATTTTACCCAAACCTGAAATAACCCGAGTATTTAGGGCTGGAATGATAATGATTCATGAACATCCACTTTACAATGCGCTGGTTATTAATAATTCTAACTTGACAGGGCCAGCCAGTTGATTGTCGAGTGTCAAAAAGGTCCCAAGGGCTTCACTGAAGGGAAAAGTAAGCTATTTTAAACCGAGCTGAGGGACGTTCAGCGGGGCTCCGGCCAGAAAAAAGGTCACAAAGGAGGATCAAAAGCGAAATAATCTGAGCATACACCACGAGCAAATGGCTAATCCTGTCTCTTTCATTTACATAAAGGGGTATGATCAGGTTGTGAATTCACTTCCTGTGATGTTGTTTCACATTGCTATTCTGATTGGTGCCACCATCTGTTTTTGGATCATGTGTCATGCCTGGAGTTTTACTGTACTGAAGTCTCGCCAGGAATTGCCTATAGACCCCTCGGTTGAATAAATCCAATCACAGCAAACCAGGCAAGCACCTGCCCATCTAAAAAGCTCTGCCATTAGTCTGACTCAAGCTTGAAAACATGCGGTAATTGTATATCAAAGCTGCCACATTCATGCCGAGAACGAAATTGTCAGAACTAATCTTCTTTCACCTTCTAATCCTGTAAATCTACCATGTTCACGCTGACGAAGGAAACACATTTCCGCCCCCCACACTCCTCACCACACAATTATGCACAGATCATTAAACGGTCTAAAAAGATGTTACACTTTTTTGGTTCCTCGATTTTTTCATTTTTGTCAATGAACTTCAAGGGGCTCATTAGAGAGACTGCATACCAATACATTCGTTTATTTTTTTCCACACGATGGCTGATGACAATAGTAGGCGTGCAACATATAATAATAAACATAATTTATGAAGCATGAGAGTCTAGGAAAAAGGACACTATATTATTCCCCAAAACAGTTCCTATTTTCAGGGGTGGTTGTTATAGGTCCAGGAAGGCCCAACTCACGCTGGATATTCAACATATTCACCTATGAAAATGAATATACATTGAATCCTGAGTCCCTTACACATGCAATTTTAATTAGTATTGACACTTTTTCACTTGCATCCATCCGTTTTGTTCCCATAATGCCTAATCGCATGTTAACCATATGAGACTGGTTAGTCATTCATATGTGTCTGAATGAGATCCAAAAAGTTAAAAGCCAGAGCCATGCAAGGTATTCACACAAGATAAATGTTTGTACATTGAATTCTGTGGAACCTGTTCACAAAGATAAGCTTACACGTGAGTAAACCTGCACGTGTAAATGCACTCTTACCCTTTACAATAAATTTACTATTTTTGACTTTTCACCATTTATGAGTGTAAATGTACTTCTAATCGTAGACTTAGATGTCTTCACTTCCTGAAACAGGGGGTAGAGCCACATTTAAGACTATAAGGTTACTACAGTAAAACAAGCATTTGCAATGCAATAGGTCTCGCAGTTACGAGAGTTTCAGCTATTGGCATTGTAAATAACAATGCCTTTTATTTATGTTTTTAAAAGAAAAACAAAAATAAAAAGTATTATTATTTGCAATGTCAATAGCTCAAACTCGCGTAAATGCGAGACCTATTGGCCCTCGCCACTTATACAAACCTTAGTCAGTCGCTTCTGCTTTTTGTAGTCTATTTGCATAAATCTACCAAGCATGTTAAAAATCACAAAGATAACTTCATTTGCAAAACTCTAAAGCATTAAAATGGTGTATAGATTTACTTCTAACCCACTAAGGAGTCCAGTGAGACTGTGTGTGTTTTTTAAAGCGTCACCTAGAGAGAGTAATGAAACTCATAGTTGCCAGTGAACAAACAAATACTGGGTGTCCCCCCAAAAAAAAAATCTTATTAATTATAACCTTAAACTTAAACTATAATTTTACTATGACACACTGAATCATGTTGCTACCCATTAGACACATTACTTAAACAATACTGTGTTGGCAGAGTGGTTGAGAACTGCGGGAAGGCAATGTATCACAACCATTATAAAGTCACAAGCATACCCTTTTCAGATATATTCAGTACTTTTACTAAATGTCTGAACTTAAAAGTATTTCTGAAAACATCAGAAAACTTTGGCACATGTATAAAATATTTCCACATGCCAGACAATTCGCATTTAGCAAGAACAAACTCACAACAAGTGTTGACAAGCCAGGTTGTGGAGTTTCAAAAACATGCTGATGAAAAAAACACAATTCGAGCAAGCATAATTGTGGCTCATGGCGAATCAGTGTAGTTTGAGTTAAGAGAGCGCACTGAACAGATGCTCTCTGTCAGTGTAATTGTTTAATGCATTCCTGGCAAAACAGGTTAGTGACAGCTAAGTAAGGTTTAGAGAAAACTCTATTACATGTGATGCCGGGTAACACCGCCACTGCTCAGTGTTGATCTAAGTGAACTCTAGGGCACACTTCTGTGCACTGCAATGTCACGTAGACACCGCCCTCCACATACAATTTTTCAGGCAGGGCCGGCCTTTAGCATGGGCGAGATGGGCCCAGGCCCAGGGTACTAATTTGAGGGGTACATGGAGCTGTGTGCATTAAGGTTATGCCTACAGCAGCGCCCTTCTCCTCCTGCTCCAGCCTTGTCCTTTCCCTGCCGGTTTGTTTCTGTATGATTTGCCAGGTTAAAGTGGTTTTAGTCCTTCATTATCATAGGGCAGGAGATGTTTATAACACCCCATTAGCCCCTGCCCTTCACCCTCTGACTCCTGCTGGCATATCAACAAAACCCATCCTCTGCACGAGGCAGCTAACCTATGGGTGATCTAGGTGAGCTGGGGGAGATCCAGGGGATGTTTGTGTCTAGGGGGCAGTCCCTGCTCATCCATGTACTGTCCAGTAAATACAAAAGGGACCCCCTGCAGCCTCATTGAATGTACTACCTCCAGCAAGGCGCTAAATCTCTCTCCGCCCAGGCCGCCATCTTAGCAAAGGCCAGCTTTGGTTGCAGGGAACATCTTAATGCAGTGGCAGCTAGCCACATGATTACTGCTGAGGTAGTGGCAATGGGGGGTCTAGAGTTAACTGGTCTTTGCTGCACAAGCTAAGAGATGGGCTGATTTACCTTGCTTGCAGTGGAGCCTGCAGTAACTTTGCAAGGCGTTGCATCCAACACAATGTATGTTGCCAGCAGGAACAGAATACATTTTACAAAGCCCAGTTTTAAAAAATGTATAATAACTAAATAATTAAAAGATATATATACTTCACTGCAGTCTCAAGAATAAACTAACTGCATGCTTAGGGGGCGCTGTGCTCGTGCTACCTAAGAGAAACATGGGTGTGAAATGGTTAACAGTAACTTTCACTAGTTGATGATTTCATGAACACACTGGCTTGAGCGCTCTGAAATGTCTAGACCACAAATTCTGACTTGGGGGAGGGGCGGGGGAGGAGGAGAGGGGGAGGCTTAGGCAAGGACAAGTCATTCTGCCTGCATAGGAGAACAAATGCGACTATTGACCCCTCTGGACCCCCTCCAATCACGCGTAACCCGATAGCCAATGTGGCCAGCAGTACTTACAGCAAAGCGGGCTTTTTTACTGCACTTCTCAGCGGATTATGCCTTCCCGTTCATTTCACTTGCCATAACATGGACATTATTTCACAGTAACTGGGATACGGATCCACATGACAGAAAAAAAAACAGGGTACGCACAACTATATTGCTGTGTGACGCACTATTTTGGGCCTATTTTCCTCAATAAATAGCGTCTCATAAAGGAGTCCTGCAGAAAACGAGGAGTCTTTTCCTTCCCAGCAAGAAAAAAAAACACAAACAAAAAAAACAACATTCTATTTTATTTATTATTTGACTTATGCTCCAGCAATTCTGCAAGAAGCTTATTTGCGTGAGCTGCAACTCTAACGATTTTTTGTGTGTGGTGTTTATTTTCTTAGCAGACTATTTCAGACATTGTGTAAAAAAGTTTTTAAATAAGCGAGCTATAACCGGTGCATGCAACACGTGGACGAAAAATGTAATTACATGAAAAACAATAGAAGAACGCATGCGACTCCAATGCTTTGTGATAACGTGCCGTAACCCCTGGGAGGATCACAATAAACAGTTGTTTTTCCGTCTGTATTGGCGTGCACACGATTCTGAAGCGTGCGAGCCTCTCGCTGCTTCTCACATGCGCCGCAGCAAAACAGCCAGTGTCAATACAAACATCAAGCTTCCAACAACAACGCATGCCCGGGCTACCATACTACAGTGAGCAACAGCAACACCAGCCAGTTTTACTTTAACGACCCTGTTATGTGAAGAGAAACAACACGAGGTCGAGGAAGTGAAAATTACAACTCGGAGCCAGAGAGCTCAGTCTCCCCGGTCAGCCAAGGAAAATCTGCAATCAAAGCATGCCCAGCTAAACTACAACAAAGGTATCCATGTTGCGGGCCTTGCTGCATGGACACCAAATCCCCCTTTATCCACCGGAATCCAATAGAGAAGGGGAAAGGGAACCGGGACCAGATTATAACATGCATCTTTATGCTGACAGCACCCGAATGACACTGCATTATCCTGTAACAAACGGTCAGCTCGAATATTTCTATTAACGTTTTTTAACATCTTCCTGTGCTTACAAGAGGAGAAAGGAGACCAATAACGTATGCCGGTTACTTCCAGACTGGATGCTGTTTTGCTGTCAACACGCAGTTTTGGTGCCACAAATGTGTAGCAATTTAAAGGAAGACGTCCCTTCGGGTGCTTACACATTCTCCTCGAGTGTGTCCATGCTAATCACAAAAAGACAGGTTTATGTCTCCTTGGTGTACTTTGTTGTTTCAACCACACACAAAAAAATGCAGCTTTTAATAGGGCCCGTCGTAGCCACCAGCGCCCCTGCCTCATTCCTTAAACAAAAGTTTTCTGCTTCCTGACATTTCTGCTTTTCTTACAAAATGTACACACAACACACACCTACTTCACTGTGCTAAAATAATCCATAAAAAAACAAAGATGTCTATTTAGTCAACCAATAAATCTCCCGAGTTGGTGGGGGAGGGTAGCCTCACACCCAAGCCTGAGGTGGTGCCGGTGGAAGTGTCCGGAGAGGTGGGAGCTGTTACTTGCACCGCTCCCCGGGAGGAATGAATAAAGTACGAGCGAGTGAGAAAAAAGCTCGAGACCAATCCCACAGGGCCGCGAGCACCCCTCCCACTGAGCGCAGCTGCCACTGTTTACACACATCAGCTAGCAGCATCGCAAACGTTTTCTTGCAGGACCAGCTCGGGCTGGAACCGTTCGGGGGAAAGTGGAAATGTAACCCGCCTCCCGATTGGCTGATCACAGCAAAGAGCCTGAACAGTTGTTTTTGGTTGGACGGTTTCAGTTGCCTGCCTAGTTCGTGTTCTCTTTTTGTAACCAGAAGATAAGTACAGTTTAAAACGTTTTTATTGGCATTGCAGTCTCCAATACAACTATCCACAACAAGCCCGGCGGAGCGTGGCGCGCGCGCTTGGTTTCAGTTGCCTGCCTAGTTCGTGTTCTCTTTTTGTAATCAGAAGAGAAGTACCATTTAAAACGTTTTTATTGGCATTGCACAGTCTCCAATACAACTATCCACAACAAGAACAAGCCGATGCTCGAGCGAGATAAGCTTATCGTCAACAGCTTATCAACACAGCTGCGCGGGTCTGGTTTTCACATCCTGTTTCAAAGTGTTACATTGCGTGTGAGGTAGGACAAACAAAAACCAGAGTCAGTCCACGGCCGGGGCAGCTGTGAAGACGAGAAAAGGCAGCCCTTTATAAATAAATTCCCGAGGACCTTGTGAAGCCTCTGTGGAGGGATTTAACTGCATTACACTCCTGCACTTCAAGTGGTGCACTATAGAACCAGGGAACCTAGTACAAGCCCTGCCCGGCATCCCACCTTTAGGCTGCGCAGTGTTATGTAATTCACCAAACATGCACTGTGGTTTACATGCTTTATAAACGC
Source organism: Triturus cristatus (assembly GCF_964204655.1). Taxonomy (NCBI): domain Eukaryota; kingdom Metazoa; phylum Chordata; class Amphibia; order Caudata; family Salamandridae; genus Triturus; species Triturus cristatus. The sequence goes on from NC_140584.1 coordinate 144,654,650, forward strand.
CGGCGCTCCCCCCTCTGCCCCACTGTGCATGCCTACTCTCTTTCATGCTAAGCTTGTGTCTAACTGTAATGCAATTGGTGCTGATTTAAAGCGCTTTGACATCTTCGGGTTAAGTTTGCGCTATATAAAAGTAAAACACATTAAGATTACCTGTACCACGTCCGTTCTGCGATGCCACATGCCTTTGGGTCCCTGTACTTATTAACTGCACCCGGCTGTGGGAACCCCCATGGCAGGAACAACGTGTTGTGGAGCAGATGCAGGGAATGTAGCCACTGTCCTGTGGCTGCAACACGGGGTAACAGTGCGTGGACAGGAAGGCAGGCAGTCGGCAGCGCTGTGCCTGGCAGTGTAGTCCTGTGTGCACGCCAGGCATTTTATAAAGGCAGTTGGGAAGCATATTACAACATGTGGCTTCAAAGTTGGGATAAACAAATCTTTTGTAAGGAGTCTAGGCTGCTGCAAAGGATGACGAGAGATTTCAATGTTGTGGGCCTTTGCATGACGTGTATTGTGTGTGCAGTTTTTAATGCAGTGATGTTTGTAGATATGTTTAGGTAGGAATATATTGTATGGAAGTAAAAATTTAGAAGAAGTCTGTTACCTTTCCTGTGAAGTAGGTGGACACTTAGGGGGACAGCCTTCAGTAGAGACAACGAGGAGAAGACAAGACGATGTCAAAACACGGCAGGTTGACAAATCCAACAAGCATTGGCCGCACGCGCGCCTCGCGCTTGAAGTTTAAAAAAAAAAGAAAAACAAGCCCGGCGGAGCGTGGCGCGCGCGCGCGCTTGGGGGCGGGGGAGCGGACCCTTTGAAGTGCTCCCAAAAGGCGGATTGCATGGCGGCACGATGCGCGTGATTGTGCGCGTGCTAGCCATGCAATCCGCTTTTAGGGAGCACTTTTGAAACCCGTATTCTATAGTCTCGCTTTGCAATCGCTTACGCGATAGCAAGGCGAGACCTAAAAAGACCCAAAACAGCAGTAAATATGCTCCAGAAGTAATTCCAGAATCAAACATGGCAAACCACTGGCAAAGTAAATAGTAAATACCCTGTCATAAAAATAATCGATGCACAGATTCAAAATTAAACCCCATAGCAAATATAGTTAAAATAAATGAAGTTATTTTGACATTTTAAAAATATATAAAAATTCACTGTAATGTACAAATTTAGTTTAATGTTCAAAATATATATAATTAAAAAATAAATATAATTTTGAGATTCACTATTTTAAGAATCTTTTTCTAATGTAAAAATAAATGTAATTAGCAGCAGCTGAACATGTATAAAGAGACACTGAGAAAGGATGAACAATGTGGTGACTACACTCTTTCAGAGACCACCCTCAGCCTAGAGGTTGGAGTTTTTTTAATGTAGCACCTGTGAAACCACGGTAATGGGCCCTACCTTGAATAGGCAGAGCACGTGCTGCAGGTGCTGCCCAGTGAGGGCCGCCAGTGGTGGATGTCCAGTGAAGCTCCCTGTTGCCCACTAGTACCAATCCACGACACTCACCTGCCAGTCTAAGCAAATTGTGTGTTCAGTAAAGCTTGCTGCAAACGCTTCACTTAATGAACGTACAGTTTGCTGTTGAAGCAATTTGTTCAAATATTCCAGCTGGAGCCTCCCAAAGGCTGTGTTTAGGATCCCTGAACATGGGTTCTCAGAGGAGCCTGGGGAACATTTTACAAACCTTGTCAGCAGAAGGAGGATGTGGGCAATTGCATTTTGTTGCACAGTTCTGTTGAATGATCATGCTTAATTTGCGCTCTTTCTTAGCAACTGGGACTTATTTTCCACCATCAGAATGTGACCCAAAGCAATAAACAGGTGGGAGAGGGAGAAACAAGGAGGAAGAGAAAGATAGGAAACAGTGGCTAAGTGAGAAAGTGGGGATGGAGAGAGTGATCAAGAGACATGAAATGTGGGATGGTGGATGATAAAAGCCTTGAGTTTGAATCAAGATACTCAGCATTGGTAATCAGTAAACACAGCATTCAGCAGCTCCAGTGACAGACGCCCCCCCCAAAAAAACTCTGGTCCCTTGATGCTCCTATATTTTTAAAATCTGGCTTGACAGTGTATCTGTCGAAATTACCTGTTATTACCACATCTTTTAAAAATTCATAGAATGGACTATGGCTCTACTCAAATTATACTTGGGGGCAGGATGTAGCCTTATGGCTCGAACAGTCAACCTCAAAGATGGGGAACCAGGTTCGACTCTCGGCAACGACGCTCGACATCCTGTGATTCTGGGCAAATCACTTAATCTCCCAGTGCCTAACAAAAATAAATGCGCCGTCTGTAACGAAACTCGTGCTCATTTAAAGAGCTCTCCTACCTGATATCTTCTGGTCTAGTTTACGCTATAAAACTAAAAAAAAAAAACCTTCCATTTCACCGGATGATATTGGCTGTTTGATGCATTGTTCCATCTCCTAGGGACCGCTTGCATTGCAACGCTGGAAATCAAATTTTCCCAGAAGTACTCTAAAACATCACATGTTAAACTCTTAACCTCCTAAATGCGTTGTGTACAAAAATACATATATGTTTGTATTGTTGCTTTTTCAATGCAGAAGGCTTTTTTCAATATTTTAGTCAGGACTCAAATGCAAATTAGGCCTGCTGGCTTTTCCACTGTTTATTTCCACAAGATAAACACTGTCAATTGTTACAAGTCATCATTGCAACCAGATTATCCTACACATCCTATTGCCATAGCGGCATTAAGACTTTTTACACCGTTCCTCCCCTCTTTTCACTCCTGCCATCCTGGGCATATCTTGGCATGAAACTTGCTGGGTAAATAAACCTCCATGTGACTGATCTGTTTATCTGCCTATGGCCCTTCATATACATGTGCGTTAAATAACTCCTGCATCTAGGTTTCCCATTGTTAAACATCCAGATTATCAGTTTGGAGTAAATTGAGAGTCCCCCCCACCCCATCCGTAGCTTAGCATTGACTTGCTTTATTGTATCTTTTATTTGCTTGCTTTTTATTTGTTAGCTTGTGTGGGCTTTCCTCCCTCTTCCCGTGTTTGTTGCTGACCTGGACCATAGCCTCATTACTTAAGTCTTCAACTGTTTACTTTTCAGGCACTCATTTTACATTTTAGGTTGAGCATTCCAAGAGAGTGCTTGTGTTTCTCATGCACCTCTCCTCCCCTTTCACAGTGTTCGCATTGCTCGCTCTCTCCCCCATGTGCTTCTCCCCTTCACCCCTGTATTCCTTTCTCTGGTGTGTGCTTCTTTCAGCCCCCCAAGAAACCACACCCTATGCTTCCTGTTGTTCCCCCAAACCCTCTCAAGAAATGTCTGCTTCTCGACTTTGCAATTGGGCCTTTGTTTCCTCCAATGCTCCCGATCCATGCAACTCCTAGTGCACAGCGGCAGCATCTCTGGGGCTCTCTGCTCCAGTCACTGCACAGGGAGGAAGGCTGTGCACAGCTGCAGTGGCCAAAAGCACTCGATGTCGAAATTTCGTGTCTCTCCTTTGTCAAAGGGTTTCTGGAACTCTCCTTCTCTTCATTGGAAACATCCTGCCTTCTAATTAGAAATGGAACGTCTTCTTTTGTAAAACAATTACGTCTCAACTGCTGGAAACAGTGCATTTCATTTCCTGAGGCACTGCTTATACCTTTCAATTTGACACGTAGCATCCGACTTCCTAAAACTATCTCTTTTCTCTTCAATTCAGGATATAACACAGGCATCCTTCGTGTATTTTTAAACTGACTTTTTTCAACCATTTTATCAAATAGTTTGTCTCAAAGCCTAGGTGTGTAGGAGTAACTGTACCACCCCGCAAGGGCTGATTTAGGAATATTTTTTCTATTACGCCCCTTTCACTGGTGAGAACAAAGGGCCTCCTCCGGCCTCTTTAGCACTGGGCTTTCTTCCTGGACTCTCTCCAGCTGCTCTTACGTAGGAGTGTTGTGGTGTAGCATGTACTGCCTCATGTCTGTGAGCACATGATTGTTGCCATTAAGGGTAATTGTTGACCTGCTGAGCAGAAGGGGATAGCTTTTCAGTCCACCCACCCCACCAATGTTCCTATCTCAAGATTGTTTTTCCTCTACAGTCTGAGAGGCACTTAAGTTTCAGCAAATGTCTGCCATACGTGACTATGTTTTATCAATGTATTTGCATACTTTTTTTTTTTTTGCAGATGATGGGGGAAAAAAGAGGAGCACCGCAAAGCACTGAATGCAGTTTTTCTTTCTTTTGTTATAGATAGCCGTGTAGCCCTAAAAAATCTGTTGTCTTTGTTTACTTGAGAGCTATGTTATGTTCACATTTCAGTGCACATTCTGTTAGTACATTTGAGTGAAAGAAATGTGAACTTTGGTAAGTGTGTTTTCATGGATTGCTTTGTAAATTAATAAAGCACATGTATATGTACATAGGTTGGTAATGCAACCACTTATGTGCGTGTGTGGATACATCATGTACTATCACATTTATTTTGGTGAGGTCAAAAGCAATGAGTTATGTCGAGAAAGAAATGTAATGTCATGTTTTAAGAACATGCCTCATAAAATCATCAGGTCAATTCAGAGCGTGCCGGTAGGAAAATGTTTCCTTTCGTATGGTCACCCCAGCATTTTTATGGAACGATGCTACTGTGTTTTTTTTACTTTCCGCACTGGGGAACTGCCAACTAGGCACCGGTGCATGTGCTCTGACCACTAAAACATGTTGAGATTAGCTACACTTCTGATTGGCAAATTTAACTTACCTTTTGAGTGCCTACTTTATGGAACCTTAGGGTAGCCGGAACCTGTACATTCAATTTTAAATCCTCAAGTAACAGAAATATTAGACAACGCCTTGGACAGACAAGCCAAACGACCAGTCTACAGAATAAGGTAGGAAGAGAAAAAGTTGGAGATAGCAGAAGCAAAGCTGGGGGTCATAAAAAAGGGAAAAAAGAGAGCAAGAAACAAAGGAAAACCAGCGCAACAAATGAAAATATGGCAATTATTCTCGCAAAGCAAGAAGGAAAGGCCTTCTAGTCAGGAGAACATACAGAAGGAGGATTTAGATCCAGTAAGCAAGCAGCTCGGAAGCCCAGAAATAGTCTCTAAAAGGAAAGAGAACACAATATCCCCACTCGACTTGAATAAAGATATAGGGACATATGTATCAAAAAACAGATTTGCGAGCCCTTAATAGCGATTTTTTGCTAAACGCTATTAAGGACTCGCAAACTGCTATGTATGTAGGAGTCGCAATAATAATTGCGATTCCTACGCATTCCTTAATTGCGACTCACAAATTGCGAGTCACAATTAAGGAATTCCTTCCCATTCATTCCTATGGGCCAAGAGGCCCATAGGAATGAATGGGAATTGTGTGCGCAAATTGCGAGTACCCAATAGGTACTCGCAAATTGCGCACGCAATTTCAAGGGTGCAAGGGTTTCAAAAGGACACCCTGTTGCACCCCTGAAATGTGCATGTGTGCACATATGGCGCACAGCATGTATGTGTGCCACATGGCACTTTGAAAAAAGCAAAAAAGTGCTTTTTTACAGGAAATCGCAAATTACCACCAACTTGAAGTTGGTGGTAATTTGTGATTCCTTAAGGCAATATCGCAATTTGCGATGCCTACGAGCATAGCATTTAGGGAATCGCAAATTGTGAATCTCTAAATGCATGCACAAAATAGGGAATCACAATTTTTGCGATTCCTTATTTTGCGAGTAGGTTTTTGCGTACCTACATAGCACACAGCTAAATTGCGATCGCAAACGCTGAAATTTCAGCGTTTGCGAACGCAATTTAGCTTGATACATCTGGCCCATAGTTCCTTAGAGTGGGTCTATGGTCCACCACGAGCCTGTTCCAAACAAACAAATATCAAAGGCACCTATGGCAGTGGATTCTCTACGCCACAATCTGGTAGGAGAAAATAATCCAGAGGAACAAGTGCAAAAGAATTCAGCAAACAGGGAAATTACACTTGAGGCGCAGAAACAGAGTAGTCTCCATGAACAACAAGGGGATGGCATATGGCCAGTGCAAAAAAAAAATACAAGTTGGGTCTTGTAAGACCGTATGTCGCAAAATATCAGTCAGCGACCTCAGAAGACTGACCCAGATCAAAGGTACGCAACAAATGGAAACCATTCAAATCAGATAGTGTTTCTACCCAATTACATCTCAAAAGGAAACTTTGACATCTTAAGTAGAGGCACAATCATTAAACCGATAAAGGAAATAAGAGATATAGAATATATTGAATCTACCAACTTGTTATCAGTTGAATTCAAAGACCACCTACTGCTGATCAACAGAGATGCTACAGTAACAAGTTGGTCCTCACCAGAAATAGCAGATCAGATCACGATTCATCAGCACAGGTTCAAGTCCTGGGGGATTGAGCTACAAAGGATTGAGGTACCATGATACCCAGGCCCTCTTGTTCCCATAAAACAAAGAGGGGTATCAATCTAAAGGGGTGCTATTGGTGCAGGAACCAACCAAAAAGAATATGAGAACCTAAAAATCAGCCCTTAAGCACGAGTACCAAAGGAGTAAATGCACATGGTAACAACAAGATCAATTGGGGAGCAGACGGCAAATGGACGGGGCCACTAAAACCACACGCCTACATACAATCCTGACAACACGTGTAAAGGCCCACAAGAAATTCCTAAAACTCTTAGCATCTGCTGCTGGAACCGCATGGGTTAGAAAACCTAATAGAAAACTACAAAGCCATGGATTTCCTCTTAAAATATTATATAATTTTGACACAAGAAACGTGGAGTCTTAAACCCCTGCCCATCTTAGGTTACACTGATTTCCATACACCAGCAGTAAAATTAGCAAGATTTGGCCATCCAAAGGGGGGTTTGTCTTGCGTATCTTTTAACCAGACTTGACTGGTCAATGGAAAAACAACCGGCGGGGACACCATGGATCCTTGTAATTAAATTGGATAATCAAAAGACCAACATGACACCCACAATAATAAGTGTAATAAATATCTATATCCATCCAAGAACATTGACCAAAGAGGCGCACACGAATACCCTAATTAAATTGTTAAAAATAATGCAAAGACAACATGCGCAAGGACAGTTTATCATCACAGGTGACTTCAACACAAAATTATGAAAAAACGCAAGGAACCTTCAGCAAATGGGTAACATATTTAGTGCCAGCTAGAATCTCTAAGTTTGAAACATTTGAATGGCAACACCAAAAAGGACTCTTTCTAAGTGGGAACAAGAGCTCAACTATCAACTGCAGGTTTGGGAGTGAAAATGTAAGGTCTCAGGGGCATAAATTCCAAATAATTCAATGCACAGAGTGTGATCATTTCCCACAACCAATACGATTTGAACAAAGTTTTGCCCATGTGATGCACCCAACGATTTAATCACCACGCCCTTCGTAAAGTACATTCCGGCAAACAGACACCAACCCATGTACTGCATGAAACTGGAAAAGCAAAAAGGCCAAATTCTGCAACAAATCAGAATAGTCGCAAAGCAGTTAAGATGCAGAGGAATCTCGGACAGACCGTCCGCCGGTTTTCCGACAGTCGGTCAGGCGACAGGGCAGAACAGGGCTTCAATATGGTGGCGGTGTCTGCAAGACACCGCCATCCATTTTAGGATGGGCAGCGGTGCAGGGCTTTCCATGGCAGAGACCCTGTCATGGAAAGGCAGGCGGAATTTACTTTTTGGGGGCCTGTTTCGGGCCCCCAGGGGGTGGGGGGGTTGGGGGTGCACCTGGTACCCCCCTCCATTTGCATGCACAATGTGGCAGGCACTGCACAGTGCCTGCCATGTTGTGCATTGAAATGCATGACATGCATATATTGCATTGTGGCGGGTGCTGCTTACACCACTGCCCGCCACAATGCAATATATGAGGGATGCCACTGCCACGGCGGCGGTGTCATACTAATTCCCATGGGGGACTGTCGCACCCATGGCGGTCGGTCCTGTTTACCGTTACGGTGGTGGGCCGACTTTCGTAATGGACCCCTTAGTTGGAATAAACTCCTGGTGGCAAGTAAACAACCGAATGGGAAAGAATTTTGGCAAGTGATAAATGTTCTGACACATGGAAAATCCAGACATCATACCGTAGGTATCAACGCAGACATGTGGGTGGCTCACATGCAAGCAATGTACAAGGAATCAGAGTTCAAACTAAAAACAGACAGTTGTGATATTTTAACTGAGAAGGTTTAAAATCGAGAGAAATCAGAGTTAAAAGCATCAGCTTCAAGTAATGAGGGCTAAACTCCAAAATCTCATATATGGCTTTAATTTATAAAAAAATAAATTGTGCTGTCCATCCTACACCCACCTACTTCCGTTATGTCGACACTGTTAATGCCTTCTGTCAGATATGGTAGCGAAATTATGAAGAGTCGTGAAATCTCAATTCTAAACAACATCCAAATAAAGGTTTATAAAACGTTTTCCTTATTCAGCAAGCAGCATCACCGACTCAAGTCCGACTAGAGTTTGGTTTGACCAATCAAATATTCCGGCGTAAAAGTGCTTTTATTAAACTATGTGGAAGGCTCAGAGCAGCCACAACCGACTCTATCGAGAATCTGTGCTGGAAAGAAATAGAAGCTCAAAGTGATAACAAAATACAAGGTTCCTTGGGCTGTTACCTAGCACAGGTTATTGAGGATCTCTGCGCTCAAGAAATTTGGAACTCAGGCATGGGGAAACAGGTCCCTAATAAGGCATTAATCTGTCAACAAAACTCCTGTCAAACAGAACAGATAAAAACAGTTTATTACAAAGACGTCATGCCTGGACAGTCATTAATTCATATGGCACCAGGAAACCCCAGGTTTATTTATCAGCACATTTCTCAATAATTATTTTTTTTTTTAATGAATTTACACTTTGGTATGTGAGAAACAAATGATCTGATCCCCTCCTGGAAAGACCAGCACCAAAATCAAGACTCCTGATAGTGCAATTACAAACATGAATCCCTAACATATATTCTCTGTGTATGTCCAAAGTTATTAAAAGAAAGATACTTTTGAAAGAAATATTCATTAATATGAACACACAAACATGCAGAGAAGCTGTAACTACCTGGTTAGGTGGGTCTTCGATTCCTCTGGTCTGCAAGGGGGTTAAATTCATAAATTTGTATTTAAAAGAATTAGGAAGAGTTGAAGAAGAAAATCAAACAACCTAATAAACAGTTTTATGATGAAGGTGTTTTTTATGATGAGGACGGTGTTAGGGATGCAGCACTTTATGGACAATATAATCAGGTCTTGATTTTATTAAGTGTAGAACAATGATCAAAGATTTTTATTCTTTTTATTAACGCTTTTTATAGGAAGCTTTAATTAATGTAAATGAAATTGTATGGTGTAATGGTTTTAAAAGACCGAACATTTGAATAAACCTGACTTTGACTTTGACTTCACATGTGGACTGCATCACATATTGTGCCACCACGAAAATGACAATGCAAAGACTGAAGCCAGTCCTGCCCCTGCCGCCTGGTTAGGCAGTTTTAATAGAGGCAGTTCGACCTGGGAAAATAAACTTTTCACAATGCTTAACCCTTTCTTTTTAGAAATATCTTTTTCTCTCTGACAGGATGACAATCTGAGGGTGTCCCCAGGGGATCACTGACATAAAATTGACACTCAAAATATCGACCTACAAAATTATCGACACACAAATATCAGTAACATAAATATCGATACTCTATACTTATTTTTAAAAAATCCACAAATATCAACACAAAATTATTGACAAACATTAACATCAATATCACTAATATGGATAAAAAATAGATCGTCATAACTAATATCGAAAACATTAAATAAACATACAAAATAACACAAATATCTAAAACAAAAATATAGATCACACAATTATAGCCAAAATAAAAAATATGGACAACTAAAAAATATTTTAAATAACACAATACATCACATAAATAATATAAACAATATCACAAACACACACAACATATTAAATAAATAAATGTTACATTAAATAAATGATAATTCATTAACTTTAACATATTTAAACTCACCAAATGTATTATACTTACAAACACTATATACATAAAATAGATATTTTTACAAAACATGCAATGCAAAATAAAATACAAATTACTATTACACTTTTAAATAAAGTAAGAATCAAAAAAAGTTTAATTGAACATTAGTTAGCGTTTCCCATGTAAGGAAAAAACTGCCAAATTTCTAGAAGACATTAGTAATAACCAATGAAAAATACCTACAATAAAATAAACCAATAAGATTTAAAGCACAATTAAACAAACAATATATAAACGAAAGAAAATGTAATATTATTTTATGCTCCAACAACAAAACCAAAAATAAAGAGAATCTCTGCAGATTGCTTCTGCAACATTGGATTTCATCATTGAAAGTTCTGAATACAACTTCAAAAAGTAAGTTAAATATCTATTGAAAGCTACAACTGCATAAAATAATTGTGAAGCACTTTTAATAATAACTAAATAATTAATGTATATTTATTCGTAACTATATATCTCCTCTATTTAAACTTCCACACATACTCAACTACCTTCACACATCATCAAAAAACCACCTTGCCAAAAAAGTAAGTATAAATCTCAATTAAAGTATTAAAACAAGTAAAATTCCCAACCCAAATCGCCCACTAATCACACAAACCCCAAAATGAAATAAATGCTGTTAAACACATTTATTAAAATGTACATTTTTCTTCTGAAGGAATTCAAAAGAAACACTAACGGCAATTACCCACAGAAACACCTCAGCATCAAAAAAAGTTCAACATATTCAAACATGTAAGTATAATGTTGTATATAAAAACCTGTATTCAAATTAAAACAAATATAATCCATTTAATATTTTTTATATACATTTCTCATTGCATTTGAAATACCAGAATGACTGAAGGTGCCAAATTCACAACTTCACAGAAAGTACTTTTTTTTATTATGTTCTATGGGATATGTATACACCCAGGAGAAACAGCCAGGCAACAGAATTAATTGGAAATGCAGCAAATATTATTCAAATGCATGTTATGGGAGGACTACAACAAAAGAAACTACTGTATTACATCTTAAGGAACATAAACACCCCCTAACATAGCTGAAATAGAAGTGAGAGACACTTTAGACACTCTGAAAGAAGCTAGCACTAGCTCTCAAAAACCTACTACTGAAATATCAAAAGATGTACTCCCCAGAGTCCCAAAACATGTAACTGGCCAATTACCCTCTGTCTCAATGTTGAAAAGGCTAATAACTGGAACAAAAAAACTGCTACCACCCGACCTACCCCCAAAACTTTCAGTGAAATACAAATTCCACCTGAACTCTCTGTCAGGGAATGGGTTGAGAGCAATAAATAGGCAGAACCCCCTGAAACTTAATACGGGTGCCTCTAGCAACCTGAATCAAAATTTGCATGCCCCACCAGAAGCAACTGCTTATACGGTTGTGCTGGCAAACGTCCCCCCTTTATCGCACAATGTTCCTGAACACTGGTCGACATAAGGAAATAAGTTGTTACACTTATTGAGTGCCAGGACTGGGATGACCAATACTCTTTTCTCAGAATTTAAGATGGCACGAAGAATAGGATGGGTAGGTGAGTCAACCAAGTCCCTAAATGGCGACTGTGTGCTTTTGACATTTAGATCCCTAAGCCTGGTGCAATTCATTCTCGACATGGTCGGGAATCGGTCTATCATGAGGGAAGACATCAATATTCTGCCACTAGGGTACTTTTATCAACCCCCTACAGTCCCATGGTATAACCTTATGGGAGAGACACATTCGGGGAATAGACAGCCCAGACAATACCAACTGGCCCGCTAGAAAACACTGATAGAACATATTGCAATTTTGTTTCCTGGAATATTGCAGGGTTACATTCCAATCAATCAATCAGGTGTTTGTTAAGCGCGACCACTCACCCGTAAGGGTCTCAAGGTGCTGGGGGGGTTAGCAGGCTCCAGTCCATCAAGGGGGGTCTGTCGAAGAGCCAGGTTTTGAGGCTTCTTGTGAAGATGGGGAGTGATGTTGTCTGTCTGAAGTGGAGCGGAAGGGCATTCCAGGCTCAGGCTGCGAGGAAGGAGAAGGAGCAGACTCCCAATTTGGTCTTTCTGTTGCGGGAGGACCACAGCATAGGAGAGCTGGGCAGATCATAAGGTCTCCTGGGCTGCGTGGATTTTGGGTTGACTGTTCAGGTATGCTGGTCCGGTGTCGTGGAGGGCCCTGTGAGTGTGGGTGAGCATCTTGAAGGTGACTCTAGCTTGGATGGGGAGCCAGTGGAGTGTGCACAGGTGCTGGGAGATGTGGCCGTGTCTTGGTAGGTCAAGGACCAGTCTTGCAGCAGCATTCTGGATGTTCTGTAGCTTGCGGGTGAGGTTTTTGTTTATTCCGGCGCAGAGTGCATTTTCGTTGTTGAGTCTGCTGGTGACCAGGACGTGAGTGACAGTCTTTTTGTGTTCGAGGGGGATCCATTTGAAGGTCTTACGTATAAGGCAGAGGGTGTGGAAACAGGAGGACGAGACAGAGTTGATCTGGCAGTCCATTTTGAGCTCGGAGTCCAGGATGATTCCTAGGTTGCGTGCGTGGTCCGTAGGGGTGGACAGGCTTCCAAGGGCGGGGGGCCACCAGGTGTCGTTCCATGCATCAAGGTTTGGGCCCATGATGAGTACCTGTGTTTCGTTGGTATTTAGTTGTAGGCAGCTGTTTTTCATCCAATTGGCGACGGCTTCCATGCCTTCTCGAAAATTGTGTCTGACGGTATTGGGTTCGTTGGATATGGAGAGGATGAATTGGGTGTCGTCTGCATATGACACAATGTTGAGTCCGTAGGTTCTGACGATGGGGCGAGCGGAGCCATGTAGACATTGAAGAGTGTAGGGCTGAGGGAGGACCCCTGGGGGACTCCGCTGGTTGTAGGTGTAGGGTCGGAGAGGAAAGGGGGGAGTCTGACCCGCTGCATTCTGCCAGAGAGGAAGGAGCAGATCCAGTTGAGGGCCTTGTCTTGGATCCCTGCGTTGTGGAGTCTGCGTATTAGGGCGCGGTGAGAGACTGTGTCGAACGCCGCTGAGAGGTCGAGGAGGATGAGGGCTGCTTTTTCTCCTTTGTCTAGTAGGGTGTGGATGTCATCTGTTGCAGCGAGGAGGGCAATTTCCGTACTGTGTTTTTTTCTGAAGCCGGATTAGGAGGAGTCGAGGATGTTGTGCTCTTCGATGAATGTGGCGAGTTGACTGTTGATGGCTTTCTCAATGACTTTTGCTGGGAACGGGAGCAGGGAGATGGTTCTGTAGTTTCTGAAGTCAGTGGGGTCTGCCGTGGGCTTTTTCAGGAGGGGGTTGACATCGGCATGTTTCCAGTCGTCGGGGAACGTGGGTAAAGGAAACAACCCACATAAATGGGTTAAAAACATTTCATACTTCGGCTGTTGAAGGGCTAAGTGGAAGGGCAAAGGGAGGGCTATGCACCTTTATATCACATACCCCTAATTTAAAAAAGATAGAGCTTTATGCAGAGCATATATATTACCAATTGATTAAAATTCATGTAGATACAAAACATTGTATTGCAGTAATACATTTTTATAATAATATTCCCCCTGTTAAAGTTAGGGATGTAATGCAGAAACTGGTTAATGATTTAAAATGTAGCAACAATTCTAAAGATACAATAATAATTGTGGGAGGGGATTTTACTGCACCATGTGCTCGTTTGATTATGACAAATTATGTGGTTTGTCAAATGAAGAAGGGATTAGCAATACCCACTTTCGACATTCATTATTGGGTGAGCTCTATAATGAAATGATTTTTAGTTTGGATCTGGGTTTTGCAAATGACCTAAGTGCTTTACCTGTTCCCATGTGCCTCACCTTTAATGGTAGAGGTCTATGCAGTACTATTGATTATATATTGGTGTCCTAAAGCCATGCGTGCAGACTTCACTCTTTTTCTGTAGGCAACAACTCACTGAGTGATCACTTCCCATTGTGTTTCTCTGTACTAATGCCGAAAAGTAAGCCTGTCAGCCATGGTAAGACCTCCCAGGCCTTAGCAAATATTACAATTGATAAAACAAACGGTTATTCCCTGCGCTGGCCAATGATGGACCCTTTAGTGATCAACAAAAAAGTAGTAACTAACTGTAAAACTGCTATTGAGACCTGCCTGAGTGAAGCTGCTGCCCCAGCTAGTATTATATCATCATTCCAATCAATATCAGGTGCTATAAAGGAGGCCCTATTTGTCCCGATTCGAAATAAAGGAAAAGCACAAGGGTGGTTTGACTCAAAGTGCATGTGAGCCTATACGAACCCAAAACACGAACTACATAAGTCCCCCAGAAATTCAAATAAGGTAAGGCAGGCAAGAGGGGAGTATAGGTGGGCGCTCAAGGAAAGAAAAATAGTTTTAAGAAATGAGGCTTGGGAATCCTTGCATAAGGCCTCCCAATCGGGAAATAGCTCGGCTTTCTTGTAAGTGGTAAAAACACCTTTTCTAAATCCTGGAGGTGGCCCAACACTTGAGATTGCTATATCTGAGGAACAATGGATCGAACACTTCTCTAGGGTAAATAACAGTGAGGGCAAATTGGATCTGCATGCAGATTACAACCAAGGGGTGGCTCCCCTGGACCCATTGGTCCAATATTTTGACCTTCAGTTTACCCTGGAGGAGGTAAATTAGGCTCTCTCTGCAAGTCAGGGCGGAAAGGCTCCCGGACCGGACGGGATCCCTGTGGACCTCTTTAAGTCAAATACGATCTTATGGGGGCCAATTATTACACAGGTAGTTAATGCTAGTTTTCTTCCCCATTTTTTACCAACTTGGGTTGAATCTACAATCGTGCCAATTTTTAAAAAGGGGGAGCATCAGGACCCGGGATGCTACAGGCCCATTTCATTATTGGACTCTTTAAGTAAAGTAACTGGCCGTATAATTCTAGAAAGCTTACATGAATGGGCAGAGAACAACAAAGTCCTGTCTGATATACAGTACAGTTTCCAGGAGGGTTTAGGGACGGTGGAACAGAGTCTAAATTTAGCTATTTTTATTGAGAAGTATACGAGGGTAATGAAGGGCAGGTTATATTTAGCTTTCGTGGATCTCACTGCAGCTTTCGATTTGGTGAGGCATGGACAGCTGTGGGATATCCTTGAGGCAATGTGGGTGGACACTCAAAATATTTATTTTCATCGGTGCTTATATAGCGGAGCCAAGGCACGAGTTTGATTTGGTCTGAATGGTGTTTGCTCTACCCCATTTGCAATCAGGAGGAGGGATTAGGCAAGGATGTGTCCTAGCCCCCATTTCTTTTTAACCTTTACATCAATGGACCTGGTACGGCTCTGCTCTAAGGCAATCAAGACTTTCCCCATGTAGATGGGCGCCCAATACTCGCCCTTCTCTATGCAGACAACGCGGTCCTGATGTCCTGCACGCCAGTGGGTTTGCAAAGGGTTCTGGTTAGTTTTTCTAAGTTCATGGGTCATCTTGGCCTTAGGGTGAAAACCTCTAAGACTTTTATAATGAGACCGTGGTAGTCAGAGGTGTGGAGATATGTTTGTGGAAGGTCAGAAGATTGAGCCCACAAAGAGATTTTCATACCTTGGAATACTCTTTGACCAAGATGATTCATGGATCCAAGCAGCAACAGCAAAAAAGTTAGTGTTCTTTAGGACTCCAACTGCACTTGCCAACTTAAAAAAAAAAAATGGAGAGAAGACCCCCAGTAGAGCTCATCCAGATTTATAAAACAAAATGTATCTCAACTGCTATGTATGTGGCAGGGGTGTGGCGGTTTGTTGACATGCATCTGCTATAACTGGTAGAAAACTCCTTTTTAAGATACATCTTGGCTGTCCCAGGTAGTACATCTTCGCATGTTTGCCATGCCGAGATGGGCTTACCGTACATCTCTGATCTGATAAAACTGGAGCCTATTCTCTTATGGCATAGGATCTGGACAAAACCTGAGACAAAGTTAAATCGGGATATTGTAACAGACAGCTTGAAACTGGAAGGGGTCATAATGATCCTCTGTGTAAGGTATGTCCGAAATGTTTTGTCTGACCTGGGCCACTTAGAATATTTTACCGACCCAAGCACTATGCTGCTGATCACTAGAAAGGATATAAGAAAGAGGGTCTTCCTTTCCTGGACAGTATAAGAACATTGATAGAGATTGTAAAAGCCTAGTGTTCAGCATACAAGCTGATTTTAACCACCTTCACTATACAACCGTATTTAACAATCGTACCTGGTGCCTATGACAGGTTTTCAATGTCTAGATTTAGGTTGGGGATCTTCCATAGGTTCGTAAGTTTTCCAAAAACGAACAATTGGTCCCGAGAAATGCAACTGTGTCCCTGTGACCATCATTCAGAACAATCTACTTTACATGTTATTTTATTTTGTAGATTTTACAGTAACCTAAGAAAAGAATGGATTGTCCCAATTTTAAAATCTTTGGGGATAAGACAATGTCGCCCGGCGTTCATTGTGCTACAGTTCTTGGATAATGTTCATAGAATGTGGAGGATAGGAATGTTTTTAAAAAAAGTACTCAGGCACAGGAAAAGTATTGTATTTTAAGACACAATGCCATAAAGATTGCTCTGGGATATTAGTATTATTGATTTGAAATTTATAATGAACTATATATGGTATATTTTTTAACCTTCTATGAATTGATAGTTTTCAGTGCTGTTATAATTGTCTGAAAAAGCAATTGAATAAAGTTCTCTTTGACTCACTGTAAGTCATAATAAAGAGCAATGTCTACTTTATGACAATAAATTTAATGACAAAGTAATTATTATATATACAACTTCCACAAACTTACTGAAGCTTCAGAATTGTGAGACATGGATGATGGATGAACCATTTAAAATATGTCCCAAACCATTTTAGCAATTATATACAATCCATGGACTGTATCACAATACCAAAATCCCCTTTATATATGCCCTGTTACCAAACAAACACAACACTACCTATGTAGAACTCTTAACAAAAGTAAAGCAAGAAACTAATAATTACTATCCTCAAAAAATGGTCATAGACTTTGAACAGTCAATGATACAAGCGATCCTGAAAAACTACCCTCACACAGCAATACAAGGGTGCTATTACCAATTTCATCAATGCATTTGGAGACACCTTCAAAAATCTACGCTCAGTGTAGAATATGCAACTATTATCAATTTTGCACATGAAATTGAAAAACTAACTGCACTAGCATACATCCCAATAACGGATGTAGCAGAACACAACAATCTCTTAATAGAAAGCCCCTACTACCAAACAAATGAACATAATCTAAGTCCCCTACTCAACTATTTCGAGGACACCTGGGTGGGAAGGTTACACAGATCTGGACAACGGAGACAGCCCAAATACCACATTCCATGGTGGAATGTATATAACAGTACCATAAACAAAGAAGCAAAAACTAATAACACTGTGGAAGGATGGAATAATGCTTTCCAAGCCATAACAGGCAGAACCTCGCCAACCCTACATAAATTACTACAATCATTCCAAAAAGAACAACGCTACCAACTTGAACAGTCTGTAAAACAGCTAGGTCCAAAACTAACTAAACAGACTAAAACAATGTTTGAGCACCTACAATACAGAGTAAGACTCTACCTAAACACTAAAGGGCTAGAATATCTAGAAACAATAGCTAAATCCCTACTTTAGAACAGTACTACAAGAAAATAGGAAAATCGTATTGTGCACTAAATTCGATCAATCAATCAAAGCTTTATTTAGACAAAAAATTATATCATAAAAGCATACAAACAAACATAAATAATACAAATTTGTCATGGGGAATAAAATAACTGAAGTTAAGACAAATAAAATCTGGTCGGGGGAAAAAGAATATCGTTACAAAGGGAGCAATCGTAGAATAAAAGATACATTGCTACACCAAACGTTTCTCCCCCCCGCAGAAACACATGAGAATCTAAAGGACAACCAAGAATAAATAGATTTAAAAATGGGCAGTCACAATCTATATAAAAAACATTAAATTGCACTAAATAACAATGCAGTTATTTCCCCAAAGAAGATAAGTTAAGAGATATATCATATCAAAGAACGCAGAGACCTAAATCTAATAACCCATGACCAGCCAAGAAATTTGGCCACACCACATACCAGCAGTGCACTTGTGTCTGACTGTAAAATTTTAAGTGCTACACGATAGTGCGCAGTGCCCAGCTGCCTGCAGACGGGACTCAGCCATCTTGCTCGAGGGTTTTTATAAGCTGGGCACTTGAAGAAAAGGTTCGCTATAGTTTCAACCTCCCCATTGCAACATGGACAATTTGCAATAGTTTGATGGGGGGATTTCCATTTACTAGTACACTCACGAGTCAGGAGTGTGCCAAACCTAAACTGGATATAAAGTGTCCTATCTCTAGGTTTCTGTATAAAATCAAGATAGCACTCCAACCTTACCACCTGTTTGTGTAGATAGAAATCCCCAGTCAATCTACCTAGGTTGGGAGTGCTATTCTCCTGGTTATCTATCCAGGTCCAATAGGCCTTCCTGAGATCAGCCCCGCTCAAGTGTTTTCCAGACTCCCAAACTTCTCTTAAGCCCATTGAAAGAAAAGACTTATTGACATTGTTCAACCAACCAATCCTATGTGAACCCGTCGCGCTCATCACTTCTCTATGGCCATCAACGTATTTGGATAGCTCGGGGGTGCGCCATAGGCGGGTCCAAAAAAGCAAGGGGCGTAATCTAGCAAGATCCCTAAATGAGCGCCTGCCCATATCACTCATCAGGGGCTTAAGAGGAGTACCCCTTGGGAGCGAGACCAAGGGGCATATGTATCATACTCCCGTTTAGCGAATCCCAATTTGCGATATTTTGCGATTAGCAAATTGAGATTCGCTAAACGGGATGTAAAAAATAAATCGCAAATATTTTGCGAGTTCTAAAATATCGCAAAATATTCTCAGAAACCCCATTTGCGATTTCTTAATAGCGAAATTCGCAAATTAAGAAATCGCAAAAACGGGACTCTGCAATCCAGGTGCAGCCTGATGACATCACAACCAGGAAACTGGAGTGATTTCCTGCACCTGCTCACCTGAGCCACACCCAGAGGCTGCTTGGGGAGTGAGAGGAGGCATCCAAGGAGAGTGCAACCAGCAATGGATTCCACCACAGAAAAGCAGGGCAAGGATGCAGAGAAAAGGAGAAGAAAACACAAGTTCTCTGAAAAGGAGCAGGAGGTCCTCATTGAGGACATGGTGTGCAGCCATGAACTCCTTTTTGGCAAGAAGGCACTGCGTGTCCCAGAGGCCAGGAAGAGGAAAATATGGCTGGAAATACAGAACAAGGTGAATGCAGTGGGAGTCACCACATGTACCATTGAGGAGCTGCGCAAGCGGTGGTACGACAAGCGCCAGAGGTCCAAGGAGAGGGTGGCAGCCAGACTGAAGGACGCTAATCAGACTGGAGGAGGACCATCCACTGCAGAGCAGCCAACGCCCCATGAGGAGCTCGTGGAGTCTACTCTCCTGCCAGAGAGCGTTGGTGGTGTGGCTGACATAGACAGCTCCGACCCTGCATCCAGCACTCAAGGTAAGATGCATGCAAAATCAAGCTGCACTCCTCCCCATCCCATGCACACTTCCCCAAATGCGCATAGTCAACTCCCAAAATGTCATTCCAGCCCAGGTCTTACAGCACACCCAGCAATGCATCATGGGACTCGTAGTACTGTGTCTGACAGTGTGTCCATGAGACAAAGGAAATTAAATGCAACATGTGGGTTGGGGAGAAGTGAATGATACAGAGGCAGAGCTTAGCCAAGAAAAACTGTTGGAACTTTATTGATTGCTACATGCAGACAATAACACAAACTCATGTAGTCTCCTTTACATCCACAGCACATTCCAGGGCCCAAGAAGACAGCGCAGAGGGTGAGGAGCCTGCACACCCAGCGGACTCCAGTGATGACACTGAGCAGCAGCCAATCCAGCGCAGGAAGCGTGCACATGTTCCCCCACTGCCTCCATTTGAGGACGATTTACCTGCCACAGGGGATGACACCGACAGGAGAGAGGGGAGTCAGGGTGTGTCACACATGCCCATCCATGAGACACAAAGGCCAAGGAGTACACCGCAGGACACTAGCAGATCAAGGCTCAGGAGCAGCACTGCGACTGAAGCTGTGGGATCCGTGTTCGCAGGCCTGGAACAGGACATGCTGTAGGAACAGAGCCTGCAAAGCAAAGCACTGCGGTCAATAAATCGGCAGCTATGCCGCATACACACGGAGCAGAAGAACATGGGGGAGGGCTTCGTGGCCATGGCAGGGGCAATCCATGAGCTGTGTGACACTTTGAGGCAAAACCAAGCCTCAAATGACGGCTGGCCGACGTGCCAATGCACGCCTACAAAATTACACCAAGGCCGTGAACCGCCTCTGCACCACCACCAGCACCCTAACACGCAGAAGCGTAACTTTGCAGGTTGAGATGGCACACTGCTGCCAGGATATTGCCCGTGGACTTGCGCAGGTGACCACTGCTGTGGAGCAGCTGCAGACGGCCAATGCTGGTGGCAGCGCACTAATGGCCTCTGCCGAGAGTGAGGACACCTCAAGCCGTAGCAGCATCACTCCCACCTTGCCAGGGGAAAGACGCTGCAGTGCCAGACAGGGCGCAGGGCACAGGAACCCCATGGGGGGCACTCAGCCTGGACGGCACCGTAGGAGGTGAACATGTGCGTTGCCACTCACTGCGACACGGGTGAATTAACCCTACTATGCTGTTTGCACAGTTACTTGTGCCTTACCTGCACTGTGTGCACAACATGTGCTGGGGACAGCTACTATTCCTTTCATGTGAAGTGTGAATAAACACTTCACACATCATCAAGCTTTGTTGTCTCATTTCATCATTACTCTCCTAGAAGTAGTTTTGTGTGATGTCTGTCCGTCTCTGGCGTCCAGCAGCTGCCCCAACTCCTGCTGCAGGTCTGGCAGGGGGTGCAGGGCGCTCGTCATCCGATGTGTCTGTATCGGTCACATCAATTGTGGTGCCTTTCCTCATTGCCATGTTATGTAGCATTGCACAGCTTGCCACGATTTTACAGCAGGTCTCAGGGCTGTATTGCAGTGCGCCTCCACTTTTATGCAGGCACCTGAAGCGGCTCTTCAGGATTCCAAAGGTACGCTCAATGACGCAGCGTGTAGATCTGTGTGGCCTGTTGTAGCTCCTCTCACTTGCATTTGCAGGATCTAGATATGGGGTCAGGATGAAGTCGCGCACTGCATAGGCACTGTCACCTGCATGGAAAAAAACACAATAGGTAAGTCAATGTCCCCCCCTCAAGTGATGTAGTGGATGTGTTGATGTGTGCCATGTATTTACCTAGCAGGTACCCCTCTCCAAACTCTCCAGCACTCAGACGTCTGTATATTCCACTGTGCCTGAAGATGAATGAGTCATGTGTACTGCCGGGGTATTTGGGTACGATGTCTGTGATTAGATACTTTGCGTTGCACACAATCTGTATATTGAGGGAATGGTAGCATTTCCGATTCCTGTACACATATTCAGTTGCTGCTGGGGGTGTGATAGCCACATGGGTCCCGTCGATGCAGCCAATGACGTGGGGGAAACGTGCAATCTGGTAGAAGTCCAGTTTTGTTTGCTGTAATACCTGTTGGGTGGGGGGGAAGTAAATGTGATGTTTGAGCCTCTGTAGCATAGCATCTAGGAAGGCATGGAAGAAACGCGAAAGTACACTCTGTGACACCCCACCAACCTCCGCTATTACCCGTTGAAAACTCCCTGACGCCAGGAGGTGCAGGGAGCACAGGACCTGCACATGTGTGGGAATTGTTTGTGTCCTGCGTGTAGGGTGCTCCAAGTAGGGTTTCAGCTCCTCAATCAGGTCCATTATGGTCTGTGGGTGCAGTCTGTACTTGTCATAGATGTCCTCCTCAGTGTGCTGGAACAGAGTGATGCGCAGCCTGAATATACGTTCCTGTCTCCTTCTCCTCTGAGCAAGGGCCCGAATATGCAGCCTCCTGGCTATCATGAACATTGCTGCCATTGTGGGTGGGTCTGTTGCATTGTGGGGTGTTTTAAGTACCTTGCACCAGTTTACCACCTGCAAGCAATTGGTGTTAATAGCGATTTCTTAAATTGCGAATTTCGTAAAATCGCAATTTGCGATTTTTTCATACATGTGCTTGCGATTTCTTAGTTAGCGATTTCTTTTTAGCGATTTTCGCTAAGCTAAGAAATCGCAAACTAAGTATTCGCAAGGAAAATCGCAGTTTTCAGGTTTCGCAGCCTAAGAAATCGCTGATTTAGAGATTTCTTATTTTTCTGTTTGGAAGTGTGTCATACATCTGTAATTGCGAAAAATTAGTCGCAAACGCTGTTTTTTGCGATTCGCAGCGTTTGCGACTGATTTTTTCTTTCATACATATGCCCCCAAGTCCCTAAGGAATTTGCTTTCAGATCTTGAAATGTCATCGACATTATCAAAACCCCAGAGTTCGGCACCATAAAGTCCCTAGCTAACAGCTTTAGCAGCATAAATCACAAGGGCGGGAGCAATGGGCCTGCTCTGCGAAGAGCGATGTTCTTTCCCAATTGCTCCCGTAACCCGCTTGTGATTCAAGAGCATTTTATTAATATGGGGTCTCCAACTTAGTCTGTCTGAAATTCTGATTCCGAGATAATCAAAAGTATTAACAAGCTCCAAGGGGACTCCATCCAAAGTAGGAGTTATTTTAAGGGATCTGCAGGGATTAAACGAGAGAAGTTTGGTCTTCAAGGTGTTTATAGTCAAGCTTCTCAATCTGCAGAAAAGATAGAACCTATCCAAAAGTTTTTGCAACCCGGCCGGGGTTTTAGAAATTAGCAGGGTGTCATCGGCAAAAACTAGGGCAGGAACTTTATCAACCGCCAGGGCCGGGGCATCAGCTGGAGTTTTCTGCAGGAAACTTACCACCCCATTCACATATATAGAGAATAGGGTGGGAGCCATAACACAGCACTGGCGGACTCCCCTATTAATTTTCTGTTGCTGAGAGCCCTACCTCACCTGAGCATAGTTGCCCTCATGAAGACGAATCAAAAGGTCTAGGATAGGCAACGGAACACCCATTTCCTTCAAGACCAACCACAAGCGGTCACGAGGGACTAGATCAAAGGCAGTCCTTAAATCTATGAATGCCAAATAAAGACTGCCCTTGCCAATCGAGACCACCTTCCAATACAAAAGAAGGAGCCTAAAGACCTGGTCAATGGTACCCGTGTTTGCTCTAAAACCCGCCTGGTAATCTGTCAGGATGTTGTTATCATTGGCCCATGTCAAAATTCTCTCTAGCAAGACCCTGCCAACTACCTTCTGACCAGCATCAATGAGGCTGATGGGTCGGTAGTTGGCAGGGTCTTCCCTAAGTCCCTTTTTAGGTCTCGGCTAGCGAAGGCTGCGCTTGCGCAGTCTCGCTCGCGAGATTTAATGACTTTGAGTGACTTTTAGAAGAGGGGCTTGCTCCCGCCCCTCTTCTCTCCTGTTCTCCATTGGCTGGCCTCTTAAATGCAGGCCAGCCACTGGAGAAGAGGTCCAGTCACTCCGTTGAAGCCCCGTCCTTTTCGGATCGGGGGGCGTGTTTTTTGCAAGAAGTCTCAGGGAGGAGACAACAGCAAAACACGCCCCCAAATCTGAAAATGAGGCTCCCTTTCTCCGAGGCATTTTTGCTGTGCCTCGGAGAAAGGTGGTGGTGCCCCGGCGTTGCTCCCGCGCACACACGCTATCTAATGACCCATAAAATGTCCCCTTCTGCCTTTCCCGTTCTACCGTCCCCCGACCCCCCCCCCATCGCCGTCCAATCTAATTCTGCCCCCTTCCGTTGCTCCCTTCCTGGCCCTCTTCACTGTTTCTCTCCCTGCCTCCTCCCCCTCGGTCACCTCTGTCTCTGTAAGGTGATGTATAGCTAATCTTGTAAGATTTTGTGGTTCAGTTTGCATTGTTAGGAGACACACTCACGCCATGAGGCAACTGGAGGTGCTTTGTACTGGTGCTCGTTGTGCCCAGTACCTAAAAGCGTTCATGTTTTAGCGCCTCCTGCGACATAAGCGGGCATCGCCTAGTATCCCACGCTCATGTTAACGTGAATTAAAGTTATATCGGCCCCTCTGCTCGGCCATACGAGAAATGCCCAATCCCACCCTCCACCCGCAGACACGTGTCTCTCCCGCCGAGAAGACGGGTCCTCCCCAACTGCCGAGAGAGACGCGTGTTACGCCTGCCCCATTCCTCCCCACCCATTTCTGTCTGTCGGGAACGACGACCACAGAGCAGCCAGAAAGCCCATATTTTGAGAGCGGGTGTGCGCCATGTCAGATGAAGAGAGGGTGGGCGTCGAGAGGACAGAACGGCGTCGGGTAGTGGGCCAGGTGCTGGATTTGGAGACTTTTACTGCTGTGAGGGTTGGGGGCCTTTTACGGATAAGAGCTGAAGATTTGTAAGGCTGTAGCAGAGAGTGAGTGTAAAGTCCGCCACCCTCTTTTACGCCCTCACCTCACAGGGTCGCACTAAGCACTGGCAGGGTCGCGGCTCTCAACAATGTTTGTTGTAGAGAAAGGAGATGAATTCCAAGCAAGCAACGATTTCTATGACGTTTTATTATTGCAAAGCATATTTACAGAATTCCTGTGCCAGGCATGTCGTTTGTAAAGCTAATATTCTGAATGCTTGTCTACAAGGATCGAGCCCCCCCCCCCCCCCCCCCTGGCTGGCCACTGTCTGCAAACGCAGTGGCCCACTCCGGGACGCAGCCTGATGACACTGGATGCAGACCTAGTCCCCTCTGCCCCGGATGCAGAGCAGGTGCTCTGGCCACTGTCTGCAGATCTAGCGCCTCCTGTCGTGGCTGAAGGATCATGAAACCAGGTGCTTTGACCACTGTCTGCAGACCTAGCGTTTCCTGTCTTAACTGCAGGATCATGAAACTGGGTGAACACCGGCTTCTCGCACCACTGCCTGAAGACCTGGTGGCACCTGTCCGGGCTGCAGCATCATGAAGCTGGGTGCAGCTGGTACTCTCGCACTGATTGCCCACTTGATGCCCCTGGCTTTAGTAGCCGGAGATGTGACGGAGCTCAGTGCAGTTGCTGTGGGCCTATCCCTGGCTGCAGCGCCCCTAAACTTGGTAGCGGCAGGTTCGATGGCGCTGGCTGCAGCCCCGGTGCCCTCGTCAGGCCCGCAGCAGGTTCCGCGGAGCCTGGCCTCTCTGCTCGGACTTTTGTGAGCTGAGAGAGGCACGGCATTTAAATAAATCCCTTTGGAAGCTCTGGCTTTTGTGGTGCCGCGGAGCTGGCCCGAGGCTAGGGAGGGGGTTACGTTTCTTGAGCCGTGAGAAAGGGGGCCGAACAATAAAGCCCACCAGCAGCCCTGCCTGTCAGTAACTTGCTTCAGCTTTTCCGGGTAGACGGAAACGCGCATCGGGACGGTGCACGAAGGGAGCTAGGCCGAGCTGTATTCGGGAATATGCATTCTGGTACTTGTAGTTCCTTATAACGTTGGTATAATAAAACCTCTCTACCCGAATGGCGTTAACTGTGTTACCCACAATTCAATGCGCAGAGTAAAACTATCTAGCGGAAGTGACGTTTGGTCGATTTTGGGACGGCTACCAGAGGCCGGAAGTCGTTTCGTTTTCGGCGGCGGCGGTGCGGAGCAGCAACAGAACATGGCGGAGTATCTTGCATCAATCTTCGGTACCGAGAAGGACAAGTAAGAACCCCAGAAAGAGTCACAGGCTTTGTAGAGGATGGGAGCTTGGTACCGGTACCTCCGGAGGCCTTTGGGTGGAGGGAACCTCGCAGGACAGAATCGGTCAAAGGAGAGTGGGCCTTACTGTGGAGCGAGAGGATTGGGGCAGTTTGTGAGGTGGCAGAATGGAGGCGCTGGTGGGGCAAGGGCGGTGGTGTTAACCATTTGAAAGCGAGAGGATGGAAACAGTTTAAACATTCATAGAAGGGCTATTAAATTGGCTAGTGACACCCTATTATGCGAGCAGGTGTTGGGAGCCCCTTAACTGGCGTCATATCCCATATCAAACGAGTGGACAGCAGAGTTTGCAGGCAATTACAACCTGTGAAAGATAATCGCGGGGCCTAAGACCGTGAGAGGATGGATGCGACTTGGCGGGCACATGGTCTAGGAGGAGAAGGTCTGATAGTGGCGATGGCACTTATGTTCTCTGTTTTGGCTGAGGAGAACTTTAATTTATCAGCATGTAAGGAGTGGTAGGATAACTTGCGTACAGGTAATATGTGGATACTAATGAGGCTGCAGTTCAGACAAACATCTGTTATGTACAGAGTCAACACTTCATGGAACAACACGTTTGGGTTCGTCTTAATTTGAAATTGTCATGTTTTACTCTGTTGGCTTTGGCCAGATAACTGCTCGTTTTGTTTAGTGTACTGCATTTCAAGTCCCCCTCCTCCTAAATATTCTGTTTTGGCGGTTTGGTTGAGTAGGGCCACTAGTATTTTGTGGTTGGAGACAAACTAAATTATGCGGCATGGTTGGCTAAATTATTCGGCAAGAAAAGACTACTGTGATAGTATAACTTCATTTTTTTCACACTTGTTAACCATGTCTGATCGCAGGTTCCTGTATCAAAATAAGGGAGTGAGTAGTATTAAAGATTGTCGCCTACACTGTCCAGGCTCATATGATTTATCAGTAGAGTGGACCCACTATTAATAATGCTTCTCTCCAAACCCCCCCCCCCCCCCCTTTTTAGGTCTCGGCTAGCGATGGCTGCGCTTGCGCAGTCTCGCTCGCGAGACATAACAAACATTTACAATGCAATGGTCTCGGCATTGTTAAAGTTTGAGCTATTGGCATTGCTCATGACATTATTTTTGTTTTTAAAACATCTGTCTCTGTCACCAAAATAAGTCTTTTTTTTGTGAGAGAGAGAGAGAGAGATGTTTTTAAACCAAAAATAATGTCATGAGCAATGCCAATAGCTCTAACTTTAACAATGCCGAGACCATTGCATTGTAAATGCTTGTTAAATATTGGGATCACCTCCACCCCTTTCCATGATTCTGGGACGGGGGATCCTTTAAGAAGAGCATTAAGCAGGGTGGTGAAATACCTGGCCCAATTTTGGGGATCGGCTCGGAACAAATCACCAGGGAGGCCGTCTGGTCTGGAAGCCTTGGATGAACTATTTTATTAATAGCAGCCAAAACTTCAGGTTCCACAAATGGATCATATGTCTCCAAAACGAAAGATGGCAAAGAAAAACCAGGAAAGTCACCTAGGCTATGAGCAACATCCCCAGAGTAGAGTTTTTTAAAGTGATCGAACAACTCCTGGTTCGTAATTTGATTGGGAATAGTATCGGAGTCCTGGCCTTTGGACTTCCTGAACAGTTTCCAAAAGGCATTTCCATCTTTGGCCAGACTGGCAGCCTTTAGATCTCCCCAGGCACACTTAGCTCCTAGTACTGCCTTTTTATAATCCTTTCTAGCGCTTTGCACCAGATGGCAATCGCGTTTTTTAACAGCTGCTATCCAGAGACACTTTTTTTGTCTGCACTCCGAGTTATACCATGAACCTGAAACTTTGGGGGGCTTGTTTGAGTTACTAAAAGAGGGTGGTACCAAGAAAAAAGAGCCTATCAACTCTACTGTGTCTAGGTAGATACTCCCGGTGTTAGGGGGCCCATCCACGACACTACATGCTATCTGTAGTTCCGTGGTTTTAGCCAGCAAGACCTCTTTTATAGCGTTCAGATTTTGGACGTCGCAGACGATTTTCGGCCATTTCAGGTACCTCCTACAATTAGATGGAACTACCTACTTTGAAGACATGATTCGACCAGTACCAGAATGAAAGGAGTCAGGAGACCAAGGATTCTTCATAGACAAACATAAGGAATTATGATCACTTTCAATAGTAGGAACTATAACCAGATCTACTAAATGTCTCCATAGTCTATGATCAATTAAAATATAATCAATTAGAGAGGGGCATGTTGCTCTATTAAAAGGTATGCCCCACCTGGCATCCTCAACCTCTGTCTCAAGCAAATCTTCTGAGGGCAAAGGTTCGAAGGTGCAGTTCATATCCCCTGCCACCATGATTAAAGAGTCAGCAGACAGGAGGTAAGTTCGTCACCCAAAGCTGTAACAAGTGGCGACTTTAGACCACCCTTCATACCTCTAACATAGACATTAAAAAGCTAGATGACAGGTCCACCTCTATCCCCTGTCAATGTTAACCGCATCAAATCCGGGGATATACACTCATGATGTTTTACCCTACAATTAAGGTTAATGCGAACCCAGACAATGAGACCCCCCGAAGGTCGCCCACGACCATTGGAAATTGCTGGTGAAAAAAAGCCAGTAAAGCCAGTTTTGTATATTGGCACTAGACTCCGGGTCTCCTGAAAAATACATATGTCGTGTTTTTCAATGTAATTATTCCAGTCTGGCAACAACAATTTGTTACGTAAACCCGCAATGTTCCATGAGATTATTTTGAAATTTAAAGTGGAGAGCGATAGGGTATCATCAACATGGACAAACATTTCACATGGTAAAAAATCACTCGATCCATCAACAATACTCTCACAGATATTGCGGGGTAGGACAATATTGTCTTGGGGTTGAACTAATGGAATAACAATATTAGAGTTCGTAGCTAAAGATACAGAGGTTAGTCAATCATTGTTGTCAAAAGTGGATTGACCCACTTTCAGCGAATCTAATTCAGAACCCCTCGATATTAATGGTTCGACAAAAGGAAAGCGCCTAAACTGGATGGGAGAAGAACCTGGAGAAGAGGTTCTAAATTCCAGTGCCAAGAGACCCTCGGCCAATGGGTGGCTGGCCAAGGTGAGTTCGATGGTATCAGTAAGTTTATCTTCAGATCTACACTTTGTGCCCTGACTATATCATTCCTTATTAGGGACCGGCAGCCCCTAACATGGCAAATCCAATGTGTAACCTTGTTTATGAGAGAACCTTCATCCTCTCCCACAAAAGCAGGGACACGAACCATGAACACAGTGGGCTGCTTGGGAACATTGGGGGTCTGGACCTTGCAAGAAGGAAAGAAAGAACAAGGCTCAGGAATGCTAATTGGTAGTTTGGCCAGTCTAGAAGGGTTTGACGAGCTAGAAATCAAACAAGGCTTCACAGTTGGATTAGAAAGGTAAGCCCTAGTACTGGCTGGCTGCTTTGTATCTTTCTTGACGTGAATAGATGGAGTGACAGGGGGGAGCTGATTGCCAGTATAATTTGAGAGTAAGAAATGGGATTGTGAAGATGGTAACAAGGAAGAAATGCCACCTAAACTAGGATGAAAAGAATTTGGGTTTGATTTTTTAACAATGGTCAGCAATTCTTGAATCAGTGACTTCATCTCACCTACTTCTTGCCTAAGGGAAGCAATAGTTTCCATGACATCAGGTGTTTCCCCTCCACCTACATCAGAGGGCTTCCCCACCATACCCCTGAGAGCCGAGGCTCGTAATTCTGGTTCCCTAGCTTGTTCAGACTCATCTGATGCATCGAGGGTATCAGCCAAAACCGCGTAGCGGTTTGCACAAACTACAACTAATGGTTCAAGAGGTATATGATTGATACCGGCTAAGGTAGTACTAGGGTCGGTAAAAGCTACCACAGGGGAGACCACATTTTCACATAAATTATTGTTACTAGATGCTAGGTGGCGAGATGGCAGTTTACAGAACATTTGTGGGATTGTCACAGAACGGGGTGGACTTTTACTCAAACACATGTCTGTATCTGCAGTGTTCAAAAGAGAAGAATTTTGGGCAGATTCAAGAATCACTTCGCAATCAGCAACCAGTGACTCAATACGATCCATTGTACCAGTAAAAAGTTGTTTCTTGGTAGTCTTCCTTGTCTTTTTCCTTTTTGCCGCACCACCGATAATGCTTGGGGCCCCACCAGTTGCATCTAGCGATTTCCTTTTTCCCATTATGAACAAAATGTCACGGAAAGGTTAGTGCAACACTTATTACTGAGAACATCGTCTGCCACAAAACTTAACAAGAGCTGAACTCTAGGGGTATGATGGCCCTCACGATCAACATTAAAGTACCTCTCTCTGCGATCATGTGAAGCTGGAGGTGATGGTCACAAAACACACTTGAAGGAGAAATGGCCCAGCCCAGCCTCAGACAGCACCTGACGGCCCGCCCTTTGCCCGGGCTTCGACCGGCGCGTCCGCGCGCGTCCACGAGGAGGGGATGGTAGTCAGTTAAATAGGGGCTGCAGCGCTGATTAGTGGGTCAGAACAGGTGTTGTAGCCCCAATGACTGCTGGGGCTTGGAGTCCAATTTCGCCTTCCTGCCCGCGGCGATGCGTTTCCCACGAAGCGGGAAGCGCGAGCAGTTGATGTAGGCGCTGCGGCGCTGGTTCGTGGGTCAGCACAGGTGTTGTAGCCCCAATGACTGCTGGGGCGTGGAGCCTAATTTCGCCTTCCTCCCCGCGGCGATGCGTTTCCCGCGAAGCGGGAAGCACAAGCAGTTGATGTAGGCGCTGCGGCACTGGTTCGTGGGTCAGCACAGGTGTTGTAGCCCCAATGACTGCTGGGGCTAGGAGTCCAATTTCGCCTTTCTCCCCGCGGCGATGCGTTTCCCGCGAAGTGGGAAGCGCGAGCAGTTGATGTAGGCGCTGCGGCACTGGTTCGTGGGTCAGCACAGGTGTTGTAGCCCCAATGACTGCTGGGGCTTGGAGTCCAATTTCGCCTTCCTCCCCGCAGCGATGGGTTTCCCGCGAAGCGGGAAGCGCGAGCAGTTGATGTAGGCGCTGCGGCGCTGGTTCGTGGGTCAGCACAGGTGTTGTAGCCCCAATGACTGCTGGGGCTTGGAGTCCAATTTCGCCTTCCTCCCCGCGGCGATGCGTTTCCCTAAATTCTTAAATAAACATTTCTTCGCAAACATGGAAAATAAAAATATTATGTCAATTAATTTTAATTTATTTTAAAAATGATTTGACATAATAAACATATTTTATATATTTACAAGCGTCAATACAAATGACAAAAATTACAATTCCCTCCTATTGTAAATAATTTAAAATGGTTTACCTTTTGTTGATAAAGAATTGAATCCAAACTGCCATAAATAAATCCCAAAAAGGAACTTAGAAGTCACCCAAAAAATAGAAAAATACAACTGTAAAAAATATAATTCCATGACAACATATCCGTAGACTCAAATCCATTAAAAACCAGAAAAATGTAATTAAAAAAATAAACGCTCCAGGAAAACACGAAAAATAAAGGAACTGTAAAACAATTTATCAGTTTAATAGTAACTAATATACAGTTCTTTTTTTTAAAAAAAAGCATGCTTCTCCCAACTGCAACTTCCAAATGACAAAAACCTCTAAAACCAACACAATCCCTCCCGCACAATTACACAATAAAATAATTAAAAAACACACATAAGCACACAAGTGTCACCATACTCTAAACATATTTATACATACAATACATACCCTAACACCTACCTATCAACAAACTAACCACATTCCGCAAACGCAAAACTACTAACTAAACTGCACTAAAAACACAAAATACAAACTATACATACACTATACACTACATAACTACCTTCACCCTACACCTAAATTAATCCTAAAAGTATTTAAATTAAACATACCTTAAATGATGCGACGCAGCTTCCAAGTGCGAGCTTCTGCCCTCAGAAATGTCCTAAAACAACACAGATAGCCTACAAAATACAACTTAGTTTAGAAATAATACAAATACTTTATTACATTAAAGTCAATGTACATTAGAAATGCAATACAAAGAAATGTTTAAAAAATAATTAATATTACTAATGTTCTTAATGTTTTTTCTTTACTGTTTAAAAATGTTAAAGTATAATACTAAGGGCGCAATCCCGATCTCGGTCAGATGTCCCTCCCACAGCCAACCGTAGCCTTACCTTCCGACCAACTTGTTTCCGGAGCCAGTCCATCTAAACGAGGAAGTACGATGCGCAAATGTGTGCATTTCCTGAGCGACAAGCACGCTCCGGATAGAGCAACATTTCCCATATGAGCCGACTCCGTCAACTCAGAATGAACCATTACCGTAGCAGTTTACGGCTGGGCAAGTACGATGCGTACTTCCTCTGCGCCGAGCAGGTCGCCACCTCCAGCACATCACAGCATCTGGAAGAGCAGTACATCAGGTCCGATTCGCTCCACAACATAAACACCGCGTACGAGACGAGCCATGTATCCGATTGCGCATGTTATTCCTGTACTGTACGCCTATGACCGATTTAACAACAGTAACAAACGCGTACATCGCAGACACCTACCACCCACTAAGACGTGACGATCCCGCGAATACCAAAACACACATAAGGTGTGGATGCTAACACCCCAGCACAGTCTACCCCAGAAGGTGTGGATGACCATCCCCCAGCACAGTCCACCCCAGATGGGGTGGATGCACATCCCCCGGCACAGTCCACCCCAGAAGGGGTGGAGGACCATCCCCCAGCACCGTCCACCCCAGAAGGGGTGGAGGCACATCCCCCAGCACAGTCCACCCCAGAAGGGGTGGATGACTATCCCCCAGCACAGTCCATCCTAGAAGGGATAGATGATCATCCCCCCAGCACAGTCCACCCCAGAAGGGGTAAAATGTAAATGTAAATTGATACTTGTATAGCGCACTACTCACCCGCAAGGGTCTCAAGGCGCTTGTACGAATACCGCTGTGGAACCCATCCTGGCTTTCCCTGTGAGGCATCCACTCCTGGGCACCCTCAAGGTGGAGGCCAGGCATCCTTAGCGTTGTGGGGGCCATTGTGGAGATTAAGCAAGCTATTGCCCAGAGTTGCAGAGTGGGACTCCATGATTGAAATGGCACCGAGGCGAGCAGTATCAGGTCCGTGGAATTTTTGAGCCCAAGACCCGCCGAGCGGGGAATTGAACCCTGATCCCAGGCTAGACCTCTGCATCAGGGTCTGCCGCTCTAATCATTGAGCCACATAGTCCACAGCACATCCCCAGCATAGTCCACCGCAGAAGGGGTGGATGACCATCCCCGCAGCACAGTCCATCCCAGATGGGGTGGATGACCATCCCCCAGCACAGTCCACCCCAGAAGGGGTGGATGCCCATCCCCCAGCACAGTCCACCCCAGAATGGGTGGATGACCATCCCCCAGCACAGTCCATCCCAGAAGGGGTGGATCGACATCCCCCAGCACAGTCCACCCCAGAAGGGGTGGATGCACATCTGCCAGCACAGTCCATGCCAGAAGGGGTGGATGCACATCCCCCCAGCACAGTCCACCCCAGAAGGGGTGGATGCACATCCACCAGCACAGTCCACCCCAGAAGGGGTGGATGACCATCCCAAACACAGTCCACCCCAGAAGAGGTGGATGCCCATCCCCCAGCACAGTCCACCCCAGAAGGGGTGGATGACCATCTCCCAGCACAGTCCACCCCAGAGGAGGTGAAGGGCAAACACTCCCACCTACTCCCATGTCAGGTTTGTGTATTGTGCACAGACATCTAGATTCAGTTACACATTATGCAAACACATGCTGTTACATCCAACACTCTAGTGAACAAAGGCTGAGTGTGGGGTACAAACCACCAGCATTGACAAGCACATAGGGTAGATGGGGCATCACCCCCCATCAGTGTGGTGCCCTAAAGATGAGCATGGGGTTCAAACCCCAAGCTTTGCCAAGCACATAGGGGAAATGGGGTATTACCCCCTCAGTGGTGATAGCAGGATCAAACACCCAGCATTGACAAGCACATGGGGGAGATGGGCTATCACACCCGTCAGTCTGGTGCCCAAAAGATGAGCATGGGGTTCAAACCCCCTTCTTTTGCAAGACCATAGGGGACATGGGCTGGAACACCCCCATCAGTGTAGTGACAAAAAGGTGAGTGTGGGGTTCAGACTCCCAGCATGTGCAGACAATCAGGTATAACTCTCTGAGGCCTAAAACCTCAAGCAATGTAGTGACAAAGTAGTGGTTGTGTGCCAAACGAACACATATCTGTTGAGGCAGACATAGTTGGGCCTTACAAAGAAAAACTTGCCATGTGGAGACAAGCATTGCCATCGTGGGCTAACACTGCCACCAATCTTTATTTTGACAATGGAAGAAGAGACCATCTAAATGCATAAACAAGCATTTGTTCACATATAGACACATATACAAATGAATTATGCAAGAAACTAAAGTGTAGACAAGATCCAATTCCACACTGTGGCAGCAATGGCAAATCAAGAGCATGATGAATGTCCAAATTAAAGATGTTGGACTCCAAGGGACAGTAGCTAAATAAACAAAACCATACATCGAATCACTGCTCACAAAGCCAGTAGAAATACGTGAGTCAAGATGTGCTAATACAACCAGCCAACCACACACTGCAGAACAAACACAACATGTGTGGGAGTAAGTGGCCCTAGGCTCCCCCCACATAATGGTGGTCTAAACTCCACTGAGACATATGCGTCATGAGTATAACCCAGATGCATCTCCACCATTGTGTCACAGACCATTGGCAATTTGCCATTGTTTGATGTGCAGATCAACAACAGTCACCTGTGGAACAATCTTGGTGGAACTCCAAACACAACATCAGGAGACTCACTCACCATCCCTGGTAACCTCAAGGCGACTACACTGTGGTGACAGTATCCTGTATGAACGCGTCTTGTCAGAACACCTTCCCTCACACATACCCAAACATCACTCACAGTGCATGTCCTGTACTGTAAGGACACAATGGAGCTAGGGGCCATGCCAAGAGACCAGTCGAAATATCACACACCTTGATCACATGCAGCAGCTAAGCCTCCATTGAATGGTGACATTGCACATGCACCCATGACAATCTCGGAGGTGGTGGTTGGATCCGTGTTTCACAAACACATAGCTAAACCCAACACTGTCCTGTAGCAAAGATACACCCAAGGAGACCTACAAATAAGACACGTTGACATCAGGTGACAGGGAAGGGAAGAATCTGCTGAGTGTGAGCAGTCAAACACACATACAAGTGGCAAATGCATGAAAACAGAAGAAAGATTAAAAAAACTTGCTAATGTTGGTAGCACAGATGTGAGTTGTGGAATCCTAATTATGTCTAATGTGAGTTTACACACAGCGCAGGCACTTATAGCAACCAAACCATGGTGGTCACCAGATTGACTCATTTTGTCCCATGCACCCACAGCACGGACACTCACAGTCAAATTGGCTGTCAAATCAATAGACAATTTAGCAAGACTCGCTGACAGGAACATCTGCAGGGACTACAGTCTTGGCAGAATAAGGGCTGTCGACACCAGAAATTCATGCCCACAGAACACATACCATGGGCTTAGGGAAGTTCACAGAGTAACACACTGCTAAGAGGTGATTTCAGTACTGTTAAAGTTCTGCTGTGTCAAGCTTGGTCTTTGCATGTGTCTGCCTTGTCAGAATGAGACTCCGACATTGACTAAACTATTACAACACACAGAATACTTTGGTCCAATTAACCAGTGTACAGGTGTGTTTCCCAATTTGGCTACACGTACTCAGAATCCATGTTTCCCAAGTGGCACCAAGTACACAGAGGACTTGTTCATCATCAATGTGCTAATATTCATGTACATTGGAGTGGTGCATACGATTAGAAACTGTGAAAATGAGTATAAATGTCAAGACCAACACATGTGCTAAAGTATACGCCAAAGATGGAAGAGATTGTGAAAAGAATGTCACACTCCTTGTCAAATACAATGTTGCTCGTGACAACAAGCCATTTGAGCCTACAACAACTCCACAACATACTGTACTAGGACACATATCACAGGACCTCAGGCAGTCCATGGCATCACTCTATCAGGATTAGGCCTAAAACAATGTTACAACAGCATTTTCAGTACAATAATCAGCAACATTATGTACACCCAAAATATTTGCCAAAATAACAAAAAATTGCTTTATTCAGCATTTGAATGTGCCATCACGATTCTCGCAAATAAACAAGGCCAATGGCTAGTCCATGTCAATGAGTCCTTCAGGGGCTATATAGGATGTGTTTTAATACATTGCCTGCACTTACATCACTAAGGGCAACTCCCCAAGGAGGGGCATCGTCTGGGGCAGGCCAGGCACCGCAGGAACAGGATTAGGGTGTATCAGGATGGGTTATGGGAGGATTTGTGGCAACTGGAGTGTCTGTAGCAACTGCAGTGGAAAAATTGGATTGAGGGGTTGCTGGAGCTACTGCAGTGGAAATGTTGGTCTGAGGGGGTGGAGGCTTCACTGCAGTGCCCATGTGAGATTGTGGGGGTGGGGGCTCCACTGCAGTACCCATGTCAGATTGTGTGGGATCTACTGCAGTGGACAGGTCAGATTGGGGGGCCAGGGCTTCTACTGCAGTGTCTGGAAGTGATTGAGTGTGTGGTGTTGTGGGAGTGAAAGTGGCTGTGGTAGGGGGTGAGGGCCTAATCATCTTGGGAATGGTGTAATGGAATGTAGGTGAACCGGGGATGGCTTTTGGTGTGTGAACTTTGGGATGGGTGGTCGTGGGTTGGGCAGAAATAGCTTTGGGGGTGAAGTGTGGGATGGTGGTGGGGTTTTGCCTTTGTTTGTCCTGGGGGATATACGGGTGTGGGCCTCAGTGTTCCTACTCTTAGGGGACGGTGTGCGGGTGGTGGGGGATCTCCTCTCTGTGCGTGGTGACTTCCTCTTCCCCATGCGAGTTGGAACTTATGTTTCAGTGTGAAGAGGCCTAAGTCACAGAGGAAGGCCTTCTGGGAAGGGGTGTTGCAGGAGAGTCAAGGGTAGGGCTTTTGGAGGGAGAGGTAGCTGAGAAATGCGCAGTGGTTGTGGATAGGTGTGTGTGTATTTTCCCCTATCCCCTGTGTGTGTGATGTCAGTCCCCTGAGTGTGCGTGCATGTTTATTTGGATTTTGTCTTAGCTTCCTGTGTGCTGCTTTTGTCTGTTGGTGTGTGTGCATGTGCCTGTGTGAGTGTGCTTTGCGCAGGTAGGTCAGTGTGGACTGTGGACGGGGTAGAGGTAGGAGGGGTGAGGGACTGTTGTAGGAAGGACACTGCTGCCGTCAGTGAGGAGGCCATGGACTGATTTGTCTGCTGTAGGGCAGACGTTTGTTGAAATGCCCTCTTTGCATGACACAAATTGGGTCAATAGACTGGTGTGTGCATGGAGGACATTCAGCATGGATGTTTGCCCCACATGCAACTGTTTCAGCAAGTCCACGGAATCCACACTCAGGGCAGCATGGGTGACAGATGCAGGGGGTGCGGTGCCTGGACGAAAGGAGACATGCTCCCTCACACAGGAGTGTCCATGGACCTTTGGAATGGGAGCAGCTGGGAGGGTGGAGGTGGTGGTGGTGGTGGGGACAGACTCTGTGGGTGCGGCCTCTGCTCTGGGAACACCCACTACCACAAGGTAGTCATCACTGGAGCTGGATGGTTCATCAGCTGATGTTGATGTGGTTGAGCGGACATCAGAGTCGCTCCCCTCACCCTCTGTGTCACTGGGTCCCTCATCTTCCTCCACAGTGGACCCCGTCTGGCTAGTTGCTTCCTCCTGGTCCGTGGAACTCTTTTCTCCAGTTGGCGTTGATGATGCTGTGAACAAGGAGGGAAAACAGATTCACATCAGTCATCTGCATATACTTGACACTAGATTTCAGTTCCCAACACATCACCGAGCAAGGCCTTGCATAATGTCAAAGCCACTATTCCTTTACCTCACACATATGTAGATAGGTCACCTGTCAGTCTGCCTGTGCATCATGGTTACCAAACACATGTTGGCAATGGACACATCTGTTAGATGTATCTCAATTTAAACTATGTACATGCCCAACAGGGCACTGTCTTGCTTGTTGTCTGATCTGTAATGCTCCTGAGTGTCAGGGCTTAACACAAACATGTCCCATCTCATGCAAGGGAGTCTGGAATTGGGCATGCAAATGGAATGGACAAATACCTACGTTTGCATGATGAACATACTCCCATCCACAGTAACGAATATGGGCTCATGTCGCAAACTCTGATGCAAAAAAGGTCTACATGCAGGACAACTGACAAGTACAAAACTGCATGTTAAACTTTTTCATGTGCCACACTACGCCATAGTACTGTCTGCCTAAACAGTCTGTACTGACTCTTGTTACCGGGCCAGAGAATCAAGATGTAACAGTCAGCACCAGGTCACACTCAAGTATACACTGTGCAAGTAACATCTGTAGTGCACAAGTATACATGTCCCATAAGTGCTACATAGGATTCAAACACTTTGACAAGCTCATGTTGTTTAGCTGAGACATTTGAGTATATGAAGTCTGATATCTCAATACAGGAGCATTTTGCATACTCCCAAAAACAAAGTAATACAGTATACACATATGTGTTTAAGCCACCAATATGCACAGTCAAGGGATGACACACACATGATTTGTCCTGTGTATCTGAGCCAATTGACATATATGAGATTTCTGTCCATATCCGATACATTGGCCACATGTGCCAGCAAAATTGCTCATCCTGTACACACTGACACAGAGTCAAACACATTAATCTTCATTTGCAATGGTTACAGTGTTACCTGATACACAAAAAATGGGATATGACAGTGTCCATGATGGCCTGAGTTGGCATACCAGTCCTAGTCCATGTGAAACATGGGATTAGTGGGAGTATGTGGCTGCTTACCATGCATTATTTAAGCAAATATGGTTCATTTGTCTGAGACACCAACATTGGTCTTACCTGATGCACGTGTGTGCAGTATTCATGTCACAAACCTGTGTTTACCCCGATCGTCTCATCATCCATTTAGGTATGTACCACACAGACTGCAGGTCCTATATCTGTCAAGTTGCTGACACATGTCAGACAAGCACATCACTCATGACGGTCATTTCTATGTACCTCTTGTACAAGGTGCTGTACACAGTGACCTTGGACTACAGCTAATACACAGGAGTCTAGTGACACATGTCACAGATGGAAAGGGACATACCTGGGCATCAGATGACAATGCGGTATCTTTACATTTTGCAGCACAAGTGTTGTCTCAGCAGACACAACAACTAGTGATAGTGTTACCAGGCTGAGGAAGTGCAACATGCATGTCAGACATAGTACAGCTAACTGGCTTGAACTCACCTCCTCCTTGCTGCTGTCTGGGCTTCAACTGCCCATCCAGGTCAGGGAAGACCACCGTTAGTATCCGGAGCATGTGGGGGTGAGGGTCCTTCGTCCACCCCTTTTGCGAGGAGGTGACAGCTTCAGCTGGACTCTAGCAATCCTCCTGGTCCAGCCACGGAGGTCCTGCCACCTCTTCTGGCAGTGGCAGATGCGGCGTTTGAAGACCCCCACAGATCTCACAGCCCGGACGATGGGCAACCAAATTTCCTGCTTCTGATGGATGTCGACCTGTAAGGATGACATAGTGACACACCATTACTAAACATGCAACATGTTTGTTCTTCACACACATGCACATATAGGTCATTGGTAGTAGGGCAGAAGATGTATTAAGGAAGTTCATGTACCAGCAGGGACAGTTGTCCTGTGTGTAAGCCTGCCTTCACAACATGAGTACAGTGCATGAGATGGAATAGCACAGGATTCACTTTTACTTCACAGTCTCTGTCCAGTACATGATCCTAAACACTGTGAGAATTACAATGACTATGTGTGCATGCATGTCCTTGGTGATCAGAATGCTAATGGTGCCTGTTAGGAAACATGGTGTACTGAGAAGTCAGTGCAATCAACACTCACCTGCTCTGCTGGTTTCCCATACAGCTTGCTGTGCTGTGGAAGGAGGCTGTCCAGCAGGGCCCAGCTTTCCTCCTCTGTGTATGCTGGGGCCCTCTCCACAGTACGTGCCATTGCAGACTACAGAGGATGCAGAGACAGCAGCAGTGGTAGGTTGTGAATTAGGCAAGTAGCATGTAGTGCAGGCAAGTGAAGTCTCTTGGTAACAGACAGCCTTATATCTGTGCTTCAGAGGTGGATTCTGTTCCATGGGTCCAAAGAGAAAGGTCAGAGACGTTCGTATTATCCAATCCATCACATTGCACACCTCGGACACGCCTACCGCGTCCTTCAAAATTGCTGCATCATGACACTATAGATTTGGGTACATTGTTGTTGTTGCCCAACCAAATTTGTGTGCACACGATTCGTACACGCTGCTAAAACACGACTGTCACCATGACAACCAATATCCAATGTATGCGTCTGGCTCGGTCTTGGAGTGTACACCGTCTCTTTTGAATAGTCACCGCGTCTGTCCCCATGATGACCAATATCCAATGCATTATGCGTCCGGCTTGGTCTTTCAGTTTACGCCACGTCTTTTGAATAGTAACCTGCATCTGTCCCCATGACGACCAATATCCAATGTATGCGTCCGGCTTAGTCTTGGAGTTTACGCCGCGTCTTTTGAATAGTCACCCACGTCTGT
Organism: Triturus cristatus; assembly: GCF_964204655.1. NCBI lineage: Eukaryota > Metazoa > Chordata > Amphibia > Caudata > Salamandridae > Triturus > Triturus cristatus. The sequence continues at coordinate 144,695,258 of NC_140584.1, forward strand.
CCCAATGATGACCATTATCCAATGTATGCATCCGGCTCGGTCTTGCAGTGTACGCCACGTCTTTTGAATAGTTAGCCGCGTCTGTCCCCATGCTGACCAATATCTAATGTATGCGTCCGGCTTGGTCTTGGAGTGTACGCCGCGGCTTTTAAATAGTCATCCGCGTCTGTTCCCATGACAACCAATATCCAATGTATGCGTCTGGCTTAATCCTGCAGTGTATGCCGCATCTTTTGAATAGTCACCCGCGTCTGTCCCACAGAAGGCCAATATCCGATATATGCGACCGGGTTGGTCTTGCAGTGTACGCCACGTCTTTTGAATGGTCACCCGCATCTATCACCATTACGGAAAACAGCCAAAAGATGCCATCCACAATATTTTGGCTGAGCCTCAGGTGCTCTACACCAATCAATAAGCCTGTCACACAGTATAGAAAACCACATTGCCTGCTTCATTACTTGTGTGGGTACATAGGTGCATGTTTCATATTGGACAGAGCTCTTTGTAGCACACACTCCCATATTGAGCCATGTTTCATGGGGACAAAATCCATTGTGTGTGATGCACATCACAACTGTGAGTGACAACTTTGCAGAACACCACCCTAGACCTGGACACAGTTCAAGGGGCACATTGTGTGATCACATGTCACATACACCCTGATTTACAGCTGAAATGGACTGTGTGTTACAAAGTGTTCCTGAGCTACTATTGTGGGGTTAATCCACAGTATTTGCATAATGTGCTATGCACATAATTCTTTTTGTATGTTTTAGATGTAAATCGTTTCAAAGATCCATCTGTGTTTGGCATGTGAGTTGCTGTTGTGTCTGTGTGTCACAGACATACATGTTTGCAATGCAAACAAATTTGGGAGCACATCATGTGTGTTTCATGGGTGTTATGGTACGTGTACGTCAGACGTTACATAATGACAGTGTCCATGTGGCATTACAAGATCCTGGTGTGTGGACCTTACAAACACCTATCATTTGGACAACACATCTATCCTCACTAGTCAGTGAGGTGTGTGTTTGGTATGTGACATTTGTTCAGATGTACTGTGACAGACCCCTTATATTATTCACAGCACATCATCGCACTTGTTGTTTAACCATCAGGAGCTAAAATGTTCAGCGAGGGGCACATAGCTGGCATATGTGTCCATGCTCAGCAGCACACACCTGACTTCATTGAGTCTTGCTATGATGTAGCATGTAATATTTTGCATGTTTATTGCTACATATGAAAGGGAAATTATTATCTTTCTTTGCTCACCAATGTACAGCAGGAGACCAGCTGTCCACAGACCTTTCCCAGACCTAGAAACCATGGCTGAATGTGACAGCATCGAACGTTACTGCTTCACGAGACCACTAATTGAGGATTTGGCAGAGCAGTTGTTACCACATTTGCAACCTGGACGGGCATATCCATCAGCCCTGATCCCCAAGGTGAAGGTGATGGCAGCCCTACATTTCTTTGCCACGGGAACCTTCCAGTACACTATGGCTAATACTAGTGGGATGTCCCAGACAATGTTTAGCCGCGTGCTTCTTGATGTTTTGGAGAGAATGTTGAATTTTCTGAACCGGTACATCAAATCCCAGCACCACGACATTTTGCTGACATCAAAAGTGACTTTTATGCTCTGGGAAGGATGCCACATGTCATTGGCTGCATAGATGGTACACATTGAGCACCAGGATACCTGTGGGGTGACAGCAGCGCTATACAAGAACCAGTACAATACAATACAATACAACATGTGGCTTTGGTGCCACCACAAGCAAATGAACAGACATACAGTAATTGTAAGCATTTTCACGCCATCAATGCCCTAGTGGTATGTCTGCCTGACATGACAATCTCGTATGTCTGTGCACGTTTTCCCAGATCCGCACACAACGCATACATCATGAGGAATAGTAGGATCCCACAGATGATGTAACAGCTGCAAAACCAGCGTGCCTGGCTTGTCGGTGTGTAATGTCTGTTTACCTTGTGTGCTTTTTGTATCTCAGATTTTGACCCTCTTTTCGGACCCATGATATGTTTGTTTGTTTGTATGTAGGTGACTCCAGATACCCCAACATGCCCTGGTTGCTGACACCACTCAGGAACCCTGTTAATGCTGCTGAGATACATTTTAATGAGGCACATGGGCGGACCAGGCGAGTGATAGAGCAGACATTTGGACTACTGAAAAGCAGATTCCACTGCCTGGACCGGACAGATGGGGCACTCCAATATGCACCAGAAAAGGTGTGTAAGATCATCATTGTGTGTTGCATTCTACACAATCTGGCAGTGAGGGAAGAGCTACCTCTCACCAAGGTGATGACAACCAGCAGTATCCAGCAGGGGAGGATCCAGCCCTGGGTCATGCTGCCAGTGATGATGAGGGTGAGGGGATGTTTGGACACTCATCAACAACTTTTTCTCATGATTGTGAGTATACAGTGAAGAGTTTTTCTTTGCCTGATATGTGTATGTAGTGCAATGTCTCTGCATACGTGTGGCTGCATGCTACTTGACATGATCCTGGCAGTTATGTGTCTGTTGAGTTAGAATGTTCACCATTACAGTGTTGACATGAGTCCTAGGTTGTTTTAACAAATCATGAGACTTGTGTATGGAATGTCTATTGGAGATGTATGCAGTTATTTTGGTATATCAAGACTGTTGTATGTCTGTCCTTCACAGGGTCCTTTTGCTGTCATCTGGTGACATGTGACCTCCAAAACACACAATGCTGTTACAGAGTGCAACTTTTCTTGGAAACCAGAAGCGGTGCCACGCACCCCAGTACTGACATTTCTGACCCTCTGGGTTACTCTGTGCTCATTGCCACCATGAGGTTACCTTGCATCTGTTGTGGAGGTGACATGTTGTGATTGTGTAATAAACCTGTGCTCCACATTGGGGTGTGCCTCGTCTGTATACATACATACAACATTCATTTGCATACTCTACTTGTGGCCTGATTGCCACTTTATCAGAATGAGTTTAGTGTATGTGCATTTCAGTGTCTTTTCAGTTCACAATAGTGGAGGCAATGAGTATGTATGCCATGGGGATTTTGTGTTGTGTTGACCTTGTAGTGTGTAGCTCTCATAAGTGTCACATCACCATGACTCAAAAGACTGTGTTTTAATTACTGTAGTTGTTTTCCTGCATAGTATTTGTTTAGCAGATCATCATCTCTATGTCACAAAACAAGTTTAATTCACAACAGAGGCAAGTATTGTGTGATTATGATTTAATTTAAATGCATGTGTGAAATAGTACACATAATTGATAGTGCTGTACAGTGTGATAGAAATCCAAAGTTCACAGAGGAGTTGTTAGTGTTAGTAGATGACATTTTCAGAGCCAAGTCCACAGTCATTTGTTTCATTGTTCCAACTTCGACCCTCCATCACATGTGGGAGAGTTCAGTGACAGTCAACAAGGTGAACGCTTTGCACACAATAGAGGATATCAGGAGCAGGTGTTCACTTCCTGGGGGGTATGCATGGCTATCTGTCTCTCACTTGCCCTTCTTCGGACGACCCCTCTTCCTCTGTTGAGGGGGACCCTCAGGTGCAGGCTGCTGCGGTGATGGGGACTCTCCGCCAGAGTCCTCATCCCTCCCTGTGGAAGTTGCAGATGTTGTGGCAACAGATGTAGTGGGCATACAGGGAGGTGTGGTCATGTTGTCAGCAATCTGGCAGAGGCATGTGAGTATGTCCCTGTGCACCGCTGTGAGGTCATCCATTTTATCCATTTTGGACTCCATCCTGGACATGTGGGTCTCTACCCTGGACATGTGGGAGTCCATCCTGGACATGTGGGAGTCCATTTTGAAATAACAGGCAGCCTGCTGATGTTGTATGTCCTTGGGGATCCCAGCTACCTGGCCGAAGTCTCTGGTGCATTCTCAGTATGCATTTTTTTTTTGTTTGCAGAGTTTTATATAGTGCGAACTTGACCCGAATCCAATCAGGTATCAGTGTGCTTTACATAGCACCAGTTAAGTTACATGAGGACACACATTCATTTTTTTTGTTAGACAAGGGGAGATTAAGTGATTTGCCCAGAATCACAGGATGTTTAGCGTCATTACCGAGACTCGAACCCAGTTCCCCCAGGTCCGAGGTCGAGCGCCCTAACCGTTTATGATGCGTCCTAACTGTGGGTCATCTTGCACAGCAGCACCATCTTCAGGACATGACCTCACCCCGCGCACCCTCACACCACCCCTACCCACACAAGCTGATCCTGCCGTTGCAGACAGAGACAACACTGAGCCTCCTTCATTGTTGACAGTGGTGTTGTTGCCCGCCAACTCCAGAGTGCCTTGTGTAGCTGTGCTGTCAGTATTTTCTTGCCTTGGTCTGTCTGTGTTGGTAGAGGTCATCTGGTTGTTCACAGATGAAGCAGAAGTGGTAGCAGGGGTGCTGAAGTTACAGCTGCTGGTGCTGCACGCTGATCCACACCGGAGAGGCAGGGTGTTCATTGTCGTCCGAAGAGGACTGTGTGACATCCACACTGGAGAGCTCAGGGTCACCAGAGTCTGGGGTAGGGATTCTTGTTCTGTTCCTACAGTGTCCACAGCAGGCCCTGTGGGTAGGAGAAACACATAATGTATGTTGTGGTTTTGCACACATCAATGGATCACACACATTACAGTTGCTATTGTACTTCATGATGAGTGTGTGTACATTACATTGTCCTCAATTGTCACAGACAGAGGCCTAAATTGGTTAAGAAAATTGTAATTACAACGTGAAGCGTTTTGATGAGCATGTAGAGCTTTGTGCATGAACAGCTCATGTATTGATTAATTGACTGACACAGGTGTGCTGTTTTTTTCAACATTTGTGCTTCAACAATGATATATGTGCACTTCCTCTTATGATGTGTTGCAAGATTTGTGCAAGTGTGCTGGCATTTGTGCATGTCTTTTTGAGTGACATTGGTGTGTCTAACAACATAGTCACAGTCTGGTATGTATGTGATCAATTGCGATATACTATTTTGTTATTTGTGTTCCTAGTTCTCATCTCATTGCACACATGCGATTGTGTTACCATAGCAAATGATGTTGCTGCTGAGCTTTGTACGTGATAACGTCATTTATCTGGTCAATGTCCTCCATGGAAAGATGAGTTAACCAAGGCTGCTTTCTTGCTTTTCCATGCCCATAACAGTGAGGTCCAGAGGTTTGTGTGTTTGTGTTATGCTGCTGTAAGTTGTACGCCGCCTCCAACCCAGTCCAGATTACTCCTTGTGTTGAAAGTGTCAATGACAGTAAAGGGAGTGTAGTGGCAAGGATGCTGATAACGCTGCATGATGAAGGAGTTGAAAGCAGCTCACAACAGCGCTTTGTGTAAATGACACCATGCAATAGTGTCAGCTATCTTTCTGTGGCCAACTCATTCACTGTCAGGAATCCCTTGTCAATGATGTATATTTAGCTTTGTGTGTGTGTATTGATGTGTGCTATGTCTGCATCTCACCACTTGTCCTGTACTCTACAAACCTTCACAACCAGCCCAGGGGGGCACCTCTGGGACAATACATGTCCAGACAGTGAGTGGAAATATACAGTTAAGATGGCTGAGAGTGTGAATTTGTGTGAGAGGGCCAGTGTCTAGGTGTGACTTGTGACCAATTCATACATCAGGCCCATGTGTCAGCCATCTTGCCAGGGCGTTTACTTTCACTGTGATGGACTGACTGATTGCAAGAGTGCTATTTGTTCTGGCTGAGAAGGTGTGTGTAGAGCAGGCCTTGATAGCAGTTGGAGTCATTGCAGAACTTGCTCCTCCGCCAGAGCCCAGATAATCCCCCATGAACCATGCTTCCATTACAGGGAGTCAAAGTTTACATCCAGGATGTCAGCCAGTGGTGTCCTGGTGTTTGTTTGAGCACAACTCCCAACAGTGTCTTGTACTCCCACAGCAGAGCCCAGTGTCAGCCATCTTGTCAGTATTTTTCCACTTCCTGTGAACTGAGCATAGTGGTAGTTGGGCTTGATGGGCCATGTGGGAGAAGGACTGTTGGCTGTGACTATGACTCACATCATGCTTTCAGCTACACCCACCTTCCCAGCCATCCCAACCTTCCTTCCAGTGAATCAGCTTTCCTGGGAGTGAATGTGTGCAAACAAGATGGCTGCTGCATGTGACTGGTATTTAGATCCCATTGCCTTGCTGTGAGTTAGTGCTACGTTTTGAAATATTTGTAAAGGATGAGCTTTCCTGTTACATTGCAGGTATGTTGTTAGTTTCAATCTGAATTTAAACACAGATCCCACCATGGATTAGTGTTCCTCACACGAGGGCCCAGTGGCAGGTATTTTGGAAGTAGATTTACTACCATCTAGCCAAACAAAGAGCTAACTCTGTGTTTTCAATGTGTCAGTGATCATATAATTATAAGACTGGGTGTGTCAGTGGCTGTTTCAGCGTGTGCCTGGTTGTGTCAGTGGTTGTATCGATGTGTGCATGAATGTATTACTCTCTCTATGGGAGTGTGGCTGCGTATGTCAGTAGCTGTATCAGAGTGTGCCTGCGTGTGTAAGCAGCTATATCAGTGTGTGCCAGTGTGTGTCAGTGTCTGTAAAAATGTGTGCCTGGGTGTGTTAATGTATCCAATAGTCTATGCTTGGTGTGTCAGTGGCTATATCAGTATGTGTATTGGTGTTTGGCAGGCTGGTTCAGTGTTTGGCTGAATGTCTAAGTGGCTGTATCAATATGTGACTAGGTGTGTCATTGGCTGTATGAGCATTCATCTGGGTGTGTCAGTTTCCTAATTGGAGTGTGGCTAGGTGTATCAGTAGCTGAATCAGTGTGTATCTGGGTATATCAGTGGCTCTATCTTGTGTCCCTGGGTGTGTCAGAGGCTGTATCGGTGTGAGCTTGGGTGTGTCACTGACTGTATCTGTGTGTGTGGCTGAGTGTGTCACTGACTGTAATGGTGTGTGTACATGAATGTGTCAGTCTCTGTATCAGAGTGTTGCTGGGTATGTCACTAGCTGTATCAGTGTGTGCCTGGGTGTGACAGTGTCTATCAATGTTTGTCTGGGTATGTCAGACTCTGTATCAGTGTGTGCCTGGGTGTGTCAGTGACTGTATCTGTATGTGTTCGGGTGTTTGAGAGGCTGAATCAATGTTTGGCTGGGTGTGTAAGTGACATATCCAGCCAGTCAGGGTCAGATCAATCAACCAACAACATACAGATCACACAAAAACAAGTACTGAACGCCATAAAAAAACAAAGGTCTCATGGGGCACCCGGACCAAACGGCTTGCCCAACGCCATATTTAAAAAAGACTTAGCATTTTGGTCTAACCACCTAGCAATTCTGTTTGCCTATATTTCAGATTCTCATACTATCCCAGACTCTTGGCGAGGAAGCATACTACACCCAATATTTAAATCAGGGGCTCGTTCAAATCCCTCAAATTACAGGCTAATAACCCTCATTGATGTTGAGGCAAAAATCTATGCCGCAATCTTGCTGAAAGACCTAGAGGATTGGGTAGACAGCATTAAATTGATTCCCAACACACAGACAGGCTTCCGAGCTGGAATGGGCACTTTAACAAACATATCTGCCATATTTTGGCCAACCAATCCATAGCCAACTCAAAAGTTCTGTACGCATGCTTCGTGGATCTCAAGGCAGCCTTTGATAAGGTCCCTAGACGAGGCTTGTGGGGAAAATGGAATCTTGGGGAGTCCCCACAAATCTACTGAACGCAATAATTAACCTATATTCAAAAACATGGGTTCAAATAAAAATGGGAGACGGTTGAACCTTAACAAACAAAATTACCACCACCAACAGTTTAAAACAGGGGTACATTCTAGCCCCCTGTCTATTTAATATATATACAGCCGACCTAGATAACAACTTACGTTCGACATTAGGGGACCCCCCAAAACTGGGGAATGCGAGAATAGCAAGTCTACAATATGCCGATGACATTGTGCTGCTATCTCAAACGCCCCATGGCCTCCAACGACTGATAAACAAACTAGTTTAATACATAGCTCCAAATCAACTACACATAAACTTTAAGAAAACAAAGGTTATGTGTTTTTCGAGCTCACACAAAAAAATGAAAAATCACTTGGACGATCAATAACGACTGCCTGGACCAGGAGGGAACATATAAATATCTGGGAGTAACTTTGGATGTCCACCTTAATTATAAGCAATATATAGAACAGCGGAAAATAAAAGTGAAACAGCTATCATTTGCATATAAAACCTTGCAAAAAAAATTCAGAGACTGTTCGACGACCCACCTATTAAAGGTTGTGGCAGCAAAAGTTTCATCCTCAATTACTTATGGATCAGAACTCCTAAACACAAAGGATGCAATAACTCGCCCAATCCAGTCTTTTCAAAAATCTATTTAAATTCCGGGTTACATCTCTCAACCCCGGATTAGATTAGAATTTGGGTTAAAAAAACAGATCATGTCAAGACAAGGAGCACTGGTAAAATACTATTCGAGAATGCGGGCAGCAGAGGAAGAGTCTCTGGCTCATTATTGTTGGTTGGAGGTTGAAAGACAATCCAGACTGAGCAATTCGGATTATCCATTCTTAAAGCAATCAATAGAAGCCTTTTAGTTAGAGGAAGCCTGGCACACAATACCTTCCTACCCAGAGTTTAAACAAATAGTCAACAAAATGACTAATCAAATATCTCAAGAAAAGGACAAAGCTTCATTGACGATGAAAATCAACGCATGGATTGTGTTGCCAACATACAAAATCTTAAAGCCTCAATCATATCTGTCGGAACATTTTGCAAATCGCATGAAGCAGCAACTGACCTTATTGAGACTGGGAGTTTATTCAACTAAAGATCTAATCCCAAAATGGAAACTGACCTGTCCCCCAATGACCTGCCGCCTTTGCAGACAAGGAGACGAATCACTACTCCACTTACTCTGTATTTGTCCGGCATTATTATCCAAACGGAAAGAACTTTTGCGGCCATTAATGATAAAAGAACAGATAAGAACTTGCATATCCGCTGTAATAAAATGTATAGGAGGTTCGACAGAACAATTGACATGTAAGACAATAACGTTTTTGAGTCTAGCTGCAAACGAACTTGAAAAGAGAGATAGAGAACTTGAATCGGCAAAGCATGTTAAGTGAAAAAGTGAAGATAACCAGCCCGAAGCCTGTATAAGAACAACAAATCTCATAGCCAGACTCACTATTACAAGACTGAAGAAACCAATTGCACTTTGTTTTAAAAAGTTTTTATCACAAATTTTATCGAGTATTTATCAATTAATCTGAATTTTGCTCATGACTTTTATGTGTTTTAACAGTTAATGCCGCTCTTTTATGATTTAAATTAAATCAAATAAAGTAATTCTACTACTTCTATAGGAATGTGAGTTCATCTATGCGTACTTGTATGGGTGTGTTTGTGACCCATAGGTTCAATTAGTAATATACATTATTATAACTTTACAAATAAATTCTATTAACACATTACAATACAAGTTAAACCAAACAATTAACAAATAGACATACCTTATTTAACTATTTACGAATTCAGAAACACACCCAAACCTGAACTTATGTTTAGCTACACTAGGACCTCACCCATGTACTTACAGTGTTGTTGTCTATTTACTTTACATCTCCAATTTTCATAAATGTGATACTCTGCTTGCATTGGACAAATGAGTTCTAGTATTGTTGTCATGGTGAGCTCAAGTGTAGGTTGTGAAATTTAGGAACGACAACATGGTTTCTAACCCTCCGTTGTGCAGAATATCCATGGGATGAAACATGACTTTTTGAGAGAAGCAAACTCTGACATTAAAGATATAATATTCAAGACACCAGGAGTACTTAAAGACAGAGTTGTGTGTTTGCTACGTTTGTGCAGTGTAACATCTGCGGAAAGTAGTTATCAAGAGTGACAGCCAAAAAGTATTCTTATAGTACAAGTTCTATGTGAAAGCAATTAACAACCATCCACAAAAGGACATACAATCACTTGATGCGGGAGAAGGCAAATGGAGGAGTACCATACTCATCATCTGTAGTAGTCTTGGGGGAACCTTCAAATATCCAACAAATAACACTAGCAGCTTACTGTAACAAGTTATCTGAGATGGCAATATCATTATACAATTTAAACAAAACAATTAACAAATAGACATAGCATAACTTACTTAACTATTTACAAATACACTTTTGTGCACAAGCATTTCAGATAGATGCAGGTATGTCTTTAGACCATCAGGATATACTGACCCAGTACTGCATGAGTAGAAAGAGATGCCACCTCCAAAAAAAGGAGAATAATGTTTGTAAACATTTCTTTAAGCCTTCAGGAAAGAAAAAGGTTAGTGCAAAGTGTGTCTAGTGCAATGTCTGCAGCATTCAGTTGTTGAGACAGACTGCGAAGAAGTATTCCCATGAGACAAATTCCACGTGGAAGTAAATCAGAACTATCCATCAATGCATGTACCATTTCATAATGCTGGAGAAGGCAGGTGCAGCAAAAGAACAATCCTTGTCTGCAGTAGCCTTAGGAGAATCATTGTCACTGGTTGTCATAACTGTTCCAGCCTTCTCTGATAATATATCTGAGATAGTAACTCACTGTTTGCAAATGCCTGATGCCCATGGCTCTAAAGAGGTCATCTGTGGCTGCATACCTGGATACAGTATAGAATCACTGATGTTCATTAATGTTTTGCTCCACATTAAACATTCATGTTTTTCACAGACTGAAGCCAGTTGCCCTCCTTTTCCCTTTTTAATAGCTTGTTTATTTTCTCCCTAAAATGTTTTTTGAAAAAAAAAAACTGTTAGTGCTGCAGGACCACTACTAGAATTTTATTTACAGGCCCTAGGCACACATAGTGCACTCTACTAGAGACCTACAGATACATTAAATATTCTAATTGTGGTTAAGTCAACCTAACCATGTTTAGCGGAGATGCACCTATACTTTACCACTATCTAGCAATGGTAAACTCCTCACAACCCTGAGGCAAACTGAGTGTCTCGCTATGTGACTGGGTGTCCAAGTGACTGTATGGGTGTTCAAATGGGTATGTAAGTGACTGTATAGATTGGTAACTGACTGTGTTAGTGGGTGTTTGGGTGTGTCACAGTGTGCAAATAGCACTTTTAGTAGTGGACACATAAGTACAGTGTGAGGCTGTGAATGGCTGAATAAATGTTTCATTCACTGAGTGGATGTGATAGTTACTGCCGCTAAAACGGCGATAATGGGCTTGATAATATGCTCTATGGAATTCCAATTGAAGTCCATGTTAGATGTGAAGGACATCTAACCTGAGCTTCAATTGGAATTCCATAGAGCATATTATCAAGCCCATTATCGCCGTTTTAGCGGCAGTGTTCTGCCGCTAAAGCGGCGATAATTTTATCGCCTGGCTTGATAATATGCCCCTGTGTGACTGTGTGAGTGGATGTGTAAATGATTCTGTCATTGGCTGGCTTGATGTGACAGTGGCTGTATGATTTTCTAAATAAGTATGTTTGTGGCTGTATAGATGGGTGACTGGCTATATAACTGGGTCTGTAAATGTATGTGTAAGTGACTGAAACTTAAAAGTGCATGCCTTATCTTTTAATCATACATTATCATGCCCATTGGGCTACCTAGGTCGTACCTTAAGGATGGCTTATGGGTAAAAAAAGGAGAGGTTAAACATTGGCAAGGGGCATTAAATGCAAGTCGCCTGGCATGAGAACTACACACACATGCTCTGCAGTAGCAGTCCCGATACACGTTTAAAGGGCTACTTGTCTGGATGGGTGATTAAGAATGTCTAGTACTTGAGTACATATCTGAGTGACTGCATCATATCCTCTGTGGGTGTGTCACTATATGACTGGCTCTCTAATAACTATGGGTCTGTAAATGTATATATAAGTGGCTTTATGGATAGCTTACAGGCTGTCTTAGCAAGTGTTGGGGTATGTAACTCTGTTTGCAACTGGCTCTGTTACTGCTGGATAGATAAGGGGTATGTGGGTGTGTGAGTGAATATGTAAGTGCCTCTGTCGCTGCCTGACTGGGTGTGTTAATGGCTCTATGCTTTTGTACATAGGTATGTGAGTCACAGTATGAGTGGGAGACTGGATGCATAACTGGGCATATGGGTCTCTAAGTGTGCATATAACTCACTGAAACTTAAAAGTACATGTCTTATATTTTAAGCACATAGCATCCTGCCCAATAGCCTACCTTAGGGGTGACGTATATGTAGTATCAGGGGAGTTTAAAAGGTTTGGCAAGGAGTTTTAAATGCCAAGTTAACATGGCAATCAAACTGCACACACAGGCTCTGCAGTAGCGGCCTGATACATGTTTAAAGGGCTACTTGTCTGGATGGATGACTACGAGTGTCAGTATTTGAGTACATATCTAAATAAGTGCAGTAGCCCCTCTGTGAGTGTGTCACTGGTTATGTAAGTAACAATGTCAGCATGTGACTGGCTCCCCTAGTAACTCTATGGGTCTGTAAATTTGTATCTAAGTGGCTATATGACCATAGCGGTACCACCAAATGTAATTATGGAGGAAAGAATATATCCAAAAGTAATACCATTACTATAACTATTGACCTTGAGATCTGGCACTCCTCAGAATTCTTTGGTCAATGTCCTTTTAACCCATCTTAATTTAGGCTTCACATGTTTGCAAGGTACAACCAAAGGAAGTCCCATACCAAGTGCTACATCATCCGTACCATTATGGACATTTGAATAAGTCCCATTAGATAAAAAGAAAAACCCTGGGTGTGCTTACACCTGTCTATCATAATCTACTGTAGAATAACTGGAATTCCTTCCAAAGGTGTTCTTTGTATTTACCAAAGAGTACGTGCCCTTACACAGTACTATCCCTGAAAATTGACATACAATATAGTGCCAGTAAATTGATGATTGGACAACAAGCAGGGTAATAACCAGCTTCTCGGGTAACCGTCAATTCCCTATACTGGTAACCCACCAGAGTTACATTCTGTTTTTCCATATAGAAGTTGTCGCAATGAGTGTTGTTGTCACATCTCGGATAACCCATGCCTAGGGGCTTTCTATGATATAGACAAGGACCTGGATAGCGAGAGTGCGATATTAAGCTAGCAGTGAATGATCCCTCCTGGGTTTAGGGAGCGGAGTGATTTATGCTTGTGTTGTGGAGGGGGGAGTGTGGGCGTCTCGAAGGCCTCCATGTATAATTTATGCAGTTGTGGGGTCAGTTGTTGTATATAAGTCGCATAAAACTCCACAGGTAACCCATCTAGCTCCGGAGTTTTATTCTTGGGGAGGCCCCTAATTGCCACTTTTATTTCCATTATTGTTATAGGGGCAGCTAACATTCTTCTGTTCTCGTCAGATACCTGCGGCAACTCTATGGAGTCCAGGAATGCGGTAATCTCCGAGTGATCAATCTGTGGTTGGGCAGTGTATAATTTTTTATAATATTCATGAAAGGCTACATTAATGACCTTTGTGTAACAACTTCAGTATGTTGGATGCCCAAATCGCAGTTATGGAAGTGGGGGGGTGGCCTTCCTCAGGATCTGCGCTAATAGGGTACCTGGGCTATCTGATTCTGCGTGTGTTTTATGTAGATGTGTACGGTGATCAATGATACCTAATTGATCGAGCAATTCCGCATATTTAATGCGTGCCTCCTGGAGATACGGTTTAGCCGAGGGGTCCCAAGATGCCCTGCTTTCGAGTGTGTGGAGTCTATCCTCAGTGTCGTGCAAGTCTCGGTGGATCTGTTGCCAAACTTCAGTGGAATTGCTAATAGCTGTACCTCTGATTACCACTTTAAACGTTTTAAACGGATGAACTGCCAGCGTTTTCATCAAAATTATGGGTTATGGACGATTCTAGTGTTGCATGATAGACACCATCCTCTAAATGAATAGGGTTAAAGCGCCATGTAGGTACCTGTGTTGGGACCCAACTCCAGGAAAGTGTGATCTCTAATGCATTATGGTCGGATATTCTTTTGCCCACAAAGGCCGCTCGGGTAGTCTGGGTAACAAGCGATAAACTACAGAAGATATAATCAATCCGTGTGTGAAGGTCATGGGTGGGCGAGTAAAATGAGTACTCTCTCATACCCTCGTTATGTTTGAACCAAATATTTGCCAGATTCCACCCCTGCACCCAATTAAGCAATGTTTTCAAGTAGCGTAGCTTACGTGCCCCAGCCAGAGGGGGGTGGGATCTATCAAAGGTTATATCCACCACCGCATTCAAGTTTCCTCCGAGTACCCACACGACATCAGACCAGTCGTCCAATGCAGCATTAACCTGGGCATAGAATATTTTGTGATTGGAATTAGGTACATACAGGCTACCCAGAACTATTGGACTCCCATCTATATTACCCCCGAAGTAAAACCAATCTACCCTCTTTATCTATACATTGGTCCTGCACTTCGAATGGGACCCCAGATCTCAACAACATAGCGGTCCCACGGACGAAAGCAGAGTAGGTCGTGGCATCCAGTTGCCCACTCCATTTACATTGTAATTTAGTGGCCTCCTGACCAGTGAGATGTGTCTCCAACAGGAAAGCTATCTGTGCCTTCCGCCAGATCAATTGGGCGTGTACTTTATGATGTTTATGGGGTGAACCCATCCCCCTGATGTTCCATGTGATGCAAGTGTATGATTGTGTCTTACACGGGTTAGCCATTAGTGTATATCAAATTAGGACAATGAAAAAAAAGGGCAAATGCTAGGGGAATCAGCCCATCAGAACCCTGTCCAAACACCCCAATACATGGTCCAACTACTAAACTATGTTCGACCAAACTATAAGAACAACACACTGAAAGATAGGAACATTGAACATTTGCTATTGCAATGTGGGACATGGCTAAAAAAGTACTTTGGGAGCAGTTAGCACTCCGCTGTGTTCATCTCACCCAAGCCAATTAGGGAGGGGGTTCCGCCTCTCCCCGGCCCCGGGGCCCCCATCATGGCACCACACAATAGTATTACAGTTGCAACAAGAGCAGGAGAAGCACCCAGCACCGGCACCCGCCTCAATCTGGGGAGGTTCCCATGCATGAACCTGATACGAATGGAGTATATAAGTGTCCACGGAATTATCCTACCTTCACAGTGAGGGAACCCCACATCATACCACCTGGTGGTATCACAGTCACTTACCAAGTGCAACCACAGAAGTCCGCAACATCACGTTGAATCGGCACAGTCCAAAGGGATCAGTCAGCGGTGCTGTTAATTGCGAAGCGTATTCTCTGTGTGTGAGGACAGTGACAAGAATAGGGGTGGACTACGTTCCAGCTCCGATTGAGCCCCATCTCCCGTGGATGATTTGCCAACTGTGATTGTCCTTGAGTCTCTGAAAGTGGCAGCGGAGAGGACAGCCCTCCTCTGTTCATCCAGGACTTGTGCCGGCGCCAGAGACACCTCCTCCTCGTATCGCTTAGGTTTGCAATGTCGAAGCTGTGATTGTTGGGACTCTTCTGAATGTCGGTGTGACGAGCCGATGAGCAAATCAGGGAAGGTGGGTTCGACCCATTCCCACGCCTCCGTTGGGGTGTCGAAGAAATGACTTTTTTGGTCTTGTATTATTTTGAGTTTAACTGGATACAAGAGTGCATACTTAACATTAATGGCCTGTAAGTGTCTTTTAATCCACTGATATTGCGCTCTCTGCTTTTGTATGTGGAGAGTATAATCAGGAAACAGGGAGATACGAGCATTGTCTTTCATGATCGGAGTTGTCTCTCTGGCAGACTGTAGTATCTCATCGCCGCCCTATAATTGAGCACCCGAGCTACCACAGGGTGGGGCCGCATGCCCGGCACCTGATGGCACGCAGGAACCTTGTGTGCTCTTTCCATCCAAAAGATATCAGACAAGCGTCCCGGTGGTACAATGGATTTGAGCCAAGTCCCTATGTATAGCATAGCGTTTTGGCCCTCCACATTCCCTGGTAATCCAATAATGCGCACATTATTGTGACGTGATCTGCCCTCTGCATCTTCAACCCTCTCCTGGTGTTGCATTATCTGGTGTTGCATCTGCTCCAGTGCAGTTAAGTGTTCTTTCTGTTTAGGTAGAATGTGCCACACTGCCGCCCTGTTGGCAGTGACCTTTTTAGCTAGCTTCCTGTGATCATCACGGATGAGAGAGATGTCCACGGTCAGTGCTCCCAGTTGTTGTTCCATCAGCACCCGAGATTGGTGAATTTCCCGAAGGATTAGGTCCAATTTATCTGGGTGGGCGTCCGCCGCTGTGGGCGGTACCATTTCCGTGGAAGTGGCAGTTGAGGAAGTGCTATGATCCACCATGTCCTGATTTTTGCCCTTCGTTCGCCCCATCTCGTCTTGAGTGACAAGGCGGGGTCAATGATATAATTGCGAGGTAAGGATCTCCAGGTAGTGATAGTCTGCGCAACTGTGAGGTCATGAATGCACTTGTTTGCTTTTGAGTAGATAGTACTCAGAATCCTCTAGAGTGAGAGTTATAAATATGGGTGTCCAACGTATGAACCCTTCGGGAGTGTCAGGCACACTGTTGGAGGCAGCCACCCAGAACAGGTGATGGTATGGCCAGGTAAGTGCAGTGTCAGATCTCTCTAGTCAAGCTCCAAGAGTACACTGCAGTGTAACACAGACCACCCTCGGCCATGACCCACCACCGCCACGTACGTCAGTAGGTTACTGGTGGAGTGCCAGTTAGGAGAGAGGTTGCTGATCAGACATCAGTGCTTGACTGTGATCGCATAGAATTTAACAATCCCAGAGAAGTGCCAGCGCCCCGGATAGTTCCAGTGCCAAACAAACATCACGCCGCACAGTGTCCATCCTGCCGCACACCCACCGGTCAGCCCAGGTCCAAATCGTCGCTCACTAGGGGTATGTCTATCAGCTAATATCCGGGCGAGAGTGTGTCTGGCATTGAACAGATCAGGAATTGCCACAGTACCAGGATCCTCAAACGTGCACACCACAGCAGGCTCCAGCACGTCCATCAACCACAGTGCATACTAGGAGGACCTTTCTGAGTCCGCCGGTCTAATCTTCCATGTAATGCTCGTTCTCCCCATGGCAGGGTGAATCCAGACTATCTACAGGAGGAGCCCCACCTACCACATATCCTGGTATGCCCCCGCAGCAGCAGTACTCACAGAATTCAGCCACTCTGAATAATTGTTCGGTGCCTTCACGGGCCGCAGGCAGGGAGTGAGATGAGTTCTGGGAGGGGGGCCCAGCTGTTGAGGCCACGGGGCTAGCCACACCCACATCATTGTCCCCAGGCCGGGTCGTCAGGGCAGAGCAGCATGCAGCCACTGGCAGTCAAGGTCATGAAGGTGGGCTGCCTTCTGGTCCAGGGCAGCAACACCGCACGGCCTCCCTCAGTTGGACTCTCAGGGGGGTTGCTGCCTGCCAGATCACGGCCCACCATGTGGTCCAGGGCACCCCTCTGTGAATTATAGACGGGCGGGTGGGGAGACAGTCCCCATTCCTCCGTTGCGAGATCATTGGGGGTAGCCACTGGTCGATGCAAATACCTTTGCCACACAATACAGCCGACTACGCACTAGCGGAAAAGGACAGGAGCCGCCATCTTGCTCCGTATCATGCCGCTGCGCACCTCCGTCGTGTCGAGTCCCTCCCGGCTATTTGCAGGCCTCCAGCTTGCAATATAGTGGCAGTGGCTCCACCGCTCCCCCAGCACTCTGAGGGGAAATGGGTGCTGTCCGGTGCCAGGTGTAAGGCACCGCTAGGAACCCCTGGCCGGGAGCCCAGCGATCAAGCAGCCGCCATGTATAGCAGTTAGCCACAACCCCCTCCATGTAAAGGTACACTTTGATCACTTTCCAAAACCCATGATATCCAACACAACATGATTAACAGCAAAATCACAAGTTAACTTTTGTTTACGGGTCCACATTGCATTGTGCTGGGCAACAAGAATCACTGGCTGCTATTCCTCAGCAACCATCCTACCAAAGGGATGCATAACGAATAATAAAACGGAGGCAAAATACAAGGAAATATGCAAGTTCCTAGTGTCCGTCAGAGCATCACTGGTACAGGGTCCTATTGTCCAGCAAAACATTGGTGCTCTTGAGCACCAGAGGTGGAGCTTGCGCTGTCCTAAGCTCGTATCCCACGTTGATCACGGTGGTATACCTTCACGGTGTACTTCAATCTGCCCTATCTAATGTTCAAACAACTAACTAAAGGAAGCAGAAATTCTTCACCAAACTCAATGGATCTCCGTTGATACTATAACTCAGTATAACCTATCTTACTCAGTCCATCTCTAATCTTTTTTCTCTTTGGATGCACTTTCCCTCAGCTGAGGGTACAAATTATACCTTGTAGCTCCGGGTACAGAATGGTCAACAAATAAGGGCTCCTGGATAGCTAGTATCTCTGGAATAATAGCTGCATTCAGCACAATTTCATTCTCCTTATCCGTTTTCATCAAACTCAGTTGGGCATGGCTGAAAGGGACAAACCAAGGCACTGTCTCACACTCGGAGTCCCCGAAGCCGTCCTTTGCCAACTGGTCATAAGGTAAAGGTAGAGGGACCCTGCGCAATGAGTCACATGGATCCAGTTCTTATGATGATAAAAGGACCTGCTTCGGCCCCTTCCAGTGCAGCTCCAAAGTCTTCTTCAGCAGAAAATTCTTAATCAGTACAAAATCTCCAGTCTGAATATCTTGGCTGGGTCCCTCTGGCGTGGAAGGCAGGGAATCCCGGAACTGTTGGTGAATAGAACATAAACTGTTTGTTTACTGGCCAAGATAATCCAACAACAGAGGGTACTCAATATCGGAGAACCGACGAGGTCGCGGGACCCCCCAGACATTCACTGGCTGTCCAAACACTACCTCATACGGCGACAATCCTGTCCTAAAATTAGCCGTAGCTCTTCTTGACAAAAGTGCTAATGGTGAAGCATCTGGCCACTGTAACCCTGAATTTTTGCCAGTTTGAGATTGAGATTACCATTGTACTTCTCAACCAAACCTGCTGACTGCATATGATGGCAGCATGGAACTTTTGCTTTATGTGTAAACCATCACAAATCAATTGGATCACTTTTGCATTAAAATGACTTCCGTTATCACTCCAAATCAATCTGGGCAAGCTGAAACGTGGAAAGCACTCCTTCAGGAGTGCCTTTGCAGTCATAATGGCTGTATTGTCTTTAGTGGGATAAGCCTCAACCCTTTTACTAAATGCACAGAGAACCACCAAAATATACTTCAAATTATTGCATGTCTCTAGTTTGATATAATCCATTTGAAGGACCTCAAAAGGGAAAGTGGGGGGTGCAAAATTACCAGGCAGTGTGGGGGTACCCTTTCCAAGATTATGCATCATGCATACCATGCAATACTTCGCCAATTGTGCAGCTGTCTTAGTGATATTGTCATTCTGCCACACGGAGTCCAACAACTTACAGATGCCCTTAGCGCCAATATGGGCTGGACCATGGGCCATCGTGACCACAATGAAAACCTATGTGTGAGAAGTTGGCCTGATATATGCTGTCCACTAGTTCTAGTGGGCACCTTGTATCAGTCCAAACAACCCCTTATGTTGATTGGTTAAAGACAACCTTTATTTAAAGCTATCCTAGTGGTAGCTATGGAGAGCAGCCTTCAGGCTAAGTCTTGAAGGAATGTAAAGCAGCTTGTTTTACCTGTCTATAATCTCTTGAATGACCAAATGAAGGGACAACCACACAAGGTATATATTTAAAATATATGTATTTAAGGTAAAACATACCCCTCTAGATCCGTTATGAGACAGGAGTTCGAAGTACCTAAGTTACAAGTTAGTTATCAACAATATTAGCACAAATACACGTTTGGGCCCTAGGAGCGTACCAAACCATATACGAAAAAAGTGGTATAAGAACCACGGCCTAGAGCCTGTAGAATCGCTGGGACCCCAAGGAACCACCCAAGGTAGTGACACAGGGGACCCACGGGGGCCGTGTGCAGTGTGTAAACACAACCGTGGGTTCCCATTAGCTTCTATGGGCAATGTCGCGGTTGGAAATATAAAGATTAGGGACACTTAGAATCGAGTCAGGACCAAACCCTTTTGGACTTAGGAAGGTCTAGGGATAGCACCCATTGGAGTACTGGAGTACTTGTGTTACCTCTCCCAGAGAAGCCGGGTGCATAGGTGTCTTTCGGTGTCGGATCGCGTCGTCGATTTCAATGGAAGCTGGCGAAGAAGTGCTGCTGCCGTGAAGAGGAGAAGTGTCCGAAGCGATACAACCCTGGATTTAGGATGGAAGGAACCTGAAAGCAGAGGGGACAGAGTCTGGGTCACTTACCAGTGACCGAGGGCACGATGGACCAATGCCCACAGATGTTGGGTGCTTCAGGTGAGTTGACGGGTGTCTTGACACTTCAGCCACGAGGTCCAGGAGGCACCGATGACAACCAGGAGCTGGATTCGAGCTGTCCCATAAAGTTTGTCGAATGCTGCAGTGTCGGTGACCAGATTGGACCCAACAAGCCTTGGCAACAGCAAGTCACTTGGAATCAAAGAAAGGATGGTGGTGCAGACCAGCAAGGTCTGGGGGACTCACCCAGCAAGGGTAAGTCAGGGAATGTCTGGAGCAACCAGGAAAGCCCAACCCGAAGAGGAGTTACCTTCGTGGGGACCTACTAGCCAACGGGCTAGTGATCGTGAAGGAGCCTCAAGTGGGCGCACTGGACACTGGCCCACGGGTCACTCGTGGACTGGAGGCCAGAAATCTTCGATGCAGGAGGTGCTCAAGGCTGGGGCTACTCGGAGCCCAAAGCACAACTTCAAGGAAGACCAGGAAGATAATGGATCAGCAAAAGATCACGGTGTCCAGGGGTCATGGTTCCACGTCACCCACGATAACCACGTGCCTCAGCTTTGCTGTGGATTCAGAGTAGCCTCTGGGAAGTCTGGAAATCTACCTCTGGGGATGCAGAGAATTTGGTGTCTGGTGGGAGCTTCAGAATTGCAGACCAGACAGTTGCTTCTTTGGTTAAACATAGTAGGTCGCACACTGCTCGTCATACCAGCAAATAGCCCCATAGAACTCTGGATAATGTAGTGGCAACGGTGAGTACGCCTATGCCACGAGTATGTCACTATAATGCCATCCCTGGACACGTGTTTCGAGGTAATTGCCTCTCGTCAGCAGGGAGCAGGTAGGTATGTGGGGTGCCAAGTAGACTGCCAAAATATTAAAGGTAAAGTACCTCTCACGGCGCGCAGGTGCGGGACCAAGGCTCGTCAGCCCAAATCGCTCGAGGGAGCTTAAATACATAAACATAGTAGGTCGCACACTGCTCGTCATACCAGCAAATAGCCCCATAGAACTCTGGATAATGTAGTGGCAACGGTGAGTACGCCTATGCCACGAGTATGTCACTATAATGCCATCCCTGGACACGTGTTTCGAGGTAATTGCCTCTCGTCAGCAGGGAGCAGGTAGGTATGTGGGGTGCCAAGTAGACTGCCAAAATATTAAAGGTAAAGTACCTCTCATGGCGCGCAGGTGCGGAACCAAGGTTTGTCAGCCCAAATCGCTCGAGGGAGCTTAAATACATAAACATAGTAGGTCGCACACTGCTCGTCATACCAGCAAATAGCCCCATAGAACTCTGGATAATATAGTGGCAACGGTGAGTACGCCTATGCCACGAGTATGTCACTATAATGCAATCCCTGGACACGTGTTTCGAGGTAATTGCCTCTCGTCAGCAGGGAGCAGGTAGGTATGAGGGGTGCCAAGTAGACTGCCAAAATATTAAAGGTAAAGTACCTCTCATGGCGCGCAGGTGCGGAACCAAGGTTTGTCAGCCCAAATCGCTCGAGGGAGCTTAAATACATAAACATAGTAGGTCGCACACTGCTCGTCATACCAGCAAATAGCCCCATAGAACTCTGGATAATATAGTGGCAACGGTGAGTACGCCTATGCCACGAGTATGTCACTATAATGCCATCCCTGGACACGTGTTTCGAGGTAATTGCCTCTCATCAGCAGGGAGCAGGTAGGTATGTGGGGTGCCAAGTAGACTGCCAAAATATTAAAGGTAAAGTACCTCTCACGGCGCGCAGGTGCGGAACCAAGGCTCGTCAGCCCAAATCGCTCGAGGGAGCTTAAATACATAAACATAGTAGGTCGCACACTGCTCGTCATACCAGCAAATAGCCCCATAGAACTCTGGATAATGTAGTGGCAACGGTGAGTACGCCTATGCCACGAGTATGTCACTATAATGCCATCCCTGGACACGTGTTTCGAGGTAATTGCCTCTCGTCAGCAGGGAGCAGGTAGGTATGTGGGGTGCCAAGTAGACTGCCAAAATATTAAAGGTAAAGTACCTCTCACGGCGCGCAGGTGCGGAACCATGGCAAGTCAGCCCAAATCGCTCGAGGGAGCTTAAATACATAAACATAGTAGGTAGCACACTGCTCGTCATACCAGCAAATAGCCCCATAGAACTCTGGATAATGTGGTGGCAACGGTGAGTACGCCTATGCCACGAGTATGTCACTATAATGCCATCCCTGGACACGTGTTAGGAGGTAATTGCCTCTCGTCAGCAGGGAGCAGGTAGGTATGTGGGGTGCCAAGTAGACTGCCAAAATATTAAAGGTAAAGTACCTCTCACGGCGCGCAGGTGCAGAACCAAGGCTCGTCAGCCCAAATCGCTCGAGGGAGCTTAAATACATAAACATAGTAGGTCGCACACTGCTCGTCATACCAGCAAATAGCCCCATAGAACTCTGGATAATATGGTGGCAACGGTGAGTACGCCTATGCCACGAGTATGTCACTATAATGCCATCCCTGGACACGTGTTTCGAGGTAATTGCCTCTCGTCAGCAGGGAGCAGGTAGGTATGTGGGTTGCCAAGTAGACTGCCAAAATATTAAAGGTAAAGTACCTCTCACAGCGCGCAGGTGCGGAACCAAGGCTCGTCAGCCCAAATCGCTTGAGGGAGCTTAAATACAAAAACATAGTAGGTCGCACACTGTCGTCATACCAGCAAATAGCCCCATAGAACTCTGGATAATGTAGTGGCAACGGTGAGTACGCCTATGCCACGAGTATGTCACTGTAATGCCATCCCGGGACACGTGTTTCGAGGTAATTGCCTCTCATTAGCAGGGAGCAGGTAAGTATGTGGGGTGCCAAGTAGACTGCCAAAATATTAAAGGTAAAGTACCTCTCACGGTGCGCAGGTGCGGAACCAAGGCTCGTCAGCCCAAATCGCTCGAGGGAGCTTAAATACATAAACATAGTAGGTCGCACACTGCTCGTCATACCAGCAAATAGCCCCATAGAACTCTGGATAATGTGGTGGCAATGGTGAGTACGCCTATGCCACGAGTATGTCACTATAATGCCATCCCTGGACACGTGTTTCGAGGTAATTGCCTCTCGTCAGCAGGGAGCAGGTAGGTATGTGGGTTGCCAAGTAGACTGCCAAAATATTAAAGGTAAAGTACCTCTCACGGCGCGCAGGTGCGGAACCAAGGCTCGTCAGCCCAAATCGCTCGAGGGAGCTTAAATACATAAACATAGTAGGTCGCACACTGCTCGTCATACCAGCAAATAGCCCTATAGAACTCTGGATAATGTAGTGGCAACGGTGAGTACGCCTATGCCACGAGTATGTCACTATAATGCCATCCCTGGACACGTGTTTCGAGGTAATTGCCTCTCGTCAGCAGGGAGCTGGTAGGTATGTGGGGTGCCAAGTAGACTGCCAAAATATTAAAGGTAAAGTACCTCTCACGGCGCGCAGGTGCGGAACCAAGGCTCGTCAGCCCAAATCGCTCGAGGGAGCTTAAATACATAAACATAGTAGGTCGCACACTGCTCGTCATACCAGCAAATAGCCCCATAGAACTCTGGATAATGTAGTGGCAACGGTGAGTATGCCTATGCCACGAGTATGTCACTATAATGCCATCCCTGGACAAGTGTTTTGAGGTAATTGCCTCTCGTCAGCAGGGAGCAGGTAGGTATGTGGGGTGCCAAGTAGACTGCCAAAATATTAAAGGTAAAGTACCTCTCATGGCGCGCAGGTGCGGCACCAAGGCTCGTCAGCCCAAATCGCTCGAGGGAGCTTAAATACATAAACATAGTAGGTCGCACACTGCTCGTCATACCAGCAAATAGCCCCATAGAACTCTGGATAATGTAGTGGCAACGGTGAGTACGCCTATGCCACGAGTATGTCACTATAATGCCATCCCTGGACACGTGTTTCGAGGTAATTGCCTCTCGTCAGCAGGGAGCAGGTAGGTATGTGGGGTGCCAAGTAGACTGCCAAAATATTAAAGGTAAAGTACCTCTCACGGCGCGCAGGTGCGGAACCAAGGCAAGTCAGCCCAAATCGCTCGAGGGAGCTTAAATACATAAACATAGTAGGTAGCACACTGCTCGTCATACCAGCAAATAGCCCCATAGAACTCTGGATAATGTGGTGGCAACGGTGAGTACGCCTATGCCACGAGTATGTCACTATAATGCCATCCCTGGACACGTGTTAGGAGGTAATTGCCTCTCGTCAGCAGGGAGCAGGTAGGTATGTGGGGTGCCAAGTAGACTGCCAAAATATTAAAGGTAAAGTACCTCTCATGGCGCGCAGGTGCAGAACCAAGGCTCGTCAGCCCAAATCGCTCGAGGGAGCTTAAATACATAAACATAGTAGGTCGCACACTGCTCGTCATACCAGCAAATAGCCCCATGGAACTCTGGATAATATGGTGGCAACGGTGAGTACGCCTATGCCACGAGTATGTCACTATAATGCCATCCCTGGACACGTGTTTCGAGGTAATTGCCTCTCGTCAGCAGGGAGCAGGTAGGTATGTGGGTTGCCAAGTAGACTGCCAAAATATTAAAGGTAAAGTACCTCTCACAGCGCGCAGGTGCGGAACCAAGGCTCGTCAGCCCAAATCGCTCGAGGGAGCTTACATACATAAACATAGTAGGTCGCACACTGTCGTCATACCAGCAAATAGCCCCATAGAACTCTGGATAATGTAGTGGCAACGGTGAGTACGCCTATGCCACGAGTATGTCACTATAATGCCATCCCGGGACACGTGTTTCGAGGTAATTGCCTCTCGTCAGCAGGGAGCAGGTAGGTATGTGGGGTGCCAAGTAGACTGCCAAAATATTAAAGGTAAAGTACCTCTCACGGCGCGCAGGTGCGGAACCAAGGCTCGTCAGCCCAAATCGCTCGAGGGAGCTTAAATACATAAACATAGTAGGTCGCACACTGCTCGTCATACCAGCAAATAGCCCCATAGAACTCTGGATAATGTAGTGGCAACGGTGAGTACGCCTATGCCACGAGTATGTCACTATAATGCCATCCCTGGACACGTGTTTCGAGGTAATTGCCTCTCGTCAGCAGGGAGCAGGTAGGTATGTGGGGTGCCAAGTAGACTGCCAAACTATTAAAGGTAAAGTACCTCTCACGGCGCGCAGGTGCGGAACCAAGGCTCGTCAGCCCAAATCGCTCGAGGGAGCTTAAATACATAAACATAGTAGGTCGCACACTGCTCATCATACCAGCAAATAGCCCCATAGAACTCTGGATAATGTAGTGGCAACGGTGAGTACGCCTATGCCACGAGTATGTCACTATAATGCCATCCCTGGACACGTGTTTCGAGGTAATTGCCTCTCGTCAGCAGGGAGCAGGTAGATATGTGGGGTGCCAAGTAGACTGCCAAAATATTAAAGGTAAAGTACCTCTCACGGCGCGCAGGTGCAGAACCAAGGCAAGTCAGCCCAAATCGCTCGAGGGAGCTTAAATACATAAACATAGTAGGTCGCACACTGCTCGTCATACCAGCAAATAGCCCCATAGAACTCTGGATAATGTAGTGGCAACGGTGAGTACGCCTATGCCACGAGTAAGTCACTATAATGCCATCCCTGGACACGTGTTTCGAGGTAATTGCCTCTCGTTAGCAGGGAGCAGGTAAGTATGTGGGGTGCCAAGTAGACTGCCAAAATATTAAAGGTAAAGTACCTCTCACGGTGCGCAGGTGCGGAACCAAGGCTCGTCAGCCCAAATCGCTCGAGGGAGCTTAAATACATAAACATAGTAGGTCGCACACTACCAGCAAATAGCCCCATAGAACTCTGGATAATGTGGTGGCAATGGTGAGTACGCCTATGCCACGAGTATGTCACTATAATGCCATCCCTGGACACGTGTTTCGAGGTAATTGCCTCTCGTCAGCAGGGAGCAGGTAGGTATGTGGGTTGCCAAGTAGACTGCCAAAATATTAAAGGTAAAGTACCTCTCACAGCGCGCAGGTGCGGAACCAAGGCTCGTCAGCCCAAATCGCTCGAGGGAGCTTAAATACATAAACATAGTAGGTCGCACACTGCTCGTCATACCAGCAAATAGCCCTATAGAACTCTGGATAATGTAGTGGCAACGGTGAGTACGCCTATGCCACGAGTATGTCACTATAATGCCATCCCTGGACACGTGTTTCGAGGTAATTGCCTCTCGTCAGCAGGGAGCAGGTAGGTATGTGGGGTGCCAAGTAGACTGCCAAAATATTAAAGGTAAAGTACCTCTCACGGCACGCAGGTGCGGAACCAAGTCTCGTCAGCCCAAATCGCTCGAGGGAGCTTAAATACATAAACATAGTAGGTCG
The DNA here is from genome assembly GCF_964204655.1 of Triturus cristatus. NCBI lineage: Eukaryota > Metazoa > Chordata > Amphibia > Caudata > Salamandridae > Triturus > Triturus cristatus. The sequence continues at coordinate 144,722,007 of NC_140584.1, forward strand.
CACACTGCTCGTCATACCAGCAAATAGCCCCATAGAACTCTGGAGAATGTAGTGGCAACGGTGAGTACGCCTATGCCACGAGTATGTCACTATAATGCCATCCCTGGACACGTGTTTCGAGGTAATTGCCTCTCGTCAGCAGGGAGCAGGTAGGTATGTGGGGTGCCAAGTAGACTGCCAAAATATCAAAGGTAAAGTACCTCTCACGGCGTGCAGGTGCGGAACCAAGGCTCGTCAGCCCAAATCGCTCGAGGGAGCTTAAATACATAAACATAGTAGGTCGCACACTGCTCGTCATACCAGCAAATAGCCCCATAGAACTCTGGATAATGTAGTGGCAACGGTGAGTACGCCTATGCCACGAGTATGTCACTATAATGCCATCCCTGGACACGTGTTTCGAGGTAATTGCCTCTCGTCAGCAGGGAGCAGGTAGGTATGTGGGGTGCCAAGTAGACTGTCAAAATACTAAAGGTAAAGTACCTCTCACGGCGCGCAGGTGCGGAACCAAGGCTCGTCAGCCCAAATCGCTCGAGGGAGCTTAAATACATAAACATAGTAGGTCGCACACTGCTCGTCATACCAGCAAATAGCCCCATAGAACTCTGGATAATGTAGTGGCAACGGTGAGTACGCCTATGCCACGAGTATGTCACTATAATGCCATCCCTGGACACGTGTTTCGAGGTAATTGCCTCTCGTCAGCAGGGAGCAGGTAGGTATGTGGGGTGCCAAGTAGACTGCCAAAATATTAAAGGTAAAGTACCTCTCATGGCGCGCAGGTGCGGAACCAAGTCTCGTCAGCCCAAATCGCTCGAGGGAGCTTAAATACATAAACATAGTAGGTCGCACACTGCTCGTCATACCAGCAAATAGCCCCATAGAACTCTGGATAATGTAGTGGCAACGGTGAGTACGCCTATGCCACGAGTATGTCACTATAATGCCATCCCTGGACACGTGTTTCGAGGTAATTGCCTCTCGTCAGCAGGGAGCAGGTAGGTATGTGGGGTGCCAAGTAGACTGCCAAAATATTAAAGGTAAAGTACCTCTCACGGCGCGCAGGTGCGGAACCAAGGCAAGTCAGCCCAAATCGCTCGAGGGAGCTTAAATACATAAACATAGTAGGTCGCACACTGCTTGTCATACCAGCAAATAGCCCCATAGAACTCTGGATAATGTAGTGGCAACGGTGAGTATGCCTATGCCGCGAGTATGTCACTATAATGCCATCCCTGGACACGTGTTTCGAGGTAATTGCCTCTCGTCAGCAGGGAGCAGGTAGGTATGTGGGGTGCCAAGTAGACTGCCAAAATATTAAAGGTAAAGTACCTCTCACGGCGCGCAGGTGCGGAACCAAGGCTCGTCAGCCCAAATCGCTCGAGGGAGCTTAAATACATAAACATAGTAGGTCGCACACTGCTCGTCATACCAGCAAAGAGCCCCATAGAACTCTGGATAATGTGGTGGCAACGGTGAGTACGCCTATGCCACGAGAATGTCACTATAATGCCATCCCTGGACACGTGTTTCGAGGTAATTGCCTCTCGTCAGCAGGGAGCAGGTAGGTATGTGGGTTGCCAAGTAGACTGCCAAAATATTAAAGGTAAAGTACCTCTCACGGCGCGCAGGTGCGGAACCAAGGCTCGTCAGCCCAAATCGCTCGAGGGAGCTTAAATACATAAACATAGTAGGTCGCACACTGCTCGTCATACCAGCAAATAGCCCTATAGAACTCTGGATAATGTAGTGGCAACGGTGAGTACGCCTATGCCACGAGTATGTCACTATAATGCCATCCCTGGACACGTGTTTCGAGGTAATTGCCTCTCGTCAGCAGGGAGCAGGTAGGTATGTGGGGTGCCAAGTAGACTGCCAAAATATTAAAGGTAAAGTACCTCTCACGGCGCGCAGGTGCGGAACCAAGGCTCGTCAGCCCAAATCGCTCGAGGGAGCTTAAATACATAAACATAGTAGGTCGCACACTGCTCGTCATACCAGCAAATAGCCCCATAGAACTCTGGATAATGTAGTGGCAACGGTGAGTATGCCTATGCCACGAGTATGTCACTATAATGCCATCCCTGGACACGTGTTTTGAGGTAATCGCCTCTCGTCAGCAGGGAGCAGGTAGGTATGTGGGGTGCCAAGTAGACTGCCATAATATTAAAGGTAAAGTACCTCTCATGGCGCGCAGGTGCAGAACCAAGGCTCGTCAGCCCAAATCGCTCGAGGGAGCTTAAATACATAAACATAGTAGGTCGCACACTGCTCGTCATACCAGCAAATAGCCCCATAGAACTCTGGATAATGTAGTAGCAACGGTGAGTACGCCGATGCCACGAGTATGTCACTATAATGCCATCCCTGGACACGTGTTTCGAGGTAATTGCCTCTCGTCAGCAGGGAGCAGGTAGGTATGTGGGGTGCCAAGTAGACTGCCAAAATATTAAAGGTAAAGTACCTCTCACGGCGCGCAGGTGCGGAACCAAGGCTCGTCAGCCCAAATCGCTCGAGGGAGCTTAAATACATAAACATAGTAGGTCGCACACTGCTCGTCATACCAGCAAATAGCCCTATTTGCTACTACATTATCCAGAGTTCTATGGGGCTATTTGCTGGTATGACGAGCAGTGTACGACCTACTTTGTTTATGTATTTAAGCTCCCTCGAGCGATTTGGGCTGACGAGCCTTGGTTCCGCACCTGCGCGCCGTAAGAGGTATTTTACCTTTAATATTTTGGCAGTCTACTTGGCACCCCACACACCTACCTGCTCCCTGCTGACGAGAGGCAATTACCTCGAAACACGTGTCCAGGGATGGCATTATAGTGACATACTCGTGGCATAGGCGTACTCACCGTTGCTACTACATTATCCAGAGTTCTATGGGGCTATTTGCTGGTATGACGAGCAGTGTGCGACCTACTTTGTTTATGTATTTAAGCTCCCTCGAGCGATTTGGGCTGACGAGCCTTGGTTCCGCACCTGCGCGCCGTAAGAGGTATTTTATCTTTAATATTTTGGCAGTCTACTTGGCACCCCACACACCTACCTGCTCCCTGCTGACGAGAGGCAATTACCTCGAAACACGTGTCCAGGGATGGCATTATAGTGACATACTCGTGGCATAGGCGTACTCACCGTTGCTACTACATTATCCAGAGTTCTATGGGGCTATTTGCTGGTATGACGAGCAGTGTGCGACCTACTTTGTTTATGTATTTAAGCTCCCTCGAGCGATTTGGGCTGACGAGCCTTGGTTCCGCACCTGCGCGCCGTAAGAGGTATTTTACCTTTAATATTTTGGCAGTCTACTTGGCACCCCACACACCTACCTGCTCCCTGCTGACGAGAGGCAATTACCTCGAAACACGTGTCCAGGGATGGCATTATAGTGACATACTCGTGGCATAGGCGTACTTACCGTTGCTACTACATTATCCAGAGTTCTATGGGGCTATTTGCTGGTATGACGAGCAGTGTGCGACCTACTTTGTTTATGTATTTAAGCTCCCTCGAGCAATTTGGGCTGACGAGCCTTTGTTCCGCACCTGCGCGCCGTAAGAGGTATTTTACCTTTAATATTTTGTCAGTCTACTTGGCACCCCACACACCTACCTGCTCCCTGCTGACGAGAGGCAATTACCTCGAAACACGTGTCCAGGGATGGCATTATAGTGACATACTCATGGCATAGGCATACTCACCGTTGCTACTACATTATCCAGAGTTCAATGGGGCTATTTGCTGGTATAACGAGCAGTGTGCGACCTACTTTGTTTATTTATTTAAGCTCCCTCGAGCGATTTGGGCTGACGAGCCTTGGTTCCGCACCTACGCGCCGTAAGAGGTATTTTACCTTTAATATTTTGGCAGTCTACTTGGCACCCCACACACCTACCTGCTCCCTGCTGACGAGAGGCAATTACCTTGAAACACGTGTCCAGGGATGGCATTATAGTGACATACTCGAGGCATAGGCGTACTCACCGTTGCTACTACATTATCCAGAGTTCTATGGGGCTATTTGCTGGTATGACGAGCAGTGTGCGACCTACTTTGTTTATGCAGTTGCTTCTTTGGTGCCTGCCAAGCAGGGAAGTCACTCCTTGACCCCAAGGGAGATTTCTTCGGTCTTCTAGTCGAAATAGAAAGTCGAAGGTCCAGGATATATATTGCAGAGTTTCGTCCAGGGTAATCTAGAGTCTCAAGGACTGGGTTCCCATACTTTTACCAAGTTTGTGGGTTGGACATACTCTAGGGACCCACCTATGGGAGGGTTTGGAAAAAGGGGTGGTTACACCCATTTCCTTTGTCCAGTTTCATGCCAGAGCAGGGGCAGGTAACCCCTGCAACCGGTTTGAACTGAACTATGCACAGGGACACCAAGTGTGCCCCCAGTGCAGGACTTCAAAGCACCAGAGAGTGCTCCCGCCCAGCCCCAATACACATCTGCCTGTCTGGGGAGGGGGTTACACCTCCCTGGGACAGGAAAACTATTGTCCAGGCCTCCCCTGCCAGAGTTTCAGTCAGCAGCAGGAGGCCAGACCCGTGTCTGTGGCAGAGGCATCCATTTTGTGATGCCATGGCTGTAGAAAGTCCTACCGGGTTAGACCAGTGTGAACATGTCTCTCTCTCTAGAATGGTGGAATGCTACCCCCGCCACCAGAACTGGCGAGGGGTAGTATTCCAAAGCGTTTGACACCAAACACGACATGGTTCCGTGCAGCCAGTCCAAAGTTAGCATTTACCGCGAGGTTATAATGCACTTAAGAGTGTATGGTCAGGCTGCACCACAAACAATATCAGAGGAGGTACTCTGAAAGCTGCAGAGGGGCTCTGCTCATGCAGGGGCACCCTCTCACATAAAAACCAAGCACTCTGCCTTCAGGATTGTTATGGCCTGCCATAGGAGTGACTTATAGGTTTTATATGTGTGTGCAATGGTAGTGATATAGGTAGCCTATACCACTGTAAGGGGTGCAAGCACCACCTTACCCAGGCTGCAGTAGCAGACCTGTTGTGTCATTTTGGAGGGCTTTCCAGGGGTGGCATAATACATGCTTCAGCCCCTGGTAGGCCTCTGAGGTACCTATGCCCTAGGTACATAGTATACCATATAGTAGGGGCTTATAAGGCACTCCAGAATCCAATTAGAAATGTACCTAATGTACATGGAAACCATTTTAGAGAGGAAGCAGCTAGACTGGGGTCCTGATTAGCAGGGCCACAGCCAGACTAAAGTCGAAAAACAGTGAAACACCAGCAAAAAGTGGGGGTACCCATGTGAAGCAGATCCTACTCTCCTACACTATGCACATGGCAAGATCCATCTCTGCTTCCCCGATTTATCAATCCAACACCCTTTTCATTCAACTGTGGTGTACTCTCCTGTCACACCGCTAATTCTTCTATCGTGGCTTCACTCTGTATTTCTTTTACACTCCCAAGGGTGTCTTCGAACATGACAACCTCAACGACCCACCTAGCTGGACCTGCTACAAACATTCTTTCAATTTTTGTCCGGGCTGTTTCCTTACCTGCCTGATCTGCAACAGCATTTCCTTTACCTATATCATCAGTGACCTTCTGGTGGGTGCTACACTTCACAATTGCCAATTTCTTAGGGAGTGTCCAAGCATACAAAAGTCTCATTATGAGGTGCCCATGTTGGATCTTGGTTCCATGGGAAGTAAGGAACCCTCTCTCCGTCCAGAGTCGCCCAAAATTATGCGCGACCCCAAAAGCATACTTACTGCCAGTTTAGATATTGACAATCAGTCCCTAACTCAATTCACAAGCTCGAATAAGGGCAGCTAGCTCAGCAGCTTGAGCCAACTACTAAGGGAACCGTGATGTCTCTACTACTGTATGCAGTGTGGTAATAGCATAAGCCGCAGTTGTAGTGCCATCTGGTAATTTGAAACAAGGGCCATCAACATATATTTCCTCTTGTGGGTCGGATAAGGGAACATCAGTCAAGTCTACTCATCCTTTCGTCTCTTCTTACGTCCGGAAGATAAAGTCATGTTTGTCGACTTCATCACTCTTGGAAGGGAGGGGTTGTAACGTGGCTGGATTCAGAGTAGCACATCTTTTGATCGTAATATGTTTAGCAAACAATGTCAATTCATAGCCAGTAAGACGGGCACTGATGAGGTGCTGTGTCTTTGTCTTGTTCAAAAGCCTGTCCACAGCATGGGGTACCATAACTGTGAGGTCAGTATCAAGCATGAGTCCAGCCGATTGTCTGATCGAAGTGGCCACAGCCACAGACACGACCACTCGTAGACAACTCGGGAAGGCTTTCGCAACAGGATCAAGCATACCTGAGATATAAGCACACAACCGTTGCTTATCTCCAAATTTTTGTGTTAGGACAGAAAGCGCACAACCAGCCATCTCATGCACGTACAACAGAAAATGTTTGCCGAAATTAGGGGTGCCAAGTACTGGAACCAAACAAAGCTCAGTTTTCAATTGCTCAAAAGATTGCTGACATCCAGGCGTCCAAGGCAAAGGCTCATGCACTTCTTTCGTTGTTAAGGCAAGCAAGGGTTTGATTAGTAGGAAGCAGTTAGGTATCCACTGCTGACAGTAGTAAGTGATACCTATAAAAATGCGCACATCTTTCTGAGTCTGTGAAATAGGCATTTTAACAATGGTACTGATGCGCTCCGGGGTTAACCTCCTACCCTCCCTTGACAGTAGGTGACCTACATAAGTGACCTCCTGTCAACAATACTGAAATTTAGAGAGGGAAACTTTATGGCCATGCTGAGCTAAATGTAGCACTTAACTGTACTATCTTTACAACCTTGTTCGGTATCATCAACATACTGCACCAATACATTACCTGCAGGAAGCAAAAGGGAATCCAATTGACCTTTTCATGCTTGCCTATAAATACTCGGACTCTCTGTATAGCCCTGAGGAGCTAGACAGAACCTAAAGCTTCTACCAGCTAGGGTGAACCCAAACAGCTATGTGCTATCTAGATGGATAGGAATGCTGAAGAACGCGTTTTTCAAATCAATGACAGAAAAGAATTGGTTAGAGAAGGAATCATTGTCGAAAATGTGGTAATCTCTGGAATTCAATCACAAAATGGTAAACATCTTCATGATCATCAGGGGAACCTGAGGGTGTCCGTTTCGGAATCAGAAAAATGGGACTATTACAAATATTAGTAGAAGTCTTTTCAACTACACCTTTTTGTATCAATTCCTGAATTTTGGCAATTCCGCATTCTGCGGAGAACGAGGAATTGCCGAAAATTCCACGATCCGCGGTGAAGCAGAATTATTTCCGTGCTATCGCTTTCAAAATGCATGTTCGCGCACGCGGGAATAACTTACCGGGATCCCTGCGTTCGCTGACGAGTTTTCCTAGCCGGCCGCGCGATCCCACGAGAGTGTGCGATTGCGAGCACATTATTCTGACACGATATTGGACATCTGAGTTCGTGAACAGGAAACACGCATCGCGAGTGGGCGGCACAAGTGAAATAAGATCGCCGCGCCAATTGGCGACCGCATGGGCAAGTTTGCGAGATATTTCCCGCCGAGCACTCAAACAGCGTCCCCGAACAGGAAAAATGCATCGCGAACGGGCGGAATAAGTAATTCCGCGTGCTTGCGAAATTCTGCGTAGCTCGCGGAGATTTTTTACTGTTTTGCGGAACTTTGCGGAACACGACTACGCAAATTCCGCCCACCCCTAGGCTGAATATGATAATGCATATACGTGATAATACGACCAGGCAAAGCAAATATTTCAGCATAGGGCTTGTCACCTGGCTTCTTCTCCTGATCCCAGCCTTTAATTACATCCCATGTACCTCCCAACTCTGCAATATGGTCCTGAGTGTGAAGCTGTCTCTAAATATCAACCCGAACAAGAAGACCAAAGAACAGTTCAATGTCAGCAAGAGTCATTACTGTCGAAGAGGCAGCTTCAGTCAGTTCTTTTTAATAAGCAGTAGGATTTTTCCTAGGATCGGGCAAATGAGTCTTAAGGGATAAAACCTCCCTTCTTTTCTATGGTGTATAAACCCATTGTTCCTGAAAACGGGCTGCTACACCCGGTCTAGTGACAGCACCCTGCTGATCCGTTAACTCTGGTATTTCTGGGTGATATATAGGATGAACTTCTAGCTTCGGAAGCTGAGATGCCGGAGTAGGACTCTTGTCATGCAACCTACCCCTAAAGGCAACCAATGTGGTAATGTTCCCAAAAACTTGACCTGGATCCAATCCACTGGCATAGACATGGTTTTTAATGTCAAACAGAATTTGTGGTAGATCATCCCCAAAATGTTGCTGCCAAAGATTAATTAACGTAGCAGACATATACTTAAGGGTTTTTGCTTTGTTCGCCATAAGTTGGCAGGGTATGCTCAGACGTGAGTCCCTTGCTCACTTTGCCACTGGATTCAAGCAAGCCTGGCTGAAGACGGCTGAAATGCCAGAAACCGGTCCTAGGAAGCTTGTTTCCGGTCCAGGGAAGACATGGCTTGGCAGTTTGGGCTGGACTGTTCCCATGAGGCACAGGGTCAGACTGATTTGCATATGGCCATGTCTGAACTGGGGTGGCAGAGTGGGCTAAAGAACGGTGATGGATTAAACCCAGATCAGTTGACTGGGGGTGAGTGCTTGCAATGTTCAACACTCCGTCCATCATTTCCTTTGGTTTTTGCTTTGTTCGCCATAAGTTGGCAGGGTATGCTCAGACGTGAGTCCCTTGCTCACTTTGCCACTGGATTCAAGCAAGCCTGGCTGAAGACGGCTGAAATGCCAGAAACCGGTCCTAGGAAGCTTGTTTCCGGTCCAGGGAAGACATGGCTTGGCAGTTTGGGCTGGACTGTTCCCATGAGGCACAGGGTCAGACTGATTTGCATATGGCCATGTCTGAACTGGGGTGGCAGAGTGGGCTAAAGAACGGTGATGGATTAAACCCAGATCAGTTGACTGGGGGTGAGTGCTTGCAATGTTCAACACTCCGTCCATCATTTCCTTTGGTTTTTGCTGTACAAAGGGCTCATAATCTTTCATCACACTCCAAACATCCTCCACACTATAAATAGGATTACGACCCCATTGCACAGCCTGATTAGCTACTACCTTCTTCTCCTCATCCCCTACCGCAGACCGTACAAAAGGGCCCATACACTCCTTAAATTTTGTCAAATATCCACCCTCAAATCCATGTGTTGGTGTCTCAGCACCCAATAATGCTGGGAAATTAACTATCATATATGGAGCAGCAACAGAAGCACCAGGAACGATAGTCGCAGGCAGGTGCGCCAGGGGAGAGAGAGCTGGAGATAGGGATGCCAAAACAAGTGGTGTGCTTAGTGTACTAACAGTCACAGTCACCACAGACGGTAAAGGCAAAGAAGGAGGAGGAGGAGCCGAACCCGCAGCCGTCGAGCATTAGCTACAGGGACAGTGGGAACAGCTGTAACAGGCGCATGTGATGGCACTGGGACAGTGGGATATGGGACGGGTGTCTAACAATTCTTCCATAAAAGTATCAGTTTCCTCCTGGCCCATATACGATTTATCAACATGCAATCGAAATCTCCTAACTTCACATTCAACTCTCTTCTCCTGTTTTTCTCTATCATATGCTACAGCTTTCTGAGTCAGTGTCTGCATCTTCCCTTTCCGTTCCTCCCTCTCCATCTTTAATCGTTTCTGCCTAGCTGCTTTCTGGCACGTTTTGAGAGAATCAAACATAGACTGTATACTTTGTCTCTTAAATAACTGTTCCTGTAAGAACCCAATCTTTTGTTCATCAAATGTGCCCATCAACGGCCAGTGCAACACAGGATTGTCCCTCGTATATTTGTTCCATAATGTTCTACACATAATACAGCCAAGACCATGCTTCACATACATTTCAAAATTAGGAGTGCCTTCTAAAGGCGCCGGCTGAGCTTCTTCCAATCGGTCATCTGCAGAACAACGACAGCATAAAGAAAACAGTTTACTGATAGCAGGCATTTTTAAAAGTAAACAAGTTTGCTATTTATGCCTGGCAAAGCAATTGCAAATGCTTTTATCCCAAAGATGATTCTCAGACCGTACCAAATTCAAACCAAAATGGTACCATATCCACAAAGAACCAAAGCAAACTCACCTGATAGATGCAGGACAAGCAAACTAATTCTCCACTGCCGACTCTTCAGACCAAACGGTCAGATCCAAGGTTTTCGCCGTTTAGGACTCCAGTCAGGATGACCGCTGGGCAAGGCACCGCAGGACGGAAAGGGCAGCAGCGAGCAATCAATGCTCCTCATACAGGGATCCCCGAACCGTCAGTCCGACCCGACGATGGCCTCGACCTCCCTCAAGGGGATGGGTCACTCACCTGAAGGAGTCACTGTTTGGGCTCCAACTGAAAGAAGTGGACCGATTCGGGTCACTCAGGTTACTAATGACCACCTCTCAGCCTTCCATACAAATGAAGAGTTGGTCAGACAGTAGAGAATACAAACCAATCATTGTTTATTCAAAGTACACTCAGAGCTGAGCCCAGTCTGCCCAGTCCCTAGGAGTGCCGCAGAGAGAATGACATCAGCAAGCATAAAGATAAATGATGTACATTTCAAAACCAATGAAGGCACACCCATCGTGGAATTTTCCAAGCAGATGCAGCTAAATAGTGAAGTACGGAAAATAAGTTTCAATTCTGAGGCAGGGCACTCACTATCTACTACTCAAGGTCGCTCTGCCCTTGCCCGCCACTAGACACGTGGGACAAGGTCTTTATCTAGAGGGAAAGCAATGCCCTAATAAGAACAGTGCATTCATTAGTGAAGCAAAACTTAGCGGTGGAGAAACACAACTGAACAGAGGCCTTTTCTCGGAAATAGTGAAGAATACGTTTTGAATATATCTCAAAATGGTGCCGACAAAGGAAATGGCGCAGCGAATGCTAACATAAATAGAACAATGCACAAACATGAATGTTTCTTTTCTAACACCTTGATCATGGGTTAATGCAGGTCCTGTTTCACTTTCTGTGACCATATTTAAATGTTATTTTTCCATTTTTGTATTGACAATTAAGATGCATGCTGGTACTAATAGATCAATTTTATTATTCCTTCCCTCCATTGGGTTACCTTTTCAAGTTTCTTTGTAAATAACCGCATGCTTAAACTCTTATATATTCATAATTTCATGATTTTCATGTGAAGCATTCCTTCATGTCTGATTTTAGAGTCCTCCAAATGACTATTGTGCACATTACTGCCAGGCTCATTGGAAGATAAAACAATTATGGCTGTATAATTTTTACATTACTGCACACTTTTAGATGCAGTCAGGACCCACTGACTGCAGTTTGGTTGGCGGCAGTAGCCAATGTCCAATTTAGGCATACCTTCATGAAGGTCCTTCGTGGGCAGAGCGGCCCACTTTCTTGTGGTGGTGTGCCTGTTGCGGCAGGACCAAGCCTCTATGAATTTCGCCAACCAGCGTCACTCCTGTGCAAATTGAGCCGAACTCCCTAATTCCATGGCAAAAATATTTTTTCCACACACATCTCCAGCAGTGAAACCCTACACATTTCATCAGTATTTTAGATATCATAAGTGATGCCATCAGTAATGTCACTGACCATATCATGAGTGATGTAATATGTGAGGTCATATGCAGTGCATTACGAGGGCATAAGTTATAGTTAGCTCAGGTAACCATAACTGCTGAATTTCCATGGTTTTGTGCGTGTAAATTCTGAGCCTAACTATAACCTCTCTGTAACCTTTGTTACCTCTGTAACACCCTTCATCAGCAAGGCTAGCTTGAATCCAGTGGCAAAGTGAACAAAAAGCCCTAAGTGGGAAGTGTATGCCCAGACATGGTTCCCATGCTCGCTACTACCAGATTCGAACTAGCCTGGCTGATGAGGGGTGTTACCCCGAAACTGGTCTCAGGATGCTTGTTTCCGGTCCAGGGAAGACCTGGCCTGGTAGTTCGGACTGGGCTATTCCCATGGGGAACAAACTTCAAGGCTGATTTGCATATGGATGTGTCTAAACTGGAATGACGTGGCATGCAAAAAAATGATGGATTTAACCCAGATCTGTGACTGGGGATTAATGTTTGATTAATTAAGCATTCCGTCCATATTCTGTTCTTTTTGCATTTGTCGCTGTAAGTGAGAAGGGCATGCCCAGATGTGGGTCCCAGTGTCCGCTACACCACCAGATTCAAGCTAGCCTGGCTGATTAGGGGTGTTACCCTGAAACCGATCCCAGGATGCTTGTTTGTTGTTCAGGAAAGACGTGGCCTGGCAGTTCAGGCTTGACTGTTCCCATGGGGAACAGGGTCAAGAATGGCTGGGTCTAAACTGGAATGGCGTGGTGTGCAAAAAAACTATGGATTTTACACAGATCTGTGACTGGGGGTGAATGTTTGATTAATTCAGCATTCCGTCCATCATCTGTTCTTTTTACATGATACAACCAGAGAAATCCAAAATGGATCCCACTGCTATCAGTACTCAGACTCACACACACATAGAGTCCTACTACCACACATGTGCTACATGCATACTCCCAGTGCTTAATGTGTAAAAAATTAAGTGATAGGGCTCTCATCTGCAGCTTGCCCCTGCCAGTGCTTCCTCTGATGGTAACAACACAATTACTAACCATTACACTCCGACAAGTGTGACTATTTCAGGCCCCCAAAAGCTACAAGAATTGCTTGGGCGGCAAGTAATAGTTATTTTGTATGTATATTGAATTAATAAGTAAGTACTGTTGTGGTCATCTCTAAATTCACCAGACAGTGCCACCTCAGAAGCACCGCTGTTGATCATTAAGTACTGGTGCTGAGCACCGGAAACCATCAGCTCAAATAAAGCACTGCATACTCACCATGCAACCAAAATGAACACAAGATTTCAGTTCAAGATTCCAGTTTTCTATTCAACAACTTAACTTTACATGAGAGTTTGTCTGTATTTGTGAGATAACAAAAAATTATTTGCTGCCACCACCATCTTTTGTGCTTAACCTAAGACAGGGACAAAATTCCTCTGTCCGTTCTGAGGGTTCTGTGGGAACACTTGATGCACCCTTTCAGATCTCAGGACAGGTCCTGGATTTCGCATTCTCAAAGACATGCCTAGACCTTGGCACACATGCTTGATTAGCTTAACACTAAGAGCATAATCTAAAAGTCACAATACAAGATATGCAAGCATTAGGGCACTAGGGGTGGAGTATACCACTGTATAGCTTGCAGGACTGTTGGACTTGGCCCTTTTTGCAGGGTCATCCCAGAACTTCTCACCTTCCTCCAGTATGTTTTCCTGACCTGTTGTTGGTGGTTTTATGACTCTGGGCACTTTATCACTGCGGGTCAGTGCTAAAGTGCATGTGCTCTCTCTTGTAAACTTGGTAATATTGGTCTTCACCTGTTTGGCATATTTAATTTACCTGTAAGTCGCTTGCACAGTGGTATGCCATTTACTCAGGGCCTGTAAATTAAATGCTAGTGGAGGGCTTGCAGCGCTACTTGCACCACCCTCCGAAGTAGCCTTTCAGACCTGTCTCAGGCCTCTGCCATTGCAGAGCCTGAGTGCACAGTTTACTGCCGCCGTGGTGTGGCCTGTAAAGTGGTTGTCCCATCTGCAACTCCCCTTTTAATACATATGTCACCCCTGCAGTAGGCCCTGGCTCACCTTAAGGGCAGGGAACTGTGTAGGTAAACGGTAGGACATGTGCCTTAAGTGTGTGGCATGTCCTGGTAGTGACAAACAGCCTATTTGGTTTCTCACTGCTATGAGGCTGCCCTATCATAGGGTTGCATTGGGGATTCCCTGATATGTGCTTCAGTGGTCATTTCTGATCTGAGAGAGGTAGTGTGACCATTGTTGGTATATTTTGAATAGTAGTGATTATTACTGTTTTGGAAATGCCACTTTTAGAAGTGGGCGTTTATGTGTGTTTATGTGTCTTTGTGCCCTGCGTGTATGTGTATTTACCGCTTGGTTCTGACTGAAAGGGGAGAGGGGATGTGCATTCACTCCAGCCAGTCACAAGGGGGGTTGAAGTGTGTCCTGCCTTTCCTGGGTGACTCAGAACTGGGCTGAATAAACCTTGGCTGCATTTAGAGTAGCGGGAGGAGTTTCCTGTGCACCTGAATAGGTCAGGTCTGCATTTGGTGTGGTGAGAGGAGTAGCACCTGCACCTGAATAGGGCTGTGTCTGCCCTCCACAATGTGGGCTCCTACCCTTTGTGGTGTGTCTTGGGCCTCGGCTGAAAATTTGAATGGGGTTGTTGTGCGCTTCAATGTAGTGTTTGAAGTACCCCCAGAAGAAAGACATTGGCACTATAAGTATAGGGGCTGAGACCTCATGAGGGTGTGAAGAAAATGCGTGGGACCTGTGACCAGGAGCTGTTGGGCTGGCAGAAGAAAAAACCACTGGGACTTTGCCTTGTGTGCTGGGCCGCTGAAGGGTCTGCCTCTATACCCAAGGACCCTCCTGAGACTGCATGCCCCAGAACTCTCCAAAGAGCCCAGCATGAGGGAATTGGTGAGCGCTTCATGTTCCCTGAAATTGTTCCTGTGGTCAATTGCAGGCGGGGTGCTTTGCTTTCCTTGTGGCCAAGGTGGGCTCAGAGGGCGCTGTAAGGTCAGGTGCTCAAGAAGTGGGCTCACTCAGTGCCACCAGGGAAAAGCATTTTTTATTGCCCTACAACGTGAGCAGTGCTGCACCCTCCTCGGTTCACAAACAACGGGAGGGGAGAGTGGAAGAAAGCAAAGGTCTCTCCATCTGGTGTTCTTCGCAGCTAAACAGCTGCATCGCAACGCCCACGTCATGGAGGGCTGGGCTGAAGAGAGCAGAGTCGATGGACACTTCGCTCCTTGTGCTGCCTGCCATCATCTGCCTTTCCGATACTGCGTGGCAGCACCACGTGGTTACCGGCAGCCGGCGTTCAAGGAGCCTGGGGGTGCCAAAGCACAAGGCACTGCCCCAGCAAAGCTGGCCTCCCTTGAGAGGAAGCCCATGGGCCGCCATTGGGACACCTGGTCAGTGGAACCTGGAGACCGGGGAAGGTCTCTCGTGAAGGGGATTGCCCCGATGTTAGGCCTGATTGGCCTTGAGCCATTTTTGCCCGCGCAAGGAACATGCGAGGTCAGTGTCAGCAGCTGCGCCACTTGACCAAGGTCAACAGCTGAAGTCACATATATCCTAAGAGCCCTTACTCTTGGGAGAGGCATTGTTGTGTTTGGCAGCTCGGGGTAAACCTCGACAGAGGCCCCGGCTCCTCAACTTGAAAGAGGAGAAGTATTAGAGATACCCGAGTAGGAAGGAACCGTCCCAATTTTCCGCACTTCATGGTGTAGGTGGGCATGTAGCCCAGGAGCCTACAAGGGGAAAGACGGTGACAGCGTACCATGTCGTATGATCGCAGGTGCCGCTCTTACTGTTGTTCTAACATATGGTGTGTGTACACTTGTAATTTTTATGTGTTGTGCCTGATATAATGTTGCATATTGCACGGGTAGTCACGGTGATAGTGATTTTCTAATTCATGCATTCTACAAGTATTTACTATGGTGCACTGCTGAGAATGTTATGAAAATTGCCCAATTGGCAAAGTGATTTGTGTAATCCCTATGAGGTCATGACAAGTGCCTAGTGGCACAGTAATTTATGTGATTGTGATTTAATGTGTTCCTATGAATAACACAAAGGATATTTTTACATAACCATGTGTGGCGTCTCTTTTGCGGTGTGTAACTGTTGTGTGAGTGTGTTGCGGAAATGCTTTACACATTGCCGCTGGGATAAGCCTGACTGCTCTGCCAAGCTACCAAGGGGGTGAGCAGGGGTTATCTTCAGTGTGTAACTCTCTTGCCCTGACTAGAGTGGTGGGTTCTGCCTGGCTTAGGTGCATACCCTAGCCCTAGCCAACAAGAACCCCAATTTCTAACAAGGTCACAGTCCCATCCATCAGAAATCCATCTAAGCAGCAAACAGACCATTCATCTGGTTCTAATCGCTATCCAAAATATTATCTCAAATATAAATACTTTTGCTATCTTTTGATCGTTTTTTCTTCAGTTTTACATCTGCAGATTGTAGGCTGGACCAAAAGGCCTCCTGGCACTATATTCTAAAACCCTACATAAAAATCTGATCCTGACTTAAAACTTGCAATTGTTCCCTCTTCTTCAATTTACCCCCTCTTTACATGCATCCGCTGTATACCTCCTTGCTGTAAATTGCTTACTTGTCTCCCTTAATCTCCTGTATTGTATGTCTGCAAATTGCCTACATTCATTGATAACAACCCCTCCTTTTTTAAACCATATATATACAACCTAACAATACTTAATCTCCTCTAACCTACCTATTCATCCTACCAATCACAAAAACTCACATACCCACCTACTAATGATCACACCTAACCTAACTCTCATTAATATAATCTACCCAAAGAAACTGAATGAAAGACATGGAACTATTTCCTCGAAAGCACAAAACTAATCCCAAATATCTACAATAATCAATGAACACTGGATTAACTGCTAACCTTTGGTTCACAGTAACCTTCTACTACCTGTAAAACATTTTAGCGCCTTCCCTGGGGCAGTAAGTGCTATATAAATCCAATTATGATACAATAAAAACTACAATAAAAACTCGTAACATCTTACTGGCATACGTATTTTACCTCATATTGAAGGTGCTTCTATTGCCATAATGTTCTCAGTAACACATTTTATGCTTCTGAGGCCTATGTCCTTTCATCGTTAATAAAACACGAAATAAATAATTAAAATAATAGCCCGAGAGGATTCCCGACATGAAGAAAGATTTCCTACATTCCACCAAGACCAGAACCTAAAAATAATACATTTCTTTATTTAGAGAGCCAGATCAAAGGGATAAAATAATGGACCTTCACCCTGAAGACCATAAAAACGACTTTTAAATATAAATTGTTTTTTTTCTGTAGCAACTTCAAAATGAAAAGGGAAGGCAGCAGAGCCTGTTTCTACGAATAGAAATTGTTTCCTATCAACATATATGATATTAACTTGGGAAGGAGACAGGAGAAAGAGAAGCACATATGAGCGATTGGTCAATTTTCGTTTTTTTAATAAAAGTGGTTTCGTTTGCTTCGCTCTCCTGTCGATAAACCAATTCTGTGCGAGAGGAATTTATCATCGGAGGCTTTTTAGCTGATTGTGGTTAAAGATAAAGTTACCTTCTGCTTTTGTTTCCTTCTGATTTCCATTGCCCATTCTTCATGTAAAACGAGCTCTGAAACCGGGCCAACCACTGCTTTCAGCGTGCGTCTGCCAGGGACATGTGCAGCCTCATTATCTGAACTGGGGTGAAATACATATTTCATGTATCCCCCTCTTACATCCATCTCTTTGTAATGTCTGGCTGTTTAGGATTGGTATGCAGCCCGCTTCTGCAGTTGTGTGCTGTTTATTTTGTTCAAGCTGGTAACAGATGCAGCGTTTTTTAATCCTCCAGATGAATAGGGAGTAAAGCTGAGGAGAAAATGTATGCAATGATTAGCAGGGGTCGAGTGACCGTAGCAAGAGCCTGGATGGGTGCCCGGCAACTGCCACTTCCTAAATGGATGATAGAAATATAACAGCTCTCCCAAAAGGGGGCGCGCTGCTTCCTTTTGGAGTAAAAATTGGCTGGCGTGTTAATAAACTCAGAAAAGTATCAACAAGCTATGGTTGGGAGACGACCCGCGTGCCATCCTTACCCACATACGCCCAAACTCGAGGAGAATAATATCTTCGGGTGGGGGGGGGGGGGATATTCAACCTTCCCGCTTCCGGTCACTACTAACATTCTAACCCAGTAGCTAAAAGTAGGCCGTATTGATGGTCTGTGCTGGAGGTCGTGTCAAGGACATTTTCCATCACCTGGCCTCTAAGACTTATATCTGTCTACCAATGTGAAGTGTCTTATGAACTACTAGGAGTGCTTTAAATCGCATCCATGCCAGGACCCTGCAAGGCTTGGGGAAAAAAAGATGCGGGTTGAAGCTGTGATGCGCTACCCACACTTAGAACAGGGGCAGGTGTGGCAATCTTTGCAAATTTTTAGATCCATATGTGACACTGAACACGTTGCGCACTTTTTTGCCAAACAAAATGCAGTTCTGGGTTTCTGCTCCTTCAAAGCATAACCCTAAATTCCTCACAATTTAGACTAGAGGCCCTGCCCGCTGGAGGAAGGTAGGTCCTAAGGGAAATGGCAGCAATCCATTTTGAATTTTCAATTTCAGCTAAGAAGCTAGGAGTGGCACTTTTCCATAGGCACCCAACTATACTACGGTTCTTGAACTCCAGCTGCATGGCACTTCATTCTTTTTTTACTTCATACATTGACAGGAGAGTAGTGCCTGTCTCTGGACGTCTAAACCTTTTAAAAGTCCTCCAATGGCATTGTCACTTTTACAAAACTCTTTACATACTGCTAACTGCCTGTCAAACGAACTGCCATAGTGCTGCGTTCTCACCTGTGCCCACCACTGCTGGTACTACAAAGGGATTGAATGCTGTACCAATGCCTAATTCTCTGCAAGTTCTCAGTTTCAATTTTTTTCCATACAACAAACTCACATTAGATCCCATTTTTTTTTATCTGGTTGTTTATTCCAGGAAATTAGTTGTTTGTGTGTAGGGAGTCAAGTCATTTTCTAATAGAGATGTGTAACATGTTTTCTTTTCTGAGGTTTTCTCTTGATAAGTCTACAATATTGTTAGACCTGGCACCTTGGCGTGAGTCTCCCTTCCTCTTTTTGTCGCTGTGCCTCATGTGCTTTTATGGTGTTGGCCGCTCAGCACGCTGTGCCACTGCCAACCAGTGTCGCGGTGCGAGTGCTCCCTTGTAAATTATATATGTTGGTTGGATTCCATGATTGGATTGTTTGATTTACTGTCAGACCCCAGTAAAGTGCGCCAGGAGCGCCAGGGCATGTAAATGCAAACACCGCTGGTGGGCTTGCAGCACGGGTTGTGCCACCCACAGAAGCGGCCGGTAAAATATGTCTAAGGTCTGCCATCGCAGAACCTGCGTGCAGTCTTGTACTGACATGCTGACTGGCAAGTGCCCACACTTGCCGGTCCCTAAAACCTTCCCTTAGCTGCATATTAGTCACCCCTCTGGTAGGCCCACGGGCAGGGTGCCTTGTGAGCCTAAGGTAGGACAGGCCTAGATGCGTGGCATGTCCTAGTAGTGAATTACCGCCATCTTGTTGTTCACTACTGCAAGGCTACCCTGTTCTCATAGGCCAGCATGGGCGGCCTGGATTGTTACACCCTACGATCCTAACCGACCCAGGGAACATGGTAGAAGATCGAGTTTAGTATGCCTGAACTCGGAATAATAAGGTACATCTTATCGCAAGGTTTATTTTAATATTCCGGGTTTGCAAATGCCGCTTTTAGAAAGCTGGCCTTTGCTTGCCTAAACATTTCAGCCCGCCTCTGCGTGATGTGTATCTGATGTCTGGCTGGTGTGAGTGACAGGGCTGGGGGAACCCAGATGGGCGGGGCTAGGTAGCCTGGTGGTGAATAGGACGATCGACAGGTAGATGGGTGGGAGGAGTGCTCCTAGGCTCTGAATAGGACAGTGCTCTGCCACCTCAATGCCGGCTCCGCCCCCTGTGGAGCGTCTGAGGACTCTGCCCTGCACTCTGAAAGAAGAAGCCTGCATCGCGTAAACAAAGTGCTCAGAAACCGGACTGGACTGGGCAAGGGCCCCCCTGGCCTGGGAGAACAAAAGATTTGCTGTATAAATGGAGGAGCCCTGCTCCTAAGAAACTAGATCCGCTTTTGACCAAGAAGAATCTCTGCCTGAGGAGGAGGCACCGGGAAAGCTGTAGGAGGAAGACTGTCCCTGTCCTGGGGGATTGGCCTGCAGTGGTGACCTTGCTACCAAAGGGGAGAAGAGAAAATGTTGCTGAAGACTTTGCTTTATTTTTACTTTCAAGACTTGTGCTTTCCAAAACGATCTCCAAGGGCTTGGAACTGAGCTTGACCCCTGAACTGAGCCCCAGGACCATTGGGCTCTACCTGATCTTCACTCGCCTGCCGCTGGACTGTGGTGCCCTTTCCCTTGCAGGAGCCGTGACCCTCGTGCCCCAGTCCCTCCCTGAGCCGTGACCAGGACTGCTTAGCCGCCCCCGCCTTGGGAAGAGCCTCGCTTGATCGGAGCCGCTCCCCCTACGCTGTGCTGGGCTGCCCCTGTCATCTCGCTCGCTGGAGGCTCGCTGTGCACCTTCACCCTCCCGCCGGAATCGGCGTTGTGAGCATCTCCAAGCCTCGGACGGCCCGGACGTAATCTGCGTGCCTGGCTGCCCCGCTTTGTTCACCCGCCACCTGCAACTCCCCGCTCTTGTCGTGAGCCTGAAGATCAGACCCCCATCGTGAAGTGTGGGAGCCCCAGACGCCGCCTCGCCCTTCTGTCGAAGAGCCGCTGAAATCCCGCACCCGCCTTCGCGTCAAGAAACAAGGTACTGTACTTACGAACTCGACCGCGAGCTCGCATCGGATCCAGGGTCCGTAACGTTCTTATTTCCCTGTCATCTGCCGTATGCTTCCCGGGCGCCGCCTCAGCACGAAGTGCGCTGAGGCCTACAGTTACCTTGTGCCCGCCTAAAGAACTTTCCGTAACAAAGAGACTTTACCGTATTTCCAAGAGTTGTGGCCCCATCAGTTCAACGTTACTGGGCCTTGTATTTGAATCTGCTGAATCTACATAAAAGCTTATTTTTTTATACTTCCTGATTGGTGTCCGTTTGTGGTGCATGCAAGGGGTTTACTGTATGTGTAATTGCATTTGCTTAACCGTGTACGCCTGAGACTTAGCCTAGACTGCTCGCGCCACGCACCTAGAGGGTGAGCAGGGGTTATTCTGGGGAGTCATCCTTCGCCCTGACAAGAAGTAAAGGGTCCCTGCTTGTTGTGGGTACACACCTGCGTCAACCAGAGCCCCCTCATTCCTAACATTGGTGGCAGCGGTGAGGATTTACGGATTTGCATTTGCGGTTTGCGTATAGTGAACCACTGATCACCACGTAGTGAGAGCAGACCAGTAACACAGCCACAAGACTAGCAGTTGTTTTTTTGCCAAGAATCTCCGTTGTTAGAGTCATGCCTGGTTCACTTCCCGCCGGAAGGGCAGCTTCTATAATCTCTGGATTTGAGGACATAGATTGGGAAGAAAGCGCACTTCAGGATCGTACCAATGAAGAGTTGAGAGGTTTTTGCTCCAAGTTCAGAATTGCCCAAACTGGATTGAAGAAGAAGGACCAACTCGTGAAGGCGCTGAGGGCCTGGTATGAGTCAAAAGCACCAGAGAATCAGGTGGAAATGGTTCCACCAGAAAGTGTCCATGAGTTTGGCAGAGGCCTGTCGCCAGAAGAGTTGGCAGACAGGGCAGCAACCCGGGCACACGAAGTGGAGATGGCAAAATTTCATGGGCAAATGGATATGGAAAAACAAAGATTAGCCATGGAAGAAAAGAAACTACAATTAGAGCATGACATGAAGCTGAGGGAGCTGGAGCTGAAAGCGAAAAGTTTGGAGCTTAATCCCTCTGGTGGCAGCACACCGCCAGTACCGGCGGAACCAAGAGTTTATATTCCCAAGGATGTAGTGAAGGAGTTCTTCAAGAATGACGACATCGGGCAGTGGTTCAGAGCCTACGAGGTAGCCATGTCTTCCCACCGGGTCCCTGAGAGAGATTGGGGAGCGGGGTTGTGGGGACGGTTCCTGAGTGAAGGGCGGGACACACTGTTAGATTTACCTGCTGATGTTCATAATTCTTACGCCCATATGAAGGAAGCATTGATGACTAGGTATGGGTTGACCCCTGAGTTATATAGACAGAGGTTCAGGGGTTGCACTAAGATTCCCAATAGTACGTATGTGGAGTATGTGACTTTCTTTTGCAGAGCGCTGGATGGTTGGGTAAAGGGTAGTAAGGTAAATGATTATCAAGGTCTTCTTGATTTAATGGCATGGGAGCACTTGTCCAGTAATTGTTTTCCTGAGCTACGCCAGCACCTGATAGATAGTAGGCTGACTAACCCTAGGAAGCTTGCTGAGGAGGCGGACCGCTGGGTCAGTACCAGGGTCCACAAGGGTCCCGTGGGAGATTCCGCCAAAGGTGGGCAGGGCCCCCAGCAGAAGAGTGGGGGGGACAGGGGTAAACAGAAGCAGTTCCCAAAAGGGCCCCAAAGTAGTCCCCAAGGGAACCAAGGGAAGGGTTCTCAGCCTCCCCCACCCCAGAAACCAACCGGGGCCCCGACAGGTCCTCCTGTTCAGAAGGGGCCCGTAAGATGTTACAGGTGTAACAATTTGGGGCATTTTGCCTCTGATGTAAAGTGTCCATTGTTTGGTAAACCAGCACCCACTGGTGCTCCACCCTGGCAGGTGACTAGTGTAGCCTTGGGGGAGGAGAGGGATGTCCAAGGTGGGTGGGGTCCCGCAGAGATGTCCCTGGTCTCGCTAGGAGACCGTGAAGTGGTCCCTCCAACCCAGCTGCCTGAGAACACTAAGAAGTACAGGCAGTGGGTGACCATAAATGGCCATAGAGTGGAAGCTCTCAGAGATACAGGAGCCAGTGTGACAGCTGTCAGGTGTCACCTGGTGTCTCAGGAGCAGGTGGTCCCCAATGCATTCTATCCCGTTGTTGCCACTGACAACACAGAGAGGCACTGCAAGGTGGCTCAGGTTCCCTTTGAGTGGGGGGGGGTCTCTGGTACTCTTCAGGTCGCTGTGAGGCCCGCCATGCCTGTAGACTGTTTGTTAGGGAACGATTTGGAGAGCTCACCATGGGCTAAGGTGGAGCGGAGTGCTCACCTGGAGATGTTGGGTATGCCGGATTGGGCGTGTGTCACCACACGGTCCATGACAGCCAGTAGAGGGACTCAAGAGGTCCTGGAGCCTGAGAGGGAGGCCCAGGAACCGGCCTCAGAGAGAAGGAGCAAGGGGCGCGGTAAGCCGGCCCCTGAAGTTCCCACGGTCCAGGAGGAAGCAGACCTTGAGGGGGATGCCCTGGAGCCTACAGGGGAACAGATAGATGAACTGGGAGACCTGCCGGAGCTGACCCATTGGCAGCAGGAAGGGGGTCCCACCAGGGAGGACTTTTGTAAGGCACAGAAGGAGTGCCCTTCTCTCGTGGGTATGCGGCAGCAGGCTGCAGACCAGGCCGCAGGTGATCAGTCAGGATCACATTTCGTTTACTGGGAGAACGATCTCCTATATACAGAGCCTAAGATTGCTGAGCCTGGGTCAGCCCGTGCGCTGGTGGTACCCCAGGACTCCAGAGCCTTCCTACTGGGGCTGGCTCACGATGTGCCATTGGCAGGGCATTTGGGGCAGGAATAGACCTTTGAAAGGCTTGTTACCCACTTTTATTGGCCTCAAATGCGCAGGAGTTCAGATACTCACTGCAGGACATGCCAGACTTGCCAGGCAAGTGGAAAGAGTGGAAGGAAGCAGAAGGCTCCACTCCAGCCATTCCCGGTGGTCGGTACCCCATTCCAGCGAGTGGGGATTGACATTGTAGGGCCACTGGACCCCAGGACAGCGATGGGCAATAGGTTCATCCTGGTCCTGGTGGACCATGCCACCCGGTACCCGGAAGCCATTCCTCTGAGGACAGTGACGGCCCCCGTGGTGGGGCGTGCACTGATGGGAATTTTCTCCCGAGAGGTATTCCCTCTAGAGGTGGTGTCTGACAGAGGTACCAATTTCATGTCCAAGTACATGAAATCCCTTTGGCAAGAGTGTGGTGTAACCTACAAGTTCACCACCCCTTACCACCCCCAAGGAAACGGGTTGGTTGAGAGATTCAACCGAACCCTCAAAGGCATGATAATGGGCCTGGAAGGACCCATGAGGCGTAAGTGGGACGTTCTCTTACCATGCCTTCTCTTCGCTTACCGTGAGGTGCCACAGAAGTCTCTGGGGTTCAGTCCCTTTGAGCTTCTGTATGGTCACCCAGTCAGAGGACCTCTAAGTCTGGTCAAGGAAGGCTGGGAGCAATCTCCCAGGAAACCTCCCCAGAATGTATATAGCTACATGCTGGCCTTCAGGAATCAGACTAGGCGTTTCAGGCAACTTGCAGAGGCAAATCTGGAAGCCAGCCAGGAGGAGATGAAGCGGTGGTACGACCAGAATGCCACTTTGGTAGAGCTTCAGCCTGGACAGAAGGTATGGGTCTTGGCCCCCGTGGTGCCGTGTGCGCTCCAGGATAAGTGGACCGGTCCCTTTGAGGTGGTGGAGCGCAAGAGTCCTGTTACCTACGTGGTGGACCTGAAGTCTCCTAGGAACCCCTTAAGGATCCTACATGTCAACCGCCTCAAGCCCCACTTGGAGAGGTCCCAAGTGGGCATGCTCTTGGCAACAGATGCTGGAATGGAAGAGGAGACCGAACCTCTTCCTGACCTCCTGTCAGCCAAGGAGCAAGATGGGTCAGTGGATGGTGTCATCCTCTCTTCCGCCCTGACCCCTGAGCAACAAAATGATTGTCGCCAGTTGCTGGGACAATTTTCTGATCTGTTTTCCCTGGTCCCTCGTGTCACTGATTGGTGCGTCCATGATGTGGACACTGGGGATAGTCCACCTGTGCGGCACAAGGCCTACAGGGTGACTGACAGGGTGAGGACATGCATCAAGGAGGAGGTCTCCAAGATGTTTGCACTCGGGGTAATTGAGTCTTCCAGCAGTCCTTGGGCCAGCCCAGTGGTCTTGGTCCCAAAGGCTGCAGCGCCGGGAGCCACACCCGAACTCCGGTTCTGTGTGGACTACAGAGGACTCAATTCAGTCACTAGGACTGACGCACACCCCATCCCCAGAGCTGATGAGCTCATCGATCGGCTAGGGGCTGCCAACTACCTCAGCACGTTTGATTTAACGTCTGGGTATTGGCAGATCGCCTTGACTGTGGGGGCCAAAGAGAGGTCCGCATTTTCCACCCCAGATGGGCACTACCAGTTCCGGGTTATGCCATTTGGGATGAAGAATGCCCCTGCCACCTTCCAGAGATTGGTCAACCAGGTGTTGGCTGGGCTGGATTCGTTCAGTGCAGCCTACCTGGATGACATTGCGGTGTTCAGCTCCACTTGGGAAGAACACCTGCGACACCTCTGGGAAGTGTTGATGGCGCTGCGCAAGGCAGGCCTCACGATCAAGGCGAGTAAGTGCCAGATCGGGCAGGGTTTCGTGGTGTACTTGGGACACCAAGTTGGGAGTGGCCAGGTGGCACCCATTCAGCCCAAGATAGAAACCATCCTGAATTGGGAGGCGCCCAAAACCCAGACAGAGGTGAGAGCCTTCCTAGGTCTCACCGGGTACTACAGGAGGTTTGTCAAGGGGTATGGCAACATGGTTGCCCCCTTGACAGCGCTGACTTCGAAGAAGCAGCCCAGGAAAGTGATTTGGACTGACACCTGTCAGAAAGCTTTTGAGGCCTTGAAAACTGCTATGTGCACGGCGCCCGTGCTCTTGGCTCCCAACTTCTCCAAAGAGTTTATCGTTCAGACAGACGCTTCAGAGCATGGTGTGGGCGCTGTTCTTTCACAGATTAATGAGGAGGGCCTAGATCAACCCGTAGCCTTTCTTAGCAGAAGGTTACTTCCACGGGAACAGAGGTGGAGTGCTATTGAGCGTGAGGCATGTGCTGTGGTCTGGGCGCTGAAGAAGCTAAGACCCTACTTGTTTGGGTCTCACTTCCGGGTTCAGACGGACCACAGGCCCCTCAGATGGTTGGTGCATATGAGGGGTGAGAATCCAAAGCTGTTGAGGTGGTCCATTTCCCTACAGGGTATGGATTTCACGGTGGAACATCGCCCTGGTACAGATCACGCCAATGCTGACGGTCTGTCCAGATTTTTCCGCCTTAGTGATGAGGAACTCCCTGGGGTAGGGTAGTTCTCCCCACTTTTCAGCTGGAGGGGACACGTGTTAGACCTGGCACCTTGGCGTGAGTCTCCCTTCCTCTTTTTGTCGCTGTGCCTCATGTGCTTTTATGGTGTTGGCCGCTCAGCACGCTGTGCCACTGCCAACCAGTGTCGCGGTGCGAGTGCTCCCTTGTAAATTATATATGTTGGTTGGATTCCATGATTGGATTGTTTGATTTACTGTCAGACCCCAGTAAAGTGCGCCAGGAGCGCCAGGGCATGTAAATGCAAACACCGCTGGTGGGCTTGCAGCACGGGTTGTGCCATCCACAGAAGCGGCCGGTAAAATATGTCTAAGGTCTGCCATTGCAGAACCTGCGTGCAGTCTGGTACTGACATGCTGACTGGCAAGTGCCCACACTTGCCGGTCCCTAAAACCTTCCCTTAGCTGCATATTAGTCACCCCTCTGGTAGGCCCACGGGCAGGGTGCGTTGTGAGCCTAAGGTAGGACAAGCCTAGATGCGTGGCATGTCCTAGTAGTGAATTACCGCCATCTTGTTGTTCACTACTGCAAGGCTACCCTGTTCTCATAGGCCAGTATGGGTGGCCTGGATTGTTACACCCTATGATCCTAACCGACCCAGGGAACATGGTAGAAGATCGAGTTTAGTATGCCTGAACTCGGAATAATAAGGTACATCTTATCGCAAGGTTTATTTTAATATTCCGGGTTTGCAAATGCCGCTTTTAGAAAGCTGGCCTTTGCTTGCCTAAACATTTCAGCCCGCCTCTGCGTGATGTGTATCTGATGTCTGGCTGTTGTGAGTGACAGGGCTGGGGGAACCCAGATGGGCGGGGCTAGGTAGCCTGGTGGTGAATAGGACGATCGACAGGTAGATGGGTGGGAGGAGTGCTCCTAGGCTCTGAATAGGACAGTGCTCTGCCACCTCAATGCCGGCTCCGCCCCCTGTGGAGCGTCTGAGGACTCTGCCCTGCACTCTGAAAGAAGAAGCCTGCAACGCGTAAACAAAGTGCTCAGAAACCGGACTGGACTAGGCAAGGGCCCCCCTGGCCTGGGAGAACAACAGATTTGCTGTATAAATGGAGGAGCCCTGCTCCTAAGAAACTAGATCCGCTTTTGACCAAGAAGAATCTCTGCCTGAGGAGGAGGCACCGGGAAAGCTGTAGGAGGAAGACTGTCCCTGTCCTGGGGGATTGGCCTGCAGTGGTGACCTTGCTACCAAAGGGGAGAAGAGAAACTGTTGCTGAAGACTTTGCTTTATTTTTACTTTCAAGACTTGTGCTTTCCAAAACGATCTCCAAGGGCTTGGAACTGAGCTTGCCCCCTGAACTGAGCCCCAGGACCATTGGGCTCTACCTGATCTTCACTCACCTGCCGCTGGACTGTGGTGCCCTTTCCCTTGCCGGAGCCGTGACCCTCGTGCCCCAGTCCCTCCCTGAGCCGTGACCAGGACTGCTTAGCCGCCCCCGCCTTGGGAAGAGCCTCACTCGATCGGAGCCGCTCCCCCTACGCTGTGCTGGGCTGCCCCTGTCACCTCGCTCGCTGGAGGCTCACTGTGCACCTTCACCCTCCCGCCGGAATCGGCGTTGTGAGCATCTCCAAGCCTCGGACGGCCCGGACGTAATCTGCGTGCCCGGCTGCCCCGCTTTGTTCACCCGCCACCTGCAACCCCCCGCTCTTGTCGTGAGCCTGAAGATCAGACCCCCATCGTGAAGTGTGGGAGCCCCGGACGCCGCCTCGCCCTTCTGTCGAAGAGCCGCTGAAATCCCGCACCCGCCTTCGCGTCAAGAAACAAGGTACTGTACTTACGAACTCGACCGCGAGCTCGCATCGGATCCAGGGTCCGCAACGTTCTGATTTCCCTGTCATCTGCCGTGTGCTTCCCGGGCGCTGCCTCAGCACGAAGTGCCCTGAGGCCTACAGTTACCTTGTGCCCGCCTAAAGAACTTTCCGTAACAAAGAGACTTTACCGTATTTCCAAGAGTTGTGGCCCCATCAGTTCAACATTACTGGGCCTTGTATTTGAATCTGTTGAATCTACATAAAAGCTTATTTTTATATACTTCCTGATTGGTGTCCGTTTGTGGTGCATGCACGGGGTTTACTGTATGTGTAAATGCATTTGCTTAACCGTGTACGCCTGAGACTTAGCCTAGACTGCTCGCGTCACGCACCTAGAGGGTGAGCAGGGGTTATTCTGGGGAGTCATCCTTCGCCCTGACAAGAAGTAAAGGGTCCCTGCTTGTTGTGGTTACACACCTGCGTCAACCAGAGCCCCCTCATTTCTAACAAATATTGTCTGCAATATTGTATTGTTTGCATGGACTCTTGTATAATGCTTTGATGCCTATGTTAGATGGTTTTAAGTTACGTTTTCTGCTATTTTTGTTTATTTTAACAAGGAAGTTTGTGGTGAATCTGAGTAACAGTTTCAAAATACTTGCAACAAATCCAGATATGTTTCTGATTTTTTTATGTTTTGATTCCCAATAGCTAGCCTCCCACCATTTAGCTGTTTGTGGATTTTAATTATTGGGTGAACATTTAATGCGAGTCTGTTTCCAGTAATTAAATATTGAAACTTTGTAAGCAATAATTGAATGGTTATTGGGACATTGTTTGCTTTTTGATTGAACCCCTTGGGTGGTTTCAGACTCACTACAATAAGTACAGTCCTTTGGTTGTCCCTACACCCCCTGTCTGGAAACCTCTATGTCCTTGAACGCTACCTCCAACGTATTTTCCCTATTTTCCTTAAGATGATCTCCCAGCAGAAATCTCAATGTGCATTTGGATTCCAGAACTTTTTTCACCCCAACCACCAGTGCTACCGGATTCCGTGTGCTAAATTTCCACAAACTCCATGTCATTCTAACATCATTGCTTTGAGTATAGAACTCTGTGTGACACTACAAGAGACTGGGGGGAATGAAGACAGTCCACTGAAACAAACTGAGGTGCTTCTGGAATGAAGTGGTGAACCATCCTGAAGTGTTGGAGGGGTCCACGCCGGAGAAGAGGTTTGCTATGAGATCAAGTGATCAACAGTGTCAATGTCCACATCGGGACAAACGGACACTAGAGGCAAGATTTCCAGTGTCGTTTAGTCTGAAGGGCTTTGCAGGTTCTTGTATGGTCATTATTGCACTGTGGAAGTAAGGGTAAAACAGGGGCTGGCAGTCCAGAAGCAGGATCTGAACATATGTGCTCCCTGAAGACGCATGGCGATCACTCAAAGATCTTTCATGAGAAGAGGAGGCGGATGATGAGGGGCAAGGGGGTATTTAAAAGGATCCACATGAAACTTTGGGAAAGAGAATGCTGGTGCCCTTTTCAGTGAGATGCAGAATGTTTACATTTGGAAAGAAGGATTGACAATGCTGAGGATACTACCGGGAACCAGGAGAGACAGTTTGCATGACAGAGGGTGGTAGGATGTTGTAGCTGTCTTAATAAGGGCCATTCAAACTGTTCCCTTTATAGAATTTAAGTACTAAAATCAAAATAATTAAGAGATTGCGCCTTCTTTTCTAATTGTACTTTATGAATTTCTCACCAACTTTCTACTGTTACAGCATCAGAATAAACATGCCCAATTATTCTGCTTTTCAGCAAACAAACTGAGTCATCAAGCTTGGGCCCAATCAGCACACTGGATATCTAAACGTGGTGTTTGTGTACTTGTGTAACACAGCCACGATCTGAGAACAACGAGAGCTCCAGTCAGGCTCTTCTCCACAAACACCAAGGAAAAGTGAGAGATCCTCCCTATTTCCCTACCTTCCAATTCTTTATTCAGTGCAACAGCTAATATTGAGGGGCTCCTTGTACACATGATTATTTTTCATCAGGGCTCAGAGAAAGATCAAACAACGGTGTGCCCCAGTACATGTAAACTCTGCACCTCCCTGCCCTTCTACGTAGTGGAATATTTTCAGCAATAGCCAATGTGTGTAGCTCTGACCTCTCTGTTTTCACAATGAGGAGGATGATTGACAGTTCATGGCTCATGGCACATTGGCCAACAGTACAGCCTCCGACTGCGGCATCAGCCCAAAAATGCACATTTTCGGGCTGCTTGTAATACTCCAACATGATCTACCATGCATGTCAAGAATACTTGTGGAGTGGACATATCACAACATGCTGAAGAAATCTGCATCTTCTCCTGCATATCTAGGACTCTGACAGGACTCTGAGATACATCCTGTGGAACTGTTTCCATGTTAAATATGTGTGGTGTGTTAAATTGACATTGTTGGGTTAAAAATGCATAAGGCCCTGCGCTGGCTTCTACCCCCTACTATCAAAAACCCTATTGACAGACACCTTAATCTATGACAACATACTTTTTGTAGGGAGCCAAATAATCATGATTATTATGTTATTATCTTAATTTTTCCGTTCTTCATTTAGATCAACAATTACATTTTAATTTATAACACTCAATATTGGCATTACAGTACACTATATATGCAAATTTCAACAGTTATTTGCAAATATTTCTTATATACATCAATAACTAAAATTAATTTCACAGCAGTTCATAACAGTTCAAAATATGGACAGCTAAGCCACAGCCTATTTATATCTAAGGGTGGAATTAATTTTACAGCAGTTCATAACATAAGCAGCTAAGACAAAGCCAACACGTGTTTTTGGGTGATTTGACCACTTCTGCAGTGCTGTAACGAAATACACATGCATCAATAAATACAATTTATATAAACAACATAACACCCACAACAATATTTCACACAACATCTTTGTTTTTGATTTTCAAGCATACACAAATTGTTCTCATTGATGCTAGATTCCAGGAAATCCTGTAAAGAAATGAAATCAGCCAAGGCAAATTCATACTTATCGATGTTCAATGGAACTTTGCAAAATTCATGTTTCCAATTCCACTAAAAAAACCTTAAATCATTAATTGAGAAGTACAGTTTTGGCACCCACCAAGCACCATCAGTAACTCTATATTCATTATGGCTCCCCTACAATGATGATAATGTGTTCTAAATATAGCTGGACTAATTCAACATTCAATTATTTAATTTCAATTGCGTTAACATTATCAAATTAATTTTCTTTCTTAAATTAGACATTATTACTAATATTTCATTCTTTGTGTACCTCAACCTCACCAAGTAGGGACTCCTCCTATTATACGTCCGAGAAGATTGATATTCCACATAAGCTAGATTCATATACCTTGAAACTCCTCAGAATTTTTTTATCTCAGTTCAAATCGGATGTCTTTCATAAATTTGACAAAAGATAATACCCATAGAACGCTGATACATAAAAAGTCCAAATCACTTACAGTTTAATACCAGTATCGATACCTATTATGAATAAATATCCCCGCCCCCCCCCAAAAAAAAATACTTCATTTGCAGTGATAAAATGTATTCGCCAAAAGTCATGGAAATAGCAGCCACAAGCTCTTGTCTCCTCATTCATTGCTATTTGTAACTAGGCGTATTAACCTACCATGATAACCAGCTACATTTAAAAGAGATAGCTTTTATGAGACATTATTCTCTATTGTTATTGCCGGTTTGTAGGCTGCAAAACTGGCCAAATCATTTCAAGAAAAATCAAAATCAATTAATTGCCCACATTTTCTTAAACATAGCACATTGAATAAGATGAGACCAAAATCAAGTGTCTGTGGAGTTTCTATCCACCATGCTTTCTTCTTGCGTAGTTCTTGGCCCGGTCACCTCCTCTGTGGTGAGCCCTAATGTGATCAATGCATATAGCGCATAACCTCGATTACTCCTCATGCCTATGTCTTTCATAAAAATGTTGGCTATGGGGATATTAATCATCCCCTTTTTTCACTGCATTAATGTGCTCTTTTAATTTCTCCTTTAATGGGCGAATAGTAGATCCAACATATTGTTTACCACACACCCATATATACTCATATAGACCCAGTAAGTTGTGTTACAATTTATGTAAGATCCGGCCAAGAATTTCTTCTTTTTATCAAAATTGAAAAAAGTTCTTTCGTGTTATCTGCTATGTATTTGCAGCATGTGCAACGATTGCATTTGAAGCAACCACATAGATTTTGAATAATCATTTTCTGATTGCAAAAATCTTGTTGTATCGCTTGGACTGAGAAGGTTTTTAGTTTCTGCTTTGTAAATGTAATCATGCTGCTGAGGTCCTCATCTACCTTAAGAATATTCCAATGTTTTCTAAGGATATTATATATCATTTCCTTTTTTCAGCACAAAATTTCATAAAACTGATATCTTGAAAAGCTTTGTTGCCAAATGTCTTCTTTTTGTCTAACAACGATGAAGGCCTAGAAATACTATGATCTCTTTACGCAGATCATGCAGTATCATATGTGGGTAACCAGGTTTTTTCAGTCTTCCTATTGTTTCACATTAAGTCTTAATATAATCTTCTTCATGGTACAATTTATTTTATGTTTTATGAACTCACCATATGGAATATTCTTTTTTTGGTTATATGGGTGTCCTGAACTGTAGTGCAAAATGTTATTTCTAGCCATTTTCGTTCTATATCATCTACTCATAAATTTGTGTTCCTTGACAAAAGGTTCCAAATCCCAAAATGTGCCTGAAGTCTGATGCTACTCTAAGGATAGTTCTACATTAATACTATTAGGGGGATATTCTCAAGAACGTGTGATAATTATCGCAAAAGTTGCTTAACGCCACTTTGCACATCGCAGTCTATCGTGGGAAAATAACGCCTTGTTAACGTTGTATTCTCAACCCGGCGGCACCCTGCAATAGTCTCATGATAACACGCCAAATGACCGCGTGAAAACGAACATGAGGCCGAAAAAACGCGAAACACGAACACGAAAAAACTGGCGATGTGGCTAATCGCGTTACAAAAATCAGCGATAACCAGCGACAGGCTTGCAATTCCCTCACGTCATGCGGGAAAATGCACAATAAAAACACCTAAAATCGCAACCAAAATATTGCAAACTGCATAGCACCATGGAGGAAGCAGGAGCAAGTACAGAGGACGACCAGAACCCCACAAACCCACAGGAGGACCCGCCTGGGACCTCGGGATCACGGAAGGGCAAGGAGACGAAGACGAGGTTCAGTCCGCAGGAAAACAGGATCATCATCACAGAGGTGATAGAACACCACCAACAACTGTTCGTCACCCCCAACGTGCCATTGGCAAACAAAAATGCAATATGGCAGGACATCCTGGACAAGGTGAATGCAGTCGGAGTGAGGAAGAGGACAATTGGAGAGGTCAAGAGGCGCTGGAATGATGCGAAGCGCAAAACCAAGAAGAAACACGCTGACAACCATCAGGCAGCAATGCAGACTGGTGGTGGCAGGCCAGCGGAACACCAGGAGATGGATGAGATGGAGGAAATGGTGTCCACAGTCATCAGTGAAGAGACGGTGGCAGGAGTTGGGGGTCCAGACTAGGCCTGGGCGAAAATTTCGTTCCGTTCGCGGAAATTGCGATAATTTGACATTTTCGCGTTCCGCGGAGAGCTCGAAAATGTCAAAAATTCCGGTTTCCGCAGCTTGGCGATAATTTGTTTCTTGCTCGCGCTGTAAAATAATACATTCTCGCGCGTGCGCGATCGCCTTACCTGAATCCCTGCGTTCGCCGACAAGTTTTCTTGATCCGGTCGCGTTCTCCATGAGATGTTGTATTGTTTTTAGCCATTTGCGCTGTCTCGCGACAGTTCGCGCCCGCAGTGACGTCATGCGTCTCGCGATCACATCTTTCTTCTCGCGATCATGCACCGCGAGACAACTCAAAACAAGATGGCCGCGCCCGCAAGCAACCACTTGGGTAAGTTGGCGACCCGCAACCATGCAGAAAATCTCGCGAACATGCCGGAAAAAAACTTCCGCATCTTCGCGATATTTTCGCTTGTTTGCGATAATTTTAAATATTTTCGCGATAATTTGCTAAAGTTACTTTCGCAAATTCCGCCCACCCCTAGTCCAGACACTGCTCGACATGACCTGACACAACAGCACCAGGGTGAGTACCGAACAGGGATTGGGGGATGGGGGGAGATGGGCACAATGGCACACATGCACAATTAAGTAGAGCACACTGCACACCCACAATGGCTCTAGAGGATGTCCCTGATCCCCTTGGCACACTGCAGCACACATACAAACAGCAAGTAGGCCCACGTCCACTATGGGCATAAAGATGTCCCCCCACACCACCAATCCCACAACCAATCCATGCACACGTGTGAAAACCAGCAAAGCTACGTGTCTGTGAGCCACACTGACAATGCAAGTGACACTGCACGTTGAATAGTATGGCTGCAGTCCAATTATCATAACATGCTGCACGCCACAACACTGAGGTGGCAGAGTGTGGAACACATCCAGAAAGGAGCAGGTCACACCCTGACATATCCACGTGCACACACAACCCCTGATGGCAACAACACATCTGCGAATAAACCATGCCCAAGAGCCAAATCAGCCAAGTCTGCAGTATCTCAGCACTGTAGGAGCACAGAAGCCAAAGGCACACCACCCCAAAGGGGTAAGGGGCAGCAAAATCACAGCTGCAGGGGCGACTCACCCACAATGCAGTACACATACATAGCAATAACAGCACATCAACATTGACGACAATGTGGTAAGAAGTGCAACACTTCCACTGCAGGATAGAGGACACAACTGGTTCCACATGTGCTTAGAAACTGGTCAATCACATCTGGCAGAGCAGGAAACTGTGAGATGATAATGTACGTGTACAACCTCACATCCCTGATGTAGTTAAAGTATCCACTGTCCAGCATGAAATAGTCAGCTACTCCCAAACAGTCACAATACACATTGGCATGCGGTCTGTATGTAAACATGTACAATGCGTCAACATACTTGGAACACACTGTCAACCAGTATCTCCCCTTTACATTGCAGAGGGACAATCAACACTTCCTGCAGAGCAGAGCAGACATCTCTTCAGTGATGATGAAGAGGACCCCCTGAACATTTGCCCCGACATCCTCCAATGGCTCGTGGACAGCCTCCGCACCCCACCCCAAGGAGCAGTGCAGGCCAGCTGCATCGAGGTGACCCCACCCCCTGCACAGACCACACAGCAGAAAGCACCCATTACCACGGCTGGCTCCCAACACCTCACCCAAGAACACATGGCATTCCAAGGCCAGGTGTTAGACTGCCAAAAGGAGGTGGCTTCGCCAACATGGCAGCCAAACTGGATGGCATATGTGGGTGTCTGAGTTACATCAGGGACCACGTACACAAACTAACGGACACACACAGTTTGCACCATGATGTCCAACAATCCATGCCCGACACCGCTGGAGTCATGCCTCTGAGAGGAGAACAAGTGCCTACTCAGAGTGGCCTCAGCGATGTCAGCCAAAAGTTGGCACAGATGATGAGGATAATGGAGAACATGGAGCATATGCATTCAGAAAGAATGGCTGCCATGGATGCACACCAGCGAAAAGTTGTTGGGATCTTCCATGCCCTGCAGATCCTCATCATGGCATTGCTGCCACTTCGGCAATCGCAGATGAATGCTGCTGGTACTTTCACACACACATGTCCGGCCCCTGATGTGTCAGTGGCATACAGTGCTGCAGACCAAATATCAGCACCCACATGTCAGACAGATGACAGAGAGGACGAAGATGCGGGTGATTACACCTGTGTAGTGGTAAGAAGGAGACAGTAGCAATCCTCCCTGCCATATGCCCTGTCTCATCTTGCTGCTGCCCTCTGCATCATGCCCTGTAGCAACACCTCCCACTGTACCCCTAAACACTCCGCGACACTCACTTTGGACCTTGACATGGACTGCCATATTCTGTTTGCTCAACAATGACACAGCAATCACAGTGGGCACTGTCCTCTACATCTTCCAATGTACTTGTCAATCCCTAAATGACTGGCTGGCCAAACCCTGATCTACAATGTAATGTGGTGTTTGCATGGCCATGTACTACCCCACCGAATGCGAATAAAACATTCAAAATGACACAGATGTGTCATGTCCATAATTGATCAAGTCTGAAAGTATGGATGAATGTAACAACATTGATTGAACAAAAGGGTACAACCTGGGAAATGAAAGCAATGCGCGTGTGTGACCATGACACACATAGGCAGTGAGATGACTGGGAATGTGTGCACTAGCTGTGGCCTCAATGCACAGAAACAACACTATCACAACTTGGCCCCATGCAATGTTAGGGATGGAGCTGTGTATGTAATGTCTAAGTCATTGGCAGGCCTAAAGTAGTGTCCCCCATCACATTTGACAACAGAACATCTCTTCGCATACCTACTCACACTCAAATGGGTGGACACAGCCTGTAGTGATGGGTCACATTGTTCCACATGGCAAGAAGTTGGACACCATGCTCACATTGCTGAAGACATGTAAGAGCACAGGTCTATCAGAAACTATCCCAACCACAATGTCTGGCTCACAGAGGTGGAGCTGGCAATAGGGACTCACTCACCCCTCAGTGAAATGCGTCAGTCCATCCCTCACTGTGTACGGCTAATGCTCATTGAGGCACACAATTTGTATTCTAATCAACACTCATCACAATTGGACACTAGTGAAGTTGTGTAGACTTATTTTGCATGTGGGTGTCAGTACGGGCAGGACGAGGGCCACAACATGCAGACCAATGCATCAGACACTAACAGGCAGCATTTGGTCACGGTACAGTTGCACGTGACCGCCGTTGTGCATGTGCCCGGGATGTCCTGCCATTGTGTCGGGGGCTCTTGTAGTACCGGCACTCTTCTGACGTGCGGCAGTTATTTGGATGACATACCACAGCTCGGAGCAATGAGTCAAATGCGTGTGCAACATTTGGACACATGGGTAGTTGTGTACGTAAGGGTCAAGGGCATTCCATGCAAGAGTACCTCAAGCCAGGACTTCTGTGACTGTGATGTGGATACGTTGCTCTTACATTTGCGCTGTGCGTAGTGTTCGAGTCGACATCATCTGCTATGGTATCTCTCTCAGGGGGTGCCGGCAGCATGCAAGAGCAAGGTCGGAGGTGCAGATGTCCTTCCGCATTATGTATTGAGACAAAGGTGCTTTCATCCCTAATCTTAGTCCGACAACTGCTTGCATTCTGGAAATGTGATGTTGCTTTCACGCTGGAAATGAGTCTAGGCCTTAGGTTTATGGTGCACCACTTGCGAAACACACACACACAGTTGGCATGTATGATCCAGAAGCCAGAGTGGTCTTCCACTCTTTGTACAATCCCTTCGTGCGCAGCCGCCCTCCGGTTGCATACTAAATTGCAACAATGTCGATTGCGGGCCGTGTGGCGCCAACACGGCGACAGAGAAACACGCATCAGTTGGTTTCCTGTCCAGCCCAGAAATGAACCACACCCAGAGCCCAGGGATAATTATTCACACCCCTATGCTGGCCTGGCGTACGCCGACCCAGCCCACTCGGCTTACGTATAAAGGGGAAGACAACGTCGCTTTGTGTCCCAGTTCTTCCCCACTGCCGGAGGTGACATGGCTGCGTCCACCTGGCATATCATGGGACTCAATCATAGAGGGTCCATGACTTGAGTTGCACTGAGTTGGTGGCACTGATGCACTGAAGCCGGCACGGGCCTACCTCCATGGGATGGTGACTTTCGGTGCACTGAGGTAGGGGCACCGTAGGTGCTGAGCGGGTGTACAGCCTGCGATGATGCACCATCCTGGTGGTCCAGACTGGTAGGGATTTGTGTGAGCCCTGCCAAACCGCAGTGTAGGCCTGAGCCAGGGGGCAGCGCAGGCCTACCGCCAGGTGGCGTCGCCTCGCAGTTCACAGAGTTGGTGGCGGGCGGGTGTGCAGCCTGCGATGATGGCCTGAGCACTGATGTGATCTCTGCCATTGTTCAATCAAGACCCTGAATCAGGTGTGTGACCTTGTGGCACGCGGTGCGGGGCTGCATAATGTGGACGCTGCCAAGGTCGCGGGAATCAGGATTGGAGCTTGCACCGACATGTGGTGGGCCCTCTTGGAGACACGCCATTGGCGGAAGGTGAGTAGTGAGGTCTGGTTGCGCAGGGGCAGCCAATCACCGCTGGGCGGCGGGAGAGGCTGGTGTGCATCAGACTGTGTGCGCAGGTGCGGGCAAGTGCTG
Organism: Triturus cristatus; assembly: GCF_964204655.1. Taxonomy (NCBI): domain Eukaryota; kingdom Metazoa; phylum Chordata; class Amphibia; order Caudata; family Salamandridae; genus Triturus; species Triturus cristatus. The sequence goes on from NC_140584.1 coordinate 144,760,108, forward strand.
ATGGCGTGTGCAATGATGTAGACTCCGCCATTCATGATTTGGTAATCTGTTTCAGATGAGGGACCTGGTGGACTGCAGTATGTACCGGCACGTGGTTGGAGACACACTGGTGGCAGCAGGTGAGCAGTGAGGCCTGTGTCCTCAGTGTCGGTACACTCTCTCCCTCTCCCCCTTTCGCTGTCTCGCCCTTTCTTGCTCTCTTTCTCGCTCTCTTTCTCGTTCTCGTTCTCTTTCTCACTCTCCTTCTCCTTCGCTCTCTCTCTCGCTCTCTCGCTCTCCTTCTCTCTCTTTCTCGCTCTCTTTCTTGCTCTCTTTCTTGCTCTCCTTCTCTTTCTCTCTCTATCTCACTCTCTTTCTCGCCCTCTTTCTTGCTCTCCTTCTTGCTCTCCTTCCCTTTCTCTCTCTTTCTCACTCTTTTTCTCTTTCTTTCTCTCTCTTTCACTCTCTCTCTCCCTCTCTTTCTTTCACTCTCTCTCTCTCTCTCCCTTTCATGCTCTCTCTCTTTCTCTCTCTCTCTGTCCTTGGATGAGCGCATGACACACCTTCTTATTTTTAAATTTTGTCTTGCAGGCTGTGACTTACAGATTCTCCAGAGAAGACATGCCATGACTCTTCCACATAATTGTATTTGGTTTAATTTGAATAACTTGTTTGTTTTGAAATTAAAATATGAATGACTGAATCGCCTTTTTCAGACCACACATGATTGTTGATTGTTGTGATTGTGCGACATCAGGCGAATCGTTTTGTTCCGTATTTCATGCAGTTGATGTGCTATCTCTTTGTCTGTGGGGGTGCCCGGGGCGGGGGCGAGTGGGTCTTGGGGGTGGTTGTGGTGGCTATTGTGGCTCTCTTGGGGCTTCGAGCTGCATGATGAGTGGCTCCATGGCATCTGTCGTTCTGCAAGTGTGGCTCTGAGCTGGGATCCCCTTCATGGTGCAGGTTGTCATCTGACTTTACACCAGGTAAATCCCTGCTGCTAATGCGCCTTATTGCATGTTTTGTGAACTTATCGCCGATCTGGCTGGTCATTGAGAATGTTGCGAAGTGGTGTTGTCGAGGCTTTTTGCACGGGAACGCCTTCTCTGCATCTCATTAGCGTTAGTTGCCGGTGTCATCTGTGGTGATGTTTTTTGTGGCTGCTATCACAGGTAATGTGGTGATATCGGGTGTTAGCACCAGCTTGTGAATAGCGCAATGAATTTATCGCCAATTTGGCGGTGATAAAGTGCCGCTAACCCGGCGTTAGGTCCTTGAGAATATGCCCCTTAGTGTTTAAATATCTGTGGTATTTTCTCAGATTTTCTTCAGAACCATTCCAAATCATTTAAATATCATCTATATATATCGGACACATTGAATCACATTGTTTTAGCCCTCATACTTTGAATCGTTCCATTCCTGCTCTTTCTCATATAAACCCATAAATAGGTTGGTGAAAGAGGGAACAAACTGCACATAAGGATCATTAGCTCCCTTCCTTGTTAGGGCCCCCATGCTCGCCCTGAATAAAAAAGTGAATTTTTAAACAGGCGCTGAATATTTACACAAAGAGCTACTTACCTTCGTCCGAGGTTTGTGAAAGCTACATTCCATCAGCTGCAGTAAATTTCACTCTGCGGGTCAGCCCATTTAAGTTTCGGCGCAGGTTCATTGATAGAGTCCCTAAGAAATTACACGCCCTTTGCCTGCATGCTTGGAGTATTCACATGGCGGTCATTATTGAGAAGGAAAAAAACGATCCAACTTCAGCGTAGTCTAACCAGCCATGAGGAATAAAGAATGCCTGTAAAGGAACCCTAGGGTAAACCTTGTCCCGCAAACCACCTCAAATATGGCAGACGTACAACTAGGTCCTTTTGCGATATTTACAACGGGGATATGATCCCATTTCATCAAATATCAGCACTGTAGGAATAGCTCCCTGTATACTGATTAGATGGCCATTTGTTTTGAAAAAAGTTAATGGGCGAATATGTACTTGAATGCATTAAGTATCTACATGTCTCCTGGTGACTTTCAAATTTGCTTCAATGCTTTATTAAGAATTTTCTTAAATTCCTTAATCATGGTAGAGGTGATGAATTCACTAAAGGAGACGAGCTGATGGGTAGATTGATGGGATTCTGTAAGCAGTTGCAAGGTAAAGTTTGTCCATTCCAAAATCAGAGATACATTATTAGTAAAGTTTTCATCTAAGTGCTCCATACATGCAGCCATAATAGTGCCACTGATGGAGTCATTCCATTTGAGCTATTTGAGATTCTCCATGCACATTCCCTTGAATTTAAACCTGGCAGAGGAGTGGTGTGGCAGGCTAGGTCATAGCGTGATGATCTGTGGGCGATTATTACTTTGTACCCGCAGAGTGATATAATAATTTTCTACAAGGGGGGAACAGCTCAGCATTGTAGATATTATAGTCAAGGAAGGAGCACGTTTTCCTGCCGGTTCTTGTCTGGTTTGGCGGCATGTCCTGTGGGAACCGACCATCCAGTATTTTGTAGCCCACTTGTCTATATTGCAAGACCATATATTCGCCAAGCATGCTACGTGAGCAGCCGCCTGACTTTGCCTGTTCGAAGATGTTCTGGGCACTCTCCAGGGTAGGTTCCTAGTGGTCATCTGGGATATCTTGGAAAAGATTTGTATTAAAATCCCCAGTGATCAAGCATGCTGTTGTAGGGTAATCACTTGCTATGTCTCACAGGGTTTGTATTAAAAAATTACATTTGGAACTTTTCTCCCTTGGACTTGGACAGATGTAGACATTTATCAGTAATATTAATTGCTGTGATGTCACATTGCTGATCTTGGTTCTTGACAGCCTGATCGCCTCAAATGTTAACAAGTTGATGATCCCTTTTAATTTGACTGAGGTGCAGATAGATAGCCTGCCTTTTGATCTATCATACTTATGCTCCCTGAAGGCTGACGTCCAGTGCTCAATGTAACCTACACGCGGGAGGCTTGTCTCCGCCCATGTTTCTTCTAGGGCTGTAATTTCATGGTTCTTTAAGAACGTAACTACGTCTGGGGACTGAAGTTTCTGGGTGAGACCATTAATATTGCAGTAGCACAGGGATAATAATGGTGACTTGGCGTAGATAAAGGATTGAAGACTACTTCAGTCAAGGCTTCTGCTGGATAGGGCTGCAGGAAGCCAAGCCCAGTCTTTCCCTATGTGGTCTATGGTTTGCACCCTTTTTTCGCTGTTTTTGTGATGAAACATCCCTGTGCATTTTTTTAAATTGAGAACAGTTTCTTCCTGCCAGACGCTGTGCGAGCTGATGATTTTACTGGTACTGTGGAATAACCTGTTTCTTAGAATGGGATGCCCCATGAGCTAAAAAACTCTGATCTAGATAATATTAACTGTACGATGGTTGTCAAAATGATTGCTGTAAGTGTAGGTACTGAGATTTGACGACCTTTAGGAACAAGGAATTTAATTGCTATAATGTACCTGGACTCCAATCTGCTCAGTTCAGGGATGGACTTTAGCAACCTAAGAATGTTCCCCCTATTTAGAATGTCATGAGGACCTTGTGAGTGATACCCTGGGCTGAACAGCAGCCTGGGTTATGGGTTTGTTGAAGCTGTTTCTTGGTTATATTCCTTGATTGGGTCCCCAGGCCGTACAAGGGACCTGTTCTATCTTGTGTGGCTCCAGTATTTTTCCTGCAGAGACTCCTCCCAACGGTCGTGATGTGAATGCTCAATTTTATGCATTGCATCCTTGTGAGAGGTCATGGGGTCCTGGTCGTTTGTTATCGTTACTCTAGATTAGGTTGTTTCATGGCTGCATCTCGGGAGGTCATCAGGCTTTATGCACTCAGATTTGCATTGACAATCCTAATTGTTGCTCCTACTTCAATGGTGCATTGGTTCAACAGTGGTTGGGTCTGCCCCTATCTATTTGGCTCTGCAATAGCAGGCTTAGATGCTGTGCCTTTTTTACTTGTGCCTGAGTGTCCTGACAATTGACGTAACTCACCCTCAGGAGTTTTTTCAGCATCTTACAGTGGGTTTGCTGCAGGGTATAGGGTCAGTGTTGGAGGGAATTATGACTGTAAGGGGCTGCATTTTGCCCTCGTTTGAATGGGTGGTGTCTGTTCTTTTGCTTGCAAATAGTGGAAACAGGTTGCGGGTTGCAGAGGAGGTAGTGCTGCTTGTCTTGTTGCTCTGTTTTCTAAGCCTTTCCTTTTCCCTCTTACTGAGGGGTCATAACGGTAGAGGACTTTTGGTAGCCATCTCGCCCGAGGCTGTCTCACTCCCTCCAGTGGGAGCCTTCACTGGGGGAACAGGTATTATCAGTGCTCTTGACTGGAGGACTGTGCTTCACTCCGAGACCTTGCACTCATGACACTGGTGGAAGGGTTACCAGTTCTTGATGTCATTGCATCCGCGGTTGCCGGAGTACTAGGGGTCAATCAGGGGGGCTTCATTTCCCATGTTAGGGATTACATTTGGGTCATTCTGCACATTGGGATCTCATTTGGTGGCTGCATCTGTGTGTTGCTGACTTAAACCGGGTCTCTTAGGGAGTCTATTAATTTTTGTCAAAACTGTACTAAGGAATGTTGGGAGCAAGTGTAGAAGAACAGCAGCATACTGATTTCACCAAGTTGATGTTGTATTACGCTCTTATGATCAACTTGTTTAGGTTGTCCAGTTTGTGATCTATTCGTGCCATAAAAACCGCCAGTGAGCTCAAAAGATCAACTTGCATGCCCAATTTACCAAAGTGATCATTTAAAGCAGAGACTGTGGATTGCAAAGTTTATAGAAGTTGAGGCCAGACTGTGCTAGAGAGATCTTTCACTATTTCGAGGGCAAATGTGTCTTCTGGGGCTGGGTTCCTGGTGTGAAAGAAGGACAATTCTAAAAGAGATTGGTCATTTGGTTCCATACCTCCAGGTTAATTTGCAGGATTTTCTGAGCCATCTAGGTGAAGGAATTTCATGGGTGAAAGTAGTATTATGTTTCCAGTTGGAGCCCGGGTCAATTGAGCCACCGGTGGACTGGAGATGCTGTCAATAACTGGGAACATGATTGCCTTTCCGCTTCCTGTTGAAAGAGTTCATTGAGTGAAGATGGGGCTTCTAAAAGAATTGTTGCTTGATATGACTATTGGTGAAAAGTTGTGTTCAGAGGAGCTCATCCGAGGACGTGACAGCAGGTCAAACTTTTAATTAAGAATGGGTGTTACAAACAATGCCGCCTTTGTCATAGGGTTTGCAGATTTTGATGCCTCGTTTGCCTCCGTTGAGCTATTAATGAGGCAGCTGTCACCCAGCCATGGCGGGGATGGGTGTATCGTAGCATGGACTGTGAATAGCGGGGGTCTCCCTGTTGCATACTCTGGGTCAAGATGTGAGGTAAAGGCACTCTCTAGTCCTGTGGCCATATGTGTACTATTGACTGCCTTATCAGTGTCAGGGGTTTTCTTGAAAAAGTCCCAGAGTCAACAAACAGCCATGGGTTGTTGTGACTTGTTTCGTGTTTTTGAATTGTATGGCGGATGAATCCAGTACAGTTGTCGGTAATGGGGCGTTTGAGGAAGAGCATTGTTGGTTAAACCTTGAGATCAATGGAGTGGACTCCCCAGGCCTACTAGGGGACTTTGTGCTGCTCTTCTTGTTCTTCCAGTTTGCTGAACTGTCAGTGGCGCTTTCCTTGTTCTGCCTGGCCTCATGGCTTGAGGGTTGTGGTCCAGAGATGTTGCAGCTGCCTCGCCCCCAGTAATTGTTTTCAACTGAGTGTTTTGGGGGAGGGGCATGAGCATCCTATCTTTTGTAGGGTGGCCTAGTGCTGTGGCTATTGCACCGCCTCATCTCCCCCTGGGAAGATCTAAGCATTAGGGGGAGGCCATGACCAGGCTATCTTTTTTGTGGAGTGGATGGCTTATCCGGCTCCGAGGCTCTTGCCTGCTGTAATGGCACGTGAGGCCTCCTGAGATTCAGGGAATTGGGAGAGGCGGCGCCTGGAAGGTTCAGGAGCTGTACTGTTAGCCCTGTAATGGCAGGTGACTGAAGATATAGATGTTGGACTATCTGCTAGAGGGTGTGCGAGGTCATCAGATTGTTGAGGCCAGGACAGGCTAGGCCAGGCCATGCTGAATGAAGTGTTCCTATATAACGATACACAGCAAGGGCCAAGATTAAACTCTAAAGTTGGAGCAGAGATTTTAGAGTGGATGTCAGGGGCCACCGCATTGCTGTGCAAGGGGTTGTGGATCTGGTACATGACAACAAACCAGGTCGTGCAAGCTGCACTGACCTAATGCCAGCTGCTTTTTCCCCTACCAGTTATGTCACGCCCCTATGGCCTCACCTTCTCTCATTTTGCAGCAGACATAGATTAAGGAAAATGCCTTTTAGGATTGTTTTCATAGAGGAAGGAGTCTCTTCCTGCACAAGAACAATCCTTCCTACAATGCAGGCACCTTTGTACAATGACTCAAGTGTGTGCTAGGCAGCCAAAAGTGAACCAGGGTTAGGAAAGGCCAAGAATGCGCCGTACAGCGTTAAATACAGCAAATTCCTTCCCTTTGATGTAGTACTAAATTAGACCCTGTGGCCCATATTTATAATTTTTTTCACGCATGAAAATATGGGCCACAGGGCCTAATTCAGCAATTAAATCAAAAACAACATTGCTGCTCAGTTAATACATCTTATTACATCTCCTCATCTGTCTGCTGTAATAAAGTTACTCTGACTCTGAAAATACACTCCTGTCTTTGTCTTCTCCTCTGCTGTGCAGCAAAAATCCTTATCTACCCACCCTTAGCAGACAGAGCGCATTGTGGGAAAAAAAGAGTTTCCAGCGCTTTTATGATTTCCACCTAATTACCCACCAGCTTTCTTTCACTGGATCCTAATTTGCAAGTGCTGAGGCCTGTTTTTATAATTATTTGCAAATTCTAACCTATTATTAGTGCATTCCAAATTACGAAACACAAATTCAGATTCATTAATAGGTAATCGTTCTTTCCGGTTGCAGAAATAGCCGGTCTTTAAGATTCGGTTCACATCCCTATTTTTGGGATTAGAAACGAAATACACTTTGAAACTTTCCAAACGCACCTTTTCTGAGTCGCTAACCTATGTGATTACCAACACACAAACACATCGTACATCTGACCCTAATATCCCCTGGAATGAGTCTTTTGCCTACATTGATGTATGAGCTGCTAGGTGGGGAACCAGCCTAATCAACTTAATCAGATAGGGAACTTATATGGAAAATGTCATAAATAGTTGACGCAGGAAAATTTGCAATGCATTAACTTTATTAAGGTATTCATCTAGCTAAAAAAAGAAACTCAGATATGAATGCTGAGCCTGGCAAAATAGGTCTAAGCTTGGAACTCCGACCATTGTGCAAAGTTCCAAACTAAAGTTAGATTAAAGACAATTTATACATAGCATGCTAAAGTGAAAAATGCATCACAGATTTATTTACGCTACACAAAAAGAACGCTGTGACTCAACCTGTTCTCAAACTGAATTATGAGAATTTAGACTGCTAAGATTGCTACCTGTACACGGACGGTAGAGTGAGTCAAACGTTTTTTTCTCACTTAGGGGCATATGTTCAAGGAAGTGGCGGAGTGAGGCAATATTTACAACGATATGGTGCAGCCTTGTGTTTCCCCCTGCACTGGCGCTACACGTAGCAGTGTAGCGCCAATGCAGACATTCTTGCACAATAGTGCTAGGGTGTCTGCATGCAGGGGAAAGATTGTTTATGTACAGGAAGGTCCTCCTTCTTGTAATTTGGTTCTAAGTGTCCATTAGATTTGTTATTAAAATTTCTTTGCTATCTGGGTCAAATTGAGCAAGGTATTCTATGTTGGGAGGTCTTTAAGAACTCTTCTTCGTGATAATGACAATCCTAAACTAAGCCATGTAATTCATCTTGATTTACCATATTACATAAACTAAAAGAGCTTAGTTGCTCACACTTTCCAGATTTGGGTTGCATTCTAATGATGTACAGGTGTACAGGTTGAATTAATATAGTCTCATATGAATTTAGATTGATACATTCTGAAGGTATGGGATACATTCTTGTAGAGTTGGTATTATATAAACAATAAGTAATGCTTGTAAAATATGGTAATGCATTACTTCTGCAGAAAAGCGAATATTTGGTAATAAAGTATTAATAATCCTTTATAAAAGCATACTTTTGCACATTCTAAGTTCAAAATTAATGTCTTATAATGTTTTTGTATAATCCTCAATATTAGATTGTCTCATATTTTGTGTGAGTTCATTGTACGAAAAATGTGACCAAATGTTAACATTGCTGATACCTCCAAGCGCATTGCGAGTTGTTGTTTTTTTACAAAAGTGTTTTACAATCGGCTGACCTTTTACAGGAATAATGGTAATAAGTCTTTAAAAACAATCACATTTTCCTCCAAACAGAATGTCTTAAGATATCCTTACAACTTGTATGCATAAGTGAACAAAAGCCAACATTAAGTTGGAAACCACGGTCACCTCATCTATAATATAGACTTGTAATTTTTTAGAGTTCATTGGAGTTCTAGAGAAGCATCAGTATTTAATTTTAAGTATTCTAGTTTATACTCATGCTCCACTGGTTGTAGTAATGAATGATGTAATGTAATTCCTTTGATATTATGTGCTGCTAATCTTGTTGGAGCAGTAACCATACATGGTAAGTTAGAATTTGTAAGCTTATGGAGGTAAACAGTTGTGACTTTTATTAGAAACATTTTGCCAGTTCAAGATTAACCAGAAGTATGTTGCAATGTAGGATTATAAGAAGCACATTAATCTAATCCATTTTCATGAATTAGTCCATGATCTACTGATTCCTTTATTTGTTTGTAGACTTCCATTTGCGGAGAGTTTAATTTAGATATGAGGTCATCGAGATTTTGTATGTCCTTCTGAACTTTGCCCATACCAACTTCAACCTCACCCATACCAACAGTAATCGCATATGTTTTGTGTCGTCCACGTGGGTCTGCAGGTGTTGAATTAGAAGGATTATTAATTGTTCCACTATCACGTACTAATTCAGCATTCATTTGCTTTTCATCTGATATAACTTGTTGCAACCAAGTATGGTTGAAATTGTGGAACAGTGATTTCATTTTTCTTTGCCTCAAAAGCAGCTTCATAGGAGTGATATAATATGGTCTTCTTCGCGCCATGGAGTAAAAAGCTAAAGAAGTGCTAAGAAACAGAATTCTTTTTGATTGACATTTTTGCAACTGAGTTTGCGATGATTATTTAGTGTTGCTTTTAAATGACAAAAAACACCCATTTGTGTGTTCATCATGAAATTTTCCAGCACTGATGTCTTCAGCAACATAATTGCAATAAGGGGCCGATTACAATGTCGTGCGGAAAGGCTCCAACCGACAGTCAGATTCCCCTAGACCATGTCGGAACCCTACGGCCAGACTCATCCGGTTTACAATCTGCCTGACCAATTACGATCCTCGCGGTCGGATTGTAGACCACACGGTCTTTCCAAATTGGTTCCGACTGGCTCTCGGAGTATCCGTGTTGGTCAGAACTGCATTGTACAGCTCTACAGACAGCATTTCCGACCGAGCAATTACGATGTCGATTTCCAACAGCCTTTCCGAGTTTGCCTGTTCGACACAAAAAAGGCTGTCGGAAAGTCACTTTGGGTGTCCCTTGCAGTCCTCCCTTCATCTTGAGGCCTCCGGTTGGGGGCTGAGGGGGTACCTAAGGGATCCCCTATAAAACCATGCACTGTGTGGCAGGCACAGTGGGGTGCCTGCGAGAGGGTGCAGGGTTTTCCGCACAGACCCTATTTCCCAATAGGAGCCTGTGTTGTCGGTCAGAACACGGACTTTGATATGAGTCAATGGGAATCCGACCGAACAGTGTTGCGAAAGCTTACGCACAACATCGGAAACGCCCCCTAAGGGTAGAATTTAGCACATTTATATAGTGATAAATTATCAAACCAAAAGGCTTTTGTTTGGGTAGTAAGGGCTAGATTACGAGTCTGCCGGTCCTCGGACTGAAGACTCGCGGTGGCATGACAGTGGTGGATCCAGCCACCGCCTCACCCGCAGTCCAACTGCCTGATTATGACTCGGGCAGTCGGACCGCACTAGGACCGCTGGCTCCGCCAGGGAAAAGCCATTCCCTGGAATAGGAGTGGTGGTCAGAGGCCGCAATATTCTTGGCGGGACCACCACAGTCCCGCCAAGCATATTATGAGCTTTCTCTCTGCCAGGCTTTTCATGTAGGTTCCACCACCATGGAAAGCCTGGTGGAGAGGAATCAAAGGGGGCATTACAGTGCTCCCTGTGCCTGATACATATGTGGATGCACCCTGGGGGGCATAACATGTTCCCCCTTGTGTGCATGGACCTGGGTTCCTGCACGGCATGGACTTACGAGTCCATGCCGTGAAGGAACCTTGTGTTGTGTTTCCATTGCAGTGCATTTTTAAAAGGCACCGCTGCCCTTTAAAGGGCACCACAATGGGAATTGCCTCACTGCCTGCCCACCAGACTTCAAATAAGTCATAACCTGGCAGGTGGGCAGCGCAAGCTTTGGCGAAGTGGTGGCATTGCAGTTTGCACCGCCACGCCAACACTCCGCCAAACTCTTGTAATTTGGGCCTAAGTGTCCATTTGATTTATTTTTAAAATGTCTTTGCTATCTGGGTCAAATTGAGCAAGGTATTCTATTTTGGGAAGGTCTTTCAGAACTCTTCGTCGTGATAATGACAATCCTAAACTAAGCCATGTAATTCATCTTGATTTACCATATTATATAAACTAAAAGAGCTTAGTTGGTCACACTTTCCAGATTTAGGTTGCATTCTAATGATGGTTTCAAATGGATGTACAGGTTGAATTAACATAGGCTCATATGAATTTAGATTAATTAATTCTGAAGGTATAGGATACATTTTCAAATTATTATGCATTTCTTGTGATGGAATGAAGTTGTGGTCTAGTTTTGCAAAGGAGTAAATCTACACAGTTTGATAATCCCAAACGTAATTTTGTTTTCCACAATAAGATAAACAGCTACTTTATTCCACACTACTTCCTCATTTTTTCAATCTTTTTTAAGAAGATCAATAATTTTTTATTTGTTTAACATAATGAGTTCTTTTACAGCCAATGCATATTTTGTTTGGTATTTCAGAAATAGTTTCTTGAATTTGAAGAATATCCATTTCAAATCTCTGCAAGTTTCGTAATGTATTTTCAGATGGATTGCAGAGTTTTCAGAATCAGCATCAAAGTATTTAGATTCTATGTAGTGCTTAATAGAGTGAAATTCTGTTGGATGTAAGTGAAGCAGAGCATTATTTAGTTGCAATGTTGGTCCTTTGAAAAAATTATAATGTACGTATAAGTTTCCTTATAGTTAAATGATGAGTGAAAATAATTTTAATTTGATGTAATGCAAGAAACGTATTATGCTTCTGAATGGATATGTGATTAATATAGCAAATAGAAGTTCAATTCCAATCATGTGCAGGTTTTCTTTACCTTCTGTCTTCAGAATTCTTGTTAGACAGCTGTGGCATATCTCACCCGAACTCACCCAGTTTACCTAGAGTGAATTCCGGCGAGTTACAAAAAAACTCAGCAAGATTCTGCAGAATTCCACAAATGGGTGGAAATAGCATGTTGCACTGTTCATGCTGTGAAATAGTACTGGGAGCTCGTTCCATGCTGAAAAACCATGTGTGAACTGCACCACGTGGCACGCAAGAGGGTGCAGCTTCTTGAGTTGATTTTGCTGCTGATCGAGTAGATTTATCACCCACCCCTTATTTTTTTCTAAGCCTACCACAGCACCATGTACACTTCATAACAATGTCCTTTTTCTGTCTCAGATAGGATCAAATTAGTAAATGGATAATACGTTTCCTGATGAAAGTATGGTTCTCTGCTGATGTATGTCTCCAAGTACCTTCAAAAACATTGCAAAAGTTTAGTTGTGTCAGATATTTTTTACGCAGCTTATTTATTTTATATTTTCCAATTAAACATGTCAGGTTTCTAATCTGATTGATTATTAAAATAATTAATTTATAATTTTCTTTTGACTATGGATGTATTTTCCACAATATGATGAACATATTGTTTTCGTATGAGTTTATCTGTCTTTTTCCTTTTAAAGAGAATTTTTTGTAGTAAATTAGCAAGTATGCAAACTCTAAACTATTTTGATATAAGATTTGTAATGCAGTCTCTTCTTGTATGAGTGTACAATCTTTTTACAGGGCCCTTATTGGATGTGTACACCTCGGGCCTTGTTACAGATAGGGCGCTTTTTTCCTGTTTGTGCCACGGCACACCTTTAAATAGGTGTTGCATGGGCAAACAGGGAAAGTGCGCCCTAATATGATGAAAGCATTGCAGTCAGAGCAGCCGCAAACTGGAGCTGCCCTTAAGTCAGCACATTCAAGTGAAATACAGAACGCCTGCTTCAGATCCACTCAGTGTTTCGCGTAGCAGGCAGAGCATTTTTCCATAAGATAAGGGTTTTTTGACTTGCCTATATATTTGGCACCGGTTGACAAATCTTCACGAAAGATTAAAAAAAATGCACCGCTGATTTTTGTTGCGCATGAAAATTTTCAGGGTGATCAGTCAAGCGGGGGCTAAGAAATAGAGGAGGGCAAAGAAAGTGTGCTTCCCATGTTAATTCCTATAGGAGTTTTGAACAAAACTTCAGCCCAAACCACTAAATGGAATTACATCGAATTCGGCAGATAGCTACATTTTGTTATGCAGATTGTGCTTTTTGTTATTTGGTGTAAATCCGTTCAGTAGTTGTTGAGAAATTTAAGGAACTGCATATTTGTATATCCGCGATTGTGACTTATTAGCAAACAATAACAAGATTGTGCAGAGAACTGCAAAGCTCTGATTGGCAGCCACCAGAAAGTGTTGACAACCATCTTGGGAATGAGCTTCAACCGAGTCCCAAACAAAGCATGAAAAAAAAGAAAAGGGGGCAGGGTAGGACTACCCGACCCCCAAGTCTTGGTCTAGAGGGACCCCAGCATGACAAAAAAGCATTAAAAAAAATCAATTTGCCATGAAATTTGTGAATTTGTGGCAAAAAATAAATAAAACAAAAGCACGGTTTCCACGAATGTTTTCAAAAGGGCCCCCGGGTGGGCTCCGTCCCAGGGGCATTTTATAAAAAAAAGGAGGGGGTGCACTGGGCCATCCGCCTAAGCCTCTTAGAGCCCCGGGGACCACCACCTCCCTGGGACTTTATTTGTAAAGAAGGAGGGGGGCACACAGGGCCCTCCTCCAACAGCTCTATGACCACCACCTCCCTGGGCTAAAGAGGTATTGTGTTGGCCCCTTGGCCCCCCTGAGCCCCAGGGACCACCATCTCTCCTGAGGTAAATAACAAAAAAGAAGCAGCTCCACAGACCCCGGGGACCACCACCTCTCCAGGGTCAAACATTTTCTAAAAGAATGGGAGAGGGGCCCCGCGGCCCATTTCTCCCAGGCCATATATTGGCCCAGGGACCTCCACTCCCCTGGGAAGACCTGTGCCCAGAGAAAGAGGGGTGCTTTGCGACCCCCCTCCTTAAGCCATATATGGCCCTGGGGATCGCCACCCTCCAGGGCTGGCTCTTGTTATGTCCCGAGGTGCCCACCCCTGGTACACAGCTGTTTGCTCTGACTTGGCCGGAGCTTTGAAATCTCTCACCAAGTCAGAGCAAACACAAGCTCCACTCTAACCAAGCAAAAGATGTGAAACCGCTCACGCTTCAAGAGAGCAGAGTTTTTACCTGTTTTCCTGCCCATTGTCAAGCGGGGAAACGGACAAAAATATTGAGACTGGGAGCTGCATGTTGAGTAGCTTCCTGTCTGTGAGAGCAATGCTGGCTCTCATAGGATACGGGCAGCCGGCAGGGACCAGGGGGTCTTGCCCGAAGGAGCACGCAGACCCCTACCACTCTAATAAAATTATTTGGCCCAGGGAGGTGGTGGATCCCAGGGCCCAGGGGGTCCATGTTGCCTCCCGCATAATATTAAGTTAGGCCTGTGGAGGTGGTGATCCTCTGGGCATTAGAAAGCCCCAGGAGTGGGGTCTGTGCCACCACCCTCCAATAGTAAAAATAAAGCCCCAGGTAGGTGGCCGTCCCTGGGGCACTTGGAGCTACATGGACGGGGGGTCCTCACAGGCCCCCTTCTTAATATCAGTAAAGAACCGGGGAGGTGGTGGTCTCCGGGGCTTTTAAGTGGAAAAACAGAGGGCAGAAAAAGTTGCCGAAAAGACAAACCAGAGGGCAGAAACATTTGCAGAAAAGGCAAAAAAGAAAGTTGAAACATGAGCAGGAAAGGCGAAATAGAGCAGAAGAGTTCTAACAGAGGAGAGAGAAACTAGCAGGAAAGGCAAAACAGAGGGCAGAAAAACAAGTAGAAAAGGCAAAAAAGAGCAGAATAGGGCAAAACATAGAGTACTCAGACACTCCTGCACCCACTCACAGACCCACTCAGGGACTCACGCACCTACTCACAGGCCCACTGAGACACTCAAACACCCACTCACAAACCCACTCAGAGACTCATGCACCCACTCCCAGACCACCTCAGCCACTGATGCATCCACTCAGACAGCCACTCAGATACTCATTCACCCACTCAAAGATCTACTCAGAGACTCACACACCCACTTGCAGATCCACTCAGACACTCATGCACTCACTGACAGACTGACTCCCACACTCATGGAAGCACTTGCAAACCCACTCAGACACTCTCACACCCACTCACAAACCCACTGAGATACTCATGAACCCACGCAGACACTCACACACACTCACAGACCCATTCAGACACTCATGCATGTACTCACATACCCAGTGAGACACTTATGCAGCAACTTCCAGGCCAACTCAGTCACTCACGTACCCATTGAGACACTCACACACTCACTTACACACCCACTGAGACACTCATTCACACACTCACTCTCAAAGGTGACAGGTTACACTTAGGGAATAAAATTTAAAAAACCTTAGAAATTCACTTAAATAACTAAAGGTTACAGAGACGTTATAGTTAGGAAATAGAATTTAAAAACACATTAGATATTCACTGAAAAAAACAAAGGTTACAGGGACATTATAGCTAGGCTCACATTTCACTGATTCAAAACCTGAGAAATTCAGCAGTTATAGTTACCTGAGCTAACTATAAATTATGCCCCTGTAATGCACTGCTTATGACCTCACATATTACATCACTCATGACATAGCAAGTGGCATCACTGATAACATCTCAAACGAAGCCATCACTGATGACATCCACAGAACCACTCACACCACCATAGAGCTTCTCATACTCCTACTCCTACTCTCACACAATCCCTCACATACCCATTCACAGACTCACACCAGTATTCACACAACCAATCTCTCATCCATAGAGCCAGTCACACAGACACTCACTCGTACTGCCATTCACACACCCATTACCTCACCAATATAGCCACTCATGTACCCACTCACTCACCAGTTCAGCCCCTCACACATCCAGCCATACAGACACTTACACACCCACTGATACACCCTTACAGACACCCACACACCTACTCAATCACCCATACAGAAACTTATACAGCCACTCACTCACCCATACAAGAATGAAAACACTCTCACATATAGTCACACACTCTCACTCACCAAATACACCTACTCAGATACCCACTCACTTACTCATACAACCAATGGCACAGCTACACACTCACCCATGCAACCACTCACACAACCACTGAACCCCTTACATACCCATTCACACATCCATACAACCATTCACATACCCAGTCACTCACCCTTATAGCCACTTGCACAGACATTCACTCTCTAAAACAGCCACTCATTTCCATGCACTTACCCATACACACAGTCAATCAGCTGTTCACTCACCCATACAGCCACTCACACACCCACTCCCTCATCCATAAAGCCAAACACATACCCACTCAGTCACCCAAACAGCCACTCCCATACCTATGTGGGCCACTCACACAGTCATTAACTCACACATAAAGCCATTCATTCGCCCACTCACTCTCCAAGACAGCCATTCATGCAGCCATTCGCTCACCCATGAAGCTACTCACATACTCACTAACACAGCCATACAGCAACTCACACATCCACTCACACACCCATAAAACCACTCAGACACCCACTTACACATAAAAAAGATATATATATATATATATGTATGTATATATATGTGTGAATCTAAATATATGTATGTGTATAAATATATATGTATATATGTAAATATATGTATGTGTATATTAGTAGAAATATATATGTAAATATATGTATGTGTATATGTGTAGAAATATATATGTAAATATATGTATGTGTATATGTGTAGAAATATATGTAAATATATGTCTGTGTATATGTGTATAAATATATATATATATATATATATTATCTACTGGCTGTCGCCAGTAGATAGTTATAGTTAGGACCCTGTTTCCACAGGAAATCCGCAACATTCTATTTGGAATAACTTTGGCGCCGGTTGATGAATGCTCGCGAAATTTTCAAAACTAATGGGGCGCTACGCTCCGCTCCTACCCTGAAAGTCTCGGGGGGATTCGTCAAGCGGAGGCTGAGAAAAAAGGGGGGTCCCAAAACGCGTTTTCCCCATGCATTTTTCCATAGGACTTTTAGACACAGCTACAGCCTGAACGGCTGAACAGAATTACTTGAAATTTGGCAGAAAGGTAGTCCTCAGGTCAAGGAAGTGCCTTTTGTAGGTCTGGTGTAAATCTGTTCAGTAGGTCCTGAGAAAATAGCATTTAAATCAATATATATATCTGTAAGCGCGCTCCGTGCGCTTACCGTAAGCTTACCGTACGCGTACGGTGCCGTGCGCGAGCTCAATTCTGATTGGTGGTTACATGACTCTAAACATTCGAATCAGTCGAAATCAGGAAGTGTTGGCCGCCATTTTATGTCTCTCGCACTGAGAAACAAAGGTGGGGAACGTGAAACGGGGGCAACGAAGAGAGTTGCAGACCCCCTAGTGTTTGTCAGGGGGTCCAAGAAGGACCCAAAAGTACGAAAAATAAATGAAATTTCTTTTTTTTTTTAAATCGCGGGGTACGCGTACGGAAAGCTTACCGTACACGCACGGCAAAAAAAAATAAAAAAAAAAATAAAGAAGTAACAATCACATTTATTAAATAAAGTAAAGGACCCACAAGGGAGAAAAAAACAAATGTTACTGCGTAATAAAATTGCGAGGCGCGCACGGCATGGACTGCGCAATGTGTGCGCTCGGTGCGCGAAGCGCACCGAGCGCCCACAGCGCGCGCACGGTGTGCGAAGCGCACCGTGCGCGCAGGGTGTGCGCATAGTGAAAAACCAGAAAAAAAAAAATAAAAAATAAATACATAACTTAGGATTTAAAAAACCGTAAAAATTCACTGAAAAAACCATAGGTTTCACACACGTTATAGTTAGGAATTATCATTTACAAAACCTTGCAAATTCACTTAAAAAACCATAGGTTTCACACATGTTATAGTTAGCTGTACATTTCACTCGTAAAAAACCAATGAAATTCCACGTTATAGTTAGATCAGGTAACTATAACTTGCGCGACCGCAATCCACAATGTGTAATTTCAGATGTCATCATTGATGTCATGAGTGATGTCACTGACCATGTCATGAGTGATGTACTATGTGACGTCATCAGCAGTTTATTGCGGGCGCGCAAGTTATAGTTACCTGATCTAACTATAACGTGGAATTTCATTGGTTTTTTACGAGTGAAATGTACAGCTAACTATAACATGTGTGAAACCTATGGTTTTTTAAGTGAATATATATATATATATATATATATATATATATATATATATATATATATATATAAAACCAAATATGCAAAAGGCACGAGTCCGATCTGAGGACTACCTCTTTGCCAAATTTGGTGTCATTCCGTTCAGTGGTCCGGGCTGTAGCTGCGACAAATTGCATGGGGAAAACGCGTTTTGGGACCCCCCTTTTTTCTCAGCCCCCACTTGACGAATCACCACGAAACTTGCAGGGTAGGAGCGGAGCGGAGCTGGCCCAAAGTTTGGTGAATTTCACGAGGATTCGTCAACTGGCGCCAAAGATATTCCCAATAGAACGTTGCGGATTCCCTATGGAAAATAGGTCCTAACTATAACTATCTACTGGTGACCGCCAGTAGATAATATATATTATCTACTGGCGGTCGCCAGTAGATAGTTATAGTTAGGACCGTGTTTCCATAGGAAATACCCAACATTCTATTTGGAATAACTTTGGCGCCGGTTGACGAATCCTCGCAAAATTTTCAAAATAGGTGGGGCGCTCCGCTCCGCTCCTACCCTGAAAGTCTCGGGGGATTCGTCAAGCGGGGGCTGAGAAAAAAGGGGGGTCCCAAAACGTGTTTTCCCCATGCAATTTTTCATAGGGACCTTTAGTCCAAGGTACAGCCCGAACGGCTGAACAGAATTACTTGAAATTTGGCAAAGAGGTAGTCCTCAGGTCAGGCATGTGCATTTTGCATATATGGTGTCAATCTGTTCAGTAGTTCCTGAGAAAATCAAAAGTAAAATCACATACATATCTGGGCGGAGCCTAACCACACATCTCATCGTGAGATTTGATTGGCTGTCAGTACTTCATCCAAGAAGTGTTGGCAGCCATCTTGGGACCAATATACATGATAGCACCTCATTAAAAAGCATTGCAGTTAATAGAAGGTTTTAAGACTTTAGTTACATTATAAATCATTTGTTGATGGTACCATACTCATTTTAGGAATTGTGGTGTGTTCTAAGGTGATTTTACCATGTGAAAAAGCCTTCTGCTGAGATATCACGAACCATGTTTAAGATGCACTCTTGAACCCATAAACCCAGTGAATCACCCACTCACACATCTATGCACAGAGTCACAACACAGACACTCAGGCAGCCATACAGATACTCAAACAACCAATCAATAACCCATATAGACCCTCATTTAGCTACTCACCAACCCATGCAACCACTTACACACCAACTGCCAGACTAAACTGTGTGAATGTCTGTATCAGTCACTAACCCATGCATTCAGTAAGGCACATTTAATCACTCACTTATACAGTCAGTCACGCACCTACTAAATCATCCATTCAGACACTTATACACCCACTCATTCTTCTATACACCTTGGCCTATATATATATATATATATATATATCAATAATCCTTGCCTTAACTCCTTCGTGTTGCCAGAAAGCAAGAGCAGACCCAGATTCATCAATAGTGATGTTTATTTAGTTCACCACCATGTCGCCATGACGCGTTTCGGTCGGAAACTCCGACCTTGCTCACACAACAGCGCATGAGCGGCATACCTCTTTAAATAGTGCAAACAATCAGCAAAATGTAAACATAGAAGAGTTACTACATTTGATGGCATTACAAGTATGCATAGCGTTAAATGCAAATACAATTTGAAAATGTGTTTGGGCTTAATGCCTCTGGATGTTTTGTGACTGTAACAGGTTAGAATTCATATCATAAAATTAAATATCAGTCAACCTAAAATTCATAGAATAAATTCAAATGATTAAAAATGAAGCTTTTGTATTCCTGATAATGATAATCAATCCTGGTTGGCACAATATTCTTTTTGCTATTCACCAACTAGATTACAAAAGCAGATGGGCATATCACAGTATAAATACAACGTGGCCCCTCTACATAATCCTGTTACAATCATCCAAGATGCATAGCTCAACCATGTTAAAATATTATATATAAAGTGTCTAAGTGCATAAAGAGAGAAAATGCCCCCATATCCCTATTTGTTCTAAAAACGAGATCCCAATTTGAACTATTTATGATTTTATTGTATTTTTATACTATATATGTATGTGCAAATGTGCAAAAAAATGGTGCAAAAAGGTGCTTGTGTGCAAAAGATAGTACGGATAATATAAGTATATAATATACATATATTAAAGGATTTTATATGGTGTAAATACCATAGCAAGAGGATAGGATGTCAATACCATCGTGCAGTTAGTTTTCACAGAATAAGAATTGAGAAAGATGGAAGTAGATCCGAGGATAATCTATGAACAAAGTAATAGGTTGATTCCCACAAAATGAATTATAAAACCATATTATAAAATCATTTCAACCTAAAAATGTCAATAAATTAGCTAAAATGCTCCTAAAATATACATAAAAATCTACCATGATATAATATAGTCTCAACAAAATAGCATTAAGAATACATTTTCAAGGCTAAATGGATACTAGTCAAATGTCATTATGGCATGAAATATACTATAAAATATAATGTATAATTTGTGCGAATGAAAGGGGTTTATCTCATAGATATGTATATAAATCCTCACAAACATTTAAACCCCTTGGGTGCTTAGTATCCATTTCCAGAATAAATCTAGTCTCAAGACGCCGAAGATTTCTTTCCCTGTTTCCTCCCCTCTTGGTGAAAGGCACTGAATCCAACACATAATATTTAAAGTGTTTAAGATTACTTTGATGCTGTTCCTTAAAGTGCCTAGCAACAGGGTAACTAGGATCTTTGTTAGTTATGGCTCGCATGTGTTGCAAGATTCTTTTATGGACTGGCAGCTTCGTGCTGCCTATATAAGTTAGATTGCAACTACATGTAAGTGCGTAGACAGCGAAGTCAGTTTTGCAGGACAGATATTTCAATATGTGGTGTTTTTTAGAGCTAAAAGCCGTTTGATAGCTTTTAGTATTGACTCCATATTGACATGCTTTACATTGGGTACATTTATAGAAACCTGTTCTAGGGGCTAGCCATGTATTAGGTTCCACTAACTCTGGGTTATTCTTTACTAGTGTATTGTCCATAGATACAGTTTTCTAAATGTAATGGAAGGTTTTTTGGGTAAGGCTCCCACTATAACAGGATCTCCCCTTAATATTGGCCAATTGCGTCTGATTATTGCTCTAATCTGTCCTTCTTGTCTACTGTATCCCAGAATGAGCCTGATAGGTTCCCTTATCCTGTCTTTCACCATGACGTTGGTCTTGAATTTATATTGTAGTAGATCTTGCCTTGCTTTTGATCTAGATTTAAATATTGCCGCTTCAACTACATGATTCTTATACCCCCATTGCAAGAATCTATTTCTGCATTCTTCCTGTTTTTCTTGCATATCATTCACTGCACTACAGATTCTTTTTATTCTTAACATTTCCCCGTAGGGGATACTGTTAATCAAGTGGAGAGGGTGGGCACTTGACGCGTGCAGTATCGAGTTGCCCGCTGTCGGTTTTCTAAATAAAGTTGTGGTAAGGCCCGTAGGGGTGATGTAAATCTTCGTGTCTAGAAATGTTATAGTCTCGCTACTCATGTCACATGTAAACTTAAGATTGAGGTCATTCATGTTAATTTTAGCAACAAAGTCATGTGCACCTTGCATAGGCCCTTTCCATAAGACAAACAAATCATCGATAAAACACAACCATGCGATTATATTGTTTTCAAAAGTCTGTGCATATTGTTTAATGAGGACCAGCTCCTGCCATATATATATATATATTACCTACTGGCGGTCGCCAGTAGGTAGTTATAGTTAGGACCTATTTTCCATAGGAAATCCGCAACATTCTATTCCAAATAAGTCTGGCGCCGGTTGACGAATCTTTGCAAAATTTTCCAAACTTTTGGCCAGCTCTGGTCCGCTCCTATCCTGAAAGTTTCGTGGTGATTCGTCAAGCGGGGGCTGAGAAAAAAGGGGGGTCTCAAAACGCGTTTTCCCCGTGCAATTTCCCATAGGACCTGTTGACACAGCTACAGCCCGAACTGCTGAACGGAATTACACCAAATTTGGCAGAAAGGTAGACCTTGGTTCAGAGTCATGACTTTTGCCTAAATGGTGTAAATCCATTCAGTAGTTCCTGAGAAAATCAAAAGTAAAATCACATATATATCTGGGCGGAACCTAACCACACATCTCATCTTGAGATCTGATTGGCTGTCAGCACTTCATCCAAGAAATGTTGGCAGCCATCTTGGGACCAATATACATGATAGCACCTCATTAAAAAGCATTGCAGTTAATAGAAAGTTTTAAGACTTTAGTTACATTATAAATCATTTGTTGATGGTACCATACTCATTTTAGGAAGTGTGGTATGTTCTAAGGTGATTTTACCATGTGAAAAAGCCTTCTGCTGGGATATCATGAATCATGTTTGAGAGAAAACTATTTTCACATGCTTTTCCCACAGAGGTTTGGAAGGTGATCTATAAGCTAAACTGAGAGCATATTTTCTGTAAATTCACATTATCTTTCTTAGTCATGTGAGAATGAAGTCTGACATTCTCAGTAAAACATGTACATCCAACAAGGGCAGAGACTGTCAGTTGATTCCTTTGTGTTCTACTGCAGCTTCCCAGAGTGCTCTAAAGAACAACTAGAGCGCTAAACGTCTTACTTATGACAAAAGTATGGCACACCGGAAGCCATCTTGATTGGAATAAAGTGGTAACACTTAAAACATTTAATTTACAAAGGAACAAAATGAGGGGGCTCATTTTGCCATATAAATTACGATTAGTGCTGCAGAAAGAAAAACTAGGGCACATTTTGACTTCTGAAATCCTCTTTTATTTCATAAAAACATTCTGACATGCAGACTGAAACATGAACTTTGAATACCAGCAGCCGACTTGCCTGGTGAGCAGTAGCTTTACTACAGTGATCTAATGAGCAACTAGAGTGCTAACATTCAGAATTTATGGAAAATGTGTGACACATCTGAATGCCTTCTTGATGGAATCAAAGTAAAAAACTGAAAGTATTTCCTACTGAGGAGACTGCAGTAAATGAGGAAATTAGGAAACTTCATAACAAATAAATCTCCCAAGATGGCCACCAGAGACAAAAGAGCCCAAATGTAGCCCAAATATCACCCAGATGTAGCCCAAGTATAGCCCAATGACAGAATGTCCCAGAGTGTTCTTAAGAACAACTAGAGCGCTTACTGTCTTACTTATGACAAAAGTATGGCACACCTGAAGCCATCTTGATTGGAATAAACTGGTAACACTTAAAACATTTAATTTAAAAAGGAACACAATGAGGGGGCTCATTTTGCCATAGAAATTATGGTTAGTGCTGAAAAAAGAAAAATTAGGGCACATTTTGACTGACTTCTCAAATCCTCTTCTATTTCATTAAAAAATTATGATATGCAGACTGAAACATGCACTTCTAATACTAGCAGCAGACTTCCGTGGTGAGCAGTAGCTTTACTACAGTGATCTAATGAGCAACTAGAGTGCTAACACTCAGAATTTATGGCAAATGTGTGACATATCTGAATACCTTCTTGATGGAATCAAAGTAAAAAACTGAAAGCATTTCCTACTGAGGAGACTGCAGTAAATGAGGAAATTAGGAAACTTCATAACAAATAAATTTCCTAAAATGGCCACCAGAGACAAAAGAGCCCAAATGTAGCCCAAATATTACCCAGATGTAGCCCAATTGTAGCCCAATGACAGAAGTGTGCAAAACACTTATTTTTTGTGTATTTGCAGTTTTATATAGTGCAGACTTGTCAGGTATTGGAGTGCTTTACATGAACATTGGTTACATCACACAAGATCAAATTCATTTTGGTTGTAGACATGGGGAGATTAAGTGATTTGACCAGAATCACAGAATGTTGAGCTGAAGCAGAAACTCCAACCTGGTTCCCCAGTTGCAAAGTGTGCAGCTCTGGAAGTAACACCACACCCTCTCCCCTTGGATGCAACATTTAATCAAGTGGTCAACTGGATAAACAAGCATTTGCAATGCAATCGGTCTCGCCTTTGGGAACTTATAAGTGTTGATCCATGCAGCCATAGACTGAATACAGCATTTCTAACGGATAGTGTCTACAAAATACACCAATAAAAAGGAAGGGAACACTGCAAGATCATTTCAAGTGGCCTGAAAGACAGATGACTACCTAAGCCTTGATGGACTGAAAACGCAAACCAGAATTCCTAAGAGTGAGAGACTTTTCTGATCGTAGCAAATCCTCTCGAATGGCCAGATGAATTCAACGTAGACTCTTTATAGGAGCCTTTCCAAGCCGTCTAAGGTATTGGAACTACCCTCCTCCCCCTGAAAGAAAGGACAGGGGTCCTTCGCGTACATTTTCATCACAGCTGAAGTAGATCTGATCGGTTGGACATTGGGGCAAACAGTTAACAACGTTTATGGACGTGAAAACGAAGGAAAATAATTATTCACACGGAGAGAGTGCACATCTATCAACACATAGAAGGATTGTTAATGAAGCAAAATCCACTGCTTTAACTCCAGAGGCCCAAAACCTGCTTTAAAATCATAAAAAGCATTTGTGACATTCATGGCACTCCTTAGTTTGTTAAATTTTATAAATACCTAGAGGCGAAACAATAAGCGAGCGCAGACCTATACAAATAATCACTAACATAACATAACACATGACATAACTTTAAATGGAACTGTAGTGACACGCTAGATGTATTGACTCTGTACTGTTACTTGTGCTGCTTGCATTCTCATTGTTATTAAAATCTCCTTAATCAAAGTTGACAAGAAACATTTCACACTACTTCACAAACAAAATATGGTAATGTGACACCGGAGTAACCCATCTAAATACCTGCTCCTCAGCTTCGAGGGTACGACCTTTAAAGATAGGTCCCATATAACACTCCTGGTTGCATTCAAGCATGGATTAATATAATCATTATGCTTTTAACCATAAGTGCGCAAGTTTTCACTGCTTGTGTAACACCCGGGTTTGTGTTGTTTCTTAAGTGCTCCCAGCTTTAGTGAAACGGTAAAATTGAGTCAGAGAGATGACCTTACTCACCTGCCGAGGGTCACACATCGGGGGTCGCGGTGGGGAAGTATGCAGTACAAATAAAGTTAGGATACTTTAAATGGAACTGTAGTGACACGCTAGATGTATTAACTCTGTACTGTTACTTGTGCTGCTTGCATTCTCATTGTTATTAAAATCCCCTTAATCAAAGTTAACAAGAAACATTTCACACTACTTCACAAACAAAATATGGTAATGTGACACCGGAGTAACCCATCTAAATACCTGCTCCTCAGCTTCGAGGGTACGACCTTTAAAGATAGGATCACATCCCATATAACACTCCTGGTTGCATTCAAGCATGGATTAATATATTCATTATGCTTTTAACCATAAGTGCGCAAGTTTTCACCGCTTGTGTAACACCCGGGTTTGTGTTGTTTCTTAAGTGCTCCCAGCTTTAGTGAAACTGTAAAATTGTGTCAGAGAGATGACCTTACTCGCCTGCCGAGGGTCACACATCGGGGGTCGTGGTGGGGAAGTATGCAGTACAAATAAAGTTAGGATACGTGTTTCTATTGGTGGAGAGCGGCCTACTCGACTCTTCCTACAAAAAAACCGAAAACATGCCAACCCAACATTTCAATCAAAAAGCGGTGCAGCTGCACAGTGATAGAAGCGCTGCAGTCCCAGCAGTGCTGCTCCAGTCAGGATGAGGGTAGCTAAGGGCAGAGGGGATACACTTGGACAGCGGTTACCTGTCCTCATTCTTTCCTTTGTTTCTTCCCCATGCTTTTGCCGCTGTTGGTGCTTTGTGCCCGTGACAGGCTGGGAACAGACTGTTAACAGCCATAGCTGTGGGAAACAGGTTCCAAACAAATGGAAATGTGCAGTGACGTATACAACGTGACAGAGTACAGGCCAGGTGGCTCAATTCCTTTGAAAGCACCACTGTTAAATCAAATGGGCAGCCAGGTTCGAGTCTCGGCATCGGCACAAAAACATGAATTGGGTAAATCACCTTATCGCCTGGAAAGCAATCATGTTATGCACTCCAATACCTTCAGGTCAAGTTCACGATAGAGAGGAAAGAATTTTACACACTTAATTTAAGTTATTCATCACTGTGTTTTTGTGACGGGAATCCACGTTAGCTGACGCCACAGACAGCTGTTCAACAAGCCCAATCCTACTAATAAAAAGCCCAAATTAAGAAATTGCCTCCCGTGTAACGCGAAAATAAAACCATTACTCCAGAGCAAATAAATTCGGAATGCTAGCCACAGATTTATATTTCTGCCTCTTCTAAACGCAGCATCCAGCCTGCAATACACCACCGCGCCCACCGCCTATATTTACCGCAATTTTTGACGCGATGCAACTGCTCCAATTCCGGACTGCGGGGGGAGGGGGGGGCGGGAGAGCGAGAAGACACCGGACTGAGGAGGGGGGCAACGAGATGGCACCCGACTGAGACAGGAAGACATTGCCTCAAGCAGAACGCGAAAATGAAACCATTACTCCAGACCAAATAAAGTTGCATTGCGAGCCGCCGATAAATTTCTTCCTTACTAAACACAGCATCCAGCCTGCAATACACCACTGCGCCCATTTTTTCCACAATTCTCGACACGATGCAAGTGCTCGCTTTAACCTGCGGGTGGGCGGGCGTTAATAAGGCACGAACAACGGAAGTGGGGGGGCGGGAGGAAGGCTTGGACAGCCGGAGGGGTGGCACAGAAACAAAGTAGTGCACAGCAAACACGCAGTAAAGGGGCCAATAGCCGTGGAAGGAGACATGGCCGTCATAAGGCGGGACTAGCAGCCTCTAAACCAATCAGAGGGCATCATTTATACAGGAGAAAGCCACAAGCCAATGAAAAAGTGGGTGGGGGAGTGGGCGGGGCTTCCCTCTCCTATAGTGTATACTGCATGCCTCGCAAAGCGTGCAGCGCATGCGCTGAACCGCTAGGCGAGACCTAAAAAAATAAGATTACAAATAATTTAAAAGTTCTTTGTCGCTATTTGAAAACTCAGAAAATATGTCCTCATTTTAGTTTTTTAGAGCACTAACCATAATTTTGATGCAAATAAGACCCTCTCATATATGTCATTTCTAAAGGAAATGCTCTAGGCATTACAGTTTTGATTACATCAAGATGACGTCAGGCATTCCACACTTTTGTAATAAATATAGGGGCAGATTTATGAGCCCCTTGCGCCACTTTTGCGTCACTTTTAACATGGGAAAAGTGACGCAAAAGTGGCGCAAGGGGCTCATAAATCTGCCCCATAGAATGTTAGCAATCTAGCTGTTCATTGGGATACTGTTGAGAGGCAGAGGCCAGGGGCACGGACTCTGAAAATTGAAGGCAGGTAGGAGAGTGCAGAGGCAACAATTTGACCACACTAGGCAGGCAGGAAGGGCAGTGGCAGCACAACAGACTATGGAGGGCAGTGGAAAGGGGGGCAGGGGCAACAAACCAACAATACAGGACTGGCAAGAGAGGCTGTGGCAATATAATAGACCATTGTGGGCAGAAGGAAGAGGCAGTGGTAATACAACCATACATGCCAACAGACCCGTTTCAGCCAGGAAACGTCCAATGTTTTTAAGCTCAAATGGGCTTTACTTGATCTGTTTCCTGTCTACAATCTTCTCTTTTTCAATGTAACTCAAAGGGGAAAATCAATACCCCAGTTTTATTTCAAAATCTCCCTCTTACCAAGTTCAAAATGTTCGCAAGTATGGTACATTGGATCATGGTAGGCAGGAGGAATTGGGGTAGGGACATGGACTCGGATAACAGAGGACAGGAGGGACATTGAGAGGTGCACCAAACTGACCCTACAGGGCAGGCATCAGGGTTTGCAGCAGCACAATACACCACACAGGGCATGCGGGACGGGAGTGCAGCACAACAATCCATAGAAAGCAATAGGGAGGGGACAAGACCATGCACATGGACAACAGACAACAGAGGGGAAAGAGGCAATGGTAGCTAGCTGACCATAATGGACAGACAGGAGAGAAAGCTGCAGCATAACAGACCATAAAGGGCAGGAGGGACAGATCAGGGGCATTACAATGGAACCGACAAGCCAGGAGGGAGGGAATAGGGGTCTGCCCATGGAAACAGAGGGCTGGGGGCAAGGGGGCAGGGCAGGAGCAGCAAGATGACCATGGAGGTCAGGCAGGATGGGCACTAGAAACAAGACACACCATGGAGAGCATCAGTGAGACTATGATGGCATACACACAGACCATGGAGGGAAGGTGGGAGGGGGTCAGGAGCAGCTAGCTGACCACACAGGGAAGGTGGGAGGGGCCATGGCAGCACAGAAGACCATGCATGGCAAGCGGGAGGGTTAGTGGCAGCACAATGGCTATGATGGGCAAGAAGGAGGGTGCAGGGGCATGCACAAAGGACCATGGAGGATAGAAGGGTGGGTCAGGACCTGGGCACAGACAAGAGAGTTCAGGGGAAGGGGCCTCACAACAGACCGCGCGGGGCAGGCAGGAGGAGCAGTTGCAGCACAACAGACCAGGGAGGGCAGAAGGGTGTGGCAGTAAAATAGACCATGGAGGACAGGAGGAAGGGGATAGGGGCATGGCTTGTGGACAGGCAGGGTGGAGGTGGCAGGGACAGGTTACAGTCATCTGACAATGCTAGGGCAGGTGGTAGGGGAGTGGCAGCTCAACAGAACACTCAGAGTAGATAGGAGTGGCAGGTCCATGGACCATGGTGGTCAAAAAGGATGCAGCAGGGGCATACACAAAGACATCGGAGGGGCAGCAAGCAAAGCACAGAGGCTAAGCAGGAGGTCAATTATGGGCTATAGAATTGGGCAATGGAGGGCAGGATGAGTGGACTGGTACATCATGCTAAATGCAGGGCAGTGGCAGCACATCAGACCATGCATGGCAGGAGGGAGGAGGCTAGTCCATGGATTCAGACAACAGAGGATAGGGAGGAGGTGGATGGGGCAGCAAGCTAACTGTTCATAGAAGGTGGGTATTAGGAACTTTATTGTTTTTAAAATGTGTGTCTGTGCGAACTACGTAAAATATGAACAAGTATGCAGCATAACCTCACTTTTATTCAGGAAGAAGAGGACGTTTGGGACTGTGACTCCGGGCTCACTTGGCAGAAACATCCCCTGACCCTCCACCCCCCATCGCAAAATGTAATGCCCGTGAAAAGGGTAGGTGGACGCAGTGTTATATAGAACATAGTCCTGAGATATAGTATATGGTATAAACTATGCACCAAAAAGTGTGATATAAGATGAACCGGGGCGTGAAATATAATATGCAATATATTGTGCGCAATGACAGATTCATTGGAGAGCGCGAGATAACACAGGCACTAGCGCTTGCTATGTGATATGCGCCTTGGAGTGTATTATGCACAGGGCAGTGTTGTGTAACCTAAGTAGTCTCTAAAGTTGTAATATAAAATATGTGCTGGGTAGTGTAACATTGCATATGCACTGTGACAAAGATATGGATCCCAGATTGTAATATGTATGGCATAGCGCTGTGCTTTATAACATAGGCATCGAGGAAGGCATGTTAGATGGGGCAATATAACCCGTGCGAAGGCAAGTGTGGCATGACATATTCACGGGGTGGTGTTACAGTGCACATGGGCTAGAGAGTGTCATAGCATACGCACTAGCTGGTGGAATACAACACAGAGGTGTGTGGCACTCGGCGGGCTCTGGTGGGTGTAACACAGCATTGGGCTCAGCCAGGAGCACGCTGTGACTCTCAAGTGAGCGTTGTCTCCTTTCTAGAGAGTAAAATAAAAAGTATTACACATCCGGCGGTGGATGTGTGTTTTATTAACCGTGAGGGGGTTTCTTGCATAGTTTGGTCGAATTTTTGTCGAATCCCCTTTGAATGGCTTGGTGTGCATGTGTATTAAATTTGCCCGTCAATAGCTACCCATGTTTGTATAAATAAACGACAAGGGTGTCTACTTGGAGAGTACCCACCAGCGGGGGCGCCGGGATTAGGCACGGTAGGGTGTCAGACATGTCAGAGCTTCACTAGCGGTGTGAATACATTCTACGTGGATTCATTGTATGCATAGTCGCCTTTTAATGAATATCACGCAAATCGTCATGGTGATAGGTACATACGGTTTGTCCAGCATGTCCTAGGTGTTTCTATAAATATATTTAAAAAAATAAAAATAAAAAACAAAGGCCGGCCCCGGGGGATGGGGTCCCGGGGCCCTAAGTGGCCTGAGGAGGGGGGCAACACATCCCCTCCTAAAGAATAAAAAAATAAATAAAAGGCCATGACCTGGGGGTTGGGGTCCCCGGGGCCGATTAAGGCCTTGGGAGGGCC
Organism: Triturus cristatus; assembly: GCF_964204655.1. Lineage (NCBI taxonomy): Eukaryota > Metazoa > Chordata > Amphibia > Caudata > Salamandridae > Triturus > Triturus cristatus. The sequence continues at coordinate 144,790,365 of NC_140584.1, forward strand.
AAATTAATTTTTTTCAACAAAAAAAATTAGGGTGCAGGCCCTGGGGGATAGGGTCCCCAGGGCTAATAAATTAGAAAAAGAAAGGGGGCCACACAGCCCTCCTTCTTAAAAATAAATAAATAAAAGACCGACATCGCGCCAGAGGCCACGCCCCCTCCTTGCAGCACTCTGCAAACGCGCCCCCTGGCCAGTTGTAAGTTGAGGAATTAATTCCCCTTCAATCCTGAGGGACCCTGGGGTCCAACTAGCCCACCAGGTGCTTTCAGTAAGCACCACTGCTCTGCGTTGCAGAGAGGTGGTGCAGGCCGTGCCACTTTTTACACCTCTCTCCAACGCAGCTCTGTGGCGCTTACTGGAGGTACCTAGTGGTCTAGTTGGACCCTAGGGACCCTCAGGATTCAAGGGGACTTAATCTCCCAACTTAAAACGGCTACAGGGCGTGTTTACACAGTGGGGAAGGGAGGGGACGGGGCATGAGGTGACGTGTTCAAAAACGCCCTGTGGTGCGTTTTAAGAGGTAGTTTTAATCCCCTGCCCCATTATATACTAGGGGCTTACAGAGGAGGTCATGCTAATCACAGGGGGACCCCAACACATAGTGTGCCCTAGTGTATGTCGGTGTTTTCACTGTATTCTGAGTGTCTTTTAACATAGCACTGGCTCTAGGACTGGTTAGTCAGACTCAGTTACCACCAGTATCCGTCTGAAAAAGTTGAGGGTACAGGATGATTTTGCAACAAGGCTTGTTTCTGCTCTTCTGTTTGTTCTTTTTGCACGTTATACTTCTTCCTGCACTTTTCTTCGTCTTTGAGGACTTCTGTTGCTTCTTTCTGCATTTCTTTTTTTTCTTTCTGTGCGTTTTTCCTTCTTTCTTCACATGTCCTATCTCGGTAGGCATAGCTAGAAATTAGCATTTAAAAAACCTTTGAAATTCACTGAAAAAAGCATAGGTTTCAGGCACGTTATAGCTAGGAATTAGCATTTAAAAAACCTTAGAAATTCACTGAAAAAACCATAGGTTTCAGGGGCGTTATAGTTAGCTGGACTTTTCACTCGTACAAAACCATAGAAATTCCCCCGTTATAGTTAGTTCAGCTAACTATAACTCGCGTGTCCGCAATGCACTGCTGATGACGTCACATATTACATCACTCATGACATGGTCAGTGACATCACTCATGACATCACTGATGACATCACTGATGACATCATCCTTGTGATAGAGTGGCAGACCTCCTCTCCCCCTAATATAACCTTTGATACACACATTCAAAAATAGAAATTAAAAATTTCAAAACAATGGACATACCAATACCAGTTACAACAACCTATTCAGTAATTGTAAGATCCACATCCACATCCAGTCATTCACCAACAGTCCTATACAGTCACTCATACAAGTACTCACTCATCATATGTACTCATACACCTATACATCCTGTTACACAATGCCACTCATCCATAAAGTTACTCACACACATAGTCACTCATGCTAATAAAGAATCAAACATCCGTTTACCTGCATATACAGTTATACACACACCACCACACTTACTTCTACAGAAACTTACACATACTTAGTCTTTTTAACAATCACTTATAGAAACACATACTTATTCATACAGGAACTCTTTCAATCTCTCACTCTCACATATCTCACTTATATACACCAATAGTCACATATACTAGTTTAAAACATATGTAGTTACTCATAGAGACACTATTGAGACAGTCATTCACTTACTAACACACCCATGCACACACTCATCCACCCATACAGTCCTGCACACATGCTGTCTTCAACACATACAAACAGTGAGTCACTCATTCATGCACCTATGCACTACGTAATACCCCCCACCGAACCATACAGACATCAGACACTTATACTGATACTCAAAAAACCAACTAATAACCTATATAGACACTCATGTAGCTACTCACCAACCCATGCAGCCACTTATACACAAAGTGAGAGACTGATACAGATATTTACATATTTAAACATTACTCACTAAGCCATGTATTCACTAAGATACACTTAATCAGTCAGTTATACAATCAATTTTTCAAAAACAAATCATCCATTTAGACACTTATATACCCATTTATTCTTCCATCGACCTTGAGATATACATATATAAAACATATGTAATTTTCAGAAAAACACACATTCACTGCATGATGTCATCAGTGATGTCATCAGTGATGTCATTTGAGATGTCATGAGTGATGTCATGAGTGATGTCACTGACCATGTCATGAGTGATGTAATATGTGACGTCATCAGCAGTGCATTACGGGCGCGTGAGTTATAGTTAGCTGAACTAACTATAACGGGGGAATTTCTATGGTTTTGTACGAGTGAAAAGTCCAGCTAACTATAACGCCCCTGAAACCTATGGTTTTTTCAGTGAATATATATATACATATATATATTCCACAACACAATCCAGTAAAGCACGCTCTCAGAAGTTGGAAAAAGTCGTATTTATTTTGTCAGAATGCTACGCGTTTCAAGAGATAAACTTTCTTGATCACACATTGAGTCTTGTGACAAGGTGCATTACATAGACCTGGTACCTGGCCCAAAACATAAAGAAAGGACTCACAATGAAAATCCCAATTCACTGCACCATAACTGTAGAGGCCATATTAGAGTTAGCATATGTATACAGATTCCGACGAGTTGTATTTAATGCTTATGAACATGTACATATGATATCTCAATGATACATTGTTACTCAACAATAAATGTACAATATTAAATTTGCATAATGCTTGTACCAAAAAGAAGAAAGGTAGCAAAGATTAATATTCTTTACTATACTGCGTCAGCTGGATTGCCATAAAGCGAAATATTCTTTACTACAGTGAGTCGACCAGTGCTCCAGCATAGAAATAGGTAGAGAGAAGTAGTGTCACCAACCATAGCCTACGACGCAAGTGCGCAATGGTAGATACAGAGGCTATTTGGAAGCCAGTGCTACTTAAGGTGGCTTGTGCTGTCTATATACAGTGCGGTTTAAAACACATGTCACATGTCGAAGTGACAAATCGCTGACGGAACAACATAGAATACGTATATAAGATCAATTTGCAAGGGCTTACAGGCTGAACTAAGGAAGTATCTGCCCCCCACTAGGAGGCATGGTGGCCTAAGCTGTTGGCTGTGCAATGAAACAATACTAGCGCCAAGTGGCAAAAGGATTACTACTAATAATCACAAGTACCACTAAAACAATAATGTGTAACAGTGAAGTTAAGTGAAAAGATTCTTATCTGTCAATTAGATGGTGCACTCCCAGAAGAGGGGAAGAAAAGGGTAGGTGGCCCGTGAAGTGCCCGTGGATAATCGGTGGGGCGATGAGGTCCTCTTGTGTCCGGAGGACCTCAGGACACAAGTGGACTTCATCCTCTGAGCAGCAGTGCACCAGAAGCCGCGTTTGCAGTTTGGTGTAAAAAGGAGCGTGGCCTCAGAACACCTCTCTCCAACGCAGCTCTGTGGTGCTTACTGGATGTACTTCGTGGGCTACTTAGCCACCAGGGACCTTCAGGACCTTCAGGATTCAAGGGGACTTAATAGGGATGTTATAGTTAGCAATTAGCATTTAAAAAAACATTGAAATTAAAAAAAAACATAGGTTTCAGGTACGTTATGGTTAGAAATTAACATTTAAAAAAACATTGCAATTCACTGAAAAAAACCTAGGTTTCAGGCACGTTATAGTTAGGAATTAGCATTTAAATACCCTTACAAATTCACTGAAAAAAACGTGGGTTTCAGGGACATTATAGTTAGTTGCACATTTCACTCGTACAAAACCAGAGAAATTCGGCCATTATAGTTAGTTCAGCTCACTATAACTCGCCCCCGCAATGCACTGCTGATGACGTCACATATTACATCATTCATGACATGGTCAGTGACATCACTGATGACATCACTGATGACATCTCAAATGACATCACTGATGCCATCACTGATGACATCATCCACGTGATAATCTGATGCACCTCCTCATACCCTAATATAACCTTTGATACACCCACTCTAAAATACTGATTACCATTTTTGAAACCATAGACACACCAATACCAGTTAGTACATACCCACTCACTTATTCCTAGGTCTACACACACATCCACGCACTCACGTATCTATACAGACACTCACACACCATCACTCATCCATAGAGTTACTCACACACCTAGTCTGTCATGCAAAGAATCAATCACACTCCCATTTGCTCACCGATACAGTTATACACACTCCACCTCACTGATTCAAACATGTAGTAACACATACTTACACTCTTATACAATCACTAATACAATCACACTCATCCATACAGCCACTCTCACAATCACTCACTCTCACGTATAGTCATTTATATACTCCAACACTCACATATACTGCCTATCACATATGTAGCTATTCACACATGTATCACTGAGACATCCATTCACTCACCAACACACCCATACATACACTCACCCCCATACACCCCTTCACAGATGCACTCTTGAACCCATAAACCCAGTGAATCACCCACTCACACATCTATGCACAGAGTCACAACACAGACACTCAGGCAGCCATACAGATACTCAAACAACCAATCAATAACCCATATAGACCCTCATTTAGCTACTCACCAACCCATGCAACCACTTACACACCAACTGCCAGACTAAACTGTGTGAATGTCTGTATCAGTCACTAACCCATGCATTCAGTAAGGCACATTTAATCACTCACTTATACAGTCAGTCACGCACCTACTAAATCATCCATTCAGACACTTATACACCCACTCATTCTTCTATACACCTTGGCCTATATATATATATATATATATATATATATATATATCAATAATCCTTGCCTTAACTCCTTCGTGTTGCCAGAAAGCAAGAGCAGACCCAGATTCATCAATAGTGATGTTTATTTAGTTCACCACCATGTCGCCATGACGCGTTTCGGTCGGAAACTCCGACCTTGCTCACACAACAGCGCATGAGCGGCATACCTCTTTAAATAGTGCAAACAATCAGCAAAATGTAAACATAGAAGAGTTACTACATTTGATGGCATTACAAGTATGCATAGCGTTAAATGCAAATACAATTTGAAAATGTGTTTGGGCTTAATGCCTCTGGATGTTTTGTGACTGTAACAGGTTAGAATTCATATCATAAAATTAAATATCAGTCAACCTAAAATTCATAGAATAAATTCAAATGATTAAAAATGAAGCTTTTGTATTCCTGATAATGATAATCAATCCTGGTTGGCACAATATTCTTTTTGCTATTCACCAACTAGATTACAAAAGCAGATGGGCATATCACAGTATAAATACAACGTGGCCCCTCTACATAATCCTATTACAATCATCCAAGATGCATAGCTCAACCATGTTAAAATATTATATATAAAGTGTCTAAGTGCATAAAGAGAGAAAATGCCCCCATATCCCTATTTGTTCTAAAAACGAGATCCCAATTTGAACTATTTATGATTTTATTGTATTTTTATACTATATATGTATGTGCAAATGTGCAAAAAAATGGTGCAAAAAGGTGCTTGTGTGCAAAAGATAGTACGGATAATATAAGTATATAATATACATATATTAAAGGATTTTATATGGTGTAAATACCATAGCAAGAGGATAGGATGTCAATACCATCGTGCAGTTAGTTTTCACAGAATAAGAATTGAGAAAGATGGAAGTAGATCCATGGATAATCTATGAACAAAGTAATAGGTTGATTCCCACAAAATGAATTATAAAACCATATTATAAAATCATTTCAACCTAAAAATGTCAATAAATTAGCTAAAATGCTCCTAAAATATACATAAAAATCTACCATGATATAATATAGTCTCAACAAAATAGCATTAAGAATACATTTTCAAGGCTAAATGGATACTAGTCAAATGTCATTATGGCATGAAATATACTATAAAATATAATGTATAATTTGTGCGAATGAAAGGGGTTTATCTCATAGATATGTATGTAAATCCTCACAAACATTTAAACCCCTTGGGTGCTTAGTATCCATTTCCAGAATAAATCTAGTCTCAAGACGCCGAAGATTTCTTTCCCTGTTTCCTCCCCTCTTGGTGAAAGGCACTGAATCCAACACATAATATTTAAAGTGTTTAAGATTACTTTGATGCTGTTCCTTAAAGTGCCTAGCAACAGGGTAACTAGGATCTTTGTTAGTTATGGCTCGCATGTGTTGCAAGATTCTTTTATGGACTGGCAGCTTCGTGCTGCCTATATAAGTTAGATTGCAACTACATGTAAGTGCGTAGACAGCGAAGTCAGTTTTGCAGGACAGATATTTCAATATGTGGTGTTTTTTAGAGCTAAAAGCCGTTTGATAGCTTTTAGTATTGACTCCATATTGACATGCTTTACATTGGGTACATTTATAGAAACCTGTTCTAGGGGCTAGCCATGTATTAGGTTCCACTAACTCTGGGTTATTCTTTACTAGTGTATTGTCCATAGATACAGTTTTCTAAATGTAATGGAAGGTTTTTTGGGTAAGGCTCCCACTATAACAGGATCTCCCCTTAATATTGGCCAATTGCGTCTGATTATTGCTCTAATCTGTCCTTCTTGTCTACTGTATCCCAGAATGAGCCTGATAGGTTCCCTTATCCTGTCTTTCACCATGACGTTGGTCTTGAATTTATATTGTAGTAGATCTTGCCTTGCTTTTGATCTAGATTTAAATATTGCCGCTTCAACTACATGATTCTTATACCCCCATTGCAAGAATCTATTTCTGCATTCTTCCTGTTTTTCTTGCATATCATTCACTGCACTACAGATTCTTTTTATTCTTAACATTTCCCCGTAGGGGATACTGTTAATCAAGTGGAGAGGGTGGGCACTTGACGCGTGCAGTATCGAGTTGCCCGCTGTCGGTTTTCTAAATAAAGTTGTGGCAAGGCCCGTAGGGGTGATGTAAATCTTCGTGTCTAGAAATGTTATAGTCTCGCTACTCATATCACATGTAAACTTAAGATTGAGGTCATTCATGTTAATTTTAGCAACAAAGTCATGTGCACCTTGCATAGGCCCTTTCCATATGACAAACAAATCATCGATAAAACACAACCATGCGATTATATTGTTTTCAAAAGTCTGTGCATATTGTTTCATGAGGACCAGCTCCTGCCATATATATATATATTACCTACTGGCGGTCACCAGTAGGTAGTTATAGTTAGGACCTATTTTCCATAGGAAATCCGCAACATTCTATTCCAAATAAGTCTGGCGCCGGTTGACGAATCTTTGCAAAATTTTCCAAACTTTTGGCCAGCTCTGGTCCGCTCCTATCCTGAAAGTTTCGTGGTGATTCGTCAAGCGGGGGCTGAGAAAAAAGGGGGGTCTCAAAACGCGTTTTCCCCGTGCAATTTCCCATAGGACCTGTTGACACAGCTACAGCCCGAACTGCTGAACGGAATTACACCAAATTTGGCAGAAAGGTAGACCTTGGTTCAGAGTCATGACTTTTGCCTAAATGGTGTAAATCCATTCAGTAGTTCCTGAGAAAATCAAAAGTAAAATCACATATGTATCTGGGCGGAACCTAACCACACATCTCATCTTGAGATCTGATTGGCTGTCAGCACTTCATCCAAGAAATGTTGGCAGCCATCTTGGGACCAATATACATGATAGCACCTCATTAAAAAGCATTGCAGTTAATAGAAAGTTTTAAGACTTTAGTTACATTATAAATCATTTGTTGATGGTACCATACTCATTTTAGGAAGTGTGGTATGTTCTAAGGTCATTTTACCATGTGAAAAAGCCTTCTGCTGGGATATCATGAATCATGTTTGAGAGAAAACCATTTTCACATGCTTTTCCCACAGAGGTTTGGAAGGTGATCTATAAGCTAAACTGAGAGCATATTTTCTGTAAATTCACATTATCTTTCTTAGTCATGTGAGAATGAAGTCTGACATTCTCAGTAAAACATGTACATACAACAAGGGCAGAGACTGTCAGTTGATTCCTTTGTGTTCTACTGCAGCTTCCCAGAGTGTTCCAAAGAACGACTAGAGCGCTAACACTCCTACTTATGATAAACGTATGACACACCTGAAGCCATCTTGATTGGAAAAAAGTGGTAACACTTAAAAGATTTAATTTAAAAAGGAACAAAATGAGGGGGTTTATTTTGCCATAGAATATATGATTAGTGCCGCAGAAAGAAAAATTAGGGCACATTTTGAGTGACTTCTCAAATCCTCTTCTATTTCATTAAAGAATTCTGACATGCAGACTGAAACATGCACTTTCAATACCAGCAGCAGACTTCCCTGGGTAGAGAGAGGTAGAGAGGTAGAGAGTAAAGAATGAGTAATAGAGAGTAGGGAGAGAGTTGTAGAGAGTAGTAGAGAGAGTAGCAGAGAGTGAGTAGGAGAGAGTAGTAGAGTGAGTAGTAGAGTGAGTAGTAGAGAGTAGTACAGAGTGAGAAGTAGAGAGTAGTAAAGAGTGAGTAGTAGAGTGAGTAGTAGAGATTAGTAGAGAGTGAGTAGTAGAGAGTGAGTAGTGGAGACTGAGTAGCAGAGAGAGAGTGGTAGAGCATGAGTAGTAGAGTGAGTAGTAGAGAGTAGTAGAGAGTGAGTAGTAGAGAGTAGTAGAGAGTGATTATTAGAGAGAGAGTAGTAGAGAGTGAGTAGTAGAGAGCAGTAGAGAGTGAGTAGTAGAGAGTGAGTAGTAGAGTAGTACAGAGTGAGTAGTAGAGAGTGATTAGTAGAGAGTAGTAGAGAGTGAGTAGTAGAGTGAGAAGTAGAGAGTGAGTAGTAGAGTGAGTAGTAGAGAGCGAGTAGTAGAGAGTGTGTAGTAGAGAGAGTAGTAGAGAGTAGTAGAGAGTGAGTAGTAGAGAGTGAGTAGTAGAGAGTGAGTAGCAGAGAGTAGTAGAGAGTAGTAGAGTAGTAGAGAGTGAGTAGTAGAGAGAGTAGTAGAGAGTAGTAGAGTAGTTGAGAGTGAGTAGTAGAGAGTGAGTAGTAGAGAGTGAGTAGCAGAGAGTAGTAGAGAGTAGTAGAGTAGTAGAGAGTGAGTAGTAGAGTGAGTAGTAGAGAGTAGTAGAGAGCGAGTAGTAGAGAGTGAGTAGTGGAGAGTGAGTAGTAGAGTAGTAGAGAGGGAGTAGTAAAGAGTGAGTAGTAGAGAGAGAGTAGTAGAGAGTAGTAGAGTTAGAAGTAGAGAGTGAGCAGTAGAGAGTGAGTAGTAGAGAGAGAGTAGTAGAGAGTAGTAGAGAGTGAGTAGTAGAGAGAGTAGTTGAGAGTGAGTAGTTGAGAGTGAGTAGTAGAGAGTGAGTAGTAGAGAGGAGTAGAGTAGTAGAGAGTGAGTAGTAGAGAGTAGTAGAGTGAGTAGTAGAGAGAGAGTAGTAGAGAGTAGTAGAGAGTGAGTAGTAGAGAGTAGTAGAGAGTGAGTAGTAGAGTAGTAGAGAGTGAGTGGTAGAGAGTAGTAGATAGCAGTAGAGTGAGTAGTAAAGAGTAGTAGAGAGTGAGTAGTAGAGAGTAGTAGTAGTAGAGAGTAGTAGTAGAGAGTAGTAGAGAGAGAGTAGTAGAGAGTGAGTAGTAAAAAGTAGTAGCGAGTGAGTAGTAGAGAGTGAGTAGTTTAATTTAAAAGGAACACAATGAGGAGGTTCATTTTGCCATAGAAATTATGATTAGTGCAGAAAAAAGAAAATTAGGGCACATTTTGAGTGACTTCTCAAATCCTCTTCTATTTCATTAAAAATTTCTGACATGCAGACTGAATCATGCACTTTCAATACCAGCAGCAGACTTCCCTGGTGAGCAGTAGCTTTACTACAGTGATCTAATGAGCAACTAGAGTGCTACCATTCAGAATTTATGGAAAATGTGTGACACATCTGAATGCCTTCTTGATGGAATCAAAGTAAACAAGCATTGAAAATGCAATAGGTCTCGCCCTCGTTTAAGTTAAAGCAATTCTGTTTGTTATTGGGTGGCTTTTTAGCTTTGCTTGTATTAGAGTTTTTCAAACTTTCATGTACATACCATGCATATGTATGCATATATGTATATGTATATGTTTGCATGCATTTATATTTACATAGATATGCAGATTATATTTATATGTTTATATATGTATATATACACACATGCATATATATAAATGCATATGCATATATATGCATATATATATATGTGCATATGTGTGCTTGTACAGAGAGGTAGAGGTGTATAGGAAGAGGTGTAGAGGTAGAGGTGTAGAGGTAGAGAGTAGTAGAGAGAGAGGTAGCGAGAGGTAGAGAGGTAGAGAGCGAGTAATAGAGAGTAGAGAGTGAGTAGTAGAGAGTAGTAGAGAAAGTATCAGATAGTGAGTAGTAGAGAGTAGTAGAGTGAGTAGTAGAGAGTGAATAGTAGAGAGTGAGTATTAGGGAGTGAGTAGTAGAGAGTAGTAAAGAGTGAGTAGTAGAGTGAGTAGTAGAGAGTAGTAGAGACTAGTAGAGAGTGAGTAGTAGAGAGTAGTAGAGAGTGAGTAGTAGAGTGAGTAGTAGAGAGTAGTAGAGAGTGAGTAGCAGAGAGAGAGTATTAGAGAGTAGTAGAGAGTGAGTAGCAGAGTGAGTAGTAGAGAGTAGTAGAGAGAGAGTAGTAGAGAGTGAGTAGTAGAGAGTAGTAGAGAGTGAGTAGTAGAGAGTAGTAGAGAGTAGTAGAGAGTGAGTAGTAGAGAGTGAGTAGTAGAGAGAGAGAGTAGTAGAGAGTAGTGGAGTAGTAGAGAGTGAGTAGTAGAGAGTGAGTAGTAGAGAGTAGTGGAGTAGTAGAGAGTGAGTAGTAGAGAGTAGTAGAGAGCGAGTAGTAGAGTGAGCACTAGAGAGTAGTAGAGAGCGAGTAGCAGAGAGCAAGTAGTAGAGATTGTGTAGTAGAGAGTGAGTAGTAGAGAGTAGTAGAGAGTGAGTAGTAGAGAGAGAGTAGTAGAGAGTGAGAAGTAGAGACTAGTAGAGTAGTAGAGAGTGAGTAGTAGAGTGAGTAGTAGAGAGTAGTTGTGGAGAGTGAGCAGTAGAGAGTAGTAGAGAGTGAGTAGTAGAGAGTGAGTAGTACAGAGTGAGTAGTAGAGAGTAGTAGAGAGTGAGTAGTAGAGAGTAGTAGAGAGTGAGTATTAGAGATTGAGTAGTAGAGAGTAGTAGAGAGTGAGTAGTGGAGACTGAGTAGCAGAGAGAGAGTAGTAGAGAATGAGTAGTAGAGTGAGTAGTAGAGAGTAGTAGAGAGAGAGTAGTAGCAAGTGAGTAGTAGAGAGTAGTAGAGAGCGAGTAGTAGAGAGTAGTAGAGAGTGAGTAGTAGAGAGAGAGTAGTAGAGAGTGAGTAGTAGAGAGTAGTAGAGAGTGAGTAGTAGAGTGAGTAGTAGAGAATAGTAGAGAGTGAGTAGTAGAGCGAGTACTAGAGAGTAGTAGAGTAGTAGAGAGTGAGTAGTAGAGAGTAGTAGCGAGTGAGTGGTAGAGAGTAGTAGAAAGTAGTAGAGTGAGTAGTAGAGAGTGAGTAGTAGAGAGTGAATAGTAGAGAGTAGTAAAGAGTGAGTAGGAGAGAGAGTAGTAGAAGACATTGAGTAGTAGAGCGTGAGTAGTAGAGAGTGAGTAGTAGAGAGTGAGTAGTTGAGAGTGAGTAGTAAAGAGTAGTAGCGAGTGAGTAGTAGAGAGTGAGTAGTAGAGTAGTAGAGAGTGAGTAGTTGAGAGTGAGTAGTAGAGAGTGAGTAGTAGAGAATAGTAGAGTAGTAGAGAGTGAGTAGTAGGGAGTGAGTAGTAGAGAGTGAGTAGTAGAGAGAGTAGTAGTAGACAGTGAGTAGTAGAGATAAGTAGAGCGTGAGTAGTAGAGAGTGAGTAGTAGAGAGTGAGTAGTAGAGAGTAGTAGCGAGTGAGTAGTAGAGAGTGAGTAGTAGAGTAGTAGAGAGTGAGTAGTTGAGAGTGAGTAGTAGAGAGAGAGTAGTAGAGATAGTAGAGAGTCAGTAGTAGAGTAGTAGGGAGTAGTCAGTCAGTGTCAGCCAGTGTCAGTCAGTCAGTGTCAGTCAGTCAGTCAGTGTCAGTCAATCAGTGTCAGTCAGTGTCAGACAATCAGTGTCAGTCAGTCAGTGTCAGTCAATCAGTGTCAGTCAGTGTCAATCAGTGTCAGTCAGTGTCAGTCAGTGTCAGTCAATCAGTCAGTGTCAGTCAGTCAGTGTCAGTCAATCAGTGTCAGTCAGTGTCATTGTCAGTCAATCTGTGTCAGTCAGTGTCAATCAGTCAGTGTCAGTCAGTCAGTGTCAGCTAGAGCAGCTCTGCTGACCTGATTCTCTGGCTCTAAAGCAGCTCTGCTGACCTGGTTTCTCTGGCTCTACAGCAGGTCTGCTGACCTGGTTCTCTGGCTCTAAAGCAGCTCTGCTGACCTAGTTCTTATGCTACAGAGCAGCTCTTCTGATCTAGTTCTCTGGCACTACAACAGCTCTGCTGGCCTAGTTCTTATGCTACAGAGCAGCTCTGCTGATCTAGTTCTCTGGCTCTACAACAGCTCTGCTGACCTGGTTCTCTGGCTCTAAACCAGCTCCACTGACCTGGTTTCTCTGGCTCTGCAGCAGTTCTGCTGACATGGTTCTCTGGCTCTAGAGCAGCTCTGCTGACCTGGTTCTCTCCCTCTAAAGCAGCTCTACTGACCTGGTTTCTCTGGCTCTGCAGCAGCTCTGCAGACCTGGTTCTCTGGCTCTAGAACAGCTCTGTTGACCTGGTTCTTAGGCTCTAGAGCAGCTCTACTGACCTGGTACTCTGGCTCTAAAGCAACTCTGCTGACCTGGTTCTATGGCTCTAAAGCAGCTCTGCTGATTTGGTTCTCTGGCTCTAGAGTAGCTCTGCTGGCCTGGTTCTCTGGCTCTAAAGCAGCTCTGCTGACCTGGTTCTCTCCCTCTAAAGCAGCTCTGCTGACCTGGTTTCTCTGGCTCTAGAGCAGCTCTGCTGACCTAGTTCTTAGGCTCTAGAGCAGCTCTGCTGACCTGGTTCTCTGGCTCTACAGCAGCTCTGCTGACCTGGTTTTCTCCACTCACGATGCACGCACCCGACTTCGCGAAAATATATTTAAAAATAGTATAAGTTTATTATAAGTACAAATATATTATTTTGATGAATATCTTACATAATCTCTTGCCTGAATATGTATATTAAAGACACATACATATCATTTTGGAACATAAATTTTTGTTGCGGGAGTCGCGCACCCAGCGCGCCCTAGCACGTATATGATGTCACGCGGGACCCGCAACCGCGCAAACATCTCGTACCGTAATGCGTATGTGTCGCAAATGCGCGGGAGCAGGAGTCGCAGACTGGTCGCATACCAATTGCGCATATCACGTGATATTAAATGTATATGATGTAACTGAAAAACACACAGCCGTCGCACACCATACGCGGATCCTTCATGACTTTTCTAAAATGGCGGCTAGAATGCGCACACCCACCGTGATGTGTACACTTTGAGTGTGCGACTCCGAAAAAAAATTGAATTTTTTTTTAAAGAAAATAATATAAATATTTTAAAATCAAAAATGAAAACAAGAAAATTAATCAATATTTCAGTTTTAATTAAAAAAAATAATTTTTTTCATTTTTCAGAAAAATATATAATGTTATTTAATGAATAAAATATTTATAAATAAACAGTTAAAAAACTGTAGAAAATCAGTACAAAAAAATAGATATAATTACTATCACACTTAAAAGTTAGCATTTAAAAAACCTTTGAAATTCACAGAAAAAAACATAGGTTTCAGGGGTGTTATAGTTAGCTGTCCATTTCACTCATACAAAACCATAGAAATTCCTCCGTTATAGTTAGTTCTGCTAACTATAACTCACGCGCCCGCAATGCACTGCTGATGATGTCACATATTGCATCATTCATGACATGGTCAGTGACATCACTGATGACATCACTGATGACATCTCAATTGACATCACTGATGACATCATCGACTTGACAATCTGATACACCTCATCATACACTAGTATAACCTTTCATCACTCACTGTAAAATAAAGAGTACCATATTTGAAACCATTGACACACCAATACCAGTTACTACATACCCACTCACTGATTCCTAAGTATACACACACAACTACCCATTCAAAAACAGAATCATCTATACATGCAGTCATTAATTAATAGAACACTATCAAATGCACTTATACACATATATAGACATTGACACATCAGCAGTCATCTTAGTCGGTTATGCAGTCATCCTACTCACTCATGCAAAAAATGTATCACACTTAAATTTACTCATTTACACAATTATCCAACAACACCTCATTTATTCAAACACATAGTAACTCATTGTTAATATGTTAAAAAAGCACCATTACAATTATACACTCCTTCATATAGTTACTCTCACAATCACTGACTCTTACACATACTTATTTATATACACCAACTCTCACATACAATGCCTTTAATTTTTTTACTTTGTTGAAGATGTACAACTAAAACATATATTCGCTCACCAACACATAAATAAATACCCTCAGTCACCCAAACAACTGTTTCCACATGCACTCTTAAACCCATACACCTAGTCAATCAACCATTCACACATCTATGCGTAGAGTTACACACATCCCATCCAACCACACACAAACTCAGTGTCCCATACAAATACTCACCCATCTAATCAATAACTAATATACACACTCATGTAGTTAGTGACCAACTGATGCAGCATGTTATACAACAACAGAGACAGCGCTGCACACATTCACATAGTTTAGTTACTAATCCATGTATTAAGTGAGACACTTTTAATTACTCACTTAAAAAGACAGTCAGACAGCTACTAAATCCTCCACCTAGACAGTTATATATCCACTCAATCTTCAATACAGATTGGTATATATATAATACATATTTAAATTTCAAACTAAACCACATTCAGTGGATGATGTCATCAGTGATGTCATCAGTGATGTCATTTTAGATGTCATCACTGATGTCACTGACCATGTCATGAATGAAGCAATATGTGACATCATCAGCAGTGCATTGCGGGCGCATGAGTTACAGTTAGCAGAACTAACTATAACTGAGGAATTTCTATGGTTTTGTATGAGTGAAATGGGCAGCTAACTATAACACCCCTGAAACCTATGGTTTTTTCTGTGAATATATATATACACACATATATATCTTCTTTCAACAAAGGATATATTCACGTACACACCTCGATAATTTTCAGCTCTTTATTAGGTATGAGAGCTCTCCTCCTCCTACGCGTTTCGAACTTCACGTTCCTGCTCACGGTAGTTTACAGAGTCCCTTGTTTATTTCACTTTACATACTCAGTATCCACTGGTGCCCATTATGAGGCATTGTGGTACTGGTAGTTCTAATTGACAATATAACTTTATTGTTCGTGTTTTCTAGGCACTCACAGATATTAATGGCATTATTTCAATATTTCAAGGCAGCATTAAACAATTTTATGCATCTATATTTACTATGGAGAGGAACTGAATCCGAATTCCTGGAATACATGGAGATTCTGAACAATAATGAGGTGGGACTGAAATTTACCTATAACATTAATCGCAAAGAGATTCACTTCTTGGATACAAAGGTATATATTAAAAAGAACAAAATACATACAACGGTCTACAGGAAAAGGACTGCCACCAACAGTGTGTTACACGGATCTAGTTTTCATCCTCAATCACTCAAAAAGAGCATCCCATATGGGGAATTTATCAGGATGAAAAGAAATTGCTCAGAACCAAATGAAATGGAGATAAAATTCAATGAAACCAAGAAAAGATTCCTCTAGAGAGGGTATAAACACAGAGATATCTATCAGGGTGCACAAAAAGCAAGATTAAAAACCCGGGCAGAGACCCTGATAGATAACAAAAAATGCAAAAATAAATCAGCAGTCGATGAATCGGGGAACATACCGCAATTAATTTTGACCTACAGCAGAGAGTTTCAAAATCAAACAAATGTTAACTAAGTATTGGAGTGTCCTTAAAAAAGATCCGGACATTGATCACCTAGTGGGAGATCACCCATTGGTTTCATATCGAAAAGCACCATCACTATCCGATACACTTGTAAACAGCCACTTTGTGATGAAAAGACAGGAATCATGGTTACAATCAAGACAAAAGGAATTTGTAAAGTGCATGGTTTGTAAGGCCTGTAATAGGACAAAACTTGCAATCAATCACAGATCCGAAGGGGCGAAAACTTGAGATTAAAGAGACCATAACGTGTGATACCACCCATGTTGTATATTTGATCAAGTGCCATTGTGGAAAAAGATACATTGGCAGCACAATCTGCCCTCGCAAAAGAGAATACTGGAGCACATACGAGCCACTGTCAATCAAGACATGTCATATGCTGTGGCAAAACATATGGCCACTCACAGAGGAAAAACTGGGCTCGATATGAAATACTCTGGTTTGGCAACAATTCAGCCACATGAGAGGGGTGGAAATAGAACACTCAAGTTAAGACGCCTCGAATCGAAATTAATTATCAGGCCAAAAACAAAGATTCCCATAGGTCTGAATGGGGATGAGGAGAGGTATGTTCACCTATGAACAACAAAATGAACACTATCTGTGGACATTGATAACTCATTTATATTGAAAGAGATAAAATCAACACATGAAATTTAAATTGCAAATTATAAGTTGCATGAAAATGTTGTCTTTGAAACTGTAATTGGATTTTTTAGTACCAGTAGTTCTTTTTCTAGACACCTTTAGCTTTAGTGTTGAACAAAGTTATAACAATTTATTCATTGATTGATTTCGAAGCAAGGTAATTGATAACCAGATGCACTCAGCAGTTTTTGAGTGGGACACTCAGTTCACATAATGCTTAATGTAAACAGCCACACTGCTATGTTTGATTATAATAATGTGAAAGAGTTTGGTCATTGTTTAACAGGGTAACTGGGCACAAAATATTAGTATTGTGAACTTAGGGCACTCAGACCGGATTGCAAACCCAGAAGAATCAATGAACATTATTCATCAGAGGCACTGATACTTAATCGTGATAGGATGAATAATAACCAAAACCAGTACCATTTTGGGCTCAGCAACTAAACCTTTCTATCCCCCTTTTTAACAAAATAGAAAGTGGCTGTATGAATTGAAAATATCTGAGTGGTAAAAATAATGAATAAAATTGTTTAATGTTGCCTTGAAATATTAAAATAATGTCATTAACATCTGTGAGTGCCTAGAAAACACAAACAATAAAGTTATATTGTCAATTAGAACTACCAGTACCACAATGCCTCATAATGGGCACCAGTGGATACTGAGTACATAAAGTGAAAAAACAAGGGACTCTGTAAACTCCCGTGAGCAGGAACGTGAAGTTCGAAACGCGTAGGAGGAGGGGAGCTCTCTGCCCTAACAAAGAGCTGAAAATTATGGAGGTGTGTGCCGTGAATTTATCCTTTGTTGAAAGATTTGCAGCGAGAAATAGTCCTTTTCTCGCCATGGGCACCAGCTATACTGTGATCTCTCCACCAAGGACTAAATTGTTGAACTGTATATATATATATTTTTTTTTTTTATTTTTTTTTATTTTGAGATTTAAATATTTTTTGTGGATTTTTATCGGTAACATCATTTTCAGGAGAGGATGAGGTAGATGACAATGAGGAGGGGGCTCATCAGAGGAGAAGGAGAGAGAAGACCCAGACCAGGGTCTTGAGCGCTAAGGAGAGTCCCAATCTCCCCAAGCAGATGGCATGGAGGCCCCTGATGCTCAGAATGGGGCAGGGAGCAGTGTTTCTGCCAGAGGCCTGTCCCCACAGATGCTGGAGGACAGGAAAGAGGAGGGGAACCTAAACTGGAATTAGCCGAACTGAGGATGGAGGAGAAAACGTTGGCACCTGTGATTAAACTTAAGGAGCTGGAGATCAAAGCCAAGCAGGCAGAATCCAACAGTAGTGGTGGCAGCAAACCTGCAATGTCCCATGGAGAGGGAAGGGTCTGCCTAACAAAGAATTTGGTGCCCAACTATGTGGTGGGAGGTGACATTGACAAGTGGTTTTCTGCTTATGAAGTGTCTCTATGGGTGCATATGGTTCATGAGGAGTACTGGGAGGGTGGCTTGTGGAGGTACATGCCCACGGTGGGGAGCGGCACACTCCTTACACGTGAGGTAGAGGACCAGACATAGTACACCCCTATGAAGGCCATTCTTGTCAAGACATTTGTGTTGACCCCTGAAAGATATAGGCAGAAGATCAGGAGTCACCACAAACTTCCTACACAGACCTGGGTCGATTTCCTGAACTATTCCAGCAAGGCACTGAAGGGCTGGGTGGGGGCAGAAATGAAGATGATTTCACTGGGCTGTACAGCCTCATTTTTAGGGAGCACATATTTGATATTTCTTTTCCAGAGCTACACCAACACCTAGTAGATAGCAAGCTAACTGAACCCAGGAAGCTTGCTTAAGAGGCGGACATCTGGGTCAGCATCAGAGTGTCAAAAAATGCATCTGGGGGAGACTCCCAAAACAGTGGTCAGGGTTCCCATCAGAAGAAGGAGGGAGAGATGAAAAGGAGTTCTATCAAGGCCCTAAAAACAGTTCTCAGCGAAAAGTGTCCCATTCCCAATCTGGCCCCCGAAAAAGAGCTTCCCTGATGAGAATCAGAACAAGACTCCCAAGTGCTATGAGTTCTATGATTATGGACAGTACAAGTGGGATACCAAATGTCCCAAAAGGGCACATCCTCCCACTGGAGGTAAGATACCAGGGTTTCCAAGTGTAGTGCTTAGGGAGAGTTTGTCCCAGTCAGTGGGGGGGAGTCAGTGAGGTTACTTTAGTGTCCCTGGTGTTGGAAGGCGGACCCCGAGGAGTCGGCGAGACCACCAAGGGGGGCCCTCACACTGTACGAAGTAGCCGAGCGCTGCCGAGAAGTCTCCTGAGAGATCCTTCTCCTATCACGTACTAGCACAGTAACACCACCACACCGGACTCAAGGAGGTTGTCTCAAGACAAGCAATTCTTTATCAGCAATAAAAAGGTTACGAGGTCAATATTTACACGAAGGGATCGAGGGATCCACCAAAAGTCTCAGTGTCTCTTTGGAAGGGTAGGGGTAGCGGGACAGTCTTTGGCAGGAGTGCGGTACGAGGGTACCTGGGGCCCAGTTCTTATCCTCAAGCTGGAGGACCTCCGGATCTCGGAGGGGTCGAGCCGCGACGGCGTCAGCAGGGCTCCGGCGTACAGTTCGTGGAGAGCCGCGATCCAATCAGCAGGGCTCTCAAGATGGTTTCTGCTCAGCTCGAGCCGCGACGTCGTCAGCAGGGCTCCGAGGGAGGTTTCAGCGAGGTTGGGCCGCGACAGCGTCAGCAGGGCTCCGATGTTCCAGGTGGCTTCAAAGTGTTCACAAGAAGGAGCCGCGACGCAGTCAGCAGGGCTCGTGATGGTTCCGACAAGAGTTCTTCTCCGTAGGGTCAGCCGCGATTCAATCAGCAGGGCTCTCGACTCCGGGATACAACTGCCGATCTGTGGCGGGGTTGCCCCAGATATAGGTCTGGAGCCCTTTGATGTCCGGACCCAGGCGCCCGGTGGGGGCGGAGAGGCCGGGTGGAGGTTGGCAGACGCCCAGCAGGAGAGGCGCCAGGCCCAAGGGAGTTGCAGGGCGATCACACCTCGAGAGGGGAGGACAGTTGGGGGTCCCATCGATACTTTCCTCCGCCGGGGGCGATGAATGGTTCCTGCGGCACCCCCTGGCCAGTTCGTGGTGCCTCGATGTCGGGGCTTCGCTGGGGTCGAGGCCGGGTTGAGCGGGGTCGCGCTGGCTGGTGCACAGAGTCACGTGGGTGCCAACATGATGGCGGAGCCACGAGGGGTATGCGACCTCGTGCAGCTCAGGATGAAGGGCCTCGGTGCAGTTCAGAAGGGTGGCCCGTGAAGGCCGGGGCGGGGAACGGGCACAATCCACGGGGGTAAGGACCATGCCACGAGGCCGGGTCCAACAGGCGTCCCCCCCAGCCGAAGGCATGGAGAGTCACCCATCTCCTTGGGGATTCTCCTCGTCAAGGCGGAAGAAGCGGGACAGGCCGTCGGCGTTGGCGTGGTCATTGCCGGGCCGGTGTTCAACGTCAAAGTCCATCCCTTGTAGCGAGATGGACCACCGCAGCAGCTTGGGGTTCTCGCCCCGCATTTGCATTAACCACCGCAGGGGCCGGTGGTCGGTCTGGACCCGGAAGTGGGTACCGAAGAGGTAGGGCCGGAGTTTCTTAAGGGCCCACACCACAGCGAAGGCCTCACGCTCGATGGTGCTCCATCGTTGCTCCCGGGGCAGTAGCCGTCGGCTGATGAAGGCCACTGGTCGGTCGAGCCCCTTTTCATCGGCCTGGGACAGGACGGCCCCGATCCCATACTCGGAGGCGTCCGTCTGCACCACGAACTCCTTATTGTAGTCAGGGGCCTGTAGCACCGGGGCAGTACACATTGCGGTCTTTAGGGTGTCGAATGCTGCTTGGCAGCGGGGTGTCCAGTGCACCTTCTTGGGCTGCTTTTTGGACGTTAGCTCTGTGAGGGGGCCAACAATGCTCCCATAGTCCAGGATAAACCGCCGGTAGTATCCGGTGAGACCCAGGAAGGCCCGGACAGCGGTCTGGGTAGTGGGGGGTTCCCAGGCCTGGATGGCATCTATTTTCGGTTGGAGAGGGCCACCTGCCCGCTCCCCACTTGATGGCCCAGGTAGGTCACGGATCCGTGGCCGATCTGGCATTTGCTGGCCTTGATTGTGAGCCCGGCCCGCTGGAGGGCGGCCAGGACGGCTTTAATGTGAAGGAGGTGCTCTGCCCAGTGGTTGCTGTACACGGCAATGTCATCTAGGTAGGCCGTTCTGAAGGCCTCAAGCCCGGCCAAAACCTTGTTCACCAGTCTTTGAAAAGTGGCCGGGGCGTTCTTCATTCCGAAGGGCATCACCCGAAAGTGGTAATGCCCATCCGGGGTCGAAAAGGCGGATCTTTCTTGGGCGCCGGGGGTGAGCTGGATCTGCCAGTACCCGGCGGTGAGGTCCAGCGTGCTCAAGTAGCGAGCGGCCCCTAAGCGGTCGATGAGTTCGTCGGCCCTGGGTATAGGGTGGGCGTCCGTCTTGGTCACTGCATTCAGGGCTCGGTAGTCCACGCAGAATCGCAACTCCGGGGGGTGGCCGGGAGCTGCGGCCTTTGGCACCAGGACGACAGGGCTGGCCCACGGGCTGTCGGAGGGTTCGATGACCCCCAGGGCCAGCATCTTCGTTACTTTGGCCTGGATGCATGCCCGCACTCGGTCGGGTACCCGGTAGGCTCTGTGTCGCACGGGGGGCTCTCCCCGGTGTCGATGTCGTGGACGCACCAGTGGGTCACCCCCGGGGTGAGGGAGAAGAGGGCTGCGTAGTCCTGCAGCAGTTGCTGGCAGTCGTTGCGCTGTTCCGGAGTCAGGGAAGAGGCGAGTTGGACACCCTCGATTGTTCCATCATGGACGTTGGACTGCAAGAGGTCGGGCAGGGGCTCGGAGTCGTCCTCGCCCCCCTCGTCGGTCGCCAGTAGCAGGCTCAGTTCTGTCCGGGCAAAGTGGGGTTTTAGCCTGTTAGCATGTAGGACCCGGAGGGGGTTCCGGGGAGACTCCAGGTCGACCAGGTAGGTGACGGGACTTTTCTTCTCCACTACCTTGAAGGGCCCGGTCCACTTGTCCTGGAGGGCGCCGGGTTCAACCGGGGCCATGACCCATGCCTTCTGACCTGGCTCGAATTCTATGGTAGAGGAGTTCCGATCGTACCACCGCTTCATGTCCTCCTGGCTGGCCTCGAGGTTGGCTTCGGCCATGGCTCGGAACTTGCGGGTCTGGTTTCGGAGGGTCAGGAGGTATCGGTAGACGTCAGGAGGGGCGTCTTGGGGCTTCGTCTCCCAGCTCTCTTTGACCAGGCTGAGCGGTCCGCGGACCGGGTGTCCGTACAATAGTTCAAACGGGCTGAACCCCAGGGACTTCTGCGGGACCTCCCGATAGGCAAACAGGAGGCACGGCAGCAGGACATCCCATCTCCGCCTGAGGGGCTCTTCTAGGCTCTGGATCATTCCCTTTAATGTTCTGTTGAACCGCTCAACCAGTCCGTTCCCCTGAGGGTGATAGGGGGTCGTGAACTTGTATGTGACCCCGCACTGCTGCCACAGGGACCGCATGTATCTGGAAATAAAGTTCGTGCCTCTGTCGCTCACCACTTCGCGTGGAAATCCCACTCGGGAGAAGATCCCCATTAAGGCCCGGCCTACCACGGGGGCCGTTATAGTTCTTAGCGGGACCGCCTCCGGGTACCTGGTGGCGTGGTCCACGAGGACCAGGATGAAGCGGTGGCCCAGGGCGGTCTGGGGGTCCAGGGGCCCCACGATATCGATTCCGACCCGTTCGAACGGGGTGCTGACGGCTGGAAAGGGTTGGAGGGGGGCCTTGACCCGACCCCCCGTCTTCCCGCTGGCTTGGCAGGTCTGGCAGGACCGGCAGTGGTTGTCCACGTCCCTCCGCATCCGGGGCCAGTAGAAGTGGGTCACCAGACGGCTGTACGTTTTGTCTTGCCCCAAGTGTCCGGCGAGGGGCACATCATGTGCCAGGTTAAGCAGGAGCTCCCGGAAGCGGAGGGGGACCACCAACACTCGGCTGGCCCCGAGTTCTGCCACTTTCTGCTCACTGTATAGCAGGCCCTCGGCTCAGTAGACCCAGTGGGTGCCGGTCTGGTCCCCGTTGGTTTGGGCGGACGCTTGTTGGCGGACCCCTTCGAGAGTGGGGCAGGACTGCTGCTCTTGTTGGTACTGCTCCCGGGTGGGGCCCCCTTCGTGTCGCCATTGTGTCAGCTCTGGTAGGGCGCACGGGGAAGCCATCTCTTCGGGGGAGTATTCACTAGGTCCAGGGTCGGTGTCCGCCTCCCCCTCGCTGCTGGCGGGAGGTGGTGCGAGCCCCTCGGGCTGGGCGGCCCCGGAGGCCGAGGAGGAGCGGGGGGCCCGGGCGGTCATGGACCGGGTGATGGCACAGGCCCAGTCAGATAGTCCCAGCATTCGGAGGTGCTCTCGTCGCTCTACTTGAGCCCAGGGGGAACTCTCCAAGTCGTTCCCCAGGAGGCAGTCGACGGGGGCGTCGTCGCGTACCGTCACCTTCAGCAGCCCCGTCACCCCTCCCCACTCGAAGGGGACCAGGGCCATCTGGCACAGGCTTTCGCTGTTGTCAGCCGTCCGGACGGGACACAGCACATTCGGTAGGATCTGTTCGGGGGTCACCAGGTGGCAGCGGACAGCGGTGACACTGGCGCCGGTGTCACGAAGGGCTTCGGCCCGTTGTCCATTGACCGTGACCTGCTGCCGGTACTTCTGGGTGTTGCTTGGGATGGGGGTGCAGGGTACCATTTCTCGGCTACCCAGGCAGACCAGGGACATGGCTGCCGGCTCCCATTCAGTGGTCCCTCGTCGAGGGTCTCCTCTTCCTCTTCTCCTTCTCCCAGGGCGGCGGCCGCCAGCTGTCGGGGCGGGGCCCGCCGGCCCCGTTTCTTCGGTTCAGGGGGCAGACCGGATCGCTGGCATAGTGTCCGGTTTGTTGGCGGCCGTAGCACGTTACTGGTGGCCGTGGTCCGGGTCTGGCCGGGGGCGCCCCCCTTCGGGCTAGGCTCGGGGAGAGTTGTTGCTGCGGTGGCCCTCGAGGGGGGCTCCTGGGGGCCCCGGCGGGAGGGTCTCGGTTCCTGTTCGGCCCTCCCCCTCCACCGCGTTGGCGGGGGGGTCCGGTGGGGTTCCTCTGGTACTCCCCTATTGAGTTCCGGGGGACACGGGAGTTGACCCATCGATCGGCCTCGACGGCGAGTTTTCGCGGGTCGGTCATTTTGCTGTCGAGGAGGTGCTGTCTCAGTTCCACGAAGCAATTGTTGGAGAGATGTTCCCACACGATGAGGTCGACCAGCTGCCCGGAGGTGGTTACTTTGCTACCTCTGATCCACCCTTCTAGGGCCCGACTGAAAAAGTCCACATATTCCACCCAGGTGGTGCCCGGGATTTTCTTGCAGTCTCTGAACCGCTGGCGGTACATTTCTGCGGTTAGCCCGTAGCGGGTGAGTAGAGCCTCCTTCATGTGATCGTAGGAGGTCATCACCTCCTCCGGCAGCTGGAGCAGTGTGTCTCGACCCTCACTCAGGAACCGCCCCCACAGGCCCGCGCCCCAGTCTTTTCGGGGCACCCGATGAGAGGTCATGGCCACCTCGTAGGCCTTGAACCATTGTTGGATGTCGTCATTCTTGTAGTACTCCTTGACGACCTCTTTCGGGATATGTACCTTGGTCTCGGCAGGCGGTAGAGTGTCTCTAGTACTGGGGGCGTTGGTCCCTCCGTTCTTGGCCTTGATTTCGAGCTCCTTGAGACTGCGCTCGTGCTCAAGGGTCAGTTTCTTTTCCTCCAACTCCTGGTGTCGCCTCTTCTCCTCTATCTCCTCTTGAAGCCGTAGCTGCTCTAGGGCCAGTTTCTTTTCCGCCAGCTGGAGTTCGCCCTCCAGCCGCAGTCGTGCGAGCTCTAGCTCGTGGTTCCGGAACTTCTCCCGCTCTCGTATTTCTTCTTCGGAGAGGCCGGTTTCTAGGCTCTTTCTTCCTCCGGTTGCCGGAGTCAGTGCGGTTGATGTGGTCTCAGTCAGGGGCAAGGGACCTTCTTCCTGGGAGGGGCCTGCCCCGGCCTCCAGCCATGTCCTCAGAGCTTTCTGCATGTCCTCTTTGGTACCTAGGCCGGTGGTTGCAATGCCTTTGTCTTTGCAGAACTGTTTTAACTCTTTGTGCGTATATTCTTCCAGCCGTTCGGGCTGGAACTCCATTGTCGCGTTGTTTTCCTGGCTGCTCATGATTACTGTACGTTTGGATGGGTAGCTAGCGGGTACTGGCTGGTACGTACTGCGTTCGGCTCGGATCCCGTCGCTGGCCACCAAATGTTGGAAGGCGGACCCCCGAGGAGTCGGCGAGACCACCAAGGGGGGCCCTCACACTGTACGAAGTAGCCGAGCGCTGCCGAGAAGTCTCCTGAGAGATCCTTCTCCTATCACGTACTAGCACAGTAACACCACCACACCGGACTCAAGGAGGTTGTCTCAAGACAAGCAATTCTTTATCAGCAATAAAAAGGTTACGAGGTCAATATTTACACGAAGGTATCGAGGGATCCACCAAAAGTCTCAGTGTCTCTTTGGAAGGGTAGGGGTAGCGGGACAGTCTTTGGCAGGAGTGCGGTACGAGGGTACCTGGGGCCC
Organism: Triturus cristatus; assembly: GCF_964204655.1. Lineage (NCBI taxonomy): Eukaryota > Metazoa > Chordata > Amphibia > Caudata > Salamandridae > Triturus > Triturus cristatus. The sequence continues at coordinate 144,815,691 of NC_140584.1, forward strand.
AGTTCTTATCCTCAAGCTGGAGGACCTCCGGATCTCGGAGGGGTTGAGCCGCGACGGCGTCAGCAGGGCTCCGGCGTACAGTTCATGGAGAGCCGCGATCCAATCAGCAGGGCTCTCAAGATGGTTTCTGGTCAGCTCGAGCCGCGACGTCGTCAGCAGGGCTCCGAGGGAGGTTTCAGCGAGGTTGGGCCGCGACAGCGTCGGCAGGGCTCCGATGTTCCAGGTGGCTTCAAAGTGTTCACAAGAAGGAGCCGCGACGCAGTCAGCAGGGCTCGTGATGGTTCCGACAAGAGTTCTTCTCCGTAGGGTCAGCCGCGATTCAATCAGCAGGGCTCTCGACTCCGGGATACAACTGCCGATCTGTGGCGGGGTTGCCCCAGATATAGGTCTGGAGCCCTTTGATGTCCGGACCCAGGCGCCCGGTGGGGGCGGAGAGGCCGGGTGGAGGTGGCCAGACGCCCAGCAGGAGAGGCGCCAGGCCCAAGGGAGTTGCAGGGCGATCACACCTCGAGAGGGGAGGACAGTTGGGGGTCCCATCGATACTGTCCTCCGCCGGGGGCGATGAATGGTTCCTGCGGCACCCCCTGGCCAGTTCGTGGTGCCTCGATGTCGGGGCTTCGCTGGGGTCGAGGCCGGGTTGAGCGGGGTCGCGCTGGCTGGTGCACAGAGTCACGTGGGTGCCAACAAGATGGCGGAGCCACGAGGGGTATGCGACCTCGTGCAGCTCAGGATGAAGGGCCTCGGTGCAGTTCAGAAGGGTGGCCCGTGAAGGCCGGGGCGGGGAACGGGCACAATCCACGGGGGTAAGGACCATGCCACGAGGCCGGGTCCAACACCTGGGTAACGTGGAGATGGTGCCTAAAGCCCATATGCCTTCCAATACTGCAAAGTATAGGTAGTGGGTCACCATTAATGGGCAAGGTGTTGAGTCTCTGAGGGATACAGGATCCGACATAACCACAGTAACGAGTCAGCTGGGGGCCCAAGACCAGATTTTGCCTAATACATTCCACCAGGTTGTGGTAGCTGACAACAATGAGGGACATTTTCCAGTGACTCTTGTTGCACTTGAGTGTGGAGGTGTCAGGTCTTCTGAAAGTTGCAGTAGGCCCTGGCATGCTTATGGATTGTTTGTTAGGGAATTGCCTTTAGCAGACTACCTGGAAGGAAGTGGATCTTTTGGAGTTGCCTGAGTGGGTGTGTGCAACCACCAGGTCTATGGCTGGCCAGGGAGGGAGTCAATGACATCTGCATCGTTGAAAAATAGCCCAGACAGCTGCCAAGAGAGAGAAGGGCAAGGGGAGTGGGAAACCAGCATCTGACTGTCTCCTAGTTGAGGAGGATAAGGCACCAGATGAGGTTTCCCCAGAGCCCACTGAGGAGAACATTGCCTCCTCCTGGTGACCTACCTGAACTTGCTGGTAGCCAAGTAGAGGGGGGACCCTCCAGGGAGAAGTTTGGCAAGGCACAGAAAGAGTGCCCAACCCTGGAGGGAATGAGGAAACTGGCTGAAGCCCATACAGCTTGTGATACCTCTGGTATTCACTGCATTTACTGCAAGGGAAACCACCTGTACAGTGAGGTAAGGCACCTGTGCATGGGGCAACAAGAGAACTGGTAGTTTCCTAATGCTACAGGACCTTCATACTGGGACTGGTTCATAAGACACCCCTGGCAGGATATCTGAGGCAGGGCAAGACCTTTGCCAGGCTTGTCCCCCACTTCTATTGGCCACAGATGTAGATTTACTCAGATGCGTTCTCTAGGACTTGCTTGACATGCCAGGCCAGCTGACAAGAGCGCCAAAGGTGAAAGCTCCCCTGAATCCATTTCCTGTTGTTAGCACCCCCTTTGATAGTGTGGGCATCAACATTGCAGGGCCCATAGACCCCCAGACAGCCTCTAGCAACAGGTTTATCCTAGCAATTCTGGCTCATGCCACAAGATATCCAGAGGCCATACCTTCGAGGAATGCAACTGCACCTGCAGTGGCTAATGCCCTAATAGGGATTTTTCACCAGAGTGGGTTTCCCCAAAGAAGTGGTGTCTGACAGGGGCACAAAATTCATGTTTTCATATATGCAGTTCCTGAGGAAGAAGTGTGGAGTTACTTACATGTTTTCTGCACCCTACTATTTGCTTACAGAAAGGTGCCACAGAAAGGGGTTGGATTTAGCCCCTTTGAGCTTCTGTATGGTCATCCTGTAAGTGGACCACCCAGCCTGGTTAAGGAGGGGTGGGAAGGCTCCCAGGAAACCTCCCCAGGATGTGGTTAGCTACATGCTAGCCCTCCGGAGCTAGGCTGTCAAGTCTTGGAAGTAACCTTCTGAAGAGGCTAGCCAGGAGGTGATGAAGCATTGGTATGAGCAGACACCTACCACTAAGGGAATTTCAGCCTAGGCGGAAAGTGTGGGTGATGTAACCCATGGAGCCCAGGGCCCTCCAAGACTGCTGTACTGGACCCTAGGAGACTGTTGAGAGGAAGAGTGGGGCTAACTTTTTGGTGAACCTCGAGACTGCTAAACATCCCCTGTAGGTTCTCCATCTCAACCACCTCAAACCACACTTTGAGAGGTCTCAGGTCACCATACTGCTGGTGACAGATGGTGGTGAGGAAGAGGAGAGTGAACCTCTCCCTGACCTCATAGCCTCTAAAAAGAAGGATGGGTATATGGAAGGTATAAACGTTTCCCTTACCCTGACATTTCAGAACAGCAGAGAGACTGCCACCAGTTGCTGGGATAGCTCTTCTCTCTATTTTCGTTCACTCCTGGGGTTACACATTTGTGTACCCATGACATTGACACAGGATACAGCCTCCTGTTCCAAAATAAAATCTGAGAGCAAGATGTTGGAGTTAGGAATGATTGAACCCTCTTGTTTTCCCTGGTCCAGCCCTCTGGTGCTAGTATTACACGCTGCCTCTTCAGGCACTACACCAGAACTCAGGTTTTGTGTAGAGTACAGGGGGCTCAATTCAGTCACCAAGACTGATGTTCATCCCTTTCTCCAGGCTGATGAGTTGATTGACAGGTTAGGGGCTGCTCAGTTCCTGAGTACTTTTGACCATACTTCAGGGTACTGGAAGATTGTCCTAACTGAAGGAGAAAAGTAGAGTTCAGGCTTCTTCACTCCAGAGGGCCACTGCCAATTTAAAGTAATGCCCTTTGGACTCAGGAATACCCTTGCCACCTTCCAAAGGCTGGTGAACTAGGTTTTGCTGGTATGGAGGCCTTCGGTGATGCTTACTTGGATGACATAGCTGGCTTCAGTAGGTGCTAGAAGTACCACCTTTTTTACCTGCAGTAAGTGCTTTAGGCCCTACGAAATGCAGACTTGACCATCAAGGCCAGTAAGTGCCAGATAGGGCAGGGGTCTGTGATGTACTCTGGACACCTGGTGGGCGGGGGTAAGGTGTAGCCCCTGCAGGCCAAGATTGAAACCATCATTTCCTGGGAGCCCCCAAAGACTCAAACTAAGGTGAAGACCTTCCTAGACCTCACAGGTTACTACAGGAGATTTGTCAAGGGATATGGCACCAATGTTGCCCCTTGACTGAACTGACTTCTAAGAAGCAGCCCAGGAAAGTGATTTGGACAGAGAAATGCCAGAAAGCATTTGGACCGAAGTATGCCAGAAAACAGACCATGTGCACAACCCCATGTTCAATGCCCCTGAATTTCTCAGGGAATTCATTGCACAAACTGATGCCTCAGAGCATGGCATTGGGGCAGTACTTTTACAACTTAATGATGAGGGCCTAGACCAACCTGTAGCTTTCATCTTTAGGAGGTGACTTCCCAGGTAAGAGAGGTGGAGTGCTAATTAAAGGGGAGTCTTTTTTTGTGTTCTTGGCACTGAAGAAGTTGGAATCAAACCCTTTTAGGACTCACTTCTGGATTCAGACAGAAAACAGGCCCCTCAAGTGGCTAATACAGATGAGGGGTGAGAATCCAAAATTGTTAAGGTGGTCCATCTTCCTACCGGGAATAGACTTTACGTTGGAACGCAGACCTGAGTTGGACCATGCCAAAGCTGATGGTCGTTCCAGGTTCTAGCACATTAGTGATCAGAACTCCAAGGAGGGTGGTTAGTTCTCTCCACTTTCGGCTGTAGGGGACACATGTTAGACCTGACAGCCTTAGGGTGGTCCTCCCTCAAATGTTTTGACTGCTTGCCTCCCAGTTTGCAGATTTTGTTGTTGGCTTTAGGACTCTGGGTACTATGTCACTGCTAACATGTGCTAAAGTGCATGTGCTCTCTCCCTAAAATGGCTTGATTGACCTATCCAAAACTGGGATATTTAATTTACCTATAGGTCCCTAGTAAAGTGAACTACATGTGTCCAAGGCATGTAAATGAATTGCTACTAGTGAGCCTACCATACTGATTGTGCCATCCTATTAAGAAGCCCTTCAAAATATGTCTCAGGCCTGCCACTACAGTCCCTGTGTGTGCAGTGTACACTGCTATGTTGACTTGGCATTTAAATCCTCTTGCCAAGCCTCAAACTCCTCTTTTATAACGTATAAGTCACCCTAAGGTAGGCCCTAGGTAGCTCATAGGGCAGGGTGCTGTGTAATCAAAAGGTAGGACAAGTACTTTTAAGTTTTACATGTCAAGGTAGTGAAAATCTACCTAATTCGTTTTTCACTACTGTGACGCATACCTCTCCCATGGGTTAACATTGAGTATTCCTTGTTACATTTAATAAGCTGTAATTCCCAATTGGAAAGATGTAGATCTGTCATGTTTATTGTGCCTATGGAATTGTAATGATAAATCCTCTTTGCTGGTAAAGTCGAATTTATCATTACAATGCCACATCATCTAATAAGCGGATGATATTGCTATAATGGATAATACCAAAGTATGAATCTATTGTGCAGTGAAGGCCTTAAACATCTATAATGTGGATAATCATCTTGTGGTAAACTAAGACAAAGGCTCTCATTTTTTGAAGATACAGGAATAAAAAGCACTGTACTTGGCATCTGAGCAACATGTCCATTCACATAGCCAGGACATTTCTAGGAGTCAGGTTTCGTGAAAAACCCCAAGCCTATTGCACACTTGAAGTCCTTGGAAAAGAAGGGAGCAGCAATTATTCACAGTATTAACCAACTGAATTCTATACTCTGCAGCTTGTCCACTGCCCCTATACTCAGGTTCATGAACGCAACTCTTCTACCAGCCTTGCAGTATGGGCATCATGCTTATTTATGGGGCCTTCGTTTCTGTTTTGGAGCAAATTCACTGCATTGCCTACAGGAAAATATTGCAACAACCACTATACATTCGCCAAGCAAGACTAAGACTAGAAATTGACCTGTTAAACCAGTCTTTAGACTGAAAAGCCTCCCGATTAAAATATTACATCAGGACAGCGAAAGTTCCCATTAACTCACTTGAAATGTATTTTTGAGACTCCTGGTAACCCATGGTATCATAACCTACAGGGCACAATTGCATCTTTCCAAATAGAGGAATCAGCTTTACCGATGGGTTATGTATCATGCACAGCCTGGAAGAAAAACAATAAATAGGCAAATTAGGGTAATTTCTAGGGCTCAAGATCTAAGGTCTCTAGTCAACTCGGCTCCCGTTCAGACCCTGAACAACTCCAATCCGTAGGGAAGTCGCAACCATACTTTCACAGACATGTTGCAAGATCCTGTACATGCAGCTTCTAGGACTACCAGTGAGAGACTTAAATCCAGCTTAGGCCAGCCAAGGAGGATTCGGGCAAAGTAGGTTGTGCAGTTACAGGCACAAATCATGGTTGCACCTACTTTGTTAATGCACCAAATTAGATAAACACAGGAAATTATTGCTGAAGCCGATTTTTCTTGCACAAGGGATTTGCACGTACCAGAGTACTTCTTATAATGTTTTACGCACCCTGCGCGATGGGTCCTGGTGGGATGGGGGAAAATTTTCAATGAAATTAGGTCCCACCTCTGCCTGCAATCCCAAGATGTGCCCTGCGAAAAGAAAGTCCAAAAATAGATAACAAACTACTTCTCCAGAACTGGACTGACTTGTCTCCCCGGGGTGGATGTAGAACTAAATGGGGCATGGCAGTGTGTACAAAATCTCCGTTCCAAAAAGAAACTGCAATATCAATGTTATTCCACCAGCGGCGGTTTCCTTATTTGGGTGACGGGGCATAGCCCCCCTGTTTGTTTGCCCCATATTAAATCATGTTTGCTGACTTTACTGTGTTCAAACTTTTTTTTAGCTGCAGTGCGCAGAGCAGCATCACCCGGGCAAAGTTTTCTGTTTCAGAAGAGTGAGACGAGGGGGGAGGGGTACTGGGAGCTTGAATAATTGACAGGTGAGGTGCCCGGCCTCCTTGGGATGAAGTGCGCATTTCGAGTTGGACGGGTGATTTGCTTTGCCCAGCCCGACATGCACACTTGATCCCTCGCATATATGCATAATGTAAGGAACCTCAGAGATTGCTGCCACAGCCCCAAGTCTACTTTGGAGCATTGGAAGTGCCTGACCAAGCCAGTCTTCACTCTACCCTCATGCTGTTTCCTAACATGAACAGCAAAGGAGCTGAGCCTAGATTGGCTCAGGAGTTCCAGGGGTGGGACTGAGGGCGGAGCTGGGGGTCACAGTTGTAAGTTCGATGCACGCCTGGAGGAGTCCATGAGTGTTCCTTGTTGTCTCTGACTGACGATCTAGGCCGGCACCACCAGATGATGAGTGAATGTGTGCATTAAATAACTTTGGTACAGTAGCACTGCCAGCATTGATCAGAAAAGCCAGTCAAGTGGTTCTAAAGGTCGGATTCTTTTTCTGCGCTGAAGCGCATGCACTGCCCTTAACTAACATGATGATACTGTGAGCAAACAGTACTTGGTGATACTGTACAGGGCCTTGAGTTGTGATACAGTGAGTACAGAGTTCCTTGTGAAACTGTGAGCACGCAGAGCCTGGTGACACTGATACTGTGATACTGCAAGCACACAGGGCCATATGTAGGTAGCTGCATACCAGTCGGTAATGGCCGAAATTTGGTAAATGTCCCGTTACCGACCGGTATTTAGGCAATTGAGATGTAGGAGGCCAAAAAGAAGGATTTGGTAATTATGAATTGGTAAATACCGATTCATCATTACCGAATTCTAAATTACCGAATCGGAATTACCGATTCCTTATTTACCGAATCGGTAAATAAGAAATGGTAAAAACTAGAAAAGAGATGTAGGTAAATTCGGTAATACCGAATTTCATGAAATTCGGTACTTAAGAGTCGGTAATTAACACTGACTGAAAGCAGGTGGTAATCAGCTACAGTGTATATATGCAATCCCAAAATGCACAAAATGCAACAGTGTGATCACCATGGCGGCCTTCTATGTGATTGCAAGGCGGCTACGTCTACAGGCAGCAGGTGTGACGATCTGGAGACGGGAGGAGCGCATTTACAGACAGCGTATCACACTCTTCCAACAAACTGAGGCTGAGATCCATGAAAGGTACAGGCTACACCCCCACACCATCCTGGACTTGATAAGGGACCTGCACCCACTCCTGGAGCACCCAACACCAAGGACGTATGCCATACCACCACATGTGCAGGTGCTCTGTAGCCTACATCTACTCATATCTGGCAGTTACCAGGGGGTGATAGCTGCGGTAGGCGGGGTGTTTCAGAGTTGCCTGTCCTATTTCTTCCGAAAGTTTCTGGATGCCATGATGCAGAGAATACATCACTACATTAGCTTCCCAAATACACAGGCGGAACTGCTGAAAACCAAGACTTTTACCAGATGGCACAGTTCCCGCATGTCATAGGCTGTATTGATGGCACACACATTCCAATCTGCCCACCAGCAGCCACTGAGTATACCTACAGGAACAGAAAGTCGACCCACTCCATAAATGTGCAGGTAATATGCGATGCTGCCAACATAATCACTGCCATCGTGGCCAAATTTCCTGGGAGCACCCACGACTCATACATCTTCCAGAACAGTGGGATCTACACACGCCTGGCTGCGGGAGAATTTGGAGAAGGATACCTGCTAGGTAAATCACTGTGACACTCCCTTATACGTACTGCAGATGAATGTATATTGGTGTATGTGACTAATGGCACCCTCTTTGTCACCTAGGCGATAGTGCATATGCCGTGCGGTCATTTATCCTCACTTCCTACCTAAACCCATCAACCCTGAGTGAGAGATGATACAGTGTGGCACACAAATCAACACGCAATGTTGTGGAGCGCATGTTTGGACTATTGGAAAGCAGGTTCCGCTGCCTCCACAAAAGCGGAGGCGCACGTCAGTACACACCCATCATCTGCTGCAAAATCATTGCAACTTGTGCAATGCTGCACAACCTTGCCACAAAGAAAGGTACAGAAGTGGAATTAACTGATTTTGAGGACAATGATGATGAATTCACACAGCCAGAGCCCAACGCAGCAGGAGTGCCAGCAGCAACAGAGATCACATGCAACTATTTTTTTTTTATTTTTTTTTTTATAAAAACCTTTATTTCTTCAAGAATCTGGACACAGCTATTCAGCCGACAACCCGGAGGTTCGGCAGCTTCATTAGGAGAGTATAGAGAATCGTCCACAGTACATTGAAGGAGCAGTGAGAAGGTTCCATTTTTAATAATTACAAACACACAACAAACCCCAGCAAGGCAACAACACTGAATGCCCACGGTGGTAGCCCCTCAGGGGGAGCCGGACCCCAATCATCTAACGGTCACAGTACTATGATAAGAGGAAAAAGGGGGAAAAGCAGAGGCCCAAGAGGTCAATTAACCATCACATCTACATACGGAGCTGGAAAGAAGGTCAAGAAGAAAGCTGTTCCTCGGGGGGATCCAGATCAGGGGCAAGACATATTCCCCCCCTGTATTGGTTCCACCGCCCCCAGATGGCATGCCACCTCCGAGGGCGGCCTCTGGCGCAATATACTGTCTTCTCCCTGAGCATACTCCAGTCCATATTTTCTTTCCACGCAGTTAACGTGGGGGCCCCCCGGAACCCCACAAGCGCGCGATGTCCCTCTTAGCAACCATGTTACCCAGGGTCACCCACTGGGTCTGTGCCTCATCATGGTCAGTGGGCCCCCAGACATTCAGGAGACAACACCGCGCCTCCGGCTGCATGGCAATGCCCGTCACCTCCCCCATCACCGCATGAACTCGCCTCCAAAATTCCGTGATGACACCACATTCCCAGATGATATGTAGGAAAGTACCCACCATACCGCATCCCCTCCTACATAGGCCTTCCTCAGAGAATCCCATATGAACCAGTCGCGGCCCTGTCACATACACTCGATGCAGGATCTTAAGCTGCACCAGCCTCAGACGCGACGGGATCGCAACCTCCTTAGGAGAGGAAACAGCAGACTGCCAGTCCTCATCGTCCAACTCGAGTCCGTCCCTAGTCCACTGGTCCCGCAGCCCCAGTAGCACATCAGCCCGAACATTTATCAGTTTCTTGTAGATGAGCGAGATCGTGCTCTCCGGCATATGGCCATCAAGGATCCGGTCCTCCAAAGGAGAGGACTCAGGCACCTTCTCACCCTCCACAAGGACTGACCGCAGGGCATGACGCACCTGAACATATCGGAAAAACTCAGACACCCCCAACTCATACTCCTTCTGCAACTCTTCAAAGGACTTCACCCTACCCTTAATCAGCATATCTCCAACCCTGGAAATGCCGATCAAATCCCATTTATCAAACCCTTTCGTATGCCAAAGCCTACCCAACCTTTCAGATTCAAACAACGGGACAGCTAAGGTGAGCCTATCCTTCCAGCCCAGAGAGTCAGTCGCCATCTTCCATACACGTACCGCCACCCCAGTGGGCCCCGTGAGGGATGAGTCGAGGGACCGCGAGTACAACGCCCTAAGATAGTTCCCACCGCGCAACAACCATCTGTCCATGGCATAACCAGGGCTGAGGGCCGGGCCATAGAAACCGTGGTTAATCGCGGACAACTGGGTGGCCCAGTAATAGCGTCGGATGTCTGGAAGCGCGATACCCCCGTCATACCATGGAAGCGCCAATTTAGCAATCGCTATCCGCGGCCTCCCATCCCACAACAGCGTCCGTTGGAGGCTTTCGACCTCCCGAAAGTACTTGGCCGGCACCCAATCTAGAGTGTTTTGCAATGCGTAGAGGAACCGAGGAAGGGACATCATTTTGAACAAGGCAGCGCGCCCGACGAGGGAGAGCGGCAGCCTCCGCCAGCCCTCAACATCCCGCCGCAGGCGCGCCAGGGGGGGGAGCAGGTTTCTCTCATACCGCAAAGCGGGGTCCATGGAGATAAAGATCCCCAGATACACGAAGCCCTGCTGAGCAATCTGGATCGAGCAAGTTCGCGGGACCGGCGGAACCTCACCACTCAGGACGTATAAATACGATTTACTCCAGTTGATGACGAGACCCGAATTCCTACCGAAGGATGTAAGAACGTCACAGACCACTATGAGTGAGTTCTTGGGCGAGGCAAGATACAACAAGATGTCATCAGCGTATAGCGAAATGCGGTCCTCGTGTTCGGGCGACCACCGAAGGCCACGTATATCCGGGTGCCAGCGTATCCACGCCGCCAGAGGCTCAAGAGCAAGGGCGAACAACAGAGGCGACAGGGGGCAGCCCTGCCGAGTCCCCCTCCCAAGCCGGAACGGAGTCGATGCCCGGCCATTTACCACCACGCTCGCAAGGGGTCCCTCGTACAGCAACCTCACCCAGCTCACAAAACCAGGGCCAAAGCCGAACTTGGCTAGCACAGCCCACAAATACTCCCATTCCACCGTATCGAAGGCCATCGTGGCATCAAGAGACGCCACAATAGCCGATTCTCGCAGCGTGCCAGCCCTGGCGATCACCCCATGAAGGCGCCGAAGGTTCAACGCGGTGTTGCGATGCGGAATAAAACTGGATTGATCCGGGTGAATCAAGTCTCCAAGTACCCTGACCAATCTGCCCGCCAGGATTTTAGCCAGGATCTTCGGCTCAGCGTTGAGGAGTGATATGGGCCTATATGAGGCATACTTATCTCGGGGTTTACCATCTTTATGTATCACAACAATTGCCGCCAGCCTCTGGTCCAACGGGAGGGTCCCACTCCCCCGCGCCTCCACAAACATGGCGCGCAGGTGAAGGGCTACCCTATCCGGGAACAATTTGTACAGGTCAATCGGCAAGCCATTCGGGCCCGAGGCCTTGCCCGAGTTCAGCGCGCGAATAGCTCCCGCCACCTCATCGACCGTTAAGTCTCCATCAAGATCATCTCTATCTACATCAGAAAGACAGGGCAGAGCGATATCCCGCAAGAGGTCACGCGAGTCCCCGGGCGGCCTATCCGACACTGAGGCATAAACCTTACGGAAATAGTCCGAGAAACACTGGACAATCCCCTCAGGTTCCACAATCACCTCTCCCCCCTCACCCGTCAGCTCCGGCACTACTCTATTAACCCGTTCTTTTTTATCCAGCCAAGCTAGGAGCTTCCCGGCCTTGTCAACAACATCATACAGGCGGCCCTGCTGCTCCCTACTGAGGGTCTTAGCGGCATTTGTCACAAGGTCCTTATACTCGGCTTGCTTCAAGCTCAGCTCATGCAGTGAGGCCGCTGTTACCTCCTCCTCTAGCGCTCCTTCCAAAGCCATGATCTCCTCCTCCACCTGCATAACCTCGCCATCTCTCCGCCGCTTGGCAGCCACTACAAGTGAGAGGGCCTCCCCTCGCAGAACGGTCTTAAATGCTTCCCAGAGCGACACTGCCGAGTCCACGGACCCCTGATTATCCTTGAAAAAATTATCAACTGTCTTCACCAGTGCGCTGCGCATCTTGGAATCTCGAAAGTACCAGGGGTTAATAGGAGCCACCCTTCCCCCTCCCTCTCGGCCGACATCCAACCTGACCCACACTGGCGAATGGTCCGATATGCCACGCGCCATGTGCCTGGCCTCAGAAACCAAAGGGGCGTGCACAGCCAAAGTGAGCAGATAGTCAATCCTAGAAAGGCTACCATGCGCCCCGGAGTGGAAGGTGTATTGACGCTGTGTGGGGTGTCGGAGCCTCCAGCAGTCTATCAGGCCGAGTGTGTCTAGGAAGTCTGGAAGCCACTTCTGAGCCCCCCCTGTGTCTCTGGGCGGGTGCCTATCCAGCAGCCCAGAGCCGACAGCATTGAAGTCCCCCCCTACCACTAACATACCCCCCGGGAGATCCAGCAAGGCCCTACCCAGATCCACAAACGTGGAGGCCTGCAGGGCTGGAGGGACATAAACCGAAACTAAAACCAAAGTTCTACCTTCCCACCTCCCCGCCACCGCCACAAACCTCCCCCTATCGTCAACAACGGTGGAGTCCACCTCAAATGGCAGCGAGGCCCTGACAAGGATGCCCACACCCCTAGACCCGGAGGAGAATCCCGAATGAGCTATGAATTTATAACCCTTCCTATTAAGAGCATAGCACGTGTTACCTATAAGGTGTGTCTCCTGCAGTAGGGCAACATCTGGCATTGACCGTTTCAAGTGTTGCAAAACTATCCCACGCTTAATGCGATCCCCCAAACCATTAACATTCCAGCTAATAACACTTAAACCTCTACCCCCATCCCCAAACACAAAGAGGCCCCCCCCCCCCCCCGAAGAGCCACCATGGGACAATACCGAAGATGATCACTACGCCTTGCAGAAACAGACCCCCCAACAACAACCCCAAAATCCCAACCATCCCCCCACCCTGCACCCCTGCTGCAGCTTACAAAGCCCCCCCAACTTGCAGTGTGCCTGTCGCCCTACAAACCCCAACATCTACAAAAAGCACCCTAAGGGAGGAAAGAGCTCCCCTCGTCCTCCCGCAACCCTCCGCATTTACTGCACTCTAATCAAGTCATCAAATAAAGTCAAATCGAGTCAGACCGGCTCCGAGAAATCAGCCTTGCCCATCCCGGCCACTGTCCCCATCCGCGGCAGTATCCTCTCCCGTCCGCCGCCGGGGCAAAGCGTCCAGCCATTCATCGGCCATAACAGGAGACTCAAAGAAGAATGTCCGATCTTCGTACACCACACGTAGTCTGGCAGGGAAGAGCATGGCATACTTCAGATCCCTCTCCCGAAGTCGCCTCTTCACCCCCAGAAAGCCCTGTCTCTGCCTCTGCACCTGCTGGGTGAAGTCCGGATAGAAATTCACCGACGCGTTCTGGAAGGGGACCGGGCCCGTCACCCTCGATGCTTGCAGGATAGCGTCCCGATCTCGAAAATGAAAGAGCCGGGCGACAATCGGCCTCGGTGGGGCTCCCACCTTGGGCCTCCCACCCGGCACTCTATGGGCCCTTTCAACCGCAAAGAACTTCCCAAGACCCTTAGGCTGCAGATGGTTAAGCACCGAGTCCTCGACGAGCAGGTCAACCGAAGCCTCATCCGAGGACTCCGGGACCCCGATAACGCGCACGTTGTTGCGCCTGGCCCGGCTCTCAAAGTCCTCCAGCCTGCGGGCGGCGAGATCACTCTCGGTCCTCAGCTTACGAACCTCGGTCTGCAGTTCCGCGACATCATCGGCGAGGCCCGTGGTTTTGAGGTCCAGGGTTTTAACCCGTTCATTCGTTTTGCCCAAGTCCGCACGGATCAGGTTGACATCCACCAAGATGGCATCCACCTTATGCGCCAGGGCATCAAACTGCCTCCCAATCGAAGTCTGCATCCCTTCAAGCGCGCCCATGACATCCTGCAGCGAGAGCTCCGGGGCCAAGGGCAAGGCCTCCTTCTGGGTATCTGGCGACTGGCTCGACCCACTCGGTGATCCCTTCTGCAGAGCATAGCGGTCCATATTATTGACCTGAGTATAGGCACCCCGCCTGGTAGATTTAGGCTTCAGCCGATCCACCTCTGCTTTGCCCGACATGGTTGGTACCAAGCGGGTCGGTTCAGATAAGACGGCCCTCCCTCAGCGAGAGGAATCAGGAGTGATCAGTTCTGCAATGGGCCGCCAGAGTAGCATGTAGAGCGTCCAAAGGAGAATGAAGCCACCAAGAGCTCTCCAGGGGCAGGGCAGACAAAGGGAGAGAAAGCGAAAGTGAAAGGACGGGGACCTCCATCCGACAGTTCACACCTCGCCTGGCCGTTGTTGTTCAACTAGGAGTCGGGCGTCCTGCCAACTCTAGCCCCTGGCATTCCTCGGAGATAGGCCGCAATCTTCCGCCATGCATAACTCTGGTTCCCGGTGGGCGATCCGACCGCGGGTAGCATCAATCGCCTCCCTGGCAGGTCATCTACACGATGCCATGCATACAGACAGGATTAGAGACAGGATAGTCGACGGAGGGCGCGAGGGTCTCGGGAGCTCAGAGCTCACGCGGCCATCTTGGTCAAGCGCTAGGCTCCTCCTCACATGCAACTATTTTTAAGTAAGTAAGGAGACACAGCCAGTTGTTGGATGCAATGACGTAGTTTTAATTTCTGGGCACTACGCCGCAACACAAACGGCCAAACTTGGCATTCCAATTTGTGACATCCATAGTAGGAAGTCATGGGTTACTTCACCCAACTCTGTCCTGGAAGTGTGGCCTGCATCAGCGTCTGCGGCCACGCACTACAGTGATGGAGGCCATTGAGTGACTGTCCTCACTGGCTGTGGAACCAGTGGGAGCCCCATGCCGTCTGCTGCTCCTCCAGGTGTCTGTTACAGGGGGGGTAATGCTGCTCCAACTGGTCGTGTCCTCATTGTCCCCAACTTCCACAGCACCGGTAGTGGCAGACTGGCTCGTAAGCAGCACCTCAAGAGCAGTGGTCACCTTTACCAGCCCCCTAGAAACATCAGTGCTGCAGTGCGCAAGCCCCTCCTGCATGGCCATGGAGTGCCTGCAGAGAAGAGAAGTGGCAGTTGCTAGGCGGTTCACTGCCCTCGTATGGTGCTCCATTTTCTGCCTCTCCCTGCGCCTTCTTGCTCTGTCCTCATCCATTTTACTGCACAGCAGCATCACAGACTGGGACATGTCCTGCATGCCCGCAGCCATCTCCTTCATGCCCTCAGCCATTGAGCTAATGCCCTTGTCAATGTTGCTCATTTTGTCATTGAGGTACCTCATTTGTCGCTGTACTGACTGGATTACCTTGCCTTGTAGGCACTGCACCTTCACCATGGTTGTCTCCAGCCCTCCGAAGATAACATGGCTCTCACCCTGTGGAGGTGGACTGCTCACACGAGCCCTGCGGCGGAGTCTGGCACCGGTGTGTGCGCCCTCAGAGGTGGACAGCAAACCAGCATTGCTACCATCCAGTGGCACAGTGGATGTTTCCTCCCCCCTCGAGTCTTCTGAGGAGGACTCAAACTCCTGCAGTCTGGCAACAGCACGCCTCCTAGTTCTAACCACTGCAGGTGGTGTTGATGCTGGTGACCCTAGCAGTAGTGGTGAGGCTGGCTGTGGTGGTGAGGCTGGCTGTGGTGGCAAGGCTGGCTGTGGTGGTGAGGCTGGCTGTGGTGGTGTTGTGTGCCCTGCACTCGTGGTGGCCTTCTCGGTGATGTCCTTCCGGGGTGTCCTCTCTCCCTTGTCCTGAGCAGTCCTACGTGATGTCTCGCCTGTGGACAGAAATTGTACATTAGCTCAGTGTACCTGCAGCCCTGCATTGCTAACATTATTATACATTTCTGCAACACTATCTCATTGTCTTCTGCCTGCTTATCGCTGATGTGTGTCACATGCCTTGTTGTTCCGTGCGATTCCTGTCATGATAGGGGTTTCACTGACTACATCTCCCATAATGCATTGCTGGTCTGCATAAAAACCTGTACTGGAGTGGGATTCACATAGCCCAATTGGGGATTTGGGATAGGGGAAGGGGGGGCACAATGCTGTGCATGCTTCTTACCTTTTTTGGGAGCAGCTCTGGCAGAGCTCTCTGCATCCCCAATCCCAACGACACTTTCTGGCTCTATTGTGGACTCCACGAGCCACTCAAGTTCAGTCAGGGCAGGTGCCCTGTTCCTTCCTCCTCCTGTCTGGCTGGCCTGTTTTTTAAGATCAGTCATCTTCCTCTTGGTGATGATCCGGATGTCATACCACCGCTTCTTGAGCACATCAATGTCCGGGGGGGGGGGGTCACTCCAATGGCATTTACCTGCGACTGGATTCCAAGCCAGATTCTTCTTTTTTCAGATTCTGCAACTTGCAGGGACTGCTTTCCAAAAAGCTTTGTGTGCTGCTTCACTAACTCCTCCACAAGGACCTACAGTTCCTTCTGACTGAAATTCAGTTTCCTCTCCCTTTCTCCTCCTTCTCTTTCTGTGTCCTGGCTGGCCATTGTGCAAGATTTGCTGTCAAAGTTCAGGCACTGGCTCTGTTGCTCTCCTCTGCACTCCCAGCCTCTCCAGATGGTTCTGATTGTGTGCACCTGCCTGGGTGTGGCCACTTCCTGGTTGGGAGGGGTGGGGGTTGCACAGGATTGGCTGATTCCTCTATTGCTGTGTTTTTGAATTTCCGATTCGGTAAAAACTGATTCAGTAAATACTGATTCGGTATTTACCGAATCGGAAACACCGGTCGGTATTGTGGATTC
Organism: Triturus cristatus; assembly: GCF_964204655.1. NCBI lineage: Eukaryota > Metazoa > Chordata > Amphibia > Caudata > Salamandridae > Triturus > Triturus cristatus. The sequence goes on from NC_140584.1 coordinate 144,832,248, forward strand.
AGTAAATTTTTACCGATTTTTACCGATTCGGTAATATTTACCGAATATTTTGGTACATCGGAAATACCGATTTCTAAATACCGATTCGGCAAAATTCGGTAATTAGGAATCGGTATTTCCAGGTTACCTACATATGGCCCACAGTGTCTTGTTATACTGTGAGCATACGATGCAACGTTGGATTGGTATCGTGGGCACTAGGCAATGGCCGAGGGGCTGGTATCCGAGTTCCATCTGTGGGCTGATTTTTGGGGTAGCCTGGGGGGGATTTGGTTGGTGTCTGTGTTTGGATGCAGCCAGTGGCACAGTGGGTGCCTGAGTGGCCTTTCTGGAGGCAGATGGGCGTCCATTACCTCCCTTTTATCAATGGGTAGAGCAGAGGTGTCATTACCTTTCTCTCACTGGGCCGGCCCATTTATATATGCATATTGAGCGGGGGCAGGGGGCCTGAGCAAAAGTGGCCTCACTTGTTTTCAGGTGTGTTTCACCAGTGAACACTAATCCGTGAATTCTCATTTTTTTTAAAAACCTTTTCTTAAATAACATTTTGTTGAAGCAGTGCTTTGCGGAAAGGCAATATGCAAATGTGGGCCACTGTTTTTTAGCGTGCCCGGACCGATTTTTAATGCAAATGCAACCATGCAGCATCGGATTGGTAACGCGGGTAGTCAGAAATTGGCCGATGGGCCGGTGCCTAAGGGTCACCTGTGGGCCGGTTTTTGTCAAACGGCCCACAGAGACTTATTGTCTTCCCAACCAGGCCACTGTAATGGGGGGGGGGGGGGGAGGCAGCATCATGAGCAAGGAGGCTCGGAGGGGGTCGTTTTCAGAAGCGTCGCTAGGCCAATATTGTTCTGTCCGCTGCAGACTTTATCTTGGCCTCCTGTGTGGCCAGTGCAGACACCCAGAAGCAATGTCCCACTCCTCTGCTGTGGGCCATCTTCACCTCTGCTCCCCTGCTTTTGTTCACCCCCTCCTCCCCGCCAGGCCATCACCCTGAGGCTACAGTTGACTGGGCTGGGGAGAGTAAGTGAATGGCCCTGTTGACGGCCTGTTGTTGGCACCTCAGCTACAGTGTCTTTCAGGCCTTGGAGGTGGTGGTGGGGGGGTGTAAGTTTGCATAAACCTCGCTGTGAAGCACCTTTCCCAGAGGAGAAAATTGAGATAATGTAATGTTAGGGTCAAAGCTGCCGAATGTGGAACTATGGATATAGGTTCGAGCCCCAGCCTCACCGCAACATCCTGTGATTCTGGGCAAATGACTTAATTGCGCAAAGGCATAAAATAAAAATGTATTTGACCTTCTGTAATGTAACTGGCGCTCATTTAATTGCGCCCTTTGACCGAGTTTAAGCTATGTAAAACTACAATAAAAAGACATAACCTTCTGTTTGCTCATTTTTTAAGAATCTGCAAAGGCTGGAACTTAATAATGAGAGAGGATTCTTTATTCAATATTTTAAAAGTCTGTATTCCTTCTTAACATGGTTTTTCTTCCTTTGTTTAGTTTTAACTATCAGTCACGGATCATTAAAGAAGCCTTAGACCACATTTTAAACTGCTTTCACCTTACATTTACTGTTCAAACTTTTAAAGTTCATATCGCTGGGGGGGGGGGGGAATACCAGTTTTAGGTGATTTTCCTCATTTTCATATTGGCAAGGGCATTAAAATACTGGTAATGCGGGTTAAAAAAAACCAGCCGGTTGGCAAACATAGCCATATCAGTAGTTGTGGCCTTTGGGCCACTTTATTTCACTTCGCCCGCCCAGCCAAAGTGTAGTGCTTCTAGTTTTCACCAATGTTTCTGGCTCTCTGACCTTTAAAACACATAATTTATCAAACATTTCACAAAAAATGACCCGATGAGACTAGCCAAAAGCTGTTTCATGAACGGGCGTGATCCAGGAATGTGGGCCACTTTTTGAGGAGTGCCCAGGCCGAATTGTGATCCCAATCCGACCCTGGAGGTCAGCAACTGGAGTCAGTTTTAAAGTCACAGATCTAAGGAAGAGATAAGGGAGGAGGGTGGGGAGAAACGGATGAGAGGTGGCAGGCTGAAGCGTGAGGAGAGAAGGAAAGAAGAAGAATGGAGGGAAAGGACAGAGTAATATGTGAGAAAAAAAAGAGAACGATAAAGGGCAGGAGGAAATATAGTGACTGCTGCTCTGTTGTGACAGACAGCAATAAGAGGGGAGGAAGAGAAATCGGTGAGGGGTAAGCGAAGCGACAGAGGAAAGAGGGGAGGCAGCAACAGCGGTGTGAGGGATGGAAGTGACAGCGGTGAGAGGGAAGGAAGCGACTAAGGTGAAAGGGAAGGAAGCAACAGCGCTGCGAGGTAAGGGAAGCGATAGAGGTGAGAGGAAAGGAAGCGCCAGCATGAGAGGGTTGGAAGCAACAGTGGTGAGAGGGAAGGGACAGTGGTGAGAGGGAAGAAACAGCGGTGATGGGGAAGAGAGTGGTGAGAGAAAAGAGACAGTTGTGAGAGAGAAGAGACAGTGGTGAGAGGGAAGGAAGCACCAGCAGCGGAAGGGAAGCGCAGATGTAGGCCCGACTGAAACTCACCGTAAAGAATGAGTTTTTGTTTTGCCCTTATAAAAAACCTTTAAACAATTAACTCAGGTTTGGGCTTTTATGCGATATAACCAGTAGAGCTAATCTTCGCTCCAAGCATAGATATAGGCATTCCTGAGTCCAGGTTACTGGGCTTCCCGACATGCTTATTTAAATTGCGTTTGTGGTGATTGGTGAAGTATTGTGAGGACCGGCTGGTCCATAGGCAGGCTCTTGGCACCATACTATTTATATATTACCCATTAAAGTGGTCTTTATGAATGCCATATGGGCCAAGAGTACTACTGGCAAATGTTTCACCTTCTGTGATTAGATTTGCATCGCCATCATGTCCTTCGCTAGTGCTGTATCTGTGCTGTACTTGACAGAAACCTGTATTCTTCCTGGAAACAAGCTGTTGTCTGACTGTTCACCACCCTAAGGGCCCCTGCTCACTCTTTCTGCTCTGATGTACCTCAGCTACATCTTTTTCAAGCAGCCATAAATTCAATATTACACAGTGAGCTTTGTGTTTAAATGCATGGTTATATTTGTCCCACTGAGGGCCATGTTTGTTGACGGCCACATTTTAATAGAGTCGAGAGCTCGCTAAAAAACTAGTGAGCCTTCAGAGATTATTTTAATGGGCTGACATGCCTCCACCTATGCATTCTGGGACATGTAGTTCCTGTAATGCAGTCTCCACAACGCAAAGAAAACTGTACCCTAGCTACTATGGGACAGATCTGGAAATTTAATTGGTATGAAAGGTTATCGTTCGACACAGGGACCCAGACTCTCACAAGTACACTTGTGATGCTAAGTAGGGTAGAAGTCTAGTTTTGCTCTGATGAAAACACACTGCATTCTCCTCATGTCAGGGAGGTATATTTAATAGCAGAATGAACTTGACATTCATACTATTAGGAGTTGAGATCAGAGTGCTCCGATGGAGGAATGCTGCTGACAGATAGGCCGGTGCACTACTTGCCTTACCATACCTGCCTGCATCATTTGTGTGGCTATGACCATGTGACGTGATCTGTATGTATCGGTCTCTTTAGATACATATAGTGATGATACATAGTTCAGCAGAGGACTGAATCTGGGTGTCTGTTTATGATGCTGCAGAGGATGGAATTTAAAAAACAGACTTGACTGTGATTGTTAGCAGTGCCTCTTAGCAGAATGTACTAAATCTCAAATCTGCCCCACATCTTGTGATGTAAGGCAGCTGAGATGTGCTAACTGCATGAAATTCAGCTCTCTGTTTGTCTGGACCTGACTCTGTGAGTGCATCCTGCCTGGCCTCTGTGTGCAGATGGCAAGACTGGAGACCACCACAGTCAGTACATAATATGATGCACACTCTCAGTGAGTGGCTGCAGGACGCCGTTTGATGCTCCCATGTATGCCAAAACAGGCACCAGTTATCGTTTCTTCAGTAAAGTGGCTCGGTTGACATTTCTCACTGGCCCACTTATTATCTACTCAATGTGTTCAAATACGTCTAACTGCAGTCATAGCATAGGTCGCGTTAACTTTCTACACACTGTTCAAAAACACTTGTACATCAGCAGCACGCCAAACAAACAGTTAAAGTGATGTTGGCAGCTTCATTACATGATTTGCATTCTTGGTGCTTCACTTAGACTACAGAACTGATGGTGCAGAAGAGCCGAGCAGCAGCATTATAAATCAGTTCACTCAAGATTCCAGGCCAGAACACATCGGAGCAGTTTTTCATTCCTGATCAGCCATCCTTTGAACCGAGTAGCACCAGCAGCGCTACGCATTTATGCCGCAATTGAGAGCTCCGGAGCTGAGGCTGAAGGCACTGCATGTTTCTCACAGTGTGTACCAGTCAGTCAAAAACGTATTCAGAATACATGGCCACCCAATCCCTGGCCTCTTGGCAAAGAGCACAGGGCAGTGGTTATGTACTCCTCCTGTAATTGTGCTTCTGTGCAAAAGAGTACGCAGTCGTAAAAAAATATAACATGGCATAAGTAAATGAAAATGCAGTGCCCGCTCACTACTCAAAAGTTATCCCTAACTTTTATGCCTTACCACTTTCAAATGTCACCAGTCCGCCACTGTATTTCACCAAGCCTAAGGCTAACAACAAAAAGACTGCCACTTCAAGTGGGGAAACTACCATGTTTTAGAAGACTTTACGACTACAGGATCTATTCCATTATAAAGAGAAATCGTACTGTGCACCCCTAACCCAACATTTTAAAGTTTGTTTTTTAAGAATGCCTTGAATTTTAACAGTGTGTTTTGATATTATGTCTCTTAGATCGTTCAGAGGTAAACCAACCTGCTGTCTTGAAATATGGTTTGCTCTTTTTTGAATAATGCATGAACGCACTTTAATACTGTGAGGGCATGTGAGACATATATCTTTGAAATGAGGCTTCCTTTTTCTTGAATAATGCACAAACAAACTTTAATACTGTGAGGGCATGTGAGACATATATCAGTAAATTGATGTTGCTTCCCATGCAAAACATTATTGAACACTATTGAAAACGAGACTAGTCAACTGCAGCATTCAAAACCATTTATTATAAATGCCAATGAAAGGGAAAATTGTCCGCTTATCAAGGCAGTTTTATCTTTTATTATCTACATATTCAATTGTCACAGTTGTTAGGTTTTAATTGATCAAACAGTAACGTTTATTACTTACTTACTTAAATTACAAATTTAAAAATGCCACTTGTAGAAAGATGGCAATATTCTGCTCTTGGCCCTGTGTGCCTGCTGCCTGTCTCCAACACACGTCAGGGGTGGATGACAGCTAGACTTTGTGCCTTCCCTCCGGACCGCCACATACAATGGGAGCTTAGATGTTACTTGATGGGCCATCCACATCCTGATGGGCCATCCTGGGCCGGATGGGCGGGAGGAGCTGGGCACAGTCTCTCACTTACACCTGAATAAGCTGTATCTTGTCCCAACACAAAATATTGTGTAACCCCCTGTAATGAGTCTGGAGCCAGGGCAGGAATGGAGGACCTCTGCGCACTTCAAAGCCCTTCTTTGAAATATTCCCCACTTCAAAGGCACCACTGGGTATAAGAACTGGACTTCTGACCCAACCAATTAAGGACACTTCTGGACCTCTGGATACTCTGCCAGGAAGAAGGACTGCTGTGCTGCTGAAGGACTGCCACTGTGCTGGACTGCTTCTCTGGAAGATCTGTTTTCTTGTTGTGCTGACCAGCTGCATGGTGTCCCCCTTGTCGGGGTGAGACGAAATGGACCCAAGTCACTATAACCCAGAGGCAGAGTGACTCCATGGACTTGTTGGCTTGCCTCCTGTTCTGAAGTCTTAGGTGCATCAAGGGCTTCCGACCACCATGCTACAACACCTGGACTCTGCCATCTGTGAGTCTTCCCCTGCCAAGTGGTGCCAATCTAGCCCTGGGCCATTGAAAGAGTTCATAAAGTGCTGCTCCCGCAAAAATCCATGAAGTGAGGCCGTTGCGCCTTTCGGAACAGGGGCATATGCATCGACACTGACGCATTGCTGCTGCTGTGAGGATCAAGTGCATCACATTGCCCATGGCATGGCGCATTACCTCCATCTCCGACGCATCTCAGACTTTGCGTGGCTCGGAGGCGACGCATTGCCTTCATCCTAAGAATCAGACGATGCATTGCATCCTCTGCTGCGGGCATCTCCCATGACATTGACAGAAACAAGGTACTTTACAGTGAGCCAAGGCTGGTCCCTGTAGCCGACCTACGCTCCATCGTAATCGGCCTTAACATTTGGATTTGACCCTGTCTGGCGTGACCGGCTAGCCCCAGTTGGTGCCTTATGCTTTAAGCACTTCATTTTAGTTTATTATTTAAAAAATCATAACTCTGGTCCTACTTATTGTTTTTTGTCATTTTGGTCTTGTTTTGTTAATTAAATTAGGCTCTATTTGTCTAACCAGGTGTGGTATCTTTTTGTGTTTTGTTTTCTCTGTTTTACTTACACATTGTCTCTTAAGTAAAGCTTGACAGCTCTGTGCTAAGCTACTGGGGGCTGACCACAGATTAATTTAGGGTTTGTTTATGATTTACCCTGACTAGGAATGTGGTTCCTGCTTGGACAGGTTGCAGACCTCTGCAAACCAGAAACCCAAATTTTAACAGTGACATAAACACTAAGGGCCATATTTATCAAAGGATTATGTTGTCTTTTCGTCACACAAGGTGAGGCAAGGGCCACGCCATTCTTAAATGAGATTTATCAGCCATGCAAAGCCATCTTGCATGGTCCTGTGTGACTTGGTAAATGTGGATTAACGCAAGTTAGCATAAGTCACTGCCATGCTTTACTCTGCGCAGGAAAGATGTTACATTTTTTTTTAAGTTCAAAAGATTTTTATTGGATAAGTAAAGGTGTCAATACATAAGAAAAAATACAAACATATCTTCAATATAAGAGAGGAGTAAAACATGGTGATGAAAGTATACAATTAATCATAGGATAACAGAGATTTGAGGCTAAATAACAAAAGACAGTGCTGATAATAATGAGCAATATAGTAGCTTATATAAAAAGAGTAATGCAAATGAAAAGCCATGTCAATCAAGGAGGTTTGGAGACCTCTTGCTGAATAGGTGACACATGAGAGGAGCGTTTAGCACAGGTATCTAGGTACAAGGTTACAGGAAGCCATAAATCATGCCGTTTAGCAGCTAAGCTAAGGGGGTATACGAAGACAGTATCTAGCCTGTGATTATGACAAACATTGTACCACCATGCTTTGAAAGAAATATTCGCAAAGTTTTTCCAATTGACAGTGATTTGCTGGAATGCAACAGCTAACAACAAATCAACAATCTGCGTATTAAGATCAGTGTCATCCCAGCAAGGAGAGAGGCTCCCTAAACAAATATTGACATAAGAGAAGGGGGATGTAGTGCGGAATATGGCATTGATTTGGGCCCAAACTAGTATCCAAAAGTTATGCGTAAGAGTGCAAGAAAAAAGCATGTGGAAAAGAGTGGCCTTAGGAGTCGAACAGGACCAACAGAGATCCGGGGTAGAAGAAAACCTCTTATTCAACACCTGAGGAGAAAAGAGAAGCCTGTTGTAAATAAAGAAAAGGGTTTGTGTGAGAGAGGCAGCTCTAGATGTCTTGCGAAGTTTGGTCCATAATTTGTCCCAAAGAGAGGTGGGCCAAGAGATGGCAAGATCAGATTCCCACTGTTCCTCAACTTTGGATTTTGGTCTAGGTGAGAGGATCGTATGAAATGAGTGATATAATGAGGAGGCTGTAGGGTGGGTACGCAGGAAGGAATGAAGCTGTGAGGTAGGATTGGGAGGGTGAGGATGCATGAGGGGGTTAGAGAGAAGAGCATAAGTGGACATAACTGCATTTTTAAGCATAAGATATTTGCTAGCAAAAGAACGAGGGAGATGGAAGTTTTGGCTAAGAACAGAGAAGGATAAGAAATCAGAATTAGAAAAGAGTTGAGATACCCAGATCAAACCCCTCTGTCTCCAAGTTTTCCAATAAAAGGGCTTACGATTGATGGATATACTGTTATTGTGCCAAATAGTGGAATTGAGAAACTCTGCCACAGAGGAGGGGGGACCTGGAGAGGTGGAAAGAAGCAATTTGGCTGTAAACTTGTGAATGGGAATGGAGGAGAAGTGGGGCTTACGAGAAAATGAAAGGTATTCAGCAAAAGTAAAAGGGGATAAAGAAAGGCGTTCAATGACAACCCATAAGGGGGACGGCTTATCAGGGTCTTGCAACCAATGGGAAGCTTGCCGCAAAAGGAATGCCTTGTGGTAAGCGGGAAAATTCGGAAAGTTAACTCCACCCTCAGACTTGGGGAGTTGCAGTCTGAGCAAGGACATACGTGCTTTTTTGCCGGACCAAAGAAAGGAAGAGAGAATAGTGTTGATTTTCTTAAAAAACTTAGCAGGGATAGGAATTGGAATGTTGGAAATGGTGTAAAGGACTAATGGGGAGAGCATCATTTTAATCGTGTCAAGACGGCCCCACCAGGAAAGGTACAGTGGGTGCCATCTGGAAGTAAGGTCGGATAATTTCTGGATGCACTTATTAAGGCATAACGAAACAGTGTCGGAAAGGGAGGGGGTAATGTGCAGACCAAGGTATTTGATGTGTGAGGGGCTCCAAGTAAATTTGGACGCCATAAAATCCGGTTTAAAAGTGAACTTAGTAAGGGGTAAAATCTCACACTTGTCATTATTTAGCTTATATCCTGAGATCTGAGAGTAATCGTGAACTTCAGCTAGGAACGCGGGGATAGAAGTGGCGGGATTAGACATGAATAATAGAATATCGTCCGCGTAGGCAGCAAGTTTAATATTAGTTTGGGAAATTTGGAAACCATGTAAGTTAGGGTTTTGACGAAGTTTTGAGAGAAAGGGTTCCAAGGCCAGATTGAAAAGAAAGGGGGAGAGAGGGCAACCCTGACGAACACCTCTGCCTAGATTGAAAAAAGAGGAGACTAGACCATTGGCGCAAACCGCCGCTCTAGGGCTGGAATAAAGGAAGGAGATAAAAGAAATGAAATGCGGACCGAACCCAAACCACTTAAGGGCGGAGAAAAGGAAAGTCCACTCCACCCTATCAAACGCTTTTTCCGCGTCTAGGGCAATGGCTGCTAGTGAGTCTTGGAACTGTGGAGATTTGGAAAGGACATTAAACAAAAGTCTGGTGTTATCTGTGATGAAGCGACCCTTAACGAAACCAGATTGTTCAGGGCCTAGCAGTTCGGGAAGAAAAGGGTCTAGTCTTATGGCGAGAGATTTGGCATATAATTTATAATCAATGTTAACCAAAGAAATTGGTCTGTAATTCTTACAATGCTGGGTATCTTTTCCTTCCTTGGGTATAACACAAATGTGAGCGTCTGAGAATGTACCTGAAGAAGAGCCACTTAATATGAAGGAGTCAATAAGGGAATGTAGCCTGGGCAATAACAGTTTAGAAAAATGCAAATAAAATTCAACTGTGAATCCATCTGGGCCAGGGGCCTTGTCTTTCTTGAGTGACTGAAGTGCGGTAAGTAATTTATCGCTAGAGATTGGTGATTCAAGGGCAGATAGATCAACAGGGAAATTGGAAGGTGGTTGAATGCTGGCAAAAAAAGTAGCAAGAGAGTGAACAGTGGGGTGCGTTTCAGAAGAGTAGAGTTTGGAATAAAACTGGGAGAATTGCTCTAAAATATCGACATCTGTATGCTTTAAAACAGAATTAACATCGTAGACAGATTCAATATTCAGTTTGTTTTGCTTGACTTTTAGATAGTTGGCTAAAACCTTCCCCGCTTTATTTTTACCCCCATAGAATTTTGAACTGGATTTCAACAAATACAATGAAGCATCCTCAGTGGATTGTTTGTTAAATTGCAACTTGGCATCAATGAGAGCAGTCAAACTTTCTTGCGAATGGGAAGTATAGAAAGAATGCTCTAATTTTTTAATCGTAAAAAGGAGGTCACTAGTGCGTTTACGAGCATTCTTACGTTTACTAGCCACAAAGCTGATAATAAAGCCCCTGGCTGCTGCTTTATAGGCGTCCCAGATAACATGGTTGGGCATGGTGGGTGTGTCATTAATGTTGAAAAATTCTGTAGTGAAATCAACAAAGGAGGTGGAGAATTTGGGATCGAGGAGTAAGGCATTGTTAAAACGCCATCTCTTTGGTCCAGTGGACTTGGGTAAAATGTCAATGTTAATCAAAACGGGGACATGATCAGAAAATAAGATGGGACCGATGTCAGCATGGGAGAGGGATTGGGACATGTGATGGGAAAGAAAAATATAGTCAATACGCGATTGCGAATGATGGGTCGGGGAGTAGAAGGTGAATTCTTTAGAAGTAGGGTTACAAAGACGCCAAGCATCAATGAGTTTATGTTGGGATATCGCTTGAGCAAAGAGCTTGTGGGACTTATTAGGGACAAAAGATGCCTTGGAGTTTCTGTCTAAAAAAGGATCAAAGGGTAAGTTACAGTCACCTGCTAGGATAAAATTATCATCAATATATTCAGTGATGCGGGAGGCCATTGCGCGCCAAAAGACAGGATCACCACCAGTGGGGGCATAAACATTAAGTAGGGAAAAAGGGACACCCTTCGAGGAAAGTTTGACATACAACCATCTACCTTCGGGATCTGATTCAGAAACCAAGAGCAAATGAGCAAGGGATTTGCGGACTAGTACAACCACACCGTTTCTCTTACCATCACCCGGAGATGAAAATACAGCACCCACCCATCCTCTTTTAAGTTTAGCAGCTTCAGCATCAGACAAATGGGTTTCTTGTAAAAAGGCAATGTCTACATTTAATTTGGCTAAATGAGAGAGAATTTTTTGTCTCTTGATAGGAGAATGCAGACCTTTAACATTCCAGGAAACAATTCGAACTGACATTAAGGATTAATCGAAGAGTGGACCAAATGGAGAATAGGACAGCGAGGAAAAGCCTCGGACCGAGAAAGGGCACGAGAAAAAGAGAGAATGAGGTGAGAACAAACATGATGAAACATGAGCAAAAGAAAAAATGAGAGAGGGACCAGAGAAGCCATGTAAATAGGAAAAAGCCAAGAAAATAATAAGAATGATAAGAAGACACAGCAATTCTCAGAGATAATGATAAGTAAGGGCCAAGGGAGAGAAAGATAAGTAAAGAGAGATAAACAAAAGCAAGAGATCCAATATACAATGGGGAGAAAAAAGAGTGAAGAAAGAGAAGAGAAAGAGAACCATGGAAAAGGTAGTGACACCAATAAACCTGAGAGCATCGGGGGAAAGGGTAAGTTAAGAAAATATAGAACAAAGAGAGACATGATAAATAAGGAATGAAGAGTACTTATGGGGGGTAGCATGGGAAAAATACAATCAGGAACTGGGAACAAGCGAAGACATACGTAGAGACGAGGGGAGGGAGGTAGGGCCAACTGGGAGAAGCAAGGCATTCGGGGTGAAGGAGACGTCCAACCAGAGAAAACAAAACGGAACGCAAAACAATGATCTGTGAAAGGAGAAAAAGAACAAAGTTAGGCAATCAAATACAATGAAGATAAAAAACAAACATAAGATCAGCTGAGGAACCAGAACAACAATATCGGAAGCTAAAATAAAAGATATAATCCTATCGAGAGAACATACAATCTGAAGAACCAGTAAAAATGAAAGCATTGAAGCATAGTAAATTGGGGAATCAAACTGCAACTACAGAAAAAAGTCATGGTGGGTGGGAAGAGGGACCAGACAGCTCCATATCAGCTTGACCGCAGGAATTCAGGAAGCTTCGAAGTCGTGCAGGATCCTCATATGTCGTAGTCTTATTATTATGAGTGACCTTAAATAGACAAGGATGAAAGAGCCCATATCTGGCACCGATGGAACGAAGGTCAGGTCTCATGTCTAGGAAGGCCTTGCGACGATTTGCAGTGGTCCTGGCATAATCCTGTGCAAAGAACAGAGTGGAACCTGACCATGTGAGACGAGGAGAGGCTCTGGCGGCTGAGAGAACTTTCAACAAGTCTGTGTACTCTAAAAAGTACATTATTACACCCCTAGGCTTCGTTGACGCGGACAGTGAGGAGGATGCTCGACCAAGCCTATGAGCACGTTGGATATTCAGTGAGGTGTCATCAGGCAGGTGCAGAAGCTTAGGAAGAAAGGACTTGAAGAAACTGATGGGATCATTCCCCTCACAACCCTCCACCAGGCCGTAAAGACGAAGATTATTGCGTCTGTTGCGATTTTCAAGGTCCTCCACCTGCTTCTGGAGAGAGGAAATCTGCGCATGCATGTGAGAGACCTTGGTCGCAGAATCCTGAAGAGAGGAGACGTCACGCTCCACCGACGACACTCTTTCATCCATCGAAGCCCAATTGTCAGTGAGAATCTGCAACTTAGCATTAGTCTCATCCATGTAAGGGCGCAAGGCCCGTATCTCTTCGAGGAGTAACTCCATAGAGATGGGCGAAGAGGACTTAGGAGGCGAAGGCGGGTCTTTTTTTAACCTCTTAGAGTTCGCTTTTGCCGAAGATTGTGAGGAGGTGTCCGCAGTCGACGTCATCTCAGTTGAAGCTTCCAAATGGGCCAGTGCCGTGAATAACTTGGAATTTTTAATGAAATTACGCTTTTGAACTTTACTGGAGCAATCCGCCATCAGCACGCCTATGGAGCGTGAGGTCTTAAAATATCCTATTGCCCGACTCAAAAAGGACCAGAAAGCAAATTAATACAGAAATATGCCAGGCCGAAAAATTGGAGTCATAAGTGTTGGAGACTGGAGTCATGAAAATGGCCGCCGTATATGAGGAGAGTTGAAAATTCCAGTCAAATCATGAAGAAAAAAAGAGAAGCGACAAAAATAATCATAATTAAAGAGAAAAAAGTCACCTTAGAGTGCTGGTCAGGCACAACTGTGCTTCAGGAAGTGCTGGGGTCAAAATTGTAAATATGAGGCATCCCGGGGATCCATGCACGATAAAACGCGCTGCTGAGGCGTTCGCGGGCGAAAAAAAACAAAATGGCGGCCGCGGCCGATGACGAGCCGCGACCGGAGATAAAATGGGCTGTAAGACCCAAAATAGCTGTGCCTCAGCGCCGGAAAAGGGTTGAAAATGATCCTGGCATGCTCCGACAGGGAAGACTGCCCTTCGTTGGTGGACACAGATGCGCGAACCGCCGGTAGACTCCGGCGTGAACGGAGCTCCTAGCCGAACGCCGCCATCTCCTACGGGCGCCTAGCCACGCCCCCGAAAGATGTTACATTGATGTACAGTGGGTGTTACCACACATCCACCTATTCTTTTTGGTGCATTCCATGGTTTACCAAAACAAGTCAGTCTGGAAATGTGTAAAAAGTGTGCGCCTTCATGAAAGAGAATGGAAAGAATTATCAATATTTGATGCAGTGCAATGCAGCAAGACAACTTGCTGTGCTGTGTTAAATGGAAAGTACAGAATGTGTCATATTTCCTAAGATATGGTGCATTCCTGCTCTCTCAATGTGCTGGTGCACTATGTACTGCCTAGCACCAAAGCAAGCACCCTTTTGGCATGGTGTAAGGGTGCCTGTGTTGCAGACAGGATTGTTTTTGTGCAGAAAGGAACACCTCCTGCACAAAACCAATCCTTAGAGGCTTTTCCCTCTTTCTACGTATGCTGCAGAATGCAGCAACTTAGAAAGAGGAAACAACGATGAGAAATAAAGCTATTTCTCCTTGTTGTGCATCTATCAGGAAGGCATACAATTTGGACACATTTCGGGGTTTACTCGAACTGCTTAGTTTTACAACAAGTTTACCAAGCTATGCAGGGCAACACAAGGTGGCTTTATGTGCCATGGTAAATCTTACGTTATGGTGACGCAGGGACAACGCAATCCTTTGATAGATCTGGCACTATGTTTGAAAGCAAGAACTTACATTTTCTCCATTGAGTTTTTCTATGCTTTTCTGTGTACTGCACTGAGACAGTAGAACACAGTAGGAGCAGGCAGGGACCAAGAGTGGAGGGGCCGGCGGGTGGGCAGGGGGTTGGGTATTGCAACATTTTTAAAAAACACTTACCTCTATGTGATGTCCAGAGCTGCCACTCCTCCATCATGCTGTCCCTCATCATCTCTCCGGAACCAGGAAGCACATAGGCTCCCTCCCCTGTGCCGCAGTGATTGGCCCGAGCACTGTGGATCAGCACTCAGACTGGGACTGGGAGACTTTGCATGTTCCTCACCAGGCTGTGTAATGCAGCATTTAAGGAATGCACATTCAAGGAGTGCAAACCACTTCTCCTACCGGATGTCACAGGAGTGCTGGCCTCACCCAACCTGGCCAGAAAAAAAAAAAAAATTACAGAAATACCTTCTGTTATTATCGTTTAATTTTTTTACACTGCTCCGTGACCAGTGGGGCGATGCTAATCCACCACTGGTAGATCACCTTATCACATATTAGACCTAAGGGGGGGGGGTTACTCTCTAGGACCTGAATTTAAGGAGAGCTTAAAAGCTGTTTGTTTTTTCACTCAGTTGAATATGTGAATTGCAGCCTTTGCCACAGATTCGAATTTTACTTGCAATGATTCAGCCTTTCTTCAAACATCAGTGGTAAATAAAAGGAGTTGAAGTGAGTCAGTCAATAAAAGAACGTTGTTAAACGACTAGGGCCTCATTTATGAAAAGTGATGAATCGCTGCGTGAAAACAGCGATGCGTCACTTTTCATTGCGCTCTCCTTGCGACATGCTGGATGCGTCATATTTACAGTATGACGCATCATGTCGCAAGGAGTTACAGATATGTCAGTATTTCTGACGTATCTGTAGGCGCAAAAATTACGCATTGCTGGAGTGTGTCACAAAATTGACGCATCTCCAGCAATGGGTAATTTCACATGGGCAAGTCCAATTTCAAATGTGCCTGCGTCAGTCTTACGCCTGCTGTGAGGCAGGCGTAAGATATTGACACATTTGCCTCCTAGAAGTGGCGTAGTGAAATCTCATAAATTTCACTGCGTGACTTCTATGAGGTTTACTTGCTTCGGAACCCCCACCCTGAGAACATTATACCTGGCACAGGTAGAATGTGGCGCAGGGGTTTACAAAGTAACGTATCTACTTAGATACGTCACTTTGTAAATATGATGCAACATTGCACACTTTTTACGCTGCTGGTGCGTCACAAAAAGTGACGCACCATCGGTGCAAAAGTGATGCAAGGGCTCATAAATAAGCCCCTTAGAACCTATTTAGTTTGTGCTGTGCTCTATGAAATGGAAGGATATGATCAAATAATGAGGAATTTCCTTGATATCAGTGGTACCGCCAGCACACTTTGACTTGAAGAAGCTTAAAAATGACAAATATACTTCCGTTTGTTAACGGGAGAATGAATGTAACATCAGGGGGCAAGGAGCTGTCACCGCTGGTCGGCCATCTTGACTTCCGGCACAGCTGTATTAAAGTCAGGCACGTCGAAAGCCTAACAACAGACAACAGCGCCAGCTGCTGCTCCAAGGGAGAATATAGGGAGTAATCCACAAATTAGAGCAGAGACACATAAATCAGGCGGTGTAAGAAAGTCATAACAAAGGCTCATTATGCTTGTGGGGGTGGTTCTACTCAGCACGGTTCTGTCGCTGATAAGCCCACTGGGTGCACAGCCAATCATGGTGACGTGTGAGAAAACAAGTGTTCCACAGGGTTGGATAATGAGGCTGCGCGTGACAGCTCAAGTCTCCAACGCTTTCCTTGCAGCCATCAACCCAAATTGCTTTGCGATGCCTGCATTTCACAGGCAAATGAAAATATCTGTAGGCTGCCCCTCGGAGGGGATACAAAGAAGAAGGACGCTGCTATCAGTTGGTGTTAAAAAAATACGAACCTAGCCAAGAAAGTAAGACAACTGAGGGTCACTCGGAGAGTCAGAAGCAAAGGAGGGATCTCTCCCTGTTCCGTTTCCCCGGTGGCACACATTCTAAACAGGTATATTTATTCGGCAAACCGCAAAGCATAAGTAACATTACTGGAAAAAATACTGACCTTTTATTTCTATGTCAGCTTGTACTAGAGGGGAGCGAGCCGACAGAATAATAGGAAGAGCCAGCCAGAGCCGGGCCAAGCTTTCCTCTGCCCTAACAGCATGAGCAGAGTCATCAAATTATATGGTGAGTACATAGTGAAACAAACGACATGTTAAAATATGATAATGAATCGTCAAAACTCTAAAAAGTTGTAATGTGAGAGTCTTTCATGTTAGTGCATTGGATTATATAACTGCATTGAGTACTGTATTTTAAAAGTGATAATTTCTAAACTTCAGTTTAGAGGTATTCCTGAACCTACAAATATGTTGTGAATTACACGCTGAATTAGGCTGTGGTACTTGAATCCAATAAGTTTATTTGCAGACAGGCACCAAGCGCTTCCTCCTGGTTCCTAGATCAACAAGCTCAGACCACATGAAGTCACAGAGCATTACATATGTGACAGTCTATGGAAACCTCACAGGCTGGGCACAGGAAAGCAACTAAGTTAACATTACAATGTAAGTCCACATTATAACCCACCCCCCACCCCACCCCCTTGATTACACTAAATTGCACCCTTGTCTTTTTCCTAGAATTTAGTGCAGATGGTCTTTTATTCACCAACTAAAAGTGATGGAGGGGAAGAAACACTTCATAACAAAATGTCAATTTAACATACCTAAATGGACACAGACTCCGACTTTGGGGTTGTCAGTTTCTTATAAAGCCAAGAATAATAAGATGTATACACATCTCAAAATTCACATATATAGATATAGGAAAATCAATACGAATATAAGTGGTTCGGCATAAAAGGAAGATAATAGTAAATTCCAAAATCAGGAAACAGCTCAAAATGGATGCAGAGTCTAAATCTATTTTCATTAAAACAAATCTGTCCCTACGCTGTAGTAAAAGGAGATGTTATCTAATACCCTTCCATCAAATCCCAAAGGTGTCAGCACGTGTTGACTTCTTAAGAAGAACTCACGTCAAATGGGTTAAAATGCTTAAGGCTAGGAGCTAGTTCTAAGATGCTCCTTTCTCTCCGAAAGCTAGCAGAAGTCTGGGGTCTCTGTCTCTGCGCATCATACAATATAGAATTCGATTGTTACTGAGTCATCCTAGTAAAACTTTCCATTGCAACTTTTTCTTTGTGGCGAGTTTCATGACTTCTTAATTCATTTTCTTTGTTCACCAAGCCGACCTTTGCTCCCAGGCCAGCCAGACACGAAAGGTGTCCTCCATTCTCGCTTCCAACCCTCTTCAAAGCATCCCTTGTATTTTTTCCAATCTGAAAATAATGAGTTGGCATTCCGACACCTGCAGTAGGATGAGAACACTACTATTTCTCAAAAACAACATGCATTTAATTATTTATTTCTGGAGAAGCCAAGGAGTTGTAAAAACAACTACAGTCTTGGGCCTAAGAACTCGGGCAACTTTAAACCAACCACAGTTACATTATGTGGCTAAAAGACTGTCCTGCGCTTTATAAAAGCAGGCATTACGATACATACATAATCATACTATAACATTTCACTACAATGAATGTTTAAATGATTCTAATGAATACATGTTAATGATCATAAAACACTACACACACTAAGAATACATGTTAATGCGTTTTGACCATGAGTATAGTGCACCCATACAATATAGAATGCTGAAAGTGCTCTATCACCCTCCAGAGACAGTGCAATTAGTGAACCAAGCAGCAAGCCAGTTGTCTGTGCCCACGTAGGTGGCATAGGGTGTTATTTCACATAACGCCCTATGCCACGTACAAGAGAGGATTTTGCACAGCACACTTTCTGAACAGCTGTTTTTCAAACTGGTCTCAAGGTGACGACGAAGGTAGAGGAGGAACAGCGAACTATAGTAATGGTATAGAATCACACCATGTCAAGTGAGGAAGTCGAAATTGATAACAGATTTCCTGGTTTCACATTGCACAATTCAACCACTAGTCAGGGATCTCTTTTCGCCTTACTTCAAAGGTTAATCCTTTATGTTTAATTATTTGAGGAGCTAAATCAGTTTAATCCTAAATAAATGTATGTATTGTACTTCTTCACATCAATGGAAGTGAAGTGCAGAGCTCAGCACAGGCAGACTTTCATCGCAGAGCTCCAATCATGCTGCTCAAAGGGAGTCATTAAAAATTGTAAGCTTTTCGCATTTTTTTATTTCCCCGTAGGAGAGGCGGCTACATTCAGATGGGCTGTACAGCTATTCACTATCTCCCATCTGCAAACAGGCCATGAACAAGCATTTGCAATGCCAATAGGTCTTGCATTTGCAAGAGTTAGAGCTATTGGCGCTGTAAATGAGTATGTCTTTTACCCATGTGTTTTGGTTTGAAGTCAAGTGGATGTATGTGGTGTGGAGTGGAGTGGAATTATGTGGGTTGGAATGGAATAGTTAGTTTGGAATTGCTTTAGGTGGGACTGTGTGGTGTGGAGTGGATTTGTGTAGTGGATTTATGTGGCATGGTGTATAGATCAGGGTGAGCGCTGCAAAGAATAGATAGACAGGGAGACAGAGAGGGATAGTTAGTTTGTTCACGAAGTGCTGAATGAACTCCTGACAGGGGAGCAGAAAGAGTGTATGAGAAAGAGAGAAAGATAGAGAGAGCAGGCGACAAACATATAAAGAAGGAGTGCCTATGCACGCAGAAGACACACCAGTCAGTCAGTCAGAATAACTTTATTTCGCCAACACAATGAAGGCATAAAAAGTATACTACATATAAAAAAATATTCCACGACATCACAATGAAGTTAAAATACAAAAGATTATACGGAATTTCCACATTATAAAATTATACATACATAATTATTAGCACAATACAGTAAATTGATTCCTCTGTTAGAGATAGAAAATTCAGCAAATTGAACGTCTCTTTTTTTTTTAGGGCAGATAAAAAGAAAGACGCCAAAGATAAACAGGTAAGAGGGTCAGATAATAGCTGCAGATAATAGAGGGCCACGCGACACTGTTTAAAATTAATTTTGCGCATGAGGGGGATTATGAACCTTTTCCTTTAGTTATGATAAAATTTACAGAAAAACAAAAAGTGCATATCATTCTGTATAGATCACTCATCACAGGTACAAAATGGGAGATCAGAGGCAACATAGATATTACGGGGAAAACCCAACATCAAAGCAATATAATTGAAACAGAATCTCACCACAATATACCTATGTTGTAGATTAGTGAGGAACAATAGATATGTTGAGTTTATATCCATTTTCATTATGCTAGTGGCTGTCAGGTATGTTTTAACTGTCGACAGCTTGGAATTTAGAGCCTCCCTTCTTGTCTGTAAGTTAGATAGCAAATGAACTTTCAGGTCATTCTTAGAAATAGACCAACAGGTTGTAGGGTCTACAAAGAGATGATATAACCCAGCTACTTTCAAAGTAGATTCGCCATATCGTAGCCAGGTTATATTACCCACCCTGTCTAATTTCAAAACATCCCTTATAGTGTCTCTTGTCAGTGTAAGGGTCTCTTTTCGCCATATTGAATGCCACATTAAAATCGACGCCACAGAAATTTTATCGGTAATATAAGGGGCTCTCAATTCCATATGGCACTTAAAATTGGCGAATGACTTTGGCTGTGAAAGTGACTTTTTTAAAAAGATACCTTCGATAGTTTGCAGTTTCGCATAGTCTCTGGTTCCCCAAATAGCCGCTCCATGAGTGGCAGCAGATACCGTCTTAGCTTCAAACACTGTTTTTATTACATCTACAGGTTTTAAACTAGTTTTTTAAATACATTTTGTAAGGGCCCCAATATTCTTTTCCATCTGCATTCCTCTATTTACAATCATGTTTTGCCAGTTAATTTGACGATCAAACATAATCCCTAGGTAGTTAAAAGAATTGACAACTCCCAGTTTTCCCCCTTCACTGTTAATCTGGGGCTGTTGCCACTGTTTTGGGCCTGCCACTAGGATAAAAGACTTTGAGTAGTTAACTTTCATATCCAGATTGTTCATAAATTGCGTGTATTCCAACATTAAATGCGCATTACTGGTATGAGCTAGAAGTACTGCGTCATCCGCATATAATAGTAGTGGTACCTTTGTTGAATTTATATAAGGAACATCTGGAGTAGATCCCAGCAAGGCAGATTCTACATCATTGGTGTAGAGTTCAAATAGAAAGGGGGTGTGAACACACCCCTGCCTCACACCTCTCGCAATTTTAAAATACCTGATACACTCACCACCCTTTCCATAGCAGACACAGGCTGAGGCACCTGAGTACAGGTCACGGATAATATTAATAATATTCAGGTCTACCCCAATTGCCTCCATGATCTGCCACAGCCTAGGCTGTGCCACACAGTCAAAGGCTGTGAACAGATCCATGAAGGCAAGATAGAGGTGGCCTTTTTTGGCTGCCGTGTATTTTGCTATAATTAGACTCAGGTTCAGGCACTGATCCACAGTGCCTTTCCATTTTATAAAGCCAAACTGGCATGGGATTTTAATATTCTTTTCTAGGGCTCATTCCTACAATCTATTTAAAAGAAGGCGACCCATTAGTTTTGCAGTCGAATCTATCAAAGAAATAGGTCTATAGTTTTTCGAAATTGACCTATGCCCCTTTTTGTAGTTGGGAACAATTACTGTTGTCTCCCACGAAGGAGGGGCACCTATTTAGGCAATTTTGTTAAAAACATTTGTTAAAATCAGAGCCCAAAGATCTTGATTCTCCAAAAACAAATCGTTAGGGACTCCATCCGGTCCCGGTGCCTTTGCACGTTTACACTGATTTAGAGCATGCTTTATTTCTTCGAGTGTAAAACTAACAGCACCCCCTGCCATTCTTAAAATTTCAGGAGAAAACTGAGCAGTTCCCATTTTGTCAGCTCCAAATAGACTTTCAAAATGGGTCACCCATTCCTCTTGCTCAACATGAGTATCTGTGGTCATTGACTGCTCATCTCTTAAAAATGGTGCGTTAATCAGCAACCAAAATGCCTGCGAGCTTTTTAATATAGCAGCCTTCTGCATATTTTCCCACCACTCTTCCTTAAGGGCTTTCAGCCCAGTCGTCCTTGCTTTTTTGTAAGCAAGCTTGGCGCAAAGACTTATCCAGAGGTGGGTTACGAGGGTAAGACTTCAAGGCTATATGAAGATTTTTTAGTGTTTTGTCACAGTTGTCATCAAACCAACTACATTTTTTACGACGGACATTACGTATAACATGGGTTAAGTTGTTTTTAACATCAGATAAAATCAGCTCAAAGGCTGAGACAGTGCTATCGTGTGAGACTGATTAAGAGGGAAAGCATTGGAAAGTAGGGTCAATAAACCACCCTTAGCTCGACCAGCAGGTGACGATATGGCATAAGTTTGAAAAGAACGATACCCATTCAAATGTATTGGATCAATCTCCCACGTCTCTTGGAGGCACACTATATCTTTAGATGTCAACAGAGACAGCCATTCTATATTAGGCCTTTTTTGATTTTAGCCAGCAGTGTTCCAGGACATAGCCGCTGTAGACCCTTAGAGATTCTCACGAGGTGTCGGTCTCTGGGGCAATTTCAGACTGTCTAGCTGGATGCCTATTGGCACTTGGGGATTTACAGAGGGAACAGTGAGCAGACGAGACACTTTTTGTAATTCTATAACACCATCCCCATAAGGTAATATAATCTGGTCATCCAGTCAGTCGCAGGTAGACAATACTTCTAGTGCAGAAAAACTATTCCTAAGAGGAAAAGGTGAAACTAAGGGAGGAGGAGGTTGGTTAAACGGGTGACGAGAGGGCTTCCAAGAAGTGTGTGATCTAGAAATAGGAGGCTGAGCTGAGGAGTAAGGTTTATAAAAGAAACCCAAAGGAAGGGCAAAAATTTCGGAGTGGAATGATGGCATACTTGGCAAGCCAAATAATAGCTCAACCACTATGTGATGATTATCAAAATTCAATACAATGCAATCACCTTTAATAGTTTTAGGAGCTCTTCCTACGCAAGTAACCCTCCTAGCCATAATAATATTTGTATGCGCATTAACATTTTCTCCTAAGCAGTTAGTAAGCCAGTGCTGGGATTTATGTCTTAACTGCTCCGTGGTTTCTGTTGAGTTTGGTTTCAGTTCTGGAGCATTAGCTAAAACTATAACATACAGGCAAGCTGCTGGTGGGAGATTTAACCTTCCTTTAGGTTTTCCAGTTTCAGCTAGGTACTGAGGAGCTCACTTTCCCAAGGAAGAGGGTTGTGGTCTTCCCTCCAAGGGAATAGGGGGAATAGAAGGGCTAAGATAAGGGTGGGTAACCGTAGTCCCATTAGATATTTGAGGTTCACCACGTGACCTGGTGCAACCAATATTCTCACTATTACAGTGTGCCTGAGTCTGACAAAGACTATTCTGTATGGCGGTTCCCAACTTTTTGGCCAGTTCACGAGCAGAGCCCGGCAAAGCAATAGACAGCCCTGTTGTTTGTTGAAGATTACGAGTTCCCAGCCTATCGTTAGCCACGTCGGGCACCATAGGGGGCACCCTACCTGGTCGAGGGTTAGACCTCACTTTGTCTGTTAACACAGAAGTAATAAGGGGGGCCTGATTCAAAAGAAGAGAAGCCTCCAAAGAAGATAATTTTTCCTCTATTTGGGATAATTTATACAATATAGGATTTAAAAGTACAGTCACCATAGTCTCTATCCTTTTCAATAAATCAGAATCATGAACGTAGTCGTTCTCCAAATGGGGTTGGTTGGTAGTTTAATTTTGCCTTGTAATGAAGGTCCTAAATCCAATCCCTGGGTCCCAGTGGGTTTCTCTTTGCAAGTTTTTTGAATGTTTTTTGTTTTAGAGGGCCACCTCCCTTTCTTTGCATCTGAATAGTTATTCTCCACTTGGACAGTCGTTAGTTGCTCCTGAGTTGCATTACAGCGTTCAGCTTAAGTATCAATAGATGAGGATAAAGTCGCCACAGGAGCTGTAGTAAAGCTGGATTCACCTATTATTTGCCCAGAATTCAATTGATCAGTGGCTAGGTTTCCTCCACCTAAAGAAGAACATTTCTGCATAATCAGTGAGTCCAAGTAAAGCCTTCTCTCGGTTAGCTCAATTTCATGAGCAAGAACAGATTAGTCCCTCGTTAAAAAGGCATCCAGGGTTCCAACCGGTCCAGGCCCTTGCTTTCCCTTTAAAGCCGTCCTTTTGCTCATTTTAGTCCTCAATAGTCAGTCTTTCAAAGAATCAGAGGGTTAGGTCTTCAATAGTTAAAAGGCAAACACCAGTACCCTTTATCACCTCAAGCCCAATAAACAAGTATAACCAGTAAGAAGGTGCTCCAGTGGCATCAATGGGTTTGGTAGAACTATACAAATCTTGTGCAAATGCTGCCAAAAGTGACGATTGTGCGAGATAAAGTGCAAGTGCTATCCACCACACTCAGCGGGGGGACTTCACAGCAGTTCACATAATTGATATACGAATAAGCAGTTAAGAAGCGGAATAGGGCCAAACGCCTCCCTACCTTCTCCTTAGGTTTTGAGGGATCTCCTAGAATACACCAACAGAAAGGGAGGGTAGACACTGCACTTGACGATGAGCATGGTGAAGATCTCCAATAACAGGCCAAGAGGGCAGGTCCAGCCCAGCCTCTTCCGGGCTATGACGGGCACAGACGGGCACGCCCGAGCGCGTCCCGCGCTGCGGAAGCATTGTCTTCAATTTAAGCGCCTCCTGGCACTTGCTTACAGCATGGGCGGCGTTCGCGCCGCTATGGTTGCTGGGGCTTGTGGTCCGCTGGTGTCCTCCCTCTTGGGACCAAGACCGTAATGCCCGTAATGGCCGCAAATGACTCTGATGGCGGTGGCAGCAGCAGGAACAGTGACAGCATCTCTAGTGTGGCTCAATTCAAATAAAAGGAGCTCCCGCGTTGCGGGAGCCTTGTCTTCAATTTAAGCACCTCCTGGCGCTTGCTTATTGCATTGGTGGCGTGCGCACCACTATGGTTGCTGGGGCTTGTGGTCCGCTAGTGTCCTCCCTCGTGGGACCAAGACCGTAATGCCCGTAATGCCCGCAAATGACTCCGATTGCGGTGGCGGCAGCAGGAACAGTGACAGCGTCTCTAGCGTGGCTCGATTCAAATGAGAGGAGCTCACCAAGAAGAGGAGTAAAGTGTGGGATTGAGGAAAGAAACCTTGAAACGGCACGGGAAAGAAACTGTGCTCAAAGACCTGAAGTCAACCCGATTGGAGAGGCAGGAAGAGTGTGTGAGAGCGCAAGAGAGAGGGATGAAAGAGAGTACTAGAGAGAGAGAAAGAGGTTGCTCCTCCCAAAGAAACCTTATTAACCTGAAAGTAAGGCAGGTGTTCAGAGAGGCGATCACCACCCAGCAGCTGAAGGTGGGTCACTAAGGATAGGGACCGGACTGAGAGAGGCTTGTGAGCTGACAGCGGGAGAGCAAGGAAAGAGACGGCATGTGCATATCTTCCAGTTCCTAAGTATAAGTGAGAGCAGCACTGAGAGGAGTGGAAGGGGCACCCAGAGAGGGAAAGGTGAGAGGTGGACAAGTGCATAGCACAACAGGAAGGTAGCAAATGTGAACATGCAGTACAAAGAGGAGACAGGGAATGTGAGGGAGGGATCGGGGGGCAATGTGAGTGTGAGATGAGAGATGACAGGATCCGTGGGAGTGCAAGGAAGTGATGAGAGGTGGAAGTGTGAGCGAAAGGTGATAGGGTTGGTGGGAGTGTGAGGGAGAGATGAGCAGAGCTAACCAGAGACATTACGCCAACTAGAATAAACATGGACACATGCACTTTTGGGAGAAAGATAACAAATTCTTTATTGAGAAGATGAATTGGCATGATATAGTTATCTTCTCTTTGAGACATCATTGTTTACAGTCTGTCTGGGTGCACTGAGCTCACCATATACTATTTACAGAATGTGTTTTGTGTATGTGGTGAGCACATGATACCAATTGTACAGAATTAGGCCGAAAACTTTCCTCAGGCTTACAGTCTGCTAAGTCTGATGGTAGCAGAAATATGACGCATCATTTAAGATATCAATACTCCTACTGGAAATACAAGTCACATAGATCACAATATGTAAATGGCAAAACTGAAGAGTCTGTTTTGCAAAGTCACACTATGCTTATCCCCAAACGTGAAGTGCTTACAGTTTCTTCCACTGGGGAAACCATAACCTAAGTAAACACAGAAACACTATAATCTCAGAAAGAAGCTGTCTATGGTTAAATCTGCACAAACTTATTGGCAACAAAAAAAAGAAAAGAAAAAAAAAGAATCACCGAATGCCAATTATACTTCATTGGGTTAAACACTGAAAACAAATACAGGCATGCATGATCTTGCATGATCTTGCCTACTAATATGACCGATAGGGAGCTGCCATAAAAAGAGCAACAAAGACTTTTTAAGGATGCATTTGCGAAGGCCGGATTCTTGTCTCTACCCAATTATCTACAAGAACCCACTCAGGTCGCCAGGATCTTTTTACTTGCCAAATAGCATAGAGGGAAGAAACACAATTATCAGAACGTATCTACCGCAATTTGACATCGTTCACAAAAGAGGACTCAAAATCTGAGGTTTCGACCTTTTATTACCAACAAAAACATCTGAATATATAGGCACCTCAATACAAGGCACAAGAGATAAATGGGAACTAACACAAATGCTACTCTACGAAGTATCCGCATTCGACTAAAAATAAAAAGAATTACAGCTTCTAAAAGCATCATGTACAAAATTGCTATTGTGAGGTCAAATTTCAAAGTCATTAATCAAAGCATTTCTGTCCCTACTCTATTCTAAAGTGACATCCCTACACAACATTCACTCCCAGGTAAGGAAAGCATAAAAAGTGTCAGCAGTGAAACTTCCTAAGAAGTCTTCACTTAGTGAGAGCTCGATCTATGGTGCTCCTTCTAGCCTCCCGCCTAAGTCTCGTCTAACCAACCCACGAGGCACTGTCCCTAATACAAACCCCAAAATCTTTGCACCCGCCCTTTAGCACACCCCTTCAGACAGGTCTTCTTTCTGTAAATTTCCATTCAGAGTTTTTCATCTTCCTTTGTTCATTAATTCGGCCTTGGGTCCCATGTTCCTTCCGTACCAAGAGTTGCGATTTCACATTCCAATTCACTCCCCTCCAGTCTGCTCCTTGTATCTCAACTCCTTCTACAAAGACTTATTTTAACTAACGAGGTAAATGTCCTTGCACCTGCAACAAAAACATGGGAACGGAAAAACCCTTCGCATCATGAAGTTTTACATTTCTCTGCAATTTAAGCTTTTACTAAAAAGCCCTGTCAGCCTAATAAACATAGCTAAAATAAAGAACGACTAGGCCTTCTCTTCTACATGGACAATTAGGCCTTACAAACTAAACACATTACAATCAATATTTCAACATGAGCTTCTTATACCTACACGTAAGCAACCTACGCTCTAACCTTTTAACATAACTTACAGTTATTTAATACATCAAATCATTACAAAACTAAAACATTAAACGTAATGCAAATACACTTCATAATAACTGATGGCCTTTATTTCTTTCAAGGCCTGATTACATTTCTACATCTCTATATCAACGAATTTATTTCTATAATAATTCTAAACACTCTTGAATCATATGCGGGTGCTGACTAACAGTGAATATGGTGCACCCCTACAAATCTTAACCCCAATGACGCTCTCTCACATTCCTTGCACAACCCATGAGGCTGTAAATTAAAATGAATTTGGCCAAGCCAAATAATCAAATAAATCCTCCCGTCGCCATGTGATACCAATAAAAGTCTGCTGGCTGCTACATTCATTTCAATACATTTATATCCGTAGCCTAGTGTTCTTGTCGCCACACTGCTAATCAACAGAGTATATGCTCATATGCTTATAGTAGTGTGCGTTTACATATGGAAATGAAAAAATAAACATTTTTTTTTTAAACTTTATTTTTCATTTTACAATAATAAAAACAAAGCATCAACAATACAGCATATAGGGTCATACCTTTTTTGTTGTTGATGCTTGGTACAGGTTGCAGCATTGGAGATAAACAAGCACAGTAGTGGTAAAAAAATCATCCTTGTATATGATACAGTGAGGAACGGGGCATGGGGTAAACCAAATACACATAGGCTGTACACTTATAGCATTAACTCTCCTGGTCTCCATTATCAAGTTGTTCTTCCTCATCCGACCCGCTCTCCCCGCTCTCTGGAGTGTTATGAGCGGATTCGTCCCCCTCTGTTAATCCTGAATTACACAGTTCTCGCCATTCCAACAGTTCTGCTTGTAATTTTTCGTCCTACATGTAAGTTGCTTCTTCGGCTGGTGTCCATTCACGCACATCCTTGAACCAGACCGGCAATTCCGGACCCCTCTGTCCCATCCATGTTATGGCCACCCTGCGTCTAGCTAACACTAGCATTAATTGTAGTAATTTTTGTGGCAGGTTCAGTTTCTTAGGCTTCCATACGTATGCTAATAGGCAGTACAATATTTCTGGCCTCAACCGAAGGCCTGCAGCTTTACTTATCCTATGAACCACTCCCATCCAGAACTGCCTGACCACTGAACACTCCCATGCCAGGTGAGTAAAATCCGCGTTTTCTGTGGCGCATCTCGAGCATCTACAATCCCTGTCGTGTGAAATGCGTTTTAGTGTTACCGGCGTTAGGCAAGTACGATGTAAGAAATTATAGTGTGTTAGTTTAAATCTATCATTGCAGGAGACGGTGCGTGTAAGAGCGCCTATGTGTGCCCACTGTTTCTCTTCTAACTGGGTGCATAGGTCTTTCTCCTCGGTTGCCCTAGATGGTGGCATCAGGGGCGTGGAGTCTTGTTTCATGACTTTATATAGGAGGGAGACCATTCTACAACCAGTTCCTCACGTGAGTAGGATAGCCAATGTTTGTGTCGGTTGGGGAATGTCTGTATATTGTGGCCAGTTGACCTTTACTACCTCCTTGATTTCTCTGTGTAGGAAAGGCCTCTGTCCTAGTCCAAAACTCTCATCCACCTGTTCATAGGTTATAAATGTCTCATTGGGGAAAAGGTCAGCAACTACCTCACAGCCGCTATCCCTCTAGTTCTGAAAAGACATGTGCGTTCCCATTTCTTTAAAGGGGGCCAGTATCCAGATCTGTAACTCCCTATGGAATGGTGCTTTCCCTAAGATCCTTTCAACGAATCTCTGCCAGATGCCAGCCATGTGTCTCACCACGTAGGGGAGAGTTGCCTCCGCTCCCCTGCCCTGCATTAGTGCAATCTGGAGTGTCAATGCATCTGCCCTTCCAGCCAATAGGTGTTTCTCCCAATTGTCTGCTTCTGCCAACCATCGGGCCGCAGGTTGAAATTGAGCAGCGTAATAATATAAATCAATGTGTGGAGCCTCCAGATCACCCTCCTCATAGCTGCGTATAATAGTGTTGAGAGCCACTCTACTCCTCCTTCCGTCCCAGAGCAGTGATGTGAGAATCATATTCAGTGTTTTGAAGACAAGTGCCGGTAGCGGGCAAAGTGAGTTCTGTAATGCATATAGGGTCCTGGGAGCATCACCATCTTGGAGATGGCCAGCCTGCCCATCAGTGACAGTGGAAGGGTATTCCAAAATGTCACCGAGCACTGTAGGGACGTGAGTACCCGATCTATATTCATGGCCACTGCCTGTGTGTCTGACGCGCAACCTGGATCCCTAGGTATCGGAAACCCACCCGCTCCCATCTAAGTCCCAGGTCCGGGAGATCTCCCAGGGGCACCAAATTCAGTCCCACCAATGGAAAGATCAGCGATTTATTGCGGTTAAGCCTCAACCCAGATACCTCTCCAAACCTATCCAATTGACGCAGCAGTTCAGGTACTGCTTCCCGAAGGGAGGCCAAATAAAAAAGTGCATCGTCTGCATATAGGGAGATAATATGATTCCTCTCTCACCCAGACTGCCAGTGGTTCTATGGCTAGGGCGAACAATAGGGGCAAAAGTGGGCACCCCTGGCAAGTGCCCCTACCCAGCTGGCACTCTTCTGAGCGTGCGACCCCTAGTTTGACCCTCGCGCGAGGCTCTGTATACAGTACACGGATCCAGCGACGGAATCTGGGTCCCAGCCCCACGACTCGGAGCTCCTCCAATAGGTATCCCCAGTCCACCATATCGAATATTTGGCTAGGTCAATGGAAACAAGTACCATCTGTTCCTCCCGACCACACACTTCGTGCATAATATGATTAAGCCGTCGTAAATTCATGACCGTGTTTTGACCCGGAATGAAGCCACATTGGTCCTGGTGCACCAGGTGTGGCATGTAGGGCCCTAGGCGGGATGTCAAAAATGTACACAGAATTTTTGCATCCGTGTTGATGATAGTAATTGGTCGGTATGACAAAGGCTCATGGGCATCTCCTCCTGGCTTCAGAATTATGCAGATCTCCCCTTGCATCATGCTGGGTGGATGGGCACCGCGCTCGAAGGCCTCCAGATATACCTGTAGGAGGAGACGGGGCAGCGTGCCCACAAAGGCCTGGTAAAACTCTTAGGGGTACCCGTCACTCCCCGGGGACTTAGCCCTCGGCAATTGCTGCAGGGCAGACTGCACTTCATCTAGCGTTAATGGCACTTCCAACTCCTTCCGTACCCATTCAGGGATGGACCTCAGGGTCAGGGTCTGCAGGTAGGGGCGATAAGCTGTCGCACTGACCGCAGGGTCAGCAGCATATACGGTCTGCAAATGGGACTTCAGGACTCGTAGTAGCCCTACCTTGGAGTGAATCAGGCCGCCAGAAGGTGCCTATAGTGCCACTATTGTGGTAGGGGTTTGTTCTCGTCGGAGAATCCATGCCAATAAGTGACCTGATTTGTCCCCTTCCCTGTGTAGGCATTGTCTATATTGTGTGAGGGTATATTTGTTGAGTCTGTCCCAAATGTCTTGGATGCGTGCTCAAATAGCCCGCTCCCCAGTCCCGTCCGCTGCGTCCAGACTTCTCGAATCTGCATCTCCAAGAAGTCTCGCTCCTCTGTTTGTAGTTCCCGTTGGAGCTGTTTGCGAACCCCACATGTTAGGCTAAGGCAGGCACCCCTCACCACCGCATTGAAGGTCTCCCACTTCGTAGCTCTCAACAAACCTGGACTTTCCCAGTTTAGGTCAATATAGTCAGTTATTGCAGTCTCTGTGTGTTGCTTCCCTACAGGGTCCTCAAGTACCTCTGCCGGCAGCCTCCAGACACAAGGGCGGCCAGCCGGGGCCCCCCAACTGACCACACAGGCCACGGGGGAGTGATCAGATAGGAATCATGCCTGATGTGTCACCCGTAAGGACATATCAGTGTCCGGGTTTGCCACTAAAATTCTATCTAGCCTACTGTGAGTGTTGTGCATGGGAGAGAAGCAAGTGTACAGTTTTTGGGTTGGGTGTCTCTGACGCCATATGTCCTGGGCCCCTATATTCCCCATAACCTCTCGGCGCTTTGCTGACATCCGTGGTTTTGTGTCTGTTGGACTTGGCCCTTCTGGCAGGTTCACCCCTGAACTTTTTGCTTTTTATTGGTGACTTGGTGTGGTGATTTGTTTGGTTCCTGCGCACTTTCCCTGTGTCCCAGGGTAAAGTGCGTGCGTGCTCTGAGTGCATGTGGTGAGATAGGCCTGCCCTCCCATAGGAATGCATGGGGAATGTATGTGTCCCTAGTAGTTCCTGAGGTGTGGGGTGTGCAGGCCCGAGTTTGGTATGTGCGGACTCGTGGGAGTGAATGCTGCGCGATGATGTGTGCGGCGTGCATGTACCTAGTGTGGAAGTGCCACTTCTAGAAGTGGGCACTTCTGTGTGCAGTGCGTCTGGCGTGTGATTGGCTGGAGCTGGCTGGTGAGCCTGGCTCCAGGAGTCTGGTTGGGTCTGCCCCAGTGGTGAGTGTGAGATTAGCATGCTGATGGCTGGGGAGGAGTGCACCTTGGACCTGAATAGGGCAGGGTTTTCCCCACACACTGCTGGCTCCGCCCCCTGTGGTGCGACTGACGACCCTAGCCCTGCCAGTGAATAGAGTGAGGGGCTGAGCACATCAAGGGTGCTCCCCAACCAGCTGCGACTGGTTTTCCCCCTCACCCTGAACCCAGACAAAGGGATTTGGTGTATAAAAAGGGGCTGTGTCCCCTTACAAAATGTTCTTGTTCTGACTTGAATCTGCCAGGGGCGCGCTGCTGCTGGGGCCCAGGAGGAACCGCCATGGGGGCTACCTTCCTGCTGGAGGGCCCTGTGTGCTGGCCCCTGGGCCCTGCTTTGCCCCCTGGATGCCTTCAGGACCTTTTTGGACCTTTTGCTGGTCCTTTTACACTGCCCAGGCTTGATACAGCCTTCTAGCGCCTGGGAGCGCTGAAATCGGGCTCCTGACGGAGCACTGGAGCTCTGCAGCATGCTGCTGCCTATTGCCTGAGGGAATCCCCACTGGAGGGATTCCCCCGTCATGGCTGCCGAGCGGGTGCCACCCCACGTTATGCCTCCTTTAAGGGGAGCGGGTGCCCACCCCGCGATTCACCGTGTGTGGCGGGTGCCCACCCCGCGGTTTGGTGTGTCCGGCGGGTGCCCACCCCGCCTTATGTCGTGAATTTAGAGGGAGCCTACCCCTCTTACAAAAAAATCACCGCCGCGGCCCAAGCTGCCTTTGAAAGGCATCGCCGAGCCCGCGGCCCGCCTGGTTGTGGGCGGGGCCGCGGGACAGAAGGGGAAGTGCGGCCATTGCCGGCAAACTGAAGTCCCGGAGCCTCGCAGGCTCCACCGAGAAGCACCCGGGAGCTGGGAAGCCTCGCAGCCTCACGAAGCCAGGCGGGAGCCTACCCCGCTCTGGCCAACGCCCCACAAGCCGGCCGTGGAGAGAGCCAGGCAGCGCGACTCGGCTGCCCGGCCTCAGGAGAGCCGACATCAGGAGCAGAGCCGGCGCGTAGGAGACCCCGGTAAGGAGAAGGCTCGGGGTGGTCTCTGTGCGTGTCTGAGCCCCCCCCACGAGGAGGCTCCACCAAAGGGGACAGCATTCTCTGCCTGGGAGCCCACGAGGCTCCAACGCATACGGGGGCAGTTCGTTTGGTACTCAGAGCGGCCCCGGAAGGCAGCGGGCCGCTCCAACGTTACGGGGCATTGTTTTCTCTGAGCCCACGAGGCTCCAACGGGGCCATCATTATTTCGGAGTCCAGAGAGACTCCGTTGGGGGCATTATTACTCCAGAGCCAGAGGCTCCTCCGAGGCTGGGCAGGTGTACTTTCGAGCCCATGGGGCTCCAACGAGACGGGCAAAATTGGTTATAGAGCCTAGAGGGCTCCAACGTCCCCCGCATTGTTTGTGTTAAGAGCGCTAGTGCGCTCCAAAGTGACGGAGGCAAAATTATTGGTTCAGAGCCCAGAGATGGCTCCCACGTCGGGCGCATATTGATTTCAGGAGCCCGTGTGCTCCCTGGGGGACATGTTGATTTTCTGAGCCAGGTGGCTCCAGCGTTTTGGATAGTGTGTTCAGGGGCCAGTGAGAGCCCGTGCCTCCTATTTGCCTTCCCCAGCTGCGCAGCACTTAGTGCCAGCTGCAGCGTTTAGGCCCTGCTTTGTCCCCAGCTGCCCAGCAAGTAGTGGGCAGCTGCTACGTTTAGGTTCTGGCGCAACCTGGACTATAATGCGATTTTGGTGCTAGGAAATGTACGGTGTGGTATGTTTTGCGCACCCTGTGTTCATGCTTTTGGTGCTAGGAAATGTACTGTATATAGCATGTTTTGCGCACCCTGTGTTGTTTACCTCTAAATGTGGTCTTTTCTGCCTAGGAGGTTGTTTTACCTTGTTTAGGTTGATGGTAGGGAGAATGTACTTCCCTGTGTTATGTACGCCCCTAGTGTAGGTATACTTAGGTGGCTAGGTCTAAGGCGTTAGACTTGCGAGAATTACATAATGTGATTTATGCCCCTGTGATGGATGCAGGATAGGTTTTATACCTGATGCTAGTGTGATGACGCTGAGGTCATTATTGCGCCAGTAGATACTGGTTATGTTCTACATGTACACTTGGTAATTTGTGTTATGTTCTAAGAGTGCTAATTCCTGACAGTGGTCCATGTGGCCCTGTCCCCTGTACATATAATCCCTTGTAAATTCTGCCCGTGCCTGTTGGCACATTGTAGAGTGTGTGTTTTTATCTAATGTGTTGTGTATAATACAAAGGCTATTTTTATAGAATACCTTGTGTGGAGTTTCCTTTGTGGTGGGCCTTGGGTGTTGTTGCTGGGTGCGCGCGCAAACGCTTTACACATCGCCTCAGAGATAAGCCTGACTGCTCGTGCCAAGCTACCAAGGGGGTGAGCAGGGGTTATCTTTGGCGTGTAACTTCCTTGCCCTGACTAGAGTGGTGGTTTCTGCCTGACTTTGGCACAAGCCTTAGCCAACCAGAAATCCCATTTCTAACATTGGTGATCAGCGGTGGGATTTGGACTTGCGTTTGCGCTGTACCGCAGCGGCAACTGGCCGCACTACAAAACTCTGCATTTAGATAAATCACATGGTATAGGGATTATTGTTTTAAAGTTTGCTTTTAAATGTCATTTCTTTGGAAATGTGTTCTTGTGCACTGTGAGTTAGGTGACACTAGCTCGGGAGGGTAGATCATCCCCCTTAGTGCATTGTGTTTTCTGGATTCACCAGAGGGTGGGATCCAGTGGTGGCAGCAGATGTGTGTCCAGTGCATGTATTCCCATTCCCAGTTCCCGGGGTAGTGGTACCTGTGTCACGTGGTGGTCAGGTTGAGAAATCAGGGGCGGTAGAAACTGTCTTACCAGTCGTGGGAGGGGTGGGGATGAATGTGTAATGCGCTGGATGAATGTGAATGTCCCATTCCCAGTTCCCGGAGTAATAGTACCTGTGTCACGTGGTGGTCAGGTTGAGAAATCAGGGGCGGTAGAAACTGTCTTACTAGTTTGGGGGGTGTGAGTGTGGATGAATGATGTGAGTTCTCTGAAATAAGGAGCTTGCTGGTTGATTGGGTGTGAGTTCTCTGGGATAGGGAACTTGCATTGGGGAGTGATTCCAAAAGTAGTGGCTGAGGTGTCTTCCAGCCCAGCGTGGTGGAAGAGGTTCAGAGTAGCCCAGCTAGGTCTCGGTGTAGGGGCTCACGGCCTGTCTCTGCGGAGAAGGAGTGGGTGGGACTGCGTGTCTCCAGGTGCCCGAAACCCAGTGTCAGGGCCTGGATGGTTTCTTTAGGGAACATCAGGTCGGGGGCCTAGGCTGTACCAATAGGTCATTTGAGGAGGATCTCCCAGTGTCTAGAGGACGTGGAGCGTCTGTAATCAGAGCTCCAGTAGTCCTGGTGTCTGGCGGTACCGCTCCAGCTGGGAGGGTGCGGAAGTCCAGAGGGAGGGGTGAGAGGGGGAGGGATTCCCCAGTGGGAACCAGTAGGTCAGGGACCAGCCGGGAGGGCTGTGTCGCCACTGAGTGACCGTGGTGTCGCCACTTCTGTCCTGGGGGGTCTGCACGCACTGTCAGATGGACAGGAGGTCGTGAGATCAGCGCCAGGCAGACTGTCACACGACCCATTAGGTATGTGTCACCCTCGTTAAGTCCTGGTTCGCCAGGCATCTGACCAAAGGGTACGTCCCTCGGTTGGGGAGCCAGTAGTCGGTGTTTCCGGATCTGGATGTAAGGGCGGCTGTAGTCCTGAGGGCAGGTGGGGCTCATCTTAAGTGAAGAGACCCTGCTCTACAGTGGAAGGGGGTGCAGAGGGAGGGAGTCCTCGCCTCTGACCCCTTGGATCCCAGGTGGTAGACCAGTTGGTGGAGAGAGGTCCTGAACTGGTGGGAGAGTTGTGTTCTGGTGGGTGCTTCCCTGGGAGGGTGCGGAACCCCAGAAGTAGAGGTAGGGTGGGGCATTCTTGCCCGTGACCTCTGGTCAGCCTGAGGGTGCGGACCCTAGGTTGAAGGATCAGTGGTAGTTGGGAACTACACTGAGAGGGAGAGTGGAGAATGGCTTGTATGCCAGGGGTTACTACCCCCCACTCTGGGTTTGGCAAGGACCAGTGGTATCTGGGTGGCCTAGGGCCTGGTCCTGGCCGTGGACAACTAGGTAGTACCAGTGGGGTAGCCTAGTTGGGCCTGAGTTCTTTTCGGTTGTTTTTTTTTCAGATGGAACCATGTTGATTGAGAATGGCCTAGAACCGGAGAGTGTCCCTGCAGTGCGGGCCTGCGTCCGTGTTCTATCGCCCCAAGCAGGGAAGTCCATCACGGTGGTGATTGGTCTGCCCTGCGTTTTGGCTGGAAGGGGGTTGTGTTGGACTTGGCCCTTCTGGCAGGTTCACCCCTGAACTTTTTGCTTTTTATTGGTGACTTGGTGTGGTGATTTGTTTGGTTCCTGCGCACTTTCCCTGTGTCCCAGGGTAAAGTGCGTGCGTGCTCTGAGTGCATGTGGTGAGATAGGCCTGCCCTCCCATAGGAATGCATGGGGAATGCATGGGGAATGTATGTGTCCCTAGTAGTTCCTGAGGTGTGGGGTGTGCAGGCCCGAGTTTGGTATGTGCGGACTCGTGGGAGTGAATGCTGCGCGATGATGTGTGCGGCGTGCATGTACCTAGTGTGGAAGTGCCACTTCTAGAAGTGGGCACTTCTGTGTGCAGTGCGTCTGGCGTGTGATTGGCTGGAGCTGGCTGGTGAGCCTGGCTCCAGGAGTCTGGTTGGGTCTGCCCCAGTGGTGAGTGTGAGATTAGCATGCTGATGGCTGGGGAGGAGTGCACCTTGGACCTGAATAGGGCAGGGTTTTCCCCACACACTGCTGGCTCCGCCCCCTGTGGTGCGACTGACGACCCTAGCCCTGCCAGTGAATAGAGTGAGGGGCTGAGCACATCAAGGGTGCTCCCCAACCAGCTGCGACTGGTTTTCCCCCTCACCCTGAACCCAGACAAAGGGATTTGGTGTATAAAAAGGGGCTGTGTCCCCTTACAAAATGTTCTTGTTCTGACTTGAATCTGCCAGGGGCGCGCTGCTGCTGGGGCCCAGGAGGAACCGCCATGGGGGCTACCTTCCTGCTGGAGGGCCCTGTGTGCTGGCCCCTGGGCCCTGCTTTGCCCCCTGGATGCCTTCAGGACCTTTTTGGACCTTTTGCTGGTCCTTTTACACTGCCCAGGCTTGATACAGCCTTCTAGCGCCTGGGAGCGCTGAAATCGGGCTCCTGACGGAGCACTGGAGCTCTGCAGCATGCTGCTGCCTATTGCCTGAGGGAATCCCCACTGGAGGGATTCCCCCGTCATGGCTGCCGAGCGGGTGCCACCCCACGTTATGCCTCCTTTAAGGGGAGCGGGTGCCCACCCCGCGATTCACCGTGTGTGGCGGGTGCCCACCCCGCGGTTTGGTGTGTCCGGCGGGTGCCCACCCCGCCTTATGTCGTGAATTTAGAGGGAGCCTACCCCTCTTACAAAGAAATCACCGCCGCGGCCCAAGCTGCCTTTGAAAGGCATCGCCGAGCCCGCGGCCCGCCTGGTTGTGGGCGGGGCCGCGGGACGGAAGGGGAAGTGCGGCCATTGCCGGCAAACTGAAGTCCCGGAGCCTCGCAGGCTCCACCGAGAAGCACCCGGGAGCTGGGAAGCCTCGCAGCCTCACGAAGCCAGGCGGGAGCCTACCCCGCTCTGGCCAACGCCCCACAAGCCGGCCGTGGAGAGAGCCAGGCAGCGCGACTCGGCTGCCCGGCCTCAGGAGAGCCGACATCAGGAGCAGAGCCGGCGCGTAGGAGACCCCGGTAAGGAGAAGGCTCGGGGTGGTCTCTGTGCGTGTCTGAGCCCCCCCCACGAGGAGGCTCCACCAAAGGGGACAGCATTCTCTGCCTGGGAGCCCACGAGGCTCCAACGCATACGGGGCAGTTCGTTTGGTACTCAGAGCGGCCCCGGAAGGCAGCGGGCCGCTCCAACGTTACGGGGCATTGTTTTCTCTGAGCCCACGAGGCTCCAACGGGGCCATCATTATTTCGGAGTCCAGAGAGACTCCGTTGGGGGCATTATTACTCCAGAGCCAGAGGCTCCTCCGAGGCTGGGCAGGTGTACTTTCGAGCCCATGGGGCTCCAACGAGACGGGCAAAATTGGTTATAGAGCCTAGAGGGCTCCAACGTCCCCCGCATTGTTTGTGTTAAGAGCGCTAGTGCGCTCCAAAGTGACGGAGGCAAAATTATTGGTTCAGAGCCCAGAGATGGCTCCCACGTCGGGCGCATATTGATTTCAGGAGCCCGTGTGCTCCCTGGGGGACATGTTGATTTTCTGAGCCAGGTGGCTCCAGCGTTTTGGATAGTGTGTTCAGGGGCCAGTGAGAGCCCGTGCCTCCTATTTGCCTTCCCCAGCTGCGCAGCACTTAGTGCCAGCTGCAGCGTTTAGGCCCTGCTTTGTCCCCAGCTGCCCAGCAAGTAGTGGGCAGCTGCTACGTTTAGGTTCTGGCGCAACCTGGACTATAATGCGATTTTGGTGCTAGGAAATGTACGGTGTGGTATGTTTTGCGCACCCTGTGTTCATGCTTTTGGTGCTAGGAAATGTACTGTATATAGCATGTTTTGCGCACCCTGTGTTGTTTACCTCTAAATGTGGTCTTTTCTGCCTAGGAGGTTGTTTTACCTTGTTTAGGTTGATGGTAGGGAGAATGTACTTCCCTGTGTTATGTACGCCCCTAGTGTAGGTATACTTAGGTGGCTAGGTCTAAGGCGTTAGACTTGCGAGAATTACATAATGTGATTTATGCCCCTGTGATGGATGCAGGATAGGTTTTATACCTGATGCTAGTGTGATGACGCTGAGGTCATTATTGCGCCAGTAGATACTGGTTATGTTCTACATGTACACTTGGTAATTTGTGTTATGTTCTAAGAGTGCTAATTCCTGACAGTGGTCCATGTGGCCCTGTCCCCTGTACATATAATCCCTTGTAAATTCTGCCCGTGCCTGTTGGCACATTGTAGAGTGTGTGTTTTTATCTAATGTGTTGTGTATAATACAAAGGCTATTTTTATAGAATACCTTGTGTGGAGTTTCCTTTGTGGTGGGCCTTGGGTGTTGTTGCTGGGTGCGCGCGCAAACGCTTTACACATCGCCTCAGAGATAAGCCTGACTGCTCGTGCCAAGCTACCAAGGGGGTGAGCAGGGGTTATCTTTGGCGTGTAACTTCCTTGCCCTGACTAGAGTGGTGGTTTCTGCCTGACTTTGGCGCAAGCCTTAGCCAACCAGAAATCCCATTTCTAACAGTGTCCCTGCGAGGGGGGAACCTGTCGAGATCAAGGTCTAGTACACAATTGAAATCTCCCACCCAGATCAAAGGGACCTCTAGCTCCGACACCAGAACTTCCTGGAGGGTTTGAAAAATGTCCGGGTCATCCGTGTTTTGGGCATAGGTATTCAACATAGCAATGTCTCGTCCATCTAACATAGCTCTGAGGAGTATATACCTCCCATGGACGTCAGCTTCCATAAACTGTAGGGCGAATGGGGTCCCCAGGGCCACCCACACAAGAACTCCCCTGGCGTAGGTAGAGACTGAGGAATGGTAAACCTGCCCCTGCTATTTTTTCGCCAGTCTTTGGGCTCCCTCTTCATTGAGGTGGGTTTACTGGAGGCATGCTATCGACACTTGGTGTCTCCAGAGGAAGGAAAGAACCCTGTATCATTTGGTACACGTACCCAGCCCTCTCATGTTCCAGCTCATTCGTTTAGTCCCCATAGGTGTTGTAACGACCTGCCTCTTTGTGCCTCCACTCCTTCATAGCTACATTCAACCTGCCCTCTGTATTCTGTACAAACAATACACAAATAAACAATAAAAGTAACTCCCAAGAACTCCCTCCCCCCGCCCACGAGCAATGTGCTACAACTATACATGTATGAATGCTCTTCCCGTGCTGGTGCCAGGACGTGCACAGCTGCCCCATCAGCCCAACAGAGGCTGAAAAACTTCCCTCAACAAACAAGGTATGATGCCATTTACCAGTTATCAAATTGAAATGTTGGCGTTGTCATAGGTGAGGTCCGGTGCTTCTCTCGTGGCTTTCAGTATGCAGTCCCTATCCCTGTAATTCAGGATTTTGGCTATGAGGGCCCTGGGAGGCACCCCCGGCGGCGGTGGAGAGATCAAGGCCCTTTGAGCCCTTTCCCCCACAAAGACCTCCGAAAGTCCACTAGGGCAGAGCTTGGTGCGCATCCAGCGCTCCAGGAAACACTCAGTATTGCCCTCCTCTGTGCGTTCCGGAATGCCCAGGACCCTGATATTGCTGAGGCGGGCCCTTCCTTCCTCTTCCTCCGCCCAGTCTCCAGCGCCCCAGTGGTGCTAGTCAACTGTGAGACCTGCTGCTTTAGGGACGCCACCTCTTCTTGAAGTTGCACAATGTCTCCCTCCACTGTGGAAACCTTGTCAGCTACCTGCTGCAGGTCCGCGTTGAGCAAGTTTACATCGATGGAGACAGTTTCAATCTGCTTTTCTAGGGCGGTTTGTGACCCCTGAATGGCCTCCAGTAGCTCCGCTCGGAATAGCTCACTAACAGCCTCACCATCCCCTTCTAGGCCTGTTTGTCATGTGATCCATTGTGTGGGGAGGCGCTGAGTAGTATATTGAGTGATTGTGTTAGGGTTAGAAGCGCGGGTTAGTTTATCTTTACCTATTCTTTATGATGGCAGGGCTTCCCGGGAAGCAAGTCCTAGTACACTCTCCAGTGTTCCCAGGAGGTTGCTGTCTCACCGCTTATCCTCCCTCCACGGCCTCCGGTTTTACAGGGTTTGTGGGATGAGGAATCTCACACAGGTGCCCAGACAGCATTGTCCCTGGACCACCCGTACTCCTTTGTGAAGACGCCCCACTCTTTACCTGTGGCTGAGTAGTACCTGCACATGGCAGGAGCAGATTGGAATTCCAGCTCTGGTGCGTCCCAAAGTATAGGTGAAAGCCCTGCGGGTTCATGGAGCACCACTGCTACTCCACCTAAGTTTTTCCTGTCCCCTCCAGGGCAATAACGCCTCCACCAAGGGGACCCCAGTCGATATCAAGGCTCAGTCTCTCAGATGCCTCAAAACGCAGAGCAGACCCCAGAACCCAAGGGCCCGGCCCCAGCCCCGCAAGTCCCTCTGAGCCACTCGCCTCGGTATTCCTGCTGCTCAAGTGTCTGCAGGGCAGCGACCTGTTCACCGTGGTCTCCCTCCTCTCCGGCGGGGATATCTGCAGTCTGCTCCATTGTGCCCCCCGTCCCAGAGGCAGTCTTCGGGTGCTGAGAGCCCAGTACCCACCGCGCCATGCCGCGTCTTCTCAGCGGGGTCCCCTGCTCCAGCGGCACAACCAGCAGCCACAGTTCAAGGTCCCTGTGGAGTCCCCCGGACCTGGCACTTCTGGAGCATCTAGCAGGGTTTAGACAGGCGTTGTAAATTTGCGAGGAATGGACGTCCCTGGGCTGGCCTCCGCCGTCTCAATTCCTCTATCAGCACATGTGGGCTGGTCACGGGCCTGCAGCGTCTCACCAGCACGGACCCAGCTCGACAGCAGGCTCACCGTACCGGGGGCTCCCCCTGCACAGGGGGGCCCCCACCACCGGCAGCAGGATCCTCAATAAATCCGGAGTCAGGAACCGCAGGTATCTCAGATTCGTCTCGACTCCAGGCCCTCTCGATTCTCCCTTTCATCAGGCCCCCTCGGCAGCAGGGGTCAAGCAGTGACCGTGTGCCTCCCGGGAATGGGTGTCTCAGGTCAAGCTCGCTCCGGCTCTCCCTCACCTTCAACACTCGCGGCTTACTCCCCGGCCCGCAGCCTCTCACAGGCTCAAGTCCAATGCAGCAGGAGAGTCACACTGCTCCAGGGGCTCCCTGTGCCAAGGGGGGCCCCTCCGCCGTCAGCAGCATCCCCGGTATTCCCGATTGCAGGGCCGCCGTCCCACTGGGCCAGACCTTTCGCAGCCTGCGTGATCCGCCCCCGTCTCGCAGCGGCCGGGGAGCTCGGCTCGGCTTCAGCATCCGTATGGCAGTATTTTTCCAGACTCTCCCCCTCTCAAGATGCCCCCACTACACGCAGGGCCCCCTACGCGGTTACAGGGCATCTGTGGGCGTCCGGGCAAAGGATTTTTCAGGATATTTGTGACAGGCCGGCCGGGAGCCGAAGGAGCTCACGTCCTGTCGGCCATGTTGCTTGGCCACGCCCCTCATAAGGCCTACCTTAAATTTTCTGCCATTTGCAGAGTTCTTCTATCTATAACAGGCAGACTGTACAAGTAACTGTCTCTGGCTCACCATGGCAATGTAGGCCAAGAGGAGAGGGTGTCAACAAAGACCTGGGACACCTTATGAGTCACAACTTTATGCCAACCATACAGATATACAAAAATTAACATTGAAAAATACAGTGTGCAGTACAATTCGTGGAATAAACCATAAATGTGAGCCTGGTGCAGTCTTGGATTACCTGCCTTAATTGTCCCTCGGATGTACTTCGAATGTACAAAAATCTATTTTACCATAATATGCCAGTGCCATCGTTGGAACATCTGAAGCTTGCAACCCCCCTCCCAAATCTTATTGACCAAGCTACACCCCTGACTTTATGACCTAACGGAGTTACAGTGGCAAGAAAGCCCCATTCCGAAATTATTTTCTCCAGCTGACCTCAAAGTAAACAACATCGAGATACGGGGTAAAAAAGATAAGTGGACAGCGATGCAGACACCCAGAACATACAAACATGAGAAAGGAGGTGAGGAATAAATAGGCAAAAGGGTACCGGGTTAGGGCAGACCGCCACGTTTTGAAATTAGGAAACATGCAAACAATAAATAAAGCATAAAACCGCCTTAATACAAAATTATTTTAACATCGATTTATCTTCATATTATTTTTTTTCTAGCTAATCACGCTTTTATTCGCTATTCAGTTTATTAGATCCCCACCAAGTTTAATATTTGCCTTTCCTGTCTTCGTAAACAGGATCCAAATTCCATATGTGATCGTCACTAGAATGGTGCTAAAGCCTCAGCCGTCAGGGAAAGTGATAGCAGTTGCAAATGCAATTTGAGAAGAATAAAAACAAATCAACAGCACTATAAGATGGTCATAGTTTCTAGTCCTGAACTACATGCAAAAAGTAGCAGTGACAGGAGAACACTGCTTTCCTGGCTTCAAAAGATTTAGGGGCAGATTTACAAGCCCCTTGCGACATCTTTACGACACCGTTGCGTCACTTCTGTGATGCAACGGCGCGTAAACAATGCGTCACTATGCGAAAGATTTACAACATGACGCATCTAGTGAGATGCATCACGTTGTAAAGCCCTGCGTTACATTATACCTTCATCAGGTATAATGTAAGCAGGTTGAGCGTTCAGACGTAGGAAAGCCTCGTATAAGTGACACAGTGTAATCTACAAGATTTCACTGAGTCACTTTTACAACGCCACTGCGTCAAAACCTTACGCCTGCTTGAAGCAGGCATAAGGAGTGACGAAGCATGTTAGGAATAGGCATTCCTAGCCATTGCTGGAGTTGGTTCATGCTTGCGACACGACTCCAGCAATGCGCTGCCTTTACATCAGAAGATGCGTCACGCATCTTTCCATCCTTGCGCCACGGTGCGCCGCATTGTAAATGCGGCGCATCCATGGTGGTGCAAGGCTATTTTTCTGCTCCGCAAAATAATTGGCGCAGCTCTGCTAATATGCAAAGATGCACCAGTTATTGTAAATCTGCCCCTTAAACTCTAATATCGTGAAAAGTAAAGGGCAGTCCTCTATAAACTGCAGAACATAATTGGCCCGAGCAATTCTAAGTACTGCTATGCCATCTCTGCCACAGTCTGCAACCGCCTGCACAGCCTTGTCTCTGTTCCCCGCTCCCTTTGCATACCTAGTTGTTCTGGTGTGTGAATGTTTTCAGGAAGCGCAACTCCACCGCAGCCTCCGCCGCCATGTCCTTTTGTGTGTATCTCAGGTTTTTAGGTCTCGCCTGAGCCAGCGCATGCGCTGCCTCAGGCGAGACATTTTGTATACGGGATTTTCAAAGCGCTACCAGCGCTGGCCTAACGCTTGCGTTCACACGAGCGTGCACGCGCGCAGCCGCCAATCACGGCTCCACGCGCATCACTTGCATGCTTACCACACAGCGCGCCCGTCCTCACGA
Organism: Triturus cristatus; assembly: GCF_964204655.1. NCBI lineage: Eukaryota > Metazoa > Chordata > Amphibia > Caudata > Salamandridae > Triturus > Triturus cristatus. The sequence continues at coordinate 144,875,465 of NC_140584.1, forward strand.
TCGCGATCACTTTCAACTTTGATCGCGATTACTTTCGCTTTCACGGCCGCGCGGCCGTTACTTTTACAGCCGCGCGGCCAATGCTTGTTTACCTGTGTATTTCTGCCCTTACATAGAAACACCTCTGTCTTAAAATGTTGAGTGAAGTTGATAGTTTGACCCTCAAACGCAAACACTCATACATCCATGTCTTCTAAATGGAAATTCAAAAAACCATATCAAACCGTTCTTAAGTGTTGATGGGCTATGTTGACCCGTTGTCTGCCTCGAACTCTAAATTCCATCTCTGTATGTGAATCATGCATACAGGGAGACCTGACTCACCATTAGCACCATATATTTTCTTAGCATTAATGTGCCCCTCCTTAGCACCCTTCTCACTTCCTGGACCACCATGACCTCAAAAACGTTTGTAAGTGCGCCTGCAATTTGACAAAGGAACGTTTATGACCACAAACTTTGCATACTTTGTAAAATGCAGTACAGACCTTAAAAGAAGCACCATGATATGCATTTCCACACATATAACATCACACAAATTCACTCTTCTTTTCCTCCACATCTATATTTCCCAACTCACTCACAACACTACACATTTACCCTGATTTCACCCCGCTCTTGCCTTCATTTCCTGTATTTACTTAAAAGACAGGTTACTCATTAGCCGTCCTCATGGTGACTGCCATCTCTGATGATGGCTCATCCATAGTCTGTACTGGAGTCTATGACTTTTTGTATATACCATCAATGAATCCCTCAGCATATCATCAATAATTGTGGCACATTTTGAAGTAGCAGGTAAATATTACAGTGTAGTTAAAAATGAATCAAATGTTTCTCACTCCTCCTGTGTCCCTACATAAAATATGTATCCTACCACACTTCTGCAAGGCTTAAAATACATTTCCAGCATTGCTCAAGTTTCCCTTAATGTTTCTAATTCTTTTCAAATATCATGCCCCCGTGAACCCATGAAGGGTGAGTGAAATTCGCTTAATTTAGTTTTTCGTAATTAGGCAAAAATTTGGGAAAATTACACAAAATGACACGATTATGCAAAATGCTAATCTATCATTGATGCACTTTATTTTGGCGCAAAAAGGCATTCTTGCATCAATGTGTGGTACAAAGGTGCATTTTGCCCGAGGCAAAAATATAGCGCTGTAGGCAGAATTGTCGTGAACATGAGCCGCTAGGATTCTGCTTGTTCATGTTGTTTCCTCAGTTTAATTTTCCCACTAACGGTCGCATAATATGCAACATGGCATAATGGCATGATTTCAGGAATTACGTGTAAGAGGCATAACGCGAAATTTCCGAAATTATGCAAATGCCACCATCGTATTTTGAATTAAACCAGGGTCTAAATGCATCATTATAACCTTTCCTTGTTCACAGAAATCGTCTCTGTGTATAAACTGCAATGAAGTGAGTTAAACATCTTCTTTCCATTTCTTCCAGAGTGTCAGTGGCTCCCCTCTGGGATGCATGCTTTTTTGGGGGGCCTATCAAATTAATGTTGCATGCCAACAATTACAGGAAACCCCTTAACACAGCAGAGTCCCTGAACTACAAAAATGTCCATTATACCGTACATCTGGAACATAAGGTTTCAAAAATGGCACTGCTGCCAAAAGAGGGGAAAAGTGCAGTATGAAGTAAGATCTATACACGTAGTTCATTTACGTGTACATTAGATTAGCGGGTTAGATTATGCACAAATAGAGCAGTATGAATCATTGTTTGTGTGTTGTTAATTTTGTCATCAATTACAGTACTAGACGTTGTGCTGTCTTCATCTATGCATAACACAGATGGTGGAACCAGTTGCGAAACTTGAGGGGATCCCCAGCAATTTACATGGAGGTCCCCCCTCCCCCAGCCTACCACCAACCACTTTGGTCCCAGACCCAGTGTACTGTGCTAATGGGCCCCCTGGAGCTCGGCCTCCCTGTACCACGGTGGCTGCAGACGCTAATGTTACGCTATTGGTTGGGACTGCCAATGGTGAAGTTCATAATGAACAATCACAGGACCTTTCATGTTCACAATATGCTGGTAAGTAGAATTTTTAATTTAAATGGCGCTCTTTTTAGGGCCTATTTGAGACCAAAATGACCTTCTTGCACATATGTGTGCTCACAAAGTTCACATCACACTCTCCAGGCAGGGTATGGTTAAATATATAAGAGTGCCTAACAGTACAATGCCGGTGAGTAGTAAAGCACCCCAAACTGTACGGCATAGGGTTGATATCGAAAATTGTGAAAGAAAAACTGTAAGATGTGTTTTAAATCCAAAATGCCCCACAACATTAGCAAGCATTTGCAATGCAATAGGTCTCGCATTTACGCGAGTTTGAGCTATTGGCATTGTAAATAACAATGCCTTTTATTTATGTTTTAAAAACGGAAACAAAAATAAAAGGCATTGTCATTTACAATGTCAATGGCTCAAACTCACGTAAATGCGAGACCTATTGCATTGCAAATGCTTGTTAATACTGGGACAAGCAGGGGGAGGAGGCAGCCGCAGCCCAAGGAGAGGGAGCATGCAGCAGTAACAGGGGAGCCAGAGAGAGCAGGGGGAGGAAACCCAAACCTTTCAAAAAAATAAAACACAATGGCCATGAAGCAACCGCCGTGCTCAATATGGAGAAAGAAACAAACAGGATGAACATGGTACAGTTTCAACCTATTAAAAAATTGCGTAGAGTGTTCTTACTTTTTCAGAAGTCCTTCCTGTTTGGAAAAAACACAACTACTGTTTCCTGCGAACAAACAGAAAACAGTAACAGTAAAAGCACCTTCAAAAACATCAACACAACTATCGCGTTTTTGGAAAGATAAAGCGGTGTATGAATGAAACGGGCACAGCCCTGAGAAAGAATAACAAATCACAAACATCTATAAGAAGTGCTTGTTTTAAATTTAAAAAAAAGTTCTAAAGACATGAAATACAGTGGCACAAGTGGAGGAGGACATGTCCTGTGGCTCATGGTTGTTAACAATTGTGATAAAGGTAGGACAAACATGAAACATTAACTATTTAGAAGCAACGTTTTTTAAAGGACACTAAAAAAGTGAATCAAACTTTTTGGGTGGGCTGTAAGGCCACAGTGTAAATACAGCACGCCTTGAACACAGCGCATGTGTGCTGCAAAAGTTAGACCTAAAAACAGCACTGCTGGGTAGTGCCTCTGCTGCAGTGGCAGGAGGCAGGTGCAGTGCAGGATTGCACAAAGACATAATAGCGTGGCTGAGGAACAGAAGCCACTTGCAGGCTTAGCTTGATGTGGGCTCGAGGGTCCAAGAGGGCCTTGAGCTGAGCCAGAACCAGTAATATAGCTCAAGCCTTCAGTGGCTCGCTCATCTCTAGTTTTTATGTGGCAAGCAGCATAGTGAGGGTGCCTTTGGTCCATTGTTGCCAAATTGTACATAACACATGGCTGTAATTGTGCTGCAGTGGCCCCCAGTGCAACTCCACCTGCTGCCCTAATAATTGCTAAGCCCCTATGTACTGCATCTGACTAGGTGAATACCACACTTAAGATCATGTTGCAAGAAACATTGGTTACTGAGCTAGGGTCCAGGATCACAGCTACATCTCAATGATGATGCCAAAATTGGACCAGGGCTACTTGTGTTCTCTTCTGGGGTGTGCATTTCCTGGCAGTTCGGGATGGACTGTTTTCATGAGGAGCAGGGTCGGTAATGATTTGCATAAGATAAGCCTCTGGCTAGACTGTCACAGTGGTAGAAAATGATGCAATGGAATGCTATGCCTAGTGATTGCCAGTGGTTAAACTATTTGCAAGCATTCCTCCCATAACCTTTTATGCATTTGATGAAACACCCTAGGTGGCCAATTGGTATTCTCAGAAGTGCATACCATGCTTGCTGTACCTCAGGGTGCTCTAGAACTAGAGTAGAATAAAACCAGTCTTTGGTTGCTTGTGTTTCCTTCTGGAGGTGGCCTCGTCTGGCAGTAAGGGATGGACTATTCCCATGAGTAGCAGGGTCAGTACGGATTTGCATAAGGCAGGCCTCTGCTTAGAGTGGCGGAGTGGGAAAACAATGATGGGTTGGACCGCTACTCCTAAAGAATGACAGTGATTACACTGTTTGCAAACATTCCTCTGATCACTTTTTATATGCTTTACATAGCTAGAATTACCAGATCACTCAATGGCACCAATATACCATGTTTGCTGCCCTGAGCCTTCACTTACCAAATCAGTGCATTGTAGGAGCTGTAGTCTTTGTGGTGCATTCAGGTAAAAAATAAGTTAAAGGCGTTTCATCCTTACAAGACAGTCAAAGTGAAATTGGTATGAATCGAGAGATTGGGTTGTACACTGGTTGGCTAAACGGGTGGGCTGGACACAGCTTCTTTATGATGACATAATTATGGTTAAAGGTTGGCCTGGTTGGGCAAAGTGCACAAGACAGACTCAGATGATTGATCAGTAGTGCATTTTAGAAATGCTGTTGTCATGGGGAATATGTTCCACAGATTGAACTGCCCCGCCTCTTGTTACAGTAAGATCAAAGCTGTCCCCCTAGATTACTTTTATAGACCAGTGGGTTGTGGGAAATCTGATCAAGGTATCTCTATTTTGAGGCATCCATGTGATGTGGATCAGGTTTACAATATTGCATCTTTTAATAGCTTTGCCCTCCCTAAATCACTGGAGGAGACTGATTCAAACAAACAATATGGGTCCTTTATTAACCCACCAGAACTGAAGTTTGTGGCCCAAGTCTCTTGTACATCTTCTTCTCCCTCTATATTGACAGGGAATCATGAGGGTGGCCAAAGCAGTGTGGCAGGGGACCCAGACTTCTGTGCTAAAATTAATTTGATATCAAGGAACGAGGAAGGTATATGTTCTAAATTAGACAAATATGAATGGGTTATGTCTGTTAAGAGGTTTAATCTTCTTTGCTTTTAAGAGATGTGGACTGTTAATACTTTTCATTTTAATGGCTATTTAACATTTCATACCCCTGCTATTCCCTCTAAAAGAGGACGGGCTAAGGGTGGGTTGTCAGTTTTGGTCTCACTCCTGTTGCCAAGGAAAGTCTTAAGGTTTTGACTTGATTCACCACATTATCAATTGTTGGGTTAACTGATGGCTGGGGTTTTTAACATTTTGGTGATCAACTTTCATAACAATTTGTTTGATTATCATACTATAGACATTAATAATAATTTGGACAAGTATTTGGGAGATTATATTTAGACTACAGGTAAGTACTTGCGCGGTATTTCGTCTGAGAGCGTTAATGCTCATTTTTTGTCTCCTGTCTAATGCATTCACTGTGATTGGTTAATACATTTGGGGGGATCGTTCTCATTTTTCATATGGATAATCTATTTTAAATACAAACTTGTATTTTCTTCTGTGGTTTGTTTTTTCTCCTTCTCAATTGTATCCACCTTTATTTGGTAGAGGTGTAATTAGTACAGCTGACATTATATTATTCACTGACAATTTCCTGCCTTTTGGCTTTTTCTATAATACTAAACTGTGCGAGTGATCATAATTCCCTCTCGGTAGGGATTTGCTCGGGACAGGGGCCAAAAATATAATTGAGAGAACAGCTGACCTTGAAGTTGTTTGGAATAATGGAGAGATGATTCAATGGAATAAATAAGCCAACATCGATTTTATTATTCCAGATCAGAAAAGGTTTTATGATAGTTTAGGTGATGGACAGATGATAGAGCAATGAAGTGTGCTTTGGCCATGGTTTATAGAGCAGCAAAGTCACTTTCAACAAGTCGTTTTTATCACGAAGGATAAGCAGCATAGCTGGTTTGATCAGGCCTGTTTTCTTGAACATAAAAACCTTCGGGTCGCTATAGATAAAACACCAAAAGATTGTGCAGTTGTTATTAGGGAGCAGGCATGAGCATCTTTATTGGCAGCTAATGGCAACAAAGATACCATCACCTTCTGGAAAGTTATGAATTCCCCGTATCTTAGGGACGCCTCAGCTCCATCCATGGAGGCACTGATTCCTACATCAAAATGGGTGAACTACTTTAGTAACTTTTCTGCACCAACACAATCTGAGAGTTCAACAACGACTAATAAGGTTTCCTTTTTCGCGTCGCAGAGATGCCCTATGTCCTTTAAAGTCTCTGAGGTACTATTAGCATACAATAGCCAATCAGGTAAAGTCCCAGACCCAATGGTATCTCAATGGAGAATTATAAGGATACTGAATTCTGGGCCCCTATGCTCACTTAACTTTGGAGGGCTGTTGCAAGGAGTGATTTGCTCTGTGCCTGGTCCAAGTCTATTTTTTTGTCCTGGGACAGAGCAGATCCCAAAGGTTATCATTCTATCTCAATTTAACATTCTCTAGTGAAGATATCTGGGAGGAAATTATGGTCAAGACTTCAAAGCTGGGCAGAGGTAACTCCATCACATCAGATGTGTAGTTCGGATCACAGTAGCATGTTGAATTGGGCTATTTACTCAAACTTATGGTCCAGTATGACATCACTGGTGGTGGAGGATCTAATAGTTTTTAAGACAGTTACGCACGGATGTTTCAGCAAAGGTCTGTTTTAACTCGAATGACAAAAGTTCAGATTCCTCTGAGTATGGAAGTGGAGGTAGGTGTAAGGCTCGCTCTCTCCTTGTCTCATAGGCTGCATCTTTGGCAATAATGACACATATCCACACAGTATTATAGGTCGTCGCTGAGTGAACCACAAGCGTTCACTCCGCTTTTATTTATACCCTTGGGCCGCAACCTGCCCTCCGCTTGTATGGGTGCAACATTGCACCATAGAGGCCTGGTGGCACTCTATATCCCTCCCAACTTTTGATAACATGAAACAATCACATGTAAGTCGTTAATATTGAACATCACACATGTAGTCTTTGAGTGTCTGGCTTGATGCTGGATTGGGCTATAGTCCATACCTTTGTCTGCGACCGCTCTCTCCCTTGCTCCTGGTGGGCTTGCCATCCAGGTCTGCCTGGCTGGCTAGTGGGTGCCTGCCTGGGCTTGATGCAGGCACCACTGTTGGTTCAGGACTGGACGGCGACGTGTCCATTAGGGGTCTAGACACATCTGTTTCTGATGTATAAATGTCTTCTGCTGCGCTGTAGTTGTCTTGTTGCCCATTAGTCTGGTGCTTGTGTTGCTTGAACCATGACACGCTGTGTGACTTCGTGGTTTGACGACGCCGCGCAGTTACCATTGCCCCTTTGCTATTGGTTATTTTCCACACTTCTTTCTCGAATGGGGTAAACAATTTCCATCCGGGATGACAGTCTTTTAGTGCTACCAAGTCGCCAAAAGCAATGTTGGGGACCACCGCTCTTTTTTCCTTGTTGGCCCTGTCGTTAGAGGGTTGTCATTTCTCTTGGGTGGCTTCAATGTCTTTTTCTTCTGGACTCCAGCCGGGCCATGCTGGGATGACGCCTCAAGTATGCATTCTTAGAGGCAGATCGCTTGGGGCACACTTTCTGGTGCCGTGAGGTGTCTGTTCAGGGTTTACATTAGGCACTCGGCCTCTGTGTTTAATGTGCAGGCTTTGGAGGTATGCTAGGAACTCCTGTCCCTGAAAGGAGGGCGCATGGTCTGTTCTTCCGGAGAGTCCCAGGAGCGCAAATACTTTCTCAAGCACTGGCTTGATGTTCCCAAATGCAATGAACCTGATGAGCTTTTCCACCGGAAACTTGGTGTGGCTGACTATGATCACGGCGGTGAGCCTGCCATCGGGGAAACTGCCAAAGTCCATGCTAACACACGACCATGGTGCAGTGCAGGCTTCCTCTGTTATTACTGGTGCATTCGGTGGGTCCCCACTTGTGATGGTGCATGAGTGGCATTTACGGACCTGTTCATTGACCCACTTGTCTGTCCCTGGGAGCCACACTTTGTCTCTGAGGGGTGCCTTTGTTTTTGCAATCCCCTGGCATCCCTAGTGCGCCAGTTCGACCACTCTGGTCCATGAGCTTTGAGGCACCACTGTTTGGCATCCTGGTAGCAGGATTCCCGTTCTGCTTGTGCACGCTCCACAATTGGTTTCTTGCTGCTTGTTTGTCTGTTGTGAGTGCTCTTGCACCATCTAAGAAATTCTTCCACCGTCGTCTGTGCAACGCTTCATTGGCTTTTGCAATACTGATGTCTCTTTCAGTAGCTTCACGGATTTCATCCAGTGATAGGGCTGGCATGACTTGTGCATTATCATCTGTATGAACTCTTTGGGCCTTTCATCCATTTCTGGGTGGCTGCTTTTGACTGGTGCTGCTGTTGGGAGTCAGGACAGACAGGCCGCTTGGTTGTTTATGCCTGGCCAGTATGTCATCTCAAAGGTGTAAGGTTGGAGCTGCACATCCCATTGTTTGGTATGAGGTGGCCCATTCCTTGCAGTACCGGTGAAGAGAGCAACTAGAGGCTTTTGGTCAGTCATGGCATAAAACTTCTGCCTACAGAGATGTAGGTAGAAGTGCCGACATGTTCATTGGATTGTCAGTGCTTCTCTCTCAACTTGGGCAAAGCGCATCTCAGTGTCGGTGAGTGCACTGCTCACGTATGCGATGGGGAGCCAGGGTCCTTCTTCCTCTTCTTGCAGCAGAACTGCGTCCAGACCCACGGGCTCGCATCCACATCAGTTCTGTCAAGCGACGGGGGTCTAAATAGGCCATTGTTTCATCTGCTTGGAGTGTTTCTTTTGCCTTCTTGAAGGCCTGTTCCGCCAGCTGTCCCAGTCCCAGAGGCGATTGGGTTTGGTCAGGGCATGGAGCAGTTATGATAGGGTGGCCAGATTGGGGATGACCTCCCACAACAGTTTGTCATGCCTAGGAAGCTTTTGACTTCAGACACATTCTGTGGGAAGGCTGCCGTCCTGATGGTATCCACCTTCTTTGGGTTGACTTGTAGTCCTTCGCTGGAGAAGCGATAGCCAAATAACTCGACTGAGTTAGTATAAAAGGAACAATTTTTCCTGTGAAGGGTGGGTCTGCTATCAGGTAGTCTCTCCAGCGCGGCTCTTAGTCTTGTGTAGTGGTCTTCCAATGTGTCTGAGTAGATTAGATTATCATCGCTCACATTGATTACGCCCATTAGTACTGATTGTGTTTCACTGATGATGTTTTGAAAGACTTAGGGTGCAGACAATATCCCAAAGTTGAGGCGTTGGTATCTGTGGAGTCCAGTGTGAGTTGAGAAGGTGTGATGTGCCAAGTCACTTCATTAAGCTTCAGCTGGTGGTAGCCGACATTCAGGTCTATTTCGGAGAACCAGAGAGATCAGTTGAGATCTGAAGTATCTCATCAATGGTGAGGGTGATGTGTCGCTTACAGTGAATTGCTTTGTTTGGTAGCCTCATGTCCATACACAACTGAATGGCACATGGTTGTATGGGCTTGTGGGCGATGACCTGGGGTGACACCCAAGCTGTGGGGCCTGTCACTCTCTTGATGACCCCTAGCTGTTCGAGCTTCTACTCACTTTACCCTTTTTCTAACAGCGAGCGTAGATGAAAGGGCACGCTTCTGTGCCTGAGAGCCGTGGGTCAGAGAGTTTCATCAATGTGCAGCTTGACTTTCAGGCCTTGAGGCACCCCAGTCTTTGAAACAATTCAGGGGGTCCTCGGGGATGCTCGCTGCATGAGAGTCATACACTTGGAAGGCGAAGAACACTAGCCCGCGGACCTCAGCTGTTCTACCTTTGGTCCGGTGGAATTTGGCTTGCATGACCTGACCCTGACTGACCACTGTGACACTGATCACTCAGGGGTAGGGTTTTGATCCATCAGTACACATAGATTCTGGCCTTGGTGGGTGTAATTTGTGAGCGCGGTGAAAGCTTGTTGAATTGGGTAGTGTACATCACATTCACAGATGTTATGAGGGTGGTGATTTCTGCTTTTCCGAAGAGTATCTTGCACATTGGAGGTGAACTTTTCCAGTGATTCGCCCTGCCTGTGTAGGAATCTGTGAAGATTTTGACATGGTCATCATCTTTGGGTCGGCCACCAGGCCATGAGTACTGCGAGAGATGCTCGTTTGGGAAACAACTCTTACATCGTGGTCATTAGACTGCGATGCCTTTACAACGCGGTCCTTACAACTACACGTTATTACAACGCAATGCTATTACTACTCAAGTCATTACATCGACTTGCAGTAGATGGCGCTCTAACATAAGAAAATGTATAATTTACTATTCCAACACCTTCCCTACTGTTGCGTAGGCTGAGTTGGAATAGTAAATTATACATTCCTAATGTTACAGCGCCATCTACTGCAAGTCGATGTAATGACTTGCGTAGTAATGTAATCTCGTTGTAACAACGCGGTCATAGTAACGACTGCGTTGTTACAGCACGCAATGTATTTGCATGCATTGTAGCATGCTATAATCTGCTCGCTTTCATCCTGGTGCAGGGAGAAGTGGTGGAGAGTGGGACGTCCTCTCCCTCAGTTGCCTGAGCTGTTGGTCGGAGTGCCATTATGGTATACTTTGGCGAAGTGATTCATGCTGCTGCATTTTGACCATGATTGTCCTTGGGCTGGACATGTTATTGGTGTCCAGAGTGTCATGCCGCAGTTCCCGCTCCCTGTTTTGCACTGCCTCCATGAATTGCGTCCACTTGCTCTTCTTTCTTTGCTTGCCTGGTTGCAGACAGGCTCGCACTTCGTGTCAGCACACCCTTCATGTCTTCAGCCCTGACATCAGCCAGTTCATGTGACCTGATGAGCATTAGGATTTTATCGAGGGAGATGCCTAGCTGGGGAACAGTCAACTTGTGCAAGTTGGATGAGCAAGAGCCTTGGATTATCTGTGCTCTGATTTGATTGGTTTCATGTATGCCAGTGAAGGTGCTTGGAAGATTTTACAGGCGCTATCTACGGACTCTCTTTCTGTCTGGCGGGCTCGCAGTAGCTTGAACATCTCATAATCTGGGTTAAGGCAGGCATCGAAGTGCCTATTTAGGGCTGACACTGCTGAGTAGAAATTGTCATTCTCCCTAGTGTTGGGAAGGTGATCAAATAGTTTGCACAGTTGTGCACCACCCATATAGAGTGTCATGGACTTTTTCACTGCACTGTCAGACTCGTGGGGGGTGCAAAAATTACGTTGGAGGCATCCGATCCACTGGCGCCATCTCAGCGTGGCAGTGGCTGGGATGACCAACTGGCTGAATGGTGGCAGTTAAGATACAGATGATTGTGCACCTCACTGGGGGAGGGTTGTGGTGCATCTTGCGGTTCGGCTGACATGTCCCCTTCTTGTGCACTGCAACATGCGACAGTGCTAGGGTATGCACAGTTATGATGGCACGTAGGTCTTGTGAGTATTCTGTGTCAGGTACAGTTATTTGTAATTTCCACTTCTTCTCACAGGATGCTGCCTGCCCCTGAGGAGTGCACACGCCCTCGTACACCACATAGGAGATTTTTTTCAGTGCACATGGCGACAGGATCTTACAATGCACAGATCGGCCCTGGCAAAGGCAGAGGGGTGTGGGACCGGTCACATAGTGCCCTGGCATGGCTGCAGGGAACATCTCAGGAGTCTGCTTGGGTGATAATCAAGCACAAGAAACCATTTGCAGGGGCCAAAGCTGAGTAGGCACGCTGAGATAAGGCAGGCCAGTACTTCATCTCTGGTCCAGGCCAGTGTGGGAGCCCACGTGTTGTCCTAAGGCTGCGGTACTGTAGGTGGCTGCTACGTGGCACTGCAATCTCGTGGCAGCGTGAGGCGTGGAGAGAGAGATTTTGTGCTCCGCTTGCTGCAGAGGGGCCTTGTAGCGGGAGATGTCGGCGCAGGAGTGGAGGTTAGGGGCAGGCCACCAACCCTGCAGGAGCGGGCAGAGCTTCTGGCAGCACTAGTTTCAAGGAAAGCGAACGGTCCAGGGATCCTGGTTCTGGATATGGATTCCTAAAGTACTGGATGAACTTTGCTCGAAGCTCTGGACCTTTCCAACCACGTATTTCGCTCTATGTAGCAAGTCGAGCTAGGGCTTTCTCGAGGCTGTGAAGAAAGAGAGATGCAATGAGTATTGAGTGCAACAAGATCTGGGAACCCCAGAGAAGGACACCAATTTGGTGTGCAGGTGGAGAAAAAGAAGAATCTGTGAACAATAAAATGTATTTTATTAATACCAAGTTGCTTCATAAGTTCATAAGTGAAAAAGGAAGTGAAGAAAGGTAGGCCAAGGCCATATGGCATCACTTAGATAGGCTGTGAGATAGACGAAGTAACACAAGAAATAAAAAGGAGGAAAGGCCAAGAGCAGAGGAGCGAACTGCGATGCAAGAGTGTGTCTCCAACATTATTCGTTCTGAAACTCAGCAGAGCATTAGAATACCGAGATGAAGAGTAGTGATATTGGTGAAAAAGGGAGGACCTCATTCAATGATTTAACGAGTGGTGTGAAAACCTGAAAGCTTCCCGTGCAGTCTTAAGTGAAGTCATGCAGAAGCAAGGCATGCCATGTGAGAAGGTTGCATAAGTAGGATGGTAAAATATGGTACCTAATCATTATGTTTCGAAAGTCCTATAGTCTTACGAGGGTGTTATGTTCAAGGGGAACACCCCCCTGCTCACGGAGAGGGTGGTCTAGGCTGTGACCCGGAAGAGGTCAAGTAAATAAATGGGGGCTGGACCGGATGATCCGGGTCAGTGCACCGAAGTACAACTACGGTGTAGGTGTGTGTTTTTTCCTTCCCCGAGTCCGGAGAGTTTGCTGCCCGCCTACCGCACTTAGTGTACTCGCTGGGTCCCCCCCCAGCACATAACAACTGGCGACGAGGGGGTGTTGATGACCTCCCGATCCACGCGGGCTGAATCCTCGCTGCCTGCTTCCCCGGGGCCCGGGTGTGTTCCCGAGCGCCGGAGCGCTGCCTGACCCGCTCTGGTGGCTGCTGCCTCCCGGAGCGCTGATCTTCGCACGTGCGTGCGCCTCCGCGGCCTGTGCCTGCCGCCTCCCTGTTTCTGCTCCTCATCCTAGGCCCGCATCGGGGCCGATGTCGTCGCGGTGACGACGCACGCGCACGTGCCTGGCGCCGCGCATACAGCGCGTGTGGGAGCGCTATCTTTGACCGGCCTGCTGCCTGGCTGCCTCCTCGCAGGAGATCGAGTCCCAGTGGTGCTGCTTGGACGAAAGAAGGACGCCACCTGCAGCCTGTTTTTCCTGGTCAGTTCCTGTGTGTGTGCCCTGTGCAGTGACCTGCTGGCTGTGGTGGAGGCATTGGTGTACCTTACGGGCTGCTGGGAGTCGGCGGGGTGTTCCTGACTGCTGCGTCTCGCCCAGGGGGCCTATCCTGCGGCCTCTGATTGCCACGTGGGGCGTGCCCTCCTACGCTGACCGCCCGGACCCTGAGGCCTGGTTGTTGAGTGCCTGTAGGCCGCAATTTCACCACTGCCGGTGCCGGAGGTGAGGGGTTTGGTTTCTTCTTGACTGCGTCCACCCCTGTAGCTCGTGCTCTGTCACGCCCAGGTCCGCCTGCGCCTGCTGTATCGGACCTCCCGCCTAGCCGGCGTGAGGATGACGACGGTGCCCCCGATTGAAGCGTTCATAGTGGACGGCCCGCCATCCGCCCAGGTGGCTAAGTGGAAAGAGTGGCTGGAGCGCCTGGAGAACTATTATGCCGCGGTCGGCCTCAAGCCCGAACGACATGGGCCCATGCTACTGCATCTGGGTGGTTCTGCCATTCACCGGCTGGCCAAATCCGTGGTGGAAACCGGCCCTCCCCACACCTATGCCACGCTCAAGGCAGCTCTGACCGCGCATTTTGAACCCCTAGCAAATCCAGATTACGAACGTTTTCTCCTACGTCAAGCTAGGCAACAACCGGAGGAATCCGTTGACACCTTCTATGCTCGGTTGAAGGAGCTGGCAAGTACCTGTACCCTCCCGGACACAGATGACGAGCTGCGGGCGCAGTTTATCCAGGGCTGTTCGTCCGTCAAGCTGAGAGAAAGGGTCCTCGAAACGCCTGGAATCTCCATGGCCGACATTCTCACCATGGGCCGGTCTAAGGAGTTGTCCAAAGTGCGCGCCGCACATATGGAGACCGCACTTCAACGTCAAGTGAAGACGGAGCCAGTGAACGCGGTGGTGGCGACGACCTCGAAGAAAGCAACTTCAAAGACATCGGAGCAAAGCAAACCACCACCCTCGTCTCGTTCCTGCTACATGTGTGGAGGACCGTACCCACACCAAGGTCCATGCCCTGCACAGGGGAAAAGGTGTTCGGCGTGTCGTCGTCCGAACCATCTAGCCAAAGTGTGCCGCTCGGCGGGACGTCAACGGCAACAAAGTCGGCGGATCAATGCGGTGGAGGCCCCTCAACAGGAGGCTGAGGAAGATGATATGGACGACGATGAGGACGAAGGCACGGTCCATGTAATTCACGCCCTGCAACCTGATGGATGCCCGAGAAGGAGGGCCCCAAAGTGTAACGTCAAGATTGCAGGACATCTGACGCCGGTGCTGATTGACACAGGTGCGTCCATAAACATAATGGCCCAGTCCATGCTGAGATCCTTCCCGATACAGCCTGTCCTAAAGCCCACGTCCATACAGGTGTTTGCCTATGGCTCCGGCACACCACTCACGGTGCTAGGCGTCTTCACCACCGACATCGCCCATGAGGCTCACTCCGTTCGCACAAAAGTGTACGTCACCAAGGAAGGTGCGGGAATGCTGCTGGGCTGTCGTACGGCGGAACATTTGCAACTGGTGGTGTTTGCCTTCGCTGTGCACCTGGAGGATGTTGAGTCACTGGTGGACGAGTTTCGAAACCTGTTTGACGGAATCGGATGTTTAAAGAACCACCTGGTACGGCTGCACATAGACCAATCAGTACAACCGATCGCTCTCAAGCATCGGAGAGTAGCGTTTCATCTGCGGCCGAAGGTCGAGGAAGAACTAAGAAAGTTGGAGGCCGCTGACATCATTGAGAGAGTGGAAGGACCGACACCATGGGTCTCCCCCATTGTGATAGCCCGAAAACCGAAGCAACCAGGTGAAGTCAGAATATGCGTGGACATGCGTTTGCCGAATCATGCCATCAAGCGGGAACGCCATCTGACACCCACGGTCGACGACATCGTTGCGGAGGTCAGCGGATCACACTGGTTCTCGAAGATGGACCTCCGGGCAGGTTACCATCAACTCCTGCTGGATCCCGAGTCAAGGGCCATAACCACTTTCTCCACCCATGTGGGACTGCGCCGCTACAAGCGCCTCAGCTTCGGGGTGTCCAGCGCGGCGGAAGTGTTTCAGGACACCATCAGAAGCGTATTGGCTGGCCTCAGTGGGGTCATAAACGTCAGCGATGACATCCTGGTACATGCACCGACTCTGGAGGAACACATGAACCGTCTACGATGCGTATTCCGGAGACTCCAGGACAGTGGCCTTACGTTACATCGTGAAAAGTGCGAATTCCTAAAAAAAGAAGTAGCGTTCTTTGGATATCACTTCTCACAACAAGGAGTGTCGCCCGACCCCGCGAAAGTCCGTGACATCCAGACGGCACCTGCCCCGACCACAGTTACCGGAGTGAGAAGCTTCCTGGGCATGGTCACCTACTGTGGTCGGTTCATCCGGAACCTCACGAACCTAACGGCACCCCTACGGGACCTCACGAAGACCGCCGCCACATGGGAATGGGGTCCCGCTCAAGAGAATGCTTTTCAGGCCACCAAACACGCTTTGTCCGCCGAAACAACCTTGGCGTATTTTGACCCCGCCCGGGAGTCTGAACTATCGGTGGATGCCAGCCCCATTGGTTTGGGTGCCGTATTGTCCCAGAAGCAACTGGACGGTGAGTGGGCCCCGGTAGCCTACGCGAGCCGGGCTCTGACGGAAACAGAGCAAAGGTACTCACACATCGAAAAAGAGGCGATTGCGATACATTGGGGGTGTCGCCACTTCCACCTCTATCTATATGGACAGCCGTTCACGGTTCACACTGACCACAAACCGCTGATTCCTCTCTTCATGGGCGTGTCGTCGAAACCACCTCCAAGAATTGAAAAGTGGATCCTGCAGCTGCAAGAGTATCAATTCAACGTAATCTACCGCCCCGGAACACAAAACCCGGCAGACTTCCTATCCAGACATGCCCGGCCGGTTACCCGAGAAGAGGAGTCTGAAGCTCAGGAGACGGAGGAGTACGTCAGGCTGGTGGTGGAACGCTCTCGGCCTCTGCCCATCAGGCTAGAGAAGACATCCTGGAGGCGACCAAACGAGATGACTGCTGGGAGATGGTGATATCAGCGATTGGATCAGGAAGGTGGCATTCCCTGCTGGAGAACCTGACACACCGTACAGTTGATGCACAAGTGGCGTTGAAAGCTCTTCACAACGTCCGGTCCGAATTGGCTGTGTCCCCCGAGGGATGTCTGATGAGATGTACGCGCCTGGTTATCCCCAGGTCACTACAGCAGCGAGTGGTGGATTTAGCTCACATCGCGCACCAAGGGGTGGTTAAGACAAAATCACGCCTGAGGAGCAAGGTGTGGTTCCCGGATTTGGACAGTGTGGTGGAGAGGACTGTCCGGTCCTGTGCGCTCTGCCAAGCGGTGGGCCCCGCTGATCCGCCGGCCCCAATCCTGACGGAAGACATACCTCCTCACCCGTGGCACCGGGTGAGTGCTGATTTTGGGAGCCTACCGGATGGCCGACACATGCTTGTCGTCATTGATGACTTTTCAAAATACCCCGAGGTTGAGATACTGGACTCCATTACTGCGAGCAACGCCATACCTCGGTTCGAGAAAATCATGGCCAGCCATGGGCTAATCAAGGAGCTACGCACGGACAATGGTCCGCCATTCGCCAGCCACGAATTCTCTGAATACCTCCGGTCAAGAGGTGTCCGACATGTGAAAATCACACCCCGGTGGCCACAGGCTAATGGTGAAGCGGAGCGTTTCATGCGCACCCTAAACAAAGTACTCCGGATAGCAATATCTCGAGAACAGAACATGGAGTGTGCCCTGTACAATTTCGTGAAAGAATACAGACTAACACCTCACTCGACCACCATGGCCAGCCCTGGGTCTTTGTGTAATCAACGGGTGCTGAATGATGTGTTTCCTCAGGTGACACCATCCTCGCCTGCATATCGTCAAGTATCCAAACGCCTCCGACAGAGGCGGGCTAAGAATGACCGAATGTCCCAGAGGCGCCATGCCAGAAGCAGAGCGTTGGTGGCCGGTGATTTGGTGTTGGTGAAGAATCGACATCCCCGAGGGAAGTTTTCCCTTCCTTTTGAACCCGAGCCCTGGGTGATCCAGACAGTAAAGGGCACGATGATCACTGCCCAGAGGGGTCGCGAGACAGTTACCAGGAACGTCTCCCAGTTCAAAAAGTACCAGTGCCCGGCACAACCAAGTGAGGTGGTGCCAGAGTCTGAGGATGGCGAACCAATGGGTGACGTTGTCAACGAGGAGAATGTCTCACCTGGGTTAGCCCCCCCAATGCCCGAGGCAGCTGTGGAACATTCGCCAGGGGCAGTTGGAGCTGAAGGCAGTAGAGATGGGAGCGAAGGTCGAGGTGGACACAGATATCATCTACGAGCCAATCCGGCGGTGTCGTCTCGACTGAAAGGTTTTGTGATGGACTGAGGAAAAGAAATGCAGTGTTTTCTTCTTCTCATTTTTCTTCTCTTTCTCTCTCTCTCTCTCTCTCTCGCTCTCTCTCTCTCTCTCTCTCTCTCTCTCTCTCTCTCTCTCTCTCTCTCTCTCTCTCTCTCTCTCTCTCTCTCTCTCTCTCGCTCTCTCTATCTCTCGTCTTCCATACTGGAAGGTTTTTCTCCACCCGGTGTTGGTGTTTGTTTTTGTTTGACATAATAAAGGAGGAATGTTATGTTCAAGGGGAACACCCCCCTGCTCACGGAGAGGGTGGTCTAGGCTGTGACCCGGAAGAGGTCAAGTAAATAAATGGGGGCTGGACCGGATGATCCGGGTCAGTGCACCGAAGTACAACTACGGTGTAGGTGTGTGTTTTTTCCTTCCCCGAGTCCGGAGAGTTTGCTGCCCGCCTACCGCACTTAGTGTACTCGCTGGGTCCCCCCCCAGCACATAACAGAGGGTAGAATACATTTCGGTTTGTTTCAAGGCAACATGTGACAACATCCAGAATCTGGAGAGAACAGACATTGATTTTAAAGTAAGTTCAGAGGCATAGACGATAAGGTGCCATATATATATATAAAGGCTCTAAGTCAATGAACAGTCATCTATTCTATATCAAAGTCCATGTGCATGTACTTTTATGATTAAGAAACAACATGCAACAACATTTTTTTAAACAAGTTCGGAAAACCGAGCAGTGCAATGTCACTACTGTACGGGTGAAGCAAAGTCAATATGTCGTGATACATTCAACAGAGAGTCCATAAATGAGGACATTTCTCATAAAAAAATCATTATTTGAACAGATTTAGCTATACTGCAAAAGAAGTGCTCCGTAGGGGAAAAACGAAGGGAAAGGCAAGACTTGAGGCTGGTGGCAGAGTGATGTATAAATGATACTACACGTAGCGCAAGCTTCATACTGATGGGGAATGAAGATTGTGTGGTCTTCTGGCGGCACTGACGGGCACTCCACTCCCAACGGGGCGTGCTGAACTGGACTGGGGTGCGTCAGCATTCCAGCCGGTGCTGCAGAGCAGGACAGAGCGCCGGTGGGGTGGGAGTGTGCCGCCCACGCCTCGTTGCCAGGGGAAGGTGCCCTCTCTTCTTGTCTCATAGGTTGCACCTTTGGCAATAATGACACGTACATACACAGTATTACTGGGTGTCGAGTGTTCACTCCACTTCTAATAATACTGGCCGTGTAGGTGCAACATTGTACCGTGGAAGCCAGGTGGCACGCTACAGAAGGCATGGATGCGTGCTTGCATTAGTCGTTCTTGTTCTTTATATAAACTGTTTAGAGAGGCTTCAGGTAGTTGATAGTCAGGATATGCTCCAGATGGGTGCCCACCCAATCCCAGGTTTGCTGTACACGGAGGATGCTGTTCTGATGACGAGTACTGCCAACGGGGTTCAGATCTACCTGGTTCCTTTACTACTTATGGACCAATTGGACCTTAAAATAAACCTAAACAAATAATTTCCTATGATTTCTGGGTCTAAATCTGTGAGAAGGCATCCCATATCGTTTATGGTGCAGAGATTAGTGGGGATGCGAATAGATTCTGCTCTTAATTGCGTTCGTTACAAAACAGCAATGTGATAAGGCCATAGAAACAGTAAGCAGTTTTTAGATTTGCAAGTAAGTTGTGGATGACACCCCTGGGTAAGGTGAGCACTGTACACAGAAGCGCATGTGTTTCTGTGGCCGGCGATAGCACGGGTCTGTGGAGTTCTATTCAATGCCTTAAATGGACAGGTACTGCCTAATACGGAGTACCTGCACTTCTTTGTTATGAAAGGGAGATTAACTGCACTTCTCATCACTGCTACAATACAGTTAATAGGAGAGTGCAGTCTCTTCTTAGGAGCAAACAGGAGAAATATGCTGAGTGTCTTTGGGGCATATTATCAAGCCATGCGATAAAATTATCGCCGCTTTAGCGGCAGAAAACTGCCGCTAAAACGCCAATAATGGGCTTGATAATATGCGCTATGGAATTCCAATTGAAGCCCATGTTAAATGTGAAGGACATCTAACATGGGCTTCCATTGGAATTCCATAGAGCATATTATCAAGCCCATTATCGCCGTTTTAGCGACAGTTTTCTGCCGCTTAAGCGGCGATAATTTTATCGCCTGGCTTGTAAATATGCCCCTAAGTTTCTTGTCTTGCATAGCACCAAGACGCCTCCAGGTATTCGTTTGCAATTAACAAATAATCACATTCATTCATTCATACACTAAATAATGGTCACCTTCACTTCTGTGTTTCCATTTGAAGCACTGGTTATATTGATGCGTAAATTCTTCAGAGGCTGGGCATCGCTTACTTTCAGGATATGATAAAACTAAATGAATTTGTTTATTCTTTTGTCTTTTGTGGCATTCTATTTACACAAAACCAGAGGGAATTTTCAATCGAATGATTTGCATCTCTCTCTCTCTCTCTCTCTCTCTCTCTCCCTCTCTCGCTCCCTCTCTCTCTCTCTCTCTCTCTCTCTCTCTCCCTCTCTCGCTCCCTCTCTCTCTCTCTCTCATTTTCCTGGCTATGTTATATTGAAAGTGTGTGAGGGAGTGTTGGGCAAAATGGGCAAGACGGAGGGGCATATCATCAAGGACCGGCGATAATTATCGCTAAGCGCACTTAGTGCTAGGATAATTATCGCCCGCTAACGTGGAATTTTATCGCTGAGATAGCGTGCTATTAGCAACGCTTATCTCAAAAGCGATGAAATTCCTAACTCTAACTGCCAAACGTGAGATTATCGCTGGAAATCCAGCGATAATCTCACAAAGTTTGGCGATAGCTTGATGATAGGGCAAGGCAAACTTAGCCATGATATCCACCTTCCATAGGATATCATGGCTAAGCCAGTCTTGAAGCAGGCGTAAGGAAAGTAGTGATGACAGGGGTTATCGCCACTTTTCTTGCCGCTATGCTTCTTAGCTTGGGGCTTGATGATAGGAGAAACGTCGATTAGCGACATTTCTCCAGTCATGTCAGGGCAGGAATGCCCACTTTGCATCTCATTAGAGTTGCAAAGATGGGCATTCAGAATACAGGCGCTAATGCAAGGTTTCACGCGATAGCGTGACCTTGCTGATTAGGTGATAAAATTATCGCCGCTTTTCGTCCGAAAACGGACGCAAACGTGGCGATAATTTTTTTAGCCTCGTCTATGATATGCCCTGGAGTTCTTCGATTTGCCAAACTCCAACAACTCCCTTACCAAAAGGTAATATTATAATATTAAAGGGGATATTTATGAGCCCCTTGATCCGACAGTGTCACTTTTTGTGATGCCCCGGGAGTACAAACTACAAAGGGGCTTATGTACAAGGCCCTTGCACCACTGTTGCGTCATTTTTAACATGGGAAAAGAGACGCAAAAGTGGCGCAAGGGGCTTGCAAATCTGCCCCAAAATCTTAGGGGCATATTATCAAGCACGGCGATAATGGTCTTGATAATATGCCGCAGAGAATTCCAATAGAACGCCATGTTTACACCAGAACATGGGCTTCTATGGGAGTTCTCAAG
Source organism: Triturus cristatus (assembly GCF_964204655.1). Taxonomy (NCBI): domain Eukaryota; kingdom Metazoa; phylum Chordata; class Amphibia; order Caudata; family Salamandridae; genus Triturus; species Triturus cristatus. Next base: position 144,896,640 of record NC_140584.1, read on the forward strand.
GGCATATTATCAAGCCCATTATCACCGCTTTAGCGGCAGTTTTCTGGCGCTAAAGCGACGATAATCTTAACGCCGTTTCTTGATAATATGCCCCTTAGTTATTAGGTCATGCAAATCCAAATATGGAGTAAGGCAAGGCAGCGAAAATTGCTGCATTGCCTTTCTCTGCACTAGGGAGGCGTTCCATGGGCATTGCATTGGGTGCCCCCAAGCAACACCCATGGATTTTGACACTTCCCCAGATTCACAAAACCATGTAAACCTGGGGATGCGCGAAAAACGTATATGTCTCCCCAGGTTAGGCACAACGAGGCGAAATAACTTTATTTTTCCACGGTTTTTCGTCTTTCCATGAGTGCTGCTTTCTGCAGCACACACAGAAAGAGAAATAAACTTCCAAGGACTGTTTTTGTGCAGGAAGGCTGGTCCCCCCGTCCTGCAAGAAAACAATCCCACTGACAACACAGACACCATTGGACCATGGTGCAAAGGTGCCTGCTTTGACGGTAGGCTGCTGAAACTGAACCAGCGCAGGGAGAAAGGAAGGAAGGGGCATATTATCAAGAAACGGCATTAAAATTATTGCCGGTTTAGCGGCAGAAAACTGCAGCTAAAGCGGCGATAATGGGCTTGATAATATGCCCTTGAGAATTCCAATAGAAGCCCATGTTCTGGTGTCAACATGGGCTTCTATTGGAATTCTCCAGGGGCATATTATCAAGCCCATTATCGCCGCATATTTTAACGCCGTGCTTGATAATATGCCCCCTAACGTGCATTCCTGCCCTTTGCCCTTAATGTACGGCAGCGCAGCAAGGTGAATAAGGGGCATATTAACAAGCCAGGCGATAAAATTATCGCCGCTTTAGCGGCAGAAAACTGCCGCTAAAACGGCGATAATGGGCTTGATAATATGCTCTATTGAATTCCAATTGAAGCCCATGTTAGATGTGAAGGACCTCTAACATGGGCTTCAATTGGAATTCCATAGAGCATATTATCAAGCCCTTTATCGCCGTTTTAGCGGCAGTCTTCTGCCGCTAAAGCGGCGATAATTTTATCGCCTGGCTTGTTAATATGCCCCTTAATGCACTTTTCTACGCCAAAACCCCATACATCAGGCCATATAGTATAATCAAGCAGTGCCTATATTTTGTTTTTTATCTTGAGTCTCAGTTGCTTCTGTCCAAGATTCAGTGAATGTATTGTGCATAATGCTATTTTAATAATACATTGATTTTTTTACTGTATTTTATCTGATTTATTGTTACGATATATTCTGTGTTTCTTTGGGGAATATTAACAAGCCAGGCGATAAAATTATCGCCGCTTTAGCGGCAGAAAACTGCCGCTAAAACGGCGATAATGGGCTTGATAATATGCTCTATGGAATTCCAATGGAAGCCCATGTTAGATGGGAAGGGCATCTAACCTGAGCTTCAATTGGAATTCCATAGAGCATATTATCAAGCCCATTATCGCCGTTTTAGCGGCAGTTTTCTGTCGCTAAAGCGGCGATAATGTTATCGCCTGTCTTGATAATATGCCCCAAAGATTTTTCTGTTTTATTGTGTTGAAGGTGAACGAATGTTCATATCGACAATTATTTCAAATTATACTTTGCGGTTCCTGCTGCACGCTTGCCAATCAGAAATACCTCAAAAAGCCCTAAACAACAAAACAATAGGGAGTCCAGACCTCGGCCCATTTCTATGTCACACATCACCATCCACAGACGTCCAAACACGCACTGCAAGGAATATTTGAAGCTCAACGGAAAACAAGCTTATGGTTACCAAGGCCAGTCACCTGCTGCCATCTAGCGGTCTCTATGGCAGCTCATGGCTAAACAACAGATTTTTAAAATTTCACGGTAAGATTTTAAGGAAAGTAGCTGCTCTGTGCTTGAATTGGGTTCGGGTGTTTTTGATAGTACATTAACCATATTTAAGTTGGGAAAATGTATATACAATAGGTCATATTAAAATTTCAACCATTATTTTCATTCTAGACCACACTTTCTAAGAACGTGGCTACAGGTCCGACGTTGTTGAGCAAATTAAACATACCCACACCTCACTGGGGTGAACATAGACGAAGCTTTCCCACTGATCTAACATGTTAGCATTTTCTCACCATCTTATGTGGACTGGGAAAGTATTTTTTTCAAAAGGAATAGTCTGACAGTGCAATATATGAAGAACAAATCAAAACAAAGACCTATTTATAAAAAGCATGTGTAAGGATAAGTAGATGCTTGTTTATTAAGGTAAATTAAAATTTTCACCCTGAAATAGCGCCTTTCACATTCATCAGCACGAGCACAAATGATTTATGAGAAGTGGCGCATCGCTGGGCAAAAACAGCAATGCGTCACTTTTCATTGCGCCATCCTTACGACACCATGGATGCACTTTATTTACAATACGGTGCTCCAAAGCGCAAGGTTTTACAGATACATCAGGAAGTCTGACATATCTGGTGGTGCAAAAAATTACGCATTGCTGGAGTGTGTCAGAAAACTGACGCAACTCCAGCAATGTGTCATAACCCATGGGTGAGTCCCATGTGAAAAGACCTGTGTCAATCCTTATGCCTGCTTGAAGAGATTCTGATTGTTGTCTTTAAACGGAAGCGGAGCTTCAAACACGCCGGTGGGACTCGGCAGGGGGAACTAGACATTGGACAGTTACCCTATGGACACGTGATCAGAAGACGCGTGTACCGATTTGAGATGGTTGCAGGTACGAGGAGACTTCGCAACTAATTGGTTTTAGGTGAATCTCATGTGAAATTGATAATTGGAACCCCAACAGCCCTGAAGAAGTTGCATAAGGGATGAGCAACAAAACATGTTGGCGTTAAAGAATTGACTATGGTTTGAATTAAACCATTTTTAATTGGGGTAGCTTACAGCACTGAATAAAGCTAAGTTGAAGCCAGTAAGGTTTACCGGTTTTTAGTGGTGAGGATTACTTCTTTATATTCTCACAGGGGTCCAATGGGCACATAAAAGAATATTAGGCACTGATAGTTAACCCACATTTGAACTTTACTATCTTTCTTTTCTATCTTCACTGGGTATGAGATTCTTCTGAAAAGAATACACTCACATTTCTGTTCTCTATATGGAGAGAGAGTGGCCAGTGATGATAAGTGGGTATACTGGCGAGCATTAGCCAGAAACCCTCCTTGGTGTTACTACCGTGAGGTGCTTTCTCTCCTATTCCACACTTGTTTTTGATATTCTTGGGTGGGATTAGGTATGATGGTTTGACGATTTCCTTAAATTTGATACGCCAGGGCACTTAGAGGAATTAAAAAAGGATTGCAAATCCCTTTAGTGTCCCAGTTTAAGGATTTGGTGTATTCTGGGTCAGGTCAGTTGTTGTTTATAATGTGTTTAATGGGGGGCGGCCTGGCCCTGCTTTCCCCCCATAGCTCCTATTGTGTGATTGTCTTAAAACGGAACCCAGAAGTATGGACAAAAATCATGAGACTATTGTTTGTCCACTGCTACTCCTCTGATCAGATACTGAACTCATTGAAAGGTAGCATAATCGTACAGGTGCATAAAAAGGGCAGTAATTCAATCCACAGGCAAAGTGCCCTATTAGACGCAGTGGAGAAGATCTTCGCTCGAAGAGTGTTGGGACACAGAGGGCCCTATTACACATAGGGTACACATTCCCTATTTGCGCCATGGAAAGGGAAAGTGCGCCTTATTACATTTGACTGTGCAACCCCCATGGCAACTGCGTACTCACGCTGCCCCTTCAAGTGAATTACAGAGCAGCTTTGAAGCAGCAGCTACGTATTTCACTGTGCAGCTTCCAACCCGACTTCACTGTTAAGAGGGGGGAGAGAGATCCACTTGCAGGTGGGTGCAGTGTGTGACTGCACCCGCCTGCAAGGGATATGTCTTATTGTCCATAGGACGCCCTTGATCCTCTCCATAGGGCTGACATCAGGGTGCGCACTGACAGTGCACCACCTTTTAGGCGGTGCACTCTTAGTGCACCTCCTGACAGCTTCTTTGCTACTGCGCCCGCGTCTATCATACATCGCTGGGCATAGGCAAAGGGATTCCCTCATTTGCATGGGGCCATGCCCCATTGCAAATGAAGGAACACCCTCTGGTGACAGGGTTGTCGCTATATGTGCACCAGTGCTGTCTGTATTACAGAAAGGGCTGCACAACCATTGAACCCCCCCCAGGCACTTTCCATAATACGGTCCCTGGAAACCTGGGCAGAGAAGGTGAGAATATTCCCACTGGTATAGTCTGGTTTTAGAGCCAATCAGTTTTGGATAATACAACAGTACTAAAGTCTGTACTAGGTATTTATGTGAGAAGGAAACAGCAGCCAGTATACACTGCTTTTGTTAACATTTTGACGGCATCTGACCATGTGGACAGATTAACTCCATGGCACAAATTGTTGTCTTTGGGGTTTGCCCTTTAGCCTTTTTATGTTAACTATGAGCTTCCATTCTTCAACGTGGTGTAAGGCAGGGGTTCCAAAGTTTTGTCTTCGCTGATGCCCACTTTAAAATAGGTTAAAACAGGGATGCTTACTAGCCCCGCTGCTGTTTTCCATTTATATGTCTGATATACCCCAAAAAATCTTCTATCAATAACTTTCCCCCTAGATTAGGGTTTTATCCACTACAAACTCTTATGTATGCAGACAACATTATCTTATTTGATATGACCCCATTATGGTTGTAAAGAAATCTGAGCATCACTTTCTGAAAAGAAATGTAGGTGAAACATAGGTGGTACAATTTCAGAGTGGTAAAAAAAACGATCATGTGACTGGTGCATGGGACAGAAAAAAAGAGGTTGTAGATAGACATGTCTATCTGTGTAGAACCTTCTCGTCCAACCTCTCTTCTAATCTGCATGACACTAGACTAGGACAAAAGGCCTCTTGTTTCAAGGCTAAACAGCATTCAGGCCAGCAGGAGGGCACTTCACCCGCTAGAAATCAAAGACAAACATGTGAGTGTTTTACGGCTACGCAAGTGTAGGCCAGGGGAAGTAGCAGCAGCCTTTTTATTATTCTAACATGTGAGGAGTGATCAGCTTGTTGTATTGTTCTGGTGGCAGTGACATCATGGTTCATTCCCGCCATCAGGGTTGGTTTCATGGGAAGTTTGGCTGCACTCGAGAGTGGACATACACAACTCCAAGGTACTGACATTTACCATATTGACTCGCAACAAATCCCCAGGCATGCATTCATGTCCAGACCGCATGTCACAATGTAGTGAGAGGTTTAGCCGGGTCTATAGACACGTTTTCATTTTGGACATGTTCTTTTCATATTTGGTATTTGTGCCGCACGACCAGGCAGTGTGAATCCTTCCCCTATTCAACTGAGTCGTGTCCCCGCCTTTTCAACATTTCCTACAGCTTTAAGTAAATGTGTTTGCAGATATTGTGCTGAATGACTGCAACCCGCAACCCACAAGTCTTTTTCTTTTTATTCAAATGTATTTTATTAATGCCTTAACAGCCTAAGATTCCAGACGGAACTGTTTGTTATTTCGAGTTCAACAGCTCCATGATGGCTTCACCGAATTCCAAGATGTTTGGTACCAAACATCTCAGATTAATGAGCACACTCTGAACTACACAGAATCGGTGTCTGATGTCAAGAAGATGAAAGTGAGTCATTGCTGGTGTGACTTCTCACTTAAGGACATGCGCAAGAACATGGTGCATCAGGGATGAATTATTTTGTTTTTTTGGGTCTATAGCTGCTGCAGGAGAAAGGCACATGTTCAGAGTGTCAGTTACCGTTACTTGGCAGGCGGGTAAAAATAGATGCAGCCAGGATCAACAGTAGAGTTTTCACGCTGTTCTCCATTTGCACGCTTTCCATAAGCCCTTGGGTGAATTAGATGTGCTGTCGAGCTTTCATAGTCGGACATATCAAGCTAATATTCCATAGCCTTTGCAGTTTGTTGTTGGCAGGGGTTGAGGCAGTGGATTTCCGAACAGGAGAGGGTTGTATCGGGTGCCATGCAAGGGCTCTCTGAAATATGCCTTCACTGCATTGGTCACCCCTTGATGGTAAAATGCTGTACTGCCTTGGCTAAAGATTAAGTCTAACAGGTGTTTATGGTAATTACTGTGACAGAGGCTAAATGAATGTCATAGTGTTGCTGCCTGAAAGTTCTGATGTGTTTTAAGAAGCTCGTGTTTGGTAAATTGGATTATATAATATATATATTTCCAGTATGGTAGCATACTTGATACAATGGTGCCATTAATGAAGTCTTGTCATTCCTAGGGCTTTGTTGAATTGCATATAATTGGAATAGCTTTGTTCCATTTTATCATGAACTTGCTGAAACAATATTCCTCCTGTGCAGATACCATCCTGCAGTCTCTTACACTTCCATGACGAACTCCTTGAATTAGCTGTATACACTGGACTTATCACTTTGTGCACTTGACTACCTTGTTAGAATTTATATTTATATTACATACTTTTCACATTCTGCCTATTTATATGTTGCTTCGTGGGGCATAACTTAATTCTACAATTCTTTATTATAAATGTAAAATGTTTTAAACCTTCTTACACAGTGAATAGAGTAAAACCAGCTAATAATTCAAAGTCATTCAAACAGTTTTTGCAAGGAAGCTTCACCCCTCTTCGGCTCTGAAAAGAGAATGTAGAGGTGCTGCTATGGCTGAGAGCAGGAGCCTTGTACTTCTAAGTACACCACGGTATCCATACATGCCAATAGACCCGACTCAGGCTGTCTCCCGCCTGAAATTGCCTCTTCTTCAATAGATGTAAATGGAGGAAATGCTTTCTCCCAATTATTTTTTTTAAATAACCCACTTTCCTCTTCTAAAATGTTGGCATGTATTTGTATGCATTTACTATTCTATGTGTCACATCAGATGCTCATGCCATGTACCACGGCTGCCAGCAAACCACATAGGAAACTTCTGTGGCATCCTGGCTTAAATTTAATCTCAACCTCAACACAGTTGCTGCCAGTGTGTAGCAGACAAACTGACTTTCTGAAGTGTTCTCGTTTAACTCCAACCCTGCTCATATTTTCCCATACTATTGTGCGAACCTCTCTGTGCAATCAACAATGGACTGCTTCCACAATGGAGGCCAAATGAATGAGCTATGTTTAATTAAACTGAGCAAATGGAATTATCTTGAAGCAGCATACACAAAAATTGTCATATCCATGCATATGATTTTCTCGTGTCCTCTGACTTTTACTCAAAAGCAGTGCTGATACAGTGTTAAAATCTTCCTACAGGTGCTGTTTCATCTCTAAATGTCAAAGCATATGTAGTCTGGAAAAATCTGACAAGGGCAGCCTGTAGTATGTAAAGTAGTGAAGGTCTACTACATGTTTTACCAAATAGATTTGCTAGAAATTGATTCCATAACCAAATGTGAATCAATAGACTTTTCAGCTGTGGGTATCCTAAACATAATGACGATTGATCGCTGGCTTAACCTTAAGCGGAAAGCCACTGAAGACATCGATAATGGGCCATCATGCTCAAAATAAAAGGAGTTCAGGGAAAAGAAAAGGAAGTGTCACAAATATGATGTTGAATATTTATCAATGGGTTTCATATGTTCAGAACATGAACAGCAACCACAATGTGTGCAATGCTATTAAATTTTGTCAAATGGGGCCATGAAATCTGCTGAATTACAAAGACCCTTGGAAACTAAGCATACAAAACATGCTACCAAATGCACAGACTTCTTCAAGAATAAAGAGCAAAAGCTCCTAAAACGTAGAAAAATCATTTAAAAAACTGCAACAGAATCTGTTAATGAAAATACTCTTAAAGGTTCATATGAAGTGTTCATGCTCATAGGAAAAGCTTGAAAACCTCATACAATTGCTGTAGAACTAATAGTTCCCACTGCTAAAGCCATGGTGAGTGCAATGGTTGGAGAAAAAGCAGCAAAGGTTTCAATTTGGTGCCATTATCAAACAACACAGTCCGAAAGCGATTGGCAAAATTTCAAATAACATAAAAGAACAGTTGATTTAAAGAATTTGTAAAAGTCAGCATTATAGCCTACAAGTAGATGAAAGTACAGACATAGCAAATAAATCTCATCTCCTGTGTTATGTTAGATACGAGTTTGAGGGGAACATTATTGAAGATTTACTGTACTGTTGCTATTTGATACATACCACTGCTGAAGAGGTCTTCAGCAATTTCAATGAATTTCTGACATTAAGTGGAATTCAGTGGTCCAAATGCATAGGAATCAGCACAGATGGGGCGTGTGCCATGTCTGGGAGACTAACAGGACTTGTTGCACAAATAGGGGAAATTAACTCTTCAGTTGTATGGCATTTTTGTTGCATTCATTGTGAATCATTAGACACTAAGAAGATGCCAGAGGAATTAAAAAAGGTCTTGAATGAATCAGTAAAAATTTTAAATTTTATCAAAGCTAGGTCACTAAATTCAAGGCTTTTTTAGCAGCTTTGTTAGTCCATGGATAGTGATCATCATCAGCTTTTGCTGCATACAGATGTCCGATGGCTTTCTCGTGGTAGAGTTTTGTCTCAGCTTTTTGAATTAAGAGATGAAATCAGAGTATTCTTCACTGAACTGGATTCTCCATTTGCACTTGATGAGCGCTTACATGACTATCCTTGGTTAGCCATGCTGGTGTATGTGGCAGACATCATCACTCATTTAAATGCACTCAATTTGAGTATGCAAGGAGTAGGTATCACAGTTTTCAACGTTGAAGACAAGATTGAGGCAATGATACAAAAATGTTAGACTTGTCGGCTCGTCGCTTATCACAAAGACATTTTGATTCTTTTCAAAACCTGAAGACATTCTTGGAATCTGCTGCTGATGAATTATCAAAGTCTTGGAATTTTTTATCCAGCATCTCCAAGATATGCGGTGTAGTTTTCGTCAGTACTTTCCACTTCCAGATGAAAGCAAAAACTGGATTAAAGATCCTCCTAATGTAGATATAGAGAACTTAACGGGGCTGACAGTATCTGAAGAAAATGGTTTGATTGAAATCTCTACAAATGGAGCAGTTAAACTTCAATTCAAGGAAAAGTCCCAGGCAAATGTTCGGCTGCATGTACGAACAGGTTATCCTGAATTATCGTACAAAGCACTCAAGGTTTTACTTACTTTCCCCATTACATATTTATGTGAAAAAGCTTTCTCAGATCTTATGTATCTTAAAAATAAGTGCAAAAATTGTTTAGAAAATGTAGAATCAGACCTTAAGGATTCAACTTTCTGAAATAAAACCAAACATTGAAAAGTTAGTCACCGAGATGCAGCACCAACCTTTCCAATGAAACATTTAGATTTTTGCATATTTTTTCAATATAAGATAATAAAAGCTTTAGTTATTTGAGTATTTGCCTGTGTGTACTTGTTTGTGTATTTTTTGCAAATGACTGTTTTACTTTTTGAAATTATAGTGATTCAGCGGGGGTCCTCAGAAGTCAAAAGTTTAGGAACCGATGCTCTAGCCCATTGTCAGGACTTGTAAAATGTTTATACCTCTATGGGGAAAATACATTTCAATCATTTGATAACTATCTAAAGAACAGAGACCTCTGTAACTCTTTCATATGCACTAAAATATAATCCAACATCTTGATGGTCGGTTTTAGATCTAAATAAAGGTAGCATTTTACAAACCTTTCTTAGTCTAAGTGCCTCCTTCCTTGTGCAGGCGCTTAAGTTGGAGTTTTGTCTTTCTAGTGACTTTGTGGGAGTCCTTGCAAATGTCATCAGATGGGGTTACAAACTACCACTGGCACCGGATGACTCATTGAGGGCATTGTTAAGCTCTTGTTACGATACAACTTCGTCTATGCCAGGGTAAGGCCTTTTAAAAGGAATCTCGAATTTGCTTTATACATTTTAACTGTAGTAAGACCTGTTATACATCTGGAGCCAGATTTACCAATATTTTGCACTATGGTTGCACCACTTTTGTGGCACATCCATGATGCAAAATGCTAGTAGATATTTACAAAGTCACGCAAGGGGCGATTTGTGCTGCCTAGCGTGTCTTTGTAAAAAGAAATGTAACACAGTGCTGCAGCTTGCACTACAGTATGTTACATTTCATTCTAGAAGGCGTTCCATGGGTGGAACATGGGTGTTCCCATTCATCCACCCAAGGATTTTAGCAAATCCCAGACTTACAAAGATTTGTAAACCTGAGATTCCGTGAACTCGATATGCCTCCCAGAGGACGGTGAGGTTCTGGAGTTTTAAGAGTCCAGAGGTGTCAGGGAAACAACACCCGAAGACCCCTGAGTTCCTTCCTGTCTCGGTGCACAAATAAACAGAGACGCGGGTTTCTCGATGGTGGCGTCAGAGACCAATATTTATTTACTGCAGGGACACAGAAGTCATAGGAACCACACAGAGGCAGAATCTACGAGACTGTTCAAATTGCATTAAGTGGGTTGTTCCTTAAATACACGAAAAATGTCTTTAGGCAACATTACACGAATATTTATCATGCCCAACCCAGTATCCCAAACAAACAGTAAATAGACATCAAACAATAATTTGTCGTGGGTTTTCGGTATTCAATCAGGTCCCCTTGTCAGTTTTCTATTCTTTGCCCGATCCTCCCCATCATAAAAATCGTAACCTCCCCATTGTAAAAGCCCAGAAGGAGAGGAGCAGGGCCAGGTGCAAAGGATTAAAAGTAGGATAAGAGGTGTTTATGGATCATAAACGGGCATGGCTATCATCTTCAACCTTTCAGTCAGGACAACGGACACGAGAACCAGTATAACAGGACTGGCCTTAGGCAAGGGAGGCAGCTTGATTCTGCCTAGTCATGTAGCGTCAGCCTTTCTCGGGGCTCGAGCTTACGTGTCCTTAATAAGGTGACTCTGCCGGGGTCATTGCTCGTTCATTGACTATGTGAGGGCAAGAAACAAAATGGATGCTGTAACTAAAATGGATGCCCTGACTTTACAACAGAATGCCCTATTTCTCAGTGAATTCGTGCTAGTTGCGTAGCGAAAACATTGTCATGCATATAATGGATCATTTGCGGTTCATTGGTACCGAAATCGTGTCAGTACTACGATACCGAATTCACGGGTTCGGATCGCCACAGAACCTCAGACCGTCCTTTTGCCCTAACATAGGCAATAACTTATTCTATGTCAGAGTCCATTTCTATGTTCATCAAGTCACTGATATGTTGTTGAAGCATTACTCTATCCCGTGGCGTATCCCTGAAAGCAGGTGGTCTTCTTACGCATGTTGAAACGCAGAGACTACATAAGGCAGGACCACACTGAATAATGAGACAGCACGAAAATAAAAATACCAATGCAACACCAATGACTATCAGAACCTTCCATCCCCACGCAGACAACAGGCTCCAGAACCATCCCATTAATGACCAGTTACCTTCCTCTACATGAATAGAGTCAGAGATTTTGTGTAACTTAGAGATGGCCTTGTATACCGTTGGCGCATTATCAGGGATAAAAACACAGCAACTCGATTGGATCATCTTACATACTCCACCTCGATCTGCAAGTAACACATCAAGGACCATACGGTTCTGTAACGTCATGAGGTGATCCGCTTGAAGCTCAGCTGTCAGGTTACTAAGGGCACCCGCAGTTTCGGTGATAGTGGATTCAACTACCCGTGTTAGTTGACGTAAGTTTCTACTGTTGGCCATAGGCCCCCAGAATGGAAGGAAACCTTTGAAGAAGTCTCCTGCTTCTTGGCCAGCAGTATCTTCTTTACTGAAAACACCTCTCACAACTCTAGTTTTGTGATAGTCCGGTGCAGCAGTGTATGTCGGAGGTAACAGTTGAGCGATATAACATGAGCCTGAGAAGTCAGCAGGCAACCATGTGTATGCTCTGTCTTGGCAAACAAAATAGGTGCCCTTAGCAGCTAAAAATGCAGGGGAAGACTGTGACGGGAAAACATATGTTTCGATACAGTCACTCTTCCCTAGTCGAGCTTTCGGATTTCTCCCATTTCCTTGCAAACAGACCTGACCTTGGTGGGGTACGACCCAGATCGGAGTCGAGCTTCTACGTTTGTTCTCACCCAGAGTAATGCCATATTCCGTAACATTCCAACCCATGTAGACTCGCAATTCATCCTTGGGAATGAACGGAGTGTTATTGACATCTCTAACCATGTCAGTGATTCCTTTTACCAAGGCTCTATTAGCAGAGTTATACCTAGTGGAACGCGGAGGTCGTGGAGGATAGGTCTCTAGGGCATAAGCGAACATGGTCTGAAATGCCCAGAATGATCCATTATAACTAAAGGGCAGAACCAGATAAGGGATGCCCTTGTCCATGGTATGTGGTATCAAGCCACACACCCAGCAGTTTGTTGTGTTAACCACTAGTTGATGTTGGTGCAAGAGCTGAATGAAAGTGTTATTTATAAACTCAGAGCGTCGAGCTTGCTCGTGGGCAGGAAAAGGATGGAAGGAATGAAAAGAAACAACAGTCGGAGAGACAGGAACATGGGGAGATACTGTGGATGTAACAGGTGTAAAGATCAACTGAATACCAAAAATAATTCCGCCTACCAAAGTTATTAAAACAATTAGAAGTGTCAGAGCACATTGCTTTAGAAAACATTTGCTATACAATATGTCATACAGTTTTGTCTTGTGCACATTTATGACGTTAACCCGTCGCAGTTCAGGAAGCTCCATCTTCTACAACCGTTCGCAACGGATGGTTTGTACCTGTTAAAAACTTGCCTCTGTTTACCCTGGGAGTTCCCAAAATAAACAGAAGAAACCGACCTCGTGTCTGGTTCCCTGCAAATTAAAACAAGGCACACGTTACGACCCTACGGTAACCCAGACGGCAAGGTGAGAGAAACAAAAAAAATAAAAATTAGAGCAAACTTCCTGACTGAATGGGATGCAATAAGATCAAAACAGTTTTCAAACAGAAGGGTAATAATGCAAGGTCATTAGTTCATAACATTAGAACGTAGATTGTATCTGTACTTTCCGGGTCTTGTCTGATCTTGAAATAGCTGGTCTACAGGTGCGGAAATGTTCGACTCCACAGGTGACAAATGTTCACTTTGTATAACACTCGGTCCAGGATTCAAAAGAGCGGTTCCTGTTGAGGTGTCAAAGTTCTGTGTTTCAGTTCGTGAGTCCGTTATGTACTCTGCATCGCTGAAAGGGATGAGCCTAGGAACAGGTTCTGTCTCGGATACACCAAATCCCTGTCTAACCCACTTGTCATAGGGGAGTGGGAGAGAACACGCTTCGTATGGCTAGCGTGTACCCAATTCTTCCTTCCAGCTAGGCGTACAGCAGTTCTCGTTGTTAGGAGTACTTGAAACGGACCCACAAATCTTGGCTGGAGGTTCCGAGTTCGCTCAAAGTTCCGTACCACAACTTGGTCGCCTGGTTTCAACGTGTGGCCTGGACTCTCTGGCGGTTTAGGCAAGGATTCGAATACCTGTTGATGAATAAGGCTTAGTTTAGCAGTCAGGTCATAAAGATAATCAATCAACATTGGGTATTCGATCTGTTTGAATTCCTTTGGCCTAGGGACTCCCCAAACATTAGCAGGACGACCGAACACAATCTCATATGGGCTAAGCCCTACTCGAGAGTGTACAGTCGCTCTGGTGGAGAGTAGAGCTAAAGGCAGTGCATCTGGCCAAGATAGACCAGTGGAAGCTTGAATTTTAGCAAGTTTTAGCTTCAAGGTACCATTGTACCCTTCAACCAAACCTGCTGACTGTGGGTGATTCGCACTGTGGAATTTTTGGGTAATACCCAGACCCGTACACACACTCTTCATGACTTTCCCTACAAACTCACTTCCATTGTCCGACCAAACAATCCGTGGCATACCATACCTGGGGAAGTATTCTTTGAGGAGGATTTTGGCAGTGGACATAGCAGTGTTATCCTTTAATGGATATGCCTCAATCCATCTTGAAAAGGCACAGACTACCACTAGGACATATTTAAGATTGTTACACCTGTCCATGTGGATAAAATCCAACTGAATCACTTCAAAGGGACAAGAAGGGGGAGCAAAATGACCAGTTGGGGTTGGGGTTCCCTTGCCAGGATTATGCATCAGGCATATCATGCAGTTTTTCACCACTCTTTCCGCAGACTTCGTAATTCCATCATTCTTCCATACTGGGGCTAACATTTTACAGATCCCTTTCGAGCTGATGTGCGCCGCTCCATGCGCCATTGTGACTACCGCAAGTACATACGCATCAGGTAACATCCAACGCTGCTGCTCAGACAAATCAACCCAACATCCACTTGAATCCTTTTTACCCGTTTTCTCCTTCCATTCATTCTTCTCATTTTCAGTTGCTTCATTCTGGATTGCTTTCACACTTTCAATCGTATTCTCACACATCCCTGACTCAGCAATCCATCTTGCAGACGTTGCAACGTACATTCGGCTCGTCATGTTCTTGGCCGTTTCTTTAGCAACCTCATCAGCGAACGCATTCCCACGGCCAACATCATCCGTAATCTTTCGATGCGCACTGCACTTCACAATCGCAACTTCATTCGGTAGGGTCAGGGATTCCAATAGATCGCTGACTAACTGTCCATGTTGGATCTTAGTCCCATGGGACATGAGAAAACCTCTTTCTTTCCAGAGACGTCCAAAGCTATGTGCTACGCCGAAGGCGTATTGGCTATCGGTAAACACATTCACTCTCTTTCCCTCAGCTAAAACACACGCTCTTGTTAATGCAATTAATTCTGCAGCTTGGGCAGAATTCTGACTTACTCTCGCAGTCTCAACAATCGTACTCAAAGTCGTAACTGCATACGCGGCCGTCACATCACCATTCTGTAGTTTGAAACACGACCCATCGACATATAAAGTGCCGTCTGGATTTAGTAACGGAGTATCTTTTAAATCAATCCTACCTTTTGTCTCTTCCTCAGTTTTGAAACAACAATCATGGGGCTCTGAATCACTCGATCCTTGAGTAGTCGGCAACAGCGTTGCTGGATTCAATATGTTACATCGCTTGATCTGAATGTGACTTGCCAAAAGCGTCAGCTCATAGCCTGATAGTCTAGCACTGGTGAGGTGCTGAGTTTTCGTTCGATTCATGAGTGTATCCACAGCATGTGGAACCATGACTACTAACATGTTGTTCATGACTAGTCCAGCAGACTGTCGAATAGACACTGCAGCTGCTGCTGTAGCTCGCAAACAACTTGGCAATGCTCTGGCTACCGGATCTAATGTGGATGAGAAATATGCACAAGGTCGCTGTTTGTCACCAAATTGTTGCGTTAAAACACTCAACGCACAACCTTCTCTTTCATGGACATATAGAGTAAACGGCTTACTGTAGTCAGGAGTACCCAACACAGGAGCTGAACACAGTGCATCACGTAAGTCGGAAAAACTCTGTTGACATTCATCAGACCATGGCAAAGGGCTCGGAACACCTTTTCCAGTCAGGGCTACCAATGGTTTTGCCATGAGAGAAAAATTTGGGATCCATTGCCTGCAGTATGACGTAATACCCAAAAACGCACGTACTTCTCTCTGTGTGCTTGGTACAGTCATCTGCGAAATTGCTTTGATTCTCTCTGGGGTCAACCTCCTTCCCTCCTTTGACAAAAGATGACCTAAGTAGGTCACTTCTTGGCAACAATATTGCAGTTTAGAAGGTGAAACCTTGTGATGTAAGTCTGACAAATGACGTAATAAAGAAATTGTAGCTATTTTGCAGGTTTCCTTGTCATCAGCAGCCAGTAAAAGATCGTCTACGTATTGGATCAAAGCAACACCAGGAGGAAGTACAAGAGCATCTAATTGACTCTTTAATGCTTGGCTGTAAATTGAAGGGCTCTCACAATAACCTTGTGGAGCGCGCTTGAATCTGAAACTGCGACCTCCTAAGGAGAAACCAAAAATGTCTCTACTTTCCTCGGCTATCGGAATGCTGAAGAAGGCATTCTTCAAGTCGATCACTGTAAACCATGAGGCTGAGGCAGGAATCAACGTCAATAATGCAGTGATATCTGGTACCACAGGAAATTGCGGAATCACTATTTTGTTAACTTCTCTGAGGTCAATCACAAATCTGTAGATTGGAGGTTTGGATGGGTCAGTGCGTTTTAAAATTGGCAGAACAGGACTATTGCAGACATTTCCTCTAGTTTCCTCTATCACATCTTTTTGCATTAAGTCTTTCACAATCAGCATGAGTGCACGTTCACCTTCATTCGAAATTCGATACTGTGGGATTCGTGGGAATTTAACATTTGCTTTCAGACTTACCACATAAGGGGGAATTTCCAAGAGGCCTACATCGTTAGGACCAGTTGCCCAAAGAGTATCAGGGAGAGAACGCAGCTCCGGTGGGAGCTTATCCATCGACATATACATTGGAGAGATGACTCTCTTGCCCAATGTGAGCTGTACTCCCGAAGGAGAACAGTACAGTGTCGCATGCAGGCGTTTCAACAGATCTAAACCAAGCAGATTCTCATTACAACCGGTTGTTAGAATGAGGGGTGCTTCCAGTTCGCATGGCCCAACAGAAATTAACAAAGGACTAGAAACAGGATTGAGAACAGGGGCGCCTGAGAAACCTACTGAAGTGTTCGTTAAGCCAGACAAAGGTGCGCCAGGGAGTTTCGCATGCATAATTGAACTTTTTGCCGCACCAGTATCCAACAGAAACGGTTCGACCACGCCTGATGTAACTACTGCGACATAGGGTCCACTCTGATCAACTGGAACTGATACTACTCCCTTTCTTTGCCTGTGGCTGTCCTAGTACTCACTTTTCTGAATCTCTTCATTATGATCATAATAATCTTCAACATGATACTGTGGAGATCTACCTGGTTGCGCAGGTTGTACATTTCGCTGATCGAAATAATTTGATGGGCGATCAGCCTGTGGTGTCATTGTACCACGTCCTCTACCTCTAGGAGCTTGCATAAACCCAACGTTACCTCTCTGAGCTGGGACACCACTAGTCTGTGCGTGCAGTACCGGACACTCATTCTTATAATGACCCTCCTTTTTACAATAGGCACACTGATTCCATGCTAACTGTTGTCGGGGAAAACCATAATTAAATCTTTGGGACGTCCCTTGCTGGAATTGTGGCTGTTGCTGAAACTGGGGTCGCTGCTGTGAATCTAACTGAACTGAGCGAGGCGGGTAGGCCTGTTGCAAAAGAACTTTAGTCTTTAAATCTTTTGTTTTCTTTTCCGACTTTTCCTTCTCTTCTTTCTCTCTATTCTCGTAATACTGAGCAGTTGCAAGTATCTGTGCTGTCGTCGACACTGCCCATGCACTTTCAGAATCCTTTAACTTGTTACTAAGCTCAGGTAGTAAATTAAACACAAACTTGTCGACAAACAACCTTTGGCCTCCCTCAGTACTCATATCTTGCCCACTGTGGTCTACGAAGGTCTCTTCAAATCTAGTGAAAAAGTCAGAGACGCTTTCGTCCTTCTTTTGCTTGCATGCCGATAGTTTATCCCAATTAACTCGTAACGCTGGCATCAGCGTTTTCATCAGATTAATTATTCTGCCAGGTAAGGCAGCAATCAGAGGTTCAGGTTTTGCACCGCCAACTTGTTGCCCATCTGCTGCTACAATAGCTGGCCAATCACCTCCTAAGGCGACTGGGTGGTTCTCTTGCCGAATCTTGGCCCATATAGGCTGTGGCACTACATTACCAAATAGCATTTCAATGTCTGCCAAATTCATGACGCACGCTTGAACTGTCTGCGTTAACTCTTTGTAATAACCAGCAGGATTTTTACGCGGGTCCGGCAATGCCTGTTTTACTGCTAATACTTCGGCCCGCTTCCAAGGGATGTGTATCCACACTCTCTGTAATTGTGCCGGGGCCGCTGCAATACCATTAGCCGCATCAGCTTGAACTGCATCACGCCATATCGGTGGAACTTCCCTCATCGGATATTGACCTCCTCTTTTCCTAGTAATCGGTGAACCATCAGGGTCCCTTGGCGTTCGAAGAGGGGAATCATCCCTATAAGCTAAAATCAGTTCTATCGCTCCCCTTATTTCTGAACCTATCACCATTTCTGCGGCAAATTTCTGCTGAACATTTATCAGATCAGAGGGGACGGAATCTAAGTCATCATCTTCCCATTCTTCACGCACAAGAGAACACATCACGTCAAAAACATAACGTTGAGTTGGTTCATTCCATTGCATAAAGGTTTCTAACACTCTCCATGCATCATACTTCACAGCTTTTGACATCCACCTAAGAGCTGTCGAATCTAACATTTCTCGTTCCTGAGGACCAGGAAGCTGGCTACGTCTCTGTATAGAGTCAGAAACGGGGGTCCCAATTAAAGACCTGTAGAGAGGAGTTAAGATATTAGTTACAGAGTCGGTTATTTTCCGACGAACGGAAAGCGGAGTCAGAATGTTCACAGGGTTCGGGGACAGGGCAGCTGGAGCAGATGAAATAGTAAAGGTGGGAGTAGCAGGTAAAGCAGTTTGCGAAACAACAGGCAAAGGCGGAACAGGCGACCCAGGCAGAGGGGGTGCCGAAGGAACATTAACCACGGGAAGGACAGGAGCTGGAATTAAGGGAAGTGGAGCAACTATTCCAGGCTGACCAGCAGCTGGCTGTACAACAGGTAGTAACTGTGGTGCTGTAATACCCTGTGCATACGGTGGAGGTGAATTCAACAGGTAAGACAACAGAGGATCCTTTTCATGATCCTCCATCGGCTTAGTAGGACAAGATGGCAATACAGGGTAACATTTATCAATTGCCAAATTATATTTTCTATTCGCCATCTCCATTGCTTTCTCAGTCTTGTTGACATGCAGCTGCCTAGCAGACTCCATTAAAGTCAACCCTTTCTCTTTCTGTTCTTTCTTCGTTTTCCTAATTTCTCTCTGTTTGGCTTCTTTGCGCCATACGCGAAAAGAATCAAACATTGCCGGCCGGGCTTTTCCCTTAAACAACTTCATTTCCAGATTGTCTAGTATTTCGGTTTCAAAGCTACCATGCGGTGGCCAACTAAGGACACCATCTTTCCTGGTATAACGGACCCATACTTCATTATACGTAATAGGACCCACACCATGTTTACAATAGAGCTCATATGTAGGAGTTCCAATCGGAGGAACCGAACACGAATCCTCCAACCGGGAATCCCCGTTGCAACGTAGCCAGGACAGGAGACAATTACTACTGGTAGTCATGACAAAAAACAAAAAAAACTAATTCCAACCAAAAATGCGCAGAGAACTTAGGCCTACCAAAATGAACTAATACCAAAACAAAGATTATCTAAACAAGAACAACCAATGATAATCTACGAATTAAACCAGAGCAACAAAGAACATCCAAACTGAGCGTGACCCACTTAATACTTAACTGAAATGTGGAAGACGTCACCAAGGAGAACCCGTCTAAGTCTCGCCGTACTAAGGTCTGCACCTCGGGTCCAAGACAGGGCGACAGTCAAGGCAGCGGTCCTCTGTAGCCGTCTGGGAACGGGAACCCTCGTGGAAGAGATCGTCGGGCCACTTTTACGACATGCAGGGATCGATGAAGCGGGGTACCTCCCTCCGGAATCTTCACACAAAACTTCTCGAACTTTTCAGGCTTTGGACCGGTACCGGATGACGTCGCCCCACGTTGGGCGCCAATTTGAGGTTCTGGACTTTTAAGAGTCCAGAGGTGTCAGGGAAACAACACCCGAAGACCCCTGAGTTCCTTCCTGTCTCGGTGCACAAATAAACAGAGACGCGGGTTTCTCGATGGTGGCGTCAGAGACCAATATTTATTTACTGCAGGGACACAGAAGTCATAGGAACCACACAGAGGCAGAATCTACGAGACTGTTCAAATTGCATTAAGTGGGTTGTTCCTTAAATACACGAAAAATGTCTTTAGGCAACATTACACTAATATTTCTCATGCCCAACCCAGTATCCCAAACAAACAGTAAATAGACATCAAACAATAATTTGTCGTGGGTTTTCGGTATTCAATCAGGTCCCCTTGTCAGTTTTCTATTCTTTGCCCGATCCTCCCCATCATAAAAATCGTAACCTGCCCATTGTAAAAGCCCAGAAGGAGAGGAGCAGGGCCAGGTGCAAAGGATTAAAAGTAGGATAAGAGGTGTTTATGGATCATAAACGGGCATGGCTATCGTCTTCAACCTTTCAGTCAGGACAACGGACACGAGAACCAGTATAACAGGACTGGCCTTAGGCAAGGGAGGCAGCTTGATTCTGCCTAGTCATGTAGCGTCAGCCTTTCTCGGGGCTCGAGCTTACGTGTCCTTAATAAGGTGACTCTGCCGGGGTCATTGCTCGTTCATTGACTATGTGAGGGCAAGAAACAAAATGGATGCCGTAACTAAAATGGATGCCCTGACTTTACAACAGAATGCCCAGTGAATTTGTGCTAGTTGCGTAGCGAAAACACTGTCATGCATATAATGGATCATTTGCGGTTCATTGGTACCGAAATCGTGTCAGTACTACGATACCGAATTCACGGGTTCGGATCGCCACAGAACCTCAACGGTTCAAGGAGGAGAAAAAAAAATATTCTCCTTGTTATTTCCTCTTTCTATGTGTGCTGCAGCACATGTAGAAAGAAGAAAATGCCTCTAGAGATTGTTTTGGTGCAGGAGGAGATTCCTGCCCGCAGAAAAGAATTCTCCTTGGCACGCAGGCAACTTTCACCCTGGTGCAATGGTGCCTGCTTTAGCGCTGGGCTGCCTGAAGCGCACCAGCCCAAGGAGAGAATACAAATTCTCCATGGGGCAGATTTACAAGCCCATTGAGCCACGTTTGCGTCATTTTTCCCATGTTAAAAATGATGCAAAAGTGACGCAAGGGGCTAGTAAATCTGCCCCCATATCTTTATTAATATGGAGCATTTCTGTCCTCTTCCTTTCACGCAATGCAGCGCAGCAACTTAGCTTGCTGCCCTGCGTTGTGCAAAGGTTTAGTAAATGTGCCCCTCCATCTCCAGGTCAGTCGCGCCATTTTTAAAGCTAAAAACTGTCAGACTAAGCCTTAACCATGATATTCCATACTGTTCCAAATTAAGATTGTTTGGACAATATGATATAGGTAATAGCTTTAGGTCTATACAACCGTATATGCTATATCAAATTGCTCATAAAGTGAAGCGAGTAAGTGTCCTTTTACGATGTAGTACTCTCCCTCTGAGGGGCGTATTTACAAGCCCCTTGCCCCACTTCTGCGTCATTTTTAACATGGGAAAAGTGACGCAAAAGTTGCACGAGGGGCTTATAAATAAGCCCCTTAGGGGCATATTATCAAGACAGGCGATACAATGATCGCCGCTTCAGCGGCAGAAAACTGCTGCTAAAACGGCGATAATGGGCTTGATAATATGCTCTATGGAATTCCAATTGAAGCCCATGTTAGATGTGAAGGACATCTAACATGGGCTTCAATTGGAACTTCATAGAGCATATTATCAAGCCCATTATCGCCGCTTTAGCAGCAGTTTTCTGCCGCTAAAGCGGTCATAATTTTATCACCTGTCTTGATAATATGCCCCTTAATACCTTGAAAGCTAAGTGGAAAGGCGTTGCTCCGACATCTGCCATATGTAATTGCTGTAATTGACGTACTGCAGCTCTGTCCAATTTTAAGTGATGTTCAGAAACGTTTTTATATATCCTTTCACAGTGAATTTTAATATTTATACACATGAAGATGTATTGCTCTCTATTTCTCAACCTTCTCCCCCACAGCTGTGTTAAATTATATTTACGTTTTTTAAGGGGTTTTTACACGTGTTTTAAAATGTGTGTGTTGCTCTCTTAGATATCTAATCAGGATGAAATGTGTCGATGGGCATTGATGCATCATTATCTCATAATGATATTCGTATTTTATTATTGACCTCTGTAGAGGTCTTGATCAACCGCAATGTATTTGATTTTGATTAGATTTTTTGATTTGATTTGAAAAGGAAGAGTTTTCAGGAAGCAGTGTGTTATCATGACGTGCCCTCGGACCAATCTCTACCAAAGCTCAAGGTCATTTGAGGAACTCCAGGAAAGTGTTTTCTTGAACTGGTCAGGTATACAAACTAGCAATTAAAAATGGACATATGCATGGCTAAGGCTAATACTGAGTTAAAAGGAGCACCTTGTAGTTCCTGCAAAGTTGATTTTTATCATTCTATTCCGATTAAGCAGTGCCAACCAAACAGATAAAAATGGGACGGACAGATGTTTCAGTCTGTGGCAAAATGGCAGCCTTCTTCAAGAGCCTTCATAAGGTCACACAACGTGACAGCACCTGCCAATACGTAGAGAGGAAATTAACCCCCACTAGGCTAGTGCCTTGTGATTGAACTAGAAAAAATAGTCACATTTATCTACAGGCTGAAGATCACATAGAAGATGATGTTGCATTAAATATTATTTTCAGGATTTCTTTAACATATATAATTTGCTGTTGATCTTCTGTGTTAGGAGAGAGGGGAATCTGCTGTTTGTATCAATAGCACATTACATTTTCCAATGTTATTTTTTGTATTCTTGCCTTTGTTGATGTAGGTGTGGCAAGACAATGCCTAAATGGTCAGGGTTCATTTATGTAATATATGCATCGACTGCAGCAGCAGAAAGCATCAACATTGTTTGAGTGCTGAGTGATGGAACTAGAAGGCAAGAAGTCATGAAGATCGGTCAGTGTTCGTGTTGTCTATTATACTGCTTTTAGTGGCTATATTGTTGGCACTTGCATAGATGGCGTTGTTACGCTGAATCAAGCACTCTGCTCAAGTAGTGGTTAACAAAGTATTTGTATCACGCCCTTTTCACGTTCTCTTTCACCACCTAATGCTGTCTCCTGTGGCTGTCCTTTACTTTCCATCCACTAGTACTTAATTTTATTCGTTACTCACATGCTCATTTCTTTTTGTGACTTATTTTCTTCCATCATTCGCCTTCACTCTTCCGCCATTTGCCTTTATTTGTTGCTCCTTATTTTTTGGGGGGGATGTTTTACTTCAAGGTATCTTATTTAAATGTATACACCAATTTTCATCCTTCCTTTATTTTCCCATATCACACTTTATTCTTCCCATACTTTCTGTTTTAACGTTTATTTGGTTCTTCAATTTATGCTTTAATTTTTTTATTTGTTCTCTATCTCGTTCCTCTCCGCATGTTTAGTATCTTTCTCTCCGACTATAGGGGCTAATTTACAAGAAAGCACTGGAGTGCGTCACCGCAAGCTCTTTGTCTGCGCCACACTGCAGCACTTTCAAAACACACGGATACGTCATATTTACAACAATATGACGCATCCCTGTGCGTTCCACCGCACTGGCGCAAAAACAGCTGTCATGCGCCATGTAGGCAACCTTGCTCCATGGTGTAAGGGTGCCTGCATTGCAGGGAGATTGTTTCTCTGCTGCAGAAAAACAATAACAAAAAAATGAAAAAGAGGTGATTTGCTCTTTCTATGGTGCTCCCTAGAAAAAGGAAAGAACTAGAAGAAATGTTTATTTCTCCTTGCTGTGCCTTGCTATGCCACCCCTGTAGTAGCATTCTGAAGCATTTCCAGGTTTACGAATTCTCGTAAATCGGGAAATGCGGCAGAATACATGGGTGTTACGTGGGAACACTCACAGCAACACCCATGCCCACCCCTTTCACGCAAAGTGTTGTGTGAGAAGGGGCCATATTAACAAGGACAGGAAAAGTCACGCAGGGTGGCTTTGCGTGCCCTTGTAAATATGGGGCAGGAGGTTGCGCCAATGGTGCATCACAAAACATGATGCACAGCCCCGTTGTTTTTTTCTTTCATTTTTCATTTGTTCATTTTCCCTAATATTAATTGTTATGGTCTTTCCTTTCCGTCGTCTCACTTTTTATTTCTCTGCCCTTTTCCCTAATGTTTATTTCTTCCATATATTACCTCTCTTTCTTCCTTTCCTCCTTGCAGTTACATTTCTCTACCTTTAGTTGATTTCGAGACTCTCATTTCTCCTTACTCGACATGTTACATTCTCTAGTATTCCCTTTCTTCCTTGTTCTTTTTCTTCTTCACCTGCGTTCTTTTTCTCTATTACTACCTTTTCTCTCTGCCGTCATCTGGAAGTACTCTTTTCTTGCTTTCAGTTTTTCCATCTTCTGTTCCTTTACTTTCTCCCTCTCTGCCTCTCTTGCCTCCTCACTCTTTATCCCCTTTTCTTCCTTTTCTCAATTTGGTTCCTTTTTAATCCTGTATATTTTTTTAGGAGCATTCATAAGGCCCAATGTCCACCATACCAGTGCATTTCCATCTAATACACAATGTAGGTAGGGAAGCCATTACTCCAGGGGCTTCAATGATGTAAAGGGAACTTGGGGTGATGTGATTTCCATTGTAGCCATTTCATTATTCTCACACGGCGCCCTGTCGCGCGCGCTCAGAAACGAGCACGATTAGACCCTCCGTGGCTGTGGAAATCAGATCTTGCTATATGAAGATATGGCTCTGCGTTCAGGAAGTGGGAATTGCACTTGGTTAATGTAAACATGCTGTCACACGTGAGGAGGCAGCAATCATTTAATGCAGGGGCTAAATAATGAATTTCATCTTTCAAAATTGAATTACAAACCCCTCCGGTCTCACAACAAATGACTATATCTGGCCTTTGAAACCCTCTTGGATGCTGTTAATGCTGAGATGCTAGGATCAGCTGCTTTCCTTAAGGGAATAGCTTCCACGCCAGCCATATGCGAGATAACATACACCCGCCATACATTGTAAGGATGCTTCAAGTCACAGAGGAGTTTTATCGCTGCATAGCATAATGATCTGAAAACCTAGAACCTTTACATGATCATAGAACTCCACAGTTACTTGAAATATATTTATTCTGCACAGTAGGCAGTATTGTTTTCTATATCTTACATAATCAGCTCATCGCCGCTCTTCCTGAGTCCCCTTCAATATTTCTTGCTCTCTCTCTGCTAGAGATTTTTCAGTTCGAGATGTGTTCAATGACTGTAGAATCTGCCCGGTGAAAGTTAGAACAGAAGCTCTCGTCATGAGCCTTCTGTTTCATTTTCATATGTGGCACAACTACTGTTACCGTACATATTGCAATTATGAGTTTTGCGATAAATATCAGCAGGTCACACCTGGTATATATGCAGATTTTGCAGCGTAAAGCAGGAAAAATGCGTATGTAATTCCCTCAAAACATGAAACTGGATGGTAATTTGTCACACCTGATAAATTTCGAATCAGCGGAGTTGGGTTTTATCAGGTGCAATTAATATCACACCAGTTATGGGGCAACTTGTAATAAGAGCCAGATACTCTGTTAGCAACATTTTAACCTGCACACATATTCCTTAAACAACGTTATTGGCATTTTAATTAATATAAATACCGTCAGGGCAAAAAATAAATAAAAATGCCCAGACTGGTCACAATCACTCACCAAAACGGGAAGTGTATACCAAATGTAGGAAGCCATTACAATCTAAAGCAGTGGTTCCCAAACTTTATCGACCTACGGCTCTCTTGACTTATTGGCCGCGGATCCCCATTATGATACAATTTTATGGAGGGAGGGGGAATGTAAGCCCAGCCTCAGGAGAACTTCAATTTTTTCTCCCTGAACTTAATTGTTACAAGTCACAACCCCAAACCCGTTTGGCCAATTACAAGACAAATTCCTATGCACTAGCACTTTACCTGTTACTCCTTGCTGATATGTTAGGAAAAATCCAAAATTCTTCTGCATATTAAAGATTAATTATAGCATAGTGAAGATTTGTTATTAAGATTAAATGCTTACTGTATTTCTCTTGTTTTTATCGCAGATTCGCATTTGATACATCAATTGCATATTTGTCTCTGTTATATTGATTTTTAACTATTAGAATATGATAAATGTATCATTGTGCCAAGGGCCCAATTGCTACTATGCCGTATTGTTTGCTTATACAAGCTTAGGATGCTGCACATTTGTCTTTCTCCTTTAAAAAAAAAATGCATCTTTTATCCATAGTTTTTATGACAGTTTCGGTCGAATAAAGCTTATATACAAATACAATTAATTGTGATGTAGCTGATGAAGGTATTATAATCATATATGCAGAGTGTTTCATATTACTAAGGCGGCGGCTCTCATAAAATATTTCTAGTACAGTTCTTTGCCCATTTCTTTTTTTACAGAACCCTCTCAAACGTTGTTGTCCCACTTACAGTACAAGATAGCACCCCTATGCATGTAGGCCCCATTGCCAAAGTGTTTCTGCACCTGAAGAATATTTGCATGCACTTTCATTTCTACCCATGTCATACGTGCCAACACAGCTGTCTCAGCAGGGTGACTCATGAGTTTTTAAACCAAATATAGCTTTATTTTAGCTGTCTTCTCCCTAAAAGGGCCTCCGGTTCAATGCAAGCAAAATAAATTCCTCACATTTTTTTTTAAACGTCCCTCTTTCTAGCTTCCAAATGTTCATGTTATGCCGTATATGGTGTGAAACTTCCCTGTGCACATGGAGGGAGCAGACATGTCTGGAAATGTGTTTGTACTGGAAGAAATGTGTGCTTTAAATACCTATGGTTCAAGTACACATGTCAACACTGAATAACACTCAGGGACCAATTACGATGAGGGCTGGAATGGCTCTGACCATCCGAACCCTCCAGCCTGCATCGTAATCGGCTGGTCGAATTCCTTTCTGACCGACCCATTCCAATGGGGTCAGTCGGAAGGGAATTCAAATCGGTTTTCCAAATGGCCTCCACCATTCGGAAACACTGCAGTAATCCCTCAGCTGTCTCTTTCCCGCTGAGGGATTACGATGGCAGAGGGATTACTGCAGGCCTTACTGTGCCGGCCTTTCCGACACTGAAAGGCATTGGGAATCTGTCTTTGGGGGCCTCCATGGGTGAAAGGCCGCTGAATTGCGGCCCAGGGGGTACATATGGTGCCCCCATGTTGATCCCTGCACCCGGTGTCTTAAGTGATTTTTGGTTGAGAAAATTACCACCAACACAAGGATTGTGGACATCTCCAACATCTGAACCATGAGAGAATGCAAATAGATTCACCTACTAACCATGGTGGCCCATGGGCTGAATAAATTCCAAGGAAATCACCAAACAGCAGCCACACAGAGTAATGGTTGAACTCACCCCCTGTGGTGTTGGTTCTTGTGTCAATATAAGCGGGAATGGTACACTATTCATTCTGCAGGATAATTTACGGACCCTTTCACATTCTCTGTCTCCAACATTCCATGAGTGCCGTACACCCTACCTGTGGAATTTTTATATCAAATGTGCAGAGCATTTTTTAAACAATCTGCGGGGAACTCATCGGACCACTTCATTAATTTAAATGCAACATGTGCGAATTTGACAAAAGGTGTCATGCATTGGAGCAAATAGGGTCTGGCCTACATGCATAGGCCGCACTGAGCATTCTGTCATCTTGAAGTAAGGGATTTTTGCCCTGCTGCACTGGTGGGAAAACTCACGCAGGGTGGGGGAATCCATTTATCTTCTGCTAGTTGAACGACCTCCGCTTAGCCTTTCATTTGCAGCATCAACAGAGTGGATGGTGGTAAGCGTTTCTTCTTCCCCCCTCACCATTGGCGTTTTAAACTCTTCTTTTGGATAAATTATCCTTTTTGGTCATTTTGCTCATGTTTATTTAATTAATTTGTCGCCCATTCCAGCCAATGTACTTGGAAGGGGCTACCACATCCTTTATATTTAGGGGCAGATTTACAAGCCCCTTGCACTAATGATGCATCACTTTTTGTGACGTACTGGCGGCGCATTTTAGTGCCCCATATTTACAAGGAAAGCAAAAGCCACCCAGCGTGACATTTCCTGTTCTTGTAAATATGGTCCCTTTGCGTGAAAGAGGGGTTCCATGGTTGTTACTGTGGGTGTTCCCACACAACACCCATGGAACCAGATACATTTCCAAAGTTACGAGAAATCTGGAAAAGCGTCTGAATGCTACGCCTCCTCAGGGGAGGCATAGGGAAGCGCAACGAGGAGAAATGTATTAATTTCTCCTCGTTTCTTTCCTCTTTCTATGATGCATAGAAAGAGGAAATCACCTCTGGTGATTATTTATGTACTGGAAGGTGTCCCTTCCTGCACGCAAACAATCAGTAAACAATGACGTTTTGCAAGTTCTATGTGTGCTAATGCAGCACACATAGAAGTGGAAAAACTGCATTTCTGTTAGTTTATGTACAGGAAGGGAACACTTACTGCATATAAACAATCTCCCCACAACGCAGGCATCCTTGAACCATGGTGCAAGGGTGCCTGTGCAGGCACATGGCAGCAGTTTGTGCACCAGCGCAGGGGAAAGGACAGAGATGCGACATATTGTTGTAAATATGTTGCATCCCTGTGCTTTGAAAGTAACTCAGTGTGGTGCAGCCAAATGGCTTGGGGCACGCACTGAGTCACTTTCCTTGTAAATCTGCCCCTGAATTGGTAAGTGCTTCCCTGCTTGCTTTCTTGGTTTCTTTAAACTGCCTTTAAATTACTTTGGGTAAATTGTTTTAATTTTCCTTTTTGTCTTGAATAGATATTGTGATTTTTTTCATATTTCCTGTAAAATTGGTTGGAAAAGCCCTCCATATCGTTTTTAGCAAGTGGAGCTGTGTGCTCCTTGGTGAGTGTGAATTGGTATCAACTACTTCATACATTTTATGTATGGTAAGCTTGATAATGATTTAATTATGTTTATATCTAGAACTTTGTTGCTACGAGCAGGCTTGCCGTCCAAATAATTCTATTTAAATTCTTCCATTGAAAGCTTTTCATGCAACTCAAGGTGAGTTTTTGCATTAATAAGGCACAATTTCTTATAAATCACACCAGGTTTGGGTCCTTTTTGACCATCCCCTGCTATATTTACACAGGTTGCCCCTCCCCCACGTCCTGATGAAGACCCTATCTGATGGTTCTAAACAACCGCGCTTATTTAGGTTGAAATGTCGACACTCTCTAATTATCTGTACTAAGCCCTAACACCCCAATTGAACTTTTAAGATAACCATCTAGTTGCCCTTTTGGATGAGGATTGTGGATTCAATCATACCTGACAGACATCTTGAGGGCTTCCTTAGCACTGTGATTTTCAACATTTTTTATTGTGTTTTATTTATCTAGTCACCTTACTTTTCACATGTCACTCTGCACAAGCACTTTTCTCACATCTTGCACATTTGGAGCAACCTTCAGTAAAATGTATTTACAGCTTCACTGTACTTTTGCCATTATACATGCGGTTTGTGGTAATCTCTTTCCTGGTTGTGTTTTCTTCTTTTCTGTTTTTCTTCTTATGCTGAGTAATGCTCTGATTTGCCTTTAAGAAATACATTTTTTTTTCCAAATTTACTCTGTTACTGACAGGACAAATATAGGAAGCATCATGAAAAAAGCAGAGCAATGTAGGGGAATATTATCAAGGAGGCTTTAAAATTATCGCCGCTTAAGCGGAAGAAAAATGCCGCTAAAAGCGGTGATAATGGGCTTGATAATATGCCGCAGAGAATTCCAATAGAAACCCATGTTCTGGTGTGAACATGGGCTTCTATTGGAATTCTCTGCGGCATTTTATCAAGCCCATTATCGCTGCTTTATCAGCAGTTTCCTGCCGCTAAAGCGGCGATAATTTTAACGCCGTCCTTGATAATATGCCCTGTAGTAAGTGTCACACAGATGAAATGATAAGACAATCAAAAAACCACAGCATGACATATATTTGTAAATTACGCAATCCCGCCTTTTGCCATCTTGGCTCCGAATAACAGATGTTTATTGTTGCCCAACTTAATAGCACTCTGTTTATTGACCTCGGAACGATGAAGAGCTGAATGAAAACAGCAAATTTTGAACTGAGATTTCTGCCGCAGATTCATTAGTCCACCAAGTCACCAGACACACCAATCAAGTCAAGACTGGCTTGTATATGTAGAAGTCAAATATCTGCAAGGCCCAGGTTTTCTCATGTTTCTTGGGGCAAGTGCGTACTTTGTAAATTAAGGCTTCCATAACTATGCATTTATTCAAGGCCACAGAGTCTGATAAATATGGTGCTCTATATATTGTTTACACAAATACTACCACTTTATAGTTATTGATGGAAAATCTACACCCAATGGAACATTATTTTTGTAACAAATATAAAGAAAATACCTGGACTGAGCAGCACATCACACAAGGACCTGGAAAACCTGGCGGCTATATGGTTGACTATGAGCAGCTACGATAAAGAAAGGATTCTCTCTTTATTTAAGAAACCCCTCACTCACCAACCTAGTTGATGACATGCTTCATCATCGGGGTCCACCCAAGTGACCGAGTGCCACTTAGGTGTGCTTTGACGCCTGTAACTACAGTGGAGCTGGTTTTTTGGGAAAGTGAAAAGGTGTTGTAAGTGAGTGAGTTAAAAATGTCTTTGTTATCATCCCTAAAATTTTATTTGGAGTCACAAGACACAATTACAACCTAGTGAGATACTTTTATTGGCTAAATTGACCAGGAAGTATCAGTGATTTTGAGAAGATATGGTCAACATGTTTCAACCTTAAGAATTGACAGTGCAAGGTTTTCGTCAGTGTGTGAACCGGGAGGTTTGCACACGCTAAGGCGCACCCTTCCCTGATTCAACAAATCGCCAGACCGTCTACTTACGGTTCGGCACCCTTACAGCCTTCTGTGTAAGTAAAAAAAAACTGTATCTGAAAGAAATAGAGCAGAACATATATTGCACAGTTATATACATTATTCACTGTGAGTATTTCGCTCCAACTGCAACAGCAGTAATGTGGTGTATTTGATAACCTGCTCGTGCGGTCTACGATACGTGGGCATGACAGGAAGAATGGTGAAACAAAGGATCTGTGAACACCGCAGTACAATCAGGTGTAGAAAAGTCACTACGAAACTGACTGAACACTTCCTCACAAACAACCATACCAACAATGATATGAAATGGACAGTGATAGAAGTAGTAAAATCAGGGCAAAAAACAACACAACGATTACTTGAAAAGGAACAACGTTGGGTATACAGGCTAGTCACCAACACCGTTGGCCTTAACGAGAATATACCCTGGAACACTGTCAGACAGAGGTGACCATCATAGACACATGGCTCTCGATCCCCCGCATTTCACTTAAAGCGCCCAAACTTTTAACCACATCCCTTGGAATCAGCGTGCGAGTGGAGCATAGCACATCAGTTTCTACAACCACGTCCCCTTCGTCATACACACACACAGTCACGTGACAGTACCGCAAGTCAGGTGGGCGGAAGTTTGAATGAGAGACACCGGCATTTAAGACCCCGAAAATGTACCGCTGACATCCTCGGGATTTCGTGAGGCCCCACTGCAGGTATTTTGGCGGGCTCTAGAGTTATATGACGTGAGTACACAATTAATGCGGGGGGTACCATCCCTTCTAATTCCTTCTACATTTTAACCAACAGAATGCATCTATAACCAGCCCCCCCACGGTCTCCATGGGGTGAAACTTCATTTAGTTTCACGTGAGTTTTCTGTTTGTAGTTTTTAGATTGAACCTTGGTTCTCCCCATCCCCCTACCTTCATCTCTCATTTTAAGTACACTATCACCTCAAGCTTAATTAAGCGGAATGTGATGCATGACTAAGAGACTATTTGTGGTCATTACGCAAAACACTCCTAAAATACAGGGAGGCGCATGACACCCACTTGTCACTGTGAATGTCAGTGGGTATGTATTGGTTGCGAGGAGTACATACAAAAAACTCCTATTCACAAAACGCATCACTGCATGAGTGCATGAACAGCACGTCACGGAAGTATGACTTGTATAATGTTTTAAAGTTCGAGTTATTCACTATTGAACCATGGAGAGTCTCTACATGATGAATGGAGCGAAATACTCACAGTGAATAATGTATATAACTGTGCAATATATGTTCTGCTCTATTTCTTTCAGATAATTTTTTTTTTTACTTACACAGAAGGCTGTAAGGGTGCCGAACCGTAAGTAGACGGTCTGGCAATTTGTTGAATCAGGGAAGGGTGCGCCTTAGCGTGCGCAGACCTCCCGGTTCACACACTTGGTCCTGACGAAAACCTTGCACTGTCAATTCTTAAGGTTGAAACATGTTGACCATATCTTCACAAAATCACTGATACTTCCTGGTCAATTTAGCCAATACAAGTATCTCACTAGGTTTTAATTGTATCTTGTGACTCCAAATAAAATTTTAGGGAGTATAACAAAAAAATCATTTTTAACTCACTCACTTACAAATCCTTTTCACTTTCCAAAAAAACCAGCTCCGCTGTAGTTGCAGGCGTCGAAGCACACCTAAGTGGCACTCGGTCACTTTGGTGGACCCCCGATGATGGAGCATGTCAGCAACTAGGTTGGTGAGTGAGGGGTTTCTTAAATAAAGAAAGAATCCTTTCTTTATCGTATCTCTCTCCATTTCTACAGCACATTAGGACGCTGTGTCCTGGGGATACTCCCTCTTTGTTTATCGATATATATGACCCTAGGGGACTGGAAGTCTTATCCCGACGACTAACCCTTACTCTCTCTGTGTATAAACATGACTATGAGCAGCACCAGTTTTATGAACATCTTGGTGTATCAAACTCACTTGAGGGTCCTGCACCAGACCCAGCAGTGAAGTCTTAGAGGTTAAAATGAGCTCCGAAACCAAGACACTGGATCATACTACACTCCTGTTCTGTAAGCAGAAAGAGCCCACTTTCCCTAAATCATAACTAGCGAGTGGTTGAAATGTCAATCTTCATTCTCCAAAGTCTCTACCTGGGGCTGTATTGCGCAAAGTGCCCCAGGGGCACAACTGGCGGTTGCACCCGCTTTGCACACCCCTGGGCACTTTGGTATTGCAGAAGGGACCGCAGACGCGTGTGCAGCCCCTTCTGTAATACTGAAAGCGCTGGTGCACATAAAGGGCCAGCGCTTTCTCAGAAGGGCATTCCCTCATTTGCATGGGGGTGTGCTCCATGCAAATGAGGGAATCCCTTTACTTTTGCGCCTGCACCGCATTAAAGACAAGGGCGCAGAGGAGGAGGAGCTTAGCGCGCATCCAAGATGGTCGCGTGAGCACAGGGCTCCCCGGACCCTCGCCACTCCTCGCAATTTATCCTGATGATATCCTGATTTCTCGGATGGACTCTCGAAGGTGAACCTCGACTGAGTCCATAACTCTTTTCAGAATTTGAATTGGACTTGGGCGACCAGAATTACAGCACTGTGAACCTTTGGAGGCCGTGCCGGGGACTTGGTGACTTATGGAGCCGGGTCATAGTTGAACAACAACTGCAGTGGGACCTCATCGGTGGCCGTACCCCCACTTTCGGTTTCGTTTCCGGATCCTGACATGGTCTGATTGAGAGACTGTTTCGCTCGGCCGGGGACCAATCCAGCCTCCATTTAGTGTCATCGCTGCCTCCTCATTATAGCCTCTTGGGTCAAGTCGTGACTTTCTCCGGACCGTATGAGCCTGCCTCTTGGCCTGTTGGTGCCCGACCTGCCGGCGGCCATTTTCACCAGGTCTTGCAGGCCCCTCCGGGGTGCATCTTCCAACATGACGGGCAGGGGTGAACCCGAGAAGCGGAAGACCAAGACGTCTCTTCGTGGGGGACCGTTCCAGACAAATGTTATGGACCGTTACACTCAAGCCAAAGGATCCCCCGGGCTCTCCAGTAGTACCCCGGAGCACGCCAGAGACGACCCTTCTGCCCCTGTTGAATTGTCCCTGCAGGACATTATGGGCGCCATCGCCGGCATGAATGAGACCATCGGCCAGCAGTATGAGGCTCTGGCTCGTAAAATTGACACGGTCGCCATTGATGTCACTCTAATCAGGGCCGACCTATCTAAGACTAACGAGAAGGTGAAGTCATTGGATTTGAAGACTTCCAGCCTCACGGGCGATGTGTCGGAACTTCACACAGACCTTGGCACTCTGAAATCGGCCAACGACCTGATGTCCCATCGGCTGGAGGATTTTGAGAACAGGGCAAGACGCAACAACATTCGAGTCATAGGGGTTCCAGAGAATCCCGAGACTCATTCGGTTGACCTCCTGGTCGAAGATCTTATCCTCACCCATCTTGCCCCTTCTGGACTGAGCAAGTTTTTCGCTGTGGAGCGTGCACATCGTGTTCCGGGCGGTAAGCCCAAGCCTGGCGCTCCTCCGAGGCCTATCATCGCAAAACTTTTTCATTTCAGAGACCGTGATGCGATTTTGCAGGCTTCGAGAGTGCACGGCCCGGTGAAATTTGAAAACTCCTCTGTCAATTTTTTCCCGGACTTCACTCAACTTGTCCAGAGACAGAGGATGGGCTTTCAGGGGGTTAAGCGACGTCTACGGGACCTGGGATTGAAGTATGCTATGCTTTTCCCTACCAGGCTTCGAGTGGAATACGAGGAACGGACCTTCTTTTTTGAGCGACCGGACAATGTGAGTGACTGGCTGGATTCCCTGCCTGGTCGGGGCGATCGAACGGGGCACCCTGGCGGTGCCGAGGGTGGTGAGCCTACACAGAAGTGACCTTTTGGTCTCTAACCCTGACAATCGGACATTGCTCAGTTGGGTTCTACTTCTTTTGTATATTTTGCCTTATAGTAGTTCATGTCCGGGTGGCGGGCGGAGACGGGCCTCTCTCCTCCTCCGGGGTCTTTTTGTAGAATGGGATTGTTAGGGCGACAGGCACACTGCATTTTGGGGTGGCTTTTTAGTCTGCAGGGGTGCAGGGAGGGGGTAGTTGTAACGGGTTTTGGTTGGGGGGTGGGAGAGGGTGTTTGTGTTCGTGTTTTCTTTTCTCAAGGTGGCATATTGGTTCTTTCTCTGCTTCAGGTGTCCTGCTCTCTGTGGGGGGAATCATGCAACTCTTGTGGGGATGGGGGGTAGTGGGTTGAGGTTGATATCTTGGAACGTCAATGGATTGGGGGATCGTATTAAACGGGGTGTTGTACTGCAATACTTGCGTCGTTTGACCCCTGATGTGGTACTCCTGCAGGAAACGCATTTGGTCGGCAATGTGTGTCATGCTATGAATAGGTGGGGGTACCGATTGGTTGCACACTCCGGGTTCACCACTGGTTCCAGAGGGGTTGGTATTCTGGTCCGGTCTTCCCTCCCACTAGAGATTGATAATGTTATCCTTGACGACAGAGGGCGTTATGCCGCCCTAACCGGTAGGTGGGAGGGTAAGACTCTTTCTTTAGCCACGATATATGTTCCCCCAGGCCTCCAGACCTCCACTTTCTCTGATGTTGGTCGGATGTTGCTGGAACTCCCCGATAGTCTTCTCCTCATGGGTGGGGACTTCAACTCCATGCTATCCGGCGATCTGGATCGCCACCCCCCCGGGCCCTTCCCGTTTCCCAAACATGGCTTGGTGGGTTTTTGGACACCTTTGGTTTGGTGGATTGCTGGAGGTTAATGCATCCGACGCAATGTCAATACACCTTCCACTCCGGGGCTCATAGGAGTCTCTCCAGGCTTGATTACTTACTCATGCCCACGGCCCAGTCCCCCCACGTTGGGGAGGTAAGACACTTGGCCCGGGGCATTTCAGATCACTCCCCTGTGTGGCTTCTTTTCGACACGGGGACACAAGCCGCGGGGCAGATCGCCCCTATTAACCCTTGGCATCTGCGCAACCCCAAGACTCGTAACAGTCTCATTAAGTCGCTCGACCACTACTTCCTGGAGAACGATGGGTCTGTTTTGTCCTCAGTGTCCCTGTGGGAAGCCTTCAAAACCGTTATTCGTGGACAGGCCCTATCTTTAATAGTCGAGACCAAGAAAGCTAGGAATGGGGAGGTCGTGAAGCTGGAGGCCGAAATACTGGAGTTGGAGGCTGATCTCGACTTAGGTGTCACCCAGGATAGGCTCCCCGCCCTTAGCTTGAAACAGTTTGAATATAAATCCCTTGTTACGGATGCTGCCAAGACAATGTACAGGGAACAGCAAGGTAGACTGTATGATGTCGGGGATAAGGCGGGTAAATTGATTGCATGGCTTGATAAGAAGGAGTGAATCGTGTGGTCCCTGTGCTTCAGAATTCTGACGGTGTGCATGTGACTGACCCTGGCGAGATTGTGGAGTGTTTTGCTGACTATTTTCGTGTGGTCTACTCCCCGGTGTCCGATAGAGATGAGGATGACTCTCGTTTCTTGTTGAGGGACATTGCGCTGCCCTGCTTGTCTGAAGAGGATCGAGAGCGCATGGAGGCATCGTTGTCGGCCGACGAGATTGCTACCGCAATTCGTTCACTTCGTTCTGGCAAAGCTATGGGCCCCAATGGATTGCCTATTGAATTGTACAAATTGCGCCCGGATAAAGTCGCACCGTTTCTCCGTGATATGTTTCTGGAGTCGCTAGAGCTTGGTTCCCTCCCTTGTGACCAGCGTCTGGCCACTATAGTTGTGATTCCTAAGGAGGGCAAGCCTCGTGATCGTTGTGCCTCATACAGGCCTATTTCCCTATTGAATGCTGAACCGAAGATTCTCGCCAAGGTCCTTGCTAATCGCTTACTCGCTGTCATCTGTGACCTGATTCATCCGGATCAATCTGGTTTCATTCCGCACCGGAACACTGCTCTCAACTTGCGGCGCTTACATGGCGTTCTCGCCAGGGCGGAGTTTCTCTCCGAGCCGGCCATCTTGGCTTCCTTGGACGCCACGATGGCCTTTGATACGATAGAATGGCCATATCTTTGGGCCACTCTGGCGAAGTTCGGTTTCGGTGCGGGATTTATTAGTTGGGTGAGACTTCTACATACGGATCCGCTAGCTCAGGTTGGCGTCAATGGTAGGGTGTCCCAGCCCTTCGCTCTTGGGAGGGGTACTAGGCAGGGGTGTCCGTTATCCCCCCTGCTCTTTGCTCTTGCGCTCAAACCGCTTGCAGCCTGGCTCCGATGGGAACCATCTATAAAGGGCATTCAGTGGGCCCCTGGCTTTGAAGACCGGGTTTCGTTGTACGCCGACGACATTCTTTTGTACCTCACCTCCCCGCGTGAATCCCTTAACGTCCTATTTGACGTCCTCACTTCTTTCGGTAAAAATTCCGGTTTGATTATTAATTGGTCTAAATCGTGTGTGTATGTTATCTCCGGTGGCCTTCCTCCCTTACCGAATAGGTTTCCCATTCAAATTTCGCAATCCGATTTCAAGTACTTGGGGGTCTACGTATCGTTGGACCCGGCGGTCCGCCACGAGCATAATCTCCTTCCCCCTCTCCGGCGATTGAAGTTGGACGAGACTCGGTGGCGTAGATTGCCGTTGTCGCCACTCGGTCGAGCGGCACTCTTTAAAATGATGTCCCTGCCCCGATTTCTCTACGCACTCCAGAACTCCTTTGATATTATTCCGGCGGCCTACTTTCGGGAGGTGGAGGGTTTACAGAGGAGACTTGTTTGGGACGGTCGCGCACGCATCGCTCTGGCAAAACTGACTCTCCCCTGGTATGATGGGGGCATCGCGCTCCCGGACATCAGGAGGTATTATTGGGCCTCCCAGTTGTCCGCCATCAACCATGCTACGTATGCACCCGGTCCGAATCCGGCTTTTGAGATGGATAAATATCTGTTGCCTGGTGGCAACTTCAACAGAGCGCTCTACTCTCGGACGGCGGGGAGGAACCTAACGGGACCCACTAAGATCGCAGTACGTGTGTGGAAGGATGCCAATGTGGCGGTGGGATGGAATGATCGCCTGACACGAGCGACCCCCTTGTTTGCATCGGACAGATTGGGATGCCTCTGGACAACGAAAGGTTTTGATAACTGGGATATGATTGGCATTAGTAGAGTGGGTGATCTCTGGGTGAAAGGTGCGGTCAAATCCTTTGCGGTGCTTCAGAGTGAGTATGAGTTGAGTGAGAGGGAGTTCTTCAGATATGCACAGGTCCGCCACGCTTTCCTGTCGGTCTTCGAGGCCGGTACCACAGTCCCTGCATCTTCACCACTCGAGGACCGTATACTTGATGGTCATCTGCCCGATAGTACGATTTCCTTGATTTATAAGAAATTAATCAACAATCGGGCGAACCTCCTTGTGCGTCTTAGGGAGGCCTGGACCGGAGACGGGTTGGAGTTGGATGACGAAGACTGGCAGTCCGCACTGTCCTCCCCGAAAGAGGTTGCCATTCCTGCCCGTCTCCGTCTCGTCCAGCTCAAAATTCTTCACCGTGTTTATGTGACGGGTCCTCGTTTGGTTGTGATGGGTTTTTCTTCGGATGGGTTGTGTAAGCGCGGCTGTGGAATGAGCGCCACCTTCCTTCATATCCTTTGGGAGTGCCGCGAGGTTGCGGCATATTGGCACCGTTTGCATGCTGTAATGGAGTGTGTTACTGGGGTCGCTCTGTTGCCTGAGGCTCATCGATGTTTGTTGAATGTATGGGAGCCGAATGACTACAACGTCGCCCAGGCCCGGTGGGCGGCACTGGGGAACATGATTGCAAAGAGGGATATTGCGCAGCTTTGGGGTTCCCGACGGCCTCCCACCGTGTCAGTGTGGAAGGAGAACATGGACTGGTGCATGTTCAGAGAGAAGACGGTGTATCTGGTTCGGGGCAAGCCTGGGGCGTGGGGTAGGATTTGGGGTCAGTGGGACACCTACCGAGGTAACATCTGTACGCCCCCTTTTGTAGATACTCCGGACATTTCTCTGTCCCCCTGATCCTGAGGTTCCTGGAATACTGTACCCTTTTGGCTGATTGTTCTGACTTTCCTGCTGCCTCCCCCCCCCCCTGGTCCTCTTTATTGTCCTCCTGACTCTCTACCTGGTATGGTGGGATCCCCCCGTCGGAGCTCGACACCGTCTAGACTGTTTCTCGCCTTGAGTTTTGTTTCATTGTTTCTTTGTTTGTTTTTTCTTCCTTTAAAAATTAAAAATATCTGTATCCTGCCTAGCTTCTGAGTTGCTTAGAATATCTCCTGTAACCCTGTTTAGCCTCTGGGGATCAGTCGCTGCTTCGTGACATCCAGCAATTGATATGCATATACTAGCGGCCGGCCCTGGTAGTTGTAGGCCCATATTTGTAACGATGCTATATTGCACAATAAAGTTTTTAAAAAAAAAGACAAGGGCGCAGAGGCAAAGAAGCTGTCAGTGCGCCCTCTGATAGCAGCCCTCTGGCCAGGTAAAGGGGGTTCCATTGACCCCCCCCAGACATCCCCTTGCAAATGGGTGCAGTCACTGACATTACCCGCCTGCAAGCAGATCTCGAATCCCCTTTAAAAGTGCAGATGGGTTGCCGCCTGCACAGAGAATCATGGAGCAGCTGCTTTGAAGCTGCTCCGCATTGCACTTCAATGTGCTGCCCAGGGCAGAACGAGTTTGCGGCTGCCCTGGGGTCGTGGCTGGGGGACCCCAAACCGCAATAAATCCCAGCCTCAAGTTGCTGGTGCCTCTGCCAACCTAACTCTCTCCAAATCCCAATCAACAGCAGTGGCCAGTAGGTTGTCGTCTGTCCTTTTTCAAGGATGTCTGGAGTCAGACTGTGTCAGATCTATTGGCAGTCACTTTGGTGTCTGACGGTTATTCCCTGGAATTTACAGACCTGCCTTCAGACTATTTTCAGGCAACTCCTCTTCAACAGGACTTGAGAAAGCACTGTGTTTAGTTAGAAGGGGTACAAGACTGGTTAGTAATAAATGCCATTTATGTGGTATCAACCCAGGAACAAGGCAGGGGTTTCTAAGCCATCCATTTTTAGGAACAGAAGCCTTCTGAAGAATTTTGTCCCATCTTAAATCTGAAGGGGCTCAACAGGTTTCTCCTTCATTGCTCTTTCAAAATGAAAATGCTACAGACTATTTTTTCACTACTGGGACTGAGGAATTACTTGTCTCTGAATATTAGAGATGCTTACCTCCATCTTCCCACCTTTCCAGCTCACCAGAGGTTGCATCGGTTCACAGTTGGCCTCCAACATTTTTTATTCCACTTATTTCTATTTGGATTGACATCGGTTCAAGGGATTTTATAAAGCTCTTCACTCCTCTGGTTGGTATTCTTCTTCCTCGAGAAATCCATGCATATCCTTATCTTGATGACTTGTTAATCAGTTCTCCTTCATTATCTAAGGTGAAGATAAATGTATAGGAAGTGTGCAAACTTCTTCAGGAATATGGGTTTCTCCTCAATAGCAAGAAGTCTCACCTCCAACTAGTTCAGCAACTACAATTCATCTGGGTCCTTTCTGTATGGACAAGGGGAAAGTGTTTCTTTTTCAAGACAGGGTCCAGAGACTGGTCTCTCATCTATGGGACTTATTGAAACAAACTCAGCCCTCAGCAAGAGTGGTCACGGAGTCACGGGGAGATGGATACAGCATTAGCCATGATCCCATGGAGCCACTTTTATCTGTACCTGCTAGTACACATATGTTTTCACATTGAAATCCTCTCTCCCAGGACTCTAAAGCTCTGATTCTGTCACACTACAAGTTTAATTGGATCGCCAGTGGTGGGTAAATCCAAAGAACCCGGCCAAGTTGAGTCAGACCACTCCAATAGTAATATCAACAGATACCAGCAAACTGGGATGGTGCAATGCTGGGATCCTCTACAGCTCAGGGCAAGTGAACATGACAGGAGGCTTCCTTATCACAAAGCTTACATTACAGAACTATAGGACCCTGATGACCAAACATACACTGCCACAACAGAAATCCGAAACACATTCCTGGATTATTTTTCATCACTATATTCCACTAGATTAGAGAACACACACTAAGCACAAGAGGCTTATTTAGATGAGATAGCTCTTGTCTTTCTCGAAAAATACATGCAAGATTCTTTGGCAGAGCCCATCTCTGAAGTATATGTTATTAGCGCCATAGAGACGATCCGCGACCCCTCAGCCCCTGGGCTGGACAGCTTCACGGGTGATTTCTATAAGGAGTATAAAGATCTCCTGGCCCCCAAGCTAACTGAGCTGTATGCAGAAGCCTTAGAGCCGCAAATCCTCCCCCCTTCACTCCAGGAAGCGGTAATAATTTTGCTTCCCAAGCAGGGTAAAGATCCCAAACACTGCGGATCATACAGACCCCTGTCCCTCCTCAATTCAGATTATAAAATATTAGCCAAAGTCCTCTCCAACAGATTGTCCCAATTTATGGAATTCATCATATCCCCAGCTCAGACTGGTTTTGTTCCACACCGTTCTACCACGTCAAATCTTTGAACACTTTTCTCAGTTTTGCACAGGATTAGCCCTGACACCCCCGCAGCGGCTATTCTCCCGGATACAGAGAAGGCTTTTGATTCATTAGAATGGCCCTTCTTTCTTTCTGTTATGCAGCGAATGGGCATGCCCATGGGATTTATAGCCACAACAACTTTATTGTACACTAAACCGACAGCTAGACTCTGCCTCAATGGCACACTATCGCGCCCCTTCCAACTCTCCTGTGGCACCCGAAAAGGTTGCCCACTCTTCCCCTTGTTATTTATCCTGGCAATGGACCCTCTCATATGCCATTTTCAAGAACGCCATCTCCACAGGGGCCTTCAATTCAACACGGGCCCCCTCCTGGTCTCGCTATATGTGGACAACACAATATTATATGTATGACACCCTCAAGACAACCTGGATCCGTTGCTTCAGGAAATCAATAGATTCTGCCGTTTTTCAGGCCCAGGCATTAATTGACATACATCAGTCATCTTCCCTTTGACAGTCAGCACAAAACCGTGGGAATGTGAGTTTCCCCAAGAGTGGTGCAGCGACTCTGTCAAATATTTAGGAGTCCACATACATTTGGATTCCGTCCAAATAATAGGCTTGAACTACGGTCGAGCTATTACAACGCTTGAAGCACAAATTGAGCATTGGCTGAGACTTCCCCTGTCATTGGCTGGCCGAGTCGCGATTATAAAGATGGTTGTCCTACCCAAATTTCTATATTTTTTTAACAACATACCAAACCCGCTCACCAATGCCTTTTTTAGAACGCTTCGTTCACTTTTGATCCGACTAGTCTGGGGGGGGAAGCAGGCACGTGTAAAGTGGTCCGTCCTCACTCTGCCATACGACAGGGGAGGTTACAGCGTCCCTGATTTCCAGTTATACTATTTAGTGGCCCAATTCAGCTACACTCATTCCTGGTTTCATCCCAATGCCCACATTCCCTATTTAAAACCAGAAGCAGATCTTGTTTTTCAGGAAAAACACTCATCAATCTTGCCAGTTGGCCTTCCCAGAGACCCCCATGACATCCAGACCGTTTCCACCACAAGATGGGTATGGGACAAATTGCGCAGATACACGGGAGCAGATATATTGTACTCCTCTGCACTACCCATTATTAATCCTAGATGGATCCCAATTGTGGAGGAACGCTTAATAAAGCGCACTTTGACGACATTTGACATTACACAAGTGGGCGATCTATATCCTGGGGGGCACATCTTTTCGACATTGGACGACGCCCGGTTCCAATCTGGCAGCACCATGGACAAGTTTGTCTTGGGCCGCATCAGATCCGCACTGCGCGCCACTTTGCCATCTTTTCCGCTAGAACCGCACTCATTCCCCCCTCTCACGAGGATTATTGAAAGCACGGACAGTCTCCACTTAATTTCCAAACTTTACAAGACATGTGCTGCTTTGAGACCGGTAAATGATGACAGAGTCCGCGCTGCATGGGAGACCGATTTGGGACGACAGATCACTGATGAGCAGTGGGCCAAATGCCGCACAGTCATGCAAGACGTTTCACTAAACAGTAGACACAAACTTTTACATTTCAAATTCCAGCACCGAATATATTTCACCCCAGCCATGGCACACAAAATGGATCCATCTAAACCACACAACGGTCGCAAATGTTCTGCCCCAAATGCTGACTTTGCGCATCTCACCTGGACCTGCCCAAACTTACAACACTACTGGACACGCATTCATCATACACTGGGACAAATTATCAATATTCCATTGATCTCCACTCCAGAAATAGCCCTGCTGGGATACACGGTCAACTTCCCCAAAAAGATCAGGAGGTTCGCATCTCTAGGTCTCCTGTTGGCAAAGCGAGAAATAG
Source organism: Triturus cristatus (assembly GCF_964204655.1). Classification (NCBI taxonomy): domain Eukaryota; kingdom Metazoa; phylum Chordata; class Amphibia; order Caudata; family Salamandridae; genus Triturus; species Triturus cristatus. Next base: position 144,939,787 of record NC_140584.1, read on the forward strand.
CCATCCACTGGGGGCGTAAATCTACCCCCACTGTCCAGAACTGGCTGAACAGTATGGCCTACTGTAATGTGAACAGCAAAATATACACCAATATGCTATCTACCACATCTCGGCCTAAAGATATATGGAACCCATTCCGTTCGTACATCCACACCAGGCGCCAGGCATCGGACTCCCAGCTTGAATAGGGCATAGTTCCGGATGGTGTGGGATAGATCTTATCGAGTTTTATGTTCTAGAGAATGTCCACTAGCCGCACCTCTGGTTAGTCTCAAGAGGCGCGCTTGCTTGCACGACACAAATGCCGGTGCTTCTGAATGTGTGGGAGAGTGCATAGAGGAACGTTTCTCGATTTTATAATTTGTCTTTTACTGATATTACAAGAAGTACCTGCCTGGTGAATATGATCAAAACTGCATTTTACGACTGGTATTCTTTTTTTGTATCACTGTTCTGACATTTACGCAAAGTGAACTAATATGCATATTGCTGCTTTATATGCACCATAATCACTGCATCCAGATGGACTGAACATCACTGACAATGCCACCTGATTACTGCAGATCTCAAGAGATGTCAGGACAGCATTGATTCTACATTCCAAATGGAATCTTCACTCACGATGCTTTTTGAATATCCATCTTGTCATCTGTGCAGCCACTGAGCAAACCATCTTGTAGTGCCTGAGGAAGGCGGAAGGTGAAAAGCTGTAGTTGAAATATAATTTTGATTTTTGTTCTTTATTAGGTCCAACTTTTTGGGTCACTTCTTTCACATAAATATATATTGTGATCAATGCTTAGACCGCAGAACACACCCAACTGTGATAAAAAAATACATGGCTGCTCTTTAACTTTTGGTAAACACAGCCATTAGCCATTCCAATACCGACTTCTGATCTCTATGTGCCACAGTATACCATGAACTTACCACGGTATACTGCAGCACAATATATAGCTGTTTTTCTAAACTCATAACTTTAAAAGTACTTACAATATTAAAAATGCTACCAAACATTACCTTTTACACTTCATAATGTATTTTCCTGCCACATTACACCTACATACGTTCACATACATTCACACTACATCTGTTTCAATTAACACACTCCACTCTACACCATTCCACTGTATGCCACTCCAGTCTATCCTATTATTCTCCTTGCCACTCCACTCTACGTCACTCCACTATACACCACTACGTTGATCCACTGTACGCCACTCCACTCTACTCCACTCCACTCAATGCCACTCCACTCTACACCACTCTACTCTGTGCTTTTATACTGTAAGTCACTCTATTCTGTGACACTCCAGTCTACGCCACTTCAATGTGCGTCCCTCCACTCCACACTTCTTCACTGTATGCTCTTTGACTGTACGCAACTCCATTCTATGATACTATAGTCTAACTTATTGCACTCTATTGCACTGAACTGTATGCCACTTCACTGTACATCCCTGCACTTTATGCTATTCCACTGTCTTCTGCTCCACTGTCGACCTCCAGTCTGTGCCACTCCACTGTATGCCACTCCACAGTATGCCAATCCACTGTACACTATCCCTCTCTGCACCTTTCCACTGCCACTGCACTATACACCTCTCCACTCTACAGCAATCTAGTGTGCACCATTACAATGTATAGCACTACATTATATGCCACTCCACTCTAAGCCACTCCACTCTACATCACTACACGCTATGCTGCTACACTCTATGCTATTCCACTGGTCAACATTGCACTCTAAATCACTGTACTCTGCACTTCTTCACTATATACCACTCCACTCTATGTCACTACACTATATGCCACTAAACCCAATGTTATTACACTCTATACCACTCCACTGTATGCTACTCCATTATGTGCCACTCCATTCTATACCACTCCTCTCTACACCACTACGCTCTATGCTGTTACACTGAACGCCTCTGCACTCTACAATACTTCACTCTATGCCACTCCACAAAATGCTAGTGCACTGTACACCACTACATTTCATCCCACTACACTCTATCCCACTACACTCTACAGCACTCCACTCTGCAGTATTCCACTCTACAACCCTCTACTCTACGCCACTTTACTGTATGCCACTCCACTCTACACCACTCCAGTCTACACTATCCCATTGTACGCCAGTACACTGTACCTCACTCCACTCTCTGCCACTCACCTGTATGCTACTCCACTGCCCACCAGTGCATTCTATGCTATCCCACTCTATTTCACTTTACTCTATGGCAATCCACTCTACCCCACTCCAGTGTATGCTATTCCACCATATACCACTCCATTGTATGCCACTGAGCTCTACACCACTCCACTCTACATTATTCTATTTTACACCACTACACTGTCCCTCACTCCACTCTACGCCTGTCCACTCTACACCACTCCACTGTACGTCACTCCATTCTGTTCCAGTCCACTCTACGGCACTCACTATGCTATTCCACTATATGCCAGTACACCCTACCACACTCCACTGCACACCACTGCAATGTGCACCACTCCACTCTACGCTATTCCACTGTATGCTGCTCCACTGTACAACACTCCAGTCTATGCCACTCGAATGTATGCTACATCACTGTATGCCAATCCACTCTACACTTTCCCACTGTATGCAACTCCAGTGTATGGCACTCCACTCTATGCTATTCCACTATATGCAACTCCACTGTATGTCACTGTAATCTATGCCACTGTAGTCTACCCAACTGACTCAATGCCACTCTTCTCTTTGTCACTCAATTCTACACCATTTTATTCCATGCCACTCCAGTCTACGCCACTGCACTCTACACTCATCCCCTCTATGCAACTCTCCTCTTCGCTACTCCACTCTACATTATTCCACTCTATGCAGTTCAACTCTCCCCAATGCACTATACGCTATTCTACTCAACACCAGTATGCTCTATGACACTCCACTGCACAACACTTCACTATACTTTATTCTACTCAACGCCACTGTACGAAACTCCACTTTATCCTGTTGTACTGTATGCCACTACACTGTACCTCACTCCAATATATGCTGCTCAACTCTACACCACTGCACTCTACCCTACTCCCCTGTATGCTATTACACTTTACCACACTTCACTCCATGGCACTCCAGTATTTTGCCACTCCGCTGTATGCTTTTCTACTGTATGCCTCTCCAGTCTACAACACTCCACTGAATGCTACTCCACTCTACACCACTCCATTGTACTGCACTCCACTGTACTGCACTCTACTGTACAACACTCCACTCTCTGCCACTACACTCTACAACACTCCGCAGTATCCTATTCCACTGAATGCCACTCCACTTTACCACATTCCACTCTACTCCATTTTACAACAGTACACTTTACATCACTTGCCTCCACACAACTGCACCACCCTCTACTTAATGACACTCCACTTTTTTACAGAAATTAAGAAACATTAGAAATTTGCCTAGCAGTGCTACATTTCATAAGAAGGTCTTTAACAATTAGAAAAAATTATGAATGTATACCTGTAGGATACTGATTTGATCGTATTACTATATTATCCAGAGGTTTTATGATTCATATATTCAACATTTTATTTGGAACATCTATTCATTTTAAGTCTGTATTGCCTTTTGTGGGTTATTAACATAACACAACATTAAATAACATAACATAAGTATTTGTAAATGCACCTTCATCCAGAAGGGTATCATGGCGCTGAATAACAGATGCTCAGGCAGACATTTGTATGCTGCTTCTCTGTCCTATCCTACTTTGCACTTTTCTTTTAAATGAAATGGTTTTATTTTCCTATGTACATATGATACATGCCTTCTATGGCTGTGTGTCGAATAAAGATTCGTTTGATTGATCGACACTCCACTTGAAAATAGTTAAAAAAACTAAGGTTAGGGATAAGTTATAGTCAGGAAAACTTTTGTTGTTCTTTTTATACATATGCAGCTTAAACTGGACAAATATTAGATATTCTAAAGTTATAGGTATAACTTAGATTTATAAATTATGCACCACCCTCAAATTACTATAAGTCGTGCATCTCCGTATCCATTGTTGTTACTTTACTGGTCCCACTACATTCACTATGGCTCCCACCTTCTTCATGCACTGTGTTCTTACAAATTATGTCATTTGACATGTCATAAGTGTTGTTATAAATGCTATGATTTCACTTGGTATATGTGATGTAATATGGAAGGGTTATAACCAGTGCATGGAGAAGGTGCGATTTATAGTTAATTTTGTGCTGCCACTCCCCCTGACACCTGCTTGTCCTCATTAAAGCTTATTATGGAACCTCATCATTTGTTAATTTCCATAGGAAATGCTTTAAGTTTTACAGCTTTGATTTTATTGAGATGGCCTCAAGTGTGCCACACTTGTGACATAAAAACAGAATATTATCACTGTAGTTATTTATTAGTGCACTGTGGGAAACTACAGTACCACACTGAGGAGTTAACTGACAGACTACTGCTGTTGTTAAAAGGGCGTGTTTCAGTCTGCATGACAGAGTCTTTTACTGACATGGATGAGAAATCCATTTGAAAACTCATAGAACATGTGTCCTAATTTTAGCTTGCTAAATTACTTTGCCTAATTTCTATGACAAAACAAACTTCCCCATTTTGATTATTATTAGAAAGAAATGCTTTACATTTACAGCTTTGAATCCATCAGGATGGCTTCCGATGAGCCACATTCTATCATAAATACCTGATTTTAACTCTTTCGTTGTTCATTAGAACACGGTGGGAGACTGCAGTACAACACCTGGCCATCAACTGACAGGCTGCTGCTTCTGCTGGAAGTACATGTTCAGTATGTCAGACTTCATTTTCTCATGCCTGAGGTAAATAGTGTGAATTTATAGCAGAATACAGTGACCAGACTGATCCTCAACCTGCCCAAGAGAACTAACTTCACCCAGCACCTAAAGGACCTCCACTGGCTTCCAGTTCAGATGAGATGCCACTTTAAGCTCCTGACCCACGCCTAAAAAGCCTTCCATGACCTAGGAACCACCTACCTGAACCACCCCTCACATTTCTACTGACCACCTAGGAACCTCCACTGCCCACACCTCCCCATGCAGAGATCCCTCACATATGCTGCAGCAGCACTGAGGGAAGATCCTTCTTCCATCTTGCTGCAAAAGCCTAGAACACTCTCCACCTCCGCACTACACCCTCTCTCACCCACTTCAGGAAGGGGATCAAACCTGGCTTTTTGACTGAGCCCGGCAGCAAGTGTCTGGATACCCTCATGGATGACAAGCAGTTCTATACTAATTCCTCTTGATTGAGTGATTGATTGATTATAGCAAATATGCTCTCATTTTTGCTTTTGGAGAACCTTCCATAACCTCTATGAGAAAAACAGGAGATAAAGCAGTTTTCTCTCAAACATTGTTCATCAAATACCAGCAGATAATCAGCATTTTTCACACGGTAAAATCACCTTAGAATACACAACAATTCCTAAACTTAATATGGTACCACCAACTGTTAATTTATATTGTGACTAAGGGCCTGATGTGGCTTCAGAGTGCTGTATTTACTCAGTTGACCTGATGGAGTACCAAAAGTCTGTATTTAGAGTTTTCTCCCATGGTGTTGGAGTCAATTCAACATTTTTACTGTCCCTTACCTCTAGGTGTTTCATAGCAGTAAATTGAGCAGGTGGTGTAATTGGCCAAACCTCCGACAGCCCTTACTCTATCAGGCCATCAGAGGAGTATGTCAGCTACAACTCCAGAGTAGGTTTTGTTGCTGACATATCTAAGGTATGTCCAACTGTAAACAGGTGGGGGGACATTGACTTTGGCAGAGAGGGTACTTTGTCAGTGTTGCAATGGAGTACACTCTCTGCCAAACTCTAAATCAGCCCTTGAAATCTAGTATCATCCTTCATATGTGCTCCTTTTTGTGACTCCAAAAACTGCAATTCGCTACAATTTCAGTGGGGACCATGGTCATGCCCTTGAGTCCTGGCTGTAACAACATTTTGTTCAGGTTGTGTCCAGCCAATCAGGACTGAAAAGTGCCCTTTAAAGTGTCAATCAAAGTATGTCTGGACACCAGTGCAATTTCTCAAAACTGGCTGAACTGATGTACACTAGATAACAAAAAGCATGCTCTCTGAATAAAATGCTAACTTTCTGATAATTTTGGTGTAATCTAGCTAAACTGTTTTTCTGTATTTTGTTGTTTACATTTATAATGCAGCTACAAAAATATTGACAAGTAACACCCATTTCCTAGCAGAAAAAGTATCCTCTGACAGGATATAAAATGCCAATGCAGATTTTCAAAGCCAGAGAATAGTGCACCGTCTTGTTGCTTCTAACATAATGCCCACAATGACATCTCCATCAGATTTACTTGACTGTCTCTTCCTTTCAGAATAGGAATTATGACTCAGCTTTACTCCCATGTGAAAAACATATAAAAAGACCCAGGGGCATGGGGTGACTTCCCCATTAAAAACAAAACTAAAAACGGGTTAAAAAGGAGGCTTCAACATGAAATCAGTAAGATGGAACATACGAGAATTTCATTGCTCCTCCCTGATAGAATGGTTCACCCTGAACAACTTTCCCCTTATTGTCATTCTTCTGCCACTCTTCTCCCACAAAGCAAAGGGGTTTTCTGGAGAACTATGCCATGGAAAAATAAAAACAGGAAAGGGGAGGAGGAAATAGTAACAATACATTGGAGTTAACTGTGGGACAAACTCTAATGCTCTGTACATGAGATACAAATTATTGCCTTAGCATAGCTGTTACTGTTTTCTAGCTCGCGCTAACCATATCTAAAAGAAGTGCCTGTCTATCATGTTTAGAATCTCTCTTTCACATCTTGGCTTCCAACAAGATAAAAGAAGTAAAGTTCAGCTTGCTCAGCTGAAAAGTTAACATTCTTGTAAGCATCTGAAGGTCATCTTCTTCCTTTCTTACAATGTCAGACTCAGGTCCCTGTGTACATACTTTGTTTTATAAACTTGTGCCCTCTTCATTAGAAGCTTCTATGTAGAATTATATAAATTTGTATCTTGCCTTTACCTACTGAGCCCGCTCTTGTGAGCCATAGATAATTATTTTCTTGTTTTAATAAGCCCTGTGAGACTTTGATTTACATGTGAGCAGATTTTCTTTAATTGTGCTGGTACATTGGTACTGGGAAGTGCTTGTGTTTGATCATCACTCTTATAGCAAGGTGGGGAAGAAAGGAACAAGTGGCAAAGCAGCTGGTTGTGACCACTGCAACAAAAGACTCGCCTGATAGTAAATAGCCCTTTCACCTGTAAAATTTCAATTCGAAAAGTTGTCCTCGTTGAAAACTGCTGTTGTGGACTATATGTCACAATGGCGAATGGTCAAGATGTCATCCATGCAAAACTTCGGGGAGGTCATTCAGACTGTTCTACAGATATCAAAATCAGTGTGAGCCTTGCAAGAACTACACATTATCTTTGACAGTTATCTTAACTATCTGTCAAAGAATGTGAGAGAATTAGACGGATGTCTACAAGTGGATCAATTGACCTTGCCTGCATCAAAACTTTGACACCTATACCTGTGCAACTTGATAAATTCTGGTCATCAACATCGAACTTGGAGATGTGAACTCGCCAAAGCATTGCTGATGCGTCAGTGAACACCGAATTTCCAATTATTGCAAGTGGAATGATTGTCAATGAGGAGTTGGTGCCCTCAGAGATATATTCAAAATGTGCATGCCATATTGTTTAAGAACTTAACAGCAAATTAAAGAAAGCTGACCATCGTGTTATGCCACATGTTGAGTAGGCTTTTCAAAATGGTTCCAATTGAGTCAATGCACTGTCAAATGAAACAGATCGTATTATTGTGCTACTTAGATTTGTTGCAATGTTCGTAAGTTAAGGATTGTCAGAGTTATGGCTACATTATGGAACAGGTGAGAAAAGACACTTAATCCCACTTCATTTTCTGTATAAGAAACTTGACCCAGAAATGCCCATTGTTCTTATCAAGGCACATATTCTTATGAGTGATGAGCAAAATTGGAACAAAGCATGGAGCTTAACTGCTGAACTTGTGAAGTTTCTAAAAAGATTTGCTGGGACAGAAGAATGTGGCTTTAAAGGTGTAGAAAAGTACATTGTGCATGTGTGGAAAACATGTACTGACTGGCACACATTTGAGGATCTTCGGTAGAGTGAGTTCAAGAGATCAGTCTTGCTAAGTGACCTTCCACCGACATAATATTCTGTGGTGGACACTTTAAAAGAGCATTCTACTTGATCAGAAGATGTGTAAATGTTTTGGATCATGCATATGTAGGGAATCTGTGTGTATTTGATTGAGAAGATATTGATGGGGTGCTAAAACCTATGAAATGTCTAAATTCTCTACACACAGGACTTACACGTACATGTACTTCCTCATTCTGCAAATGTAGCGCAAGCGATTGCTGAAACAAATAAATAAAGTGAGCTATGAAAATGTGTCTAAAACAGGAGTGATAAACATAACTGTTTTTCATATTCATATCATAAACATTGTTTGGTGTATTTAAAAAAGTATTAAAAACATTATTGCTTGGTTCATTTCTATATATGTCTCTTCTTACTTCATTATATCTGCCATTTGGAAAATGGCAGAAGGGTTACTCTGAGGAGTTATTTTCTGTCTCTGTAAGATCACCTGACCCCCAAAACCTATGTTTCGACACCAAAATGAAATATATAGTTCATGGTTCCTGAAATATTACATCATCACTGCAATACATCCGCCACTTTTAAAAATGATATCCAGAAAACTTGGCCAGAGTCAGCAATGTCTACCAAAGCTAAATTACTTCAATAAGGATACAAAATCACAAATCAAAAATGAAAATCTCTGGATAAAGTTGTTTTACGGAGGTATACCAGGGGGCCGGGATTACAATGGATATTGTAAATAAAAAGTCCCATATTTTAATGAGGGGAAGAAATGTCACTATAATGTACTCACTACTTGCATTTTGGCCTCACTGAAGCCAATGGAGAGATACATTCATTGTGTTTAGAATATCCTGTATGATAGAGATGGAGATTACAGCAAAGGTAGACATAGGGTATAGAATATCATATATGATAAAAGTGGTTGTTCCGCAGCAGATAAAATGTATTATGTGGTTGGAATATTCTTCTTCATAAAGAAAGACCAAAAGAGAGAGAGATGGGTACAATGTGTAGAGTATTCTGCATGGGGGGAGAATGCAGTGCCTCAAAAGCAACAAGATTATGGGGCATATGCATCAACATTAGCATTTGCGATTCCTTATTAGCGAAAAATAAGGAATCGCTAATAAGGAATAGCAAAAGGCTATGCATGTAGGAATCGCTATTCAAATAGCGATTCCTTAACATTCCTTATTACCGAATCGGTAATACCGAATCGGTAATAAGGAATACCTACCCATTCATTCCTATGGGCTTGGAGGCCCATAGGAATGAATGTAAAGCCATTCTGTATTAGCGATTCGGTATTACCGAATCGCTAATAGCTGGAGCACTTTCAAGGGTGCCAGGGTGTCAAAAGGACACCCTGTTGCACCCCTGAAAATGATATGTGCACATATGTTGCACACACACATGCTCTAAGGGCATGTGTGTGCGCAACATGACACTTTGAAAAATGCACAAAAGTGCATTTTTCAAAGTTTTTGCAAATTACCATGCAGTTCATCTTCATGGTAATTTGCTCCCCTTATTAGCGAAATCGCTAATTTTTTAACTTTGATGCATTGCATTTAAGGAATCTCACTTTGGGATTCCTTAAATGCAAGAGCTATTTAAGGAATCGGTATTTAAGGAATCCCTATTTAAAGAATCGCTATTTAAGGATTCCTTAAATACCGATTTCTGCTTTTGGGTTGATGCATTGGGATTGGGTATTTTTTACTTAATACCGGGAGCTAATAAGGAATCGGTATTTTACCGACTGGATTTTGGCTTGATGCATAAGGGTGATTGTTTGTCTGTAACATCCTGATCTTGCATGGTAGACTGTCTTGCAACAATATTCAGAGAGTGCAGAATATTCTATATGTTGGAGAGGCCCAGGTAGAGTTAGGCACATGGTCAGATTATTTTACACAACAATGATTAGGGCCTGTGCAGAAGTACAGTGCCCCACATAATTGAGATTGTGGTCATGGCTGATATAAATTCTGTGTGTCTGTTGAATATATTGTAAGATCCCTAGGTGAAAGCTCAGCAAGTTGTATATTATATTGACATCACTACCTTCTCTCATGTCATATAACTAGAACAAAATATGTGACAGAAAAAAACAAACAACAATAGGTCTGTGCATTTGTCTGTTTCTTCTTCATCTATGCTCTGTCAACTTCAAGAAGCAGGTGGCACTAAAAAAAGCACATGTGGGTCTAAAAGGGCAATGTGATGAGCAGTTTAGTGTCACATAAAGCAATAGAAACTAAAAAGTGGGGATTTGAATATATAAGTTATAAGAATATATCATCTGTTTTTGTAAAGGTGATATATTTCTTCATAGCTGTAAGAACAGATGCCTAAAACGCTAATTATGATGTTTCTAAGCAAAGTAGGGTCACTTTATAGCAGAGGCAAAGTGGCCTATGCAGAAATGTATTAGATTTGAAAAAGAGCCTCTGTTTCTGAAAAACAAGGTCGAATCTGGAAGGCAGATTGGCTGAAGAGGCCAAAGGCCATTGGTAGTCAAGTATATTATCTTAATGAGGATTTTAGTGCCAGTGGGCGTTGCACACAAGATAAAGAGGATGGTCATGCCTGTAGGCATGTCTCCGGGGATGAGTGAAGACCAGTCTGTGATGAAGACTAAGGCTGTCATTACTAGACTTTAAAACTACCAACCCAAAAAATACTGTTCCATTGTCTTGTCTGCCTTTCCTTTTGAGCCAGACAGTGTGTTCAGTCTGAATCTTAAATTTCCCTTGGAAGAGCACTATAAAACTGCCACCAACCTAGTAGCCCTGCCCTCAAGTTCCATGTAAAGTATCAACTTGAAACCACAACCAGTGGCATAGCATAAAATGATGGGGCCACCCTACAGAATGTGAAGAAGGACCCTGAGTCTCCCACATCTCACAGGTATCCATTGGCCTCCGACTAAATAGAGGCATCCTGAATGGATGGGGGCACCTGATGTGCTAGGGGCCGCAGTGCACTTCAAGGGCTGTAGGGACCTGTATTCTACCCCTAGACACGTATTCTAGCAATCAGGCACAGAACACTGCATCTTTCATATCTCTTACATGACATAGCAACTAACTGTTTCTATATCAGTACTGCTGTCTGAGGCCCAAGAAGGTACAACCAGTGTTAACGTGGTTCATCTTTGAGCTCCATGTAGGTAGGTTATAACATTGCTATATAAGCCTGTAAGATGTGCCTAGCCCTTGGGCCTTATGTATGAACATATTTTCCCATAGACACAGATTAGGCAAAACCCTTTGATAAATCTGGCCCCTTGTCTTTTAGGTCTCGTAGTGAAAACATTGCCAAAATGCAGCAGTGTTATGTTCCCCAACCTACGCCTAAGTAGGAAAGTAGCAAAGCAACCTTTTACCTACATTTATCCTACCTTGCTCTGCATAACAGTTCTAGCACTGACCTTTTACCCAGTTATGTGTTGAATAAATGTCGATTGGTTTCCTTGAAACTAGCCTCATCTATTATGCATGAGAATTCTTAGTAAAATCCTCTGCAAATGACGTACATAACAGGATTAACATAATCTGTACAAAAGTCATCGCTATCTTCATCCAAGGGCGACCAGGCTACTTTGCATAGTTACAATTATTGATTTGAGCTCATCTACAAAATCTTACTCACAACATATCAATTGTAGTATAGCCACTGAGGCTACCTTTTTGGTATATAAGAACCACACCTTCACTAGTTAGTGAGAGGAGATGCTTCCACACTGACACAAGACCCAGAGGTCCCTGCATGCTGCAGCTTCAACACGCAGTGGTCTGACATCCCTTGCGGGGTGTCCAACTCCTGACCAAGATGGGGTCCTTCATTCTCTCCCATCAGGTAATGGGGTTGGTTCTTTCCTAGGGGATTCATGGTTTTATAACCACATACATGCAAGGTACACAAAGGTAGGATCTGCATCGTAGGAGTATGCTTGATTACTGCCATGTTTATATGCCTGCATATATTCAAGGTTTTAGCACCAAAGTAGAATTCTATCTTCTATTTACTCTGTTGGTGCTTGTAATCTCTTACGTTGGCTTCTGTCTATTGATCTTTGCAGCAACCTTGTTTAATAGTAGAATGACGCTGGTTAAATTATTGCTTATTAAAAACGTCCCCAACATTTATTCTGGCTATCTCTCTGAGACTAAGTGAGCACGATTGACTGAGAAAAAATACTGAGCTGTTTCCAAGATCCCTGAAGGGTCAAGGGTTGTCATGTTCAATGGTTGTCAGAAACTATTTGCTTCTTGGTAAGGTTAGGCTGCTTATGGTGGCACTGTGAGCTTGCTGGATTTTAGGCTGATATATACTTTGGGGGGGTCCGAAATCAGTTTAGACACCAATCTCTTAGTTTATTTTATCCAACAAATGCGCAGAACCCATGTATTTTTAAGAACTACACAACAGCAGAGAGCTTAACTATGCGAAAGGTAATCAACTAAAAAAATCCTAATCCTAAAATCAGCTAATTTCTGATCATGGAAGTAAAGTGTGACTTTGTCATCATGTAGCGTTCTTTAAGGAGATGAGTCTTTAGCTTGTTTTTAAGTTGGAGCAGGGTTCGATTGACCTCATGGATGTCAGAATGCCATTGGGTACATCAATGCGGAAGGTCTAATGCCTTGTTTTACTTTTATTTTTGCACTTCTTTATCTCCGAGGCGATGGTGTCCTAGTGACAGGTGCACCAACAACTACCAGAGTTGGCTGCCGATGTTAGTCACATAAGCAAAGGGTGCTGGTCACAATAGCATTGTGGTTGATTCTGCTGGTTTTCAAAGATTTTTCCTGCCTATCCCTTCGAAGTAGAAAATTAGTTATAAGCTATAGCTAAAAAATGAAGAAAGATGATACGTAAATTTTGAACTTTTTTGTGTGCCATGTGACAATGAATAAATAGATTGTTTTGACTATTTGCAATGTGTTGGACATGAACCTTTCTGCAGAGTCACCCGCAGCACTGATTGCACCACCCGCTTAGGAACCACTTTAAACATATCTCAGGCCTTCCATTGCAGAGCCTGTGTGTGTAGTTTTAAACTGCAATTTCGACCTGGCAAAATAGGCCTTTTGATAGGCTCAATCCTTCCTTGTTGATACATATGGGCCAAACCTAGGGTAGGCCCTGCACACCACAGAGGGCAGGATGAAATGTATTTATAAAGTAGGACATGTACTGGTAATTCTTACATTTGTTTTTCTCTCCTGCAAGGCCTTCCTCTCCCATAGGATAAGATTTAAGTTACCTCATTACATTTTGTAAGTGTAATTGCCAGAAGGGAAAAGGTAACTCTTTCATGTTTGGTGTCTCTGGAATCCAAAATCCTAACTTATGTTGAAGTCGGATTTTAAATTGCAATTCTGAATATGCCACTTTTAGAAAGATGGGCCATCAATGGCAGGATGGGAGGGAAGAGCTGGCCACCGCCCTACTTACACATGAATAGGCTGTGCCCTGCCTCCACACAAAGGGCTGTATACCCTTTGTAGTTAGCCTGTAGCCGAGGCAGGGAAGTCAGGCAATCTGTACACTTCGAAGGCATGCCTCTAAAAGCTTCTCCACACTTCAAAGGCACAACTGTGTATAAATCCTGAACTTCAGTCACCAACTCTTCCATACGCCTCTGGACTTGTGGATACCCAGCCACGAAGAAGGACTTCTGTCCTGCTGAAAGAACTGCTATTTTGCATGACGTCTGACCCTGCTATGCTGACCTGCTGCCCTCTTGCCAGGGGAAAGAGTACTGGACCTGCAACTTTATTCTGAACTCTGGACCCCATAATGACTCCAAGGTTTATTCTGCTGGATTCCTGATCTGGTGCTAAGGGACATAAAAGGCTCCCTAACATCCTGCACTAGCCCCTGGACCCAGCTGCAGTGAGTTCCTGACCCCCAAGTGGTGCCTCTCAGGTCCTGGACCCTTGGTGTTGCTCACGTGTTATGAAATCAAGCTTTTGGCCTCTTCACAACCATGAATGGCCCATTAGGATCGAGACCTCGCTGCGCAAACCAGCGCAAAGCCCCATCAGCCTAATACACTGCAGCACTGACTGCTCATGAGGACCGCCAGCATGAAGCTCCAGCAGTTCGCAACATTGATACCAGCTGTCTCTTTGCACTTCACCGACAGCCTCTCGCTATGCTCTCCCTCCTCCTCACTGCACTCTCCAACGTGAAGGGGACTCTTGGAACAAATGTGAGATGTTAAAACTTCAGCTGACCTATCCTGGTGACTGTAGCCGACCTGCGCTTCACTGCGGTTGGCCTGAAAGTGTGACTTTTCCCAGAGCAGTGCAACCAGATAGCCCCGGTTGGAGCTTTGTGCTTTTTGGCGCTATTTTACACTTTAATCTTCAGAAACTCATAACTCCAGTTCTACTGAATTTTGTCATTTTGGTCTTGTTTTATTTAGTACATTTTGCTCTATTGTTCTAACTTGGTGTGTTTTCACTGTTTGAAGTGTTGCACAAATACTTTACAGATTGCCTGTAAGTTAAGCTTACCTGCTCTGTGACAAGCTACCAGGCAATTGAGCACAGGTTAACTTGGGGTTTGCATATGCCTTACCCTGACAGGAATTGTGGTTTCTGCTTGTCCAGGGCTCACACCCCAGTCAACCAACAACCCCATTTCTCACATAATGCATTTAGCTCTTTACTCAAAGTTATCTTGTTGAGACCTGGCACCCTTCGGGTGGTCTTCCCCTAGACCGTTTGCCTTTTACCTCCTGTTTTTGCTGATTCTTTATTTTGGCCTTAGGACTCCGAGCATTTTACCATTTTACCATGCTAACCTGTGCTAAAGTACATATTCTTCTCCCCTAAACATGATGACATTGGTGTATACCTGATTAGCAATTTTGTTGTACTGGTACGGCCCTTATAAAGTGGTATACCAAATACTCAGGGCTTGTCCTTCAAATGCTACTAGTGGGCTACAGGACTGATTGTGTCACCCACAGAAGGAGCCTTTCAAACCTATCTCAGCCCTGTCACTGCAGTGCCTGTGTGTGCAGTTTACTTTTACATATAAGCCACCCCCAAGGTAGGCCCTAAGTAACCCTAAGGACAGGGTGCCAAGTGAGTAAAAGGTAGAACATGTACTTCTATGTCCTGGTAGTGACAAACAGCCGATTTCATTTTTCACTACTTTGAGGCATACCTCTCTCATAGGCCAGCAATGGGAATTCCCTAATACACTTTTAAGCTGTAATTCCTGATCAGAGAGGAGTAGCTATTTCGTGTGTCATATCTGTGGACATGCAATTATGAATCCTCCTTACTGGGGAAATTGAATTTAACATTACTGTTTTAGAAATGCCACTTTTAGAAAGTGGACATTTCTCTGCAATTACAGTGCTATGTGCTTGACAGGTTATCTCTAATTCACGTCGGGTGAGTGACAGCTACACTTTGTGCATTACCTCTAGGCAGCCACAAACACTGGAAGGTAAAGTTCATCTGAATTCTGAGCACTCATCTGCATTTATCCTCATTCGGATAGGTCTTCTTAGAGAGGGAGGAAGGGAAGGGGCTGACACATACACTTCAATAGGTAGGTTCTGTTCACACACATAGCACTGATTTACCCCCACAGAAAGTCTGGCAGACAAAACTGGGTTGAAATGGATCCTGGTGCACTTCATGGAGCTGCTTTGAAGTCACTCTGTACATTTAAAGGCACTTTAGAATATATGCACTGGGTCTTTAACCCCCTAAAATCAGACACTTCTGGAACTTGAACTTCTGTCACAAGGGCTGCTGTGATGCTTAAAGGACTCAATTGGACTGCTTTTCTGCTTGTTGCTCTGCTGCCTGCTGCTCCCTGAGTCTGCTGAAGGAGAGCTGCAGTCTGTCTTCCCTCCAATTGATCCCCAAGGGCTTGCTGGCTTGCCTCATGTCTTCTGAAGTCTCAGGAGCCCAAAAGACTTCCTGCAATTCTGCTGGACTCTACCTTTAGTGAGTCCTACCCTTGCTTGAGGTGCCTTCTCCAAGTTCTGGGCATGAAGAAATGGGTTCTGCAGCTTTTTACTACAAACTGATGCATAAACACCTTTGCTCAGTTCAAAACTGATGCATCGCCCTTCAACGCCGATGCAGAGGATGTTTGATGACTGCGGTTCTACAACCTGCGCAGCCCGACGATGACACTCTGCGTGGCTCGATGATGATGCATTGGCTTCACCTCAGCTAAACTCGACGCAGTGACCCGGCTGCGTAGAAAAGATCGACACATCATGTTCTCAGCATCAACGCCTTTCCCCATCCAAGGTACTTTCTCAGTGGGCCCTACGTGGGCCCTGTCGCCGGTCTGCCCTCCTTCGCGTTCAGCCTGAACATTGGATTTACTCCTGTCTAGCATGACCTCAAGTAATTTTTCCTTACACCTCCACTGGGGAGGCAAAGGTTTCTGATGCATTTTCAGGTTTACAAAACGTTGTCAATCTGGGAATGCACCAAGTTCCATGGATGTTGCATGGGAACACACGGAGGAACACCCATGGAATGCCCCTTTCACGCAGAGTTATACGTGAAAGGCAATCACATTTACATGGCAATGAAAAGTCAAGCAGGGTGACTTTACATGGCCTTGTAAATATGGTGAATCCCATTGCGCTGCCAGTGCGTCAATAAAAGTGATGCACCAGCAGTGCAATGAGCTTGTAAATAAGCCCCAAAGTATTTAGACTCCACAGTTGATGTATATAAACTGCACAGATAACTTGGAATGTTGCTATTTCCAATTTTGAAAAAATGCACTGATGTTATTTCAACCAGTTTATGGTACACATGCTTTAGATGTGCAAGAGCATATGTTGAGACTCATTAGGCGTGGTGCTGGCTTTTTATTACAGTCAGAAGGTTTGGTGGAATGAGTTTGAAGGTGTGTAGCGAGTCAAGCTCAATAAGGTTTTGTAAATGAGGAACGCCTCTTCACCTATGGTAGTGCAGACACAGATGAAAAGGGATAGAGCAAAATGGTATTTAGATTCTGTGTTTTCCTACTAAACAGGTGCAGTGCATGGAAGCAGGAAGTACAAAAAGCTATCCTCTCTTCTCAAAAGGTCTCATATTTGTATTCAGCCCATTACAGTACACCTTGGCAAAGCAATTACACATTAAATGCAACAGTAACTCAGTCTCCACATTGCAACTGTGTCTCAGATGACACAGTACCCACTTCTGAAAAAGCTGCTGTCCTTGAAATGGAAAATTGTTGGCTTTTTTTCAGCGTGGCTACCATACTCTGGCTCAGACCGAACTAATACTTCTCAGCAGAGCTACTAAGGGGCTAATTTAAAAGCCCCTTATGCTGCCGTTACGTAACTTTTACCCATGTTAAAAGTGACACACCAGAGGTGCAAGGAGCTTGTAACTAAGCCTCTAAATGTTTATTGTGGAACTAATTTTACTTCTTAGCAGTTCCATCATGTTTTAAGGTAGAGAGAGTCTCTCTGATTAAAATGCCGGTTCATCCACTGTTTAATGTTCTGTTTCCAGCTATTCCATGTGTTTTAATTGCCCTTTTTTAAATCTGTGGAGTCTATATTTTTATCGTTCATTTAGCAAAAAAAAGCGGCCATGGTAGCTCTAGGCACTTTATAAGAACAACGGGAGGATGGAGGGCTGGGGAATCCCAACCTTAAGGATTACTTCATTTGCCTATTTTGCACAGAATGTGTCTGGGTTTAATTCAAAGCTTCACAAGAGTATTTTTATGAATAATTTTGTGCAGCTGATCTTCCAAGAGTATCATATTTGGGATGTGCTAAAGTCGGTAAAGTCACCTAAAGAAAGTTCGATATAAGAGCTTGAAGGTTTTTTTTGGCAGCTTGGGGATCTCTATAGGAGATACTCCATTCCTTATATTAATGCGGCGACACCCCTGGCTGAATTAGTCATGAAACCCGGGTCGAATCTTGCACCCAAAAGTGGGCAAAGGCGGGACGTAGGAAAATTTAGGATTTTCTCTTTGGGGAGAAATAGCTAAATATAGCGAATGTCCAACAGCTGATACAAGATGATTTTCTATTTCTGTGTTCGATTAGAATGCTGAATAACGGGGCGTGGCTAGGCGCCCGAGAGAGATGGCGGCGCCGGCGTAGGGGCTCCGTCCACGCCAGGGTTTATCGGCGGTTCGCGCTCTTTAGGCGAACGATGGAAGGCAGCGTTGCTCGTCTGAACGCTTCATGCATGCCCTGAATTCTTTCTTTTTGCCGCGGCGGACCTCCTTTGTCTCTGTTCTTGCTCCCTATCCTGGTCGCGGCTCTGCATCGGCCGCGACCGCCATTTTGTCCATCTGTGCCAGGATTCCTTCAGCAGCGCGTTTTATCGCGCTTTGTACCTCCGGCTGCCACATGGATCCTGTAATCTCTTCAGCTCCGCCAACAACATGGTTCTACACTGCTAGGTGACTTTTTCTTATTTTTTTCATTACTTGCACGGCTGTTCACAAGCTTAAAACGTATTTTTTGTTTACCTCAACTTTGGCAGCCATTTTGTGCATTCACCTCCTTCGCCTGGCTCTGTGGTATTCAGATTCCTCTGGCATTTTACTTTTTTCTTTTTGTTATTCTTTTTTTTTTTTTCTTTTTCTCCTTACCAACTTTTTTATTGCTCCTTCTCATTGGAACCAGCAAACTGTTTGTTTTTGCTTCTAGTTTGACAGGGCCACCCTGTACCTTACTAGTACGTTGATGGCTGAAAGCTCTGGCAAGGCTCAAAGGCGCAACTACATTAAAAATTCCAAGCTCTTCACGGAGTTGGCTCACTTAGAAGCGTCCCAGCCTTTTTGTGTCAGCGAGACGTCGCCAAATATGGAAACCTCTTCACAAGCTTCAGCAAAAATGACGCCCAAGAGATTAAAAAAGGACCCACCTTCGCCTCCTAAATCTTCTTCGACCATCTCAATGGAGCTAATTCTCGAAGAGATAAGGGCCCTGCGCCCTTTCATGGAGGAAACAAATGCTAAGCTTCAAGTTCTCACGGACAATTGGGCTTCAATGGATGAAAGAGTGTCCTCGATGGAACGGGACGTTTCTTCTCTTCAAGATTCTGCAGCTAAGGTCACCCACTTGCACACGCAGATCTCCTCTCTCCAGAAGCAGGTGGAGGACTTGGAAAATCGAAACAGGCGCAACAATCTTCGCCTTTATGGCCTGGTGGAAGGCTGTGAGGGAAATGATCCTATTGCTTTCTTCAAGTCTTTTCTCCCCAAGCTTCTACACTTGCCTGAGGACATTTCGCTTAATATCCAGCGTGCCCACAGACTTGGCCGAGCCTCCTCCTCTCCCTCCACACCAGCGAAGCCTAGAGGTGTAATAATGTACTTTTTGGAATATACTGACCTGCTGAAAGTCCTTTCTGCGGCCAGGGCCTCTCCTCGTCTCACTTGGTCGGGTTCCACCTTGTTCTTTGCGCAGGATTATGCTAGAGCCACCGCGAATCGCCGTAAGGCCTTCTTGGACATGAGACCTGATCTCCGCTCTATTGGTGCCAGATATGGTCTTTTCCATCCTTGCTTATTCAAAGTCACCTACAACAATAAGACTACCACTTATGAGGAGCCTACGCGTCTTCGGAGTTTCCTGAATTCCTGTGGTCAAGCTGAGATGGAGCTCTCTGGCCCTTCCTCATCTCGTCCATCATTACTTTCTTTTGAAGTTTTACCATGATGCTCTAGTTGCTTTTGTTTGTTGCTTTCTCCAATTCAATTGGCCCTAATTGTGCATGTTCTCAAGTTCAATGCTGTTTCCATTGTAGTATTTGCTTACTGATGTTGAAATTCCTTAGTTTGTTCTACTCCTTACGTGTCTTTGTCTTTGCCGTCCGCCGTTGCCTAACTCTGTTGCCTTTCTCTCCTTGCAGATCATTGTTGTGTGTTCCGTTCTGTTTCTCTGGTTGGACGTCCCATTGACCCCGAGTGTCCTGCGTTCCTCAGTTGGTCCTACCTCCCTCTCCCTACTTCCACGCACGTCCTTGCTTGTCCTTGTTCCTGATCGTACTCCTGTTGAGCTACCCCTTGTCAGATCCCATTATCCCTTCTTCCACAGGTACGTTCCTATTTTGTCTCTCCCTACTTTGCTATTTTTCTTTATTTTTTCAGGTTTATTGGTGTCAATATTCTCTATGCGCTCACTTTCTTCTTCCTTCTTTTTCTTCTTCTTTACTTTTGTCGCTTATTGGTTCCCTTGGCCATGCTTTTTTTTCTTTTCACATTTTATCACCCTGCTATATCATCTTTCCCATGACTTATATTTGCATTCCCTTCCCTCTGAGCTTCTTTGGTGTTCTATCTATTCAATGGTCTTTGCGTGCTCTTTCTTTTTGCTGTTTCACTTAACTTTACTTATTACCATCACTGATTTTCATGTTACTTCTTTTTCGCTCTCAGCAACACCTTGGCTTTTTTCTACCTTTCTGATACCTCTTGCTTCCCCTTTCTTCTTCTCTCATTTGCTCACTATGTTTCTTCTCTACTCTTACTTTTTTCCTCTTCTTCCTATGTTCTCTTTTTTCTCTGAGGCAGTCTTTCAATGGTTCAATCTGTCTTTATATCACTCATTTACTAATTTCTAATGTCTGTGCGTATTGTTTCTTGGAACGTTAAAGGTCTCCATTCTCCTATTAAGAGGCAAAAAATTATTTCTCATTTAGCTAAGTTAAATGTTGACATTGCCTTCTTGCAAGAAACCCATTTGTCTGATATCGGAGCTGCTAAGCTCAAGAGGGGCTGGGTGGGCGATGTGTTTTCTGCTCCTGGCGATGGCAAGAGAAATGGTGTGGCTGTCTTAATTCGCAAATCCTTACCTCACTTGCTCTTGTCTACTGAGTCGGATCCTGAGGGTAGATGGTTGTACGTCAAACTTTCCTCGAATGGCATTCCCATCTCCCTTCTCAACATTTACGCACCTACTGGCGGTGACCCTGCCTTCTGGCGCTCAATGGCCTCTCGTATTTCTGAATTTGCTGATGACAATTTTATTATGGCAGGAGATTGCAACCTACCCTTTGATCCCTTTTTAGATCGGCAATCCAAAGCATCTTTCATTCCTAATAAGTCTCACAAATTGTTTACTCAAGCAATTTCCCAGCACAAACTCATTGACGCCTGGCGTTTATGCAATCCCACTACTAAAGAGTTTACCTTTTACTCCCCATCCCATCATTCACAATCCCGCATTGATTACATCTTCCTTTCCCATCACATTTCCCAATCCCTCACTTATGCCGATATTGGTCCCATATTATTCTCTGATCATGCTCCTGTTCTGGTTAACATCGACATCCTACCCAAATCCACTGGACCAAAACGTTGGCGATTCAACAATGCTCTGTTGCTCGACCCCAAATTCACCACTTCTTTTGTTGAGTTTACTGAAGAATTTTTCTCCATTAATGATACACCCACTTTACCCAAGCATGCTATTTGGGACGCTTTTAAGGCTACAGCCAGGGGGTTCATCATTGAGTATGTAGCCAGAAAGCGCAAAGCTGCCCGCATGCAAGCAAGCGATCTCCTCCTTACCATTAAAAAACTGGAACACTCCTTCTACACCTCTCATTCGCAGGAAAGTTTGACCTCTCTTATTAAGGCTAAGATGTTATTTAACAAACAATCTACTGATGATGCATCGCTGTATTTGCTGAAATCTAGTTCAAAATTGTATGGGGGTAAGAACAGAGCGGGGAAGATTTTAGCCAATTATTTAAAAGTTAAGCAACATAAATTGAATATTGAGTCTATATATGATGTTAATTCTGTTTTAAAGCACACAGATGCCGATATTTTAGAGGAATTTTCCCGCTTTTACTCCACGTTATACTCCTCTGAAACTCACCCTACTGCCCAATCTCTTGCCACCTTCTTTTCTACAATTAAGACACCTTCCAATTTTCCTGTTGACTTGTCCTCTCTTGAATTGCCTATTTCTAGCTCAGAACTACAGACTGCACTTCAATCACTCAAGAAGGATAAGGCCCCGGGTCCGGATGGACTTACCGTCGAATTTTATCTACATTTTTCCAAATTACTATTACCCAGATTACACTCTCTTATTGATTCTTTTATACTCAGTGGCACTTCTTCTGGTACTTTTTCAGATGCTCACATATGTATTATACCCAAAGAAGGTAAAGATGTTCAATATTGCAAAAATTATAGACCAATCTCCTCGGTCAATATTGATTACAAGTTATATGCTAAGTCTCTTGCCATAAGATTAGACCCCTTTCTTCCTGATTTGTTAGGTCCAGAACAATCTGGATTCGTTAAAGGCCGTTTCATCACAGATAATACGCGGCTTTTGTTTAATGTCCTGTCCAGATCCTCACGTTTTACGGACTCACTAGCGGCAATTGCTTTGGACGCCGAAAAAGCATTTGATAGGGTAGAGTGGACCTTCCTTTTTGCTGCTCTCAGATGGTTTGGGTTCGGTCCTAATTTTATCTCTTTTGTTTCTTTTTTGTATTCTAGTCCCAGGGCGGCGGTTTGTGCTAAGGGTTTAGTATCATCTTTCTTCAGCTTAGGTAGAGGTGTCCGTCAAGGTTGTCCCCTCTCCCCTTTCCTCTTCAACCTAGCCTTAGAACCCTTTCTTTCAAAACTTCGCCAAAACCCTCATTTGCACGGTTTCCAACTCTCACAGATCAACATCAAACTTGCCGCTTATGCGGATGATATCCTACTCTTTGTATCCAACCCTGCCATTTCTATTCCCACATTTCTATCTGAAGTTCATGATTACTCCCAAATTTCTGGATATAAGTTGAATAATGACAAGTGTGAAATCTTGCCCCTTACTAAATTCACCTTTAAACCTGACTTCGCTGCATCTAACTTTACCTGGAGTCCCTCGGATATTAAATACCTTGGTTTGTATATTACCCCTTCTCTTCCTGACACTGTCTCGTTATGTCTTAATAAGTGCATCCAGAAACTGTCTGATCTTACCTCCAGATGGCACCCGCTTTACCTTTCCTGGTGGGGTCGTCTTGACACGATTAAAATGATGCTCTCCCCAATAGTTCTGTATACTATTTCCAATATTCCAGTGCCTATTCCAACTAAGTTTTTTAGGAAAATTAATACCGTTCTCTCTTCCTTCCTCTGGTCCGCCAAAAAAGCGCGCATGTCCTTGTGCAGGCTACGACTTCCCAAATCAGAGGGTGGGGTCGACTTTCCTGATTTCCCCACTTATCACAAAGCGTTTCTTCTGCGTCAAGCCTCCCTTTGGTTGCGGGATCCTGCTGAATCCTCCCCCTTATGGCTTGCTATTGAGCGCCTTTTGTTATCCCCCTTCACTTTTGCTGAGTACCTCTCGTTTTCTCGTAAGCCCCAGGTTATTTCCACTCCCATACATAAATTTACTACCAAACTTCTTCTTTCCGCTTCCCCAAGTTCCCCTTCTTCTGTCGCTGAATTTCTCAACACCACCATTTGGTGTAATAATAATATTCTCATTAATCACAAATCCTTCTATTGGAAATCTTGGAGGCAGAAAGGCTTAATTTGGGTGTCCCATCTCTTTTCTGGTTCCGATTTCTTACCCTTCCCCGCTCTTAGCCAAAAGTTTGGTCTTCCTCACTCCTTCCTCCGTAAGTACCTCGTACTCAAGACTGCAGTTCTGTCCGCCTATACCCAATTTTCTACCTTTCCTACTCATTCTGACCCTTCCAGCCCTACTCTGCGCTTACATTCCTTGTTACGTACACGTCCCACTGCCTCCTCAGTATACCACTCGTTTCACAAAACTCTTGCACCTAGATCAAAATCCAAGGTAGAGGAACAATGGGAGTCTGATTTTGACGTCTCCTGGCCCACTTCTCTTTGGGATAAAGTTTGGACCAAACTTCGGAAGTCGTCTAGGGCTGCTTCTCTCACACAAACCCTCTTTTTCATCTACAACAGACTCCTCTTTTCTCCTCAAATGTTGAATAAGAGGTTTCCTCTAACACCTGACCTGTGCTGGTCTTGTTCGGCACCCAAGGCTTCCCTCTTTCACATGCTCTTTTCCTGTACTGCCACGCATGATTTTTGGAAACAAGTTTGGGTCCAAATCAATGCCATATTTCATACTGCATTCCCCTTCTCCTTTGTTAATATCTTCTTAGGCAGTCTCTCTCCCTGTTGGGCTAACACTGATTTTAATTTGCAAATTGTTGACCTATTGCTAGCTGTTGCATTTCAGCAAATCACTGTTAACTGGAAAAACTTTGCTAATATCTCTTTTAGAGCATGGTGGTACAATGTATGTCATAATCACAGACTAGATACTGTCCTTGTTTACCCCCTGAACTTGGCCAAGAAGCGACAGGAACTCTGGCTTCCTGTAACCCTGTACCTTGATGTTTGTGCCAAACGCTTGTTTCATTTGCCTCCCTCTCAGCAGGAGGTCTCTAAGCCTCCTTGAGTGACCTGCTTGTTCCTTTACACTTTTTATAATTCATTTACTACGCGTTACCTTCAATATTGCTTTTTGTTATTTAGCCTCAATTATCTGCTGTTTTTTAGTCTCATGTTTATTTTTGCAGTCATGTTCTACTGTGTAGCTCATATCGCTGTTATGCTTTAGGTTTTCTTCTGCATTGACACCTTTACTTTGTCTAATAAAATTCTTTGAAACTTAAAAAGAATGCTGAATAACAATTTCTGTAACCTAGATATAGGTTAGACACTCTGCAGCAGAAGGGTGGTCTCCGCACTAGAGGAAGATGGTCTTTATAAAAAGCCATGGGAATGGAAAAGAATGTTTGCTTCTATTGAAGGGTCTGACCATACTCAAAAAGCCTTACAATAATGAGTAAAATATGAAGGTCTGGAATTGACAAGTATGATCTGGGAGGAAGTTAATATATTCAATTTTGGTGTGCTGAGAGGGGCCAAATGATGTAAAATTGTATTTTTTAGCAAACGACTACTATATAGAACTCCATACTTTTTAACACAAATTAACCCTAGTCTTCCTGGGCGCTGTTTTCAAAGCACAGATCGGTCACTCGCCAATTGGGTGCATGTAATTGGGCACTGTTCGTCCATTCAGGGATTTTGGAATGAAATATTCCAATATCTGGCAATGGAATGGCAGGTCAATTTAGTCCCAGCTACTTGGTTGAAAGTTTTGGGGTATGATCTGGCACTTGGCCTATCTAATAAATGGATACAGCTATTATATATAGCAACAGCCATCGCTCAGTCCCTATTGCTCCAAATATTGTGAACTGAGGGGCATATTATCAAGGATGGCGTTAAAATTATCGCCGCTTTATCGGCAGAAAACTGCTGCTAAAGCGACGATAATGGGCTTGACAATATGCCGCAGAGAATTCCAATAGAAGCCCATGTTCACACCAGAACATGGGCTTCTATTGGAATTCTCAAGGGCATATTATCAAGCCCATTATCGCTACTTTAGCGGCAGTTTTCTGCCGATAAAGCGGCGATAATTTTAATGCCGGATCTTGATAATATACCCCTGAGTTAGTCCTCAGAATGAGGGACTGGTTACAGAAAATGGGGCAAGTTAGAATCAGCTGGCATTTATACGCAACACAAAATGGGGGAGTGAAGAAATTTGAACAACTTTGGGGACAATATTTCTTGCTCGAAAACCAGGGCTAGACTCAAGGTTAATATTCAGTATAAGATGAAATGGAATCATTAAATTGATCTGGCTACCTTAAAGCACCGTCAACTGTCGGGTGTGCTATATTCTGAATATAATACGTCACACTCAAAACCAATGAGCCCGGTACTCCAGATATACAATATGAAAGTTATCAGCTCAGCTATGGGGTTGTGAGAACCTGTCCAAGCTTACTATAGTAGAAAACAGGTGCTTAAGAAAAATCACCAATCTCCCCCAGAGCACCCCAATGCATCCATTATTGTACGACCTGGGCAGGAAAGCAATTGCAGAGATAGCCAAACTACGCCCCCTTCTATACTGGCAGAGAATTTGGACTGCTCCAGAATTGGCAGTGTATGCTGCTGGCTTTCAAGATATAGTTAGGGCAGATAGCTTTCATCGGATAAAATGGCTACGGGAGGTTAGAGACACCATGTCGAATTTAGGTATGATAGCGTTGTGGGATGATTCAATAAATTCACCATTCCCCAAGAAAAAGACCCGAAAAGAAAAATATTGGGATATGATAATGCACAACATATTGAGAAGCAGTGAGGCGTCTTCTTTAACTGGAACTTTCCTGGAAATTAAAATGACCCCTAGCCTAGAGCTATATTAGGATCTAATTACAAAACCGCAAGACCGGAAGTTATATTTTCAGTTTAGGGTGGGTTGGGTTCACTGCCATTAGGATCCTTTACTGCTAAATGGACAAAATCTAGTGATAATCTGTGCCCCGTATGCCAGGCTAGCGAAGAATCTTTGGCCCGTTTATTGTTTACTTGCGCAGGATACGTCTCCCCATGCCGTGCCTGACTAGCACCAATTTGTAAACTAGTGGGAACTAGAAGGTGTATCGAAGCTGAGAGAATATTACATACTGATACATCTACCCCCATTGCTATAGCACTGGCAAACTTTTTGGGGTGGCTGTGGGCCATAAGATCACGTTCCCTTCGTTCTAAATAAGGTTGACCCAGATTTTCTGTATCTGAGGAAAGATATAATCTAGCCAGCAAATACAGTGGATAACATGCCGAACAAAATGCCTGTACCATCCAACTAGGGCCTGATATGTGTACCTCATTTAAAATGGATTTAAAAGTGCTGATGATTTTTTTATTAATGGAGTTTTTAATGGTTTTTAAATGTTTTTAATACAACTGATTTTAATGTGGCTAATTTATTCCCCATTCAGGCTTTGTATTACATTTAATCCGGTGTGTTATGAAAAAACTTTTGCATTGTGCTTTTCTGACTAATAAGTCGAATAACGCCGTTTGGATTGGATTGGAATGTCTTGATTAAACCGCATGGCTACCTCTGTCATATTTGGCTTTTATGCACTTTATGAACGATTACTTCCTGATTTTAAGACAACTGTATTTATGGTATTTAGTGCTTTGTTACTCTGTTTGTTGACAGCTATTTACCGCAATTTTATTTTTACCCTGGAGATATACTTGGCTATGAAATTTGTATTTATAATTATTTTATTTATGCTTTGGTCATGACTAAAATTATTTGAATATATGTATTTGTAATGCAAATTTTCGATCCAAATAAAAATGAAATAAAAAATATATTTAAAATAAATGTTTTAAAGTACGGCCTCTCAGCTGGGCTGCTATATCTTTAAAATGGCAGTACCTGCACTTTAGATTACCTCTGCTATACCGTCAGCGGGGCGCCAGTGTGGCAGTTGTAGCACTTCCAGGACGCCATAACACAGATTCTGGCTGGACTACTATACTTTTAGGGCCTCATTTATAAAGAGGCTGCACCACCAGATCGTCACTTTTTGCGACGCTCTTGTGGCTCAGGGTCTACTCCATATTTGCCGCATTAAGCCACTTTGCGTGGCTTAATGCGGTCTTGTAACTATTGTTCCTTTAACCCCTTCAGTGCCACGCCCTTTCCCCCTCCTGTGCCGGGCGTTGCACTAGTGGGTGGGGTTCATGACGAGATAGTCTCGTCATGGGCACAGCGCAACCGTGCTCCATGACGAGACTATCTCGTCATGGGCACTGAAGAGGTTAATGCAGTTTTCTGCATTAATTAAAGGGGCATCCAATGGGTGTTGCTGGAGGCATTCACAGCAACACACATGGCTTTTTGACAATGCCCCAGATTTACGAGGAATCGTAACACTAAGACAGTGCCAAAAAAGTATCCCTCCCCAGGGGAGGCATATGGGAGGCGCAACAAAGAGAAATACCTTTATTTCTCCTCGTTTTTACTATTTTTATGTGTACTGCATTCTCCAGCACACATGGAAGGAAGAAAACACTTTTTTGTGACTGTTTTTGTGCAAGGAGGTTTGTCTTCCTGCACAAAAAGAATCAACCCTGCAACACAGGCACCTTTGTACCATGGCACAAAGGTGCCTGCATTGGCACATGGCAGCCCATTGAGCACCAGTGCATGAGAGAAGGACAGGAATGATAGATATGGTTCATTCCTGCCCTTTTCTTTTGCTGTAGGACCAGTGGACCGGGATGGCTTGTGCGCTACCCTATGGCAAAATCTTTTAAATAAGACCCTTAGTATGGCATTAGGAACATCCATAAGCAGTGCTGCTATTATTTGAATGGGACTGTGTTGGCACTTTTCCAAAAGCATTCTATGCTTGTAATGGGACATTGCAGGAACTTCACAGGAGAAATAATACATTTTAAATAGGGTTTAGTTTTGTCTCCTTGGAAAAAACACAAGTAGACCAGCTTATGTGATATGAAGTTTTTGTCTTTGTAAAGTCATGTGCCTTGCTCTTTTCTGTGTTGAGCCCCCTGATAACGTGCATATATGTTTTTGATCTTACTATTAACTATATCTATTTTATAATAATTTTTTTATAATTCTAGTTACATAGATTCACAATATAACAGTGTCTTCCTATAGGATGACAGTGTATCAATCAGATCATATGTCAAATATTCATATACTATGATACTTCAAAAAAATGTAATAGTTCTAAAAAAATATGCAAGAGAATTCACCTCTTTTTGTTCAACCTAATATCACAAACCGCAAGGCCAGTTTTTCTAATAATAATTTAGAAAAATGGGGGCAGATTTATGTTAACTGGCGCATCCCTGCATATCAGCAGGGATGCGCCAATTATTATGCGCCACAGCTGCGCCACCATGGATGCGCCGCATTTATAATGCGGCGCACAATGGGGCAAAAACGGCACAGATGCGTGACGCATCTGTGCCGTAAAAGTGGCGCATTGCTGGAGTTGCGTCGCAAGCGCGACGCAGCTCCAGCAATGTTCTGGGGGGCCCTATCTATACAATGCTGCGTCAATCCTTACGCCTGCTTCAAGCAGGCGCAGGGTTTTGAGGCAGCATGGGCCTAAAAGTGACTGAGTGAAATCTTGTAGATTTCACTCAGCCACTTTTAGGAGGCGTTCCTGCGCCGGAACGCCCCCCCTGCGCAGGAACGCCTACATGTGGCGCAGGGCTTTACAACGTGACGCATCTCCCAGATGCGTCATGTTGTAAGTACCCCGCACCATGGCGCAGGATTTGCGCCGCTGCTGCGTCACAAAAGTGACGCAACGGCAGCGCAAAAGTGGCGCAAGTGCAACATAAATCTGCCCCATGGTATATAAGGTCAGAGTGAGAGTTTCTCGAAGAGAGTGAAGTTTAAGGTATTCCAGAGAAAGAGCCCATTCATAAATAATAATCTGCATCAATTTCCCATGCTGGGCACTTGCTGGCTCTAGACATCTGCTCCTTGAAAGAACAGCAACATAATGTAAAGTTTAACCTTGTTTTTTCTGAGGAAGCTGCAGATTGAAAAGACACTGAATTATGAGCAGATATGTGTGTGTGTGTGGACCAATTAGCAAGCTTTATTTGCAAGATTTTGGGTCTAATATAAACATTTTCTAGTACTAGAAAAGAGGTGATTACAACATATCCTTCTTCTAAAAATTGCCTTGCCATCTATTTGGCAAACATGTTGCCAATTTTTATTGTTTTATATGTATTGCCATTATTTTACTGACCGAAAGTCCATACATGCAATTACATGTATTTATATACTCTGCAATAGAACTGGACTTTAATATGTTAATAATGCCTTTTATGTTATAGTGTAGATTTCTTGATGGCATATATCCTTCAGGGAAAGGTGTTCTGGTAACCCAGAAATGCATGAAATGTATCTCTGCAGTGGCTGAGAGGACTGAACAAAAACCAGAACACATTGGGGCAGATTTATGTGTGACTTGCGCCTCATTTACGCCGCCGTTGCGTCACTTTTGTGACGCAGCAGCGGCGCAAATCCTGCGCCATGGTGCGGGGTATTTACAACGTGACGCATCTGGGAGATGCGTCACGTTGTAAAGCCCTGCGCCACATGTAGGCGTTCCAGGGTAGGTGGGGGCGTTCCGGCGCAGGAACGCCTCCTAAAAGTGGCTGAGTGAAATCTACAAGATTTCACTCAGTCACTTTTGAGCCCATGCTGCGTTCAAAACCCTGCGCCTGCTTGAAGCAGGCGTAAGGATTGACGCAGCATTGTGAAGATAGGGCCCCCCAGAGCATTGCTGGAGCTGTGTCGCGCTTGCGACGCAACTCCAGCAATGCAACACTTTTACGGCACAGATGCGTCATGCATCTGTGCCGTTTTTGCCCCATGGTGCGCCGCATTATAAATGCGGCGCATCCCTGGTGGCGGAGCTGGGGCGCACAATAACTGGCGCATCCCTGCTGATATGCAGGGATGCGTCAGTTATTATAAATATGCCCCATTATCTCCAGTTATGGGACGCAGATGCGTGGGCAACAGCTTGTCTGTTTTTCGAGCTCGCGATGATAAGCTGTTTCAGATCTTCACCGGCCTAAGGGCCAAGGGAAATCTACTTAGCTGAATGTACATGGGGACCTGTGAAAACATATCTGCTTTGCAGATTGCTGAGATCTCCGTGAAATGTCTCAAACATTCGTCTAAGTGAGGTGTGAAGAGCTCCCGACCTGCTTTCCATTCACAAGCACTGCTTTCACATGCTCCACACATGTGACACAACAAGAAAAGTAATTACCTGCTCTGCCAGGTCTATGCGTTTCAGATGCCCCTATCTTGTGACAGCACAGACTCTTGGAGCACAATGCGTGTGAGGAAGAGGGAGGGGAAGATAAAGGAAGTGCAGCGAGAGCGTTTGTCGCTGGTTACACGACTGTCAAACGAAATAAAAGCACAGAGGGGCATATTATCAAGAAACAGAGTTAAAATTAAAAGCGGCGATATTCGGCTTGATAATATGCACTTGAGAATTCCCATAGAAGCCCATGTTTTGGTGACAATATGGGCTTCTATTGGAATTCTCAAGTGCATATTATCAAGCCCATTTTCGCCATTTTAACGGCAGTTTTCTGCCGCTAAAGCGGCGATAATTTTAACTCCATGCTTGATAATATGCCCCAGAGTTCTCCTGCAGCCAACGTCAAGAGAGATTTTGGCTTAAGAGCCAGAGCTGCAGACTTTGCCGCTGCGGCACCAGGTTCGATTCTGGGAGTCAGCTAAACACGCTGTGATTCTGGGCAGACCACTTTCCTTTCTGTCTCCACAAAATATAAATGTGCAATTGACAGGTGCCTATGTAAAACGCTCCAATACCTTCGGGTCGAGTTTGTGCTATATAAAACTGCAAATGTATGTGTACATATATATATCAAACGTTTACTGCCTGGAGCGGTTGCCCAGCTCCTCTAGGCATAAAAAGGCTCTGCTTCCAGCCCCAAGCCCTTAGATCTCATGGATGTTGGCACCTATGCCTGTTATGGGCATGAGGGCTAGATACATTGAAGTATGAGAAACACCTACTACCAACTGCTGCCCCCAATGGCCCAATGGAGCTTTGCAATGCACGTCTCTCTCTTGTGCCTCTGCTGATCTCTGAGCCCAGGTTGTTGGACAAGACTGTTTTGTCCCAGCAGAGGAAGGGACGGGGTTTCTGGCTCCTTTCCGGTAAACTAAGGTTGTAGTGGACTCTTTCCTGCTGATCTAGATGAAACTATGGAAGTGAAGACTTGAGTGATGGAAACCAGAGGGAGGGAGACGTTGTTTTCCCTGTGAATGACTAGGCGGGCTTCCTCTCCTTGAACAGCACCTTTTCCACATTCTCTAACAGACCATTTCCAATGGTTTCTCCGACTGGGAAGCCTTCTCTACTCCCTCTGTCTATTGTCCATCCACTTATGGCAGTGTGCCATCACCAAACCACCTGCTGGCAAGTTCAGGTGCCACCACATGGCACATCCATCAAGCAATAGGCCAAGCAGCTCAACTTTGTCTAGTAAGACAAAGAAAAATTGTTCTGATAGCATAGCTGTTGCCAAGGCATCAAAGACATCCACTCAGGACCATGAAAAAGTCCACATCGGTACCTTCTGTTTTGGCCACATTGTCATCTGGATATGAGTTCTCTGGGTTCTCTGAAATCCTCCTGATAGTGTCATCAGCATTTTGAGAGCACGCCGTAGACCAGCCTCTGTATCCTCCAATGTGTACATATGCTGCATGAATTCAGAGATAGATGTACTAAAGAAATCTTTCCATTCGCTGACAATAAGGGACATAGGGCCAGATGTAGGTGGCCAAATAGCGATCGGTAACGCTGAAATTAGCAGAATTCCAGGGTTACCGATCGCTATTTGGCTGCGAGCAATGTAGGTGAGTTTAAAACTACTAGCAAAATAAGGAATCGCAAAATTGTGATTCCTTATTTTGCTCTTGCATTTAAGGAATCGGGAATTGCGATTCCTTAATGCAATGTAAGTAGCACAAAAGTAAGTGCACTTTAGCCTTAAGGAATCGCTAATTACCGCGAACTTCAAGTTGGTGATAATTAGCGATTTTCTTTAAAAAAGCACTTTTTTGCTTTTTTTAAAGTGCCATGTGGCACACATTCCTGCCCTTAGGGCAGGAATGTGTGCCACAGGTGCACACATGCACATTTCAGGGGTGCAACAGGGTGTCCTTTTGACACCCTGGCACCCTTGAAATAGCGCCCACTATTTGCCATTCTTTAATACCGAATCGCTAATGGTGAATATCTTCCCATTCATTCCTATGGGCCTCCTAGTCCATAGGAATGAATGGGTAGGTATTCCTTATTAGCTAATCTCAATTTGGGATTCGTTATTAAGGAATGTTAAGGAATCGCTAAAAATTTTAGCGATTCCTACCTACATTCAATTTTGCGAGTCCTTAAATCGAATCGGTAAAATTCGCTATTAAGGACTCGGTATTTCGGTTTTACCTACATCGGGCCCTTAATTTGTTAATGTCAATCTGTCACAGCAGGGAAAGACAGTGGACCTAGTTTTCCCCCGTTCCATTGCTCTGAAGACCAAATTCCCCCTTAAATGTTCCCGAATGGATTCTGCTTCTCTCCTTGGTAGTGCCAGAAGGCTCTGGTATTGTAGTTTTGGTCTGCTTCTACTAAACTAATTTGAGTGCTACCCCTGTTGAAAATAATTAACGGGTTAAAGGCTCAGGACTAGGGGCAATGTCTGGGATGGCCTGGGTTCGATGGTCACCCGAGATATGCCAGCTGCAGTCCTGTACATCCCGTGTGCTGTGCACAAATGTGCATTTTTTCCTCTGCACGCAGGACATGTATCGAGTAAGGATGGTTCGGGGCTGCGATGGGGTTGGTCAAGTACTTTCTTTCTGGCATGGAGTCAGCGTATTTTTAGTTTCCGAGGCAGTTCAATGCTAAACTGAAAGGCAGGGCCGGACTGGCCGTAGCGGGCACCGGGCAATCCCCCGGTGCGCCGCACGGGTGGGGGCCGTTTTTGGGCCCCTAGGGGCCGATTTTGTTCCAGGGCTGTTTTTGCAGCATAGCTGCAAAATCGGCCCTGTAACAAAATCGGCCGAAAACCGGCCCTGGCAAAGTGCTCGGCGGCACCCCCAAGCCCCAGGGAGAGGGGGGAAAGGGGGGCGGCCGAGCACTTTGCCTGGGCCGGTTTTGGTTCCCAGTCCGGCTCTGCTGAAAGGCCAGGTGTTCTCAGCCTGAAGATTTAGATAAATCTCTTAAAAAAACGAACTGTGTTTAGTAATTTATTCAGAGAAGATGCTTATTTGGTTCTTTCGTGTGTTTTCGCTGACAGGTGCATGAAACTAGCAGTTAGCCTGAGGGTCAAAGCAATACATCAGGTTTACTTCTTGAAGCATGGTGTCTGCAAGTTTTCCATATTGCCTGAGCTATCCTTGCTGAGTCCTGCAAAATGTATACTTTTGCTGCCATTTGGCTCTACCGTCTTGCGTATAAGTTGCGTATTTGATATTTGGTGAGCCCGCCTATCTCAGGGATAAAACCTTATTTCTTAAAAAAGGTCATCATTTTGAAACCACTCCAACAGGCCTGTAATTCCCGCATTATTTCTCTAATAGATTCAAGAGTGGTATGCTGCACCACATTTAAAGTGGACTAAATAAATATATGGAAAGGTGTCTACTACCTTTCTTACAACAGGCAGCTGTGCCTATTTGAACAATTGCACAGGGTCTCAATGATCTTTGAAAATGGGTCTCAGATAAGTAAGTAGTTGCTGATTTTCATGTGAGAATATTCATGGCGTCATTTACAAACATTTGACACAGGGCAGCGTTGCACATCACTTTGCTGACCTTCCCTGCATCAAAAGAAATGGGCAGGAATGTGCAGTATCTCTGAGATACGGTGCATTCTATTTCTCTTACTCTGCGTCTGCGCACAAATGGCTGCCTCGCGCCAACACAGGCAGCCTTGCACCAGGGTGCAAAGGTGCCTGCGAGGATCTCAGGTTTACCCCTTCCTTCTCAAAAACAACAGTTACGCCACCCCTGGGGAGGCACAGAGATTTATGCTATGTTGAAAATCTGGAAATGTGTCAAAAGCAATGGGAGTTGAGTGGGGACACCCACCGCAGCACCCATGGTAAGCCTCCCAAGGCAGTGTGAGGCAACGCAGCAACTTGCGCTGCGTTGCTTTATTCCATATCTATGAAGCCATGAAAAGCCACGCAGAGCGGTTTCCATTGCCTCGTAGATATGGGTCTGCACTGTGCGCCTCGGGAACGTCAGGAAAAGTGAAGTTCCAGCAGCTCACTGGGCTTGTAAATAAGACCCTCAGTTTGGCTCCTGTTTAGGTGCATTTACATGGGCAACAGGCTGTTAAGATCTCCAAGGCTGAACTCCTATTTTCGTTTTAAGGGAACGAGTCAGGGAGTGTTAGGCAAAGTCGAGTTTGAAATTGCAGTGCTGTCTGGGCTCAATGGGCATTCCATTTGACTCATGTATAATACTGATTGCAATGATCTGGCAATTCTGTTAAGTAAAAAAAGTATATCTCTACACTTTAATATTTTAACATATTATGTTGCCTTATACTTTTGAATGCATGCTAAATAATAGTAATAATAATAATAATAATGTATATATGGGTGTTTACATAGATATTCGTATACAAAGCAAAAAGGCATTGTCGCCGGAGCCTTTTTGTGTGATGGCCCCCTAGTTTCCTGCTCCTTTTAGTAGGTGCATCAGGCCTAGTGGTCCTGAAACTTAGGGCTTTATTTATGAGGCCTTGCAACACTTTTGCGCCGGCTTTGCATCACCTTTTGTGACGCACCAGCGGCGTAAAGAATGTGCCATGTTGCGCCCTATTTACAAAGTGACGCATCTAGGCAGATGTGTCACTTTGTGAATCCCTGCGCTACATTATATCTGCGTCAGGTATAATGTAAAGCCCTGCGCTACATTATACCTGCGTCTGGTATAATGTATGCAGGGTTAGCATTCTCCTGTAAAAAGCCTCATGGAAGTGGGGCAGTGAAATCTAATGGATTTCACTGCGCCACTTTTAGGACGCTACTACGTCAAAATCTTACGCCTGCCGCACAGCAGGCATAAGACTGACGCAGGCACATTTAACATGGGACTTGCCCAAGTGTAATGACCCATTGCTGGAGTTGCGTCCCTTTTGTGTCACACTCCAGCAATGCGTCATTACTGCGCATACAGATAGATCAGAAATATTGAAATTTCTGTAACTCCTTGCGACATGAAGCGCCGTAAATTAAATATGGTGCGTCCATCATTTCGCAGTGAAAACTATTGCATCGCTGTTCTCACGCAGCGATACGTCAGTTTTCATACTAGTGTACAGATCCCTGCCTCTCGGAATGTGACCATAGTCAAGGGTCTGCTGGAAGATCTATTCAGGATGGTTTATTGTTTATCTGGTCAGACAAAGTCTCTGTTCAGTGTTTAAACTCCTCCTAGTCCAATGGTTTCTGATTTCTCGCCCTAATATCACCTTTAACTTCTAGACAGGACAGGCAAATGAGGGCCTGCACAGTTTATAGCAGCATTTTGGGGCATATTCACGATGAAGTGATGGAGTGCTGAGTTAGCCTTACTGGCTTAACGCAGAACTCCGACACTTCTGAAATATAGGGCGGCACCATATTTACAAGAATAAGGTGCAGCCCTGCGTTTCCCCCTGAGCTGGCGATAAACTTAGCAGCCTAGCGCCAATGCAGCCACCCTTGCACCATAGTGCAAGGATGCCTGTGTTGAGGGGAAGATTGTTTATGTGCAGGAAGGTCTCCCTTCCTACACATAAACAATCTTTCAATGCCATTTTGTAACTTCGATGTGTGCTGCTTAATGCAGCACACATAGAAGTTGTAAAACTGTATTTTTTATATATTATTTTTTATGTGCAGGAAGGGAATCCTTCCTACACATAAACAATCACAGGCAATTTGCTGTTTCTATGTGTGCTGCACAAGGCAGCACACATGGAAACAGCAAAAACTAGTAGAAATAAACAATTTTTCCTCGTTTTGCCTGTTTAAGACCGGGTTTTCCCTGATCTTAATTTTGGAGCTGCCTCCTATTTACGCCACCCTTGTAAATAGGAGGCAGCGTCAAAATCAATGGGTGTTGTGGTGGAACACCAACTGCAACAGCCATTGCCCTCCCCTTTCACGCTAAACAAAGCATGAAAGGAGGCCTTATTCACAAGGCAGTGTTAAGCCACGTAAAGTGGCTGAATGCTACCTTGAATTTAATGTGAGGCCCCTATCACCGCCACAACGTCAGTAAAAGTGACGCTGTGGTGACGATAGGAGCTTGTAAATACAGTAGGATTGATTCACGTTGTTTTTTCTGGGGTCTGTCTCGCAGAGTTTTTAAGAGTCTGAGTTCAGCTTCTGTTTTATCTACAGGAGTTCCTAAATGTACTCTCAGCTAGAGCATGGTCTCACTGTCAGTCATTTGTCATCGTGTTTATTGCTCAGTTAAATTGCCTCCTACTTTGAATTGATCAGTGTTGGAAAACGGGGCAGTATCTGTGAGGCCTGCACAAATAATATGTCACATTTTTCCTTCACTGGGAACCAAACATCCTAGTGTATCGCCTGACTCTCAGAGGGTAGCGTTGCAGAGCAGTCTATGGCTTACTCAAGGGAGGTGGTATGGGCTAGTAATCGCCATTACAGGTGCGCAGAAATAACACTCAATAATTGATTGTCCAGTCTGTATTTTGCTTTATAAAATTAAGAGTACATTTATTAAACACTCACACTACTTAATACTATGCACCAATTTACAAATTTACATAAGCTATTGGAATTACTTTGCAACATTGCATAACATCTCCACCCCTCCCACGGGCGGTGGTGGGGTCATGTACCACCACTCCCATGTATGCACATGATCTTGCCCCCTAATGCAGTGGGTTGACACAACTTTGAGCGAGGGGCTTGCCAACTGGCACCATCCCAGTGGCGACCCACCCCATAATCTCAACCAGCATTAAAAATAGGTACACCTGCCATGGGGACACATTACCCTGACCGAGCATTGTATACTGACCATACAGTATGCACCTCTACCTCTTAGTAGCTAACAGTCTGGGCTGTTCCTCCCTTAACGCAGTAGCAAGAATACATGTTTGGGCATCACTTTAAAAGAGAGGTACTTATCATAGCTGATAACAGTTGTAATGCATTGCAATTAAAGCCCCTAAAAGGCATCACAGATGAATCACGTGATTAAGCATATACAGCCAGACTCCCTAGCAGGAATGTCTGGCAACATAACCCCACTTCGCTTATGACATCACCTTATACAGGTCCTTCACATTACACATGTGCCTTTCAGTCCCTCTGAAAAGAAATAACACGGTTAAATGCATTTGTGGTGCAATTACACCTCTTCACCTCCTGGGGATGCCCTTCTCCAGACATCCCCAACTCAGCCCTTCACACCTTGAGGCAGGCCCTAAGGCACCCCCAGCTACAGAACACAAGTTCAAGCCATGGGGTATGCTGATGACACCTGGCTGAGCCCTTGAGGGGTTATTCTTTGTAAGTCCCCAGAGACTTAGGGAGGGACGTTCCATTTTTGTGCTGGGGGAGACAGTGTTGCTCCTGCAGCCCCCCCCCCCTGCACCTAGGCACTCATCTTCCAGTGACCCCATCCTCCTGGGGCCACCACTAGCCAAGAAAAAATGGCTTTCCCCTGCAGGCCGCTTCTCCTTAGCCCTGCATATTATAGCAGTAGCTCTCCCGCTGCTTCGGGGAGAGCCTCGACGTAGCCCTCTGGTGACGTCCTGCCTCGTTGGAGGATCTGGTCCCACCCGGACCCCCAGGTGAGTTATTGAAGCTCGGGGAGCCCACTCCCAGCTGCTCTATCCGTTGTTCGGGGGCCCGGTCCCACCCGGGCCCCTGGGGCCTCCTCTTATCCTCTGCGTTGTCCCAGTCCCACCCAGGAACCCTGCGTGGAGGGCAGCCGAGGGAGCCCACACCCGGCAGCCCCCGCCGGCTCCCCTCCGGGCCAGCACCCTTGCGTGCTGCCGTGGGAGCTGGCACCGCAGTTCTGGTCTGCCCGCTTGGGCGGGCAGACGCGAAGACTCCCGCCGGCCTGGCTGGACCTCGTGGAGTGCAGCGGCAGTCACCTGGCCTCCTCCTGCTCTTCGAGGCCCGGGGATGGGGTCCTGGGCCCCTGGGCCATCTTCACGCAGGTGCAACGGCACCCCCCAGTTTGTCTTCCAGCCACGAGGGGTAACGCTTGATGGCACGCCCCCCTCCTCCTCACCGATACCATCGGGACCCGGGACCCTGAGATCTTTATGGGGAGCGCGACGGTGCTCCCCGACTTAGTTTCTCCTCGTCGTGCCCGGAGTTGGGATCCCGGGCCCCACAGGCATCTTTGCAGGTGGCATGACGTCGCTTCCCGCCCTCCGTCATCGCCGGGGGCAAGGGTGGGCTCCCGGCACCCCGGTTGGGCTACTTCACGGGGAGCGCGACGGCACTCCCCGGCTTTGCTTCATGTTGGGGGCAGCCCCCTGGACCTGACCCACCCCGGGGGCACATTCAAGACCGGCGGCGGAGCCCACACGCTTTGGCGTCGGTCTGACCAGAGGTCAAAGGTCGCCTACCTTCTGGGGGGCACATCTCAGCTCCCAGTGCACCGATCTGTGCCATCTTTGCCTCTTCTTGCTCCTGGTGGCGCTCCCCAGCCACTAGGAGCACTTTCCTTTGCCCTCCTGGTCTCAAGGAGGGTGAACTCGGTAGGGAGCAGTCTTCACTGGTTCCCTGTGCCAGCCTTTGGCCTGGCTCTCTTCATGGGCCTCTCTTCTCCTTGCGCAAAGGCCCAGGCTTCTGCTCACTGGTCCTGGACTCCCTTCCTGGCGCAATTCTGCATCCTGGGACAGTCAGGGGGTTCTTCCTTCCAACTGCCCATGGCGCCAGGCTCCAGCACCAGTCTTCCTCAGCAGACCACACCCCAGAGAGAGCTCCTCTTCCTGTGAAAACTCTTTTAAAGAATTGGGGAGGGGGCTGGCAGGAAGTCTCTGTTTGCCCTATCACACAGTGACACATCACTTCTCTGCCCCTCCTCCCTCCTTCCTGCCCAGGTCTCTGGGTTTGTTCAAAATGGCGTCGTCCAGGGGTCTCATGCCACATGGTCTCTGAGAGCCCCTTCGCCCCTCGCTGCCATCTCTCCAGAGCAGCCTGGTACCTGGCACCAGTGGAAAGCTGCTGATGGATGAACCTGTAGCTCCACCAATCTTCTCTTCTTGGAGTGGAGGCCTTGGCCCTTGGAATGCTTGTTGTGCAGGGCTGGACCTCTGAGGCTACAGCTTGGAGAGGAAGGTCATTAATTCAGCCTGGCAGGGTCAGCCCCAGCCAGGCCCTGGTTATGAGCTGACTCAGAGAAATATTAAATTTCTGGATGACCCAAAAGCAGTACAAATATGACTTTAGACCCTGCAGAATACATTTTCTCACATACGTTACAGTGTACTTTAGTGCGTGTCTGGAACTTGTAGGCCCTAGGAAAGTAAAACTAGCCCATGTGCTCCCCATCCTCATAGGAGAATAATGGAATAAAAACAGTAAAGCACACTGACTTTCCCTCAAATGTTTCTTCCCATTGTAGAAAGCCTATTCCATGTCACCACCCAGTTCTTCATAAGTCCTGCCACACCATTCGATTTGTAGATGCTCCTGGTCTGCACACGCTAGGAATCTCACCTGCGCAGCCCTTATACTTGTGCACACGCATGAACACACGTGCCTGCATGTAACCAGCCCGGTGCCCCTTATTCTGGCTGCAGCGCAGAGGCCTACTCGCGCCAGGGGGACACCGGTAAAATACACATGCAGTCCCTTTCATTATGAATTCACTGTGGGTGAGTCCCAACTTATGAGGCTCTCCCACAGTAAAAGCTCAACACATAGGTGTTCAAAAAGTGAAAAATCTGGGCGGCTCAGATGGTCATTTGATGAACCTCATCACTAGCCGAGGAAGTTCTCCTTAAGCAGAATATGCACTTGTTCTCTCTCCTATAGTTGGGCTTTAGCCTGCTCCAGGGTTCTGTCTTTCTCTGGCTCAATGTTGATTGCTCTTTTCTTTTTGCTCTTTTATGGGTGTAGGTAGATTCTGTATTCTCTAGCCAGCCGATCATGGGTATCTCTGAGCCCAGTCATTTTGTTGTAAGCTTGATTTCTACTTGCTGCTTGTCAGTTGCATTGTGTTTTTGCTCTTAGTGGTGCTGAAGCATTTGTGGCATGATTGTTTGTCAGAGCACTTGAGGTTACGAGTTTAAGTCCCTTTGCAGCCATGAGCATGGGTCTTCTCGATGAATTGTTCAACCCCAAAAGAGTTCAATGCTTCCCCTATATTTGGAAATTCAATTATTTATAAAACATGTTCAAATGTAGACACCTAGTCTACAGTGGTTGTTTTGGAACTATTCTTAAGGGCTTGAATCCCATCCGTCCTTCTGTTCCTTTTGGGGTTGTTACTATGATTACCATGTAATGTTATTTTTTCCTGCACATGGCCTGTAATGGGAACGTGTCCTTTTTACATTGTGATTCTCATATCAGGTAGTGTTCCGTCTCTACTTTTGGGGAGTAAAATGGCTTGTATCATCTGTTCCTTTGTTTTCTTTACTTTTTGAAGATCTCGTTGGATGATTTCTGGTCCATCCTCTTTCAGACGGACACTGTGCCACATGCCTGTCCTAGATTTTTGGGAGATGGAGGATGGTGGATTGCTTGAGCTCAGAAGTTCTGACTTGCACTTAGCTATGACAATTAGGATATCCTTGTTAAATTGGGCATCATCATAGTATTCTGGAAAGAATTATGGCACCATGGATTGAAAAGAGTTTGCTCCAGCCCAGATCAGTTTACGAAGCAGGCCAAAATCTATTCACGCTTCAGTAGTACGACAGTACAAGTGTAAAGTTGATGCAAATCAGCTCAAATGGAACAGCAAGTCCTCAAACATCCTGAAGAAAAAAGAAACTAAACACTGAGGTGAGAGTCTTGGCTTTCCATTCTCCATTAGCATTTAGTAATTTCTACAACTTTTTGAGAACCTTGGATGGTAAGGATTGGTAACCTGAGATCATTTTAAGAGTCTGTTTTTAGATTTCATCATGTTCTCAGTGAAATTCCTGCGACCACTCCCTTGCAGGAACCCTTCCTTCCTGGAGTCCTTCTTTCTTTCTCTTCTCTTTGGTTTTCTTCCCACTTGGTACCTTTTGTCCTCCAGTAGAGCCTCAAGGGCCTGTTATGACCAATTATTTTGGTGAGGTTTCACTAGTTCCACCTTACCTTACTATTCATTATCTTTTTGTGATGATGAAGATTGGGATGATTCTTTTAGTTTGGTGTTGCGAAAGAGTGACTCTTTTGTTCTTAGAGTGCCACAGTTGGAATTTACCATCTTTTGAGTGATGTACCCCCTGGATTTATGATTTATCTGCTTTTGCTGGCTGTAGGACTCTGTGCACTACACCCCTGCTAACGTGTCTGGTAAAGTGCCTCTGCTCACCCTTTCAGAATGATGAAATTGGCATACTCTTAATTGGTATATTTAACTTACCTATAAGTCCACATGTGAGAAGTTGGCCTGGTATATGCTGTTCTCTAATTAAAGTGGGCACCTTGCACCAGTCCAAACAACCCTTATTGTGATTAGGTTAAAGACAACCTTTATAGAAAGCTTTCCTATTGGTAGCTCTGGAGAGCAGCCTTCAGGCTAAGTCTCGAAGGAATGTTAAGCACCTTGTTTTACCAGAATGCAACCGTATAGTATTGATTAAATGAAAAGGAAACCGCACAGTAGATATAGAAATATATATTTATTATACATAG
This sequence comes from Triturus cristatus, assembly GCF_964204655.1. Lineage (NCBI taxonomy): Eukaryota > Metazoa > Chordata > Amphibia > Caudata > Salamandridae > Triturus > Triturus cristatus. Next base: position 144,982,335 of record NC_140584.1, read on the forward strand.
CACTCTCTAGTATTCTCTACACGAGGATAGAACATCAATCAAATAATACATTTGCAAAGAATCAGACGTAAGTAGCACAATACACAGTGGGCTCCTGGGGGAGACCAAACCATATACCAGACCTAGTCTAGAAGGTGTAGAATCGCTCGGACCCCGATGAACCACCCAAGGTGAGTAAGTGCTGAGTGAGAACACGACCATGTGCTCCATCAGATTCAATGAGAAAGTCACGGTTGGAAAATTAGAGATTACGGACCCTTCCCAACAGATTACGAAGACAACCCTTGAAATTTAAGGGGTTGGAGAGCCACCTCACCCGTGGATACCTTTGTACCAGACACACTAACAAGGAGCAGGACTACGCCAGGATTCCCGGGAGAACCTTGCATATCGGTGATTGAAAGCGCTGGCAAAAATACTAAGATATAAATGCTGACCCTCTACAAAGACAGCTATACCCATCAAGATAAATCAAGGAAACAGTAAACAATCATCGTGGATACTGAAAAAGATGAAACTGTGAACAACGCTGAATAAGTTCCCCGAAGATTTTAGCACCCTGGGAGCAACAAGCCTGATCCAAACTACAGGACATCAGATACCGAGTTCGTGGCGTCGCTATGGCCTCACTCTATATCTGAAGAGCGACTCAGACTAATGAAAGTAACAACCAGTAAGGCGAGTTTCTTGTGAAAACCACATACCACTATATCATTACTAGTGAGCCAACGCGACTCGACAGGTACAAGATTATTCAAGTCCCCACCTTTGCCCGTGATTAATTCATGTAGCAACAGGTCCTGAGGAAGGTGGCAATTGAAGAATATTAGGCCACCGAAACGTGCGTCGACCAGACAGTATGAGACACCCCAATGTTTAGCAATTGGTCAGAAGACACAACGGCTTGCCCTGTCTTGGACAAGCTATACCATTGCTGTTCTTCTCCACTTGGGGTGCTGTATGCAAGGTGTTGTGTGAATGTGATATGTATGTAGATTTTTTCGGAGGTGTGATTGATGTGGGGACATTTTCATTTGTTGTGAATCATTGATGATACTCACATGGTTAAACAACCAAAAAAAATGTTTGTTGACACTTTGTACTGTATATAAAAAATATTTATTCAAACAGAGATGAATTGCACAGTATGAGAATTTATTGTGAAGTGGCACAAAATATGAAAAAATAAATACAAACAATAAAAAAAATTTGTAAAAATGATAATATTGTTGTGATACCTATTTCCATCTGTACCCACTTTAAGTAAAACAAGATAGGTCTAGAGGGATTCTTTTCAGTATACCTTTGTACCAGAGTCACCTCTCCCAGAGGAGCCGGGTGCATAGGCGTGAAGTGGTGTTGGAAACCCCTGTCCTTCTCTATGGATGTTGTCAAAGAAATGCTGCTGCTGGAAGTAAGAAAGGTGTCTGGCTGAATCAAAATGTGAATCCTAGATGAGAAGAACCTGAAAGCAGAGGGGACAAAGTCTAGGTCACTTTGGAGTGACCAGGGGCTCGGTAGATAAATGCCCACCCATGTCGGGTCCTTCAGGTGTGCTGACAGTGATCTTGAATCTTCAGCTGTGCGGACCAGGAGATGTCTAGGACAACCAGGAGCTGTATACAAGCTGTCCCACAAAGGATGTCGAGTGCTGAGGGGTCGGTGTCCAGCGGGACCACCAACAAGCCTTGACAGTGGCAAGCAACGCAGATGGTCAAATTCGGTGTCGATCTGGCCCAGCAAGAACCAGGACACTCACCACAGCAAGGGGTGTCAGGGCAGGCCTGGAACAACCAGGGGAGCCCAAATAAAGCAAAGTTGACTCTTAAGTGGACCCACAAGCCAAAGGCACAGGAGTCGTGAGGGGACCTCAGGTGGTTTCACAGGATACCAGCTAGCAGGGCACAGAGTGTGAGGATGCCAGAGTCCTTCTCAGAAAAGATGCACTGGGATCTGGGCTATAAATGGCCCAATGCACATTATTGTTGAACGACAACAAGCATGTGCATCTGCAAATGAATGCGGTGCACAGGGGTATGGGTTATGCGGTTCTCATGAGGGATATCTGCCTCAAACTCTGTGAGAGAGCAGCTCAATCTCAGAGACCTTCAGAAAACCATGTCCTGGGTAGCTGGGGTCTTTGGAGTCCACAGGAGCTCAGGATCAGAAAATGGGTCAGATGCGTTACGCTGCCTGTGTTTGCAGGGGAGTGACTCCTTCACTCCAAGAGAGATTCTTCTGTTGTCTTGGAGGTCCACAGGGTCCTGCACGGAGCCTGTATGGATCACGGACACAGGCAAGACTAGGGACGGCAAGGGAAGATGAAGTCGAGCCCAAGGGAGGTCCAGCGAAGGCCAGTGTGTTCAGACGGTCAAAGTGTAGTGGTATCTTCTTGCAGAATCTTATTCAGGTATAATCTCATGTCCTGTAGCCAGGTAACCCATTGTATACCCACAGGAGAGGGTTGGACAGATTCTAGGGACCCTCCTCTGGGAGGGACAGGACAGGGGGGAGGCTACTCCCATGTCCTTTGTCCAGTTTCACGCCAGAGCAGGAGCAAATGGCTCCCTGAGCTGGACTATGCACAGGGACACCAAATGTGCCCCTGAGCCAGAATTTACGGCACTGAGACAATGCACCCACCTAGCCCCAGTACACTAAATCCTGTCTGGGAGGTGGTCACACCTCCCTGTGACAGGATGCCTATTGTGCTGTCTTCCCCTGCTCGAGCTTGGCTGAGCAGCAGGAGGGCAGACTCGTGTCTGTGGCTGGCAGCATCCATTTTGTGCAGTAAGGCTCAAGAAAGTTGTCACCGGTAGCCTTAGGTGACCCCAGAACCTCGATTCTGAGGGGAGAAATCATACCTCCCTCACCAGTTACTGATGTGGAGGTATGATTCCAAGGTGTTTGACACCATACACAACATACTTCATTGCAGTCGTTTTCGAGATAGCATTTACCACGAGGTTATAATGCACCTCTACCTATATGTCTGGTAGTATCACATACAGCCCGGAAGAATGGTCTACGAAGACTGCAGAGGGGCCCTTCTCATGCAGGAGCACCCTCTCACGTAAAACCCAGCACCCTGCCTTCTGGATTCTTAAGGCCTGCTATAGGGGTGACTTACAAAGTTTTAAGTGTAGTGATATATATAGATATGGTGTACCTATATCTAAGGTAAGTGGTTCAAGCACCATCTTACACAGGCTGCAGTAGCAGACCTAGGGTTCCATTTTGCATGGCCTCTCAAGGGGGGCATAATACATGCTTCAGCCTATGGGAGGCCTCTGTGGTACCTATGCCCTGGGTACATGTATACCATATACTAGGGACTGATAAGGGTACCCCAGTATCCAATCTGGAGTTGTACCAAAGGACATACATCAATTTAAGGGAGAAAGCAGATAGGCTGGGGTCCTGAATAGCAGGATCCCTGCCAGACTAGTCAAAACAGTGGGTGCAAAAAGCAAAAAGTGGGGGTAACCATAAGAAGCAGATCCTACTTTCCTACACCCTTCTATGTGGCACAAAGTGTACGCAGGGCCTCTAAGTTAAACGTTACTAGTAGGCTATTTCACCCATTGTGTCACCCTCTACAAAGACAGTACAAATAAGACTGCAGGTCTAAAATTTGTGGCCTGGCTGTGTTGTGTTTAATTGCGAATTCAAGCCATCAAAATAATCCCTTTTGACAGGTCAAAATTTTCCTTTTAAATATTAATAAGTCATCCCCTTAGAAGGCCTCATTGCTAATATGGCAGGATGCATGGTATTTAAAAATAAAACATGTACTGGTTAAAGCTAAAGACCTTCTTTGAGCACCAAAATTCACAGTTCTCCCTCCTTTCCTACCAAAAGTAAATGGCTCTACTGAGAGCTCGTCCAACTGCTATTCGACATCATGGAGCCCACTACGACCATAGCCTGCTGCCGTGACCCGCTGAGGATTTTGACTTCCATTTAGAGACTAAGTCAGAAGGTAAAACTTCCAACAGAGTAAACCGGGTTTCTGTATCTGACCCATGCTCCATCATGGTCAGCCTTTACTTGCACCTAGGTACTGGTCAAGCTCAACCAGATATCCTGGTTGGCTCTTAAAGCTATTTGGCACTATTCCTATATTTTAAATGTTAACATTCTCAACTCAGTTTTCCCTTACTGGATTTTTGTTTTTGTGTAGTTATTACTGTTTTGATACTGCATAAATACTTTACACATTGCCTTTAAGTTATGCCTCTAAGTCTGCTCTGTGAAACAGCTACTAAGGGGTTGAGTGCAGGTTTATTTAGTTACTTCTGTGGTTTACCCTGACAAGAGTTGTGGTTATTGTTATTATTTGAGGTGGATGGTCACCAATATCCACTTTTCCAGTCCGGTTGTTATCCCATGCTTCACAGCTCTCTTCACTCCCTTTGGTAGGTTGTAGTTGGCTTCTGGCTTTCTGGCTGCATGTGCTCTATGTTGCGAGCCTCAAATGGTTAGTTCCTTGTTTTCCCTTCTAGACATGTAGCTTGGGGCTGCATTCACTATGGGTGTTTGATTGATGTAGGCACATTATGCTCTCCTGAGCATTCCTGTTTTCCTGTTTATTCCATTCTAGGGGGAAAGGGTAAAGCATGGTTTCTCCTTTGTGGCAAGTCCTTGAATTCTCTCCTCTGGATTCCGCTTCCTATTGGTGTTGGAAAACCGAATTCCACATTTAATTGCGCAGTCACTTATGTTGCTGAGATTTTCCATGTTTTCCGGCATACCTGCGGTTGAGTTTCTCTGCTTTGGTACATACGAACAATGTGAGAAATGGGATAACGAATCTGAATGAGGAGGTAATGCTCCGATTACTTACTGGTATTCCTCATTACTCTGAGACCCTGTGTTCCTTGTCATAGACCATGATACCTGCTGTCACTGCTCAATTGGTTTTGACCACTGGAACACCAATGGATTTGGTATTTCAGGAAGTATGCTAGGAGGATTCCCTCTTTATAACTTCCAGGGAGTGAAGGAAGCCTACGTTGGGAAGGATACAAGTATTTGTTTATTTTAGGCCTAAGGTAGGGAAATCCTATCTGTGTAATGAGGCAAACCTCTTAATATGGGGACTGTGAAGGTGAAGAACAGGGCTTGTCGTAGTGAATGTTACTGGTAAGTAACTGGGCAATACCAGCTCTGCATGTCCCACAGTGAATCTCTTGCTATGGACTTGCACATCCCTGAGATATTATTTTGTGTTTGCTAAATTCTATGTTTTGACATGCCATCTTCTTTCCATTTAATCTTTAAATTGATGGAGATAAGTATGACTCACAAAAAGACCATAAAAGCACAGATGAAGATGAATGTATTTTTACTTTTTTTTCCAATCACACAATTTCCAAGTAGTGCACCTAGAAAGCTGGGCCAGGTGCAAGGTTTAAAAATACTACTGTAATATCACGTGCTATCTCCTGCAGACACCTGTTCCCTCTCTACAAACATCTGCATAGCATAGATTTAAGCACTGATTTGTTTCTATTTTTTTCAGAGCAGGGGAAAAAAACATTCCCCTACTATTTCACCAAATCTGGCGATGGTCTGTTCCTCTTCTTATTTTAAAAATGGAGTAACATTTCTGGCCATTTCCAATGTGTGAAGTAGTTGTGTCAGAGTCTGTGAATGCCTACAGATGTTCATGTTGTAAATCCATGTACAGCTCTTAGAATAATTTGTGAATTGCTGATAGGTGATGGAGCAATTTTGGCCTAAACATATTTTTACAGCTTAAAATACATTTGTGAATTTGGCTGATGTGTTGTATTGAATTAGCACCGATGGAAACAACTCTGCACATTTAGGGGGAGTAAAAGCATTTAGATTAGTGGGTGAGAGGCTGATTGAACAGGGCAGATGACTTCTCCTGATCAGGTGTTCTCCTTTAGACAAAGGGCCTATTTACATGTTTGGCGGCCCAAGCGCCATATCAGCCCCTGCCAGCAGCCCACGGTGCTGGCGGTCCAAAGACACCCGGATTATTTGGCCGGCGAGGCAGAGGTGGGTATCTTGCTGTGGTGGTGAGTACTTTTTCCAAATATATTGATGCCTGTGTGTGCATTTCAACTGCATATATGTCGGTGGCACATATATGCATGACTTATGTGGACCGCTGCAGTCCGCTAGTGGATCAGGCAACTCATAATATGCACAGCGGTGCAGCTCCCCCATACCATCCTATGGTGGCTGTCTTTTCCCGACCGGGAACCCAGTAGTCAGCAGTCTGCTGGCGGTCTCGGTACTCCAGGGGTGGTCTTCCCTAAGCCAATCCTCCCAACACGTAATAAGGAATTCGGACCGCCGAGCTCTGTACGCTTGGACCGCCACCGCCGATACGGCGGTACATGGGACCTGTAAACTTGTAATAAGGCCCTTAATTTGTAACATAAAAAAATAAAGAGACTTATCTGAATCTCAATATGTCGCGCCTTCTGCTTAAAATTAATTTTGTGACAAATTGTGTGATGGGACTGCCAGGCCATGTGAAAGCATCTCCAGGAGTGCACAAGGTTGCGTCAAGTAGACAGACTGAAAAAATTGGGAAGATTTTTATAACAAACTCTGTACAATTTACTTATTTTTTTGCTGAATCTGTATATCTCTATATTTAACATTTTCCTTTTTTCTCTCTTACTTCTTTCTTCTGCAGTTTTTTCTCTGTTTTCCTGCAGCAATTATTTCCTATTCTCTCCCTACCTATTGTTTTATTTTTATACTATCACACAATCAAAATCCAAAGCGATAGATTCATCTTTCTATGTGTGTTGCAGAATGCAGTACACATGGAAAGAGGAAGTAAAGAGGAGAAATAAGATTGTTTTTCCTCGTTTTGACTCTGTCAGGTAGACAGCCATTTTGGCACAAACCCAGATTCACAAGTATTTGTAAATCTGGATTTGCATCAAAATACATGGGTGAACGCTTGGGAATGCCCATGCTCCACCTATGTAATGCCTACCGGACGCAAAGAAACAGAAGACAGCGCTATGTGCTGCCGTACATTCCTTTGTATTTACTCAGGGGTGGCTCCTCCATTATGTCAGAGGAGCGTCGCACCACTTAAAAATAAAATAAGAATAAAATCACTTTATTATCATTTTATTTTTCATTACTGCCAGCTGAGGTTACGGCGAGGGCGGGGGCGAGGGCGGGGGCGGGGCCATCCTGCTGGGTGTCACGCTACAGGGAGTAGTGCTGGGCACTTGTAAGTGTGCATGTCTGTTTGGCTGGCCATATCAGACCAGCCAAACAAACAAGCGCACTCATGTTTCTCCAACTCAGCTGTGTTGCAACAGGCAGGTTGGAGGCAGGCCCCCAGCTCCCTGGGCCTGAGCAAACATCAAGTAGGCCCACTCAGGCCAATCACAGGGCTGTTCTCATGCTGGTATTACCAGCATGAGAGCAAGGCCATCAATGCCCCCTGGGAGCCTGCGAATCATGACCAGCGTTGGGACGGAGAGGAGCTCTGAGGGGGCGGGCACGGGAGCATGTAAGTGATTTTTTTCTAAAATGATTTTCCCCTCACCCCCGTCCCCCCGCGTTCGCATTGCCCAACCACCCTAAAATTGGAGCTGCCACCACTGTATTTACGAAACCATACAAAGCCACGCAAAGTGGCTTTCTGCTGTGGCATAGTAAATGCTAAAAAGGGTTTTGCGTTGGAGCTTCGCCAAAAAAGGGACTCAATCCCGTCGCAAAATCCTAATAAATCTGGGCCCATCTTTATATAGAGATTTCCAGCTCGCCCTCAGCCCATCGTGTGAAATAGGCTTTTCACCTGATGGCCATGTAAAAACTATTGATATCATGGGACAAACGGTGGAAACATATCAACATCTAGATGTGAAGTTTCCACATAACCACATAAGGGACCTTAGATCAGGGAACAGGGAAGGTTGCCAGCTAAAACAAGTCCTTGGAGCCTGATGTCTAATTCTTAGTAGACTCTGAATTTGCACAACTAAACTGATATAATAAAAAAAAATCCCATAACTACGGAATATGAGTCTTTGTCTACATTTGTTAGAGGAATTGCCCTAGAGCGCCACTTTAATGTTCTAGCTGGCTTGCAGTATTTAACATTTTATATAATGACCGAGGCATAATTTTATGTTGTTATGAAATCCTTCTGTGAAATTATTCTATGCATGGAAGCTCAGCATAAAAGACTGTGAAAAAAAAGTGTGTTACTCTTGAGCCCAAGCTTCGTGTGGGCCCGAGGAAAATATGTTTTACATACCTAACGACACCAGTGTTTCATGGACCTATGCAAGGCTTTTTACAGCTTCAGGCAACTTTATATATTTTTTGTTAGAACGTTCACTTTTCCCTAGCTACAGGACAATTGAGTAGGTCGATTGTTGTAGGTTGGCGCCATCCTGTGGTTATTTGGAAAAGAACTACAACAGCCTACAATGGCTTTATTGTAGTCCTGGCCCTGCAAACCAAACAGCCGGGAGATGATGAGGCGGGCATGCTTTTTTAGAAGACGGGCAGATGGTCATGTGGGTAAACTGCCTCCCCTGACATCTGAGGGATGTGAAGGACCGGAAATCAATAATCTACAAGACCGATTTACTCCTAACTTTTCAAGGAGGGCAAGCGGAATATCGTTAAATTTAATTGTGACACACGCCATTTGAAGTGTTTACTAACTGCAGAAGTACGGTACGAAGAGCCACATAATAGCAACTCAATATTCTTTTATTTAAGTTTTGACAAATTGGACAGAATAATGACGCAGATATTTCAAATAAAGTGATGGGAAGTGACGATATGAGTGTATAAACAGAAGCGTTTTTTTATAATATCTACTTTATTGTAGATTCGAATTGTCAGTCTCTTTTTTAGCAGAAGCTCAACTTTTCACATTTCTCCAGAGGCACAACAGACATGCATTTCTCAGGACCCTTAGGGGCAGATTTACAAGCCCCTTGCGCCTCTTTTACGCCGTCGTTGTGTCACTTTTGTGACGCAGCGGCGGCGCAAAACCAGCGTCATGCTGCGGGGTATTTACAACGTGACGCATCTGGGAGATGCATCACGTTGTAAAGCCCTGTGCCAGAAGTAGGCGTTCCTGTGCAGGGGGGGCGTTCCGTCGCAGGAACGCCTCCTCAAAGTGGCTGAGTGAAATCTACAAGATTTCACTAAGTCACTTTTGAGCCCATGCTGCGTCAAAACCCTGCGCCTGCTTGAAGCAGACGTAAGGATTGACGTAGCATTGTACAGATAGGGCACCCCAGAGCCTTGCTGGAGCTGCGTCGCGCTTGCGACGCAACTTCAGCAATGCGCTGCCTTTACGGCACAGATGCGTCACGCATCTGGCCGTTTTTGCCCCATGGTGCGCCGCAGTGTAAATGCGGCGCATCCATGGTGGCAGAGCCGTGACGCACAATAACTGGCGCATCCCTGCTGATATGCAGGGATGCGCCAGTTATTGTAAATCTGCCCCTCAATGCCTTAGAGACATGAGTCACTAAGCGAGACAAAATGATTTCCTCGGTGATCCTGCGCCATCTAGTGGTTATGCATAATCCAAAAAAGAACAACCGAACGGAGAGCTCGTCGGCTAGACAGAGTTCTGCCAAACTTGTTTAGACTCCTTTTGGGGAGCAGCACCAGAGGTGGGAGAGCCACCAATTTAATGGGAAGAGCCGACCAAGAGGCAAACCAAGAGGCATATTTACAAGCAGGCGATAAAAAATTATCGCCACTTTTGTGGCCGTTTTCGGCCGAAAAGCGGCGATAATTTTATCGCCTAATTAGCAAGGCCACGCTAACGCGTGAAACCTTGCTTTAGCGTGGGGATTCTTTACGCCCAGCTTTGCATCTCTAATGAGATGCAAAGTGGGCGTTCCTGACCTAACATGACAGGAGAAATGTCGCTAAGCGACATTTCTCCTATCATCAAGCCCCCCGCTATGAAGCATAGCGTCCTATCCTATGGAGGGTGGATATCATGGCTAAGTTTGTGAGTCCCTATCAGTAAGCTAACGCCATATTGCGTGAGATTATCGCTGGGTTTCCAGCGATAATCTCACATTAGGCAGTTAGCGTGAGGATTTTTATCGCTGAGGAGATAAGCGTTGCTAATAGCACGACATCTCAGCGATAAAAATCCACGTTACCCGGCGATAATTATCCTCACGCTAAGAGCGCTGAGCGATAATTATCGCCGGGTGTTGCTGATATGCCCCCAAGGATCTGGCTCGGATCTTAGAGACCGTGCTAGAGCCGAGCGTTGAAAATGTTTGCTATCTAAATCAGTGCTTTAAATGGAAAAAATAAGTAAAGGTACTGATCAAACTGAGTTAAAGGTGTGACTAGTGGGCTGGTCTAGGGGCGGGGCGAAGGGCAGGACATGATACAATGGCACTTCTTCCATCTTTTCTGTACTCATTTTGCACTTGCATTGTCCTTGTTAGTAATCTTAAATTTCCCATATGTGCAGATTCCCTCTGCACATGTGACTTAACACATGCACAGTAATTAATAGCCACTTTGCTGTTATGACCCACTAAAATATGTATGCAGCCCATTGCACTTAAAGTGATCTTGACCTATGCTGTGTGTTCTTTGGCCAGAAATGTGTGCACACCGCTCAAAACTGATTTTTAAGCCTTCCTTGTCTAATCATGAGCCATTTTTTGTGATTTAGGCCAGCACAGAGTGATGTTGGGCCACCAATGTGCTATCTTGTGCCAGTGATGTGGGGTCCTGGTTTAGCCAGTGCTTTAAAAGGGCCGGTACTCACCGGTACTGAGTACCGGCACTTCTTATTATTACCAAGCCGAGTACCGGCACTTCTCCACTGTCAAGGAGAGTACCGGTACTCAGAATCAGATTGATGAGTTGGGCACTAGACTGGAGCCCGAGTGCCAACTGTGAGTCATTTTTTTTGGCAGCATGTTTGCCGTCTGTCAGTATTATTCAGCTGTGGCGGCCTATTGGAGGCATGCCATAAGGACAAGAGGGCTTCTGCGCCGTTCCTACCCAAATGGAAGCTCTCCTTATCCTCACCACCCCCCTGCCAGGTGTCGATGCTGGGTCCTCCTGTTAGTGTTTGGGACATTGTCGAGGGCCTGTGCCTGACTGGCCAAGCAGGAACCCAGTAAAAAGAGCCATTTTCACCCCTTGGCCTCCCACTGGGGTCTGACTGTCAAATCCGGCCCCCACCCAACCAGCCCGCCTGCTGGGACATTGAGTCCATGAAGGGCAGGGTTGAGGTGGTGAAAATGGCCTAAGCGGCCGGTGAGTACCGGCCCATTTAAAGCACTGGGTGACACTAAACTAACACAGCAAACCATAGAACTGGCGGCGGTGATATATAATAACACAAGATTAAGGCAAAGTCCAAATTAACCGAGAACAGAAAGAGAGGGGGCACAGGAAGCTGCACCCACAGGTGTGTACTCGGGAATGAGTGCACGTCCTCCCCGCCTCATATCTTAGGAAAGAGCTTAACTCAATGTCCTATTACTTACCGGTAATCTTCATTACTCCGGGTCCCGTAGTCCTCGACACCGTCATGGACAAGTGAGATGTAACTATCTCACTGACAGAAAAAAGAACGAAGGAATGCTGGACCTACCCTTCCCCCTCCCACTGGGAGTACTTAAGGAGTACCGTCCCAGCATTCCTCCTGAAATACCAAGCCCCAATGAAGGCCGGCAGACAGGGAGGGAGGGAGGGAAGTCATGACGGTGTCGAGGACTACGGGACCCGGAGTAATGAAGATTACCGGTAAGTAATAGGACATTACCCCCAGGTCCCTCCGTCCTCGACACCGTCATGGACAAGTGAGAAATACCAAAGCAAACACCGGCATTCATACCAGAAAACACAACCAATCACCAGGATAGCAAACAAACCCAGAGATTTATTGGAAATAAAGCAGAAAAAAACATTAGGAGCGAACAGAGCTCAACACCCCTAATGCAAAACCTCCATCATCCCCCAACAGATTGAGGATTCGATAATGCCTGATGAAAGTATTAGAAGAGGCCCAAGTGGCAGCCCTACAAATCTCAGAGAGAGGAACACCCTGAACCTCTGCCCAAGAAGCAGCCACCCCTCTCGTAGAACGACCTTGAACCCCCAAAGGAGGAGGAGAACCAGACAGAGAGTAGGCCAAGGAAATGACTTGCTTCAGCCAACGGCCGATGGACACAGAAGAAGCCTTACCCCCAAGCGAAGCCGCACCAAAGGAGACAAAAAGGGAGTCCGACTTGCGAAAAAACGCCGTACGGTCAAGATAAATGCGCAAAGCCCTGCACACATCCATCAAAGACCACTGGGGACCACCAGGAGAATCCAAAACAGAGCCCAGGGCAGGCAACACCAACTCCTGGCACCTGTGAAATTGCGAAGAAACCTTCGGCACAAAGGAAGAATCCAGTCGGAGCACCACTCCATCCTCCGTGAAGGAAAGAAAAGGAGCCCGCGCCATCAAGGCCCCCAACTCCCCAAGACGACGAGCAGAGGTGACAGCCACCAGGAAAGCCACCTTGAGAGTGATAAATTTTAAATCCACCACATCCAAAGGTTCAAAAGGAGGACTGATCAAAACCCGAAGGACCAAAGGCAAATCCCACAGGGGAAAAGAAGGACGAGGCACAGGCCGAGAAACAGTAAAACTGCGTAGAAGACGAGAGACCAAGTCTTCAATATCCGAAAGATTCCCCCGCGGGGAACGAAAAGCCCGAACAGCGGCCCACTGGGCACGCAGAGTAGACACAGCCAAACCCTTTTCGAAACCTTCCCACAAAAATTGAAGGACAACCTGCAAGGAACAGAACAAAGGTGAGACGCCCAACGCCGAACACCAACGATCAAAATTACCCCAATGCCTATCATAAGCCTTAAGGGTAGAAGGCCGCCGGGAACGCTGAAGAGCCACCGCTAAATGCTCCGGGAAACCGCGCCGTCTCCAACCCTGCCTCTCAACTTCCACACCGACAACCGCAACCGGAGAAGTGACAGGCACGGGGAAGACCGAAGTGGAGACGGAGACAGGGGAAGAAACCAGGGACCTTGCACCGCCAAAAGACGCACCGTCGGAAACCAGGACCTCCGAGGCCAAAACGGCAGGACCGCCACCACCTCCCGATCCTCCTGACACAAACAGGCCAGAAACCTGGGAACCAGAACCAGTGGGGGAAAGGCATAGAGGAGACGCGACGGCCAAGGGAGCGACAGCACGTCCACCCCCCAGCAACCCTCCTGCAGAAACCGGGAGCAGAACCGCGGGAGCTGAACATTGTGCCGGGAGGCAAAGAGGTCCAGATATGGACGCCCAAACCTCCCGCACACAAGCCGAAACGCAACCGGGGTGAGAGACAACTCCAGAGAATCCGGAAAGCACCGACTCAGGGCATCCGCCACACAGTTGTCCACTCCCCGAAGATGAACCGCCGTCAGAGACAGCAGATGGCCCTCCGCCCAACAAAACAGGGGTACCACCACCGCATTCAAAGATGCCGAACGAATTCCCCCTTGATGAGACAGATAAGCCACCGTCACCATGTTGTCGGACCGCACCAACACATTCCGATCTAGCAACAGTCCCCGAAAACCCATCACAGCTCGGGACACCGCCATGAGCTCTCTCCAATTGGAAGACCTGCGACTCTCCATGATGGACCAACGACCCTGAAGGGAGTGAGACCCCAAAGTCGCACCCCAACCCAAGGCGCTGGCATCCGTTGTCAAGACCAGAGAAGGAGAAGACTGCAGGGGCAGACCCAAAGACAGATGATCCCTCACAGACCACCAAAGAAGAACCGGGAGGACCACCGGAGACACAGGAATAAGAACATCCAAATCGCGGGACAGGGGATCCCAGAGAGACAGGAGGTACACCCAAAGGGGGCGCAGATGAAAATGCGCCCAGGCCACCGTAAAAACTGTCACCGCCATCAGACCCATAAGACGCAACCAAAGGCGCACCGGAAAGGCACCCCCCACCCAGAAACGACGAGCAAGGGACACCAACGTCACAACCCGAGGCTCGGGGAGGAACACACGGTTCAGATCCGAACGGAAGCGGGCCCCAATGAAAACCATGTCCTGGGACGGTGTCAGTTGACATTTGGGCAAGTTGATCAGGAAACCATGGGCCCGCAACGCCGAGCACACCACCTCCCTGGCCTCCAGCAACAGGACCCGAGATGGAGCATGGATCAACCAGTCGTCTAAGTATGGTTATACCATCACTCCCTGGAGATGAAGCCACGCGACCAAAGGCGCCACCATCTTTGTAAACACCCTCGGCGCCGACCGGAGACCGAATGGCAACACCATGAATTGATAATGACACCCCAGAACACAAAACCGCAGAAACCTGCGGGACCGAGGATGGATCGGAACATGGTAATACGCATCCTTAAGATCTAGGGTACACATGAAGTGACCCGGCAGCACCAAAGGAATCACCCTTTGTAAAGTCTCCATGCAGAAAGGAATTCTGGCCACCCATTTGTTCATAACCCGCAGATCCAAAACCAAGCGGAAACCCCCCGTGTTTGTGGGAACCAGAAAGATCAGGGAATAAAAGCCCTCCCCTCTCTCCGACGGAGGAACCTCTTGAATGGCACCCTTCCGAAGAAGGTCCAGAATCCCGCAAGAAAGATGAGACGCTTCACACGACTCGAAGGCCAGGGAGTCGGCCGAACACCTGAGTCTGGAGGAGGAGCCGTGAACTCCAGAACATAACCCTGGCGAATGATTTCCAACACCCAGACGTCGGAACAAGACTGAACCCAGGCATCCAGGAAGAAGCGCAGCCGCCCTCCAACCAATAACCCGGGAACCACCGCCAAAGAGTCAGGAACGCGGCTTGGCAGGCGGAGGGGACTTAGCCTTACGGTCCCAGCCACGGCCAGAAGCAAACCTACCCTGGCCCCTCACAAACTGTCTACGAGAAGCAGGGCGAAAGAAAGATTTGGGTTTAGAAGGGACAGGAGCAGCAGTAGAGACCTTAAAAGAAGAAGAATGCTTTTTCTCCTTAAACAATTTGTGCAATTTGGCCTCCAACTCCCCCCTAAACAACATCGTACCCTGAAAGGGCAACCTCAAAGCGCATGCCTTCTGCGCAGAGTCAGTTTTCCAGTCCTTAAGGACAAGACTGCGACGCGCAGCCACACAAGCCCCCCCGGACAGAGCAGAAGCACGCACAACGTCAAAGGAGACATCAGACAGAAGCTCCACCTGACGCTCAATCTGCTCAAGCAAACCAGAAAAGTCCGTGGCATTATCCATAGACTGATAGAGAGACTTCAGGTCAGACAGCAGGGACTGCGACACATAAGTCCCGTAGATGCCCGCCCTCAAGGCCAGGTGGGAACCAGAATACACCTTACGGAGCGCCACATCCGCCTTCTTGTCAACCGGATCTTTCAGCACAGCGTCCTCAGCAAGGGAAGTACGCCCCACCAAACTAGCCACAAAGGAGTCAATAGGAATCGAATCAGGTAGTTCAGTAGCCATATCCTGCAGAGGATAAAGTTTTGCCATGAATCGCGGAATCAGAATGTGATCAGGATCAGCCCACTCACGCTTCAAAACATCTTTTATGAAGGGATGGACAGGCACATCGACAGTGGCAGCACTCTGAAATTGTCGCAACAAAGGGCCCCTAGAGGTACTAGGTGCGTCCCCGTCAGGGAACCCCATGTTCTCTTTAACATGCTGCAAAATACTGGTCATAGCTTCCTTGTCCACATATTTGCCCTTCAACTCTTCGTCCCCCAACCACGCAGACTCATCGCCACTAGAGTCCGAAGAAACAGGAGCAGGGCACTTGCGACGGGATCCAACATCACCCATCTCCGTCAAAGTTTCCCTGATAAAGAGCTTAATATGCGCATCAGCACCACCATCACGGCGCCTGGACCTGGCAGGGGAGGGAGACCTGGAAGCACTAGAGGAAGAGGAAGACCTCTCCCTCTGATGACGTTTCCTGGAATGTTTCCCCATCGTCAACAACACACCAAACACCGCCAAAACACAAGGAAATAACAACCGCTATGCGGTACTCACCCCTCTGCTCGTTTTTAACGAGCATCCCCCAGCCGGGAACCTTGAGGCGCCTGACTTCCGTCCTCAATTCCAAAAACCGGAAGTCAGGCATGACGAAAACCGGAAGGGGAAGGAGCCACAACCAATAGCGAGGAGCGGCTCGGCCGCGCCCCCTAGCAAGCCAGGCAGGCCAGGAGGGGCGGCCATCGGGCGAAGACAAAACCAACGCGGTATTACACCGCCGCGCGGTTGAGAGACACAAAGAAGCCCGCGCCACTCCCCCCAAGCCCGGCAGGGAGGGAGAGGCCATCCATGGAGGTCCGCCGCCACCAGGAAGAACCAGCAGCCCTCAAGTATGTCCAGAAACAAGGCAGGAGCGTCCTGCTCCTGCCGCGTCCACACACTGTCAGGATGACAGAAAAAAGAACAGGAGGAATTCTGGGACGGTACTCCTTAAGTACTCCCAGTGGGAGGGGGAAGGGTAGGTCCAGCATTCCTTCGTTCTTTTTTCTGTCAGTGAGATAGTTACATCTCACTTGTCCATGACGGTGTCGAGGACGGAGGGACCTGGGGGTAATATCGCACACCTCAACACCATACAAGCAGAACCCCTCGGAATGCTGGCAGCCGGAAGAGCGAATAGAGAAATGTTATGCTAAATGCACTCATATAGCGCTTAGTACCGCATGCGTAGTAACCGCAGCGCTTAAATGGTTCATAGATGCAGATAAGAGCAAGATTATGGAAGACAGAGACGACAAATTCACATAAATTGCTAATCCTGAAAGTCAGATTACTCATCTGTGGCACGTTTAGTGGAATGTGTAACGGAGTGGAGCGGAGAACAACTGTCGGTCCCGATACATAAGAGCAGCCCGGGGTCCAGAGATGGGGAATCCCTCCCATTATGGTGCCTTTCTGCAGCCTGGGTCCCCGGGAGCAAGACCGTGGTGGGACGCTTGGCAGAGCGGCGCTGCATGCCTCTTGTATGGGGTGGGAGGTTGGGCAGCAGCAGGTATCAAAGGCAGGTGCCTCCGACCAAAGACCCCCACTAGTCGCAAGCACTCCAAGGTCGAGTCCAGGCAAAAAGAAACGCGCACAGGTGGCACCCGAGGTGAGGTGCGCATCATTTAACCTCTGCACAAAACGCATTGGCAGAGAGGTATTTTGCCGTTTTAAATTTCGAGTGCGTGGAACATAGGGGGAATTTGAGAGCGAGGTTGACCCTCTGAAAAGTGCCCAGGTGAGGTGGGAGGAGGTCAAATGACCTCTCCATGGGAGCCTTGGAGGCCAGTGTTGTACTTCCCCTGACCTCTATCTGGTCTCTGCATGCGCTCAGGACCCTGCTGTGCTTACTGTCTGACACTACAAGCTCTCTGGTCGTGGGACCTTCTGTCGACGGGAACGGAGAGAGAATGGGGGTGAGTGAAGGTAAAGAGTGAGGTGGAAGGAGCAGAGAATTTAAAGTAGGAAAAGATAGAGAGGCAGAAGGGGGAAGGACATAGATAGGGGAGAGATCCAGACGGCTATCAAAAGCAGAAGAGAGGCGCGGAGATGGCAGATTAGAAATAGAAAGAGTGATGGTAGAGAGAGTGATAGGATACAATGGGGTAAAGAGAGTGGAACAGAATTAGCTACAAACTGGAGAGAAGTGAGTGCGGGAGGGATCACAAGATTAGAGATGTGAAAACAGATAGAGAGTGTACGTCTCTGGGAGAGAAACAAACTTGTAGAGGAAGAGAATCAGCATGCATTTGAAAAGAAATACGTGGAATGGTAATGTTTGTGTGTGTGCACTCTTGAATATATAAGGATTGCTTCAATTGCAAGCAAGTAGGAACATTAAAATTATTATAACATTAAGAGGCTGCAAATCTTACAAAACAAGAAAATATGAACATTTGGTGTTTGGCCATAGTTTTGTGCAACGAGTTAACACATTTTGTTTATATTCATACATTTCTATCATGTTATTTTCTATCCTGCAACCTGTGTAAGTGCCAGAGTCTCTCCTGTCCTAGACATTGATTATTAGCCTGAGAGTGATAAAAGTACTGTTGATGGATTGGCTCATTCAGGGTTTTAGCTGTTGATCTGCACGTATGGGAAGTTTGAGACCACTACCCAGAGAAATGCAAGGGCACAATGAGTACTCAATAGAAGTGTTTTTGTATGTCTCGCGCAGCCTCTAACCCCGCCCACTAGCCACGCCCCTAGCTCAATTTAATGAGTACCTGCACTTATTTTTTTCCCATTTAAAGCACTGGGTTTAGCCTTATCAGACCTTGCCTCGGGAATTTCAGATATTTGCTCTGTGCCTTGTTCCCCACAGAGAACACAGACCATGAAAAGAACAGGATGAGCTCACGAAGAGTAGCACTTAGTTCATAAGCTTTGGCACAGCAGCTTCAACATTCAGACTCATAGACTACTGCTTCTTTTAAATCAGGTAACACCAAACAGTATTTCTACAGTCCTGGGCACCGTCCCTCCTTTAGCACAATAGTTGTCAAGAGATCCTCATTTAAAAAGCTCATCCTCATTTTCTCTTATACGCAATGGGCATATTCGTGCATCCTGTTCTATTTATATGGGCTGGCCAGATCAGACAATGTGAAAGAATCCTCCGAACGAGTTTGACAAATTAAAAACCATGCACATGGGTCATCATTGTGGGTTTTGTTAGGCCTGCATGGCATTGTAGGCCAGCATTATGAGATCCCAGCACTGTGAGGTATTGGGTGTTGGTAGTTTAGCATGTTAATTGGGGTCTTTGCTGTACACTGGCCAAGCACTGTGTCATATTGGGTCGGCAACGGGAGTGCAGAGCATAGGAGAGGCAGTGATGGCTGTGACCTGTGTTAGTTCATGGTTTTTAAGCACTATGAAAACCAGTCAATGACAAATATTTTTAGGGTATGGAAGGGGGATGTCAAACATCTCAACTGTCCCTCTTTATGAGTCATTGATCCACCAGCCTAGGCATGGCACAGCCAAGCTTGAAGGCAGATGTGTAGTAGCGTCTCTCTCACACATGGTCTTCTTACATCGTCTCTAGTTGGTATCAGGAGGTGAGTAGATAAATATTCTAGGGTAGATTCTTTGTAACACCATGCACATCTCATTATCTTAACTAAGTTATCCCTAAAGATGACATCGCATTCTTTGAACAGTATTATTATTTGTGCATTACTGCCACTACACTTACACTTACCATCTGCCACCCACTGCTTGAAGCCACACACCTTCTAGAAACTTCTAGGTTCCTGGTTTTTGCTATCCTACGTAACACATGGAAATATGTTTGACACCTAAAATAACCAAGACTGACTGACCTGTGGTGTCTTTTGGCACCGAAGTAATCTCAGCACACAACTCACATTTTTTTTCAGGTTACTGATTTAACATCAGGATGTTGCCCATAGTGAAAGGACAGCCTGAGAAAAGAAATCACTTTGTACAACGGACGGATTCTGCAAGTCTCTCTGCTTGCTGGACATGTCTTGGAAAATGATACACAATTCGTCCATTCCCCATCTTAGAGACTTGTACAATGAAAATATAGAGCAGAGGATCCTTATCTTACAACTTATTGAACCCTTTTAATGCATTTTATGCAGCCATGCCAGATACTATTATTTCCCCCCCTCCTCATCCCCCACAATCCCCCCTCCACTTCCCACACACAAACACAGACGGGCCCCTAGTCCTCTCTAATCTTAAATCATGACAAAGCTCGAGAGAAGCAGGAGGGTCCAGGGAAACACCTCTTGCCACTTGAGAGGACACCGCTGACACTGCTACTGCCGTACTTCGTTTGGGAGCTGGAGCAGGACTGGACTACACGTCCCAGGCTCCTTTGCCACCACTGCAGCTGACCAGCTCACCACGCCCCTGGCGGAGCCTACTTAATTCGGGGAAACTTCCCGCAGCCCGGGAAGCTTGAGTGAAGCAGGATGGTCCAGTCCGGGTCCAGCGGCTACCCGAAAAACTCAGGGAAACACCTCTTGCCGCTTGAGAGGACACCACTGACACTGCTACTGCCGGTACTTCCTTTGGGAGCAGGAGCGGGACTGGACTACACGTCCCAGGCTCCTTTGCCACCACTGCAGCTAACCAGCTGACCACACACCTGGAGGCGCCTACTTAATTCGTGGAAACCTCCCGCAGGGTGGGCCTGTCCACGCCCGTCAGAGCCCGGAGGAGGCTGGGCTGGGCCTACTCCCTTTCATCTGCATTCCTGTAAAGGTACAGTTTATCCCTTATTATCCAGGCCCACAACAGTGTTGAAAGGAAGGGTTTCAAGGAGAAGTCCAGAGGGAGGGTCAGAGCAACATTGAACTCCTTCCTAGTAAGAGCGACAAGTGTCCTCTCCCATGAGATAGAGTAGACATAAAAGACGTCTTACTCTGCACTCTACCTCACTAAGACTGAGCTTATCCCCAACACCACCTCCTATGTGTGTCACCTTACCACTTACAACGTTGCCAAATCCTGCAACTCCAACAGTCCTGGTATTAGATAAGAGTGGCTGTCTTCCTGTGAACCACATTACAGAACCTGCTCCAGGAAGGGGCCTATATCGCTCCCCCCAGATTGTCTCCCCACTGAATTATTCTTCACTGCTGCCACCCGCCAAACGAACCAGGGCAGGCGGGGCCATCAATGGTGCAATACCCAAAAGACCACTCGTGCTCCGAAACCTAAACCTGCCCAAACGAAGGCCAACGCCATGAACCCAAAGGTAATATCATTACCAGAGCAAGCAAACACTTTGTTACCTCCGGACTCTAGCGGCATAGAGGCCAAGCTGAAGATTATAGGAAAAATAAATGAGGTACTGGCTCCTATTCTTGACAAACTGACCCAAATCGAGTTCCACTTGGCGGAGTTGGAATTGCAGAGTCGGACTCTACTTGCCAGAATGCGTGCCATCCGCACCCCCCACCAATTAACCTCCATAACTCAAAAACCATCAACAGAAATTCGGGACACTCCTCTAGTGGCAAATTTGAAGTAACCACTAGTACCGTGTTTACCAACCGGGAGGCCTTGCTAGTCATTTAATGCAAGACTCCAACACTCCCCAAAATGCCAATCCAATTGGGGCCATGCAAAGCCTTTCAGGCCCGAAGGAAAGAGACATCACCTCCCAGCCATTATTATCCCAGAGTTGCACATAAGGCAAGAAGCCAAGATCAAAATGTCGGAGCGCAACAGATTTCCAGGCATCACATCCTTCATCTTCCACCTGCCTCTGCCCCATTAGTATTGGTTCTGGAAAACGTTCCTCTCCTCCGTGAAAATCAGAGTGAAACTACTGGACAGTTAATGGACAAATGTCTGCACTGGTTACTGCATAATGTTAACGTGACCGATCTGGGGAGGAAGGTGTTGGCTCATGAATTAATTATGGCCAGGAGAGTTTGTTGGGTGGGGGGACAAAGTAAACATTATGATGGAGATTGCATGGTAATCAATTTTAATAAATCACACGCCTCCTGGCTAATCTACATATTCCTGCACTAAGGAACACCCAGATAATACACCTAGCATTGGAATACTTTTATGCCGGCCAGGATGAACCCAGGAGGAGGGCCGAAATGGACACAACTAGGAATTTATTAACTGACTGGAATGGGGGTCCCAACATAAATCTTTGGATTAGTCTACAAAATAGATTTGCTGCCCTGTCTAACATGGAGGATTGTGATTGACTAACACTGTCACCACCCCAATTATCCATAAAATCTCCCATCATGGCCATAGCAGAAAATAGCTTACGGGCACCTCTACTTAATCCAACAGCTTTTGAAGTGGTCCCCGTAGATGTAACTCTGGCGCAAGGAACTCAGGGACTTGGGCAGACCCCCCCACCCTCCCGGAATATAATCAAGGGCTCCAGAGCAAACATGGTATCGTAGAATGTGTCAGGCTTAGCCTCCAAATTAATGAACCAACATTGGCTGAATGAGTGCCAGGATATGGAGTTAGTCCTATTTCAGGAAACATGGGCAATAGACCCTCCCTTTTTTATGGGGTTTCATTCCTTCCACTCCCCAGCTGTGCCTGCAGCTTCAGGAAGGGCAAAGGGGGGGGGGGGGTTACTTACACTAATCTCAAAAACCCTACCACTCCAAGTCAGACAAGTTGGGTCACTACACACCCATTTCCAGATATTATAGTTGGACATTAGGAAACAGAATATTTGTACTCTTGTCAACTTTTATAACAATGAATTTGGGAGAAACTCTAGGGCTTTGGTAGATGCCTTAGTGGTGGAGATTGACAAACTGTATAAAGAGAAGAAAGGGGGAAACTTGAATCTCATATGGGCTGGGGATTTTAATACCCATCTATGTAAACTTACTGGGACTAGAGTCTGTGGTGTAGAAACCACCAACGGTAACCCCCTCCTGCATTTCTCGCACAATGGGTATGAAGAGGCCTTAAACAACTTGTTATCCCAGTGGAATTTGTTTATATTAAGCGAGTCTAATGAAAAAGGGCAAGGGTCAACTTTTGGGAGAGGCACTCAGAAAACCACCATCGATTTTGTTTTAGTGTCGGGACATCTATTACCGAAGGTAGACCTTAAAAGCATTAGGTTCTCACCCAATAGTGACCACGTCATCCTAGTGACTCAGCTAAACATCCTTCCTACACCCAAAGAACATACTCTGGTTCTTGCGGATGTGAACCTGTCCAGAAAAAATGGTTACCAACTGAAATGGACAGTGGTAATAAAATCAAAGTTGATCCTCGAAATTCTGGCATACATAAAGAAAGACATTATAGAATGCCTGGGAGAAGACCTAACCCCCCAAAGACATGGTCACCAGATTCACTGCCCTTCTGGCAAAAATAAAAATAGCAATTACGTAGGCAAAGTCATCAAATTTCGTAGCAAAAAAGGGGTGGTTCGACTCAGCCTGCACTAAAGCCAAAACAGATCTTGTAAACGCTTTAAAAACTCCCCAGGGACTACCCTAAGATCTGTTTACTATGCTTAGAATATAAAATAGCCAGGAGAGTGAGAGAGAATGACTTAAAAACACAGGCGTGGGATGATCTTGAACAAGCAGCCAGCTCGGGCAGTAGCAAAACTTTCTGGGAAGTTGTAAACGCTCCTTATTTTAAAGATACTAATGACCCTGTATTAGATGTTCACGTAGACGAAGAGTCCTGGATGAGACATTTCGAAGAGATCTTTAGGTTAACCCCTCCTCCATTCAGACACTCCTCAGGAAAGACTAGTCTTCACTACACCCGAGCTCCGAAGGGCACTAAAATCCTGTATCCCCGGCAGGGCACCATGGCCGAAAGGTGTTCCGATTGATCTCATCGAAATTGATTGTGATATGTGGGTCCCCTTACTTACAAACAAATTTAACAGCATTGTGTTAGTAGGCCCACCGCCTTCGTGGAACCATAGCGTAATAGTCTCGCTTTATAAAAAAGGGGATAGGGCCTCACCAAAGAATTACCGCCCTATAGCCCTCCTCGATACTACCGCCAAACTAATGGGGAGGGTCCCATTGGCCAGACTGGAGGAGTGGGCAGAAACACATAATATAATCATGAAGGCACAATATGGGTTCCGGAGAGGTATGGGGACAGTCGACCAGAGCCTAAACCTTTCCTTAACTATAGGGAAGTACTCGAATGCCAGAAATGGGAAACTATATATGACCTTCAGGGACCTAACATTAGCCTTTGACTGTGTGTCACATTCTAGGCTATGGTCCAGGATGGAGGACATGGGTATAGACCCGCCGATTATTGGGTTCATCCGCCAGCTGTATGTCAATGCTACTGCCTGTGTAAGGTATGGTAGAAAGGGGGAGTGCACACATCACTTTAAAATTGAAAACGGAGTAAGAGAGGGGTGTGTGCTCACCCCGTTCCTTTTTTTAAATCTATACGAACGAAGACGAGTCCTCCCTGTCTGCCCTCTCTTTGGACGTACCTAAAATTAACCAAACCCCCATCCCGATTTTGGCATACACTGATGATGCAGTGCTGATGGCAAGAACGGTCCTGGCCCTACAAACACTAATTAAATCTTACGCCATTTTTATGGCTTTCCTTGACTTAAAAGTAAATGAAACAAAATCTTCCATAATTGTGGCAGGAGAGACCAGAGGAGAGAAACTCCCACACTTCCAGATGTCCGGCAATTAAACTAAGGTGGTGGACTCCTTTTCATACCTAGGAGTGCTCTTTGATAACGATCATTCTTGGTCCAAACTAGTAAAAACAAGAGCCCAGGGTATGCAAAGGAGCCTAAACGCATTTAAAAGATTTGCAAAAAAATTGGGTGGAAGCTCACTGGACGTACCAAGCCAAAATAAAATCAGCCACAACGTATGGAGCAGGCGTGTGGGGGATGGCCAATACTGGCCTGTTACAGCAAATGGAAGACTCCTTCTTTAAAACCGTGTGTCCTTACCCTAATCAGCTTCAAATTATATGCTACATCTCGAATTAGGGCTCCCCTTTTTGAGCGACACCATAGGAATGCCCCCGGTCCTCTTGTGGCTATCGATTTGGCAAAGAACTACGGTCGACTTGACACAAACCATTATAAGAGAATGCTGCAACATAGATTATTACAAAAGAATTGGGTGGCTAAATCATGTAGAAACTGTATTGAAGGCTATAGGGATGGAAAACCTCTTTCAGGAGCCCGACTCCTGTAAGGGGGTCATGAAGAAATAGTTAAAAGATCTATGTACCCAAAGAGCAGAATACGCCAGCAGGGAAAAAAACTGATCCATCACTCTACTATTGCGTATGACTTGGTCCCATCAATACCAGGAGATGGTTTCCATTACCTAGCATGAATAAACAACGCCCATCACAGATTTATTCTACTGCGCTTCAGATTAAACATGATCCCGTTACTCCTGGAATATCCACCAAAGAAGTGTAGGCTAGCAGATCTCTATTGCTGCCCCTGTAACAACCTCGCGGCTCAGACAGATCCGCATATCCTACTATTTTGTCAAAAATATTCAGAGGAAAGGAAATTGTTTATACTGCCAATTCTGAGGCATCATAATTTTAGGCAATGTCGGGTTGCAATGTATTTCTTAAAAGCCCTACGTGAACCATTCATCTCTTTCTGTATTGCCTCATATTTTTGGGCCTGCCTCAGGAAGAGCAAAAGGGTGGGCATAGTTTCTAGCAGCACCCTGTAACAAAATTATGAACTGTTTCTTCTATTATATTCTGATTTTAAAGGTTTTCATTGGATTACAGAAAAATTTGTTTAATAATGTTTTAACCAATGTATAGATGAATATTTATTGATCCGGAATTTTTTAACATGTATTCTTGTGCTTTTATGGTCTGTTTACAATGATCGAATAAAGCTGTGTGAAATGAAATGACAATAGAAAACAATATTAGCTGCAAAAAACACCACAGATCTGCCCTTCTTCAGCTCCTTCCTGAAAATGAAGCCCAGCTAACTCCGTTTCAGAAGGGGTACTAAACCAAGTCTAGGTCACCTGCCTGATAGGGCACACCAATACTGTTAAAATATGTGCAATGGTAAATCCTTTTTCATTGAAATAATTTTTTGCATGCTTATGCTCACCACCGCATGTTTTCTTTTTTGCGACTTATTAGTGCAATATTCTTTTTTGAATTAATGATTACACCAGCATTACCAAGGCCAAACCTAATGGCTTCGCCAATACTTGTTTATCTAGTGCAGCTTCTTGACACCACACTGTTATTATCAGGGAAGTGGAGTTATGCGATTCCATTTCACATAAATTATGGAACGGCTGCATTTGCTACATCATCTGCTGCATAATCTGCAGATTTTAGCAAAAAAAATAGTTTCTACCTCAAACAGTTCATAAGTTTGTAAAATCGTAGCAACACGTGCTGCTGCGCAGTGGAAGGTTCTTTCCAAAAGTTGACTTCTCACCTTTCTGTTGCTTATTGCTATGTTTGGGTGTTAAACGTAAGTGCAACCTATGCCCAGACAGTGTTAACAAGTATAATAATGACAAAATAAAGAAGTAATACAAGCAGGAAATATTCTGCATTATGCTGCATATTTTTCCTCTTCCTGCTGCATAATTTAATCAACCCTGCCGCATAATTACAGTGGCCCTGAGTATTATTATTATTTATTTATATTGGGCTCAATACTCATATTCTCGTGTGTGCACACACTCACACGGGCCAGATCACACATGCACTTACAAAGCAATCCACATACTTTCTTTAAAACACCTTTGTAGAGTATCCAGAATCTATTGCTTCCTCTTTCCTTTCGACGCAAACCCACACAAGCGGTTAAACACTCACAAACAGTCTAACACTCTCACACTAGGCTCAAGCAGGATAAAGGACAATTTTAACTCCTTACCTCCCATGGGTTCCTTAATTCCCGCTCTCAGTGGGTTGCCTGGATTTCAGTGTGTGCACAAATGCACAGCATATTGTAAATGTGATTGACAGAGCAGGGCCTGAATGGTATGGACACTATTCTGCCAAGGTCAGTTTGAAAGTGAAATTCTAAAAGCCCACACATACCGGTATTCTCCTTGGTGGGGGAGAAGTGCCAGTACTTGAGAGGATAAAAATAAGAAATTATGGTACACAGTACCGGTGAGTACCGGCCCATTTAAAGCACTGATTTAAATCTTAGATCACACATCACGAAAAAGATGATAGTCTTCAAAATTCAAAACAAATTATTTCTATAGGATGTGGAAGCTTTGACACTTATACTACACACTATAACACTGCACTGAGACATATTGTATTAAAAGTGCTAATTTTTAAACATGAACCTTTAGTGAACTATGGGCAAGACAATTGTCATGTAAACCCTGTACTGGCCCAGATTATTTCAGAGTAACAGTCTTATTGAAAGACTTTGGGCCTCAATTATAAAAAGTGTTGGATCGCTGCGATAAAACAACGCCCTCCTTGCATGTCGCAAGGAGGGCGTTGTTTTATCGCAGCGATGGATACATCATATTTACTATATGGTGCTCCATGTCGTAAGAAATGACAGATGCGTTATTAATCCTGATGTATCTGTCGGCACAAAACTCATGCATTGCTGGAGTTGTGTTGTAAGCATGACGCAACTCCAGCAATGCATGGGGGAGGCCTATACACATTGCACTGCGTCACCCTTATGCCTGCCATGAGGCAGGCATGAGGTTTGACGCAGTGTCTTCCTAGACGTGGCATAGTGAAATCTGATAAATTTCACTGTGCCACTTCTACGAGGCTTTCTTGCAGAGTAACGCCCCCCTGCATACATTATACCTGAAGCAGGTATAATGTGGCACAGGGGTTTATAAGGTGACGCATCTGCCTAAATGCATCACTTTGTAAATATGGCGCTGCTTGGCGCCTTTTTACACCACCGCTGCATCACAAAAAAGGATTCAACAGCTGTACATAAGTGTCACAAGGGGCTTGTAAATAAGCCCCTTTGTTTTTACCTCTTTGTGCACCTTTTGGCAGTTTCTACATAGCGTGAAATCGACCCTTAGGTATTGGAGCTCATTGCACCCGTTATAGTACACAAGGTCACCATTTTTTGTTTATAGGGATGGGGAAATAAAGTAATTTGCCCAGAATAACAGGATGTTAAGCGACACCACAACATGAACAGAGTTCCTCAAGTCCACACTCAACAGCTCTGGTACTAATGCCACATGCAAGGTATTGGTAAGGAGGAAGGCAGAAGCTACATGAAAGCTCGGCTTGTTATGAGCTCCAGGCTCCAAAAAGACCTTGGGAGGAGCCAGAGCCAGGCTTCTGGTTCAAGCCTGGCTCAAGCTTTTAGGGACTCGCCCACCTCTAAGCAGCACCAGGGGTTTAGCTATCATTAGTGCAGGAATAGAAGTAACCCCATGTTCATGGAGCATGTTGCAACACAATGATGGTAATTTCGCATTCAGCGTAGGTGCAGAAGAGCCCATATTATTTTTTAGGTCTCGCCTGCGATAGCACATTCACTGCATGTGCGCTCTCTTGCAAGAGACATTGTATGCAAAAGGGGCTTGCAGCCCATCCACTGTCTACCTCTCGGATTAATTGTCACTCTTATTAGCTGCCATCTAATGGGCCAGCACATGTGGCTTCACTTCCTCTTCGTTCAGCAGGAGCAGGGACCAAGAACTGATTGCTTCAGATTGATTTTGTCCTTCCACTGATCGAGCTGGGTTTGAGGTAATATATATATATTTTTACTTCTCTGTTTCTGTCTCCTTCCCCACGCCCTGCGTCTGTTGCCTCTACCCTCTATTGTCCATGTTGCTTCTTACCCCTCCAATCCGCCCTTGTCCACATTGCTTCTTCGCACCCCCACTCTTACTTGTCTGTGTTGCTTCTTTCCCTACCACTCTCCGCCATCCCATTGTCTGTGTTACCTCAGCCCTACCCGCCATAACACAAAAAACAATATGTCATGGCCAGCGCTGGCCGCATCATAGCTGGATTTTTGTTGCCCACTGTACTTTCCTTACAAACGTCCCTCTCACTGTCCGTGATGCTCATTCCGTACCACCCTTCCTTCCGTTGTCTGTGTTACCCACCCAATAGGAAGAATAAAACAATATGATGGGGCCAACACTGGCGGTGTCACAGCCACGCTGCTCTACATCTTCTCTAAAAGCATCAGCTTTGCCGTCTAGCAAAGCTGATACATTCTTTTGGCTTCTAGGTATCATCCTATGCTAATGACACCGAGATCATCGTGTCCATCTCTGATGACTGGAAAGAGTTCCCTAATGGGTTTAGGGCTTGCGTGTCAGAAATTGACAGGTGAATGAGGGAAAACTGGCTCAAAATGAATGAAGAGAAAACGTAGATTGCAGTTTTTGGGACGGATAGTTCGATCTGGGCCAACTGATGGTGGCTGGAAACCCACGGCAACCCATGTGTTCCAGCAGCTGCAGCCAAAAATGTGGGTGTGCTTTAAAGTAACACCTTGACCATCAACACCCAGGTTAATAGAAAAGTGAAGTCCTGTTTTTTCATTTTTCGTAGTTTTATATAGCACAAACTTGACCCAAAGGAATCAGAGGGCTTTACATGAGCACCAGTTGCGTTACACAAGGACACATTCATTTTTTTGTAGGCTGAAGGAGATTAAGGGATTTGCGGAGAATCACAGGATGTTGAGCGCCGCGCTGAGACTCGAACCCTGTTCCCCAAATTTGAGATCGACCACCCTAGTCGGTATGCTGCATCCTTTCGGGTCATTAAGATTTTGAAGAAAATCCTGCTGTTTCTTCCGCAAGAGCTTAGGGTGTCAGATGTCATTGTGCATATTCCCTCTCACTTGGACTGCTGTAATGCCCTTTCTATTGATGCCAATCAGTATTCACTATATAAGCTCCAAACAATTCAAAATCTTGCAACACGTTTGGTCCTTGGACTGCCTAGACATGCCTCAGTTAGGGAAGGTTTGAGATCACTGGTTTCCAGTGCAGAAGCAAGCATCTTTCAAAGCTCTTCACTTGTCTGACTACATGGTTGCAACCACTTTTTTCCTGGTGTTTTGATGGTTTTTGACTTAGCTTGGCTGGGAAGCTGCTACTCAGGTCCCCAGCCTACCTGCTTTCTCCTATAAATTGATTCCTAGTACCTTAGGTACACAACAGATTGGATTCTGAGGTGCCCTTATAAGTCCCTAGTATCTGGTATACTATGTACCCAGGGCATAGGTACTCCAGAGGCCTACCAGGGGCTGAAGCATGTATTATGCCACCCCTGGGAGGCCCTCCAAAATGACACCACAGATCTGCTACTGCAGCCTGGGTAAGGTGGTGGATGCACCCCTTAGAGATATAAGTTCAATATATCTCACCTATCACTGCACGTATAAACCTACAAGTCACGCCTATGGCAGGCCTTATCAATCCTGAAGGCAGGGTGCTTGGTTTTGTGTGAGAGAGTGCCCATGCATGAGCAAAGCCCCTCTGCAGCCTTCGGAATCTCTGCTCCAGGGTTGTCTGTGATGCAGCCTGATCATATACTCTTAAGTGCATTATAACCAAACGGTAAATGATAACTTTGGACTGGCTGCACGGAAACATGTCGTGTTTGGTGTCAAACACCTTGGAATCATACCCCCACACCAGTAACTGGTGTGGGAGTATGATCCCACCCTTCTAGAGGGAGGGACATGACAGCACCGGTATACCCGGTACTAGCTTAAAAGAGCCCTGGTATCACAAAATGGATGCTGCAGCCACAGACACGAGTCTGGCCACCTGCTGCTGACAGAAACTCCGGCAGGGGAGGTCTCGACAATAGGTTTCCTGTCACAGGGAGGTGTTACCACCTTCCAGACAGGCTTTAGTGTATTGGGGCTGGGTGGGTGCACTCAGAGTGCTTTGAAGTCTTGCACTGGGGGCACATTTGGTGTCCCAGTGCATAGTCCAGCTCAAACCGGTTCAGGGGCTACCAGCCCCTGCTCTGGTGCAAAACTGGACAAAGGAAATGGGTGTAGCCACGCCTCTTTTCAAACCCTCCCATAGGTGGATCCCCTGAGTTAGTCCAACCCCTTCCTTGGGTATAAAGAAGGAACCTCTGTAACCAGAACTTTAGATATCCCTGGACGAAACTCAAACTGAATCCTGGACCTTCGATGATCTGTTCAACGCCAGATGACTGAAGAATCTCCCTTGGGGTAAAGGAGTTACTCCCCTTATTGGCAGGCACCAAAGACGCATCTGTCCGGTCTGCATCTCCAAAGCTCCCGCCAGACGCTAAAGGCTTTGCAGTGCCAGAGGTGGATTTCTAGACTTCCCAGAGGCTGAACCGAGTCCTCAGCAAAGTTGAGACCCATAGCCCTCGGGGTACTGTGGAATCGGAACCCCTGTACACCGGGCACATTTGCAAGTGCATCAGCTTTCCGACAACTCTCAAGGCTGTGCATTGGGTTACTTGTATCCCGGACCCCGAGCTCCTTTTGCACTGAAGATTGTGGGCCTACACTCCACGAGTGTTCCGTGAGCCTGCTCTTTGCATTCCCGCTTGAGGTACCTTCGCGATCCCTGGTCCGTTGACTGGTGGGTCCCTGTGAAGGCAACTCTTACTTTAATTGGGATTCCCTGGTCACTCCAGACGTGTCCTGACTCTCCATTGCTTGGGAAGTCCCCAGGACCTCGCTGGTCCGCACCGAAGCATCTTTCTCCTTTCTGCGTGGGTTGTTGTTGCCAAAGCTTGTTGTGTCCAATCCGGGCACCGACACTGCAGCACTCGACATCCTTTGTGGAATAGCTCGAATCCAGCTCCTGGTCATCCTCGACACCTCCTGGTCCCGTGGCTGAAGAGTCAAGCTTCACCTTCTTCACCTGAAACACCCAACATCGGTGGGCATTTGTCTATCGTGCCCCTGGTCACTGGCAAGTGACCCAGACTCTGTCCCCTCTGCTTTCAGGTTCTTCCCATCTTCGATCCAGGCTTGTGTCTCTTCGGACACTTCGCATCTTTGCCGGCAGCAGCACTTCTTCGTCAGCTTCCATTGAAAACGACGACGCGACCCGACACCATTTGACACCTATGCACCCGGCTTCCCTGGGTGAGGTAACTCGAGTACTCCAGTGCTCCCATGGGTGTTGACCCTAGAACTGTCTAAGTCCAAGAGGGTTTGGTCCTAGTCCATTTCTAAGTGTCCTTTAACTCTAAAAATCTAACCACGACTTTCCCCATAGAAGCTAACGGGAGCTCGCAACTGTGTTCTCACACTGCACACGGCCCCCGTGGGTCCACTGTGTCACTGCCTTGGGTAGTTCCTTGGGGTCCCAGCGATTCTACAGGCTCTAGGCTTTGTGTCTAGTCAAGTCGTGGTTCTTATACCACTTTCTTAGTATATGGTTTGGTCCGCCCCTAGGGCCTAACGTGTATTTGTGATACTTTACTGTAATATTTGAAGTGTAACTTATGTGCTTTTACCTCTAGCCTCATAAAGAGACTAGAGTGGTGTGTTTAGTAATAAAAACATATATTTTATATATATATATACCTGGTGTGGTGTCCTTTAATTTAGCCACTCAAGAGATTATAGACTGGTAAAAGCAGTTGCTTTACATTCCTTCAAGACTTAGCCTGAAGGCTGCTCTCCATAGCTACCACTAGGATAGCTTTCAATAAAGGTTGCCTTTAACCTATCATCAATAAGTGGTTGTTTGGACTGGTGCAAGGTGCCCACTATAACTAGTGGACAGCATATACCAGGCCAACTTCTCACAATGAGGCTCTCTATTCACAGGGATCAACTTACCTCAGGACAGCTTTTAATTGGCATGCCCCCAGTTGAACTTTAAGATCGGCAGGGCGAGGCATGGTGTCAGTACCTAGATGCATGAAAGTACGTTGGAGGGAATGAGCTTTCAAAGTGGTGGCTGCAAGATTGTGGAACTCCGTCCAGGAACATATCAGGAGTGTCAACTCATACCTGTCTTTTTGCAGGAAAGTTAAGAAATGGTTATTTTCCAACTTGTCCTTGTTGAGAGTAGTTTAGCTACCAGGATTATTTTCATGGTTTTGGTCCTCTGCTCTCATACAGCTCTTTCCTGGATCAGCGCGTTGCTGCATTTTTGGTTTAACGGTCTCTATTAATACCACAAATACATTGGCAAAATCAATAACTCTTGCATAGTTGAGACCTATGGGCTTTGCGAATGATTATTTCCAGTAGCGACCATGAAAGTTTGCCTCATTACTGAGCAGTGCTGTCACAATGGTTTAATGTGTGGTATAAGCCAGAAATCGCCCAGGGACCCAAGCTTCTAATGGGCACCCTTACAAAGTACAAAGGACAGTCAAATGTCCTACAACAACTGTATGCATAAAAAGTGAATTCTTTTGACAGCTGAGCATGCAATCATTTAAACTTCGAGGTTTCTGTGACTGGTGACAAGTATGTGAAATATTAAGCAAAAAATGCTTTCTGTCATATATCACTTTCCTTCACATCCCCTTTTCTAGCTCATTCATCTCTCTTTACCTCATTCTCTCAACATCACTAAGTACTTACCCTCCTCTCTATCTCTCTCTCTCTATCACACTTATGTCTACCTCCCATCTCTCTCAAAACATCTCTTTCTGGGGGGGTGTGGCTGACCTGCCAGCAAGATGGCCACAGGCTTCACGAGTTCCTTTGCGCACTGGAGCCTTTCATCGGAGAAGAACAGTTCCTTGATGTGGGTGGGTGCAGCGGAGCCTGGAAACTCTCTGTGAACACGGAGAAATGAGGTCTTTTTTTGGTTTTGGCCATTTCTAAAGCCCTTTTACCTTTATTTCTCCCCTGTTTTGCATCTCCTCACGCACAAGGCTACCATTTTGTTTAAAATTTCGCATGTCAACACTTTTATTTTTCTCACACAGAACGCCTGCGCTTTCATAGCTTCCTTATACCAGTACAATGATTCTCTGAAGACACAAGCATTGAATTGCCTCAGTTTCCTCCTCAACATTTCCACTTTTATTCAGGCAGCATGCAGTAAGCACATCCTTTGGTGGCTTGACCTCTAAATGAGCTTCTGCTTCCACTTTTCTCAACCACAGAGGCAGTTTATTATCCTCTAGTTTACAATTGTTTTGATTCAGCCTCCATATGTTGCCCTATCCAATATCTACCCTGCAAATGGTCTTTATAACAGAACTTTGTTGCAAACAAATGTAACTTGCTCTGTTTTGGAGTATTAATTCAGTCCCTTGACATTCCAAGTGAGCAGCATTTCTTGCATTTGGTCACTTTTTTCTACATTTCTATCCACCCCTTTCAGAAAAGTCATTACCTTGTAACAGAGGTCCGTTTTGTTGCTCTTCATCTGCACATATAGGCATTTTACCAGGGCTGTGCTTCCTTTCCAGGACTCTCAGTTTCTGCTGTTTTTCTCTCTTATGGAGTCCTCTTCACCTTCAGGTCAAAAGGCACTAACCTAATCTGGAAATATGCCCTATACCCATAAAGATGTCACCACTGACACAAAATGAAACATAAAGGACCCCAGTTTCCCTACTATATCTCCTTTAACGTTGACCCTGGAGGACCTCATGGAAGATAAAGAACTTCTGAAACCAATTTTACGCTTCTGCAGATAGGAGAAAAGTGTTAGAGGTTGAACAACGCATTAGTAATATGCATGATGTGGCAGTTGAGTTTGAGGGTATGTCCAAGGAAATTGCTCTTCTAAAGAAACAAACTGAGGATTTGGAAAATTGCAATTGTCAAAATAACCTTAGAATTTATGGTATCCCCGAAGGTTCAAAAGGCTCGGGCATGCTTGCCTTTCTTAACTTGCATATCCTGAAGATAGTTGGGCTTAAAGAACACACAAATGTTAATCTACAACATGCTCATATAATTGGTCCTAAGTCTTCGGGATCTTCATCCTCTGGATGTCCAAGAGGAATAATTGTCCTTTTCTTGGAATATACTGCACTTCTCATCATTTTACAAGCGGCTAATCTTAGGAAGCAGATGCTCTGGTCCGGTCAAAGGGTCTTTTTTCTCACAGGATGTGGCTCGTGCAACTGCAGCCCATCGGAAGGAATTCCTATCCTTTCGCTCTGCATTACGCTCCATGAATGCAAGATATAGCCTAGTGCATCCTTGTTTTTTCAAAGTGACTTACAGGGAGAGAACTTTCTCTTTTGATTTTCCAAATGACCTGTGAAAGTCTCAGCGCATGGGTGAAGAAATGGAACTTGCGAAAACTTGGAGTTTTTGTTGTTGCTCTGTTATTGATATGTTATTTTTTCATTGTTACAGTTTAACTTTCTCTGTTTGAATGAAGATATTCCTATTTGTCACTTTGCCAAGTTTTCTCCTCAATTAACAACATTTCTTTCCTTTTACAGTTGTCTCTTGTTTAACCTAGACCCTCTCTCCAGATGTGTTTTCTCCTAGACTTTTTGTTTACATCTTATCTACTTTTGTAGGTAAGTTTTCTTCATTAGTCCATCAGGAATATGTGTGTGTTTTGGTAATTCCCTATATTTTTGGTTTTATTTAGTGTTTTTAATTGGCTGTCCTAAGGTATATTTAAAAACTGACTGTCACCGTGACTTCCATTATTCATTTTCAGCTGTAGTAGTCCGCTGATCATCTTCTTTTTTGAGCTTCTCCACCTCTCCTTGCTACTGTTTTTACACTGGTTGTGTCCTATTTTTTCTTATGGCAGAAGCTGTTTGGCTTTTTGCCATACTCTTTTTCTCTATCTTTCTCTCTTCTCATATTTTACCTTATGTTTACTTAATTCTTATCATGGTAATATAAACTACCTGTTCAGTTTCATGACAGAGAGGCCTGGAACGACCTCCCCATTCATCTTGGTCAAGCCCCCACACTGACCCTATTCATGAAGGACCTAAACACCTGGCACATTGGATGACCCTAGCACTCAACAAAGCCGGCCCCCTTCCCCCCAGTGGCTTGAAAAACTCACGGATGAGTAGCTGCACTTTATAAACCCTGATTGATTGATTGCTCTATTGTATTATGAATTTTTTCACATTATAAGTTGTCACACCTGTGTTATGGCTAGAAATCCGAGAGTGGTGTCCTTGAACATGAAATGTCTACGCAACCCTATTAACAAGCAAAGAGTACTTGCACACTTATCCAGATTACAATGTAAGATTATCTACTGACAAAGACATTAATTAATTGAAGAAGCACTGGATAGACCAGGTATTCTATTAACCCACAAAACAGAATAAGAATGGGGTGTTTATATTATTTCATAAGTCGCTTTCCTTATCAATTGAAAAGGAGGAAAAAGACAAAGATGGCTTTTTCTTCCTACAACTATCAATTACACTCCCATCTCCTTCCTTAAATACGGCCCCACTGGCATGGGCATACAATTTTGGGAAAACATGTCTCATATCTTACACTCTTCTCCCAGTACCAATCTCGTTGCGACAGGCGATTGCAACCAAATTATGGATTCCTATACTGATAGAAAATCTCTTGCCAGATATAACCCTAACAGTATGCAAAAGACTTTCCAAAAAACTATTAAATCTAGGGATTTTGGGGGAGGAGCCTAGCGCTTGACCAAGATGGCCGCGTGAGCCTTGAGCTCCCGCTACCCTCGCGCCCTCCTGCAATCATCCTGTCCTAAATCCTGATTCACATGCACGGAATCCTGCAGATGAGTCACAGCTGGGGCGATTGACGTTGTCCGGGCTAAGATCGCCCACCGGGGACCGAAGTTGTGCATGGCGGATGATTGCGGCCTACCTCCGAAGGATGCCAGGGGCTCGCGTTGGCAGGATGCCCGGCCACTAATTGAACAACAGCGGCTTTGGGAGGTGTGAACTGACGGACGGATGCCGCTGCACTTTCACTTTCGCTTTCTCGCCCTTTGTTTGCTCCGGGTTGGGAGTGCGTCATACAGATCCTCTGTTGTCTGGAAGACCTCCACTCGGTCCTGACTGGCTGTTGAAGACCTAGTTGTCCCTGTTTCCTCTAGCTGAGTGAGGGACGTCCTTTTGCGACTGACCGTCCTGCTGTTCGAGATGTCGACCAAATCGGAGGCAGACAGGTCGAAGTCTAAGACTACCAGGCGGGGAAGCTATACCCAATCCAACAATATGGATCGTTATGCCCAGCAGAAGGGATCGCCTGGTGGATCGGGACAGTCTCTGGAAGCACAGAAGGCCGATTCATCCCCAGCCTCGGAGTTATCATTGCAGGATATCAAGGGGGCGATAGATGGGATGCAATCTTCGATTGGGTGACAGTTCGAGACCCTGGCGCACAAGGTGGACATGATTTTGGTTGATGTCAACTTGATTCGCGCGGACCTGGGGAAAACCAATGAGCGGGTCAAGTCCCTGGACCTCAAGACTACTGGCCTCGCGGACGATGTCTCGGAACTCCAGGCTGAGGTCCGTAAGTTACGAACCGCGAATGACCTCTCCGCTCGCCGGCTCGAGGACTTTGAAGGTCGGGCCCGGCGCAATAATGTGCGCATTATTGGGGTCCCGGAAACTTCGGAGGAGCTCTCCGTGGATCTACTCGTCGAGGATTTGGTGGTGAATCATCTTGCGCCAAAGGGCCTCGGCAAGTTTTTCGCGGTGGAGCGGGTTCACCGAGTGCCTGGTGGACGGCCTAAGGTGGGAGCCCCCCCCGCGGCCGATTGTCGCCCGGATCTTCCACTTTCGATATCGGGACGCTATCCTGCAAGCATCGAGGGTGACAGGCCCGGTGCCTTTTCAAAATGCCTCTGTGAGCTTTTACCCTAATTTCACCCAGATGGTGCAGAAACAGAGGCAAAGTTTCCTGGGGGTGAAGCGGCGGCTTAGGGATATGGACCTGAAGTATGCCATGCTTTTCCCCGCTAAGCTGCGTGTGGCATATGAGGATCGGACTTTCTTCTTTGAATCACCGGACATGGCAGGGGACTGGTTGGATGCACTCCCTCGGCGGCAGCCCGGCCGGGACAGTGTGGATGAGGCGGAAGGCGACCGGGATGGACAGAAGTGATACCTCCGGTGCTGGCCTGCTTCGATTCAGCCCTGGACAGTGACTCGCACCTTATTGCAGTAATGGGAGGGCGGCGGGGGGAAGATAGGGGCTCTTTCCTCCCTTGGGGTACTTTTTGTAGATTTGTTTTTGATAGGGCGACAGGCACACTGCAAGTTGGGGGGGCTTTGTAAGCTGACGCAGGGGTGCAGGGTGGGGAGGGGATTCAGGATGTTGGGGTTGTTGTTTGGGGTTGTTGTTTTTTTCTTGCAAGGCATAGCAATGACTGTAAGAATTGTCCGATTGTGGTTCTCCGGGGGGGGGGGGTCTCTTTGTGTTCAGGGATGGGGGATAGGGGCTTAAACGTAATCAGCTGGAATGTTAATGGCTTAGGGGACCGTATAAAACGGGGGATAGTCCTGCAATTTTTTAAACGGACCTCGCCAGATGTAGTCCTCCTGCAGGAGACCCACCTTATAGGGAATATGTGTTATGCACTTAACAGAAAGGGCTATAAATTCATTGCTCACTCTGGGTTTTCCTCGGGATCCAGGGGTGCGGGCATACTTGTCAGAGCTTCCCTACCATTTGAGGTTGACTCCACCATTGCTGATGATAGGGGGCGCTTTGTGGCCGTGTCGGGGAGGTGGGAGGGCAGAACGTTGGTTTTGGTTTCTGTTTATGTCCCTCCTGCCTTGCAGGCCTCCACGTTTGCTGATCTGGGCAAGGCCTTGTTGGAACTCCCCGAAGGGATGCTAGTGGTGGGAGGAGACTTCAATGCGGTTGGTTCTGGAATGCTAGACAGGTACCCGCCCAGAGACACCGGGGGGGCTCAGAAGTGGCTTCCCGACTTTATTGATACTTTTGGTCTGGTAGATTGTTGGAGGCTGCGGCACCCCACTCAGAGACAATATACTTTTCATTCCGGGGCCCACGGGAGTCTCTCCCGGATTGATTATTTGCTCACTCTGGCGGCACACGCCTCTTTGGTAACTGAGGTTAGGCACATGGCACGGGGCATATCAGATCATTCACCGGTGTGGGCACGTCTGGATATAGGCCGTGTAACGGGGGGCAGGGTGGCTCCCATTAACCCCTGGTACTTTCGTGACCCCAAGCTGCGCAGCGCGTTGCTGAAGACAGTAGACTACTATTTTCGAGAAAATCAGGGCTTAGTTGAATCCGCGGTGTCCTTGTGGGAAGCTTCTAAGACTGTACTGAGAGGAGAAGCCTTGTCCTTGGTAGTGGCCGCCAAGCGGCGGAGAGACGCCGAGGTGATACAAGTGGAGGACGAGATTGCGGCTTTAGAGGTGGCCTTGGAGGGGGATATTGCGACGTCCACACTGCACAATTTGAGCCTGAAGCAATTGGAGTATAGGGATCTAGTGACAAGCGCCGCCAAGACCCTCCACAGGGAGCAGCAGGGGCGATTGTATGATGTTGGTGATAAGGCCGGGAAATTGCTGGCATGGCTGGATAAAAAGGAGCGTGTTAATCGTGTGGTGCCGGAGTTGTTGACGGATGGGGGAGAGGTTGTCACTGAACCCGACGGTATAGTCCGGTGTTTCTCGGACTATTTTCGTACGGTATACGCCTCGGTCTCGGATAGGCCGACTGAGGACTCGTGTGATCTTCTGCGTGACATCGCTCTGCCCTGCCTTTCCGCCATTGATAGGGAGGACCTCGATGGTGATATCACTGTAGACGAAGTGGCGGGTGCTATCCGTGCGTTGCGCTCCGGCAAGGCTTCGGGCCCAAATGGTCTGCCGATAGAGCTGTATAAGCTTTGTCCGGATAAGTTGGCTCCTCACCTGACCGCCATTTTCGTGGAGGTGCGGGGGAATGGGTTTCTTCCGCTCGATCAACGGCTGGTGACGATTGTGGTAATACACAAAGACGGAAAGCCCCGGGATAAGTGTGGCTCCTATCGGCCGATCTCGCTTCTCAACGCCGAGCCGAAAATCCTTGCCAAGATTCTCGCTAACCGCCTGGTCCGGGTACTTGGCGACTTGATCCACCCGGATCAGTCAGGCTTTATCCCGCACCGTAACACTGCACTAAACCTTAGACGCCTCCATGGAGTGATTGCTAGGACGGGCACGATGCGAGAGCCGGCTATTGTGGCGTCCCTCGACGCCACGATGGCCTTTGACATGGTGGAGTGGGCATACCTGTGGGCTGTGCTAGCCAAGTTCGGCTTTGGGCCTGGATTTGTGGGATGGGGGAGGCTGCTCTATGAGGGGCCTCTTGCAAGCGTCGTGGTGAACGGGCGGGCGTCGGCACCGTTCGAGCTCGGGAGAGGCACCCGGCAGGGTTGCCCCCTGTCGCCGTTGCTGTTCGCCCTTGCTCTTGAGCCGTTGGCGGCATGGATACGGTGGCACCCGGATATACGTGGGATTCGCTGGTCGCCTGACCACGAAGACCGTATTTCACTCTACGCCGACGATATTCTGTTATATCTTGCCTCGCCTAAGAAATCTTTGATAGTGGTTTGTGACGACTTGACATCTTTCGGTAGAAACTCGGGCCTAGTCATTAATTGGGGGAAGTCACACTTGTATGTCCTGTGTGGGGATGTCCCGCCTGTCCCGCGCAACTGCTCGATCCAGATAGCCCAGCAGGGCTTTTTGTATTTGGGGATCTATATTTCCACCGACCCCATTTTGCGCTACGAGAAGAACTTGCTCCCTCCCTTGGCGCGTCTGCGGCGGGATGTGGCGGGCTGGCGGCGATTGCCGCTTTCCCTCCTTGGCCGCGCCGCACTGTTTAAAATGATGTCCCTTCCCCGTTTCCTCTATGCTCTGCAGAATACCCTTGACCTGGTCCAGGCCAGCTATTTCCGTGAGCTCGAAAGCCACCAGCGCGCGCTCTTGTGGGACGGGCGTCCGCGTATAGCGATCGCTAAGTTGACGCTTCCGTGGTACGACGGTGGGATCGCGCTTCCAGACATTCGACGTTATTACTGGGCCACCCAGTTGAGCGCGATTAACCATGGTGTCTATGGTCCGGCGCTGAGCCCCGGCTTCGCCATGGACCGATGGCTGCTCCGTGGGGGTAATTACCACAGAGCGTTGTATTCGAAATCGTCGGACTTCACCCTTACGGGGCCCACCAGAGTGGCCGTTCATGTGTGGAAGGTGGCGACGGACTCGCTGGGCTGGAAGGGTAAGCTTACCCTTGCCACCCCTCTGTTTGACTCCGATATTCTGGGGAAGCTTTGGCGCACAAAAGGGTTCGAGAAATGGGACCTGATCGGCATATCCAGGGTTGGAGACCTTTTGGTTAAGGGTAAGATAAAGTCATTCGAGGAGTTGCTGAAGGAATACGAGCTGGGGAGCACGGAGTTCTTCCGCTATGCTCAAGTGCGCCACGCCTTGCGGTCAGTCCTTGTAGAAGGGGAGAAGGTGCCCGAGTCCTCTCCTTTGGAGGATCGGATCCTGGATGGCCACATGCCAGAGAGCACGATTTCGCTCATTTATAAGAAACTTATTAATGTTCGGGCGGATCTTCTTCTAGGGTTGCGCACTCAATGGACCAGGGATGGCCTTGAACTAGATGATGAGGATTGGCAGTACGCAGTTTCTTCTCCCAAAGAGGTCGCTATCCCCGCACGCCTGCGGCTGGTGCAGCTTAAAATACTCCATAGGGTCTATGTGACGGGGCCCAGGTTGGTCCACATGGGTTTCTCTGAGGAGGGCTTATGTAAGAGAGGCTGTGGTATGGTGGGCACCTTCCTACATATTATTTGGGAATGCGGTGCGATTATGGAGTTCTGGGGGCGAGTCCACGAGGTGATGGGGGAGGTGACGGGAATTGTTATGCAGCCTGAGGTGCGATGTTGTCTCTTTAATGTCTGGAGTCCTACTGACCACAACGCGGCGCAGACTCAGTGGGTGACCCTGGGGAACATGGTAGCCAAGCGCGATATTGCTCGGCTGTGGGGCTCCAATAGGCCGCCCACATTGACAGCGTGGATGGAAAACATGGACTGGAGCATGTTTAGGGAGAAGACGGCGTATTGTGCTCGAGGGCGCCCTCGGAAATGGCACACTGTGTGGGGGCCATGGAACCAGTACAGAGGGGACATATGCCTGCCCCCCGACCCG
Organism: Triturus cristatus; assembly: GCF_964204655.1. Lineage (NCBI taxonomy): Eukaryota > Metazoa > Chordata > Amphibia > Caudata > Salamandridae > Triturus > Triturus cristatus. The sequence continues at coordinate 145,023,966 of NC_140584.1, forward strand.
GACCCGCCTGAGGAGCAACTTTCCCCTTAGTCTTTTTCCGGCTTTGACTTTCCCGCTGATATGTGGTTGTTTCTTGAGTCTCTGCCTTTCTCTCCTTTCCCTTACTATAGACCTGTGCCTGTTGGACGTGATGGGGCTCGTCCCCCCTGATGGGAACCTCTTTTGGTGTTTACAGTACCTATCGCCTTGCTTGTGTTTAGGGTTGTATTTATGTTTATGCAAAACAGAACCTTTGACTCTCCTGTCACTGTAATGTGGACGCAAGCCTGTGTTGAGTCTCTAAAGCTGCCGTACCTCCGGGTTGTCAGCTGAATAGCTGTGTCACTGATCTAAAATAAAGGTTTTTAAAAAAAAAAAAAAAAAAATCTAGGGATTTTGTAGATGCGTGAGGGATTTATAATCCCGAGAAAATAGAATTTACCTTTTATTCCCCTACACCTAATTCCAAATCAAGGATTGATTATATTTTCATAGTGCCTCATTTACTTCCCATACTAATTAATGCAGAAGACTCTAGATCAAAAAGATGATGTTTTAATAATTATTTAGTGAAATATCAAGTTTTTGTGGATATTGTTGAACTTTTCTTGAAGGACTATTTTGCCTCAAAAATGACATCGGATCTACCCTTTCATATTATCTGGGATGCCTTTAAGGCCAGAGTTCATATCATTGACTACGTTGCTACTAAAAAGAAAAATGCTTAAAGGAACCTGCGCTCTTGCTCTCCTCTACTGAAAAACTGGAGCACCAATATTATACTTCTAATGCTGAATCAACTCTTAAACATCTTGTTCATGCCAAGTTGGTCTTTAATAAAATATCAACTGAGGAGACTTCCGAAGTGATATTAAAGATAAAATTCTAAGTTTTATGGAGAGTGCAATAAAGCAGGAAAGTTGTTAGCAAACTACCTTAAAGTCAAACCCCCAAAATTGCAAACATTATAGATTTTTATCAGAACTTGTTCATACCAGAGGTCTTCCCATCTGATGCTACCCTAGATTCCTTTCCTGATACCCCCCCCCATCAGACTCAAGATCATTCCCTGCTTTACTTATCCATAGCAGAGCTTAAGTCTGCTTTAGCCAAATTACCAAAAGATAAAGCCCCCAGACCAGATGGTTTTACTGCTGAATTTTAATTGAGATTTTTACATATTTTAATTCCCCATCTCCTAACTCTATACCAGTATTTTTTTCTTAATTATGAGTCTTGAGGTACTTTTTTAGAAGAGATGCTTGATTCCTCTAAAAAAGGCAGACCTCTCCTGCTGTGCTAATTATCAACTATTTTCTCATCAATGTGGACTGTAAGATCTTTGCAAAAATATTAACTCTTCAACTTATTCAATTCATTCCGGACATTACTGGGACGGAGCAGGCTGGGTTTGTTAAAGTTAGACATGTGGCAGATAATTCACAAGCCTTCCTAAATATTATTCACCTTGCCTTTATACCTTTAGTTGCTATTATGTTGGATGCAGGAAAAGCCTTTGATCATGTACATTGGTAGTCCATGATGCGGTCCTACATTTTTGCAATATACATGTCTGCTTTATTCTTCTCCAACTACCTCTGTTTTTGTTAATGGTACCAAAGCCTCCTATCTCCCTCTCCAATGTGGTACCAGACAAGGTTGCCCTTTATCTCTGCTACTTTTTATATTATACCTAGAGCCCTTTTACATAGTCTGCATCATTCTTCTTCCTTTCATGGCTTTACTCACAAAAATAGGGAAAATACATTTACTGCCTATACTAATGATATTACTTTATTTGTCTCAGACTCACAAATTTCCAAATCTGCCTTAACGGTTCTTTTAAATACCTATTCGAGTCTTTCGGGTTATAAACTAAATTTGACTAAATCTGAAGTCCTCCCATTAAATAAATTTAGTTTGAAAGAGATGCTTGCAGACAATGATTTTAAATGGAATCCTAACTACATTAAACGTCTAGGAATTAAATATTCTTCTTCACAAAAACCATCCAGATAAATTCAGATGATGTCCTCCAAAAGGTTCTTCATATTTCTGAGAAATGGTCTCCTCTGTATTTATCCTGGTGGGGTAGGTTAGACACAATAAAAAAGATGATGCTTCCTGTCAGTCAGTCAGTCAAAATTACTTTATTCGGTTTCATAACAAAAACCATAAAAGCATATAAATATATACAATATAAATAACATTTAGCATTAAACACTACAAATGAATTAAAAAGGCATACAAGGTACTGGTTACAATTCATGAATTACCCAAATAATGATTATGTCCAAGAAATTTTCTTCCTTAATCTCATTGAGATTGCTAGAAATTTGGCAATATTAAAGATCTCCCACGTTGATCCCAGCAATTGTAAATATAAAAGGGCAGGTTTAACTTGCCTAAAACCTTTCTCCTTAATAAGGGGGATAATATGTTTTTTACGAATGGGAGACAAGTGTTTACAAAAGAAGATAAAGTGCACTGTATCTTTAAGGGAAAAACCGTCACAAGAACAGATTCCCAAGTCCTTCTCCCTTGACCACCCTGGGGAATCGGTGAGCAAAAGATGAAATTTGTTCAGTCTGAACCTGGTAAGTAAAAAACGATGATTCATGTTGTTAACAATGACCAGGTAGGGTTCAATACTGTTTGAGGTGATTAATAACTGATGAGCCCTGACTGAAGGTTTAAGTAGCTCCTTATCTTCTCTTTCTAAAGTTATCCGTTTTTTGTGTTCAGCTTTCACCCATTTTAAATCCCCCTTAGTTAGACTGCCAGGTGCATCAAATAGTTCTGGACGACCTAGTTCTCTGGATAAATTCTTAACATAGTTTATCCAGGGGATGGAGGTGCCATACTCAAGAGATAAACAATCCTTTAAAATCGCGTGGTTTAATTCCAAATCAGGGTTTAGCCAGGTTGTAATCCATTTTAACATGGGAGCTAGAGCAATACGGTCCACGAGGTGATCTAACCCGCATTCCTGATGAACAATAAAGGCAGGGGTTGACTGAGGTAGAGATAAAATAGATTTTAAAAATTTGTCCTCAACTATTTGAAGAATTTTTACATCTTTAATTCCCCATAAATCAGCCCCATACGTTGCTATAGAAAGACATTTAACAACATAAATGTTCAAAATGGCCTGCATGGGCTTCACCCCCAATTTGCGGGCAAAGTCTAATACAGCTAAGGTGGACCTAACAAAAATATTACGCTTAGCCGCCAATTGCGGAGACCAATTAAGACTATCATCAAAGATAACCCCCAAATACGGAAATCTGCTAACGCGGGATAAAACATGCCCTTCGCAATACAAGCTCTTAGCTTTTTTTGCTTTACACCCCATAATCATAACATGAGATTTGGAAAAATTCACGCTGAGATCAAGTGCTTTCATAAAATTTGCAAATGAGTCCAGCAAACGTTGCAGACCCACAGGAGTACGTGCTAGCAAGGCGGCATCATCGACATATAATAATGCCGGAATGGAAAATTTGCCAGCTCTAGGAATGTCCTTGCACGATTTGGTCAAAACAGCACCTAGATCATTGATATATAAAGTAAAAAGCAGGGGGGCTAAAATACAGCCCTGTCTAACACCATTCGAAATTCCAATCCTACTAGTACAGTTGCCCAGGCGGTCATATCTAACGGTGGCGGTGAGATCCCTATGTAAATCAGCCAGGAAAAATACAATGTTTTCATCAATGCCACACTTAAGAAGCAGATCCCATAGCTTTGACCGGTTTACTCGGTCAAAGGCCGAGGACAGGTCCATGAAGGCAAGATATAATTTCCCTTTTTTGGCAATAGTGTATTTGCCTATTAGTAAATATAGGTTCAGACTTTGATCTATAGTACCTCGGCCTGCTCTGAACCCATATTGTAGGCAAGATAGGGTCTCATTATCCTCCAACCACGCAGTTAGTTTCCCCAAAACTACACGCCCTAGGACTTTGACTGCAGAATCGATAAGGGAGATAGGGCGGTAACAACTGGGATCCCCCTGCAACCTTTTTTAAAAATAGGTATAATCACGGATTCAGACCAAGTATCCGGGATGCCTGAAACACAAATCCTATTAAAAACATTCATTAAAACCACAGACCAAGTCTCAAGGTCAGTTTTATAAAGATCAACCGGAACACCATCCGGGCTTTGTTGCTTGTCATCTTTTCAATGGCCTCGACTACCTCGGTCTTAGTAACCGATAAAGTATATTGATTTACAACGGAGGAGGACGGGGACTGTGCCCCATTTCTAACCCTTTCATAGACTGACTTAAAATGGGTACACCACAAATCTTCCCCTATGCCGCAATCTAATTGGCCGTTGCAAGCGTCGCTAAAATAGGGTTTGTTCACCACAGACCAGAACTTTGCACTATTTCTAAGAACATCCACGGAAGCTAGTTCCACCCAAGCCTCCTCTCTAATCTCTCGCTTTCTAGTTTTCAAGGCTTTATCATAATCTTTCCTCAGCATAGCAATGATCGGCCTGTTGATAGGTTTACAACGTAAAGCAGCCTTCAGCCTTCTGTTTGCCAGAGAGCAGTTACTATCAAACCATCCCAGGTCGATATTATCATTACCCTTAGCTGGGCAGCTGAGATCAGCAGAGATTTGTGAACAAATTGCAGAGTAAGCCTCTAATACTTCATTATTGCCGGCATCCGGGTTCAAACAAGTATTTATCTCGGAACCCACCTTCCTTTTTAAATTAGAATGGAAATCCTCCGGAATGATTTTGTTCCATCTAATCCTGCGATTCTGGTCAGAGGGGCGGATATTGAATTTATCCGTCCTGCCCGAAGTTTTAGTGGGGATGATAAGAGTTTCTGAGATGCTAAGGACCACAGGGTTATGGTCACTGAAGTGTGACCACATCACCTTGTAACCGTGAATCATGTTACCAAGTGCAAAGCTAATAAAAATGTAATCGATGACAGAGTGTTTACCATTCCCTTTAAAAGTGGGAATTTCCTCCGACGTCAAAGAAGGGAGTATAAGGCCGAAGTCTGCTAACAATGACTCAAGACATTCTCCCTGAACAGAGTGCTCAAAATGAGCATCACCTTGTACAGATGAGCCTAATGGATCAAAAGTCTGACAAGTGTCAGGACAGCCGTGGATATTAAAGTCACCCGAAATTATAATAAAACAGTCATGGTTAGCGTCTTTGTAGGCCGCCAAAAAGCGTGTTAAAGCTAAGAGATGATCCGTTGTGGTGACTCTTTCAAAAGAAGTATAAAAGTTTACGATTAAAAGAACGCCTCCTTCAGACAAGGAAATTTCTACAGCCAAACTGTTCCGTGAACCTGTGTCTATTTGGATCTGTTGACCTGATATACTAGCGGAGATTAGAGTAACCAGCCCACCCTTTGCCCTCCCAGCATTTGAGGGTACAGCTGGAACAAAAAAACTCCTGTAGCCATCAACGAACAAGGTGTTCTCTGTATCCCAGGTTTCTTGTAGACTAATCATATGTCCTGAACCTATAAGTGCCCGCCAAGCTGGGTCATCAATTTTATTTTTCAGCCCGGCTATGTTCCAACTGACCAATCTAAATAAATTGCCCAATGAACCAAAAGTAGATACGTCAAGACTATCATCTGATGGCTGCAATATATTTTCATCACAGCCAGTTGCCCCACTAACTAGGGTATTACACTCAGCCAATGTCCCTAGTCATTCGTTATCATTTAGATTTGAGAGAGCATCAAATCTATTAGAAATAGGGACAGCATAGTTGTTTAAGCTTGTACCTCTAGAGGGGTCACACAGTGGCGGTCCAGCTTGAGAAGGAGGATAAAAAAAGCCCAAAGGAAGAACATTAACAAAATCCGTCTGGATTCTCACTGACCCCGCCTGTTTCAGTATATCCTCAACCAACCTTGGAGATCTGAAACTTATAACAATACAATCGCCTGTCAGACTCTTATTTGTTCTACCCACCCAAGGAACCCTTCTGATCATCATAAAATTGTTAGCAAGATGTTGTCCCAAAACAGTTTTTCTGGATAAGAAGTGGATGGCCTTATTTTTAAGAGAAGTCCAATGTTCTCTTGTATCCCCTTCCAGTTTTGGGACATTAGCTAAAATAATGGTGTATGGACAGGCCTCAACGGGTAAATGCAGGGAGTCCCTCTTGTCATAGTTAGCTAAAGAGCCGGGGCCCCTTTCAATATTCTGATGGCCTGAGACCAGCGTTTGAGTTGTACTCATAGGATTTAAAACTAAAGGTAGTGGGTTTACGCCAGAAACCAAGGACGAACCATGATGTACTGGTTGTTGGGGTACAGTGATTATGGTATCCAGCAGATTATTAACCGTGGCAGTAACAGAGTTAAGAGAGTTAATTGCTCCGGTACTAGGACCAGGAAGAGAAACCTTAGGAGTAAAGTGTGACTCAATTATATTCAGCCGCTCCTCAATGCGCCTTAGGGTGACCAGTAACGGAGCAGTAAATGATTTAAGGTGCTCATCGAGAATGTTTATGAGCTCTAACATAGATTTTTCGCTGTTTCTATCGGCAAAACTACCCAAAGCTGATTTAGTGCTATCATTCCCTGCCGCTCCCAGGTTCTTACTAACCGAGGAAGGAACCTCGGTAGTGGTTTTATTCAAACCAGGAGCGGGATTGTTAGCCTTAGATAGTTTTGCCGGTTTTCTTTTACCCTGTGGGTTGTCCTTCGCCTTCCTTTTCCCCGTGACAGTTTTACCCCCACCAACAGTCAGATTAGACCTGATTCTTAATTGTCTGGTACGAACTACAGGAGAGGTTTGAGCAGGACTCACTAATGTAGAAGGAGGTGTCATAATTGTAGGACTAACATTAATGCAAGAGCCATTCCTATTCTCAAGTATATGCACATCCTCTTCAAGAGTGTTATTCGATAAACAAACTAAAGCGGGTGATAAAGGTACAGGTAATCTAATGGGGTCCAGTGATAGTCTACATTCGACCGAAGCGATCTCTTTTACAATGGCAGATTCTGCCTGTTTTAAATAACTATCCAAGGTCCCCATACCCGCAACCCTTGAGCATGCCTTAGATGACCCTTTCGACATTCTTCCACCGAGCTGCACAAAGCACGAACCAACCGACTAGTGATCACCTGTATTGTTTGCAGGAAAAAGGAACACTCCAACAGTCACTTTACAAGGGGCAGTCCCAACCCAGCCTCTATCGGCCTCTGAGGGCCTAAGAGGGCCCGCCCTTTGCCCGGGCTTAGGGCCCGCCCTTTGCCCGGGCTTAGCCCGGCGCCGCCCCCGCGCGTCCCGCGACGCGGGAGGAGCGCCGGAGCTTTATACGCGCTCGTGCGCGTGTGCGGCGCTAGGCAGTGTGGGTAATGAAGTCTCTAGCCGCAAGGGCAGCGATGGCGGAGGCAGGAGACACACAGCAGTACAAGAGCCCAGGGCGCGACAGAGCCGCCAGCAATGAGGGAGCAGTTCCGCGACAATCCAAACCAGCAGGTAGGCAGCGAATCTCCAATTCTCTGGTTTAAAGCTTCCTGTCATTATTTTTTATTTATCCATGCTTCATGTTAGACTCCCTTTCAAAATTCTTTAAGCCTCTTAATAGCTCCCTTAGTAAATTTCTAACGAATAAACGGAGGGCACGAATTTCTTTCTATATAAACCCAAAGACAAGGGCAGGATCAACTTTCCTAACTTGCTGGAGTATGATTCTTTCTTTATACTCAAGCAAGTTCTTCCTCATATTCACCCATCAAACAGGACACCTTAAATAGTTTGGCGTCATTTAGAGGATTCTCTGATTTTCCCTTTCCCCTTTCAGTCTCTAGCCTATTTTGCCCATTCTCCTCGCTCTTTTGCATCTCCTACCAATACACATTCTATTGTTACCTTATTTCCGATCCTTATCAAATCTTTCACACCCCTTTCTGCTTTCCTAGAATCCTGTATATCACACAATATAAATACATTAAGGTATCAAAGTGCACTATTTTTTTAAAGATTGGGTTGCTAGATGAAAAATTCATGTCAAACATCTAGTTCAGGGGATCCGTCTCCTTTCCTTGTATGAAGTGCAATCTAAATTTAGCCTCTCAGCTACTTCTACTCTTAAATATGAATCATTAAAAAAATCTCTTTGCTTTCTCAGGCTCTCCCTTCCATTTCTGATCTTTCCCCGGCACATTCAATTCTCTCCCTCTCTTTCAAGGTCTCTCACACATCAAAATATCTCCACTATTCTGTGCCTAATCGCTCAAAATATAAAAAAATTCTACCCCCTCCCCCTCCTCTTACCCCCTCATTCTTCTAAGTGTGCCCGGACCTAAGCACTCCTCTCCCCTTTTTGGGGAGGGATCCAGCATCTATGCCCTGGAGTCTCAGCGTCCCCACTGAGAGAGTCCACCGTGACAAGAGAATCACACAAAATGGAAGACTTGGAATGTTCCCTTTACCGCACGGAGCTGTCTCCCACCCAGCCAGACATCAGACACAGTTACTTCTTCCTCGCCTCGCTGTGTCTCCTACCCACACCCCCACCTCTTCCCTCCTTCATTCTTTGCTTGCCTCCCCTATTCCTTTCTTCTCTCCCTTGAATCCCTCTCCCCCTGCCTGCTTTGTTTATCCTTGTGCCTTTTCTCCACTTAATCTCCCTCCCTGTCACCCTTTTACATTACCCCCTCACCCTTCTACATGCCATGAACCAACGGATGCAACTTGTAATTGATGTACCTTCTGTAACAATGTGTAACTTGTAACCTATGTAACTCTCCTCATGTAAAGCGCTCTGATACCTCCGGGTCTAGCCAGCAATATATAAAACTCAAGTAAATAAAAAATAAATTAATAAATAAAATAGAACTTATATGGGAATAAGAATTACAACACTCTTTCGCCACTCAAACCTGGAATTCCATCTGGCAAAAAAAATCACCAAACCTCATGTAATGCGAGCACTACACAAATCTTATACTATTTTTTAGCAAAGATTGTTCTTAACTCCTACCTCTATTTATAAATTGAATGCAAATCTATTCAACTCATGTTGGACCGGTACAAATACTCCAGGCACCTACTTATACTCATTTTTTCACTACCCTTATATTGATTCTTTATGCAAGAGGATTTGCCGAACAATAATGATTATATGATTCTTTGACTTTCCTTTTGATATCAAATCTATTTTTTGGGATAGTTCCTCACCTACTTGGATTGGTGCTCGGAAACAGGGCAAGTTTGTGGACTTGCTTAGTGCGGTTGCTTTGTAAATCATTACATCTAATGGGAAAGATGCTACCAAAGTTACTTTCACTGGATAGTGGAATTTTCTCTGCCTTTACCATAGACTTGCTAGAGCATCGACCACCTCTACTCATCAACTTCTTAAGGAGGATATTTTTTTATCTCCTCTTACTACGTACCTTTGTACCCCTCCAGTGCGGTTCCAGGACAGTCATTTTATTTTTCAACCACCATGAATTTTTCATTTATCACTCATAGAATTCACCGGTTTTAATTGTTGTTATCCTTGTGTACAATGTTTTTGCTCAGCAAACACAATGAGATGACGGACGGCGCACTGAAACCCTTCAGACACTCATCCCCAGTCATCGTTCTTTTGCTCACTTTGCCACCCTGGTTCAGAACCAGTCATATTCAAATCAGTCTTGACCCTGTTCCTGATGGGAACAGTGCAGCCCGAACTGCCTAGCCAGGTCTTCCCTGGACCAGAAACAAGCATCCTGGGACTGGTTTGGCGGAACACCCCTCATCAGCCAGGCTAGCTTGAATCTAGTGGCAAAGTGAGCAAGGGACCCATGTCTGGGCATATCCTGCCAATTTAGGACGAATAAAGAAAACACAATGAGATGATGGACCCACGTCGTTTGCTAATCCATACTCTCCGTTTTTTGGTAAAACAGAATTATTAGTGGTATTGCATTTAATATTTTTTTACTATCTTCTTTCTCTTCCCTCCTATATTCTTTTCTTGTAATATTCTTTCTTTTCCGTATTAATACAAAACACAAAAACGCAGTATGTTTATAGTTTTTTAATTAGTCTTTTTTCTTCAGTTTGCAGTTTTTATAGTGCAGTTTTTCTTTTTTTAACATTTACTGATGCTTTAATCATATTGTGTTTCTCTGCATTATTTTGTTAATATTATCCTCTTTCTCAGTTATCAGACATGTCTTTCTAAGGTGTACCTTTCTGCTGAAATTGTTACAATAAACCTTTCTTAAACTTAAAACAAAATCTCTTTCTACTCCACATCTATCTTTCTATCATTACCTAACCTCTTCATTTTCGACCTCTACTAGTCCACCCACTTTCTCTACCTCAGCTCTCTCTACCTCAGACCTTTCTATGCAACTCATTGCTTTGTTTCCATTTTACTTCTCTGAATCTCTCCATCTTCCTCACCGTTCTTTCAACCTCTCTCTGTCTCCATATATCTCACCTCGATTTGCTTCCCTCTTAGCCCTCTCTACTTCATCCTCTTTACATCACATCTCTTTGCCCCACCTGTCTCTTTCTCTCTCTCTCTCTCCCAATCCTCCCCATTTATTTAATCATGTATTCCCTACATCAGCTCTCCACCACTATTCTCACTCTTCCTACCTCTTTCCCATGAAGTCATCTCTTACTACCACCTCTATTCTCTCTTTTCTTCAAGCATCCCATCATCTCTCTCATAGTTCTCTGACTATCTATATCAATTTTAGCTCATCCTATCTATACATTTCTCTCTTTATACATCTATCTTACTTCTCTATCTCTTCCTTTCTACCTTACAGCTCTATTTACCCCACTGTTGCTCACCAGCGTATCATCATCACCTCTCTTTTTGTAACCCACCTCTTAATCTCTACTTTATCTCATTTTTCTCTACACCTCATCTCTCTTTCTATCATTTACTCCTCTCTTTCTACCTTTCTCTCCACCTCACGATTCTCTCTTTACATTGCATCTCTCTATTCTTCTCTACTTCTTCCCTTTACTTGTGTACCTCTAACTCTCTCTGACTCTACCTCTCTTTAACTCACCTCTTTTTTGGCCTTATCTGTCTCACTACCTATCCCCTTGGTGTACCCCAACCTTCTCCAAATGTTTACAATTCCTTCTCTCTATCTTCATATTCACTACCTCGCTATCTCACTTTAAAATTGTACCTGCATATCTGCCTCTCTCTATCTACCTCTTCCTTTTTTATCTCAATGTATCATTACTTTCTGGCCAGCTCAAGTGTCTCAATTTTCCGTGCTTACTCAACCCATGTCTCTACCTCATCCCGATCTTCCTTCCCCTTCTCAACTTTTCCACCATTCTCTTCACCTCTCTATCTATTCTCTGCCTTACACCACTTTACCCTTACTCAGAAGAATCAGAGGTTACTGTCCAGAAGTGTACACATAGAAAGAGGATAGAAGTGATAATACAAATTATCAGATTTCACCTGAAAAAACAGTGAACATAATTGGAGTGGTGGTTTGATTTCTCTCAGAGAGAATGCTAGTTATGAAGGGGTGTGTGATTACCAAATATCAGGAAATTAAATGTAAGTGCTTTGGGGCAGATTTATGTTGCACTTGCGCCACTTTTGCGCCGCCGTTGCGTCACTTTTGTGATGCAGCACCGGCGCAAATCCTGCGCCATGGTGCGGGGTATTTACAACGTGACGCATCTGGGAGATGCGTCACGTTGTAAAGCCCTGCGCCACATGTAGGCGTTCCAGGGCAGGTGGGGGCGTTCCGGCGCAGGAACGCCTCCTAAAAGTGGCTGAGTGAAATCTACAAGATTTCACTCAGTCACTTTTAGGCCCATGCTGCGTCAAAACCCTGCGCCTGCTTGAAGCAGGCGTAAGGATTGACGCAGCATTGTACAGATAGGGCCCCCCAGAACATTGCTGAAGCTGCGTCGCGCTTGCGACGCAACTCCAGCAATGCGCCACTTTTACGGCACAGATGCGTCACGCATCTGTGCCGTTTTTGCCCCATGGTGCGCCGCAATATAAATGCGGCGCATCCATGGTGGCGCAGCTGTGGCGCATAATAATTGGCACATCCCTGCTGATATGCAGGGATGCGCCAATTAACATAAATCTGCCCCTCAGTGTATAATATTATTTTAATATTATGCAGTCATCCACTATGCATCAAATTATCCTTACTGTGTCTTTCTTGCCAGTGGTTAGAGACTAAATTCCACAGAAAATGATTTTGTGAGACAAAACAATCTAGACTCAAATATAAAAAATATAGCTTTATGACCATGTTGGAGAGGGGGGTCACGCACTTGAAGCATTCTGCAGTTTTTGCGTAACCCCATTTCTAAAGTTGTTTGAAACAAGGGTTCTGAATACTTCTTGCCAGCTGACCGAACAGTCCTTAAGACAGTGGTGACTTTCAGGTGCCTCTGGGGAGGCGGAAGAGCAGTTTCCTTTGGATTAGTCATTTTGGTACACACCGGCAGGACAAATGGGGGAAAGATGTTCCAAACAGAGTCCCATATCCAGTGTATGTAATCATATAATTGCACATTTATTAAACCAAAAGTCAGTGTAATGGAAGTGCACGCCCATGATCCCTGGTTGTGTCACTATTGAGCAGTCAGCTCAATAATCTGGTCTGTCCCTATTAAGGAGGCACCTACCTCCCTTCTACCATCCCCCACAAAGTCAGGTACAGTGGGGTTAAACCAGACAGCTGGTCCCTGGATGCCGTGGTTTGTAAATGCATTAGAGAGTTTTCTGACTTTACTTGGGGAGGTTTCAATTCCCTTCCCAAAGTCCTCCTGGTTAAAACGGTAAGTTGTAGGCCACCCACGAGGTGACAGAAAATGTATGACAGTGTATGCATGCCAAACATTCAGTGTAATACACTGAGGGGCACATGTACAAGCACCTACCCCCATCACAACGTCCTTTCCGTGACGTTGTGCTGGCAATAGGGGCCTCACCTTATTTACAAGGCAGCGTTAAGCCACTCAATGTGGCTTAACTCATCCTTATAAATAATTCCCCCTTTCACGCAATACTTAGGGTGAAAGGGGTTGGCAGTGGGTGTTGCGGTGGGCGTTACACCGCAACACCCATTGTTTTTGATGCTGCCCCCAATTTACAAGAGCAGCGTAAATAGGAGGCAGCACCGAAAATAAGACCAAAGAAAAAGCTGGTCTTAAGTTGGCGAATCAAGGGGAAAATTGTGAGAAAGTGCTCTCTTCCTGCATGGTAGCCCCACTTTTTGCTGCTCTGCTGATGTATTCTGACTGAGTGTGCCCTGGGCTCCTGCCAATCAGGTGCCCAGGGCCTATGTTCTTTCCCTAAACCTGAATTAAAAATAAAACACAATTGGCATCTCTGGCCACTGGTCAGCCCCTGGTAAATGATGCAACAGGTACCCAGGGCACTGTGACCAGGGCTGCATAACTTATTGTGCCCCTCTTAGAGGCCCTGTACCATTACACTCACAAACTGCCTATGCAGGCTGTGTGTGCTTTGGTGCAGAACAAAGTGAAGAGTCGACATGGCATACATCCCTGTGTGCCATGCCTACAACCCACAGCCCTGTAATAGATCAGTCACCCCTCTAGCTGGGTGCCCTATACCAGTGGTGAGGGTACAGGTGCATGAGCCCTGTGCCCATACAGTGTCTAAGTCCATTCTTAGACATTGTAAGTGCAGTGCTGCCATTAAGAGTATATGGTGCTGAGAGTTTGTCATTACAAACTCCACAGCACCATAATGGTTGCACTGAAAACTGAGAAGCTTGGTATCAAACTTCTCAGCACATTAAACCCACACTGATGCCAGTGTGGGATTTAATGAAAAATGCACTCAGAGGGCATCTTAGAGATTCACCCTGAAAAATGACCTATCACTAGTGTCCAGGCTGAGTGGCTACTTTCAGCTTCCACCACCAGACATGTTTCAAGACCCCGGGGTTAAGAGCCTGCTGCTCTCGGGGGCCTGAAACAATGCACATCCTGGGAAGAGGTGCCAAGCTCCCTCCCCCAGGTCGGGCAGGGTCCACAAAGGGGAAGCTTCAAAGGCTTACCGCCTTTGGGAGCTTCCCCAGGCCACTTGCTGCTTTCAGAAACTGGTCCCTACTGGTTCTGACCCCAACTTTGGGCTGGAGAACCAGAGGGAAAAAAAAAGTGAGGAAGAGAGGTGTGCCCACCTCTGCCAACTCCACCCCTCATGTGGGGGAGGCGAGGTGAAGCACAACTCTCAGTCCATGCCATCTTGCAGATGGGGGGACCCAACAACTAAGCAAAGGCTGTTGCCCCCCTCCCACTGGAGGGTGGCATAACAGGGTGTGTACCCACCCCAGGGAAGAGACCCATTGGTCCCAACATTTTACCTACATGTAACACACCTAAATCTAGTATTTAGGGGCACCCCTGAACCTTGCTTCCTCAGACAAGAAGAAAAGAAGAGGGACCGAACAGCCGTGCCGAAGCTAACAAGAGGAGGACACCAACTGACTTGGCCCCAGCCCTACTGGCCTGTCCCCACCTCGAACCAGCTCCAGCGAAATCCCGGTGATTGCTGCAGCCAGCAACCTCGAGAAACTTGGAGGACCTGCCTGCCTTCAATCCCAAAGACTCTGTCTCCTGTGAACACCGGATGTGTTCAAACAACAGACTCCAGCTCCGCAAGGATCCACGAGTTTGCACCCCTCTGCTCCCGACGCTCCCAGCCAGAGTTCGAGTGGCCCAACACCAAGAGGAGGTCTCCCCAGTGATCCTAACCCAGGATCCGGCAATCGCTGACCTGCCTCAAGCCTCCAGCCGACGCCTGCTGCCTCAAACCGGAAGGTCCCCCCAACCACGACCAGGAGCTGGTAAGAAAATCCGACCCTAAAAGGCACTCCTGCACCCGACTCCCCATAGCCTTCAGTGGCCCAACCGAAGATGCCTAACCAACCCCCAACATCCCAAATTAGCTCTCCAAGTGGTGGTTGCACCCAGACGACCTTCGTCCCCGAGGCTGCAGTGTTTGTGCAAACCGGAGACTCCCCATTGAAAGCTACACGGCTTCTGACCCCAAAACAGGACTCTGCACCCAGCTGCCCCAGTGCTGCTGAGGGAACATCTTTTGTGCTGGCCTAAACCCCCACTTGCCCTGACCTTAAGCCCAGGAGCTTTGTTCCCACAACCCAGGGCCTGCTCGTCAGCAGCCACCAACTGGAGGCCCCCTATCCCCCATTGAATAACATTGGGCCTCAGCACTCTGCACTCGGCCGCCTTAGTGCCGCTGAGGGTGTAACAAGAGTGCATCCTTGACCCTGGGGGACCCCTGAGTCTAACCCCAGAACACCAACTCCCACAACAAAGTACTTACCTTTAAACCGATAATTCTATTTTCATCCATAGGATAACATTGACTGTTTTTCATTAAAAAGTTTCTAAGTGTGGCGTTGGAAAATCTAAGAAATCCTTTTAACTGTAACTAAATAATCAAAACACTTTTACTAACCTATGTCCCAGTGCAGTATCCAGGTATACTGCGCTGTGCAAGAAAAGTAACCTGAAAAGTAAATTACATAAGATTCTACTAAAAATCCTATACAAAGTATATGTACTGTATTATGAAAAGCATTGCATTATCAGTAACACTACTGTAATCAAAGTACATTTACAATTGCAATCCAAACTGTGTTAAAACTGTATATTTACTGCAAAGTATGTATCACTTACCTGAGCCAGGCTTGCTTGGTTCTAGGAAATAAAAAAACGAAAATAATATTTTTATACAAAAACTATTGGTCTGAAGTTCAGTCTTAAGAGTGTGTGAATTCATTTGCTGACTGAGAGTGTACAACAAATGCTTAACACTGTCCTCTGATAAAGCCTTACTGCTCGACCACACTACCACAAATAGAGAGTGAGGTGCTATCTACTTTACCCTTGCCTACCCTTTGGGTTCCACTGGACTCTGTGCACTGTATACTGCACTTTGGTATAGTATATACAGAGCCAGCTTCCTACAGAAATGCTTTATTTTTTACTTCTCCTCGTTTTTGCTTTTTCCCTGTGTACTGCCTTGTGCAGCACACAGGGAAAAAGCAAAATGCCTTGGAGTGTTTATGTGTAGGAAGGTGACCCTTACTGCACATAGACAATCCTTCAAAAAAATGACATTTTGAAACTTCCATGTGTGGTGCATTAAGCAGTTCACATAGAAGTGACAAAATGGCATTTCAGGATTGTTCATGTGCAGGAAGGGACACCTTCCTACACATAAACAATCCTCCCCTGCACGCAGACACCCTTGCACTATGGTGCAAGGGTGCCTGCGTTGGCGCTACAATGCTAAGTGTAGCGCCTGGTTAGGGGGAAACGCAGGACTGCACCATATCATTGCAAATATGGTACAGCCTTGCATTTCTGAAGTGGTGGAGTGAGGCGTTAAGCCTCGACGGCTAACGCCTCACTCCGCTACTTCCTTGTACATATGCCCCCCCAGTTTCCGGCGGCCTCAAACACGAGAAAAAATATGTCAAACAGCCTCCCTAAATATGGCAGAGCGCTTAAGGTACTCAGGGGCATATGTACAAGCCCCTTTCGCCATCACAATGTCACTTTTAGTGCCGTTATGATGGCAATGACAATGGCCCATTACATTGCAATGTATTACATCCCATGTAACACAGTCGTTACAACGACCGCGTTGTTAGCACACAATGCCTTTAGATCGCAAGTCATTACAACAACTTGCACTAGGGGGCGAGCTGGACTTAGGAATAGTATTAACTACAATTCCTACTCCAGTTTGCGCAACAGTAGGGCAGGTGTTGGAATACTTTTCCAATACATGAGCGCCCCGTAGTGCAAGTCCTTGTAATGACTTGGGATGTATATGCATCGTGTACTAACAACACAGTCGCTGTAACTACCGTGTTGTAATAGTGGCGCAGTGTAATAACAGCATTGTAAACACTGTTTCTCAGTGGCGATAGGGGCCTCACCTTATTTACAAGGTAGCTTTAAGCCACTTAATGCGTCTTAACGCTGCCTTGTAAATAAGGCCACCTTTCACGCTATGCTTAGCATAAAAGGGGTTGGCAGTGGGTGTTGTGGTGGGCATTACACCGCAACACCCATTGTATTTGACACTGCCCCCTATTTACAAGGGTGGCATAAAAAGGAGGCACCGTTAAAAATAAGACCAGGAAAAACCTGGTCTTGAGCTGGCGAAATGAGGAAAAATGCTTTATTTCTCCTCGTTTTTGCTTTTTCCATATGTGCTGCCTTGTGCAGCACACATGGACAAAGCAAAAGGTCATGGATTGTTTATGTGTAGGAAGGAGACGCTTTCTGCACATAAACAATCCTCCCCTGTAAGCAGACTCCCTTGTACTATGATGCAAGGCTGCCTGCATTGTCGTTACACTTCTAAGTGTAGCACCAGGGCAGGGGGAAACACAGGGCTGCACCATAGTCTTGTAAATATGGTGCAGCCTTGCATTTCTGAAGTGGCGGAGTGAGGCGTAAAGCTCACTCCTCCACTTCCTTGTACATATGCCCCTTAGACTGATATCCTGATGTACGCAGGGCGGCTGGTCTAAGATTTCCACTGGAAGAGACAGCAGGGGCTCTGCTGTTGAACACATGGCTGTTTACCCCCAATCTAAGTAGAACAGACGGACAATCAGTTTAGTAGGCCGGGTGATCCACCACGCAGGTCAAACTCTAAATAAAGCAATTAATTCTACCTATTCAAGATTTACATGATAGAGAATAGACCTCGTGGGGAGGGACTTCCTCTGTAGTGCACCCAATTATTAAAGTAAAACAATCTTACTGCCAGGGGAATAATGTTTTAGCATGACAGTCAAAAAGAAAAATTTGCTTTTCATGGTGCTTTGCATTGTGGAATGCATACAATGAGGAAGTAACGAGGTGAAAGAAAAATGTTTCTCCTCATTACACTATCATCGGGAGTTTCACCATTTTAGCACAATCCCAGATTTACTGATTTTTAGTAAACTGAGGATTGTATCAGATTTCATTACTGGATGAACAGGAACACCCATCCTTCCCCCGTGGAACACTAGCACAGCGAAATGTAACACAACCGCTGCGTTGCATTTTTGCAAAAAGTCACACAAGGCAGTGCAACTCTCCGATTGCATGGCTTAGTAAATATCACTTCAGAACTTATGTTGCCTTGCGTCAGCTTGTGTGATGCAAGGCGAAGGCAAGCCCTTAGTGAATCTGGGTCTTATTGTCTACAACATTTTTATCTGACCATGTGTAATGTATCTGATCCTCATATAAAGCGCTCCATTTGCCCTTGGCCCAAGTACGCTCTATTTAAAAATGTTTAAAAAAAATCCTAAAACCATGATCAAAGTTAACCATTTTTCAGGCTCGTTCAGACGGCATGGTCTTACTGTAAATCCTGCCTTTCATTCAAAATGTAAGTCTCTGCAACCATCGCTTCCTGAATGATAATAGAATACTTGTGCAAGAAAGCAAAACTCACACCACCACTACACCGTGCTCCAAAAATGAACACAAATATCTCCACTTTTAACTTACTCGTACTGTCCCTCTTTAGTTAAAAGATTCTCGATATGGATCAGTAATCGCAGCTTATGACTCCATGCATGCACACTTGAGCTCAAGTGCATTCCAGTCGCAAGCAATGATAGGGCATATTTACAAGCCCTCAGCGCCACCGGAGCGTCACTTTTTTTGATGCTCCGGTGATATAGCGCCATATTCCATATTTACAAGGTGGCGCTAAGCCACTTTGCGTGGCTTAACGGCACCTTGCATAGATGCCCCTTTCCACCGCAGTCCTCTGTGGCAAAGGGGCGTGCAATGGGTGTTGCTGTGGCACTCCACGCCAACACCCATTGCTTTTTTGATGCTGCCCCAGATTTACCAGGCTGAGGCAGCACCAAATACACAAATGCCATGGAATACCAGGCATTAGAAGGGCACAAAAAGTTGAAATGATTAATTTCGACTTGTTTTTTGCTTTTTCCATGTGTGCTGCATTCTGCAGCAACATAGAAAGTGCAAAGCACCATTATTGATTGTCATGTGCAGGAAGGTGTTCCTTCCTTCCCATAAATAATCGTCCCTGAAGCTCAGACACACTTGCTACATAGTGGCAGGGTGCCTGCGCTGGCGCTAGGCAGATTTTTTGGCACCGGCGCTAGGGGAAACACAGGGGTGCAAAATATTCTTGTAAATATGATACATCTCTGCATTTTGAAAATGACAAGGCCCGGCACTGCCAAATTCGGTGCAGCTCCACGTTCCGACATTTTCTTGTAAATATGCCCCGATCAGTCTTGCAAGATCCACAGCAACAAAATAGAACAGCACAAATGATATAGGTTAGCTGCAAAAGCGATAGTGCAGCCATTACCAATGTTGCTGCTAAGAAGAACGTTAGCATGAGTGAACATTTTCAAAAAGGTATCTTGGTAGCTGGCCTCTGCCTGCACACTTCACGTTGGACACAAGAGGGTCCAACAGACTGTTTTTTTTAAGCTTTGTAGGAGTATAGTACCATAGGCTTCTGCTCATACTTGGCGAGTCCAAACCCCTTTCCTTGCAGAACTAATGTCACTCCAGATCTTATCAGAAAGATGATCCCTCTCTGGATTATTTAGTAATAATGAGGGCTGACCCCTCATTCTCAGAGGTATTCTCACTGTCACCCAAAATGTCATACCATTGTGAAATTTGTTGATTCACAAATTCTTTTGACCATAATGCTGACTCTATTGCATGGACGGTTCTTTAACAGATTTTGTAATTTTATGAACTTAAAGTACTAAAGTTGGTCACAGGTATGGAATGGAAGATTTAAGGCAGTAGGTTTCCTTGCCACTCAATAAATTCTATGTTTTGGAGTGATCATATGTCCCGAAAGATGGAATAAGAGCATAAAATGGTCAGGCAGCGCCCATATATTGAATATATATATATATATAAATTATATATAAATATTAAATTCTGCCAATAATGATTTGCTGACATATGAATACTCCATGTTCTTGATGTTCTTCCAGCCAGTTACTCGTTTCAGCGGCCTTTGACGTGAGAAATGTTGCTTTTTTAAAGCTCCGTACTTCACTTTCCCAGTCGGGGTGCTTAACAAGGTTGGGACGGAAAGTTGTGAAAGTCACTGGAAATGTCTCAAAGCACACCCGTATTTATGTAATCATATCTTTTCATCTCCTGTTTTTCACGTTTGGCCTGCTAAGAGGGTATGCATATGTCAGCAAAGCATTATTGGCAGCATTTAATAGTTGGATTAATATGGACACTGTTTATTTTTTGGGTTAAGTTGGGGTTCACCAATGGACTGATAATTACCGCGATAATAGGAAAGATATTTCATTTATTAAGGAATGCTCGTAAAATGTCAGAGGTTGACCAAACAAAAGTTTGTTTTACAGGTGGGGAGGCGCACACTGGTAACGGGGTAATGTTTAATTAGGCACTCAAAATGTTTCTTTTTAAGAATCTGTAAACAGCACCAGGGAGTAGCACTATGAATTCTGGTTTAGTAATGGGGGAGATCTTGGGGTCATGTGGCACAAGCTGAGAAATGTGGGGAGTTTTATTATGCGGAGTTCACGCTAGATGGATTGTGGGTACTGCAGTCGGGTTGTAAGAGAATCCTAGAGGGTGGAGAGTGTAGGAGAGTAGGATCTGCTTCACATGGGTACCCCAATTTTTTGCTGGTGTTTCACTGTTTTTCGACTTTAGTCTGGCTGGGACCCTGCTATTCAGGGCCCCAGCCTAGCTGCTTCCTCTCTAAATTGATTGCATGTACTTTAGGTACAGCTCAGATTGGATCTGAGGTGCCCTTATAAGTCCCTAGTATATGGTATACTATGTACCCAGGGCATAGGTACCCCAGAGGCCTACCAGGGGCTGAAGCATATATTATGCCACCCCTGGAAAGCCACCCAAAATGACATCACAGGTCTGCTACTTCAGCCTGGGTAAGGTGGTGCATGCACCCCTTACTGTGATATAGGTTACCTATATCACTATATATATATACACACATATAAACCTATAAGTCACTCCGATGGCAGGCCTTATCAATCCTGAAGGTAGAGTGCTTGGTTCTTATGTGAGAGGGTGCCCCTGCATGAGCAGAGCCCCTCTGCAGCGTTCGGAGACCCTTCTCTGATGCTGTTTGTAGTGCAGCCTGACCACATACTCTTAAGTGCATTATAACCAAACGGTAAACACTAACTTTGGACTGGCTGCACGGAAACATGTCGTGTTTGGTGTCAAACTCCGTGGAATCATACACCGACACCAGTAACTGGTGTGGGAGTATAATCCCACCCTTCTAGAGGGAGAGAGATGGCAGCACTGGTATACCCGGTAGAAACCTAATAGAGCCCTGGCATCACGAAATGGATGCTGCAGCCACAGACACAAGTCTGGCCTCCTACTGCTGACTGAATCTCTGGCAGGGGAGGCTTGGATAATAGGTTTCCTGTCACAGGGAGGTGTAACCACCTCCCAGACAGGATTATGTGTATTGGGGCTGGGTGGGAGCACTCTCTGAGTGCTTTGAAGTCCTGCAATGGGGTCACATTTGGTGTCCCTGTGCATAGTCCAGCTCAGACCGGTTCAGGGGCTTCCAGCCCCTGCTCTGGCATGAAACTGGACAAAGGAAATGGGTGTAGCCACCCCTCTTTCCAAACCCTCCCATAGGTGGGTCCCCAGAGCTAGTCCCACCCCTTCCTTAGGTATAAGTAAGGAACCTCTGTAACCAGAACTTTAGATTACCCTGGACGAAACTCTGAAGCCAAATCCTGGACCTTCGATGCTCTGCTCAAGACCACAGGACTGAAGAAATTTCCCTTGGTGTGAAGGAGTGACTTCCCTGATTGGCAGGCACCAACAAAGCAATTTGCCGGTCTGCATTATCGAAGCTCCCGCCGGACTCTGAAGTATTTGCAGCCCAGGAAGAGAATTTCCAGACATCTCAGAGGCTGACCCGAGTCTCCAGCAAAGCTGAGACCCGCAGCCCTCGTGAGTAGCATGGAACCGGAACTCCCGGTCACCGTGCACTTTTGCAAGTGCATTGACTTCTCGACGTCTCCTGAAGTTGTGCTTGGGCTGACTTGTAGCCCACTCCCCGAGCACTGAGTCCACTGAAGATTGTCAGCCTGGTCATTCCGAGTGACCCATGGGCTGCCATTTTGTGTTTCGTCTTGAGGTCCCTTCGCGATCCCTGGTCAGTTGACTGGTGGGTCCCTGAGGGGGTAACTTTGAATTTTCTTGGGCTTACCTGGTTGCTCCAGATGTTCCTTGACTCCCTACCAAGTGGTGAGTCTCTCAGGCCTTGCTGGTCTGCACTGAACCATCTTTCTCGTTTCCACATGGGTTGCTGTTGCCAAGGCTTGTTGTGTCCAATCCGGGCACCGATGATGCAGCACTCGACATCCTTTGTGGGACAGCTAGAATCCTGCTCCTGGTTGTCCTCAATGCCTTCTGGTCCTTGTGGCTAAAGAGTCAAGCTTCACCTCTTTCACCTTAAATCACCCGACATCGGTGGGCATCTGTCCATCGCCTTCCTGATCACTGGCTAGTGACCCAGACTCTGTCCCCTCTGCTTTCAGGTTCTTCTCATCTTCGATCCAGGCTTGGATCTCTTTGGACACTTCGCATCTTCACGGCAGCAGCACTTCTTCGCCAGCTCCCATTGAAATCGACGACGCGACCCGACACCAAAAAACACCTATGCAACCAGCTTCCCTGGGTGAGGTAACACGAGTACCCCGGTGCTCCCGTGGGTGTTAGCCCTAGAACTTCATAACTCCAAAAGGGTTTGGTCCTGACTCATTTCTAAGTGTCCCTAATCTTTAAAAATCTAACCGCGACTTTCCCCATAGAAGCTAACGGGAGCTTGCAGCTGTGTTCACACACTGCACACGGCCCTCGTGGGTCTCCTGTGTCACTACCTTGGGTGGTTCCTTGGAGTCCCAGCGATTCTACAGGCTCTAGGCCTTGTGTCTAGTTAAGTCGTGGTTCTTATACCACTATTTTAGTATATGGTTTGGCTCGCCCCTAGGGCCTGACGTGTATTTGTGCTATTTTACTGTGATTATTGAAGTGTAACTTATGTGTTTGACCTTTAGTCTCATAAAGAGACTAGGAGGGTGTGTTTAGTGATAAATACATATATTTTATATACATACCTGGTGTGGATATCTTTCATTCAGCATGAACAATATGTATCTATAAAACACTTCACAAGGGAGGCCTGTCGAAGACTAGTGCTACAGCTCACCATCCTTGAAGAGCATCTCCCCATGAAGTCTCAGTATAATTTTGAACATTTATCACAGGAGGGAGTTTACGGATGCATATTCTTTAAAGTTCTCTTTAAGTATTCTGAGTGTTATTTGAAGCGGATTAGCAGATACGTATGTCCATTTACTTTGAGGAGTTAATAATTGGCATATCCCACTGCCATTGTATCAGCAGCAAATAGTTACAGACCCCACCAACCATTTAGCCCAACCGTGAACATGAAGCATAGGTTGTCCTCAAGGACACTTATGTGACAATTCACTTGTGTGACAACTTGAGGACACTTGATGACAGGCATGTGCTTTACATGTGCTTCGCATGTGCACAGCCTTTTGAATCTCAAAAGAACCTGGAGGGGACTATGGAGAGTAATCCCATTTAAATGGATGGATGGATGGATGAATAGATGGATGGATGAGCTTTGATGAGAGGACAAAGATGTATGCGAAGGATATTGTAAGAGTTTGGCCCAACAGCTTTATGACAGTATATCTAAGATAAAGCCCTTGCAGGTTCAAAATACAAACAGTGCACCATCATATATTATAATCGCACGGCCTATGCACACATTGCGTCAATGCATTCAATTAAAAAATCTGGGTTTACAATCCGGCAGATCTTTTCCATCTCCCACCCGTACAAAGCCAAATAAAACTGTAGTAGTCAAGTCAAGTCAATATCTTTATTCGATTCATACAAAAGAATCATAAAAGCACAAAGTGAACATAAAATACATAATTTAAAATGAGCCATTTGCAATACAAAATTTGATTAAGAGACCATCATACAGCATAAGTACAAAAAAAGACCAATGGGAAATTACAAGTCCAGGCTAAGTTATCCGTAACGCTTCCTAATCCAAAGTGATGCTCGTATGAAGTTCAACATAGCACAACAAACTTCAACAGAAGATAGTGACAGCAAATAATCATAGCCTTCATTATAAGTACATGGTTGTCGCCCCTTCAGGATAGGCTTAATAAATCTAATCCTTGGTTCTTGGTATAAGGTACAGAAAAGGACAACATGTATAGTACTTTGTCTAACACTATTGTTGCAGGGACAGGGGGGTAGCCTCTCACACCAACCCCCTTGTTTGGGGAAGGCAAAGAGGAAGTGGAGTGTATTTAGCCTAAACCTTGTAAGATAAAACCGCCATTGGACATTTGTCGAAAAAGTTAAATAAAACTGATGCTGGACCCTAGATACACAACTTGTTGAGCCTCCCAAGCTAGGTATATCTAGGGATTTCCAGTAACATGCTTTAATTTGGGCTTTCGTGTTTCCCTGAATATTTTCAGGATTTTCATAAACATGGCCCAAACCTATCTTATGCAACATGTCACTAACATATGACAACCAGGGAATCTGTTTTACTTTGTCCAGGCTCATGCAATCTAAAAGAATTTCTCTGGAGATTTGGAGGTTGTCTGATAGCCATATTTTGCACCAAAGTAATAAAGGCGACAGACGGATAATATCAGTCACTTTGGTCATTCCCATTTCATTGTGGCAAAAGATGTTTGATGAACCCGATGGAATCAATAAAACCCTTTTTAAAAATTTGTTTTCCATCACCTGTATGACTGAGGGATTCTCAGTCCCCCATACTCCTGCCCCATAAGTGGCAACAGATAAACATTTAGATGTATATAGGGTTTTGAGATGCGCAACAGGTTTTTGACCCAACTTGCCACAAAAGCGGAAAAGACCTTCTATAGCACGTGTAGTACTCTGGACTCGAGTTTTCATTAATGGTGCCCAACTTAGTTTACTGTTGAAGAGATTTCCCAGGTAGTTAAAATTATCCACCTTTTCAATGGTAAAGTCATTCACCATAAGTTTCCTAGATTTTGACCCTTTTGGGCCACAGACCATCGCAAAAGATTTTGCGAAATTAACCTTTAGGTCAAGGTCCAACATGAAGGTATTAAAAGCGTCTAAGCATGTCTGCATGCTATTTCCAGTAAGGGTCATTAGAACAGTGTCATCTGCATATGACAAAATGGGAATGCTCTTACCATTTACTTTTGGAAAATCACAACAGTGGTCCAGCAAATATTTCTCCAATCCATTTGTATACACCAAGAATAGAAACGGTGCCAAGATGCACCCTTGACGGACCCCCTCAGTTGAGGGAATCGGTTTTGTCATTTCACCCCCAGGTCCAAACCTTATGGCCACGGATGTTGCAGCATGCAATCTGCGGAGCAGCGTAACCAACGGTTCTTCAAAGCCCATGCTATCCATCATCTGCCATAGCTTATTTCTACAGACAGTGTCAAACGCGCTGGACAAGTCCATGAAGGCAAGGTAGATTGCAGAATTCCTTGCCTTCATGTACTTGCCCATAATCAGTGCCAAATTTAAACACTGTTCGACCGTCCCCCTCCCACTTCTAAATCCATACTGGGAGTTCACTATTAAACCAACAGAATCAGCCCAGGTTTCCAGTCTGGCCAAGATAACCCTTCCTAATAACATACAGGATGCATCAATCAAAGATATGGGTCGATAGCATCGGGGGTCACACCTATCACCCTTCTTGAAGATCGGGACCACTACTGCTTTCTTCCATGATACAGGGATACTACCAACAACCACAGCCCTAAAGACATTTAACAGCAACGGGGCCCATACTTCCATATTGTGCTTAAAAAAGTCCAAGGGAACGGCATCAGGGCCCGGGGCTTTTAGTGATGTACCTTTCCTCAGGGCTTCTTCAACCTCCTCCAGTGTAAGCGAGGAGCTAAGAAGCGAAGCTGTCAATGGTTTTACCAAAATTCCTGGGTCATCCAACAGAACCGAGGGCGATAATGCCTTGGGATTAAAGATTTTACCAAAGTGAACTTCCCAGGATTCACCAGTAACCTGCATCGCTATGGTTTCCTTGGTATCACTTTTAAACAGAGGACGATTTACTACGTCCCAAAAGAGCCTACTGTCTTTTAGCTCAGATGCCTTTTCTAAATCATCCCAGGCACAATTTTTTAGCTCCTGCTTCCTTTTTATAATAGCTTCTTTATAGGCCTTTCTAGATGATCTTACCAGGTCTTTATTCCTTGGTTTTTGCATAAGGGCCACTTTTAGGGATTTGTGTGAGGCGGAACATGCAGAGTCAAACCATCTAAAATACTTTGTATTCTTTTTCCCTGCTGGTTTTGTAAGATACTCAGCCACATGCCCACATAATTTTTCGAAATTCCCAATAACCTTTTCTGGGTCTAATATGGACATTTGACATAAGTCAATTTCAGTCCTACATTCTTTAAAGATCTTTTCCTCTAGACCTACAGCATCTATTTTACCCCATTTTATGGTAACACCCTGGTTCTTATTATATTCTATAGGCTGATCCCAGACCGGGTGATTCCCACTATTAGGGGTACATAAAGAAAGCTTTAGAGGGTTATGGTCGCTTGCGGCATTAGCTATTATCTCAAGTTTAGTAACATAAAGCAGGAAGTTACTGGACACAAAAATAAAATCAATGGTGCTTGTTGCGCCTCTTACTCCATGAAAGGTTGGTATTGGTAAAGTATCTGGGGCCCCCCAGTGCTCTACCATACAATGATCATTTAAGACAATAATATTATTTAAGGCATCCCCCTGGGGCGTGTGTTTGAAATGCATCAGAGGTTGTTTATTTAAGTCCTCAAGACCACACACATTTGAACCACCAAATTTACACAATGAAGAGTTAAAATCACCAACCCAAACAACGAATAATAGTGGTCGTTCACTACGAGCCTTGCTTATTGCATCCTCCAAACTCTGAATTGTGGTTACATCATTTCTGTCAAAAATGTTATGATACCAGTTAATTAACACCAAGGGCTCGGGAAACAGATTTTCGAGCAATAACAATTGGAACCATGGAGTATCCGCTATCTTTAGAGTACTCAGATTCTTAAGTTTAATAGAGAGTGCTGTCATTATCCCGCCCCTTGCCCTCCCCGCTGGTGATGGTACCGCCGGGACGCTAAAAGATTGAAAACCATCAATTTCCTCACCCGTTTTGCTCCATGTCTCCTGGAAGCACAAAATGTCCTGGCTACCCACATAGTCCAGCCAGCCTTCATCCTCTAGTCTTCCCGCAAGGCCAGCAATATTCCAAGACATTAAAGACAGTGTAGGTTCTCCTTGGTTATCAACCACAGGCTCTTCTAAACTTGTCTGATCCTGCTCAATAATCGACAAGTGTGGCCCACAGCCTAAGATACTGGTCACCCGTATATCCAAAAGTGAAATAGACCCTGTATTAAGATTGGTGACATCCACCACCGAATTATCCTTATGACTTACCCCCTCATTTACCCCTATAGCCAAATCTAATATAGATGATACACCCCCCTTTTTTTTGTCCACTGGTCAATCTAAACCCTCCATTCCCACAAGTGGGTCAAAGCGGTTTCTTAGGGGAATGTTGCTATTTGACATCCACCCTATATATTCCTCCCCCTGAACTCTCATCTCTGGTTGATTAAAGGGTGGTTGCGTAATATTACTAAAACGTATGGGTCCCATAGGGCATCCATCACCCTGATACCTCATACCGGGATGGTTTTGGGGGGGTCGAAATATGTTGTTGTTCTGTATCCATCCAGAGTGACCATTTCCCTGCGGCCCTGACCCAGAGTAACAGTTATAGAGTGAGACATGATGTAAATTGGGATAGAAGTATTCAAGGCCTATACATTGGATGTCCCCCATTTTAGCAAACCTAGCTTTATCACAAATTAGGTCTTTGACCCACCTGTCCCTAAAATTAATGAGAATACAGTCTCCTTCTAAGTCCTTCTTGCTTTGGCCAATCCAAGGAACCCTTCGTACACCTAATATTTTAGTGGTAGAGGCAGGGGGAAGTGGTCTATTATTATTAAGCCAGAATATTACTTTGTTTAATAAATCCTGACTTGATTCATATTTGTTCGGTGCAACCATCGGAACCCCTGTCAGGATTACCATAAAAGGGGCAGAATCAGGGGGTATGTTCACACAAATTGGTTTGGGAGCTTTTTTACCCGAGGCTAAAAATCCACTTGATAAAGTTGGTTTAGCTCCCAATGTTACCTCCGGCATGGATATAGTTGGAATCGGTGTTGTTGCTACAGCTAGCTCAGACATTGGTTGAGAAGCCGCATTAACCATCAGTGGGGATTTAGTTAAAGTTGTCTGAGCTGGGATTCGCTGGGTATCGCCTGATGTATCGGGTTGGGGCGGTTTGCTAGAGTTTTGGGTAGAAGTTTTTTGAGAACCCTTCTTTGTAGCAATGCAGATCTCCGGGGACTCGGGAGATTTACTATTTTTGACCAAGGTGTCCAATGAGTGAGTATTAACTGATAATAAAAGCTCTAATTGGTCTAATTTTAAATTAACAATTTGGGTTCTCTCAATGAGAGGCAGCAAGAGGCCTTTTAACAAGGTTTCAATGTGTCCCAACAAATCGTCATTATTGCGATTTTTACAGCAAATAGACGGATAACCAGAATTCCCCAATCGTGTTCCCTTTCCCTTCATATGACCCCTCCCTCTTTTTCGTTTTCTGGTTTGTATAACTGTATTAACATGGTCCAGAGCTTGGGGTTTTGAGGGGGCAGGCTCCAACACACTCGAGTCAATACTCGACTTACCGTCCCCACTAATATCCAATGCAGTGTGATCTTCTAATGGACAATCCACTATAGTATTCCCCCTAGATGTTTCTTGGGAATCAGGGATTACTACTAAATCGGGGCTAACTTCTAGTTCATTAGTTTTGCTTTTTCCCGGAGTAACCAGAGAGCCAATCCGTCCTAAGGATAAGCGTTTGCCCGTAACAAGGTCCAAAGACAAACGTTTTTCAGTAAGGGCAATTTCTTTCTCCAGTATCCCCGTAGCCCGGGTAATAAAATCATCTAAAGTTCCGGTGGCTTTGCCACTGCCTGGCTTTACTGTGACCTGCCTACCCTTCCTAGTTAATAGCGGCATTATTCAAGATAAATATATAATTTAAAATACTAAGGAAACGAAAAACAGATAAATATACAATTCTACGAATAATTACTTATATAAAACTACACACGTTAAATATTAAAACGTACTGTGTAACCTCAAGTCCGCGATGTAAGAGAAGGGGCCCGGCCCGTCCCTGTTCGTCCTTGGACGGCCTTAGACGGCCCGCCCTTTGCCCGGGCTTAGCCCCGGGCGCTCCCGCGCGCTCCCGCGCTGCGGAGAGTGTAATCAGTAATGTAGGCAATGGTGTGACGGGGGCGGGGCAAGCAGGGAGAGCAACCCAGGTGTTGCGGGTCTCGGCCTCACGCAGGGACTCCTGGTACACTGAGTCCCTGTGGGTCAGCTCGCAGCCCTGAGGTCCCGTCCACAGGCGCACACAGACAGCGGCAGTCCAAGATCAACCGCGGCGGCTTAAAAGCAGCAGGCAGGCTCACCACCAGCTAGGCATCCGGGCACAGCGAAGAGCGAAGCGGGACCCGCGCAGCGGGTCCGGCGAGGAGTCAAGGCAGAGAATGAAGGTGAGTTCTCCACACCATGCAGGCAAGACAGAGCAAAGATCCCAACAATTATCACGAAGCAGCTGACACTTATTTGCTGTGACGGGGGCGGGGCAAGCAGGGAGAGCGACTCAGGTGTTGCGGGTCTCGGCCTCACGCAGGGACTCCTGGTACACTGATTCCCTGCGGGTCAGCTCGCAGCCCTAAGGTCCCGTCCACAGGCGCACACAGACAGCGGCAGTCCAAGATCAACCGGGGCGGCTTAAAAGCAGCAGGCAGGCTCACCACCAGCTAGGCATCCGGGCACAGCGAAGAGCGAAGCGGGACCCGCGCAGCGGGTCCGGCGAGGAGTCAAAGCAGAGAATGAAGGTGAGTTCTCCACACCATGCAGGCAAGACAGAGCAAAGATCCCAACAATTATCACGAAGCAGCTGACACTTATTTGCTGTGACGGGGGCGGGGCAAGCAGGGAGAGCGACCCAGGTGTTGCGGGTCTCGGCCTCACGCAGGGACTCCTGGTACACTGAGTCCCTGCGGGTCAGCTCGCAGCCCTGAGGTCCCGTCCACAGGCGCACACAGACAGCGGCAGTCCAAGATCAACCGGGGCGGCTTAAAAGCAGCAGGCAGGCTCACCACCAGCTAGGCATCCGGGCACAGCGAAGAGCGAAGCGGGACCCGCGCAGCGGGTCCGGCGAGGAGTCAAGGCAGAGAATGAAGGTGAGTTCTCCACACCATGCAGGCAAGACAGAGCAAAGATCCCCGTAGTAGATGATCTGTAGTAGTCATCTCCACTTCTTGTTAGGGCGGACACAATGCATGCGCGCAAATTCTTTTAATTATGATGATTGTCACATTGCCAAGGTATTTAAAATGATCATTTGCCATTAGAAGGGTAGACACTTCCTTTACGTCTATATGTTCACCTGCTATCAGCATATACATTGTTTTCTCCCATTTAACTAAGAATTCAGACGTGTCCCAACATATATGCCATATATGCATATCTGGGCAAAGATCGTTCAGGGTCTTCCATGATGCATATTAAAATATTATCTGCATTTAGCAAAATCCTGTCTTCCTTGGATGACCCTTCACCAAAACAACTGATCTACACAATAGCACCGGACCCATACGACTGATTGTTTAATATTAATAACCTGTGTACCTGTGGTACTTTCTGCTCTGCACAGGGGATCGCTCCATAATAAACCAACCGGTATTTTATTTAAATAATTTATTGCATTGCTCTTTGGCACGTCTGCATGCTGCTGCAACGTTCGCTTTATGTGGCAGGTTAGGTAAGGGGTTTAGCAAGTGATTCGCTGCCATCGCTGGAATTGGAAACTGTAGCTGGCCTGGTCTGTCACCCCGTAACTTATTAGACTTAAATGACTGAATAGACATGCAGCAAATGTGAACACGCGTCTCTTTTGCGCCTTGAACCGGCTTTGACTTTTACTTCATGTGTTGCAAACTTGCAATGCCAGCGAGATGCCTGCTAGAGGGCGCAGTTCCAACACCACCTTTCATTTCGAAGGCGTGGAATGCTTCCAGGCGTCCCTTCCAAAAAGCCTCGATACCAGGCCTGCTCGGTACATCATGCAGCGTTTATCTGCTGTCAGTTTAACTAATTTTATAGCCAACCCCAGGTCTCAATCTCCAGACGGATAATTTGGAAAGAATAATTCAATTTTTTTCTATAAATCCAATGGTCTTTGAATATGAGTGAAAGTGGAGGAAAGTCAGCATTGAAGACTGGAGTGTGGGACTTCCTTTCTGGAGGCTTGGTCTCTGGTGGAAAGTATAAACACACTTCTTCTTCAGAGAAAAGCCAGCTTATAACAGCACATTGTCTGGCAGATGATGACAGTCCTGGGCAGGTTCTCAATGGGAAAGTTAACAGGCTCCCAGTAGATATTTACAATCAATCAAAGGCTTTATTTCGAT
Source organism: Triturus cristatus (assembly GCF_964204655.1). Lineage (NCBI taxonomy): Eukaryota > Metazoa > Chordata > Amphibia > Caudata > Salamandridae > Triturus > Triturus cristatus. Next base: position 145,055,683 of record NC_140584.1, read on the forward strand.
ATGATGAATATCTTTAAAAGCAGTACAAAAAGTGATGAGCAATAAAACAATAAAAAGAGCCAATACATAGAAAAGTAAACATACAATTCATACTACAAGTGACACCAATAAATTAGATAAGAGCCGTTTTAAAATGCAGATTAAACAAGATACAAAAGCCTAAATGATCTGATGCGCCAAGCCCATCCTAGGAACTTTGCTAAGCCACAAGCAAAGAGAGGCCGTGGATCGTTTTTCAGAATTCGTAGGGCCTCCTTATAATGTCTTGTTCCAAGTTCTCTGCAGAGTGGCTTTAACCATCTACTGCGGGGGACTACATAGGCCGGGCATTCGAACAACAAATGGGGAACTGACTCTGTCCTATTCTCACAGAATGGGCAGGAAGAAATTGTCTGGGCCGGGGCTTTCCACCTAGAGGTCAGTTCCCCAACTGGAAGTAGACCTAACCTGAATTGGAAGTATAGAGCCCTATCCCTGCGGTTTGTGATAACGTCCAGGTATGGTTCGCAAAAGGGCACCTCCTTAACCAGAAGGAAATCCATGGTGGTCCTACACAAATTATCATTGCTACTTCTACCATCAGCTACCCATCTCCAATATATCTCCTTCAGGACAGACTTTGGGGGGGCAGTTCTGTTGTTCCAAGCCTCGCCAAGGCCAAGATTGCCGAGGAGGCGCTTAACTTCCCTCAGCCAACAAATCTTAGGCCAGCCTGGCAACCCCAACACATCGGTTAAGCCATCCGCGTAGCTGATCATTTCTGGTACTCTCCAGATTTGCGCCCATAGAAGGAGAGGACGTAGCCTAGCCTGGTCACTAATTGACCGAGTACCCATATCTAGAAGCAGTGGAAGGGTTGGGGTACTGTAGGGGAGCCCCATTAGATCTTTATGAAATTTAATTTCTGAACGGGATAGCTGGTCCACATTATGAACACCCCACAGTTCGGCCCCATAAAGTGCTGCACTAACACCCCGTGCCCTGTAGATATCTAGTATAGGGGCAATGGGTTTGGGGGTTGAGGCACATTGTTCCTTAAGAAGGGCACCCGTCACCCTCTTGTGGGTCAGCAGCATCTTTTGGTGATGACATTTCCAACTCATAGAGTCACAGAGACGAATACCGAGGTAATCGAACTCCGTAACCCTTTCGAGAGGAACGGAATCTAGGGTCGGTGATTTAGCTACCTTTTTCGGTGGGTTAAGGACCAGATACTTAGTCTTCCCTGCATTAATAACTAACCCCCTTGCATCACAGAAGGACTTGAAGCTAGTTAGCAGGCTCTGCAGGCCTACCGGGGTTTTAGAGATCAGGAGGGTATCATCTGCAAATAGGAGGGTAGGTATTCTTCTGCCAGCCAGGGATGGTGCATCTGCAGGATGTCGCAGCAGGTGCTCCACCACTCCATTGACATACAATGAAAACAGAGTGGGGGCTAAGACACATCCCTGGCGTACCCCTCTATTTACAGGTATATGTGCTGTTTTTTGCCCCTGATTGCCCCACCTGATCTGCGCAAAGTTATCAGCATGCAGTTTTATCAGCATGCTTAATAAGTATGGTGGGATACCCTGTTCATCAAGCACCCTCCAGAGTTGGCTGCGTGGGACCAGGTCAAAGGCAGTCCGCAAGTCTATAAAAGCGAGGTACAGACTGCCTTTGCCCAGTACAACCACTTTCCAATACAGCATCATAAGCCGAAAAGATTGCTCTATCGTCCCCATACCCGATTTAAAGCCGGCCTGGAAGTCAGATAAGATACCCTTTTCCTCAACCCACTGCAATACCCTGCCCAAAACCACTTTTCCCGCCACCTTCTGTGAGGAGTCTAAGAGGCTTATAGGGCGGTAATTTGCTGGGTCGTTCCGGCTCCCTTTTTTAAAAATTGGGACGACCTCAGCGCCCTTCCATGAGGCCGGAAGGGTTGCCCCATCAAAACTAGCATTTAGTAGGGCAGCGATGAGTTTTCCCCACTCCTCTGGGTTAATACGTAGTAAATCCCCTGGTATGCCATCCGGGCCGGCTGCTTTGTTGGGGACAAGACATTTAATCGCCCTCTCCACTTCCTTAGCTGTGAACAGGAGCTCATCATTAAACTCACAGGATACTAAGGGATGCCATACAGCCAGACTTTCCCCCTTACCCGGGTCCGTTGTATAGAGCTGGGAGAAATGGTCAAACCACGCGCACTCCGGTATGTTACATGTTATCGTTGTGTCCACGGGTTTATCCCTAGCTCTTAGTAGTTCCCAGAAACCCTTCGCATCCTTCCTTAGGCTTGCGACCTTCAGGTCGTACCACAACTGGTTCTCCCATTCTACCTTTGCCTTAGCTATAGCCCTCCTGTAATTGCCCCTTGTAGCACTAATCTGGGCTCCATTCTTGGATTTCACTGCCTTTATTAATTCCCTTTTGGCGTCGCGACATGCAGGTGAAAACCACCCAGCATTGCCCTTCCTGCCCCCTCTCTTGTTTTCCCTTTTTCCCGCATTATGGGCTAAAAATAGATTGCCTAATGCGTTCGTGGTTTGGGCAAACAGTGTGGACACCTCCTGCGCACTGATAGAGGGGGAATCTAAGCGAGGTATGATATTAGCCATTATAGATTTTACCTCCAAAATCTTTCCCTCATTACCAACAATATTCTTCCATTTCAGGCGCCTACCACAGTTAGAGGGGCACACTTCATGTGTTGATCTCCACACATGTGGGATTGGGGGTAGGGAACTTCCCTTCCACAAGGGGGACAGAGACAGAGACAGAGGGTTGTGGTCGCTGTCAATGGACGGGAGGACCACCATATCCGCCAGGTAAGCCCACAAACGATAGTTCAGCAGAATGTAGTCAATCCGTGAGGAATGCCCTACTCTGTTGAACGTATGGGCCCCCATTTGGTCTGACTTAGATCTGCCATTAGTTGCTCTAAGGCCATGCTCCAAGCAGAGGGCATTAAGGTCGATAGCACTCTGAGTCCATCTTCTAATTGGCGCGAGTTGCAACGGTGGGATACCTCTCCTTGCATCATCATCTCTGGTGCCCAGCACATCGTCCACAGCAATGGGTTCAAATGTACAGTTAAAATCCCCAGCTAGCATGACGAAGGAATCAGCGCTACAATTTCTGAGTTCCTCGTCAATGCCAGTTGGGGAGAGAGTGGACGAGCCGCCCCTTGTGCCTCTGACATAAATATTGAAGATTTCAAGCACTCTCCCTCCACATGGCCCTCTCACTGTTAGTCTCTGGAGGTCAGGTGACTTAGTAGCTAAACATTTGATAGAGCACCGCAGGGAGATGCTTGCCCAAATTAGTAACCCTCCCGAGGGGCGCCCCTTCCCTCCACTTGATCGTATGGCGGGTACAAAATAGGTGGTATAGCCCATCTTATGTTGTGGTTCCAAGCACCAGGTTTCCTGGAATAGGCAAATCCCAAACGATTCTATAAATACATTCCAATCTGGTATGTTTATATTCCGTACAAGGCCCGCTATATTCCAGCTAACTACCTTCAGGGACACACTGCCAGCTCCTCCCCACCCCATAGCTAATTCACTTGCCAAGGGGGCACTAGCAGTGGGAGTAGCCACCTCAATGGTGGGCAGCGCCACAACGTTCGAGGTTAAAATGACCCATTTGAGCAACTCCCTGCAGGGCAGAGGCGGCTCGAATGCTTCGAGGCAGACCACCGGTGAGTGCCCCCTAGAGATATTTAGTGGGAAGAGGGTGCTAGTGGATAACCTTGCCGACTCCTCTCCAAGTATTAGACTATCAACTAATGTCTCCCCAGATACCTCATTATGCGTCTCCCATATTGGGCAGATTGCGTGTCAATAGTTTTGCCAAGACCGAACATGTGGCTGGCATGGGGTATTATTAAGTAGGCTAAATTGGGAGAGGCTTCCACAAGTCTGTCTGTCGTCCCGGTCCTTCCACATGGAGGTTCCGACTAGCCTCGCTGGCAAAATTGGGGGATTAAAATAACTAAGGTCGCAAATACCAATTTGTCCCTCGCTACCTATTAGGCTATGTTCCCTCACAGGTCCGCTGCATACATAGCTAGCAACCCTTGGATCCTCAAAGTTTACTATGATGCAATCCCCACTTATATTTTTTTTCCTAGTGCCAATCCAGCCAACTCTCCTTACGTGGATAATCCGACCCTCCCAAAATTTGGGTAAGGGTCTATTTTCTTTAAGCCAAAAAAGGGTCTTGTTATACAATTCATCGAATGACTCACGCTTACCCGGGCTAAGCACAGGCACCCCAGTCAACACAGCTACAAAGGGCTGGCAGTCAGGGGGGAGATTAACATTATGGACCCTCCCACCCTTAAAACCCTCACCTGTATGCTGCACGTGGGCCTTTGCAGGTACAGCTGATTTAGATAATGGGATCTCGGGTGCACTAGAGGTTACTGGGGTAGCGACTGTGGTAATAGGATTTGCTTTGCCAGGGATGCCAGAGGCTGTGGGACGTGCCGTCTTTTTATCTGAGGTATTGATAACGGCCTTAGAGGACTTTAATTTCTCTGCAGACTTGGTTACTGGCTGCCCAGGGTTCCTGGCTATCCCTGCAGCCGTTGCAGTAGGGAGCAAATTACGGTCAGTCGCCTCAGATACAACTGTAATAGTGCCAGCTGTGATAGATCTACCTTGTTGAGCTATAGGGGTCTCCCTGCTATCGGGTCCCTCCCCTAGCCCATCCTCCCTAATTCTTAGCTGCAATTTAATAAATGATTTTAGGGAGAAAAAATTGTCTAGAGTTGCCTGCTCCATTTTGTCCACCCTCTCTGATAGCCCCCTGATTTTGTCTAACACCGGAAGGAGTAAGGTTTTCATCATTTTCTCCATGTTTGCAATTAGGAGAGAATCTGGGGGTAGAGGCACTGCAGGACCACCAGTCTGTTCTTTACAGACACTAGCCTCTAGCCCTCCAGATAAACCCACCCCCTTCTCTCCCTGTAGCAAGCTGGAATCCCGCCCTACTGCCTTGAGTGAGCCACCCGACCTAACACCAACCCACCTGGGTCTCTTGTGGTCTTTAGGCAGTCTACCTTTCCGTGGGGTGGGCAGTCTTTTCCTTTTAGTGGGGGCTGGATGTATTTCCGCCTGCACCACAAGGGCCGTTGGGGGGGGCAACATCGGTTGAATCGAAGGATTAGCCAGGGGTAACAAGGGGATGGCTGTCTTGCTAGTCATTAAATCTGGGGCCACATTATTTTCAGCATGGAGTGCCGTGGCCGTCAAAATTTCCAGCCCATCTATGTTAGCTCTTAGGGCGGCCACCCGTGGGTGGTCCAGGGGATAAGGGGCAGGGACAGGTAGATCCAGTGCTCGCTCTGGGGAGGGTGCCAAGGCTATCGGGCCCAACGATGATTGTCTATCACCAGATGGACCTCAAGATAACCTCCGCTCAGCCATGGCGATTTCTTTGTCGATAACATTAGCCACACGGGTAATAAACTGATCCATGGTGCCAGCCATATCCCCCCCACCCCTCCTCAGGCTTTTGCCAGAGCGGGTTGACATTGTTAAGACAGAACCAGCCCAGATGTAACAGACAAGCTCCCTAGCAGTGACCTAAGACAGCTGGGGACAAGTATTGATATGGGCTGCCTGATACCAACAATCAAGATTTCAGGGGGGTGGCCCAGCCCAGCCTCCTCCGGCCTCGGACGGCCACAGACGGCCCGCCCTTTGTCCGGGCTTCGTCCGGCACGTCCCGCTCGCGTCCCGCGTAGCGGAAGCCATCGTGTCTTAATAATGCGTCAAAAGTCTGTGGCGGGTGGGCGGGGAGCAGCACAGGTGATATGACGCACGGGCTCCTGGGATCCGGAGTCCCGTGCGATGCCTTCTCCCCGGAACAACAATGCCACACACAGCAGCACACCGCAAGCAGAACCCCTCCTGGGGCAACAGCAGAGCAGCCAACAGGGAATGGCCAGGTAGAAACAATCACGAAGCGGGACCCGCGCCAGCGGGTTCCGCAAGGTTTTTTAACGAGTCTGTGGCGGGTGGGCGGGGAGCAGCACAGGTGATATAACGCACGGGCTCCTGGGATCCGGAGTCCCGTGCGATGCCTTCTCCCCGGAACAACAGTGCCACACACAGCAGCACACCGCAAGCAGAACCCCTCCTGGTGCAACAGCAGAGCAGCCAACAGGGAATGGCCAGGTAGAAACAATCACGAAGCGGGACCCGCGCCAGCGGGTTCCGCGAGGTTTTTTGACGAGTCTGTGGCGGGTGGGCGGGGAGCAGCACAGGTGATATGACGCACGGGCTCCTGGGATCCGGAGTCCCGTGCGATGCCTTTTCCCCGGAACAACAATGCCACACACAGCAGCACACCGCAAGCAGAACCCCTCCTGGGGCAACAGCAGAGCAGCCAACAGGGAATGGCGAGGTAGAAACAATCACGAAGTGGGACCCGCGCCAGCGGGTTCCGCAAGGTTTTTTAACGAGTCTGTGGCGGGTGGGCGGGGAGCAGCACAGGTGATATGACGCACGGGCTCCTGGGATCCGGAGTCCCGTGCGATGCCTTCTCCCCGGGAACAACAATGCCACACACAGCAGCACACCGCAAGCAGAACCCCTCCTGGGGCAACAGCAGAGCAGCCAACAGGGAATGGCCAGGTAGAAACAATCACGAAGCGGGACCCGCGCCAGCGGGTTCCGCAAGGTTTTTTAATGAGTCTGTGGCGGGTGGGCGGGGAGCAGCACAGGTGATATGACGCACGGGCTCCTGGGATCCGGAGTCCCGTGCGATGCCTTCTCCCCGGAACAACAATGCCACACACAGCAGCACACCGCAAGCAGAACCCCTCCTGGGGCAACAGCAGAGCAGCCAACAGGGAATGGCCAGGTAGAAACAATCACGAAGCGGGACCATATATTTACTTGCCAGTGTCTTTTATCTTGGCAACATTATTAAAAGAACGCGGACAGGGTATAAGTGTTAATCTGAAGAAATACTATTTACATCCGCTAAGTAATTATTTGTTAATACATCTGAAGTACAGAGCCCACAAGTATCATGAATATTCTAGGACTGGTGTAAAAATGAGTGAATTACACTCTGAATGGTACCACTGTAGTATTGGTCAGTACACTTACACCTCTGGTTAAGAGAAATGTACACTCTACCATTTGACCTCCACCACTAACACATTCTGCATCTGCCTGAATTGTTCAGCTTGTGTTTTCGTTGTAGCAAAATACCTTTATATGAAAAACCCAACACCTCTTGAGTTGAAGAGGCAGCAACTCCACAGGGGTGAGGGGCAAGGGACGGGTATACATGACTCACTCCGAGAGATTAATTAAATATAGGGAGTAGGACATTAGATCAAGAGCTCTTTTCAGTGCTCTGTACCTTTCATTAGCAGGAGAATGTACCAGGAGAATGTACAGGACCACCATAAAGGAAGGGAAGCTGGGGCTTCATGCACAGTTCCTTGCACTTTTTGAGGCCTCACTCTCATGAAGAAACTAGTTTGTGAGTAATAAAACACTACGTGTCATCTTTATTACAAGCTGCTCCTTGAATCAGAAGTGCCCCACAATAGTTGTGGTCCCCGGACCCACGAAAACTTCTGGCATGCCTGAGAATGTGTGCATTTTTGAAGGCCTCTACATGTTGGTGCACGCTGATAGAAACAATGCAGAGCTACTGTGCAGTTGCGGTTGACATGCATGATTCGCAAATATTTAAATAAAAATATTACGAGGACTGCATGTCAGAGATTGCGAAATACCTTGCTGTGCATGCCAGAAGTTGTGCTCAAGTTGTAACTACGATGCACACGTGCTGAAAATTTCAATTGGAAACAACAGCAAATAAAAATGTGCAAGTATGTGCACAAAAAAGCGATCACAGCAGAGAATACACCAATGCCACATGCTTTTGGGTTGTATTGTATATTGCTTTCAGTGGCATCAGTGAACACAAACACAAAACCTTTAGCTTAATTGTTCAGACAGTCCCTTTATACCAGGCCCTGGGAGCCCTAGCCCCTGGGTTCATTGGCTCTCAATACTTCTTCACTCTCTGACCACACTTCCATCCATGAGGAATCGAGTTAGCACTCAGAGGCTGAAGAACATTGATCTCCTCCCGAGATCCGTTACCTAGCATCTCTTGTGAGGGTTGCTTACTACGCTGGCTTCAATCAGTCCGCCTGTTAAACTGTGCCTGAAGGCCTTTATCAATAAGAACGCATTGCAACTAGTGACCCCATCAATTCAGATTCATAACCTCGTGCAGGGGATATTAATTATACCCTGAATGGTGTGTGCGTGTAGGCAACGCTGCCGGCCCAGGCACTTCTAAAATATTTTATTGCAAAGCCACAGCCCGCTGATGTCTTGAATCTAGTATTAACATACATTCCTGCATACCAATGGATTTGGTGCTTTGTATATTTATTTACAGCGTAACCCCGCAATGCCCGCATATAGATGTAAGATGCATGTTATTATGTCTGTGACCGTGAGACGTGGGAATGGCCGGGAATTGGAAATCAAGTTATAATCATGACGGGCGGCAGCGCAAACTTAGCCACAGCCCTGTGTCCTAGTGCGTGCCCTTGCATCTCCTTCACTTAACCACCGCTACACACCCACTCATCTGTAAGCACGCCATTGTCTTTTGTTTTCATCTTGACAATATTTTGGCAACTGCAAACCTCCTTCATACACAATTGCACAGAATCACACTTGCAACTTGAATACGTGATCACTGCTATGTGCCCTCTGAAGAGAGGCCAAGGATTGGATGAGCATGGGTTCTGAACACCTTTGATACGCACTGACAGACACTGTGAGAGAGTCGCCCTGCTGCAGCCAGAGCTCCAAGGCTCTCGGTCATGGCCCTTATGCACACCTGGAGGTGTAAAATTTTCCCTCAGTTCATCGTATGCGCTATACAAGAGTAATATGCAAAGATGCAGCAACACAGCATCATGGAAACAGCTAACACTACACTCTTAGGGAATGGAAGATTAAGAGAACGTGAAATGTAAACAGGAAACAAATCACTGACGTGGACGAGTTTAATGATTTTCCACATTCACTGTACAGAAATCGATCAGTGTTTTTGTCAGTAAAATTAAGGACACTGACATAGGGCCCATTGGGGCCAGTTTCAAAGCCCACTTTTAATTACTAGCGGATCTGAGATCTGGGTGGAGACTTCCCGCTTCAAGCCCTGCCATAGCACCTGTATGGGGTAGGTATTACTCTATGCGAGTGTGATCCCCGGTCCGAGGGCTCTCAGCTCTGCAGCGTGTCTCTGTTCCACTCTAGGCCGGGGGCCCTTGCCTCTTTCCCTCAGGACTCCTTTGGCCCTGTGTCCTCCTGTTCCACGCTCTGGGACTCCTGGAGGACTCTGAGCTGTTTAGTGGGCCACTAGTCTGTATACCGGAGAGTGACCGTACGCGCCACAACATCGCATTTTAAAAGCTTACAAACCCAAGCACACATAATCGTCCCGAGACACGAACCTGTAGTAATTTACTTGTCTACTGTTCTCCACTGTACTGCTCTGCTAGAATGTTCCATGACATAACAGAATGCCTGGGTGCCTCTCTGGGTTAGAGTGTCAGTTAGTCAACTCAGGCTGAGCTGTTGGGAGCCTGCTCCTGGTGGGGCTATCGCTGTATCATCTATCTTTCTCCTACCATCCTGACCACCTATGCTGGAACCAAGCTACTAATAAAGAAGTAACCTACATGTACAGATGGACTCTGTATCTTCCTTTACAACAGAACCCATCCCAAAGCAGGGAAGCAATACAGCGCTCCCTCTTTCTTCAGTTTCCTCATTCGGAATTTCGGAAATACCTATGTTCGGAAGCTAGTGTTATGAATGAAATGATGCAAGGAGCTAATATCGTATTTTCTCCTGAGGCTGCAATAGGCGTGTGGCAATCACCCCTCAAGGTCCTGGACCAGCTCCGACTCCTGCTCCGACTCCGAGGTCCACATTATAGCATGTGCATGTTTCGACCTCGGAGGGTTGATGGCTCAGAGTCATAGCTGGCTAAGTTAGTTACATGGAGTGGAGGTTGGAGGAGGATCGGGCCGGGGTCCGAGTCTGGTGGTCAGAGAGGTGGGAACAGGCTTTGCTGCTCTCACTCAGGCCTGAGGAGGACATCTCGCTCACCCAATCACTGTGGAGGGCAGAGTGGGGGGGCTGGACCCCGCAGCTTTCACCCAGGTCTGTGGTGGAGATCTCAGACACTGCACCGCAGCACACAAGGAAGTCAAAACGCCAAAATACCTCTCCACTCGGAGGAACGTGGGTTGAAAGTCGGGAGAAGGTCCTGCAGGCACTTGCCTCAAATTCATCACCCCCACACAGTGGGGCGCAGGAGGGCTCATCAGGGTGTGCGTTTTGTAAGCACAATGGGGCACCGAGGAACATCTACACCACACACGCCCTGAAGGACGCCTACGGATGTGTGCAGTGCCCTGTGTTTTGGCAGTATGTGTGACCTCAGTGCCAGGGCACCAGTGAAAATGCGCACACACGCCGCTTCTGTCCTCTGACTGAGAAAGGCTACACTTCTGTCTATCAGGGCACAGCCGGGAACACAACCGAGAGGCGCAGCAGGACAGACCGCCGCTCAGCACAGGCCTAGGAGGCCATCTCACGGCTTGGAGAGCATCACTTCAAGGCATCACGAAGCACAGAAACTCTTGCCACAACAACACATACTGTGGCTCGGTGCACCTCGCAGTGGCGTAACTCAGAATGAAGCCCTCACACTCCCGCTCAGTGTGATGGAGGGCTCCAAGCCTCGGCCTTGACTATACCCGCTCCGAGGAGTCGTCACTCAGGGCCTGGCCTAGACTAGAGCCAGAGGCCAGCCCAGCTACCACCTCGCTCCCTGCTCACATTCGCACAGACAAGTGACAACAAACAACAAAAGCCGCTGCGGAACCGGGCCGGGGCCTAGGCCCTTGCCCCTTCCTTAGGCCCCTTTTGCTTTTGATTCTGGCCCAGGCCCAGTTGCGACGACCCCAGCCCCAGGCCCAGACAGTGCCACCACCACCCATAAATCAGATCTGGCCACAGGCCATGGCGGCCAGGAACAAATAGCACTTGACTCACCTGCGGGCGGCAAACACTGGCAAAGCACTTAAATTACGGGGTGCCACTCTCTATCCCTGTCCCTGCCTCTGAATGCCTGCCTCGACCTCGCCTCACAGACTGAGTCAAGCGCACTTTCGGCCAATGCGCATGAGCATCACAAGTAGACCCCCACCCTAAAAAAAACAGCGGCGCGCAGACAGCGCGGAGGCAGTGACATCTGCGCGCTGCGCGCGCCTACAACGTCATCGTGGTCAGGTGACAGAGGTCAGGTGGTGTAGGTCAGGTGTTTCATAAATTATAATGAGTAGGGCGGAAATTGATTTGAAATCGGCGGACAGGCGTCGGAGCACCAGCATGACTCGTCATGCAGCATGAGAATCGCTCGTTGTGCTCACACCAGGCCTCAGTCAGACAGGCGGCCTGATTGTGCTTAATGTAAGCACTGTGTTCTGTTGTTGGGGCTGATTTGGACCGACCTTGACTCACGGTCGGTCCAAATCGGCCCCAACAACAGAACCGGCCCCCTGTCACATAACTGGCCCCCACCCCATCCAGCCTACCGGGGGATTGCCCGGTGCCCGCCATGACCAGTCCGGCCCTGGTTCTATCAGAACTAGACTATTGTAATGGTCTATATATCCACCTCCAATCTAACCTACTTAGAAGGCTGCAGGTGGTACAAAATGCTGCCGCTAGACTAGTCCTGGATGCTCCCAAATATCAGTCTGTTAGGACAGGTATCCAGGATCTGCATTGGCTGCTAGTCTGTCAGTGTGTTAAATTTAAGGTTCTATGCATTGCCCACAAGGCACTGCACAGAGAAGGTCCGAAATTTCTCTGGGACCTTTTCAGCTGGTTTCCCCAAATAGACCGCTGCGATCGGCCAATGCCAATTTGATGCCCACTGCTAGAATCAAAAAGACGTACTGGGGTGGGAGGAGTTTCCATTATAATACCAAGGAGTGGAACTCCCTTCCAATAGGATCTATTGACTTTCAGGAACAGCAAGTAATCTTTGGTATTTTTTTTAATAAAAATTTCTTCTGTATGAATCAAAATTGAACTGACTTGAGTGCCGAGGCGTATCTTTAGTCTTTGACATTTCCACTTGGTTCTTGCGAGCCATGGTGAACTACACCTTAGGTAGTGGGGTGTAAATTCTTGACCTTGAGGGGCACCAATACTGTATACCGATATTTAATGCACATAGAGAGTGATGTGCTACCAATTAGACCACTGCTACCATTTGTAAATATTGTTCCCTTCCAATACATCTTAGGATGATTCGCACCCTTCATGAGTTTAGAAAACAACTCAAGACATGGACTTTTAGAAGCTAGCTGTCCTGGCATAGTATGCAGAACCGGAAGCGCCAAGACACCCTCGAGTATATGTGCACTATATAAGTCGCAATAACATAACAACCGTGCGATGTTCCGTTTGGCAATCATCATTCCCAGTGTCACCCATATTCTCTCTTTAGTGTTAAAATCTGTAGGGCCCCAAACATTCAAGAGACACGACTTTATATTGCTATCAATCTTGTTGCCCATTACATTTCGTTAACTCAGACCAATACCCTTGGATAGCCGGACGTTCCCAGAACACATGCACAAAAGTGCCCTCCTGCCCACAGCTCCTCATGCATCCTGCGTCAGTCCTGTAGCCCATCTTCACTAACGTCGGTCCTGTAAGGTATATTCTATGGAGTGTCTTAACTTGTATGAGTCTAAGCCTAGAGGAAATGGCTGTTTCTCTGGGAAAAGCTAATGCCTCAAGCTATTCCTCGTCTTCCAGTCCAGCTACGTCATAGTCCCATTTAGCTCTGAGTCGGAGGGGAGGGTCAGTCATATTGTTGATAAGCTTTTTGTATATCAAAGAAATTGATTTCTCTGGGAGATTTCTATCCAGGACCCTGTCCTCTAACGGGGAGGATTCTGGTGGCGTCTCTCCCTTTGGTATCACCATCTGCAGTGCATGCCTAATCTGTAGATACCTAAACTGTTCTGTATCAGCCAGGTCATACTCCTCTTGCAGTTGGGTGAAGGGGACCACCCCTTCCACCCTCCTTAGATCCCCAAGTGCAGAGATGCCTATTAGGTCCCACCGGTCGAAACCTTTGGTGTGTCTAGTTGCTCAGCGTCGCAAAGTGGGGTGGCCAGTGTGAGCTTACCCTCCTAGCCCAGGCTCCTGGTGGCGGTCCACCACACCTGGACAGCACGTCTAGTGGGCCCCAACAATTTCAATTTAGTGGGGTTAGCATACAGCGCTCCTGTGAAACCTCCCCCTGGGAGCAGCCATCTATCCAGATGAAATCCCGGATGTCCCTGTGGCCTATACGTACATTGATTTATGGCAGTGAGTTGTGCCGCCCAGTAATACCTCTTGAGATCTTGGAGGCTTATTCCCCATCATACCATCCGTGCATCAGTTTTTGAATTGATATTCGATGTGGTTCCCCCTCCCACAAAAGTTCTCTTAGGGCGCTGTCTATCGCTTTAAAATATTCTGCTTCCACTGGATGTGGCGGTTCTGCAAGGCATATAAAAAACGCGGAAGAGACATCATTTTGAATAAGGCTGCACGCCCCAGCAGGGACAGTGGAAGTGTCTTCCAATGCAAGACATCACTCCTGAGTCTTTGCAACAGAGCAGAAGGTTACATTCATAAAAGTGAGTCGGGTCCTTAGAAACCTGGATCTCCAGATATTTGAATCCTGTTTCTGCTTCAGTAATAGTGAATCCCTCAAGTAAGGAAGGTGAATTGCCACTAAGGATGTAAATGATGGACTTGGACCAGTTAATCTTGTATTCTGATAACCTTCCGAAACTATAAAAATATGTAGCACTCTGTTCAGGGAGGCTACAGGCCATGTATAGTAAAATATCATCGGCATACAATGAAATGCAGTCTTCCCAGTATTTAGCCCAAAAAATAAAAAAATCATTATTTAAACTTCAAAATCCTTGATCAATGTCCACTTTATGTTACACCATTAAACACTTACCACATTCCTGAAGACTTTTTAAAGGTTGTTGAACTTTAGTCAAAAAATGTATTGGAATATTTTTATATTACATGTTTTAGAAGTAGTAAAACCTTTAGTTAAAGGAGTCCTGCATAACGCTATTTTATGACGTAGTAATTCTTTTTAGGTTGAAACCCATAATTCATGTGGGTAATGAGATTTACTCACATGGAATGCAGTTCATGAGTGTAGCATAATTCTCTGTGAAATATGAGGGGTTAAGCCACTTTTGGAAAAAACTAATCGTTAAACTGCTAAACCTAAAAATATGTGCCTTTGCCATTAATGGCAAGGTGTCATAGCATTGCACCCTTTAATTCACTGCTAATACATTTAAAACATTCCCAGTACACCATGCTGCTCCATGCACTCATTGCTGAGCTTGGCAGTGTTCAGCAGCTAAGGGGCATAATCCATGGCTTGCATTCATGCCATATGCCCCGTACCTTTCTAACGGTATATATATATATTTTTGCAGTTTTATATAGCACAAACTCAACCCGAAGGTATCATCAGTGCGCTTTCCATGAGCAGCAGTTGCACTACACATGCACACGTTCATTAGGTCGAGCATTCGAGACCTCTCGTATATACTTTAGTACATACTTCTATGTGTATGTACTTTGTGGGCCCAGGAGATCAGCCCTAGGACTTGTCTGCTTCCGCTTAGGGACTTTTTTCCTGTTCAACTGCCTCTATTTAACTGTCTTGAAAACGACCAGCAGAGGTCAGTAAAATACCAGAATTGCTTTCTGCTTAGGGACTTTCTTTTTTAAATTTGTCTGGCAACTGCCTCTATTTAACTTTCTTGATAGAAAACGACCAGCAGAGGTCAGTAAAATAACAGAATCTCTTTAGCATTCTCTAGATTCCAGTCCATATAAATTGTCTTCCACGAGCACCCGTAGACAATAATATTTTTTTCAAATCTTGTATTTTCAGTGATATTGCCAACGAAGACCCTGGGCCCGATTCACAGAACTAACTTAAGACAAAATCCTAAACTTACTACCATTTTGGTATTCACAGAAGGCACTTACTCATTTTGGTATTCACAGAAGGCACTTACTCATTTCGGTATTCACAGAAGTTAGGAGTCCAAACTTTAGGACTCCTAAATGCCTTCTGTGAATACCGAAAGTCTTAAAATTAGGATTTTTCTCAATTTAGTAGTCCTAAATTTAGACTTAGGACTACTAAATTGAGAAAAATCCTAATTTTAAGACTTTCGGTATTCACAGAAGGCATTTAGGAGTCCTAAAGTTAGGAGTCCTAACTATACTACTACTAAACTGAGAAAAATCCTAATTTTAAGACTTTCGGTATTCACAGAAGGCATTTAGGAGTCCTAAAGTTAGGACTCCTAACTTCTGTGAATACCGAAATGAGTAAGTGCCTTCTGTGAATACCAAAATGAGTAAGTGCCTTCTGTGAATACCAAAATGGTAGTAAGTTTAGGATTTTGTCTTAAGTTAGTTCTGTGAATCGGGCCCCCTGATTTTATATTAATAACAGAGCTTTGAACTATACCAGTTCCCGCTGAAAGGCAATATTTCTCTCAATGTGTTCCCATACCTGGTGTATCACGCTGTTTGGTGCTTACTTTACCTCCATGTTAAGGAACAGTAGATGTTTCAGCATCCAGGCTAATGTGCTGCATAGCTAAATACATATAAGGTCCCAAAGGCGAGACCGAGTGCATTGCAAATGCTTATTTTTAGGTACCGGGAAATTAGGTGATTGGCCCAGAATCTCAGGATGTGTGAGCCTCCTACCATACCTGGTTCTTCAGCTTCAAAGTCCAACGCTCTAGCGGCCCTTAAGCCACATCCTATCTGGCGTGGTAGGGCCAATGGCTGTGCTAAAAGCCCTCATGTTATGGGACATGATCTGTTCTCATTGCACCATCTCACAGTGCCCACTGCCACACTAAACACAAGTCATTGTCAGCAGGCATAGCCGCTGCCCCTCCATGGTTCCATGACACCCTTAAAAAACTTGAAAAATTACAGTTTTCCTTTTTTCGCAGTTATTATACAGCACAGACTTGTTCCAAAGGCATTAGATACCTTTATATGAAAACCAGATTATATTACGAAAAGTCATAAGCGTTTTGTTTTTGGCACGGTGGGTTTACACTCTGTTTCGAGACAGCTTCCCTGGCACACACACAGCTGCACCCCAGTACTTCACAGGTCTTTATAAGACCATTTGCATGTTAAAGAGGCTTTGTTGTTTTTTCACCCCTACTTAGAGCCCCTGCATCTCCACACTTCCTACTGCTGGAAGAATTAGCCCAACCCCCCCCCCCGAAATATTTTCTTAGCCAACGACCTCCCCCCCCCCCCCCCCCCCCCACCGAAATTTGGCTCTATTCGCGCCTCTGGTTCTGGCCATAGGCCACAAGTGTTCCCAGTTTAACAGCATGGGAAAACATGCTAGACACTGGACCCAACTTCATAAACGTGGAACATATTTACTTTTAAGACATGTACAACTGGACAGATTGATATCTAAAACAGGCCTCCTCCATCACCCTGTGTCTATTGTCGACTCACTCCCCCTCCCCCCACCACCGTCGCTCTTCCGTCCTCCCAGGCGTTTCGATCCCGCGCTTCACCACAGATACTGAATCCCGGTACAAAAACATTTAGTAAGACGGGGAAAATAACAGCATTGTTCTAATGCACGTCTGCTAGATGAAACCTTTGGAGCACTGTTTTCTTGGGCGAAATTAAATACAGATTAAATCATCAAACTGAATGAAATGGTGCCTTTATGTTGAACTCAGACGCGCTGGGTCGAAAACCCATTAGCCAATCGCCACTCTATTTCCCGCTGACAGCTGGCAGCTTTAATGGCTATCATGCGCGGGCAGATGTGAAGTGCCAGGCGCTAAAAGGCCACATTGAATTGATGTTTTGATTTGGGATTCGTCTTTTGAAAGGGCAATTTGTCCTTGTCCTTTGTTCTGTTCTATATAAGATTTTTTTTTTTTTTGAACTGCGGATCTATTAATTCGAGTCAGTGAAATATGTCAGAGGAAAGTTCCTCTAAGCTCTGGTGTCGTAATGTTTTAGGAGGCACACCCAAACTCCCCCCAAAACACTTGCACACACTCTACATGTATTCCATGTTTAAGTGCATTTTTGTCCTTTAAAATATATGCAACTTGAACTCTATTCCAATAGAGAGTCCTACCTGCCAAGACACTAGCTTACTGCCTTATAGGTTCCATGTTGCACCGTCTTTTTGAGAGGAAAAAAATCAGGGCACACAGGTGTTTGGTTTATCCCATTGCATGCATTTTAGGTCTAAGTCTACAGGCAGCTGTCTAGTTTTCTAATGACATCTTAGGGACAGTCGGAAAGCTTCCCTGGGAATGCTTTCCACCCATTGCTTACCATTGGCTTTGTAGTTTGTAAGTCATATTTGCTTGTTTTCTATTTGCTGGCTCTTTTTATTTTAGGCCGTCTAGCTTGAGATTGTCCCTTCCGTCACCCAAATCCTTTTTACTGCATTCTTCCACCAGTACTAGATTCCGGTAAACAGGCCTTTACATTTTATTCTTATCTTGTCACATTTGGTGCATTCAAAGACAGAGGTCAAATGTGTCGCTGTGTCTTTCAAGGAGCTTGGTGTTAACTTTCTTTCTCTGACTTCAAAGTGAGAGGATTTATGTCAAAATCATCCAGTCTACTGGGTGTGTGTGCTTGAGGAAGGCTGTGCAATGTACATAACAACATTTAAATGCCTGTCTATGAACTGTGCACATATTTCAGAATATGTGATAATTAGAAAAGCACAAATTAAGCACATCTTTGGATAATTCTAAAGTGTGGTAGAAGCAACTATTTTAATATGATACAAACAAATCAAGACCCTGAGCGATGACATTTCCACACATTATCATTTGTGCGCTGCATACTTTTATCATTACAACTATATGTCTGTGCAAATGTAATGGTCATTTCGATTGAAGATGTGTAATGGCAGTAAGCAAACACACCATGCATTCTTCACGTTACTCCACTCTGCTCTACTCTGCACCACTCCACACCACTGCAGTTTGCTCTGCACCACTCCACACTGTGTCGCTGCATTTTACACTGCACCACACTGAAGTACTCCAATTTTTGAGACCCCAGAGGTGCTAGGGGTAGCACCCTATGACTTCGAGTACTTCCTGATGTGGTATTATAAAATTCTGCATATCTTGATAATATCACAAAGAACTTGGCAACAGAAGCTGAAATATGAAAAGACATCTTTATTAAACTCAAATGAGTGAGACTACGTCACACAGAAGCCTTAGCAACTGAATGAGGCAGTCTCCAGAACAAAAAACAGTCTTCCCTTATATACAGATTCTTGTGCCTCAGGCACACATTCTTCAGTTTATGGTATGGTCATTCAAAAGTATATATTACAAACGAAAGAGCAGAGTCATGATGACCATCCCACATTCCAGTTAAGCCAGCCCGCAATTATTTACCCAGCAAGGCTCAGATCCCACATCAGATATCGATAGGCCCCAATAAACATGAGCATCTCCTGTTTGGGAAAGCAAGCCATAAAACAGGAACAGTCAGGTGTGAAAGAGATTAGCTGGAGGCTTGTGTAGGATGAAAAGGCTTTATGGCGTGTCAAGCCCTGATGCTAATCACAGGTGGCCAGGGGACGGGGAGCTCGTGAGACCGGACTGACCTGGTGCAGTGGAGCCAAGCTGCCCAGGTCACAGAGAAGTCAAAGGAAAGTACATGTGTTCGGGAGGCCTGTATTTGTCTTAGAGTGTAGTCTATGTGAGGGCAACTATAAGCCACCGCTCCAAGATGGAACCCACGGAGTCAATGTATAATAACGTATACATAGTGCATTTGGCAATGGGACGTTATGCAAAGCGCTTGTAAATACCGCATTGACCAATCGCGGTTTGCTCATACATGAATAAACAGGGGTAGGGCCCTGTCTCCTACGCGGTCCCAAATATCAAAGTACGACAGACCCTCCTTTTGCCCTTACATAGGCAATCACTATACTCATACTGATCTTAGTCCAGGTCTACATTCACCAGATCATCAACATGTTACTGATGGAGCAAAATCCTAGTACTTGGTAACTCTCTCTCTGGACAGGTCTCCTTGAACACGAAGGAGCACAAAGGCCACATATGGCAGGACAAAATAAGGAATACCTCTATCTAGGTGGCATAAGATCACACTCTCAACAATTAGTGATGTTCACTACTAACTAGTGTCGATACAGAAGCTGTATAGAAGAATTGCTTGCAAATTCTGATCTTCTAACCTGCTCATGTTCAGGAAAAGGGTGAAAAGAGTGCAAAGAAACAGTAGTGGGAAAAGACATAGGTTGAGAAGCGGGTGCAGAAGTCAATTGGGTAGAGAAAAACAATCCCACCCATAAATGACAACGTCATGTTTAAAAAACACTAGAAAACTCGTTATTAAAAACATAGAGACAACGGGAGAAAGTAGTAACCACTATTACAAATGAAACAATAATTTTTATGTTCAGGTGAAACAGTGGTGACCCTCATCAATGCTCTGAGGTGAAAAGGGGGTACCCTTCCACAGAAAATGGATTTTATTCTGCTTATACTAGACAATGCCAGCAAAACAAACAGTCTTCTAACACCTAGTCTATACAATCACACGGAAACCTCTTGTGAAATCACCTATGCCCAGAGTCCGTTCAAAAAGCCTCTCTGGCAGGCTTCTATTGTCCATCAAATCTTCTTCTGTTGTTTTCTTTTGCATGGGCCTCTTCATTCAAGCCTTTCATGAGAAAAGAAAGTACTGCTCAGTTGGAGTGCCCTCCTGGCAAACACTCACAGCTCACTCGAGGGTCTCAATGTTTCAAGGCAGTGCACCTGTGTCTTTCCTCTGCTGCAGACACTACAAATAATATGCTCTTCATTGGTCATGGGCACAGATCATCTTGTGCAGACCCGGGACCATTCTCAGGATCCAACACTCATCATTCGGTGTCAGAGGACGCTCAGGCTGCTCTTTCATGGGCACTGGAATGTAGTGCCTTCTGTCAATCTTGGATCCGCCGGTGCACTGCACTTCCATTGGAGCAAGGGAAAAGAGGGGGTATGTGTGGCCAAAAACTCAGGCCAAGGGGCTCAAGGGACTGCACACTGTCAGAGGTTACCAGCACATGACAGGCGCTCTTGTGTACTGAAATTCTGGTTCTGTGGCAAAACCAGCTCCTCCATCTTTTCTGATGTTGAACGCCTTCTGACGAAGCAAGTGTGATGCTTTAACCAGTTCGTTGAGTAACAAGGGGACTGTAAACAGGTGGCCTGTGATTTTCAAATGAGTGGCCACACACCATGGGACAATTTTCGTCTAGAATACACTGTCTTTCTCAGGAAGCAATACAAATAAAAAGGCAGTAGGCAAAACAGTGCCTCTAATCTTTTCAATTTGGTTTCCGTGTGAGAGCCTCCATCATCTAAGGGTAGATAACTACACGAGAATTCTATCTAAATGGATGTCTTCACATATGGTGGCATTGTCTAATAGGGCAAACACATTTTTTTTTTTCAATGATTACATATAAGTGTTTCTAAATTCCTTATCTAGGACATTTCAATAGAGAAATCACATGGTACAGATTATCATAGACATGTAGAAACCTTTCACATCAGGTGCACTAGGCAATACACAGGCTAATAGTCAGATATGAAAACAAAAGACAAAAATCCTGATATTTGCATGATTAGAACACATCTGATCCCACCAAAAATTAAAGCAGCAGGAGCAAAAGGGCAAAAACCACATTAAGAATAAACATTGAAAATTTGTCATGTTCAAAAGGGTAAACGTAAAATATCTCCTATTGATATGGAAAACTTGTCTTACTATAATATAATATACTTGAGTCAGCTAACCAGTCTATCGCTACTCTGACAGTCAGGCTGGAAAACATTGAAGCATGCTTAACGAAAATTCTTGAAGATCAGTCTGGTCATGCAAAAGGGAATTATACATAATATGAGGGGTCCCTGGTGCATCACTACAGTCTGGAAGTGTGTACCTGAACAATACACCTACAATAATAAATGGGCTGACTGGTGAAAGAAATACGGGAAAGGGAATTGGAACTACACCAAGAGTATGGGTGATACACAAAAGGCCAAAGTTACATACATTTTAACTCTACCGCTGGCGACTACACCATATACGGTAATCTTAGCTAATGTTCCAGTTCCTTCTGCAGGAAAAAATGAAAACCTAGTTTTCTTTTAAGGAGCAAAGGCCATATGCTACTTAGGAAACAGGACACCATTAACTAATGTAATATAGAAATTAGGCCACCTTTAGTCACAGATCTATAATTTCATCCTTAGGTCCAATCAAGGATACATAAATGTAAGGCTGCCTGTTCCTTTAATGAAAAGGGCAGTAACGTGACTAACTGATCTCTTTTAGTTTTCTGTAATGCCATTATAGCCAATTTAGACATGCACTTGTAAAGTGCTGCCTCTCATGTTCACAGCATGAAATATCATTAGCTGTGGAATTTAGTAACCAGGACAAGTTCAACCAACTGTTGCGTAGCGATGGGCATCGTCATGTCCATCCCCTCACACACAGGTAAACTTGTAATAGTATCAAAAGCAGCAACAAAAACAACGAAAACATGCAAAAAATAATAAAAAACGCACAAAACGTCAAGCCATCAGATATACTTGCTGTATATCAAGCACAAAAAGCATAGACAAAACAATAGCATATGTAAAAAGCGGTGACACACAACACCATGTCATGTACTTTATGCACTGTAAAACTGCAGCCCAAAACCCAATATATGGGCCTGTTTAATTTGTCAGGTTTAAAATACTTACCCTCCTTTTTGACAGTAGATCACCAGGCAATGGAAATCTGCTGTCAAACATAACTCTACTGTTTCTCTTCTAACATACAGGACCAGCAAGAACAATTCATGATAGCAATTCGTTCACATTTAGGCATGTAGCCTTAAAAAAATTTTAGAATCTTTTTGTCTGTCTAAGACTTAATGCAACACTTCGTTTTCTGTTAAAGAAGAGCAACTATAGCAGGCATCATTCTATTTTCTTTTTTAGAGCACCAATGTATCAGCAAAGCATTTAACATGATGTTTGGACTTTCAAAGAAAACCCCTTTGCTATATTTTCCCTTTGGAATTAAGTTCTTTAGTTTTAGTGATGCTATGGAGAAACCAGAAACCCCACCTTTAGAGGCCCGTGTAGCAAGGGCATTCTGCATTCCACAGAGGCAAGGCCCTAATTTAAAAGGTCATAAATGTCAACTCCATTGTTTACGGGAAAGATAGCATCTCAGCAGCGTGACCGAGCCAGCCTCTGCAGCTCTCCCAACCCCCAGCTTCTGACACTCTGAATTCGTCAAAGCCAGAAGGCCTTCCTAATTCCTCCTAACTTGCAATAATTCGCTCTATGTTGAAAAATAATTTCTCCTTTTTAGGCGCTAAAAAATTATCCCTATTCCCATATTGTTAAACTACATGTACTGTGAATAATTCATAAAACTTAATGACATGCATACCAGTTTTTAGAATAAATGCTTGTTGCAATCCTATGCAATGGTACACATTTCATCAACCTTAAATGAATAACCTTCTCAGTAGGCCCAGCTAAAGTTAGACTGAACTCCAGCAATTGGGACCGCTTTCTGCCCCAGTCCACTGGCACTGCGAATTGCATTTGCAATGAGTTTTGATATTTTCTTCATCATTTAGTCACTTGCCTTTATTCAAGCTCCGTTCGTCCCTTTCATATCAGCATATGAAACTCAGTGCCTCCCGTTAGGTAATTACAATATTTTCACCCCTACTGCTAGAACCTGCAATCTCATCTTTCCCCTCCTACTTACTCAAACCGATACCACATTCCTTTTTATTCCCCTCTTCAATACAACCTTCCTCACGCTACTCTTCATGTCTTTATTACTCCCCTTCATCATCTCTCTTCCCTCCACGGCATTCTTTTTCCCAATTGTTCCTCTCCTTCCTACGCATTACCTAGTTCCTATAACCGTGATTCTACGTTTCTCCACCCCTCTATCCTTACTGACTTCATCACGTACCTGCTCACAAACATCCTCTTTTTCCTTCATCAAAAAACAATTCTCCATTTCTCTTTCTCTGTGTGGGTGCTAACTTCATTAAGGCCGTTTTTTATTAACATCAAATAGTTGCGGGTTGCGACACCATATTTTATTTAATTTCTCCAAGTTTTAAAAAGGTCCTGTTTTTCATAGCGTGTTCAGTAGTATTGTGACAGACACAGCTAAAGTTAGAACCTTCAACCCTGATATTAAAACAAGCCTTTGTACTGGCACATTGACTCATTGAAGCATAAGAAGGCACAACCTGTAAATATATATCAAAACCTAAACGTATGCATTTACTGAAGCCTGAGACACTTTAAACAGTACTCTGAATGAAAGAAAATGCAATTGAAACAGTCTTTTTACCCAAATTCGACTTAGATATTTTAAGCATTAAAAAATGAATATCCTACAATTTTCTTGCATAATATGCATTACCAGAATGTCTATTACATAACCCATGAGTCAGGCATTGGAAATAATAACTTATACTTTATAAAAATGAGCTTGTTTGCGCCTGCGCCAAGGGAAAATTGTACGCGCGAATGCTTGTCATTTTAGTGATGCAACACAACTTAAATCAAATTTTAATTCTAGGAGGTCATAGTATGAGTATTAAGCTTTATAAATATCAAAAAACGATTTTGAAAAGCACTTATTTTTTTAAAATAATTTTTCCCATGATTAATAATTTTCTTTTAAAAAATCCCAATTATTCGTTTTTGTGATAATTCCATGTATAAAAAACAAGCTGCATCCCTTGCCTATCATTTTGGACACATTAACTCACACGCCTAAGCGGATAAGCCCAACTTGAAACGCGTCACATTTTTGCGCCACTTTCATTTAAAAGGACGGTCCTGCCAAATTCCACCCGTGTTCAACTGGGAAGGTGCTGGCTGAATGAACATTTCTATCAAATATACTGCAGCTGAAAAGTTTGCCTGTGAACATCTAATATAATGCATCTAAGGAAAATGCTGTAAATTTATTTACTTTTGCAAAAATAGATAATTTCGTTTTTGGGGCCTGATTTATATCTATTGAATGTGTTTCTAATTTTATCCTTTAAGCATTTAACGGCAGTTTTGTATATGTGCACAATTGCTCATTCTATAAATTAAAGAGCAACACATAGCTATTGTAGCACATCACATTGTTCATTTCTGGATTTTTGTTTTAAGTTTCTACTTGATATTAATTAACCAGCAATCTACTTAACAGACTGGAAACATCAGAAGACCCACAAACACGTATTGAGCTCATTTCAGACATAAACAGAAAGGGGTTAAACAGACAATACAGCGCGCTTTAGCCATTTTTCATAAATAGCGCCGTCGCAATTTACTTACAGAAGTTGCACTAATGATAAAAAAACCACAGACATTTAAACACACAGTTGACTTACAAATCAATACGCATGACAGAAAGAAAGAACAGCTCACAGACTATACTTGAAACAAACCATTTGCAAATACTGGTTGTAGGTCATATTTACAAGCAACGCTTTTTAATAGTGTTCCAAAAGGCTGCATAAACAGCCCCACAGACAGATGCATGTCCAAGAAGTAGTGAATGCGCTCAATTCACTAGCTCTGCCTAGCAGAACGCCACACAAAATCGTTGTGCATATCTTCATTCGTGAAACTGCGCAGAACGAAGGATCCTTGTTTTGTATTATGTCATATTTTAATTCCCTGGGGATACAAAATCACCAAGGAAGAAATATGTTTTTAAATCTAACCTATTTAGATATTTCCCACACTATGGTACCTTTCAAAACAAAAAGCAACACATTTTTCCATGTGAGCTTACAAACAGGCATGCCAAAAATACTGCGGAAAACGCAAGTATTATAATCAAAACCAAATGGAGAAATATCTCCTCATTACCTGCCTACACAAATTGCAATTCGCATATCCAAACCTATACAAACCAAAAGCTACATTTCCAAATTTGCTAAAATCAGGCATCTTATAGCTCACTAATCTAGCTTCAAACTTCAAGGGTTTATCTCTACCAATAAACTCGCAAATATGCGAGACCCTCGGTTTTCGTAATTGCAATGACCAAATCAGAAACCAAGAAACCAACCCCTCGGCTTTGGTAATTGCGATAACCAAATTGAAGACCCAAAGAACCAAAGGACTGGGAGCGACCCACTTATACTTAATTCTTATTCTTAATAATCAAAAGGTTATCCAAATTCTAATTGTCAAGTTCTACATGCCCAAACGTCTTTTATAATACTCACGCCAAAAGGGTTCTTTTTCTCACCTTTTGAGTGACATCATGTGGAGGATCAAAATCAGGAAGAGCAGAAATATACCGGACTACATAATCAAAGATTCTCCAGAATCCCTGTGCACAGAGTACCTTCTTGGTAGAATCCCGTTCTGTCCTTCCAGTAGATTTCAGTCTCCTGACAAGATCACTTCCACAGAAAGTCACTTCTCTGATGAGGCCGCGCTGGTGGGCGCCAACTGAAGTACTCCAATTTTTGAGACCCCAGAGGTGCTAGGGGTAGCACCCTATGACTTTGAGTACTTCCTGATGTGGTATTATAAAATTCTGCATATCTTGATAATATCACAAAGAACTTGGCAACAGAAGCTGAAATATGAAAAGACATCTTTATTAAACTCAAATGAGTGAGACTACGTCGCACAGAAGCCTTAGCAACTGAATGAGGCAGTCTCCAGAACAAAAAACAGTCTTCCCTTATATACAGATTCTTGTGCCTCAGGCACACATTCTTCAGTTTATGGTATGGTCATTCAAAAGTATATATTACAAACGAAAGAGCAGAGTCATGATGACCATCCCACATTCCAGTTAAGCCAGCCCGCAATTATTTACCCAGCAAGGCTCAGATCCCACATCAGATATCGATAGGCCCCAATAAACATGAGCATCTCCTGTTTGGGAAAGCAAGCCATAAAACAGGAACAGTCAGGTGTGAAAGAGATTAGCTGGAGGCTTGTGTAGGATGAAAAGGCTTTATGGCGTGTCAAGCCCTGATGCTAATCACAGGTGGCCAGGGGACGGGGAGCTCGTGAGACCGGACTGACCTGGTGCAGTGGAGCCAAGCTGCCCAGGTCACAGTGAAGTCAAAGGAAAGTACATGTGTTCGGGAGGCCTGTATTTGTCTTAGAGTGTAGTCTATGTGAGGGCAACTATAAGCCACCGCTCCAAGATGGAACCCACGGAGTCAATGTATAATAACGTATACATAGTGCATTTGGCAATGGGACGTTATGCAAAGCGCTTGTAAATACCGCATTGACCAATCGCGGTTTGCTCATACATGAATAAACAGGGGTAGGGCCCTGTCTCCTACGCGGTCCCAAATATCAAAGTACGACAACACCACTCTATGCGCCTTTAGTCTTCGCCTCTCTACTCTACTATATGCTAATGCACTCTACCCCACACTACGCTACTATAAACTACTGTAACCTTCGCCACTCCACTCTAAACCACTCCACGCTATGCCACTCTACACATCAACACTGCACTCTATGTGATTGCACTCAACACCAATGCACTCTACTCTGGAACTCTCCACTCTACAGCAGTGTGTACTCTATGCTAGTCTAAACTACTCTGCGGCCTATGCCACTCTACTCTACACCATTGTATTCTACCATGCATAACTCCACTCTGAAACGATCTACTCTACACCACTGCACTCTGCACCACTCCACTTGGTGCCACTGCACTTGACACCACTGCACTCAGCACTACTGTACTCAGTGTCACTCTACTCCATGCCACTCTGCACCAGCGCACTATACTGTGCGCACCTGCACTCTACTCTGTGCCACTGCATTCTACATTAATGCACTCTACATCAATTTACTCAAAACCAATATACTCTATACCACTGCACTCTATGCCAATCTACTCTGCACCACTATACTCTACTCTACAACTCTTTATGCCACTGCTCTGTATGTTACAGTACTCTTTGCCATTGTACTCTACAACACTGCACTCTATGCCACTCTATTCTACTCTGCATCACTGTACTCTATGCCACTGCTCTCTGTGTCACTCATCTCTGCACCACTCTATGCCACTGCACTCCACATCAATGCAATTCACGCTACTGTATTATACACCACTGCTCTCAACGACAGTCTGCCTTGCAACTCTGCACTGTATACCACTCTAATCTATGTCAGTCTGCTCTACCCCACTGCACTCAATGCCACTGCATTCTATACCACTGCACTCTACACGGATGCACTCTACTCTGTGCCACTTTACTCTACCCCACTCCTTACATATGCACTCTACGCCACTACACTCTGCTTCACTGAACTCTATGCCACTGCACTCTACTCTGCACCACTCAACTCTACTACACTCTACTTCACTTTATGCAAATGTACTGCAAGGCAATCCACTCAACGTCACTCTACTCTACATCGCTTCACTCTATGCCATTGCACTCTACGCCAATCCACTCTAGGCCACTCTAATCAACTCTGCACATCTGCACTCTAAGAGGCTGCACTGTACGATACCGCACTCTATGTCACTGCACTCTACTCTGAAAACAATCTACTCTACGCCACTGCATTCTAAGTCACTCTATTCCACTTTGGGCCATTTCACTCTACACCACTCTACTCTATGCCACCACAATCTATCCTGCACAACGCAACTTCACTCAATGTCACTCAATTCTACTCCTCTGCACTCTATGCCACTGCACTAAATGCCAATGCACTGTACTCCACTTTACTCATACCCAATACACTCTACACTACTGCACTCTACGCTAATACCACTCTACACCACTGCTTTGTACTCCACTATACTCTACTTTGCAATGCTCTACTTTATGTCACTCCACTCTACGCCACTCTACTATACACCATTGCACTCTACGTCACTTTACCCTGCACTACTCTATACCACTGCACTCCACACCAATGCATTCCACGCCAATCTACTCTACATCACTCTATACTGCAACACTTCTCTCTCTGAAACTCTACTCTGCACCACTGTATTCTGCACCACTGTACTCTATGACACTGCACTCTACTCTGTACCACTCTACTACTTGTCATTCTAATGTCCTCTATGCCACTGCACTCTATGCCAATGCACTCTATGCCATTCTAATCTTCTATGCACCACTGCACTCTGACATTGCACTGTACAACACTTCACTCTATGCCTTTCTAGTCTACTCTGGAACAATCTACTCTATGTCAGTGCACTCTACCCCACGCTACTATGCACCACTATGCTCTTTGCCATTGCACTCAACAGAACTTCAGCACTCCAGTGAAGGCCTTTCCACTCTGCATCACTCCACTCTATGCCATTCGATTCTATGCCATTCACTCTATGCGCCCTACACTACTACTCTATGACATTGCACTTTACCCTGCACCACTCCTCTATACCCTACACTACTTCATTCTGCGTCACTCTACTCCACTTTGCACCACTCCACTCTACACCACTGCGCTCTATGCCACTTTACTATATGACCAACTACTCTGCAGCACTTCAGTCTACACCATTATACTCTACTCTGCAACACTCTACACCACTGCATCTACGCTACTGCGTGCTATACCACTGCATGCTATGCCACTGTACACCATTGTGCTCTACTTCACTACACTCCTATGCCACTCTATTCTACTCTGCAACTCTGTACTCTACCTCACTGCACAGTATGCCACTATAGTCTCCAAGGCTGCACTCTCTGCCACTGAATGCTATGCCATTGCATGATACTCCACTCTACACCATTGTGCTCTATGTCAGTGCACTCTACCCCACTCTGTTCTACTCTGCACTAATATACACTACACCACTGCTCTCTGTCCCACCCAACTCTGCACCACTCTGCTCCACACCACTCTAATCTACACCAATGGACTCTATGCCACTGCATTCTATGCCATTGCACTCTACGCCACTGCACTCCACGCCACTGCACTCTATTCTACTCTGCACCTCTGTACTGTACACCACTGCACAGTATGCCACTATAGTCTCCAAGGCTGCACTCTCTGGCACTGCATGCTATGCCATTGCATGCTACACCACTCTACACCATTGTGCTCTATGTCAGTGCACTCTACCCCACTCTGTTCTACTCTGCACTACTATATACTACACCACTGCTCTCTGTCCCACCCTACTCTTCACAACTTTGCTCCACACCACTCTAATCTACACCAATGAACTCTATGCCACTGCATTCTATGCCATTGCACTCTAGGCCACTGCACTCTACTCTGCACCACTCAACTCTATGCCACTCTACTGCACTCTAAGCCAATGCACTGCACACCACTCCCCTCTGCTTTGCTCCTCGCCACTCTAATCTATTCTGTGCCACTGCACTCCATGCCATTGCACACTACACCACTCTACACCACTGCACTCTACGCCACTCTAGTCTACGCCTCTGCACTCGACCCTGCACCATTCCACTCTATGCCACTTCACTCTACTCTGTAAAAACCTACTCTAGGCCACCACAATCTACCCTGCCCCATTCTACTCTACGCCACTCCACTCTATGCCAATGCACTCTATAACACTTTACTCAGAAAACATGCACTCTATGCCACTGCAGTCTATGCCAATCTTCTCTGCGCCACTGTACTTTATGCCACTTCTCTCTAGGCCACTTTATTCCACTCTACGACACTACACTCTAAGTTACTCCACTCTATGATGCTCTACTCCATTAAACTCCATTCCGCTGACACTCTCCTCCACTCTATGCTACTCCACTCTACAACACTACTTCACTCTATGACTCTCTATGCTACTCACTCTAAGACACTCCATGCCACTTTACTCCACTCTATTTTATGATGCACTACTCCACTCGACTCCACTCCTCTACTCCACTCCATGCCACTCCACTCTATGATACTCTATGTCACTCTACTCTACAACACGCACCTCTACTCCACTCTATGCTATTCCACCCTCCTACACCACTCCACTCTATCCCACTCCGCTCTCCAACTCTATGCCACTCTATTTTACAACAGTCTACTCCACTCTACAAAACACCCTCTACTCCACTCCACTCAGCTTTTCATCACTCAACAGCACTCAATGCTACTCCAATCTACAACAAAAAACTCCATTCTGACACTCTCCTCCACTCTATGCCACTCAGCTCAACTCTACTCCACTCCAAGCCACTCTACTCCCTCCATGACACTCCACAACATTCTACCATTCCCTGCCACTCCACGTCACTCAACTCTTTTCTTCACTGCTCTATGCCACTGCACACCACTTACCTCTACTCCACTCTATGCTATTCCACCCTATAGATATGAGCTATTTTAAGTCTAAGTGTGTGTTGTTGAAATGGCCATACGCACGGTAGCATTGTGATTAAAATAAAAAGGAGAGCTCATGAGAAAATTAGTATGATAGGCACTTTGAGTTCCCCAAAGAGATCAGGGGTGGAAATGCAGTGGCTGGAGAACACCTAGGAAGGAAGTTCAATGCAAGAGCAATACCTTGAAGGGTAAGGGCAGTAAAAGGGGGCTTTTGGACAGCACAATGTTGGAGAGCATTGGAAAGAGGGCAAGAACTGTGGCGTTCGAAAGAACAGAAAGAGGGCAGATGCTGTACCAATAGAGCATGTAACAATTTAAGAAGGAAGGAGCTGCAAACATTTGAAATGTGCAGTTTTATATTTTTATATTATATTATTCAAATACATTTTTCTTAAAGCATTTTTCATTCCTTCTATACAAATGAGAAATTGTCTAATCAACGGCACCTTCCGGGTGGGGGAACTGATACCAAGAAACAAGAAGGACTGGCAAGGGGGCCTACAGGTAGACCATGTTGCCCGGTTGCTAGCCTAGAGACTTTCCTGGCACAGCCGCAGTCGGCTGCCGCAGGGCCACTTCTGATACATCAGGACAGGTTACCCCTCACTATTTTTCAACTCAGAAGAGTCATGGCTTTGACCATGCAATGCGCTGGCTTAGATTCAGCTAATTTTGGGACTCACTCCTTTAGGATTGGAGCGGCCATGCAGGCAGTGGCCATGGGTCTCGGGGGAGAACAAGTAAAAAGGATCGGCAGGTGGTCCTCGAACTGCTATAAATGCTACGTGCGGCTGCACATGCTCTAGTATAGCTGCCTCATCGCGTGGGGTCCCCCTTGCTTCAGGTTAACTGCATGTTTTTCTTTCTGTGACTCAGGAGGAAGCTCACAAAAATGATACACGGTTACGTTATGCAACACGTTGTATGGATGTGTTAACCAGTAGATAGATAATAATACTTTATTCGAGTTCAAGATTAATGAAATCATAAAAGTAACATGTTCATATAGACAAAAGTAAACCACAATAAAAATGTTGTTACACAGAACATAGATAAATTACCTAAAAATTAATTAAACATTTCCTTTTTCTTAAAATACTTTTTAAAAAGCCCAACATTATTGACACACAGTATTCATCTTGTAAGGATACTAAAAACAATAAGGCGGGCCGACAGTGTCTCCATGAACCATGTTTTTTTAAAAATGGCTTAATCCATCTAGATCTTTCCATCGAATAAAATTTGCAAAAACAGATTACATGCAGGGTTGACTGGGTAGACAGATTGTCACACGGGCAATTACATAATTTTCTTGCCCAATCATTAACTGCGGGGAAGGAAACTAAGCGGAAGAAGACGTCGAACCTTAGCCTGGTGAGCAAAAAACGGTCAAAGCCCACCTGACACCAAGTTAAATATGGCTGAATGTCATTAGAAACCAATGTAAGTTGATGTTGCAATACAAGGTTCTTATTAAATTCAACGCCTAATCTAAGTGATTCAACGTGAGACCAACATAGCTCCTTCAAATCCTTTCTTGTTAGACTGCACATGGTCTCCGGTTGAAAGTAAAACTCGGGTCTGCCAAGGTCCCTTGTGAAATGACAAATATACTTCAACCAGGGTATCCTGTTAACCAGTAGATATAGCGGTGCACTGACCATTGTTCAATTTTGTGTTCGCTTACAGTTTCTTCATCCTGTGACTCATGGGAGAAGTCTGCATCTATCCACATTCATGATAAGAAGAAGCCACAGTATTACTCAGACAAACAGCAGTCAACAGTACAGGAACAGACGGCTCAGGTCATGGCCCACGTTCACTCTTGGTGCCCGCAACAGCGGGAAGTCTGGCTCATTGGCCACTCCTATGTGCGTTGTTTACAAACTTACTTTTCAGGGGCTCACGAGGCCAGAGCGCATAAGTTAGGAGCGAAGATAGTCTTTCATGGGAAGGGTGGATTGTGCATGGGGCAATTCAGGGACCTGGTGAACCGCGCTTTAAAAGAAAGTAAGGGACCACAAGTGATCTGGATCCTGCACCTCGGGGGCAACGACTTGGCTCGCCTAGGGCGACAAAGGTTAGTTGAGGAACTGCTTAGCGAGGTGGGGTGGTTGGCAAGACAGAGACCCGAGGCAGTCATAGTCTGGTCTCACGCAGTGACGGCTGCATCGCCTAATGCGATGCAGCGCGCGCAACGAAATTCGTTTTATTAATTTTTTTCGTAACTTACCTGAAATCGGCCGTATGCCGCATTTTGCAACCCCCCACCCTGCCCCTCCTCTGCGCTACATCACCGCCCCGGTAAAACGCCCTACACGGGCCATCACTGGTCTCACGTGATCCCAAGGTTCCACTGGAGGGGAGGTGATCAGTTTGGGTGTTGATCCACGCAGTAAAGCGTGTCAACAATAAGTTTGATAAACTGTTCAGGACGACGAAATTAAAATCCATAGGACATGGGTATATTCGAGGTGAGCAGCTCTTTCTGAAAGACGGGGTTCATCTATCATCCAAGGGAAAGGGGTATTTATGAAAGACATCTTTTCATGGCTGGAGACCACGGGCCTCAGGGCATGACCTCCTAGTGAGCTCAGGGCGAGGCCAGATAGTCGGGCAACTATGCAGGCCTGTGGCAGTAAGGTCATGATTGGTAAGCCTAGTATTCAGCCCTGAGCAGCCAGCATCATGTAACTCCAGGGGCAGTGACAGCCGGTCAGTAGGCTGTCAGTGTGCGGGGGCCAGGAGAGTCACTCTTTTCAGTAGGCCTGTGGCCACCCTCGCACGCGCATGCGCATCAGGGTGAAAGTACGTAGAACTGCTGCCCCGTTATAGAGGTTAATGCGCTGGGCGTAGGGGGGACCAGGGGGAAAGTATCCGTCCGATAAGCTGTACCCCCTACGCAAGCATCCTCTGGTGGAGTAGTACCATTAGCAAGCTCTGGGGCTGCCCGTCATTGACCTTGCCGTAGGCTCTAGAGGGGACATGCAGAAAGTAAAGTATATGCATTGTTAGATTACGTTAGGAACTGAGTTCATATTAGAACATGTTAAGGTTAGCCAAAGGATATTATGTATCTATCAATGTATCTGGACTTTCTGCGTAAAGTGTAACAATGTAAATTAATAATTAATGTTTTTGTATGTAATAAATACGGCCAGGGGGTCACTCCCCTTAATCCAAAAAATTAGTGTGGTTTGAAATGCTTGCATGAGGGAGGGTGCTCCTTTTCAACCGAGGTATATCTGGGGTTTATAGTACAAGAAGGGACTTAGGCAGTACCAGGCCATATCGGCCAGGTGAGCGATGAATAGCGTGCGCTGCCACTATGGCAGTCTGGCCAGTCCCCAAGAGGAAAGGGGGGGTGGGGGTCACGTGCCACTTGATGACATGGCCCTACCCCACCTCTGAACCATCCAATGGGTTATTTGGCCAGGGGCATGAACCGGAAGCACTTCAGGTGTTTCCGGTTCACGCGTTCGGCCAACATGGGGCAGGCAGGTTTAGACCGGCTTTCCCCTGGCAACCTTTAAAAAGGGGCAGCAGGAGCAAGAGCAGTCTCTTGTTTTCTCCCGCTGCACCAAGGGGTACCCGGGCCACCAGCGGCCCCTTGATTTGTTTTCCTACCCTCCATCTCCTAGGGCAGGTAGCGTTTGGAAGGTGTAGTAGGGGGTATGTGTTTGATACAAAATAGAGGTAATGTGTGGTGTAAAGATATTAGGCATTATTTTGATGTGTTTTTTTGTTTACAGGTATGTCTACATAATTTTTTGTATACTGTGGAGTTCAGTGCAATGCCATGTATTATGTAATTAATGTCTAAAAACTGTTTAAGGTAACATGGCATAACAGTGTACTACTTTGTTTGCAATAAATGTCGTATTTAGTGTGTCCTTGGTCAGGCGGTAATGTCATGATTGGTAAGCCTAGAATTCGGCCCTGAGCGGCCAGCATCATGTAACTCCAGGGGCAGTGACAGCCGGTCAGTAGGCTGTCGGTGTGTGGGGGCCAGGAGAGTCACTCTTTCCAGTAGGCCTGTGGCCACCCTCGCACGCGCATGCGCATCAGGGCGCAAGTACGTAGAACTGCCACCCCTGTTATGGAGGTTAAGGTGCAGGGCGGAGGGGGGGCCCGGAGGAAAGCATCCGTACGATAAGCTGTACCCCCTACGCAAGCCTCCTCCGGTGGAGTAGTACCGTTAGCAACCTCTGGGGCTGCCCGTCATTGACCTTGCCATAGGCTCTAGAGGGGACACACAGAAAGTAAAGTATATACATTGTTAGATTACGTTAGGAACTGAGTTTGCATTAGAACATGTTACGGTTAGCCAAAGGATATCATGTATCTATCAATGTATCTGGTCTTTCTGCTTAAAGTGTAACAATATAAATTAATAATTAATGTGTTTGTATGTAATAAATACGGCCAGGGGGTCACTCCCCTTAATTCAAAAAATGAGTGTGGTTTGAAATGCTTGCATGAGGGAGGGAGCTCCTTTTCAACCGATGTGTAGCTGGGGTGTATAGTACAAGAAGGGACTTAGGCAGTACCAGGCCATATTAATGGGAGCACCGGAACAGCTGGTGAGATTCAGAGAAAGGTCCCACAGTAAAAGATCGCACGTAAATGTCCAGGTACCAGATGCCTGCATGAACCCTAAATGAATATTTAGTTTGAATTAATAACAGTGGCAATATGTTGTTTCTTAGCAGTATTTATGGAAATAAAAAATCTGCCATCCAGGATCGACATCATGGAAAACCAAGGAAGCAGGGCTGAGAGTTGAGAGTATGCTATCAATCCCAGCTCAGGGGCTGTTCTGGTGTGAGAAATAACCTCTAAACGAGAGTCAGCCTCAGTCTCTTTGAGACAGCTAATCAGTTACAAGGAACGAGGTGCGCGGCCTGCCAAGAATTGCATTCAACAGTGCAGCTGAGGAAGCAGCAATCACGCAACATAAATATGCACTGGAATGGCCTCTTGAGATGCGCAAACCCAGAGATTTAAGAGAGCGACTACAACATCGCGGTTTTTCTGGTTTATGTACTGTAAATGGCCGTACCGAGTGTACATATCATAATGGGTAAGGATTCCTGAAGCAGTGAAACATAAACTTGGCACAAGTATGCTTAAAAGGAAACAGGCCCTATACAAATGCACCGTTTTTCCTGTTTGTTCATGAAGAAATGGGGCAAATGCTAATTGTACCACTAAAAACAAAGCGCAAACTGATTTAATTTCGGCTTGTTTTCAAAGGCAAGAAATTGAGAAATATGCTGGGAAAATCAGCCTGTTCCACTCTTCAAATAAACCAGTGCCAGTCAGTGTCCGTTCTTTAAAGATATTCATGGACTAGGGTTTCTAAGTTTTAAAAAAATGGTCTGCGAAATAAGCACCTAAGGCCATATATATCAAGAATGGGAATTGCGATTTTTACCAAATTCCAATTTGGAAATCACAATTCCTAATGTAGCATAGTCAGCGACATAGATTTAGCAATTCCTTAGGATTTACAATTGCAATTTAGTGATTACAAAATTGCATCCTTAAAAAGGTAATGGCAGTTTGGTCATCGAATGTCGTTTTCTGGAGCTGTATGATAACGTCACAATGAGGAAGTGAGTCATCCTGTGCTGTTTCCAGAACTCAGCTCCATAGGAGAAGGCATGCTGTGTCAGCAGAGCAACTGTGACCTTGTGTGGAGGTGTGTCTGGAGCAGTCTGCTCACCATGGCCACAGATGACACTGTTAAGGATACAAGAGGGGGCAAGAGAAAGTTGAATTTAATCAAAAACGAACTTGAGGTGCTCACTGAAGAGTGTGTACAACACCATGATAAGATGTTTGGAAAAAAACTCACTGCATGTTCCAGAAAGTGAGAAGTGCAAAATCTGGAAGGACAACCAGGTGAAGATTAGTGTGATTTTGAAGAATTTTGCAAGTGCTGGTCCCACAGAAAAGGCGGCCAGCAGACTTGCAGAAGCACAGAGAACAGGCGGAGGACCACCCACTCATCCACCACCTATGAATCAAAAAGCTACTTAGGTAAGATGTTGGTAACAAACTGTGTGATTGTAAACTGCATGTTATTTTGTGGGAAATAAACACCTGAACTAACTCTCAGGTGAATGCTGTTGCTTTTGATTGTTACATTGTATGATGCTTTTATGGATGTCATAATGCCTCCGAATAAATCTTGTATGATGATAAACCGAATGTTGTTGCCTGATTTGATCCGAGAAGGGCAGACCTGCTACTCAATTTGCAACATTATTTTTGCCTTTTATATTGGTGCGTGTTCCTAGTTAGAATCAGAACATTGCAGACTTTATCCTGCTCGCTTTTCCACACAGCTATTCCCAGAGACCCATTCCCTTTATGAGAGTTGTGGCTTCCTCTGCTGTTATTCTTCTTTGCCTTAATATTGATGCTCAATAGTTTAGATATTGCTACTGGGACTGTATGCTGTTCACTCAAATTATTGAGACTCTGCCGAGATTCATAAACTACTCTAATGTTCAGCTGCTCTAATTAGATTCTGAGCTTTATACTCTCTTTATCTCACTCTTTTCCTTTGAATTTGAGCTCTTAATGAGTTCCAGTAACGAAATTCTGGTCATGTTCTTTAGAATAGGATATTTTGCCTTTATTGAACGTGCCGGATGTATTATTTGATGATTTGTTCTAACCATGTTTTTATGAGATTTCTGTAAACTAACTTGAAATTTATTGACCAATCTGAAAAAAAATAAAAAGAAAATTACCAAACTCTTAGGGCCCGATTCACAGAACTAACTTAAGACAAAATCCTAAACTTACTACCATTTTGGTATTCACAAAAGGCACTTACTCATTTCGGTATTCACAGAAGTTAGGAGTCCTAACTTTAGGACTCCTAAATGCCTTCTGTGAATACCGAAAGTCTTAAAATTAGGATTTTTCTCAATTTAGTAGTAGTATAGTTAGGACTCCTAACTTTAGGACTCCTAAATGCCTTCTGTGAATACCAAAAGTCTTAAAATTAGGATTTTTCTCAATTTAGTAGTCCTAAGTCTAAATTTAGGACTACTAAATTGAGAAAAATCCTAATTTTAAGACTTTCGGTATTCACAGAAGGCATTTAGGAGTCCTAAAGTTAGGAGTTCTAACTATACTACTACTAAACTGAGAAAAATCATAATTTTAAGACTTTCGGTATTCACAGAAGGCATTTAGGAGTCCTAAAGTTAGGAGTCCTAACTATACTACTACTAAACTGAGAAAAATCCTAATTTTAAGACTTTGGGTATTCACAGAAGGCATTTAGGAGTCCTAAAGTTAGGAGTCCTAAATTTAGGACTACTAAATTGAGAAAAATCCTAATTTTAAGACTTTCGGTATTCACAGAAGGCATTTAGGAGTCCTAAAGTTAGGAGTCCTAACTATACTACTACTAAACTGAGAAAAATCCTAATTTTAAGACTTTCGGTATTCACAGAAGGCATTTAGGAGTCCTAAAGTTAGGACTCCTAACTTCTGTGAATACCGAAATGAGTAAGTGCCTTCTGTGAATACCAAAATGAGTAAGTGCCTTCTGTGAATACCAAAATGGTAGTAAGTTTAGGATTTTGTCTTAAGTTAGTTCTGTGAATCGGGCCCTGTGTGAGAAATAAATTTTTAAAACTAATTTAAACTCTTAACATTGACTGAACTTAGAACTGTTGTTGTGATTTAACTTGTGATGATGAAATTGCTCCTGGTTTAAAACACAGTAGCAAAGATCCGTCACCTGAAATGATTGTTCTTAGAAGTTAGCATGGGAATGGGGCTTAACCCTGAACTTGCTGGTAAGAAAAGAGTGAACCATAATATTTAAATTTAGCCCGACTCCGTGCTATCAGTTGATTTCACGCTGGTCGAGAATTCACTTGCGAATGTGAAATTCTTTTGTGTGGCAAAAGTCGGAGGGTGTAAAAACCTTAATATTCCTATTGTTTAAGTGCTATTGTTTTCTTTAGCAGAGCAAACAAGAATTCTTATCTGTTTGTTATTGTTGGTTTAAAGATGTTGGTGAGTTACACAAGTACAAAAGAAATTATAAATGAGGATGAGCTGCTGCAAGGAGTAAGATCATACATTAAAATGAGTTTCATTCTGGGATTGGTTAGTTGGTGTACTTTTGCGCTGTGATTAGTTGGTGAAGTCAGGGTGTCGCGCTGTGATAGGTCAGTGGTTTTGTGAATATCGCATTGGGATTTGCTAACTGGATTTTGATAGATAACAACTGTGACATGATTGGAGTAAAAGAAATCTGAAGTTTATGGCACAGAATCAAAAAATTGAATCGCCATTGTTTTGCCTTTAAAATTTGTGAGAATCATAAAATGCTTTAAAGAATTTAGGAGTTTTGTGAAGGGTGATGTTACAATTCCAATACAGGAAGGTGAAAATGCACCGCCTGAGGGTACGCCTGCACATTAAATGGCAACTGAATTGGAATTCCATACATGTTCATGGCTTTGTCAATGGTGCAAGACTACTGAAAAGCAAGGGCCATCAAAATTTCCAAAATACGGTAGCTTTAAAACTAGAATTACTGAAAGATTGAGAGAAAAAGTTTGCAAAATAAAATCGCCCCCTAGACCCACTCAATATGAAGCTTTCAATTTGTGATAGAAAGTTGCACCAGAGAAAGTAAGGGAAAATATCAGAAAAGGACAAAAAATACAATGCATAATTAATGCAGATGCTCGGTGAGATGAAGAACAGCGGAGATGGAGGAAAGCCATTGTGAAGGGACTAGATTGTATCCAGCTATTTCCACAGAAATACCAGAGAAAGGGAAGAAGACAAAGACCCATGAAAAAGACAAAGTGAAAAAGAGAAAAAGGAAAAAGAAATGAGACAGATAGTGATTCAAGGGTTGATATTTTAGAAGAAAAGATAGATGCACAACCCCCACCTTATGCAACACCAACTGCTAGTGCTGAAAATTATACAATTACGAGCAGTGCAATAGTTACTGTCTCTGTTGAACCCATTATGCATTCGCAAATGGATCGATTTTGAAAAAAATTGGAAAACAAATGTGCAAGAAAACATGTCAAGTAAAAGAAAAAACCTGAGTTAGTAGAGCGAAATAATGAGCAGGATGAGGAAGGAACTTCAGCTTATCCACTGAGAGAAATAGTGGCATGAAACCTTTGGTGTACGTGCGCTCTAGAAGTTCATTTAACATAACATAACATAACATAGTGCAAGTTGAGAGTCCCCTTCAAATACTTCAGATTGCCCTACCACATATTGCTAAGACACACATTGTGTTCCAACTGTGATGACTACATCTGTTATGACTGGTCCAGTGCAAGTACCGCAACTGGCAACAGTGCAGACTAGACCAGTTGCAAATGCCCTGATAAACATTAACTTGACTCTAGAGGCTCAAGGAGGGCTAGGAGGTTTAACTATGTTAGGATTTATTCCAACTTCTCAGAATTCACAGATTGTTTCATGGAGACCACCTCAGACAATCAAAGTATTAAGAGATGGGGGAAGGATTGTTTCTACAACATCAATAGACCCAATGGAAACAAATTAGTTTCAAGTGGGAATTTTTCCACCATGGTTTGAGGAAGTGGCAGGTATTAAAAAGACAGGGAACACTGTGCAGATGGCTAGCACAGAACCTAAGAAAGAGAGGCCACATAACATTCCCCAACATTTAATTAGAAGAGATCACTAGGGGATCTCTACATTTGGAGCATTTGAATCCATAGTAAGAGAAATAATTGATTTACCTGTGTAAAGAAATTACAAGAATAGCAGCAATTACAGCACCAGGACACCTCTTGTGGTAATCGCGCGCTATATAAATTACGTTAACATAACATAACATAACATGATAAATGGATCAAGCTGGACAGGAAATATGAGGTAGATTTTTCTAAAAAATGATCCTTTACAGAGAAGTTACAGGGTTCAATTAGATGATTAAGCAATTGAAACAATGTGTTCTTCAGGAATGCAGTTACACATTACAAAATTAATAAAAATGCATTCGCAAATGGATCGATTTTGAAAAAAATTGGAAAACAAATGTGCAAGAAAACATGTCAAGTAAAAGAAAAAACCTGAGTTAGTAGAGCGAAATAATGAGCAGGATGAGGAAGGAACTTCAGCTTATCCACTGAGAGAAATAGTGGAAAAAGTGTATGTCCATATGCCTTAGAACGGAGGTGATCTTGCAGCTTTTACGAAGAATTTCCCAAAATTAAGAGACAAGCATGTGCAGTGGTACATACAAGTTGATTAATTTGTGAAGATTTCAAAAGTGCTGTGTATTGATTTGAATATGTTCTATGATATTGTAGTGCCAAGTGATTTGAGGAGTGAATGTAAAACTCCTATAAAATGGCCATGTGAAGAGCTTCCAAGAGTAGCATGCACTAATGAACCATCTCCTGTAGTTATGGAAAATATGAAGCAAGGATTACTTTCTTGGAAAGCAAAGTGCCCTCGAAAGATCTTGATTGGTTAAAAAGCAAAGAACCTACACAAGAAACCAAAGAGTCAGTACATGAGTTCTTTGAGCGGTTGTTGCGGGTATTTCAGCAGCTCAGTGGAAGAGAATATCCTGACGAGAGTGACATGGGGATTGTTGTATTTCAGTTTCATACTAGGGTTAAGACCAGAGATTAGTGCACATATACAACAAAGGGTAATCTGCTGGCAGAATAAATTACTTGATGAGATTCTGATATATGCAAAATATTGCAGTGATGAACAAGAGATGAGGCAGAAAAAGAGATATCTGTATCCTGGCTCAAACAAAGTTTTCTCAAAAACGTTTTCAGAATTATTGTTTTGAAGGAAATTAAGTAGGTATGCAAGAAATTGTTGTTCCACAAGTAGGTTTTCACAATAATCCAGGAGGAGTTTTGGTGTTTTACAAGGTAGAGGGAGAGGGGTTCCAATTGATCAAGGTTCAGGAATGGATGTTGCAACACTGAAGAAAATTACCCCTTATCACATTTGTAACAGGGTTCGGCATTAGAAGAGGAAATGCAGGTTAATTCCTGATAATGCAAATGGAAATGTGCAGATGCAGAGGAGTGCAGATGCAGAGCATGCCAGTACAACAAATGCAAATGCCCACACATAAACACATTCTGCAGATACAGGTCCCACAATCCCATTTGCTCCCGTAAATATGGTAAACCTCAGATTTATTTTAAATTAGATGCTGAAAGGCAATTTGAACCCTTTCCAGAACCAAAATCAAAATACATTTCAGCAATTTCCTGTTTTCAATAATGACAGTTCAGGGTACGATATTTCTCAATGATGGTGGCTGAGGGGTGAGGAAGTCTGTGTACTTGGTACAGTCTTAGATGTAGACCAAGGTGGTCCATTCGTAGAAGGTAAGGTGAATGACCACCCTGTATCTTTCCTTCTAAATAAGGCTGCTACCAGATCCACTGTAAGAACTGTGGAAGTCTCTGACCTACCCCTCTCCGGAGAGAATCTCCAAGTTGTAGGAGTTTTTGGAATAAACAATTTATAAATCTAGTCTCAGAAAAGGTACCTGTAAAATT
This sequence comes from Triturus cristatus, assembly GCF_964204655.1. Taxonomy (NCBI): domain Eukaryota; kingdom Metazoa; phylum Chordata; class Amphibia; order Caudata; family Salamandridae; genus Triturus; species Triturus cristatus. The sequence continues at coordinate 145,097,860 of NC_140584.1, forward strand.
AGGTTCATTTGAGCAAAAATGTTCAGTTTGCTATGTGTGATACAAGTCCTGTAAATCTTTCAGGGAGAGATTTATTATGCAAGTTAAATTGTACAATTTACTGTACACCAGACGGTGTCAAATTCCAGACTCATGATGAGGATGTAGAATTTAAAATGACTCAACAAAAGACAGCTGTAGGATTATTCCCATTAATGACAATCGAAGAATTACCTTCTGACTTGCGAGAACCTATAAACCCAGACGTATGGGATCTCCCAGAAAAAAATATCGGACTGATTAAAGGTGTAGAACTAGTCAGAATTACTTTAAAGGAAAATGCAGTATATCCAAGAATACCACCATACCAATCGACCCCAGAAACAATTGCAGGACTAACACCTGTAATAGAAGACATGATACAGAAAGGATATTTAAGGGAACTGACTGGGAGTCCATGTAACTCTGATTATAGTTTACCGAAACCCAATTGAAAATATAGGGTAGTCCAAGGCCTTAGAAAAGTTCTTAAAATTGTTGTTCCATGTTCTACCGTGGTACTGAATCCAGACACAACACTTTTCCCAAATCCCATGCACTGCAGAATAGTTTACTATCACTGGTCTTTGTCAGGCCATTGCAGGAAGATAGCCATTTTCTTTTTTCTTTTTTATTTCAGCAGAGAGTTTTGGCATGTTGTTGAGTCCCACACGGGTATACAGAGAGTCCGCCCATTGTCTATCAGATCTTGAAAAAGTATTTAGAGTCATTGCAAATACCCTATCGATCAGTACTCATGCAATATATTGATGACCTACTTGTGGCATCAGAAACACAAGACGCTTGTATGCAAGATGCCACTCGGTTATTGAATCACCTGGCTTAGAATAGACATAATGGTGGCGATTCCGATCCGGTAAAAAAAATTCCCGTACGACTCGTATCCGTATACTTTTACGTACGAATCGTACAAGTCCCGTCCCACCGGTGAAGTACGATTCGTATGTGAAAAATACATACGAATCGCATCGGGAAAAGCTCTACGAGACGTACCCGGACAGTTTTACGAACAAATCCTAAAACTGAAGTCCGAGCCCACAAGTACGATCCGTACCGCCCTTACGAATACACAAGCGTATGTAAAACGTCCCGTACGTAGCGAACTCTGTACCACTCGTATCCGGGTAAACTTGTGCCCGGGAAACGAGTCGTACAGCCCCCCCCCGCGTATGTCCGCACGTACCCCCGTATGTCAGCACCGTACCCCCCATATGTCAGCACCGTACCCCCCATGTCTGCACCGTACCCCAGCCCCATACTTGGACGCACCGTACCCCAGCCCCGTACTTGTACGCACCATACCCCAGCACCGTACCCCAGCCCCATACTTGGATGCACCGTACCCCAGCACCGTACCCCAGCCCTGTACTTGGACGCACCGTACCCCAGCACCATACCCGAGTCCCGTACTTGGACGCACCGTACCCCAGCCCCGTACTTGTACGCACCGTACCCCAGCACCGTATCCCAGCACCGTATCCCAGCACCGTACCCCTGCACCGTACCCCAGCCCCGTACTTGGACGCACCGTACCCCAGCACCGTACCCCAGCCCCATACTTGGACGCACCGTACCCCAGCCCCGTACTTGTACGCACCGTACCCCAGCACCGTACCCCAGCCCTGTACTTGGACGCACCCCAGCACCGTACCCCAGCACCGTACTTGGATGCACCATACCCCTGCTCCGTATCCCAGCCCCGTACTTGGACGCACCGTACCCCAGCACCAAACTCCAGCCCCTACTTGGATGCACCGTACCCCAGCACCGTACCCCAGCATCGCGTATGTATGGACCTTACAACAACATTGTATATGCGAGCACGGTACAACAACATCGCGTATGTATGCACCTTACATACGCAAAAACGACTCGTACTGAACCAGGACACTGTAAAACAGCACAAGGAGGGTCAATTCGACTCACACAACACTACAAAACACGTCTACAGTAGAAAAAACATAAAAATCACTGACCTGACACATCCAAACAGGCAAACAGAGGCCCAAACTCACAACCACCTCTTATAACACACCCACCACAATTTCAAACTCAGGCACACCCACAAATGGACCAATAAAAAGGGCCCACACACACAAACCATGAGCCTTTGCAACAGACTCACTGCAGCTACAGAGCACACCCCAACAACTGCACGCATACACCTTAACATATACACCTTCACACAAACTCCTTCACCACATACCCCCTCTTCACATTCCCATACACACCTCCACATTCACACCCACAACCATCCACACCCTCACCGCACACCATGCCCACAGACAAGAATCTAAAGTTCACAAGGGAGGAGCTGGACATCATTGTCAACGAAGTCATCAGGGTCGAGCCACAGCTCTTTGGAACATTGGCCAGACCGACCAGCATAGCCGAAAAATCACGTCTGTGGCAGGGGATCGTCGATAGGGTGAATGCTGTTGCACCCATCAGAAGGACCAGGAATGAATGCCAAGCCAGGTGGTACGATCTGCGGAGGGCAGTCAAGTGAAAAATGAACGAGGACTACGCCCAGAGCAACATCACTGGAGGTGGGCTGCCCCGCAGACCGGTATATTACCATCCCTGGGAGGAGAAGGTGATGGCCCTGCTACCGCTGGTGGGAGTACACAGACTAGAAGGAGTTGCAGAGCCTGGTGAGTACACAAACAACTTACGTAACATGGGGGTAATGGCATCCACACCCCAACTACACCAAATGCACGCAACTACCCCATGCCCTCACCGGACACAACCACACTCAAAAACAACGCTCATGCCACTAACATGTGTATGCCCCATTCACAAAGCAAGGCCATGCCATGTCCCAGGCTACACGAAGCACTAACCCAAGACTGGATGTCTGGGAGGGTGGGGCTCACAAAACACATTGTTCAACTCTGAATCAGACACCATTGCCCTCAGCCCATATGGCCCAGGGACATACCCATGCACCATGCTCAATGCACAGGGACTGGCAAAGTACTGACAAGGTAGCTGACACTTGGCCCTGCTGTAGGCAGCACAAGGCCTTCCTGTGACCACTACAAACTCAAACACCAACACAACAAGCTCAGATATCTAGGACAGGAACTCACACTCACTGTCATGGCAGCATGTTCCAGGGGGGGACAGATACATCACCTGGGAGCCCCAGTGCCAAATCACACTACACCCCCCAGCAGGCCCTGTCACACACACCCCTTACACAAGCACACACCCCCGGGGCAGGCAATGGATTTACCCACTCTCACAATTGACAAGATCAATCCATAGCCAAAGAAGCATCCAAGCCAAAAATCTACATGTCAAACACTCATGAGAACATATCAATCTGTCTCCCGCAACATACCCATCCACAAGTGAACAGTGAGGACAATGCTAGGCACATCCAACTACCTGGAGGAACTGTGCTAACTTGAATATGTATGAAACATGGATGTCGCATGAAACAGCATTAACATTGTCTCTCTCTCACACACAGGGCAACCTCATGGATCTCCCCCCAACAATGGGGGGGAAGAATCACAGTCTCAGGCTCGGGAGGAACCTGAGCCCACCGGCAGCGACGCCTCTCAACACTCCACGGATGACCCCAACCCACCTGGACCCTCTGGTGTCCAAGCACCTGCTTCAGAAACATCTGTGCCAACCACCACCACCATTCCTGCCACATCACAGGAGACAACCTGGAGCCCTGCCCGCAGTGAACAACTGAGCCAGTCTGACCTGTAGGGACAAGGTTCGCCGGGCACCCAGGAGGAGGCAGACAACCCCGTGACTGCCATCCCTCAGGGGTCTCGTAGACCCGATGTGCCCACAACGGCAGGCCAGGCTCGTGTGGGCAGGGGTGGTGGGAGTGGAGGCAGGCGGAGGCAAGAACCTGACCAGCCAGCTGAAGGGACCGGTATGTCACACATACACAACATCATGGACGCATACCGGCGTGATACCAGGGCCATCAGCCAGGTAGTGGAGACCCTCACAGAGATTAAGAACCAGCAGGCCGAGCAACACGCCAGTCAACAAGAACACAAAGGACGGATGGAGGCAAGACTGGCTGAGCTCCTGGCGGTGCAAATGGACATAAGCCGTTCACTCTGTCGGATCGCCGACAACATGGGCAACCCTCCCTGTGCCACCAGGCGAAGACCACCACCAGCCACAGGGAGGGAGGAGGAGGAGGATTCGTCCGACGGAGCGTCCCAAGCATCGTCAAGGCCTGCATCTGAGGGTCCCGCGAGGAAGGTGGGTCGTCCACGGAAAAGACCGTGAGAGGCAGCGGACCATCCACATCTCCCAGGTCACCTGGCCTGGCACCTGGCCTTCATGCGCAACAACATCACCTCAATCACTGACATTCTCTGCCACATGGACTTGCTGGTCACAGTCTGACCAATGATGACAAACACTGTGTTCTGGACTCTGATGACTTCAAATGCCAAGGATCCCATCTCCCCCTGTGAACTTTGGATTCTAGGCACACTGTATAGCACCTATTTTTACCCACAAAACACGTCCCCCACCGAGAATAAAACTAAATTTCTTTAATTACATGTTGCAGTCATTTTGCATGAGTCCACAACATACGTGTGGGGAAATGTCAAACTATGCCTAGGTGTTGAACTAACTCCAGCCATCCATACCCTGGGATCTGAGTCCGGTACAGGACACACATGGGTCACAATGTATCTTCCAATACAGACATGGAGCACAATACTCACCCGTGATGGCCTCAAGCTGCTGAGGGGGGGCTTGCAATACTGTGCGGACAGACCAATTAGGAAGAGGATGATGAAGGCCTAGAGGTCATGGCTCACATGGAGGTTCCCGGGGAGGGAGTCCCAGGTATGTTTGGCCAGGTGGGAGAACTATCTCCTGCATGCTGTAGTTCGATGGATGTGAAGAATGTTGCCCAGGGCAAGGTTGGATGCACGGAGTTGGCCCAACGGGGTCTTGGATGACAGACGTCCAAGGTTGGTTTGGGGTCTGGGGTTGTGGACTGCCTCCTGAGTCTGGGTGAGGAGTGTGAAGGTCATCCTGCAGCAGACAGTGATCCATTGCAGCTATCTCAGGTGGACGGTGATGTGGCTGGGGCGCGGGATGTTGAAGCTGAGGTGTGCAGATGCACCCTGGATGTGGACAAGTTTTGCGGGAGTTTGGCTGTACTTTCTCCATAGAGGGCGGGGCTGTAGTTGACACGGCTGGTGTCGTGTGCCCGGGGGGCGGTCTGTCTTGCCTTGGAGTGGATCTATCTGTGGATCATGTGCATCATGCGGAGGGTGTTGCAGCATGAGGTACAGATGCTGGTGAGTTGCATGGCAATTGTGAGCAACGAGTCCATGATGCACACCCTCTTGCGTGCGTGGCCACTGGGTGCTGGTGCAGTGCCCTAGCGGGTTGGACACAAGGAGTTGACCCAGCTGTAAGGGGACAATCCTCAGATGATTACCTCAGTCCTGTACAAGTCCAGGCTCAGGTGGCTGATGTTCAGCCATTCATCAACAGACCTCATGCCTTCTTGAAGGTTGGAACTGGCAATGGCTGTGTCTTTGGTGAGGGTGAGGAGCAGCTGGCTGTCGATGGCATATGAGATGATGATGAGGTTGTGTGCGCATGTGATGGTGGAGAGGGGGGTCATGGACACATTGAAGATTGACACACTGAGAGATGAGCCCTGGGCCATGTGCCAGATGACGCCACTGTACTACATGCTGAAGGCTTAAGTCCCACTCCCCTAGCCTTGCTGGTGGGCCACTTGGTGATTTCATCCTGGTCCATCCCCTGGATACCAGTGTTGGAGATGTGTGAGCTGACAGTGTGTGAGCACATCGTGTATAATGCTGTGGAGAGGTCAAAGGGGGTGGCCTCACCATTGTTGAGCAGGGCAAAGTTGTCGGTGTTGGTGGCAATGATGACGGTTGCAGTGGGGTGATTACTGTGGAAGATGGTCTTGTGCAGGTTGGCTGGAGCTCTTTGCGTGGAGGAAGTTTGTCAGTTGCTCGTTGACTGTCTTCCTGATGACATTTGCTGGCTAGGTAAGCACGGTGATGTTCCTTGAGAGCCTGCGTTCCTGCCGTCCATTGTCTAAGAAGGGCCTGGGTCACTGCATGCCTCTATCTACCATGGAATGTGGCTAACTCCAATGATACATACATGACGTGCTGGACGGGGGCTACAAAAATGGGGAATGATGTGGTTGAGATGTTGTGTGGGAAGGGGCCTGATGGAGATCCCCAGGGGATGTTGCACATGAGCCGGGTGTTGTATCTGCTGATGATGGAAGTCCAAAACCTGAGGGGAGTTGGTCCCGCGTATTGAAGTACTGGGTTTTTCAGAACCCAGCGGTGCCAGGGAACACACCCTAAGACTTCGAGTCCTTCCTGTTTCAGACTACAGAAACACAGAGTCTTCTTGGTGAAGTCAAAGATCGTATTTATTGGCTGCAACCAGTAACAGGTATCCTAGAAGTACAACACGGTGTATATTCTCAGGAGACTGCACAACCTTACAAAGCCAGCCTTCTCTTTTTATACAAAATATTATGCTTTAGGCAAACATTCCTTATTTTACAGTTGACTATTCACATATTTTCACTACAAAGAAAAAGCAGAGTCATGATGACAAGCCCATATTTCAGTTTGTCCAGCCCTCAATCAATTACCCGGCAAGGCTCAGTACTTTCATCAGATATCGACAGACCCCCAATAAAAACGGGCACCTCCTCCTCGTAAAGCAAGTCATAAGAAAAGAAACAGGGACAGGCGTGTGTGTAAGATTAGGCATGGTTTGTGTGTGATGAAAGGTTTTATGATATGTTGTGCTTTGATACTAATCTCATTCGGCCACTGGGAAAGGAACTGGCCGAACAGGTTTGGCTTCAGGCAGTGGAGTCAGCTTGCCCAGGTCACAGAGGAGTCAGCAAAGGTGCATGTGTCCTTCAGACTCGTTTTTGGCCTTAGTCATTGGCCTATGTGAGGGCAATCACAAAATGGCTGCAATTCAAATGGAAACCGAGGGTTCAGGACGGAAACTCTGATTTCAGGGTGATTTCGTCACCCGAATATGACAAAAATGCTTGTGCATAGTATTCTAATCATTCTCGGTCTGCTGATACCAAAATCGTCATGATACGACGATGTTTATAATACGGGTCCAGAATTTTCAGTACCACAGACCCTCCTTTTGCCCTTACATAGGCAATAACCTATACTCACGCTAATCTGAGTCCAGGTCTATATTCATAAAGTTGTTGAGATGTTGCTGTAGCATCATCCTATTACTTAGCTCATCTCTTGATACAGGTTTCCTTACACACGATGTAGCCGAGAGGCCACATATTGCAGGAGCACACTGTACACACAGACAGGACAGGAAAAGAATGGCTAAGATCATCCCAATGACTATCAGAATCTTCCATCCCCAGGCGGATATCAGTTCCCAGAACCACCCCATCAATGACCAATCTCCTTTATACACGTGAATAGATTCGGAGATCTTATGCAGTTTGGAAATGGCCTGGTAAACTGTCGGAGTGTTATCTGGAATGAAAACACAGCAACTTGATTGGATCACTTTACATACCCCACCTCGGTCTGCAAGTATGACGTCTAGTGCGACCCTGTTCTGAAGAGTCATAAGGCGATCCGACTGGAGCTCAGCAGTCAAATTACTAAGGGCACCGGCGGTTTCATCTACCGTGGATTCAACCACCCTTGTCAATTGCCTTATGTTCCTGCTGTTAACCATAGGCCCCCAAAACGGCAGAAAACCCTTTACGAAATCTCCAAGTTCTTGTCCTGTAGTGTCTTCTTTACTGATGACACCTCTAACTATCCTTGTCTTATGGTAATCTGCCGCGGCCGTGTAGGTGGGAGGCAACAGGAACGAAACAAAACATGTGCCTGAGAAGTCAGGGGGCAACCATGTATAGGCTCTATTATGGCAGATGAAATAAGTACCCTTAGCTGCTAAGAATGAAGGGGAAGTCTGAGACGCAAAAACATATGTTTCAGTGCAGATACTTTTCCCTAACTGAGCTCTGGGATTCTTGCCATTACCTTGCAGACATAGGTGACCCTGATGGGGTACAATCCAAATCGGGGAGGATCTCTTTGCTCGTTGGTTCTCACTCAGAGTAACTCCATATCCTGTTATGTTCCATCCAATATATGCTAGTCTCATAGGAAATATCTTCCCTAATCATATCTACTATACCCTTAACTAGACCACTATTCTTAGGATTGCTTTTCACAGAACGTAGGGGGTTGGCTTCATGAGCGTATATGAATATCGTTCTATATGCCCACACAGAACCATTATGGCTGAAAGGCAGGACCAGATAAGGGATACCTTTATCAGTAGTATGAGGCATAAGACCACACACCCAACAGTTAGTTGTGTTCACTACTAATTGGTGTTGGTGTAGAAGCTGAACGAATGAATTATTGACAAATTCTAATCTTCTAGCGGACTCGTGTTCAGGCAGAGGGTGAAAAGAATGCGAGGAAACAGTAGAAGGAGGTATGGGCTGTGTAGTGGGTGCAAATGTCACTTGAAAAGAGAATAAAACATATCCTATTAAAAACGTCATTACACTAAGCAACATGAAAATACATAATATCAAAAATCGTTTCCTTGTCATCATTATACACATTCTGGCTTTAAAGTCCATCTGTTTGGCAGGTCTCTCATTCTCGAAAAACTCCATCCTCTCTAATTGCTGCTCGCGGTGGTAGGGTGTTCTATGCTAAGGAATGCTTCTGTCAGTCCAAGGCAACTCCCTTAGACCGACCAGAACTGTCGACCTAACGTCTTCAGCTGCACTCCAAAGACTTGGGCAACCACGACCCTACAGCTGAACCCGGATGGCGGTTCGAAAAACAAAAATAAGAAAGTTTCTCAGATGAGAGAGCTGCACTTTCAAAAATAGCAAAGAAAAATAATGTTTTATTTGTCCGTAGTTCTCGGCCTCAAATTATAACGGCTTTTTCCAGGTACTGTCTGGTTCTGAAACAAGAGTTCAGGCTCTGTAGTGTTCAATCGAATTGACGGTGGGACAGCTTCTTGAAAAATATTGTCACTTTCTTGTTCAGAAAGTGTTCCTTTTACACGTGCATCGCTAAAAGGCAGAAAACGAGGCACGGTCTCAGTCTCAGAGTCAGCGATCCCCTCCTGGACCCACCGGTCGTACGGTAGAGGCAAAGGGACCCTCTTGCAGTGTACGCCGTGGATCCAGTTCTTTTTCCCTTCCACTCGAACAGCTGATCTTGTTGAGAGAAGGACGAGGTGGGGGCGGTCCAACGGGGCTGGTCATTCTTTGTCCGCTGAAAGTTCTTGACCAGCACCCATGATCCAGGATCGATAAGATGTCCTGGAGCTTCAGAGACCTGAGGCAGAGTATCGTGAACCTGTTGGTGTAAAACACGCAATTTAGCCGTCAATTCATACAAATAATCAAGCAGTACAGGGTGTTCGATCTCACTGAATTTTGTCGGCCTTGGAACTCTCCATATGTTGGCCGGGCGGCCGAACACAATTTCATAGGGACTAAGTCCCACTCGCGAATGCACAGTCATTCTTGTTGATAGGAGTTCTAAAGGCAGGGCGTCAGGCCATTTAAGACCAGAGCTTGCTTGTATCTTTGCCAATTTAAGTTTTAGCGTGCCATTATAGCACTCTACTAGTCCAGCTGATTGGGGGTGATTTGCAGCGTGGAATTTTTGCTGGATACCTAGCCCCTCACATACTTTTTTCATCACTCGACCCACAAATTCACTCCCATTATCACTCCAGACCATTCTCGGCATTCCAAACCTAGGGAAGAATTCTTTGGCAAGGGCTTTAGCTGTGGATAAAGCAGTGTTGTCTTTTAAGGGATATGCTTCTATCCATCTTGAAAAGGCACAAACAACAACGAGTACGTATTTCAAATTGTTGCACCTTTCCATGTGGATGAAATCTAGCTGCAAAACCTCGAACGGATACGTTGGAGGCGCAAAATGACCAGCTGGAGTTGGGGTTCCCCTACCAGGATTGTATTTCAGACACACCATGCAATTCTTGACCACATTCTCTGCACATTTAGGAATTCCAGCATTTTGCCATACTGGAGCCAACAACTTACAAATCCCTTTCACACTGATAGGGCCATTCCATGAGCCATTGTCACCAATGCAAGCACATACGCATTGGGTAACAACCATCGCTGATGTTCTGACAAGTCAACCCAACAACCATTTTCATCCAATTTACCCATACTTTCTCTCCACACACTCAACTCTTTCTCTGAAGCTTCAGCTTGAAGAGACTTCACACTCTCTATCGTATCTTCACACATTCCAACGTCACCAACCCATCTTGCAGGGCCTGCAACATACATTCGATTCATCACATCTTTTGCTGTTTCTTTTGCAATTTCGTCAGCAAATGCATTGCCACGACCAACATCATCAGTAACCTTCTTGTGTGCACTGCATTTCACAATCGCAACTTGTAGCGGCAAGGTCAGTGACTCAAGAAGCTCATTCACCAACTGACCATGCTGAATCTTAGCTCCATGCGAAGTGAGGAACCCACGTTCTTTACACAATCGTCCAAAGCTATGAGCCACACCAAACGCATACTGGCTGTTGGTATATATGGTCACTTTCATTCCTTTCGATAACACACACGCTCTCGTAAGTGCAATCAACTCTGCTGCTTGAGCTGAATTATGTGGTATACGTGCAGCTTCAACAATCGTATGCAAAGTCGTGACAGCATATGCTGCAGTCGTATCACCATTCGGAAGCTTGAAGCATGAACCATCCACCCATAAGGTACCATCACACTTTACAAGAGGAGTATCTTTAAGATCTACTCTCCCTTTCGTTTCTTCTTCTGTCCTAAGAAAACAATCATGCTGTTCAACATCATCTGTCTCTACTGAAATCGGCAATAACGTGGCTGGATTCAACGTATTGCACCTCTTTATGTGCACATGACTCGCTAACAGTGTCAACTCGTAACCTGACAATCGAGCACTAGTTAAGTGCTGTGTCTTGGTCCTGTTTAACAACGTGTCCACTGCATGTGCAACCATCACAATCAACATATTATTCATCACTAACCCAGCAGACTGTTGAATAGAAACAGCTGCTGCCGCTGTGGCTCTCAAGCAACTCGGCAATGCTTTAGCTACCGGATCCAAAGTCGATGAAAAATACGCGCATGGACGCTGCTTGTCTCCAAAAGACTGTGTCAGCACTGACAATGCACAACCCTCTTTCTCATGGACATACAGTGTAAAGGGCTTACTGTAGTCGGGGGTACCCAAAACAGGCGCCGAACACAATGCATTACGCAATTCGGAAAAACTTTTCTGACAATCTTCAGACCACGGAACGGGATTCGGTGTATCTTTACAGGTCAATGCTACCAAAGGTTTGGCCAGCAAAGAAAAATTCGGTATCCATTGTAGGCCTGGGCGAAGCACTACGCTACGCTCGCGTAGTTTGCGAAGTTCGCGCTACTTCGCACTACGCGAACTGCACGTAGCACAGTGCGAACACGCGTAGCGTAGTGTTGCGTAGTGCTGCGGTCATTTTTTGCTTGCTCGCGGTCCTCAACGTCAAGTTGGTGACCGCGAGCAAGCAAAATGACATCCCGGCGAGACTTCTTCCTTGTTCGCGATCAGCAACTGCAAGTTGCCGATCGCGAGCATGGAAAATAAACCTCCCGGCGAGATTCCCAACGCGAGGAGGTCAGGTTTCTCATTGCGAGTGGTCGCGTATGCTCGCGACCGCTCGCGATGAGAAACTACCAGTTCGCGTTGAGAAAGCTGAAGCTCGAGTAAAAATCTACTCAAGCAGCAGAAAACTACAGCTCGCACTGTGCAAGATGCCATTTTCAATGATTGCACAGTGCCGGTTGCTTGTCCGCACTGTGCAATCATTGAAAACAACATCTTTCACAGTGCGAACATGTTACTACGCAGTTCGCGAAGTGCTACGCGTAGCTCGCGTAGTGCGAACTTCACTTTGCGTAGCTTCGCGAAGTGCTACTTCGCGAACTACGCCCACCCTTAATCCATTGTCTGCAGTATGATGTAATGCCCAAGAAAGCACGTACTTCTCTCTGTGTCCTTGGCACACTCAATTTTGCAATTGCCTGAATTCTTTCTGGGGTCAGTTTCCTTCCCTCCTTCGATAAGAGATGACCTAAATAGGTCACTTCTTGTCGACAATATTGCAGTTTTGAAAGAGACACTTTGTGATGTAAATCAGACAAATGACGCAACAACAACAAGGTGGCTTCTTTACAAATCTCCTCAGTATCTGCAGCTATTAGCAAATCATCGACGTACTGAATAAGGGTAGCGCCATCAGGTAAAACAATTGCATCAAGCTGTGTTTTTAAAGCCTGACTATATATTGATGGACTTTCACAGTAGCCTTGAGGAGCGCGTCTGAAGTGGAAGCTTCAGCCTCCTAAACTGAAGCCAAAAATATCCCTGCTCTCCTCGGCAATCGGGATGCTGAAGAAAGCATTCTTCAAGTCAATCACCGATAACCAGGTGGCGGAAGCTGGAATCATAGTCAATAGGGCAGTGATATCAGGAACATCTGGAAACTGTGGCACAACTATTTTATTGACCTCTCTAAGATCAATCACGAACCTGTAAACAGGTGGCTGAGAAGGGTCAGTACGTTTCAAAACAGGCAAAACAGGACTATTACAAACGTTGCCTCTTGTCTCTTCAATTACATCTTTTTCAATCAAATCATAAATGATCGCTAGCAACGCCTTTTTACCTTCACTAGAGATCTTGTATTGGGGAATGCGTGGCAATTTAACGATGGCTTTCAATGTCACAACATATGGTGGTATTTCCAAAATACCCACATCATTAGGACCAGTAGCCCAAAGAATATCAGAAAGAAACGACAATTCTGTCGGAAGTTTATCCTTCGACAAATACATTGGAGAGATCACTTTCCTACCCAGTGTAAGTTGTACTCCCGAAGGAGAACAATATAATGTCGCATACAATCTTTTCAACAAATCCAATCTTAACAAGTTTTCACCACAACCTGTCATCAGAATAAGGGGTGCTTCCAATTCACAAGGTCCAACAGAAAGGGACATAGGACTGGAAATCGGGTTCCTAACCAGGGCGCCAGAAAAACCTACTGAGACATTCATCTCGCCAGACAAAGGTGCGCCAGGGAGTTTTGAGTGCATAATAGAACTCTTTGTAGCACCAGTATCCAACAGAAAAGGCTCTGACACACCTGATGTAATCACCTCAACATAAGGTCCACTCTGGTCTACTGGAACTGAAACAACTCCCTCTCTTTGTCTATGGCTGTCCTAGCAATCATTACCTTCCATATTCTCATCTTCTGCATAGTAGTCGTCAGCATAGTACTGAGCCGTCCTACCAGACGCGTTATTTTGCTGGTCAAAACTATTCATTGAATTCTGAGATGGAAGGGTACGCGCATTCTGGGCGAAACTTCCACGTCCTCTACCTCTAGGAGCTTGTTGAACACCTCGACCTCTTGCACCAGAAGCACCATTCGTACACTGTAACAAAATAGGACAACTATACTTGAAATGACCCTCTTCTTTACAATATGAACACTGATTGGGACCTACAGGAACACGTGGTTGAGAAAACTCGAACCTTTGCGAGTTTCTCTGAAACTGTTGAGGTTGCTGATAGTTACTCTGACCACCACGTGGCGGATACGCCTGTTATAAAAGAACCTTCGTCTTTAATTCTTGAGTTTTTTTTCTGCTCTATCCTTCTCATCTTTATCCCTATTTTCGTAGTACTGTGCAGTAGCCAATATTTGTGCTGAAGAGGAAACGGCCCAAGAACTCTCTGAATCTTTCAATTTCTTACACAGCTCGGGAAGCAAATTGTGCACAAACTTGTCAACGAACAACCGTTGACCACCTTCTGTACTCATATCTTGACCACTGTGGTCGATAAACGTTTCCTCAAACCTGGTGAAGAAATCAGACACTGTTTCATCTTTCTTCTGTTTACACGCAGACAATTTATCCCAATTCACACGCATCGCAGGCATTAAAGTCTTCATGTAAGTAATGATCCTAGCAGGAAGTTCTGCTACCAAAGGCTCAGGCTTGGCACCACCAACTTGTCTATCATTTGCAGTACTAATATTAGCCCATGAGTCACCTAACTCTTGCGCATGATCTGTATGGTGAATCAATCCCCACAAAGGCTGTGGAACAACATTTCCAAATAACATGTCTATGTCGGCTAAATTCATAATGCATGAGTCTGCAGTCTGTGATAATTCCTTATAATACCCTGCAGGGTTTTTACGGGGGTCAGGCAAAGTCTGCTTAAGGGCTAAAACTTCAGCTCGCTTCCAAGGAACATGTACCCAAACACGCTTAAAATGAGCTGGAACAGCATCAATTTGATTAGCAAGTCATAAGAAAAGAAACAGGGACAGGTGTGTGTGTAAGATTAGGCATGGTTTGTGTGTGATGAAAGGTTTTATGATATGTTGTGCTTTGATACTAATCTCATTCGGCCACTGGGAAAGGAACTGGCCGAACAGGTTTGACTTCAGGCAGTGGAGTCAGCTTGCCCAGGTCACAGAGGAGTCAGCAAAGGTGCATGTGTCCTTCAGACTCGTTTTTGGCCTTAGTCATTGGCCTATGTGAGGGCAATCCCAAAATGGCTGCCGTTCAAATGGAAACCGAGGGTTCAGGACGGAAACTCTGATTTCAGGGTGATTTCGTCACCCGAATATGACGAAAATGCTTGTGCATAGTATTCTAATCATTCTCGGTCTGCATGATACGACGATGTTTATAATACGGGTCCAGAATTTTCAGTTCCACAGTATAATAGTGTGTTCTGCCTCTGTGTGCCAAGGCTTGCGTGTATGTCCATCAGCTTGCAGTGGTAGAAAGTTGCAAGGGATTGGCTCAGCCTTGCAAGGGTGGGGTGTCTTTTGGATGGAGAGCTGATGTCAGTGCACTCACAATGCTGATGAGCTCCCTGATGTTGTGCGGTTTTTGGCCTCGGCTCCATCTGAAGGATCTCCAATTGTCCTTGCTGATATGGTGATGGCTGTGTGTGCCGTTTTCCAGGGTTGTAAGGCCACTGATGGTTATTTGTGTTGCAAGCTGTGCACAAGAGTCCTGCTAGACGTGTATGAGTCCAGTAGGTCTGCCTTGTCCCAGGTGGCTTAATTGTTGATGTGTGTCACAGGAAAGTCCGTCAACGTGGCTAGATTCTTGGATCAGTTGCTGATCCAGTGTGTGAGGTTGCAGGGTGTGGCGGTGGTGTTGGATCCAGTGTCCCACACAGCATGTCTGTGTTGACTTACTTCAAGCATCTTTGAGGGATTGGTAGCGGGGTGTGTGGCAGTGTGTTGCTCGTCAGAGACGTGGATGCTAATGTGGATGGATCAATGATGGATGCTGGTGTGGTTCTCATCCAGCCAGAAGTTCCTGGCCCACAGCTACATGTATCCTATGGATATGAGTGCGTGCGTGACGATGGACATGTTGATGGCTTTGCGGAATTGTGGATGTAGGCCTGGATATCTGTAGATGAGTGTTACTCTGAGGGTTTGCAGGGGGTTTGTGCCAAACCGGATTTGTGACCCTGAGTGCGTACTTGTGAATAGATATCAATTCATCCTCCGGGATTGTTAGTGCCGTCCCTGCGGGTGCTCTTGTATCCGTCTGAGATGGCAATGAAGAAGTTGTGTGCTGAGGATGCTTTTATCCAGGTCACTGTCATGAAGGTGATGTGTGGGCCTGTTGTGTTGAGGAGGTAACAGAGTCCAATGGCGTGCTGTTGGACGGAGCCGGTGTGGAGTAGGAGGGACATGACCTGGTTGGTGTGACAGGGCCTGGAAGGCGGGGCAGCGCTGTGTAGGCAGTTGGAGTTGCACACTCAGCATGCGAAGGTGTCGTGTGTGCGCTTAGGGTATGCCTGAGAGCAGGCGGTTGAATTTCGGTTGGACATTGCTTGGAGGGTGGCTGCAACATGAGACTGTTGTGTGCTGTGGGTCATGCAAGGACATGAGGGTCGTGCAATGTGCACGTTGCATGCGCTGACGGTCCTGCCTTTGGCACCGCGTGGCCGCAACAGTGGCACAGACAAGCTGATGACAGCCTAATGAATGGGTGCAGGGAGGAAGGGAGGGGCATCTTGGAGGCGTGTGGGTTGCAGAATCCGGGAACTTGGTGGGCCCTTGCCGCAGGGGCCACAGCAGCAGGCGGCATGTACTGGAAACTAGGCCGAAAGTAGCACACAAAGACAAGGATGTCAGAAAGGACAACTGCAAAAGGCGTATGTAAAGGAAGGAGTGTCAGGTTACTCATGGCTCACCCAGAGAAAATGGATGAACAATCACCAAAGATGACTGACACAGGATCAGGAAACAGAAGGCCGAGCTGCGCACAGGAGACACACCCTCAGTAGGTGTTTATGGCCCGTTGGGGGGGAGCAACCTGCCCAAATACATACACAACCATGGACTTCATGCACAATAGAGATTATTAGCCATGAAGAACTGCATGAATGTTGCCGAACTACACATACACTCATATACACAATCTTTGACAACTATGCCAGAGATGATGCATGCAAAGTGGCAAGAGACCTACATTGACAGAGATGAGGCACTTTGGAGGGTGAGGAACACCTTTATTACTCAAGCTCACACTAAGGGAAATGCATCAATAAGAACAAACTCACAGGTCATTTGACTGAACATGTGGGACCTACGCTGGACACCCCCTTCACAACATGGATGTTGTAAATCCAAATGAACTGGCACACAAGTTAAGGGGATGAGCCGAACACCTCCTGCTGCACAAGGAGAGGCTGCAATTCCCCATTGAACCTGTTATGGGGATGTCCCACACTATGTCCACCCGTAGCATGCCGTATGTTTCAGAGGGAAGTTTTACACACATTGATGCCTTCATCAGAATCCAAAATCCATTACAGATGACTGTCACGAAGGGTGACTATCAATTCATGGGAGTCATGCTACATGTTATGTGCCCCATGGTGAGTCGACATGTATGCACAGTAACACAACATGCACAGAAGCAGTCCCCACACATTCCAAACACGTACCACCCCCAAAATGCCTGGCTGCAATCCTTACCCAAAATGACATTTCCGCATGTCCGTGCATGGAACGCTGATTCAGCAGATGTTGCAATACTCATGAGGAATAGCAGGAGGACAACGATGACACAAGCAGACAACATGCGCAAGAACCTGGGAATGACAGACACACAAGAAGTCAGATAAAAGATTTTTCTCCGCATATATGGTCATATACTAAGCATGAACAATGTTGTCCCCATGCTAATTTAAAAGAAAGTGTCTCTGCTAAAATGTGTGGAATGACATCATCACTCGAGTGACACATCAGAACACACATCTAAGTCACTTAGCATACAGTCAGCTGGACACACACATTGCAACACATGCCACCCAAGGCTACAAGCGTGCACACTCAGACCCAGTGACTCACCATTATGAGAAGAAGTTGCGTATGAGCTGACTCTGGATATCCTCCTCCTCCTCCTCCTCCTCCTCCTCACTTGCATCGTGACCAAGCCCTTCATCCTCCACGGGTGGATGTTCCTGCTCATCCTGCTCCAGGATGAGTGTCACTGCCTTCTCCACTGCCATGTTGTGCAGCATGCAGCACACAAGGAAGATTTTGCAGACCTTCGCTGGTGCATATGGGAGGGACCTGCCTGTCTTGTGAAGGCACCGGAATCGGCTCTTCAGGAGGCCAAGCGTCCTCTCAATCACTCGCCTGGTCTGCCCGTGTGCATTGTTGTACCGGTGATCTGCAGCTGATCTTGGGTTGCGGAGAGGCGTCATCAGCCATGGCATGTTGGGATTGCCAGAGTCCCCTACATGGAAACATCATGTAAATAAGTGGGTCAGGAGATGCCGTAAGAGCCAAAGATACCACAGGACAAACAGAGCATACCCACCAACAAGACATGCTCGTTCGTTGTGCAGCCGCAGCATCATTTGTGGCACCCTGCTACGCCTCATGATGTAGGCATCATGTGCTGACCCTGGAAAACGTGCACAGACATGGGAAATCAGCCTGTTAGCAAGACACACCACAAGGGCATTTATAGAGTGGTAATGTTTACGGTTGTGATAGGCTACCTCCTGTGCCTGTGGTGGTACCAAAGCCACATGTGTCCCGTCAATGGACCCAATGACATGGGGCATCCCTCCCAGGGCATAGAAATCACCCTTGACACCTGTCAACTCCTCAGGAGTAGGAAAATTGATGAATTCATCAAGGTGCTCCAACATGGCTGCCAAAACATCACGCAGGACACGGCTGAACATTGTCTGTGACATGCCACCAACATCAGCTATGGTGAATTGAAACGTACCTGTGGCAAAAAAATGTAGGGCTGTCATCACCTTCATCTTGGGGGTCAACGCAGTAGGATACCTGTGTCGTGGTTGGAGGTGTGGTGCCAGCTTGGCGGTCAAGTCCTCAATCAACTGTTGAGTGAATCTGTAACATCGGATGCAGGCACGTTCCCTCATGGCACCCAAGTCTGGCATTGGTCGGGGGACAGGCGGTGCCCTGCAGAAAATTGTATTGAATAACGAACATTGAGACCATAACAACATCAATGTCAATGAACAGAGCACATGCTAAACTGCTACTACACATCAGCTAAATACAGAGTCTGGTCTGTGCAATACATCCAGGACACGTATGCCAGCTTGGTGATACTCCTACGAAAAGCCAGATACACCCGTTGATTGGCAAGTCTACATTACATGCCCTGAAACTATCTGGGGGCCAGTCTGAGTGAACAGCCAGAGACATCACAGGAGTGACATACATCCACATAGCTGCATTTAAAGGATGTCATCTCATACAGACAGCTGACGGCAAGCACAGGTCACATGGAATGTCAAATGTACAGATCAAACACATTGCGATGAAGGGGTACACGTGAAAACAGAAAACACAGACATTGAGACGACGCAGATATGTCCTCATGTGAAAATATCATGTCTGATGCATACAGACCCTGCTTACGTGGGAATCCACATGTGGCATGGTGTGCGTAGATGTGTGCCATGCCCATCTCCACACAGACACATGTTGGATGCAGCAACAGTAGATGTAGTTGACGGAACACTAACAGCAAGTTCATGGGAACACATGACACACACATGACATAGTCACATCGGGGCACGCTGATCGTGAAATGTCAGTTGTTAGTGTCCCTGTCCCTGGCATCAGGGACAGTTGCGGGTGGTGGTGACTGTGCCATACCAGTGATGCTGTGCTTGACACATTTGTACTACAGGCACACATGTGCAAAGTGTGAAGGGGAAGTGTGCCACATAGTGCCCCATCACACATGACATGTGTACACAGGTCATCACACATCAATTGTGCAACTACATGAGAAGACATGTGTAATATCACAGCCTGACACACCTAGGCCCTGCACATGAAAGTCTGCAATGACAATGACTTGATGTACAGCCGCCTTGTGCGAGTCGGAGACCTCCATTGCTTTCGTGTGCGCCTCCTATCACCAGTGTAAGCATGTGAAATGCACCGTACACACGCTCTGAGAGCGTGTGTACGGCCCGTATCACTATAGTAGTGGTGCCGTATGAGTACGCGTGGTACGGACCATACACACGCTCTCAGAACGTGTGTATGGTCCGTATCACTATAGTAGTGGTGCCGTAGGAGTACGCATGGTACGGACTGTACACACGCTCTCAGAGCGTGTGTATGGTCTGTATCATTATAGTAGTGGTGCCGTAGGAGTACACGTGGTACGGACCGTACACACGTCGTGTGTATGGTCCGTATCACTATAGTAGTGGTGCTGTACGAGTACGCATGGTACGGACCATACACACGTTGTGTGTACGGTCCGTATCACTATAGTAGTGGTGCCATACGAGTACGCGTGGTACGGGCCGTACACACGCTCTCGGGCGTGTGTATGGTCCGTATCACTATAGTAGTGGTGCCATGGGGGTACGCGTGGTACGGACCATACACACGCTCTCACAGCGTGTGTACGGTCTGTATCACTATAGTAGTGGTGCCATAGGAGTACGTGTGGTACGGAACGTACACACGCTCTCAGAGCGTGTGTACGGTCCGTATCACTATAGTAGTGGTGCCGTAGGAGTACGCGTGGTGCGGACCATACACACGCTCTCAGAGTGTGTGTACGGTCCGTATCACTATAGTAGTGGTGCCGTAGGAGTACGCGTGGTATGGACCGTACACACACGCGTACTCCTACGGCACCACTACTATAGTGATACGCACCGTACCCACGCTATGGATGTGTGAGTACGGTGTGTATCACTATTGTAGTAGTGCCGTACGTGTACAGGTACGTGTGAAACGCGGGGAACAACCTTTACAACGCAACTTTTACAACGCACTACACTTACAACGCATTTTTTACAACGCAAAATCCATTACAACGCACTCCATTACAACGCATGACACTACAACGCATTTTTAAAAACTACCTTTACAACGCATTCCATTACAACGCATACTACCTTTACAACGCATACCATTACAACGCATAATATTACACTACACTATCCAACACTTACCCTACTGTTGTACCCCCTGGAGTTAGAATAGTAATTTTTACCCCTATACTATCCAACACTTACCCTACTGTTGCACCCCCTGGAGTTAGAATAGTAATTTTTACCCCTATACTATCCAACACTTACCCTACTGTTGCACCCCCTGGAGTTAGAATAGCAATTTTTACCCCTATACTATCCAACACTTACCCTACTGTTGCACCCCCTGGAGTTAGAATAGTAATTTTTACCCCTATACTATCCAACACTTACCCTACTTTTGCACCCCCTGGAGTTAGAATAGTAATTTTTACCCCTATACTATCCAACACTTACTCTACTGTTGCACCCCCTGGAGTTAGAATAGTAATTTTTACCCCTATACTATCCAACACTTACCCTACTGTTGCACCCCCTGGAGTTAGAATAGCAATTTTTACTCCTATACTATCCAACACTTACCCTACTGTTGCACCCCCTGGAGTTAGAATAGTAATTTTTACCCCTATACTATCCAACACTTACCCTACTGTTGCACCCCCTGGAGTTAGAATAGTAATTTTTACCCCTATACTTTCCAACACTTTCCCTACTGTTGCACCCCCTGGAGTTAGAATAGTAATTTTTACCCCTATACTATCCAACACTTTCCCTACTGTTGCACCCCCTGGAGTTAGAATAGTAATTTTTACCCCGATACTATCCAACACTTACCCTACTGTTGCACCCCCTGGAGTTAGAATAGTAATTTTTACCCCTATACTATCTAATACTTACCTTAAATGCAATTTTATATTATGCGTTGTAATGGTATGCGTTGTAAAGGTAGTATGCGTTGTAATGGAATGCGTTGTAAAGGTAGTTTTTAAAAATGCGTTGTAGTGTCATGCGTTGTAATGGAGTGCATTGTAATGGATTTTGCGTTGTAAAAAATGCGTTGTAAGTGCATGCGTTGTAAAAGTGTGCGTTGTAACGACATACATCCGTGAAACGCACCGTACATGTTTTTTGGATTAAAAAATTACATAGGGGACAAAAATTAGGCCCAAAATGCATGCTGGTTGTCATGGATACAGAGATTTCAGTTGCAATGTGCCATCATGTGGGCTTGAAAAGTCAGTTGGCCCAAAAATAACAATGTTGCAAAGTGGTGTTTGCCTTGCTATGATGCTCAAAATTTGAACCATGCAAATTCGTGTCATTGGTGTATGTTTAAAGGGATTGGAGGAAACGTAGGATGCAAATGAGTCTGACCAATCTCTCTGTACTCCTGTAAATGAAAGGCCCCAGCAAGACAGATATAAGTCAGCCAGAACCCATGAGAGGGCACTTGCCTGCACTACTTACCTGTCGACCACACTGCTGCTGTCTGTGCATCCTCTGGCACCATGTCGCGTACTGTGGAGAGGGCCCAGCCATTCACACTTGAGGAGAATGAGGCATTGCTGAATGTCCTCCTCCCACAGTACCCCAGCCTGTATGGGAGACCAGGGATGCAGGTGAGTGCTGACTCCACTACCTTTGACTGTGCACCTTTTTTGTGACTGTCACTTCTGGCATTGTGTCCAGGTGTGACAGACATGCAATGTGGTTTAGAGTGGGTCGCAGGGGGGGTAAAGGCTTATGTCTCTCATGCAGAGTATGATGTAGTTCCTGTGTGCACTCCTCACTTGCATTGTGCTTACTGTGACATTCACTGCATAGTGCATGACACATTCAGCCTGGCAAATCCTTGGTGGCATTTTCTGGCTATTGTCCTGAGGTGATTCAGTGTTCCCCCCGGTGTGACAGGTGACTGTACCCACAGATTTGTATGAGTTGAGTGGAGCTGTGGTGAGAGTGTCCAAGTGATGTGTACGTCCTCCTGGACATTGATGTGTGTGAAGGTTCCTTGTCATGTGGGTGAGTGTCTATGTGAAGTGTTGCACCACAGGTGCATGGAGGAGGCAACAGCTCTACCCATCTGATGTGAGAAGTAAGCTGTGCTGTGTGTCTGACTTGCTGAGCTAGCCCAACACCTGTGACACCCCACAGGCAAGTGGCACATGTGCAGAGTTTGCTTTGTATCCGCTGTTGCCAATGGCAGGTGATTGATCTGTGGCTGTGTACACTGCTGAGGGAAACAACCTTTACAACGCAACTATTACATCGCACTACACTTACAACGCAGGCATTACAACGTAACATCCTTTACAACGCATGACACTACAACGCATACCATTACAACGCATACCATTACAACGCATGACACTACATCGCATGTCACTACAACGCAGGCATTACAAGGCATACCATTACAATGCATACCATTGAAGTTAGAATAGTAATTTTTAACCCCTACACTATCCAACACTTACCCTACTGTTGCACCCCCTGGAGTTAGAATAGTAATTTTTACCCCTATACTATCCAATACTTACCTTAAATGCAATGGAACAGTATGTGTTGTAATGGTATGCGTTGAAAAGGTAGTATGCGATGTAATGGAATGCGTTGTAAAGGTAGTTTTTTAAAATGCGTTGTAGTGTCATGCGATGTAATGGAATGTGTTGTAGTGGATGTTGCGATGTAAAAATTGCGTTGTAAGTGCATGCGTTGTAAAAGTATGCGTTGTAACGTCATACATCCCTCTGCTGAGGTTGCGTCAGTGGCCTGGGCATGTAACTGCTTTGAGGTGCTGTCCATCAGCCAGGTGTTGCATGTGATGCACAGTGTGTGCCATGATCAGGGAGTGCGTCGCACCCCTTCTGCCACCTGTGTACTTTCAATGTCATGTAGTGCATTGGGGTTTCCACAGAGGCCAATGTCTATATGAGAAAGATGCTATTCCTTGGCAGCATCCTATGCCCTGTTCAACATATCAAAGATGTTCAAATGTGTGTCTCTGTGACATGGAGCAGGTGTAGTGATTTTGTCTCACTTTGTCATCCTCACAGGTAACTGCCTACGAGAAGGGGGGGATCTGGAAGGAGATCGTCAGGGCCGTGAGAACGGCGGGGGTTGCAATCGGCGCCTAGCCCAAGTCCAAAAACGGTGGAAGGACATCCGGTGCTGGACCTGGCGGATCGCCCGAGTCCAGCTGGGGCTCTCACCTCTACGCCCCCACGGCGGGCACCGACGCCTGACCACCCACATGATGCGTGTCCTGGCGGTGGTCTTCCCTGACCTGGATAGGCAGTTACAGGAGAGACAGCAGCAAGGAGGGGGTAGGTACATGTCTGTTTGTTGTGTTGTGTGTCCCCAGCTTTTGGAAGTGCTCTGTAGCCTGGATACACTGCCAGGGTTTATATGTGCAGTGCATATTCTGTTCCCCAAAGTCAACCGGTGCTCTTATTCGTCCCTTCCCCTCCTTGACATGTGTCCCCTGGTCTGTGTGTAATCACAATTGCACATGGTCATCTAGGCTGCCAGTTAATCCAAGTGCACATTGCTTTCTGCATCGTGTGTGAGGGTGGTCTGTGACATGTGTTGGTACCTTGCATGTGCCCTGTCCTGTTCACTCTGTTGGGGGTCCATATTTGTTGGCACTGATGATGAGTCTCAACATGGGAGTGTGAGGTTTCAAATGAACACACTTGCAGCATGCTTGTCAATGTTGTGGCCTCAGACATGATGTGCATGAGTGGGAGATATGTATAGTGCCAGGACGGCTGCTCATGTTACAGTCAGATCATTCCAGGAACAAGGAGCAGTGTGCCCACTACAGTCCCCTGAGACACCCTTGCCTCGTAATCATGTGTGTCATTCAACACTGTGTCCATTCTCAGTGTGTTCAGCATATGTTTGCCTCTGTGGCATTGTTCCCTGGCCTCATTTGTATTTATCCAAAGTGTGCTACATGTGTCCACTGGACAGGGAGACCCCATTTGGCTTGTGCATACTCACACTGGGCAGTGCCTGTGTGTCTATTCCCAACTATCTGTCGATGGTTGTTTGTCACAAATATGTGTTGCCAGCCTCACGAGGTGATGTGGAGTACATTTGGGAATTCTTGCAGCACATTTTTGTAAACCCTGATTAAGAGGTGTCACTTCTTGATCTGTCTCAATCACATTGTCTCAGGTATGGGGGATTTGTGCGGGCGAGGCCTACATGGCCAAACCTTATGTCTCCTTGCCAGGTCTGACCTGTGTGTGATAATTGGCTGGACAGAGACTCAACGTGCAGTGACCCAGTGATGTTGTGCAGGGTTTAATGTTTGTGCTTTGCATCATGTGCTCATACATTTTTGGCACCAGTGTGTGGTCCAGATGCTACGTAGTTTGGTGTTTGTGTGCTGACATCTGTGTGGACATTGTGGCTTGCCATGAGGGTGTCTCCTCAGTGCAGGTATGCCTTTTTACGACACAATTGCAGGCCCATTAGCTTATGCATTGTCCTGGGTTTGGACATGTGTGCCACTCCACATGATAGGCAGTGGGTCAGATGTGTTGCCAACTGTGTCATCAGGTAACGGATGGCCATGTGACAATTGACATAATTTAAGTTGTTAGTCAAAAGGTATTGCACCTTGGCACTCACAACACTTGTCAACAGGTCTTCATGTTTTAAATGCTTTAGTTTGATGTTTTGTTGTTGAGAACAATAATGTGCCTGCATGACAGATGTCTCCCAAGGAAGTGCACAACAAACCACCTTTACACTTTCAGGGACCACGCTGGCACATTTTTAAAAAAAGGCACTGTTCTAATGTTTTTCAGATTATACATATACATGTTCCCCCAGTGTTGTGGAATTTGGGTAAGTCCTTGGTTGTTGGTGATACCAACTTACGAGTGTCAGATCATCAATACCTCCGTGGGACCATGTATATGTACTTTCTGCAACACCATTTCTTTCTAACAGTGGCTTCTTTAAAGAAGGCTGCCAGCTTCTTCAATGACTGGGTAAATGTGGTTTTGTGTGCACCTCCTTGGGAGCCATCTTTTATGGAGGCACATGTGTGTTCTGTTCACAAAATGGCACATTCCCACATTCTGACCATGTCGATTGTGTAAAGTATTGTGATTCCCAAGGGACCAACATTTTTTCGTTTTGTGTTCCAAAGTACTTACAGGTCTCGGAGTGTGGGGACACCTTTGGTATTGAGGTGTGTTACTTTGCCTTGGGTGCACCCCTACTGTTTCTTTCAGGGTAAACAAGAGGTGGCATGACTTCATTGTATTGCTGTGCTCACCTGTTCCCAGACACTAGCTCCTCAGTGTATTTCTCATTCAAGTTTTGGGCTGGTGTGTCCTATTTTTCCTTGTGTCCAAGTGGCATGGTGGGTCTACCAACTGGGGAGTACAGGGCTTACATATGTGCGGAGTAATCTAGCTGTTACTCATGATGCATTGCCTGATATGCACTGTGACCTATTGGTTTTGTACTCATGTGTCAGATGTATACAGGTGACTGATGTTTTTCTGTATCTTCACCTTGCCCACAGCATCATCATTGGAAACCGAGGGAGACACCTGCACGGACCTGGATGAGGGACCCAGCACCAGTGCCACCAGTGCTGGCGAGTCTGCGGGAGCCAGTGGCACGGAGGGTGAGGGGAGTCAGTCAGAGGACCTGTCTGGTGGCGATTCCAACTACGATGCAGACGGGTCCAAGGCTGACCTCATCGAGGGGGCGGAGGCTGCTACAACACCTGGCAGCAGCCCAACATCTGTCCCCGCCTCCTCCATTCCCATCACCGCCCTCCCAGTTGCTCCGGTCCCTTCTGTCCGTTCATGGCCCCACCATATCTCCTTCGGGACAGGCACCGCACCCCCTGCCCCTGTCAACCCTGCTGCCCTCAGTACAGAGTCTGTGGACATACTGCGGCAGTTGCAGGTTGGGCAGACATCAGTGCTGAATGTCCTCCATGGCCACACCACACTGCTGACACAGATGGTGTCGTTCATGGAGGGCATGTCAGCAACGATGTCTGAACAACGCAGGTTTCTGCGGTCCATGGACTCTTCCCTGACGGCAGCAGTGACTCTCCTGCAGCGCTTCGTCCCCCCCCCCTACCCCAGCCCCATCCACACTTCCCTCTCCCATACCTGTCCCATGCATACCCAGATATTCCCAAGCACGCACCCCACCAGACACAGGCAGCACACCACCAAGTAAGGGCAAGCGCACACCTCCTGGCATGCACACTCAGGGGGATGTAGGCACACCCACTGGTTCCGGGGCAAAAAAACATACACGCAGCCACAGTATGAGTCCGCATGCCTCACAACCCAGTCCTTCCAAAAGCACGTCCCTTGGCTCACCTGCCAAACTGACACCCAAAGAGGTCGACATGGGTGAGCTGCCCATCACCCCCACTGTGACACCACCCTGCAAGTGGGCGAGGAAGTCCCCGGGCAGGGTAGTCGAGTCCCCCCCCTGTCCACCCCCTCCCCCAAGAGTGCTGCACCCCATCCCTCGGCCACACCCCCTCCGTTGGCCCTGGGGATTCTTCCGGTGCAGGGGTTACCCTGGACGTCCTGGCAGCAGTGTGCAGCGCCGAGCTCACCTCCACCTTTGGCGCTGTCCCACCCCCTGTGGTGGAGAAGTCCACCCCTGCACCCACCTCACCTACCCTTCCCCCTCCTGTCCCTGCGGTGCCTGGTCCCCTCCCCCCCGGTCAACAAATCTGAGGGTTCCACTGTGCAGGCAAGCTAGGGGAGACGCGTGCCCATGTGTCCCCCCAAGGACTTCTATTATGGACTGGCCATTGGCCTTTGTATATAGTGTGATTTCATATTTTCTTTTTTATGCTGAATAAAGCATTTTATTTTTACTTTGAACACTTTTGCAATTCAGGTATTGATGTTGGTGCTGAGGCTCCAGGAGTTGGTGTTGTGGTAATGTGTTATGGTTCTGAGAAATGTTCTAGTCTGATGGTCATGAGGTGGACCATGGTATCTGCGTGCCATCACAAGGTCTCTGCAAATGCCGGTAGACGAGCAGAGTGCGGCCATTTGGATTTGTTGTACTTAAGGCTCCCTTGAGCCATTGGGCCGACGGGCCCTGGACCAGCACCTGCGCGCCATGAGTGGTACGTTACCTGTTAATACGTTTTTGGCAGTCTACGCGGCACCCCCTTACACTCACCTACTCCCTGCTGACGAGAGGCAACTACCTTGAAACACGTGTCCAGGGATGGCTAATGCGACACTTACTTTTTTCTAACACTGTGGCACAGGCGTACTCGCCGTCGCCACTACATGGACCATAGTTCCTTGGGGCAACTTGCTGGTAGACAAGCAGAGTGCGGCCAATTGGATTTGTTGTACTTAAGGCTCCCTTGAGCCATTGGGCCGACGGGCCCTGGACCAGCACCTGCGCGCCATGAGTGGTACGTTACCTGTTAATACGTTTTTGGCAGACTACGCGGCACCCCCTTACACTCACCTACTCCCTGCTGACGAGAGGCAACTACCTCGAAACACGTGTCCAGGGATGGCTAATGCGACACTTACTTTTTTCTAACACTGTGGCACAGGCGTACTCGCCGTCGCCACTACATGGACCATAATTCCTTGGGGCAACTTGCTGGTAGACGAGCAGAGTGCGGCCAATTGGATTTGTTGTACTTAAGGCTCCCTTGAGCCATTGGGCCGACGGGCCCAGGACCAGCACCTGCGCGCCATGAGTGGTACGATACCTGTTAATACGTTTTTGGCAGTCTACGCGGCACCCCCTTACACTCACCTACTCCCTGCTGACGAGAGGCAACTACCTCGAAACACGTGTCCAGGGATGGCTAATGCGACACTTACTTTTTTCTAACACTGTGGCACAGGCGTACTCGCCGTCGCCACTACATGGACCATAGTTCCTTGGGGCAACTTGCTGGTAGACGAGCAGAGTGCGGCCAATTGGATTTGTTGTACTTAAGGCTCCCTTGAGCCATTGGGCTGACGGGCCCTGGACCAGCACCTGCGCGCCATGAGTGGTACGTTACCTGTTAATACGTTTTTGGCAGTCTACGCGGCACCCCCTTACACTCACCTACTCCCTGCTGACGAGAGGCAACTACCTCGAAACACGTGTCCAGGGATGGCTAATGCGACACTTACTTTTTTCTAACACTGTGGCACAGGCGTACTCGCCGTCGCCACTACATGGACCATAGTTCCTTGGGGCAACTTGCTGGTAGATGAGCAGAGTGTGGCCAATTGGATTTGTTGTACTTAAGGCTCCCTTGAGCCATTGGGCCGACGGGCCCTGGACCAGCACCTGCGCGCCATGAGTGGTACGTTACCTGTTAATACGTTTTTGGCAGTCTACGCGGCACCCCCTTACACTCACCTACTCCCTGCTGACGAGAGGCAACTACCTCGAAACACGTGTCCAGGGATGGCTAATGCGACACTTACTTTTTTCTAACACTGTGGCACAGGTGTACTCGCCGTCGCCACTACATGGACCATAGTTCCTTGGGGCAACTTGCTGGTAGACGAGCAGAGTGCGGCCAATTGGATTTGTTGTACTTAAGGCTCCCTTGAGCCATTAGGCCGACGGGCCCTGGACCAGCACCCGCGCGCCATGAGTGGTACGTTACCTGTTAATACGTTTTTGGCAGTCTACGCGGCACCCCCTTACACTCACCTACTCCCTGCTGACGAGAGGCAACTACCTTGAAACACGTGTCCAGGGATGGCTAATGGGACACTTACTTTTTTCTAACACTGTGGCACAGGCGTACTCGCCGTCGCCACTACATGGACCATAGTTCCTTGGGGCAACTTGCTGGTAGACGAGCAGAGTGCGGCCAATTGGATTTGTTGTACTTAAGGCTCCCTTGAGCCATTGGGCCGACGGGCCCTAGACCAGCACCTGCGCGCCACGAGTGGTACGTTACCTGTTAATACGTTTTTGGCAGTCTACGCGGCACCCCCTTACACTCACCTACTCCCTGCTGACGAGAGGCAACTACCTCGAAACACGGGTCCAGGGATGGCTAATGCGACACTTACTTTTTTCTAACACTGTGGCACAGGCGTACTCACCGTCGCCACTACATGGACCATAGTTCCTTGGGGCAACTTGCTGGTAGACGAGCAGAGTGCGGCCAATTGGATTTGTGGCTCTCTTAGTTTAGTAGGCAGTGACATGACTATACAGTCTTGTGGCATGATCTCAGTGTGTGTATTGTGCTGCATCCGCCAGGGGTGGGTATGCATGTATTATTTGTCCTCACACCCACATGTGGTGTGTCATGCAGTGGGGGAAAGACATCCATCCTCCTGGGAGTGGTGGGACACTGCTGTCAGTGATGTGTTGTTATGTCACTATCATCATTGTCCAAAGTGAGGGATGCGTACATACACCCATGGAGTTGTGGTCATCTGATAATGATGTACACCCCCCATGTCTCTGTCCACTGATGGGAGTCCTCTGCACCCACCCCTCATATTGAAGGCCACTGCTGGTAGTCATTTACACCCACCTACATCTCTCTGTCCACTGCTGGGAGTCTTCTGCACCCACCCCTCATATTGCAGGCCACTGCTGGTAGTCATTTACACCCACCCCTCACATGTCTGTCCACTGCTGGTATTGATATGCACCCACCCCCATGTCTCTGTCCACTGCTGGGAGTCCTCTGCACCCACCCATATATGTCTGTCCACTGCTGGGAGTCCTCTGCACCCACCCCTCGCATGTCTGTTCACTGCTGGGAGTGATATGCACCCACCCCCATGTCTCTGTCCACTGCTGGGAGTCCTCTGCACCCACCCCCAAGTCTCTGTCCACTGCGGGGAGTCCTCTGCACCTACCCCTCACGTGTCTGTCCACTGCTGGGAGTGATATGCACCCACCCCTCATATTGCAGGCCACTGCTGGTAGTCATATACACCCACCCCTCACATGTCTGTCCACTGCTGGGAGTGATATGCACCCACCCCCATGTCTCTGTCCACTGCTGGGCGTCATCTGCACCCACCCCCATTTCTCTGTCCACTGCTGGGAGTCCTCTGCACCCACCCAAATATGTGTGTCCACTGCTGGAGTCATATACACCCACCCCTCACATGTCTGTCCACTGCTGGGAGTGATATACACCCACCCCCATGTCTCTGTCCACTGCTGGAAGTCCTCTGCACCCACCCCCATGCCTCTGTCCACTGCTGGGAGTCCTCTGCACCCACACACATATGTCTGTCCACTGCTGGGAGTCCTCTGCACCCACCCCTCACATGCCTGTCCACTGCTGGGAATCCTATGCAGCCACCCACCCACCCACCCCCTTGGTGCAGTACACTGCTGTCCTGGGCCTACACACACACCAATATAAAGGTAATATGCTGCACCAGGCCGTAGGCCAACATTCGTGGCGTGTGTACGCCTTGTATCCCAAATGTACTGGTGCCGTAGGGGTACGTGTGATACGGACCGTACCCCCGCATTTATAGGGTGTGTACGGTCCGTACCATGCGTACCCCTACGGTCCCAATCCAATAGTGATATGGCCCGTACCCACGCTATGTATGTGTGGGTGCGGTCCGTATCACTATAGTTTTGGTGCCATAGGAGTACGCGTGGTACGGCCCGTACACACGCTCTGAGAGCGTGTGTACGGTCTGTACCACGCGTACCCCTACGGCACCACTACAATAGTGATACGGCCCGTACACACGCTCTGAGAGCATGTGTACGGTCCGTACCACGCGTACTCCTATGGCACCACTACAATAGGGATACGGACCGTACACACGCTCTGAGGGCGTGTGTACGGTCCGTACCACGCGTACCCCTACGGCACCACTACAATGGTGATACGGACCGTACACACGCTCTGAGGGCGTGTGTACGGTCCGTACCACGCGTAACCCTATGGCACCACTACAATAGCGATACGGACCGTACACATGCTCTGAGGGCGTGTGTACGGTCCATACCACACGTACCCCTATGGCACCACTACAATAGGGATACGGACCGTACACATACTCTGAGAGCGTGTTTACAGACCGTACCACGCGTATCCCCACAGCACCGGACCGTACCCACGCTATGGATGTGTGAGTACGGTGCGTATCACTATTGTAGTGTTGCCGTAGGGGTACGCGTACACGTCCACTTCCGTTGTTGCGGGACACAGGGAGTGGTGGACACGCCCCCCGGAGTGACCAGACCCTGGAGGTAATGTATGTCCTCAATATTGTAGGTTTTAATTTGGGTAGGGGGTATGTTTCCTGCCCCTCACCCCCCATTGGCCCCTGGGTGTTGTTCTCACCTTCTGCGGCGTGTGCGTCGGGTTCGGTGCACCAGGTCGTAGGCTAAGAGGGCCGGGATGACACGAAGAATGGGGTACATGGCTGTCCGTCGCGTACCGGGCCCCGTTTTCGCGTCGGACTCAGTTTTGCGGCATTTTTTGGCTGCCGTAAAAAAATAGCTGCGCGGAGTGACGTAGGGACGAATCGTACTTGCTGGTCTGTAAAACGCTGCCTGACTCCGTACGGACGTCGCGTACGCGCTGTCCAGGATCAGACTCCTAGGTATTTTTTAGCCGTACGGTGTTTTGTACGAATCGTACGGAAATGCTATTTCTGTACGAATCGTATTTGCTGGATTGTACGGTGGATTTCCCGGGTACGAGTCGTACGGAGAATAGGCTCTGTACGACGAATCGTACCCGGGTTTTACAGGATTGGAATCGGCACCAATATGTCTCTAGGTAAACTGAAGTATTGTCAAAAAGAAGATGCTCGAAAACCTGTGGCATTATTCTCGGCCACCCTTGACCCAGTTGCAGCAGGACTGCCTGGCTGCCTTAAAGCATTTGCCGCAGTGAGCACTAGTCTGGAAAAAAGTGAGAGCACAGTGATGGGATACCCATTAACTGTAATGGCCCCTCACTCTGTTGAATTACTATTGAAACAAACCAAAATCCAACACATGACTCATAATAGACTCACTTAATATGAGCAGAAGATTTTGTCATCAGTGAATATTCTGCTAAAAAGATGTTAAGTTTTGAACCCATCTACGTTACTGCCTGTAAATGACACTGTTTGTGATGAAGTTGAACATGATTGCCTCGATGTAACAGATTTATGCACAAGGCCTAGACCTGATATTCAGGATGAACCCCTGAATGAGCATGATTATGTAATGTCTGAGAAACAATAAAGGTACCTTGGGAGCAGCTTACACTGTATCTACAATAAACAATGTCATCAAAGCTTCATGGCTCCCAGAAGCTAACAACACAAGCTGCAGAATTGATTGTCCTTACAAGAGCATGCAGGTTTCCTGTTCAAATGAAAGTGACTATGTTTATGTATAGTCAGTAGGGATTTGGCATTGTCCATGGTTTTGGGCAATTGTGGTCAAAAAGACGTTTAGTGACCTCTTCATGTACTCCAATTAGAAATAGAATAAATTCAAGTGAGGCATTTGTTGGAAGCTCTCCAGTTGCCTACAGAAATTACAGTTGCTAAATATGCAGCCCATCAAAATGGCAATGGCTACATTGCCATGGGAAATAGGTATGCTGATTCAGTTGCATGGTGATTTGCCCTACTGGCCTGGACATTTAATTAAACTTTTGCATGTGAGTCTGAGGAGGAGACTTCATTTTCTATGTTGGTGACAGTATAAGATACTTGGGATTAACTGAAAGGAGTGCAGGGAAATGTTTCAGAAGCAGAACAACAAAGTTGGATCAAGCAGGTTGTCAGAAAAAAATGCAAATTATATCTGGATGTCATCTGATGGGAGAACAGCATTAACTGAGAGTTTGCTGTTTCCAATGACACAATAATTTCACAGATGCACACACCTAGTGAGGAACTCCATGATGCAACATTTTAGACACAGCTTGTAAACCCCAAAGTTTAGGACACTGGCAGAAGTAAGTCATTGATTTGTGACATGTCAACAAATGGACGCAGAGAAAAGAGCACGTTACACTGAGTCATGTAGGGAGATCAGGTGGTCCTTTCAACAGAATGCAGATGGACATTTTTGAGATGCCTTGCTTCAAAGGGATGATATATATCCTGGTCATTGTATGTGTTTTCCCGAGATGGGTGAAAGCCTACACAACCAGAAGATTTGACAGTCTCACAGTAGCTAAACTGTTATTGTGAGAATTGTTACTGAGGTACGAAATGCTGATTTTGCTAGAATCAGATAGGTGGACCCACTTTTACCAACCAAGTCCTGAAGATGATTTGCATTGCATTACAGATTGAGCAAAGGCTGCCCTGCAGCTATTAACCTGAGGCTTCAGGTATAATCGAGCAACTGAGTGGGACTATCAAGTCTCGACTAGCTAAAGTCTGTGCTTCAACATCACTGAAATTGTCAGATGCCTTACCTTTAGTGCTGATGAGTATTCAAAGAATCCCTGATAGGAAAACTGGTCTATTGCCGCATGAGATACTGGTGGGCCA
This sequence comes from Triturus cristatus, assembly GCF_964204655.1. Lineage (NCBI taxonomy): Eukaryota > Metazoa > Chordata > Amphibia > Caudata > Salamandridae > Triturus > Triturus cristatus. The sequence continues at coordinate 145,131,904 of NC_140584.1, forward strand.
TGCCATGAGGCTAACGACTGTACCTGCAAATGCACTTGTGAACATTACAGATGACATGATACTCAAATTCTGCAAAAGATTGGCTGATGTGGTATGTTCTGTTTCCTACCAGGTTGCAGTTGCCAATAAATATCTGTATCAGGAACAGTACCACAGCCTCAATCCTGGTGATCGATGTGTGATAAAGACTGCACCACCAATCTAAGTGCCTGTTGTTTCAAAACGTGAATTGAAGTCTCTAATGAAGGAGAAGCAGAGACTGGACTTCAACTTGGAAATTTTACTGAGACAACATCAAGCCGAAAGATCAGGATGAAGTAAAAGCACTGAAGCAAGAAGAGTCACTCATAGTTGAATGGTCACAAAATTTAAATCAAGAAAAAATGAGAAAGAGCATATCAGTCAATCGGATTTCATCAACTATCCATGAGGAGACAGAGTCAAGTGATGAAAGTGACACAAAAAAGGGATTAACAAAAACTGAGAAGATCCAAAACAGTAAGAGCGCCTTGTGAAAGGTATTCAGTGCCTGAATGGTCTCACTATGTGGACAAAGTACCGAATGTCACAGTAGATGAGTTGTGTGATGTGAAATCCAAATTGTTTGAACCTCCATGACATCACCACAGTGAGCATTGTTGGATAAAGATACTTGACAAAAACAAACTTTGTAATCAAAAAGAGACATTTGAACAGCCTAAACAGGATTGCTTGAAAAGTATACAAGAGACTGACACTAAGTAACTCATATTTTATATTTTAAGAAGATTTACCTAGGTTAGAGTTTGCAGCAGAACAGTAGGGATAATAATTTAGAACACGGAGTAGGGTTGAGTATTCTCTATATGAAATTTGCTTTGCTGAAAAACTGTTCATACAAGCAAACTACAATAAGAAGCTGCTTGCAGAATTTTGAGCTTGGCTGTATATAATCTGGTTCTAGACAAACATGTGTTGCCTTAGAAATAGGTACAAATATATTATGTGTTCAATTTTTGCAATATCAGTGATAATGTTCACAATGACACCTAAGAAAGACATTAGGTCTACAAACATAACTAACAAACATATATGAATGATCAAGAGCATTGGAAAGCCTCATTTGCAAGCTTCAAGGCAAAAGATTACTCAACTAATGTTTTTTCTAGGTTAGTGCAGGATTGAATCAATGGACGATGAAAGTGCTCTTTGAGCAGAACTCACATCTGAAACTAAGATGATGTGATGGTTAAGATAGCCATCAGAAGGGGGATTGAATGAGCTAATTAAAATGCATATTATTTTGAATAACAGCTATATATTCAATAATCTAGGTAAAATTTAAAAATGAAATGAAAAGCATTTTAAACGTGCAAACTGCACTAGGCAAAGATAGTTATCCTTATAGGCCGTAGAAATGCTTAAACTTTAGAAGGTTAAACTGTGTTTGATGCCTATGGGATTGGAGGACTATGAGACAAGAAGCTACATACATAAAGATGTCTGTAAGAAACTTTTGATCTAACCTTGCAAACTGTATGTTATTTCAGGGGAAAGGAAGAGCTGAACTCACTCTCATGCAAATGCTGTTGCCTGATTGGATCCGAAAAGGAGAGACCTGCTGCACAATACGCAACACTATTTTTTCTTTTATGTTAGTGTGTGTTCCTAGTTAGAATAAGAGCACTGCAGACTTTATTCTGCTCGCTTTTTCACACAGCTATTCCCAGAAACCCGTTCCCAATTTGACAGTTGTGGCAACCGCTGATACTGTTCTACCTTTGCCTTATTATTGATGCTCGATAGTTTACAGATTGCTACTGCAACTGTGTGCATTTTGCTAACATTATTGAGACCTGGCTGAGTTTCATGAACTACCTTTAAAGGGAAGTTTGGCTGCTTCCATTGGATTTTGAGCTTTATGCTCTCTTTATTTCTTTGTGAGGTCTAGTAACTAGATTTTGGTGTTGTTCTTAAGAATAGGGTATTTTTCCTTTATGGAATGCCTCTGAAGTATTATTTGATGATTTGTTCTAACAATATTTTTATGAGATTTTTGTAAACTTTCTTGAATTTTTTTGACTAATCTGAATAAAAGTAATAAAAATAATCTTACTAAATTCTTATCATTGACTGAACTTAGAACTGTTGCTATGATTTAACTTTTGATGATAAAATAGCTCCTGGTTCAAAGCAAGGAGGCAAAGATCTGTCACCTTCAGTAATCTGTACTTAAAAGTAAGTACGGGAATGGGGCTTCACCCTAAACTTGATGGTAAGAAAAGATTAAACTATATTATTAAAATTTTGACCTAACTCTGCGCTCTCATTGATTTTGCTTCATATAGAAATATTTTAGGTACAAAGTAATACTATTAGAAATGTATAGTTACCTCTAAAATTAAATCCACCCTGGCTCACAAATTATCATTAGCTTAGAAAAGCATTATGGGGTTTGTAGTTGTATGTCTCATAAGAAAAATAAAGTTGAAAATGAAGCATTTTTAGTCTTATCTAAAGTGAAATACCAAATGACATGAACGAACTTCACAAAAGATATTCAATTGTATGTGAAACAAACTTTAAGTGCATTTATACAGAACAAAACATTTATTGAACTAAACTATTTATCATATATCTGACAGAACTTCCTGCAACAATTACTAAATGAACAAGGAGGAAAATCAGGACACTCAGCCAGATATAGAGCCACCCACAAGTAGAGCTACAGCGTATCACCTCCCAGATTTTGTGGAAGAAATTGAGAGCATCAAAGCAGACATGCCTACAACTCCTTTTGACATGATATCTACGCAAAGGCCTCATTCCCTTCTTCGACGCGGAAACAATGCCATCAGAAGGCATAGAATTCGTGTTAGAAGGGCTTCTAGCGAAGTAGACATACTGCTGTAGTTGGTGGTTTGAAGGTGTCTATGTTGCAATGTAAAAATATAAAGTCATTAAAGACACAGCTGGTGTCAATGAATAAAAGCATGTGCGATATAAGGGATGACTTAAAGCAGCTGAACACAACTGTTGAGGAGGGCCAAAAAGCAGCTGCCGAAATTTATAAGGAGCTGACAAATGCTATTAAGGAGTTTTGCACAGTAACGCATCAAGATAATTTAACACACTGAGGGCACCATCATCAAATCATAGGCAGATTGGATGGCTTCACTAGATTTGTCCATCGCCTGACAAATGCTACATCAACATTTTCTTGCTGCACAGGCACCATGGCACCATGCAGGTTAAGATGGTAGTTGAGGATGAAGTTCAGAGATTAAATCTAAAATAAGGTCAACATTTAATTTGTACTTCTGAAAGATGTCCTCCTCTGTTTGATCAAACATGTTTATGTCAATTGTAAAAATGAGCTTCTGTCTCCTCCTTCTCTGTAGACCTGCCAGTATCCTCATCTTCCTCACTATGGCGTAGAGAGCAGTCATTGTGGAAAATGCGGTTGGACTCTGGGGCTGTTTATATAGGTTGCACCTGATTATGACTTGATTTGAGTTGGTGGTAAATTGTACGTCCAAATATCGATTTTGCGACTATTCGCTATTTGCGAATGTTGAATACATTTGTTTAGTGATTTCCTATTTTGAAATCGCTAAATGTGATTCCCTATTAGGTGTCGCAATTTTAGAGGTTCACAAATATTGTGAATCCCTAAAATTGGTTGTATGATAGAGGCACAACTTGATAGACTGCCTCTACTACACAGCCTAAACCACGAATTTGTCTTCACCATGAATGTCTTTATCACATAATTTTGTGGTAAAGGCATGAATGGTAAAGGGGTATGCATGGCTAAGGTCACGACCTGCCCTCCCCCCACCCTAAGCTACAGACTCCCACCCACCCCCCCCCCCTCCCCACCCTGAGGTCCAAATACCTCGATCCCTTCCCAAGCCCCATGCTGTCTCTAACCCTTAAACACTACCTCAACCACCTCCCACCCCCTTGCACTGTCACTACAACTACCCCCAACCCCTTCCATAGCCCTTAGGCCTAATCAAACTCCTATTTTGAAAAACTAACCAACCCCCCTCAAGCACTAAAAGTCACCCGCCCTCCCCTAAGCCCAAAAAAACGTACCCGACTACCCATTCCTCTTCCCTGCCCTGAGGTCTAAAATGCTGTCCCTTAACAAACACTATCCCGACCCCCTATCATCCCTGCACAGTCCCTAAAACTACCCCAACCCCTTCCACTGCCCTTAGGCCTAATACCCTAAGCCCTAATTAAGAAAAACTACCCCGACCCTCCCCCAGCTCTAAAAACTGCTCTGACTCTCTCACAGCCCTGAAAACTACCCCCGAACCCCCGCCATGAAAACTACCTTGACCCCCCAGCCTTTAAAAACTACCTCTGACCCTCTGCCCTGAAAACTAGCCCCAACCCCCATCCCTGAAAACTGTCTCCGACCCGCCAGCCCTGAAAACTAGCCCCAAACCCCGTTCCCAGAAAACTACCCCTGAAAACTAACCCTGATGCCCCAGCCCACAAAACTACCCTCGACCCCCAGCTCAGAAAACTACCCCTGACCCCCAGCCCAGAAAACTGCATAGCCCGACCCACCCTCCCAGCCCAAAAAACTATCCCCGACGCCCCAGCCCAGAAAACCACCCCCTGCCCAGAAAACTACAGCCCAGCCCCACTTACCTCACCGCAGATCTCTTCCTGGCAAGGTCTTCCTGCTTCTGTCCCCAGTAGCCAGCAGCTAGACTGCCACTGCCTTAACCACACATGTGAGTGGTTAAGCCATATGCATGGTTAAGGCAAGCGTGGTTTAGCTTGCATATTCGAAACAAGTGGTGGTTAAGACTGTGGTGCTCTGACTGTTTTCCCCTAAAATTGCACAGCGAATCCCATTCATACATCACAAAAACCTATTTAGCATTCGAAAACAGTCACATTTAGTGATTCGCACCGATTGTGAATGCAAATAGGCCTGATACATCTGGCCCTTAGAGCCTTGAAAGGGATGAAAGTGCTATACTAGTACTACAATACTTTTGTAGCTTTTGCATTCCTAGTGTCCTTTTTAGTGCCCTGTGGCCTTCCAATGAAGAGGGAGTAGAATCTTGTCACTAGCTAGAACCAACGCATACTCCTCCTTCATCCATTTGAAACACATAAAAATGTTTGTATTATCGGTTTAAAATCCTGAACATCTTCAGATCAGAAGAGAGGATCTCAGGGCAAGGAGACCACCCCTTTATCCATTAGGGGATCGAGTCTGAAAGAGGTGCACTGATGAAACAGTACAGAGAATGGTCTCTGAGAACCTTTTCTATATAGAAGGCACACTTTCCATCAGAATTCTTAAGTACACTTTGTACACTGTGCTGAGAACCTGTCTAAGATGGACGCCGAGCAATTAAAGTGATAATGTTGTGTGAAAGGCATTGTCATATACCAAGACTCGGGAGCTTGATAAGCGTATTCATTTTTCAGGGCTGTTTGACTAGAGCGTGAGTGCTCATTGTATTGTCCATCTGGCCTTCAGAAGAGCTCCCAAGGTTGACAGTGACAACTGAGTGCTGTATTTTCACCGCTAATGTTCAGAAAGCTGTTGGGCACATGTTTATTTGCAGGTTAACTGAGGGGAAAGAGACACAGAAGGTGCCCTGCACCACATATCTTTAGGAAAACCTTGAAGCTTAAAGGCATGGTGCAAATAAGTAAAAATAGGATAAAGCCACTTCAAAATTTTTAAAAAGTATGTTTCACCTTAGTACATCAGATTATATCATTACATTTACTGTCATTTATTAGAAGTGATAGTTTTCATACATTCACTTAGAAGCAATAATGCCCTCACCAATTTATGGCAATACCATTAATGAACTAAGAGGCAAGTCAGTTGTTATGCTTACACTCTTTGTGGTCTGGTTTGTTTTTATACATGGAACAACATTATTATATCAAGCACATGAGACGTTTTTGTGCAATGCACTACGGGAACACAGGCATTTCAAGGTCCTCCCATCTGTCATAAAAAAGAAAAAGGAAGCAGGGTGAAATAAAACAACGCCCTAGGATCACACAATTTGGTCAAGGGGCAGCTGGGATTGAGCCCAGAATTTCTGGTAGCACATTGTGCAATAAAGTTACTAGATGGGCATCTCTTGTTCTCTCTTGTTTTACATAAAACTCTAATCCTTTGTTTGAAATCCTAGTGCATGATATTAGAGGGTGGGTGGCAAACAGCAGTCATGTGAAATATTGGCTAGTTTTAGATTCAAGGATCCCAGAGAACCTCGAGATAAGCCAGAGCAGGCATCTGCCTCAAGCTTTCAGTGGCATGCCAACATCAGTAACATAATAACAATTAAGTAAACAAAGGCATAGAGAGAAGATGATTTGATCATGGTCAAACAATTTGGTGAAGCAGGAGGATCAACATCATAGTATAGTATTCCTTGTTTCAAGATCCATTGCTTTCTCAATGAAACTTGGTGTTCTCTCCCCCATGGGTAAAATCAAATGATTGGGTTGCAGTTCTGTTTATCACATACTAACTATTTGTGCTTTATTTGATTTAAGTTCTTCCTAACTCTGTAAGAAAAAAGAAGTAGAGAAAAATAATGAAGGGTGGCTGGGCCTAATGAAAACATGTCTTCTGGGGCATGGTTCACTTTTCACTCATTATACAACAACTTGAGTGAGAGTGGTTCAGTTGGGAAGTCTCGAGGACTACTGTTACTAAAGAAATACCACTTTGTTCTGGAACCTGCCCACACTTTTTTAATACTGACACCACAACCAGCATGTTTTGGCAAAATGGTAAAGCCAGGATTAAACATTATGGGCCCAATTTATAGTTTGATGGAGGGGCATTGCAACAGATTACCCTTCCATCAAACTGAAGGTCCAGCCTCCTCATCTATAGTCAAGAGGACCTTCAGTATGTCAATGGAAGAGAATATTCTGCCTCTGCCATCGACATTCAACCCCAACAGCCCAACGGAGCAATGGCCACCTGTGGCATGGCCATGTGTCTGCTAACCCTATTCACAGTGGCCAAACACATGGGCAGATTTCGCTGTCCATCACTGCCAGGTAAAATCTGACGTTAAGGCACAGTAAAAACTGTAAAATGAACCCCAAGGGAGAAAACTTCCATGGCAAGAGTGTCATTGTTTTTTGTTTTGATTTTTAAAAAGAAAATCCCCCTTTGAGATTTTCTTTCTTAAAAAAAAGAAATATTGAAAGTTGCTTCATGGCTCCATCGTGTTGATGGAGCTGCCCATCAAAATTTCAATTAATTGACAAGAACTAATTGCTTCCTTAACTGAGCCTGTTTCTAAGCACTCCTGATGTTTGCAGATAAAAGACTAATGAAGATTGTAAGGCCCAAGATTTTTTTTTCACTCTAATTCAATAATCATATTGCTTCCTTTGTACAGTTGACTCACCAAAGGTATTGACAGCAAGCAGAGGTGACTTACTTCAGGGTGGGATAGAGGAATAGCAAAACAGATAGAGCATAACAGTATTGTCAAATTTGTGTCTCTTCTTGAGACTAGGGGCTAAGTTGAGAAGGCACCATGGAAGGAAACTGGATGTGAGTTTTTACATGTTAGAAAATGATGCCTTATTTGGTTGTGGTTCAGTTGGCATTACTGGACCTAGTCAGCTTGCACTGGCAGCCTTTCACATTTGAAGAATAATAGTGCACGTGTACATTATGTGAACAAGCCTTTCTCTCTGTGTGTATGCTTGTGTGTTTTGCTGTTTCAGGAAAATCATTGACAAAGAAGCCGAAACTGTGGTGTCTGTGTGAATGTAAATTGTAATAGTTGTGCTCACTCGAGGAAACAGTGTTCAGGATGTAACTTTATTTTAGTTTTTTAAGTTCTCCTGCCAGTGTTCTGTGATTGTCATTCATTAGTAGAACAAACCATTGCATTGCTACATTACATAAAGGTCAATTTGGTTCCTTAATTTGTTATTGTTAGACCTTGCACCATTGGCGTGGGTCTCTCTTCCATCCTTTTGCTGTTGCCTCCTGTGCTTTTGCTATGTTTTTGCTGGTCTAGATGCTTTTGGCACTTTGCCACTGCTATTCAGTGCCAAAGGGCAAGTGCTCCCTTTTGTAAATAGTTGTAATGGATTTGTGACTCCATGATTAGTTCATTTGAGTTACTTGTCAGACCCTAGTACAGTGCACCATGTGTGCCAAAGGTCTGTAAATCAAATGCTGCTGGTGGGTTTGCAACGTTGGTTGTGCCACCCACAGAAGCACCTTGTAAAGTGTGGTTCAGGCCTGCTATTGCAGAGCTTGTGTGCAGTCTGGGACTTCCATGTCGACTTGGCAAGTGCACCCACTTACCAGTCCCTAAACCTTCCCCTTTCTAGATATTAGTCACCCCTAAGGTAGGCCCAAGGGCTGGGTGCATTGTATGTGAAAGGTAGGACATGCCCTGATGTGTGTGGCATGTCCTGATAGTGAATTACAGCCGATTTCGTTTTTCACAATTGCAGGGCTATCTGTTCCCATAGGCCAGAATGGACAGTTTGATTATAACATCTTATAATAATAACTGACCCAGGGGACAGGATATAAAAAAAAAGTTTAGTATGCCTGAACTCAGAATGTGAAAATACATATTTTAGTGTGGGTGATTTTTACAATCTGTGTTTGAAAATACCACTTTTAGAAGTAGGTATTTTCTTGCCTAACCATCCACTATGCCTCTACTATGTTTGTGTATTCCATGTCTGGTTTGTGAGTGACACGGGCTGGAGAGGACATTGGCTCCAGCAGTTTAATGGGTCAGGGCTGGGCTGAATAGGACCTGCACTGAATAGAGAGTACAGGGAGGAGATTTCCTTTCACTTGCCTGAGCCTTCATAGAATTGAGACTAGGGGGAGGACACTTCCTTTCAGCTACCTGGGCAAGGTCTGCTTTCAACAATGCTGTCTCCACCTCCTGCCAGGAAGCTGTACCAGGGAGGACAGAACTGGTTTTGGCTGGGCACAGACACTCTCTGCCTTCAGAGAACAAAGGATTTTGCAGTATAAATATTGGGCCCCAGAACTTTAGATCACTTCTGGGAATCAAAAAGAACCCTTTGCTAAGGAGAGAAACCAAGGAAGCTGAAGAAGGAGACTGCTCCTGTGCTGTTTGCTGTTTGGGGTTGGCCTGCAGTGGTTACTTATTGCCAAGGAAAGAAGAAAAGGAACTTTGTGTGTACTTTTACTATCTTGAGGAAGATCTTCAAAGGCTTGAAGCTGAACTTGCCTCCTGCTCTGAAGTCTCAGGAACACAAAGACTTCACCACCAGGTCCCCCTGAATGTCCTTGCTGGGAATTCTACCTGCAGTGAGGTGCCTGCTGTTGTTTTGGTCCCTCTGGAGACTGCGTGTCGCTGGGAGCTGTAAGCACGACGCAACGAGGCAGAAGCGCGTCACAGCCGCAGCAGTTGCCGTCGCATCGTCGAGGAAGCGTGTTGCATCACCGGAGAAGCGTGCCACCGCCGCAAAGGTTGTCATCGCATCACCGGAGAAGCGTGGCGCAGGGCCTGTCGCGGCTCCAACGTTCATCGATTTCACTGCACGGCCATCGGGCGTGCACGCATCGCATCCACGTTGTCGCAGTGCATCAAAGATGCCATTTTGTCACAGCGCACCGGATCGTCGCATTGCATCGAGGCGCCATCTTGTCGCAACGTAACCGGAACGCAGTAAGAAACCAACGTATCACCTCCTCTCCGGTAAGGAACCGAAGCATCACCTCCCCTGTGCTGCAGTAAGGAACCGACGCATCGCCTTCCCCGAAGCAAGCAACCGACGCATCACCTTCCCTGCGACCCTTTGTTCTATTGTGTGACGCATTCAAGGTACTTTGAGGATAAAGTGTCGCATTTACCATCTACATTGAACTAAGCTATTTCTACCATCTAAAAGTCATATTTTTATTACTGTATTGTGGATTTCTTTCGTTCGGTCTTGTGATAAGTCTAGTAAAGATTACCTATTTTTCTAAACTGGTGTGGTGTCAATTTGTAGTGTTTTCACTGTATTAGTGTATGTGTTCACAAATGCTTTACATACTGCCTCTCAGATAAGCCTGCCTGGTCGTGCCAAGCTACCAAGGGGGTGAGCAGGGTTTATTTTCAGCCGCGTTCGGTAGTAGAGTTCCTGCAGGGCGGTGACGTGGGGAGGGGGAGGGGCAGGGTGGGGGGTAGTAAACTATGGATTACGGAGGTTTACAGGTAAGTAAACATATAAATTACAAAACGAATTTCGTTGCGTGCACTGCATCGCATTTGTTTTATTAATTTATATGTTTACTTACCTGTAAACCTCCGTAATCCATAGTTTACTACCCCCCACCCTGCCCCTCCCCCTCCCCACGTCACCGCCCTGCAGGAACTCCTACTACCGACCGTGGCTGTTTATTTTAGGAGTGTATCACCCTTACCCTGACTACAAGCAGGGGCCCCTACTTGGTCAAAGGTACCTACCTCTGCCAACTAGAGACCCTCATTTCTAACAGTTATGCATAGTCTAACCGATATAAGCAAACACAAAGAGATGATGGATTCAACCCAGATCTGTGACTGGGGGTGAGTGTCTGAAAATGTTTTAGTGCTCCGTCCATCATCTCCTTGTGTTTGCACTGTTCGCTCTAAGTTGGCAGGGTATGCCCAGACATGGGTCCCTTGCTCACTCTGCCACTGGATTCAAGCTAGCCTGGCTGATGAAGGGTGTTACCCAGAAACCGGTCTCAGGATGCTTGTTTCGGGTTCAGGGAAGACCTGGCTTGGCAGTTCGGGCTGGACTGTTCCCTTGAGGCACAGGGCCAAGACTAATTTGTATATAACTGGGTCTGAACTGAGGTGACAAAGTGAGCTAAAATCTGATGATGGAGTCAACCCAGATCTGTGACTGGGGGTGAGTGTCTGAAAAGTTTCAGTGCTCCGTCCATCATCTCCTTGTGTTTGTGTTAGTCTAACCAATATAATGCATTAGGAAGTGGGTGTCTTTAGAAGTATCGTGCTTTCTAGAATAATATGCGGGTTACGTGTTTCTAACATTGCTATTCCAAGTCTGTCATGATATATCAGACGAAATGCATGTGGCCTCTGTACCGCAAATATTTTATAAAAGATATGGTATTTTGGAGAAGAAATAGTTCTTTCTGGTCAATTGTCCGTTTATACTTTATACCATTTGCTTTATACGTAATTGTTTCTTTGGGCCTCCTTCAAAGGCAGACCTTATGTTAGCCCTCTTGCAGAATAATACTTTGACTATTTTGATTGGGTTACTTTGGCTGACTAACTAAATACTTTTTGCTTTCAGTAAAGGTTATATTTTTGAAAAAACCTATGAGGATTTAACCTGGAATACTTGTCTCACACAGGTTTGTTTATTAGCCTAGGATTGATTCACAAGATTTTACAAAGACTTAGACAGTCCCGCTCTTGCACATCAACCCTCAAGTTTCAACTTTATTTTTAAAATTGATTTTGACCCCTTCTAAGGTCTATTATCATCAACATAAATAAATATTCTAAAAACGTAAAATATCTTTTATCATTGTCTTTCATTAAATACACAGATCAAACAATTAAAAAAATTGGGAACACTTTAAAACACAAATTCATTTTCAGGGGTTTGCAGCAAGTCCACCCAATCCTGAGGTGAGTCCAACTTAATTATTTTTGTTAAAGGAAGCAAATATATATTTCTAGCCTCTTAATTTTTTTCAAGTCTTAAGTTTATTATTAAAATTGAACAGTTTAAGAAAAACATTGACCCTCTTAACTTGTTAATCAGTGTGTCAACAAAATAAATCCTCTAAATAACTCCACAACTCACAGTCTACACTGTGTAAATGCTTTGCTTCCTCTATGCCCATCTTAAATCTGCCCCAACATCCAAACTCTAGGAATGTATGTGGTCCTTAGTCACACCACTGACAATACTTTTTGGCCCCTGAAATAAATGTTGTGAGCATTCATGGTCTGAAGCATAACACATTCCTCCCACACATCTTAAAAGGCCAGTGTATCCACCACCACGGACACACGTGTTCCAGTTTACACAAAGAACAAGGCACTGCCATCATTGTTAGAAATAGAGTAAGTCAAAACAATAGATTGACTCACAATGCAAGCACACAATTAAAATAGAAGGGCGGCAAAACTAATACTGCACAATTTGTTGCACACGTTGTACTGCCATGTTGGAATGGAGAATGATTTGAAAAAAAATTGTTCACATTGTATTTGTATACCTAATCATAGATGAACAGTTTGTCATGCATCTCCGTGCTGCTATTGGGGTAAGGCAAGAGAGAACATATAGCCTCAGATACTCTGTAACAAGCTGGCATGTTGTTGTGGTCTCTGTATGGGAGTGTGGCAGAGTGGTTAGAATTCCCATCTGTTCTTCAGATTCGTTGCTCTGTGGAAGGTCCTGGGATTAAAGTATTGATTTGCTCTGTTATTGATGCAGAGGTCCAGGGTGGGCTGATAGAGATTCTGCCTGTGAGGCTGTGGTATCAAAGTGCTCCCTTACAGTGCCTTTGTATCTAAAATAGAGAGATTGGCTATTAATTTTCCTACTCCATTCACTGGTGTAAATAACAAAAATTCCATCATTCCCACTGCCTGACTGCACAAACACCAAAAGGATGCCGTGTAGGCTAGTACAAATCTGGATGACAATGCCAACACTGCCAAAGGGTGGAAGAGGCTGTTGCACTGGCCACTGTAAGTATGGTCAAGTGGGCTGATTTGGATGTGAGTGAAAACTGAAAAGAACAATTGCTGGTATGGGTGACACAAATAACTTTATATAATGTTACATTTTCTATTGTGTATTATTGTTGTATTATTATCCTAAATCTGGTGAGAGAGTGAAAGCTCTCTATAGCCAAGACATAAAAAAGCAGTAACCTGCCCCTCCTAAAAAAGTCCAAACATACACACAAATCTCCTGCCCAAGTATCACACTGTAAGAAATTGAATTTTTATTTGGGATGGGTAATTACCCACCTCAAGGAACAATCACAGCCCTTCTCAGAGTAAACCCACTAAGTCACTAAATTAGTCTGAGCTCATCCCCAATAATTATGGCAAGAGCAGACAGGCTTTGTATGGCAATGAGTAAAGTATTTAGGCAGTACCAACGCAGTAATAAATTCATAATGCTAAAGAATAAACATCCCAAACCATATTAGAAAAATAGAGTAGTATTTAGTAAATAAATTGACATCAAAGTGACAAGTGAGGGAAACTGGAGACATTCATTTTTAACATTTTAAGAAAGAACGACAAAAAGAACAAAGCACCAAGGATAGTCAACGAGATACCGAGAACTAGGCACCATTTGAGGCTGACTGCAATGGAACACAGTTTGAACTAACCAACCAGGTTCATCTTGGTCAAATATTTTAGCTTCTGACCTAGTCCTTTAAGTCCTAATCCACCACAGGAGTACACTTCTAACCAGCCCTTCTCCCCCTCGAACTCAGGGAAGGCACTTAGAGACTCACAGGGTGTCAGGCAATGGCAGGTTCAGGACCAGGTCCAGTTGCCACTGGTCAACTGGGTATGTCCAGGATATGTCCTTTTGTAGCTTATTATATCCTGTAGCTTGAACAGGTGGTCAACATTATGACCCTTGGAGTCCACTTCTTTGTCCTGGGCACAACAGTGGCAATATGGCCACGAGGCAGGAGCGCTGAAATTGGGCTCCAGAGCTTAGGGATCTCTAACTAAACTGTAAATCCCTCCCGACCCAACAACCCAACAGACTTGCCCCCAAGATGGCCGCCCTCGATCGACTTTAGCCTCTCCTTTCACTGACTTGAGGTCCTGCTGCTCACCGGAACACTTGTGGGTGATCTGTGATCTGCCTCCTCCTGTGAGTTGATTAGAGGAGGCGCAGGTCTGTAAAAAATGAGCGCGCTGTGGACCGGCTTGGAGAGTAGGTTGTATTCAATATTGCCTGTTCCTAAGATGGCCGACGCGTGATCGTAGTCGGTAATAGGAGAATTGCCCACAGGTAATAACGAGGACTTTCCCCTCATACTTTAGTACTTGTGGCACTTAGTGAATTATAGATTCAAGCGCCGACGGCCTCAGGTCCGCAAATAGAAATAGCAAGTCCCGTTCATTCAGATTGCAGGACACATCACTACCCAAATATACAAGACTGCCTGTCCTCAATATGGCCGATGCCAGAACTCAGTCAGCAAAAGGGGAATTTGTAGTCTGACTATGACAAAGACTTGACCCCTAAAAAACATCACCTGTGGCGCTGAGCGAATTAAGACCAAAGCACCAACAATCTCGTAGGCCTCAGAACTTTAAAGAGAAATAAGTCCCTCTGTTGCAGGGATTCTGCTTATACACAGAACTATGCTTAGAACCCCAGGACCTCAGTGAATTGTGGTGTACCAGAAACTCACCTCAGAACCCAGAACCCAGTATCCGGCTAGCATAAGTGTCCCATTCGTTATCCAAGATTTAGCTCAGAGATCCCAATGAATAGACAACCCAGAACAAGCTACTTAGTGTACTCTCAGGAATGGTGGGAATCGGAAATACCTGTTCGTATATTATTCTCACATCAGTCCACAACAATAATCAACAGAGACACGGTGTAAATAAAAAGAGTTTATTTTTATAGACCACGTGTCCTAAGATGCAGTACTTTGGCTAATACAAGCAGACAAATGATTAATATCAAAACCAGCAACATAGTTACAATACCATAGAATATAAAAGGGGTGATCATATTATAATGACAGTGGATACTACCACCTTCCCTTTACTAAGAAGCTAATATTATTATTATGCTAATAGAAGGTCTCTTAGGCTTGAATAGGGGACCCCATACCTCAAAGATCAGCTTAGTGAAATCACATCACAGGAGCATCAGGAGTCTTCTCGCAGGAAGGCTTGTCTTCGGTCTGAATAATAAACATGATGTCTGTGATATTAAAAGCACCAACTTTCAGGTATGTGCAGCTGCGCGTGTGTTATGGCTAAATAGTGGGTCGATCAACCTAGAGTGGAAAACATGCATTGTGTAATAATCCAGACTGTTTGTCACACCATGTACAGACCAAGGTCGCTGCGCAGAGTTTGGGATGGTAACAACAGATTGCTCTCGTGTGAAGCAAGTCGCGAGTCAGCAGTTTGTTTTAAGAAATAACATGTAAACGCAGTGTCGTGTGCAAAAGCAGAAAGATGGCTTTCTAACATTTAACGTGGTTATGCTAACTTAACAATGTATGTACGTATTCAGGAAGAACTCACTACACGCCCCCTTGATCGAAGCACTATTTAATAGGCAAGAAAAGAGAGAACGCAGAGTTCAGTTTCGTCAGAGCAGAACAAGGCGTAACCAATGCAGAGTTTCAGAATGCGCCAAAGTCCGAAACCACAAAAAATATAAACCAGGGTTTGTTGTGAAAAAAAAAAAAAAATGGAAGTAAAAAACTCAAAACGACCATCAGGAAGAAAAAAGAGAAAGAAAAGAAGAAATGTTGCGCCAGGGTGCTGTCCAGTAGCACAGGCGCAAAGGACGACTGTCCAGTTAATCCATGAATGTATAGCCAGCATATGTGGCCACTGCTTCCAACAAAAAATCGTTTGCAGGGCCACTGAAAGTCTCAGCCATCCAATCCATCAACGAAAAGGAACATACGTGTTCTTCAACCATCGGAGCCTCTAGCACGATCAGAGGGCACCCGGAATGTTCCTCCAAATAGCTCATAGCCAAGAAGTTGTAGGCAGCCGTTGAGATGTCCCAATTACCCAGGATACCATGCGCCGCACCACAGGCCATAATCCGGACACCAGAACAGGCCAACTCGTGAGACACTAAGGGCCTCATCAGTCGATCGAAATCCGGCACCGTAGACACCAGGTTGGTCAAGCACAAATCCAAAGGCCATTCAAAGGGACAATCCAGGCAGTGAAATACAGGTTGCACACAAGTGAAATAGGAATACCGGAAGGATAATCCATATGCCAGGCTTAAGGTCGCCAACGGCAGAGTTCCATAAAAGTCAAGCATCCTATCACGAAGAAGATGCAGGCGGGACAGGCGCTCGTGTGGCACAGAAGGAGCATCCATTCCGGAGTATGAAAAGTAAAAGCAGCACACCTGCCACTAGCGCCAGAAGCAGCGGAATACCTCCAAAGATGCTCGAGAAAAGTGAATGAAAAAATGCCGGAATCACACCAAAAATAGTTTTGAAAGAGGTCACGAGACCCGAGCCCACAAGTTTAAAAAAATGAGCCAGGCCGGTCGTGGACGAGGCATTAAAAATAGTTAGGATCAAAGTGCCGAAATGTAGGGGGAGGTCAGTATTCAGAAGCGCCTGTACCTCAGTGCGCGTATTAGCAACGTGAAGGACAAATGTTTCACGAGAGGAAGTCAATGGCACCTCTTTTTGGGACAATAGAGCTCTTATTCTGCTCAACTTGTTGAACTCTGCTTTCAAGGTTGGAATCGAAGGCCAGATAGAAACATCCAGCCGCCCATGCGGGGGTGGAAAGAGAACATTATTGCAGCAGACAACTTTCTGCGAGACAGTTACTATGTACGGGATTCCCACTAACATCCCGCAGCAAGCTTCATTATTCAAAATTAAATAACTCCCGTTTGCAAGCAGCGTGAAAGAAGGCGTAATCACAGGCACTGGGATACCTCGTAGGACGCAGGCCAAGTTCGGGGCTTGTACATTGCATGCGCCGTGTAACTGAATGTGCCTACATACCAAGGAATGGTCTGGTGTCGTGGTACATTCCTCGCCTTTCAAATAAACCTCAGTTCCGTCCCTCGTACATCTATACGTAAAGGGGAGGGACCAAACCTCATGTATGAAAGCGGTGCCCAGCGGTTCATATCTACCCAAAGCATAATGTTTCATACAAGACGTAAACTTAAAAAGCGCGAAAGGGAGAGTTATCAATCCGTGTACTAACCACGTAGCCGAATTGATCTCCGCTACAGAGAAAGGCAACGGTTCTAACTTTTCAATATGTAACAATGAATATGTAGCATCCTTCATGGACATAAATCGCTGCTTGTCAGTAAGGTTAAAGGGAAGGAATAACGATGTAGTGTTCAGATAGTCCCAAGGGACTCTCCCTGCCTTTAACGTCTGCAATGTCCATGCAAACTGCATAACAGAACGCAACTGGTTTTGACCATGATATAACACAGACATATCATCATGCACAATATCAACAACAGAAGAAACAATATTGTCTAATGTATAAATCCTAGAAGAGAGAGGCTAATGCTATTATCTATAACGGCTAAAACCTTCTCCATGTTTGCTTGGTCAATAGCTCTCAATCTGGAAGCCGCCTCAATCTGCGACAACTTCCAGACTTCGTTGTAAATAGCATACGCCCACCTTTTGGTTCTGCCACCCACAGGACCCTTAACAAAATCATTCAAATCTATTTTGTCATGTAATTGTGATAAATGAACTTTGACAGACGCCAAGGTGGAATGTCGCAGCCAAGATTGACATAACTTGCCCACAGAGTATGTAGTTACAGTATGTGACGACTCAAACCGAGGGTCTACGCGTTCCCGAGTATACCCCGGTTTCAGTCCCAGAAAACGACGTTGACAGGTGTCTGAACTGCTTTGCCAAACTAACCAACCCTTACTATTAAATTTCGAAATATTAAAAGATGTATTTGAAACTAAGGATTGCAAAGCAGTAAGGGATAGATCTGTGTGGTTATCCCAATTGGGATAAGCGCCCAAATCCGGCACTGAAGGTGACTTTAATTGTTTAGAAGTAGCCAATCCAAAACAGGTGGTTTGGAAGATGGACGAATTTAAAAACAAAATATGATTTGGTATAAGACAGGCACGATGTAAAGCCTCTGTACCCTGAACCTGCCACGGTCTGGAACCCCAAACCGACTTTAGATCAATAGTAGCCTTCCATAGATCATAACCTTTGATTGACAACTCGTCCATAAAGGACTTGGAATAAAGCAACTTTGTGTGTGTCAGTCGAACCTTTGCGGCAGACTCAGGCAGCACTTTAAAATAAAACGCTGCAGGGTTGGAAACACTGAAATCGGTAAAATAAGAATACTTGTTAACTAGGGTTTGTGAACTTCCGAATGCGGGAGTAGGACAGTGTTCCCATTGGGTAAAATTTACAAAATTTCTAAATGTATTTGCTTTATGTAGGAAGTGATTGCCATAATGTTGAAAACAATACTGTTCCGCATAATTAGCCGCATTTTCATATAAATCTTCAGCATCAAAAGCGGCATAATATTTCAAATCAGAAAACAGTGATTCAATGGCGTGTACATCCCAATCATCAGAACGTATGTTCTGCCTAACCACATCACCCATAGAAACACGAAATACATTAGGTACATTAATGACCTCTGTAGGCCCATGAACTTGGAATTTAACAGCATCCCATGCGATTCCATCCAAGACGGGCCAGGCAGTAATATTCACAAAAGTCTGGTCCCTTTTCATGATGTGGGACGAGGAGTGGGGGGCCAAAGTTCCATTGATAAGTCTAATTGTCGATCTCTCACTCAGATAGTGGCCATCCACAAGACGGAAAAAAACTATTACAAATCCAATTGACATAAACAAAAAAATAGTAAAAAGCATCAACCAGATGTATGTCCAAGGGGCAATCAAAAAATGTCTCTTAAACCAGCTGGAAAAAACAGCAATGTTTGATGGGGGGCTTGAGGGAAACGAGTTAGTATCAAAGGAGAAACGGGACTGACCAAGTGCTGTAGATTGTAAAACAGGCGAGGGACCACGTGTAGGATAAGCATACTCAGTCTCTTCGGGCAAACCACCAGCCGATGGTATCAACAAGGGGTCAGTAACAGATTGCATCTCGATGGCAACCTCAGGCAAGGTGTTAGAAGCAAGAGCCAACATTGAATTTCTTTGCATCGTCTGGCATGAAACTGCTGGAGTCATACTAAGAAGTATCGGCCACTCGCTGAAGTTTGACATTGTCAATAGAGATGTACCTGTTTTCTTTGCGACCAGGAAGTGGAGGTAAAATGATTGTTCTTGTACCCTGCACTCCAAGCACTGGAACTGGTGCACGATAAGAGGGGCCAAACTCCTTCTTGTTCTCCACCTTCTCACGGACCAGGTCTCCAACTCGGGGTAGCCAGCCGACTACCGGAACCTGAACTTCAGCTTCAGATGTGGAGGGCAAGTGTTCCTTCGAAAGAGTGTCTCTGGCTTCTTGTAGAGTCTGTAAAACAGCACAGTGATCATCTACGTCAAAGGGTGCGGTCGACGCCGCCATGTCTAGACCATCAAGGTCTGGGACAAACATTCTGATTCCGAAGAGCATCATGTACGGGGTCCGCCCACCCAGAGACCTTCTAGGGAGATTATTAAGTGCATGTTGGACGTTATACAAATGGGCTAGCCAGTTCCGGCCTGTGCCTAAAACACGTGCTGTCAATGATTGCTTTAAGTCACGGTTCATTCGCTCCACCACACTATTACCCTCAGGTCGGTAGGGGGACGAAAATTTGACTAGGACCCCCAAATTTCTCATAGCCTCCTTGTAAGCCTTAGAGGCGAACGCAGGGCCCTGATCAGAATGGAAGGTACCACACGCAAAAGTTCCCACAAAGACACGCAAATCCCTGATGACAGTCCGCGAGTCAGCACTCCTTTGTGGCCATACCCATAGAAAACGTGTGCACGAATCCACTGCAACCAAGATGTACTTGTACGCAGTATCAGAGGAAAAAGGACCGCAGTGATCTAAATAAACACAACCAAATGGCTTATTAGAGATGTACAACTGTGTCTGTGGTGGGCGCGCAACAGTAGAAGGTTTAATCTGTTGGCAAATGTCACAATCAAGAACATAAGCGCGCGCTTGTTTATATAAACCAAACCACCAGTAACGTTGTTGTAGCAGAGATATTGTAGCTGACACACCGGCGTGGGCAGACGCCAACCCCTCATGTGCAGCCAAGATCAGTGCTGGCCTGCAGTCCGCGTTGGGAATAATTCTGTCACCAACGTCGTTAATCCTCACTAATGGGACATTATCAGGACTTAAATGGTAAATGTAACGAGAAGGAAAACCCTTCGGGTAATCGCCTCCCTTTTCTGTAGCAGCAATAGCTGCCAAGATGTCATCATCAATCTTACTTTTTGATCTGGTAACTGCTGCCACTAAGTATGTAGCCACTGCTGTTTTTGCTGCCTCGTCAGCCAAGCTGTTGCCGACAGCATGGACACCAAGTCGCTGGTGACCAAGAGTGTGAATAACATTCACGAGAGGGAGACGGTCTTTAAAGTCTGCCACTCGAACCCAAAGCGTTTTATGCTTAATTGTGCTACCTTTTGTGTCTCGATAATCATTCTGAGACCAGAAATGTAAATTGTCATTGTAGGACTGGACACAGTAGAAGGAATCACTCACTATAAGAGTAGTGACTCGGGGATCAGCAAACGCCAGTGCAAGCACTAGAGCCCGAAGCTCCGCCAATTGCGCGGTACAATCACCCAATGACTGCGTATGCACTGCATCAGATTGGAATTCACCATTTACGAATGTACCTACGACAATTGCGCAAGCCGCTGAGTAAGCGTGCTTCGATCCAATCGCGGGCTGCGCAGACCCGTCAGTGTATATGACACAATGGTATTCTTCGAGCGGGCGCAAAGACAGAGGTGCCGGATGAACGAATTCATACTGCAAGAACTCTTGAGTCTGTAATGAGGCATCAAAGATGTAGGTGACGGCTGGCGACGTCAGTGTTGTGGCCCATTGTATCCACCGAGGATGCAAAGCTTTAGAATTTGGTACACTTGCCTTTGTCACTGCTTCTAAGGCAGGATAGGGTGTTACAACCAGAATCTGTTTCCCATGTGACAGTGCGCGTTCTTTAAGGATCGCCATCTGTACAGCAGTCAGAACTTTTTCGACCGCGGAAAAACGTAATTCAGCAGAGGTGTACAAGTGGGATTTGTACGCAATGGGGACGGTATCGCCCTCATTAAACGTCAAATACGTGAAACCCACGGCGCCTGGCACTATTCGTATTACCAGGTTAGTGCGGTTATCACGTGTCAGCAAATATTGTGAAGCAAGAAGGTCAGCCTGTAAAGACTGTAAAATTTTAGAATGTTCCAGCTGCCAGCTAGACTTCGAAAATGTAGGTTGTACCAAGGCGTAAAGCGGCTTGATACGCTGGGCATAATCAGGAATGTACGTACGGCCGAAATTCAGAAAGCCCAGCAAAGATTGTAATTTCTTTAGTGTCGTAGGCGCACTCAAGCATGCGCACTTCTCCAGAAAGTGGGGAGCTAACCCCTTTCCTTCATTATTGAGCTCGTAGCCCAAAAACAACACCGTATATTCCGCGATGTGAGACTTCGCAAAATTGAATTTGTAGCCATAGTCAGCAAAACTCACTATAATATTGTCGACTCGAGACAGATGTGGCAACAGCTCATCATCCGTGAGGTAGATATCGTCAACATAGGAGTATGCCTCGGGGTCTATTCTTTCTAAGAGAGAAACCACGCGAGCGGAAAAGACGCCAGGGCTATTTTTGTACCCCATGGCTAATCTGGTAAACTGTTTTTGTTTTCCGCCCGAAGTAAACGCTGTCCACTGGCTACTCAGTGTGGACAGGTTATGGCTAAAAAAGCCATTGGAAATGTCAAGTGTCGTTTTAAATCTTTTACGCACGAGACTGTCGACAAGAGCCGAGCTATGTGTATTTTGTACCGCGCAGGTCCGGCAATGGGAGTTTAGGTGCCGGTAATCCAAAACTAAACGGTACGAGCCGTCAGGCTTCGTTACAGTGAATAAAGGGTTATTCATAGGGGACACACAAGTTTCAATTACACCCTGATATTCCAATTGTTCAAGGATCGCTGCGACGTGGGGTCTAGCTTCACGACGCATGGGATACTGGGGCTGAGGCTGGGGCATAGACCGCAATGGAATCTCATGGCAGGGGGACAATCGGTCCCAACCCACCTGAGTACGATACACCGCTGGCGCAAGCGCCAGCGCCCTCTCCCCAGCGTACATTTCAGCCTGGTCCTTAGGCACTGTGTGCGCAAAGGACGGGAGGATTTTCTCCTCCCCTTTAGGAGCTTCCAAAATGAAGGCTGGGGGCCAATCTGCCTCCGCTAGGAGGATGTCATAGGTGGTGGTCAGATTATCCCAAAAAATCCCTTTTATAGTACGTTGTATGTCACCCTCTATTAATAAGACTATTTCATAAAGTCTGTCAGGGGGAGCCACTCTGGTGTCAGCTGTTTCAACAGTAACCAATACATCAGTTGCTGTCGCCGCCAGAAATGGACGCAGAGCTTGACGGACTATGGTAATTTCCGCCGCGCTGTCCAATAGCGTCAGCGCCCATGTCCGGTTCCGAAGCTGTGTCCGCACTATCTGAGGCATACTTTGCCGTCAGAGCCGCCACTTTCTTCTTCTGAAACGGGGGTCTTTGTCGAGCAAATTCGTCCTGCTTGCCTTTTCCCTCAGTCTGTCGAGGTTGGTCACGCTGTTGTGGAGCACCCCGACCTTTGCCACCGCCTCCGCCACCGGACTGTGTAGCCGATGTTTCCTGTGAAGAACGAGGAGAACGCGGTTCAGAAACCTGAAATCTATCAGGAGACTTAATAGTAGCACGATCTCGCAGATCATAAGTGCGCTCACTACTTGACTGTACGGGAGAGGCAGGCCGAGAGCCCTGTTTCTGCTGCTGCTTTCCCTGTTGTTTTGACCGCCAATTTTGTTTTTGAAAAGCTGGCCGGCCATCCTTACCAGGAGTTTCTGCCTTACCCTGCTGCTTAGAATCGGGATTTTTGATCACGGGCTTAACTCCTAAAGAGCTACGACCCAAATCTCGATATGCCTCAGAGATTATTTTTGCAAATTCCTGCGGTTTGTCCTCTTCAGCAACTTTCTTCAGTTCATTACGAACCTGAAAGTGCAACGCATCACCCTTAAGGTTTCCCATTATCATGGTAGCCACCAGGCCAAAATCTCCGAGGAGCCGCATCCCCAATTCTATCGCAGACTCCGCTCCATGGTCCTCTTGAACCTGTTTAATAATGGAGGGCAGCTGTAACATAGACGGAGTGCCAAAGCACTGCGCGTACGTTGCAGCAAAAATCTTACCCCAGGATACACAATCATCCATATGGGGAACTAAGTCTTTAGGCAAACTAATGGTGAGGATCCTGTGTTTCTCCACAGGAGTTGTATGCGGATAAACCGCCTCTATTTGGTCAAATTTTTCAGCAAGCCAAAAAGGATAATCATCCCTTGTGGGGGGGCGCTTGCCCATAACAGAATTAACCATAACAGGACTAATGACCACCGCGTGACGATCACTAGGTTGTCCCGCACTAACAGGCGCCCCCGCCTGTACAGTGCGCGACACATACTGCACTAACGCCCTATATACTGTTATAAGGGCAGTGTGTAGTACACGCAATTCATCCACCGTCACCGTGAGGTAACGGGGATGAGGCGTAAATCCGGCTAGTACCGGCCAAGTCGCCCCCGCAATTGATAAAGGGCCCATTCTCGGCGGTATAACCACATGGGGGAGGGCGCCATTAAACCAAATCTGATGTTGCCAAGCAGATATTGGTATCTCCTGTGTCCTATACGGTGCATAGGCGGCAGGCACGGCAGTGGCAGTGTAAGAATGAAACGTATTATCATTTCCACTGACAGCCGGAATCGTCACCCAAGAGTAGAACAACTCAAAGGGATGAGCCGCATCGGCTCCCACCACAAAGATGACGTCCATGCCCGCGTCCGGCACTCCATACTGCGTCAAATGACGTTTCAGTGCCGCACGGCTATGCGCCGCAATATTTATCGCCATAAGGACAAGCTACACTTCAAGTATTCAGTAGCACAAGGGTTCAATAACCTTTTTAATAATCAAGCTTGAAGGAACCTATATCAATAGAACTAGGTAGGTTTAAAATCCGTCAGAC
This sequence comes from Triturus cristatus, assembly GCF_964204655.1. Lineage (NCBI taxonomy): Eukaryota > Metazoa > Chordata > Amphibia > Caudata > Salamandridae > Triturus > Triturus cristatus. The sequence goes on from NC_140584.1 coordinate 145,155,892, forward strand.
TTGTTATCCGGAAACAAGAATGAGGGTGCTGTGGACTAAATGTAAGCACTACTAAGGCGTTTCAACTCATAGACCAAACGTTAGGTGCGCCATGTTGCAGGGATTCTGCTTATACACAGAACTATGCTTAGAACCCCAGGACCTCAGTGAATTGTGGTGTACCAGAAACTCACCTCAGAACCCAGAACCCAGTATCCGGCTAGCATAAGTGTCCCATTCGTTATCCAAGATTTAGCTCAGAGATCCCAATGAATAGACAACCCAGAACAAGCTACTTAGTGTACTCTCAGGAATGGTGGGAATCGGAAATACCTGTTCGTATATTATTCTCACATCAGTCCACAACAATAATCAACAGAGACACGGTGTAAATAAAAAGAGTTTATTTTTATAGACCACGTGTCCTAAGATGCAGTACTTTGGCTAATACAAGCAGACAAATGATTAATATCAAAACCAGCAACATAGTTACAATACCATAGAATATAAAAGGGGTGATCATATTATAATGACAGTGGATACTACCACCTTCCCTTTACTAAGAAGCTAATATTATTATTATGCTAATAGAAGGTCTCTTAGGCTTGAATAGGGGACCCCATACCTCAAAGATCAGCTTAGTGAAATCACATCACAGGAGCATCAGGAGTCTTCTCGCAGGAAGGCTCGTCTTCGGTCTGAATAATAAACATGATGTCTGTGATATTAAAAGCACCAACTTTCAGGTATGTGCAGCTGCGCGTGTGTTATGGCTAAATAGTGGGTCGATCAACCTAGAGTGGAAAACATGCATTGTGTAATAATCCAGACTGTTTGTCACACCATGTACAGACCAAGGTCGCTGCGCAGAGTTTGGGATGGTAACAACAGATTGCTCTCGTGTGAAGCAAGTCGCGAGTCAGCAGTTTGTTTTAAGAAATAACATGTAAACGCAGTGTCGTGTGCAAAAGCAGAAAGATGGCTTTCTAACATTTAACGTGGTTATGCTAACTTAACAATGTATGTACGTATTCAGGAAGAACTCACTACACCTCCTCCTCTGCCAGACTGCCTGACCCTTTAATGGCGGCCGCTGGGACGTGGTGAATACAGTGACAACCGATCTGTTCTGCCCCCTACACAGTAAGCACTGATCTGCATTCCCCCTATCTTAAAGGTACCTATCCACTCACACCTACAGCTGAAGCGCACTACATCGATCAAGGCAGATCCCACACCATAGCAGAAGTGCAGCTCCCCTGTCAAAGAAACGCAACAATGTCTCTGGGCACTCAAATTTACACCAACCCCTCCATTCTGACCCACATGAAACCGCAAGGCACGAACTCCTTCGCAATTATCTTCCCCCTAACCTCTCCCCAAAAGCGAAAAGAAACTTTAAACATAGACTAATCAGACAATATCCAGATACACTATTCACAGACATTTACCACTGCGCCTCCAAAGGGCAGATAAAGATGGATATCATCTTTCACACGGATAGCCCTGATAACTGGAACACCACACTAAGGGCCTCATGTAGGTAGCTAAATACCGGTCGGTAACGGCCGAAATTCGGTAAATATCCCGTTACCGACTGGTATTTAGGCATTTGAGATGTAGGAGGCATGATTTAAGGATTCCGTAATTTACCGAATCGGTAAGGGATCGGTAAAATACCAAATCGGTAAAATACAGATTCGGTAAATTACCGAATCCTTAAATCATATGTAGGGAGCACTCAAGTGAGTGAATTTCAGTAGTAAGGATTCGGTATTTAACACCAACTACAGGTTGATGTTAAATAACGAATACCTTTCAAAAAGCTAAATTTGACTGCTTTAAAAGTGCCATGTGGCAGACATACATGCCCTTAGGGCATGTATGTGTGCCACATGTGCACACATGCACGAATCAGAGGTGCAACAGGGTGTCAATGTGACACCCTACCACCCATGATTATGCTTCCCCTATTACCGATTCGGTATTTACCGAATCGGTAATAGTTAATGGCTTCCCATTCATTCCTATGGGCCTCCAGGCCCATAGAATGAATGGGATGGGATGCATTATTACCGATTCGGTAAATACCGATTCATAAATACCTATATTTACCGAATCGGTAATAATTACCGATTGTTTACCTACATACTATTTACCGATTCATAAATACCGAATCGGTAAAATTTGGTATTTGTGAATCGGTAAATAGTATGTTACCTACATATGGCCCTAAGAACGCAATTTAGCATCTCCAAAATGACGACCACCTCACATAGTTGCAAACTGATGACCTCTCTCCCTAACCACTCAACTAGGAATGGGAACACCTCAGTGACCATCTATTCAAATGGCACAATCTTGATACAGGCAAACAATGAGAACCTAGAGGCCTTCGACTCCCTCTTCCCTGCACTCCGAACTGCCCATCTACTCAAGCTTAGACCTTTCTTGTCCCAACTCCCTTCCCCGGACAACCTGTCCCTCCAGATGAAGCAAACATCCATTCCCAGTCCCCTTGCAAGAACATATAGCCTCCCCTCTAAAGCCTCTACTCACTCCTTCGCCCCCACGAAGCGCGTCCCCCAACCCTGCGATGAACGTCAGATCCAACCACCCCCCCCAGTCGCACCAGCAGGAGCACGTGAACCCCGCACTGCAGGCACTGTCCTCCAACCTTTATGTCACCCCTGCAGAATTCATGTCCCCCGTCCACTATTCCACTCCTGCAGAAATCATGAGGATGAATTCATGACACGACCCTTAGCACCCCCTATCGAGGGCTGAAAAGAGAGACAGCAAAACAGAACAAACAGCAAGAGACACAAACAGCAAGAGACACCATAACTCAGTCCGGCCCCCCACCCCACAAGACGGCCCTAGCCCAGACGTCATCTCCCTAGCCCCGGAAATCATGGCGCACCGTCTGACCCTCTTAGAAAGTCAGTTAGAAATAATATTCCTGGGCCTAAATTAAATCCTAACCAACCTCGACAAAGCCCGAAAACCCCAGCAATCCCAACCTAGGGCTCCTACTCTGACCAACCTACACCTTCCTAAACACCCTATAGGGGCCTCAACCACCAACGTGACCCGGTTACAGAGTCCCACTAGAACTGACTCAGAGATCCTGTCAAAGAGTCACAGAAGAACCAAAGCCACGGCGTCCCAGGTACAGAGTCTCCTAAGAAAGGAGGAGGAGACCCATACACATAGACATACTAGAAACATAGCCGCAATGTCTGAAGAACAACTCCTCTCCCATAGCCTCCCCTAAATCCAAAATTCAAGTGATTACGGGCTTCAGAAGAGAAGAGACTATTCCCCCGCAAAAACCTGTAGACCCCCGCCCCTCCTCACCACCATTCCTAGGACCCCAGCTGGAAACAATTTCAGCAAAAAAAGGGCTCTCCATCAACTGCATGCTCATTAACTGCAGATCAGCCACTAAACATGCAACAGAATTAGCAGAAGCCATCATCTCTCAAGACATAGACATTGCTTTCATCACTGAGACTTGGCTAAATGAGATCTCACCACCATGCTTAGATATGCTTGTGTCCCTAGGTTTTACTATCATCAACAAAGATAGGAAAGATCAACGAGGTGGAGGTGTAGCTATCATTCACAAGGACTACATCGACATCATGGAAATGGACTCGTGTAAATACAACTCCTTTGAATGCCTTACTGTCAACATCAAAATTAAGGACAACAGTCCAATACTTTGTCACCTTCTCCTTCACCCACCAGGTAACTCTCCCACATTTGGGGAACACTTCTTCGACCTGATTGCACATTGCGCACTCGGAGACGCTAACAACCTAATCCTGGGTGATCTGAACCTTCGCTGGAACGAATCGAGCAACACGCTAATCCAAACCCTAAACAATCTTCTATGTGACAATAATCTATCCCAACACTATACAGAGGAAAGTCACAACAAAGGAGCAACCTTGGATGCCATCATCGCTCATCGGGACGCAATCACGGTCGACTACATTCTACCTGTGGACTGGTCAGATCACCTCATGATCCTATTCCACATCAACCAAAGAGTGCTATTCCTGCCACCCGCACAAGACCCACCCAAATGATCTAGCAATCTCAGCAAGATTCCACTTGACGTCATGGAAGAAAGGCTAAGCTCACTCCTCCCCAGCGGCAACGAACATCTCTCTACAACAGATCTCACCTCGCTCTACAATGCGAACATGGCGGTCTTCCTTGATCAACTAGCCCCCCTGAAAGAAAGAAAAAAGCAGAGCTATTCCATCCCGATCATGGTTTGACTCAGACATAAACGAAGAAAGGAGACAATTAAGAGCCTCAGAAAGACGCTGGAGGAATAATCCTACTAGTATCCATCGCGATCAACTCAGAAACAGTCCGGAAGAAGTACAACAGTCACATCAAGAACAAAAAATCCACGTTCTTCCGCTCCGCACTGGATAACGCAAAGAATAGACCCAAGGAGCTCTTTAATATCATCAGACAACAAAACATCCAAACCAGCTACGTCCACAATGTAGGCATCCAAAGAGCTTTGCGATGACTTCGCCAACTTCTTCAATGACCAGATCTCCAAGATCGAGCACTCTCTGGTCCTTATCAACCCCTCCCTTTCCAATAGCAGCCCGGCTGGAATGCATGGCAGCGCGCCCCTACCCCACACCAAACCCTGGATACTCTTCCACCCCATTCTTGAAGCCGAGATAGTCAATTTGATCTCCAACTCCAAGCCCTCCGCGCATGTCTTAGACCCTCTACCCGCGCAACTCACCAAAAAACTGAAATTCGCCTTAGCCCCACTCTAGTGCAAGATTATAAACAGCTCCCTAAAAAGCGGAATCGTTCCAGATTGCCTCAAAGTGGGACACGTCACCCCACTGCTGAAAAAACTTGGCCTAGATACATCCGATTTGAACAACTTCAGACCCGTCTCCAACCTTTCTCTTCTATCCAAAATCTTAGAAAGATGTGTACCACAACAACTAACTCAACACATGGACAGTATCAACCTCCTTGACTCCCTTCAATCTGGCTTCAGGAAAGGCTGCAGCACAGAGTCCGTGATCCTCAACATCACCGATTACATCCACAAATCACTGGACTCAGATCAATGCTGTCTCCTTATTGTCCTCGATCTATTGGCAGCATTCGACACAGTAGATCACAATCTTCTCATCAAGGCTCTTCATGAAAGGGCCGGGCTTGATGAAGTAGTCCTCAAATGGTTCTCCTCCTTCTTACACAATCGCTCCCAGAGAATCAAAATCAAAAACTTTGAGTCTGACCTTCACCCAGTCAACAGGGGAGTTCCTCAAGGGTCTGGCTCTCCCCTCAACTATTCAACATCTACATGGAACCCCTCACCACCCTACTCAAAAAAGCTAACATACCCTTCCACCTGTATGCTGACGATATGCAGATTTACTTGGAAATCTCCTCTGTTAATGACATTCAAAGACTCAACGGCATACTGAAGGAAGTGCAACACTGGTTGTCAAGCAATCACTTAAAAAATTGAATCCTGACAAAATTGAATTACTCCTCATATCGAACAAAGTAGAGAACCCCCAAATGGTGGATTGGCTAAAAGCTATTGATGCGCTCAATGGAAACCTCACCCTAGCTGACTCTGTTAAATCACTAGGCATCACGCCAGACCCGAAACTTGACATGACCAAACATATTAAGAACTCAGCTAAGAGCGCCTTCCTCAACCTGAAGTTATTGAACAAAATAAAACCTTTCATCCCGCCCAAAGATCTCAAACAAGCCACTCAATCATTGGTGCTGTCAAGATTAGATTACGGAAATGCAGTCCTCACAGGAATTCCAAAATCACATCTTGCTCCCCTTAAAACTACTCTCAACACGGCTGCCAGAATGGTCACCGGACTCAAGAAATATGAGCACATCTCACTGGCACTCAGAGAACTCAAATGGCTCCCAGTAGAAATGCGGGCTAACTTCAGAACTGCCTGCCTCACACACAAAGCCCTACACACCGGCAAACCCAAATACCTGGTGGCCAAACTCAAAAAGCAGGCCAGAACAGGAACCTCAGTAGCTCAAACAACCTATTTCTCATACCACTGAAAGCTCGAAAACAAACCATGGCCAGGTCCTTTGCCAGAAACGCGCCCAAAATCTGGAACTCTATTCCTCCCCACATCAGAACTATTCCCTCCTTTGCTAAATTCAAAAGCCAGCTCAAAATCCTGTTTCTCGATCGATCCTTAGTGAACCGATAGGAGCTGTTGGAGTGCTGAAATCGACTCCTCACTTCACCCTGACTCTACGCCAGCTAGACCTCGAACCTGATCTCTTTGGCATTGTGACCTATAAGTATTTGTATAACGGGATTGTCCGCATCATTGTATTTTGTGTTTACCATGCTCTGTAACTGATGTAAAGCGCTCCGATACCCACCGGTCAGGTCAGCGCTATATAAAACTTCTCAAATAAAAAATAAAATAAGAGAGAACAAGTCCAGTCCTTTAGGGTTCGTCATAAGTCAAAGCTAGCTCATCCATTCCTCTGTGGTGAGTGCCTGGAGGTGTCACATTTATGTCTGGTGCCACTAGTAAATGGGAATTACTACTGGGTGTGCTCTAACCAATGGGCTAAAGTACCCCTGGCTACTCCAACCTATGTTGGGCATTTTCATGATGGTGAAGGTCTTCAGCCACACTAAACTTGGGCTCTAATAGCTGGGTGTGTGAATGGGAAGTGTATTCCTATTGTAATCATAATGGCATCCCACATATAACACTAAAATCCATCTGGTGACAGCCATTTTACCAACAATTAAGCCAAGGACAGAAGACAAGTAGGACAAAAGCAAAGTACATCAGGAAGCAGACAGTGGCTCCACTAGAATTGTCTTGGCATCCTGTTCTCAAGTGTGCCCCAAGGGTTATATGTAAACCCAGCACATGTAGTGCGAAAAAGTATGCCCATAGCCACACCCTGCATATTCTACAGCGTTCAGAGAGGTTATCTCTACCATTCAGGTCAACCTATTTTATGCTCTTGGGAGGCATTTCACACCTATTCAGATCTATTCAAGGCTAATTACTGGCTGTGAGAAGCTTGCAAGTCAATGCAAAGTATCCCCCAGAACTTCGAGCAGGATAAAGGTAAGTTTTTAAAAGTTACCTTTCCTTAATGTTTATCAAAAATCTGACTACACTATCAAGTTGGATTTTTAATAAATATTAAATATAGTAATTTAATAATTATTCTAGCTAGTACCATTTCAAATATGCAATATTAGTATTTTAATTTGTACTGTGGTTTTCTACAAAGGACAGCTTAGCCTGCTATAGTGAAAAACATGCTTTTGGGTTTTAGTCACTGTAAGCAAGTGTTAAGATTAAATGTCTGCAAACCCTAGTTTTAAATACCATGCACCCTGTCATGTGGACTACAAGGCCCACTTGGGGTGATTTATTAATATTTAAAAGGAAGGTTTTTATCTGTCAAAGGGTTTATTTTGACAGGTCAAAATGTAGTTTTTACACTGCTATAGTCAGGCTACAGTGGCAGGCCTGACATCATGTTTGTACTGATGCTATAGTGGATGGCACAAAAGGACTTTAGTCCAGTAGTGACATTTTTCTTCCAGACCCCAGGTACACAATGTAGCATAAACTAGGAGCTTATGTAAAAGTAAGATATGCCAATTAGAAGTATGACAATTTAAACATGTTCAAAGGGGGAACACAAGCACTTTGAAACTGGTTAGCAGGGAAAAAGAGTACAGAGTTCTAAAGCCAGCAAAAATATAGGGTTCAGCAAAAATGCAAAAAACCTGGGGAGACCACACAGAAAAGACAGATTTCCTACACACACACACACACACCCTCTCACATCTATCAATTGAGGCAAATATTGCATAAAAGGAAATGCTAAAACATTTGCAGCACCTTAACAAAGAACTAAGAACTATCTCTCCCACTGAACCGTCAATAGAATTTACCCCACTAAGAAGCACTGAATCAAAGCTCATCAACTAACGTAAAAGGTTGTGTGACTGAACCACACATGCTAAAACATTTGCAGCACCTGAACAAAGAACTGAGAACTATCTCTCCCACTAAACCGTCAATGGAATTTAACCCACTAAGAAGCACTGAATCAAAGCTCATCTACTAACGTAAAAGATTGTGTGACTGAACCACACATGCAATTACCATACATATTGATTCCACACGGTCTTAAACATGCAAGTCTTAACCATACATATGCCTTTACCACGCACGCCTTTACAACGAAATATGCGTTGTTAAGGCATGTAAGGCAAAGACATATGTGTGGTTAAAACTTATATGGTAAGTGTAACCCCCCCAGCCTGAGCCCTAAAAGTACCCCCTCCCTTCTGATAACCAACCCCTTTCCCCCAAAAACTAAAAACGTCCCGCTGGCTCTAAAAAGTTCCCTGATCCCTGCCCCCCACCCTGGGCCCTAAAACGGCACCCCAATCCCCTACACTAAGACCTAAAACCACCCCCTCCCTCCTAAAAACCAACCCCTTCCCCTGAGCCCTAAAAATGACCCTGACCCTCCCCTTAAGCCCTAAACACTACCCCGAGCCTCTCCCTTAGCCCTAAAACCAACCCTGTCCTAGCCCTAAAAACTACCTGGATCCCCAAGCCCTGAAAATACTCTGACTCCCGCTGAACCCAAAAAACTTGCTGACCCCCCAGCCCTGAAAACTACCCCAACCCTAAAAACCCAGCCCAAATTAACTCACCGCATTCTTCCCGATCCTTCCTCTTCCACCTCCTTCTACAGCCCTCCCATTCAAGCAGCTAGACCATGCAGTGCCTTAACCACGCATATGCGTGTTTAGGGCATGTGCGCGGTTAAGGCAAGCATGGTTACGCTTGAGTTTTTGGGGCACACGTGGCTGACCCTGCGTTGTTCCGAGCAGTTCCCAACATATAAACATCATGTAGGGATGTATGACGTTACAACGCATACTTTTACAACGCATGCACTTACAACGCAATTTTTACAACGCAACATCCACTACAGCGCATTCCATTACATCGCATGACACTACAACGCATTTTTAAAAACTACCTTTGCAACGCATTCCATTGCATACAGTCTATTAGCATCTCGGCAGCTGGTTTCCGGAGCTGCATGCAATCGATTGCCGACTGGATGACCCTTAACTCTCTGAGGTTGAATGGCGACAAGACGGAGGTCTTGATCTTTGGAAAGGATAGAGATGCCTGGTCGAATGAATGGTGGCCGCCTTCATTGGGGACGTGCCCAACCCCTTCTCAGTCTGCTAAAAACCTGGGGGTCATTTTTGACACTGAATTGGCTATGAATCTGCAGATAAATAGAACTGTAGCTACCTGCTGGGGAGTCTTAAAAATCCTCCGTAGAATAGTTCATTACTTATCCCCACAAGCAAGAAAACAAACAGCTGTTGCGCTGATTGGGTCTCGCTTAGACTATTGTAACGCACTATATACTCAGATCAACAAGGGATTGCTGCTGCGTTTACAAGTAACACAGAATGCAGCAGCAAGATTTGTCCTTGATCTTCCTATCTCAGCCTCCGTCACTCTGGCCAGGAAGAATCTTCATTGGTTGCCCATTGAACATCGTATCTCTTTTAAAATTGTGTGTTTAGTCCACAAGGCACTTATGGCAGGACCGACTGATGGATTGGGATATCTGCTGTCTAGATATGTCCCTGGCAGATGTCTTAGATCTGCTCAACAGAATCTCCTTGTTATCCCCCCTATCAAGAAGACAAGATGGGGAGCAAGAGCCTTTGCATCGAGTGCTCCGCGTTTGTGGAATGCACTCCCCGCTGAGCTCAAGGCTATTTCATCTTTGCCCCTTTTTAAGGGAGCCCTTAAGACCTGGTTCTTTAAGAAAGCATATCACTAACATCGCAGGACTATTTTAGCTATTATTTTAGGCGCCTTGATGCCCTTTGGGCTAAGTTTCTGCGCGTTATAAATGTATTTCATTCATTCATTCATTCACCGCATACTACCTTTACAACGCATACCATTACAACGCATAATATTACATTGCATTTAAGGTAAGTATTGGATAGTATAGGGGTAAAAATTACTATTCTTACTCCAGGGGGTGCAACAGTAGGGTAAGGGTTGGATAGTATAGGGGTAAAAATTACTATTCTCACTCCAGGGGGTGCAACAGTAGGGTAAGTGTTGGATAGTATAGGGGTAAAAATTACTATTCTAACTCCAGGGGGTGCAACAGTAGGGTAAGTGTTGGATAGTATAGGGGTAAAAATTACTATTCTAACTCCAGGGGGTGCAACAGTAGGGTAAGTGTTGGATAGTATAGGGGTAAAAATTACTATTCTAACTCCAGGGGGTGCAACAGTAGGGTAAGTGTTGGATAGTATAGGGGTAAAAATTACTATTCTAACTCCAGGGGGTGCAACAGTAGGGTAAGTGTTGGATAGTGTAGCATAATATTATGCGTTGTAATGGTATGCGTTGTAAAGGTAGTATGCGATGTAATGGAATGCGTTGTAAAGGTAGTTTTTAAAAATGTGTTGTAGTGTCATGCGATGTAATGGAATGCGTTGTAGTGGATGTTGCGTTGTAAAAATTGCGTTGTAAGTGTAGTGCGTTGTAAAAGTTGCGTTGTAAAGGTTGTTCCCCTCATGTAGGCCCTTGACGACATCCAACCTGAGATCCACTTAGTCCTAATGAGATCCTCACATACTGACATGCTCTGTTTCAAGTGACCTACACATTGAAAATGTCATTTCAAACCAATACACAGATAATAGGTCAAAAAAATCAGACATTGCCTTGTGCCTGCAGCAGGTACAAGAATGGAAGAATAAATACAACCTCTGCCTCAATGGATCAAAAAGTGAAATGTCTCCCTTTGGCAAACTTGGCCCTGAGGGTTTACCTTTCCAGTGGTTAATTGTGAACGTCCTATAGCAATTTTACAAGATAGAAATCTGGGAACCATTTTTGAGTCTGTACTCTCATTCACTCCACAAGTGAATGCTATGACTCAGAGATCACACCTCTACTTTTGTTTTCCACAGCTGACCATTTCAAGTTGTTTTGCAGGTTTTAGCTAGAACAAGAACTCAGTTTGTAGCTGTGTTTTTTCAGTGAATGTCATGTTTTTTTAATGACACACTTACTTTCCAACCCCAGCCTTTCACTGTGTGCAGCAGAGGTTGACCGCACATCCTGGTCTGTAGTCAGGTTCTGCACCAAACCCAGTGCAGACAGCCAACCCCCATCCACACCAGTAGTCTGGCACTGTGCTAAACCTGCTCCTAGCAGCAAACCCTATTGAGCACCAGCCAACTCACCTGATTTCAATAAATTCAATCATTTCTAAAAGATGGGGGATGGAGCTATGTCACAAAGAAGGTAGTTACTCTTTCTGAGAGCTGCACAGGATTGCCCTGTATCCAGGAAAATTTTGCAGGGAGACCAAGGTCCCTAAATAAGGTTGAATCAAAATGAGCGACAAGAAGTCATTGAAACGATGTAAATGGAGTGGTGACTGGAGATGCCTAGAGAGCCAGATAAGCCACACAACAGAGGTCGGAGGAAGGCTGAAAGAATACTGTGCTTGTAAGTAAAAAAGCTTGCAGGAAAGCAGCAAGGGCGACCTCAATGATGGCCAGTGGAGGAGTGTAAGGTAGGGCTGCCACCACCACCTGAGTGAATGGTAAACCAGAGAGCATTAGCAGTAGGGGAACAAAAAGAGTAATCTGGAATAAAGATGGCAAGCAACCCAGTTATTCAATTGGCACCTGCAGAAAACAATTTGGGGGCATGTAAACACGGAAACTGGATCAGAGTGTTGTAAGAAATTGAATCATTATTTGAGAGGGGTGGAAGCCCCACTCAAATAATAAACACAATCCTTGTCAGGGTGAACGACGAGAGTCACTAAATAACTAAACATGTGCTTAATCCTCTGCTAGCTAAGCACAAAAGCAGTCAGGCATAATTTAGAGGCACTGTGTACCGTATTCATGCAGCACTCAAACAGTGATAAAATAAAACACAAAACAAGAAAAGTCCTAATCCAATTTAGAAAATTAGAGTAAACTTTTGTAAACAAAATGACACCAAAATAAAAAAATCCAATCAGTAGAATCTGAGATATGTGTTTTGAAAGTTTTAGATGAAACAAAACAGAGCACCACTCATGATTACCTGGTCGCGCTGGACCGGGGGGAAAATTCAGGCTGCCTGTGATGGAGCAAGGGTTGGATACAGGGAGCAGGTTAGTCCAGCTGAAGAGTTACCTTCTCAAAGTCTGTGTGAAGAGTTTAGTTCACATTGGCAGGGTCGGGGCAAGGTTGGTTTTGGCACAAGGAGCAAGTCGGGCTTCAACGAAGATCGTCATAGCATCTTCAAAATGGCAATCAACGTGGGTTTTCACTGTGAGCATGAAGAGCAGGTCTCGCTGGAGTTTCGTGTTGGTGGTTGACACAGACGGTTGTTCTCTGCATGAAGAGCTACTTCTGTATCATCACCTTTTCTTCAGGAGAAGTTAATTCTAATGCCAGCTAAACATCCAGGAGTTTGGAGGGGGGGGGCACATTTTTGGCGACCAGGACTCATTCTAGAATAGTAGAATAGGCTAGCAGCAGTGCTTGGACCGGTCCAGCCAGGTGGTGCTGGTAAGCTGGGCAGTGGCAGGGATGCCTCTGGTTGCTAGTTGTGTCCCTGTACCTTACAGAAGAGGTCTGCAAACTGACCCTTGGAGCCACTATGTGTAACCTGGGCTCAGGGTAAGCATGGCCATTGTTCCTTCTTCAGTCAGAAGGGCAGTCCCTCTTCCTCAGACAGCAGAGCAGTCCCTTTTGAATCTTCCACTGGTCCAGGAGTGTTCTGATGAGAGGCTCTGAAGGTCCTGCTTTTATACCTGGTTCCAGCCTGTGTGGGGAATTCCCTGCCCTACCTTTAAAACCGGTCCTTGTCACTTCTTCCCCTTCCCTGGTCCTGGTTACAACCTGTCTATGATGACAAAGGCAAGTGCAGGCCTGGTGTTAGTTTCCTTTTGTGTGCTGCAGACAGGCTCCTTTGAAGTGACATCAAGGCAGGGCAAAGCTCCTACCCAACCATCCTGTTAGGAAGACCTTCTCCCCTCACACCTAGGCTTCTTTTGTCCTGGTGTCTGGGCACAGTACACAAATCACAACAGAAGAGTCATTCAGTCATGTGACCCAGGGCACTCAAAGGAAGGCACAATTAGTTTGGGAAGAAAAATGTCAACTTTCTAAAAGTGCAATTTTAAAACTGTAACTGAAAATCCTAGTTTACCATTATAAAGGATTTTAAATTGCAATTCATTTGAATGTAAACATCATTTCTATATCTGCTGGCAATCTGAAGTTCGTACTTGTTAAGTATAATGAGGTCACCTAGTGTCAGTCTATGGAAGAGACAGCCTTATACTAGTTGTTAGAAATGGGGTCTCTAGTTGACAGTGTTTTTCACCCTATCCAAATAGGAACCCTCACTCTAGTTAGGGAAAGGGAGTCACATAGCTAAGATAACCACTGCTCACCTTGGCTTTGCACAAGCAGTTAGGTTTATCTCAGAGGCAATGTGCAAAGCATTTGTACGTACACACACAGTAAAACAGTTAAAACACTACGAAATGCGTCCAAACCAGCTTAGAAATAGTGTCAGTATGTATCTGAATAAAACAAGGCTAAAATTACAAAAATCCAACATGCACAATTAAAGATATCACTTTTCAAGACTGAATCAGTTCACTGCATTACATTCTCTATAGATGCGCTTCTTTTAGCACAAAGTACCTTGGACGGGTCATAATTCAAAGATGAAACAGACGCAGGGAAGGCGAGGCACCAGAAAAGCAAAGTGATGCATGGTTCCTTAATCCCAGGGGAGGTGATGCATTGGTTCCTTACTTCCAGGGGAGGTGATGCATCAGTTCCTTACTGCTACGCAGGAGAGGTGATGTGTTAGTTCATTACTGTCACGATACATGAAAATCCAGCTGTGATGGGTCGATGTGGAGGCGGCTTAGCAGGTGCTGCATCGATTTCACCGCCGTGAAGCAGATGATGCATCGATTCTTCACCCGTCAAGCAGGGACTGCATCGGAGTCAGAGCGAGTGCCACAGACATCAGTGACACAGTAATTGGGACTTGGGCTGTGGTGATTTTTCAGCCGCACAGCAGGTGCTGCATAGATGCTTCAGCCGCACTGCTGTGCAACGTCAAGAAAACAGGTGCTCAGAGTTGATGTGTAGATTTGCTCACCAGCTTGCCTTCCAAGGACCCAGGAACTGGATTTGGCACCATTTGGCAAGTCAGGGCTCTCAGCAGATGGTTCTGATGGTCTTGAGACTTCTTAACAGGTGACAAGCATGCACAAACCCTTGGAAAACCTTGGAAGCAGGATTCAGAAAGTAAAGTCCAGTCCTTTCACTCCCAAGACAAAAGCAGCAGGCCAGCACAACAAAGCAACAGGCAGGGTGGCAGTCATTCAGGCAGCATTCAGCTCTTTTTCCTGGGATAATGTCCTTTAGTCCAAAAGTGTTCTAATTTGAGAGTGTCAGAGGTCCAATACCTATAGCCCATTCTAACTTTGAAGTAGGCAAACTTCAAAGGAAAGTCTTTGTAGTGCACAACACCCTGCCTTTCCCTAACCTGGCCGCAGCACACTACAGGGGGATTGGAGACAGCTTTGTGTGAGGACAGACACAGCCCTATACAGGTGTCAGTGACAACTCCTCCCACAACTCTATCTCAGGAAGGCCCATCAGCCTCGTGATGGCCCATCAAGATGAGGCTGGGCGGTAAACTCCGCTCCGTGGGTTGAGTTCACAGAGTTTTGCTACTATGTGCTCCAAGAGGAGCAGGGAGTTTGACAAAAACTCTGCACTGCCCATGGAGCAGAGTTTACCAGCGCACACCTCTTTCTTAGGTTAATATTGTCCTCCTTTCAGGGCTTTTCTAGTCTGCAGGGAAGGCAAAGAGGAGCCCCCTACTGCAGTCACCCGCCACCGCTGCCAGGTGAAAGCAAGCGCAACTGCTTGACAAAACAAAAAATTACAAACACTGTCAACTCAAAATTTCTCCAGTTTGGTCTTGTTTTGAGTTTGACAGTGGTTGTCTTCTTTGTTTTGTCAAGGGGTTGGGCTTGCTTTCACCTGGCATGACCAATGGTGGGCGGCTGCAGTAGGGGGTTCTTGTAGGAGGCGGGGCTCCTCTTTTCCCTGCATACAAGAAAAGCCATGCTCTGTGTGCAGGAGGCCAGGTAGTTACCCGTGCTATGGCGGACAGGCAGGGGGCGGGACTCGGTCAAGGGTAAAAGGAGAAAAGCTCTGCAATCAGCCAATTAGACAGCACGCCGGTCGGCATGAGCATAAAAGAAATACTGTAAAATCCGGCGGAAAAACAGGTCAGAGTGAAAGGCAAATCATATTGCAGTAAAAATAAAAGACAGTGTTGATACAGCTGCATTTCCAACAGAAGACATACTAACGGGTGACTTTATTTGTGCCTGCCGAAATGAAGAGAACAAGCTGTCACCATCACGCTTTCACTTCAATGAAGCCAGCATGGTTGGAGGACGCCTGGTGCATGCTCCTTCATGGCTCTCGTGAAGACATTTCTTATCAGCTTGTTAAATAAACAATCTGATAAGAAATGTCTTCACGACAGACGCAAAGCAGGCGAGCCCATCTGGCTCGTAGGTGAAAGGGCGTGAACTCAAAACCCTTGTTTCTAATGGCAGGCCACCGTTTAGCATAAGCGGTGACGCCAGCCAATGGAAATGAGGGGCGGGGCTTAAAGCCCTTTTCTGAAACTACTCCTTAGCAATAAATCTCGCGAGGCGAGCAGCGCATGCGCTGCCACGCCATGCGTGACCTAAAATGGCACATCCCTGAACCAACATCTATCTTCTTGCCAAATTTGGTGTCATTCCGTTCAGCAGTTCAGGCTGTAGCCATGTCTAAAGGTACTATGGGAATTAACATGTGGAAAATGTGCTTTTAAACACCCCCTGGTTCTCGGCCCCCCACTTCACGGAAATTTTCAAGATAGCAGCTGAAGTGAGCCTTGTATCAGTTTTGAAAAGTTTGTGAGGATTCATCAAGCGGCACCAGAGTTTTTGGCAAATGAAAAAACACTTTTCCTATGGAAACTAGTCTTAACTTTAACTACCCACTAATATATATATTACTCCTGATTTGCGGTTAGGTCAGCTTGCATCCAAATCCTTGGTGGTGCATGTTAAAATGCTACTGCTAGTGCTTTTTAATAGCACCACACAATCTTTCCACTCTGAGAAAGAAAGGCACCTTGGGGTAGAAGTAAATCAAATTTGTTTATTTCATTAGGCCACTCTGGATAGGACGTGTTTCGGCTGTATCAAACAGCCTCATTCACCTGTGGCTTAGTGACTAAGGCTGTTTGATAGAGCTGAAATACAAGAGGCCATTAGAAACCACACACCTGTAAATCTCTGGGAGAGGATGGGTTCTTAGGTGAATTTTATATAACAGGGTCTATACTTATAGCCCAAATGCTATATGCTGCTTATAAGAAGGTAGAAAGTAGGCTATTTAAATCATATCACAAATAAGGACATTATCTCTCTTATTCCTAAAGATGAGGAAGAACCCCTAGAAAGCGGAAGTTATCAACTAATATTGTATCTAATATTTTAGCAAATAGATTACAAAAAGAAATCCCCTCATCGATACATGACACACAGGTGTGATTCACCCTAGACCACACCTTCAGGAATCATATGGGACCCCTAACTCTTTGGGCGTTGCACAATCTCCCAAATTAAGTAATCGCCTTATCGTTGGATGCCAAAGAGGCGCTTGATAATATTTGAGTTAACAGTTAACTGTGGATGCTTCTTCTTGAGGCCATTTGCTTTCAGTAGGGGAACACAACAATCTTTCCCATCTATTCTCCCTCCTAGCATAAAAACCCCCATCTCTAACTCTGTTAATATGGTAGGTTTAAAAACACCAGAGGGACAAGTAAAATCGTTTCTATATACAGATAGCATCATTTCGGCACACACTAAAATGAGCGAGTCCCTACCAGCTTTCTTTAGGACATAACATCACTTGGGGTAAATGTGAAGCACTACCCTTTACAACAACCATTACTAGGGCTAACATTTGCGGATATCCCATGCGAAGGATGACAAAAAACTGAAATATCTTTGGGTGTTTATCAATAGACAGCTTGAAGGAAAGGTCGTTGATAACATAGAAGCATCCATCTTACACACCCAACATAATTTTACACGATGGAAACAATGAAATCTTATGCTTTAGGGAAGAGTTTATGTAATAAAGATGCCTTTAGCACCATGGCACAACTATACATTCAGAATCATCCAGTTTCTAATACACAGTATACCGAAAAGATATAAATCATTTCTTTGAGATTCCACTAGACCAAATTCAAAATCACATCAACTACATGCACACACAGAATCAGATGAGTTACGGCTCTGACACATGCAAAGCTACTACTTTGCACATTAGCTTCCACAATTAGTATTCTATCTCTGGTCCCTGGGTACACCCCCTGTATGCATGGACAGATAAAGAAATACGCTGGGTGGTACCAGCGGACTTGATATCATCTTCAAATACAAAATATTACAAAACAAATAACACCGACCTAGTAATAAAGAATATGTTTTTTAACTGGAACCATGGTCATTAAATGCTAGAAGTTAATCCAAGATTACATATCTGAGTCCCATTTATGAAATAATGCTGGAATCTCTGTACACAGAAACATGATATGGTGGTAAAACTGGAAGAAAAAAGGAAGAAAACAGCTCACTCAATTGTTCAAATATGGAGACTTTAAGATGTCCACAAATAGCAAAGAGGGATTCAAATTAGACTAAATCAGTACAAGCCAGTACCATCTACTGATTCACTACCTGAAGCAAAACATTGGGAAGTGATTGGTGATGCTGCCAAAGTCATGTATAAGAAAATGTCACATACTGGGGGGATTTTAAAGGTGTTGTATTTTTGTCTGTACAACCTAGTAATTGAACATACATTTCCATAGTTCTGACAGAAACGAGCAGTAGGACACGCTGGCAAAGGCTAATAGACCAGGAGTATCCCATTGAAGAATGGTTGAATTTATTCCTCACTCATGACGAATATATAAAAGACGATAGATTGGAATTCCTATACTTTAAGACACTGCATGACTGGCACTTGTCCCCACAAGAGAGAAGGTCCTCTCCCACATACCAGTTGCTGGAGATGCCACCAGACAGAAGGCAATAACCTACTTCTGATAGGGGAATGCTCTAGCATACAACTAGGCATGGGCAAAATGTTAATTATGTCCGAGTAATCGGAGTAATTTCGGTAATTCTGCATTACTCTTTGATGCAGAATCATTGATAATTATTCAATTACACCCACTCACGAAATTAAGAGTAATGTGGGGGAAATCCTATTGCAAGAGCACATTTAGTGAGTGCAAGCTGTTACTCGTCCTGCTATTTGTCCTGTTACATTTAGCGCTAATTTCATTGCAAAAAATGCATCCTTGCGTCCATTTTAGCACATGCGATATATGAATGTTCTAACAGGAAGTGTTACTCGTCTGAAGAATGCTGGAAAAGGAAGAATGCCAGTGGATATAAAAGAGAAGAAAGAGACTAAATAAATAAGACAGAAGAGGGTTACTCAGAAGTTTGAAGAAGGAATGTTTTGTAGTCCTTTACAAGTACATCTTTTACTATAACTAGACTAGATACAGTACTACTACAAATGCAATCAGGCTATTTTTTTTAAATCTGTTAGCTTGGCATTCAGAAAGAACTTAATTTTCATTCTGGTCTGTACCTTTAATGCTGAAAATCAACAATGCGTAAATTCTATTTGTTTCTCTAAAATGATAACAAAATATATAATATTATCAGAAGAAAAGCCAAGGACTGGAATTAGGGTATTTTGTTGACATACATCTAGCTGGAAACCCAATATTCTGTGGCTCCCTTCTGCCTTCCTCTTGGTGTTTGCCACAATGTATTCCCTTAATTTATTAAAACAATTATCAAAATACAAACCCTTTGCTGGATATTGAAAAAAATCATTATATTTTATGTCTTGCTAAACAGTCTCAAAGGAAACCCTTTCTGTAATATTTCAATTTGAATAATATTTTTGCCTATGTATTCTGGGAAAAATCACTTATTACCTAAACACAGTCTTTCTGTGGTGGAATGGACACATATTTTTAGGGTCGAGCCTGCCTGAGTGTTGCGCTAGTGCATGTGTTCTGGCTTGCAAGGCACTGCTTACCAGTCGTTATCTTCAGCGTCACTTCATCTTTGCTGCCTTCTAATTGGACAGCCTAGGCCAGGCATTGTTTCCAGTTTCTTTCTGACGCATGGACCAAGCACAGACTTAAGCACACACACTTCTTAATTTGTGTCTCTCCACTGCTAGCTCTATGATTCAAGTACTCATCATCATCAATTTACTTTATTCGGTCATTTGCACTAAACACCATCAGAGCATGCAAAAGATAAAACACAGAGATATATACAATTATAATAATATTAAACCATTTTGAGCACAAGTACAAATGACATCCCGAAGCAGGTTAAAAAACAGTACTCTTTATTTTTACTTTTTGGACTGTTTAGCTTCTTTCCTGTCCCACCCACCACTTCTCCGTGTTGCTGCCACCCCCGTCATCTCTTTGTTGCTCGTGCTGTGATTGAGGCACTTTTTAATTTAATTTTTTAGGTCTCGCCTGCACAGTGCTTGCACTGAGCTTGTGAAATCTATTGTATTAAATATATCTTAAAAGGAGCTTACCTCCCACCCCCCAGCTTTTGTTTCATTTTCATTAGCTCCTGCACTTACCACTTACTTTTTCTTCGATTCTATTGGCTCTACCACACTGTTTCCCTTCAACGAAGTACTGTTTCCATCCGCTAGAATGGAACTATTTTTGAAAGTTTTTACCTGTATAGCACATTTTCAACTGGCTGCACGCATTTCAAGTTCTCAACTCGGCCCCCCTGGAACTTTTTTCACTCTTCTGAAACTTGCTTTATGTTTGGCAAGCACTGCGCTGCTGTCTTTCTACTGCCGGCATGGCAGGATAGCTCAACAGGCTTCTGTGTGGCAACGGTGCTTCCGCTGACCCCACCCTAGGTACAAGGGGCCGCAGGGGCCCGCATTGTTCAGCAAATTCGCACTGTGTGCACCGCATTATCGCAGAGGGCTGGGAGCATATTCATAGCCCGCATTGTTTTAAAAACATGCTCTGTGTGCGCCACATTCCCCCTCAGGGCTGGGGGCATGTTCATAGCCCCCACTGTTTTAAAAACCTGCCCAGTTTGTGTCACATTCCCTCTCAATGGTTCACTTCTGTGCACATTAGTACTGCATCATTATTTACAGTAATATTGGGCGGGCTCCTGGACTTTAGAATGACTATTCCACTTAGGAGAGTGTAGGGTTGGGGGGTTGAGATGCATTCTGGATGCCATTTCTTACTAGTGTGACGAACAGAATGGCAGTTGGCGAGTAGATTATTGTCCAAATCGACCTTGGTTAAGCTAGACAGACACTCCGCTCCAAAGCAGTGTCTATGGCACTATTCATCTGACAGAGCCATCACACTTACGCTCACGAAAAATTAACTTCCTGTATCCCACTCTGTCCCATTCGCCCTAGTACTGCATCTGGAGTCACCAGGTGACTAGCTTCTGAGCCTGCTGTATTTCTGTCCATCCACCCACTCGAAGTGGAAGCACAGCTGCCAGTGGCACCTAAGTGCTGTGTCTCCATGTAGAGTTTGGAGACCATCCCTACTGCAGTAGTTGTTTCGGGTAGCTGAAGCTGCTGTGTTATCAGTGGACACTTAGCATAAGTGCTCTCCTCTAACTCAAGGGCCTCCACACCTCGACTCAGCTCTTTGTAGCTGAACTGTAGATACTTGAGGAGTAGCCGGGACATTGGTGCTTAATTTGCCTTAACTTATTGCAGTTTATGATTGTGGGTCCCTGTTGAACAGCACATCTTACCCTCATCAGGCTTTGTAACAGAACCCAGCTGTGTAAAGTTAACATTTGTGTAATGCATGTTAGACCTGGCACGATTGGCGTGGGTCTCCCTTCCATTTTTTTCTGTTCCCTCATGTGTTTTTGCTGGTTATAGATGCTTTAGGCACTGTGCCACTGCTGTTCAGTGCCACAGTGCAAGTGCTCCCTATGGTAAATTGATGTATGGAATAGTGACTCCATGATTGGCTTGATTGGTTTACTTGTCAGACCCTAGTACAGTGCACTGCGTGTGCCCAGGGCTTCTAACCAATGTTGCTGGTGGGCTTGCAGCAATGATTGTGCCACCCACCGGAGCAGCTTGTAAAGTGTGTCTCAGGTCTGCCATTGCAGAGCCTGTGTGCAGTCTGGTACTGCCATACTGACTGGGCAAGTGCAACCACATGCTAGTCCCTAAACCTTCCCTTTTTAACATATTAGTCACCCCTAAGGTAGGCCCAAGGGCCGGGTGCATTGTAGGTAAAAGGTAGGACATGCCCTGGTGTGTGTGGCATGTCCTAATAGTGAATTACAGCCATTTTCGTTTTTCACTACTGCAAGGCTACCTGTTCTCCATAGGCCAGAATGGGCAGTCTGATTATTACATTTTATAATCCTAACTGGCTCAGGGAACATGGTAGAAATTCGAGTTTAGTATGCCTGAACTCAGAATGATAAAATACATCTTTTAGTGAAGTTGGTTTTAACATTCTGTGTTTGAAAATGCCACTTTTAGAAAGTAGGCATTTTCTTGTCTAACCATCCAAACCTGCCTCTGCTAGGCTGTGTATTCCTTGTCTGGAGTTTGAGTGACAGGGTCTGGGGGATTCCAGGGGACAGGGTGAGTCAGCACAAGGCTGAATAGAGAGATCTGCATCTAGATAGGTGGGAGGGGTTGCACCTGGGACCTGAATAGGGCTGGGCCTTTCCTCCACAATGCTGGCTCCACCTCCTGTGGTGTGTCTGATGTCCCGGCCCTGCACTGTGAAAGGAAAGTAGGAGACATGTCCACAAAGTGCTCTAGGACTGACCAGAACTGGTTTGCACTAGGCAAAGGCCTCTCTGCCTTCAGAGAACAAAGGGAAAAGGAGTATAAATATTGGGACCCAGACCCATGAACTTTAGATCACTACTGGAAATCAAGACGAACCTTTGCTGAGGAGAAGAACCAGGAAGCTGAAGGAGGAGACCACCCCTGTGCTGTGTGTTTGGGGGTTGGCCTGCAGTGGTTGCTTCATTACCAAAGAGAGGAGAAAAGGACTGAGTGTGCTTTCTATCAACTTGAAGAAGAATCTCCAAGGGCTTGAACTAGAGCTTGCCTCCTGCCTGAAGTCTCAGGGATACAAGACTTCACCAACCAGCTCCCACCTGAATTCCCTTGCTGGGAATTGAAGTGCCTGCTGTTGTGCTGGGCCTTCTGCGAGACTGCGTGTTGCTGGGAGCTGGAAGAGCAGCGCAACAATGAGAAGCGTGTCGCCGTTGCAGCCGCTGTCATCGCCGAGGAAGCGAGCCGCCGCTGTCATCATCGCATCGCCGAAGTGCGCCGCATCACCGGAGAAGCGGGACGCTGCCACAGAGGTCATTGTCGCATCACCGTAGAAACGCGTCGCAGGGCCTGTCGCAGCTCCAAAGATCATCGAGTCGCCGCACGGCCGTCTGGCGTGCACGCATCGCACCAATGTTGTCACATCGCAACCAAGACGCCATTTTGTCGCATTGCACCGGAGAAGAGTATCTCATCGAGGTGGCAGTGTGTCGCATCGCACCGGAGAGCAGTAAGAAACCGACGCATCAACTCCCCACACAGTAAGGATGCGAGCATCAACTCCCCTGCGCAGCAGTAAGGAACCGACGCATCCACTCCCCTGCGTGTAAGGAACCGACCATCAACTTCCCTGCGACCCTTTTGTTTTTGTTGCGTTCCTTGCGTTACGCATTTAAGGTACATTGAGAGTAAAGTGTTGTATTTACAACTTGAGAGAACTGAGCTATTGTATAACATTTTAGAGACTATTTTTGAGTACAGTATTGTGGATTTGTGTTGTTGGTCTTGTGTTAAGTCTACATAAAAATACTTATTTTTATAATACAACCTGTGTGGTGTCCATTTGGAGTGTTGTCACTGTATTACTGTATGTGTTCACAAATGCTTTACACACTGCCTCTGAGATAAGCCTGCCTGCTCGTGCCAAGCTACCAAGGGGGTGAGCAGGGGTTATTTTAGGAGTGTAGCCCCTTACCCTGACTAGACGCAAGGGTCACTATTTGTCACAGGTACCTACCTGTGCCAACTAGAGACCCCCAAATCTAACATTGGTGGTCAGCGGTGAGGATTTGGACTTGCGTTTGTGATTGATGTACAGTACTGGTGAGTGCAGACCATAACGCAACCACATACTTTGAGAGAATTATTCCTTGGATATTCTTTTCTATTTTTGGTTCCTGAGAACTGCCAGTCTTTTTGCTACCATGAGCCAGTCAGCATCCATAGTATCTGTAGACATTGTGTTGGAAGAAGAGAGAATTGATACTTACACTGTGCCTCATCTCAAAGCTTTGTGCAAGAAATTTAAGATCTCTCTGAAAGGCCTCACCAAGAAGGAGGAATTCCAAAAGGCGCTGAGGGCCTGGGTGGAATCTAGGAATGCCCTTGAGCATCCTGTGGAGCCAGCAGTGGAGGCAGAGGATTTAAATGGGCAGCTTGAGGGGCCCTTGGGCCTAGCTGGAGGGAAAACACCTTCAGGGGCGGGTAGCAGTGTTTCCTCCAAAGGATTGTCCCAAGGAGAGCTGGAGGACAGAGCAAAGGAGAGGATGCATAAGTTGGAGCTGGCTAGGTTCAAAATGAATGGTCAGAAAGACATAGAGAGCAAGAAAATAGAGCTTGGGGTGGAATTAGAGATGAAGAAGTTAGCCTTAGAGGAAAAGAGAATGCATTTTGAGCATGAGAGAGGATTGAGGGAATTGGAACTCAAGGCCAAAAGTTTAGAGGTTCCTCCCTCTGGTGGCAGCATACCACCAGTGCAGGTAGAAGCAAGAGCTTACATCCCCAAAGATGTAGTTAAAGATTTCCACAAGAAGGAGGATATGGGTCAGTGGTTTAGGGCTTATGAAGCTGCAATGTTGGCCCACCGGGTCCCTGAGAAGGATTGGGGAGCGGGGCTGTGGGGCCGCTTTGTTAGTGATGGGAGGGACACTTTGTTGGATTTGCCCACAGAGGAGCAGATGTCCTACACCCACATGAAGGGAGCCCTAATGTCCAGATTTGGTTTGACCCCAGAGTTATACAGACAAAGGTTTAGAAATTGCAGAAAACTGGAGTCTACCACTTGGGTGGAATATGTGTCTTTCTTTTGCAGAGCATTGGATGGTTGGGTGAAGGGTAGCAAAGTGGATAAGTTTGAAGCACTCTATGATTTGTTAGCACTTGTCTAATAACTGTTTTCCAGATCTACGCCAGCATCTTATTGATAGCAAGCTAATTAACCCTAGGAAGCTTGCTGAGGAGGCGGACCGCCGGGTGAGTACCCGGGTCCAGAAGGGTCATGTGGGAGACTTCGCAAAAGGTGGGCAGGGTCCCCAGCAGAAGAGTGGGGGGAACAAGGGTAAACAGAGGGAGTTCCAGAAAGGGCCACAAAGTAATCCCCAAGGGAACCAAGGGAAAGGTTCCCAGCCTCCCCCTGAGAAGAATGCAGTGGACCGACAGATAAACCTGTTCACAAGGGGCCCAAGACCTGTTTTAAGTGTGGTCAAGTAGGCCACTGTTCCTATGACGCTAGATGTCCCTTGTATGGGAAGACAGCACCCGATGGTGCACCACCCCGGCAGTTGGCTAGTGTAGCCATGGGGGGAGCGATGGGTGCCCAAGGTGGGTGGGGTCCCGCAGAGATGTCCCTTGTCTCTTTAGAAGACTGTGAAGTGGTCCCAAGGACCCAGCTGCCTGATAAAACTAAGAAATACAGGCAGTGGGTGACCATCAATGGCAAGAGGGTGGAAGCTCTTGGAGACACCGGAGGTGGTGTGACAGCTGTCAGTTGTCGGCTGGTGTCTGAAGAGCAGGTAGTCCCAAATGCATTTTACCCAGCTGTTGCCGCTGACAACACAGAGAGCCGCTGCAAGGTGGCACAGGTTCCCTTTGAGTGGGGGGGCTCAGGGACTCTTCACGTAGCTGTGAGGCCAGCCATGCCTGTTGAATGTCTGTTAGGTAACGATCTGGA
Source organism: Triturus cristatus (assembly GCF_964204655.1). Classification (NCBI taxonomy): domain Eukaryota; kingdom Metazoa; phylum Chordata; class Amphibia; order Caudata; family Salamandridae; genus Triturus; species Triturus cristatus. The sequence continues at coordinate 145,181,193 of NC_140584.1, forward strand.
GAGCTCCCCTTGGGCTAAGGTGGAGCGGAGAGATCATTTAGAGATGTTGGGGTTGCCTGAGTGGGCCTGCATGACCACTCGGTCTATGGCAGCCAGTGAGGGTGTTCAAGAGGACCTGAAGCCTGAGAAAATGGCCCAGCTGCCTGCCTTAAAGAGGAGAGGTAGGGGGCGCGGGAAACCGGCCCTTGAGATTCCCACGGCCCAGGAGGAGGCGGACCCTGAGGGGGATGCCCTGGAGCTTACCGGGGAAGAGATTGCTGAACAAGGAGACCTGCCTGAGCTAACCCATTGGCAGCAGGAAGGAGGTCCCTCCAGGGAGGAGTTCTGTGAGGAACAGAATGCCCTTCTATTGTGGGTTTGCGGCAGCAGGCTGCAAATGAGGCAGCAGGTGATCAGTCTCGATCACATTGGATCTACAGGGAGAATGGTCTCCTGTATAGTGAGCCTAAGGTTGCTGAGCCTGGGTCAGCCCGTGTGCTGGTGGTACCCCAGCGCTTCAGAGCCTTCCTACTGGGGCTGCCTCATGATGTGCCTTTAGCAGGACATTTGGGGCAGGACAAGACCTTTGAAAGGCTTGTCACCCACTTTTATTGGCCCCAAATGTGCAAGAGTTCAGACACTCATTTCAGGACCTGTCAGACTTGCCAGGCAAGTGGAAAGTGTGGGAGGTAGCACAAGGCGCCTCTCCAACACTTCCCTGTGGTCAGCACCCCCTTTGAGAGCGTGGGCATTGACATTGTAGGGCCTCTGGATCCCAAGACAGCCATGGGCAACAGGTTCATCCTGGTCTTGGTGGGCCATGCCACTCAATACCCGGAAGCCATACCTCTGAGGACAGTGATGGCCCCTGTGGTGGGACGAGCACTGATGGGAATTTTCTAACGAGTAGGATTCTCTAGAGAGGTGGTGTCTGACCGAGGTACCAACTTCATTTCTAAGTATATGAAGTCCCTGTGGCAGTAGTGTGGTGTAGCATACAAGTTCACCACTCCTTACCACCCCCAAGGAAATGGGTTGGTTGAAAGGTTCAACCGAACCCTAAAAGGCATGATAATGGGTCTTGAGGAACCTATGAGGCGTAAGTGGGATGTCCTCTTACCATGCCTTCTCTTTTCATACCGTGAGGTGCCACAGAAATCTCTAGGATTCAGTCCCTTTGAGCTTCTCTATGGACACCCAGTGACAGGACCTTTGAGTTTGGTCAAGGAAGGCTGGGAGCAATCTCCAAGGAAACCTCCCCAGGATGTATATAGCTATATGCTGGCCTTCAGGAGCCAAACTTGGCATTTCAGAAAACTCGCTGAGGCGAATCTGGAAGCCAGCCAGGAGGAGATGAAGCGGTGGTACGACCAGAATGCCACTCTGGTAGAGCTTCAGCCTGGTCAGAGAGTGTGAGTCATGGACCCCGTGGAGCCCTGTGCGCTCCAGGATAAGTGGACTGGACCATTTGAGGTGGTGGAGCGGAGGAGTCCGGTTACCTGCTTGGTGGACTTGCGGTCTCTCAGGAACCCCTTGCGGGTCCTGCATGTCAACCGCCTGATGCCCGACTTGGAGAGGTCTGAAGTGGGCATGCTCCTAGCAACAGATGCTGGAATGGAGGAGGGCACTGAGCCTCTTCCTGACCTCCTGTCTGCAACAGAGCAAGATGGGTCAGTGGATGGAGTAAACATCTCTTCCACCCTGACCCCTGAGCAACAGAATGACTGTCAACAGTTGCTGGGACAGTTTTCTGACCTGTTCTCCCTGATTCCCAGTGTCACTTATTGGTGCGTCCATGATGTAGACACTGGGGACAGTCTTCCTGTCAAGTACAAAACTTACAGGGTGACTGACAGGGTTAGAGCTTGCATCAAGGAGGAGGTCTCCAAGATGCTTGCGTTAGGGGTGATTGAGTCCTCTAGCAGTCCTTGGGACAGCCCAGTGGTCTTGGTCCCAAAGGCTGCCACACCGGGTGTCACGCCAGAACTGCGGTTCTGTGTGGTCTACCGAGGGCTCAATTCAGTCACCAGGACTGACGGGCACCCCATCCCCAGAGCTGATGAGCTCATTGATCGGTTAGGGGCTGCCAGGTACCTCAGCACGTTTGACTTAACGTCTGGGTACTGGCAGATCACCTTGACTGATGGTGCAAGAGAGAGGTCAGCATTCTCCACACCAGATGGGCACTACCAATTCTGGTTTATGCCCTTTGGGATGAAGAATGCCCCTGCCACCTTTCAGAGGTTGGTCAACCAGGTGTTGGTTGGACTGGATGAGTTCAGCGCCGCCTACCTGGATGACATTGCAGTGTTCAGCGCCAGTTGGGAAGAACATCTGCGCCACCTCTGGGAAGTTTTAATGGCGCTGCGGAGAGCAGGCCTCAAGATCAAGGCGAGTAAGTGCCAGATCAGGCAGGGTTCCGTGGTGTATTTGGGACACCAGGTGGGGAGCGGCCAGGTGGCACCCCTACAGCCCAAGATTGAAACCATCCTGGCTTGGGTAACCCCCAAGACCCAGACAGATGTAAGAGTCTTTTTAGAACTCACCGGGTATTACAGGAGGTTTGTCAAGGGGTATGCCAGCATTGTTGCACCCTTGACAGAGCTGACTTCCAGGAAGCGGCCCAAGAGAGTGATTTGGACTGACACCTGTCAGAGAGCTTCTGATGCCCTGAGGACTGCCATGTGCACGGCGCCCATGCTCCTGGCACCCAACTTCTCAAAAGAGTTTATTGTGCAAACAGATGCTTCAGAGCATGGTGTGGGGGCTGTTCTATCACAGATTGATGAAGAGGGCCTAGACCAACCTGCATCCTTCATCAGTAGGAGGTTACTTCCACAGGAACAGAGGTGGAGTGCAATTGAGCATGAGGCATTTGCTGTGGTCTGGGTACTGAAGAAGTTGAGACCATACTTGTTTGGGACTCAGTTCCGGGTTCAGACAGACCACAGGCCCCTCAGATGGTTGATGCAGATGAGGGGTAAGAATCCAAAGCTGTTGAGGTGGTCCATTTCCCTACAGGGGATGGATTTCACAGTGGAACACCGCCCTGGTACAGAACACGCCAATGCTGATGGTCTGTCCAGGTTTTTCCGCCTTAGTGATGGGAACTCCCGGGAGGTAGGGTAGTTCTCCCCACATTTCAGCTGGAGGGGACACATGTTAGACCTGGCACCATTGGCGTGGGTCTCCCTTCCATTTTTTGCTGTTGCCTCATGTGTTTTTGCTGGTTATAGATGCTTTGGGCACTGTGCCACTGCTGTTCAGTGCCACAGTGCAAGTGCTCCCTATGGTAAATTGATGTATGGATTAGTGAAACCATGATTGGCTTGATTGGTTTACTTGTCAGACCCTAGTACAGTGCACTGCATGTGCCCAGAGCTTGTAACCATTGCTGCTGGTGGGCTTGCAGCACTGATTGTGCCACCCACCGGAGCAGCTTGTAAAGTGTGTCTCAGGTCTGCCATTGCTGAGCCTGTGTGCAGTCTGGTACTGCCATGCTGACTGGGCAAGTGCAACCACATGCTAGTCCCTAAACCTTCCCTTTTATACATATTAGTCACCCCTAAGGTAGGCCCAAGGGCAGGGTGCATTGTAGGTAAAAGGTAGGACATGCCCTGGTGTGTGTGGCATGTCCTAATAGTGAATTACAGCCATTTTCGTTTTTCACTATTGCAAGGCTACCTGTTCTCCATAGGCCAGAATGGGCAGCTTGATTATTACATTTTATAATCCTAACTGACTCAGGGAACATGGTAGAAATTCAAGTTTAGTATGCCTGAACTGAGAATGATAAAATACATCTTTTAGTGAAGTTGGTTTTAACATTCTGTGTTTGAAAATGCCACTTTTAGAAAGTAGGCATTAGGGACTTGTTTAGCCTTCTGTAGCTGACGCTCTTTCTATTACCTTGCTGCTATTTTAAAACTGTTCGTCTTGCTGTATTTTGCACATATTACTAATTTCTGCAACTTTTGCACACCTTTTTTTTTTTTTTTCACTGTTTAGTGAATCCCGAACTATTTTTAAATTGCTATTACTGTTATGGGGAAACTGGAAATTTGAAATCTGAACTCAGTCATTCTTTTGTTTTTAAAATATTGTGCTGCTCTGTGTTTTAAATCGATCCTGTGAATTGAAATTTAATTGAAAGCTTGCCTCTTCTCGTGTTCCGGCCGAACCAGGAAGTGGGGACATAGCTTTTTTCACAGACCCGCCATCTTGTCACGGCGCGATCTAGTCTTTCCCTCATGACAGAGGGGATAAAAATGCACGCGGCGCTAGCGCGCAGCGGACTTGTTTAGCCTTCTGTAGCTGACGCTCTTTCTATTACCTTGCTGCTATTTTAAAACTGTTCGTCTTGCTGTATTTTGCACATATTACTAATTTCTGCAACTTTTGCACACCTTTTTTTTTTTCACTGTTTAGTGAATCCCGAACTATTTTTAAATTGCTATTACTGTTATGGGGAAACTGGGAATTTGAATCTGAACTCAGTCATTCTTTTGTTTTTAAAATATTGTGCTGCTCTGTGTTTTAAATCGATCCTGTGAATTGAAATTTAATTGAAAGCTTGCCTCTTCTCGTGTTCCGGTCGAACCAGGAAGTGGGGACATAGCTTTTTTCACAGACCCGCCATCTTGTCACGGCGCGGTCTAGTCTTTCCCTCATGACAGAGGGGATAAAAAGGCACGCGGCGCTAGCGCGCAGCGGACTTGTTTAGCCTTCTGTAGCTGACGCTCTTTCTATTACCTTGCTGCTATTTTAAAACTGTTCGTCTTGCTGTATTTTGCACATATTACTAATTTCTGCAACTTTTGCACACCTTTTTTTTTTTTTTCACTGTTTAGTGAATCCCGAACTATTTTTAAATTGCTATTACTGTTATGGGGAAACTGGGAATTTGAATCTGAACTCAGTCATTCTTTTGTTTTTAAAATGTTGTGCTGCTCTGTGTTTTAAATCGATCTTGTGAATTGAAATTTAATTGAAAGCTTGCCTCTTCTTGTGTTCCGGTCGAACCAGGAAGTGGGGACATAGCTTTTTTCACAGACCCGCCATCTTGTCACGGCGCGGTCTAGTCTTTCCTTCATGACAGAGGGGATAAAAAGGCACGCGGCGCTAGCGCGCAGCGGACGCGCGCAGCGGGCGCGCTGCTAGCGCGCCGAAGGCGCGCCTAAGGCAAGTCCGTCTGCGCCCGTTCGCGCCTCGGACGCGCCGGACCTTGCCTGTATCCAAAATACACGTAAGTTAGCTGCCGATACGCCTCCTCACATCCCCTGGCTGAAATACACTAGTGATGCCCTATTAAACCTTAATGCCGATTCCAACTGTCGCATGGGTTTTTCTACCTTAGGACATATGGTAGCCCATAGTTGTGAGCAATGCCACTTCTCCCTTTCCCTTCCTTTGCTTGTTACGCAACCCCCTGTCCCAGATGAGAGGCTTTCTGCTTCATCTGCTTGCTCGACACTGCACACTGCCTCTACAGTTCACATGATGCTTCTTAACACTCGCTCTGTTAAACAACACGAGTACCAAATCCTGGATCTTCTTATAGATTCCAAACCTGACGTTTTGTTTCTTACTGAAACATGGCTTCATGAAGGTTCAAACCCCACTATTGCCAATGCCATTCCCTCCAACTATCGTATTATAAGAAGTGACCGTCTGAAAGGACGCGGCGGAGGGGTTGCGATCATTCATAAAAACTCTCTCTCCTGCTCCTTACTCCCCAAACTGACTATGGAGAATTCGGAGAATCTGAGCTTTCTTCTTAAGATCTCCCCACACTCATCTATTGCTGGAGTGCTAATCTACCGACCGCCGGGCCCTGCTAATTGTTTTTTGGAAGGCCTACAGTCGGCTATTTCTCCCATGATCACCAAATACGAAAACTGTTTAATTCTAGGGGATTTTAACATCCATATGGATACTCCCCTTAACTCGGAGGCAATTAAACTATTCGACTCTATGAATATGCTTCATCTCACTCCTTATGTGACAGACCCCACACACGATAAGGGTCACATATTAGACCAAGTCTTCTCCAACAAATCTATTGAAATGGTTTCTCCGTCCCCCGTAGTCTGGTCTGACCATTTTCTACTAACTTTTAGTATTAATGATTTGACTGCCAAAACAGCCAAAACCTATACATCTCGAACAAATAGCTTCAGATCTTTTAATTCTATGACCCCCGCGGCCGTAGAGACCTTTCTGAAACTCTATCCGCTTGCACCCACGGACAACCTGGCTGACGGTGTCTCTTCTTTTGATAATTGGCTCAAATCCTGTGTCAACAACCTGGCCCCTCTTCAAAGCTGTGCTGCCATTAAAGGAAGACCTACTGCACCGTGGTTCACGGCTGACCTTAGGAAATCCAAATCCCACTGTAAACAACTTGAAAGGTCATGGCGTCAGGGTTATGATGTTTGTGCTAAGCTAACCTACAAAAATGCTCTAAAAACCTATCACCACAATATTCGCTTAGCTAAAACCTGCTTCCTGAACCATAAAATTGAGCTTGCTGGCAACAAATGTGCCGAACTTTTTCAAGTAGTGAAAGACTTTACCTCTCCAAATGTTATAAAAAATCCTTTTTCCCCTACCAAAGCTTGGACTGATGCCATTGCTGAATTTTTTTTTTACTAAAATTTCAACTATACAAGCTTCATTCGACTTATCACGCCTTAACCATGTCTCAGAGCTGGATGAGCTGCTCGAACAACCTCCTCCTATTCCCAATCATCTTAATCACTTTCCCGCCATCTCTCTGGAGAAATCTCTACTCCTTCTCCGTGCCTTGAAATCCGGTTCCCCGATCGATCCCTGTCCTGCGAAAACTCTGGCATCAATTGCTGAGATTATCAACCCAGCTGTTAACAAACTACTAAATCTCTCGCTGTCTACAAGGACTGTTCCGGAGCAATGGAAGCTGGGAAAAATTCTCCCTCTGCTGAAAAAATCTTCCGCTGACCCACTGATAGCGAGTAACTATAGACCTATTTCACTGCTCCCCGCCCTATCCAAAACCCTGGAGAAGTATGTTAATAACATCCTCGGAGATTTCCTGGAATCTAATAACATCCTACATTCGAGCCAGTCTGGTTTTCGGGCTAATTTTAGCACTGAAACGGCTCTCCTTGAGGTCTCTGAACTAATCAAGGTTACTTTGGACAGGGGCGGTCAAGCAGTGTTGGTCCTTCTTGATTTATCAGCCGCTTTCGATACCGTACCCCATGACCTTCTCTTAGATCGTCTACGGAGGTGCGGTATCGGGCACCTTGCCCTGCAGTGGTTCCAGTCTTATCTCACGAATAGACAACAAGCTGTCTGGTCCCCCCCTTTTGAAGCTCACATTGAAGCCATGAATGTAGGAGTCCCTCAGGGCTCCATCCTGAGCCCCACCCTTTTTAATGTGTTTGTGGCACCCCTGGCAACACTGGCTGAATCCTTTGATGCCAAAATCGTCTCATATGCAGACGATACTCAATTACTTTTTACGTGTGCCAGGGATGAAGTCCTAGATGGTAATAAGATCAAGCTCTGCCTTTCAGCAGTTTTCAGCTGGCTTAACACCAACCACCTGAAATGCAATTCAGATAGATCTGAAATAATTTTTTGGGGCGGTCCACCTGATGAAAACTGGCGTGCCTGGTGGCCTTCTAACATGCTTCCACCCACACAACTGGCTACTACTGTGAAGAATCTTGGGGTCAAACTAGACAGTAAACTTTCCATGAGCACTCAGGTACAGTCTTTGGTGGGTACCTGTTTTGCTCTGCTCAGGACGTTACGCAATTTTCTTCCTCTGCTCTCGCAATCCCACAGAAGGACAGTGGTCCAGGCTTTGATCCTGTCTCGACTTGACTATGTCAATGTCCTCTATCTGGGTATTCCGGAATTTCTTCTTAACCGTCTTCAAGTGGCCCAAAATGCTGCTGCTCGTGCGATTTTTCTTGCTGATCGACGCACACACACTTCCCCTCTTCTCAGAACACTTCATTGGCTGCCTATCAGAAAAATAATTCACTTCAAGGCTCTGGTCCTTGCTTTTAAGGCCTCTCATAATATCGGTGCCCCCTATTTGAGAGCCCGCTGTCTTCACTACGTTCCTACACGTTCGCTACGGTCTTCTTCTGCACACTTGCTCCACACGCCCAGGTTTTACCTTTCACGACAGGGCGGTCGCTCTTTTCAGGTCTTGGTCTCGTCCTTATGGAACAAACTCCCTGTCAAGATGCGCCAGGAAAAAGATCTCTTTTGCTTCCGTCTCGAACTTAAGACACTACTGTTTTAATCTCTCCTTAGGCGTTTTTCTTCAGCTAGCTTTTTAGGCTTGTGTTACAGGTCCTGTGGCCAGCGCCGGGACACTCCTGGGAGTAGCCGCGCGCTTAACAAATACCTCGTAACATAACATAACATAACTTGTCTAACCATCCAAACCTGCCTCTGCTAGGCTGTGTATTCCTTGTCTGGAGTTTGAGTGACAGGGGCTGGGGGATTCCAGGAGACAGGGTGAGTCAGCACAAGGCTGAATAGAGAGATCTGCGTCTAGATAGGTGGGAGGGGTTGCACCTGGGACCTGAATAGGGCTGGGCCTTTCCTCCACAATGCTGGCTCCACCTCCTGTGGTGTGTCTGATGTCCCGGCCCTGCACTGTGAAAGGAAAGTAGGAGACATGTCAACAAAGTGCTCCAGGACTGACCAGAACTGGTTTGGACTAGGCAAAGGCCTCTCTGCCTTCATAGAACAAAGGGAAAAGGAGTATAAATATGGGGACCCAGACCCAAGAACTTTAGATCACTTCTGGGAATCAAGACAAACCTTTACTGAGGAGAAGAACCAGGAAGCTGAAGGAGGAGACTACCCTTGTGCTGTGTGTTTGGGGGTTGGCCTGCAGTGGTTGCTTCATTACCAAAGAGAGGAGAAAAGGACTGAGTGTGCTTTCTATCAACTTGAAGAAGAATCTCCAAGGGCTTGAACTAGAGCTTGCCTCCTGCCTGAAGTCTCAGGGATACAAGACTTCACCAACCAGCTCCCCCCTGAATTCCCTTGCTGGGAATTGAAGTGCCTGCTGTTGTGCTGGGCCTTCTGAGAGACTGCGTGTTGCTGGGAGCTGGAAGCACGACGCAACAATGAGAAGCGTGTCGGCGCCGCAGCCTCTGTCATTGCATCGCCAAGGAAGCGAGCCGCCGCTGCCGCTGTCATCATTGCATTGCCGAATCGTGGTGCATCGCCGGAGAAGCAGGACGCTGCCACAGAGGTCATCGTCGCATCACCGGAGAAGCACGTCGCTGCTCCAAAGATCATCGATTTGCCGCACGTCCGTCGGGCGTTCACGCATCACACCAACATTGTCGCATCGCAACCAAGATGCCATTTTGTCGCATCGAACCGGAGAAGAGTATCGCATCGAGGTGCCAGCGTGTCGCATCGCTGCGGAGAGCAGTAAGAAACTGATGCGTCAACTCCCCACACAGTAAGGAAGCGAGCATCAACTCCCCTGCACAGCAGTAATGAACTGACGCATCCACTCCCCTGCATGTAAGGAATCGACGCATCAACTTCCCTGCGACCCTTTTGTTTTCCTTGCGTTACACATTTAAGGTACATTGAGAGTAAAGTGTTGCATTTACAACTTGAGAGAACTGAGCTATTTTATAACATTTTAGAGACTATTTTTGAGTACAGTATTGTGGATTTTTGTCGTTTGGTCTTGTGTTAAGTCTATATAAAAATTCTTATTTTTATAATACAACCTGTGTGGTGCCCATTTGCAGTGTTGTCACTGTATTACTGTATGTGTTCACAAATGCTTTACACACTGCCTCTGAGCTAAGTCTGCCTGCCCATGCCAAGCTACCAAGGGGGTGAGCAGGGGTTATTTTAGGAGTGTAGCCCCTTACCCTGACTAGACGCAAGGGTCCCTATTTGTCACAGGTACCTACCTGTGCCAACTAGAGACACCCAAATCTAACAATGCACTTATATGATCTGTGTGGCATTACAACTCTTCCAGAGTCCTGGAACAGTTTTCGTACTGTTTACGATTTCATACCTAATAGCCCAGGCTGACTGGCATAGAGCGTTGTCTGTGAAGATCGGTTGAACCAATATATTGTTTGCTAATTGTTCAAATGTGTCATTGTGTGCATGGAATCTGCTTTTTTGACCATGCATCTTTGTAGGGTTCGCTGCATAAAAGAAAGCCATGTCATATGTAAAAAGACTAAGCCATTTACATGTTTTCACACAGGTAAATGGCACTCCTTTACTGGCTTATTCTCCTGAGCAACATTGTAAACGAATGGTGTTATTGTAATTTCTAAATGATTGCTTTTGATTCATGAATAGGCTTATTAGTCCCTCGTTAGTGCCACCTTGTCTGCATTTGTAACCTCCTATAAGGACTAGACTTTTCACTTGTGTTGTTACACAGTCTGTTTTATCTACAGTCTGTGAGCACTATTTTCTTTAAAGATTCTCCCCCATTGAAGGCACGAAGTGCTTTCATGCAAGGGTGCCCGCTTTGCTTTCGGGCACTGCGCTACGGTTTCAGCATGGCGCCCGCTTTCAAAAAATGTAATAATAGTGCGAACTTGACAAACAAATGCTTTTTTATGTTAGAGCGCCCCATACCGCGCTTTCAATTTAATGGCGGCCGCGCACCTTTCTTTAGACGAGCTGAGCCTAAAGAAAGGGGCACCGCTGCCATTAAACTGAAAGCGGGGCATGGGGCGCTTTTACCATTAAAAAGCATTTGTTTGTTAACTTGACAAACAAATGCTTTTTTATTGTACAAACCGCCCCATGCCACTGATAAGGCCGGACTCTTGCCTAGCTGGTTATCTCCAAGAATCCTCACCGGTCGCCAGGATCTTTATATTTGCCAGATAGCGTGGAGGGGATGAACACAATTATTAAAATATATCTACCACAATTGGACTTCATTTGGAAAGGACGACTGACTCCGAATCTAAAATTTGTGAGATTTTATTACAACCAAAAACAACTGAACATACAAACACCTTAATACAAGGTGCAAAAGGTAAATGGGCACTAATACAAAAGCTAGCCTACGTAAGATTCTCATCCGACTCAAAACGAAAAGAATTACAGATTCCAAAATCATCAAAAAGGCGATTGTAAGGCCAATGTCTAAATTGGGAATCATTAGTCAAAAGAGAAACGTTAGTCTGTCCCTACTCTACCTCTAAGGTGACATCCCTACTTAGCATTCCCATCCCAGGCAAGAGAATCAAGGAAAAGGTGTCAGAAGTGAAGACTCCTTTAAGAAGTACCTTCACTTAGTCAGAGCTCGTTTTAAGATGCTCCTTCTAGCTTCCCATCTAAACCTCCTCTGCTCAACCCACAGGGCACTGTCCCTAATACAAAACTCCAAAATCATAGAACACGCCCTTCGGCACACCTCTTCGGCCAGGTCTTCTCTCGGTGGTTTTCCACAAAGTTGTCTTGCATCCAACGACGGTTAGCTTGACCTTGGGTCCCAGGCACCTTGCGCAGTAAATGTGTCTATCTCACATTCCAAAGCACTCCCCTGTTGGCTTCTCACAGTATCCTAACTCCTGAAACAAAGATCTATTCTCTCTAACGAGCAAAATGTCCTTGCACCTGCAACAGAAACATGGGAACAAGAAAAGCCATTTCACATCTTTAAGATTTTACATTTTCCCTGCAACCCAAAGCCTTTTCCATGGGAATCCTTTTCGGCCTACAACAATTGCGAACATAAGGAATGAACAGGCCTTCTCTTTAGCATATAGGTGATCACGCCGTTACACATTAAACACTATTAAACCACACTCTAAGCATTAGTTCAATATTTTCATATACGTGAATAAGCAACCTATGCGTAAACTTTAACATGGCACACGTTTAGCCTAATACATTGCATCATACGAAAAGTAATGATTATTTATTTGTTGAGTACATTCACAATAACTTGCAACGTTAATCCTCACAAAGCATTATTACAGTTCTAATCACCTCTAAGTTAAACGATTGCATCAATACATTTTCTATGACACTTCTAAACATACATCGATTAATATGAGGGTGCTGACTAACGGTGAATATGATGCACCCATACAAATTTCAGAATCTTGCGACGCTCTATCAGTTCCCCCCTTTGATGACAAATGTCATCACACCATCACAACCTCATTCCCTTGGAGAAAGAACCGACCTAAACAGTGCTTGTTGCAATTCGATTTTGTCGGAACCTCTCCATTCTCTTAAGATTCTGGTATTGACTGTCCTGTAGTCTAGCCATTCGCCTCTCACTCGATCTAAGAGCTCTTTCAACCTTGTTTCCTCTGTACCACTTACAGGCTCTTATGAGACCCCACAAGCAGATCGCACAACCCGCAACAATAATACGAGGCTTCAATATGAATCCAAGGAAACCCTTTCTCAAGTTCGCAAACCAACTTCCCACATGACCGAATCCTTTACCAATCTTCTCCCACACACCCTCTTCAGTCAAATCCGCAATCGCTTGGTGAATCGTGGTAATGTTGTCAATTTATTTCTCAAAATCCTTGCTGTTATCTGGAATATACGTGCAACATTCTTGAACATTCAACAATTTACAGACTCCACCCTCTTTTGCCAGTAACACGTCTAAAGCAAGACGATTTTTCAAAACCATAGATCTTATCGACAACATCTCTCCATCCACCAACAACAAAGACCTCGCCGTATTCATTGACAACTCATCAACCACAGTCGCCAACTTTCTTATCTTCACATCATTCAAAACCACACCCAAACTTGGTATCATTGCTCCAAAGATATCACCAATCACTGCTCCCGCACTTGCAGCTCTCCACACTTTAGAGTGATGTCCAGTGTCCAAAAGATTTAAATCTTCTGTATGATACATCTTCAGAATAATAATTGCCAAATAACATGTACCATACCAATTTGCAGGCAACCTCACATCGGCGTTCCTTCCACACACAAAATACACAGTTGGAATCACTTGCACCGGACCTTGCAAAAAGATTTTAGCAGAGTCCTCCATGGTAAAGGTATGATAGCACGTACTCTGTCCTACCGAGACTTTTTCATAACAAGTCTGAGGACGTCTCACACACAACTTCCCCTTCTGCGTCTGATCTAGCGCTATGGGTCCATAACTTCCCTTAGATCTGTGTAACTTCTCCTCATCAGTCCAATCTACTGGACTCTCCCCTGTATTCCGTGTCTGAGTTAGTTTTCTATATCCATCCTCTATCTGGCCACTAAACTTCTTTTCTGTTTCCGACAATAAACACGTTAGATTGTGCCGGTGGGCATAAACTGTATCCAAACTCAAAGTCAGTATGAAATACTTCCGAAGTCTGTCCTCTGACTTATAATAGTCGTACTTATTCAAATGCTTATATGCCGGTAATTCAGGAAGTATTGCATCATAATTGGAAAAGAAATACTCAAATTGTCTTCTCTCATAAAAGATGCTAAGCAATAAGCTGCAAGAAATCCCATAGGTTAGTGGAAGATGATGGTATCTAATACCCTCATCCACGGAAGAAGGTAGCTGCATGCACACATAGCAATCTTTCGCATCCATCGCATCAACTTACTCATACAACAGCTTCGCATAAGCATTAAGCTTAAAGTCACTTCTAGACAGATCCATATGAAACCTACAACTCTCTTCAAGTCTTTGAGCTCCTATAGTAACCTCTGTCTGGCTAGAGGTGGTAGGTGTAGGTGTCCCCTGTACCTCCCCCTCCTGCTCATGGGAAACGATATATGAGGCTACCACCATCACAACTATAGCAGCTATCACTACCCCTAAAAGTGTACCTATCACTAATTTAGCTCTACAGTGGGTTTTTCCAGCATCCGCCATCTTTGCAAAGTTCTCAGGATTTCAGTTTAACAGCAACAAGAAAAAGTCTCTTTTCTCATCCGAGTATTTCCTGTCAAACCAGTTCACACATCTCCTTGAAGCTGGAAGTCCCCTAGCATTTCTCAGTTCCTTATTCACACAGTCCACAAAAAGACTTCCTTAGCCCTCTTTCAGTGTCCTGATGGAAAGTCCCTAACTTTATTTTTCTTCCACTCGGGCCTAGGTTATCTTCTTCCTTTGGACCTTTATGTACAACAAAGTTTTACTTTTAATCCAGAATGATATTCGCTTTTAATCCAGAATGATATTCGCTCCCAACAGCTCTAAAACTCGTTGCAAAATCTCAAGGCGGAGGATCACCAACTCCTGATGTGGCGGTACAATAGAAAAAGTCGGAAAAACCAGCGTCTCCAGAATCAACTCACAAACTTTACTCAGAAGCGGTGGATTCGGAATGTTGAGGGTCAGTATTCCTTCGATCTCTAATCCTGCAACACTTCTATTTTCAAGTTCGGAGAATTGCTGATCAATGTCAGGGATCTCAGCCTCCCTGTACTCGGTATGCCTGGCATCAGTCACAGCGTATATCCACTCTGGTGAGGCGTTCCTTTGACACAGCACTCCTTCTCTCCTTGACCTTCTCAGATTAACTCGAGCTTGCTCTTCGTCACTTTGCTCAGATTCAGACGTTTCAGAAACTGGGGCAAGATCTCTTCCAGGTGCCAATCTCAAGTTTACCCGTCTCTGGTTCATGGGCCAAACTCTCTCTGCTTCAGTGGCACTGCTGCTCTCCCTTCGAGTACCCTGTGCACTACTTCCCTCTTCAGCAGAATTTGACTCTACTCCACCCACAACAACACTTTCTCCGTCTGAGTCAAATTCGGGGCTTCGATTTGCACAACCCCTTTCAGCTCGGTCTAGTGCACAGCCAACTGCATCAGCAACCCTTACAGCTTGGCTTGCCCTCTCAGATGGCTCTGCCTCCTCAGCTGGATTTTCATTCACGAGAGGGGCTGTATCTTCCAAGTGTGCTGGAACTCTGCGGGTATGGGAGGCATGCACCCAGTTCGGCAGTCCCCCACACTTTACTGCCGTGTTCGTAACCAGTATTACCTGGTACGGACCACGGCAACGAGCATCCAGGCAACTCTTCCTCACGTGTTTACGCACAAGCACCCAATCCCCTGGGCATAGGTCATGGCACAGGTCACTTGCGGCTGGAACAACTGCTGCTTGCACCTGCTGAGACACAGAACGGACTACGTCAGCCAGGCCCTTACAGTAGTCGAGAATCAAGTCATCAGTGATGTTAATTAAAGCAGTAGCAGGTATTGCTGGTACTCGCATTGCTCTCCCCATGAGTATCTCATGAGGTGACAACCCAGTCCTCCTATCAGGAACACTACGGAGGCTCATGAGAACTAAGGGAGGTGTGTCGGGCCATTTCAGTGATGTCAAAGAACACACTTTTGCCATCCGTGCTTTCAAAGTCCCATTAACTTGTTCCACAATCCCAGAAGCTTCTGGTCGATAACTGCAATGCAACCTCTGATCCACACTTAAGGCAGCACAAAGCAATTTCATGATCTCACTATGGAAATGTGTCCCTCTGTCTGACTCCAAAGAGGTCGGGAAACCAAACCTCGGGATAAGTTCTCTCAGTAACAGTTTAGCTACAGTGAGTGTGTCACATCTACGTGTTGGGTAAGCCTCCACCCATCTTGAAAAGACACATACTACAACTAAGATATACCTCAACCCATTGCATTTGGGCATCTCAATGAAATCCAACTGCATCCTATTGAAAGGCCCTCCTGACCTCCCAATGTGGCCCAAAGTCACAGCAGCTCTCTTTCCGGCATTCATCTGCTGACATGTAACGCACCTCTGACACACAGCTTCAGCTACTGCGCGGAACTTCGGATTGTACCAGGTCTGTCGAAACACTCGCATCATCGCGTCTCTACCAAGATGTACAGCACCATGTATCAGGCGTGCCATTGGATTCAACAAACATTCTGGCAACACCGCTCGTCCATCATTCGAGATCCATACATCCACATCTCCCTTTTCACATCCAGCTCGTATCCAACTGTCTCGCTCCTGATCAGTGACTTCATCCTGCATCCGTTTTAGCTCCTCCCATGTATCAGCCATGGTCAACATCATGCTGAGGTCGGTTCTCTCTTGGCTCTTTTCTACATGGCCTTCAGTAAATATGCATTCATATTCTGTGCAAAATCGGGCAACTTCATCCGCGTAGCTATTACCCTGCGACACGAAATCGTTCCCCTTGCTGTGCGCAGAACATTTGACAACTGCGATTTCCTCTGGACATTGCAATGCTTCCAACAACTGTCTCACATTTTCCCCATTTCTGATGGGCGAACCAGAAGATGTCATGAACCTCCTCTGTGACCATAACTGCCCGAAATCATGAACAACACCAAACCCGTACTGACTATTGGTGTAGATCGTTACCCGAATCTGGTCAGCAGCCAAACAGGCACGGGTCAAAGCAATAAGTTCAGCCACCTGCGCGGAGTATACTCCTTCTAAACAAGCGGCTTCAACCACTCCTGTGATGGTACATACAGCAAACGCTGCTCTCAGTCGACCAGCACTGTCTCTTAAACATGAACCGTCCACAAAGACAATTTCATCGGGGTCTGTGAGCGGCTCATCAACAATGTCTGGTCTTGGTTTGGTGCACAATTCAGTCACATCGAGACAATCATGGTCCTCACAATCTTCATCATCTACGGTTGGAATAGGCAATAACGTAGCAGGATTTAAAACAGAACACCTCTTCAACGTCACATTTTCTACAGCAAGTATGACTTGCTCATAGCGAGTCAATCGATTATTCGTGAGGTGTTGTGTTTTAGTACTTGTCATCAACAGTTCAACAGAATGTGGTACATAAACTGTAAGCGGATGACCCATTACAATACTCTCGCATCTTTCAATACTAACACCTGTTGCAGCAACGGATTTGAGACATCCGGGCAACGCAGAAGCTACTGGATCTAAAGTAGCTGAAAAGTAGGCAACTGGTCTATGGACACCTCCATGACTCTGAGTCAAGACTGCCAATGCACAACCTTCCCTTTCACAGCAGAATAAGGCAAATGCCTTATTGTAAACAGGCATCCCCAAAGCTGGGGCACAGCACAAGGCTTCTCTCAGCCTCAAGAATGATCTCAAACAGCCTTCGTCCCATGGTACCGGATCACTCCCATCCTTACGCGTCAGCCGTTGTAAAGGCTTCGCTTCAAAGGAGAAATTGGGAATCCATTGGCGACAGTAGCCGACCATCCCCAAAAACATTCTGACTTCTCTCTGAGTGGTAGGCACAGGCATATTCATAATAGCCTCAATACGGTCTGGTGACACCTTTCTCCTGCCTTTCTCAATTCTGTGACCCAAGTACTGCACTTCACTCAGGCAGTACTGCAGCTTGTTAGGAGACACCTTGTGTCCATTCTCTGCCAGATAATTCAGTAGGGCAATTGTATTGATCCTGCAAGCGTCTTCGGTCTCCGACGCAACAAGCAGATCGTCGATGTATTGCACCAGAACAGAGCTCTGCGGCAACACAAGACCTTCAAGATTCTTCTTCAAGATCTGATTGAAGATAGACGGGCTCTCCGTATACCCCTATGGGATACGACACCACGTTAACACATGATTCTCCAGCCGAAAAGCAAAAAGAAATTGTAGAGGAATCGAGAAGAAAGCTTGACACAAGTCAATCACTGTGAACCATTCAGCTTCACATGGGATCTGAAACAGGATCACAGACGGATTCACTGGACAACATGGAACGACTATCTCGTTAATCTTTCGCAGGTCTTGTACGATCCTGAACTTCCCACTTGGTTTCTGCAGTCCCATAATAGGTGAATTGCATGGGCTAACCATGATCTCCTTTAGAATTCCCTGCTTGATCATCGACTCAATTACAGGTTTGATCCCTGCAATAGTTTCAGGTGACAAATTATATTGGGGCGTCCTAGGGAACTCTACATTTGGCTTAACCTGGATTTTCACTGGGTTTACACCCTTGACCAATCCGATCTCTTCTCCACTGAGGTCCCAAACATCAATTGACACGGAATCCCGCGGATCTAATGGGAGTTCTTCCACTGTCAATGCCGGAAACATTTCTATACACACACGCTGATTCGCAACCTTGAAGGTCGCATCATCATCCCTCGTCTGTACCTCTACTCCCTTTGGGGTACAATAAATGGTGCAATTCAGCTTGCACAACAGGTCTCTACCTAACAGGCAAACTGAACTAGAAGCGCACACCACAAACTGGTGCCGATCTCTGAAGTTTCCTATCTTCACTGGAATTGGCTCAGTCAATGGACTAGTCATTTTCTTATTTGCTACACCAACAACTTGGATTGATTGTCCCAAGAGGGGTAGGTCAGGGACTACTGCAGATCGTACAGTAGACCGAGTAGCACCGGTGTCAACCAAAAAGGTTGTAGGGTGACCATCAATGTCTGCTTCCACAAATGGTCCCCTCTGATCTACCTCCAAGACTGCTCCAAGCGCACAGTCCTCTTTCCCTCTCAAGCACGGTCGTGCCAACGGATCTGGGCTGTATTCCTCACGCCCTTCAAACATGGGCATCTGTAGGTAAGTTCAGACTCCCTGTTGCGTATTCGGTATCCGAGGTGGTTGAGGAACCTGCATCTGCGGAACACCAGACCCCCCTTTGACCATCTTCGGTCGAGTCACTGTAGGGACCATGTCCGCCACAGGAACCTGAACTATCTCTCCTTCTTGCTGTATCTGATTTAACGGGTTCAAAAGACACTCGCGTTTCCAGTGTCCGATCTGGTGACAAAGATGACACGCAGTGGTCTTTTTCAATGTCGCCACATCCATTCCTGTCTTAGGATCAATTGCCTTTGGTCTTCCCTGACCGTGGGCATTCTGGTTTCCTCCTTGATTATTTCCCTGTTTTCTTCCTAAGGTCCCTCCATTAGGCTGTCCCTGAGCTGTTTGCATCTGAACAAGCATCAATTTGTCTTTCAACTTCCTGTGCTTTGATTCTATCTCATCACTACAGTACCTAGCATACCGCAAAATCTCATCCACTGGCTTATTCTGCCAACAAATCAAATGCTGCTGTATCATGAGACTAACTTCTGGCCTCAATCCCAACACAAATTTCGAAACAAACTGTCCCATGTCCTTCGTGTCTAACACGTCTAATCCACTGTACTGTTTAAACGCCTGCAAAGGTCTCTCATAAAACTCATGCACCGTCTCTTTTGGCTCTTGCACTGTCCGATCTATCTTCACCCAATCAATGTCCTGAGGTGAGATTTTTGACTTCAACGATGTGATCACCTGCTCGAACTTTTTCATTCCTATGGGCGACGGACCATTCGAGATTGGGTCCCTGTCAGGCTCTGCGGTTGGCCACTCGACAGCAATTTTACATGCCGACCACAAATCACTCGGAACCACGATGTCAAATAATGTGTTCAAATCAACCCACAACACCTTCGAAATTTTGACAAACCGATCAACTTGCTTGTACCACTCCACGGGCTTTTCCCTCAACCGGGGAAAATTCATTTGTAAATGCAGCCAAATCACCCCTACTCCACTGTACATGCACATATCCTCCATTCTGTACCTTTCGTAATGAGAAATTCCCTATCTCCGTCATCCCTCCACCTGGGGGTGGCGTCTCTCCTATCGTTCTTCTCAAACTTTTCTTCTTGGACCATCTTTCTTCCCACTTATCAAGCGTGATCCATGCATGCATTGCTATGATCAAATCCTTGATATGGGTTCTCAAACCCATGATTCTCCTTTCTTCCAATTCCTGATCACTATACTGCAATCTATGACTTCCTTGCAATGATTTCGTTTTGGACAAGTCCACATCATACTTTTTGGCCAATTCTGACAACTTCTCATGTGCAGTTTGTGCCTTGCGAGTCACATCCTTCGCTACAAAGAGTAACTTGTCTTGTTCGTACATGCATGTTCTCTCAAGAGGCAAGTTCCCACTTATGATCTTGTCTACCTCTGCCTTTAGCCTAACAACATCTACCATTTTCCCCTTCAGGGCTCCCTTCAGGGCTCCCTTCAGTACTTCCCTACAAGGTGCACCATCCCTTTCATCATAATCACCTTCCCGTTCCTGAGATCTACTCTCTTCTGACATACTCATAGGAACTGAACGATTCACTATTGTGCCTCATTCACTTTCTGCTGTTCTCACACTCTGATTCTGATTCCTCACGGGTGGTGCCCACATCCGCAAATCTGATCTTGACTCGGCCAAAGACCTCGGCCTAACTGGTCTCACCTCTGTCTGTCCCCTAGAGGAGTCTGCTGTAGCTGGCAATGGCGTACTCCATTCTATAGGCTTTGGAGTTTGCTCCATTCCGCTCACTGATCCATTTCCTTCAATCCCACTCCTCATTCCTACAGCTGACTGCACTGAGCTTCCAACTTTCTCTTGATCTGGGTCGTGAACAGAAACAATGGGTCCAATGGTGTCCGGTACCTTTAGAGCATCCGGGAACCGCGCACCTCTCCCAACCTCTGTGCTGGCTACAGGCTGATTTCTAGTACTCTCAGCTCCTGTCGAGATCTTCCCTTCTATTCTCACTTCCGACTGAGTCGGTACTCCACTATTCTCTTCTGACTGAGCCGATTTTCCCTCGCAAGGATCAGGATTGTATGGAGGTGGTCTCTCGGACAACAACCTCTCTAGCAGGCTATCATCTGTGTCACTGTCATCATCATCCTCTACTCTCTTTATCCTTGAGCCATCAGTTTTTACCAGTAGGGGATACAACCTGCCTCCTTCTATCATTTGCACTCTCCACCTTTTCTCTTCTGCATCCCATCTTGCATTCTGGAATGCCTTAATCGACTTTTTCACCCTCTCCTGACTTCGATCCCTCTTCCTATCATGCGCTGCTCTAATCCATGCATGCAACGCTTCAAACTGAGTTGGTCTGGGCAAGGGTCGTAATGCCACCATCACAAATTTCAACTGTTGTAAATGACAATGCCTTTTATTTATGTTTTAAAAGCAACTTATAATAAAAGGCGTTGTCATTTACAATGCCAATAGATTAAACTCACAAATGCGAGACCTATTCATTGCAAATGCTTGTTTACATGTACCTATCCATCTCAGAGCGGTACATAAAAAAAATCATAATCATTTCAGAATGCGCGTGCATGTGTCATCACGCATACGCACGCCTGTAAAATGAAGTTGCTGGCGGGCACCTCACATTTTAAAAAGATTATTTCTAGAAAAATGCTGCACATGTTCGACAAACGACGCTGTACATACACCATTGGCAAGTTCAAGAGGTCTCTAATGCTTGTTCCAGTGTGATCGATGTAGTACATTACAGAGTTTGTAACTTAAAATTACTCTCTTTCTGGATAAAAAAAAGAAGCATACAATGCCAGTCACTTTTATTCCGAACTTCCTATTACATTCCTGGTTTTGGTGCCTTCCTCCATCCTACACAAATAGTGATTATTTCTGTCCAAAGAAGACATGCGGTGAAATGCCCCAGAAAGGTTGTACATTTCGACAACTCGCAATATCACATCTGTTCAAACTCGCAAGCTAATCAGACAGAAGTTTACGTTGCCCTTTCAACCAGAGAGGGGTGCGGGAGGGGCAGTGGTTCGCTATCTGGCACCAAGGACCTTGTTGCTAGGCGACCCATCCCCTATCTTTTTTTTTCCGGGAGGGACACGTATCCCTTTTGGCCCAATAGGCGCATTGTAGAGGTGGGCTAACAGGCCCCACGGGTCTTCTGACCTTCTGAGGGAAACAACAGCACCATTCACGTGGCTGCTGATGCCTCTCTCCTGTTTTGTCTGGTGACAGTGGGCTCTTTCTGTCTATTTAACCGGACCTAGCTGGGCCCTGCGTCACCCTTCTCGCGCAGCGGCCTCTCCCCACAGAGCCGGGCGGCAGCATGTACCCATGGAGCTCGCTTCTGTCCCTGGCTCCCACAGCAGGCTAAAATGGTATGGGTTTCTACTTAAAGTAATGGATGAAATAGACTGTGAAATGTGAATTATTTATGACTGAATGCATGTTACTGTGGCTTCTTTCTACTGTCCGGGGTTTATTTGACAGGTAATTGCAATCTGTTGTTGAAGACCACCACGCCCAGAATGCAGTGCGTTTTTAAATGAAATGAACATCTTATCTCAGAGTAGGCCTGTATATCGCCACTGCACTAACCAGTAGAGGAGCAGAGCTACATGTATTTAGAGTCGGCTTGTAAATAAACAAAACGTTCACAGCCATATGCCACATAATTCCCGGGAAACGAGACCATGTTGTCTCTCAAAGCAGGCCTGTAAATAGTATCATAGCTGCACGCCACATTATTCTTCGAGAGTCAGGCATATTTGCATCTCTGAATATGTCTACAAAAAATCACTTACCAAACTGAAATGAACATACTAATTTGCCTCAACCTGTAATGCCAGAGCAAGAAGGTGCCTATTATGTTATAATAAGATCTGTGACTAACCAAACACCGCTCTATGCCACATAATGGCTGGAGAACAAACCCTGTATTTTCTCACAGCTAACCTCTAAGTAACCAAAACACTCACCACCCTTACATGAGTCAGGTTTTATGCCTCAAAATACCACAGGACCAAACTGTATATTGTCTCAGAGTAGGCCTTTAAAAACCAAAGACCCCGCCCCCGAAGGAAGAGTATTACACGCCTCATATTGTGATTCATGGAACCAAACCTTGTTTTAACTTATAGTGGGGTGCGGTGTGCGCATCGGATCCCTATGGATGCGCATCTAGGAGACCAACCCTGTTCCCTCCCAGAGTTGGTCTGTAAATAATCTAAGCATCACCAGTATTCTCTTGTGATTATGAGATGATGTCAGATGGAGAGTTCAAAGTTGCAGGGCTGTTCTCACCTCTTTAAAGTGAACGCCACACTATACTGGGTATTGTGAGATAGGCCCCTAGGGGCATATAATCAAGAAACGGCGTTAAAATTATCACCGGTGGCGATAATGGGCTTGATAATATGCCCTTGAGAATTCCCATAGAAGCCCATATTCTGGTGTCAACATGGGCTTCTATTGGAATTCTCTGCGGTATATTATCAAGCCCATTATGCTAAAGCGGCGATAATTTTAACGCCGTGCTTGATTATTTGCCCCCTAGTGATTACCACTACTGACTGGTCTAGGAGTCCATGTAAGTGAACAGGGCACAAACAAAGCCCATGTACGTGAATTACCTGCAGGTCGCTCAGACAGCCAAGACATTTTGATTTTACTACACTTGTATATATATAATATGCTTAATTACAGAGGCTTTCAGGCATCCTGCTTATCTGTTGTTCTATTGTGTCATTCACATTTTTCTAGAGCATACATCATGGGGCAGTGGGTCAGCCCACTTCATCTATTGGCTAACTTTGCTGTGACAACAATCCGCTCTTTCCCCAGGAGCATCTCTTCATACAAAGGGGCTTCCTTTAGTGCCACGGACTACTGTGGCAATGTCTACTTTTTGAAACCCCAAAAATGTTTTTGCTTTTAGAAATTCTCTATTTTGTTTAATATTGGCGAGGGTCAGGCAGTCCCCCAAACAATAAAGTTTTACAAAAATCATGAGAAAACAAAACATAAAGTGGTAGAGCCAAAAGGCTGGCAGCCAATATCAGACTGAATGACTTTGCCAATGCTTGTTTACTGCAAGCCTCTCATTTCAGACCCAAACTCATGTTTACCCATGGCTTTCATTTGGGCCTTTTTAACATTTGAATACTCAGATTTTATCTCACTACGGGGGTTTTAGCCCTTATGTCGAGTTTTACTCATTTAATTATCACTCAGGAACAAAGTGTTTAGTATCAAGGTTCTGTAAGAAGGTCTCGTGACTGAAAGTCTTGGTTTCACCCCCCCTTCCCCAGTGCTGTCCCCATACTCTCAAAGATAGTCATCCTTTCTTTGACACCCTCCTTGTATTTGATTTTGTTACCTGCTGTCGAGTACCCAGTGCACCTTTCTCAACTGAATGCAGTTGCTGATACCTAGTCCTCACCACCCACCACTCACCATCACTACCTCCCTAACCTCCCCTTCTCATCAATCCCAACATCTTCTCTGCCAGCACTACCCCAGTGTTTAGCTAGTAAAAGAATAAGTGCTAGGGCCTTAAGTTGTTCTCAAAAGCCCACCGCCAGCGCTGCTGAACATTGTGGGTGCCAAACTCAAAGGCTGCCAACTTTGGTGCCATCTCATGCCCCTTTACCTAGGGAACTCTACATTTGGCTTAACCTGGATTTTCACTGGGTTTACACCCTTGACCAATCCGATCTCTTCTCCACTGAGGTCCCAAACATCAATTGACACGGAATCCCGCGGATCTAATGGGAGTTCTTCCACTGTCAATGCCGGATACATTTCTATACACACACGCTGATTCGCAACCTTGAAGGTCGCATCATCATCCCTCGTCTGTACCTCTACTCCCTTTGGGGTACAATAAATGGTGCAATTCAGCTTGCACAACAGGTCTCTACCTAACAGGCAAACTGAACTAGAAGCGCACACCACAAACTGGTGCCGATCTCTGAAGTTTCCTATCTTCACTGGAATTGGCTCAGTCAATGGACTAGTCATTTTCTTATTTGCTACACCAACGACTTGGATTGATTGTCCCGAGAGGGGTAGGTCAGGGACTACTGCAGATCGTACAGTAGACCGAGTAGCACCGGTGTCAACCAAAAAGGTTGTAGGGTGACCATCAATGTCTGCTTCCACAAATGGTCCCCTCTGATCTACCTCCAAGACTGCTCCAAGCGCACAGTCCTCTTTCCCTCTCAAGCACGGTCGTGCCAACGGATCTGGGCTGTATTCCTCACGCCCTTCAAACATGGGCATCTGTAGGTAAGTTCAGACTCCCTGTTGCGTATTCGGTATCCGAGGTGGTTGAGGAACCTGCATCTGCGGAACACCAGACCCCCCTTTGACCATCTTCGGTCGAGTCACTGTAGGGACCATGTCCGCCACAGGAACCTGAACTATCTCTCCTTCTTGCTGTATCTGATTTAACGGGTTCAAAAGACACTCGCGTTTCCAGTGTCCGATCTGGTGACAAAGATGACACGCAGTGGTCTTTTTCAATGTCGCCACATCCATTCCTGTCTTAGGATCAATTGCCTTTGGTCTTCCCTGACCGTGGGCATTCTGGTTTCCTCCTTGATTATTTCCCTGTTTTCTTCCTAAGGTCCCTCCATTAGGCTGTCCCTGAGCTGTTTGCATCTGAACAAGCATCAATTTGTCTTTCAACTTCCTGTGCTTTGATTCTATCTCATCACTACAGTACCTAGCATACCGCAAAATCTCATCCACTGGCTTATTCTGCCAACAAATCAAATGCTGCTGTATCATGAGACTAACTTCTGGCCTCAATCCCAACACAAATTTCGAAACAAACTGTCCCATGTCCTTCGTGTCTAACACGTCTAATCCACTGTACTGTTTAAACGCCTGCAAAGGTCTCTCATAAAACTCATGCACCGTCTCTTTTGGCTCTTGCACTGTCCGATCTATCTTCACCCAATCAATGTCCTGAGGTGAGATTTTTGACTTCAACGATGTGATCACCTGCTCGAACTTTTTCATTCCTATGGGCGACGGACCATTCGAGATTGGGTCCCTGTCAGGCTCTGCGGTTGGCCACTCGACAGCAATTTTACATGCCGACCACAAATCACTCGGAACCACGATGTCAAATAATGTGTTCAAATCAACCCACAACACCTTCGAAATTTTGACAAACCGATCAACTTGCTTGTACCACTCCACGGGCTTTTCCCTCAACCGGGGAAAATTCATTTGTAAATGCAGCCAAATCACCCCTACTCCACTGTACATGCACATATCCTCCATTCTGTACCTTTCGTAATGAGAAATTCCCTATCTCCGTCATCCCTCCACCTGGGGGTGGCGTCTCTCCTATCGTTCTTCTCAAACTTTTCTTCTTGGACCATCTTTCTTCCCACTTATCAAGCGTGATCCATGCATGCATTGCTATGATCAAATCCTTGATATGGGTTCTCAAACCCATGATTCTCCTTTCTTCCAATTCCTGATCACTATACTGCAATCTATGACTTCCTTGCAATGATTTTGTTTTGGACAAGTCCACATCATACTTTTTGGCCAATTCTGACAACTTCTCATGTGCAGTTTGTGCCTTGCGAGTCACATCCTTCGCTACAAAGAGTAACTTGTCTTGTTCGTACATGCATGTTCTCTCAAGAGGCAAGTTCCCACTTATGATCTTGTCTACCTCTGCCTTTAGCCTAACAACATCTACCATTTTCCCCTTCAGGGCTCCCTTCAGTACTTCCCTACAAGGTGCACCATCCCTTTCATCATAATCACCTTCCCGTTCCTGAGATCTACTCTCTTCTGACATACTCATAGGAACTGAACGATTCACTATTGTGCCTCATTCACTTTCTGCTGTTCTCACACTCTGATTCTGATTCCTCACGGGTGGTGCCCACATCCGCAAATCTGATCTTGACTCGGCCAAAGACCTCGGCCTAACTGGTCTCACATCTGTCTGTCCCCTAGAGGAGTCTGCTGTAGCTGGCAATGGCGTACTCCATTCTATAGGCTTTGGAGTTTGCTCCATTCCTCTCACTGATCCATTTCCTTCAATCCCACTCCTCATTCCTACAGCTGACTGCACTGAGCTTCCAACTTTCTCTTGATCTGGGTCGTGAACAGAAACAATGGGTCCAATGGTGTCCGGTACCTTTAGAGCATCCGGGAACCGCGCACCTCTCCCAACCTCTGTGCTGGCTACAGGCTGATTTCTAGTACTCTCAGCTCCTGTCGAGATCTTCCCTTCTATTCTCACTTCCGACTGAGTCGGTACTCCACTATTCTCTTCTGACTGAGCCGATTTTCCCTCGCAAGGATCAGGATTGTATGGAGGTGGTCTCTCGGACAACAACCTCTCTAGCAGGCTATCATCTGTGTCACTGTTATCATCATCCTCTACTCTCTTTATCCTTGAGCCATCAGTTTTTACCAGTAGGGGATACAACCTGCCTCCTTCTATCGTTTGCACTCTCCACCTTTTCTCTTCTGCATCCCATCTTGCATTCTGGAATGCCTTAATCGACTTTTTCACCCTCTCCTGACTTCGATCCCTCTTCCTATCATGCGCTGCTCTAATCCATGCATGCAACGCTTCAAACTGAGTTGGTCTGGGCAAGGGTCGTAATGCCACCATCACAAATTTCAACTGGTACAACACTTCCAATCTAAATGAGCCATATCGCGGGAAAGCTAGCTCTCCTTCATTCTGGGTCATTTTATGCCAATTTTCAAGCCAAATTATAGTATGCAACCCTACATTTCTTGCCATATAATGCGCTGGAGTATCTTCGGGAGTGGCCTCTTCTCCCCCACGAGTAACCACATGTTTGTCACCTCTACACAATCCTCGGAAAACTTTAAAACATTTCATGATGAACAAATTTCAATCGCACACAATGTTTTCGTTTACTTCCTGATGTCAAACCCCACCAATAACAGCGCGACTCACACCAACCGACCTATCACAGGGCGGCACCTTCTGACGTCACCCGTCCTCCGCTTGCAGCAGTTCCCCTCCTTCACAGCACACGTCTCACCCTTGCATTTGTCCCATTCATACGCTGAAATAACCGTTTGTCCCAAACAAGTTACTTCTCTGACTGTCCGTCCACAGTCTCTCGAAGTTGTCGACCTCGGTTGGCAACTGTCTGTCCATGTACGGCCATACAATCACCTCTGATAGGTTACAATTACTCAAATTCCACGTACAACAACCCACGACCAGCGTCGGTTTCTCACGCACTCACATATTCGCTCCCCCTATCTCGGTCCAGGTGATCGATGACGTCTCACGATCCCCTTTCAGTGGTCAACAAAATCTACCTCGGGTGTCTTCTACACCACAATCGCTTAAGCTACTCGTCGAGCCTAAGACTTAACCCGGGCTGCGCGCGCTCACAGCCTGATCTCACAATCACTCAACATTCACTCCAACTATGCAAGACATCACACATCAAAACAACCCCGCAATCTACAACATCTCACCCTATTCATACTCACTCCTCCACGAACTGCTGCTTTCCGCCGCACTGCTACTCTCCATCAATCTCCATCAACCGCCGTCGTCCGCTGCTCACCATCCGATGAGTCACCATCACTTGACTTCTATGGGCCTCGAGGATCTCTTATCCTAATCTAGATCTCCCCTCACTATCGGAAATAACCATCCTACTCTGCTGCCAACTGATAAGGCCGGACTCTTGCCTACCTGGTTATCTCCAAGAATCCTCACCGGTCGCCAGGATCTTTTTATTTGCCAGATAGCGTGGAGGGGATGAACACAATTATTAAAATATATCTACCACAATTGGACTTCATTTAGAAAGGACCACTAACTCCAAATCTAAAATTTGTAAGATTTTATTACAACCAAAAACAACTGAACATACAAACACCTTAATACAAGGTGCAAAATGTAAATGGGCACTAATACAAAAGCTAGCCTACGTAAGATTCTCGTCCGACTCAAAACGAAAAGAATTACAGATTCCAAAATCATCAAAAAGGCGATTGTAAGGCCAATGTCTAAATTGGGAATCATTAGTCAAAAGAGAAACGTTAGTCTGTCCCTACTCTACCTCTAAGGTGACATCACTACTTAGCATTCCCAACCCAGGCAAGAGAATCAAGGAAAAGGTGTCAGAAGTGAAGACTCCTTTAAGAAGTACCTTCACTTAGTCAGAGCTCGTTTTAAGATGCTCCTTCTAGCTTCCCATCTAAACCTCCTCTGCTCAACCCACGGGGCACTGTCCCTAATACAAAACCCCAAAATCATAGAACACGCCCTTCGGCACACCTCTTTGGCCAGGTCTTCTCCCGGTAGTTTTCCACAAAGTTGTCTTGCATCCAACGACGGTTAGCTTGACCTTGGGTCCCAGGCACCTTGCGCAGTAAATGTATCTATCTCACATTCCAAAGCACTCCCCTGTTGGCTTCTCACAGCATCCTAACTCCTGAAACAAAGATCTATTCTCTCTAACTAGCTAAATGTCCTTGCACCTGCAACAGAAACATGGGAACAAGAAAAGCCATTTCACATCTTTAAGATTTTACATTTTCCCTGCAACCCAAAGCCTTTTCCAAGGGAATTATTTTCGGCCTACAACAATTGCTAACATAAGGAATGAACAGGCCTTCTCTTTAGCATATAGGTGATCAGGCCTTTACACATTAAACACTATTAAATCACACTCTAAGCATTAGTTCACTATTTTCATATACGTGAATAAGCAACCTATGCGTAAACTTTAACATGGCACACATTTAGCCTAATACATTGCATCATACGAAAACTAATGATTATTTATTTGTTGAGTACATTCACAATAACTTGCAACGTTAATCCTCACAAAGCATTATTACAGTTCTAATCACCTCTAAGTTAAACGATTGCATCAATACATTTTCTATGACACTTCTAAACATACATCGATTAATATGAGGGTGCTGACTAACGGTGAATATGATGCACCCATACAAATTTCAGAATCTTGCGACGCTCTATCAGTTCCCCCTTTGATGACAAATGACATCACACCATCACAACCTCATTCCCTTGGAGAAAGAACCGACCTAAACAGTGCTTGTTGCCATTCTATTTTGTCGGAACCTCTCCATTCTCTGTGAATATGATGCACCCCTACAAATTTCAGAATCTTGCGACGCTCTATCACCGCTATTTCACTTTAATGGTGACCGCATACCTTTCTTTAGACAAGCCGCGTCTAAAGAAAGGGACGCGGCTGCCATAAAACTGAAAGGACGGCATCCGGCACTATTACAAAAAAATAACATTTGTTTGTCAACTTGGCAAACGGCCGCCATAAAACTGAAAGGACGGCATCGGGCACTATTACAAAAAAATAACATTTGTTTGTCAACTTGGCAAACAAATGGTTTTTTTTGCAAAAGCGCCCCATACTGTGCTCACCGTTAAAGGTGGCTGCGCCCCTTTCTTTAGACGAGCCACGTCTAAAGAAAGGGGCGTGGCCGCCATTAAAGTGAAAGTGCAGCATGGGGCGCTTTTACAAGCATTTGCAATGTAGGTCTCGCATTTGTAAGAGTTTAATCTATTGGCATTGTAAATGACAATGCCTTTTATTTATGTTTTAAAAGCAACTTATAATAAAAGGCATTGTCATTTACAATGCCAATAGATTAAACTCACAAATGCGAGACCTATTCATTGCAAATGCTTGTTTACATGTACCTATCCATCTCAGAGCGGTACATAAAAAAAATCATAATCATTTCAGAATGCGCGTGCATGTGTCATCACGCATACGCACGCCTGTAAAATGAAGTTGCTGGCGGGCACCTCACACTTTAAAAAGATTATTTCTAGAAAAATGCTGCACATGTTCGACAAACGACGCTGTACATACACCATTGGCAAGTTCAAGAGGTCTCTAATGCTTGTTACAGTGTGATCGATGTAGTACATTACAGAGTTTGTAACTTAAAATTACTCTCTTTCTGGATAAAAAAAAGAAGCATACAATGCCAGTCACTTTTATTCCGAACTTCCTATTACATTCCTGGTTTTGGTGCCTTCCTCCATCCTACACACATAGTGATTATTTCTGTCCAAAGAAGACATGCGGTGAAATGCCCCAGAAAGGTTGTACATTTCGACAACTCGCAATATCACATCTGTTCAAACTGGCAAGCTAATCAGACAGAAGTTTACGTTGCCCTTTCAACCAGAGAGGAGTGCGGGAGGGGCAGTGGTTCGCTATCTGGCACCAAGGACCTTGTTGCTAGGAGACCCATCCCCTATCTTTTTTTTTCCGGGAGGGACACGTATCCCTTTTGGCCCAATAGGCGCATTGTAGAGGTGGGCTAACAGGCCCCACGGGTCTTCTGACCTTCTGAGGGAAACAACAGCACCATTCACGTGGCTGCTGATGCCTCTCTCCTGTTTTGTCTGGTGACAGTGGGCTCTTTCTGTCTATTTAACCGGACCTAGCTGGGCCCTGCGTCACCCTTCTCGCGCAGCGGCCTCTCCCCACAGAGCCGGGCGGCAGCATGTACCCATGGAGCTCGCTTCTGTCCCTGGCTCCCACAGCAGGCTAAAATGGTATGGGTTTCTACTTAAAGTAATGGATGAAATAGACTGTGAAATGTGAATTATTTATGACTGAATGCATGTTACTGTGGCTTCTTTCTACTGTCCGGGGTTTATTTGACAGGTAATTGCAATCTGTTGTTGAAGACCACCACGCCCAGAATGCAGTGCGTTTTTAAATGAAATGAACATCTTATCTCAGAGTAGGCCTGTATATCGCCACTGCACTAACCAGTAGAGGAGCAGAGCTACATGTATTTAGAGTCGGCTTGTAAATAAACAAAACGTTCACAGCCATATGCCACATAATTCCCGGGAAACGAGACCATGTTGTCTCTCAAAGCAGGCCTGTAAATAGTATCATAGCTGCACGCCACATTATTCTTCGAGAGTCAGGCATATTTGCATCTCTGAATATGTCTACAAAAAATCACTTACCAAACTGAAATGAACATACTAATTTGCCTCAACCTGTAATGCCAGAGCAAGAAGGTGCCTATTATGTTATAATAAGATCTGTGACTAACCAAACACCGCTCTATGCCACATAATGGCTGGAGAACAAACCCTGTATTTTCTCACAGCTAACCTGTAAGTAACCAAAACACTCACCACCCTTACATGAGTCAGGTTTTATGCCTCAAAATACCACAGGACCAAACTGTATATTGTCTCAGAGTAGGCCTTTAAAAACCAAAGACCCCGCCCCCGAAAGAAGAGTATTACACGCCTCATATTGTGGTTCAGGGAACCAAACCTTGTTTTATCTTATAGTGGGGTGCGGTGTGCGCATCGGATCCCTATGGATGCGCATCTAGGAGACCAACCCTGTTCCCTCCCAGAGTTGGTCTGTAAATAATCTAAGCATCACCAGTATTCTCTTGTGATTATGAGATGATGTCAGATGGAGAGTTCAAAGTTGCAGGGCTGTGCTCACCTCTTTAAAGTGAACGCCACACTATACTGGGTATTGTGAGATAGGCCCCTAGGGGCATATAATCAAGAAACGGCGTTAAAATTATCACCGGTGGCGATAATGGGCTTGATAATATGCCCTTGAGAATTCCCATAGAAGCCCATATTCTGGTGTCAACATGGGCTTCTATTGGAATTCTCTGCGGTATATTATCAAGCCCATTATGCTAAAGCGGCGATAATTTTAACGCCGTGCTTGATTATTTGCCCCCTAGTGATTACCACTACTGACTGGTCTAGGAGTCCATGTAAGTGAACAGGGCACAAACAAAGCCCATGTACGTGAATTACCTGCAGGTCGCTCAGACAGCCAAGACATTTTGATTTTACTACACTTGTATATATATAATATGCTTAATTACAGAGGCTTTCAGGCATCCTGCTTATCTGTTGTTCTATTGTGTCATTCACATTTTTCTAGAGCATACATCATGGGGCAGTGGGTCAGCCCACTTCATCTATTGGCTAACTTTGCTGTGACAACAATCCGCTCTTTCCCCAGGAGCATCTCTTCATACAAAGGGGCTTCCTTTAGTGCCAGGGACTACTGTGGCAATGTCTACTTTTTGAAACCCCAAAAATGTTTTCGCTTTTAGAAATTCTCTATTTTGTTTAATATTGGCGAGGGTCAGGCAGTCCCCCAAACAATAAAGTTTTACAAAAATCATGAGAAAACAAAACATAAAGTGGTAGAGCCAAAAGGCTGGCAGCCAATATCAGACTGAATGACTTTGCCAATGCTTGTTTACTGCAAGCCTCTCATTTCAGACCCAAACTCATGTTTACCCATGGCTTTCATTTGGGCCTTTTTAACATTTGAATACTCAGATTTTATCTCACTACGGGGGTTTTAGCCCTTATGTCGAGTTTTACTCATTTAATTATCACTCAGGAACAAAGTGTTTAGTATCAAGGTTCTGTAAGAAGGTCTCGTGACTGAAAGTCTTGGTTTCACCCCCCCTTCCCCAGTGCTGTCCCCATACTCTCAAAGATAGTCATCCTTTCTTTGACACCCTCCTTGTATTTGATTTTGTTACCTGCTGTCGAGTACCCAGTGCACCTTTCTCAACTGAATGCAGTTGCTGATACCTAGTCCTCACCACCCACCACTCACCATCACTACCTCCCTAACCTCCCCTTCTCATCAATCCCAACATCTTCTCTGCCAGCACTACCCCAGTGTTTAGCTAGTAAAAGAATAAGTGCTAGGGCCTTAAGTTGTTCTCAAAAGCCCACCGCCAGCGCTGCTGAACATTGTGGGTGCCAAACTCAAAGGCTGCCAACTTTGGTGCCATCTCATGCCCCTTTACCACCACCAGACACTCCTCCCTGTTGTAGGTTCTTGTTCATCCCTGCTTTCTCCCCCTGTCAATGTTTTCCCATCTTTCTCTTTCATCTTCTTTCCCCCTGGCCTGACTTTCTCCCTCTTGTTCTGGGTGAAAGTCTGATGATGAAAAATAAGTCCAGAAGTCCATAAATGAGTGATGATTAAGCAGTGCTGCTACCATCTTCCAGGCAGTGACTACCTTAGAGGCAGTAGTGGGAATTTGTTTGGAATTCAGAGAACTGGAGAAAGGTAATGTAATTTCTTTGTGACCCTTGTGGCTCAAGATCTCATTGAGAACTCATAGCAACAGGGTCAGAGTGGGACAAAGAATAGGCCTGTGCACCAAAATAAAAGTGGCCCTGTTAGCAAAAATGATAGCTCATAAAGCGGCCCACATTTGCAAATCAGGTTAGCTTTGAGCTTGCAAATACGCGCTGTATGGGTGCTTTGCAAAGTATGGGAGACTGCATGTATTTGTGTTTGCTTCATGCAATGTTTGTGTTAATATCAGGGAAACTAACAGTGAAAGCCGGCCCATTTGCCCATAAAACAAGCCCACAAATGGCTAAAAAACCGGGGGGACTCTGATCTGTCAGACCAGCCCATAGGGGATTGCCTGGTTGCCCGACAGGCCAGTCCGGCCCTATAGCGTTATCGCAATAATGGGCACCCAGAGTTTTACCAAAACTGATGATTTAAAGTTTGGTGCAAATTGTGCTTGATAGGGGTTCGCATGGGCACTTTCCATCAGCTTTTAGTTTGAGAGAAGTGAAATTCAAAATCAAAAATAATGTAAACAAAACTGATGCATGTACGCTTTGTTCTCAATAATAATTGTTCAAGTTCATGGATCAATACTGTGAAAGCCACACCATATATGTCGTTGGAGACTTTTTATTTCGCACTGGAATCTAATTGAACTCCAAAGAATCGGAGAAAGAGATTGGAGAGAGAAATGAGGGACAGGACCATGTGCAATAGAATTCAAATTGCTGACTGTGCTTTTTTCCCTTTGCATGAATACATTTACTCAAACATTTACCTTTCTTACATTCGCTACGTGAATATTACATACACAGTTAGTTGCTCTTTTCCACACTCGGAGAAAGAGGAGGGAGGGAAATGCACTGAAAAATATTTGAGACTTCTCAAAATTACTTGTGTATTTTTGCAACTGAATTGCGTTACATACATTACTTTAAACATTCTCATGGGAACGCCCAGTAGATTAACCTACTTTTGGCAAGAAATGTGCAAGCAGATGCCATGCATTAGGTTTGTTGTTAATTTACCACAATGCCATTTTCCATGTATAAAACCACATTTCTAGCTTTACAAGACGTCTGAATAGGCTACCATTATTATTATTATTATTATTATTATTAATAATAGTTCGTGTTTAGTTATTTAAAACTTTGCATGTATTAAATGCAAACTTTAAAATAGATCTAATTTGACAATGCTTAGTTATTCGGGGGCATATTATCAAGCACGGCGCAGAGAATTCCCATAGAAGCCCATGTTGACACCAGAACATGGGCTTCTATGGGAATTCTCAAGGGCATATTATCAAGCACATTATCGCCGCTTTAGCGGCAGTTTTCTGCCGCTAAAACGGCGATAATTTTAACGCCGTTTCTTGATAATATGCCCCATAGTTTAAAAAAGGGTTGTATGATAGAAGCACGCATTGTTAAACCACACGTGCCTATGCCACGCAGCCCAAGCCACAAATGCATCTTAGCAATTTAGTGGTATAGGCATGAATGGTAAAGGGGTATGTGTGGCTAATGTCGCCACTACCCCTACCCCCCACTAACCCCGACTGCCCCCCAACCCTGCGCTGTTCCAAAAACCCTGCCCTTTACTAACACTACCTCGAACCCCCCACCCTCTGTACTGACTCTGCACATTCCCCTCCCCCGCCCTAGTCCTAAAACCCTGCCCCTTTACTTAATCTACCCCCGTGGTCCCTTAAACTACCCACTGCCCTGAAACCTACCTGAGACCGCCCCCCCCCCCCCCCCCCCAGCCTCACCCACCTCGCCACGGCGTCTTCCTGCTGCCGTCTTCACTGTCGTCAGTCCCTGCAGCAGCTGTACCACGCACCGCCTTAACCATGCATATTCGTGGTTTAGGCATATGCGTGGTTAATGCAAGCGTGGTTGTACTTGCGTAGTCTGAATACTTGTGGTTAAGACTGAAACGGTAAAGGGGTATGTAGGGCTGAGGTTGCCACTACCCCTACCCTCCCACCCCCACCACCCCGTTTCTCAGGCATGTTTCCTTCCAATAGCTGGAGTGTTCCGAGCCGCCAACAGTCTCTTTAAGCTACCTGGTGTGCACGAAATAACAAAAGGGGCGAGGGAAACTTGAAATCAACTGAGATAAACAATAAAACAGATGTATTAGTGAGATGTAGAATAGTAGCTTAAGCCCTGGAGAACTCGGTTTGAATCATATAGTCGGCATAAATGCGATTCTCGGGCAACCGCTTCGTCTTTTTGAACCTCATAATGTTAATGTGTAATGCAAGTATGTATAATTGCAGTAGTTTACTCCCGCCAAAATGATCTACTGATTTTCTTTTCGTAGATTCTTGGACCTGTGGCACAATTCACTGTGGAAGTGCATGTAAACGCGGAGGTCAGCCCTGCCTTCAGATCCAATGTCGCCTCCTCACAAGGACTGAATGGACCAAGTCGTGTGCATAGCTCCGGTAAACAAGGTGAGCTAGAGTATAGACAGAGCCACTGGAATTATGTGGCAGGGGAGGACCAAATTATGCCGCAGGGTTCACTAAATTATGTGGTAAGAAAAGGCAAATTATGTGGCATAATGTGGCACAATTTGTTATAGTATTCCTTTCTAATTTTATTTAACACCCAAGTGCAGCAATAAGCAAGCGAGAGGGGACCAGTCTTC
Source organism: Triturus cristatus (assembly GCF_964204655.1). Taxonomy (NCBI): domain Eukaryota; kingdom Metazoa; phylum Chordata; class Amphibia; order Caudata; family Salamandridae; genus Triturus; species Triturus cristatus. The sequence continues at coordinate 145,217,539 of NC_140584.1, forward strand.
CTTTGTGAAGGGCTGTTCACTGTGTGGCAACACGCATAGAACTTTTGATCTGTTTGAGCTAAAACAATTGTTTGCTAAATTCTGAAGATTATAATGGATCATGTCACAAATGTGTAAAACCCATAATTGTGCTGAAAACACTGCAGCCGCAAAATTCAAGTGGCCCTTAGTATAGAGTGTAGGGCTTTACTTCAGCAGTGGTCTAGAAAACGCATAGTATTATTGACTGTGAGAGTGTGGCAGTAAGCATTTATAGGTCAAAGCATCATGTAGGTAATGACAGGGTCGAAAGAATAGATGAGTCAAAACTTTTGTAAGCATGTCTAGCCATCTCCCTAAACTAAATGTGTACAACAGGACGGCCGTGGCACTCCTCCAGTCACCTCAATGGGCTTTATCTGTCCCAGAGTGGCACTGAAGAATTCGAATAGTTACCGTATAAATACATATCCCTGAAGTATTACCCCTTCGAGTCAGTTCTATCCCCTAGCCTTGCTTCTATTATACCTTTATCTTCCTTTCCCCTTCAGACCTCCTTTGTCCAATCTCTCCCTCTTCAGTCCTTTACATTGACTTTAGGACTGCTACCTTTAGGTCTTTCTCTAACAAAGGCCCACTTAACTAGTCTTGAGGAAGGAGAAAAGGAAGCAAGTTTAGTTGGGACCCAGTGGCGGCAGGCACGTACCGTTGGTGGCGGGGAGGGGAGGTGGAGGGGGCGTTGTGATTGGTCTGAGCGTCGTGGGTCGGCGATCAGACGGGGACAGGGAGCCTGGGCATGTTCTCCACCCAGGTTGTACTGCAGCCTGAATAGAGAACATACTAAGTGCGCATGAATGTTTGGCCAAAACATTCATGCATGCTTAGGAGTGAAAACCACTCCTCCCCTCCCCTGCTCTGTTAGCAGAGCAGCCCCGCCTGGCAAAGCTGCCGCACCCGCAACAGGAAAAAATAAAAGGGTAATACATTTCAGTTATTATCATTTTATTTTTCCTTACACTGCTGAAAAGCAGTGGAGTGACACTAATCCGCCTTAGCGAAGGAGCCTAGGTCAGACCAAGTAATGGCAGATAGAAAAAAATAAAGGAGTGGCATAGGCAAACAGGAGATTATTGAGGCATTCATGGAGTCAGAAGAAAGGCAAGGTGTCATGGAGACAGAAAACGGACAGTGATGGGGGCCATTGGGTCAAAGACACCAACATGGGGCTACACGCTACAGAGACTGACATTATAGTAATTTCCAGTATAGCTCTTGCTGCTGTAATGCCTCCCATTTGTTACACTGTAGAGTAACAGGAGATACTATTACCCACTTTAATGGTACTCAGTCAGAAGGATGAAGGGAAGAACCCCCTGCCCTGCTGGAATTTGACCTTGTGACCTACACGTCACACATACGTTGGCGTCGAGCTCTTAACTCACTGAGCCATCTTGCAGACGAGTGTTCTATTTTCCGGGCATCTCTAGTGAAATACAGAAAAGACCTGTGACGTTGCAATCTGTGTTGTTATTTTTATGCAGTTTATATGTATCATGTACAAAGTGGTAGGCAAAATATTACAATCGGTTTAGCCGCTCCCCCTCCTCTTTCCAAGAAAACTTTAGACTCCTCTTCTTTAATACGTTTCTCGAATTAGCAAAATCGCTTTCATTTTCCAATTTGAAAGCAAAGCTGAGAACAAGAGATATGAATTCGTGTGTGAGCAACTTTTAGAAACAAGACCGGTGTTTCGTGCAATTTACTGAAAGAAGAACAGTGCAAAATGTAAATCGTAAAATGCAAATAAAAATAGAAAGCTGTTCAATCTCAATACGATGCAACACATTCATGCAGATAAAACATACAAATGTAATAAATTACCCCAACGTCACCCCCTAAGTTAGAAACAAATCAGTTATAAATACTGACCCCCTCCTGATGTCAGTCGTCTGAGTAACTCACCGAGTGACAAACTCTGCTCTCTTTCAACGAGATCAGAGTTCAGTCTGATTTTCAAAAGAGGGCTGTTCGAGATGACCCAGGCACTATGCCCCCATACATAAATGTGTCCAAAACCGAGCATTTTGATGCCTCCTTATCTATTTATCGGAAAAAATAAGCAAAAGGGTTCCATGTAGTTTGTACCACACACTCCCAGGTTCTGTCACAGCTTGCTCAGGTGGCTGACTTACTTTTTAGAGTTTAAGTACTTTGAAGGGTGTGAATGCACTGCACATTGGTTGTGGGACGATGAGTTTGGCTGGGGCTATTTTAGCTCTAATGTGTTACAGATTGCGTTGTCCTTGCTAGGCGAGGCATAGTAGGAGTAAATGAGAGTTTGGAAGTCGAGAGTGATACTTACACCAGAGGGTCATTAGAGAATCCTAGTATGGTTTTAAAAAACCACATTCGTAAACACACAGGGCCTCATGTAGGTAGCCAAATACCGGTCGGTAACGGCCGATTTTCGGTAAATATGCCGTTACCGACCGGTATTCAGACAAGTGAGATGTAGGAGTCCAAAAACCACTTTTCGGTAAATATGAGGCGGTAAATACCGAATCAGATTTACCGAATTCCAAAATACCGATTCATATTTACCGAAGACATAATTAACGAATCGGTAAACATGAAGTGGTAAATATGAAGTGGTAAAATTTAAAATGACATGTAGGAGCACTCGGTAATTAAGAAATCCAGGAAAATCGGTAAATAAGAGTCGGTAATTAACACGGATGGAAAGCAGGTGGTAACCATCAACAATGCATATTAGCAAACCCAAAATGCAACAGCGTGGACAACATGGCCGCTATGTACGTCATTGCAAGGCGCCTACGTCTACAGGCAGCAGGACTGAGGGTGTGGCGACGGGAGGAACAAATCTACAGACAGCGCATCACACTATTCCAGCTGACTGATGCAGAGATACATGAGAGGTACAGGCTACACCCCGAAACCATCATGGACTTAATCAGGGACCTACACCCACTCCTGGACCAGCCAATAAAAAGGGCGCACGCCATACCCCCACATGTGCAGGTGCTCTGCAGCCTACATCTGTTGGCATCCGGCAGTTATCAGGTGGTGATAGCTGCGGTGGGTGGGGTATCCCAGAGTTGCCTGTCACGTTTCTTCAGGAAGTTCCTGGATGCCATGATGCAGAGAATGCACCACTACATAAGCTTCCCAAACACACAGGCTGCACTGCAGAAAACAAAAACTGACTTTTATCACATGGCACAGTTCCCCCATGTCCTCGGCTGTATTGATGGTACACACATCCCAATCTGTCCACCAGCCGATACAGAGCACATCTACAGGAACAGGAAGTCCACCCACTCCATCAATGTGCAGGTGATCTGTGATGCAGGGAACATCATCACAGATATTGTAGCAAAGTTTCCTGGGAGCACCCACGACTCTTACATCTTCCAGAATAGTGGGATCTACACACGACTGAGTGCCGGAGAATTCGGAGAGGGATACCTGCTAGGTGAGTAACAGTGACGCCCCTTGAAACCTGCAAATCATAGTGTATAGAGGCATGTGACTGATGGTTCCCTTTTACTCATCCAGGCGACAGTGCATATGCATGCCGGTCATTCATCCTCACTCCCTACCTACACCCAGCAACCCAGAGTGAGAGACGATACAACGTGGCACACAAAACAACACGCAATGTGGTGGAGCGCACGTTCGGACTACTGAAGAGCAGGTTCCGCTGCCTGCACAAGAGCGGAGGCGCACGCCAGTACAAACCCATCACCTGCTGCAAGATTATTGCCACTTGTGCAATGCTGCACAACCTTGCCACGAAAAAAGGTACAGGTGTGGAACTAACATATTTTGAGGACAACGAGGATGAGTCAGGCCAGCCAGAGGGCAACGCAGCCAGAGTGCCAACTGCAACAGATGGGAGAGAGAGACGGGCAGAGATCACATGCAACTATTTCTGAGTAAGTAAGGGGACACAGCGAGTTGTGAGAAGTCATGACGTAGTTTTAATGTGGCACCACGCCATGAACACAATAACAGGCCAATCTGGCAATATGCCATCTATACAATGAGTATGTCCAGGGTTACGTCACCCAATGGCAAGTGGATAAGCAGGGCAACATCAATGTTTGCGCATACGCGCTGCAGTGGTGGATTGCACGGCCTGTGCATCCTCACTAGTGCCAACCCCTAGGCGCCTGCTGCTCCTGCGTGCTTCTGGGACGGGGGGTGTGATGCTGCTGCTGGTGTCGATGCTCTCCGCAGCATCCCCTGCAGCAGTTGTCGACGCCTGACTAGTCAATAGCACCCCTAGTGCACTTGTCACCTGCACCATCCCCCGAGACAGGTCGCTGCAGCACTATGTTGGGCCCTCCTGCATCGTCACAGAGCGCCGGCACAGTAGAGAAGTCGCCGTTGCCAGACGGTTGAGTGCCCTGTTGGTAGTGTCCCTTCTCTGGCGTTCCCGGCGCCGTGCTTCGATGTCAGCATCTAATTTGCTGCACAACTGCTGGATTGACTGGGACATGTCCCGAATGCCCGCAGCCATGCCGCTAATGTTAGTGTCCATGTTGACTAATGTTGTCTTCATCACCCGCATGTGCCTCTGGACTGACATGACTGCCTTTGATTGCAGGCGCTGTTGCTTCAACATTTGGCCCTCGAGCCCCAAGAAGACACCATGGCCGTCAGTGGGTGCTGGTGGACTCTGGACACGCGACCTGCGGCGCCCTCTTGCTTCCGTCTGTGCTGCCTGTGAGGTGTGGGGTACAGTGGCATGGCTCCCTTCCTGGGGCCCGGTGCGGTCTTCTGGGCCCATGCTGTCGTCTGACGAGGTGTCTAAGGCTCGTAGCCTGGCTGCTGGACGCCTCCTCATTCTCACACCTGCAAGCGGAGATGTGGCCGGTGATTCGAACATGAGTGGCGATGCTGGCTCTGGTGGTGGTGATGCTGGCTCTCGGTGAGGTGATGCTGGCTCTGTGTGCGGCGAGGCTGGCTGTGTTGGTGGTGCGGCTGCCAGTGGGCCTGCTCCCTGGTCTGAACTTGTGCTGGCTGGAGGTGATTTATGTGGCCGGTGTGCCGTCTCTCCTGCAGCATGCCCTGTCCTGCATGATGTCACATCTGTGGACAGAAATACAACATTGGCTCAGTGTCCCCGAAGGGCTGCATTGCAAGCGTCAATATCAATCATTTCACATTCCAATATGTCCCCTGTCTCCTTGTGCCTCGAGTGCGTGACATGCCTTGTTGCCCTGTAACATTTACGTCATGGTTAGTGTTGCCCTGACTACATCTCCCGGAATGCATTGCCTGTCTGCACTGACACGTGTGGACTGCAGTGTGATTATCGTTTCACAATTGGGGATGTGGGATAGGGGTAGGGGGGGCTACATTGCTGTGCTTTCGTCTTACCTTGGTGTGTTGCGGCTCTGGCAGAACTGTCGGCGTCCCCAAGACCCACGACGCTCTCTTGCTCGATTGTGGCCGCCACCAGCTCCTCCAGTTCGGTGAGGGCAGGTGCCCTGTTGGTTCCACCTCCGGTCTGGCTGGCCTCCTTCTGGATGTCGCCCATCTTTCTCTTGGTTACGATCCTGAGGTCATACCATCGCTTTTTGAGGACCTCAATGTCCCTGTGGGTCACTCCCACGGCATTGACCTGCGCCTGGATGGCCAGCCATATGTTGCGCTTTTCCACCTCAGGCACTTGCAGGGATTGCCTTCCAAACAGCTTCTGGTGCTGCTTCACCACCTCCTCCACCAGCACCTGGAGTTCCTTGGGGCTAAATTTCAGCTTCCTCCTCCTTTCCCCTCCGTCTTTCTGTGTTCTCTGGCTGGACATGCTGTTCGTTTACCCGCTCGCACATGCAACGGCTCCCTGCCTCTCCTCTGCACTCCAAGCCTCTCCAGGGTCGGCTAATTATGTACACCTGCCTGGGTGTGGCCACTTCGGATAATTATGTACACCTGCCTGGGTGTGGGCACTTCCTGGTTGGGTGGGCTGTCGTTGCACTGGATTAGCTGTTTCGTCAAGTCATGTGATTGTATTTACCGAATCCGTACATACCGATTCGGTATTTTCCGATTCGGTAAATTCCACCTCGGTATTTTCCGATTCGGTGAATACCACCTCGATATTTTCCGAATCGGTAAATACCACCTCGGTATTTACCGATTCGGTGAATTCCGATTCGTAATTACCGAATGTTACCGAATCGGTAACTGTTACCGAATTTTTACCTACATATAACTTACCGATTCTAATTTACCGATTCGGTACGGCTCGGTATTTAAGAACCGGTAAAATTTATTTACCTACATGAGGCCCACAGTCCTGTACACATTTTGTTTTCCAATTCACCCATAAATAAATCAATCTGACCACCTTGCAACCACTCTGTCTTGCTTTAATTAGTTATTTATTTTTTACATTTGGAATGTTTTGTTTCTCTCTACCCCGAGGCTGCACTTGTGTCAGAAAAAGACAACGTTTCCAGCAAAAATGTTTTCTTTTTTGGATCCATTTCACAGGAGAGCAAATAAACGAAAGGAGGAAAGAGAAGGTAATACCTGTTTCCTCAAGTCTTGGTTTTCACTAACTGAGGAGCGAGACCGAATGAGAGGGAAGACTCGGAGGCTAAGGCTTAGAGACCGTCACCGGGGCATGCACTAACAGTTTAATTTGTGGGGACTTGGGGAGGCCGTGCGCGCAGGAGCACCATTTTATAAGAGGCTTGCTTGCAGGCGCAGCCGTCTCCCTCCGCTGAGAGTGAGGGGGCCCCTGGAGCGTGGGGGCCCCCCGCACCGCGGGGGCTGCGGGGGCCTGTGTTATGCCCCTGATCCTACAGAAGAACTATGGGGCAGATTTACAAGTCCCTTTGCATCGATAGTTCACCATGTAACGTGGTGCAAGAGCAATGCAAATCTAAAATAAGATTTATGAAGCCACGGAATGCCACCTTGCGTAGCCCTAAGTGGCTTCATAAATCTCGAGAATTGTAACGCAGTGCAAATCGTGACATTGCTTCACTCTGCGCCAGGGAGGCATTTCAATGGGCATTGCATGGGTGTTCCCACCCAACATCCATGGACTTTGATACATTAAAGACTTACCAGAAGTGGCAGACCTGGAAATGCACCAAAAACCTATGTTGCCCTAGGTGAAGGATAACAATGATAAATATTTGTATTTCTCCTGCATTCTGCAGCACACAAGAGAGAGAAAAATGCCTCAGGGGATTGTTTTTTAGCAGGAAGTTTCCTTCACTAGGCAACCAAAAGGGCGCCAGCGCAGGGTAAAAGGCAGGAATGCACCTTAGTGACTTAAATAAAGCACATTCTTGCCCTTTCTCTGTCATGCAGTGTAGTGGAGCAAGGTGACTTGCTGGACTTGCTGCACTGCGTCACTTCGCTACAAATATGGTTCTATATCTTCAATAAAATGGATGTGGAACCTTTAGGCATATCTTATTCTCTAGCTAGGCCTGAACTCAGATTTGTTAAAAAAAATTAGGGTATAGGAGAGTGAGGAAATATGTTCTCTGGAAGAAGAGGCTTGCCCCAAAATAGTTAATTGTTGTGCAAGTTATGAGATATGTTGCATACGCAATGCATGAAATATGGCATATAGGATTATACTACTGAATATTGTGGCTAAGAATACCGAGATACAAAAATATAATTGACAAAAAGTGTATATAGAGGAAGTACAGATTTGCTGTTCCGAACTCCACATCTACATACCTTGAGGATATATATATTATCTACTGGCGGTCGCCAGTAGATAGTTATAGTTAGGACCGTGTTTCCATAGGAAATTTGACGAATCCTCGCGAAAATTTCAAAACTAATGGGGCGCTCCGCTCAGCTCCTACCCTGAAAGTCTCGGGGTGATTCGTCAAGCGGGGGCCGAGAAAAAAGGGGGGTCCCAAAACGCGTTTTCCCTATGCATTTTTCCATAGGACCTTTAGTCGAAGGTACAGCCCGAACGGCTGAACAGAATTACTTGAAATTTGGCAGAGAGGTAGTCCTCAGGTCAGGCATGTGCCTTTTGCATGTATGGAGTAAATCTGTTCAGTATTTCCTGAGAAAATTGCAGTTAAAGCACATAAATATCTATAGCTGCGCACCGCACCCTAACGTGCACGAGCGCAATTCTGATTGGTGGTTACATGTCAGTCAACGTTCGAATCGGTGGAAATCAGGAAGTGTCGGCCGCCATTTTGTTTGTTGTGGGTGCAAGAGTGAAAAATAGAGGTGGCAAACGTGAAAAGGGGGCAGGGTAGAGAGTTCATGACCCCCTAGCCTTTGTCAGGGGGTCCCTAAAGGACCCCGCAGGGTGAAAAAACATTTTATTATTTTTTTTAAAAAATCGCGGGGTGCGCGCACGGTGCCCGCACGGTGCGCGCACGGTGAAAAACCTAAAAAATAAATTTAAAAAAACCATATATAACTTAGCATTTAAAAAACCGTACAAATTCACTTAAAAAAACATAGATTTCACACACGTTATAGTTAGGAATTAGCATTTAAAAAACCTGTCAAATTCACTTAAAAAACCATAGATTTCACACATGTTATAGTTAGGTGCACATTTCACTCGTAAAAAACCAATGAAATTCCCCTGTTATAGTTAGGTCAGATAACTATAACTCGCGCGACCGCCACTCTATCACAAGGATGATGTCATCAGTGATGTCATGAGTGATGCCACTGACCATGTTATGAGTGATGTAATATGTGACATCATGAGCACTGGATTGCGGGCGCGCGAGTTATAGTTATCTGACCTAACTATAACGGGGGAATTTCATTGCTTTTTTACGAGTGAAATGGCCACCTACCTATAACATGTGTGAAACCTATGGTTGTTTAAGTGAATATATATGTATATATATATATATTCACTGAAAAAACCATAGGTTTCACACACGTTATAGTTAGCTGGAAATTTTACTGATAAAAAAACCAATGAAATTCCCCCGTTATAGTTACTGTAGGCAACTATAACTCACGCGACCGCAATCCTCTGCTGATGCTAATACTGTATTTAGACACTTATTTGCCCATGTCTTCTTCCATTAAATTTTAGCTATACATATATTACAAATATTTTTTTTTCATAAAGACACATATGTCATCAGCAGAGGATTGCGGTCGCGTGAGTTATAGTTGCCTACAGTAACTATAACGGGGGAATTTCATTGGTTTTTTATCAGTAAAATTTCCAGCTAACTATAACATGTGTGAAACCTATGGTTTTTTCATTGAATTAGCAAGGTTTTTTAAATGCTAATTCCTAACTATAACGTGTGTGAAACCTATGGTTTTTTCAGTGAATTTGTACGTTTTTTTAAATGCTAAGTTACTTTACGCCATTCGTGGCGTGCACGCCCACTTAACGCAGTTCGTTCCGCGCGCCCACTTTACGCAGTTAGTGCCGTACACGCAAGGTGGGCACGCAGTGCGCTACGCGCACCGCGTGCCCACGTTACGCACCGTGCGCACATGGAGGACATATTATGCGCTTCCTTGTGATAGGTAATCTGTTAAATTTAATTTGTAAGTGATGACAATAATATGCCATGCACAGAGAGTGTTTTTTTTTTTTATTAAAATTTTTAGCGTAAGCGCACCGTACGCGTACGGTAAGCGTAATCGGCGAAATTTTCAAAAAATAAAAATTTACCGTTTTTGGCCTTGGGGGATCTTTGAGGACTCAACTAACATGGCTATGTGCATGGGCACTGTCTAAACAGCCCCTTTATATGTTTTTTGCCTTTGTTTACAGCCCCCCCCTCAGAGTGCGAGAGAGAAAATGGCGGCCGCCGCTTCCTGGTTTCGACCGATTCGAATGTTTACTTAGATGTAACAGCCAATCAGAATCGCGCTCGCGCACGCCACCGTACGCGTACGGTAAGCTTACGGTAAGCGTACCGTAAGCTGGCTCAGATATATATATTGATTTAAAGGCTATTTTCTCAGAATCTACTGAACAGATTTACACCAAACCTACAAAAGGCACTTCCTTGACCTGAGGACTACCTCTCTGCCAAATTTCTAGTAATTCTGTTCAGCCGTTCGGGCTGTAGCCCTGTCTAAAGGTCCTATGGAAAAATGCATGGGAAAAACGCGTTTTGGGACCCCCCTTTTATCTCAGCCCCCGCTTGACGAATCCCCCCGAGACTTTCAGGGTAGGAGCGGAGCGTAGCGCCCCACCTATTTTGAGAAATTCGCGAGGATTCGTCGACCGGCGCCAAAGTTATTCAAAATAGAATGTTGCGGATTTCCTATGGAAACAGGGTCCTAACTATAACTACCTACTGGCGACCGCCAGTAGGTAATATATATATATATATATATATATATATATATATATATATATATATGAGTCCAACAAATTGTCCATGCGGGAGGAGCACTGTATAGCTGGTGCCGGCGGCGAGGTAAGGACAGCCTCGCATATGTATCCAAAAGCAAGCTTTGATGAAACAAAGACGCCGCACTCTTCCTGAATCTTTAAAGTTTAAAGTTTTATTTTCTCTTCACCTACGCGTTTCGAACTATGGCAGTTCTTGGTCACGGTAGTATACATGAGTCCATTCTCACTTTCATTATTTATACCAATTCACCACTATTACCCGCAATGAGGCATTGTGGGTATGGTAGTTCTTTACATACAAAATGTATAGCAATACATTTAGGATTTGCTACCGATAGTTCCAACTTTAAACTCTTACATCAGAGATACCGGCGATTTCTTGAGAATCCTAATGGAAACAGAATGGCAACCTGACTACCTACTGGCAACAATTGATGTTGTCTCATTATATACTTCCATTAACCATGAGATAGGATTGACAGCTACATCTTACTTCCTAAAACAAAGACCTATCGGGGATCTGCAACACACCAATATGTTAATGGAAATGATCCAACTTTGCCTACGAAACAATGTCTTCCTGTTCGACAAAAAGATGTACTCTCAAAAGTGCGGTACAGCCATGGGAGTTTCTTTTTCTCCGAGCTATGCGAATCTCACCATGGGTTGGTGGGAGAAACGCATAGCTTGGAGGGAGGAAAATGAACCATATACTACGGACGTAGTTTTATGGCTACGCTTCATTGATGACCTCTTCCTAATATGGAAGGGGAAGAAGGAAAAACTGGAGGAGTTCATCACAATATTGAATCATAATGAGGTAGGCCTGAAATTCACTTTCAATATACAATCAACTGAGATTGAGTTTCTGGATACAAAAATCTACATCAAATCGAATAAGATACAGTCAACAGTCTTTAGAAAAGCAACATCCACAAACAGTGTCCTTCATGGATCTAGCTTCCATCCACAATCCTTAAAGCAAAGTATTCCGTACGGTGAGTTCATACGGATGAAAAGAAATTGTTCTGAGCCAGAAGAAATGGAGAGAAAATTTCTGGACACTAGACAAAGATTTGCCTCACGAGGATATAAACAAAGTGACATTACACGTGGAGAAAGCAAAGCCAGACAAAAAACAAGAACACAAACTCTCACAGCAAGAAAGAAAGTAACAGAAACCACCGAAGAAAGACCTCGACTGATTTTAACCTACTCAAAGGAGAGTTACAATATCCGAAAAATTCTATCTAAATATTGGAACATCATAAAAAAGGATCCTGACATTGGACCGATGATCGGAAGTCATCCACTAATTTCGTATAGGAAGGCACCGTCACTTCAAGATACACTGGTAAACAGCCACTTCGAAAGCAGAACAACAAAATCTTGGCTTGAAGTAAGACAACAAGGATTTACAAAATGCATGACATGCAAAGCGTGTAAAATAGGCAAAAATCTAAAATCTCTCAAAGACCCACGAGATCGAACATTCACAATTCAAAATAAGATCACCTGTGACACTCAATTTGTAGTCTATCTGATCGAATGTTTTTGTGGAAAGAGATACATTGGATAAACAATATGCCCGCTGAAAAAGCGCATCCTTGAACATATACGCGCAATCCAAAACAATGACATGACATATGCAATGACTAAACACCTACAGAGTCACGTTGGAAAAAATTGGCAGGACATCAAGTACTCGGGCATTGCATGTATCAAAGAACATGAAAGAGGTGGAAACAGAACTCTAAAATTGAGACGATTAGAATCAAAACTAATCATTCGTTTCAAAACTAGAATCCCTGGAGGATTGAACGGAGATGATGAACTTTATGTACATTTGTAAATAACTTCATGAATAATGGACTTTACATTTCAGAATCAGCCAATTTTCTTTGCGACATTTTGGAATTGATAGAGTGAAATTTAAATGCAAACATGTTCACTAAGATTATAATTTTTGTATATAATAATGGATTACTGTCGTTGTCAGATGTGCCGTGTGGTCATCTTTTGTCTAAGTTAAGGTAATATCAATGGCACTTAGCCATAATGCCTGTCTGAATTAGTTTCTTCAGCCACTCTGACATTATACACGTAAGTTCTCGTGTATATTAAGTGCAACTAAACGCATAATCAGACATTTACTACAAGTGTCTCTTTGATATGTCAGCCCATCTAACATATATAAACTTGCCACTGAGGATCCGATATAACCTTTGACATAGGTGCCCATACAGTCACTCAGACTCGACGCAAATCCTAAATGTATTGCTATACATTTTGTATGTAAAGAACTACCATACCCACAATGCCTCATTGCGGGTAATAGTGGTGAATTGGTATAAATAATGAAAGTGAGAATGGACTCATGTATACTACCGTGACCAAGAACTGCCATAGTTCGAAACGCGTAGGTGAAGAGAAAATAAAACTTTAAACTTTAAAGATTCAGGAAGAGTGCGGCGTCTTTGTTTCATCAAAGCTTGCTTTTGGATATATATATATATATATATATATATATATATATATATATATATATATATATATATATATATATATATATATATATATACATATATATATATATATACATATATATATATATATTTATTTATTGCCAGGATAGCCTCCATTAAAACATGCCTGCAACTTTGAATTCCTTAAAGCTATGCCTTAAGGCTGTGGTGGAATGGATGGAAGGAAATCAGTCTTAAGCTGAACTCAGAAAAAAAGGAGATCCTTTATTTTTGGCATTAAGCCCTTTCCTGATGCCAGTCTCTGGTGGCCTCCTGAACAGGGGTCCGGCCCTCTCCGAGTCTTATGGCCAAAACCTTGGGGTAAAATTTGACTCTCATCCTAAAAATCAGGTCCCTTTCGGCTACGTGCTTTGGCACCGTCAAATCTCTCAGAAGGATGCTTCACCTCATTCCAGTGGACTTCCGAAAAACTGTGGTCCATGCTCTGGTTACGGCAAAGCTGATCTATGCTAATAGGCTATACTTAGGCCCGCTGACATTCCTTAGCCAACACTCCAGATTATCCAGAATTCTGCTGCACGCCTCATATTGAAGATCCCCCCAAGTGCATCTGTTTCTCCTCATCTGAGTCATCTTCACTGGTTTCCTGTCATTGAGAGAATCCGATTAGGGCACTTACTCTGGTTTTCAGAGCCTTCTCATATAAAGGCCCTCTATACCTCGGAGGAAGGCATAAGCCCTATTTCCAGTCCCGAGCTCTGAGGTTCAACAACCTCAAGTTACTGTATGCTCCGCATAAATTTAAAGCCAGATGAGGATAGCGCTCCTTCTTGTATCTGGCCTCCAAATTGTGGAACACTCTGCTGCTCAGTCTGCACTGCAGCCCCTCCAAATCTGTCTTCAGACTTATTCTTAAAACCTTTTCTCAAGCTTTCCGTGTGCGCCAGGACAACTCTTCGGAGGTGGCTTAGCGCTCTATAAATGTCATGAATTGAATTGAATACATATTTGTGGAGTGAGGTATAGAGAATCTGTACGTAACTTACCTTTTGATATTTTGAATTCGATATTTTGTCCTCGATAGTTGATAGTTGAATTACTCTATAATCTAGCTTCGCTATTGAGGCGTAATACAGACACATAGATATTTCAAAGCATAGTACAATGTCAGCAGAAGACTGGGGATTGCTACCCCAACTGTACATTATAAATATATTAAAAGTCACTGAGGAGTTCTGTGATCACATAGACGAACAAGGCCAAAGGACAAGTTTCTTTATACGGCCATGGAACTCCAAGATTACTTGCAATATCATTTCAATGTACAACATAGGGTATTTTTCGACAAATGTACTAAGAATCATTTGCAATACATGTTTGGCAATTGTGCACTGACATAATACGAATCATTTCTGTATTTGCGAAATTACCTATGTAGTATTAGGCCGGTATGCAAAATCACAGTTTGGAGTGGGTTGTAGTACAACCTACCTCATTACTATTCATGAGGTAGGTCGCAAAATGCGACCCACTGCGATTGAATGCCATTATAGGGATGATAGCCTGCTGGTGGCAGCAGACCATCATGACTGTGATGCATTTAAACGAAGCAAGCTTTTTTCATGCACCCATTTTCCTGATATTGTGGTTGCAAATCATTGATAAATAACATTCTGAATTGTAATTTGGAAGGGATGCTCTAAACATGCCCCATCCAAAGTAGATTCTGTATATAAACCCATTTTGCTATTTGGTAATGACTTAACAAATCACAAAGTGAGTTAAGTACATACTAAAATGCATTTTAGCAGTCGCAGAACATGTGATTTAGCAAATTGTTGGGTTTGCGACTGCTAAATGGAGCTTCATATAGCTAAATATATCTGAAAGGGATAGTATGGTTGCAGACATGAAGAATAATGTGAAAGCTGATGAGTGAAATTAAGCTCATCAAAAGCAATTAGTAAATTGTCAAAAGCATATTACCCCATGCAAGCTCAGTTTTGACCCAGCCACATGAAAATCAGTCTTGACCTTACTCCAACAGAAAAAGGTCAGCCCAAACTGCCAGGCCAGGTCCTCCCTGAACCAGAACACAAGCAACCCAAGACCAGTTTCAGCTCTGTTAGTGCACATCAGTCAGGTATAGCTTGGTTATGGCGACAGTGTGCACACTACCACCATCTGAGCATACCTGTCCCACTTAGGTTGCTGCACTGAAGTATACATAACAGTGACGGATGGAATGCTGAATTATTCAGGCCTCATTCCATCTATTACCTTGTTTTTGTTGCCCTAAGTGGGACGGGTGTGCCCAGATGTGAATCCTGTGCTCACTATGCCACTGGAACCAAGGTATACCTGGCTATGAGTCCTAATAAGGGCTAAACTGGTCCTGGGTAGCTTCTGGTCCAATTCAGAGATGACCTGGCCTGGCAGTGTGGTTGGACTGTTCCCACTGGAGCAGGGTCAAGAATGATTTGCATAGGGCCGGGTCTGAACTGCTGTGGCGTGGTGGGCGAAAAGCATTGGATTGTTGTGCAGCCCAAGTGATTGCCAGTGGCCGATAACTCAAACATTCCATACATCACCTTCTGAGAAAGTCTGAGATGTGGAGTGGTGCACCTCTCAATATTTAAGACATGCGGTAGCTAATTAGTCCATGAGTCTTGTGATTTAAAAGACTGGAATAATTCTTTATTTTTCGAAAAAATGTCAGCCAACGCGTTTCGTTCATGAGAATGAACTTCTTCAGGGCATGCGTATCAAATCCTGGTTGGGGAAAACGATAGTGTCGATTGGTAGTCAGGGCTGCACGGGCCACCTTGATAAGGGCCGATGCGCGCTAAGTCTGTAAATGTGGCTGGGAATAGAGCTGTCCGCTTGTGACACAACAGTGCCACAAGTAAGCTAGGCACAAGACCTCGCCTTGGTATTCTCCGAAGCTCCGCGAACCCAAACAAGTATGCAAGAAGTTAGAAAAAGAATGGAGAAAGGACTACGCACTGCCCCATAAACAAAAATACAGAGAGAACATTCAAATCTATCAGGCCAAAATCAAAAAGGCACAAAATGCGTACTAAGGGGAAAAAATTGTTCGGGCCTCCAATGCGCCGCGGGAAATCTTTCGTGTTGATAAAACACTTATGAGACCACCCGCACCACAAGCCACCTAAGACAGCGCCCTCACCTGTTGCAATGACCTGTCAGATATTTTCTAAAAGAAAATTCATGATATATCTCTCTCATTTCCTTGCACAATGGATCCCGCCGACTCATTGTCTTTGGATCTGTATCCCTCAGGGACTCAAGCAACACTAGATCACATGCCTCTACTGAATCATAACTCTCTGGAATCCATCATGGCCAGGGTCAAATCTGGATCTCCTAGAGATTCAGACCCCCTCATGTTCTGAAACTAGCTACAGGCACCATTCTCCCAGTGATCCAAGAACTTATCAACTCCTCCATCTCCTCTGGAGTGGTTCCTATTACATGGAAATGTGCCATGGTAAAGGCACTATTAAAAAAAACAACTGTCTGGATCCAGGGACCCTGGGGAACTATCAGCCTATCTCCCTCTTCCCAGTAATAAGCAAAATTCTGGAGAGACATGTCAATTCAGTACTATATGAATTCCTAGAATCTAATAATCTGCTTCACCCTACTCAGATGGGTTTTTGGCCCCTACATGGGACAGAGACAGCGCTCTAGCAGTAGCTGAAGAATCCAGGAGAATCCTGGATCAGGGTGGCGTAGCGGCCATCGTTCTCCTAGATCTCAGCGCTGCATTTGAGACTGTCAACCATAACATCCTGCTCTCCAGACTCAGGAGATTAGGAGGCCTAGGAGGTGCTATTGCCTGGCTACAATCCTTCTTAGAGGACAGATCTTTTCAGGTCTTCTAAGGAGAAGCTCTGTCTAAGAGTATGGCCCTCAGATGCGGTGTGCCTCAGGGATCTTCCCTGAGCCCCATGCTATTTAACATCTATATGAGACCACTGGCTGAGATAATCCAGCCATTTGGCATAAAAATTGTGATTTATGCCGATGATACACAATTAATCATGGCCTTAAACTGCCCAGAAAATTCATCGGCGAATTTGGGCCCTAGTTTGGAGGAGGTTGCAAAATGGATGGAGCTGTCATGTTTAAAATTGAATGGAGACAAAACGGAGCTCATGCTCCTAGGCAACTCCCCAACGGCCAATTTTGGGTTACTGTGGCTGAACTTTTTTGGCCCTGCCCCACCACCTAAGAATCAAATTAAAAGTCTGAGTGTGTGGCTGGATCGCCCCCTGACCTTCGGACACCAAACAGCTAAACTGTCTGCAACATGCTATAGCATTATGAGGATGCTTCGGAAAGTTCTTCCTCTCCTCCTGCTCCTCGCAAGAAGGATAAAGGTCCAGGCTCTGATTCTTTCATGCTTGGACTATGGGAGTGCCCTTTACCTAGGAGCTCCATGACAAGGCCATGACAATCAGACTACAGATCATTCAGAACTGCGCAGCCCATTTGCTCTTAGGCCTCTCATATCGGCAATCGGTCAAGCCTGCCTTGAGATCACTACACTGGCTATCAATAGTGGAGAGAATCAAATTCAAAGGACTGTGCATTGCCCATAAATCCTTCTGGGGAAAGGGATCCATGATCAATCAATCTATTATCATCCCGTACCTTCCCAACAGAAGCCTGTGCTCTACAAACATTCTGCTTGCCACAGTGCCAATCAATCAACCAATCAATCAATCCATTTGTAGAGCGCACTACTTACCCGTGAGGGTCTCACGGTGCTGGGGGGGGGTGGCGGGGGTGCTGCTGCTGCTCGAACAGCCAGGTCTTGAGGAGTCTCCTGAAGGCCAGCAGGTCCTGGGTCTGTCGTAGGTGGATGGGGAGGGTGTTCCAGGTTTTTGCGGCGAGGTGAGAGAACGATCTGCTTCTGGCGATCGTTCGACGGATGCGGGGGACGGTGGCGAGGGCGAGGTCAGCGGAGCAAAGCTGGCAGTTCGGGGTGTAGAAGGTGAGTCATTCGTTGAGGTACGCTGGTCCGGGTTTGTGGAGAGCCTTGTCAGCGTGGGTGAGGAGCTTGAAGTTGATCCTCTTGTTGACGGGGAGCCAGTGCAGGTCTTTCAGGTGGGCTGTGATGTGGCTGTGGTGGGGGATGTCGAGGATGAGGCGTGCAGAGGCGTTCTGTATGTGTTGTAGTCGTTTCTGGAGTTTGGCTGATGTTCCTGCGTAGAGGACGTTGCCGTAGTCCAGTCTGCTCCTGACAAGGACAAGGAAATCCCTTCAGCTCCATCGGGCCATATTTCTCCAACTGTCCAACATCCACTATGGCGACTAAAAGTGACATTATAGAAGCAGACAGAATCACAGTTAACAAGAGCGCGTCAAGCAGCAGTATTCAATGAGCAGTTGACACTGTTGAGCTATGATGGTAGTGATGTACAATATCTAGCAGCAGTTAGAGTTAGTCATGCTTATTTTTTCTTCCTTTCTTGTGACAAATCAAGATTGGATCCAGAGCTTTGGTTGACCACTCCTTTCCACAGCTCAGAGGTGGGATCAGAACTCTTCTAGATGAGGTTACCATGCCAAGGGAAATATAAAATTCTGGTCCTGACCTTTTATTTAACGATTGAATGAAATTGAGAGTTATAGATTTTTTACACATCAATCCACATAATTTTTACTTAATACCACATTGGAATGGTTCATATCAAAAAGACCTAGGCCAAAGGTCGTATCTCCAAGTGACCTGTAGTCAGCTATCATAATTCAAGTTTTGTGCCTTATAAACAACAGTTTCAATACTTTTGTCCATATCTTCTTAACAGAAAAATCGAAACATTCCTTTTCTTCTTGCTCTCAAGTGCTTAAGTCCTGAACTCCTCGGTGTCCCATGTCTATAGACAGACCCTGGAGATTGCAGCTCTTACCTTCTCTTCCAAGAGTGAAGCTCCTGATCTTACTCCTCCTTAAACATCTTGGAAGAAGATGCTGATCTCAGTGTTTAAGAAGCCTATGCCATCTGCATTTTCATCACTAGATGCTCCATTGCATCTCACTAGCTTGGTCCCTACTCTGTGTTGTGGATTCAGCAACTTGAAACAGTTCTCATAGCTTGTGGATCTACACAAATTCTGAATGCTTGCAAACTTACAGGGGACTATAAACATCTGTTTCTGAATCAAAGACAAAAGGGAAGCAGATGCACTGCTGGATCAACTCTGAGTTCGCCATTCTCTGCACATTGGCAATGTAGTCACCTACATTAAGGAAACAAGCATTGGCATAGCCAATAGGTCTCGCCTCTGGGACCTTATGAGTGTTTTGCCAGAGGTGTTTGGAAGTTTGGTAAGAGATGCAATTTAACATAAAGGGATATGAAAAAGGAAACCAGGAAAGTGTGATGGGGGAAGAAGAGGGCAGCAGATGAGCTGGGGGGAGGGAGGGAGCATCTGTAGGACACTGCGAGGCGCTGAGTGTCGAGCTGCACAACTCTATGCTCTGCTCTCACGATTGAGGCCGCAAAAGTATAAACAAGTAAGTGACACATTTTGCCGTTATATGTTGTCTTAACATCCCCAGGCAGTGAAACTTTAGGGCTTCATGTACGCACTTTAAGGGTAAACTTGGGACCAAACAAGCTGAAAGTACATGAATAGAGTGGCCGTATTCCCAAACCGATACCTGTTGGTTTTGTTCCCTCAGCAGTGTTGTGTCTGCAGAAGTGTGGGCGGGGGGGATTGGTTCACAATATCTGTTTGCTTTGTTCCCTCTGCAGTGTTGAGTCTGTAGAAGTGGGGGCGGGGGGCATTGGTTCATGCGGAGTAAAGCAGCCAGGGGGGCACCTCAAGCAAGCGCTGCAAAACACGAGAGGGGCTGCTGGAGGTGCGAGGAGCAAAGAGGAGGGTGGGAAGGGAGGCGGGGAGAGAAGAAGGAAGGCGCGAGGTAGGAATGGAAAGATAAACAAGTAGGCACTGCTCGCTCCCGCAGGCAAAATGCCGTGGGATGCGAGGAATGCAGCTGACTCTGCGCGCCCCTGCTTGCTCCCGACAGCAAAACCCTGTGTGAGTGACAATTAAACAAAGAGGTGGGACATGCGCCCACCTTTTGCCATTTGCATGCTTTTATTATTGAAAGCCACACGCAAAGGCCAATCCAATATGTGGAGAAGTCAGACCCACAAGAAGAAGTTTAGAGTGATTACAAGTAGCCTCCCCATAGGGCAGCGCATGCACGCTGTGCTAGGCTCGACCTAAAAAGCCCATTTTATGTAGCAAGACAAACAGGCAGGGAGGGACATTGTGGTACTTTAATATGATGTTTAAAAAAGGGTAACTGTTGATTATCATTTAGGAGGATTCAGTTAAAATGACCAGAATTACAAAGAGAAATGGAGCACTTTACTGCAAAGTTAAAAAAATGCAGGAAAACTCTAACAATGTAATGCCAGTCAATTTAGAAATGAGATCTAGGCATTAGAATTTTAAGAGCCTTCTGGAAGACTAGGTCATTCGGTATCTGATGTATTTATTTAGAGACTACACTTTGGGAAGATTTACTAAGATTTTGCACCGTGTTTGCGTCGCAAAAGTGACGGAAATTGTCGTAGAATCTTTTTTGTTCAATTTACGTTCCAGCGTTAAATTTGTTTAGCTCTGGAAATAACAGAAAAATAATGTGATGCAGCACATAGCGCTGCTTCTCATTACTTTGCACCATGGGGGCTTACTAAGGGTGGTGCATGGGCGTTCCCATGCATCCACCCAAGCTTTCTCACACTAAACCCCATTTGCTAACTAAAGTAGATTGGGGTTACCGTGAGAAAGCTGCGCCCGTTTCAAGCTGGCGCAAGGAAGGAGAAATGCTTTCATTTCTCCTTCATTTTCCGACTTTGCATGTCTGCTGCACTTTACAACACACATACAAAGTGGGAAAATGGTTAAAGTGAGTCCTTGCATAGTATTGTGGAAGGCGTCCTTTCAGTACAAAACCTATACTAGACACATGGAGACACCCTTGCACCATGGCGCAAAGGTTTCTCTGTGGCGCACAGCAGCTGATTTCAGCAATGGCGCTAGTGAGAGGGGAGGAGAATGCCTTATTTTAGTAAATAGGAGCTCTCCTCCTCTCTCCTTTTCACGCAGCACAGCATTTGCAGCTGCTGCAGTGCGCTATGTGAAAATAGTAATTCTGCCCCTTTATGTTTTATGTGTTATGGGCTAAGAAAATACAGATCTCTGTTTTGTAATTTTGGGTGTAAAGAATATGTTGTAAATAGATTAGGATTGTTGCTGATTTTTAATTTTAGATTTTTTTTATTATTTTCATAAATATTCATCATATACAACAGGTAGAACAACCACCTTCTTTGATAACAGCAATAATATTAAAAACTCGAAAACTCCCTCCCCCAGCACCCAACCCTCCCGGACCTGGTTACACCAATAAAGTCATGATGGGGACCATACAAAAGCGAGTCCTGCCTCCCAATTCTCTCAATCTCGTTGAGGGTTATGTGTTGTTGCTCTGTCCGGATCCGACAGGCGAAGGAGGCGTAGGTACTTGGGACAGGTCAGTTCTCAAAATTCTGTCGACAATAGAGACAAGAAGCTGCTTCTTGTTACTGATTATTGGATAAATAGGAATGGGACTTAAATAGCAATGACTTTTATGAGGCAAGGCAAGTGAGAGTTTGGGAATGGCTGGCTGAATGACATTACTTACTTCTAGAAATAAGAGAACCTTTGTTGGGAATTATAAGTTTGTTTTTCTAGGAGGGGCAAATTTGGAAAAGACAAGCTCTAGGTATTATATATTGTAATCTAGGTTGAAACCAGGAGACTTTGTGTGGTAACCAGAGTAGTACATACTGTGACACGTCTTTTTCCCACTCAAACATGGAGTGGCAGTCAGTGGCCTTTAACGTCAAGAGGCAGAAATTCTGTTTGGGCAGATACTGTTTTAAGGAGTGGAGCCTTATCCATTCTTCTAAGAAAACCAGGTCCTTTTTCAATTCACCTCGATGTCCGATCGGTTAGATCCCTAATGCTGAAGATAGATGTCATTAGCAGATTGGTAGATATAGGTGGTACTCTTGCAAACCATCGACCCCAGTGGCTTCACATTGATTATGAAAAGAGTAAGTTTAAGGATTGATCATTGATGCATGCCTGGTGCCAAGGTGGAGAGGGTAGACCTATATGACTCAATCTCAGTCATAATGAATTGAGATCTGATTGAGAAGAACATAGAAAATGACTTAACTAGTTGACTACAAAATCCATACCTTTGGCTAGGGTGCAGCGCTTGTGATCAACTGTGTCAAAGGTTGCTGAAAGACAAGGTGGGCAAAGATGTATGCATCATCACCATCCCCCAAAATGTGCAGGTTGTCATCTAGTACCATTAGAGTGCCCGGATCTGTACTCTATTTAAATCTTAAACCAAATCTTAGTAGGGGATGGTGAAATCACTTTTTAAATCTATTTCAGAAAAAGGCAAGCTTGCAAAGACTTTTGAGTCTATGAGGTCAACTTTGTGTTTCGTGAGCATAGAGGTGGTTTGTCTAGGTTACATTCTGGAGATATACACCTTAGTCCATAAATGAGTGTATTGCCACAGGAAAGGGTGGTGTGATTTATTGGTAAAATAATATATTCTATGTGGCCAGGTTGGCATTGTGAGGAAGTGGGATTTGACCTGTAAAACACTCACTTTTTTGCTTTCGAGCTTGTGGTGTTTGGACCTCTGCTATGAATATGTCTCCCTAATAGGGTCTCAGTCACTGTAAGATTCTCTGTTTGAATTGATTTGGAGCTGTAACCACCAGTGCCCACTTTTTAAAGTAAGGTCTACTGCTATGCAACTATAATACAAGACTGCAAAGGTTACACATAAATTCCTGCACACACCCATGTGCACACTTGGAAGTCTGTTGTCTGACATAGCCTGGCATCTGTGCACAGGTAGCACTATGGCTGATAGAACCAGGATAAAATTGTTATGCCTTTATACTTCAAACAGACCCCTCAGGATTTTGAGGCTTTGGGTGACAAATTTTACGGTCAAAATAACAGAATTGGAAGCCCAAAACCTCAATATTTGTGGTATTTTTGTAGTGGGCAAAATACATTTCTGCCACAGAAATACTGAAGGCCTGTGCTCTGTCACTGCTAGAGACTGTGCTGTGGGACAGTCTGTAATGTTGCTGAGTCTCCAGCAGCACAGCTCCTGGAACCGGAGGGTGTATGCTTCCAAGGAGAGTAGATTAAAATATGACACCTACTGTTTCTGGCATCAGACAACCTGTGCATACAGGGCAGCAGGGCTGGAGTGGCAGCAGAGAAGGTTGAGGGTATTTAAAAAAAACATGAGGAAACATGGGTGAGGTTAGGGGTTAATAGGAGACAAGAGGGAGGATGGTGAGCAGTGTAGTGGAGGGTGGAGGGCTGGAGAGCCTTTCAAGGGCCTGCAGAGTCCACAGGGGGCACCCAAATATGTGAGGCGGGCTGCAGGCTCATCGCACTGGGGGCACTCTGTGCATTTCAAAGGCAGGCGGTAGAGGAATTTGAACACCTCTGCTGCCTGCTTCCTGTCTGTTGCTCACCCTCCCTGGCTCAGCTGCAGCACAGAGCCAGTAAAGAGAGGGTGAACGCCAACGTTTTTTAAAAACATATTTTGTGGGCCCTTATGTAAAAAATGCATTATTTTTACAAAAGTGCAATTTTTTTTGCAAATCATGAAATCCAGGGGGGTCTGTCTACTTAGAATCCTAAAAGATATGTTTCTTTCTTTTTGGCTAAAATGAAAAAATGTTAACATTTACACTGCTTTTAATTTTGGAAAAGATATACCAAAACCACAACTTTTGATTAGAATGAGGTAGAAGACTAATGATGACTTGCGCTATCAACATTTAGGTCCAGGATGAATATTTAGTTTGTTTTACTTAATATGTGTTGGTTGTGCATCTTTAGGATTGGATGTATTTTTCCTGAACCAGTCTAAATGAAATTCAGGATTTGAGTTACCATGCTGGGCCCAGTTAAATAACCTGCTGACCAGCTGGCAGTTCAAAACTCCCCTTACACAATGCACCTATCCCTAGGGATTAGCTTTCTTCTGAGAAAGGAAGGTGGTAGGTAGAAAGATCCATAAGGAATTAGCTGCCTCTCCCTGGCAAACACTGGCAGGGACGCCCAAAGAGAACAAGGAGTGAAGAGGTAGACCGCTGACACTAGTCCCCATAGAGGGGTTCTTTGAAGTTTTGGAGGTTAAAAACCAGATCTGACTGGGAGAAGTATGGCTCAGAGGAGAGGTATTTTCCAATCACGCTTCACACCGCTATCTTGAATCTTCCCGAATGCTACGCAGGGCTCTTGACAGCCTGTAGGCTGCTCCCAGGAAGTGCCATCAGGATTGAAGGGGTGATGTAGCATGTTTGGACTGTGTAGGGACTCACACCTTCAGGAACTCTCCCTTTCTATTTAAAAGTCCTGCCCAGAGAAGATCGTTTGAGAAGCAGGAGGGAAACAGAAGAGGAACAATGAATGAATGAAGAATGGAATTTTATATAGTGCACAGCTACTCCCTGAGTGTCCCAGCACTTTTAGCATCAAATGATGAGCAGATGCGAATACCTGAACTAGAGTACCCACTACCCTTATTACTGAATAAGTATGTTTTTAGTGATTTATTGAACCATCTTTCTTCAGTTCTTGCTCTCAGCTGTCTTGGCCGCTGATTCTAAATACCCGCGGCCAATACCATAAAGGATGATCCCCCTCTACTTTGTTTTTGTACCTAAGAAGTGGTAGCAGCCTGGCCTTACTAGAGTACAACATTTTTCTGAGTCTGTAGTCCTTATTCCTATCATTCAGGTAGGACAAGCCCTTACTGTAGAGGGCTTGGTGAGTCAGGTTTAATTCTTGAATATTATTTCCTTACGCACAGGTAACCAATACAGTCTTTCCTGAAACAGCGATACAGGTGAGTGTTTAGGGAGTCTATACAATAAGCGATTTGCCATATTTTGTACAACCTGTATCATTGAGTTTGAAATTCTGAACTGCCCAGATAAAGGACATTGGCATAACCCAGCCAGGATAATATCAATGCTCTAACCACTGTAATCTGTGCCTCCCAAGGGATCAGATGAAAAAATGTTCGAAGCATATGCATAACCCACACACATGATCTCACCACTGAGGAGACTTGGGCCTTAAAAGATGTCTTAGTATCAAACAATATGCCCAGGATCCTTGCCACCTCTGTGGGGGAGGGGGGGACGGAGGTAAAACATTGTTAGACCAGGCCCCCGACCAACCAGGAGATGGATTTGGCCCAAACAACAAAACATCGGTCTTATCTGGGTTGCGATGGAGCTTATTCTTCTTAAGCCAATTAAGAAGTTCTTTTAAACAGCAAGCAAAGGTTTCCTTGGCGGTGACTAAGTCTCCTTCGTAGGTTAATAATAGCTATGTATTGTCCGCATTGGATATAATCCTAATACCGAATGAATCCACCAGATACGCCACGCAGGCCAGGGAAATGTTAAAGAGGGTGGGGCCAAGGGCAGATCCCTGGGGCACACCCATCTCAGCTGTTTACCTTTTGCGGAGAATGGTTTCATCCAGAAGGCCTACTCTCTGTACTCCAGAAATGAGCCCAACCAACTAAGGGCAGTGTCTGCCACACCCATGTGTTCCAGCCTTTTAAATAACATACTGTGGTCCACACTATCAAATGCTAGAGATAGATCTTTGGCTAAAAGTTTGGCAAAACCCGACAGCGACCTTAACAAGAGATATAATATTTGATTGCCTTAAATGTGACAGGGGTGGGGACATACCTTGGCTTGCAGCTGTTAGAAAAAGTTTGATCAGCGTGAATCTCAAACATATTTTTTCAAATCCAAGTGACATGGAAGGTATTAATAAAAAAGACCCTCCAGGAGGCTCTATTTGACCAATATAGTAACACAAGATATGTATCACATCTGCCATCCAGCTATCTTTTACAGAATATAGGTCGCTGGGAGAAAAGCTTGCGCTTCCACCTTAGGGCTGGCACTCTAAAATATTTTCTTTGCTTCCTCATAGGGTTCAATATTAATCTTGAGCAAACGCCCTGCTCATGTGGCAATCGCAGCAATCAATCAATGTTACATTTTTTATTCTTTTGTAATTTTTATCAAAAATATACCAAACAATTTCTGATCCCTTTTTTTAAGGTAACTGCCATTACTGATTATAGAGCAGCCTATATGGAAATTCTTAAACTTAAGGGGGATGACTTGGTTTTCTGTGTAAGTTCTTTTTTTGAAAGTGGCAGTTCGTTCACGTACTTCTATGACATATTTGATTGCACTTTATTACATCATGCTGCTATTCGCTATGAGTTACAAATTCTCACTTGGATAGTAAGAAGTTGCTGTTCTGCATACCATGTTTTTCTTCTTTACAGTTTAAATTTGATTGCACTTTATTACATTATGCTGCTACTTGTTTACATCTGATTGCACTTTATTATATTATTCTGCTATTTGCTAAGGACTATAAGCTCTCATTCGGTTAATGTTTTTATGAAGTTGCTGTCTCGCACATCATGTCTTCTTTTGTAAAATGTACTTTTATTGCTATCTTTTGGTACGCACCACAAGCCCCTATTTGTCCACAGTTTTCTATGCTGCTATTACTTTACATACTGTGTTTTTTTAATAACTGTATGTATTTCTGCTGGTATTTTGACCTGTGCTTTTATGGATATTTTATATCCGAATAAAGATTTATTGAATTGAATTGAATAGATCTAACAGCACTAAGGCCACATTGAGACAGGTGTCCAGAGTCAGCTTAATTGCTTCCGTAATTTCTAGTATCGCTGGCTCAGTGCTTTGATGGGTGCGTAAGCCAGACGGGGATGGGTGTAGTAAATTATTGTTGTCAAGCAAAGTGTTAAGTTGGACATTTAAACTCTTTTCCAAAATGTTAGCTGCGCAGGCAGTAATGAAACAGGACAATAATTGGCCACAATGTCTGGGTCTGTACTGCCCTTTTTCAGATGAGGGATAACATTAGCTCTTTTCCAGGCCTTGGGGATGATCCCCATTTAAATTGAGGTGGAAAACAACTCCTGATATGTTGGAGCAATATTGTCAGAGACAGCTGTCAAAATATGCTGGGGGAATAGATCTTCAGGTGATCAGGATTTGCACCTCGATAACTGCATCTTTAGGTCTTCAAGCGTAGGAGGTATGAATATTGTCATCTAAGTATCTGCTAATGGCCCTTCAGAATCATTGTATGCTGCGGCAATGGACGGGAAATTGAGGCTCCCCATATTCGCCTGGGTTATAAGAATGTTCTCCTCAAAGAAGTCACTAAATCTAGTGCACATTACATGGTCAGACACCATAAGGGGGGCCTTTGCTTTGGGGACGCCAAACTGGAAACAATCTTAAAGATTACCTTGCTGTCTTTTTCAGCTTCTGTAATTTGCTGAGTATCAAAACAGCGGCGTGCTATAATAATATTCCTGTGGTATACATTGAGGGCCTTTTTTTAGCAGATTTTATCCTCCTCTATGCAATGACGATGCCATATTATCTCAAACTTTTTACAAGCCGCTCTTTCCAGGGCCAGATCCTGTGTAAATCATCCGACTGAGCGGGCTTTGCACCCCTTCCTAGTGGACCTACTAGGTACTGTTGAGTTGGCCGCTTTCAGGAGCCTGTCTGAAGTGGCTCTATCACAGTCATTTATTTTACCCGAAAGCAAAGGTCTTGACTCATCTATGGCCTTTTTAAGATCTGTAAGTTAGACCTTATTCCATGATATTAGTCACTGATCCAGAGTAGAAGTTCTTCTATCCACTGCACCCACATATGTCCACGAGAAGGGGAGCAAGAAGTGGTCAGACCAGCACACTTGTACTGGGCTTTCTCTCTGTACTCTACAGTGAAAATAATACCATCCATAGCACAGCCTGCTATATGTGTGGGGCCCATATCCACATACTTTAAGTTAGAAGAGGCTAGCGCTTCCAGGAAGTAAAGGGACTGGGGGTCACTTACTTTCTTCAGATGAATGTTAAAATCCCTTAATATCATGATATTTGCATTGTTTATGCAAGCTGGGGCCAGAGCCTGGTCCAAGGAAGCCAAAAAGTCTCACGCGTGGCCCGGTGGGTGTTAAACTAACACCCATAGAAAACAAGGGATTAGCATTAGGGGAGATGCTAAACCCAAGGGCTTCCGCTCCCTTAGATTCTTCCAGATTAAATGTTTTACACTTGAAAGACTTCTTAAAAATTATAGCAATCCCCCCTCCCTTGCCCACCCTGTCCGCATGCAAACAAACAGTTATCAAGGATGGCTCGCTGTAGGTCAGGACAGGACTCCTCATTCAAACAAGTCTCTGTCAGGAAAAGTGCATCCCCTGTAGTCATCTTTAGCAGGTTAAAGATGTCTAATGCGTGCCTGTCTAGAGAACGCACATTAATCAAGACAGCCTTGAGGCAGACCGGATTGGAGCTTGAGTCCCAGGGCGGATAATCTTTTTAGTGGCGAGAGGCAAACTCTGCCTAGATATTGGGCCTCAAAGCCAAGGAGAAAAGAGGAACACGCTGTAGTCCCTTCCTCCCTCACACCTTTTAATGCTTATGCCAAATAGCCTATTCTTTGGCTTTTGTCTATGGATAACCTGGCATAACGGCTGGCGCTGGTCGTGGTCAGGCCATGGTCAGGTCGCGGACGGGCATAGATGGGCTTGTCTTAGGCACATCTTTGGCACATCAGCTGAACGTCCTTGTTGCAGCCATACTAAAATAGGAGTGGAAGATTCCTCCTCCTAAATGCTTAGAGCCACTACAGCGCGTCTTTCCAATCTGACGCTGCAGTCTGGTCTCAGTCTTCCCCAGTCGCTCGCCAATATCAAGCCCTTCTAGACAATGATACAGTGCAAACTGGGTTGTAAGAGATTCCAATGATTTGTGCTATGAACATAGCCCTCGGACTGCCCAGACCACATCAGTGAAAGCTGACTCTTCTAGCATCAAAAAAGTGCAAAAAAGTGCAGCGTACAGTTTTAAAACGGTATTTGATTTTTGAAACGTTAAAAAATCAAGATATTCAGATTCACTTTAAACCAAATTCAGACAACTTAAAGCATTACATATCATATTTAAAACAGTTCTTAATTCATCAAAGGGCGGGTACACAAACCAGGCCTGCCTGCGCGTATCGCGTCTGTGCTGCAGCCAATAACAGAATAACAGCATGGATAAAACCCTTCATGAAGCAGAGGGATCCTCTGCGCTAATACTTCTTGGACTTTGTTGAACTTGACTTCAGAACTAAAAGCACTACCCCCCTCCCCCTGTAAAGGGTGAACTTGCTGAGGATCCTAAAAGGAGGGGAGTCCTTTGCACTTTTATGGACTGACCCCAGCTTTGAGTGCCCTTGGGGGGTACTACAAGCTCTAGCTGGACATAGGGGTACTATGCAAATGGCAGAAGGCACTGGGTGCTTGGGAAGTACAGACAGGGAGTGTGGTCTTCCTCGAGGACTGTGGGATGCTGTTGCAGTTGGACTCCAGATCAGGGGACTAATAGGTTCTAGACAGGCGGACAGGTCTGAAGCTTGTTTCAGCCCACTGCTGCTAGGAGGAAGAAGCAACAGTGCAAAATCATCTGGCAATTTGAGAGACAGCATGTGCGATAGTGGAAGAAAATGCCACTTTTTGCATAGTCACCCCCAAGTTTTTGGATTGATGCTGCTGTTTATTCAACTCTGCAAATGAACTGAGTACTGCCAAACAAGCTTCAGTGCTAGTGCTCTGACCCTATAAAAGGTATATACCTCATTAGCTCACCTAAGATAGGCATTCATTAACTTACTTAGTAGTCCCTTGTATATGGTACCAATGGTACCCAAGGGCTGTAAGTTAAAGTGCCCCATATGGACTGCAGCATTTATTGTGCTACTACAAGTGTGGCAAAGCAAAGAATGGCTCACAGCCCGCCATCTGGCAAAGCAGTTGTATTTAATATTTTTAATCCACTCTTTAGCAGTCCTTAAAAGACAGCGTGTATTATATTAAAAAGATGGGCATTTGTTGTGATAACTTTACTTACACTCACAGAAACCCTGCATTGTCGTTTTTACTGTGGAAAGACGTTTATCTTCATTGGTGAGTAGTGAATTGCACGCTGAAAACATAGCACTGCTAACGTCTGAATAGGACTACAAAAGATGATACTTCAAGGTATCAAAGGAACCTTTGCATTAAACCTGAATTGATGCCCAAGTCAAATTCAATGTAACTTCTACACAAATGCAACAACTACAACAAGAGGATGGACGGAGTACTGTTCTTTTTGCATTTGTCGCCCTAAAGAGGAAGGGTATGCCAGACGTGGGTACTGTGCTCGCTATGCCACCGGATTCAAGCTAGCTTGGATGATGAGGGGTGATACCCAAAACCAGTCCCAGGATGCTTGTTTCTGGTCCAGGGATGACCTGGCTTGGCAGTTCCAGCTGGGCTGTTACCATGGGGAGCAAGGTCAAGTCTGATTTGCATATGGCTAGGTCCAAGCTGGAATGGCATGGTGAGCAAACAAAAAATTGATTCAACCCAGATCTTTGGCTGGGGTGAATGTTTGATTTGTTCAGAATCCATCCATCATCTGTTTTTTTTAGCACTTGTCACCCTAAGTGGGAAGGGTATGCCCAGATGTGGGTCCTTTGTTCCCTATGCCACCGGATTCAGGCTTGCCTGGCTGATGAGGGGTGATACCCCGAAACCAGTCCCAGGATGCTTGTTTCTGTTCCTAGGAGGACCTGGCTTAGCAGTTCAGGTTGGACTGTTCCCATGGGGAGCAGGCTCAAGACTGAATTGCATATGGCTGGGGCCAAATTGGAATGTTACGGCTAGTAAAAAACTATGGAATTAAACAAGATCTGTGACTGGGGGTAAATGTTTGATTTGTTCAGCATTCCGTCTATCATCTGTTCTTTTTACTTGTGCAGAAATGAAAACTTTAAAAAATATGCAACTTTGTTGCCCAAAGTTTCTAAAGCCTGTTTACGGTTGCACATAAGCTGCTGTCCTCGAGACAGCCTTTGTCTCCTGGGAAGAGGTGTGAACAACTCTCAACAAGGAACACAAATGGCCTTCCTGGCAAGATGACCAAACAGGGTCTGAGCTCAACATAAAGCGAGTATCAAAGGGAAAGCCGCCTTTGAAGGGCAAATGGTAGTCCCAACCTAGAGGGGATGCTCTTTTAACAGACGGGCTGGCATCTCCACAGAGGAGAAGGCTGTTGGCAAACTGTTGTTTCCATGGGTGTGTAGCCCTAGGTCGTTACTCCTCTTGCATGGGCTAGGGAGCTCCACCCACAAAGAGAAGTTGTCTGCATTTTTGGGAGTAGGCAGGATAGTGCATTCTCAGCTAGCTAGATGCCACTCTTTACAGTAAGTCATCACTAGGCATGAGGGTACCCGTTAGCCCATTAGCTAGTAGTAGCAATATCTCCTGACAGCAAGAAATAGGCATTAAATGGCACCCCCAGCGTCCGGGCCTCAGCTCACATCTGTACTAGAGAGAGGACTGAAGAGCTGCCCTGCCAATCGTTGACCCAGCAAAGAGAAGCTGCACCAAAGACTAGTGTGCACCTGCTGTACCTTGGGCTAGCAAAGGAAGGACTGTGCCTGTGGTGTCCCACTCAAGGAAAAGACGTCCCTGAGCTCCAGGCCGAGTAGATGACTACAAGAGTCATTAGCTGACTCCTTGTTTCAGCCATAGGACCATACAAGCTGAAGAAGCCTGCCTTGTAGAGTTGGTGGCCAAAGAGGCCTGAGTGCCACTGACTTGCCAAGTGCAGCCTGGGAGTCCAAGTCCCAGCTCTCAAAAGTTGCACCCATGTCTGCTGAACCTGGGTTCAGTCGTCGGGGTACAGTTTGGTCACCAAGCACAGAAGGTATTGCAAGTTAAAGGGAACCACTGGTTTTGCTGTAACAAGACACCAGTAGGACAGTGGCAACTGTTTTTTAGCTGTACTTTACTAGAAATTTGAGGGACATCGACCCTTAAGGCTCAATTCATCCCACAATATTTGTGGACCAATGAGTCACCACAGGAAGACCCCAGACAGCATCTCAGCATCCTCAGCATCCTTAAACATCTTCAGCATCCTGCATCCCTTGCATCAGAAGCACTGCATTGATTCCTATGGTGGTTCACCCATAGACCCTGGAACTGGACTGGAGACTGCTTTAGCTGCAAGGCAACTGTTAAGTCATACCTTTTTGTTCCATGTGATTGGCTTCCTGTCAAAATTGGTTGCTATAAGAGTGCCCTTGTAGCCATTTTCAAGATACTTGTTGTGGCTAACCCTAAACCATGAGTGGCAGTGCAATGATTTACTGAGCTAAGTGAAAATCTGTGATTTTGTTCTCTCTTTGAAAAGATCCCTCGGGTGAATTTTTAATGTTAAGGTGTCTATTTACAGATCAAATTTCAATTATTGTTATGAATCTGTGTTGGATTTTTATTGTGTTGCATTTTATTCTTATTCAACTAAATACTTCATAATCGGTGCTTTGATAAAGCCTGACTGGTCTGAGCCAAAGATACCCAGTGTTGAGCTAAGGTTTTACACAGGAACCTGAGTGGACCTGATTGTGTCTTCATCAGTCAGTGAGTTTGTATAACCATACCATATAATAAAACACTTTCCTCACAGATAGGAACAGTCCTATTGGCAGGAGGACACTTCTAAGAGCAACATTACCTTGTCTGAATTGGCCCATGAAGGACAGAGGTAACTTAGTTTAAAGTGTTTGCTTCAATGTGGAACTGTGACTAAAGTGAGTGCTGTGGAGTTCAGGAGCATTTATCACATCATTTAATAAAAGGCAGGATCTCAATTTCATCCACTGGGAGCCCGTTGCAAGCTGGGTCACCCCACACCCCACCCCCATCCTCCAGCAGACCAGGGGCCGTATTATACATACGGTGCATTTTCCTTGATTTTTTAAATGGTGTGCCCAGCGCAATCAAGGGAAATGCACCATATTAGGATGAATGTGCTGTGCCCAGGGCAGCTGTGAACTTGCGCTGCCTTGGGGGCAGTGCATTAATGTAAAAAACAGAGCAGCTGCATTGAATCTGCTCTGTGTTTCACAGTGCAGGCGACAACCCACCTGAACTTTGAAAGAGGATTAGAAATCCCCTTGCAGGCAGGTGCAGTGAGTGACTGCACCTGTCTGCAGGGGGATGTCTGGGTGGTCCATGGGACCCCCTTTCTCCCCTCCAGAGAGCTGCTATCAGGGGGTGTACTGACAGTGCGCCACTTTTTAAGTAGTACATTGTCAGTGCGCTCCTGACTGCTTCTTTGCCGAGTCTATAATATGGCATGGGCGCAGAGTTAAAGGTATTCCCCTATGTGCATTGGGCTATGCCCCCATGCATATGAGGAAATGCGCTGGTGCTTTATGTGTGCCAGCGATTTCGGTATTACAGAAGGGACCGCACAAGCGTCTGCGGCCACTTCTGTAATACCAAAGTGCCCCGGGCGTGCAAAGCGGGTGCAAATGTCTGTGGCGCCCCCGGGGCACTTCCGTAATACGCACCCTGGAGTGCTCCTGAGCGAAATTACCCCATAGGTGAGGTATTACCATAGAACATAACCACATTCAGCCAGGGTACACCTTGGAGTTCCCTGTCTGACTTGTGAAGCAGAAGTGACCCTAAACCCCAAACACACTGGTGCACTACCTCCTAACTCGCTCCTACTCTTGTAGATAGGCAGCACCAGAGCTTGTGGAATGAGAGAGGAGAAGAAAAAGCTGGCTGTCCTGTTATCACCAAGTGTCCTGGTGATAAAAGCACATGTGCCCCAGAGGTCATGGGATGTAAAATGTATTGTATTGCTTGGTATTGGAAGTGTGTCAACGACCATATCACAGATTTTATTTTACACTGGAAATCAAAATATGTAGATATTTGGAGCAAAATCCTGAAATAGGTCATAGTGTGAACCAGATATAGTCTTCTGTTTAATATGGTGACATCTTTTGTCAAAGTAATTTGGCATTAATTGTTATAACTGCATGCCAAATGGTTGTCATAGGCAGATATGGACAGGGCCGGACTAGGAAAGCAAACCAACCCTGGCAATTACATCAAACCGGCCCCAGGATGGGATGTGGGGGAGGACAGTTGGGGGTGCTGATGGGAAACACTGCTGCTGCGCTTTTCTTACAGGGGAGCGATATTGTTGCACTGCTGCATAACCAGCCCAAAGAAAAAAAAAGTGGTGGAAAAAACTGCTGCTGCTATTTGTTACAGGGAGCCAATATTGCAGCACTCCTGCAAAACCAGCCACCAGTAAGAAAAACGTCCCCCATCACTCCAAAACAGGCCCCCACACTTCCGGCCCACCAGGAAAATGCCTGGTGTCCACTATGGCCAGCCCGGCCCTGGATTTGTGGGGTATTGCACTTTTAGAGTTTAGGGTCTGCAGGAGCACAAAGTGTAAAGGTACCTCAGACCATCAGTGCAGTTTACGGAGTTATTGGGGTGCTGTGACCTTTCTTAGTTTTCAACCCCAGGTCTTTGCAGGGCCCTTAAAAGGATATGTTGTAGATATTTATCATTTGGTTCACCATGTGTGTATGAAAGTACTTGAACTTTTTTAATAAAACGCAGACTGGTCAATAAATTATTATGGAGTGTCATATCTCAAATTCCTGTGTTGTGAATTTCTAGCACACATAACCTCCCCAAGTAAGCCTTGGACTTCTCTGCCTCACCACCTTGAAAGTCAAGTGTTAAAAATGTGTTTGGTTATTTGGGTCCAGTTTTGAGAGTCTAAGGCACAGAACCCCAGGAGATCAGAAGTGGAAGATCCGGCTTGTTATAATTTGAGCCCCGTAAACCCTTGTGACATGAAGAAAGCTCATGGTGCAAAGCTTAATATATTATGTTCCGGTTCATTCACTGTTGAGACTTTAGGATAGAGTGACTGCATCTTGCTACTTCTGCTAACTTATTTGTGTCACTCCTAAACTCTAAGGCAAGGCCAAAATTAGCACGGGTGGCACCGGGTCGAACAATCATTTTTGCCCCCTACCCCATGACGTCCTTCTCCAGGGATTTTCTCACTATCACCCTCCTACAGTGTCTCGCGTCCCACCATATCCCCTCTTTCACATGCATTTCAAGTGCTGTGTAATGCTACTCATACCAGTATAGGGAGTCAGAGCACTTTACATCACACACACATTATACAGAGACAATGAATCATACTTGTATACATCAGTCTTTAGGAAATGTTACATAAAACAATGAGTATTACAAGGTATAGGAATCACATGTCATCAATACTAGTAGGCAGTATATTTTAAGAGTGTTTGGTTTAGAGAAGCACAACCTCAGGATTTAAAACTTACCACAGCGGCTGAAGTTGGCTTAACTAAAAATAATGTATTTCTACCTAAACTAACCATGTTGGACCTGGGCTTTTTTGTAGGGTTATCCCCAAACTTTTTACCTTCCTCCTCCTAGTTTTTCTGACTTTATTTTGTTGGATTTAGGACTCTGGGCACTTTACCACTGCTAACCAGTGCTAAAGTGCATATGCTATCTGCCTAAATTGTATTATTGATTAGTTTATCAATGATTAGCCTATTTGATTTGCTAGTACATCCCTAGTACATTGAACCAGGTGTGCCCAGGTCAGTAAATCAAATGCTACTAGTGGGCTTGCAGCACTGATTGTGCCACCCACATGAGTAGCCCTGCAAACCTGTCTGAGACCTGTCACTGCAGTGTGTGTTTGTGTGTGTGTTGAAATGTTGACCTGGCAAATGCACCCACTTGCCAGGCCCAAGCGTTAACCTTTTACTCCATGTAAGGCACACCTAAGATAGGACCAAGCCAGCCCCATGGGCAGGCAGGGTACAGTGTAGTTAAAAGGTAAGACATGTACTGGCATGTGTTACATGTCCTAATAGTGAACCACTGCTAATTTCGGGTTTTCACAATTGCAAGGACTTTCTCTCCTATAGGGTAATATGGTGCTTGCCTTGAAATATCTTTTAAGTGTAAGTTCCCAATTGGGAACTGAAAGAGATATGGAGTTTGGCTTCTCTGATCTTACAATATAATAGTACATCTTTTGTTGGTTTTTAAATTGCATGTTTGAAAATGCCACTTTTAGAAAGCTGCTTAACCATTCTGGGCCTCTGTCTGTCTGTAGAATCCACATCTGGGAGGGCTGACAGTTGGGCTCTTGTGAATCCACTCTAACAGTCCCACAAAGGGAGCTGAGGTGTGCCTTCCATATTCTGATAGGCCATCACCAGGTTGAAGGCAGTGTGGCCAGCATGGCTCACGGGTGGTGGGGTGGGCGCAGGTGAGCAGCGTCGTGACTGGTTAGCAGCTATGCTCCCCTAACCAATCACAATGCTGCAATGTAGCATTGTGATTGGTCTGAGCATCCTCGTTCAACCCTTAGCCAGGCAATGGGGGCCTGGGCATTTTCTCCATGCAGCCTGCATGGGGAACAGGGAAAGTGCGCTTGACTGTTTTTGAGGGCTGCCAAACAGTCATGGGCACTCCGGAGTGGGCAAACCACTCCTCCCCTGCCCTGCTCTGAAAGCAGGGCAGCCCCACCCACCCGCCTGCCTGCAAAGCAGCACAGAAATGTAAGATTATAATAACTCAAAGTTATCCTTTCATGTTTCCTTTAAGTTGCACTGCTTAAAAGCAGTAGGGCAGTGCTCCTCCGCCATAGCTGAGGAGCCACCATTGGCTGAAGGGCCTTCCTGAGCTAGTGCGGTGTGAGAAGTTGTCACTGACACCATAATAAGGCTGTGCCTGACCTCACATAAAGCTGTCTGGAGCCAGGTCAGGGAATGGCAGGGTCTTTTGCACTACAAAGGTTTTTCTTTGAAGTTTGCTGACTTCAAAGGCAGAAAGGGGTATAAGTATTGGACCCCTGACACCCCAAATCAGAACACTTCTTGACTAAAGGACATTCTGCCAAGAAGAAGAGCTTGATGCTGTCGGAGCGACTGACACTGTTGCTTTGTTGTGCTCGCCTGCTGAAAGTGAAAGAACTGGACTTTGCTTTTTGTATCCTGCTTCCAAGGTTCTCCAAGGGCTTGTGTTTGCTTGCCTCCTGTTGAAATGTCTCAGGGCCATTGAAGACTTCACCTACCAGAACCTGGGCTCTTCTGCTTAGAATTCCAAGTGGTGCCAAATCCAGTCCCTGTGCCCTTGGAAGTGGAATCTGGTAAACTGAAGGAGAAAATACACACATTGACTCCCAGCCTCTGTTTTTATCGTTGCATTGATATAAACTTTGAAGCATCACCACTGCCGGCACCAGAGCATGGTTCCCGACCGGCACATTGACCACAGCTTTCACCGCAGGCCCCAGCTTTCCATCGCAGCGGGTCAGAAGAACCGCCACAGCATGATTATTGAGCACCTCATCACCGAAGTCTGTGGCGCACCACTCCCATGCCAATGCAGCACCTGCTTCATCGCTGTGAAATCGGTATAGCACCTCTGATTTTTCGACGCATCGTCCCTGGGTGCCGATTTCTTCATCAACGTTGCCCAGCAGTAAGGAACCAAGGCTGCGTACCCGGAGGTCGACGCATCACCTCCCCTGCCAGTAAGGAACCAATGCATCACATCCCCTGACAGTAAGGGATAGACGCATCACCTCCCCTGCGCAGCAGTAAGGAACCAACGCATCACTTTCCCTGGGAGTAAGGCACCAATGCATCATCTCCCCTGGGAGTAAGTAACGGACGCATCGCTTTACTTTTCCAGCACCTCACCTCCCTTCACCTGTTTCTTCTAAAAAATTTGATGCATCCAAGGTGCTAAACGTGATGTATCCATAGATTTCTATGGACTGAACTGATTTAACCTTTGAAAAGTGATATCTTTACTTGTGTATGTTGGATGTTTCTCCTTTGGTTGTTTGGTCTTGTTTTATTCAGAAAAATATTGGCGATTTTTCTAAACTGGTATGGACTCATGTTGTGGTGTTTGCAGTGTGTTACTGTGTGTGTATGTACATATACTTTACAAATTGCATCTGATACAAGCCTGACTGCTCATGCCAAGCTACCAAGGGGGTGAGCAGGGGTTATCGTAGCTGTGTAATTCCCTTACCCTGACTAGAGTGAGAGTCCCTACTTGGACAGGGTGCATACCACTGCCAACTAGAGACCCCATTTCTAACAAACTCTTTTTGGTAACATTAAGATAATGTAAGACTGGGAAAAACATAATGTTCTAACTTATGCCATGCATGCAGCTCTTTAATGATAGTTCACAGGTCACTGTCCTTTTAGAATTGCAACGTATGAACTGCAAGTAAGGAAAGTATCTCTGTGACAAAAACAGTAACCCACTGAGCTATCCACATACAATACAGGCATAATAACCCCCTGCACTACTTTATGTTGAGACAAAGATTCTACTAGACAAAACTCCAGACTCTCTCCAGCAGGAGCATTAATCACTAGAGTTATCTTGACACTTTTATTGTTGCGTGAAACTGCTTGGTACACAAGGAAACGCTGCAACAGGTGCTTTTAAACTCAAACATTATTTCTAAAGACATCACCCGCTCAGCTCAGCGCCAGTTCCAGCTGCAGCAGTCGCAGCACCCTAAAGACGGTCCTGATCTAGGGGGCATATTTACTAAAACTTCACGCAACGCAGGGCAGCAAGCAAAGTTGCTGTGATGCGTTGCATGAACGGGAGAGATCTGAACAGTGCCATATTAACTAAGATATGGCGCTCTTCAGCTCTCTACCTACACTGGGCCACTTGAGGCTGCCTAGCACCAACTTAGGCACCTTTGCGCAATACTGCAAGGGTGCTTGCATTGCAGGCATGAATGTTTTTGTGCAGGGAGGGACGCGTTCCTGCCCAAAATCAAACATAAGAGTCAATTTCCTTTTTCTGTAGGTGATGCATCACTCTTAGAAGGGGGAAATATCAAGGAGAAATTAACATATACCTCTCTGTAGTAGGGGCACCATTTTGGTGCAGTTCCAGGTTTACAACCATTAGTAAATCTGGGAATGCTTCAAATTCAATGGGTGGGTGCATGGGAACGCCATGCACCCACCCATGGAATGCCTCAATACACTAAATGGAATGCAACGCAGCGCAATCAACTTCGTTGCATAACTTTTTTTTATACAAAGTCACACATGGCAGAACAAATAGCCCCCTGTGTGACTTAGTAAATCCCATTTAAGGACCTGTTTTGGCTTGCTACGATTTGCGCAAGGACAGGGCAAGTCCCAAATCCATTCAGCAGGGTTACCATAGTGCTATCAAGCACAAAAAAAGAGAGATGGCCAACTAAGCAAATTGGGGGGGGGGGTCTGAGATTTCTTTGATGTGTATTCTCCTTTCTTGACACACTGTGCACCCTCATTTCCAGTATTGCATCTTAAGCTCACTCTTATGGTTA
The DNA here is from genome assembly GCF_964204655.1 of Triturus cristatus. Classification (NCBI taxonomy): domain Eukaryota; kingdom Metazoa; phylum Chordata; class Amphibia; order Caudata; family Salamandridae; genus Triturus; species Triturus cristatus. Next base: position 145,256,902 of record NC_140584.1, read on the forward strand.
ATGGGGCCACAACATGACTCAGTGAAAGAAATTAAACGTTCAAATCTGTTTCACTTACATTTCTCTACTGTTTAATTCGTATGATGTTTCTAAAAAGCATTAAGCATCTCACAGCTTAATGGAAATCAAGTTTGCATTTTTGAAACTGATGTTCTTTGTATTGTCAAAAACATACGCTTCAGTGAAATAACGTGCTACAACCAGAATCTATTTTTTTTCTGCAGATACCTCCAAAATTTCACTTGAAAATTGCTGCACGGTGAAAAGATGCCTTGCAATAATCTGTGTCATTGGGATTCTGGCAGGAGCAGCAGTAGGACTGTGGTTTCTCGGTATATAAAATCAATGTGGCTGTGGTGTCTTAATCTTTGCTGAAATGTTTATTGACCTAGTGATATGGAAAGATGAGACAATCTGGGTGCCTGATTAAATTTAAATGTATGGGAAAGTGAACAGAGGGATGCTGGAAGCTATGCTTTTGTAGCACGTGTAGACTACAAATAAAGCCAGGGAGATGGGCTTACCCAGCTGCATAAATATACTTGGTATATTGTTATCTGTCGGATACCTAGACATAATAGGTTGCCTGTCCTTCAAATTAAGAATAGTTTAACAAATCATGTTAAAATTATCCAAATTTGGATATTTCAATTCTTGCATCATATGTGCCTTATGCTGGGTCATAGGGTGGTGCATTGTTTGCAGCTTCCTAGTCATGGATGTGGTACTATAAATTAATCCTTTTGTCATTTAAGGTATGGCATTTTGTCAGCTCACCAAAGTTATGTCACGCTCTTAAATTATTTAGATTCTTCTTTGGCAGAGAATGCGATATGGTGACCATTCTAGAGCACACCGCAAACATGAAATCACTATTGGTGCTATCACTGCCCATGTGATCGATGATCAACACAAAGCCTACTTAAAAGTGAGAAAGTGATGCAAGAACACCCATGAGCGAAACTATTAGGCCCTAGTTATTTGGAGCTCATGGTACCCACATCCATAAATGGATGCCTTTTTTGACTTGCAGAAACATACTTCTTACAGACCCATATTCCAAGGCAAATGAGCTCAACACAGTGCAGAGAAATATGTCCTACAAAAATTAGGGGTGAGCGAAGTTAGCAAACTTGCCCTTCTTTCCGTTTGCAAAGTTTGTTGATTTTCCTGACTTACTATAAAGTTCCTGGCAGGAAATGGCTGTCTCAGAGACATTTTTTCCTAGGTAAATTTTGCAAGCTTCAAGCAGAATGTGCATTTCTAAAAAAAAATCTTCACAAAGTTGGAGGGTAGAAACTTTTTAAATGTCACACACCCTTACAAGAATATCTTTTCCCACTTGCTGAGATGCCATGTTTTCTGATCAGGGACTCTAGCAATGGTAATTTCAAAACATTCTTGCACAGAATCCTCTTCCCTGCCTTGATTTCAACACTCACCTCTTTATGATTTGTGCTCAGCAAAGTGAAGGCACATTGCAGGCTTTCCTCAGAGAACCTTAATGCATATGATGTCACAACAGTTATGTCAAAGAAAACTGCTCTACCTTCCTGAATGCTGGTTCCACTGATGGAATTCTCTGGCATTTAGTCAGACTGGCATTCAGGACCGGGAAGGCAGAAAATGTTTGCGTGGATTTGGAGCTCCAAGTGCAAGCCAACATTATTGACATAGATTCAATCATTATCAAAACAGAATGTAAGCATCACTCCTTCACTGGAGCAGTAGAGGTTGATTTCAAATTTTTCACACTTTTTTTGCACTTGCGGATTCACTTGAAAAAATGATCTTCAATCCGATTTCATAACTGTTTACTAAAAATATGTATTATTATAATTTTATATTCGGTAATGCACTCTTGGACTAATACCCTTTTATATTGTAAAACCTGTCAATTGGGATTTTTTGAGCACGGCTAATCACCCACAAAGGTATCCAGGTGCCAGGTTCTTGCTGCATTCAGTTGAAAAGCCAGGTCTTAAGTTCCTTTCAGAACTCCGGGAGGGAGGATGTTGTTCAGAGGTGGTGCGGAAGGTCATTCCAGGACTTGGCAGGGAGGTAGGAGAGTCCTCGGCTGTAGCTTAGAGGTGGGGAGTAGTGCAAGGGCGAGAGCGGTGGAGCGCAGGTGTCTGGAGTGTTGGTGGAGGTTCAGGTGGTGGTTGATGTATGCTGGTCCTTGGTCGTGGATGGCGTGTATCAGCATCTTGAATCTTGTACTTTCTGGATGGGGAGCAGTGGAGGTTCCTGAAGCGGGGGGTGATGTGGGTTCATTTGAAAAGGTCGAGGATGAGTCTGGCAACTGAATTCTGAATAGTCTGGCGTCTCTTCAGGAGTTGGCTGGTGATGCCTACGTAGAGCACGTTGCCGTTGTCCAGACAGCTGGTTTCTAGGGATTGAGTGACAGTTTTCCTGATTTTGATGGGGGGACATATGAAGATCTTTCGGAGCATGCAGAGTATGTGGAAGCAGGAGGAAAAGACAGCATTGATCTGTAAAAAATAGATATGTTTAAATAATGTATTCCAATGTATTCTCTGTTGAATTAAATGTCATCATGACACTGACAAGATTAGAAGTAAAATGATCTATGTTCTTTGCAATCATTGTGCAAAAGTAATGTCCATCTTATTTTTTTTAAGTGAATTACTTCATGAGACCACGCTCTCACCAGGACTCAGTCCCCTTGCAAGATGCAGAGCAGAAGACGAGCTGCAACGACACCAACAATGACCTCAATATCCTAGCACCCAAAAAAGGTTATCAGAGTTTGTCTTTCCCATCTGAGATTCCTAATTCTATGTCTTGTATTACTGCCTGAAAGATATCACTAGGGCAGCATTTTTCAGGCTTCAACTGCTCATCCTGACACATTCACAGTAGATTATTTGCGGTAGTCAGTGTACCTTTCCATTAAGTTTCTCACAATATTCTTGGCTCTCCTGTGATTTGGTTTATCAATATTTCTTTACAAAAATGAAGATATATATATTTTGTTTCTGCTGTATGGCAAGAATGTTTACCTCAGCCACATCTAGGAAACTTATATATATATATATTAAATTGCTGTTTAGGTTTATAAAAATCTTAGAATTAAAGTGGCTTAGAGCCTAATCTTAAATGGAATACTACACATCCAATGCAGCCTCCAACATACTTACTGAAATTATCTTTTATTTTTTAAGCTACTGTTAAGGTGAATTTAAGATTTCCTTTGATAATGCTCCATTTTATAACATGTATAGTATGATAAATTATGATGTTGGAGGGTAGATAACTATGAGTTTTTTATGAATTTTATTCATAAAAACTCTGTCCTTATACTTCAGGAAAAGTATATTTCTAAGCTACATGATTTATATTCCAATAAATTCTCTAATATGAATAGCTTCTAATAAAATTGTGATATCCATAAAGCCATGGGGCATATTTAGTGGTGGAGCGCAGTGTTAGCCTCCTTGGCTTAACGCAGCGCTCCACCACTTCTGAAATGCAGGGCTGCATAGTATTTACAAGAATACGGTGCTGCCTTCTGTTTCCCCCTGTGTTGGCGCTGATTTAGTTGCCTAGCGCCACTGCAGGCACCCTTGTGCCAGAATGCAAGGGTGCCTGCGTTGAGGGAATCGATTATTTATGTGCAGGAAGGTGTCCCTTTCTGCACACAAACAATCATTGGAGTGTTGCTCTTTCTATGTGTGCTACACAACGCAGAACACATGGAAACAGCAAAAACGAGGATAAATTAAACATTTCTCCTCGTTGTGCAAGGGTAAGACCAGGTTTTCCCTCATTTTAATTTTGGTGCTGGCCCATATTTATGCCACCCATATAATTATGGGGCAGCATCAAAATCAATTGGTGTTGCAGTGGAACACCCAGAACAACACCCATTGCCTACCCCTTTCACGCTAAGTATAGCATGAAAGTGTTTCTTAGTCACAAGGCCGTCTTGTGAATAAGACAAAGCCCCTATTGCCACCACAATGTACAGAAAAGTGACATTGTGGTGGTGATAGAGGCTTGTAAATATGCCCCCATGTTTCACAAGAAGTGAATATTACTTCAGTGGTAATATCAAACTATTCTAAAGACTCATGTCACAGAAGAGTATCGAGTGTCAGAGAACGGTTTCTGGCATAGATATTTGTTAGACTTGGCATTTTTTGCCGTGTTTTCCCTGAGTTTTTGCTTTCTGACCTCCCGGTTTAGACTTTGTTTTTGCTGGCGTAGTGTTTCTGCGCACTTTTCTCACTGCTGATCAGTGGTAACGTGAAAGTGCTCCTGTGGTAAATGGTGTTATGGATTGGTGTTTCCATGATTGGATATTTGATTTACTTATTAGTCCCTAATAAAGTGCACTGAGTGTGCCAGGGCCTGTGGATCAAATGCTACTAGTGGGCCTGCAGCACTGATTGTGCCACCCACATGAGTAGCCCTGAAAAGGTAACTCAGACCCGCCATTGCGAAGTCTGCGCGCATTTTGTAACTGCCATGTTGAGTTGGCCAGCACGCACACTTGCCAGTCCCTCACCTTCCCTTTTCTTACATGTCAGCCACCCCTAAGGTAGGCCCAAGGTTCCCCTGTGGGCCGGGTGCAGTGTATGTGAAAGGTAGGACATGCGCTGGTGTGTATGGCATGTCCTGATAGCGAATTACGTCCAATTTCGTTTTTCGCTATTGCAAGGCTACCTGTTCCCCATAGGACAGAATGGGGAGTTTGTTTATAACATCATATAAACATAACTGTCCAGGGGAATTAGGTAGGAAAATAAATTTTAGTATGCCTGAACTCAGAATCTAAAGATGCATCTTTTAGAGAAGGTGATTTTTACATTCGGTGTATGAAAATACCCCTTTTAGAAAGTAGGTATTTTTTTGCTCAGTCATCCCATGTGCCTCTGCTGGAGTGTGGATTGTCTGTCTGGGTTTTAGATGACAGAAGGCTGGGGAGCGGGAGTGGCTCCAGATAGTCTAGGTGGGTCAGGAAAGGGCTGAATAGACCTGGGCTGCAATTGGGAAGGTGGAGGAGATTTCCTTGCACCTCAAAGGGCCTGGTCTGCCTCTGACCAATGCCGTCTCCACCTCCTGCCAGGAATTCACACTAGAGAAGGCAGAACTGGTTCTGATTGGGCACAGACACTCTCTGCCTAAGAGATCAAAGGATTTTAGGATATAAATACTGGGACCTAGACCACTGAACATTAGAACTCTTTTGGACCAAGAATACTGACAAGAAGAAGAGCTGGAGAAGCTGTGAGGAGGAACTACCACATTGCTGTGTGATTTGCTGTGTTGGCCTGCAGTGGCTGCTTCTGTCTTGGGCAGTGAAAGGACTGGACTGAACTTTCTGCAATCTACTTTCGGGAGATTCTCCAAGGGCTTGAGGTAGAGCTTGTCCCTTGTTTAAGAAGTCTCAGGAACAGCAAAGACTTCAAGCTCTTCTGCCCTCAGCACTGGGGACTGTGTGTTTTGTGCTGCAGCAGGAGAAAAAGCAACCAGACGCCGTCTATGACGCCGCTGCCGACTTCGTGTCCTGAAGGCACCGCAGAGGGCAGCGCCGCAACGCAGCACTGCGACCCTGGTCTCACCGACGATGCCTGCTGACGCCACCACCGAGCCGATTTTCGCACCGCGACCTTCGGGCACCGCACTCCGCACCGCCTCGCTTCACAACGATGCCTTGGCATCCCTGACGACGATGCTCCACACTGAATTCTATGCCGCTGCTTGTGCCGTGGTTCGAAAGTCCCGCTCATAAAGTTACACGACACACCGCCCTCATCCCACACCGCAGCCTTGGCCTACCGACGCCGGCGCCATCGACTCCAGTTCATCAGCCGACGACAGCACTTCAGCAACGACGACGATGCTGTACTGTGACCTGCCAGCACCACGACGAGCACCGCATTCACCTCGCACCGCGAACCTGGTCTCCCCAATGACACCATCTGATGCCGCCACCGAGCCGCGGCTCGCACCGTGAAATGAGGGCACCGCACGCCGCACCGGTGCACTTCGCACCACAGCACCCAACGCCTGCGAATGCCAGCACTCCTGACTCCAACAGAGATGAGATCGATCTACACCACGTGTGACTTCGAGAGGCCCTACGACTCCTGTACCAACCTTCGGAACCGACGCCTGCAGACGCCGTGCTTTCGGAAGCTCAACGAGAGGTCGTCGACGCTCTGCATTTCTAAAAGGTACTGTTTTGCAGGTCTTCCCAACACCGTAGCTGGCCGCAATGCCGCGGTCAGCCAGAACTGTTTGGATTTGTTTGTTCATGACGCCATGATAGCCCCGGATGGAGCTATCGACGTCAAGGAACTGTTTTCAAGCATATATTAATAACTGAAGATTTTTAAATACTGTATTGTGGATTTTTTATCGTTTTCGGTCTTGTCTTATGTAAATAAAAATATTAGATATTTTTCTAAACTGGTGTGGTGTCCCTTTGTAGTGCTTACACTGTATTACTGCTGGTTATGTGCAAATGCTTTACACACTGCCTCTAAGATAAGCCTGACTGCTCGTGCCAAGCTACCAAGGGGGTGAGCATGGGTTATTTTAGGAGTGTAACTCCCTTATCCTTACTACAGTGGTGGTTTCTTCCTGGCTTTGGCACATGCCCTAACCTACCAAAAATCACATTTCTAACAGTATTTGATAGTCTGGAGAATAACTTTCGGCACTAAAGAGTAGTTATCTGTAGATCTCACATGAAATCGTAAGTGGAACTGAAAATTATGAGAATAATCTCTGACTGTTGAGAAAATCATAATCGTTATGCAGCAATGTTGTTGGAATTAATCAGGAACTTGATGGGTTCTTTGTGGTAAAAGTCATGGTGATCCTTATCATCATTTCATGGAGATTCATTAAGACATCTACAACCATCCCATGGAACCATTCCATACGTAGATAGATGCATTTTCTGGTCTATTTTAACCAATTAATATTTTGAGAAAGACCCTCAAATTCATCCCAATAATTGATCTTCATAAATCTAGTCTGTTTTTATGACAATGATAAAGAAGTGCTATGAAAAAGGGCCAGAATTTGCATTCTTGAACAATTGTTTGAAGGATCATCAAATAGAGAGGATCTGTATATTTAAAGAAGGTAGGTGCACGGTGCATTTTTTGATTACAACTCCATGTTCAATTATCAAAATTTTATTGTTGATCTATTTTAATTCATTGGGCCTCATTTTGGTGTTTCTATGTGTGTTGCACTTACATTTCTTAGATGGAAAGAGTAATTTCACTGGTATCGCTCTAAATAAAATGGATTCAGTATCTTTCAGAATCAACACAGAAAACTTCTTGCTGGAAGTGCATGTCGAAGACAAAACTGGGTGGCTACCAGCCTGCCACGAGAGGTGGAACTCCTCCTTGGGCACTGTGATCTGCAGGCAACTTGGGAATGTCAGGTAGCAAATTCTGTAATCTCCTCTGATACTTTGTGCCTGATTGGCAAACTGCACTTTTTAGTATGTTTTGCAGTACTACAGTAGTACTTACTAGAAAGTGCTATTCACAACTGCATTTTTGTAGTAAAGTACAGTTTTGAGTAAGTTTACTACATTTCAGCATTGACAAACTGCACTTTTGTAGAAGCCTACACTGTTGTTGTAACTTCCTCTTTTGTAGTAAGTCCCAACTTCCATTATTTTCTATGTCAGGTTGTTGCAGTACCAGTGGTTGACCATGTGTAGTGCAGGACTTACTGCACTACAAAAGTTTTAAGTTTCTACAAAAGGGCAGTTTGTGAATAACGGAAAGTAGAAAACTTACTCAAAAGTGTAAAGTCACTCAAAAATGTAAGTCACCTATGTGAGACAAGTCCACTGTGTTTGAATAAAATGAATGCTTTCTTTTTCCATGTTTATGGCTTGATTATGAACAATAAACCAATTAAAGAATAATGTGAGCAAAATCAGACCATTGTATTCAACATTTACAGCAGGCAGAGGTATTTCTTTATAATTGCATGAACAGGATGTTTATAGGGGTGCATAGTAAATGTCCACATTAATAGCCAATATAATGTTTTCTCTGCCAAAGAGCAGTGGAGCCTCTGTTATTACACTGGAACCCATCAGTATACTGCAGCATTTGATGTCGAATAATATAATATGTGGATGGTTTGTACTATTAGCTGGCACACTTCCACTCCCACTCTGTGTATTCTGGAAGTATTTTGAGGACAGGACAGTGAATGTTGTAAGCATTATTCTTATTAATTAAATCAATTCCACCAAGCAGAAACAATGAGTACATTTTGTGGTAAGTGGATTTATGGTTAAGCTACAGAAGATATCTATAGTGGCTTGCTACTGTGATTCATACATAACCCTCACCAGAGCATTACAGACTAATTCTGACGTTGATATTCATGTATTTCAAAGCATTATAGTGCTATTTATCTCGGCTAAATAACAAAGCAATCTGGTAAGCATAAATTCAAGGTACATTAAGAAAGACAAGGAGGCATTCAGGACAGTGGCCAATAGACCAAGGCAGTTAATAGAAAAAAACATGTTGAAAAAACAGTTGATATTTTAATGAGGTGGAAACAATTGTAAATATCTTAATAATAATATTCACTTAATTTACACAATCAAAATCCATAAGGCATTTCTCTATTTTCATTGCAATTATTTCAAGGCCAATTGGCCAATGTCTTAGAGACAAACTCTGTGTTGTGAACAGATAATATGCTTTATAATATTATAATGATGCTGTTAAGAGATAATGTCGATCATATTCTTTCCATCTTCCGAAAAGGGCTTTGTCTCATTTTGTCCTTTCATCAAAAGTCCTAGAGCTGAAGAGTAATTCATGAAATAATCACTGTCACTGGTCCATAGAAACTGCTAGACAAGCTATTGTTATTTTTGTCATATTTGTGGTTGATATCCCGCATTCACAAAACTCAAAATAACTCTTTTACGAGTAGAATGGAGTGGAATTTCTGTGTGGAATTCCTCTCCATGTTATTATCAGTTTTGCGGTGTTTCAGACATCGGACCCTGTTTTACGGTTTTACTGGTGAAAAAACATTCTACCAGTACATTCACTTGAAAAAAGGCAGCATTGCAGCCCAGATCCTTTTTCCAGGCCCTTGTCTGACCCTCAATCAAGGCAAGTGGGGGCATTGAATGTATCCCCATGGAAGATGACGGTTTCCCTCCTCTCCCCCTTCCCTCTGTCCTTTCCCATGCCCTCCACAGAAGCCCCTGAACTCATTTACCACCTGCTCAGTCCAGGTGATAAATGTTTATGTTAGTCTCCTTGGATTAGGGAATACAGTGCAAAATGACGCCTGGTAATTCCAGGTGTGCACAGTTATTCCCCATTCCAAGGAGTTGCACTCACAATTATGTGGTATTTCTTTGTTCAGACCATTTGCTGTGGGATGCAGATCCAGTAAGCAGTGTGCATAACTAAAATTAACTTAAGCATAAAGCAAACTGTATTCATGAATATTCATGATGGTATAAACTTTCTCTAATTTACGTAGAGTTTGCCTAACGCATAATGTACAAAGCACATTTTTTTTTCATTTTAACAAGTTTCATTTACTTTTAAAAACAGCAACGCAATATATGGCATTCAAAGTTATATGTAAAATACAATTACGGAATTGCACTCAATATAGCACAAATAACAGCTACTAAAATAAAATAAGAATTAAAAAATTATTAAAATATAAACTATATCAGATTAGAAAATAGATTATAAAATAACTAAGAAATGCCATCATTACCTTTTTAAAAGATTTTAGGTTGATAATAAAAATACAGAAGAAAATCAAGAAATAAGAAACAATAAGAAATAAGAAACAGAATAGTTGAAAAATGGGGAGAAAAGAAGGAATATGATTTGTTAAGTTCATTTCATATTATTATGAATGCTAGAAATAATAGAACTATACTCAGTTAATTTTGTTTTTTACATATATTTTTATTTCGGGACATGTATAATCACACTTACAGTACAATCCCTAGAAGGGACACATGATGAATAAAGAATGACATATCAAATCGAGTGGGTAACAAATCAGCCGTAAAATGCATCCAATAGACGCACTAAATCTGCACATCCACGATCAGGCTATAATGAAATAAAAAAATCGAATGAAAACATAACTGTTAAGAACTAGGCAGCTATTGACAGGACGGGACAGTAAAGTAAAACATATTCCCAGATACCCTAGATCGACATAATCCCACTACTATGTCCATCCCCGTCCTCCCCCCTGTATGGAACTACAATGTGTCCAATCACAGGTGGAGAGGGCCATATGCTAAGGATCTGCTTGCAGAGAGAGACTGGATGATGACTGTGACAGGAGACGGTATTGTTGCCACTAGCGAATTATTACCGTAACGCGTGTCTCATCGTTGAGGCAAGACGGTCATCTCCACCCCCTAAACACTATACTCAGATACTTTAAAAAAATATAATTATTTTTGGTATGAAATCATGAAGGATAATAAACAACAGTATAGCAAAATATATTTTCACTATTGAAATATTGTTGAGATTTAAAAAAAAAAATTGAAAAGGTAACCAAAAAAGATCGATCTTCATTTCAGTTTTACTGAAAACTGCACTTTCTCTCCCATGGTCATCAAAAATACTCTCCAACAAAAAAAAGTATAGAATTACTTAGAAAAATCTTTCCAACAAGGAATAAGTTGTTTAAAGTCTATTATAAAAAATCGAAAACATGACACATATTAACTGGACTAGATTTGTTTCCAATTAATAAATTTTCCCTAAATGCTCCATCCCTTTCTACACACTTCTTAAAAATGATGCTTGAATTGGTACTTTTATGCCACACAGTGTTGAGTCCCTATGCCTGCAAGTTACAGAGAGAGATTAGATTGTAGAGTGCATTTAATAATAATAATAAAACTTGTTTCGATTTGAAGAGCAAATCATAAAAGCATATAAACAACAGGTCATTCATAAAATTTCTCACAAGGGTACAAAAACAGGCTGTGAAAGGGTTACCACATACATGAATGAACCACTTAGACTAGGCATTCTGGGGGAATAACAAAGATACCTTCAAACTTCAATCCCCCTCATGATTCTTAGCTTTAGGGCAGCTCCTAAAACGTTGACCACACAGGAAAGAGTAGAAACATCAGATGACAGTTTTAAAAACAGCAAGGCTATGCATGCCTGCCTAAATCTAGCTTTTCTTAACAGGCCTTTCAAAAACATTTTTCTAGGGTAGGCGTAATACGGGCAGAGAAGGACTAAGTGAAGGGTGTCCTGTGGAGACCTATTGTCGCAGCCACAGGGTCCTCTCTCTTCTGAATTTATAATAAAACCTGCCGGCACCGCCAATAGATGATGAATAAAATTTAATCTAAAACGAGTAATCAAAAATCTATCGTGTGCACTCGTCATTAGTGTTAAATATGGTTCTATACCCTGAGTTGTTTTAACTAAAATATAATCTCTCACTGTGTCTTTAACAAGTTCAACGGCTTCACGTTGCGCTATGGCAAACTTTGAATACAAAACGTTGGTATCCTTAGGTCTTATTATTTCCGGTGAGGTAAACAAATCTGCGCACCCTAGGTTGGTAAAAGAATCCTTAACATATTTTATCCAGGGGATTTTCATCGCGTGGTCTAAGGAGAGACAGTCCTGAATTACCTGCCTTGTCAGGCCTGCCTCTGCATTTGTCCAAATTCTTCAACCAACATAGTAGGGACTTAACTGCCACCAGGTCTGAGATATATTTGACCCCCAGTTCTTCGTGAGCGCTAAATGCCGGGGTACTATGAGGAACCTTCAGTAGGCACCTCAAGTATTTATTCTCCTCCATTTGTAATTTAGTAGTCTTAAAAAAAAACCACACACCTCACTTCCATATAAAACCCTGGCGCAACAAATTAAGTTATATAACTTTAAAATCATACCCGGGGTCCAGCACCCTAGCCTATGTGCAAATTGTGCGATAGAACCTGTGGACCTGTTCAGGGGCAAGCTCTTTTTCTCTAATAAATGTTTAAAATTCACCTGACCGTCAAAAAATATGCACAAATACGCAAAGGCTGGAACTTTGCCTAGGTTGTATGCGCCTATGGTATAATTATAAGATTTTCTTGGCTTCTTCCCCATCACCATGACGTATGATTTTGCAAGATTGGGGGACATATCCAGGTTTTCCATAAACTTTACAAAACCATCAATTAAAAGGTGCAAGCTATGTGGGGTACGGGCGAGGAGCACCGCGTCATATGCGTAATGCAGAACTGGGGCCGCTCTTGCCCCTATTCTTGGCAAGTCTGCTTTAATGTCACGCAAGGTGGTGTCCAGACCGTTAATATATAAGGTAAAGAAAAACGGCGCTAATATGCATCCTTGTCTAACCCCACTTGAACACTTGAAATGGTCCGTTACCTTCCCATCTGGTGTGTATCTAACAGCAGCTGTTGTGTTGGAATGCAGCGATTGAAGAATGTTTATTATTCCCAGATCCACCCCAAGGTCACCCATTATTGCCCACAATGTACTGCAATTCACGCGGTCAAAGGCCACGGTGAGGTCCATAAAGGCTAAGTATAACGCCCCAGACTTCGCTACTGTATATTTTGCGGTAATAAGATGCAAATTGAGGCATTGATCTACAGTGGATTTTCCCGGGCGGAAACCGTATTGAGCATCAGTAATAATTTGTGTGGCCTCAGCCCATTCAAACAACCTGTTTAAAATCACCCACCCCAGAACCTTGGCTGAGACATCTATCAGGGATATGGGTCGATAGCAGTGTGGACTATCCCTGTCACCTTTCTTGAAAATTGGCACAATAATGGCAGAGGACCGAGATGCTGGCATTGCTAAGCTTATTGCTGCATTTAGTACCCTAGTTAGTAGAGGGGCCCAGACCTCCGTGTTACAGCGAAAGAGGTCTGGAGGGATCCCATCTGGGTCCGGTGCCTTGATCCTCATCAGGTCCTCGGTTCCTACCCTTACTTCGTCCAGGGAAAAGATAACAGGGTTAGTAATTAGTAAAGTGGTTGGGGTCTGCAGCTCGCCCTGGCTATGACAGTGATTATACAAGCCCTGGAAGTGCTGCTGCCATTGCTCAGGAAAAATATTATTGCTTAGCCCCGGCTTTTTCGGGTCCATGAAACAAGGGCTATTAATTACTTTCGAAAAGCGGGCCGAGTCCTTCAACTCCGCTGCCTCCGTGAGCTCCTCTCAGAGTGCATTTCCAAACTGCATTGCTTGTGTTTGGCCTGTGCTCTGACACCGCAATTGGAACAGCAACTTTTTGATGCCTTAGAAAAAAATGTTTTCATTCTCATTGTAGCAGATGTACCCCTTCCACCAGCGTAGTGGTTTAAATTCTGACATGCTCTGGTTTCTCCTCAAAGGTGGTGAATATTTCTATAATAAATTAGTTGTCTTTTTTCATCATTTTTGCCCTTGGGAAATCTCGCGTGGATCAGTCTGAAGTGTTGTGTTTGCTGTCAGGGTTACAACCGATCTTTGTGGGTAATGAAAATATACCCAAACCATTTAGTGTTTGAAGCATGTTTAGGATATCATACTTAACTTTCTATGAAAATCTCCCTCCATTTCCATGGTGGTCTATCACAGAGACTTTGTAGCAGAGTCTGAGTCACTCTAAGTCAGGTGATTGGTCTGCCACCATTTCAAACTAAATTACTCTCACACCTTGGGGGATTGGATGATGGAGCCAGCGAAATCATGGGCTGCAGGATATCTGCTGGTTGCAGAACTAAAAATTAGCTATTATGTCGCCTGCAATGTATTATGGTATATATAGAGATTTTTTGCCCATTGCCACCCTCTTTTTTCAGTTTAATAATTTTTTCTTTATGAATGCAAACAAAAAGATACAACACAGAAGTTGTCAACTGTCAAATACAATGTCAATATTAGACAATACCGATTAAAATCAAACAATAAGAATATTTTCCAATTTGAGAAAATAGCAGTATGTGACAATAAATATAGAACAAGTATGTTTTATTTAAGGAAATAAGAAACACTAGAAGAAAGAGAGAGGAGAGAAAAAAAGAGAGAGAAATAAAAAGTACCATTTGCCACCCTCTAAATCAGTCCCCTAAACCTCTATCATTTTGGAGACAGTTCTCTTTTTGTGAACCAATTTGTGAAAAGAATGTTGGCACATTAATAATGAATCATTGCAGGAAGTGCATGGCATGCTTAATAATTGGAAGTGTCATAACTCGGATAATATCCAATCTGCTTGATATGCAGCTTTTCTTTATTCATTTGAATGGTAAAACAGAAGTGCACAATATAGTTCCATGAAGTCACTGTCTGGTGATGAAAAATTAAATAAAACAATAAAAAAAACTATTGATTGTTTATCCAGCGCCACATAATTTTAAATACATTGGGGCAGATTTATAAGCCCCTTGCGCCACTTTTGCGTCACTTTTCCCATGTTAAAAGTGACGCAAAAGTGGCGCAAGGGGCTTATAAATCTGCCCCATTACATTTATGTAATGAGTTCCTTCTTTTGAATTGGCTAATAACCACTGTCCTGTCCTTTCCGCTCCGAAGGGTGACAGACCACAAAGGAGTGAACGTGACAGACATAAAGCTAAATGATAGCCAGGAGTTTGTCCAGATTGTGCCCAATCAGAATACTGGCCTTGAACACATGTGGCAGATCAGGTAAGTCACACTGATCTCAATAGTGTTGTGTGTGGACTCTAGGGGTATGCAAAATAATTCCACTTGTGAGTGAAGTTCTGAAGGTTGTCTCTAACGAAAAATGTCCCCTTTGGTCAAATGTTTCTGCAAAAATGTAAACTAGAGAGTTTTTCCAAAACGTTGAAAGTTTTTTCTTGCAAAATTCCTATTATTGTACTGATGAAACTAGCACTGATTTAAAATTAAAGATGGGCATGACAAGCAAGGATAGGGAGTAGACAGAAAAAATAAATTGCCCCCACTTGGGCCTGCAACCAGAATGACTGTGAGCAAGACTGTTTCTCCCTAAAAGGGTTATTATCCTTTCATAGTTTCTACCTTCTCTCTTTTCACTCCCTTCTTCTAGCATTCCTTTCTTCTAATCCCCTCTTGTCATCTCTCCTTCCCTTCCCATGTCTCCCTCCTCCTTTTGTCTTACTCTCACTTTCTTTTGAACTCTCTCCACCTGCCCCCTTCCTATTTACTACTACCCCTTCTTCTCTCATCTCCCCCTGCTTGTCTTGCCCAAGCGCTCGCGTCCAATCACAAATGTGCCTCTCTCCTCTTCTCTCATCCATCTTTCTATTCCGTTTTCTCACTTGTAACACCTCTTCCCATTTGTCTCTTTCTCTCCATCACACCCCACCACTTGGCTCTGTTCCTCCCTCCCTTCCTTCTGCTTTGCTTTCTCCCTCTCTCCCCTCCCTTCTGTACAGTTGAAATAACAGTAAACCTGTTTTGGTCAATGTGGTACCCCTGATTTGCATCATATGTTTACAAATTTGGACTAAATAGTATTGCTGTTGATTAAATAAAAGCAAGTTAGACAAAACAATGGCATGTTTGGTATTTTTCCTCCGTAAGGGGGAAGAGTAATATAAACATTAAATATGAAAAATTAGTCTTGACAGGTAGGTACAAATGAAGTTCCAACACTCTCTACAGCGAGCTATATGCATTTCTTGTTTTCTAAAAAAGTGAGTGACATAGTTTCTGCATTCCTAAAAGACTCGTAGTGAAAGAAAGTTTCGGCCTTATTCTCAGTTCTCATTTGCAAATTATTAATTACCAAAGATACTTTAAGTGGGTAGAAAAAGCAGAAATACATGTTGAGCCTAAAGGAAACAGGGTTGAAGAATATAAGCCTATCTTCCCACATGGACAGAGAACTCCAGCTGATGCACACCTTTAAAGCAGAGGAGGGATAGAGAAAGGCATCTATGGCCTCATTAGCTTTCCTGTAAAACACAACTTCTTTCATACTGTGGAGCTGGGACTATTTTCAGAGTGGAAGTACTGCCATCAATGTTACATCACTAAACTCATGCAGATTGTGAGAAATGTAAGTGTCACACAAAGACCAAGGGGCATCAGAAAACTGCCGCTTAAGCGGTGATAATGGGCTTGATAATATGCCCTTGAGAATTCCAATAGAAGCCCATGTTGACACCAGAACATGGGCTTCTATGGGAATTCACAAGGGCATATTATCAAGCCCATTCTCGCCGCTTTAGCGGCAGTTTTCTGCCGCTAAACCGGCACTAATTTTTAACGCCGTCCTTGATAATATGCGAAAATTATACAACAATTAGTAATACAATTGATAGTAAATGCAATTTAAAGGCTATTAAAAAGAATAATTAAATCACTAACCACTAGGGCATAATTTTAATAAGTTTTGGCAATAAAAAATTTAAAAAGTTTAAAACTTTTAAATACTCCTCAAGGTTGGATAATTAGACATGTGACTTAAATACATAATCATCCTACTCTTTTTGAGATGTTGGATGAACAATAGTTGTGCATTTATATTAAAAATGTAGGCCCAACTTTGTTCTAATGAAGTTAACAGCAAGAAGAAATCTACTGACTCCGAATACTATCACCTGACTGGTGTCAGTCTTTAGGATTCTGCCAGCCTCTTTATAAGATCTCGAACCAATTCTAAGACAGAGCGGCACTATCCACTTTTTCCTTGGTGTTACATAGCTGGAGCAAAAGAGTAGTATATGTAAATCATCTTCCTTTGCATCATGAGTACATGAAGTACAAAGATCACTACTTAACTTCGCCCAGCTTTTTTCAAGTGCCTTGGTTCTAAGTGTACCATATATAAATTTTAGGTACAAGGTTTTTATAACGGCGGATGGATCTCATCTAAGAAAGATTCAAAAAGTGCTGCATCTTTAAACAATAAAAAATTATCAGTCAATGGACCATGGGTTTTTATGTACACTGACGCGTAGCTCACGTATGACCAAAATGACAGTTTAACAATTTTCCTAGAGCACGGGTTCATAGCCTCAGGATCATTCCAAAAATTGGCTAGTCCTATCATACCCAACCAAGTTCTAACATGCTTAAACCAATAAACTTTATTACAGCTATCAAGTTCCATAACTTCTTTCAAGCCTTCCTTGTAGTCGAGTAATTCTGAAGTCGTCCTCAGTCTGACCCACAGCAATAGTGGTCTTAGTATTGCGTGTTGTTCTGTTCGTTTCATGTTTAGGTCCAGAAAGAGGGGTGTCAATGGGGTATTAGTAGATAGTTTTAACAATCCCCTAAGGAACTTGTTCTCAAGGTTTTCAAATGTACTTCTAAATGCGGGTCCCCATAATTCTGCCCAATATAGTACGTCTGATTGTACCTTGTACTTAAAAATCTCTAGGGCAGGGGTTACTGCCTTGTTCAAGCATTTATTGTGTCTTTTAAGGATTGGGAGACAGTTTTGTTTAAAGACTATCTTGGTCCTTTCTAGCTGTGGTCTCCATGCTAAGGATGAATCTATAGATACACCTAAGTAAGTAAAATTCTGCACATAATCAAGCTTCTGTCCATTTAACATTAAGTTTTTCAAAAAAAATGTATGCGGGCTTAGAGCCATGTATTTCGTTTTTTTAATATTAATTTCTAAACCTTTCGAGATACAATAGGACTGAAACCTTTCCAGTAGGTTCTGGAGACCCCGTGGTGTTTGGGAAATGAGGATAGTATCGTTCGCAAAAAGGAGGGACGAAACCCGTTCGCCCCCCAATCTTGGTGAATCATTGTCACTGTTCTCCATATAAGACGGAATGTCGTTAACAGACAGGGAGAATAGGGTCGGGGCCAGTACACACCCCTGGCGTACTCCCCTCTTTATCGGAATAGCTTTTGTGAGTTCCCCAGTTGGACCCCACCTGACCTTGGCATAATTATCCATATGTAGCCCCATGACCAATTTTAATAAATCTACTGAAAGTCCCTGGGTTTTCAATGATTCCCACAAAAGTTCTCGGGGGATAAGGTCAAATGCCGCCCGTAAATCAACAAATGCCACGTACAAGTGGCCTTTGCGGAGGGTGACATATTTCCAGTACAAACAACAAAATCTTAGGACTTGGTCAATGGTTTCTATTTTTGCTCTGAACCCAGCTTGATATTTTGTTAAAATTGATTCATCTTCCAACCATGTGTTAATGCGATTTAATATATGCCTTGCATAGATTTTTTGGGTTATATCTAGAAGACTTATAGGGCGGTAGTTGGCAGGATTGCTTCTGTCGCCCTTTTTAAAAATAGTAATAATTTCCGCTCCATTCCATGTGTCCGGGATTACTTCCCCAGCCGCAACAGTATTACACAAATGATTAAGATATGGTACCCAGACGTCCAATTCGTGCTTGAATAGGTCGCCTGGTACTTTGTCAAGCCCTGGAGCCTTCCCGTGTTTGACTGAATTAACAGCTAGTTCTGTTTCCTGTAAGTCAAAAACTATTTGTGTGGATTCGGCATCTGCAAGCGACAGAGCGTACTCTTCCTGCGCTACACCTTCGGCCCCTTGAGCGGCATACAAATTCATAAAATGGTCAATCCAAGTTGCCTCATCAAGAAAAACCTCTCTTGAGCCCTTCTCCCTTTTGTTACCCTTAGCCACTATTTTCCAGAATAACTTTTGGTCCTTCATTTTGGCTGCCGACAGCATACAGGACCATAATTCCTCGTCCCATAAAGACTTTGCGTTAGCCAGCACCTTATTATATAATTTCCTGCTTTCTTTGACTACCAGTGGGTTTTTGGTTTTAACCCTTTCAATCAAGGTAGATTTTGCTATTCAGCATTCTTTACTGAACCATGATTTACCTACAGGCTGAAAATTCACAACACCCGTCCCTGTTTTTGGTCTTTTTGTCATGAGTTCTAATAATTCACTAAAGAACGCTTTATGTAATTTAAGAAATTGACCAGGTTCACTTTTAGAGGGGTTATAAGTATCGAACATGTTGGTAAGGCAGCTATAAATATTTGCCATTAACTCCTCTTGCTCTAGGATATATGCCCATTTAACAGACTGTCGGTTATTGCTTAGTATAACATTATCTGGGGCTGCTTGGTATCCTCCCTCTTTAGCTTCCAACCCCATTATTAAACTCTTTACAAAACTAATTTCGAGGGGACGATGATCACTGTCAAATCTTGCTTTGACCGTCAGGTCTTTTGTATATGGCAACAAGTCCGAGGAAACAATAACATAGTCAATTATACTTTGACAGTTGCGTCTCAGAAAAGTAGGTGCCTTGGGACTATCAGATGGTAAACGCCCATTGCATGCCCTCAATCCATGACTTGTCAATACCCTTGTGATTTGGAAAGCTAGGGTAGTACCAGCAGCAACCCCATTACTAGATAAAGATGGTATACCATTAGCATTATCTTCATCCTCATACAAATTGTTCATTCCTACAATAGGCTCAAAGTTGCAATTCATGTCCCCACATATGATCGTACTTGTTTCCGGGTCCAGAGTATCCAGTATTGACTCTAGTTTGTCAATACATAGTGACTCCTTATAAGATGGGCACGGTCTATTATATACGTTAAAGAGATGGATCACCCGTTTATCATCGGTAACCATTTCCAGTCCGAGTATATCTAATGAGTCAATTCTTAGTTGCTGGATGGCTATATTAATAGACACACTAACCCATATTATCAACCCTCCCGAAGGACGGCCTCTTACTGATGGAATTGCATCCAACTGGTAGGTTCTATAGCCAACCCTGTGCATGGATTTTGTAGCCCATGTTTCTTGTAGAACACAGATATCAAACGAATTTATATAATGCTTCCAATCAGGGTCACTTATTTTTGAGCCCACTCCTGCAACATTCCATGAAACAACCTTAGCTAAAGAGGGGCCATGATTTAGGCTGCTACTACCAGTTGGTGAGATTTTACTTGGCCTCCTAGATGCTCCTGGCCTAGTACGGTTCTGTTCACTCAGCTCTAATTGATCTATTCGGTCGGCTCCTAATATTGGCCCTCGAACTTCCTTAAGCTCTTTTATAAATAAGTTATTTTCCCCCTGAATACCGGGCGACAGCAATCGAGGCGGGCTATCATAATAATCTAAGACCTAGGTGGACTGATAACAGAAGTGACAGAAGTGACCGGTGAGACAGATGGACAGAGAATAAATTTATGCTCCTCCCCATGTACTGTAAGTCAATCAACAGCCTCCAATCCACTGAACCTATTGTAACAGGGGATGAAGGGTTGTACAAACTGCGGGCCCATCCATTCTCCACGGTACTGCATACTACCGTTATGAGGCCTCCCTGCCCTACGTTGTATTACAGTCCAGCCGTCATCCCCCCCCCCCCCACTTCCCAACTATTAGAATTCGAGTCCCTGTACAACTCGCACCCAATTCCACCCCTAGCTTGGTTTGTGTCCCTGGTCCAGCTCCATCTATTATCGGGCTGTTCCATTGGCGTATAAAAATAAGCCAGGGGTCTTGCCACAATCAATGAACCGTTTTTTCTAGGTGCCCCCGAGCAAATGTGTCCCACTGACCGAGGGTCTTCGAATGATACGACCACGCAGTCCCCTTGTGTTCTTTTTCTATTATAACCTACCCAGGGGGCCCTCTCTACCATTAAAATATTACTTCTTATTGTTGGTGGTAGTGGGTAATTAGTATTTAGCCAATGTGACACTTTATTTTTGAGCACCCCATACGGTTCTATAGTTGTAGGGGCTAATTCCGGAACCCCAGTCAGGATGACTACGTAATCACACGCTTCTGGGGGTAGATTAATGTTCCTACGCTTTTCTATATGCGTTTTATCAGCATTATGTGTAGGTATACTGTGAAGAGCCGTTTTTTTAACTACTGTTCCATGTGCCAAGGGAGACTTTGCACTGGTTTTACCTACTTCAGTATTGGTAAGATTAGGCGTAGGGACCTTAGGTACTGGTTTTCTGTCTTTTTCCCTTTCATTATCAGGTATTTTTAATGTCTGCACTTTACTAATAGGGGCTGGTTCCTGAATTACCTTTTTTGACTGGCTAGTATAGTGGTTTTTTATCTCTTCCTTCAATTCTGTAAGTTGTTTTTGTATCCCATCTAATCTTACTTCTATAGGAGTGAGTAGCGTCTTAAAGATTTTTGTCAGGGATGGTATGAGTAGATCTTCATTCCCTATACTTATAACTGTACTATCAGCTGTAGGGCTATCTGATAGAATGTCAGCTAGGGAATTGTCTAGAAGAATATCATCTATAATATTCAACGGTAGTATTTTGGGGCCAGCCCCTTCTTTCCCAGATTCATGGCCCTGACTTTCCCTAGCTGCCCTTATATTGACTATATCATTTTCATTACACTCCCCTATCTCTACAACTTTGGCGGTTTTAATAGAGGGATGTTTTTTATAAGTCCGCTTACTTTTATTTTTGGGGATAGCTCCCTCCCTTTTCCCTCTTGTTAGGATATTATTACTATCTTCCTGAATATCTAGCTGTGGGGCTAACAAGGTGCTTCCTGTGGTTATCAAGCCCTGAGGGTCAAGGACACTACAGTCTTGGAATTCAGAATGTGCACCAGTAGTATTATGGACCACCGCATTTATGTGTAAAATGTTAGAGTTACTTAACGTGTTATCAGGGGTTCGCACTGGGGTTCAAGCTGTAGCAATGTGACCCATGGAGGACCTCTTAGCTAAGGCGAGGTCTTGTGGAAACCCTTCTCTCCATGAGGACAATACCCTGATCTATTAGTGTGTTAGTGCGTACTATAAAATCGTCTAGTGTTCCTGTTAGTTTTGAGCTACCTACCACGGCTTTACTACTTCTTGTTTCACGTGAAGTCATATCTATATGATCCAAAAAAAAAAAAGGGTTTTGGATTGTTTAGACTAACAACTATGCCAATTACAGTAGTACCGATAGGGTCCCTGTAGAAGAACGTGGGTAGTACACCGATGTCTAATATCCTCTAAACAGTTCTTACCACATCTAAATATAGGCACTAATGAAGAGACGGTCCTATATCGAATGAAAAAAGCTTGCTTACAATGACTGATGATCATGTGATGGAACAACCAGAGTCCCTGGCCCAGTCCAGTCTCTTCAGGCCTCTGAGGGCCTAAGAGGGCCCGCCCTTTGCCCGGGCTTCGCCCAGTGCGTCCCGCGCGCGTCCCGCGGTGCGCGTTTCCGGTGCAGATTTAAAGCACCTGGTCGGCTCTGGGCATTGCCGGCGATGTTCAAGGTGCCCCACTGCCTTATGGGAGATGTAGTCAATTTGGAAATGACTACTCGCTGGTCCCGGTGCGAGCGTTTCCCGCGAAGCGGGAAACGCGAGGAGTAGCTGCTTGTGGCGTCCAGTGGGGTTTTTAGAAATCAGCCCCTGTTCCAAGGTCCTGCTTTGGCTATTACTCTCACGATGCATCTCGGCAGAAGAAAGGTTTCCTATGTCTATGTCTTCTGCTGCTCCACCACATAGGGACCCAGCAACGATTCTGACAGCTTTTACTTCTCTTACCATAGACTAAACCCTGGATCATAAAATCTGCTGCCCCCAGTGACCCTTGCCCTCTTAAGATCAGGCAGTTAGCACCGTAAATCACGGCCACACTTCTTACGGAAATCTTTAACGAGATGTTCAGCACCGGCTATTTTCCTACAGAATGGAAAAAAGTGTCCATTCTTCCGCTGCTTAAAAAGTTCAATCCCGCCCACAGACCCAAATAACCATCTGCCAATTTCACAGCTGCCCTTTCTGGCAAAAATTGTCAAAAAAGCCATCAACCTAGAACTAACCTCTTTTAAACCATCTGTTAGATCCAATCAGCATCGGCTTTAGAAGCCATCATAGCACAGAATTGGCCCATATCACATACCTCAGAAGAGGAGAGTGGTCCATGTCATGTTTTCAAAAAGGTCTGCAACATTTCACGCATCCTGCAATGGCAGAATGCATGCAGTGTTTGCGTGGGTCCCCTTGGGTGGTAAACATGTGCAGCAGCCCATATGGACCCTCTTTAGTACCCATGCCCTGGGCACCAGAGGTACCATTTGCTAGGGACTTACAGGAGTGTAAAGTCCTTGCCAATTGAGTTACAATTAGACATTTACCTGCTTAAGGGAAAGAGCACTGGCACAGGGGTCTGGTTAGCAAGGATCCAGTGCACTTTCAGTGGAAAAAGGGCAAAAAGTGGGGGTGACCACGTCAAAAAGGGGCACTTTCCTATTCATATGTACTATGCTCATGACAAAATTACTTTTTTCAAAATGAGTTTCCATTGTTTTTTCAAATTAACAAGTGCAAAATGTCTTCTTCACACCTCACACCTTCTGCTTTTCAATCGCTTTTAAAGGTATCAGAGAAAACATCTTTCAATGTTTTATGTGATGTAATGCAATACGACTTCTGGTGTACAATTCATGCAATCAGATCAAAGCATTTGAGCAGGTAAATTGTAAATTACTCGTGTAAGTTTAAAAACGTACCCTCCCCTACCCCTCCCTCAAAGGAATGTCACATAGAAACAAGCATTGGCATAGCCAATAGGTCTCGCCTTTGGGACATTATAGTGTTTAGCCATTCAGCAAATTATTGAATATATTACTTTAGCAAATTATTGAATATATTACATTGGCTATTAAAGACATCAAAGTTTGTGGTAAGTCAATGGCACCAAGAACAAGTAAGTTCTGGTACCTCAAAAAACATGGATTGGCTAAGTGGATTTCAGCTGTAACAGGCACTCAAGAAATATTTTGATCATATTTTGTTCTTGCCACTGGCACCTCAGTATGCCCAATAAATGAGAAAAGTCAGAGAAATGTCCAAGTCCCGCATTTCTAAGATTCAATTTCTGCTTTGCAACGTGGCATATATATTTATGTGCGTCCCAATCATGAATTTTGCATGCCATGTGCTTCCAGTATCCTGAGAGTGGTCATATGTGTGGTCACACGGACGCTGTAGTGTCTGTGCACCTTGTGATTTTCTCTCTAGGTGCTTTCTCCACGGCCACTGAATGGAATGTGCAGATGTGCATAAAGCAATCGTACCGCGCCTTGCTAACACTGGATGGCAGTGAACAACTAGGCTTCTGGTTGCACTGGCAACTGAAGGAGCTTGCTAATTCCTCTGACAATGCTTGCATTTTTTGAAGCACCCATTAGCATGGCATGAAAATTATTAAGCGCTATTCGCACACAGCTGCTACCACTTTCAGGGTGTTAGCTTGATGTATGCCGAAGCGGGTGAAGAGCTACGCCTTTTAATTTTTTTTAAACACAGAACAGCCTCTTTACAAGCAGTGATGGGTAGTGCCGGCATAGCCGGACGCCGAAGCTGAACACGGTCACATTAAATTATGTTTTTAGGGCATATTAAGTGAAGTTGACTGGCGGGAGGTGGTGAACATATTGATCAAAAGAAGTATTCATTTATAAAAGTCGCAAACGGGAACAAATAAAAAATATGAGGCTCGCTGCAGGGCGGCAGCAGCACTCTGGAGCAACTCCGGGCTGTCCACAGAGAGCATGCGATACACAAGCACTCTAGTGGAGGGCAGGTGGGCGCCATAAACAAGCACCGCACCGGACAGAGTGCGTATACAGGCAGAGGCGGGGGCAGGAAAGAGAAACTCATAAACAACTTACCACAGGTATGAAATTTCAGGGGCTCCGCTAGCGAGAGAGGCCATAAGGCGAGGAGGCACAGGCTCACTGCCAGGACAGACATGTTCAGCACAGGACAGGCAGAGCCACGCTACACGACAACACTGGGGCTGAGGAATTGGAGAATGGCAGAAGTGTCATGTGACACGGCATGGCCTGATGGAGTGGGAGGGGAGGAGTGCAGTCCTAGGGAGCTCGGGAGCGAGCAGTGCTGCTCGTAACCGCAAGGCGCAGAGGCTGAGGAAGTAGAGAACGGCAGAAGAGTCATGTAACATGGCATGGCCTGATGGAGTGGGAGGGGAGAAGTGCAGTCCTAGGAACCTCGGGAGCGAGCAGCGCTGCTCGTAACAGCAAGCCATAGGCCGGAAGTCCCGAGCGATTCCAAGCGGTCGTTTTCCTAGACTGCGCATGCGCGCTGCACTAGGCTCGACCTAAAAAGGGCTCAACCGTCATGTTGATAGGACACATGAATGCACATGAAGCAGATTTCTATAATATCAGATTCTAGAAGTATTTCGGACGCCAACACAGAAGCCTACTACTAATGTTACTTGTGGATCATCCACCCTACAAAGAGAGGGACGGCTGATGAATGGAATTAGGAAGGAGGGACTCAAGAGTACATCAAGTAAAGGAGAGAAAGCACACATATGGAACCTCTGCATGGTAGACCTGGGCTCATGGTGGGCACTCATCGTCCTTCCCTTGCTCCTTAAATGACTGGAGGTGCTCATCCCACTATGCTGCTATTGATTATTCATGTAACCCCCTTTTTCCTATCTCCAGAAAGCACTGTACTCACCCTCGGCCCAGTGCACAATCGTTGCTTACCATGAGGTGGTCGAGGGAGGAACCAAGCATTTCCATCTCATGGTTATGGCATGTTGAGCCAGTATAAATTCCAGATCGATAAATTTTGATGCAACCTTAGATTTCTTGGGTCTAGGTAACATTCCAAACAAATACGCCTCAATGTGCTCCAATATAGATCTAGCCGTCACGCCTGAGATTACCTGCTTTACGTCCTCCCTAAATAGAGGTAGATATATGCAAGTCCAGAGAATGTGCTAAAAGTCTGAAGATAAATGCTGACACCTGGGGCATGCAAGTGTATGGAGTCAGGTAACCTTTGCGCATTATGGTACACTAAATGAATGTAGATGGTGCATTGCAAGAAGACTTCTGGGGATATTCCAAATATATCTGCCACTCTTTATACATATAGATTAGCCTACAGCATGTTTCCCATTGGTCTCTAAGCAACTGCGGAGAGTTTCCAAGTGTTCTAGTATGGCTTATAGAGTCACGTGATTAGCCTGCATCCAGGTCAGTATTATGGAGCATTTGTATAAGAGCTAGCGTAGCAGGCTGTGCACGGTGAGAGTGCCACAGTGTTTTTAGTGCATCGGTAATCTTAACATAGAGCAACATTGACCATCTTTCAACTTGGGCATCCATGATCTCCTGAAAATTCCAGCATGACCTTTTTCCCATAGTGGTCTCCTATTGTGTGACTAATAGCCTCTTACCAACCTGTAAGCTCCTAGGGCATTAGAGGACCACTTATATTAGGGAAGTCCTGATGCACGATAGCGGGTGCGTATGATAATGTTGGGCTTGGATATTGTACAGAGTGTTTCAGATTTTCCAGTGCTGTCCTTAACGGAGGAGAAAATCCTTCATGGGTGTCATGCCTGGGAATAGAAGTCTGGGTATTCCACTGTTGTGTATTTGTTACCCAGTTAAGCCTGTTTCTCATAGATTGTGGTCTTCCACCCAACAAGCCGCTAACTGAAGTCGGGCAGCGATATTGTACCCTTGGAAGTCAGGAGCTTCCATGCTGCCCTTAGTAAAGCGTAACATTAATTTAGCCAGACTAACTCTGTGTCATCATTGTCCCCATACCAATTCCACTAGTAGGGTATCCAGGTGTCATGAATATAGTGGAGATATAGTCAATGGCAGATTCACAAAGTGGTCGAGGAGGAGGGAAGCATACTCATTTTAGCTATCACAATGTGTACAGGCTGAATCAAAAAGAGAATAGTCCAGAAGGCCACTTGGTAGCTCAGTGGCCCCCCAGAAGGTCAGCCTGTTCAAGATACTTATTAATCCACAAATACCCGAATGTATGAGCCGCCCATGGAAGCATTTGACATTCCAATGTAATCAGCCTTTGAGGCTGAGCCTGTGTAAAGGGGGAAATATAAGATTTTGAGTGATTAGCACGTAGGTCAGAGACATTATAGAAATCTTGGAGGGTATTAGAAATTGAGGAAAGATCAGTGGCCACATCTCTAAGATAAAGCAGCATATTGTATGCGTAGTGTGAGACAGCATGCAGCCTACCTGCCAAATTACTTCTCCAGGACTGTCCTTGGTCAAACGGCTTTAAGGCCAATGGTTCTGCTGTGAGTGCAAATAGTAGCAGAGGGAGTGAACACTCCTGCCTCGTACCCTTGGTTATTTTATAACGACAGGAAATATTATCACTGCCCCTAACCCTAGCTGTTGGCCTGCAATAAAGGAGCCTAATCCATTAAAGCAGGAGAATTGGGATACCATTTCTCCTTACCACTCACATCAGGTACATCCAATCAAGGGTATCAAAGTGCTAATCAATTTTTAATGTCAATCTGGCCACATTGGACCAAGTGCCAGGAGCAGCCACCAAGATATAACAGACCTGCCTAAAATTAAGAGAAGTGTTTTTCTGTGGGGGATAAAACTATTTTGGCTGTCATTGATGAGTCAATGGAGAGGAGGGAGTAACTGATCAGCAATAACTTTGCTTAATATTTATCACTCCTTATTTAGGATGGATATGGTGGACCTGTCCACTGAAATGGATTGCGAGTCTTGGCTGGGATTTTTCATCAAGGTGACCACTGTCTCATTAACTAAGATGGGGAACATCCATGCTCCTTCACCACTGTGTATAATTTAAGTATCTGTGGCACTAGAAGAAACTCAAAGGTGGCAAAAAACTCTTTGGGCAGGCCATCAGAGCTAGGAGTTTTCCACCTTACAAGTGACCAAATCACTTGTTGTATCTCTTGTTCAGAGATTGGAGCTGCCAAGTTTCCCATTGCATATTCAAACACTCAGGGTGCTCACATTAAAGAGAAAGTTATCAATTGATATAGGGGAGGGTTGCAAATGCCTAGACTATAATGTTCCGTACTAATTCCTAAAAGCTTGGCTAATTGATCCCTTCAAATGGACTTCAGCTCCCTCTTGGGTTCTAATGGCTTGAATCAGTATTTGTGGGTGGCGTGGTCCGGCAATCAATACCAAGAGTTTCCCTACCATATCCCCTTCTGTATGTGTTCTTGCCACATATGTTGCTGGATCTAGACACCTGAGGCATTCTCACAATGCAGCATGTTTCTCCCTGGCTTCCTATAGAGACAATGATAGGGGCTAGACCTACAATAACTGCCTGCTCAAGGACCACCAGGGAATCCTCTACAGTTTTAAGCTCTGAGTTTAGTGTCCCACAAATTCCTATGATGGCATGAATAGACACCCCTCAACAACTTTAAAAGACTACCATTCTGATAAATGTGTCAATGTTGTGCTTTCATTTTCCCAAAAGTAGCTCACTGTGGTTTTCCTGAGTACTATCCTAATATTGCAATTGTCCAGCCAAAGCGGCTGGAGTTTCCAAATTGGTTTAGGTGTGGATACCCTCCCCCAATTACAGCCAATCATTAGTGGGTTATAATCTGACAACAGTTTCCCTATATAGGTTGTGTGATAGATGGATGCTTTCAAGGAATTAACTGGAGCTAACAGTTCAATCCCACCTAACATGTAATCCATGCGGGGCACATAACAAAATGACTTCATAAATGTTAATCAGTGCAGCAATATAAACCAATGTATTGACTTGATAAACATAAAACAATTTTAAGGAAACATTTTCTTTTTATTTTAAAGTGTTTATCATATTTTTACCTACAAATTGTTCTACGATTTTCAAGGCGAACAGGTTTGGCGCAAGCTTGGCTCTTTGAACCAAGCCCAAGCCCTGGCTTGACATCCTTATTAATTTGCTGGTTTACCTGTCTGTAGTCAAGATAAAAAAATACATTAAGAAATATGAAATGAAGAATCAAAATTAGAAAGATGATTTTGATATGCAATGTTTTCTAAGGGGAAAAACAATTTAATGGGATAAACAGAAGGGAAATTTGATTAAAATGCTAAACTGCATTAGTAGAGAAGGAGCCCACAGCTTGCTCTCCTTAAGAAAAATTTTAAAATAGGGACGGTAACTGATACAGGCCAATGTGGGTTTCAAATTGTTGATGTGGAGTTTCAGCTGAGGTATTCACTGTAAACAATGATTCAATAAAAATAGGGAGAACCACCTGCAATAGCCAATGCTTCAAAACCCAGCAATTTCTGAATAATTTGGGATAGTGTACGCTGAGAATGTGGTAACTGTATTCTGTTTATGTTTACATGTTATAAAAAGTATCAGTGATGACAGTATTGTACACTGATAGAAATCAATGAGTGAATATTTGTAAGGCTTGGAGAACCAGTCCTTCACACCCCAAATTTGTACATGGGGACTATGAGACCTCTTGAGTAAGTATATGTTCAGGAGGTCTCGAAAATTGTCTTTGTGTGCGGCGGAAGAACCATGTACAGGTGTAATCGTATGTAAAATGAAGGTTCTTACTGCATTTGTCCAACCACCTGTGATAATGTAAAACAATCTTGGAATTATTAGAGACAGCCAACAGCAAGGACAAAGATATATCCATTGACTTAAATTAATAATTATTTCCTTTGACTAGTTGGTCAGTCTTGTCAACTTACATTTTCCTAGACCTAATAATTTGGTGCGAAGTCTTAGCAATCTCAAATGTGAGATTGCATATCCTCCCAAATCACCATGATACTTAATAATTTGTCTGATATAGAAAACTGGATTCCCAACACCTCCTTGGCTATCTACAAAGCTGGGTTGATCAATCAGTGCCTGGCTGAAAAGAGGCAAGGTGAAGGTGGAGCCCAATGCAGTATAATACAACTAACCCATACCCAGACTTCCTCCCTCATCCAAAAGCCTGGGGAAACTGAGCATAGGTATTGTGAGGTGTTGTCACAAAACCCTAGGATGGCTTAGTCTTGGCTGGTGCTTAAATTAATACCACCTGCAGCGTCAATTTAGGTTCACTTACAATAGTCTGTAGGCCCACTGATAATGTAGTTGGCACATATCATTTTTTTTAAATGTGTGATGTAGCTTGTACATTGGTTAGGTTTCCTGCCCCAGATAATCTGCTAAAATTATGTCAAATTCTTGTTTTATTGCAGAGGGAGTTGTGTTTCAGGTCGCATTGTGGCATTAAAGTGCTCAGGTAAGTGTCTGGGGTCTCCAACCAGTAGCTCTCCAGCTACCTCTGCGTAGCTCACCTGTGTGAGGCCCAGCGTATTAAATTAGCAAGCTTTTGCTTGGTTGAATCAATATACATATAAGAAAATCTAAATTATACAACACTAATAATATAAGTAGCTCTCAATGCGTTTCATTCAACATAAGTAGCTCTCAGTACAGAAAAGGTTGGGGACCCCTGAAGGTCTCCAACCTGAGAGAGGTTGTAGCCTTACGGCTAGAGCGGTTGACCTGGAAGCTGGGGAACCAGGTTCGAGTCTCAGCAATGACGCTCAACATCTTGAAATCCTGGGCAAATCACTTAATCTCTCCATGCCTAACAAAACATAAAATAATGTGTCCATCTGTATCGAAACTGGTGCTCATGTAAAGCGCTCTGATATCTTTGAGTCTAGTTCGTGCTATATAAAACTCCCAAAAAATAAATAAAAATAAGGTCTATCTGTTTTTAGCAAAAATCTATTTTATCTGCTTCAATTTTTTACCATTGTTTCCAAGTCCCCTTGCAGTTATCGTTAGAAAAGCTATCTTCGGCATGAAATCTGTACGGATATGTAGTGTCTTGAAAGGCTCTACCTGAATAGAAAAGACGTTGATGCACACCATATGTAGTATGTAAGTTCGAGGGATTTCTTTCATGACAAAACCCCAACACATTTCTGTGCAAAGGTAATTGCTCTTGTGCTGTATTGAAATTTTTTTTATTAATTACTTACAAGAAAAAACATCACCGGTCAAATAGAATTAGAGCCAGAAAAAGAGTGTGTTTTACACTTTGCACCCAATTATTATCTCAGTGGTAAGTAATTAAGAATAGCACAAATTATTGTTTGCAAAGGTAATTATTTCCATCTGTAAGTTGGTTGTACCTGCCTGTGCAAAAACTAGAACAAGTTTAATTTCTGAAACGGGGGCTGCTGCGAAGATTGTTTGCTTGCAACACCTACCAAGTAGGCAATTTTCCAGTATCCAGAAGAGAGGCCATCATGTGACTGATAAACAACCATGGAACTGAAGGGATAGCAGGGGATAGGTCATGAGATGTGCAAGGGGATCGGCTTTTTTTTAGTTTTATATTGCGCGAATCCAACCTGAAGGTATCAGAGCGCTTTACATGTCTACCAGGGGCCGTATTACACAAAGTTCCCCGGTGGCGCAATGGATGTTTGCGCACACTTTGCGCGGCCCGGGGCACTTTTTTTATTACAGAAGGGACCGCAGACGCTTGTGCAGCCCCTTGTGTAATACAGTTCGCACTGGCGCACACAAAGCACCAGCCCTATCTCAGTGCGCCCCCTGAGAGCAGTCCTCTGGAGGTGGGAAAGGGGGTCATATAGACTGCACCTGCCTGCAAGGGTATCTCTAAACCCCTTTGGAAGTTCAGAAAGTAGCAGTCCACCTGCAACCCCTCAGAGCAGCAACGGTGTCCAGCTGCTTCCAAAGTCCTCAAAATGGTCTCAATTAACAAAAAAAAAGATAACCATGGAAACTCCCTCTTCTCAATCTTCACAGAGCGGTAACACTAACACTTGTGAACTTGTACAGGCCTATTTGGCACCAGTGTTGTCCCTCACCTACATGATTAAATTACATAAATGTTATAGTGTAAAGGGAGAACTTTTTTTAAAAAGTCTCATAAAAATATTCTAGATTTTTGACTATGTGTACTTTTTCATTTGTACTCAGAATGTGGAACACGTGCCAAGGCTTCCCGGGTGATTGGTGGCAGCGATGCTCTGCTGGGTCGTTGGCCGTGGCAGGTCAGCTTGTATCTCAGTTCCAAGCATGTCTGTGGAGGCTCCATTGTGGCTCACCAGTGGATTGTGACAGCTGCACACTGTGTGCATAAGTAAGTGTGAAACGCATGCTTGTGCATTCATTTGCTGTTGCAAACTCTGTCTTTGAATCTTTGCAATAAAGACATACAATGATACAAACATTTTGTACAACCATTACACGGGTGCCTATTGCTAGATTTTTGTGTCCTGTTATGCTTATTTTGAAAACACATGCTTCCAAGCTCAATTTAAATTGTAAATGGAGGAAAACTGAATATAGTTTTTAGCAGTCTCGCCCTCTCATCTTTTTCCAGAGAAGGAGTGTCTGTCAGGCTGAGCACTCTTTTTTTTCAATTCAGGCAGCCAGGAGCTAGGCATGTGCTAAATGCGCAGGCTCCTGGCTGTCTGAGCCGATCTTTATCAAGCTGAGAATTTCACAGCCTGTGGGCGTGACCTCCTCAGCCTGGAAAAAGTGCCTCGAGGCCCTCCCCTCATGACAAGCGGGAGAGCCACCTATTGCCTCAGACATGTGCGCTTCAATTTTAAACCCTGAAGTGCCGAAGGCTGAGTGTCAAATAGTGACACCTCATCACAGAGTGGGGTGGGGTCAGCAAGTCTCACTGATACCGTCCCACTCTGGGACGAGTGAGGGACTGCTGCCTCATTAACTGATTTAAGGTGAGCCAATCAGAGAAGGGAGCAGCCCTAACCCTCTTGGGACCGCCAAGGCTTCCCTGTCCAGTAGCTGCAAGGCAAGTAAGTTTTATGTTTTTGAATTTTTGGTGCATGCGTGCGTGTATGTATAAATTTGTTGTGATTGTTGTGAATGGGTGTGTGTGTGTGTGCACGTTTGTGAATGCATGGGTGTAAGTGAGTGAGTATGTTTGTGTGTGCCTCCCTCCCAGCCAAAATTGCTGCCCGCCACTGGTTTTAAGTACTTTTCGTGCAGTTATGGTTACGGATGGGTTGATCAGTCAGCAGATCCTTAGAAAAGCAGAAAATGGCTGTGGCGTTTTGAAGGAATGGATGCTGCCTAGTGATCAACAAAATGCAATAAATTGCTTGATTAGCACACTGCAGGCAAGGTAGAAAAAAACATCTGCTGGAGCACTCCCATTAAACTTAACAGCATTGGCATAGCCAATAGGTCATGGCTTTCTAAGGCAGCACTATTGGCTGAGCCAATGGATACTCGTATTACATATTTGTGCATGTATCTAGATTCATGTTCACGCTTGGCTGACAGTCTTGAAATGGGTTTTCTATTAAAGAAAATCCACTTTAAGTTGCCTTTGTATGAGCCATGAGTCGAGCAGCCATTTTTAATTTACTGATCTAAAATGGTGAATGGCCATGTTAGACTGGTAATCTAAAAACTGAAAAAACAAAAAAGAGACAAGGGGCCCAGCAGCTCTTTGCAGCTGCAGGTCCTTGTAAGAAAACAATATATATATTAACACAAATAGCAGGTAGAAAAAGGGACAGGTAGTAGTGCTCCAACATCAGGTAGAGGGGAAGGTGGAAA
The DNA here is from genome assembly GCF_964204655.1 of Triturus cristatus. Taxonomy (NCBI): domain Eukaryota; kingdom Metazoa; phylum Chordata; class Amphibia; order Caudata; family Salamandridae; genus Triturus; species Triturus cristatus. The sequence goes on from NC_140584.1 coordinate 145,290,298, forward strand.
GGGAGGATAAAAATAGAGCGCACATGGGGGTGGAAGTAAGAGAACTAGAAAACACATACACTATCATCTGTTTCCCAGTCCTAATGTTAAATGTATAATAAAGTCCCATCAAGTGTGCAGTGAAATGATACAACTTAGAATTTAAGAACAACATTCAACCTAAATGCTCCGGGGTGGGAGAAACACAAGAATAGCGAAAAAAGCCATTAAACCAGAAGCAGAAAACTCACATAGATCACAAAGCCATATAATCATTAGCAAGAGGCTTTCCCAAAACTACATGTTAAATACTGGGGCAATAGGTCTACCTACAGACAGCCAAACCTATCTGAGACCTAAAAGGGAAACATTTTCAGACTTAAGTAATAATTTTAAATGCCAAAAGGTGGTGTTCCAGTGCTCCTGCATTGCCTTGGCTTATAGAATGCCTGCATGATCATAAAAAGAAGTTATCAACATCTTTCAATTGTTGTTTACCCATGCGTGAAGACAGATAACATATGGCTTGTATACTGTCATTTTTATGTGGAGATGGTGTGCTTGCAAATCTCCCTCTTTTGATTAGAAACTGAGGGGCATATTTACAACGAAGTGACGGAGGGCGTCATTAACCATCTTGGACAAACGCTGCACTCCGCCACTTCAGAAACATAGGGCTGCAACACATTTACAATAATATGGTGCAGCCCTGCGTTTCCCCCTGTGCTGGCGCTAAACTAAGCAACCTCACGCCAACGCAGGCACCCCTGCACCATAGTGCAAGGGTGTCTGCGTTGAGGGGAAGATTTTTTATGTGTAGGAAGGTTTCCTTTCCTCCTTATAAACAATCTTTAAATGATGTTTTGTAACTTTTATGTGTGCTGCTTAATGCAGCACACATAGAAGGTGCAAAACGTCATTATTATTTTTTGGAGGGTCACCTTCCTGCACATAAACAATCAATGGCAATTTGCTATTTCTATGTGTGCTGCACAATGCAGCACACATGGAAACAGCAAAAACGAGGAGAAATAAAGCATTTCTCCTTGTTTCACCTGTTTGAGACCAGGTTTTACCTGGTCTTAATTTTGGCACTGGCTCCCATTTACCCCACCCATGTAAATAGGGGGCAGAGTCAAAATCAATGGGTGTTGCGGTGGAATTCCCACCTCAACACCCATGGCCCTCCCCTTTCATGTTAAGCACAGCGTGTGAAAGGGTGCCTTATTTACAAGGCAGGGTTAAGCCACGTTAAGTGGCTTAATGCTGCCTTGTAAATAAGGCAAAGCCCCTATCACCACCATAAAGTCAGAAAAAGTGACTGTGTTGGCGATAGGAACTTGTAAATATGCCCCTGAGTTACATAATATGTTGTCTAAATTAATATGGCAGTAAAGCACTAATCGTCTGTTCATACTGTTTGGTGTTTAAGGGCCTGATTTAGAGTTTGGCTGACAGGGTACACTTCCAGCTAAGTCCTTGTTCTACTCAACTCATTTAGAGATGGACAGATCTTAAAGATTCTGTCATGGAAGCCCCCTTTGGCCTCATCAATGAATATTTCCTCTGATGAACCGATGGGGCAGGGGCCATCAGAGGAAGAACATTACAGTGCTTGCACAATTTAGGATGGATGGCAGGATGTCATTTTTCTTGTCTGATTTCACCAAGAAAACTCTGGTGGCGAGGGTCAGGAGAATAAAACATAATAATTTCAGAAAAAACTGCAGCTCTGTGAGTTTGTTCCTACAAAACAAAACAAATGAAAATGTTTGGTGGACGGCCATTCAAACCGACCATGAAGTCCACCAAACTTGGAGGTTCCCTTCGACTTACAGTTATGCCTGCTGGGCTGGAGGTCATATCTAGATTTGGCAGAAGGTAGTCCATCAAGGTGGGCGAGTTAATGTCCTTCTGCACCCTGATGAACTGTACTCTGTCCACCAACCCTTAAATTTGGCCCTAAGTTGTTAACCATTGAACTAAGAGATTGTGGCTCTAGTCCTGGTTCTCCTTTAGGCCATATTGTGAGATCCTAAGCAAATCACATTGGAGCTAATTAATATAGGCATTTCAGAGTACATCAGGTAGTACTACAGTCACACTCCTTCACATACTCACACATGCCTTAGCGACTTGGCAACTTTATCACTCAGCACCTCAAATGATAACTTCAAAAACAGTAATGCTTAGAAAGAGCTCCCACAGAAAGAGGTCCTCCACACAATTTTGAGGACTGTTAAATAGATACACATATCAGATACCTTTTGCAGTTTCAGATGTACATTAAGTTGGTCACAGAGGGACGTCAGGGCACAGTTGAGGACCCACTTCATAAGAGAACAAATGAAGATATGAAGATAGGGTAATCAAGTCCCTCTTTGGGAATGGTGACTTTTCAGTCACACATTTACTAGAACTTTGCCATAAGTGGCCAGAACTTCAAGGACATTCTCATTTTTTAAATGTCTTCCTATGGGGAGCACTGCACTCACAAGAAATGGCCTAGGCCTCTGCTGTTCCAGTTCCATGCCAGTGAACCAACTGAGAGTTTGCAGCTGTGACTGAATTTGTAATCACTATAAATATAGATGGTATAGGAAATGCAGTCCAAAGAGCACACAGAACTTCTTGTTCAGGGAAATTATTCTTCTGTATTGATTGTTCCACCAGTGCAAGAACCTTTCTTCCATCCAGCATTCCCCTAAGTCTTCTGATAAAAATGGTGTACTTCATTTGTATGGTAGGCCTTGTGCCCATGACAGGAAATGACCCAAAACGCAACATGGCTATATCACATTTTTCTCCTCCAAGCCACCACCGAGTCCAATAAAATGTTATGCATGTTCACATGCTTATCTTCCTGGGCTTTATGTTTATTATTTGTTGAATTAAGCACTATACCAATTACACTCCATCCTTCATGTACTTCCAACCTGCTCTAAAATACTCATGGACATATTTATGAAAAATGCTCTGAGTGACAGGGTAAACGGCAGGAATGCACTGTAGTTTACACTATACAAATCATTTCTGCCTTTTCCCAGCTCTGGTGCACAATGTGCTGCCTAGCTCCAAACAGGTACTCTTTCATCATGATGCAAGGGTGCCTGGGTTGTAAGCAGGATTATTTTTGTGAAGGAAGTAGCACACATATAAAGAGGAACACATAGATTATGGCAAAGAACTCTACGTAGCAATCACCATACACCTGTAGAAACTGTAGACCGTACAGAACTCGACGGCAAGACTCATCCTCGACATCCCCAAATGGACCCATATCACCCAACACCTCAAAAAACTCCACTGGCTCATCGTTCACAAGAGATGTCAATTCAAGATACCGATCCATGCCTACAAAGCCCTGCATAATCAAGTACCAATATACATCAACCACCGCCTGAGCTTCCACCAGCCCTCCAGACACCTGCCCTCTGCCCCACTCTCCCTCGCTCACACTACCGGAGTAACAGTGGGGGACTCTCCTTCTCCTACCTTGCCGCTAAGTGCTTGAACAGCCTCCCTGCCCACCTCTGAACCCCTCCCTCTCTACAGGAATTCAGAAAAAGGGACTCAAGACCTGGCTATTAAACTAATTCCACCCTCTGCAGCAAGGCCCTCCGTGCCTGGATACGCCTACGGGTGTCTAGTAGCTCGTTATACATCCTGATTGATTGATTGATTGATGAGCAGCCGGTGCAGTGGAGTCATACCCCAAAAAGGCATTAAACCCACATTACTATCTTATTTCACAATTCAAACAGGAGCTCATTAACTTCCTTGTGCTAGGGCCCATCAGGCACTAATTACCCCACTGCGCACCTCCATATGTTTAATAGATCTCTTTGTTACCAACTACAAACTATGATGTTTCATAGCTGTGGCCTTTAGTAACATCACCACCACCTATAACCCATCTTTTCCACCCCCACACACCCAACATGCCTCTACATTGCAAACATTGCCAAAGCCAACAACTGGACACTCGTATTATAAAGGTGAGATGTATTGGCGTTGTCAATGCTGGGTAATTATAAGTGCAAAATTGCTCTTGCAAAGATAATATTTCTCCTAGGTGTCAACAACATTTTTGTATTTAAATAATGGGGAATAACATGCACAAATGGGGTTTTGTGCCCATTTGATGTGTTAATGTACCACTTAAAACATTTCATGCAGGCAGTGACCATGAGTGTAATGCTAAAAGTGGTATTTGCCTGTGTAAAACACACAGGTGGGAACAAATTGTGCCCAGTTTGTTTGAGGCAGGAGCAGAAAAATGAATGTGAAAACTGTGCCCAATAATGCTCTTATTTGTGGGTTAGTGATCTATAAAATTATATGCAGCACCAGCATCTTACCTGATTGCATAGCATGGTTTTATGCATCACATGCAGTTTGCAAGTTTGCACAATATAAAACACTAAAACATATAAATTAATTTCAATTTAGTGTTTACCACTTCTTTCCCCAAGGGTTTGGAGCATATAGGTTTCTGAAAAAGGACTCGCTTTTGAAAACCATGTTCTATCTGTATTCACTTCTATCTTATGAGGCATGTGTCAGTGGTACAGGCAGCTGTGGGGTACACAATGTAATTGGAGTACTACTGTCTGTCTGACCCAGAGCTTTTTCTTTATTGAGTTCTTGGAGAAGCTTCTGCAATGAGTGTGTGTCTGCCAATTACTCTGTTCCTCGTGGGGCATCTAACTGTTTCTCTAATCCATAGTATCTTATATATATTGTGGCACACATAAAAAAAATAGAAAAATATTATTGCAACGCAACACAGAAACTAAAGATGCTGCTGTGTATTGCGTTAAACAGTCTAATATCTATTAAGATATACTGCTGTTTCTATCCCTCCCAGCTCTGGAGCTCTTTAGGCTGCAGGCGACAACTATGCACCCTTGCGCTTCTGTGTAAAGAGGGGGCAATCTATAAGGAATAGTTCATCTATTGGAGAGATACCCTTCCAGTAAAAAAAATATTTCTCCTGCTTTGTATGTGTGCTGTACAACATAATCTCAACCTGTGACAAATGGGTCAAACAAAGAGCCCTGCAGTAGATGCTTTTAGTGCATTGATTCATCTTACGTTGTCATGGAAGTCCGCCAGCACAACTGGAAGATATCAAGACCAATGACGCACAGCAACGGTCTGTGCAGATAAGCGCAGTGTGGGTTGTGGAGCTGGAGGGGGAGTCGACAGACAACGGAGTAGAGAAAATCAAATAAATCCTATTCAGTCGTCTATCGACAACCACCCCGCCCGCCCCACCGCGCTTACCTGCACAGACCGCTGCTGATTATGCATCAGCAATGGCTGTGCAATCACATCTGTCTTTATCAGTATCAGGTGCCCATAACAGAGGCCTGGAACATCACCATGCAGGAACCTACTGTAAGCAGCAGCACTAAAATTTGCGGTGGAAGGGTACACACATTTTTACGGTCACAGTCAACACTCCAGTCCCTTGCATGTGATTTAGGCAGACTCATACCATGTGGAATTCCAACCCTACTGGCATATCTGTTGAGAACAATAATGCAGTTTGGACTATTTTCTCTATAACAATAGCCCTTCCCATATTTGTAACTCCACAGACTTTCTTTAACAGCTGTTTACATGTGTGACTTTTCCACCTATGTGGGAAGATCGGAAGGCAAAAAGGAGTTTTTAATCACCATCTGTTTAGATTTTTTATGAGTGTGCACACAAATCCTGTGGGGATCCCAAACACAGGGCTTTGTCTCAGAAGTGACAGTCACTGTATGCAGCACAGGCCCCTGCGGTGCATATATCAACTGGGCTCTCGCAGCTTGAAGAGAATATGACTAAGATGACTGATACAGATAATAATTTTTTTAATCCTCATATGACACATTCATTTTTTTAAGGCATAGGGAGATTAAGTGATTTGCCCAGAATCACAGGAAGTTGAGTTAACGCCGAGACTCAAACCCGTTCCCCAGTCCCACAGTTGGCATCTCCACCCGTTACACCACATCCAATGGTTTGCACACACCTCGGTGTGGCACTTTCATCTGTCTTTCATCTGGCATTGTAATACTCAAACTTTAAACAAAGTTGGAATTATATCTCAGCAAAAAGGCATAACAATACACAGCAGGCCAATTGACAAAAACATTTCTGAATATTAAACCTGTTGCAATATCAAACTCTCATTTAAAATGGGCTCCACCTAAAATGGTGCCTTTGTCCACTTTATACAGTTCCAATTGCTCAGTCTTCCCTCTAAACGTTTTTTCCACTGCAGTTATAGGAAGGAAACTGAAAATCATGTTCTTTTTCTTTTATGTTTACTGACAAAAGTAATAAGTTGAATTATCCGTGTTCTAGGAATCTTGATACCTCAGGCTCTGAGCAGCATTAAAAAAAAATAAGCCTTGCTTCTGATGGTTTAATTACTCGCAAGGTGCCCGCTGAAGATATTAACTTGTGTTATGACCACAATGATTATTAATTCTGTGATTCACTACGGAATGAATTTCCTTTACTTGTCTGTTTAGGTGGATCCACAAACTATGCCCAACTGAATGCTGCTGATGAACTACAAATAATGTATTTTCCTTTTTACAATGACACATTTGTTATGAATTTCTAGGCATTTTAATTATTACTAAATTAATTTATTCCATGTAATCAGGATGAACATAAGACTTAATATATCTTGTTATCGTACTTTGAGTTTTCAATTTTATAGTTGGAGTAAAGGCATTGATCGATTGAATATTTATAATATTTGCCCTGTAGATATTTAATGGTTTATCAGCTCAAAATAAACCTTAACTACTATTGTTATGCTTCTCTCTACTTTGCTGATAGACAATAAGGCCTACAACTTTGCTTTCCCGTTTTCAATAGTGGATATGGTAGTGAATCCATTTACTTTGAGAAAGGGTTCACTAATGCTTTTGTTTCCTAATAATTATTTCCCCTATATTTCTCTTACTTTATGTATTAAAAATAATTCAAATGATGACTGTTTCTAAATTTCAAATCAGGAGCATCCTCCATGCCCATTTGTTTCGTTTGTAGATAGTCTATGACTTATCCAGCATGGTCTCTCCACTGTAAAGGATTGGTGTCTAATAACAATTATGGAATGTACCTCTGCCCTTAGTGGTATGATTGATTGATTGATTGATTGATTGATTGATTGATTGATTGATTGATTGATACCCAGATTACTTACTTCATTTCCACCAAATTCTTGAAGCCATATATGTATGGTTTTGCAGATGCACCCTTCCTATTTTCTGAATGACTTTACCGTTGTTTGTAAGATTTGTGGCTTGAAGTCCATTGTAATAATGAATTTGTTATCCTCATCTTGGTAAATATTTTGTAATGATTTCATAAATCTATTTTTCTTGATACATTTTATAAGGTCACATTTACCATAGGACATTGTACTTTCAATAGTCCCTTGTTACTGTTTATCAAATGTTTCTGGAACTTCTGATACATTGTCAGTTAGCTTTAACACATAAACAGAGAGTTTGAGGGTAGGCCACCGTACGTCATCAAAGAGTATCAATGAAAATACAAAATTGAATATGGTAGCACCAGAAAGACAGAAGATGTGTTGTTTAGTAATCATACAACAACTATCAGGAATCCACAATTTTTGGATGTCACAGGACTATTGCCCCGCTCATGAGGAAAGTCATCGTTTACGGAAGAGGAAATCTCACACACATAATAGTGTCATGCTTCATCAATGGCATCCTCTTCCCCACTCTGGTAGGTCAGTGGCATTAGGGCGGACTCAACCTCCTTGAAGACTTAAAGGAAAGAGGGACTCCTTTGATAAAAACTACTGAACAAGATGAGAGCCAGACTATCTAAAAATACCTTGAAGTTCCTTGGTATTTCACCTTTATTGGTGAGGACCCTGGGTATATCTAAAACCGAGAACGAGCGGGCATACAGAGGATTATCACTCAAACCTGTCTCCCATCTGGTGACGGGTTTGAGCAATATTCCTCTGCAGTCTTTTACATTGTCAATTAGTACATAATATATGCTGGCTGTGCCATGTGGGGACAGAAATGTTGGAACATGCTCTCCGTCTCTAACCCGAGCTCCTTGATCTGCACAAGAAGTATCTTAAGCCTATTTTTAATAGCAAGGGAGTCAGAAGTATCATGGAAGCAAATTTATTTTGTTTCAGGGGCTCTACTCCAAAAGCTGTTGGTCATATAACAAACAATTTGTCTCAAGCAATTAGGAAATAGAAAGCCTGATCGATGGGGCCTTGTTATCACAGGTTGTTTGATTGTTGCTGCTTTCAGACATTATGATTTTGTTTTGTTTTATTCAGGTGTATTTGTAGGTATGTCACTGAATTAGATTTTATATGATAGGGGCTCTTATATTTTATGTGTTTTTAAATGTTGTGCTTCTTGTCTATTTTTAAGAGGGTACGCTTGTATATTTTTTATTGGGGAAATAATGCATGTGGTTTAAAAAATATGAGACAGTAAAGTACTACATACTTACTTATTAGCACATAATGTATACAAATTTGAATTGACTCTCATGTATTTGATGTAACCGAACTTAAACACAAATCTATGTACATAATGTAAAACTAAAATAATATGTTTATCTCTGTCAGATAGTGTTGCTAACCATGCCACATTTTGTGCCTCTTTGATGTTAGCTGCACAATAACAAAAGGTAAAATTCATAGGACTCACCCCCGCTTTGTTCAAAGATTGTTTCAACATTGCACATTCTAGAATTGTCTTAAATGGCTAAAAAACATCTGCTTTTCAAGACGATATATATTTTCATGCGTGATTAAAGTGTATATTTTGACTTGGTTTCCAGTTACAGGTCACCTCAGGTCTCCAGTTGGTTGGTTATTACTGGGCTTGTCACCCAGTCATCGGCTAGAATTGCAGAGGGAACTACTGTGGAGAAAATATTCTACCATCAAAGCTACAATGACCGGACCCATGACTATGACATTGCCATGATGAAGCTTACAATCCCTTTAAATTTCTCAGGTGCAATATGTCTTAATATGTGGTTTATTTCATGAGTGGACACTAAGTACATGTTGGGACACAGATTCCAGCAAAATCTTAATAATCTAAATTTAAATGTTTACACAAAGTGCCTCATTTTTTTTATCTTTCTGCCTTGTCTTAAAAATAACCTCCTTCTTGTTCAGTTCAGATATCGGCCTTTTGAAATTCTTTTTCTTACTAGTAAGATATCTCAGTGGCTTAATGCATATTCCCAGTTTATTTGAGCATCGTAAAGAAAGCATAGCCTAATTTGGGGGGAAAGTGTTTGTACCAGCCAAATAGAATCTCATAGAAATGTGGTAGTAAGTCTTCTAAAATAATGATACTTTCTAGCATCACTACCTTTAATTAAATTTACTCACTTTTGTACATCCATTGATATCAAAAGCACTTTGCTATATTTTTTTTTGTAACTTAAGTAATGGCCTTGGGATAAACCACAATATTTGTTTTTCTTTGTTCACACTTTATTTTGCTTTGTTCAAAATCTAGAATGGCCCCAGTCTGTCATGGACTAACATTGAGTAAATGTGGTTGAATCCCAACTTCCACACATGAAAGTACTTAGTGATCCAGACAGAATGCTTTAATATACATTGGTCAACTTGTGTGCCCTTAGAAACAGCTTGACAACGTCTAAACTACCACATTAAAAACAAAACTCTCAAGTTGAAAGGCTTAGGGATAAGTGACAACATCTGGTTGTCATTCTATTTTTAAAGGCTCTTGGGTTCACTTTTCCACATGCATGTTGACAGTAAGGACCAACTGTTGCTCATCAAAGGAAAGACTAGAGTAATCTACCTTTATAATTTGCAAGAGCATTAGTTAAGACAGCATTTCCTGAAAGGGGATTCCATTCTCCTTGTCTAAAAAGAATAGCACTTGACTACAAGTCAGTGGAGGGGACCATGAAGCTTAAAGCACTGGTATGGAAACTCATTAAATAACAGTGTATCTTGTTGGTGTGGAAAACACAGATCTGGTTCCTCATAGATTCTCCAGTCAACTTTGAAACATTTTGAAACAGGCATAATATTGTCCATAACACAATCCTCTGTTATTAGGAAGGTCATGCGATTAATACAAAACTCCATCCTGTTTAGGATCTGTTAGTAAGGCTCTACTATTACCTAAATGTGCACATTAACCTGTCCCTCGGATGAGAGTAGTGGTAGTTGATAAAAGGCTTTAAGTGACCAGTCCCTGCATCAGAAACATATTCTTCTATCAGTATACTTCTGAGAGGAAAAATAAGAGAGACATGACACACACAAAAACCTGTAGTAATAGATTTCCTAAAAGACAAACATAGTATGGAGGTCTGTAAATACGCATGAGCAGTATTCCTTTGCTGGCACCCAATACTCTGTGCAGGTCCAGTACAGTCAGGGACCACGGATTCCAATGTTCAAATAATTAATACTTTTGCCTTGAGTTGTGTCAAATTGTTTTTCCAATCGGTTGGACACCTCTAATAGGCAACAATCCCATTCTGTCTCCTGAAATACTGATGCAAAAAGCAGAACGGTATGTTCCTGCAGGAGCGCAGAAGATTTACACAGGTGGACCATTACCGGGAAGTTTGCCCAAAGACACATCTTATTAGCTTATTTGTTCTTCGAAGAATTAATGATATAAAATAGTAAACCTATTGGTGCTTAGAGAACACTTAATAGCACCAGTTAACAGTATATAAGCAGTGTATGTAACAGGAGTCCTTGTCTTATTAAATGGTACTCAATTTATAAAACTCAAAAGGATTAAATTCTGAGTTGACCTTTTCAAAATGAAACTCATGCCATGCATGAGCCATCTTTCTGGTGCTCTCTAGCAGTTGTTTCCAAAAGAAAGCTTGAAGTTATTGCAGTAATTGCTGGTAGTCAGTAGCAATGTTTGTTGGAAGAGGGATCACAGTTACTGTTGAGAGAAAGTAGATACAGTTGTTAGGACAATTTGTTTGTTGGATTGTTAGAAGAAATGTCAAATTTAGGGAGGTAAAAAAGTGCTCTGGCCTAAAGATTGTCTAGCATAATAAACAGTGGTCTCAAGAGGCAGTCCGGGCTGCAGACTTGAGCTGACAGTGCAATGACTGGAGATCTGAGGTACTCCTGGATGTAGGATTGACCTAATAGTGCAGTGATTGATAGAAGAAGACAGTTGCCATAGAAAGGCAGAGCTACTGGTGTAATGAGCAGTGAAAGGTAGCTGCCCTGAAGGCATGGATAGCAGTACAATGATGGATGGGAGGGGTAGTACTGACTGCAGCATTTAGCTAAAAGTTTACTGACTGCTGGGAGGAGGCAAAATTGATTGCAAGGTTGGGCTAAAAATGGAATGATTGCTGGAAGTAAAAAGCTCTAAACCAATGGGACAGGCAGCTATCACTGCTAGTGGGATGAAGGACATTTCCTTCACTGCAACAGGATTCAAAGACAGCATTAATTATAATGAGCATATGGAAGAGACAGTAGTAAATCCGGCTCCTTCAAAGGCAGTGTAGTATATGTCCACCACAATGGAGACCACAGGAAATGTGATACAAATACATTTATTCTCCGTAGAAAAGGGCTCCATCGATCTAACTCCCAGGAGGCTTTCTGTAACAGTCCGCTCTGGATTTCCCAGTCCTGTCAATTGTAAACATTCTCAAAACTACATGACACATTATTAAAAGAGCACCTAGAGAACTAACTATAATGCAGGCCAGTCACTAAAGATACCAGAGGCAATCTTGCTCATTTCTATTTGTATAACCTTAAAATATGACTCATTGTCTCATTAAGGTTTGCACCACATTGTGTAAGCATTGATTTGCGGGGTTTTCAAGTATTTACAGGCGATCTCCTCAGAGACGCACACCATCTGGGTTGAGGAACAAAAGAAAAACATTGTTTCCCATCTACAAACAGGCCTTGCTTTGCACTTGCCACAAGCATGGAAGCAAATGTATTAAACAACAGACATACACTAACGATTTTGTTTCTGGTCCATTTAACAGATACGGTGAGAGCAGTATGTTTGCCTCAGTACAACCAGGAGTTCCTCATGGGCACACGCTGCTGGGTCTCTGGCTGGGGCTACACGCGAGCGGACAATAGTAAGTTATTCTGGCCTGGATGTACTTCGTATCTTCTGTCATACTGATAATTTTGTCTTAAAATGTTTATAATTTTAGCAAGTTGCTTAAAAGAGCTTTATCGCAAATGTCTCAAAGCGCTTTAAAAATAATTATTACTATTACCCATCTAAATTGTAATCATTCTTAGCCGTAGATGATTGACATCCTGGATAGACCCACCAAGTTTCGTACCCATGACTCTCAGATAATGCACAGATTTCTGCAGTGCATTTGCAATTCTTTTGAGATATTTCACTGGCTTATTTTTGTCTTTCACTTCAGATCGCTAAGCATTGGTGAAAAAAACCACCTTAGGGTAGTAGAGACTTCAGGCACCATGCAGATAATGATCTAGTATGATGAAGTAATGCCCTATAACCAGGGCCGGACTGGGAACCAAAACCAGTCCTGGCAAAGTGCTCAACCGCCCCCCCCCCCCCTGGGGGCTGGGGGTGTGGCCGAGCTCTTTGCCAGGGCCGGTTTTCGGCCTATTTTGTTACAGGGCCAATTTTGCAGCTATGCTGCAAAAATGGCCCTGTAACAAAACGGCCCCCAGGGGCCCAAAATCGGCCCCCACCCGTGCGGCCGACCAGGGGATTGCCCGATGCCCACTATGGCCAGTCCAGCCCTGCCTATAACATTTTCAGAGGTTTCTCAATAAGAGATCTGAGACTACCGGACCAATTAGGAATGTTTATGCTTAATGGATAGGGGGCCAGCCCCTGAGAGAGTGGGTTTATTGACAATAGTGTCTTCATAGGCCTTTCATAAACATTTTCTAAGGATGGCCCGGTGAGATCCTATGATTTTATGAGAATCTTCCTTCATGCTTTAATCGTCTGGTCCTGCTTTGGCATAAATACTCTTGCATTGATCCAACCTTGTTAGAACTGAAGATCTTAGTTATTGGATGAAATAATTTGTGTACAAAGAGAGGATGATTTTTTCTTATCATTGATAGTTGTCGACTTATGTTTTTTAGCACAGAATGTTCCCAGGAATGAAGGGCATTGCAATATCAAAGGTAACTGTAGGATTTTTAGCTTTGTTTCTATGGTTTGGGTTTTGTCCCTGCACCAGTGGCCATGTGGAAAGTAGGACATGACTGCTGTTGGGGTCTCTTGAAGATTAGGATCTCATCTTTCACAAGTAATCAGTAGAAGATCACATTAATCACACTGAAGATAAATATTTACCATTTGAGAACATATTTAGTTTCTAGGAGTTTAAAAAAAAACTTTCGAATATGTGTGTGTGTGTGTGTGTGTGAGTGTGTGGGTGTATATATATTTATATATACATAAAAAAAAAATCAGCAATAACTTTTCAGTATTAGTGGGCCACATAAATTATAATTATACAGAAAAGAAAGTAGGGCAACCTGGGTTGTTCCCAAGTTTTAGGTGAAGAGCAGCTCCTTTAAATGGAGCGCTCTATCACTCACCTACACTCTAAAGCTGCTCACCTCAAATGTCTATTTTTGTAACCGAAATGGATCCGTACTCACCTTTCCCAGCTCCAGGTGCAGATCCTTCGCATTTTGAGAATGCAATGTATGGCATGTTTGCCAGGGGGGTAAACCCATCCGCCACACCGGCTTTTCCCGTGGGTCCACTTTCCAATAATTTGAGCATTCCTCAACATTATGCCCAGGCACCATTCATGCCTTTCATGCCGATGACTCCGTCTTGGCCTCTCCCGACGCCGAGGTACTCTACACCGATCCTTTGCCAGGAGGGAAGGTTGGACTTTTCTCCGACACCGTCGGGCTCCGGTCTGGCACCGTCTCGACTCCGTGTGACCCTGCTTACCACTACTGAAAGGAATCCATCAACGCCAGCTCCAAGGACGCTGGCACCAGATCTGGTACCGCCAACGCTGACTCCGAAGATGCGATCAAGAAGGGAAGCTCAGAGGCTTCTGGAAGAGGTGGAATTTCAGGAGCAGCAGGAGCAAGCTGAGGAAGGAGAGATACTGGATCCTATGGATGACTTTGATGGTCTTCAGGAAGCCAGTGGGGTGGACACATCCCCAAAGTGGGATCTCTCTTCTCTCAAAGCTCTTCTTTCCCAGGAGGTGGCCATGTACCATTCTGTCATAAGGAAGGCAGTAGACCTGGATTTGCAGTTGCCAACTGTAGAGGTCAAGTCTAATATTTTGACTGAGGTACTGCATTCCCCTTCATCAGCAGTGGAACCTTTGCTTCTGTTCAACAAAGCTTTGACAAAACCAATTTTAGAGGTTTGGCAGAAGCCAATGTCTGCCCCTGCTGTGTCCAGAACAGTGGCAAGGCATTATAAGGTTGCCCCTGGGGATCCAGCATTTCTATCATCTCACCCTTTGCCTGAAAGCTTGGTGGTTCACGCATCATGTTTCTCTAGGCAATCCACAGGTTCCTTCCCCTCCACTCCAGGGGACAGAGACTCCAAGAAGTTGGAGCAATCTGCTAAAAAAGTGTTTTCATCAGCCAGCATGGCTTTGAAATCAACTAATGCCACGTGCCTGTTGGGGCGTTATATACATGCATTGATGGACTCAGCTAAGGAGGTGATACCTAAGCTGCCAGAAGATGTCCGGGGTCACTTCGCTGAGGTACTGCTGGACACTCAGGCTGCAGCCCTTCAGGTGTTCCAGTTCAGGCTCGATACTCCTGACTCCATAGTCAGGGTAATGGGCTCTTTGGCAGCAACTAGGAGGCATGCCTGGTTGAAAGGGTCTGGATTCTCTCCTGACATCCATGCTACACTGTTGGATCTTCCCTTCAATGGCTCTCGACTCTTTGGGATCCAGGTGGACTCAGCTCTACAGCGATCTAAGGATAGCAGAGCTACTGTTAAATCCTTAGGCTTGCAGTCCCAGCCTAGGGGTTTCGGTTACCGGATATTTCAGGACTTTGGGACGGCTTCTCCTTTTTAGAGTCGACAGTAGTAGCAGCAACAATGGCAGCAACTGAACCCACTGTATAAAACATACAGATGGAAGAGAAGAGGTTGTCTGCGAGGTTCTGCTCGGAAACAGGTCTCCTCCTCCTCCTTCCCTGCCCCCACCACTGGCTCCGCAGGGAAGCAGCTCTAGATCTCCCATCTTGGAGCATGTTGGACCCGTGGGAGGTCGGGTGTCCCATTTTCTACAAAATTGAAAATTTGTTACGTCAGATCCTTGGGTTTTGAATCATGTAAAAAATGGGTACGCCCTTCCTTTCCGTGAGTTTCCCCCTCCTCACCCTCCTCACAAGGGTTGTGTTCGGAGGACCATCTGTTGCTTCTGCAACAAGAGATCCTGTCCTTGTTTCAGAAAGGTGCGATAGACGCTGTGCCAGAGCAGGAAAGGGTTCACGGATGCTACTCTTGGTCTTTCCTGATCCCCAAAAAGGATGGGCAATTGAGGCAGATCCTAGACCTCAGGATCTTGAATTTTTCCCTCAAGCAGGAGAAGTTCAAGATGTTGACCCTAGCTCAAGATGTTCTGCGTCTGCAGCAGGAAGACTGGATGGTGTAGATCGATTTAAAGGATGCGTATTTTAACATTCCCATCTTGAAGTTGTATCGGAAGTATCTCCATTTTATGGTGGGGTCTCAACATTATAATTTTTTGGTCTTTCATTTGGTCTTACATTCGCACCACAGGTCTTCACAAAGGTGC
This sequence comes from Triturus cristatus, assembly GCF_964204655.1. Classification (NCBI taxonomy): domain Eukaryota; kingdom Metazoa; phylum Chordata; class Amphibia; order Caudata; family Salamandridae; genus Triturus; species Triturus cristatus. The sequence continues at coordinate 145,306,105 of NC_140584.1, forward strand.
TGGCGTGGTGGAAGCATATCTCAGAAGGTCAGGGATTTTTCTTTTCCCCTATCTGGATGACTGGCTGCTCAAAGCAAAGTAGCCAGAGATGGTGCTTCATCATCTGCATGTAACAACTCGACTGTTGTTTGACTTGGGTTTTTAGATAAATGTATCCAAATCTCAACAGGTGCCCTCTCAGCGCAACCTGTTTATAGGGGCAGTACTGAATACTACTCTGAGTCATTCTTTCCCGCCTCCTCAGAGGATTCTAGACATCCAAGCTATGATCCCAATGTTTCAAGATGGAGCAGCTGTTACAGACCTGAAGGTTTTGCGCCTGCTCGGTCTGTTCACTTCCTGCATACTGTTGGTCAACCATGCACGCTGGCACATGAGGACACTCCAGTGATGCCTCCGCAGCAAGTGGTTTCAACACAATGGGGAACTCAGGGAGTTGGTCAGAATCTCCAGAGACACTTCAGCGGAGTGTTTCAGACAACCTGTTTCAAGGGAAGCCATTTCAACCTCCTTCTCCGGTGGCCACAGTGATAATGGATGCCACCACTCTCGGGGATCTGGAGATCAAGGGTCTTCCGTCCCCAGAGGAGAGATTGCTTTACATCAATCTTCTGGAATTGTAGGTGATACATTTGGCTCTCAAGGCCTTTCTTCCCCCCCTTCGCGGTCATTTAGTTCTGGTCCTGATGGACAACACTACCGTGATGTGGTACAACAAACAAGCAGGGAGGAGTAGGGTCGTATTGTCTCTTCTGGGCAGCTCTATAACTCTGGACCTGGGCTCAGGGCCATCAGATTTGTGTAGTTGCAAATCATCTGGCCGAGGTGCTGAATGTGTGTGCGGACAGTCTCAGTTGGCAATACTCAGCGGATCACGAGTGGCATCTTCATCCAGAGATAGTCCATGACATTTTCAGGATGTGGGGATTTCCTCGGTTGGACCAGTTCACCACTTACGAGAACGCACACTGCCCGCTATTTTGCAGTCTCCAGTATCCGATGCAGGGAGCGCTGGGGGGGCATTTCAGTTAGATTGGGGCTTACAGTTTCTTTATGCTTTCCCTCCTATACCCTTGATTCCTCGAGTTCTGAGGAAGATTCACCAAGACCAGGCCCAAGTAATTTTGATCGCCCCGGATTGGCCAAGAAGGGTATGGTACACAGACCTCCTTCACCTCTATTGCATCCTCCGCTCCGTCTCCCTCTCAGGGCAGACCTCCTTTCTAAATCACAGGGTCAGGTTCTACACCCCAACCTCCAGACCCTGCACCTTCATGCCAGGAGATTGAACGGGGCAAACTGAGTTATTTCTCTCTCCCTCCGGATGTGGTGGATGTTATTTAATTGGCCTAAAGACACTCCACCAAACCAGTCTATTCCAGTAGGTGGGCAAGCTTTGTTAAATGGTGTGGAGAGAGTTCAATTGATCCTTTAAAGGCTCATTTGTCTGATATTCTTAGTTTTTCTCTTTCTTTGGCTCCGCAGGGTTGTGCTGTAGCGACTGTTAAGGGTTACTTGTCAGCATTGTCTGCCTTTCTTTGTTTGCCAGACCAACCATCGTTGTTCAAGTCTCCCATAGTCATGAAGTTCATTAAGGGTCTCACTTATAGATTTCCTCCCGCTCCTTTTATTATATCTCAGTGGTATTTAAATGCGGTTCTTACTTTCCTGATAGGGTCTCCTTTCGAGCCTCTACATAGTTGTCCGTTGAGGCTTCTCTCTTTCAAAAAAAAAAAATCTGATTGTGATTTCTTCTGCCAGGAGGGTTAGTGAGCTGCAGGCCCTTGGCTCTAAGCTTCCTTTTACCTTGATTTATTCAGAGATGCTTTCCTGCCTAAGGTGGTCACTCCATTCCACCTAGGGCAATCTATCACTTTACCCACTTTCTACCCTCCCCCTTACCCTTCTAAGGAGGAGGAGAGACTTCACCACCTGGACCCTAAGAGGGCTGTCAGCTTCTACCTGGACAGGACTAAACACTTCAGGTTGGATGACCAACTCTTCATCGGATATGTGGGCAAGATGAAGGGCAACGCTGTCCCCAACAGAACGCTATCCAGGGGGATCATCCTCTGTTTCAAGATCTGCTACGCCTTAGCCAAGAAGGAGCCTCCTGAAAGTATTTGAGCTCACTCCACTAGAGGTGGCCCTGTTGTAGACATCTGCAAGGCAGCAACTTGAGCCTTCCTCCACACTTTTGCAAAGCATTACTGCTTAGATTCAGAGGTGAGGAGGGATGGCCATTTTGCTCATTCTGTGCTGCAGGATTTTTTTGGTATAGGTAGGTGGACACCCTCCTCTGGGAGCGGGACTGCTTAGGGATTCAATTCAAAAGGTGAGGAATCTACAGGCATATGTATCCATCAGAAGAACAAGTTACTTACCTTCGGTAAAGCTTTTTCTGGTGGATACAGTATCTGCTTGTGGATTCCTCACAGACTCACCCGCCTCTTCGTTGTCTACCTACTTATACCAAAAAGAATTTTGGGTATGACTGTCTAGTATTTCATTTTTTTGTTGAAATGATATGATGCTTGTTGCTGGGAAATGTCTATATTTCAGAATTTCCAGTTTCCTTTCTTGTTTGAATCATATACTGTGTATATTTGTGCATATAATAACATGCTGTGAATACTTGGGAAATGTTGTCGGTTCACCCGTTCGCCTCGAAGGCACTGAAAAAATGGGTGAAACTGATGTCAGCATGCCGACAGGGTCTCCTTATGGCTCTGATGACATCACATGGAGTCGCGAGCCGAGCCATGCTATTGTGACGTCCTCGTCGACGTGGGAGATCTATGAAAAAGTTTCAGTGGAATGCTGCGCATGGGGTAATTCAAAAGGTGAGGAATCCACAGGCAGGTACTCTATCCACCAGAAAAAGTGTTACCAAAGTTAAGTAACCTGTTCTTTTAGCCACTCCACTGTAAGCCTCTCTTCGCCAATCCACTGTACCCTACTACACTGTACCCTATTCCACTTTATGATACTCCATTCTACACCACTGTACTGTACACTATTGCGCTGTATGCTTCTCCATTCTACGTCGCTACACTGTATGCCTGTAACAGTCAATGTTATTCCACTCTATGCCACTCCACTGTGCTACTCACCTATATGCCACTAGTCTACCCCACTACACAGTCCCCTGCTTCACTCTACACCACTCCGCTCTATGGTATTCCACTGTACAACACTGACTCCTCTCTACGCGACTATACTGTATGCCATCCACTGTACGCCACTCCACTGTACACTATTCCACTCTACCCCACTCCATTCTATGCTCTTCCAATGTACATAACTAATCTGTACCTCACCCCATTCTATCCCAGTCTACTTTAGAACTCTCAACTGCATACCACTCCGTTCTGGTGCTATTCCACTATTTGCCAATCCACTCTAAAGCACTCCACTTTATGCCACTGCATTATACACCACTACACTGTAATCCAAGCAACTTTACACTAGTCCACTGTACGCAACTCCATTCTATAGCACTCTATAGTATTCCACTCCATGCCACTTCAGTGTACACCACTCCACTGTATACCACTGTGATATACGGTATTTCACTTTACGCCACTGCACTCTACTTTACCCCACTCCACTCTATGCCATTCCACTTTACTCCACTCCACTCTACGCCACTCCAGTCTATGTCACTCTACTGTACTCCACACCACTCTATGCTGCTCCAATCTATGCCACTGCACTCTACGCTAGTCCTCTCTTCATTACTTCACTCTATGCTATTCCACTGTATGCAACCCCACACTCGCCACTCCACTCTAGGATTCCACTCTACGGCACTCCACTTTATAGTACTCCACTCTACGCCACTCCAGTATATGCAATGTCACTGTACTGGACTGCACAACAATCCACTCTACACCACTCCACGCTGTTTCACTGTACCCCACTCCACTGTACTACATTCCACTCTACTCTACTCAACTCCAATATACTCTACGACAATACACTTTACGGCACTCTCCTCCACTATAGTGTGCCACACTTAATAATACTCCAATCAACAACACCAAACTCTACGATTTCAAACATTTTTTAGTTAAAAACATTTTTTTAACTTGATTGAAAAAACCCAAGGTCGAACCTTTGTTAAGTATTTATTTTTTCTATAAAAACATGAACTTAAAATGCACAAACACTAAAAAAATTATAATTTACACACCACCTTTAAATTAATATACCTATATTTATGCTTTATCTACAAGCATAACTTAAACTACATAAAAATGTAAATGTCCAAACTTACAACTAATTTATAATTTACTCAACACCTTCAAATTATTATAACTTGTGCACCTCCATATACAGTGTATTCAACTTGGTAGCCACACTACACTAACTATAACTTGTGCTTTCTCCAGTCGCTGCTTATACCATTTTACATGATCTCACTTATACTATCTAAAATAAAAGTATTTACAAGAACAGTTATGACATCACAGTTATTGTTAATGTAGTATGGCCACTGAGATGAATACACTGTGTATGGAGGTGCACAAGCTATAATAATTTGAAGGTGTTATTATTACATTTCTATTGGACTTATTGGGGGGAGGGGGGTGTCCCAGGCTCATCCTGGAAACCCACAAGCTTTAATTTTCATTGGGGGCCTCCGGTAAGCCCCAGAGCCCCTTGCGGCTCCAGCCAGTTCCCCAACCGGTACCCATTGTGGGTGCAAGTTGGAGTCAGTATTTTTTATTAAGTCGCTGCGCTAGTGCCCACCTGTGGCAGGCACAGCTCCTTTTTGGTGTGAGACTGCTACAGGGGAACTCCAGGGACCCTGCAGCCGCAGCCAACTCCCCTGATGGAAGCTGAACTTTAAGATAAAATTGGTTGGATGCTCAGGTGCCCACCTGGGGCACCCACTAGTCACCTTTTATTGGGGGCAGCAGGGAGCCCCAAGGCTCCTGTTGGCTCCCATTCAGGTTGAAGCAGCAGTTTTCTCTTCTCCTGCCTAGGGAGGAGCAAAGTGATCGTGAGCTGGGAGAGTGAATGTGTATACCTGCACTCTCCGAGGCACAGAACCACAGTGTCCAGGGAATGGGGACCCCAGGACACTGCAATCAAGCTCCCGGGGATGGTGTCCCTGGAGCCAACATTCAGGGATGGAAGCCCTTCACATGTCCCTATCCCCAACAAAAATACACTGGGGATGGGGTCAATGGGTCTCTTTGAAGTTGGAGAGGGACTGCGTCCCCCTCCACTTATTAAACAAAAATTGTCCCTAGTGGATGGAGTCCTTGGGGCCTCAATGAGTCTGCATGCCCATTTTCTCTTAATAGTTGATATGGCTCCAAGGGATGTGGTCCCCAGGCCTGAAGAGGCTCAGGGAGGAGGGCGGCACATCCCCTCCCCTTCCAATAGGTTATAGCCTCAGAGATGGAGTCCCCGGATCTCAAAGCGGCTCGAGGAGGGGGACCATAGGTACCTTCCCATATAAAGGAGATTGCCAAAGGCCTTAGTCCACCCATGCGGGTTTATTTTTTTTTAAGTGCGGGAGCACATGCTTTATTTAAATTTTAACTCTGATTCACGGATCCACTGCAAAAGCACAGTAAAAATGTTTTAAATCGTCTTTGGCCTCAGGTATGGTCCCTCTACAACAGGTAGGTATAGCCTTCCCTATTATAGATTTATTTTATTTTTTTACAGTTTTTTCTATACAGTGGGCTGAGTGCCCAAGTCCTACGATGACTGCCACCATTTCTTTGGATTTCTTTGTTTGCAGGGATTTTCTTATTGAATTCCCCTCTTTGCGGAGGATGTAGGTTTTTTTCTTCCTCTCACTGGCATCCTCCTTTCTAGCATAGATATTGCTTCAGACTCACAATTTAACGGTATAACTACCTTGTCAGTGTGTAGTTAATTATTTTTGCCTTTAGACTGAGTCCCTTCTGCATATACTAAAGGCTTTAGATTGTCTAGTAGGTTACCTTTCTGTGACCACTGTAGGGCTGGCTCTGCATCAGGGGGTTCCTTTCTTCACTGCTTAGTCAGGTTGAAGAGATGTTTTTTTCCAATCCATCATGGCTTGCTTATTGGGTCTGGACATATCCTTGAAAGTCTCTGAACAGGTGTTTTATCCTTTCAGGCGTCAAATGTATTTGGTGTGTTTCTCTCTTTAAAGTGTTTTTGTGTTTTCAGGAGAGTCTAGTATTCGATGTGTCCAGGGTGTTTGCTTTTTCTATAGGGTTTGCCGATTGCATAAGACAATGGCAATGTTCCTGTGGGTTTTTAGTGGTTCCCTGTATTCAATTTTTGAGCTCTTTCTGTTTTTCCAGTTCTGGGCACATTCAATGCTTTGCTGGTAGTCTTGAAAGGATGTTTAGGTGGCATCCTGCTGCTAAGTGTAGGCAAAGTTCAATGCAGAGGGGAGGTTCTGCAATCACATCTTACTTTCTTTTGCAGCCCTGGAATCCTGCTCTCAGATTCCTCTTTTCGGATGTACACAGGGGGGCATATTCTCAAGGAGCTATCGCGGAGTTAAAGGCACTTTATTGCAGCCAAAGTTGCGATTAATTTATCTCCCCATTCACAAGCTGGTGTTAACAGCTCACAGCACCAGTTCAACCGTGATAGCAGCCGCAAAAAACATCGCCATAGAAGACCCCCGCAACTATCGCTAATGAGATGCAGAGTAGGCGTTCCCGTGCCCAAATCCGCGACAACACCACTCCAAAACATTCACAACGACCAGACAGAACTGCGATAAGAACACAAAACAGGAGATAAGGCGCGTTAGCAGCAGGAAAATAACACCTGCTCTGACCACAGCCTGCACCACAAAAGGGAGCACAGCCCACAGCAACATCGGAAGGGCAACAGATGCCATGGAGCCACTGGTCATGCGGCCCGGACACCCAAGAGGGCCACAACACCCACCACCACCACCCCAGGACCCCAACCCCCACCCGGAACCCCCCACCCCCCTGGACCACAACAGAGGCAGCGCAGACAAAGACAGCGGACTCCCAGGAAATGCACCAGCCTCACAGACCCAACACCTGACAATGTCATTGCCCACTACAGGCCCAAAAGGACAACCATCCCACGCATCTTGACCAACAACCCCCAACAGACCGACTAAACCAACACAGAGGACAACCAACATCTCACCCCACACAAAGCTGCTGGCTGTGCTGCACCTGTTGGCCCCTGGTACCCCCAACCAACACCCACCAGAGTGACACAGCCAGCCACATCCTAGTCTCTCACACCTGAGCTGGACACCAGCCCCAGTCGCTATACGTCCAACACAATGCGCAGGATCCGCTGGACACCAAGCAAGGCCCATACGCCGTAGCTGGCTGCACGCACGTGTCGGGGCAATCCACAGCCCCCTGCCAACACAGCACACAATCACCGCAACAGAAAGCACACGTCTCACATCAATGTGCAGGCAACAACCAAAAACCGTGGAACCTCCACCAATGTTGCCTCCAAATACCCAGCCAGTGTGCATGATTCCTCCATTAGTCCATCAGTCCATCAGCAACCAGCGTTCCCAGGATGGCACCAAGGGAAATGCACAGCCCCTTGGCAAGTTCCAAATGAACACCTCACTCACCTCAACTCCCCAACCATGCAACTCACAACCCTGGCAATGCACACATCACAAATTCACAACCAACATGCAAAACAACATGCCCCCCCAATGGACACGACAGAATAACTCACAATGGTAACCTGGGCAAACCCTGCACATGAGCCATCAACGGCATGGCACCTCAGCCACACACTAGACGAATGTGGGGAGAGGTGGCAACCAGGCATGTGTGAAGGAGGCAGGAGAACCATGATTGAAAAAGTACACAATGCAAAGTGTGACGGAGATGTGCTGGACAGACCGCAGTATGCAGAACATACCCATATCCATGGTGGCATACACCTCTGGTGTATGGAGTGCAGTGGACAGTGGATGCAACCATGTCACCCCGGCTAGTGGGGGAGTTCGCGGAAATGTTGCCTGCTACGTCCCGCCCAGTAAGCGTGCGCGGAGTGGGATGGCCTGGCATACGCCAGGCCAGCGTAGGGGTGTGAATGAAAAGCACGTAGCCCTGGGCGTGGTCCTCTTCTGAAAAGCCCAATTTCTCTGCCAGGGTGGCGCCTCTCACCACGCCATGAGGCCGACGCCGTACACATGAGTGGAGTTGCCTGCGATCTTGTGTGCCTGCCGTACCCCGGCCCGCTGGACCCTGAACCCGTCAGGCCCGCCCCTGCGCAGCCAGGACACATTGATCACCTGCCGACACCGGTGTATGTCATGAAGGGCCAACCACGTGCAGGCGCAAGCTCCAAGCCTGAGGGCCACGACCCTGACAGCCTCTCAGACCATCGCTGGCCCACATTACTCCATCCTCATTCACATACTACACCGGTGTCATCTTCGGCCCAGGAGGTCCCATATGTTAAACTGTGTCCTGAGCCCTGAGTGGCAGTGACCCCAAAGCCAGGGCAGCGGCCACAGCACCAGACCCCCCCGATCAGTGAAGCATATTTTCATATGGGCATCATGCAAAACGTGGTGCCACTAACCCTGTTCAACGCCAGCCGGAGACATGTGGTGCCACTAACCCTGTTCAATGCCAGCCGGCGACATGTGGTGCCACTAACCCTGTTCAGTGCCAGCTGGTGACACGTGGTGCCACTAACCCTGTTCAACGCAACCTGGCGACACGTGGATGAGGGACCAGGAGTACCCTGCAGACCAGTAGGTCCTACATCCAGCACCTAGTTGTGAATCACAAATGAGTCCACACCAGTGGTCGCACGGAGGGGAGTAAGAGGAAGATGCGGCTCAGTCTGGACAAAAGCCGGGTCACAGTCACAGAGGTGAATGAACACTATCAACAAATGACCTGGTGCCATCAACCCTGTTCATCGCAAGTCCGCGTCCCGTGGTGACACTGCACCTGAACTACGCAGGCCGGTGGGCCCATCCAACTCAATGAATGGCCCGTGCTGACCGCTGCCTCAGGCCTACACTGCGGTCCATTAGGTCACACATGTAGAACTGTGTCTTGGGTAAGATGTGGAGGACTCCACACTATTGGACATGCTGCATTGCAGGAGGCAGCCACTAACTCTGTGCGCAATGAGTTATGGGCACCATCTGGTTGGACCTTGGTGGCGTCAGAGCCAATGGCCTGGTGGTTTTCTGCATCTTCTTTTGGCTGGACCGGACTTAGTGTCCGACACGTGTCTGTTCCATTCATCTCCACCATGGTGACTGTATCAGCATGGGCCTGCCCTCAGCATCCTGCCCTGGGGGAACACCTTCCACTGTCCATCGATACACTCCGCGACAAGGCCCCTTGTCATCCCATGAACCTGCTCTGCACCCGTGACCCTGCCCCAGTGCACCGCAAGTCAGCAGCCCGTGGCGGCAGGCCCGTGCAGGACGCAGTGCATCCGGGGCTACTAACTCTGTGCAGCACAAATCATGGGGCCTTTATGGTTGAATGATTGTGTACTTTACGATGTACACTGTTGTCGGTTTCTGACTGCACCAGGTAGCCCTTGCCGGCTGGTGTGCACACACCCCACTCACATCCAACACAGGTGTCACTCAGTAAGTGTGCCTGATAATAAATGTGGCCGTGCGCTCATCCCGTAGCCATTTTCTCCATCTAAGCAAGTGTGTCCATATGTTCATTGTGTGAGCATGATGGGCACGGGCCCTGCAACATCACAGTGTGCTGTCTTCTGTGGACGTTGCCATGTCACCTCAGCATTGGCAGTGACCCTGGACATGTAGCCCCGCACCTGCCCCCTGCATGCACAGGCTGCGTGTGCTGGTTCGGCGGGGGGCCAGGGTGTGGTCCGGACCTGGGCCGGTGCATGAAGTACGGTAAGTGTGTCTTTGTTTTGGGGTGTAGTCGCCAACAGGCCCACAGTACACGATGTTGCAATGTGGCATGTACAAGGAGGGTGGGCCCTCAGGGACGGGAACATGTAGGAGCGCGAGAATGCTTGGGTTCTTGGCACATGCATGCCAGTTGTCATGTTTATCAGTCTTGCAGATGCATGGGCCTGTTGCCTGGCCTGATCTGCAGTGCGATCCCAGCCCGCCATGGGCTGAACACCTGTGTCCGCCCTGTCCGAACCTTTGGCCTACACCCAAGTGGGCGCACACCTTCGAAGGCCAGCGTCGCGGTATTGTTGGTGTGTCGCTGGACATGCACGGACAGACATTAGAATGGTGTCCCGTAGGAGTGCATGTGATGCAACCATGCAGCGCACACAAGGGTGGGTGCCCGTGGCAGGGAGGAGCAGCTATGTGGCAACGTGACACACAGTGAGTCCACTCATGTGCATTGTGCTGGGCATATCATCCATGAATCCCAGGGTCACAGACGTCCCACCACACCCATGACCGGCCTCTGTACGTCTCCAGTATGCATGCAGCTGTTGAAGTTACTGTAGAGTTGAAAGGTCCTTTGTCTGTACTATCAGGCGGTAGCACATCTGCAGCTCCGAGCAGGAACTTGCATGTGCCCAGCACCCTCTGACAGATACGATAGCATTTGCTTGCGACTCACACACTGCGCACTGCCCGACGAGAGACCAACGTGTACACATCCCACACGCAGTAGACCTTGGTCGTAGTTGGCGTGCATGAAATGGCCTTCACACGTACTCCCACCCCACACAAGGCCTGCACCCATTGCACACAGACACTGCTCATTGCACCAAGCTGTGCCATTTCATCCACCAGACTGCCTCAGGGCAAGCCAGTGCCGCTTCAAGCAGAGCCACTGATGCAATAGCAGACCATCCCGGACACATGCTTGACTCCAGTCACGTGGAGCTGTACCGTGCACGTCTGCTGCATGTACTGGGGCACTGCCGTTGTCAGTGCTGCGGATCAGTTACCGGCAGAGCTTCCGCCTTGTGCACTTCACCTGCGTGCAGCCTGTGTTGCATTGTTGTTCGTGCATATTCGAGTGGCCCACGTAACGGTAGCTGACCTGGATAACGAGGTGTGTGTGTGCCCCCCTGTTGGCCCACAACCAGGAGTGTCACCAGGATGACCACTTATGGCAATGCATGGATGTTTGGCATGCAGGCTGGAAACTGGACCTGGGAGATTGCACGAGTCGTAGTGTGCAGTGAACACATTGAGCCACTACCCGATTGGGCTTTGGTACACATTGGGTCCAGTGGAGTCAGCACATCTGTCCGGGTCAGCTGATGGATTACGTCGGCGACATGTCAGATGTGGACGACGATCGCTCATTGGAGATGTTGGCTTACGCAGCTGCACTTGCGTTCATGGACGAGTGACAAGGTACCTGCAGCCACACCTGGATGTGAGCCATTGCACATGTCCCAACACATGGCTGTATGTTGTGGATATGGTCACATGTCCCAAGACGACAGTGGACATGGCTGCATTGGCCAGGACTCATGTTCCAGGTGCGGACAACCAACGCGGGTTGGCACTGACTTGGTGAGGGACTCCCCCAAGGTGGACATGGGCGCTTTCCTACGTTTCTCATTCAGACATGCTGCTGCATTTGTCTGCATATCGTGGCACTTCTCTTGGCTGTACTGACTCGCACTTGTTGATAAAGTTTCCGCACTTTCACTTGTCTCCAACTGTGTTGTATCTTGATTTGTATGCCAATGTGTGTGTCACGGACTCTCTGGCTCCCTGCCATCCATGCATTGCTACCCCATCAGGACTGTGTGTTTGCACTTGTGCATTATCATGTCCCTGTTTCATGCTTTGCCAGTTGCGTATGGCCGTTTATCGGCCACAGGCGGGTGCACTTGTGTTCTGTGTTTGGTTGTGCACAAGTTGGTGTTTGTACCACATTGTGTTCGATGTTGGGGTGCTCTGCTTCCTATGTGTGTGTGCTGCATTGTGTGTGAGATGTCCATTGAGCTCTGATTTGGCTCACCCTTCTCCCTTTCAGGTGGTGTTGTCTTCACTTCTGTGCTTGTTCAGTGGTGTGACATTGCTGGGTTGTGTGACTTGTGCTCCTGGTTGGTACTGTTACTCTTGGGTATGGTTTGTCTGCAGTTGTGCTGTGCTTAGTTGTGCATGTGTGCCATTGTGCCCATCTCCCCCGTCCCCCAGTCCATGTTGGTTCCTCTCCCTGTTGCTATTGTGTCTGTTGTTCGGTGCAGTTTCCGGTCTCCGAGTCCTACCACCGTCTCCAGAACTGATGTGGTGAACACCATTTACACAATTTCCTCCATGTCATCCAGCTCCTGATGTGGCGCTGGACTCCCACCTCCGGTGTGCATTGCTGCCTTCTTGTTGTTGGCATGTTTCTGCTTGTTTGTGCCTTTCGCATCATTGCTGGAGTTCTGGTTTTCTGCCATTGTCCTCCTCCACTCTCAGGCTGCATTTATCTTGGCCAAGATGGCCTGCCATGTACAATGTTTTGTTGCCAATGGATTTGATGTGGTTGTCTGCTTGCTCGGGTTGCCTCCATTGTGTTTGGCTGTTGTTTTCTGTTTGGTCTGTCTTACTCTTTCAGGCTTTTGTTGTGCTTATTCCTGCCTGCCGTGTGTTTTGCGGTACTGGCGGTGCTTATCCCTGCTTTCCTCATCGCAAATGGGCTCATCGCGCGTTTTCTGGTGTTGTGGTTTGTGTTTTTATCTCCATCGGGGTGGTTGTATCGCTGACATTGGCCGCGTTTTCGGCGGACTATCGCATGCTACCGTTGTGTTGTGAATTCCATGTTAACACGGGGTTATTTTCCCACGATAGATTGCGATGTGTAGAGTTGTGTTAGCATTTTTTGGTGATGTTTATCACACGTTCTTGTGAATATACCCCAGGGTGTTTATTTGTTCTTGTGGCTTCCATTACTGTGGACCTGTAGTCAGTCCTGGCTTCTGTTCGGGTACATCCTCACTTTATTAGGACTGTTATGAGGAAACTGGGCGGGAGGTAATGCCCTGATTACTCAGTTGCAAACTTCATGACTCCCAAGTCCATGTTTTCCTTGTCACAGTCTTGAATTTCCTCCATTCCTGAACCCTCACTGGTCACGACCACAGAGAGAGGGGCATAGTAATCGGGGAAGAAATTACCACTACAGCCGATGAAATAGAAGTCAGCAGTTTTTAGATTGATGAAGGAAATCACACATTTTCAGTGTAGCACATTCTATGTAAATGGTGTCCAAAGTATCTGTACCCCACTACTATATTTTCTTGAAATCCATATGGGATGAATTTACATTTCATGAATCTGGAAGGGAATCTCGTACATAGTCATTGATTATCCAAAAAGATCTGCCATGGTTCTGGCCTTTGTGGACAAGCATTGGACAACCGTGCCACATGAACGTTTTCCTGCTTTATTTAACCAGGTTAACAATCTTTCCTGCACATTCACTGGCAAGCTCACATTGTCCAAAGTACTGCTGCCTCTTGAATTTATTATTGGAGATTTCTTTTTCACTCGTAAACTCATGAAGTTGCTTTCCTAGTGCAGTTCCAAAGTGTTTTTTCATTATTCTGCTAGGCACAAGAACTGCAAACTTACTCGTGGAAGTGCTTGCACATGCATAACAGATGGCTCTTTCAGCTTTGGCACTTTAACTGAGGCAGGTTTTGCCACACCCTAAAGAAGCTCTTCGAAGATGCAGGTGGATGCTACAGCGTCATGGAGCTACAACAGCATCGTTCTGTGGAAGAAGTCTTTGTTAAGGATGCAGGGTGTAGTAATGTGATTCTGTGATGTAAGATGGGATGGATGCCTGAGTGAGATTCTAATGTGGAAGGGAAAGGGTTTTCAAACATATACAGGGCAGTTATGAAAGCGATTGTAAGGAGCAAACAGTGTTACTTCATATCTTGAATAAAGACGCTACAGGCCATTTCTGACTGCCGGCCTTTTGTGGTGGGCTGTTACAATGGTGTTGAATGGAAAGCCCATAACACACAAATGGAGAGAAAAAAGGGCACTGATGGGCTCGCGTCTGCCCTTAGTCATCTAATCACAGCATAACAATTGGCGTGACATTCTAAATTTGCTCAAAACCCATTGTTCACCAGCAAACACACACTAATGTTTTCATAGCTACCTACGATATGCTAATTCCCAGAGCGAGAGCAATTCCAAGGATTGGACGAGGTAGGCTCACTCACGTAATGTGACATGCCCCATCATATGCCACCTCGTCCCACCCTGGTACGATGGTACTACCAGGGAGGACTCAAGCTGAGGAGCAGACTAGCCTGACTGAGTTCTTAGAAGAAAAAAAAATCAAGATAAAATACTTGGATCCAGTTTCAGAGTTAAAAAAGCCTTAGGATAAACCACAAAGTATCCTTTATTCAGGTGGTATCCTAGCCCTGTTTAAAAACACCAGCGGGTCTTATCAGGAGGCATATACGGTTATGATGACCTATATGTGTCACTGAATTGGTAACACTGTCATGCCAATATGTTTCTCCCTTTAGTTAGCCAAATGGTCTTAAGCATTCGTCAGATCTATGTGTCCTTACCCTACAGTAACGTCAGTGCAGAGTCCCATAGAAGGTATGTAGAGAGAACCTACCTCTCTAATAAAGTTTCCAGGTTATTTAACCTGTTTTTAAAATGCTAGTTGCCACATGGTCTGTTTTGGGCGGGGGCCTCCTATTGTCACACTTTCATCAAGGTAGCGCACCCGCCATGGTTCTACCGTGTACCCTTATAATTACATCGGTCACGCCCCTTGGAGAGACCCACCAGTTTTTTCATCCCACGTAAAGCCCTGATAACACGTGTCATATGTCTTTAAAGAGCATGTTGTTATCAGTATTGCGTTCCTCGCTGTAAAACATCAGGAATTTGCCAGGCCTAGAGCGAAGAGCAGACACGGCTTGGGGGGATCAGTGTTTTCTTTTGTGCTTCCACATGGGGATTTTTTATGCTTCAATTAACAAAAAAACAGAAAGGTCGGTAGCATAACAAACTCAGAAGCTCTTTTTGGTGGGAATGGTATGCAGTTTACCTTTGCTTTTTCTCACAGTTAGGGAGATAGCCAATGCTTGCCAGAATATATTGACCAAACTCCTTAAATTCAGGGTAAATGCCAAGGTGGGCTTAGTTAACAATCTGAAACCAATCATTGCACCTGCCACATGTCGCAATATTTGCACAGGAGTAAGGATAGACATATTTGCCAAATTAGTAATCCTCAGGCTTGCCCGGTGCTGCAGCAGCAGTCCGAGTCCCCGAGTCTGTCAGCTGTTGTGACTAGTATTATTATAATCATTTATTTGCAGGCTTAGGCAGCTAAGATCCATGCTGCAACCTCTCTCACATGATCCTGTTTCAGTTTGGTTACAGTCGGGTCCCATGTGGAGAGCCTGGACAGACTCATATTAGTGCACTTCCATTTCTGGTTCTTTGCAGCAGTTTTAAGGCCTTTTTAGAGTTTCTTGTAGCTCAAATGGGTGTCATTTCTGATATTTATATGTTTCCCTCGTCTTCATTGCTCGATTTTCCTCATGAGAAAGTGTCACTCATAGTCTCTGAAATTAAGAAAATGTCACACATAAGCAATCTGAAAATTGGGGACAGATTTCCAAGCCCCTTGCGCCGCCGGTGCATCACGTTGCATGACGCACCGGTGGTGCAGGCTGCATGAGTTCACCCGTGCTTGTAAAAATCGCCCCTGTTCACGCAACACTTTGCGTGTTAGGGGCGTGACATGGGTGTTGCTGTGGGTGTTCCCACACAACACCCAATGTCCACTGATGCAAATGCATCAGAATGTTACGCCCCCTAGGGGTGGCGTAGCGAGGTGCAACGAGGAGAAATGTTTTAATTTCACTTCATTTTTTTCCTCTTTCAATGCTTGCTGCGTTCTACAGCACACATTGGAAGGGGAAATCACCTCAATTTATTGTTATTGTGCAAGAAGGTGCCCCTTCCTGCACAAAAACAACCTCCCCACGGTGCAGGCATCCTTGCACCATGGTGCAAGGGAGCCTGCGCATGGCAGCAGTTTGTGCGCCAGCGCAGGGGGAAGCACACAGATGCAACATATTGTTGTAAATATGTTGCAACCCTGTGCTTCGAAACTAACACAGCGCGGCGCAGCAAAATTACTTGCGGCACCGCGCTTCGTTACTTTCTTGTAGATCTGCTCCTTGGAATCTATGTGGTGAGCTGTTACACAGGGTTACATTTTTATAGACGCCTTTGCCTCCTTAATATTTTCATCTTTTCTAGAATAGCACAGGAGTGAACAAGAACAGAATAATAATAAGCATTTGTAAGTTGTTACCTAGTTAATTACACGATTCTTTAAAAAATTGCTTAGAAACATGCTATCACTTTACTAGATTATTTTTGTAAGCCACCAAAAACAACATGATCGTTTAGAGATGGGAAAGTCATGAGTCAGGTTGTTAGCTTTCAACATCACAGGTTCTTTCATCAGGGGTATCACTTTGTAGAAACTAACTTAATTTGCATTTACTTTTCGTGACAACAAAATACCATAGCCTTTCCGCAGCAAATGCTGCAGGACAGCAAGTTTACCCTGGAAATGTGTGCTCATTTGTTCAAGACCTCATAGCCAGTATCATGAGCCTCTGATCCTATAGCTTCAAAAGTAATACAATTGTGCCATCTGGTGGTCATATCTCCTAGCACAAGTGATTTTGACTGCTCCTCTACTTCGTTTCTTTTATTCTAGATTTGAATTTTGGGAATTTCTCAAAGGATATCCGTGCGAGCAATTTGGGGTGGATTTTTGTCTTCTTTTCACTCCCTTTTGCCTCAACGAATAGCTTGTTAAACAGTTGCTGTTGTAAGAAATGCAAATATTTCTTGTGGGTGAATATTTCATTAAAAAAAAACCACCCACCATTGTTTAAATTATGTTTCATTTATGTTGTAGAGGTTTTTTGTGGTAGCCTTCTCAGTGCACTTTGCGATGGGATTGATGTTACTTGGGAACGCTGCTGGCCCAGCAGTGATATTCGAAGACAACGCTCTGTAATATTCGATCCATCCAGGAAGCTTCAGCCGCAGGCGTTTCCCATTTAGTCAGGCAGGTCCAGGTGACACAGTCCGATAGTGAGTAGCAAGATACTCATTGAGCCTTGTTTCTGATGGGACTGCGAGACCCGGAGAGGGGGTGTTCCCGCTACTCTCACACGGGCTTAAAAGTTCCCACCACCTCCTATGGCAGGAGACGCGCCCCGGCAAAGCTCGGGCCAAATGCAGGCCCATTCTGCGCCAGTCGTCATCCACAGGCGGCTGGACTGGCCTACCCCTATAACTTCCTCCCCGCAGGTACTGGTAGATTTTCTTTTCACTTCTTCTTTATCTCTGCCAGCATCTCTTTTAACATGGGAGAACGTAAGCCACGTGCAGGCACCCAAAGCCTAATACCAACACTTCCCTGATGGTTTATTGCAACGCGCCCCACCAGTGCTCAACAGAAATACTGGCAGAAAGCAGGCTCTCTCTCATGTAGGTGCCTCATGTAGGACAATTGCGTACGCCTCTTCAGCTGGTATATGAACCGATGACCTGGTCCTGATCCGATCAGGGTCAAATTAATCTTCAGCATGGCTCTCCTTTGCCTACTGTTCGAACTCCTTTGAGGCAGAGCATTGCCCCCGTTTCTTTGGAACCAGAGGTAAGGGTTGTTTCAACAGCCAGTAAAAGGCAGGGAAAAGGAAGACTGAGGATACCTGCTCCGAATCAAAGTGCTTCGATGATAATGGGCTTGATAATATGCCCTCAAGAATTCCCATAGAAGCCCATGTTCTGGTGTCAACATGGGCTTCTATTGGAATTCTCTGCGGCATATTATCAAGTCCATTATCGCCACTTTAGTGGCAGTTTTCTGCCGCTAAAGCGGCGATAATTTTAACGCCATGCTTGATAACATGCCCCCCTGTGCCTGGCATTTATCTACTTTATTCATGGTGCGGTAGGATTTTTTAATTCATTTATTCAGTTCGTGCTGCCCTACCCCAGCGTTTTTTTTTTTTTAAGCAGACATTTTTTTTATTCGGCATCGTTGGTCATTTAAATGTTATCGACCTCTGCCTCGTGCATCAGCCGACAATGTTCTTGCATGCGCGCATCTTCTCGAGC
The DNA here is from genome assembly GCF_964204655.1 of Triturus cristatus. NCBI lineage: Eukaryota > Metazoa > Chordata > Amphibia > Caudata > Salamandridae > Triturus > Triturus cristatus. The sequence continues at coordinate 145,324,211 of NC_140584.1, forward strand.
GCTCTTCATCTCGCGCTCCAGCTTTTTACAGCCTGCCACTGCTGCTTCGCGAGCGTTCTCTGCCTTGCGCTTCCTCATTTTCACTCATTGTTACTTAGCGCTGGCTGGAAAAAAGTGTTCATTGTTTCTCCCGACTTGCTTCTCCTTGCTTCCTGTACTCCTGCTGCCCACTGCTCCATCTTTCAAGATCTTCGTATACCTTTCACAGCACTACAACCTTGGCAGTCTTCCTGTCTCTGCTTCTGCTGCTCGTAGAGACAATTATAGCCAAGTTAAATCAAAAAGACAGTTTTTCTACCATGACACTGCCATCTATTGGCCTTTGTTGGAACTGTGTAAATCCTTTTAAATGACAGAGACTTCACGTTTTTATCAAACCAGGGGCCATATTATCAAGGAATGGTGATAACATTATCGCCGCTTTAGCGTCAGGAAACTGCAGCTAAAGCGGCGATAATGGGCTTGATAATATGCCCTTGTGAATTCCCATAGAAGTCCAGGTTCTGGTGTGTGGTGTGTGGTGTTATCAGTTTTTCATTGCTTAACTGGTCCTCCACAGAGTTTTTTTTTTTACTTCCGTCTCATTATCCTAAGGTGGTTCATTTTGCTGTTTTCATTCCATATCTTTGGCAGAAATGATTATTAACCAAGCTGTTGTGCCCCCCGCCCCCCTCTTGATGTCACAAGGAGATCCTCTCATTGAATGGGAAGACTGGATAGAAACCTTTGAAAATTATGTTGTGGCTCTAGGGGGCTAAAATGTTTCACTTGTCAGAAAGAAAGCGCTTCTAATAGGTTGTCTGGGCACTGAAGGGCAACACGTTTTTAAATATTTACCGCAGGTCTATGAAGACAATGGAGACATCATGGAGGATGTTTACAAGGAAGCAACATTACGCATACACAAGCATTTTGCAAAAACCCTTAACATTGTAATGCAACATCACAAAGTCTATACCCAACCTCAGAAGCCCACTGAGTCTATTGATGAGTTTGTGGCAAGATTTAGAGAGTTGGCCATTAAATGCAAATTTGGCCCGATGACAGAGGAACTTATACATGACCAGTTAATTGTACAATGCTGCAACAAGAAGATTCAAGAGCGCTTGTGGGCAGCTGCTGATCCCTCGTTGAAGGAAGCCATCAAATTAGCAAAGGTGGTGAAGGAGTCTAAAAAATGCATGAAAGAAATGCAACTAATGGGCAATAGGGAGCACGTTGAGGTCTCTGAGGTAGACGATGATGCCAGTTCGGTTAATTTTGTAAAAAAGAAGCCGATCACTTCTTCAAGTGTCTGCAATCCTTCCTTTAGACCTCTTGTTCCTTCTCAAGCCAGATCCAGCACTCACATCTGTTTCCGTTGTGGCACCAACTCGCATATTGCCAACTCCAATTTGTCTTTCGCACCGAATCAAGACTGTCGTTTGTGTGGCAGGAGAGAACACTTCGCCCGCATGTGTAGAACTGCCTCCAACAAACCTGAAGTTGCTGTCGTCGAAGAGTTCAAAGAGCTCTTTCAACACAAAGTCATGATGGTGGATTCAGACACCACACTACAACATGAGGATACACAAGACTTCAAGAGACGCACACGTCCCAAAGCTGACTTTCTAATTGATGGCAAGCTTGTGACTTTGATGGTTGACTCGGGGTCCTTATACACCATCATTTCCAAAGACTTATTTGAAACTGTTTGGTCCTTTAGAACATTAAATAACATGAATTTTATACTGAAAGGTTATCAAGGGGCCAACATAGTTGTTATAGGCTACTTAGAGGCTGACATCTCCTTCCATGAACGGCATACGAAGGGGAAAGTTTTTGTTTCCTCTGAGGGTCCGCCCATTTTGGGGTGGTCTCATCAGTATGACTTACATATTGTAGTCAACCCTAGGGCTGATGAACAAGTGATGGTTGTGTGTGAGGATGACGTTAACCGTGTTCTTGAGCAATTTGCTGTGGTCTTTGACAACAAGCTGGGTGTGCCTAAAGATTGCACACACAAAATTATTTTTAATAAGGATGCCATCCCGGTGAGGCATACCTCTAGGGAAGTTCCCATCGCTTTTAGGGCAAAGGTGAAGAGTCTTATTGATCAAATGGTTGCCGATGGGGTCATCAAAGCTGTCGAATCTACCCAATGGCTTTCCCACGGTAGTGATTACCAAGAAGGCCAATGGGTCTTTGAGGTTCTGTGTTGACCTGCGCAGCCTCAATCAGAACTTAGTTATGGACTGTTTCCCTCTTCCAAATATTACAGAGTTCATTTTCCTCTTGGCGGGTGGAAAGTTCTTCTCAAAACTTGACCTCAGGAGTGCGTACCACCAGGTTATGCTTCACCCTGACTCAAAACACCTTATTGGCTTTGTCACTGCCGAGGGTGTTTTTCAGTTCAATAGATTGCCCTTTGGCTTGTCATCCGCAGCCATCGTGTTTCAAAGGCTCATCTCTAAGGTCCTGGTTGGTGTCAACAATGTCATTTTCTTTCAGGATGACATTTTGATTTTCGGTGACACTATCGAGTCACACAATGAAACTTTGCGCTTTGTTCTGTAGAGAAAAGTGCACATTTTTGGTTACTGAGGTGGAGTATCTGGGCTATCGTATTTCGAGTGAGGGGGTCAGGCCAAAACTCAACCTCGTAAGTGCTATTGTGAATGCGCAAACACCCATTGACAAACAAATGTTGCGTTCCTTTATGGGTATGGTTGAGTACTACTCGAAATTTGTTAAGGACTTTCCTACTAAATCTGAGCCTTTACGAGCTTTACTTAGGAAGGGGCAGAAATTTGAGTGGGTTGTACCTCAGGAGTATGCTTATTGCACCATCAAGGGTGAGATTTCTAATGCCAAAATGTTGGTTCCTTTTCGGTGCAGCCTGCAAACTATACTCACTGTCGATGCCAGTTCTGTTGTACTGGGTGCTGTACTCTATCAAATGCATGCAGGTACCAAAAAGACAGTAACTTTTGCTTTCCGCTCCCTCTCCTACACCGAGAAGAAGTATGCTGTTATCGAGCGGGAGGCTTTGGTAACAGTCTGGGTCACTTCTCATTTTTGCACTTTAATTTGGGGGTCCAGACACCTTGAGGACCGATCACAAACCCCTTCTAAAAGTGTTTGCATCTAATGGTTACGAAAATGTATCTGCTCGCCTTGCCAGGTTGGCTGTTAAATTACAATAGTGTGATTTTTCGATTGAATACATACCTGGGTGGAAAAACAAGGTTGTGGATTGCCTTTCTAGACTGGCAGATAAAATGTGTGATTATGGTGAGGTTTCCACAGAGGAGGTGGTTGCGAGCATTGAAGAAATTCTGTCTGCGGCGCATAGTGCTATTTCTAAACGTGAGTGGTTGGATGCTTCTGCCAAAGACTTCGAGCTCCTTGCTCTTCATAAAATGATTAACCAAGGTGTGTTGAGGGAGAGTATTTATCCTCACAATGTCAGACCTTATTGTAAAATTGTACAAGAACTCTCTGTCAATCCTGACGGCATCATTCTCAGAGGTGAGTGATTCATTCCCACTGTCACCTTGAGGCCCAGACTCATTACTTTAGCGCAAGAGGGTCACTTGGGCCAGACCTTTACTTCCAAAAGGGTCAAGGATAATTTTGGTGGCCTAAAATGGAATCTGATGTCAAAGACTGGGTTGAGAAATGCCTTCATTGCAAAAATTCTGAGAAAAGGTTGAAATTGTGGGGTGGGGGGGGGGTCATCAAGGATTTCCCTCTGCACATGGCTGAAGCTGATTTGGTGTGGGAGAAGCGCTCAGCCTTGACTTCATTGGACCCTTTCTGTTCCTCTCCAAACTTGAACGTTTTGCAGCGGTCTTGGTTGATGCCAAGTCACGTTGGTTTGAGGTCATTTTCATGAGGAACATTAGCTCCAGATCCCCCATTACTATGTTGGAAGCACTTTTTAGAAGAGAGGGTGTCCCTCTTAAACTAGTTACCGACAATGGCACACAACTCACTTCTTCTGACATAGAGTCTTTTTTGAGTCATGTGGGTGTTAATCACATTCGTACTTCTTTGTACAACCCACAGAGTAACGGCCAAGTTGAGAGGATTAACAGGTAGGTTAAGGGCACCATGGAGTTAGCCTTTAAAGCCGGGCAGAATGTGCAGAGTGCTGTTAAAGACATGCTCTGGGCATATCGCACCACACCTAATACAGCCACCAGTAAGACTTCATTTGAGATGATGAGGGGCCGGACAAGCAGTCATGCACACTTGCAGTGTGGAAACCACTCCTCCCCCTGTGACCCTAGTCCCGTAGGAAAATAAAACGATAATAAAAGGTTATTATCATTTTCTTTTTTTATATGCTCTTTGAGCAGTTGGGCAATGCTCCATCAACAATCTAAACACTGGTCCAGGAAGTGGAACACCACACTTGCTCAAACTGGGGTCAGAAACAGCTGCAGAGGACTAAGTCCATGAAGGCTGGGCCTGCAATGAGAAGGCATGCAGCATTTGCATCACTTTTTAAAGGGGGGAATGGTCCCCAGATACTGATTTACAGACTGCAGGGCTTGAACAGGAATGTCGCATGAGCAGAAGATCAAAAAATAGAACTTTACTATTGCTTAATTACTTCAAATAATTAGTAACCTGTTTGACATTTTGGGCTACATTTTGGGGTTCATGTTTATTATTCATTAAGGTCTTTGCATTTGGGAGGTTTCGTGGGAAGTGCTGTGCAGGTCTTACAGAAGATAGCTTTTCTAAGCATATTCTGAAACCATTTCTTGTTACTTGCCACCCTTCATCTGTGTTAGTGTAGACTGTTTTCAAAATATGTCATTTTATTCTAACTAATGTTTTTCGGGATTGTAGGTATTTAAGTGTTTGTAAAGTGTGAACTTAGCTAGGAAGCAACAAAATGTCCAATCAGAATGGCAACAGGGGGGATGCTGCTTGATTATGTTTTGTATAGGGGTGTGTCTTTATCATCTCTTTGAATTACAGGTGGGTCATGGTAGTTCTGCTGATGTATCGTCTGTTTTCTTCTTTCCTACAACTTTTGGTCTACGGTCTGGCAAAGTCCTAGCTCCTGGTATCCTACAGCTGTGGTTGGATCCTGGCAGGAATGTGGCGATGTTATTTCAGATGGCCTTGTAGGCAATGCAGCAATTCTGAAGGTCAGGGTGGAACAGTGTGGTCTGTCAGTGTAGGGGTTATATGGTCAAATTTAAACCACCCCTTCATCACATATGCTTCTAGATTGCCTTTCAGTGGTGCTGTTGCAGTATCTGGAAGTCCATGGAACAAATCATTGCCTACATTCAGGTGGAAGAGAAACAGTGCTTGTATGGTTGCACTGAAGTCGTTATCTTAGAGAAAGGGTTTCTCTTTTACTTTCTTCTCTCGCCCTTTTCAGAAGCATGTCCCTTCCTGCCTTTTAGCCATCCACGACTGGATTGCTACTCGCTTTCTAAAAATAAACTCTAGTAAGACTGAGTTTCTAACTTTAGAATTTGTTCCTCCCTCTCATATTGTGTTTTGTTCCTCTCTCATAATCTTGAATTTATCTCCAATTCTCCCTTTAATGTAGTATCTAAGATTGCTGCTGTCACCAAATCTCTTTAATTTCAGCTATTCAACATTTGAAAATGAAATTGTTCAATCAGTTTTCCTCCTTAACCCTCCACCTTTAACTCTTGTCACTTTAAGTATTGATTTTCCCTGTATGTGGGTCTGCTGAAATAACTCACCACTTGCCTGAAGTCTCCAGAGAATGCTTGTATTTACCTCCCTTTTTTCATCTCCAACTCTCGCTCTCCTATATCCTCAAACTTACAACAGCTACACTGACTCGATCCATGTCGCCCTATTCTACAACCTTCATTTTCATGTATTATCTTTAAATTCTGTCATTATCCCATATCTCCTCCCTAATTTCCTTTATCTCCCCTGATGTCCCCAGTCGTTCTCTGTGTTCTGCCTTAGCTTGATTGCTCTCCACCCCCAGGTCTCTCTGCACCCCCTTGGTCTTCCGCTCCGGTCCTTTTGCTGTGGAACTAACTCCCCCTCACAGTTAGATCTGCATGCACTATAATGTTGTGTAAACCTTTGGCAAAGAACATCTTGTATCTACCTGCTCCAATTCTTGACCAGGACGGTCACTGGACGATAGACCAACTTGTATTCAGTTGTTCTATACGAATATGCCTTGCATAGCATTTTGGATAAAAGCGCTGTAATAAATTCAATTAATATTTTACTTGAGTACGAGGTTAGTTCTGAATGGGAATCCAAAGGATTTTGCATTGTTTGTCAGCTGGATCATAAAGCCTGCTAGGTTCATGTTGGAGAGCCAAGCTTGAACTTTTAATTTATTTAGTTCAGTATAGGTATTTTGCATCCATGTCTGAATTAGTTTGAGATAGTCATTCATTCGCTGTGTGTCATTGTAGAGGCAACCTTGAGGTACAGTTGTATGTGGTGTGCATATAATAATATACCACATTTGTAAAGCGCGAACAATCACCCGTAAGGGGGCTGGGGGCCGTTGGGAAGATTAAGCAAGCTATTACCCAGAGTCACATGGTGCTGGGCTAATCTGCCGCCGCCACCGGGGATCGAACCATGATCCCGAGATTCCGGAGTCAGTCGCCCTGGCCGCGGCGCTACACCTCTTCTATGTGCTGTACTTCACATTGTCAGTAAGTATTAATCTGAAGGTTTCTATATAGAGGCTGGAGAGAGGATGAAGCCCTGAGGAAATCTGCAGGAGACAGGGAGTTTCTGAGAACTTGTGGTTAGTTTAAGTACGAAATGGTGGTGGTTTGCAAGTTAGGAGGTGGGGTGAATATTAAAATCCCTTGATAGTTATCCCTTTGTCTTCCCCACCCCACTGTGAACTCTGTTCATTTGCATAAAGCATTTTACATAAAAGAGTCAAAGAACAATTAACTAGGTTGGTGTCGGGGTCTGGGGGGTCAACAAATAGTTATAAAGGCTTACAAGATGTAGTATGTTGTGAGTAATTTTTACTATATTACAAGACCCTTATGATCACATAGACAGAACTTATTGAAGCAATTTAAGTCTATTTTCCATCTTTTTATGTGTATTTTCAGTTCATGCGCCAGAGACATTAAAAGAAGCATCAGTACCTCTCATCAGCACCAAGAGGTGCAACAGCTCCTGCATGTACGATGGAGAGATCACTTCGAGAATGCTTTGTGCTGGATATCTAGATGGGAGAATAGATGCTTGCCAGGTAACTCGTGAAACAGGTTGGCAAAAACTGAAAGAAATTACACAAAGAAAAAGATATAAATGCAATAAAAACACTGAATATTCAGTTCAAATTCAGACTTTTTCTAAGTGCTCCTACATTTTGTAGACAATGACATTTAGGCACTGAGTAATACATTAATATTTCTGCCAATACATGGTTTGTTCAAGAGTGGTTGAAGGAAATAAACTCCTGTCTACTGGTACAACAACTAATTATCTTGCCATTTAAATCTGAGTCGGGATCAATCTCTTTAACTCTAGGTTACCCCCAGGTGTTGCAGTTGTATTTGTTAATGCAGTGTTGTATAACAATGCTGGTAAACACATAATACAAACAAGACAAAATTAAACGTAGGAAAAATATAAACCACATCAATATTCAAGAAATATACCAATGAACTCAAAGCAGACGATCAAGATCCAATTAAAACTTCATTTAAACAATCGGACCAAAAAGCAGAAAAAGTACTTTCCATTTTTAGCCTACTCTATCCCGGAGTAGTTTTCTTCCCAATTTGGTGCTTCACCAACTTTGGTATTAGTTATACCCACACCCGCAGTGATCCTTTGATTCTCAAATTACTGGTTTGGCATGCCTTTTCCAACTGTATAAAATTTGTTCCGTTTGATAAAATGAGCAAACACACTTATAACCTGCCGGCAATAGTATTACAATGAGTTCCACTGCTCCACGTCACAAGGCTTATTGCACTTGTATTGTAATATATAAAAGAACATGAACCAATTTGGGCTCTTGAGCATGCGGTACAGCAATACCTCTCCGGCGGTCCTGGATAATACTGGACTGTCCTTTTCAGTTTGTTAATATTACTTAGAGATTGCTAGTCATACCAATTTACTTACCATAGGCATAGAAGGCTTTCTACCCCTATACCTTGGACCAAAAGTCCAGAACACTGAAATTGTCTCATGAAAAGAGTCTGCACGATCAAGGCAAACTTCACAGTTTATTGGAATAGAATTCCTATCTATTGCCTGGTACTGAACCAGAAAAAGAAATGGAAGAATAATGTCCCTATTGATATGGAAATCTGACATGACTTTCGGGAAGGATAAAGAATCTCTTAGTCATCATCATTATCATCAAAATATGTGTAGTAAGATAATATTCCATCACCATACACATAACAATGCATTATGGTATAAATATAGTAAAAATCCAGCATATTACATAGCAAAAATATAAAGCCAGGCACAAAACAAAAAATAAATCTGAACTGAAGAAAACAGCCTGTAACCCGCTAACCAACTAGATTTCATAGTTCAACCTCTTCAAGTAGTATGGTGTTTGAACAAAGTTTTCTTTTTTTTCATATTTTATAACAGATTTCTTTTTCTTCCATGGTCTCACTATGTAATTTTCAATACTGTGGTGGATTTTTACGTCTGTGCATTTAAAAAAAAAAAAAACTTTTGTTCTAGCTCTAATCCTGAATTGTAATATTAATTAGGGTTAATAGTTTTATCAATGGCTGATTTAGCTTGTCTTACAAAGGACAAGTGACAGTATAAGTAGTGGCAAAATTCTGGATTTCGAATTGAAGATACCTCACATAAGGGGAATAACATAAACGCATAGCTTTTTTATACTTCTGTGTATTTAATGTCGAGATTTGTTGGACGCAATGAGCTATTCAAGACGGAGATTTTCAATGAAGAGATTATTTTATCTAATTAGCCACTTTTCATATGGCCCATGGTTGACCAAATATAAAAAGATATTTTGTATAACTTGAGATATCTAAGGGAAGGGAGGGATGATTGATTTTCAAATATTAAGAAATCAGATGATGTTTTTAGGAAATCTTTTGCAGACCCAATGGATCAACTTCAGGCCCGCAGTAGCACTTGCTATTTGGCATCCAAATCAATGAAATCCTACCCCAACCTTAAAAGTCACAAATGCTTCAAAGACATTATGTTATGTTATGTTAATTGCACTTTTAGAGTGCACGGTTACCCTCGGGTGTCCTGGCGCTAAGCACTGCCTGCTGGAAAGAGTAATGGAATATTCTACTGATTAAAAATCCATGTTTTCAACCCCTTCCTAAATGAGAGGAGATCTCTGGAGTTCCTCAGATAGAAAACAAAATCATTCCAAGCCTTTGACCTTTTTAAATGAAGGGACAAGAGCTTGCTTGGCTCCCGTTGAGCAAAGCGTTCTTCTGGACACATACCACTGGAATTTTCGCCTCAGTAAGTCAGGTCCTACTCCATTGAGGGCCTTAAAAATGGTGCAAAGTGCTTTAAAGCGTACTCTTTGTTTGACGGGTAGCCAGTGGAGTTGTTTTAGTTCTTCCTTAATGGAAACAAATTTTGGAGTCCCTGAAAGCATTCTGGCCGCTGCATTCGGAGCAATTTGAAGCCTGATGATGTGTTGTTTTTGGGCGTTCAAACATAGGCCATTGCAGTAGTCGAGATGTGACATAATGAGTAACCGTGATCACTGTCTTGAGGCCATTTTCGGTGAGAAAAAATGTAATTTTCCTAATAATTTTGAGTGTCAAAAAGCAGGCCGAAATTACCATACTCATTTGGTCAACCAGAGCAAGCTTGTTATCCACCATCACCCCTAGAGTCTTTGCTTTCTTAGTGGGTGTAGGACAGATTCCCAAACCTTCAGACCACCAGTCAGGTGTCCACACATGTGGGTTGTTCCCAAACTTTATGACCTCGGTTTTACTTGAGTTTAGTTTTAAACAGTTAGCGGACGTCCATCCAGAGATGGCAACTATGCAGTCGTGGAAACGTGGCCCTGTTTCCTTTTCAGCCCCATCGCTCAGTGACAAAACTATTTGAGTGTCATCTGAATAGGAGGTGAGTTGCAAACCAAAGGATCTTATCACTCTAGCCAGGGGGGGCCACATACACATTAAAAAGAATCGGGCTGAGGGACGAGCCCTGTGGCACACCACATGTGAGGGAGAAAGGCTTTGACCTGCAGCTATCCAGATCCACAGTTTGCATTCTGTCGCAGAGAAACGACTGCAGGAGTCTCCAGGCTAGTCCTTTTATCCCCACCTCAGACATCCGGTCCATCAAAACTTCATGATGGACCGCGTCAAAGGCCGCGGACAGATCCAGCAGAATTAGTATTGCATTGCCTCCCCTGTCCAGGGCCTCCCTGATTTCTTCTGTGGATTTAATTAGGGCTAGCTCAGTGCTGTGTTCTTCTCTAAACCCGTATTGGGACAGGTCAAGTATTTTACTAGATTGGAGGAATGCACTGAGTTGGATGTTCATGGCGTTCAATTCAATTCAATTTATTTAATTTGTTATGGAACTCCTACGGAGGTCCACAAAAACACACCATCAGATAGAAAGAGACAAACTTTATATACAATACAAAATTCTTCCTTATATATTGCTACAAAAATTCTTATATCAAGCATACTAAATGGTGTGCAAGTAGTGCTAAAAATATATGATACAGTCAAGTAACCGATAAAATTATTTTAGCGACCTATTGAGAGAGGTGCAAATAGCGCTATAAATACATGAGGCTATCAAGGGAAAGTTCCTAGTAAATAGGCAGAAATGTTTTAAAAATTGATATATCTTAAAACAAACCATTTCATTCGGAGGGGACAGAACCAAAGATCGTGCCTCCTGGGCAGAGTGGATATTAAATTTAATAAAAACTGGCTGTAAAAACATGTGCCTGGCACTTTGCAGCTTTGAGCATACAAATAACACATGATCTAGAGCTTGGATTTGCAGCTGGCAAAATTCACAAATTCTCTTCTCTCTAGGTGTTTTATCCCAGATACCAGTGACATCTCTTAGAGGCAGCAAATTAAATCTCAGAAGGAGTATCAGCCTTCTAATCCCGTGAGTGATATTCCAAGTTAAAAAAGGCTGTGTTTTATTGCCCAAAGCACTCCCTCTGACCGCCTCATTACTGGAACTGATAGGGAATCTAGACTTCTTTAGAAGTTGTTTCAGTACAGGTTTGGACATAGGAGAAGCTGAATTCAAACTGAGACCGGATGAATCATTTGCACATTCAAAGGACCTAAAAAACATTGATTGTTCTTTTAGCGTGACAAAAAATTCTATCCTCAGGGCAGCCCTAAGTGTACCTTCCTCCCCCAAAAGGAGGGAGTTACCCCACCTAAGAACCGCAGCCAGGTATAGGGTAAAGGACGCGACTAATCCAAATTCGAGGCGCAGTATATGTGGGGCTGCCAAAGAGTTTAAATTGCAAATTTGACGCAGGATTCGCTCTTCCGCCTTATCGAACAAAAGCCAATAGATCATGTCCAGCAGCTCGGCAACATATGTTAGCGAGGGAGGGATTGTGACCTTAAAAACAGATAAAAACATGGCCAAAATGGCATCTCCCACAAGTTTTATAGAATCTATTTAGTGCACTTGCCTGGGAGACAGCTTTACTAACAGAGTGTTTAATATGCTCCAAATCTGGGCCAGTTTTGGAAAAAACATTCCCTAGATACAAGCATGAGTCAACCAGATCCAGTTTTTCATAACCAAACATCCATCTTAAACATCTCCTTATTCTAAGCCCCTTCTTATGAAATACCAAAATCTTGCTTTTAGCGATATTAGTTTTCAAGAAGTGAACCTCTGCATATTTACTTAGGGCATCTAGCCCACGTTGCAGGCCAATAGGCGTTAGATCGAATATTGCAACATCGTCTGCATATAATAGAGAGCCAATGGACATTGTACCAATTTTTGGAGCATCCCCCCTTACCGAATTCACAGTGCCGGGGAGATCAACAATATATAAAGAAAATAAGAGTGGTGCCAATAGGCAACCTTGCTTGAGCCCATTATGCGTTCTAATTTAACATGATAACCCCCATGAACCTCCCATCAGAACCCGGCACCAGGTGTCTGTATGCAATTCCATAATCAGACCCAAAAGATATGGTATGCCAAGGAGGACAAGTTTTCTCCACAGCGTCTGGCAGTCCACTTTGTCAAACGCTGTGGAGAAATCAATAAAAGCTGTATATATTGGCATTCCTCGGGAGAAAACATATTTCTCTACAATTGTCTGAACAACCGCTATATTATCCAATGTGCCATGGTTTTTTCTAAAACCAGCTTGTTCCGGAGGAAGAATATTCTGATCATAAACTCATTGTTGAAGATGGCATAATATGCTTTTTGCAAATAATTTGCCTGAGGCATCCAGGAGGGCAATCTGTCTAAAACTAGTCGGCACCGTTTTCGGTCCTTTCTTATACAGGGGGCCTATAATGCTCCCCTTCCAAGAGGGGGGGATTTTATTAATCAGAAAGCAATATTTAAAAAGAGGCTCTAAAAAAATCACCTCACGCTTCTTTTTTTTTTTTTTAAACTTTATTATGCAGAACACCAGCAATACAAACATGGGCCTACAACCACCAGGGCCGGCCGCTAGCACATGCATGCCAATTACGTTACGACACAAAGCAGCGACTGATCCCCAGAGGCGCAGCAGCAAATACAAAAGTTATGTTCGGCAACTCGGAAGTTAGACAGAATACCGATATTTTAAATTGTAAGATAAGAAAACGAACAAAAAAGGAAAAGCAAAAAACTCAAGGCGAGAAACAGTCTAGACAGTGTCAAGCGCCAACGGGGGGACCCCACCCGGCCAGGTAGAGAAGCAGGAGGTCAATAAAGATGACCGGGGGGCAAGGGGGAGGCAGTGGGGAAGCCAGAACAATCAGCGTAAAGAGTGCAGTATTCAAGGAACCCCAGGATCAGGGGGACAGGGAAATATCAGAAGTGTCTGCAAAAGGGGGCGTACAAATGTTACCTCGGTAGGCGTTCCACTGACCCCAAATTCTACCCCACGCCCCAGGCTTGCCCCGAACCAGATATACCGTCTTCTCCCTGAACATACACCAGTCCATGTTCTCCTTCCACACTGACACGGCGGGCGGCCGCCGGGAGCCCCAAAGCTGCGCAATATCCCTCTTTGCAATCATGTTCCCAAGTGCCGCCCACCGGGCCTGGGCAACGTTGTAATCATTCGGCTCCCATACATTCAGCAAACATCGAAGAGCCTCAGGCAACAGAGCAACCCCAGTGACACACTCCATTACCTCATGCACACGGCACCAATAAGCCGCAACCTCGCGACACTCCCAAAGGATATGGAGGAAGGTGGCACTCATACCACAGCCGCGCTTACACAGCCCATCCGAAGAAAAACCCATCGCAACCAAACGAGGACCCGTCACGTACACTCGGTGAAGAATTTTAAGCTGGACAAGACGGAGTCGGGCCGGAATGGCGACCTCTTTCGGGGAAGATAATGCAGACTGCCAGTCCTCGTCATCCAACTCCAACCCGTCTCCAGTCCAGGCCTCCCGAAGATGCACAAGGAGGTCCACCCGACTGTTGATTAGATTCTTGTAAATCAAAGAAATCGTACTATCGGGCAGATGACCATCAAGTATACGGTCCTCGAGTAGCGAAGCTGCGGGGATCGTGGCACCGGCCTTGAAAACCGACAGCAAAGTGTGGCGAACCTGTGCGTACCTGAAGAACTCCCTCTCACTCAGCTCATACTCACTCTGAAGCGCCGCAAAGGACTTGACAGAACCTTTCACCCAGAGATCACCCACTCTGCTGATGCCAATCATATCCCAGTTCTCAAAACCTTTTGTCGTCCAGAGGCATCCCAATCCGTCCGACGCAAACAGGGGGGTCGCTCGTGTCAGGCGATCATTCCAACGCATGGCCACATTGGCATCCTTCCACGCACGCACTGCAATCTTAGTGGGTCCCGTTAGGTTCCTCCCCGCCGTCCGAGAATAGAGCACTCTATTGAAGTTGCCACCCGTCAACTGATATTTATCCATCTCAAAAGCCGGATTTGGGCCGGGTGCATACATAGCATGGTTGACGGCGGACAGCTGGGAGGCCCAATAGTACCTCCTGATGTCCGGGAGCGCAATGCCCCCGTCATACCAGGGGAGAGTCAGCTTTGCAAGCGTGATACGAGCGCGACCATCTCAAATCAGTTCCCTCTGTAGACCCTCCACCTCCCGAAAGTAGGCCGCCGGAATACTATCAAAGGAGTTCTGGTGTGCGTAGAGAAATCGGGGCAGGGACATCATTTTGAAAAGTGCCGCTCGACCGAGTGGCGACAACGGCAACCTACGCCAGCGAGCCACGTCCAACTTCAATCGCCGAAGAGGAGGAAGGAGATTATGTTCATGGCGAACCGCAGGGTCCAGCGATACGTAGATCCCCAAGTACTTGAAGCCGGATTGCGAAATTTGAATGGGAAACCTATTCGGCAAGGGGGGAAGGTCACCGGAAATAACATACACACAGGATTTGGACCAGTTAATGATCAGCCCGGAGTTTTTCCCGAAGGAAGTGAGGACGTCAAAAAGGACATTAAGGGATTCACGCGGGGAGGTGAGGTACAAAAGAATATCGTCGGCATACAACGAGACTCGGTCCTCAAAACCAGGGGCCCACTGAATGCCTTTTATCGACGGCTCCCATCGGAGCCAGGCCGCAAGCGGTTCTAAAGCAAGAGCAAAGAGCAGGGGGGACAACGGACACCCCTGCCTAGTACCCCTCCCGAGAGCGAAGGGCTGGGACACCCTTCCATTGACAACAACCTGAGCCAACGGATCCGTATATAAAAGTCTGACCCAACTAATAAATCCCGGCCCGAAACCGAACTTCGCCAATGTGGCCCAGAGATATGGCCATTCTATAGTATCAAAGGCCATCGTGGCGTCCAAGGAAGCCAAGATGGCCGGCTCGGAAAGAAACTCCGCCCTGGCGAGAACGCCATGCAAACGCCGCAGATTGAGAGCGGTGTTCCGGTGCGGGATGAAACCAGATTGATCTGGATGAATCAGATCACAGATAACAGCGAGTAGGCGAGTAGCGAGAACCTTGGCGAGGATCTTTGGCTCAGCATTCAGTAGGGAGATGGGTCTATATGAGGCACAACGATCACGAGGCTTGCCCTCCTTGGGAATCACAACTATGGTGGCCAGACGCTGGTCACTAGGGAGGGAACCAAGCTCACGTGACTCAAAAAACATATCACGGAGAAAGGGCGCGACTTTATCCGGACACAATTTGTACAATTCAATGGGCAATCCATTGGGGCCCATAGCCTTACCAGTACGAAGGGAACGAATCGCGATAGCAATCTCGTCGGCTGACAACGATGCCTCCACGCACTCTCAATCCTCTTCAGACAGGCAAGGCAGCGCAATATCCCTCAACAAGGAACGAGAGTCAACCTCATCTCTGTCGGACACCGGGGAGTAAACCACATGAAAATAATCAGCAAAGCACTCCACAATCTCACCAGGGTTAGTCACACGCACACCGCCAGGATCCTGAAGCACAGGGACCACGCGGTTCACTCTTTCCTTCTTATCGAGCCACGCAATCAGTTTACCCGCCTTATCCCCAACATCATACAGTCTACCTTGCTGTTCCCTGTACCGTGTCCTGGCAGCCTCAGTAACAAGGGATTTGTATTCGAACTGTTTCAAGCCAAGGGCGTGGAGCCTGTCCTGGGTGACACCCGAGTCTAGCTCAGCCTCCAACTCCAGTATTTCAGCCTCCAGCCTCACGACCTCCCCATTCTTAGCTTTCTTGGTAGCAGCTATCAAAGAGAGGGCCTGTCCACGAATAACAGTTTTGAAAGCTTCCGACAGGGACACTGAGGACAGGAAAGACCCCTCGTTCTCCAGGAAGTAGTGGTCGAGCGACTTAATGAGGCTGTCGCGAGTACTGGGGTTGCGCCGATACCAAGGGTTAATAGGGGCGATCCGCCCCGCAGCTTGCGTCCCTGTGTCAAAAAGCAGCCACACAGGGGAGTGGTCTGAAATGCCCCGGGCCAAGTGCCGAACCTCCCCAACGTGGGTGGACTGGGCCGCGTTCATGAGGAAGTAATCAAGCCTAGAGAGACTCCCATGAGCCCCGGAGTGGAAGGTGTATTGACATTGCGTCGGGTGCTTTAACCTCCAGCAGTCCGCCAGACCGAAGGTGTCTAAGAACCCACCGAGCCATGATTGGGAAACGGGAAGGGCCCTGGGGGGGTGACGATCGAGATCGCCGGATAGCACCGAGTTAAAGTCCCCACCCAGGAGGAGAAGACTCTCGGGGAGTTCCAACAACATCCGGCCAACATCAGAGAAAGTAGCGGTCTGGAGGCCTGGGGGAACATATATCGTAACCAAGGAAAGGGTCCTGCCCTCCCACCTCCCAGTTAGGGCAGCATAGCGCCCTCTGTCGTCAAGGATGACATTATCAATCTCCAGTGGGAGGGAAGACCGGACAAGAATACCAACCCCTCTGGAACCAATGGTGAACCCAGAGTGTGCAACCAATCGGTATCCCCACCTGTTCATAGCATGACACACATTGCCAACCAAATGCGTCTCCTGCAGGAGTACGACATCAGGAGTCAAACGACGCAAATATTGCAATACAACGCCCCGTTTGATACGATCCCCCAATCCATTGACGTTCCAAGATATCAACCTCAACCCACTACCCCCCATCCCCACAAAAGTAGCAGGAGTCTCCCCACAGCGAGCAGGACACCAGAAGCAAAGAAAGAACAAATATGCCGCCTTGAGAAAAGAAAACACAAACACAAATCCCCCAACCAAAACCCATTACAACTCCCCCCTCCCTGCACCCTTGCAAACAACAAAACCACCCCAAAATGCAGTGTGCCTGTCGCCCTAACAATCCCATTCTACAAAAAGACCCCGGAGGAGGAGAGGGGCCCTTCTCCACCCGCCACCCAGACGCGAACTACTTATCAGACAAGATATACAAAAGAGGTAGAACCCAACTGAGCAATGTCCGATTATCAAGGGTAGGGACCGAAAAGTAACTTCTATGGATGCTCACCACCCTCGGCACCGCCAGGATGCCCCGTTTGATCGCCCTGGCCAGGCAGGGAATCCAACCAGTCACTCACATTGTCCGGTCGGTCAAAAAAGAAGGTCCGTTCCTCGTGTTCCACTCGGAGCCTGATAGGGAAAAGCATGGCATACTTCATGCCCAGGTCCCGAAGATGTCGCTTAACCCCCTGAAAGCCCATCCTCTGTCTCTGCACAAGTTGAGTGAAGTCCGGGAAAAAAGTGACGGAGGAGTTTTCAAATTTCACCGGGCCGTGCACCCTCAAGGCCTGCAAAATCGCATCACGGTCCCTGAAATGAAAAAGTTTAGCAATGATGGGCCTCAGGGGAGCGCCAGGCTTGGGCCTGCCGCCCGGAACATGATGTGCACGCTCCACAGCGAAGAACTTGCTGAGTCCAGAAGGGGCAAGATGAGTAAGAATTAGATCTTCAACCAGGAGGTTAACAGAACGAGTCTCGGGATTCTCCGGAACACCTATGACACAGACGTTGTTGCGTCTTGCCCTGTTCTCAAAATCGTCCAGCCAATGGGACATCAGGTCGTTGGCTGATTTCAGGGCGCCAAGGTCTGTTAGAAGTCCCGACACATCGGCCGTGAGGCTGGAGGTCTTCAAATCCAACGACTTCACCTTCTCGTTGGTTTTGGACAGGTCAGCCCTGATTAGAGTGACGTCAATGGCGACCGTGTCAATTTTACGAGCCAGGGCCTCATACTGCTGGCCGATGGTCTCCTTCATGCCGGTGATGGCACCCATAATGTCCTGCAGGGACAAGTCAGCAGGGGCAGATAGGTCTGCTCTGGCGTCCTCCGGGGTACTGCTGGAAGGCCCGGGGGATCCTTTGGCGCGAGTATAGCGGTCCATAACATTTGTCTGGAACTGTCCCCCACGGAGAGACGTCTTGGTCTTCCGCTTCTCGGGTTCACCCCTGCCCGTCATGGTGGAAGATGCACCCCGGAGGGGCCCACTAGACCGAGTGAAAATGGCCGCCGGCAGGTCGTGCACCAGCCGGCCAAGAAGCTGGCTCGTGGGGTCCGGAGAGAGGCGCGACTTGACCCAGTACGCAGTGATGAGAAAGCAGCGATGACAACAGAAGAAGGCTGGATTGGTCCCCGGCCGAGCGAAACAGGCCCTCAATCAGACCACGCCAGAAACCGAAAGCGAAACCGAAAGTGGGGACACGGCCACTGAGGAGGTCCCAATGCCGTTGTTGTTCAACTACGCCCCGGCTCCACAGATCACCAAGTCCCCGGCACTGCTTCAAGGTGGGCCCCAAAAGTTCAAAATGCCGTAATTTCGGTCGCCCAAGTCCGATTCAAATTCTGGAAAGAGTTATGGACTCAGTCTAGGTTCGCCTTCGAAAGCCTGTCCAAGAAATCAGGATATCATCAGGATAATTTGCGAGGAGCGGCGAGGGTCCGGGGAGCCCTGTGCTCACGCGACCATCTTGGATGCGCGCTAAGCTCCTCCTCCCACCTCACGCTTCTGGCTCCTTTTTAGGTCTCGCATAGGGCAGCGCATGCGCTGCCTCTCCGAGGCATTAAGTAATTTGTAAATGTGTTGAATCTCCGCCTACTGCAGCTCTTTGTCAGTAATTGGTTCCTGAGCTTGTCTGTTTTAGTGTGTTGGTTTCTGACAGGCTAATGCCCTTTGTCGATCAGCCTTTACTTTTTTAAGAACGCCCACGCAGCACCGCCTAACTACAGTAAACATGCTTTATGTGGCATGAAGTGTTTCAGTTGGAACTCTTTTGTTTCTTTTCGTGGCTATTGCTGAAAGAGTTTAGCTGTGTTTAGTTTGAGGCATTGGAATGAAGTGAATTGGGTCAGTAGCGTGTTTTATTATTATAGCTGTGTTTACTTTGAATTGGGTCCATAGCGTGTTTTATTAGCTGTGTTTTCTTTGAGGCATTGGAATGGAGTGAATTGGTTCCGTACTTTTAGTGTACGATGGTCCGTTTCTGCTATTTATTTTGTTTTCATTTTTTTTTTCAGAACAATTACACTGTTATTTAGCGCGTTTTACTTATGTAACTAGAAGGGTTTAGCTGTGTTATTTTGCTGCATTGGAATGGAGTGATTTGGCTCGTAATTTTAGTGTACGATGTTCCTTTTTCTGCTTTTTTGCTTATGTTTATTTATTTTCCCGGGAGAGTTGCATTGCTATTTAGCGCGTTTTGATTTATTTTCCCGGGAGTTTGGCTGTCTTTACTTTGTGGCATTTGAATGGAAAAGACCTTTCGCATCACTCTGTGTCTTCATTTGCATCTCTTTGAGGCTGGGAACGAAGAGATTACAATCTATACTGCCCATTTTAATGTACTTCATTATCTTGGCCTGGTTTCGGTTCTCAGCTGTCACAAACAAGTTGACGCTTCACACCATACCAGACTTTCTGTCTTCCGATTTTTTTACCCTTTTCACACATTATTCCCAATTGAAGGGCACTGCGAAGTGGCTGTGTGCGCGTAGCGTGGATGCGGGTAGGAAACCCTTGAATAATAGTGTACATGGGCGCAATGCTTCAGGCTCTTTTATAATTGTCCCTTGTGCCTTTATGAATATATAGCAAATGGCACACCATGTACTGACTTCGTAAGGATAGCAGGATGATTTGATGTGTGAATGAAGTCCCGTAAATATACGATCATACTTGATATCAGCAGCGAGCGTGAAGCGTGTTGATGTGTAAAATGGTATACATTTGCCCAAAACAAACGTTTCTTATTTACAACTGTGCTCGTGTTATAAGGAACATCAGTTTAGCCTTTGGTGCTATTTTGTTGTTGTAACCACATGGGCTCACTGTTTTCGGGTGTTTTATACTTGCAAGCTCTAACTTTATTAATCCCTCTCGAATCTCATCCCATGTTCTAAGTGTGTAAAGACGGCAGGATGATTTCATGTTACAATTTCGTGCTGTAACTATACTATCGCAGCTGATGTTAGCAGTGAGCGTGAAAATTCATCATTTTGTAGACAAGCACGCCGTCGTGCATAAAACTAAACATTTGTATTTGAAACTATGCTTGTTTTATAGTGTATATGGGCTCAGTGCTGCAGGTATTTTTTTTAGTTGTAACTTCTGCCCTTATTAATTCACAATAAATGTCACATTATATTCCGAGTGTGTAAGGATAGCAGGATGAGCTGAGATAACAATTACGTGCTGACATTATACTATCACACCTGCTGTAATCTGCCAGTTTTGCGAGCATTGGAATGGAGTGATTTGGCTCGTAATTACTATCGCAGCTGATGTTAGCAGCGAGCGTGAAAATTCCTGATTTTGTAGACAAGCACGCCGTTGTGCTTAAAACTCAGCATTTGTATTTGAAAATATGCTCGTCTTATTGTGTATATGTGCTCACTGCTGCAGGCAGTTTTTTTAGTTGTAACTTGTGCCCTTATTAATTCTCAATAAATGTCACATTATATTCCAAGTGTGTAAGGATAGCAGGATGAGCTGAGATAACAATTACGTGCTGACATTATACTATCACACCTGATGTAATCTGCGAGTTTTGCGAGCATTGGAATGGAGTGATTTGGGTCGTAATTACTATCGCAGCTGATGTTAGCAGCGAGCGTGAAAATTCCTGATTTTGTAGACAAGCACGGCGTCGTGCTTAAAACTCAGCATTTGTATTTGCAAATATGCTCGTCTTATAGTGTATATGGGCTCAGTGCTGCAGGCAGTTTTTTTAGTTGTAACTTCTGCCCTTATTAATTCTCAATAAATGTCACATTATATTCCAAGTGTGTAAGGATAGCAGGATGAGCTGAGATAACAATTACGTGCTGACATTATACTATCACACCTGATGTAATCTGCGAGTTTTGCGTGCATTGGAATGGAGTGATTTGGGTCAGAATTACTATCGCAGCTGATGTTAGCAGCGAGCGTGAAAATTCCTGATTTTGTAGACAAGCACGGCGTCGTGCTTAAAACTCAGCATTTGTATTTGGGAATATGCTCGTCTTATAGTGTATATGGGCTCAGTGCTGCAGGCAGTTTTTTTAGTTGTAACTTCTGCCCGTATTAATTCTGAATAAATGTCACATTATATTCCAAGTGTGTAAGTATAGCAGGATGAGCTAAGATAACAAGTACGTGCTGACATTACACTATCACACCTGATGTAATCTTGGAGTTTTGCGAGCATTGGAATGGAGTGATTTGGGTCCGTAGTTTTAGTGTACGATGGTCCATTTCTGCTATTTATTTTGTTTTAATTTATTTTTTCGGAAGAGTTGTACTGCTATTTAGGTCGTTGTATTTATTTTACTAGAAGGGTTTAGCTGTCTTCATTTTGCGGCATTGGAATGGAGTGATTTGGGTCGTAATTACTATCGCAGCTGATGTTAGCAGCGAGCGTGAAAATTCCTGATTTTGTAGAGAAGCACGCCGTCGTGCTTAAAACTCAGCATTTGTATTTGAAAATATGCTCGTCTTATAGTGTATATGGGCTCACTGCTGCAGGCAGTTTTTTTAGTTGTAACTTGTGCCCTTATTAATTCTCAATAAATGTCACATTATATTCCAAGTGTGTAAGGATAGCAGGATGAGCTGAGATAACAATTACGTGCTGACATTATACTATCACACCTGATGTAATCTGGGAGTTTTGCGAGCATTGGAATGGAGTGATTTGGGTCGTAATTACTATTGCAGCTGATGTTAGCAGCGAGCGTGAAAATTCCTGATTTTGTAGACAAGCACGGCGTCGTGCTTAAAACTCAGCATTTGTATTTGGGAATATGCTCGTCTTATAGTGTATATGGGCTCAGTGCTGCAGGCAGTTTTTTTAGTTGTAACTTCTGCCCGTATTAATTCTGAATAAATGTCACATTATATTCCAAGTGTGTAAGTATAGCAGGATGAGCTAAGATAACAAGTACGTGCTGACATTACACTATCACACCTGATGTAATCTTGGAGTTTTGAGAGCATTGGAATGGAGTGATTTGGGTCCGTAGTTTTAGTGTACGATGGTCCATTTCTGCTATTTATTTTGTTTTAATTTATTTTTCCGGAAGAGTTGTACTGCTATTTAGGTCGTTGTATTTATTTTACTAGAAGGGTTTAGCTGTCTTCATTTTGCGGCATTGGAATGGAGTGATTTGGCTCGTAATTACTATCGCAGCTGATGTTAGCAGCGAGCGTGAAAATTCCTGATTTTGTAGAGAAGCACGCCGTCGTGCTTAAAACTCAGCATTTGTATTTGAAAATATGCTCGTCTTATAGTGTATATGGGCTCACTGCTGCAGGCAGTTTTTTTAGTTGTAACTTGTGCCCTTATTAATTCTCAATAAATGTCACATTATATTCCAAGTGTGTAAGGATAGCAGGATGAGCTGAGATAACAATTACGTGCTGACATTATACTATCACACCTGATGTAATCTGGGAGTTTTGCGAGCATTGGAATGGAGTGATTTGGGTCGTATTTACTATTGCAGCTGATGTTAGCAGCGAGCGTGAAATTTCCTGATTTTGTAGACAAGCACGCCGTCGTGCTTAAAACTCAGCATTTGTATTTGAAAATATGCTTGTCTTATAGTGTATATGGGCTCAGTGCTGCAGGCAGTTTTTTTTAGTTGTAACTTCTGCCCTTATTAATTATCAATAAATGTCACATTATATTCCAAGTGTGTAAGGATGGCAGGATGAGCTGAGATAACAATTACGTGCTGACATTATACTATCACACCTGATGTAATCTGCGAGTTTTGCGAGCATTGGGATGGAGTGATTTGGGTCAGAATTACTATCGCAGCTGATGTTAGCGGCGAGCGTGAAAATTCCTGATTTTGTAGACAAGCACGGCGTCGTGCTTAAAACTCAGCATTTGTATTTGGGAATATGCTCGTCTTATAGTGTATATGGGCTCAGTGCTGCAGGCAGTTTTTTTAGTTCTAACTTCTGCCCGTATTAATTCTGAATAAATGTCACATTATACTCCAAGTGTGTAAGCATAGCAGGATGAGCTAAGATAACAAATACGTGCTGACATTACACTATCACACCTGATGTAATCTTGGAGTTTTGCGAGCATTGGAATGGAGTGATTTGGGTCCGTAGTTTTAGTGTACGATGGTCCATTTCTGCTATTTATTTTGTTTTAATTTATTTTTTCGGAAGAGTTGTACTGCTATTTAGGTCGTTGTATTTATTTTACTAGAAGGGTTTAGCTGTCTTCATTTTGCGGCATTGGAATGGAGTGATTTGGCTCGTAATTACTATCGCAGCTGATGTTAGCAGCGAGCGTGAAAATTCCTGATTTTGTAGAGAAGCACGCCGTCGTGCTTAAAACTCAGCATTTGTATTTGAAAATATGCTCGTCTTATAGTGTATATGGGCTCACTGCTGCAGGCAGCTTTTTTAGTTGTAACTTGTGCCCTTATTAATTCTCAATAAATGTCACATTATATTCCAAGTGTGTAAGGATAGCAGGATGAGCTGAGATAACAATTACGTGCTGACATTATACTATCACACCTGATGTAATCTGGGAGTTTTGCGAGCATTGGAATGGAGTGATTTGGGTCGTAATTACTATTGCAGCTGATGTTAGCAGCGAGCGTGAAATTTCCTGATTTTGTAGACAAGCACGCCGTCATGCTTAAAACTCAGCATTTGTATTTGAAAATATGCTCATCTTATAGTGTATATGTGCTCAGTGCTGCAGGCAGTGTTTTTAGTTGTAACTTCTGCCCTTATTAAATGTCACATTATATTCCAAGTGTGTAAGGATAGCAGGATGAGCTAAGATAACAAATACGTGCTGACATTACATTATCACACCTGATGTAATCTTGGAGTCTTGCGAGCATTGGAATGGAGTGATTTGGGTCCGTAGTTTTAGTGTACGATGGTCCATTTCTGCTATTTATTTTGTTTTAATTTATTTTTCCGGAAGAGTTGTACTGCTATTTAGGTCGTTGTATTTATTTTACTAGAAGGGTTTAGCTGTCTTTATTTTGCGGCATTGGATTGGAGTGATTTGGCTCGTAATTACTATCGCAGCTGATGTTAGCAGCGAGCGTGAAAATTCCTGATTTTGTAGACAAGCACGCCGTCGTACTTAAAACTCAGCATTTGTATTTGAAAATATGCTCGTCTTATAGTGTATATGGGCTCAGTGCTGCAGGCAGTTTTTTTAGTTGTAACTTCTGCCCTTATTAATTTGAAATAAATGACACATTATATTCCAAGTGTGTAAGGATAGCAGGATGAGCTGAGATAACAATTACGTGCTGACATTATACTATCACATCTGATGTAATCTGCGAGTTTTGCGAGCATTGGAATGGAGTGATTTGGGTAGTAATTACTATCGCAGCTGATGTTAGCAGCGAGCGTGAAAATTCCTGATTTTGTAGACAAGCACGCCGTCGTGCTTAAAACTCAGCATTTGTATTTGAAAATATGCTCGTCTTATAGTGTATATGGGCTCAATGCTGCAGGCAGTTTCTTTAGTTGTAACTTGTGCTCTTATTAATTTGAAATAAATGACACATTATATTCCAAGCGTGTAAGGATAGCAGGATGAGCTGAGATCACAATTACGTGCTGACATTACACTATCACACCTGCTGTAATCTGCGAGTCTTGCGAGCATTGGAATGGAGTCATTTGGGTCCGTAGTTTTAGTGTGCGATGGTCCGTTTCTGCTATTTATTTTGTTTTAATTTATTTTTCCGGAAGAGTTGTACTGCTATTCAGGTCGTTGTATTTATTTTACTGGAAGGGTTTAGCTGTCTTTATTTTGCGGCATTGGAATGGAGTGATTTGGGTCGTAATTTTAGTGTACGATGGTCCGTTTCTGCTTTTGGGCTTATTTTTATTTATTTTCCCGGGAGTTTGGCTGTTTTTACTTTGCGGCATTAGAATGGAAAAGACCTTTCGCATCACTCTGTGTCTTCATTTGCATGTCTTTGAAGCTGGGAACGAAGAGATTATAATCTATACTGCCCATCTCAATGTACTTAATTATCTTGGCCTGGTTTCGGTTCTCAGCTGTCACAAACAAGCTGACACTTCACACCATACCAGACTTTCTGTCTTCCGATTTTTTTACCCTTTTCACACATTATTCCCAATTGAAGGGGACTGCGAAGTGGCTGTGTGCGCGTAGCGTGGATGCGGGTAGGAAACCCTTGAATAATAGTGTACATGGGCGCACTGCTTCAGGCTCTTTTATAGTTGTCCCTTGTGCCTTTATGAATATATAGCAAATGGCACACCATGTACTGACTTCGTAAGGATAGCAGGATGATTTGATGTGTGAATGAAGTCCCGTAAATATACGATCATACTTGATATCAGCAGCGAGCGTGAAGCGTGTTGATGTGTAAAATGGTATACATTTGCCCAAAACAAACGTTTCTTATTTACAACTGTGCTTGTGTTATAAGGAACATCACTTTAGCCTTTGGTGCTGTTTTGTTGTTGTAACCACATGGGCTCACTGTTTTCGGGTGTTTTATACTTGCAAGCTCTAACTTTATCAATCCCTCTCGAATCTCATCCCATGTTCTAAGTATGTAAAGACGGCAGGATGATTTCATGTTACAATTTCGTGCTGTAACTATACTATCGCAGCTGATGTTAGCAGTGAGCGTGAAAATTCATCATTTTGTAGACAAGCACGCCGTCGTGCATAAAACTAAACATTTGTATTTGAAACTATGCTTGTCTTATAGTGTATATGGGCTCAGTGCTGCAGGCATTTTTTTTTAGTTGTAACTTCTGCCCTTATTAATTCTCAATAAATTTCACATTATATTCCAAGTGTGTAAGGATAGCAGGATGAGCTGAGATAACAATTACGTGCTGACATTATACTATCACACCTGATGTAATCTGCGAGTTTTGCGAGCATTGGAATGGAGTGATTTGGGTCGTAATTACCATCGCAGCTGATGTTAGCAGCGAGCGTGAAAATTCGTGATTTTGTAGACAAGCACGCCGTCGTGCTTAAAACTCAGCATTTGTATTTGAAAATATGCTCGTCTTATAGTGTATATGTGCTCAGTGCTGCAGGCAGTTTTTTTAGTTGTAACTTCTGCCCTTATTAATTCTCAATAAATGTCACATTATATTCCAAGTGTGTAAGGATAGCAGGATGAGCTGAGATAACAATTACGTGCTGACATTATACTATCACACCTGATGTAATCTGGGAGTTTTGCGAGCATTGGAATGGAGTGATTTGGGTCGTAATTACTATCGCAGCTGATGTTAGCAGCGAGCGTGAAAATTCCTGATTTTGTAAGCAAGCACGCCGTCGTGCTTAAAACTCAGCATTTGTATTTGAAAATATGCTCGTCTTATAGTGTATATGGGCTCAGTGCTGCAGGCAGTTTTTTTAGTTGTAACTTGTGCTCTTATTAATTTGAAATAAATGTCACATTATATTCCAAGTGTGTAAGGATAGCAGGATGAGCTGAGATCACAATTACGTGCTGACATTACACTATCACACCTGCTGTAATCTGCGAGTCTTGCGAGCATTGGAATGGAGTGATTTGGGTCCGTAGTTTTAGTGTGCGATGGTCCGTTTCTGCTATTTATTTTGTTTTAATTTATTTTTCCGGAAGAGTTGTACTGCTATTCAGGTCGTTGTATTTATTTTACTGGAAGGGTTTAGCTGTCTTTATTTTGCGGCATTGGAATGGAGTGATTTGGGTCGTAATTTTAGTGTACGATGGTCCGTTTCTGCTTTTGGGCTTATTTTTATTTATTTTCCCGGGAGTTTGGCTGTCTTCACTTTGCGGCATTGGAATGGAAAAGACCTTTCACATCACTCTGTGTCTTCATTTGCATGTCTTTGAAGCTGGGAACGAAGAGATTACAATCTATACTGCCCATCTCAATGTACTTAATTATCTTGGCCTGGTTTCTTTCGTTTTTTAGCTGCCACAAACAAGCTGACACTTCACACCATACCAGACTTTCTGTCTTCCGATTTTTTTACCCTTTTCACACATTATTCCCAATTGAAGGGCACTGCGAAGTGGCTGTGTGCGCGTAGCGTGGATGCGGGTAGGAAACCCTTGAATAATAGTGTACATGGGCGCAATGCTTCAGGCTCTTTTATAATTGTCCCTTGTGCCTTTATGAATATATAACAAATGGCACACCATGTACTGACTTCGTAAGGATAGCAGGATGATTTGATGTGTGAATGAAGTCCCGTAAATATACGATCATACTTGATATCAGCAGCGAGCGTGAAGCGTGTTGATGTGTAAAATGGTATACATTTGCCCAAAACAAACGTTTCTTATTTACAACTGTGCTTGTGTTATAAGGAACATCACTTTAGCCTTTGGTGCTGTTTTGTTGTTGTAACCACATGGGCTCACTGTTTTCGGGTGTTTTATACTTGCAAGCTCTAACTTTATTAATCCCTCTCGAATCTCATCCCATGTTCTAAGTATGTAAAGACGGCAGGATGATTTCATGTTACAATTTCGTGCTGTAACTATACTATCGCAGCTGATGTTAGCAGTGAGCGTGAAAATTCATCATTTTGTAGACAAGCACGCCGTCGTGCATAAAACTAAACATTTGTATTTGAAACTATGCTTGTCTTATAGTGTATATGGGCTCAGTGCTGCAGGCATTTTTTTTAGTTGTAACTTCTGCCCTTATTAATTCTCAATAAATGTCACATTATATTCCAAGTGTGTAAGGATAGCAGGATGAGCTGAGATAACAATTACGTGCTGACATTATACTATCACACCTGATGTAATCTGCGAGTTTTGCGAGCATTGGAATGGAGTGATTTGGGTCGTAATTACTATCGCAGCTGATGTTAGCAGCGAGCGTGAAAATTCATGATTTTGTAGGCAAGCACGCCGTCGTGCTTAAAACTCAGCATTTGTATTTGAAAATATGCTCGTCTTATAGTGTATATGGGCTCAGTGCTGCAGGCAGTTTTTTTAGTTGTAACTTCTGCCCTTATTAATTCTCAATAAATGTCACATTATATTCCAAGTGTGTATGGATAGCAGGATGAGCTGAGACAACAATTACGTGCTGACATTATACTATCACACCTGATGTAATCTGCGAGTTTTGCGAGCATTGGAATATAGTTATTTGGGTCCGTAGTTTTAGTGTACGATGGTCCATTTCTGCTATTTATTTTGTTTTAATTTATTTTTCGGGAAGAGTTGTACTGCTATTTAGGTCGTTGTATTTATTTTACTAGAAGGGTTTAGCTGTCTTTATTTTGCGGCATTGGAATGGAGTGATTTGGCTCGTAATTACTATCGCAGCTGATGTTAGCAGCGAGCGTGAAAATTTCTGATTTTGTAGACAAGCACGCCGTCGTGCTTAAAACTCAGCATTTGTATTTGAAAATATGTTTGTCTTATAGTGTATATGGGCTCAGTGCTGCAGGCAGTTTTTTTAGTTGTAACTTGTGCCCTTATTAATTCTCAATAAATGTCACATTATATTCCAAGTGTGTAAGGATAGCAGGATGAGCTGAGATAACAATTACGTGCTGACATTATACTATCACACCTGATGTAATCTGCGAGTTTTGCGAGCATTGGAATGGAGTGATTTGGGTCGTAATTACTATTGCAGCTAATGTTAGCAGCGAGCGTGAAAATTCCTGATTTTGTAGACAAGCACGCCGTCGTGCTTAAAACTCAGCATTTGTATTTGAAAATATGCTCGTCTTATAGTGTATATGGGCTCAGTGCTGCAGGCAGTTTTTTTAGTTGTAACTTCTGCCCTTATTAATTCTGAATAAATGTCATAATATATTCCAAGTGTGTAAGGATAGCAGGATGAGCTAAGATAACAAATACGTGCTAACATTACATTATCACACCTGATGTAATCTTGGAGTCTTGCGAGCATTGGAATGGAGTGATTTGGGTCCGTAGTTTTAGTGTACGATAGCTCTAAAATTTACAAATGCGAGACCTGTTGCATTGTAAATGCTTGTTAATTAGTGCAATCGGGATTCCCCATCCGGCCCTTGTGCACCGGAGGTTCTTTAATTCTTTATATATAACTTACCACTTCCTTTCCTGACGGGGGGGGGGAAATTCAGTAAATTGAGAAGACGCGGATTTAACCCCATTTGAGATCACAAAAGAAACTGGGCTATTGTTTTCATATAATAGGGAGATGTAATCCACCCAGTCCTTTTCTGGAATTGGTATGGGTAGTGCCCTCTGCCTTGAGTCGCAGTATTCCGCAATCAAGTGCCAATACTTTCTAGAGTCTTTCGCCCTTACGGCTTCCCTCAGCCCAATCCACTTAGCATCAAGCTCCTTTCTTTTTTCACTGAGCATAATACGTCTTTTCACTCGCTTAAGGCGATTGATTTCCTACTGCCGGCCAGTGAGGAAATGTATATGCTGTTTTCGGACAAGATGGTTAATTGCT
Organism: Triturus cristatus; assembly: GCF_964204655.1. Taxonomy (NCBI): domain Eukaryota; kingdom Metazoa; phylum Chordata; class Amphibia; order Caudata; family Salamandridae; genus Triturus; species Triturus cristatus. The sequence continues at coordinate 145,353,783 of NC_140584.1, forward strand.
TGTTTTAAAGAAATCATATGGGACGTATCCTGTTTATACAGGCAAGGTTCAGAAGATTTAGAACTTTAATTACAAATCTTCTCCATATGAGCCACTAAAAAGGGTATAAGATTAGAGTGAATTAAACCCTGCTGTTCTACATGGGCCATCTTCACAATTGAGCCTACTTCAAAGATTTTTTTTGCGTTCAAAAGGACCGACCATTTGCTTTGTTAAAAGTGACCATGCCCTGACCAGCATTCACTGAATCCAGTGTGGGTAGATCAAAAGCCACTGTCACAACCACTATGCTATGGTCGCTCCATATCAACGGGCAGACAAAGAAATTATCACAATCCCCAAACATTTGGTAGGAAACAATCACATAGTCTAAAAGACTCTGAGTGTTTTGTGAGTGAAAGGTAAAATGTGCTTTTTTGTCAGCAGGCATCTCCCATTTAAAACAACAAGATCTAGGCTTCTGATGCTATCAAGCAAAAGAAACCCCCGCTTATCTGTTTTTACTTTATTTGGTAATAAAGTCTCGGAAATGTGCCAAATTTCCTCTTTGTATTGGCATAAATCCCCGAGGCAGAGTTCGAAATTTTTGCATTTAAGTCCCCCACTAATGTCATTAGGGGGCATTCTTCCCTGATAGCTATATCCTGAATAAAAGTGAAAAATGTGCACAAAAAATGATCGGAATTTTTCCCAGGGGGGATATACAAATTTGCCACAAGGAAAGAAGTGGACCTGCCAGAATCTCCCAGACACACCAACTTCACACAAATACAAACGTTTGAGGGGTGGCAAAAAAAAACTTCTGGTTCCAATTAATGGAATTTTTAAGCAAAATCGAAACACTTCCACTAGCATGTCCCCTATCCGAACACCCAGCATAGCAAGAGTAAACAAAATAACCATCACATTCAAATTCTTTACAAGAGCACGTTTCTTGTAAGCATATAATCAAAGGGTTCATAATTTTCAAAGAATTCAATTTTGTTTCGTTGGGGCCCAAACCGGCCAAGTTCTAGGACAAGAGTAGCCCACCCAGGCTACCTCGACGAATCGCTCCTTACTGCTTCCGGATGAGTGTTATTCAGGGCTCTTGCAACCCAACTCCATTGGGCAAATTCATCTTCTTTGTCTAAGGTCTGAGGGGGTGACTGGCACATTGGGCACAACATTTATTGAGACCCCCCTCCAGTCCACGGAAACCACTATATCTTTGGAATTACCCGCAGTATACTTGGAATCGGGGCCCAATGCACTGAGTTAGTAGCCCTAGGAATTTTCAAATAATGGGTTTTTGGGCCCGCAGTTTGGAATTCCTCATATTCATTAACAGATGTTGTGTCAAGCCCTCGTTTCAAAAAAGTCTCACAATTTTTCAAGACCAAATTGGCCACTATCAGGGAGCAAAAAGTGACCCTAGAATATGGAATAGTGTCATGTACATTAATCATCACATTTAAAATATCCTTGCTTGCTATCAGCTTTAATGACTCTAGTTCCATGAATAAGCTAAGAATATAACCTCGGTGTGGATTCATTGACAAATAGTCAGGTAAAATCCACCATGGGAGATAAACCGGTCTGTACTAGTTTTCTTTGGGGCATCTCTCCAGGGAATCCATAAAGGGACACTGTCCGTAAAGTTGGAAACTTGCGTCCCACCATGATGTTAGGCTTTCGAGTATAAAGCCATATTAAGAGTGGGTCCTCAGTGGAAACAATGTCCTTATATGGGTTCTATTCAGCCCAGGCTCCGGGTTAATTAGATCTTGGGTCCCTCCCTCTATGTTTCTGCCCACCCTGGGATCAGTGGAGTCTATGGCCCCAGTCCCTGTCTTCAATGAGGGGACCCCATAACCCATATGTATTTCCCCTCCCGATGGATCCGCTAACTCATTAGAGGAGGGATAGATTACTTGGAGGGACTGCGGCAACTGAGTTAGAGGAGATACTCCCGGTCCAGAGTCCCCCAAACTCCCAGTTAATGGCATGGGCGCTCTAATGAGTTCTCTTGAGTTGCCATCTGCTAGTGATGTTTCAGGGCCTCCCTTCTCCGTTGTTAAATGGATATCGGTCTGGCTTTCCAAACTCCGAGAAAAGTGCAATTTTGACACTTTACGTTTGGAGAATCGTCTAATTTTTTTATGTTTCTTTTTCATATTTTCCCCCTTATGTTTTAATACTAGGCTATCCCTCTTACCTACTTTCTGTCCTCCCTTCCCTAGTGAAGTAGGGGAGTACTCCTGGGAGGTAGTAGGAGAGATTAGCACCTCCCCCTCCCCACCCACCCTCCCCACCTGCTTAGTTTGCTTGGCATGGCCCCTGATTTTCCCAATTTCTCCGGCGCCTACCCTTCATAAACAGGGGGAAGACTTTCAATTTGGACTTCTCCAAAGGGGGACTCAATTCAGCCTCCTCAAATCATATATTTAAATATAACTCTTCCTTTTCAAGTTTACATACAGGAGCCGTGGGGGGCGCCAAGAAAAGGGGGGTTCCTGCCTGCACGGAGACGTCTCTCGACTCAACAGAAGGGAGGTGTAGTGCAGGCCTATTGTTTCTCCACTCTCCCGTCTGGGGGACAGTCGTAGGGATAGGTTTAGTGGTGACCGACTTATTTACCTTTTGCACTTCAAATAACATTACATAAATCATTTCCAGTATGTGGTCAGAACTCAGTACAGATTTTTCTAATAAGGACAGTATGGAGTTTACATTTTTTTCAATACAAACAAGGTATTGTGAGGGCACACCCTCTCTCTCATTTCCCCATTTCTGTTGAGAATCAGGCAGGAATACATCGTGTGCAGACTCCATAGAGGTACCAATCAGATGACTTGTACTACAGTATAGGAGAGGCATAGAAAGACGCCTAGGAGAGGTGCTTACAATTGGAGTATTTTCTCCCCTGTAACCATTCATTAACTGATTGTCCTTATGCCTACAGTCAAAATGGTCTCCCCGGTCCCTTTTTTGAGCTTCTATGTCAATGTCCGGGAGTGTAAAGTCTTCCCCTGGCAATGACTCTTTGTATAACTTGGAGGTCCGCTGGAGCTAGAGAAACAACCGGTATAATCTCGATCATACTGTCATTCCTTGACTGCTTTGTCCTGTTTAATAAAGTGATTGGCTGACTCTGCTGGCTAGTGATTGGCTGACTCTGCTGGCTAGCGAGAAGGTCAGAATCCAGAGGAGCACCAGGAGGTACGTCAAACGGTTGCTCACTGGAGCCATCCTCCACTCTTTCAGTAATCTGATCCAGAGGTCGGGGCCCTCCACTGGACTGCACCTGGTGCCCCGCATGGCTCCCTTGAAGATCCAGCTAATCCGCGAGAGGCAATGAAGAAGAGGTTGCAGAAGTTGAAGGCATTATAGGAGGAAAATAAAAAGTCTGGCCTTCTTGGACTACAGCTGCCACCTCAGGGTAAATTCGGGGCATTTTACAAAAAAAAACAGTTATAACAGGCTGGGATTTGTAGCAGAGATGATGTAATTGTCTAGTGCCGCAAAAAGATCTTTTAATTTATGGCTTGGTGAGGAGGAGAGCACACACCCTGAGCGCAATTTCCTAGAAGTCATCACGCTCTGGGTTTCAAGTTTGCCTGGTTGATTCCTGCCACCACACAGTTAATATTTGATTAAGTTTGGTTAAGATTTGATCACTTAATCAGGAAAGAAGAGTTCAAATTTCCGGCAACAGCGCTTGTAGATCGCTTGTCTTCAGTATTTCAATGTTTTGAGCTCACCACCCACCAACCTTTTCCCTCGCTGCCTCGCTGCCTCGCTGCCTCACCACTCCCGGCCCGCTCTTGACCCGAAATTCCACTCAGCAGTTTTTGGCAGGGTGAAACAAAGTTCTGTCCGTGAGGCAATTGCGGTGGTTGGCCGGATCCTGCAATCCATTCTCCCTCACCTGATTACCATTGAAAGATCACCCCTGCTCCACTCCACTGCAGCTACGCTCCCAGACCCTTCCAACCAATCCGCAGGATGTTAATTTGACTGCTTGGTGAACTCTCTGTTGGAGTAGGAGTCACCTCCAAAGGTACAAGAGCTCACCAGGGGCTCACCTGATTCACCTGGTTTGCGCCGGAGGATGATGATGGAGTGCAAGTGACGCCAGTGGAGAAAAACGGTTTCATAGAGGCTGGGGCGAGTGAGGATCAGGAGGGTCGAGGGGCCAGAGGGAGACGAGCAGAGATCACGTGGGAGCTGAACAAGGGGCCACTACCAAGCTGAAATAGGTATCGGAGCACAGCTCTCTCTTCTTTTCCGCTCACCCCTCTCCCCACCTCACCTCCGTGTAAAGGCGTCGTTGGTGACCCAAGTTCCTATGCCGTGCCTCAGGCTTGCAGCTCTGGTCTTGCAGTCCTGCAGCTACTGCTGCTGTCACCTCTGTAAGGGGAGGGGCGGGGCAGTAGGACAGTGGCTCTGATCCTGAAAGAAATATTTCCAGCGACAGAGGGCAGGGGCGTCCTCCCCTCCCCGGCGTGCTGTGCAAAACTGCAGGAAACGGGCAGGAAGCGGGTGCGAATCACCTCGCAGTCTCCGGAGGTATTGGGCAGGCGTTCTGTCTAAAACTGCAGGATGCGTGCAGGAAGCGGTTGAGAATCACCGTCCCGCAGCACCGAACCGCAACACCGCAGCACCGTTGGCTCACCGCTAGCTCAATCGCTCACTCGCTCTGACCGGAAATCATGTGACGCATCTGTGCAAACATTTCACTCAAATTTACTGTTCATGGCGTTCATTATGCATACTCTTAGAAATTCCACTTCCATGTTGAAAACATCATGTTCGAGGCATATGAGCTGCATATTATACACTGTGCATAGATCGCCATCTGGTGTTGGGCCCAGATGTTTGCAGTTTGTTTTTCTTCTTGGACAGTGTTTGGAAGTCACGAGTTCGGTGACTCCTCCTTCGGTCCGTACTGCGCATGGGCTTCGGCTCCATCCTCAGATTGTTTTTTTCCGCCATCGGGCTCGGATGTAATACTTCGTGCTCCTGCTTTGAACCTTTCCAGTTCGACCTTCGACGAAAAATCCTCGTCCATCGAGATTCTTCAGACAAAATCATCTTCTTTATCTCTCTCTTCGGCACTTCTTCGATTCCAGGCATCGGCGGTGGCCTTCGGGCCTATTAAAGGACTCCCTTTAAGAAGTGCCCTAAATGTGGGTCTAAATTTCCGCACACCGATTTACATCAGGTGTGCAACCTCTGCCTCTCGCCCGAACACGAGGCCCGAGACTGCCCCGCCTGCAAGTCTTTTCGATCGAAAAAGACTATTCGGGATCGAAGAGCTGGACGCACCATGGCGCACTCATGGATCTCGGCTCCAACTGACATCTTCGGAGAAGACATCGGAGCCTCGGGACAGCAGCACACCGAACAGGAAGACGACCTCGTCAGCGCTTCCGAGGCCGATGACTCCGACGTGGAGGAGATCACACCGGCGCAGAGGGTCGTGAGTACTCTACCCCCTCCCACTCCCGCGCCCACACCGAAAGAGACTCCGGTTACACCTGCGCCTCCGGGCCTAGGCAAAACCAAACATACCGCTTCCATCACCCCACCTTCGGGCCCGGTGAAGAAGCATCATAAGTCTCCCGGCGGCTCGGGCTCGAGCCAGCCTACTAGCGGTGCCGAAAAACACCCTTCGGCACCGAAGAAAACCACACCAAGCTCCGTTCCGAAGCCATCGGTGTCGAAACCTGGCCTCTCGGTGCCGACCAAACATAAATCCCTCGGCGCCGAAACTCCCGTGCCGAAACCTGCCTCGGCACCGAACAAAAAATCGGAGGCCCCGAAAAAGCATGGCACAGATAAACCAAAGAAGCCGTCGGCCCCGAAAACATCGGCGCCAACAGATCAATCGGTGCCGGAGGAACTATTCACGCCAGATCCTCGACAAAAGACTTTAACAAAGGATCCAAAGACTGGACATTTGAGTTTGTCTTCAAAGAAAAGACATTTAGACAAGCCAGCTCCTCCTCCACCGCCAAAACGGAAGGACTCTGCCACATCCCCTTTCAGAGTACCCTCCCCACCGCCTCCACCTCCTCCACCTCCCCCATCTCCGCCCCCCCCCACCTTCTCCACCCTTGCCTCATCGCTCTCCAACCCAGTCTCCAGACCCTGATGACCAAGGGGACCCATCCTATGATCCAACAGATGCCCCACAAGACCCCACCCCTCCGGGAACACCAGACCCATGGGAGGATTATCATAATCCAGACGTCCCAGATGTGCCTCAGGATGATCTTTATCCATCCAGGCCATCTCCACCAGAGGACTCCCTGGGGTTCCACCACTTGTTACAACGGGCGGCACATTATCATGGGGTGGAGTTACACAGTGATCCAGTTGAGGAAGACTTCCTACTTGATACCTTTGACATCGCAGATAAATCTACTGCCATACTACCCATGCTTAAAGGGGTGACCAAACATGCAGCAGAGGTTTTCAAAGACCCAGTCAGGGCTAGGGTCTTAAACCCCAGAATAGAGAAAAAATATAAGGCCGCCCCCACAGATCCTGCCTATATTAAAGGACCTGCACCCTTAGACTCACTAGTGGTATCCAAAGCTAGGAAGCGGTCCAATTCTCAGTCATCGGGTGAGGCTCCACCACCCGATAAGGAGTCCAAGCTCCTAGATGTGTCAGGCAAACGCACTGCCTCGCAAGCTGCCAATATGTGGCGTATCGTCAACACGCAAGCGCTGTTGGCACGGTACGACAGAGCGCACTATGATGAGCTGGAGACTATCATGCAACATCTCCCAGAAAAATATAAAAATAGGGCTCATGAACTAATACAAGAGGGAAAGACCATTACCAACACCTCTATTAAATGTGCACTTGACGCAGCAGACACAGCTTCCAGGGCTATAAACAACAGTGTTCTGCTTCGCCGCCACGCCTGGCTCAGAATCTCAGGCTTTAAGCCAGAGGTCCAAGCATCTATACTGAACCACCCTTTTGACCAACAACACTTCTTTGGCCCGAAAGTAGACGAAGCCCTGGAAAAAATGAAAAAAGATACAGATACGGCGAGGACAATGGGAGCATTACAGTCCCACACTCCTAGACGCTCTTTTCGCCGCTCCTCCTTTTGAGGCACTGGCAGGGGTTACTCTGCCGATAACGCCTCCACATCCTACAAGTCCCCTCCTCAGACTACCTTCACAAAGGGCTATCAAAGAGGTGGATATAGAGGAAACAATAATAAAGGCAGGGGCAAAACCAACACCGCCCGTTCTGCCACACCGCCCACACAATGACTTTCCCCCGCTCCCCCCAGACCATTCCACTCCAGTCGGGGGCAGACTACAAGACTTCTTTCAAACCTGGGAGACCATAACATCAGACAAATGGGTGACCCAAATTATTCGGTCAGGGTACTGTCTCGAACTAACATCCACCCCCCCAAATATTCCACCCAGGCACCGTACAATGTCGCAAGAACATACCACATTGCTGAAACAAGAGGTAATCTCCCTCCTGCAAAAACAGGCTATAGAGCAGGTCCCCATCAATCAACAAAATTTAGGGGTCTACTCTCTGTACTTTCTGATACCAAAAAGACGCATACTTTCATATTCCAATACACCCTTCTCACAGAAAGTACCTCAGATTTGTAGTGGACGGCCAACATTATCAGTTCAAGGTTCTCCCCTTCGGGGTCACAACCACACCAACAGTGTTTACCAAATGCCTAGCAGTAGTGGCGGCACACCTCAGAAGACAACACATTCACGTCTTCCCTCACTTGGACGACTGGCTAATAAAAGCCACGTCCTACAACCAATGTGTGCAACATACAAACACTACCATCCAACTACTTCACCAGCTAGGTTTCACGGTGAACCACCAAAAGTCCCAGCTGATACCGTCTCACACAAAGCAATACCTCGGTGCCACTATAGACACCTCAAAAGCTATAGCCTATCCCAATTCAGCCAGAATCGCAAGCATACAAGTCAAAGATTCATTCCTCAGCACTCTCTCCCAGCAAGAGTGTTTATGAAGCTAATAGGGATGATGGCATCTTGCATCTTCATAGTGCCTCACGCAAGACTCCACATGCGTCCACTCCAAGAGTGCCTAGCACGCCAGTGGAACCAGGCCCAGGGGCAACTGACGGATCTGGTGTTGGTGGACGGTCGCACCCATCGCTCTCTGCAGTGGTGGAACACCACAAATCTTTCCAAAGGGCGACCGTTCCTGGACCCGGTTCCTCAGGTAATTCTAACAACGGACGCATCGCTCTCCGGTTGGGGAGCGCATCTATTACACCTCACAGTGCAAGGTATATGGACGCCACAACAAAAGTTACTCCACATAAACCATCTGGAGTTATTGGCGATCTTTCTAGCCCTGAAATCATTTCAGAAACAAATCTCATCCAAAGCAGTCCTCATTCGCACAGACAATATGACTGCAATGTACTACATTCAAAAACAGGGGGGGACACACTCTCCACAGCTCTCTCGGTTAGCACAGAGCATATGGAGATGGGCAATCCCGCAAAAAGTCTTTCTCCTGGCACAACACGTCCCAGGGATACAAAACACCATGGCAGATCTGCTCAGCAGACAAACGCAGCAAATGCACGAATGGGAACTGCATCCACAGTTCTTCACCCATTCTTTCACAAGTGGGGGCATCCTCAGATAGACCTCTTCGCCACCCACGAAAACAAAAAATGCCCAAGCTTCGCCGCCAGATACCCACACCCATTGTCCAAAGGCAATGCGATATGGATGAACTGGTCAGGCAAATTTGCATACGCCTTTCCACCTCTCCCGCTAATTCCATTAGTGGTAAGGAAGCTACAACAGCACTCCCTCACACTCATTCTGGTAGCTCCAACATGGGCCAGGCAGCCGTGGTACACCACACTACTACAGCTCTCAGTGGTACCACACCAAAAACTACACCTGTCCCCATGCCTCCTAACCCAGAACCATGGAGAAATCAGGCACCCGGACCCAGCTCAGCTCAACCTTGCGATCTGGCTCCTGAAATCTTAGAATTTGGATACCTTAACCTTCCCCTTGATTGCATGAACATTATCAGGGAAGCCAGACGTCCTACCACTCGAGCATGCTATGCCGCAAAGTGGAAAAGATTTGTTGTTTACTGCCGTAACAATACAATCAACCCTTTAGATGTATCCATACAGCACATCATATGCTACCTGCTCCATCTACAAAGGTGTAACCTGGCATACTCATCCATCCGTTTACACCTAGCAGCAATTGCTGCTTACCTGCAAAACATACAGCATTTATCACTTTTCAGAGTGCCTGCTATTAAAGCTTTCATGGAAGGCCTTAAAAGAGTAATTCCGCCCAGAGCACCACCCTCACCTGTGTGGAATCTAAATGTAGTTCTTACAAGGCTGATGGGACCGCCTTTCGAACCAATGCATAAATGTGAGCTACAGTTCCTTACTTGGAAAACAGCTTTTCTCGTAGCTATCACTTCCCTTAGAAGGGTTAGTGAAATACAAGCGTTCACTACACAAGAACCCTTTCTACAGATACATCACAATAAGGTGATACTTCGCACAAATCCCAAATTTCTGCCCAAGGTCATTTCCCCCTTCCATCTCAATCAATCGGTGGAATTACCGTTTTTTTTCTCGCAACCTCAATCTGTTGCAGAAAGGGCTCTACATACACTTGATGTTAAAAGGGCTTTACTTTACTATATACAAAGAACGCAATCTTTTAGAAAGACTAAACGGTTGTTTGTCTCGTTCTCTCCACCACATAAAGGCAACCCCATCTCAAAATCAGGGATAGCTAGGTGGATTGTAAAGTGCATACAAATTTGCTATCACAAAGCAAAAAGAACATTATCTGTTCCACCTAAAGCCCACTCTACAAGAAAGATAGGGGCTTCTATGGCGTTTCTAGGGAACATACCCTTAGATGACATCTGCAAAGCAGCCACATGGTCAACACCGCACACCTTCACAAAACATTACTGTGTAGACGTGCACGCCAAACAACAAGCTAGTGTGGGCCAGGCTGTATTAAAGACACTGTTTCAAACCACTGCAACGGATACCGGTGGTCGCCGCTAGGGTTGGGTACTGCTATATAATCTATGCACAGTGTATAATCTGCAGCTCATATGCCTCAAACGGAATATGCTACTTACCAGTATGCATCTGTTCTTGGCATGTAGAGCTGCAGATCTATACACGCTCACCCGCCTCCCCGGCTACCTGTATCCGTTCCAGTCTATCTTATTTAGATACAACACACATGGATTTCTTTACTATTATCACTACGCTCCATCTTTTCCCTGCTGGCGAAAACAAATCTGAGGATGGAGCCGAAGCCCATGCGCAGTACGGACCGAAGGAGGAGTCACCAAACTCGTGACTTGCAAACACTGTCCAAGAAGAAAAACAAACTGCAAGCATCCGGGCCCAACACCAGATGGCGATCTATGCACAGTGTATAGATCTGCAGCTCTACATGCCAAGAACAGATGCATACTGGTAAGTAGCATATTCCTCATTTAACAGTGACTACAAAATTTGCTATCTAATATTGCACTAGCATCTGTTTTGGCTCCACTGGCCTCCACTGGGGCAGGCAGGGTTCTCTGGCCTAATTTCCTACTAGAGGCCTACAAGATAAATTCACGCTGACCAAAATACCTTCCCTTCTCTTTACCTGTAAATGTAACAACCCTTTTTCGCAGAAAAGAATGCTCAAACAGTTAATTTAAAACATCTAACTTTTCTTGATTTAATAAGAATGGCTTCCTAGGGGAATACTACTTTACCTCCACTATCTTCCCTGCATTGGCTTTAAGTTTTTTAGATGGTAATATACTTGAAAAGAGCATTTTATAGGACATTTCCTGTTCTTTACAATTGATCTGTGCCACCTATAAATAGTATACACAGTATTTCAGCATTGTCTTCCAATCTCCAATCTGCTCTATATTTAAGTATAGAGTTATCAGGCAAACCTGGCCTACTCACTTATTAACAAGGAAAGGGTCAGTCATCAGTTTTTTAGCCAGCTGACAAAATAGTACTGCTGCCCATTATTCATATATACTGCAGATATTGCCTATACCAGGCCTTGCAGAAAGTTACATCTATCTCAGGAAGGGTATTACAGGAGTAAATCTACATTATCAACTTCTGCTCTGAGGTTTTGCAATGTTAGAAAATATTTACCCCTCAAAGTAACTTATTTCTTTCTGTAGCAGTACAGACGTAGACCCTGTTCCATTACTGAACATTTGTCTGAAGCCAGCCTAGCAGTTCAAAATGTTATTATCCATCAAATTTCTGAGTTGATTATTGCACACAATGAAGATTCCCATTGTGATAGCTAGCGTACCAGAAATGCCACACGTAAATTACAGGGAGCCATCAGGAAAATCGCAAAGGCATGCGCGAATATTGATGAACAAAATAAGGTGCCTGAAGATTAATAGTAAGCAAGCAAATGGGAAATTATAAGGAGAACAGGTCCGTATTTCAAATATGCAATAGAAGCTGGACGATCTTGACAACAAAGAAGAAACAGCCCTAGAGTTTTAGACTTCCAGAGGGGACTGAGGTCGCAGATATCCGTTTATCTATTATCTTCGAATCAACTTTTCCTAACTCAAATGATAAGACTGGGATTGACAGATCCAGCTCACTCATATATTTCCTCTTAGACAGACACAGAGACAAGTAGAGTCTGGCTCTAACCAATACCCAAGGGTGATTCTTGTGTTTTTTGGGGAATTTCCTTCTCTGACAAAATGTCTATGAGAGAGCAAGACCAGAAAAGAAAGTTAGTGTTGAGAAATGTTTTTTTCTGTTAGACAAGAATACTGTCATACTACAGGAGAAAGATGTTGGTGACTAAGGGCCTCATTTGCAATATTTTGACACACAGAAGTGCAGCAAGCCTTTCTGCTGCACTGCTGTGCGTCAAAATAAAGGGCAGGAATGCGCCGTATCTACCAGATATGGCGCATTCCTGTCCTCCCAGCACAGACACTCTTGCGTCATTTTGCAACGGTGCCTGCGCTGAGGGAATGATTGTTTTCTTGCAGGAAGGGACACCTTCCTGCACAAAAGAACAAGTTACTTACCTTCGGTAACGATGTATCTGTAAGAAGCATTAGTTAGTTAGATTCCTCACCTTAGAATAGATACCCCCTTTTTTCCGCGCCAATAAGCGCAGATCCGGGAGAGCTACCCCTTTTAGTCTTTTTTGACTAAGTTTTTTCATCCTTTTTGATCTTGTCTCGACTCCGGTGCCGGTAGGATGCCTGGTTAGCCTGTACTGACTGTAACCGCTTGATGTCGGTTACGGATCATCACCGCCGGTGCCTTTACTGTTTGGGCCTCGACCACGACGCGGAGTCGTGTTCGGACTGCAAGGCCCTGACCTCGAAGGCTAGACGGGAGCGGTCCCGTAAGCTCCTCGAGATTCGGCACTCGGATCCGCGCCCCTCTCGATCCCGGTCCAGGAGGAGGTCCAAGGATCGGTCGCGGAGCCGCAGCCGACGTCATCATCGCTCGTCTGGCTCCAAGTCTTCGGGTCGAAGCACTCCAAGAAGTCCAAGAGGCGACACCGCTCTTCGGACTCCCCTCGCCGGTCGCGCGACTCAGCCGAGGGTCAGCCACAGGCACCGCGCAAGTCCCCATACCCGCCGGTCCCTGGGACTGACGCGACGCCGGCGGAAGTCAGTGCCTTCCTCTCGGCCATGAGGAGCCTGGCTCCACCGTCAATGCCCGCTGGCGCGCCTTCGGGCCCCGCGGACCCGACTGGGCAACCTTGCATGCCGGCGGCTCCGGCCCCGGCGCCGTCGCCGGCTCCGGCCCCGACGCCGCAGGTCCCCGAGGGACTCGCCGAGTCCCCGTCGACGCCGGTCGACCTCGTCACGCCTCTTCCGCCGGCGTTGACACCGGTTCCACCTCCGACGCCGGCTCCGCTCGGCGTCGAGCCCAGTTCAGCCCCGCTCCGGATCCGGCGCCGTTGCGGCGTCGATGGACGCCGCGTACGGCGCCGTTAGAGACACATTATGTCTACCGTCCGGCTCCGATCCTTCCTCCTGTTTACCAGGAATCGGATGACGGGGGCGAATGGGAGGGGTCCGAGGATCCTATGGCCGTTCAGGCTCAGCTGTCACAGGACTGGGCAGATGAACTGGGGGAGGCCAGTGGTCTGGATACCTCACCAGACACTGGATTCATCTCTCCTCCGACTGTGGCTTCGGAGCAGGGTGCTGCTTTCTCTGTGGTGCTGCGCAAGGCGGCCGCAGCCCTTGGGCTCGAGCTGCCTGCCGTGGCTGTGAGGACTAACGTCCTCACCGAGGTGCTTCAGTCTGCAGCAAGCTCCACTGAGCCTCTGCTGCAATTCAATGAGGCCCTCATTGACGTTCTGCAGGGCACCGGGTCCAAGCCCTCCACAGTTTCTCCTGTGGACAGGAACGTCGCCAGGCGCCACCGCCCTGCTCCGGGCGACCCCAGTTTTCTGTCCCAACACTCCACCCCGAGAGCCTGGTTATCCAGGCTTCTACCTCCCAATCCTCCTTCCCGACCGCCCCGCCGGACCGGGATTCCAAGAGACTGGAACAGTTTGGCAAAAAGCTGTTCTCCTCCCTTAGTTTGGGTCTGCGGTCTTTAAACACCGCTTGTCTTTTGGACCGTTATTCGCACTCTATGTGGGATACGGTGGAGGACGTGCTGCCCCTGTGCTCGGAGGAGGCCCGAACACGACTTACCCAGGCTCTGGCCGATGGGAGGGATGCAGCACGACATGCAATCCGATGTGGGCTTGACACGACGGACTCGCTGGGTAGGGCGATTTCTACCACGTGGCGCTTAGACGTCACGCCTGGCTGCGGTCCACGTCTTTTTCGGGGGGTGTCCAGAGCACTCTAATGGACATGCCCTTTGATGGCACTCGCCTTTTTGGTGAGAAAGCGGACAGTGCGCTGAATCGCTTTAAGGACTCCTGGGCTACGGCCAAGTCCTTGGGCCTCTCGGCCCCGCGATCGCAAACTTCCGCTTTTCGCCCCTTTCGTGGCCAAGGAAGGGGGCTTCCTCACGTCCGCATAGCCACCAGCCGCAGACCCAACCTGCTCGCGGTCGCGGACGTGGTTTCCGCCGAGGCGGTTCTGGAGGCCGACCTGGTCAGCCCACATCCACCCCAGCAGCATCCGCCTCCAAGCCTTCCTAGTCCGAGCTTTCCGGCCCATTCCTCGCCAGTGGGCGGCAGAGTTCGCCATCACCTGCTCCACTGGCGTACCATCACTTCAGACAGGTGGGTGCTGCAAATCGTCCGAAGGGGCTACTCCCTCCCCTTTGAGACGACCCCTCCAGCCATGCCACCGCAGCACCACCGTATCTCGGAGGATCATTTGAATCTTCTGCGAGAGGAAGTTTCGGCCCTCTTGGCCAAAGAGGCCGTCGAGCGCGTTCCGAGCCCAGAAGTAGGTCGTGGTTGTTATTCCCACTACTTTCTGGTTCCCAAGAAGGGCAAAGCGGGCCTACGCCCTATCTTGGACCTCAGGAACGTCAATGCCTTCCTCCGGAAGGAACCGTTCAAGATGTTGACTTTGGCTCAGGTTCTAGCTGCCCTAGACCCTGGAGACTGGATGGTAGCGTTGGACTTGCAGGACGCATATTTCCACATCCCCGTCCTGCCGGCCCACCGGCGTTACCTGCGGTTCACGGTGGGCCAGGAGCATTTTCAGTTCACCGTGCTCCCCTTCGGCCTCACCAGTGCCCCTCGGGTGTTCACGAAAGTGATGGCGGTGGTCGCAGCTCATCTGCGCAGATCAGGGGTTCCAGTCTTCCCCCTATCTCGACGACTGGTTGTTGAAGGCAGGCTCGCCCCAGGCAGTCATCTCCCACCTCCAGAATACGGCGGATCTCCTGCATTTGCTGGGGTTTTCCATCAACGTGCCGAAGTCACACCTGAGTCCCTCTCAGAAGCTCCTCTTCACCGGAGCGGTTCTCGATTCGGCGCAGTTCCGGGTCTATCCGCCGGAACAGCGGGTCCGGGATATTCAGGCCCTGATTCCCATCTTTCGGCCTCTATGCTGGGTTTCGGTCAGGTTAGTGTTGCGGCTTCTGGGGCTGAAGGCCTCCTGCATCCTACTAGTGCATCACGCCAGGTGGCGCATGCGGGCTCTGCAGTGGGACCTGAAGTTTCAGTGGGCCCAGCATCACGGCAACCTGTCCGACCATGTCTTGATCTCGGAGGGCATCGCACAGCAGTTGCAGTGGTGGCTCACGGACCGCGATTGGGTAAAGGGCAAGAGCCTCTCCCTTCCCCAACCGGAGCATGTCGTAGTGACGGATGCGTCCCTCCTGGGATGGGGTGGCCATATGGGAGAGGCGGAGATCAGAGGCCTCTGGTCTCCGGCGGAGTCTCGCCTCCACATCAACCTGTTGGAGTTGAGAGCGATCCGACTTGCACTGAAAGCCTTCCTTCCCTCTGTCAGGGGAAGTGTCGTGCAGGTGTTCACGGACAACACCACCGCCATGTGGTATTGCAACAAACAGGGCGGGGTGGGGTCGTGGACCCTTTGTCAGGAGGCTCTGCGCCTCTGGACGTGGCTGGAACACCAGGGCGTCACCCTAGTGGTTCAACATCTGGCGGGCTCTCTGAATGCCAGAGCAGACGAACTCAGCCGCCGGTGCATGATGGATCACGAATGGCGTCTGAACTCCGAAGTGGCGCAAGGTCTCTTTCAGCAGTGGGGAGAGCCTTGGTTAGATCTATTCGCCTCCGAAGAGAACGCGCGATGTCAGCAGTTCTGCGCGTTGGAATTTCCAAGGCGGCACTCGCTCGGCGACACTTTTCGTCACGAGTGGAGTTGCGGTCTGTTGTATGCCTTTCCGCCTATACCACTTCTGCCCAGAGTGCTGAAAAAGATCAGGCACGACCGGGCCCAAGTCATCTTGGTGGCTCCGGATTGGGCACGAAGGTACTGCTATCCCGAGCTACTCAGTATGTTGACCGATCCTCCGATACGTCTGCCCCTTCGGGAGGATCTTCTGTCGAGCAGCAGGGGACGGTCCTCCACCCGAACCTGTCCAGCCTCCACCTCCATGCGTGGAGATTGAGCGGCGGCAGTTGATGCCATTTGACTTGCCTCCTGAAGTCTGTGATATCATTCTGGCAGCCAGGCGTCCCTCCACAAAGACGGTATACGCCTTCCGGTGGAACAAATTTGTGGCATGGTGCACAGCAAAGGCTGTGGATCCCCTTTCCGCCCCTTTTTCTGAGGTTCTCCTTTTTCTTCTTTCTTTGGCCCGGCAGGGCTCTGCCCTGGGCACCTTGAAAGGTTATCTTGCTGCCCTCTCTGCCTTCTTACGGCTTCCTGATCAGCCTTCTCTTTTCAAGTCCCCTGTGGTTCAACGCTTTCTTAAAGGCATTACTCATACGTTCCCTCCTGTTCCTTTCGTAATGCCTCAGTGGGACTTGAATCTTGTTCTCACATTTCTGATGTGCGCTCCCTTTGAGCCTCTTCACAATTGTCCTCTTCGTCTTCTGACGCTTAAGACTGCTTTCCTGGTAGCCATCACCTCGGCTAGACGGGTGAGTGAGCTCCAGGCTCTGTCGTCCAAGCCTCCTTTTCTGTCTGTTCATCCGGACAAGGTTGTCCTTCGGCCTCGTCCTTCTTTTCTACCGAAGGTGGTGACTCCTTTTCATCTTGGGCAATCTGTCACCTTGCCCACCTTCTTTCCGCCTCCGCATCCTTCCAAAGAGGAAGAGAGGCTCCACCGTCTGGACCCAAAACGTGCGCTCTCCTTTTATTTGGACCGCACAAAACAGTTCCAGGTGGACGACTAACTGTTCGTTGGATACGTGGGTGCTAAGAAGGGAAGAGCTGTGCACAAACGGACCATCTCCCGGTGGCGAGTGCCATCAAAGGGCATGTCCATGAGAGTGCTCTGGACATCCCCCGAAAAAGACGTGGACCGCAGCTAGGCGTGACGTCTAAGCGCCACCGTGGTAGAAATCGCCCTACCCAGCGAGTCCGTCGTGTCAAGCCCACATCGGATTGCATGTTGTGCTGCATCCCTCCCATCGGCCAGAGCCTGGGTAAGTCGTGTTCGGGCCTCCTCCGAGCACAGGGGCATCACGTCCTCCACCGTATCCCACAGAGAGTGGGAATAACGGTCCAAAAGACAAGCGGTGTTTAAAGACCGCAGACCCAAACTAAGGGAGGAGAACAGCTTTTTGCCAAACTGTTCCAGTCTCTTGGAATCCCGGTCCGGCGGGGCAGTCGGGAAGGAGGATTGGGAGGTAGAAGCCTGGATAACCAGGCTCTTGGGGGTGGGGTGTTGGGACAGAAAACTGGGGTCGCACGGAGCAGGGCGGTGGCGCCTGGCGACGTTCCTGTCCACAGGAGAAACTGTGGAGGGCTTGGACCAGGTGCCCTGCAGAACGTCAATGAGGGCCTCATTGAATTGCAGCAGAGGCTCAGTGGAGCTTGCTGCGGACTGAAGCACCTCGGTGAGGACGTTAGTCCTCACAGCCACGGCAGGCAGCTCGAGCCCAAGGGCTGCGGCCGCCTTGCGCAGCACCACAGAGAAAGCAGCACCCTCCTCCGAAGCCACAGTCAGAGGAGAGATGAATCCAGTGTCTGGTGAGGTATCCAGACCACTGGCCTCCCCCAGTTCATCTGCCCAGTCCTGTGACAGCTGAGCCTGAACGGCCATAGGATCTTCGGACCCCTCCCATTCGCCCCCGTCATCCGATTCCTGGTAAACAGGAGGAAGGACGGTAGACATAATGTGTCTCTAACGGCGCCGTACGCGGCGTCCATCGACGCCGCAACGGCGCCGGATCCGGAGCGGGGCTGAACTGGGCTCGACGCCGAGCGGAGCCGGCGTCGGAGGTGGAACCGGTGTCGACGCCGGCGGAAGAGGCGTGACGAGGTCGACCGGCGTCGACGGGGACTCGGCGAGTCCCTCGGCGACCTGCTGCGTCGGCGCCGGGGCCGGAGCCGCCGGCATGCAAGGTTGCCCAGTCGGGTCCGCGGCGCCCGAAGGCGCGCCAGCGGGCGTCGACGGCGGAGCCAGGCTCCTCATGGCCGAGAGGAAGGCACTGACTTCCGCCGGCGTCGCGTCAGTCCCAGGGACCGGCGGGTATGGGGACTTGCGCGGCGCCTGCGGCTCCGCTGGAGCCGCGGGGGTGGAACCACCCTGACCCTCGGCTGAGTCGCACGACCGGCGAGGGGAGTCCGAAGAGCGGTGTCGCCTCTTGGACTTCTTGGAGTGCTTCGACTTACCCGAAGACTTGGAGCCAGACGAGCGATGATGACGTCGGCTGCGGCTCCACGACCGATCCTTGGACCTCCTCCTGGACCGGGATCGAGAGGGGCGCGGAGCCGAGTGGCGAATCTCGAGGAGCTTACGGGACCGCTCCCGTCTAGCCTTCGAGGTCAGGGCCTTGCAGTCCGAACACGACTCCGCATCGTGGTCGAGGCCCAAACAGTAAAGGCACCGGCGGTGATGATCCGTAACCGACATCAAGCGGTTACAGTCAGTACAGGCTTTGAAACCAGGCATCCTACCGGCACCGGAGTCGAGACAAGATCAAAAAGGATGAAAAAACTTAGTCAAAAAAGACTAAAAGGGTAGCTCTCCCGGATCTGCGCTTACTGGCGCGGAAAAAAGGGGATACCTATTCTAAGATGAGGAATCTAACTAACGTGTTTCTTTCAGATACAATCATTAAAGGCATTTCCCTCTTTCTATGCATTTTGCATTTTGCAGAATGCAGCACGCAAGGAAGGAGGAAAAAACTAGGAGAAATAAAAGTATTTCTCCTCGTTGCGCCTCCTTATGCCACCCCTGGTGAGGCATAGGATTCTGACGCATTCCTGGATTTACAAAATGTTGTAAATCAGGGAATGTGCCAAGTTCAATGGATGTTGCATGGGAAAACCTACATCAACACCCACGGAATGCCCCTTTCACGCAGTTTTGTACGAAAGGGAAATATATTGACAAGGCAATGAAAAGTCACACAACGTGACTTTACATGACCTTGTAAATATGGGGAAGCCCATTGCACTGCTGGTGCGTCAATAAAAGTGACGCACCGGTAGCACAAATTGGCTTGTAAATAAGCCCCCAAGCCCATTTATCAACCCTGGGCTAGCATCTGCTTGCTTAATTGTTCTAAAATACTCTAAAACCTGCATATTCACATCAGGTATTAAAGCTCAGGCTTTCCTTGACTCCCTCGCTTGGAAAATATTTCGGAGGATAGAAGGGAATTCATTTTTCTTCTTGGTTTAGATTTCTGATGTTGAGATTAATCACACTTTTTCCAAAACACCTTTTTCGTTTTTTTTCTGAACCTCATATTTGGTGTTCTTTCCCCTCCTAATCTTCTTGATTTTCCTGTTTGAGTGAGCTTTGGGGACCAGTACCACTGGGCTAGCCCAGGGACTGTCCAAAGATTCAATGACCCCTAGCTCTAGCATCTTGCTGACTTCAGCCTTGATGCAAAGTTTGACTTGGTCAGACAGCCTGCATATGTTGTTCTTCACAGGGAGGCTGTCACCATTGTCCACACCATGTTGTTTGTCCAGGGGTCAAAGAAAAGAGCTAGGCAAACTGGCTTAGGACTTGCCTGCAATCAAATTGCTGTTGGGTTGTAAGAGAGTCTGATAACACAACACCCCCTACTGAACTGTGTTGTGGGTTTTTTGACAGGAGGGCAGGGAGGGGCTCACTTTTCTCCTCTTGACCTCTATTGGTGACCAAAATCATAGTCATGTCAGCTCTGTCTTGGTGTGGCTGTAGGCAATTTTAAATGGAGTACCCTGTGAAGGATTCTAAGGGGGCCCATGTCCACCAGGTAGTGGATTTCCCCTTTCTTTTCCAAAATGGGATAGGGCCGGTTCACTTGTGCTGGAGGGCCCTGGTAGCCACAGGCTCTTACACCCACACCATCTGACCTGGTTGGTAATCAACCAGTACTGATTTTTGGTCATACCAGAGCTCAAAAAGCTCTTGGCTGGCCTTCAGATTCTGGTTTGCTCTTTTCATGTACTCAGCAAATGCATGAACGCAGGTCCAGAACATAGTCCACTATCTCCAGTTGGGGCTTTTTCAGAGGTCTCTTCCAGCCTTCCCTCTCTTCATTGAAACCACTGTTTTAGCAACAGTCATTCTATTGTCCAAACTGGAATGGCGTGGTGAGCAAAAAAATGATGGATTTAGGCCCAGATCTCTGTACTGGGGAGAATGTATGACATTTTTCTACATTCTGTCCATCAATTGTTCTTTTTGCACTTGTGACCCCGAGTAGGACGGGTATGCCCAGACGTGGGTCCTGGGCTCACTGTGCCACTGGAATCAAGCTATCCTGTCTGAAGAGGGGTGAAACCCCGTAACCGGTCTTAGGATGCTTGTTTCCAGTCCAGGGAGGACCTGGCTTGGCAGTTCGGGCTGGACTGTTCCCATGAGGCACAGGGTCAAGACTGATTTGCATATGGCCAGGTCTAAACGGGGGTGGCATGGTGAGCAAAAGAATGATGGATTTACCCCAGATCTCTTGACTGGGGGTGAATGTTTTTATTTGTTCTGCATTGCATCCATCAATTGTGTGTCTTTTGCTTTCTCGGCCTAAGTGCGCCAGGTATGCCCAGACGTGGGTCTTGGGCTCACTGTGCCACTGGAATCAAGCTATCCTGGCTGAAGAGAGGTGAAACCCCGAAACAGGTCTTAGGATGCTTGTTTCCGGTCCAGGGAGGACCTGGCTTGGCAGTTCGGGCTGGACTGTTCCCATGAGGCACAGGGTCAAGACTGATTTGCATATGGCCATGGGTGGCATGGTGAGCAAAAGAATGATGGATTTAACCCAGATCTCTTGACTGGGGGTGAATGTTTTGATTTGTTCTGCATTCCGTCCATCAATTGTGTGTCTTTTGCTTTCAGATACCAAGGGAGGCAAATGATTTACTTCATTCCATGAAGCAACACCCAAACCTCTCCTTTACAATAACGACCAAAGCCAGACAAATGGAGGAAGGATTCTTCCAATATTCTCTCAACCTTAGTTCAATGAAGCACCTCTTGACGTGGTTCAGTCATGGAATTCTATGAGCCTTAGATCGGCTTAAAATGTCACTAAGTACATCTTCATGCGTCATCAGGAATCAGTACTCTAAATGTGAAGCCAATACAAAATGGGCCCTACATTTTCATACTGTGCAGTAGACTTTAAATCAAGATCTAATTAGGGGGAAGAGTGGGGTATCTTGCCCTGGGTTCAATAATGAGCAAATAAAGTTATTCTCCCCAACCCATAACTGCCACATCACAGTAACCCATTACTTCTGCCCCATATAGTGCAGCACTTATGACTTGAGCTTTTTAAATGTCTATGGCAGGATTAATTGGATAAGAAGTTGTCCTCTTAGCAAAACTGAATAAAGCTGAGGTCCTGTGCTTAATCAGGAAGGTTCTTTCAGCAATTTGTGACCTTGACGAGTGGGAATCATATAGCTTAGCCAAAGCGCAGGTCATTTTCGCAGGCTATGGGTCATACATCATTGCCCATTGGTCACAAAATATATATTAACGTGTATGCATATGACAGATGGAAGAGAGCATCAGGTACTTTGAGAAGACCAATCAAGGGCAAGACCATTTGTACCTACATTTGCTCATATTTAAACCTGAAGGGGAGTACTTTTACATGTTAGTTCTCATCTGCAGCCTTGTTGATTTCTTAATCCTAAAATCTATATTTACCCTGTCCTCCCTTTCACATTCCTCGTCATTTTTCATCTTTCCTTATTTGTAGCTGCAGTTTGCTACTAAGTGAGGTTCTCAAGGAGCATGGGGTAGGGGTCTTTTCCATCAGCCAGTGTTGCTTGTTGATCAGCAGAAATGTAGGTAAATTATTAGAAGGAAGAGAAGCAGCTCTCTAAGGTGGATTATAAACCTTTAGCTGCCCTCATTCCAGCCTCCCATTCTTACTTGGTGGCTTGTAGGTGTAATAAGATTGTGCTGCTGTATCTTTATATTGCATTTATTGTAATGTACAGCATAATGTACACAGTAGTTCATAGCCTGTTAGTAGTAGTTTGACCTATATTAGAGGTGATGAGTGAAGTGCAGAAGGCTTGAAGATAACCTCTAAACATGGTACTGCGAAGTCAATGCTCAGAAGCATGAAGTTTCACAGAAAGTGTGAAAATAGATCCATTTGTGCATGTGCACTCCCTCTTTAAGATTGTTAAGCAACCAAAGAGTATACAATATGGAATCATCCAAGAGTGACAGAAGCCCATTTTCACAATCACTTTTAAGTAGCCAGAGACTATGCTATAAGTATTCACCGGTTTTTGACAAAAGTCCAGTTCCTGGAGGCACAGTTAAACAACCAAGGAAGCACATTTAAACAGGTATACTATATGGCATCCCCTCGAAGTGTCAGTAAGTCAATCACTGGAAGCACAGTTGGGCAACCATTTTTTTGTTGCGGTTAAACTTTTTCTAGTGCTTATTTAAACATTAAGTATAATACATGGCACCAACATTAAGCATTTAGTGGGAGCATTATCTGCAGGGCAAATACATCATAGCTCTCTACCCACTGGGAGCTGGAGACCCCATAATTCTGCATACATTCCTGTACAGCCCACGATGTCATCAGTACAAATCACCAAAAACATTTCAACCTTACATTATCACATTTTTCAATATGTCATGAATGTCATGACACCCTTGTGGTGTCAAATTTATTCCAGTCTCAGTGTCCTGCAAGTGTGAAAGATACACGCCTAGCGACGTGCAAATGTTGTTGGAACTTGTTCGTGCTGGTAGTCTCTGTATTCACATTACAGTTGAAAACAACTCTGAGCCACCCGGCTTCTGTGGCATTGGTCCTTTGTGAAAAACAAGCATCATAGTATATTGGGCATAGTGGTAACCATCAATCAGAGAACCTTTTTTTGAGAGGTTAGAGGGGTGCGATCGGGGAGATAGCAAGGATAATATAAGGGGCCAGTTGGTAGGTGATGTGGCCCAAGATCATTATAGCCCTTAAAAGCACCAAACAGAGAAAACACACAGAGATCCCCTTAACTGGTCAAGCCTTGAGTGCTCTACCTTCCATCACTCCACCTTTTACTAAGACACCCATGCTGGATATCTGAAAAGGAGGGACTAAATAGAGGTTGGTTAGTGGATTACCGAGAAATACCCATCAGATCCGCCAGTTCAGGACATAAAGATTGGAAGGACGGAGGGTCAAGGACCTGGGCATGAATGCTCAAAAAGCAAAAGCATAAAGTAATGATATTCAGAATACAGAACAGTAAACATCTTGGAGAGAATTAGGATTTAGCAGTTAATCACTTATTCATAATGGTCAGAGCTGGAGATGGGGTTGCTGTGTGGCGAGTCGTGCACACAGATTGTGGAAGCATTTGTTTAGATGTTGGTGTTGTTTTGCTGGGGTGGCCTGCCCACCTGAGGGCCAGTGGCAATGATCAAGGCGGCCAAAGATGCCCCCAAATTCTCAAAATCCAAGATATCTACCCATTTATGAAATTCCATAAGACAAGAAGAGCTTGAGGAATCGGAGATCCTGGTGATCACACGAGGCTCCAACTCGGACACCTGAACCCCAAACACTTGCTTGTCAATCAGAATCTTCGTATAGACAGTCCTCAGTCCACCATTTACAATTCTGTGCCCTTCCGGAGCATCCCAGAAGGTCGATCCAACCAACTCGTTAACAGCTAGATCTCTGAACATCTACAACATCTCTGGATGCCAGGACACTTGAGTTTAAGGCGGACCTGCATTGATAACAGTGTGTTTTAAGCTTTATTGCATGCAAAATCACTAAAACATAATTTCGAGTTTCTACATAACTTTGCAACTTCACGGATTAGTGAAGTGTGCCTAATTTCAACAATGGAACAACATTTTTGCACATCCGACATTTATTTATGAGGTGTAGGAAAATTATACAATTCAACCAGCGTGACTTAATTTGCAGGAACAAATGTCTTTCATCCAGTTAAATTCAAGGAAGGTTTGTTGGAGTGTCCAGATTTTTTCCTTCCTACTAACATTCATAGATTTAGTAGTAACTGATTTGCCTTCGTTCCTCATTTCAGTCTTTCTAGGCTAATCATTTAGTTGTAGTTAGCCACTAACAAAGTGTATCTGCTATTAATGTTCTTGCTCTAAATGATTTCTTTATAAAGTATCCAATCCAGCAGCATTTTCCATGATGACTTGAGGCAATTGTTTTCTTCTTTGCAGGGTGACAGTGGAGGACCCTTGGTGTGCCAGGATGAATACACGTGGCGTTTAGTCGGTATTGTGAGCTGGGGAACGGGGTGTGCAGAGCCCAATCACCCTGGGGTCTACACGAAGGTGGCTGAATTTCTAGACTGGATATATCACATTATTGAGGTACAATCATTTTTGCAATGACCTAACATGTGATTGTGTTGTAAAGCTGTTTTCAATAAGGATACCTCGATTTGTCATGTTCAATCCACCCAAAAACAATAATGGATACAGTTATCCCTGAGCATCCTATCAATTAATCCATCGATTTTTAAGCAGCTGTGCTCCCAAAGAGCAATGCCTTCTTCCTCACTTGGGGCCAGATGTATGTACTTTGGGTTCAGTAAAAGTGGCTGCAATTTGTGCACCAACGTTTATTTAATCTCATGGTTTGTTGCAAATATACATATGTACTAATAGCTCAGTTAGCAAAATACTGAATCGTAGTGGGTCGCAATTTGACCTACCTCATAAAAATTCTTGAGGTAGGTCGCAAATTGCAACTCATTAAAATTCCCTACCATCACTGGGATGGTGGTCTTCTGGGATCAGCAGACCACAATGTCTGTGATGGATTTTGAAATAAAGCTGTTTTTTAAGCAGCCTGGTTGCCTTAAATGAAACGAAATGTGTTTTAAAAAAATTAAATGCTTTCCAATTTTTGTAAAATAATTTGGCAGTGTCCCATAGGACTCTTAAAAATGTTTTAGGGCAACATTCACAATGGGAAAGGGGATCACTGCCCATTTGCAAATGGATTACCACCTCCTTTGAGGTGTCAGTAAAATATTCATGTTTTTGTGGCCGGATTTCATTCTCACACATCGATACATATCTGAAGGAATCAGTATTTCAAAGGGATGCTCTTAAAATGCCCCTTCCAAATACCAATTCGGTATGGTTTCCTGCAAATCTGTTACAAATTACTAAATGGGTTTAGTACATTCAAAAACACATTTACTGGTCTCAAACTCTGCGATTTACTGAATCGTAGGGTTTGCAACTGTTAAATACGTTCGTACATCTGAACCAAAGTTCTGTGATCAGGGTTTGCATAAGTAAGTCCGATGAGGTGCAAAGAAACAAAATACTCCCCTTTGAAAGACAAACGTGCAAGGTAGGTAGTGGAATAATTTTAATGCAACTGACAAAAGTGTCCTCTAAATTTCACTGTGAAGGTAAACTTCTACTTGTCGTCAGTGACCCCCCCCATACCTCTTCACCTTTCTTGATACTCATGTGGCTGGATCTTACTCCCAATGTCTAGTTGGATGAGGACAACCACCCAATCCAGGAAATAATATCTCTAAGCCAATCAAGTTTCTATCAAAGATATTGTATTTGTTTATGCAGTACCAGAGGAAGTGAAAACTAGAGAAGAGTCATAAAGGTTTGTGCTCCTGTATATGGACACATTGATCAGCGACCTACAAGAATATCATGGACAGAATATTGAAAGGTAAGTGCATATATGGAAGAACGGATTTATTATTCCTAACTCTGCATTTACGTACCTCGAAAATATACATATATTGCTAAGGTACATAAATGTGGAGTTAGATATAGAAAGTCTGTTCCTGTCGATATTTTTGTTCAGAAGTTTTGTCCTCAATATTCTGTGCTATTGATATTCTGGCTTCGGTATTCAGGGTGCACAGCGTCACAAAGAACATAGATAATTCAAAGAAGGAATGTTAAAAAACAAAACTGTCAAAAATCTAATCAACCTTTGAAGATTGTCAAAACCAATAATGTTTTGAAAACCTTGGATGATGGGAAACTAAGACGGTGCCACCTTGTTTGTCAGCCATCCCTGGGGCTACAAAGCTGTGCCTGCTCCTTTTTAAGTGAAGAGGTGGTTTGCTGTGTCCCATAGTATCTGTGGGCCACAGTTCTTAAAGAAAAGCAGATACTCATTTCATTGACATTTGATAGCTGCAAATCAGAAAGGGTCACAGCATAGCTACAGCTGCAAGTGGGATTCGATTGGAAGCTAGCTTGGATCACACAGTATTCAGTTGTTCAAGCCACTGCTTACATCTACAGATATTAAACAGTAGCACGGTTCTTTCAGGGAAAGATCTCATGAAATTTGAATACCTGCTTAGAATATAAAATAAGGTGTAAATTATATAGCAATGAAGGTTCATCCTCAATCATTTTAAACTAATGTGTTATTAGGGGAGTGGTCTGTGGAATTATGTGTTCAATCTATTGAAGTCTGCTTCGAAAAAGGTTTAAAATCAGGGATCCCAGTAATGAGAAATATATCAACAGCTGTTGTATTAAGAATTTTAAATGCACTGCAAATTATAGGTCCTCCCTGTTTAAGACATCTCAGTGTAGGCGTGGTTCATTGAGACAATAACAAAGCAGAACGGTGTGTTCTTGTCAGGAAAACACAGAGGCATATTCAGTTTTCAAACATCAGAAGTGTACTTTGTGCTTCACACATAATTTTGTTCACAAGAAAACACTCTTGTAAATCAAGCCCAAAACAACCCACAGAAATGATGATTAAACCAGAAAACTCCTTGAACGTGGTTAAAAACAAATTCATTCTAGAAGGTTAATTGGCTGCCATTAAGTGGTTCCTTACATCGTCTGTAAATCAACATTATTTTGGCATTTGAGATGGCAAATCTCTAGATACAGAGATGAACTTTGTGTTTTTTCGTCCTTACACCAAGCTAAAATATCAACCTTTCTGGCATCTGAGAGGAAGGGCAATTGGGCTACACAGCACTGCATGTGTGATTGCTTAATGGGGCGTGTTTTTTATTGACTAAGTATTAAAGTACGTTTACAATATGCTTTAAGATTTAGGAGAGGCATAATAGCTATCATGTAATAGGATGAGCTAACAGCGCATAAGAGTTGATGACCTGGAGTAATTAATGGACTCTCCGGTCTGTTGAAAGTACTTCTATTAAATTTTTATTGTTGTATTTATCTGCCATTATTTCATCTTGTTTAGCTGTCCGTTATATAGAGGTTGCCTCTAATTCAAAAAATATAAATAAAATGTAATCTAAATTAAACATCAACAAACACCAGTGGCTAAGTGGTTCTCTGCCAACATAAGAATCCCACCGATTTGCAGTGACTGTCAGCTGGTTGAAATGTAGAGCCGTGCTCCCTTTTGTAAACTTCTTGAAAATGTTTTTGGGCAGCTCAAATTAAATACTTTTGTGTTTTTTTGGTAAAAGAACAAAATCAATATAAGCTGAACATGTAGCAATCTAAAGAATTTCATTTAGCCATGTCTTAAGTCCGTTTGTGCCCTTCTGGATATTAAGATTCAATTAACTCGCTAATGGGTTATGTTTCTTCGCCTTTTCCACAGAACAATTAAGTGAGGAATGAAGAGCACAGCCCAAGATGGTGGATGTGCAAGGTGCGCCTTCTGTTTCATAGAAGCAACCAAGGAACAAGAAAGCTGTCTTGGAGAGGGACTAGCTAAAGAAAGATCATACGGTTACCATGGCTGTGGAAGACAGGATTCAACCCCATCGTCAGATGCATCTATGCCTTCCAATGAACCTCAGGACTAAACATAAAAGGGTGGATTATTACTGTAGGCCTCCTTCCGCAAAGCATTGTGGACATTGGGTCACATGGCCCTCTGACCTGCTGGTTGTAAGCAGATGTGTAAATGGAGTAGAGCTCTTTGCTACTTAAATCCAACAGCGAGCCTTGTATATGAAATTGAACTAGGACCACCATGACGTGACCTAAAGATGGAGAAGGTCCAGCCCAATTTGAAGTGGGGAGTTGCCGACTTCACCAGAAACCATAATCAATGTAGAATGAGCTGACAGTGAGCTTACAATCTCTGATCCTTCAACGCAAAGGTTCAGTGCCTTGATTGGTTGTAATCAATGGGCAATACTCAAAGATGAATTCTGTATTACAAATCCCATGATGCCCTTTTCTGGCTTTAATTTGGGCATGTGCGATGATGTAAGACAACAGAGATGCTGCCATCCACTCTGGCATTTTTCTACCCGTCTGACTCAGAGGTGCGTCAGATACCTGTTTGAAAATTGTGTGGATCGAAAGTCACGCACCTGTCAAGAAGATTGCCATACTAATGTAATTTTTACATTCTTATCAACTATAAGGCCTAATTGATGGTGATATGAGATTATTTTGAATGCTAGCACAATAAAATACAGAATTACATGCTAGGGTGCATTGCCTTATTACAGTATATTTCAGTATGAAGATTACTGTTTTAAGTGTTGTTAATCAATGAATCGGGTATGATTCAAAGAACTGGAGTCCTACTTGTGTGGCTCTGTACTCCATGTGTACTTGTACATCTGCTTCATGTAAGACTATTACTTCCCACTTACGAGTGAGTGCCCTCATAACCAAGGTTACTAATTAAAACCTACATTTGTTCATTTAACTCTTCTAAACTAAAATGAAGTTTGGAAATTAGATATCACAGGCACATGAACAATGAAATACCCGTTCTACACAAACAGTTCCTACATGTGTCGGCCACATCCAATAAAATTATATTTCGCTCTTAAATCTAAGATTTGCCTGCATAGTCCTTCACCAATGCTGCTGCTCCTAACGCTAGTGCCTCTCAGACAACTCACATTATACTACTCAAACCCATTGCTTAATTTGAGTCTGTGTTTGTTGTCAGGGGCCACTGCCAATTATGCCTCTGGACCGGCACTTATTTTTGCTTACAAGACTTTCAGCAAGAGAGAGAAAAACATTTTTTTTTAAAGGGGAAAGAAAAGAACGAGAAAGGCAGGAAACAATGACAAAGAAACCAGGGATGAAAAAGAGCGTGAAAAAGAGAGATTAAGTAGCAGGGTGACTGGTGGTGGATGAAAAAGGGATGAGGTGGTATGATGACTACACAGCCTTAGTATTCGTCACCACATTCGATTGCACCAGCTGGGGCTTCTGAGCAAACTTTTGGGGTCCACCCTTTTACAACTAAAGCACTATCCAAAGATCAGTTAACTCACATTGAACTTTGGCCCGACAATCTCCACCCCTAGATGCTTGTTTTTTGGGTTCTGAAAAAGTAATTGACACAATGCACATCATATGCAGATCAAAATAGTGCCTATAATTTAGCTGACTCTTCAAAATATTTCCTATTGTGATCTATCACATACCAGAGCTGCTACTGCGTTGAACATTGAGTCTGTATATTAAAGTGGATATACCCTGTGCCTGCAATGAACCAAACAATGGGCAATGTGTGACATACTTCAAGGCGTATAGTACAATCCACCAATCTTAACATCTGCGATTCCTTAACTTACAAATTTTGCAAATGCCTAATTGTTTTGAAACTGGTTGTGTAACTGGTTTATTTATACCTTTAAAAATATATGAGTTTGGGGTTTACAAAAAAAAATAATCTACAAAACTACCATCATTCAGGATAGTATTCAAGTCAAACTGAATAATTCTTAAAAGCTGGTGGAGGAATAAAAATACCTATTCACAATATGAATGTATAATTTGATTACTACAGTCATCGTCATCAACGCATTCTGATTGGACAAGAAGTAGGCAACGCATTGTTTATGCATATCAGACAGAGGACTATGCAATAACAAAATATGAAGTGATGCGGATGCTCAATTTAAAAAAATTGCCAAATATGTTAAAGTGTGGTAAGTCGCTGCCAGGATGACTTTTCTGTTAAAAACAGATAGCCCAAATGCAATGAGCACAAGTGCCTTAGTCTATTTATTAGCAGTTACTGCCTCAAAGTAAGTTCAGTGAGGGAATATTTGGAAAACATTCTCAAGTTGAAACATAACATTCTTGAAAAGCTGCATGCGAAATCGAGAACCCTACGCATTGTAAGTATTTAATATTGAAATCACAAAGTCATCATCATTGTCACAGCACAAATGAACAATGAATGGTGAAAATAAACCACATGTGTATTATCAGGTAATGTAGTGCAAAGCAATGTAACATATGAATTTTTATTTTACAAAATCAACAAACATGTTTAGGGGTGGTGTCCCCACAGCCAATGCTCAAAGGTATGCAGGGTTAATGAGCACGAGTGTCCAAAATGTCTTCAAGAGAAGCTTGTCATTCAAGTTTATCCATGATGATGAAAGAAAGACAATACATCAAAAAATGTAGTCTTGGCTATTAAATGCTGTTATGATGTACTATCTTGATTGTTATCTACATCATCAATATTCATTCGGAAAATACTCAAATAATAATTCCCTTTCTGCATGGTCATTAAATGATTCCTTTAAACTTAAGGCCATACCTAAAGGACTTCCCATTTGCCCCAAATTGGAGACAATAATGCAATTGGACAGAGTTGTCAAATGTAGGTTTATGAGGACCAGGTCCATGCCAGATGTTCAGGATATCCTTGTAAAATAAATGTACCCACAATGCATCAAAATGGAAATCAATTCTATAGTCATTGGTTATTCTGTAAGTCTAGCATGGATCCTCACCTACGAGCCCACAGTCGCACCCCTCTGCCCTAGAGGGTCGGAAATACAATACAACAGGTGTTAACAGAGAAACTACCCATTAAAGGGGGTATTCCACCACTAGACAGACAGCTTCTGGTGGAATGGAGGATCGCAAAACTAGTGTCTTTTCCAAAGGGGAGCTGAATTGTATCGACACCTACTGTCATATAAATAGGGCTCCCGGTTTCATGATAATCACTTGTTTTTATTACTTTTTGTAGTCATGATTTTTTTCTTGTCATCAGTGCTTTAAGCTACTTCTTTTAATTGATGTATTTAATGTTTTGATTCGTGAAAAATTAAGCTGCGGCAGCTATATTTCCACATTTGTTTAACTGCTAAATTTGAGATTTTGTTTTTTAATCTGTGAACTTTATGAAGTACTTCATAAAACGCAAGTGTTTCTGAGCTGTGGAACAGCTGCATCATTCTGAAAAATTGACCCAAGAAATCTTTCTCACTAAAAATGTTTGCCTGAGAATAACAACAAAAAAAACTGTGCAAGAATTCTCTCACAAGCATTGTCTCACAAAATTGTCTGGAGTTCTGAAACATTGCATAATTTGCTACGCTCCTGATGTGCAAAGTTTGAAACATTCGTTCAACTTTGCAAGCATGCTTGAACTTTCCAAACCACAAATGTCAATCCTAATATTTTAATTATTGCCTTGTCAATCTTTATAGCTATTGTTTTGCCAGTGACGACTGCCAGCATGTAGAATTTCTTCAAAGATGCTGGGCACTATTTTGAGTTTGGCAGAACTTCTAACCCCTCCCTCCCCCCCACCCTCTCACACTCTCAGCTGAGATTTTCTGGTTCATTTAGAGTCAAGGGAAGCACAGGCCTTCTGCTGGAGCAGTCTCAATTGGCTCCACCAGCAGAAGGAAGCCCTTGACCTTGTGACCTCTCTGCCACTAGGCCACCAGGTCACAGTAGTGGTCACCATGTCCTTTGTAGGGCATGGTCATCATTACTAGATTTTCCTGCCTGGGACTGCCATAGCGGACTGGAGAGCAGTTTGAAAAACAAATGTGCCCCTTACTTTCCAGGTTTTACTTTTCTGGAAAAAAAAAATAGAAATACATTTTCATTTTGCATTTATGGGTAAAAAATCAGGACGAAATGTCAAGGTTTCATGCCTCTGGAGGCAAGACAACAGAATGCAGTCTGTTGTTAGAGAGCAAATCATGCATCAAGAGGGTACTTGGCAGTATCATAGGCCATGCCAAGGCTTTGTGTTTTTAGGGTTGGGGATAGGGCACAGAGTTTAACAAGGCCAGGTCCTGCATTATGACAGGCCAGAGGTTAATTTGTCAAAGTGTATCAGAGAAGACCACGCCATTTATCCGTAGTCTTGTGCCCTACCTTCTATGGTCTTAGTAAAGAAAGACCACCAGCAGGGCACTTCAAGGGGTCAGGGTATTCAATGCAGAGTATGCTACAGGCCAAGCCTTGCACCCAGAGCTCAGGCGGTGTCCTTTCAGTCCTCTGGGCAAGAGGCAAACTATATCACAACAAGATCAAAAATATATTTATAATATTTTTTAAAGCAGAGTTCAGGCTCTTTGGTCCACTAACATCTACGGGTTAAAAGTGCATTATGGTCGATTCCAAAATCTAAAAACTACTGAAATGCACCAGTTATCACAAGTGAGGAAGCATAACTTTCCCAATCCATTGATCATTAATGCATACATGATGTCACAGATTACAAAAAAGTAAAAATATAATAACATTGAAAAAAATGGGGTTCTGACCTGCTTGCTCTTCACTCTGTAACATACTGGCATTAGAACTCTGTACCATCAGAATAAGCAAGGAGAATAAGCTGTGTTTCATAAACTATCCAACAATATTTGATAAAATTGATAGAAACAGGCTTTGGAAGAAATGAATGACCTGGGGGGTTGACAACACCTTGTTAAATTTTTTAATAGACCTACATAAAGAAATTTGAGTACAACTGAAAATAACCAAAGGTCTTGGTATAACTCCCTGTAATACAACAGAGAATGGTCTTAAAGATGTGTATGCGAATTCATTTCAATTTTCCCATGTATATAGATGACCTTCCAAACTATCTGGATTCCTGACCGGGTTTTCCATAGAAATTAGGACAACAAAAAAATAATTTATTACGCCTATGCCAATGACCACATTTTCATTTCCAAAACACACAGAACTTTCAATATTAACTTAATTATCTTGATCAGTACAATAGGAATAATGGTTTCGCGTTAAATCTCACTAAAACCAAGTAATACATTTTGCCGGAATTTCCAAACGATTTTAAATGAATGATAAACTATTCAAATTTTGAAAAAGTTGACTCTTATCGAGGAGTTACTTTTGACACACAATTAATGTAGGACGAGCACTTTTGGAACAAAGAACAAATGTGCGGAAACCACAAAGTCACTAAAACATTTTCTAATATTGATAGAGGAGGAGCCATTGCCCCTTAGACCTGGAACTCACTTCATATCAGTGTATGGATTGCTCCAAATTATACAACGTTTATACAGACACTACCTATTTCAACAAGCACACAACTAGTGCCTTCTTTAGATACAGCACGTCCTTCTGTAATGTTCTGTCTTGTCATTTAGCGTCATGAAACCTTATGGTGTACGTGCACTCTATAAATCTCTCTTACATAACATAACAGAGAGCCATTGAATCGATAATAGGAAAAGACACCAACTTGTCACCTCTCTAATTTGACAAATTAAACTCTGGAACATATTATTTGCATTTGCCATTCTTTACTCGAAATTCAGAAAAATTATCTTCAACCATTTGTTTTTTACAGCTGCTAGCACATGAACTGTCAAAGATGTTTTTTTTGTTTCACAGAACAATCAAATCATTTGAATTCCTGTTCAATTAAATAGGTTTTAAAAAAATTACCTATTATTGTCTAACGGACTGCTTTTACACTTGCAGCTTGCTTTAAGCTCTTAGGAAATGCTCTTCTTAATACAATTATCTAATTTTACATTGGATTGGAGATGAGAGGATTAGAGTGGATTTCAATTACTTGAAGGGGCTAGAGTAGATTGGGTGGATTAGAGTGGACTGCATTAGAGAGGATGAAAGTAGAGTGGTGTGACTAGAGTGGAGTGGACTGACTGGGTTAGAGTGATTTAGATTAGAACGGAGTGCATTAGAGAGGGGTTGATTCCAGAGGAGTAAATTAGAGTACATTGGAGTGGAGTTGATTAGAGTAGATTATAGTGAATTAGGGGAAATTAGAGGAGTGGTTTAGAGTGGAGTGGTTTAGAGTGGAGTGGATTAGAATGGAGTGGATGTGAGTGGAATGTATAAGAGTGGAATGGATTAGACTAGAGTGGAGTGGATTAGAGTGGAGTGGATTAGAGTGGAGTGGAGTGGATTAGAGTAGGGTGGAGTGAATTAAAGTGGATTAGAGCTGATTATAGGAGTGGCTTGGAATACAACAGAGTGGATTGAAGTGTAGTGGATTGGAGAGGATTAGAGTGGATTGGATTACAGTTGATTGGAATGGATGTACAAGTTACTTAGCTTCAGTAACTATGTATCTGGTAGAGACGATTCTAGCCGCAGATTCCTTAACGTAGAATTATCCCCAGGCGTGAGACTGGACCCGGAAAACTTTCTTGCCCAGCATCTCTGCGCACCGGGGGGCGGTACCACGTGACTCCGCCCCAATGTCCTCCGCGGGCGTGATGTCAGCGAGGTCACATAAGCCCTACCCCGGCGCACTAACGTCAGTTTGCTTCGGAGAACTTTTCCGTGCCACAACGCGGAGCCATCACAACAAAACTGAGGAGAGCATGGGAACAGTGTGCAAAAAACCAGAGAAACAAAATTGAGAGAGACAAAAGGTGAGAAACAGCCAGGTGGCACTAAGGCACCAGAAGGCGACAACAGGAGGCCAGAGCAGGAAAAGAGCAGAGCATCCCTCTGAGGAACAACTGTGCAAGCCAAGGCGAAAGCACCAGGTGGCAGTAAAGCACCAGAAGGCCAGAGCAGCGAAGCCATAGCCAGAAAAGCGTAAGCACCGCTCCGTGGAACCACCTTGCAAGCCAAGGCAAGAGCCCTCCCGGAGACACAAGCCTGTGAAAGCACTGTGACAGAAAGAGAAAGAGAGAGAGAGAGAGAGAGAGAGAGAGAGAGCCTGCAACCACAACCACAAGGGGAAGGGCCACAAGCCCGGAACAGAGGAGCAACAGCAATCCATCCCCAGACCACACCGCCAAGGATTGCCATACCTCCTGAAAGGAGCAGGAGGTCAAAGGACAGGGAATCCATCAGCAGACTACAGGGCCAAGGAGAGCCATAACCTCTGAAAAGAGTAGGAAGTCAAAGAACAGGTAAAAGAACTTCCAGCGAAGAAGACCGGTGGGAATCAGATACTCCGACAACAGAGGGAAAGAGCAGAAGTAGGCCCACACGCTGGAGAGAAACCAGCTGGAGGGATGCCTGATCGGAAGAAAACGAAGAGGGCACCCACAGAGGACAAGTCACCCAGAGGGAGGCGACTGCAGAAACCCAAGCAGAGGGTCCACGCAGAACGGGGAGGAAGGGCGGGTCGTGAAGGAATCTGCGACTAGAATCGTCTCTACCATATACATCGTTACCGAAGGTAAGTAACTTGTACATCTGATAGAGACTACTAGCTGCAGATTCCTTAACGTAGAATAGATAACCTAGCCATACCCAGAAGGGAGGAGGGCCTGCGAGAGAGCCTCCCCACCAGGAGAGACACAGGGCCCCAGCAGGCGACATGTCACATGGACAAGAAGGAAAAGGCCATGAAATCCTAAGCCCAACCAAGGGAGAACCGCCCAACACCCCGCAGGGGCAGACAGCGCCCTAAAAGCCTCAAGGAACACAAGGACCACCGCCAAAAGTGCAGACAGAAGAAGAAGAGCACAAGAGAATGCATCAAAGGCCACAACGGTGTAGCAGAAAAAGAGGCCAGCTCTGGCATACACCGCCAGCAGCAGACAACACCATGGAACGGTGCACCCAGGACAAGCTAGGCACCATCCAAAGGCAGAGGCCAGGAAGGGCCAAGAAGGGCCGGACACGCCCCAAGGGAGGGGCCGGCACACACTGACCCTCGAATGAAGTGGAACCAGGCATAAGAAAGAGAGAGAGAGGGGGAGGGGGACGGACCAAGCCGTCCACCAGAACACAAAAACTAGGGAAACAAGTCCACCCTGGAACACCAGACAGAGGACCAAGGCGGACAGAAAGGCAAAACCGCTACAACACAATGCCGCAAACAGTGAGCCGGACTAGGCTAGTGACACAGCGATCTAGGAGAAGGACGGACCGGGGCGCCACGCAAGCCATTCCAAAACCATCAGCAAGAACATCGCACCTGCGACATACCGTGACGCTATGGAGAGCAGAAGCCCGAAGGACGACCACACCTCCCCAGCACAGGATAGAGCTATATAATAGCTACCAGTACCCCACATAGGGCATGTTACGTCCCAGAACATGGGAACCCTCTTAGGAAAAAAGTTCCGCAGCAGAGGACAAACAGAAAAACAGCCAATAAAGAATACACAGAAGGCCTAATCTCAGGGCCTACAGGGCTTCAAAAACAGCCAAAACCACAAGTCAAACCAGGGCCGGACCAGCAGCCAACAGCACCAAAGTCCTAACAAAAGGACCTGAAGGCACATCAACCACACTAAACAGACAACCGGGGCTACTCGCAACAAGGCCCCAGGAAAGCAACGGAAGAACACCCCCAGAAACACAGACCGACTCACAGGTCACTGAAGGGGAGGAGGAGGAGGAGGAGGAGGAGGAGGAGGAGGAGGACGAAGCCCCGCAAGAAACCTCTGAATGGCAGAATCCGCAGGGCGGTGGAACAAAAGAGTACCATCAAAGGGAAGGTCCACCAGCCGTTCCCTAACGTTCTCTGGGGAACACACTATCCCGTAGCCAGGCATGCCGACGAAGGGCCACTGAAGAAGCCATGGTACGACCAAGCACCTCCGAAATGTCCAGAGCCGAGCGAAAAATAAACGCCACCAGCTCCCAGCCATCCAACACATGGTGCCTCAGATCAACACAGGCACCCTCCTGAGAAGTGGTAGACATAAGGGACTCCGCCGAATCCCACAAGTAACTGGCCCTAGCCAATACACAGAGTGTTAAGAGCCCGCAAAGCCGCACTGGTGGAGGCGAAGATATTGGGCCCCCAGGAATCCAACCAGCGGGCCTCACATGACGGGGGAGACAACATCGATGGCAGGGAGGGAAAGGCAGTCTGTAAAAGAGGGCCCCTGGTGGAGGGGTGGAGGGAAAGACAGACAGGATCATACGGCGCAGGACGGTGGCGGTGCAGAAGTTGCTGGGGCACCAGGTCCCCCGTGGCGGGTCGCCCCTAAGCCCCCAAAAAAGAAGTGTGGAGCGAAGCCTCGAAGGAAGAAGCAGCTCCAGACCACCAGAACCCTGATGGAGGACCTCCAGAAGATGATCCGTGCGGAAACGGGCAGCTGGATTGCCCATGAGCAGGATCCCCGCAGCCGTGGAAACAGCCCGAGCAAAGTCATCACTCACCTCCCTAGGGCCCCGCGGCGGAGAAAGCAGTTAGTCCGTGGGCTACGGCTGCAAGCTAAGGCGGCCGTCCCCCAGCCCAACCACTGGAAGGAAAGGGCAAGCCCGAAACGGGGGAGGGTGGGACGATGAATAGGGAACCTGAGGCGCCTCCGGCGCAGACTACGGGCGTTGCGACGGCGAAGAGCCGTCCTTAGAGGACATCGGGGGGAAAGGCCACGACGTAACGACCCCTTTCCGGAGAAGATGAACACAAAACAACCGCTGAACCTCTGGAGAGGAGGGGGCGTCCGAAGACAAATCAACGACCCGACGTCGGCCCGGCGCCGTAGAATCCGCCACCGGCATCAGGTCAATGTTGACCAGCACCGAAGGGGATGCCAGAACGACCTCCGCCACAATGCGCGGTGCAGGAGACCGAGGCGGGGTCGGAGCTGGGGCAGCTAAGGAACGGCGCCGGAAAGGCGTCGACTCGACCTCCGATGAGGCAGCCGCCTGTGTGGAGTGATGAGAGGGGCCCGGGGTAATGCCCAGACCCCTAGCCAGCCCCTGCGGTGCCACCAAGGCCAGCAGCCGCCGGCGCCTGAGCAGTGTCACCACTGCCTCAGACAAGGCAGCCACCTGCCCAGAGGACCAAGGGGGACTCGAGGACACGCCCCGAGCCCCAGCAACCTCCCGCGACATCAAAGGGACCCCTGCGGGGTTTGCGGCAAGGCAGTGGCGCTGTGGTCCAAAGGAGGGAACCCCGAACGGCTGCAACCCGACAGCACCACATCCTCCGAACCTGGATCCGAACCTGTCGGCGCCAGAGCAGCTGGTGACGTCGCAGGAGTGAATAACCAAATTTTTCAAAAAGGGGGTCCAAGGGAAGAATATTTAAAGACCCACAGGTTTCTAATCCCTTAATACCTAATATGAAACAACAATGTAGCAACCTAGGGTCTAAATGGTGATGAGCACAAAAAGGATTAATTAAGTACTCAAAAAAAGGAAGTGAACATCATCATATTAAATAAATCCCATCAGCCACCAAAGTAGCAATCATCATCATTTGGGATTCTTTGAACCATGCAGAACCCTCCAACATGTCAGGGCTGCATCATATATGAGCAACTATACCTTCTTTGTCTCGTTTGAGATACAGTGCTGCTCAAGTATTGATGTCATACCGTGAATCCTTGATGTTGCTATCTTCTATCTAGGTAGTGGTAATGGAAGCACTGCAAGTGAATAGTGAGTGCAAATATTAAAATCATCTACCGGGACAGAGACAACAATTTAATAATTACTGTCCAGGTGGTGAGGTTAAAAACCAGTGTAGAAGTAGTTTTAAAAAATAACTGCTAAAGTCCAAAAAGGGGGTCTACATGTTTCAGCCTAAAGATTAGGTGACAATCAGGCTTTCATCAGGACCTTCAATAACTTCTGCTACTGCTGTATCAATCTTAGTGTGATTCAAAAATTAAATAAACCCAACCAGTGATATGAAATATACAACCTACTTTAGCTTGGGATTTTCAAAAGACTCATAATTTTCTGGAGCATTCACCCAAATCCTGAAAATGAATGAACAATAAAAATGATAATCATGATGATGTTCATAACTTGCTTTATCATTCACAACCATATATGTTATTGTGACTGTTTAGGGCAATAGCAATGTGCCAATCATCTGTAAAATCAGTATTCCCTTACCCGTCAATGTACGGGAGCTCTCCTCACCTCACCTGGCATCCGCTCAGAGAAATGAGGCCCCGCTCTGTGTAGAGACAAAAGGGTGTTGCATACTCTTGTAGTTACCAACCCCCAAGTCTTCAATAAAAACATAACACACATTTCAAAATCATGGCTTGTCAGTATGTATAGTCATCTCTATAACAGTCAAGCTGTTTAAGATTTTCTCATGTGTCTGAAATAACGACGTGTTTAGAAAATCAGGACGAGTAATTGTTTTAATGTGGCTCCTCTAGAAGTAACCTGCTTGCAATATGGAGATATTATCTAGGAATATTCAGACTGACAGAACATTACTGAAATCTCTCGCTCTCCAAAGGTTACTTGTGGATGATAAATTCGACAGTTCTCACCATAGCTCGTGTTCACAAACATGCTACAATGAAGCCAAACAGATAGAAGATACTATCGCCAGCCCCAAGGACTCATCCTTTCATCTATGTACTAAACGTGGAGAGAGAGCAAATCTATGTGCTGAACAAGATGGCGCTGAGTGACAAGCCCATCAATAGTGAAAAATCTAAGAGAAACATTTTAGCACTATGGTTAGGTATTCAGAATAGGAACCCTTTAGCTAGACCCATACAGAAATGTATAAAAGTACAGGGTTCGAAAATCTAGGAGAGAACACATCAATGCCACACGCATATCGCGCTGATATATCAGGGAAACGAAATCTTACTTCATAATTCTAAAATTGCTAACCTGTCCGTCGGTACCTCGTTCGAAGCCGAGCAGGATGGGAAGGTACCGGCGCGCCGATTCACCGCGTTTAAATGTGTGTCTCAAAGTGATGCGCGTTGTTAAGCTGACGTCACCGGCGCGCGCCTCCCAGGTGTTATGGGAATTGTAGTAAACGATTAGTTTACTGATTTATGTAGACACTCGCGCATCGAAATAAAAATTAAATGAAACCCTAGTAAATCTAATTTGTATAGAAGTAAAAGGTTATGCGTCTCATAACTGCAAAACATAAGAGGTCAACCAAATTGTCTGATTTAAGGCGACCTCTAATGGCCATGTGGCGGCATTCAGAGAGGAGAAATGTGTAAATCCCACATATCCGGAACACGAATCCGATGAAGGAATGTACGGACTCGGTAAAGTCCGAATATCTACAAATACTGGCAAGAAAAGTGCCTGGACGGTAATGACTACATAGTAGCGTTAAATACACCTGATTAGGCTCTAGATTTCTCCATACTAACGGAACACAAAATCCTATTCTAAAATGAGGCTCCAACCCAGTTTGGTCGGTGAACAGATCTAAATGTGGACATAAAGTGTAATATCATATAAATTGCAGAATGGGCGGTTAGCTCGTGTAAATCTGGACCTAAACCCAATCTATAGTGTCGTCCACGGAATATCATCGTTTAAACCTCGTAGGCCACTCTTGAATGTAAAAATCCATTTTTGTTCCCTCCTGAACAGAAATCGCGTGATGTCA
Source organism: Triturus cristatus (assembly GCF_964204655.1). Classification (NCBI taxonomy): domain Eukaryota; kingdom Metazoa; phylum Chordata; class Amphibia; order Caudata; family Salamandridae; genus Triturus; species Triturus cristatus. The sequence goes on from NC_140584.1 coordinate 145,394,357, forward strand.
CTTATGTGTGTGGGAATGTATGGTTGTTCCAACACCGTCCACCTCAGATCTTCTGCCTTGTGTTGGTGTGTAAGAAAATGATTAGTTAGCCTGGTCGCTTGTTTCTTGCACCAAATCGTGCTTTTGTGCTCATTGATACGCAACTTAATTTTGCGCGTCGTCATACCAACATACCTCAAGGAGCATGGACATGTGATCATATAGATCACTCTTTCAGAATTGCAATTTGTATGTTTCATTAATATCCATGGTCTTGCCGTCCCTATGTCTACTTGTTTTGTATGTTGGGTTTGCGGGCATGCTGTACAGGACCCGCAGGGAAAATGTCCCTGCACTGCTGGTAAGTCCCACAGTGTCTGTGTTCTGACTGGTGAGCAGATCTTAGGTCTGGTATGCACCAGACTATCGCGTAGATTAGATCCTCTTTTATATGAGAAAAGGGGAACTGGTAGGGTTTCTGGTCCTATATTCAAAATACGCCAATGTCTACGAATGCTTTTTTGTACCTTATTAGTGAGAGTACTAAAGGTATGAACAAAAGTAAGTCTGGTCAAAGGTGGTTTAGTGACTGAAGGCTCTAGGAGAGCATCCCTGTTGTTATTTGAGGCTCTCTTCCATGCCCTCTTTACTAAATGTGAAGGGTAATGGCGCTCTCTCAATTGTTCAGAAAGAATCTTAGCATGTTTATGAAACTGAACTGTCTCTGAACAGTTTCTCCGAACCCGTAAAAACTGGCCGAATGGCAAATTTTCTCGAAACGCTTTAGGATGATGACTTTCAAAAGTGAGTAGTGAGTTTCTAGCCATAGATTTCTTGTATAATTCACTTCCCAGATATCCTTGTGAAGGGTATATATAAATATCCAAAAATGGCAACTTTTCTTTGCTGTATTCTACCGTAAACTTGAGAAAAGTGTTTTGATGGTTCAGCCAATCATGAAATGCAACAATGTCTGGTCCCGTACCTCTAAAGATGACCAAGATGTCGTCTATGTATCGCTTCCACAACATTATCCGATCCCGGAATGGATTGTTGTGGGTAAGGACATAGTTCTGTTCAAATACATGAGCATACAAATTCGCTAAAGAGGGAGCAAAAATACTGCCCATTGAAGTTCCTGAGACTTGAAGATAAATGTTATCTTCAAATCTAAAAACGTTTTCGGTCATTGCCAATCTGGCACATTCCAAAATAAAAGACACTGGTGTTATAGTGTCAGTGTTTAGTAAAGTATGTTCCAGCAGATCACGTATGACATCCAAAGTTTCTCCTTGTGGAATGGCAGTGTATAGAGATTCTATATCAAATGACACTAGATAATCTAAATCAGTATCAAATGGTGTGTCACATAAAAGTCTGAGGACGTCTTTAGTGTCTTGCAAATAAGATGGCATAGTTTTGACCATTGGTTTCAGAAAAAAATCTACAAAGGTGTACAGAGGTTCCAGCAAGGAGCCAATTCCCGAGATAATGGGACGGCCTGGCGGAGGATTCTGTACCTTATGAATTTTTGGTAGTGTGTAAAAATAAGGCATGACCGGGTGTTTTGTCATCAAAAAGTCAGCTTCATTTGGTGTTATCCACCCTTCTATTTTAGCTTCCTCTAACAGTGGGTCAAGTTGGAGTAGGCGGTAGGCACGTGCGTCCGCCAGTTGGCGGAGACACTCTTCTCGATAGGCCTGTGTGTCTTGAATAACAATGGCTCCACCTTTATCCGCAGGTTTCATTGTGATACTGGCATCATTAGCCAAAGTTTTGAGAGCTTTTTTCTCAAGTGAAGGTAAATTATGATAAGGTTTTGATTGTGCAGCACAGAGATTTGTCATGTCTTGTGTGACAGCTTTCTCAAGAGTTAATACTTGGTCAGGTACCAGATGATGGTGGATTGAAATTAGAAGGTTGTTTGAGGCCTGTGTTGGCTGATATTAGCTCTGTCGATGGTTCAATGTTAGCTTCTTTACTTTTAAAGAAGAAATGTAATCGAAACTTTCTAAAGAAGAGTGCCAATTCACATCTAATTTGGAAGGGATCTCCGGTATTGGTAGGTACAAAGCCTAATCCTCGATTGAGGACCGATTGTTCTTCTAAACTAAGAGGTCGTGTGCTGAGGTTTACCACTAGATTGTCGTGTTCGTGCTGATACTTGGTTGTTGTTGTCCTTTCCTGCTCCTTGTATTCGGAGGAGGTGGATCCTGCTCCCAATGTACTTGCGGTTGGCCTCTTCTCCTGCCCCTGTTTCTTCCTCGACCCTGTCCTAAAAAAGTCCGATTATAAAAAAATTGTGGATGAGGTGGAAAATGTGTCATGGGATGTTGATACTGGGGAAATGTATAACCCCATGGGGCTGGTGGCCACCACGGGCCTTGTTGTTGGTAAGTTCCTTGTCTTCCTCGTCTCCGGTTGGGCCTAGAGTATGTGCCCACGTCGCAGGAGTCCCCGCACACGGCAAGGGATCTACAGACGTCCCAGGAAGAGAAGGAGGAAGAGCCGACGAGGCCTGCAAGGCCGCCGCATAGGCCTCCATCTGGGCTCTGGTTGCCTCCGTGCCGGGGAAAGGCGGATACGGTGGCGACACGCGGGGCCGCACCACCCGCGGAGAACCCACGCCCAGGCTGGGGACCGGGCCTCCGGGACAAACTGCGACACTTGCCAACAGGTGAGCGTCGCCCTTGCGGCCTGGGAGAGGGACGATGTCGGAGACGGAAGCGGCGGGTCTTGAAGCATTCCGCTGGGGACGGGAGTGGCGACGACGCCAACTGGGACATGCACTCTGAAAGGAGTTTCATCCGGCGCTCCCACCGGGACTTCAGCTTCATTAGCTGACACGCCTCGCAGTCCTTGGAGCCGTGGTGCTCCCCCAAACACCACATGCAGATGGGGTGAGGATCCGTCCCCGACATCTGGCGTGCGCAAGACGACCACGTCTTAAAGCCTGAAGGCATTTGCACACTTATCAAGAAAAGAACCTAAAAGTGGAAAAAGAAGGCCTGAAACAGGCCAGGGACAAGATCCGGATCTGCGTGGCACGCGAAGAAGAAAACTGACGTCAGCGTGCCAGGGTGGGCCTTATGTGACCTCGCTGACGTCACGTCCGTGGAGGAAGTCGGGCGGAGTCACGTGATACTGCCCCCCAGCGCGCAGAGATCCTGGGTAAGAAAGTTTTCCGGGTCCAGTCTCACACCTGGGGATAATTATACGTTAAGGAATCGGCGGCTAGTAGTCTATCAGATAGATGGATTTAGTGTGGAGTAGATTAGAGTAGAGGAGTGTGGACTGATTGAAATAGGGTGGAGTGGATTAGAATGGAGATGGATTGAAGTGTATTGGAGTGAAGTGAACTGGAGTGGATTTGAGTGATATAAATCAGAGTGGCGTGCATTAGACAGGAGTGGATTTCAGAGGAGTGAATTGGGGTGCACTGTAGTGGATGGGATTAGAGTAGAGTCGATTAGAGTCGATTAGAGGAGCATCTTGGAGTGGAGTGGATTAGATTAGAGGGGACTAGATTCGAGTGGATGAGAGTAGAGTGGACTGGTTTAGAGTGGATTAGAGTGATTTAGATTAGAGTGGAGTGCAATAGAGATGAGTGGATTCCAGAGGAATTAGGGTACGTTGGAGTGGAGTGGAACTGATTAGAGTATATTAGAGTGAATTAGGGGAGATTAGAGGAGTGGTTTAGAGTGGAGTGGATGTGAGTGGATTAAAGTCGAATGTATAAGAGTTGAGTGGAGTAGACTAGAGTGGAGTGAATTAGAGTAGAGTGGAGTAAATTAGAATAGAGTGACGTGTATTAAGGTGGATTTGAGTAGATTAGAGGAGTGGCTTGGAAAACAATGGAGTGGATTAAAGTGTAGAGTAGATTAGAGTGGAGTGGATTAGACTAAATGAGAGTGGAATGATTGAAATAGGGTGGCGTGGATTTGATTAAAGTGTATTGGGTGAAGTGAATTGGGAGTGGATTAGAGTGATATAAATTAGAGAGGAGTGGATTCCAGAGGAGTGAATTAGGGTGCACTGGAGTGGATTGGAATAGAGTGGAGTGGATTAGAGCCAATTAGAGGAGCGTTTTGGAGAGGATTAGATTAGATGAGTGGGAAGTGGAGTGGTTTAGACTGGATTATAGTGGATTGGATTAGAGCGGAGTGTATTAATGCGGAGAGGATTATAGTGGAGAGGATTAGAGTGGATTGCAGTGGAGAGGAGCTGATTAAAGTGGATTGGAGTGGAGAAAAGTACAGTGGATTACAGTTGATTGGAGTGGATAGAGTAGCTTGAGTTGGTTAGAGTGGACCGGATTAGAGAGGATGAGAGTAGAATGGAGTGACTAGATTGGACAGGATTGTAGTAGAGTGGATTAGAGTGGAGTGGATAAGAGCGCGGTAGTGGTTTGGAGAGGAGTGGATTACAGTGGAATAGGTTATAGTGGATGAGTGGAGTGGGCTAGAGTCGATTAAAGTGGACTGAATTAGAGTGGATTGGAGTAGAGTAAAGTGTATTAGAGTGGAGAGGATTGAAGTGTAGTGCGTTGTAGTGGATTGAAATAGAGTGGACTAGAGGGGAGTGCAGTAGATTGGAGTGAAGTGGATTAGAGAGGAGTGGTTTGGAGTAAAGTGGCATGGGTTAGTCTGGATTGGATTGATTAAAGTGGAGTGGAGTGGACAGGACCAGAGTGGACTGGGTAAGTGGGCTGGAGGTGACTAGAGTGGATTAAAGTGGTGTGGAGTGGATTGGATTAAAGTGTAGAGGATTAAAGTGGATTCAAGTCGAGAGGAGATGATTAAAGAGGATCGAAGTGGAGAAATTTAGAGTGGATAGAGTAGATTGAGTGGATTAAAGAGGATGAGAGTAGAGTGGAGAGACTGGAGGGGAGTAGAATGGGGTAGAGTGGAGTGGATTAGAGTGATTTAGATTAGAGCGGGGTGTATTAGAGAGGAATGGATTAGAAAGGATGCTAGTAGGGTGGAGACTAGAGTGGAGTTACTGGAGTGTAGTGGACTGGGTTAGAGTGATTTAGATTAGGGTGGAGTGCATTAGAGAGGAGTGGATTCCAGAGGAGTGAATTAGGGTACCTTGCAGTGGAGTGGATTTGAATAGAGGGAATTAGGGGAGATTAGAGGAGTGGCTTGGCTTAGAGTGGAGTGGATTATAGTGGATTGGTATAGAGTGGAGTGCAATAGAGTGGAGTGAATTGAATTAGAGTGGAGTGTATTAAAGTGGATTAGAGTAGACTAGAGGAGTGGCTTAGAGTTGATTGGAATACAATGGAGTGGGCTGGGTTGGAGTGGACTGGAGTGGAGTGGATAAGAGTGGGGTGGACTTGAGTCGATAAAAGTGGACTGCATTATTTTGGATTAGCGTGGAATAGATTACAGTGGAGTGGATCGGAGTGGAGCAGAGTGATATGGAATATAGTGGAGTGGATGGAAGTGTAGTGAGTTGGGTTGGAATGAAGTGGATTGGAATAGAGTGGCTTGGATTGGAGTGAATTAGAGTGGTTTAGGTTAGAGTGAAGTGAATTAGAGGAGTGGATTGGATTGAACTGGAGTAGAATAGAGTGGCATGGGTTATAGTGGATTGATTAGAGAGGCATGGATTCGAGTGGAGTGGACTGGAGCAGAGTAGACCTATTTAGAGTGGACACAGTGGATTAGATTGTAGTGGATTAGAGGGGAGTGGATTACAGTGAATTAGAGTGGACTGGATTAGAGTGAAGTGGATTTGAATGGAGTGGATTAGAGTACATTCGAGGAGTGGAGTCAGCACAGATTAGAGGAGTGGCTTTGATTGGGTTGAAGTGGAGTGGAGTCAGCGCAGATTAGAGGAGTGGCTTTGATTGGGTTGAAGTGGAGTGGATTAAAGTGGAGTGGACTAGAATGGATTAAAGTAGACTAAATTAGATTGGGTTGCAGTGAATGAGAGTGGATTAGAATGGAGTAGAGCAGTGGTTCCCAAACATTTGACTCCTGAGGACCCCCATTGAGTCACCACTGGAAGCCGGGGACCCCCGGATTTTAGGGGCATATTTACAAGTCCCTATCACCATGGAAACGTCACTTTTTGCGATGTTCCTGTGGCAGTAGGGGCTTCGCCTTAATACAAGGCAGCGTTAAGCCACTTATTGTGGCTTAACGCTGCCTTATATATAAGGCCCCCTTTCACGCAATGCTTAGCATGAAAATGGTGGGCAGTGGGAGTTGCAGTGGGCGTTTCACTCAAACACTCAAACACCCATTAATTTAAAAGGTAAGCTGAAATAGAAGACCGCACCAAAATTAAGACCATGAAAAACCTGGTCTTAACTTGGCGAAATGCGGAGGAATGCCTTATTTCTCCTCCTCATTTTTGCTTTGACTGTTTATATTCAGGAAGGTGACCCTTTCTGCACATAAACAATCTTTAATAAAAAATGATGTTTTGTAACTTCCATGTGTGCTGCATTAGGCAGCATACAGAGAAGTAACAAAACGGCATTACAAAATTGTTCATGTGCAGGAAGTGGGAACATAGCAGCATCAGGATAATGATAGACTGGGAATAAACATATGTTGCTAACTTTTACCATGCAGTTTGCAAGCAGCTCTTTGATGACAGTTTATAGGACACTGCTAGATTACGATTGTCCCTTATGAAGTGACACAATAATCTCTGTGACAAAATCAGTAACCCACTGACCTATCCACATAAAATACTGTTTTTTAAAATGCATTGTACACGTTCTTTGCAGTAGGCATATTAACATGTGTCACATTAGATAAGTCAAAGCTGCCACTGGACAAAACTCTCATCTCTCTCCAGCAGATACATGAATCACTGGACTTTTCTTGACACTTTTATAGTTGCTCGAAAACTGCAAATTTTACATGGAACTTTGCAGTGCTTTTAAAACTGCTGCCTGCGGACCCCCTGGGAATGTGCCACGGACCCCTGGGGGTCCTCGGACCCCAGTTTGGGAAACACTGGAGTAGAGTGAAGTGTCTAATTAGAGTGGAGTGAAGTGGATTAGAGAGGGGACTGGACTAGAGTTGAGTGGAATAGAGTGGCATGAGTTAGAGTGAAATGTATTGATTGAGAGAAGAGGATTAGAGTGGACTGGAGGAAGTGGACTTGGTTTGAGTGCATTAGCATGGAGTGGAATGGACTAGTGTAGATTACAGTGGATTGGAATTGAGTGGAGTGGATTAAAGTGGATTGAATTAGAGTGAAGTGGATTAGAATGCACCAGAGAGGAGTGAATTCAAATAAAGTGGGTTAGCGTGATGGGATTAGAGTGCATTGGAGGAGTGGCTTGGAGTGGAGAGCATCAGAGTGGAGAGGATTGGACAAGACTGGAGTGGATCAGATTGGAATGGTTTAGATTAGAGTGGGTTGGAGGAAAAGGGAGTAGATTAAAGTGGATTAGAGGAGTGACTTGCAGTGGAGTGGATTTAAGTGGAGTGGTTTGGAGTACCTTAAAATGGACTGAATTAGAGAGGGTTGGATTGAGGTGGATTAGAGTACAGTACAGTGAAATGGATCGGAGTGGCCTATGTAGAGTGGGAGCATTGGAGTGAATTAGAGAGGATAGGATTGGACTGGACTAGAATGGAGTCCTTTGGCATGGCATTGGTTAGATTAGATTGGATTGATTAATTGATTAGAGAGGAGTGGATTAGAGTGGAGTGGGTTCAGAGCAAGTGGGTTAGAGTGGATTAGGGTAAATAAGAGGAGTGGCTTGGAGTGGTGGATTGGAGTGGACCACAGTGGAGTGCATTAAACTGGAATGGATCGGATTGGTTTACAGTAGTTTGGGGTGGAGTGGTTTAGAGTAGATTAGAGTGGAGTGTAATAGACAGGACTGGATTAAAGAGGGTTGGATTACAGTGGAGTGGATTAGAGTGAAATGTATTAGAGTGGAGTAGATTGAAGTGAGGTGGAATGGAGTGGATTGGATTAGAGAGGATTGGATTAGACCAGAGTAGACTAGAGTGGTACGGGTTAGATTGGATGGTATTGAATGGAGTTGAGTGGATTGGGTTAAACGGGATTAGAGTGTTGGAGTTGATTTGAGTAGAGTGTAGTTTATTAGAGTGTAATAGATTGAAGTGGGATGGATTGGAATGCTTGGAGTGCATTGGAGCGGATTAGAGTATAGCATTGGATTGGACTAGAATGGAGTCAATTGTATGGGTTAGATTGGATTAAAGAGGAGTTGACTCTAGTGAGTGGGTTAGAGTGGATTAGAGCAGATAAGAAGTGTGGCGTGGAGTGGTAAATTGGAATGGATTAGAGTGGATTGGAATGCATTAGACTGGAGTTGATCTGGAGTGGTTTAGTGTAGAGCGGAGTGGATTAGAGTGGCGTGGGTTTGATTGGATAACATTGATTAGTGTGTAGTGGATTGGAGTAAATTAGAGTGGAGTAAATTGGTGTGGAGTGGATGAGAGTACAGCAGAGTGGAGAGAATTCGAGTGGACTGGATTTGATTGGAGTGGATTAAAGAGCATTGGAGTGGATTTGATTGGAGTGAACTGGATTACAGTGGAGTGCCTTGGAGAGGATTGAAGTGGATTAGAGAGTGGATTCAAAAGAAGTGGATTAGAGGACATTAGAGGAGTGGGTCACATTGGAGTAGTTTAGAGTGGAGTGGATTGGATTAGAGTAAATTAGAGGAATGGCTTGCAGTGGAGTGGGTTGGAGTGCTTTGAAATGATTAGAGTGGACTGGATTAGAGAGGGTTGGATTTAAATGGATTAGAGTGGAGTGGATTTGAGTGAAATTTATTATTTATTAGACTAGAGTGGATTGAAGTGGGGTGAATTGCAGTGAATTAGAGTGGATTGTATTGGATTTGACTAGAATGGAGTCAATTAGAGTGGCTTGGGTTAGATTGGATTGCATTGATTGGAGGGGATTAGAGAGGAGCGGACTCTAGTGAGTGGGTTAAAGTAGATTAGAACAGATAAGAGAAGTGTCTTGGATTGGAGTGCATTAGAATGAGTGGGTCTGATTGGAGTGGTTTAGAGTGGAGTGTATTAGATTAGATGAGTGGATTGGAGTAGATTGGAGTGTATTAGAGTGTAGTGTATTAAATTGGACTGAACAGGGTTCGACTGGAGTGGATTAGAAAGGATTGGAGTGTATGCGAGCTGAGTGAATTAAAGTGGAGTGGATTGAAGTGGGGTGGAATGGAGTGATATGGAGTACAGTGGACTGCATTGAAGTGGATTAGAGAGGATTGGATGGCATTGATTAGAGTGCAGTGGATTGGAGTGGAATAAACTGGATTACAGTGATTAGAGTGGATATGAGTGGAGCAGATTGAAGTGGGATGGATTGGAATGGAGTAGAGTGGACTGCATTTGGAGTGGATTAGAGAGCATTGCATTGGATTGGACCAGAATGGATTAGAGTGGTGTGGGTCAGATTGAATAACACTGATCAGAGTGGAACGGATTGGAGTGAATTGGATTTAAGTTGAGCAGAATGGATAGGAGTGGAGTGGAGTAGAGTGGTACGGAAAGGATTAGAGTAGATTGGATTAGAGTGCATAGAATTAAAGTGGATTTGATTGAAGGGGAGTGGAGCAGATCAGAGTGAACTGGAGTGGATACTTGTGGATCAGAGTGTATTAGAGTGGAGTCGAATGAACTGCATTAGAGTGGATTGAAGTAGATTAGAAAGGAATGGATTGGACTAGAGTGTACTCTATTAGCGTGACATGGGTTACAGTGGATTGTATTGATTAGAGTGAAGTGGATTGGAGTGGACTGAGTTACAGTGGATTAGATTGGAGTGGGTTAAACTGTAGTTGATTCGAGTAGATTACAGTTGATTGGAGTGGATTGGAATAGAGTTTAGTGGATTAGAGCAGAGTAGATTAAAGTGGAGTGTATTGGAGTCTAGTGAATAAGAGTTGATTAGAGTGATGTGGATTAGAGGGAGCTTTGGATTGTATTAGAGTGGATTGGATAAGAGTGGATTGGATTAAAGTGGTTTAGAGTGGATTGGAGTTTAGTGGAGTGTATTAGATTATAGTGGATTATAGTGGAATTGATTCGATTATAGTGGAGTGGGTTAGAGCAGAGTTTATTGGGGCAAAGTGGATTGGAATCTAGTGGATAAGAGTAGATTTGAATGCAGTTGATTAGAGAATAGTGGCTTAGAGTGGAGATGATCAGAGTGGAGCCGATTGGCATGGTTAAGAGTGAAGTGAGTTAGAGTTGAGTGTATTGGAGTGAATTTGAGTGGAGCTGATTGGAGGAGAGTCGATTGGAGAAGACTGGAGTGCATTATCGTGGAAGTGATTAGAGTGGAGTGGTTTGGATTAGTGGATTGGAGTGGAGTTGATTACAGTGGAGTGGATTAGAGTGGAGTGGATTAAATTTGAGAGGAGTGGATTAGAGCAGAGTGGATTATAGAGGAGTGATTTAGAGTGGATTGGAGAGGATTAAAGTGGAGTGGATTTGTATGGAGTGGAGAGGATTAGTGTGAACTAAGTGCAATGGATTAGAATGTAGTGGTTTATAATGGAGTGTCATAAATTGCCTCTTCATGTTTCTTACATTTTTCAACTCTGCTGTATAGTTTGGCCCTCCCTGCAGTAAATCTCCAGTGGTACTACTTTTTCGGGGTGTTCAGTGTACAAACATTAACACAATATGCTGATATTAGATTTCTTCAACTGTCTGTATTGTTACTATCACCCCAGTATCATTTGCAGACTCAGAAACAAAGTTAGTGAACGTGACCTTCGGACTCTGTCACAAGCCCTCAAGTGACTGTTATAATAACTTGATTGATGGTCAGCAAAAGTGACTCATGGCACAGAACACTGCAACAAAAAAGAAACAAACTAGAAAAAAGATGCTGCGGAGGGAGCAGTGGGAAGGGGGAAGAAATCAGACCATAATAACGTTGAAAGCAGGAGATGGACATCGATTAAGTTGAATCAATCTGTACTTTGTCTCTGCTGCACTGCAAGCAACGGAAGTGATATTTCCCTTGGCCTAGCCAATTAAGAAGGCTGCAAAGAAGAGTGCCACTGAAGCGCACGAATGGTAAGCAATGGGTGGGCTCCAAGCCCTCTCTGTAAGCAATAGGCAAATCTCCCTCAGCAACTCATCTATAGTGCATTGCCATTGGACAGAGGGAACCTGTAGGGGAGGTTTGGGTATTTGGCGTTTTCTGCTGTGGTGAAGAGGTCTATCTCAGGGAAAGCCCATCACCGGAAGTACTGGGGAAGTACTGGAGGAGAACTTGTGGGTGGAGTTCCCACTCGTGGACTGATTGACGCTTCCTGCCGAGAAGGTCAGCAAAGTTGTTGTCCATTGCCAGAAGGTACACTACCAGTAGATGAATTTTGTGGTGGAGGGTCTACTGCCAAATGCTTTGTGTTAGCTGCAAGAGCTGGGGAGACTCGGTGTCACCCTGTTTCTAAAGGTATACATGGCTGTCATAATGTCTGCCGGGATGAGAACAACCTTGCCCATCAGTTGAGGTATGAAACCCTTCAACACTATGTGAAGGTCCATGAGTTCCAGTTAATTGATGTGGAGGCCCTGGTATTTGGGCTGTCATTGGTCTCGGAGATTCAGGTCCTCTAAGTAAGCACCCAATCCCGTAAGAGAGGCATTTGTTGTAATGGTCACTTTGGGAACTAGGTCTAGGAAACAAGTTGTTGGTGTTCCATTACTGCAGAGTTACAAATGCAGTGTCCAATCAACACTGGATCATCCCAATTACCCTGAGACTATAGTAGCTCTAGGCATTCCTTTAACAGACGCATGTGTAATCTCGCAAATGGGGCACTTTAACAATGGAAGAGACTATCATGCTGAAGAGGCACATGACTGTCCTGATTGTCACATGGCGGTGTGGTTGGAAAAGAAGTATCAGTGCCTGAAAAGACTGGATGCTGGTAGGGTTTAGATACGCCATGCCAACCTCGGAGTTGAGAATATACCCTAGGTAGATTAGGACCTGGAGGGGTTGGAGAGGGGATTTTGCCGTGTTGATGGTAAACCCTATTTTGTGTAAGAGGTTTATCGTGAAGTGTGTTCACAGCATTGCTGGCAGATGGCACTCTTGATCGTACCGGCAGGGGAAGACATGGATGCTCTGCCTGCGTAGATAAGCGGCCACCACTGTAAGACACTTGGTGAACTCTTGGTTTGCAGTGGTAACCCCGAAAGGAAGCACTATGAACTGGTAATGCTTTCCGCTCACCACAAAGCTGAGACATCAGCGAGGCAACAGGTGTATTTGTACGTGTAAATAGGCGTCCTTCAGGTTGAGACCAGTCATGAAGTCGCCTTGCTGCAGAATGAAATCTGAATGAAATCCTGAAGAGTAACCAAATGAAGTGATCTGAGAGAACGTTTTTGTTTAGGGGCATGAGATCCAGAATTGTCCTTTTCGGAAATTAGGAAGTACAGACTGTAGAACCCGCCCTCCCTGTTGATGATGGAGGGCGGGTTCTATAGCCCCTTTGAGAAGGAGAAATTGCATCTCTTTCCTGAGTAGCCTTTGAAGTTCTGGGGAGAGTATTTGTTTGCGAGATGGCATGGTGAGCGGTGTGGAAGTGAGCTCCAGACAATAACCACATTGGATAATATCCCAAAACCACTGGTCAGAGATGATAGTTCACCACGTGGGAAAGAACCTTTTAATGCACCCCTGATAGGTGTTGTATAGTTGGGGGGGGGAGGAGAGGCAAGACAGGGTTTGGTGGTGGTGGCAGCTCCTTTGGGTTAGATGCCCTTACCTGTCTTTTGAAATGTTGCCTATGAAGGAACCCCTAAAATAGCCTCTGGATGAGGACTGCTGGGCCTCTGGATGCTGATAGCATGTGGAGGCATTAGGTGAGGTGGTCTTCGAGCCACCATGCCAGGGCATGCAATCATAGGAGCTGCAGGGAGCAGGTGTTTAAAGGGTGCCCATAGCCTTTGCTGTCTCAGGATCTTTTTGAATTTTATCTAGAGTCCGGTCCAACTGCGCCCCAAATACATGTTGCCCATTTAGCTGCATGTTAGGCAGGTTCTGTTGCACTTTTGTCCTGAAGCCGGAGATGCTGAGCCAGGCAAGTCTGCACAAGAGAACGCTGGAGTTAAACTTCTTAACAGCAGGGTCTGCAGCATCTAATATGCAGCGGATAGTAGTGTTGGAAATCTGTTTCCCCTCAGAGACGATCTCATTGCCTCTTTTCCCGTATTCCTCCGGGAGAAGATGGAGGGGCTCCTCCATCTCATCCTAGTGGGGCGGTCAGAACTCGAGAGCAGCCCAACAGAGTTAGCAATATGCCAGTGATTGGATGATTGTGCGGCCACCCTCTTATCTGCAGCGTCTATAAGTCTGCCCTTCTTATCTGGTGCCAGAACCTCACCAGTAGAATGGGAACTGGTCCTCTTTCAGGCTGCATTGACAACCAGGGAGTCAGGACCCAGGCTCCCAGCCGACAAAAGAATAACCTTCAAGCTCCTCACCAACGCGTATAAGGCCCTCCACAATAATGGACCAGCATACCTGAACCACCACCTCTCATTCCATGCACCCAAAAGACCCCTCCGCTCCGCACAGTCATCACTGGCCACCGTCCCACGGATCCGCAGGACCAGAACCAGAGGAAGATCCTTCTCCTACTCTGCCGCCAAGACCTGGAACACCATGCCCCTCCGCCTCAGGCAATCACCATCGCCGGCCCAATTCAAGAAGGACCTCAAGACCTGGCTCTTCGAATGAACCCAGTGCCAGATGGATATGCGCCACCCCCCCCCTGCACCCCCCCCCCCCCCAAGTGCTTTGAGACCCTCACAGGTGCGTAGCCGCACTTCACAAACCCCCTGATTGATTCTACTTGAAATCTCAATCTTCAAGAAGAGACGGATACTACAGAAGTCATTCTCTGAGAATCTGCAACTCCATCCTACTAGCAGCCTTTTCCAATGTTGCCTTCGAAAAGAAACTAAAATGTATGTTTTCTCAAAGTACAACCTATTACAGAAAGTCCTCTTTACATTTACTACCAGTAATCCTCTAAATAAGTTTGATATATGTCCCTGTGTTCACAGTCATTATTTACTTGCATATATATGGACTACACCAAGTCATCCACATATGCACTTATATTATGTGATACTGTTCTTTTACATGATACAGTCTTCATGTAACTTACATTTATAGTATGATACTCCGTTTCCCTTTTTATATCTTTATTTTTAGTGTTTTATGTAGTGAGCACTCTGGTAAACGGTATCTTGCAACATGATCTTACGTGAAGCGCTTTGTCTCTCGCTAGGTCTGGTCAGTGATTCATAAAACTATTGATAAATATGTGTAACTGAAAAAAATGAATAATCTACAACACTCACAGGTTTTTCGGTGTTCACCAACAATTTTTAAGCTGTTTTCCACCAGAAATACGCTTGTTGATTTACTTCATTTAAGATCATGAGAAAATTAATTTACAAGGATTTCGGAAATCCTCAGACAAATGTTGATGCGGGTGTAGAATAAAGAGTTTCTCCTATGGGGATATATTTTCCTTGTGGAAAAAAAAGAAATTTGTTTTTTTTTCAAGTGCACATGCAATCTTTTGTCACATTTTCTCAGGCAAAAATGTACTTTAGTTATACATCTATATGTGAAAATGATTAAGTGTATGAGCATTGTAGGAAATCTGCGACAGGTCTGCTTCCTGTATATTTTGCGAAATCTCAACAAATAGGACATATACTCCAATTGTAGGGCTAAGTCTTTGTTCGTACAGTTTCAACTATGTTTTTGGGAGGTTTTTTGACTCATGCCATTATGAAGAACTGTAACATGAGACCCCGGGCGAGCTGGCAAGTAGGCTGCATTTACCCCCTTCAGCGCGGCGCGGATTACCGCGCTGTGCTGAAGGGTTCGTGCGCGGGCGGGGCCATGACGGAGCGGTTCCGTCATCCGCACAGCGCAACCGATGCGCATGACGGAACCGCTCCGTCATGCGCATCGAAGGGGTTAAGGACAACTCTATGTTTGCGCCTGGTGTTGACAATTCTCATGATGGTGGGCTGGTCAAACAACAATTCCCTAATAAATTCTAAACTGTAATTCCTATGGCCACTATAGTTACAAATGGATTCCCCCGTGTAACACAGCCAAAGCTGTTTTTAAAGTATATTAGAATAGACCTATCAGGGTTTCCAAGCCCATATACAAGTGGCTCATCCAGTCCAAGTTTCTTCCTATGCATTATAGAACTTCCAGTCCTGTTTGCCCAATTCAAAAAGCACTGCAATTCCCAGAATGCATAGAAATTGCTATGCCGGATAAGCTACTCATTTATGGACCTGGGAAACGAGATCTCTATATGAATACCACAATTATAATATTTAGGAGACAAAAAGTTAATCATATTCTGAATGTCAATGTTCCACAATGGCAAAGGGGAGAAAACATAACATTGGTACAGCAATAAAACAAGACCATAATGCTGTCTGGTAATGAAGTGCATCCATTCCAGGGGCCCGTATTTCACCACGCAGTCACCGGTTCGAATCACTGCAGGTCTAGTCATTGTTTCTTCCTTCCAAGATCAACATGAGCGCCACTGCGGTGACCTTCAATAAACATCCATTACCAGCACCAAGAAATTATTTTGGTGTGGAAAGTTCTCTTTGCAAAACAGCATTTTATTAAGTTAATTCAAAACTCATTTAGAGCTTCATAACTAATAACCAATGGAGACAATATGGAAAATGTGTTTGCTTCACTATGACATGCTGGAGTACATTTCCAGAAAATGCGACCATAAATTAAAAGCAGGAGTGGATCTAGTATTGCATCACATCCCAGCTTAGGGAATGGTATAAAAGCCTTAAAGTGCGGTCTATGTCCAAAAAAGGTCATTTTAATCAGATTGACGCTCTCCTTTTCACAGAAAGTTTGCTGTACAGATATTTGATATTGAGCAAGGTAATTATATAATTTTGGAAAGAGCTGCTGCTCTCCTCCCCGTGTTCTGGAACAGCGCTCGTATCAAACTCTTGATCTCGACGGGGGAAAACTCAACGGCAAGTGGTCCGTGGCCGTCGGTCCACCTACAAGATAAATGTATTTTTTTTTAGCAGAAAGTAAACAACTACATTTCAATCTCAAAAAGCACACAAAACCAGTTCGAACCTAGTTCATTTGCAAACTTAACCCACAGATTGATTTCACCAGTAGAATGTAAAGCAGATTGAGCAGTTACTTCTCGCTTCTTCCACTAGCCACGACAAACATGACTCATAGTAAAAATGAACAGGGATTCATATATATTGGCAGTACAGCCCTCAGCATGAAAGAAGTGCAGAAAATCAGGGCAGTATGAGAGCTCACAAATTCCACAACAACCTCTCTCAAAATAATGGAGCCATACGTCATCCAGCCACCCCTACCCACTACCGCCTCACAGCATGACTGCTCTGGAACACTAAAATCGTAGGAAATGTACTCATTCAACAACTCTAAGCAGACCCTGATCTCCTCGACACAAAGCAATTTGAATTCCACTTTTCCCCCCAACTCACCCTCAACCACCCCACTCTACCCTCCTCCCAGACAGTACTGAAACATCACTTCCCACTGTTTGGGATGGAATGCTTCAGAAAGAAGACTTGGGCTCCACTAAATGACTTCTCAACTTCCTTCAATATTATGCACTACAATATCCTCATTTACTGACCACTCAGAAGTAAACTCACTCAAATTATTCACTTCCTTCCGTGCACACAACAGCCAGAATACAGGTTTGTGTAGGTGGTCATGTGCGAAGTCCTCAAGGTTCACCCCCCTACAACATTTAGGTCATTCCCCTCATGCACCACCTCAAATAACAAAAACACTTGTACATTTATGATAGCCAAATAAATTATCATGCATGTAACCGGAGACAAAGTCAAATTCTTGGCTGTATTCAACGTTAAGAAAACTATAGATCTTGGTATAGGCAAAGTAACTTTAAACTAAATGGGTCCAAAACTGACATACAAGTCCTCAATCAAATCTCATTACTCACGGAAATGGGACATGCTTGGCTACATTCTCACTTAGTTTCCACATCTTGACTTTGATGAGGACTTTTTCTCCAAATATACTGGTGAAGGCCTTCTTCCACCAGATTATTTGGAGAAACATTTCCCATCAAAGTCAAGGTACAGCAATTTAGGGATTAAGTGGAACAGACTCCAGCATCAACACACCAAGTAGAAGCAGTTCTGCAATCAGTTCTTCTAGTTTTGGAAAACACCACAGGTTAGATTTGACATTAATCAGCTAGCCCCTGAACTATGACATTGCTGTCCAGATTGGATGTCTTCACTAGACTCGCCCATTCACGGAATCCAGGACATCCTTCAAGATTCTGTGTCTCACATACAAATTGATTAGAAGGCTCCATTTTCCTGAAGTAAACATCCAAAACTACCAGTCCTTCCTCTTACAATGATCGAAGAAATCAAACCTCTAATGATTTCCTAAACACAAATACAGGGGTACTAATGGCCGTCACCTCAAGAAAATCCACAACCTAGACATCTGAAATACACCCAACGTCCTACTGGTCAAAACATGAATAGAAACTCACCCATTCCGAAACCCACAACTCACCAAGCTGATTTTCCCAATGGCTATACGA
Source organism: Triturus cristatus (assembly GCF_964204655.1). Taxonomy (NCBI): domain Eukaryota; kingdom Metazoa; phylum Chordata; class Amphibia; order Caudata; family Salamandridae; genus Triturus; species Triturus cristatus. Next base: position 145,411,992 of record NC_140584.1, read on the forward strand.
TATGCCGTTAAATGTCCATTTTTGCCACAAAAGAAGTCTGCAAGGTAACTCAGTAACATGTCAACCAAGATACCTTTTTCCAATTGCCTCCGCTAAAAAGGCCATGGCAACGAAATTTTGATTGCCCGATAAGCATGATATTTATTCTCAATAGAAAGCAATCACGTTTCATACTTTTTAGCCCCTGCAATGGCAAAAACAAAATAGTTGCATTTAATGTGCAAACAGCAGTTGTGAATGCTTGTGTTTACATGCATCAGCACATTAAAGCCAGAGCCTTTGGTTTTGCAAAATGCTTTTCTAATTCTCTCAACATCAAAAGCAGTAGTAATTGTGACCCAGATTGTCTGCCATCAAAGTAAACAAAGTATCAGCCAGGCCTCCAATCATATGCAAGCCTGTATCATTTTAAGAACACTTAAAAACAGGCACGTATCATGTTGCTGATACATACAAATACAATAAACAAGCAAAATATGTGACCGGCTTGTGCACGTCTTAAGAGACAGCAAAATCCCTACCGATCCACTATTTCTTGTAAGCTAGCCTGCAGGACGATCAATAGCTCCTTGAATTTCATCCATTTTGGCACAAAGACTGGCACCTCTTCTTGATATCTCTTATTCTGATTATCCTCCGCCAATGGAGTAAAGATGAGAGGTCCTTCCTCCACCATTGTTTTGCACAATGTGTGCAACCTGTCACCGCTCTCAGCAGAGATATCCTAAAATCAGACAAAAAAGGAACATCGATTCAAAATATGACTTGCTATCACTTTCCAGTACTGCAAATAATTTGTTTCTGCTAAAGCAACATCAAGCAAAGTTAAGGTTGCAAAGAACACTCCTTCCTGCTTTTCAGAAAAGGACTTCCCCACAAACATGCTATTGCGAGCTCAAAGGAACATGATAAGTCGAGGAATTGGGCTAACAACTCTTTGGTGGGTTTTTAGCAAAGGGTGAGATTGGTGCGAGAATACGAGCTCACAATTAAAATGAATAATGTGATAAACCATTTTAAATTGCAAAAAAATAGAAATTCCCACTTATGCGGGAGAACAAAGAGAACTCGCGGCCCACCTCAACACTGCGTCTTCAAAATCATAAAATTTAGCAAAACGATTCAAGTTGTCATTATTAAAAACTCAAATTGTATGAAGTGTACTGATTTATTTTATAAAAATATCGGTCCGTCACCTTTTTATTTGCTTAAATAATTTTATTGGCTTCTACAAGAAAACATAGCACCCATATCCAATTACAGTAAGTCATATGAGCCATATCAGCATATTTTCTTTTTTAATAAATGTGTTAGATATTATGCATTGCAGAATAAATAAATACAGTTACTAACAAAATGGAATTATTTGGCGCGTCAAAACTGGAGGAAAAGTCAACAAACATATAATGTTGCAATCACCCCACAACATGCTTGGTGCAACAGTTACACATCAGTTCAGTCTCACCATGCCCAAAAAGGGCAAAATACAGGCATGCAAACCACCTTCATGTGTTGCCAACATCCTGGCCGACTTGCCATGTCCTTCATTTTTAAGAGAGAGAGCGGTGGGGAGGGATTGTGAGAAGCAATTATACTTTCCGAAAAGATAACAGGGCAAATGGGGTTTTGCTTGGGAGAATAAAGCACAAAGTACTTACAGAAGAGACTCTTACTAATTAGCACTTAGTCCGATTTTAGAGTAGATGAAGTTTGATGGGAAGGCAACCGAATGGTAATCAGAGATCAACCTGAAAATAGTCACCAACAGACTCACCCACATGAGCCTCTGCCCTGAGCGAACATTCATTTGAGTGGCCTAAACAATGGCTTTCATATAATGAAGCAGAAAATTGGCACCTTTCCGGGGGGGGGGGGGGGAGCACATACATCCTGCATCACGGAGGGCTGCAGAAACAACTATAAGCAAGTTTTATCTAACATAACCCAATTCACCAAGTGACCAATGCTGCCTACCCTGTACTACACTGTAGGGAAGTGCCCTTTTTGACATGGTCACTCCCACTTTTTTGACTGGTATTTGATGTGATTTTGACTGGATGTGAACTGGATCCTGCTATCCAGGTTCACAGTGACAGATCTCTTTCCCAAAACTGTGCGATTGTTTTCCCCAACTGGCAATTTCTTTAGTTCCCTCTGTAAGCCCCGAGTAAATGGTACCCCTGGTACCTAAGGCCTCAGGTAGTAAAGAGGGTCCCTAAGAGCAACAGCACAAATTGTACCACCCTAAGGTATCCCTCACAAAACTCATGCAAAACTGCCATTGCAGGCTGCGTGTTTTGGTGCAGTCCCAAAAATGAAAACAGAGCATGACAAACATCCCTGTGTGCCATGTCCCCTTACAATGCACGTAATATTTGTAAGTCACCCCTACTGCAGGCCTTACAGCCCTAAGGCAGGGTGCCTTATATTACATGTGAGAGCATAGCTGCATGAACAGATATGCCAGTGTACTCGTCAGTTCCATTACTACCAGTGTACTGGTCAGTTCCATTACTGCCAGTACAAGACAACAGGGAAGCCATTTAAAGACGTGCTAGACACAGTTGAAAACGAGCTCCCCAGCTACATGATGGGTTCACTGAAATGAGGGATGTTTGGTATCGGACTTCTCGTATAAATAACCTCTCAGTGCTGCCTTGGACCCTGCCCTACACACACCTTAAGTCCAGAAGATTGGCCCCATAAGTTGTTAAGTGGCTGTATGCAGCGCATGTTTTTTCCCTAGGTTAACATTGCCGCAAAGTGCTTCAATTACAATTTAAAGTATTAAAAACCTGGTTACTACAAACTTGCTATTATAAAGATTTTGATGATCTTTGTGCCTAACGTTATATAAAAATGTGTGTTCTTTTTATAAATTGGGGTGGATCTCCTTATTGAGTCGTGTGCATCATTCATTGACTTTTGTGTGTATTTGTCAATGTCTAACACTCCTCTCTGATAAGCCTAAGGTTGCTCGACCACACTACTCCCTAAAAGAGGACCTTGGAAATGCTAGTGCAAGCCCCTCCCCACTAGTAAGGGAATACCTAGACTCTTTGAGGGTATACGTCTTTTGGTGTACCATATAAAGAGTCAGCTTCCTACATACACTTAACCAAAGTATCTTGACTTTTGTTGACCACAACTAACTACACGCGTTATGCTGGACCTCCACTTACTTTGTGCAGCCTTCGCTCACCTATGTTACATGATTCACTGGGAATCCGACAGTCCATCTGTTTTCCAGAGGATTGACTGTTTCTAGCTGCCATCGCAGCATACTGGGCATCGGCGTGGACCTTCAATTGAACCAACTATGCAATAAATGATGTTGCCGCATGTGCTGCTTTACACAATTTCCTCAAGGAATTCAAGAAAAGTAATATGGTAGGAATATGAGGTAGAGCACTGCCTCCCAAAGCATTTAAATATCTAATTATCTAACCACAATAGACCACACAAGGCAAGATGGACTATCCAAAATTAGTTATTATGCCCACTCAATCAAACATGTAGGTTACCACTTAATTATTTTACAAACTGAATGTGGCTTTTAATGGTCGGCTAAAATGGAGAAAAAAAAACTCCTGATCTGCAGCTTATCCGGGAAAGTCATCAAGAGGGATCAAGTGCAATTAAATTGCTTTAAAGATCAGTTGCAAATGATCAGCTAGGACCCTCTTTACTGTAATCAAAGTGATTAAAGCACAGATAAATTCCAGATAAAACCTTTCCATTAAATACCGCCGAGGAGTACAATTTCAGGACAGTGGCAGCCTTGCGACATTCAGTGCTTTTGCACTCCACCAAAACATAGAGCAGCTCATCAACGAGACAAATTAATTAAAACCTTAAAAACCTGCCACTGCACAGCGCCAAGGGTCACTTGATGACGAGCAGGGCGGGCGGTCCTGATGAGGGCACGGCACCGCATCCTAATCCTCGAAGCCGTGACTTCCTTGTTTTTTCAGAGACGAAGGATAATGCTGCAATCAACTGCTAAGCATGGAGGTTGTCACACGGCAGCAGGCTACAGCCTCAAAAACACTAAGTCCTCTCTTGAAAAAAAATCCACAACGCAAAAGTAACACCCTTCAGAGTTCAACAACATATTTACGCGGATTTGTTTTAAGCCAAAAAAATCGAAACAAAAAAAAGAGGGCCGAATCCATGCCATTTTCTGGCTAAGCACTTAATACGTTAATAGTTTGCATTTACATTCACCATATGTTTACTATGTTCCACGCATCTCACACTGTCCTCTCCGTTTTTCATTGTGAAAAGGTGTTACGATATCCCTTAGAAATGTGAGTGTTATATATATATATATTTTACAAAAAAGCTTCGTCCGATCTAATCTGCAGCTCATTTTCACTGCAGGGTGGGACAAAGAAGCATAAGCGGCACTACAGGGATTCTTTCTTATATATTTCCTCTTTTTCACCAGGATATATAGATACATATATATATATATACATATTTCCAATACAAAAATACACCCTTTTTATTTCCTTAATTTTAGTACTGTTCAATGAATCTGCACAAAACTTTACAAAATAACATTGAAAGAAAAGCACATCCACTTTGGGTTCTTCAAGGCAACTTTTGTGCACATCTGTTAAACAGGTACTTAAAATTAGGGGGGTCCCATAAGTGACATTCCCCAGTTTAGCTAACAGGATTCTTTGCTGAACTAAGGGCAGGAGAGGCAGCTCATACAGGAGTCTACTCTATCAGGAACACGTCTTTGAGAGACAGCCGCCTTTGAAACTCCAACACGTAAAAGTTTTCACACTGCATGTTCTCAACGGTGGCGAAAAGATATAGCAAGGGTACTCTCCATTGATGGAAGATACCTTGTGCCACCTCAGGATGTAACTGCCATTCATTATCTACAAGGCAACGTCTGGGGAGGTCGTCCACCCTGGCGTGCCAAGATCCCATAAGGTGGTTCACGACCAGGAAAACTGGAATCCTCAACCTACGAAGCTGTGCTCTGACCACTGCCATCACTTTCGTGAACACCTGAAGGGAGCATGGCAAATAAAAAATACTCCTTGCATGCCTGGAAGTGCAAGATGGGTCAGTGGAACTGCAGGAAGGGTACATGAAAGTAGGCACCTTGCAGGTCAAAAGCCACCAGCCTTTCACCAGAATTCACAGGAGACAGAAGTTGTGCCAATGAGAGCATCTTGAATTTGTCACTCTGCAAGAAGGCAGAGATCAAAAATAGGATGAACACCTCCATCCTCCTTTGGCACGGCGAAATAACGGGACTAACAGCGCAGCTCTAAATCCGAGGCCAAAAGAGCCTGCACATCTTGTTTCAAGATGGGCAGGTGTTCTTCTCAAAGCTGCTCCGATGTTTGAGGGTCGAAATGAAATGGCATATTTTCCTTGAATGATCTGAAGAACCCACCTGTTGGGTGTTATTTTTTGCCACTCTAAGAAGAAATGTCTGATCTTGATTCCCACGGGGTGGCTGTGTGCCACTGAGGGCAAACAAAAGCACCTTAGAGGCAGATGCTGCAGGGGTGGAGGTCTCGAAAGATTGCTGCCCCTGGTGGCCTGGACATTGTCTTATTGATCCCCGCTCCTGACCCCAAAAGAGCAGGGTGGCTGCTGCAAAACCTCTGGAGTGAACTCGAAGGGGAATAACTGTTGAAGGTAATGTCTCACAGGGGCAATAAGGCCTAAGGAACACAGCATGGTCTGGGTTTCTTTGAAACGATCTAATCTAGAATCCACTTTCTCATCAAACCGGTGAAATCTAGCGAATGGCATATCCATCAGGGAGGCATGCACATCCCCAGAGAAGCTCATGGAACTCATCAATGTGTGATCACCATTCGCTGGCACGCAATAGAAACACTCAATAAAAAATTGTCTAGTATGTGCTTGACTTTAGAAAAGGGAAAAGTACATTTATTCACAGGCATGAGCCAAACTCCCCCTCCTCCCCCCCCCCCCCTGCAATGCGCAGTACTACAGCATTGCAGCCTTTCAGGAATATGCATTACTATTAGCATTGACAACCCTTGAAATGAAGCATAGTAGATAATAACTCACAGTGAAGCATTGCTTAAAATCAATGCTAAAATAGTTTTAAATAAAGCATTGTTTAAACCATTATAAATAAAACATTTAAATAAAGCATTGTTTAAACATACACCATGTGTCTGTGTCACTTATCATCCTTCAGACCACATAAACTGCCGACACAGAATCAGCCCATAGCGGACAATGCACTCCCAGCTGAAGAGCAAAAGCTCGGGCCTTGGGAGGGCTTCAAAAACCAATGAATCCTGGGCTGGCATCTTTTGCTAGACACTCCAAGGCCAGGGTCAGTACTTTTGGTAGTCCATTAGCCGCCAATTTCGGTCTCTGGTGAGGCCCTACCTGTCCAGGGGTCACCACCCAATGTGAAAAAAGGCTTTGTCAAATTCTAGCCTGCAGGTCATTATGGGGCGCTCCCCTGTTGAACGTAAATGTCCAATTAGTGACTCCAGTGGCTTTTCTGTTTTTTTTTTCATGGGATGCCCTGTCCCATCTGTGGACCGCACATGCCTGATTCTGTTGGGAGCAGACAAGGGAGTCCTTTCCTGGCTGCTCCAGCCAGCCCCCACACGCAGGCAGCCTCTCCTCTGCTGCAGCGGGAGCTAGCAGCACTCTTCTCCCCTGGTGCTTGCTGCAGTGTGGCCACACGCTCCCCTCAGACACGGGGAGCAGGGCAGACACCACTGATGGTGGAGGGGGGGGGGGGGGTACTGCGCAATGAACCAGTCCCTTCTCCTCTTCCTCTGCAGGGCCCAGTGTTGGGATTATGGGCCCCTCCTCTTGTCAGGGGAGCATGAGGGCGCTCCCCTTGCCTTTGGTGTTGTCAGGGGCCTGGAGTGGGAATCCAAGGCACCTCCCTTGGCTTTCTGTGGGTGACTACGCTCCCCGCATTTCTTTTGGTGGAGGGAGCCCGGAGTTGGCCCCATGCACATCACTTCCCAGGGTTAAAACGTGAGGGCAGTCCTTGAATCCACCCCTCGGTTCTGACCCACCTAGGGAGTGTTTATCAACTAGGCAGTAGAACTCCTCACACTCCGTGACCTCACTAGGGAGGGCTTATATTGCTCCTGTGGTGAGCCCTAGACATCTGGATCATTTTCTCTAAGCCCCCTGGCCTCTAAGGTGTTACACTTTGCAGGAAATTGATTACACTGCCTCCCTGCACCAGCCATTCTCCTTGCTTTCCTCTTGCACTTCTTTCCTCCTGCATGCAGAAGTCCAGTTCTTCACTCAACAGATCCGTAGCAAATGTAAGAGGACCAGATTCCATGGTCTTGGGGAGATACCCACTGGTTCTCAGGTCAACTATGGTCAAAGTCCTTTAGTCCAGGTGGGCATAAGGGGTTGCTTCTTTCAGTTATCCATGGCTGCTGCTGTCCGTCTCAATGTCCTTCTCCAACAAAAAGCACACAAAGAGCACTCTCTCCCCCTTGTGCAAGACTTTTATTAGTGGGGGTGGAACGTTCTAGAAGCCAGGCACCCCAGCAAACCCTAGGGTGCCACATCACCACTCCCCTCTTGACCCAACACTATTGCACAGCATGCTGGTACAATTCAAGATGGTATCATCCAGGAATCACTGGTCACATGTCCATGGGGGCATCAGCACCCCTTGTCACTGGCATCACTACCAGAGCCTTTCCCACCAAAACATCAAAGAGGAGCCCCCTTTTGTGATGGCGCCAGAGGTCTGGGCTCCCTTCTATGTTCAGTGGACTTGGGTTGGCCCATCCCTGGCACAGTGGGACAGCTGACTGATGCAAATCCTTTCTCCCCACAACTTTCCTCCTCAGGAGCAGAGTGAAGCAATGTTTATTGCTCCCTTTTGGAGAGGCCTTTGTTCCTGCTGCTGAAAAGAAAACCTAATTAACTTGACCCAGCAGGGTGACAAGAGGCCTGGGGTCTGATCCTGAGCGGAGTTAGAGAAATATGAGAATTCTGGGTGACCCATAAATTGTACAGATACCTTCCTGGAACTTGCAGATTTAATTTTGATGCACTTGTTCCACCCTATGTTGATATGTTAATGGACTATGTAGGCCAAAAGGAAGCAAAACCACTAAAAGGAACGTCTCCTACTATGTGTATAATAAAGTGTCATTGCAGACAAGACAGTAAACCGCGCTGACTTTCCCTAGGAGTCTACACCAACGTTATAGGGCCTACCCCAGGCTATTATCCAAATCTGCGGTCCCCCCCATGCCAGGCTACCTGTGCGTAGATATCAGTCTGCTCACAATGGCCATCTCACTGTGCAACCCTGACACGTCTGCACACGGGTTCACATGTAGCCATCCAAGGGTCCCTTACCCTTTTTGCATTGCAGCAGCCTTATCTTAAAAGGTAGACAAAGGAGGTAGCATGCACAGTCAATTTACTGTGTGTTTACTGTGGGTGATTAACCGATTGTGAGGCTCACCCACAGTAAAGTGTCAAGAACCAGGTGATCAAAAGGCGAAAAATATGGTCAGATTACATAGGCAGAACCCATTTAGTTACAAATGCTTCATTAAATGAACATAAGGGTTCAGAGGAAGCCTGTCCTAGTTGCAAAACATCCGTTAACACATTGGCTTTGGACTTCGATGGATCGCAGCTCTAAATCAAATACCTCTGCTGCACATCTTATGACCACAGGGAATGAAGCACTCCCTTCCGTTGATGGTTCAGGGACAGAACACAACCCAGTGTCCAGGTAAGTGTCCAAAAACCTGGCCTCCTGAAAAGCCATGTGCTATTGTCCTCATCATAGCGTGGGGGAAAATCATCACCATCATCTCCATTGTCTTTTCCAAAAGCTGCTTGACTCAGATCAGTCTGAACCAAAAGTTGTTGTAGCATGGGAGAGTGGTTTTAAAGTAAAGGCATAGTTCTGTCTGAGTCAGGTTGAACTGGGAGCGTTAGTATGGCTTTGGGACATTAATTTGGTCAGGGTGCAGAAGAAATCAGCTCGGAGCTACACAGAAGGGCAGACCTACTGGTGGTACTCCAACTGGAAGCCTCTGTAAATCCTTGGGGCCTGAAGGCGCAACAAAGGGAGCCAGAAGAGTGGAAAAGATTCACAAGATGGCCTCTTTAAATGGCTCAATCTATTGCAACGTAGCCACCAAATCCAGAAACCTGGGGTGCATTGGGATCAGTTGCGTAAATGGCTTCTCTGCAGGGGACCGAGACCAAGACTGAGAGACATTCTGACGTTCTTGTGACTACTCTGGCTGAGTGTGATGGGACATTGAGGAATCTTACTTGGCCTTCTTTTTTTGAAAATTGTTTATATTCGTCAACAAACACATATATTGCCGGCCCCTGTAGCCCAGAGGTTTACTTGGCCTTCTAGTGCTTCCGCATCGACTTACCGGAAGACTTGGTAATGGTACCGTGCCCTTGGCTTTGAGGGTTAGTGGGACTTGTGACTTTCTCCGGTGTTCTGCGAAGTACTTTGCTTCATGTTCACAGATTGCCTTCGATTTCATAATAAGGGCACACTTCTTGCAGGACTTGGAGTCATTCCCCAAACACAAACACCGGAGGCACACCTAGTGAGGGACTGTCACAGACATTTATTTGCAACAGTCCTTGCAAGGTTTAGACCCTGTAACATAGGAGGGGGGAAAATTGAGAAAAAAAACTCATCAACCGACGAGGAAAAGAGTTGAAAGAGCTCCGGAGCTACGTACTAAGTCACAGAAAGAAAGAAACTGACATGGCTCATTCATGTCATTCCATCGTCAAGTTCCGGGTAAAAGGAAGTGAACATGAGCTGCATGTGCTACCTTCGAACATGCAGGAGCAAAACTGTTTAAATCTTTTGCATTTAGTCGGGCGTCTGAGGAAATTCTAAAGTTGATGAATCTAAAGTTGGAATTATCCATCAGCAAGAGACCGTAATATGCTTACCTCTTGAGCATCACTGCACACTTGCACAGAAGTAAGCTCACTTCACACTATACTTTCAGGCCTTGTACAGCACTGAGGACACTTAAAAACGTGTACATAACTGGAGCGCCCAAAGACCTTGACTAGCACAAAGCACACAGCCAGACTATGTACAGCACAAGACATACAGCTCTTGTACAGGACTAAGCAGTTCACATTTGTACAGTCTGTAGTGTTCTTAGCACTTGCAAATCACATATAGTCATCTCTTGTACAGCACAGAGAACACAATAAAAAGTGTCTATTTCCACTTCCAGAACTCAGCTTCCCCTTCAATCACTTGAAGACTATAACCTTACCTCAGACACTGTACAACACTCTACTGCCTTGTGGCTAGATACATTTACATCTACACTCATATGTAGATAACTGAACACACATAGCATGTGTACAGCACAGAACACACCGTCAGTCCTAGATAGCAGAATACACAACACTTGTAGAGCTATGAGCATACACAGACAGATCTTGGACAGCACTGAGCACATGATCATCAGTGGTACAGAAGTGATCACAAAGGCAGCCACTGTGCTGTACAATGCAGCGACAGGACGTGTACAGCAATAAGTGCACCTAGCACCTATGCAGCGCTAAGAATACTTATTAGTTGTAGAGCACTAAGCATCCTTGGCTTTTACTTAAATACACTGTCAGACGTGAATCATTTACAAGATCTGTTTTTTATTTTTTTTTACTGCGGGAAATGTAAATTGATCCATGTGGATTCACCTTAAGCACTGATCAGTTGTTTTAATGTTGAGTTGTTGCGAGATATTGTCAATCTATATCGCCATAAATGGTGCGGAACATTAATATGCAAGTTTGATGCTATGGAAAATATTTTATAAAAACAATTTAAAAAGAAATACACTGTCAGACACTTCGGACCTGTACAGTACTAAGAAAACTTAGCACTTGTGCAGCACTAAACACATTTACATTCTTTGCTGGAATCACTTACACTCCATGCTTGAGTTTCGTATTTCACATGCTTCAGTCACTTACTGCCTACCTTGGTTAAGTTACACCCCTTACACCCCTAAATGGATCACTTATACTCCTAGCTCAGTAACTTAAATCTCTCTCTCTGAGACACTGTTATCCCTACCCTGAATACATATAACCCCTTCCTTGATGTTATGTTATGTTAAATGTATTTTATATAGTGCAAATCACCTTCAGGCCTTAAAGCGCTTTTAGAGAAAAAAAATGACCAAAAACACAGACGTCAACTGGTAACACAAGGCAGCGGATTATACTGTGGCTAACGTCTCCTTGAATAGGAGCTTTTTAAGTTGTTTCCTGAAAGTAAGGAAGACCGGTTCCCTACAGAGGTACTCCGGTAAACTGTTCCAAATTTGTGGGAGCATAACAGAAAACGCTCTGCCCCCTTTGGATTTGTGGTGTTTCGGGGAAGCACTAGGCGGCAGGCCTCAGATGATCGCAGTGTCCTGCCGGGAACATAGTTCTATAGGCGTTCTTTTATATACACTGGGGCTTGGCCGTAGATTGCTTTGTGGGCAACACAGAGGCCTTTGAATTGAGCTCTCTGTTTGATGGGGAGCCAATGCAGTTTGTGTAAAAGAGGAGTGGCGCAGGACCTTCTGGGAAGCCTGAAAATGAGCCTAGCCGCATCATTTTGCACTACCTGCAGTCTCTTAATAAGTTTCTGGGGGAGGCCAATATAGAGGGCGTTCCCATAATCCAGCCTAGAGATGACAGTGGTGGATACAATCGCCTGTGGTGAGGCCGTTGACATTAGAGGGGCAAGTTTCCGCAGCTGCTTTATCAACCCTATAGAGGTTCCCACCACCGTGGTGACCTGGCTGGACATGGACAACTCTGAGTCAATTTTTATACCCAGGCTTTTTACGACCGGGACTGGTATGGGACAGTGCCCAGTTCGGGTGGCCAAAAGAGGTCACACCAAGGGCTGCTTTTTGTGGGAATGACGAGCACTTCAGTCTTATCAGGATTTATTTTCAGAGAATTGGCCGTCATCCAATTCACTGTGAGTCTGAGTAGCTTTTGCATCAATTCCTGGGCCAGACTAGAGTTATTAATCCGGATAAGGAGTTGGGTATCATCTGTGTAATTGAAGACCCGGCAATCCATATGAGCCAGGGTCTCCACCAGGGGTTGCAAGTAGATATTAAAGAGGAGCGGGGACAATGCAGAGCCCTGGGGTACACCGCAACTAAGACTGCCCTTAACACACGGCTAACTTGAGGCACTAACACCCCCAGCTAGTGGGTGTCACTTACACACCTTTTACTGGGTCACTTACACCCCTAGTTTGAGTTAGTTACACTACTAGTAGGTGTCACTTACACAACTTGCTCTGGTTCACTTAGACCTCTAGTTCAGAGTCACTTTCACTCCTAGTTATGAATCCCTCTCAACCAAAGCAGAGTCATGTACACCCTTAGCTTTAGCCACTTACACTTCTAGCCAGACAGTCTTAACTTGAGTCATACCTCTAACTCAAGTGAATAAGGCTCCTAGATGGAGTTGCTCACACCCATAATTCTGAATTAGTTTTATGCTGACTTGAGACATTTTCATCCCTACCTTGAGACACTTAACTCTAGCTCTGAGTCACTCATACCCCCAGCTAAATGCACTTAAAATTACTAGCTTTAGTCATTTACTTTCACTTATGTCTGTACCTGGAGTTAGTTATGCCAGAGGCTCCGAGTCCACTTACCCCAGTACCTATAAATGCCTTATACGAGTCAACTACTCTTCTAGATTCAGATACAAACAGCCATGTACACTCGTAGCTAGAATCAATTGAAACCGTGTTTTGAGTCACTAATCTTTGTGTAGTCAATTACACTCTCAGTATGATTCACTTACACCTTACAAGTCAGAGTCACATTTTCCCTAGGAGTGTAGTCACTTGGACTCCTAGCTCCGAGTCACACCCCCTAGCTCAGTTACTTACTCCCTTAATTTTGAGTTACCTTCACTCCTAGCTTTGAAACACATATACCACTAGGCCAAGCTACTTATTCCCCTTCCCCCAGATTGAATGACTAACTGTAAGAAACTGGGTTATTAATTGAGGGGGATGAAAAGCAACAACAACAATCCTTGTCAGGATGAACCACAATAGTTACTAAATTAACCTGTGATTAACCCTCTGGTAGCTTAGCACAAAGGCAGGCAGGCTTAACTTAGAGGCAAAGCGTAAAGTATTTATGCAGCACACAAACAGTAATAAAGTGACAACAAAATAAGAAAAATCTCAAGCAGGGCTTTGCGTTGCTACATGCCGGATTTGATGAAACCTTCAGTTAGTTGTTTTTGGGGGTCATATTATTTATCATGTTCTGAATGGAAAAAAAGAGTATCACAGTCAGCAACAATCATACAGGTCAAGTTATGGCCTTATAATAAAAGAGAAAAGAAAGAAGCAAAATATATTAGATGGTCTATATCTTTATCTGAGAAAAACAATGCTCGACTTCTCAAACAGTTTACAGTAACAGTATGCATGATAATTTGTGGAGACTGTGGTGGACTTGAGGGCAGATACAAACACACATGGTTCCATACACAACCCATTTAGAAATATATGAAGTGTAAATACTATCAACAAGGTGTACCTCTCCACATGGTCAGTCCTAAGTAGCCAACATGGCTTGATGCAAACAAGTGCGTAAGGGCTGCCACTTTCAGTTAGTTGAGGAGTTCTCTCTGATGCCAGCCGAGGGTCCAGGACCTAAAGAGGCACCTCTTAGGATCAGGGTCTCACTCAAACAGAGGCTAACAGGGCTCTGGCAGGTCTAGTGCAGCAGGTCAGCTGGGCAGTTGCAAAGAGGCCTCTGAAACTTGTTGTGTCTCTCTACTTCAGACAGGTCAGCCAACTGACCCTTGGAGATACTCCGGCAGTAGCCTGGGATGAAGGGATCAGGTTCAGTCTTCTTTCCCAAAGAGCATGGCAGGCCTCTGGGGATCAATGTAGTCCTCAAGCAGCAGGGAAGTCCTCTGGTAGCAGCAGGGTACTATTCTGGGGAGCAAGATAGGTCTCAAGCAGCAATGCAGTTCTCTAGGGAACAAGGCAGTCCTTCTGTAATGTCTACCGGTCCAGGATTGTACTGATAATTGGCTCAGGAGTTCCAATATTTATATCTGACGCCAGCCTTTGAAGTGGGGGCCACTGCCTGTGGGACAGCCACATCTGGTTGTGGAAAGTTCTTCTCTTCCCCCTGCCAAGGCTCCAAGTAGTATGGAGTTACAAAAGACTGGTGTCAGGTATATTTGTGTGTGTGCCAGAGGCAGCCTTTAAATTCTAAGTGCTGCAGGGAACAGCTCCCCTTTGCCCCAACCATCCTGGCAGGATGACCCATACTACCAAAATCTAGTCCCCTTTTGTCTCACTGTCTCAGAGGAATACACAAAGGACAACTCTCAAACTATTCACAGTCCAGTGACCCAGGACACAGGCACCAAATGTTTACAAGGAAATGCCCATTTTTTTGAAGTGGTATTTTCCGAATTGGGGCTTAAAATCTGATTTCACCATAAAAGAGGATTTTAAATTACAATTCATTTGAGTGCAACAATTTTTCTATCTACTCCCAAACTTAAATTATCACTTAATAAGTGTAATAAGGTAACCAAATGTAATCCCTTGGGAGAGATAGGCCGTGCAACAGTGAGAAACAACTTTAGGAATTTCTCACTACAAGGACATGTAAAACTTAAAACTCACTCACTTTTTAGATGCAATGAAATCAGCCCTATGAGCCTTTAGCTCCTACCTTAGGAGTGACATATGCATCAGAAAATGAAGGTTTCCGCCTAGGAAAAAAGTTTATTTGGCCAGGTTGAAGTGGCAGTGTAAAACTGCACTACAGGCTTAAATGGCAGACCTGAGAAACATTTTAAAGTGCTACTTTAGTGAGTGGCACACTAAGTGCTGCAGGTCCACTAGCAGCATTTTATTTACAGGCCCTGGGTACATGGAGTAACATTTACTAGGTACTTACAAATACATTAAATGTGCAAATTAGGTATAGGTCACTAGTACCATGTTTTAAGGAGAGTACACAAGCATGTGAGCAGTGGTAAAGTGCATAGAGTCCTACAGCCAACAAACATGAATTCAACAAAAGATGGGATGAAGGCAAAAAGTCTAAGTTGGCCTTGCAGATAGGGCCAAGTCCACTTACACCCCTGGCTTGACCTATATACATGGCTCCGCTCAAGTCACACCCTTCGCTTGAGTCACTTACACTTCTAGTTTGAGCAATTTACACAGCCAGTTTGGGTCACATTAAACTCAAGCTCCGTCATCCCTTCTACAGCACTGAGCACATTGAAAGTGTGTAATACACTAAACACGCTTTGGACTGGTACAGCAAGGAGCACACTGTAAGCTTCAGTACAATACCAAGCATTAATAGCACTTATAAAGCATAGAAAAACATTGTGCAGCATTCTGCACAACAACTGTAAAGCACAGAGCATTCTGCCATCCTTTGAGAGCACTGAGTGTACTTCGCATTTGCACAGTGAAGGTACACGAACATTTATACAGCACTGAGCCTACTTGACACTCTCCCAGCACAGAGTATACTGTAAAACTATGTACAACACTGAGCCAACAAAGAACTAGTACAGCACTAAGATCACCGTCATTCCATGCACATTATTGAGCAAATTTAGCACTTGAACAGCACATATCAATGCCAGACCCAGTACAGGCGTAAGCACGCAAATGTACAGCACAAAGCACACTGGCAGCCCTTTTGCAGCACTGAACACACTCTGCTCTTGTACAGCAGAACACACTTGGTTTTGTACAACTGATGGCAGTCTGCATTTGTACAGCACTGAGCAAACTTAGCATTTACACAGCTCTGAGTGCACTGGAAACCTGACAGCACTAAATATATCTGGCACTTGTACTGTACCGAGTACACACAGCACTTTTACTGCACTGAGCACTCTTTGCAAATCTTCAGCAGAGCATTAGAATACCTTGTACAGTACTGACCACGGTTAACAACTGTATATCACAGAGCACACCAAGTCCGTAAACAACATTGAGTACATTCAGCCCTTGTGCATCACTGACAACACTTTGCAATTGCAGAGCACTAAGCAAACTTGGCACTGGTACAGCACTAAGCACTCAATGAGCTTGAACAGCACAGAGCACCCGGTCAGTCTTTAAACAGCCCTGAGTACTTGTACAGCCTTGAACACACAATTAGCACTTGCACATCAGAGCAAACTATCAATCCCTAGCTTCAGTCACCAAGAAACCAATCTCCGAGCCACTCAAGCTCCTAGCTCTGTGTCACGTGCATGCCTAACTTCACTCACCTACAGCCCATACAATCCCAGGGTGAGCCACTTAGATCCATACCTTTAGTCATACCTCTAATGTTCTGATCTATAGCTGCTCTAGAGTCACATACCTAGCTGAAGTCACCTACACGCCTAGGTTGGGCATCTTTTACACCTAGCTCCAAGTCACTTGCATCTCTATCTCTGAGTCACTTATACCCCTAGCTCAGAGTCTGCAACAACCCCGGCTACAGTCACTAACACCCCTAGTTTCAGTCAATGTCATCCTTAGCTTGAGTCACTTACACCCTTAGCTTAAGTCATTACATCCTTTTTGAGTCACTTAAAACCTTCGCGTGAGTGTCTTATATCCCTAGTTTGAGTCTCTTACACCCCGTACTCGGTTACTAACCACAGCAGCCGGATCTGCTTACAGCACTAGCTTCATTCACTTATTTTGCCAATTGAAGTCATTTACATCGCTATCTTGAGTCACTCACACACCATACACCGCAAACTCGAGTCACTTACGCTTCCAGGTGTAAAACCTTAACAACCCCTAGACCGAGTCAATTATAGGCTCATATATGCCTAGATCAAGTCCGTTACATACCTCGGTTTAGTCACTTTGGGGCCTAGCTCCAAGTCACTTTCACCCCTAGCTCCACTAAGTACAGCCCTAGTTTCATTCACTTACACCACAACTTCAGGCACCTGCACCCAAGCTCTTTGGTCGTGCACCTGTCAATCAGGGGGAAGACATTGTAGCAGTCAGTCATAGGTGGAGCTTCACACCGTGCTTGATGGTACAGGCAGCTATTGTGGCCAGTAATAACGCTTAGTGCGGACTTCCAATGCAAAGTAGAAGAGATGGGGAAGTAGGAGTTAAAAAACATATTTTTTTTTTTTAAAAGGCTCGAGGAAAGCTAAACGCTGGCTATCTAAAGTGAAACCATGACAAACAAAACACAAATGCATCCACAAACGTAACCTACCTCCAAGGCAGTGATTTTGCTGATCATCTCGGTAATGACGGAGTTCAGTAAGGTGCCCATGGCCTTGCAGAAAATGTGAACAGGAAGGACGTCTTGCCACACATTTCCCAGCCGCTTCAACTGGTGTATTATCTGAAAATTATAACAACTGCTACTGGTCATTAAGCTGAATTTATTTTATGCTTTAATACACTCCTGAAAAAGCGTTAACCAATGTAAGTCCACGTCACTTACCTGTATTTGTTAGCGCATGACCTGCAGGGAACTCTTGCTTCTACACGTTTTAAAGCAAAACTCCGAAAAGGCGCATAACTGGGTGACGCGCATAACTGGGTGATACGGTACTTTGGGGGACTGATCCAGTACCAGTAATCAGGACAACCACTGTCTTTGTAAATATGATCCATTTAAATTATTCATATGTAAATATAAATAGAATAAATATTCTGTATTGGAAATGGACCTTTTGAACATTCACTGGATGCCCGTTCTAAAGCTACTGGGCAATATCATACAAGAGCAAAGACAACTGTTTAGCAAAACTCAGTCATATAAGAAAACAAACTATTTTCAACAGCAATTATGTCATTGACATGCGTTGTAAAATTAGAGGAGTGTTAAATATCAGTTAGTTAGCCACTATACCCATGTGTAAGCATGTGCATAGCTTTGCCCGCAAACGGTCACTATTCCCTCGCAAGTACTGAAATAGGTATGCAGGTCTCTCATGAGCCAACGTTAACACGGTTATACTTGCAATGCTGAAACTGGGTGGATGGTGGCCTCTAAACAACTTAAAAGGTAGGAAAGTCCTGAGTTTAAAGTGAATGCCTACATGCTGAAAGATGTAAACTATGACTATCTGTAGAATTTATGAAAATTAATTGGAATTTGGGAAGAAAACTTTGCTTACCTCTCCAGAAAAGGCAGCGCTTCCCATGAATGGTCACAACGGATGTTTTGTTGATGGGTGCGCAAATCATTATTTGGCATTCAGTACAAGAGTTAATGTACACCCTGTAGGCTGAGACGTCACATTACAAAAGAATTTTAAAGGTGATAGGTTTTGAAAAGAACAGTCAACATGTTTCGGTCAGTCATGCAGACTTTCATGGATGCAGTACTTGGTGTACTGATTGCACCAATTGTTGCAGTTTTTCAGTAGGTCAAGTATTCTCAAGTATAATGACAAACGGTGGCTGGCATAGAGAAAGGCGACAGAGGCAGTCCGATCCTGGGCAAAATTCTTCCATATGAAGTTGTGTCACTCTCGCCTTTCACGTACTGTTTGGTCATTTTACTAAGCCTTGCGAATATTTAAAGTCCTAAAATAAGAAATCCCATTTGTGATGAGGGATACAAAACCAGATGTGCTAAATAAGGCAAAATGCACCAAGGTATCTGTAAGCCCTTATCTTGGGGGCAGCGCCTACGATTTATAACTGTAATCAGTCAGTGGAAAAGGAATGATCGGAGTGTGATATGGCAATATGAATCAGCCTGCAAAACTATTTTACAAGGGCTTTGTACAGTCATGTTCTTTTTTACTAGCCAAGTACCTGCAATTCTCACGTCCACTACAAGAGCAGGTCCCTGGGCCAGCCCCACTGCTGCTGTCAGCTCGAGCACGGAGATCGGATACCAGCTGATCGAACAGCCTTGATCAGCTGATCCACCCTATCGCACTGTCTGTGAAACCATTGTTTTGCCTTCTCATCTGAACCCCGCTTTTGTCCTCATTTAACCCCGGTTAGATCGGGGGGGGTCTCTAGTTGGCAGAGGTAAGTACCTTTGACCAAATAGGGACCCTTGCTTCTAGTCAGGGTAAGGGGGATACACACTGTTGATAACCCCTGTTCAGCCCCTTGGTAGCTTGGCACGAGCAGACAGTCTTATCCCCAAGGCAATGTGTAAAGTATTTGCACCAACACCCACAGAGATACACCACAAATGGACACCAGACAGGTTATTTATAAAAATATTAATCTCTTTATCTGATTAGGCAAGATCAAAACGACATAGAACCAACATACATAAGGATTCTTTCTTTAGGAATGTTTTAGCAAAAGTAAACGTACTTGTAAAAGTAAAGGAACTTGGAAAGTCAGTATGGCTATAGACTCTGTTTCCAACGCGTGGAAAGTCACTGTAATACAATGTGCTCCTATCAATAATGCCCCAGCTGCACTAGTAGCACAGAATACTGCACTTGTAGCCAAGGACGCTTTCCTTCACTGTTGCGTGTCTCAGCAATGCCCCTGCTGTACTTGTAACATAGAATGCTGCACTTGTCAGACGTCAGTACGCTCGCACAATCACTCAGAGCCTCCGCCGGCTCCCAACCCGCTCCCAGCCTCGCACAGACAGCGCGGGTGGAGCGTTTATCTGGGGTTGCTCTCGCGTTGACCCCTCCCTCCTGGTGAACCTCCAACGGGTCCACTTCTCCTCCTCCGGCACGGCTTTCGGCGGGGACGGGACTTCCTTCCTACGCTTGGCGTCTTGATGACATGGTTGCAGGAGTCCCGGTTGCTATGCAACCCTCCGGCTTTGCTCCAGATACAACGCAGGTCCTCTCCTCAGCAGACCCGGCCTTGGGCAGACAACTCGAGTAGCGGCGGCGAATTAAAAGTAAACACACAGCAATTCTGGAGATCGGGGGCGCCGGTGATGAAGCGATACCGGCCCTCAGTGCTTCTCTCCGGTCACGGGCCGGCGGCAGTGATGCACGCAGCGCTCTTGGTGCTTGTTGAGAGCAGATAAGCGTGCAGACAAGACAGGCTTCACGGCGGCACCAGTGACGTCCTGGGGGCACACAATTATCCCCAGAGACAGCAGAAACAGCGGAGTGCAGGGCGAATTTCAGGAGTTTTGGCAAAACTTTTGTATCCGTGAATTTCCAACAGAAGGATAGCTCTTCTCAGGCCCTTGGAGACAGTTACACTTCAGAGGGGACAAAGCACACTGCACAGCTCCTCTTCAAGTAGGGGGACATAGCACACAGCCGAAAGTTCCTTAGTCCCCTTCCTCAGTAACAACAGCAACTGCAGGTCAGCCCCCAGACACACAGAAATGGCAGCACTTTTGCTCAGTCTTCTTCAGCTGTTCTTCTTTGACAGGGATTCCTTCTTGATCACAAAGTTTCCTAGTCTAACGTTTAGGGGTTTCAACTCAGATATTTATACCCCAAAAGTCTTTGTTCTTCATGTGTGAGGGGTCCTGGCCCAGTCCAAACCAGTTCTGGGTGCACTCTGCCAGTGCACATCTTCTTCCTTTGTGAGTGTGGGCCAGGGCCATCAGACGCACCGCAGGAGTTGGAGCCAGCATTGTGCAAGGCAGGCACAGCCCTATTCAGACCCAGGTGCTACTTCTCCCACCACTCTACATGCAGATAGGCCTATTCAGACTAGTGCTGACTCACCCAGCCTCCTGGAGCCACCCCAGCCCCCGTCACTCACAAACCAGACAGTCAATCCACAAACAGGTAGAGGCACACAAAGGTTGAACACGAAAATCGCCACTTTCTAAAAGTGCCATTTCCAAACTTAGAATTTAAAAACCATCCTCCCTGAAATATGTGTTATTAAATTCTGAGTACAGGGATACCAGATTCCAACTTTCTATCTTGCTGCTATGGGAAGATATGCAGGTAAACATGTTACACAGCATTCCCCATTCTACCCTATGGGCAAGATGGCCTTTCAATAGTGAAAAACGAAATTGGCAGTATTTCACTATCAGGACATGTTACCCACACTGGTACATGTCCTACCTTTCACATACAATGCACCCTGCCCAGGGGGGTACCTTGGGCCTACCATAGGGGTGTCCAATGTGTAAGACAAGGGAAGGGTCAGGCCTGGCAAGTGTGTACACTGGCCAGGACAACATGGCAGTTAAACTGCACACAGGCACTGCAGTGGCAGGCCTGAGACACCATTTTAGGGCTACTCATGTGGGTGGCACAATCAGTGCTGCAGGCCCACTAGTAGCATTTGAATCACCAGCCCTGGCACACACAGTGCACTTTACTAGGGACCAACTGGTAAAACAAATATGTCAATCATGGATAGCCAATCACAGTAATAATTTAACCAGGGAGCACTTGCACTTTGGCACTGATCAGCAGTGGCAAAGTACCCAAAGCATCTAAACCAGCAAAAACGAATTCAAGCACAGTGTCAAAGATACAGGTGGTACAGGCAAAAAGTCAGGGGAAACCACGCCAAGGATGCAAGGTCTAACAACCCTGTTTTTCTTTTTTCCTCCTGTAGCCTTGTTTCTTCCATTAACTGCGCTTCCTCCTTTAACTTCGCTTTTTTCTCCTTTAACCAGGTTATTCCTTTAGTTAAACCTGAATTATTCCTCATTTTTTCCCTTAAGCTAATTTCTCCTCTTTTAACCTTGTTTTTCCTAATATTCTCTTTGAACCCCGTTTTTTTCTGCCTAAAACAGCTTTTTCCCCCTTATTGGCATTTCCTGGCTTCTGCGAAGCTCTCCACCTGCTTCCCGCCTCCTACTGACCCTAACCATTGTCCCTCACAGGAACCCACGTAATGGAGGCTGCAGGGCGACCCCATTGAGCAAGTGCCAGGGCCAGCCCCCACTGCTGCTGCCAGCTCGAGCACTGAGCTTGGCCACCAGCTGATCGAACAGCCCGATCAGCTGATCCACCGTACTGCACTGTCTGTGACACCTATGTTTTGCCTCCTCATCTCGCTTTAACCTCGCTTTTGTCCTCACTCAACTCTGTTTTTCTTTTTCCTCCTGTAACCCCATTAATTCCATTAACTGTGCTTCATCCTTTAACCTCGGATTTTCTCCTTTAATCTTGCTTTTGTTCTCCTTCAACATTGTTCTCTCTGATAAACCCTGATTTTTCTCCTTAACCTGTTTTCTCCTCATTCAACCTCGTTTTTCCTCATTTTCTCCTTTAACCCCATTTTTTCTACAAAAAGCTGCTTTTCCCCCTTGTTCGAGTTTCCGGTCTTCTTTGCCGCTCTCCTTCGCTTCCTGCCTCCCGCTGAGCCCCGCCCAGTGCCTCTCCCCCTTCCCAGAAACCTACTTAATGGAGGGAGCGGACGCACTAAAGGCGCAGCAAAGGCAAGCCCATCCGGGCCTGGAATGCACCCAGTGCCAGGACCCCTAGACCTCCGCCCAGCTACAGCAACGCCAAGAAAACGGCCCTCAATCTACTACCACAATGATGACTGTAACCATGCACCTCCACGATCCACAGCAGGACTCTTGTCCTGCCGGCACTGTCCGTTCTCCTGTGACATCAGAACCCTTGTTCACATGTCTCCACTTGCTTCCACCGAGATGGAACAACTCCACCGCCTGCTGATCAACACCCGATCTCTCCACAAACACTCCATCGAGATCTGGGACATCATCACCGTCCTCACCCCTAATGTCGGCTTCCTCACCGTGACTTGGCTCAACCCGACATCAGCACCAGCCATCGCCACTTGCTACACCGAACAGATTCAAGATAATTCACTGGGACGGCATCACCAAACACGGCGGAGGAATGGCCATCATACACAAAGAATCCCTGCACTTCACAGCCACCACCTCTATCATGGATCACTTCAACTCAACACAGACGGCAGGTCAACATGCTGGCCTGATGTATGAGGTGGCTTTGTGGTTGCACAAGACACAATATACTAAATGAACTTTGCGAGTCAGAAATAATTACTCACAAAGTGCCTTTTGTGGCTCACTCAGTATTGGAGAGAGGAAAGGTTGTGAAAAGGGCTTCCTCCTCTGCTTTGCAAGTTGTGATATATACCAATGTTTGGTGACAGCACTGACAATGCAAACTACTGACAGGTTACCAACACACCCAACATCGGGTGGTAACCTATTCACAAGGGCAAAGTGAAAGCTGTCCATGTGGGACAACTTTCACTTTGAATGGTGGCGGGGGTGTCGGAGGTGAGAATTATTTTGGCATTCGCCCACCAGGATCAGTATACAACATTTGGCTATAATGATATGGTCCTGCAATCTTCCTGCCACACTAAGACTTTTCACCAGTGCACAGATCAGCTGGGTGTATTGGACATACATGTATAATTTAGCCTCTACAGAGTGAAGACAGTTTGCTAGGGGCCTTGTATTTACCTTGAAAGGAATGAGGATACTGTAGACCCAGGAGGAATACCAAAGCTAAGTTCCTTGGAGTGGAAGTGCAGTGGGGCATGGCAACAGTCTCGTACTCTTAATACAGATTTTCTGGTATCTGTTGAGCCTATGCTGGCAAATCTGTTTCAGAGTGAACGGTAAATGAAGAGGAATGAAATGGAAGAGGGAGGAGAGACAGAGCGGAAGAGGGACCAAGTGCCTATAAATCCATGCAGTAGATAGACTTAAAGAGAGTGTCCTGGATTTATTGAAAATAGAGGTTATCATGTGCCACACATCCGATGAGTCTTTACAGATTTTAAATTTAACCGTTGCAGTAAAAGTAAAGATTCTTACCTAGAAGGCATGTGACTTTGTTGCTTTTAAGAAAGACTGGTATAACAATCTATTTCCTTTCAATAATGTAGTTGAATACATAATGGTCTTGTGGCTAAACCATATTACAATGCAGAACCAGGCACAAGCATGGAGATAATGGGTCATTTTTGATCGACTCATCAGTGCTGAACTAGGACTACTTTTGTTAGATTTGTTAAACAGGAACCCCAATTCCTAAATCAGTGATGTCATCTGAGAAACCAAAGTTCAATTTGTGAAGCTGTATTAACACTCCAATATTGCCCGTCTGCAGAGGCGCGCTACTGCATGAGTGATGACAGTCTAATCTCTCCACCATACTAACCTGCCGAAGGGCTTTATTTGCAGCAATGTAGTTTTCTTCAACATCAATGTTGGCAAAATTCTTTGCACTCGACAGTCGCCCAAGGAGCTCTTCCTTTTGCAAACGCAGTTGCGCCAGGAAGCACTCGGTGCCTTTTGGAGAAAATAAAGGCAAAGATGAACGACAGGTAAACCGGGAAGTACGTTTAAAATGTGCTTTTAAGAAAGACAATTTTCAGCTAAATATGTTGATAAGAGCTAGTTAAAAGCCGTTTGAGACATTCCAACCCTACGCAAATCACTCCCTTTTGTTATGCTCTGTTTAAATACTTGAGTGGTTCAACATTCTTCATTATTCTTGCTCCCTAAAATGTCATTCATATTGGAAGTATATACAACCAGATTCAATTATGTTCTTAATGCCTTTTGAGCATCCGTCCTCGTCAGAAGGCATTTAATTTGATCCCGTTATCAAACAAGATATTGTAACTCTAAAACATTATTTGTAAACTGAAGTACAAATGAATAAACCAAGATACTCTCCTTTTTCTTTCATTCATGTTTAGTGTGTTGGCATCCTCTCACCAACAGAGCACAGTCGTTCTTCATGTATGTTTAGCGTCGCATTTAGTCACATTACCGTTCCGTAGTTTATTATCTCCATAGAAGTTTGAACCCATCACAGTTCATCTTTAATATGATCATTCACAGCAGGGACCCAAGTAGCAAACTTTGCAAGTGATTGTGGTTCGGATAAGAAGCCAATTCCTCCCGCTCCCTCTGTGACGTACAGTACGAGGGTCCCCAGATCAGGAAGACCCCAATGCGGAAAAGGGGGGAGAGAGAGAGAGAGAGGGGGAGGGGGAAAGGGAGAGGGAGGGTGAGAGGGAGAGGGAGAGAGGGAGGGGGAGGGAGAAAGGGAGGGGGAGAGAGAAGCAAGCAGGGTGATGAGGCTTGCGACTTTCAGTGGGATGAAAAAACCGAGGGGGGTCTCTCAAAGGGGCGTGGCCGATATAATTAAGGGCGTGGCTTAAAACACTAAGTTAGAACTCTGATTAGCATTATGTGCCACCTGACTGATATTTTGATTCTTCTTTCTGGCTTTGCATCAAGATATTTGATAAATATAAGAAGCAACATTACACCCACAGCAAGCCAGGACTATTGGCTTTGTCAATGGTTGTTAGTTACATATGATAAATAAGCAACAAAACATGGCACCTTTGTATAAACTAGTTAAAATGCTTCAGTTCGGAAATGATGAGAAAGAACGGTAACGAGTCTCTTCAAAGATACATGAGAGGCAGTGAAGGAAGTACTGCTGCGAAATTAAGAATCTTTTTTTTCCCACTCGGAAGGTGAGGACAATAAAAGAGTCAGAAAGGGACTAGTTTCGGCACCTGCTTTTTAGAGCTGCCGGTGCTCAGTACCCACTTAAAGCCCTGGCACTAGGACACATTGATACAAATGATGCAGAACTCTGAATGGAATGTATCCATACGAGAAACATTCCATTCCCACTTTGAGAAGAGTTAACTGCCCAAAGTGGTTCAGGCGGCCTCCGTGGCGTTGACCAGGCGCTGGGATAAAATATCCCTCTCGGCGTTCTGTGGTGCTTTGTCAACTAACCAGCCGAGTCTGGATTAATGAAGCTTTGAATCAGATCGCTCCTTGTGGAAGGCGAGCTTTTCACAGAACAAGACCCTCGGCTGAGTGGCTTAACGCAGAGCTACTAGAGTAAAAGAACAACTGTTAACGGTTGGAGCGCCTTTGGCGCAGAGTATGACAATGTTCATAAAAGTGGCTAAACGGCAGCGATAAAAAAACTATCATGGGGTGTGAAAAAGGCTCACTGTGAATTTTCCACTCATAAAATCCAACAGGCTAACAATTTCTTCTGTGAGCTCTTCCGTGTGGTGAAGTCTCTTTCTTCACTACGCACTGTCTCAGCATCTACCACTAAGACCGCAAATTGTTGGCGCACTTTTTTTCCGGTTAAGGTAGCCAATATTTCTGACTCATTCCGGCTAACGCTAGAGACACTCCCTGCTTGAACATATGGTGTGAAAGGTCAGAGGACAGTTGTTAGGTCGAAAAAATTCAGAACTATTCATGCATAAGGGTTACCTGCCGTATACGAGTCAGTAAAATCAGGCTCGCCACTAGCTCCTGCTTCTCCATTTACTGTGGTCCGAGGCTTGGAGGTGATCCACCCAGTTCTATGCCAAATGATCAACAACTCTTTAAATTCTGGGCAGGTACCCAGGAGGTGGAAGCATGCGATGGTGGTTCCTCTTTTAAAATAGCCAGTGCTGGACCCAAGCAAGCTGGAAAATAATCATCCAGTTTTGCTCATTCCACTTATCTTCAAAATTACAGAGAAAGCCATCAATAAACAGATCTCTGCTGTTATGGAGTACCACAACATGACTCGTAAAACTCAATCTCTGTTCCGTCCCACATACAGTCCTAAGTCGGCCCTATTGTTGGAGACCGAGTCTGTGTGCCAAATGATGTTGGATCTTAGCACCGTGTTTGATACTGTGAGTCAGAACATTTTCATAGGGAGACTCTGGAATTGTGGGATAGGACATATAGCCCTGCGATGGGTTTAGTCCTTTCTGCAAGGACACACCTTTCACGTTGCACAGAAGCCTCATCAGTCAAGGGTGCTCCCATTGTATTCTCAACCCTGTTTAACGTTTGTGTTTATCCGCTAGCAGAGGTAATTGAGAGCTTCGGGTTCTCGATTGTGTCATATGCTGATGACACTCATTATCATTGTCAAAAAATGCGACTCAGATGTCTCTCTCTCTCAGTCTCTGCCTAGCAGAAGTTGCAAAGTGGATGGACCTATTTTGTCTGAAGCTTAATGCAGGAAAAACAGAGGTTTTGACTTTGGATAATCAGGCGACTATTTGGTCATTGGCCTGGTGGCCCAAGGAGCTGGGTCCTGTTCCGGAAATGAAACCCAAGGTCAAGAATCTCAGTATCTGGTTGGATAATAAATTGTTCTTTGACAACCAAATCTCAGCGGTGGCGGGAAAGTGTTTTGGACTTCTGAAAATGCTGAGAAACATAATGTGCTTCTTAACAGCAGAATCAAGGAAGACAGTGGTTCAGGACAT
Organism: Triturus cristatus; assembly: GCF_964204655.1. Lineage (NCBI taxonomy): Eukaryota > Metazoa > Chordata > Amphibia > Caudata > Salamandridae > Triturus > Triturus cristatus. The sequence goes on from NC_140584.1 coordinate 145,439,224, forward strand.
GACAGTGTCAATGCTGGACTATTGTAATGTGTTATATCTTGGAATGACACAAAGTAGACTCAACAGGTTGCAAAGACTGCAGAAATGCGGCAGCTAGTTTCATTTTGAATCTGCCTAGACGGGCGCCTATGAAGGACGAGCTTAGGCAGCTTCACTGGCTCCTGGTGAGATATAGAGCAGCCTTTAAAGCCTTATGTGTCTGTTACAAAGCCATGAACAATAAAGGGCCACTGTACCTGCAACTGCTGATGAGACCTTACGTACCCCAGAGGAATCTTAGATCTGCAAGGAGCTGTTGGCAATAGTGCTCAGTGAGGAAAGCACAGACAGGCAGAAAGTCGCTTGGCTTCCGAGCATCCAAGATGTGGAATTCTCTGCCCTAAGCAGTTCAGCAGGCCTAGTCAGAGTAAATGTTCAGTAAAAAACTTAAAACATGGTTCTTCAGATCAGGACGTAGGGGGGCTTGAGAACGGCACATAGACAGGTGGGATTCGGTATCTAATGCTTGGACATCTCTCCTGAGGTAGCTGTGCACTGTAGAAATTTCATTATTCTTATTCTTAATATCTCTTACTGAACTCTGCGGGGGAGATGCTATGATAAGACCAGACCAGGATACAGGTGCAAGCACTTGGATGCCACTGAATCCGGAATATTAAAGCAGGTAGTAACAAGATAAAAAGGTAGCGGTCCTGCCTAGCTCGACTAAATGAGGGAGCCAGCTAGGGACAAAGCAATAAAAGTGCAAGGATCGAATATGGTAATAGAATATTGAAAGAATATTGAAACAGGAAGTCATACAACTGCTCAACAAATTGCCAGGCATCTTTTGCATGCCAACTTCGGTCCTAAGTATTCACTGCCTAACAAGTCTCGGAAGTGGTGGTTCTAACCAGAAAGCAAGTGTGTATCATGGTTAATGGTCTGGTTCCTACACCAAGGTTCTACACGCTGGTTTTCCCACACTCACAGACACCCTTAAGCCCCTCTCCCTTTCCCATGTGCCAATGTCCTTGGGATGTCGAGTCTTAACTTCCATCCTGACTCCCAATTTCCCAAATATCTTTCAAGTTATCGTTGTAGGATTTTTGGATGTCCTCTATTCCTAATCTTGACAGTAAGTCTCTTTATCCAAAAACTCTGTTGTTGTGCAACGATGTTGCCTTTCTATTATTTTTTGTTGCTTTTTATTAGTTGAAATTTAACCTGCTTAACATTATGATAGTTTTTCATAAAATGTACTGCTATTGGTGAATATTCATTTCTTTACCAGCTACAAATTGTATGTTTTGTCCACCAGAGTTATCTATTCGTCCTTTTTTCCGATGGACCGAGTCTGTATGGACACTAACCACAGATTCAATATCCTAGGTCATTTATTAATTAATAAATATTTTCTTTGCAATATGTGGCTAACAGAATATATTACCCTTTAACCCATTACAAAAGTGTGCACAGCTCAAATACGGAATCGTGAATTTTTGTCTGCTGTCTAATGCTTTTTTTTGTTTCTACTTATGTTGTATTCTTTCACCTCTGACCAATGAATCATTTTGGTTTACCCTTCTTTTGTATGCACAAGTATGATCTGATGTAAAAATCTCTTTGACAAATGTTATTAGTTTACACCTTCGTGCAAGAAAGTTTCTTACCGAATAGCCCAGATCAAATATTTTGATGTAAACACCAACTTAATCTCTTTTACAGGTGCTTTAAGTTTCAACAAAGCACCTTCAGAGGTATTTTTAGCTTTTTTAATGCTTTTGATAATAAATCCTTCAAGTACCCTCTTTTATGAATCAGTTGCACAGCTTAATTTGTTTGAAATTCCAAGTCACCCGATTGTAAAGCCGTATTTTTACACTCAGAAACTCAAAGTATGGTAGAGGTTTTACCAATGGTGTTCAATGCAAGCTCTGATATAACAGTAAATTATTTGTCACCTTTTTGTCACCTAAACTTGTTGTGTATTCACCATCTGAGTAGCCCAGCTTGACTAAAAAAAAGTGATAAAGTTGTAGTACAGTTTCAAATTGGGACGTCACAGCTGCTATTTATTTAGAATTTTTTTGTTGAAGATTGGAAATACCTTGAAATATATATATTTTTAAAAACAATAAAGCATGCTCTAATCAGGCTTTTTGTAAATTCAAGAATGTCTTCAAGTATTTTCGTCCACCCAGTCCTAATTATGAATGTCATCGGTGCACATGAAGAGTGCTGTTAGTTGGGTTTTTCATTTGAATAGTTCTAGGAGTCTTAAACTTTGGTGAATAAAGAAGTACTCCAATGTCGATAGGATGCAGAACACTGTTAACACAAGAAAATGAGAGGACTTTCATAAAAGCAAATTTATTATTACAGTACATTTACTGCTTTTGTTCCAAGATTTAGATATTTTAGAAAAGCATACGGTTATTTGTTTACTTCGGCAACATGATCAAATTAATTGCCTCCTGACAAAAAATATGAAACAGATTTTGGTTACAAAATAATATTTTAATATTTAACTAATATAAATGAGATTTGTGAACAATTTTGGAAATTAAATGGAAAAATTATATATTCAAAGTTATTGAATAATATACAAAATATTTAACTGAAGATTCAAACTTTGGAAGGATTTATTCTGCATGCTGAATTCACACTGCATTGGGGACAAATATCCCAACAAAAGTTTGCCCAATATTTATTTGCGAAAGAGTGTGAAACACATCTTATAGAATGTACGAGTAAACAAACAAGTAAACACATATATGGATTAACTGTTCATTGACAAAAAGTACTATTCTATTTGAACTAGTCATTACTGATTTTTGTATTCAGTATTATAAATGTGTGTTAACCTAGCACATTTCCATAACCCTCCAAAACACAACAGGTGGTGGATTTGAAAGGATATGAATTATATTTTGAAACAAAGATCATCTACAAGTAGTTGGGCAGAACTGTGTATAAATGGACACCCACTTCAGCCTATAGTTTGGAGTACTCCCTATGGCAGAGGTCTTCAAACTTTTTGATGCCGAGACCCCCCCCCCATCAAAATGTTTTAGGCTTAAGGACCCCCTCCTGACAAAAATGTCTAGAACTTGGTACCCCTCAACATTGACAACTATCGACAACCGTAAACGCCCCCAATTCCCACAGCAAATCATTTTTACAGTGGGAAAATAATATTAAACAGTGTTTATCAAATGAAAGATGTGGGGGCGTGGTCAAAAGTGTGGCTAAAATCAAAAGGCCTCATTTATGAGGAATTGGCATAGGACAGCGCTGCAAGTCTTCTTGCTGCGCTGCCCTATGCCAATGTGAAAGGGCAGGAATGCACCTTATTTATGAAATATGATGCATTCCGGTCTTTTCCCACTACGTTGCCGCACAAATTGCTGCCTAGTGCCAATGTAGGCAGGATTGTTTTTGTGCAGGAAGGTGCCCGAGAGGGGTTTTCCTCTTTCTCTGTGAGGTACAGAATGCAGCACACATGGAAAGAGGAAAAAATACGAGGAGACATGAAAACATTTCTCCTCATTATGCCTGCTGTGGGGAGGCGAAAGGTTTTGGCTCTGCCCCAGGTTTACATGGTTTGGTAAATCCGGGGCAGTGTCAACATCCATGGGTGTTGCGTGGGAACACCAACCGCAATGCCCATGGAACTCCTACTTGACAGACTAAGGCAAGGCAGCCATTTTCGCTGCTTTGTCTTACTCCATATGTATGAGGGCACTCCCAGCCATGCAGGGTGACTTTGCGTCGCCTCATAGATACGATTGCGACGCTTGTGCTGCTGGAGCTTTAAAAAAATGAAGCTCTGGCGGCTCAAGCCTCTCATAAATCAGACACAAAATATTTTGCTAGTTTTAATGTATGCAGGCTAGGCGTTCCCACGCAAAAAGCCATGTAGAACTAACGCAGTGAAATTTACAACATTTAACTGCGTCACTCTGTCTTCATTGCTTCAAAATCCCTACGCCTGCTCAGACCAGGCATAAGAATGACGCAGGGCTTTTTGTGAGAGACTCACCTATCTGTTGTGGCACATTGCTGGAGTTGCGTCACTTTCATGAGCAATTCCAGCGATGCGTCACTTTTGTGCCAACAGATGCATCAGTATTTCTGACGCATCTGTTAATCCTTGTGCCATGGTGAACTGTATTGTAAATACAGCGCATCCATGGTGGCGCAAGGACATTTGGCACTGGCGCAAGGAAACTGACGCATCTATGCAGATGCGTCACTTCCTTGTAAATCTGCCGCTAAATTTGGTTGGTGCAGTGGGGAATACGGACTTGTGGATTTTAGTGCTACGAGGTCACAGCCTGTGACAGAAAGCACTATGAAAGTGTAAGTCATTATTTTATTCTTGTAATACACACATTATAAGGTAGTCTGCTACAAACTGTGCAAATAGTTTTAGGATATAAGGAGCTTCAAAAGTGTGTATTTTAGTAATACCAGAACATAAGTAATGCATTTTTTTGCATAACTGTCCCTTTAACACCTTCTCAGAGGTACTAAGCAATTAAAAGCATGCACTTCACAGCCCAGTTGCTAAGTCTTCTTACTACCACAAAAATACATCTTTGCCAACACAAAGCAATTAAAGCCAGAACCGCTCCCAAGCACCATTTACATTTGCAGATTACCTCAAAACACACATTTACATTTCATTCAGGTAAGCAGGTACCCTGGCATAAAGGATTGTTTCAGGCCCTGCCCAGCCTCTTCATTTCACAGCACAGGAGACAATTAACTTCAGCTGCAGCATTTTAACGACTGCGTCCATTTTTCAAAAGGAAGAACACCGCTTTTAAATTGCAGGCAGAAGTGAAGCCTGGAAATGCGCAACCCCATTCCCAGGACTCCACGGCCCCCCTGGGGGTCGCGCCCCACAGATTGAAGACCTCTGCCCTATGGTAATAGTTAAACCAGGGAACCTCTATCAAAAAAGCATTACAAAGGGAAGCTGACAAAAAACAGAGAACACAATAGATCAGAGTAAATATTCTTTTGAGTACAACAAGTTCTACTTGACAACAAGCGATTGTGACAGCAATAAAGCAATGGTCTATAAAAAACAACTTACCAAGTCTTCTTAAGCCAGGAACTAAGTCTACAAATGTGGCAGCTCCTTCACACAGGGGAGAAGGCAGGTGGTACCGGAACTGGTGCCCAAGCGTCAACAAGTGGTGCGCGATGTACATGCAGTTATTATGATGGATGGCCGTCAGTTGCGGCAATTTTTGAAGGTTCTCTCTGTTGGATGCAAACAGTAACGCCAAGGGTCAGATACGTCAAAAGATAAAACACTGCAGCAAAACAATGTATAATATGACATGCAAAGATCAATGCTGAGCCATGAATGGAAGAATACAAATCTTGCCAGAACTAAGCCAAGGTGATGCAAAAGTATTCTGATTTACCTACTGAAAAGTTGGCAAGTGACATTCATTTCAACAGTAAAAAAACACATTGAAGAAACTTTACTTTCACTAACTTCTTAACACGTACGCGCCATATGATTAATGTGGTTAACTGTTACCAAGGAAAAAAGAAGAAACAGTCAGAGTTGTACCAATTCCTTAGACAACAGAGATTTCGGTTTTGCCCAATGAAGCATGTGGTTATAATATACTGCAACTGCCTTGTTCAGCAATAACATTTCTATGGTGGGAATCTGAAAACTATTGCAACTCTTCAGACCAGCTCTTATGAACTCCTCTAGTATACAGATGTTTGGAAGTTTTTGTCTTCAACATCCCTCTTTATGCAGTATTCATAAAGCATAGCAATTACATTATACTGATGGCTGCCAGCGAGAAACAGATCTTTTTGTGAATGTTTAATATAGCAGAAATTAGTCACTATTTTGACGGGCAAAGCGGCACTGTCTATGAATGACATCCAAGGATATAGTGGTTGAGGCATTCTGGAACCACAGTGGTCTATGGATTGCAAAATACCGCAGACTATTATTCTGTGTGTTTTAGATACAGCGTTGCGGTGGGGTAGAACTGTGATCTTATTAAAGAGCATCGATCCACATGATTTTGAATGAGCGTCTACTCATTTATGCAGGTATTGGATGGCCTTCGATCGGGTAACTGTCAGGTCATATGTTGTAAGGTGTGGTGTTGTGGTCAGTCACCCTGTGGAGAGGGTTTAGACAGGCATGCCAGGGTAAATCTCAGATGAAATACAGGCTGAGAGCTTGGAGAGGGTTGTATATAAAGTTACACGACTCATAGTGAGGTTCTGACATCCTAAGGGTTTCTTTAATGGCTCAACGGTGCAAGTTGTTATATTTTGAGAGAGGAATGTGGATGCAAGTTTAGATAATCCAGTTTTGAAATTCTTGTGATAGACATGAGGGCAGAATAGGAAAAAGATATGTGATAGGTTAGGGAGGAAAGAGTTCTAGGGTGTGGAAAGACATGCAGGGGAAGTGACGATGGTGTAGGCAAGTATAATAAAGTGCAGGCATGATTTATGGATGATGGCAAGGCCCCGCTGTTATCCTAGCCCAGGCCCAGGGATTAATCAGACACAAGAATTGTGGAGGCAGGAGTGTTTGAATAATCACTGTGACTGTTCTTGTTGTATTGAAAGTTTACTTAGTACATTTAGACAGCTAATGAACTATTTTAAATGAAGTGTGCTACTTGAGCTGAAAAACTATACGTTGAGATTAAACAATAATGCTCAAGGGTAAAAAAAAAAAAGATTTTGAATGAAAAAAATCCACTTACTTGTGGTAGGTTGGTACAACATCATGAAATAAATGAAAGATATGCCTTACAGTGTAAAAAAGTTGAATGGCACTGTAAAAGAAAAGAAAAACAATTTAAGAATGGGGCAGAGTAAAGAATGTTGGCAACAAATTTTAAATCAAAAGCCACTTTGCGCCTGCGCTCACTGTTTAATGCAGGGCAGAGATGTCCCACAGAACATCTGCTTTATCATGCGGTATAACAAAGCTGCTCACCATACAGCCCTGGCCGACCGCTCAATTCACACAATAGATCAGAGGTCAGTGGCCACGTTACTAGCACCATAGTAAAAGCTGCCCTTTTTAAATGTGCATTTGATTGATTTGATTGACCATGTCTCAAAAGCCCAGAGAACATTGCCTGTTGAACAAGGAATGAATGATTTCTAAAGCCCCATGCCTCGTTACAAAGTGTATTACCAGCTGAAAAAACCTTTGGCCCTTCACTTTAATCATTACAAACAGGCAAAACAGTTACGATCTAAAACCCATATATCATTTAAAATTATACGAATTGGGAATTCTATAATGGGAGGCAGGTCTCACTCACAGCTTGGTACAAGACTGTGGAAAAATGACCCCATGTGTCGTTCTTCCTTCAGGAAAGCATTGAATACCCACCTGGGCGTCTTAAGCCCCTTGTTCGATGGCCAACATGCGATCGCATGGTGAACATTTAGAAATACCCATTCATACATTCAGCCAAAGATGAACTGCTCAAAGATTAATCTGCACTCATTTTTTCTTATCCCTGACATATGCGGGATTTCCAGTTTTCTTGCACGTGGTGCAAAAAAGCAGGTAGAAGTGAGCTGACTGGAAAATACATGTGACTAACTCCAAAACAACAGTCAACAATGATGGGAATAGCCAACTTTTGATATTGTTGGAGTACTTTGCCTTACAAACATCTGATTGGGCCACAGTAGCACTCACAGCCATTGAGGCTTAGAATTCCCAAGCATAATGAAAGATCAAAGGGAGTCCTACGAAGAACTGTTTAGTAAAGCCATAAATTGGCTGGGTTTGCATAGAAGTTTTCCGCTCACAGAGGCAAAAAATATTTAGATGTTAAAGAGGGTAGGTTGGGTTGGCACTGGGCCAGGTGGATTTTCATGAGGGATTGCATCATTGTTAATTTCGAATCCCCATGTTTGACCAAAAGTCTTCTATTTGGAAAATGGAGTACCCAGTAATATAGTATTTTGTCCTTTGAGATACTTTTATAGGCCTAACCCGCAAACCAAATGGGCCCCCACTCGAGCTCGCAGACAATTAGGGCAGGTTGCAGGAATGGCATCCATAGTGGCAAATAGGGGGTGTGCTACTCGGGCTAGTTCCTCTTCTATCCCTACACACAATCGTTTTGATGCCCTAGCAGTTATTGATTGACTTAATAGGGAAGAGCTTGATCATCATCAGGTAGTCTGCAAGAGTAGGGTGAGCCTGGAGAAAACAGTATAATACATATCCCAAGAGAGGATGGGTCACCCAGAAGTCCACCTAGAGTAATTTGAGTTTACTCAGCTGGAATGTAGCAGGATTGAGATCATTGTTGGAGGATGAGAAGGGGCTGGATCTGTGTAAATCCTTTCAGATATTGTGCTTCCAAGAGACCTGGAATGTAAAAGGGGCAGTCATTTATGTAGGGATATACCGTTTTTCGAGTAAATGCGGTGGCCTCCACATATGATAGGGCTAAGGGGTGCCAGGCAACATTTGCGAGCTTAAGGTTAGGCTGCTATATGGAGCAGATAGCTTTCGATGTGGGGCTTATTATGGGAGTCTTGCTATCTTTCTCACATAAGATAAGGGGTTTTGATAATAAGTATTTATAAATCACTCTCCTCAGAGGCTGCCTTGGAAGCTGAGTTAAGAGGGATTTGGGTAAAGATTCTGTTAGACTGGCCCTTTTTGTCCCTAATCGTGTGGGGGGGGGGGGGGAATGGGGGGTATGACTTTAATCTACATCCTTGTACTGCATGCATTACCAATAAGAAGGATGAGGATCAGGGGGAGGGGTCAGAGCAGGTCCATTTTAGTAATCCTCATCAGGGGGATATGTTTAATGTTAGGACAGTGGAATTTAATCTTATTCATTTATTAAGCACAGAGTAATATGGTTCTCTCATGCCAGTACCAACATTCAAGGGCAGAGGTCTAAATAAAACTATTGATTATATTTTTTGTGCCTGCAAGTATGAATGCATTTTTAATTGGGTTTAGAACTATATGGAGTATTTTTAGCGAACACAATCCCTTGATGGACGAGTTTTTCTGGAATTACCTTGTGGACAAGACCACAAATTTATATAAAAATCCCCTTATTCTTAAGGAACAAGGCAGACGTACTGGCTGGGGCAAGATAGTTACAGAGGATGTTATGAGGAATTTGGTCAAGGCGAGTAATCATGATTTCGAGGTGTGTCAATGAAAAAGAACATTTATAAGTACCCTCCAGTACATTCAACCAAAGATGAACTGTTCGAAGACTAATCTGCACCCATTCTTTTTTTTATCCCTGGCATATGCGGGATTTCCAGTTTTCATTCATGTGGTGCAAAAACGCAGGTAGTCGTGAGCTGACTCGAAAATACATGTTAATAACTCCAGAACAACATTCAGCAATGACTGGACTAGCCAACGGTTGATATTGTTGGAGTATTTTGCCTTGCAAATTTACGATATGGCCGCAGTAACACTCACATCCACTGGGACTTAGAAGTTGACAGATTTCAGCAAGAACTCCTTTCTGAACACCAACATCTAAAGTAGAGTGTCACCTCCCCTTCCAAGTCTCACCACTGATTGCCACTAGACGTAGCCTCCGTCATTGTTGAATATGCCAAATTAACCAACTTCTGCACTGATTCACTAATTCGGCACGTCGGCAAGGAGAAAGTGTGCTGCCCCAGTTTGGTTTGAGTCTCCAAATTCACAGACTCCTGGATGGCTCTGGACACTTGCTGCGTCTTGAGTCGGTCACCAGATCCAGGGTTGGGCAATTTCTGCACGCTAACCTTCGACTCCGGGGTGATCTAAACACAGAAGCAAGGAACACAAAATAGGAAAATTTAGACCGCTAACCCAACAAAAACATTCAAAAACTGTAAAGAGTAAACCACACAAATCGAAGGAGGAAGAGCCTTCCCAATCAAACTCAACAACACAACAAGCCATGGCAGAGTTCAGCTCGGTAGCTGGGTGCATTATGAGTCAAGGTGAGCAGTGGTCTTTCAAACAATGCCTGAAAAGTTTGAGCTAATGATTCTACTAGCAGGAAAACTCTGCTCATTCATTTCAGACGGCACCCTTTCAAAGTATCAACACCATTAAGTGTTGAAAATGCTTCCTCCTCATTTAAGGGAAATACATTCCTTTGGATTAGGATAATTGTGAATCTGCAGGACAAAGTATATTAAAGGACACTGGGAAGGATAACAATCTAACATTACTCTCCGTTATCACATGCCTTCTGCACAATCTTCCATCCCATGAAGTTTCCATATAGCGCAGACCACTTACTAACCCAATCAACATGCAATACATGTGTGGTATTCCCCCATTAGAACAAGAAAAGCAAAGGTGGAAAGCTCTACAAGCATTATTAGCAGTTAACATTTTTCAAAGTGAATTTTTAAAGTAAAGAATATTCAACATGCACAAACGCAGAGCCAAAAGAGGGATATAGAGCAGTGTGAACCAGTTCCCCAAACCGGCCCAAACAAAAGAAGAAAGCAACTAATTTGGCTTAGTTCCACCTTCCAACTCATGAGAATTATTAAATCAAAATTGGACCAAACGGTGCACATTGCAGGTCAACTTTTCAAATACTCTGGAAAGGAAGTCAATGATTTATAGGCCATTCCTTCTAAAGAAATATTCCGAAACGTCATGGTGTGACACGTTATACTCCCAAAGGAGAACATTTCACGAGTGCATTTAAGAGGACTTCATGTATCATACATAGCCGTGGATTCACAGAAGGAAAATAGTTGTGCAATAGGAGAGGCATCGCCTGAGACAGTGTGCCATGAACACAACAGGAGAATCACTGTTAGAGTGTGTGCCATTCACACAAACGGCCAAGGGAAAGGATACCACTTTCAAACATTGTTACAGTGCAGAGTTCTCAGCGCGGTAAGTCTAGCAGTTGAAAGCATATGAACACTTCTGAGGCAGAAAATAAAATATCAAACGAATGAATGCCATTATATGACATGATATTGACACTGTAGGCTACAGTACTTTCGTTCATATATGAGCTGATCAAATATTCCAGTGTTGGGCCAACTGCAGTGTTTTTATTATCCCACTACATATTCTTGGATCCTCTGTGATCAATGATGCAGAAATAAGGCCCTGTGTCAAGTGTGAGAGTTCCCAAGCTCTGGTTATGGTTGGCACAGGGTCAGACCTCAGTGATTACACATCAGAGACAGATACGATGCCAGTGTCCACAATGCTCATATCCAGTGACTGAATCACATAATGAAATGGCAGAGTACACATTGTTCCACAGTACTGTCCAGCCAACTGTCATGCCAGTCTACACACTTCTGCCAGGTTGTAGACCACCAAAGCTTTGACAGTATGCATATACCGCCACAATGCATATACCGCCACAATGCACAGCATCATTCACATGTAAGTGTGGGAGTGGACTAATGTCCCGCAGAACACCCCCTGCTCCGAAGGATATAGCTCCAGTACTCCCATGTCCCAGAATGAAAAACCCCCCAGTCATGCTAGCTTCCACAATATGCAAGGCTCTGTTATAACCAATATTTAAAGTGCGAATCTGTTTATGCAGGGTTAACGCATTTGCCTCCATACGTAAATTACAATTACCGTGCCTTCCTACATGTTGCCCCAACTATGCAAAGCACGGTTACCATTAGATCATCCATATTGGTAGAATGCGCCCTTGCTTCCACAATGCCCCGCTCATTTCCACATGGCCTTAACCATGGATAGCATCATTGCCATCCTGAAAGCCAAACTGCCCCGTAAGAGAAGCGTCGCTGCCACGTTACCAGCATCGGCCTTCCCTCTCCTCACTAGTGTGGCGCGGCATCGACTAAGCACCTGCAGCTGGGTACTTCTGAGCCACATTTACAAAAAAAGGAATATGAATGGGCTTCTGGCCTCACAGTGAAGATTTACTGGGATTTTGGCGCAGGAGTGAGGCACTTTTTAGGTGGGAAGGGGGGGGGGGTGGGATGGGGAGGTTGGAGTTTTATATAACGTTAACTCAACCCGAAGGTATCAGAGCACTTTACATGAGCACCCGTTACATTACACAAGGACACATCCATTTTGTGAGGCACGGGGAGATTACATGATTTTGCCAGAACAACAGGATGTTGGGCCTCCCGTCAGACTATAACCTGGTTCACCAGCTTTGAGGTCGATCGCTCTAGCAGTTGGGCCACATCCCTCTCCGCAAAAATATCTGAAGTAACCGCGCCAGGCAGTGGCAGAGCACACACAGAGACCACAATAGCCGGTCCCGGCACAAGGGCTTCCACTGGATATGGGCTTGCTGGGTTGTAGCACACATCGCACTGTCCGCCTGAGGGATTATCTTGGGATCTCGTTTGCCAATCTAGCCATGCACAAATGTTCCAGGTACTTCTGATTTGTCAGGAATGCATTTATTCAGCAAACATCAACAGCTGAAAATTGAAATCAGTGTAGCTACCTTCACAGTGGTGTGTATTTCAGATGTCATCAAGTTTCTGGCAGCTACAATCACATCTTGACATTTCTTGCTAGCAAAGAGGACATTGACGTTCTGGGCATACTTCAGCAGGTTGGTGGAATCACCTTTCAAGAACTTCATGTCCTTCAAAGCTTTTTCAAACTTCTCTGTTGTTTTAATGACCTAAAAACAGAAAGACTGGTTTATCTCAGTATGTCACCTCTGAGCACATGGTACAAGAGATCCCACATGGAACAATAAGGAATACTCCACTAATCGCAACTTCCATTGTTCGAACACAAAAACAATTCTACTGCCAAATGTTTTAAAGGCGCAGAAAGAAAAAAAGGCCTCTTTGGGGAACAACTGTTCTTTGACGTCACAATCGCTCCCTTCTCTCCGCCCACCCGAATACCCCCTCCCATTATGTAGCTTCACTCAGATAAAAACTACAGAAGTTAGAATGAAAAATGAGAACAATATCTTACAACTTAAGCAAAGCCATTTGAAGTTTAGAGAAGAGAGGGAAAAAAGAAAACTTCCCAGCTTACCACCTCACTAATCGTATCCAACACTTGTCTGAAAATATTGTTCTAGCTCAGTGGGGTGAAAACAGAAATCCTCACCAGCAAGCTCTACTTTAACCTCTGGAATGCCTCATTCTGTGCCGCGTGTTTCGGGCTGTCCCTTTCTGGCTAAATTCATGGAGAAACACAAAGCCAACCAACTGGATAAACACCGTAAAGCCAGTTACTGGACTGACACGAGTCTGTGTTTAGATCTGATACAGCACAAAGCCTTCATCCTTAAGATCACAGATGACTCCACACAGCTCTATGACCAATTACCCTTTTGATACCACGGACCACGATATCCAGCTAAAGAATGTGTGTGCTAGGATGGGCGGACTTGGTTTAAACCATACCTGCCTATAAAAACAAGGTATTAAAAAAAGGGAATTCTGTATCCGCTCCAGTTGCAGTTCCTTTTGGAGGCACACAAAAATGGATCTTAGCCTCGTTATTTAACCTGTATATTGACTATGATCAAGGTACTCTTAAGAGCGGTTATAGACATCGATCATTACCTGAGAAACCGCAAATGGCCATCACTAAACTAAATAAAGAAATGTTAAGACTGAGAATACTATTTTCGCATTATTAATTTATTTAGAAATTAATTCTTGTATTTACTTATTGTATCTCCTCCTCAGTCATCAGTGTGCATGATAAAAAAGCAGTGGATGGCAGCTTTCACTCTCTCTTAAATATCACGCCACTGTGTAGATCTGGATGTATGCGTCACAGGACGCGGTGCCCACAAGGTGGTTGCCAAAATGCACGACCGAGGTCTGAGGTAAGAAAAAGCCCTGCTTCCCATCAGGGGCAGTGGGTGAGCGCAGTTATAGTCTGCATTCTTGCTGCAGACCGGTTTACCCATGCCGAGCCTGTTCTGTATGTGGAGAAGTGGCCCGGTCCCAAGTCACAGGGCCAAATATTGGGAATAATACAAATGGCCCAATGGATTCAGACTCCTTGAAAAGGTAAAAAGGCACGTGAGAGAGCAGCATGGAATTGGGGGGGGGGGGGGGGGGGGGTGGAAGAAGCCCACAAGGTCAAGCGCATCATGGAAGGGGACAGGGCGAAGCACAAAGGCAAGCAACAGCAAAACGGGATGAGGGGGGAAGGGGAAGCAACAGCAGGGTGAGTGAAGGAACACGCGGGCAAACAAATGCAAGAGCGCACTGCGGAGGTGTGTGACGGAGAAGCACAATGGTCAAAAGTGCAAGGCAAAGCTGCCAAGGTTTCAGATTGCATGTCTGGCATTTTCACAATTACAGTGTAATTATGGGCGATGTTTCAACGAGTATGAGTGACACTTCTTTGCGAGTAGAAATCAAGCAATGAAGACAAGGTTAACATAAATATAAAAAATTAGCCCCATTTGAGCAAAGAGAAACTGTAAGATCTTAAAACTGGTGCAAACGCCTGGGGCGGCCGATTCAATTACAATGAAATTATGAAAATGTTACACATAGCAATCTGAAACAATGGCAGCTGTGGTGATATAACCAGTAGGTGCATTCTGGGAGTTGTGGTCTTGATATGCCTCAGTAGACCACTTTGTTTAAACACACTTGAAAACAAAGATCTCTAAAAATAAAGCCTTAGATTGTAAACATGGTGTCCTGCTGACAAGGGGCATCTGGCTGACAGTCGATCCGGCTATAGTCCTACATCTCCAGCGCCTCACTATGCAAGCGGAGTGATAAGCACAAATGGGCAGTGGGGAGCACACAGGCAACCAACACAGTGGAGGGGAAGACATGCATACATAAGGGAGACTGCAGGAAAACATACACATTCACAGAGTGCTTAAAAAAAGAAAAAAGAGGCATTGAAAATGAGCAGGGGAAGGACACAAGTAAAAGGTCCATCCATGCTCCACGGTGGAGACGAACACTAGAAGAGGAACGAAAGAGGACAGAAACTCAAACAACCCAATTGGGGCAACAATGAAGCCAACCAATGGTAAGTAATAGGTGGGCTCTAAGCAAACTGTAAGGTTAACACTATGTCTCGCAACAGACAGCACATGCCTTATCTGAGGAGAGACCTAAAAATATATTGCAATGAAGAGAGACATTAAGTACAACTGCCAACGGGATGTGACAGTCGTTAGGAATCATATCCACCACAGAATCCCCCATACTTTGTTTCCTCAATGAAACTAATATTTACTTTTGCCTGAATATATATAGGTGCTGTTGACAGGTGATGTTATTACCCAACTCAAGGGTATTCATTTTTTCGATTAAAAAAGGTTGATAGTTGATCAACCACTGTTGAAAGATGGGAGCCTCTGGTTACATACAGCCCGCAGCTGTGGCTGCTTTAGCCCCCTGAGCACTCAACCCGGCTCACAGGCCATGTGCGTTGCAATGTTGCTTCGTATAGGCTCCTTCCCATGTACGACAGGAAAGAAGTGGTGTTTACACAGAAACTACAATATATGTTTAATTCAACTAAAAGTGAAGGAAGGGAGTAATTGAGGACATAAATACGTGAAATAAATAAATCCAGGTCAAATGTGGCATAATGGCACAAGTGGCAAGCAACTATACATACTTTAAAGCCAACAAGAATAGTTTTGCTGTCCATTCTTCATTAGGTTCAATGCAGTCCCTCATCAACAAACTACATTCTTCTACACAAAGCAGTAGTATTTCAACTGGAAGGATACAGTTATAGTAATAGTAAGGGACTTCATGCACACACAACTATGAGACAATGTACAGCGCAGATAAGCCAACCCCTTCACAAAAAGATTCTTCAACAGATCCATCGCAAGTATCTCAACACCACTGAACATGAGCTACTGAAACATTTTGAATTGTGTTTACTCTCCCAAGCCTAAGTGCTCCCCATAAAAAAACAACACACTGGGGGACAGCAAGCCTTGTTAACAGCTTTATGCTAGTGCAATTCTTGGGTAGATATCTGTCACTCCTTCACCCGAAGCCTTTCCAGCACAGTCGAATGCAGAGACTTTCCTTACTTCCTCATACTCCTCCAGCTTACTGCTGTCGGTTGGAATAGAGTAGACCAAGCAGTCTTTGATGATGTACTCCGACAAATCCTCCCAGATCATGTTGCCCAACACTTGCGACAGAACAACTTTCTCTTTTACGGTCTGCGTCGACTCCTCCAAAGGAACATCTGCTTTGGACAAAATTGGGGATATAATCGAAGTCAAATGAACAAAGGCAAGATTTTCACACTTGCATGCACTCCTTAAGGTCCCCCAAATAGTATGGACTTTAGGGACTTTATCTTCGCACAAAAGTAAAAACAAAATTCATAACCAAATCAATGTCACCAATTTTAGCAGCCATAAAAATGTGGGAGGGGAATCCCACCTGGATTCAAACCTGTGACCTGCAGGTTAGAGAGAAGGTGCGCTGAGTTTCATCCTCACTTTTAAATAAAGAGTGAGTATTTAAGGGATGAGGGTAATGGGACACTGTCTTGTGCTACGTTTTGCTTCCTGAGCCTACAGCTTTCACCTTCATGATGTAAGGTGATGTGGTCTCCCTTACTTGGAGTAGCATACACCTGGGCCACCAATATGAAGCAAGTTGTGGACCATCCTGTGTGACAGTGCTGCCCTGCCCTTTTGAAAGACTTACTGCTCAAACTTATCCTTCAATTTGATTCCCAAGAGCTACCAATGACCTCTGACAATACATGCACCAGAAGCAGTCACATTCAGCATATTTTAGGTACAACACAATTAAATGCATGGAGTGAAGAATAACCATTTGTGCAACATGAAAAAAAACCAATGATATGCATTCATAGTTTAACAAAGACAAGATAGCTGTCTCCATCCCAAAGTTGCCTACCAAGCAGGTGTTTGTGAAGCAGCTCCAGAACCATCAGAAGTTTGATGAAAACGTCTTGTGGTGCTGCATGCTCAACCTCAGTTTCTGTACATCTTAATTGCAGGACAGTATCTTTAGACTGCACCACTGTTTGGACATGAAGAGAAGGGTACCTGACCAGAGGCTTCAAGATGTAATCCATCAACAAATGACCTAAAAAAATAAAATAGGGACCAATCAGTGCTTTTGATAAGGACAACTTCCAGCACTTTGCGTAGGGTGTTTACAATGTAACCACTTCTAGCATTGGGGCCTGATTTAGAGTTTAGCGGACGGGTTACGCTGTCACAAACGTGACAGATATCCCGTCCGACTTATTATAAGTACCACTGGATATAATGCACTTGTAATACAGGGAACAGGATATCCATCACGTTTGTGACAGAGTAACCCATCCACCGAAATCTAAAGCAGGCACGTGATCACTGAAACTCTGTAACCAAATTATACGGCAGACCAAACCTACAGCAAACTACATACAATTCAGAACAATGCTGCATTCATCCTCCTCCTCTACTGAATAGCAATGACCACATCAACTGGTAAACAACTGAAACAGGATAATGGTGGCCAAAGTTTGAAACCATTTCAAATCGTTTTTTTTTTTTTTTTAACCACAATAAAGTATACAGGAGGTTGTCTGCACTTCTATCCAGGGTATTCCAGACTGACATCTAAAGGCAGCCACCCAGTATATGAGGAGTGTTGGAAGATTGCTTCACCCTTCCTTTACTCCCAAAATCACAGTTTAAGATTTGTTCCAATTCTGAAGAAACCTGAAAAGTGGAATAATATGATGTGAACAACAATTTCAATTAACACAAATCCATCTCCTACCAGTGTTATTATGTATTTTGTGTCTAACAAAAGGGTAAATCCTCTATACGTTTTTAATGCATGTATGAGCAAAGATTACTTTTTTTTTTTACCAACGTTATTTACTCCATTCCAATGTTTAATGACATACCAACCTACGTGTTTCTGTTTAGGGTATTTGTTGAATGTTATGCAATATACATTATCAAACAAATAAAATATTGTGGTACTAGTGCGTAACAACTGGGTTAAGAGCTGCACTCAATTAATAACCACAATCCCTGTCAGAGGGAACCACCAAAGTCATTAAATATACTTCTGCTTGACCCTCTGGTATCATGGCACAAAAACAGTCAGTCTCAACTTGGCAATGTGTAAAGCATTTATGCAGCACTATAAATAATAACAAAGTGAAAACAACACAATAAAAATCCCAAACCAATTTAGGAAAATGAGTACGTTTTAATAAATGAAATGACACCAAACAAAACTTCAATAAGTAGAACAGGAGTTATGAATTTTAAAGTTTCAGGTAAAAATACACCACAAAGCGTCAATTGCGGTTATGTAGTCGTGTTGGACAAGGTTAAAGCCAGATGTTCAGGCCTACTGCAAAAGAGTGTGTGTTAGATACAAGGACCAGGTTCGTCACATATAGCAGATCAGCCAACTGACTGTTGCAGTCACTTCTGGAGTCCTTGGTTCAAGACAAGCAGGTCCAGCCTTCCTTCTTCAGACAACAGGGCAGTCTTCTTCTGAATCTTTACTCGTCAAGGAGTGTTGTGATGAGAGGCTCTGTGGGTGCCACTTTTATACCAAATGCCAGCCCAGGTGTGGGAGATACCCCCTTTGTCTATCCTCCTTCTTTCCTAACTGTCTTGGGCTACGAGGGGTAGGCAGGCCCAGATGTGAGCTGCACTTGCCAGTAACCGGGCAGGCAGCTTCACAAGCCAGTAAGGGATGTGTATAGCGCTCATGCTACACTTTGAAGTTCAGAAAGGGCTGAGTACAGCCCCCGAGACCATCATTCTCTGGAGAGAGAGACACCCTTCCCCACACCTGATGTCTTTTCGTCCACCGTCTGAGATGACTGCACATCACACCACAGGAGAGCCATTACATTCATGTGACCCTGGATACTGGCATAAAGACATGGTTGGCTTAGGCAGGCAAGTGCCCAACTTTCTAAAAGCGGTACAAAAGGGGGTGGTGATGGACGGAGCATCAGAACCAATCAAACACTCACACCCAGTCAACAGATCTGGGTTTGATCCATCACCGTTCTTTAGCCCACTCTGCCACCCCAGTTCAGGCATGGTCATATGCAAATCAGTCTGACCCTGTGCCTCATGGGAACAGTCCAGCCCGAACTGCCAAGCCATGCCTTCCCTGGACCGGAAACAAGCTTCCTAGGACCGGTTTCTGGCATTTCAGCCGTCTTCAGCCAGGCTTGCTTGAATCCAATGGCAAAGTGAGCAAGGGACTCACGTCTGTTCTTAGCAATTCACTGGGTTTCTTTATTCTCACTCTTTGTTTATGGGGACAGCAAAGTTTTTCTGCTAAAATTATCTTTGTTCTCTAACTTTCTTTTTACTGGACACTTTCTTCTTTTTTGAGTTGGCAACCGATGATGACAAAACGTGGGCATACCAGCGAGAACCAGCTGGCAGCCTTCCTGGTGTTGCGTACGTGAGGTGCCTTCTCATTCTTCACACTTTTTTCACGAATCACATCACTCTTGTGTGAGCTGGGGTGATACACTTTCTGCGAGGTCTTGAAGGGTTGTATTGCAGATTTTCTTAATCAACAATTAAAGAGGTTTAGGGCCAGGCCAATTTTGCGGACATATTGCCAGTGGTTGGAATAAAGTTGCTTCTACTATCAGTGGTTGGCCTTTGAATTGATATATGAACCCTCTTGATGCCAAGCTATTTGTTGTTGTTATTAGACTTTGAGTGGAGGGCAGCTTGGCATTCTTCCCTCTAGAGCTCCAATTTGAAATGGCTTATTCCTTATTCCTTTCTGACCAAAAAGAAATGAATAAGATATTAAATTTCTGGCTGCAACAAATAGCCTTTCAATGAATCCCAGGTGTCTTGGGTTCCGGAGGAAGGAGGCAATGGGTTCACATACAAGTCCAATTGCTCATTACAGTAAATTAATGAATCAAGCCAATCGTTACATTTTAGAATGTGGCCCCTGTCCCAGCAACAAACCCTCAGTCTCTTCACTGAGAGCAGCACCAGGGCCAGCAGCTTCTTGTGAGTAACGGGAATCTCTGAGATCCAGCCGAGAAGTGCAACTCTGGGATGCATTGGCACTTCACAGTTTAGCATCAGCAACATCAGTACCAATTTTCTGCCAGTAGTCCATCACTCCAGCACATGACCATGCCAAGTGTGAAAAATATTTTTATGTTTGTCTTTGACACAGCCCACTACGCTACACAATTGTTAATAAATGCGGTTTTATTTCCTTATGAAGTTATTGTGCCATGTTTATATCAATCGAATTACTGAAAGTGTGACAGTTGGTTATAGGGGCCTTTGTTCCTGTTATAAAAACGAAAGTGTGAAAAATCAGCATAGGGTGCTCTGCATCTCATGCAGTTTTCAATTTTTTGGAGACCATAACGCTGGGCTGCATGGGGGTATAGTATGCACAATGTAGGAATTTGAACTGACTCATATGCAATCGGCTGGTCAAGGAGATTCTCTTCGTCAAATTGTAGCAAAATTTCCAAATATTCATCTGTTCCTCTCAACCTAGCTCTTCACCCATTTAGTTCTAGTCGAATGTTCCCTCTCGAATGGGTCTCTGCCTGGGCTGCAAGACAAGGTACAGAAATTAAATGACTAGTGCAGTGGTTCTTAACCTTTTGACTTTTGTGGACCCCCACTGAATCATTCATGAGATTTAGGGACCCCTGGCCTAAGCAATTTCTATTATTTCAAATAATATTATTAAAAAAAACAGTATACACTAAGCAAATGCTCAAATAATAAAATAGTTTGTGTAATTCACAATCAAATATGGAAAATGTTTTCAAATGTAAATTTTATCTTCTTTATTAGTATATGCCTTATTCAATTTTGTAGACCAGCCGCGGACCTTCTGAGCAGGTCTTGAGGACCCCCAGGGGCCCTCGGACTATAGGTCAAGAATCACTGGCCTAGTGGACGTAGCACTCAATTTCTTGTCAAGCGTAAGATGATCTGTAGGCTCTGCTGGAAACGCATGGATGGTCCACCTGCATTCCCCTCAGAGGCTATAATACAGGAATATGTCTTAGAGGGGTACCCTGGGTAATGCCCATAAGGTAAGCCAGCGTGAAAAAAAGTGCCATTTTTATACGGATCCCCCCTTTTAAAGCTATCACATTTTTGGAGTTGTTTCCATGCATTAGGTTTGTGTGTTCCAGGCAGCAGTGGGCGATAGCGTAATGTCAACCACGCAGAGTAAATAATCTCTCGGTGAGTCCACCTGCCCAGGCCCTCCCGGGCTTTTAGAGTGCAGGTTACCCTAGACGTTTTATCACTGATTTGGGAGGCTGGTGCACCAATCAATGACCAAAGCAGAACAGGATCCACTCCACTTTTCTCTATCACTTACTGTGGCATATACATTGGATAACAGCAAAAGTGTGTGAAGTGCACCTGTGTGAATTATTAATAGAATTTAAAGTCAGGGGCCTGAAACCTATCCCATTTTGAATGGGAGTTTGAGTGTGTCCCAATTAATCCTAGCCTGCTTTCCCTTCCAGACCAATTAACTCAGCTGTGTTTTTTAGTGCGTAAAATAAAGCTTCATTTATGACAAAAGGTATAATAGTTTGGATAGGATTACCATTTTCTGTGAGCCCTATACGCCTTGCTAAGGAAAGTGGGAGGACGAGCCACCAGGTAATCTGCTCTGTGATCTTCAACAGGGTCACCTCACAGTTTTCCTGTAACCCTATTGTGGGTCTCTGTGCACTCATACACCTAGATAATTAGGAGAGACCTTAAACAGCTCCAGGGGGTAGGCTAGGGTAAAATCCTTCACGCTGTTTGTTAAAGGAAAGATTTGGGATTTCTGCCAGTTTATGGTTATGCCAAATATAGCACTGAACAGTATATATATTCCCTCATCACTGAGTTTAAGCTAACACTTGGTCAAGTAACTCAGATAAAGAGATTCATGTCACTGGCATAAAGGAAAATGTGTATATGGCAACTTGTATAGCATTATCACATACTCAGTCTGGTGTTGTCTCAGCTAAGACGCCAGAAACTCGAGAGCCAAAGCAACAAGCATTGGCATAGCCAATAGGTCTCGCCTTTGGGACCTTATAAGTGTTTAGCCATGCAACAGTTGCATAACTAAATACTTATAAGGTCCCAAAAGTGAGACCTATTGGCTATGCTAAGTGGCCGTGAAAGTTAAAGTAATCACGGTAAAGCGCATTGCGCGCACATGCACTGTAGCTCTAGGCTGGCCTGGTAGCACTTTTTGGAGCCCTCTCAATAATTCTCGCCAGACCAGCGCATGCGCTGGGTCAGGCGAGACCTAAAAAGGATGGGAGACCGGGGTTAACTCTGCCGGGGGACCCCGTGAAATGGGTATGGGCAATGCGTTAATATTATTGATGTGAAGTTTGGCAGTCGGATTCGTATATAGCAGCCGAATCCAATCTAAGAACTCTTTGGGCATTCCCCATCTTGGCGAGTATGGCAAACAAATACTCCCATTCAAGAGAGCGTCAAATGCTTTGGTGGTGTCAAAAAGACAACCACTGCATCCAAGCCAGGATCAAGACCGCCGCATCCAAGCCAGGATCCAGATCAAACAGCAGCGCAACAATTTTGTGCAAATTGAGAATTCTGGAGCAACTTGATACGAACCCAGACTGATCTGGCCTAACAAAGACAGGCATTAGGAGTGACAACCAGTTAGCAATGACTTTAGCAAGCTATTGCACATCACAGCTAATCCATGATAGGGGCTGATATGACTAATTTATGGATGGCTTTTCTGGCTTCAACAGCATAACAAGTAATGCTTCACGCAGAGGAAAAGAGATAGTGTTTGGCTCTGGCTTATTCAAACACCGCAAGTAGATGTGGTGCTAAGATGGTAGCGTATCATTTATAAAATTCAGCGGGCAGGCCATCCAGCCCTGGCGCTTTACCCATTTGAAGCCCAGCTATGATTTTGTTATCTCATCCAACTCAAAGGACTATACCAGAAATACTGTTTGAATATATCTCAGCTGCACAATGGCGGCATCATCTAGAAATTTGTTTATCAGTGCAAGTGAGCAAGTCATTTTGGAGGGGTAGGAAAAGTAATTTGAAAAGGCCATTACGATCAGTCCCATTGATCAATGCACCTCTGTATCCTCTATTCCCTGTATGTAGTTGGCCGCCATGGATGCTTTGTTAGACGTCTGGGATTTTCCTGGCCTTTCACCCTCACCTAACGGCCAGCAGAATGTATCCCTATACTTCCTTTCACCTTCAACCAGTTCTGCATATTCTGCTAATTTAGATCTGATCTGTTCCAGCATCAGGCCCTTAATACTCGCAGCCAGACAGCACTCAAGCTGTCGGGTATCTTGTTCTAGTTTAGACACCTTAGTGTGTAATGCCTTGTGGACTTCATGTTGCAGATATACAGACCGCTATTATTGCTGCCTTGAAGGCTTCCCACACAGTGCCCAAGATTGTCCTTAAAGGTAGTTTCGGATTCCATTTTGCAATTCTTCCTGGAATATACTATCTGTTAGAAGTTCCGCATTTAAGCACCATAACCCTCCAAACTGGAGAGGCTCAGACAGTAAGATCTAGCAGTACTCGGGAATGGTCCGACATAGGGCATGCCAAGTGTTGTACATCCTATTAACATGTCTCAACATCTGGTTTGATTCGCCAATAGTCCAATAGGCTGCCCTCCCTACTATTTGGGTGTTTAAATCTTCAGGAGTCCAAGAGGTCATGATCAACTGCAGTCTGTGGGACGTTTCTGAATTACTTCTCACCGCTACCTGGGACCTGTTTATACAGCTCGAATGAGGGCAATTGAAGTCCCTGCCCCATTTAATGTGTGGATTTGTGAAATCAACCACTCCCTACAATGAAGTGTAGATGTCACAATCATCAACATTTGGGCAATAACAATTTACCACAATAATGCAGGTGCTTCCAAACCTGCCCCAGAGGACAGCATATCTACTGTGTTCATCTGTATGTTCACCTTGCACTTGGAATTGTGTGCCTCTTTTTTATCAGAATGATTACTCCTCTGGCATATGCGGAGTATGAGGATGCCGTGAAGTGGGAGGCCCAACAACTGGCAAACCAGGACTGTCTCTTCTCTGTGAGGCAAGAGTGCAACATTAATATAGTGTCTGTCTAGAAATGCCAAGACCTGCAGCGACTTACATGGGTTATTAGGCCCTCTAACATTTCATGTCAAGAAGTTTAATGATGTGACTGGGTGCTCTCCTTGTACCTTGTACGATAATTATCATTGGTGGTGGTAGTATACCATGTAGTGATCAGTATGAGTGCACAGGTCCTTTTTACCCAGTGTCACTGGGGTGAGGCCTACAGGCTTACTCACATTTTCAAGTTCTGCTGTTGTGTGCCTATTTCACTCTTGGCATACATCAGGTAAGTGTAAAGGGCTGCGCAGCAGAGGAGTAGTGACAGTGATGGATGTATGTGTACCTGAGGAGATACAGTACAGAAAAAGAGCAGTACTGTGTACATTTGGGATTAGTGCATGTGCATGCATGCTTGCAAGCAAGACATTTTTTTTAAAAAACATTCTTATAGTTTAGCAGTCGAACAATATACAATGTAACAGAATAGCATACATGTAGGCGTCACAGAAGACATAGCAATACAATCCAGAACATCATGTGAAAAGAAAACAAGGACAAGACTGGTCTACCAACTGGGGTCAAGGACCCACTGCATCAGACAACTCTGGGTAATTTCACAACCAAGTGTGTCGGATTCCGCATGTGTTGTGGTGCAAGAATACGCTGCCGGAGCAAAGTAAAGAACAGTTAATCCATTAACCAAGAACAACTGAAGCGATAACAGACCAAACTAATAAAAGTGGCAGCAGCTAATCAGTGTTGGTCATACCTGAAACCTCCATCCATGAGTGGGGGAGCAGGGCGATGACACTGAATCAACCCCCCCCCCCCCCCCAATATGTAAGGGAATGGGCAAGGGAGGAGGAATGTAAAGGAACTAAAGATGTTCAGAGCCAAGCCCTACGGGAGCTGCCCAATCCCAACAAGGAAAACCTATGTTTTGCTCCTCCCTCGTTTCGGATTCTACAGTACACCCAGCACGCAGTGCCTGACCGAGTTTTCTATGTGGACTCGCACGACACCCCCCCGTAGTTCATGCAGAATTCTGTCCCACTAAGTCCACAGTTTAGTGCAGTTCCAATACATGTGGCGGAATGTTGCAGGCTCCATTCCATATCGGGGGCAAGCGAGGGAATCGCATTGCATTAAATCCTTGTAGTCGTTGAGGTGTTAGGTAGGTGTGGTGCACATAGTGAAACTGCATGAGCTTAAAGCATTGCTGGCAACCTCCCGGGCCTGTGTGAATGCTAGTCTCCATTCACCTTCCTTGAGGGGTTCAGGGAGATCAGCTGACCACTTATTGTGAATCCCTGTCACGTGTACCCTGCGGTCAGCCTTCAGGGCCTCGCACATGCACAAGATCAACCCTCTGGAGAAGCCTGGTCCAGCAGCAGCCGTAACGTCTGAGTCCTCTGGCTCTGACCGAGCTATCACGGGCCGTGGGCGAGATCTTGGCCTATTGTAGTAATTGGCTGGGTTGTAGTTGAAAGCAATCCCAAATCTCCTATATCGTGAGGAAAGTGCCATCAAGATATAGGTCTCCAGCCGTGGAGCAACCCCTATGTACCACTGCATTAGGTCCATAAAGGATTGTGTCTGCAGAAAACAGGGTAGCTACTGAAGGGGCAACACTTTGGTGTATGGGGCCCTACAGAGCACTAGAGTGACTGTTCACAAACCTGCACGAACTGGCAAACGATAAAAGGGCAGTCAGCCGGCAACCTCGACCCCCTCATAAGACACCCAGGAAGGTCTGTACCCTCACCCCACTCTGCTAGCAACGCCTTCTCACCATTTCGGGCCACCTGAGCATCACTGCGCAGCGTGCTGCAGTAGTCCAGCAAAATAATACAGTCGCAGGTCCAGCAGACCCAGGACCCAAGCTTGACTTTCAGGTTTAGACCAACGAAAGGAACCCAGGCCCCAGTCCCATCTTCTGTAGTACCTCCCAGAGGTAGTCTCATCAGAGGGTGTCGAAGGCCTTTTCAAGAACTAGAGCCACTACTGTGGCTCTAAGGTCCATGGGAACCGCAGAGTGAAGCACATGGGACAGCCTCCGCTGATTCATCTGTGTTCCCCTGCCAGACCTAAAGCCACATTGGTCCTGGTTGACCAGATGAGTTACCACACACCCCAAGTGCATCACCAGGGTATTAGCCAGGACTTTAGTGTCAACCCCCAGCATGGCCATGGGTTGGTAGGAACAGGGGTCCATCAGGTCTTTGCCAAGATTCGGGAGCATGACGAACTGGGCCCCCCTGCATAGAGTGTGGCAGGGAACCTGTATTTCTGGATTCCTGAGGAGTCTCCAGCAAGCGCAGCATTAGGAGGCCAGCAAATATCTGGTAGTATTCCACAGGGATATATTTGAACACTAAGACAGTATTCCACAGGGCGCCCGTCCAGGCCCGGTGCTCTGCAGCGTGCCATGGAACCTTCTGCAATTCCTCAACCCGAGGTCTTCCTCGAGATCGCGTCCCTGTGCCTTTGTGAGGCACGGGTTGTCCAAATCATTCAGAATCTCTGTCACATCCGGACGATTCCATGGGCCCCCACCGTAAACAGTCGACAGGTGGGCCCGTAATAGTGAGTATATGCCAGCCTGCGTATTGACCACCATTCCGTCCGGACCGCGCATTGAGAGTAGGAGCGGGGAGGGTGTTCCTTCTTCAGTAGCCAGGCCAGTAGTCTCCCCGATTTATCCCCTTCTCATTGCAGTAACTGATGGTCCTCGCCTCTGGTCAGGCAGACCAGCCTGTACCAGATATCTCCAAACCGATGCTGCGCTTTCAAGGACTGCAGATGCTCCCTGACCCCGGGTACTGCTTACTGAAGGTCCATCAGGAACCCTTCCTCCTCAGTCAGTTCCCATTCAAGGCACGGCCTTGTACCATCAACACTGGACTAACATTCTCAGCGTGTCACCAACTTCGGCGTATCCCAATCCAGCCCTCCAGCATCGAAGAACCCAGCAGTAACCTGGCAGAGTTCCTCTCAGGACAGTGTATTACCTAGTGTCCCCGGCCAGAGACGCCAGAGATACCCGCAGTTTGGTGCCATTCACCCCCTTTTCCGGCAGCAACAGAGCATGGTCAGAAAGGAATTGACCCAGGATTTGGACCCACGATGTGGCAGCTGCCATGTTGCCAGAAACCAAGAATCGATCGAGCAGGCTATACGTCTCATGTGTAGGGACATAGCATGTATAATCCAGCGTAACAGGGTGGGCTGTGCGCCAAACATCTATGTAGTGCAGACGTAACATCACTGCGCGCAAGGCGCCTGTCATGTGCAGCTTAGTACGCTGTCGTGGTGGGTGTCTGTCTAAATGGCAGTCAAGCACACATTTGAAGTCTCCAGTCCCTAACAGAGGTACACCAACATGTGGAACCAATTCCCTTTCCAACTCCAGGTAGAAACCACCATCAACAACTACATTCAAAGCATAGACGTTTCAGCAGGCTTACATCCACACCTCGCAGTAGGACATGCACAAGGAGATACCTCCCTTCAATGTATACTCTGAAACCATGAACAAGGAAGGGAGCTTGCGGAGCCACCCAGGTCACCATCCCATGGGCATAGCTGGAACAGGTGGTGGAGTACAGTAGTCCCCTCCATTTCTTGTGAACCTTATTGACCTAATTCTTCATTAAATGTGTCTCCTGCAACATTGCTATATGTACACCATGCCTGCGAAGTTGGCTGTACCCTGTATCTTTTCACAGAAGAGATGAGTTCACAAACATTCCATGTTACAAATTTAAAGTGTGCCATCATCCTCTTCATTTCCCCACCCCTCTCTCCCACCACAAGTGTCACCCCTACCCTGTAACCACACTACTGCCACAGCCAATTATCCCAAAAAACCATGACCAATGCCCCCCTCCCACCGGGTAAACACAGAAAATCAACAAATCATGCCTCCTAAATCACTGCAGCTCCCCTGAAGCTCACCCTGTCTAACAAATTAACTCATAGTCTACTTCAACTCCCGCATAAGAAAGGGGGGAGAAATAAAAGGAAGAAAAATAGCAGAACTGAGGATAAAGGTAGAAATATGCAAATCAATCAAACACGTCACCTAACCTGTACTGAATACACTCAACTTCCCTCGCACCCTGCGAAATAACAGGCGCCGAGGGTGTGTGTGTGCCAGTGCCTGCCGCAGCAACACCCGAATAATACACCACCACGCTCGCCAACACTCACACCAAACACTCTCAAACAGAGGTAAAGACCACCTCAGAGCAGCTTAGAACACAACCAGTCTAAAAATCCACTCAACCCATCACTTAGTGGACACTCAACACCCCAAGAAAGGTAAGTCAAAGAAGCAAGAAAGCAGAAGCACAAAGAGAAAAGACAAAAAAAAAGGGGGAGTGACACAGACGTCCAACATTGCCCTTCACAGTGAGCCCCTGTACTGTGTGCCTTACAATCCAATGTCACATGAAGCAGCACAGCGAGGACTCCATTATGTCCAGCAGGAGTAGCTCCACAACCTTAGTTGGGTCCAAACGTCATGCATTGGCATATCAGTCGCCATAGCCGCTGCTCGCAACCTGTCCAAGGTCATCTGGAGCTCCAACAACAAAGTTCGAGGGCAATGTCTTTCCACAGGCTCAGAAGTCACCAGTTGGATGGGTGAGGAGTCTCCTCGACCACCTCCGAACCACTATCCGCAGAGGTTGCCGATGTAACAGGCTGCACAAGCACTGTCGCTGCCTCCTTCTCCAAGCATTGATGTTCCATTTCCAGTGTGCCATCTTAACAGACCACCACACAAGAGTTCGGGCGAGTTTCTCTCCTGAGGCTCCTGCGTCATCTCCCAGCAGCTCCTCTCTGACGACAGCCACCGACAAGTCAGAGGCCTCCCCAGCATCAGCCACCAGAATTCTACCGTCTCCCCAAATCTCCAGCCAGTCCCACACTTCCTCTGGTGTCACAAAGAAGTGAGTCTGATCCTCATGAAAAACTTTCGATTCCACAGGAAATAACAGCATGTACTTCAAGCCCCTGGCTCCCAGTTTCTGTTTCACTCCCCCAAACGCTTTCTGCATCTGTTGCATATGTTGGGTATTGTCTGGGAAAATCCAGATGTGGTTCTCAAAGGAGAGATCTCCCTGCCACTGAACTGTCTGCAATATAACATCCTGGTCCCTGTAATTAAGGATCTTGCTGATGGGTGTTCTCGGTGGTCCCCCTGGGGGTGGTGGCCGCGTCAAGGACTTGGGCGCACGTTCCACCACAAAGACAGGTGAGAAGTCAGCATCTGGGAGCATCTTCCTGAACCACTGTTCAAGAAAGAGTTCAGGGGCTGTTCCCACCACTTCCTCAGGAAACCCCACAAACCGCAGACTACAGAGTCTGGAGTGCCTCCGCTTGTATTTCGAGCCGCTGCGTCTGTGTCACTAGGGTCGGAACTGTGAATTTGAAATCCTTGCCTTCTTCCTGAAGTTTTGTAACATGCTGTTCCATCTACAATGAATTCTGAGCCACCTTATGAATGTCGACCCGCACCAAATCTACATCCATAGAGACCAAATCTATCTTGGCCTGCAATTTGGCACTGGAGGCTTAAGATAGCTGCCTAAAAACGTGCGCCCTTCGGGCCCTGTGATTCATCCATAGGTCTCTATGGTTCATCCAGGCCTCCCCTGCCACTGTAGATTGATCAATTTTGTCTGTTGAGCTCCCCGCGGAACTCTGTCTTTACCCATTTCCAAGGTGAATCGGGGCTCCGATGTTCTGCACACGAAGGGCTCCCTCAGGGTCCCACAACCAAGCGCTGGAGGTAAAATTGGGTTGCATCATCGCCCCGTGTCTTCAAACAATGGGGACCAAAAGTAATTTGCAAGAACACCAGGTTCTGAAACTACCGCCCAGTAACCGGCAGGTTATCACCAACTCTGGAGCCCCCTTCAGGGGGACCTGAACTCAGTTGAGCACAGAGCTGCCCTCCATGCCAGCTGCTTGCGTCACCACAGCAATGCACAAATTCAGGCTCGGCCAGGCGCGCCAACTATCACCATGTCTCAAGTGCAACTAACCGCTCCAGGGATAGGTCCAAAAGGTATCCGGATGGACCCCACAGCCCCCAGCAACAAGTTCACCTTCACCTAAACTGGATCACCCTAGGCAGTGGTGTGTGGGGGGGGTGGGGGGGGGGGGAGGCAGACATGCCACCACCCCATGGGGATGCCACAGAAGCCAGGAGCGAGTCACATGTCACCATAAAGCAGGGAGTGCTCCGCAGTGCCCAATCAGGTGATCCTCTGGGCCACCGCCAACAGGAGACAGACAAACTTCCCAGTGGTTCGCCGCCGCCCCGGTCAGCTAAATCCTCCTCGCCATCCCACAGCTGCCACAGGATGCTGGGCCCGAACTCCCAGGAGCTCCAGTTACCAGGAGCTCTAACTCCACGGCTACAGTTAGACCGCTTCACTGTCCATTGCCAGCCAGGCACCACACCGGAGGGGTCCCCCGCCATCCCGCAGCAGCCCGTCCGCAGCGGTCTGTGCCGGCAGCACACCTCTGCCACAGCGGTCTCCCACCAGTCCCGCAGAACACATGGGGTCTCAGCAGTGCTGTGGACCCTCAAATCTAGCCCAGGAGTTCCCAGCCGGTCTCAGGATATTGGGACACAGCATGGTGAGTGCTGTTTTGGGGGTTGGATGCTGCAGGATGAATTTGCTGGGTCGAGAGCTACCAACAAACCCTGCCAGTTTACCAGCTTGCTTTCCACGCCCAGTGGAATGCAACACATGAAAAATGTAGGGCTGTGCAGTACGTGCGCAATTAAATACATGTGTTGGGTGTATGTGTGCTTGTGGGAAGTACAACACATGAAGAGTGAAGTGTTGTGCAGCATGGTGACTGTCTGTGTGCTGCGAGTGTGTGTGTCTGCAAATAGCACACCCTGGTACAATGCAGAGAGGCTACAGAACTGAACAGTGCACACAGATTTAATGTATATGCTGAATGTATGGGTGTTTGTTATGTCAAAATGAATGGAGGTTACAGAACTGAAGAGTATGTGTACTGTGAAAGAACTTTGAGTGCAAGTGTGCTGCAATGGTGCATTACATGGAGGACTATGGAATCCATTTTGGGAAGCCAAAGCCTGCCTGAGGAAAACATGAGGAGTAGAGTAATCCCCCCCGACAGATTGGTCTATTGCTGCATTTCTGTGAACTGGGTGGGACACACACTGGATGAAGGGAGAAAAAGACTCCCCTTTACACTACAAAAGGCCGATCTTTTATTCAGTGATAGATCACCGGGAACGGGCCTGAACACATCTCAGGAAGGGGATGAATGGGGATGACACAGGAATTATAAAGAGAGGGTCTGGGGGCCCCGGATTAACCTTTTGATGCACACATTAATGTGGCTGGTATCCAGGTGTGAACTCTATTCACTCCTATGACCTGTGTTGTGGGACAATCAGTTTCAGAGTCTTTCCTGCTGAGATAGACAGCCTTTCAAGAGGTAAGAAGAGAACCCTAGCATACAACTTCAAAGACTCAGACTCTAAATGACATTTGGTGTTTGGGAATGGAATACAAAGAGGGAGGGGCTCAGACCTCATACTTTGTCATCTGCCAAGCAGCCAGACAGGCTGTGTGAGGGAGGGAAGCTCTGCAAGACTGGGGGCTAAGACCTACTAGTCTCCCTGCTGTTTGAGGGGATGACACCCAGGGAAACCAAGACCAGAAATTTGGGCCGTAGCCCAGGAGGAGATTGCGGCTGTGACCGGGGTGTCAAGGCCGCACACTAAAACCTGACCCCCCGGTCCCCCGGGACCGCGAAGGATCCCGCAGAAGAAGTTGCACCCTTGCTGGAGTCCTGTTGGGAGCTGGAGGATCAAATCCTCAATCCCAAACCCCCACCCATGTGTGGGGAAGATTGGCTCACCTCATCTTCGCAGGTTGGGAGCATCTCTGATCACTGGGGAAAGCCAGCAGCATCAATAGAGGGAGAGAGCCTGAGCCTGCGCCTGCTGTGTGCTGCCATGTGTACCACGAGCAGCCAGACTTCGCCTAACAGGATCGGGACTTGTGAGCACCTGCATGCAGGGCACTCGCAGAACGCATCCATACTGCAGGTAAGGCTTGAACTGGGCCTTTGGGGCCTGAGGGAACTCGCTGATGATGATGCTGTGACACCAGACACTTTTAACTAATTTCTAAAGAGTCAAAGAGGAACTCTTGAGTATGGCCGACTAGTGAGCATTTCCTGGATGCGGCCACCAGCAAAATCGGGAATAACACTAACTACGTTGCAGGGAAGAGGGTGGGACAGGGTTCGCCTAAAAACACTTGAACCCCAACCTCAACGGGATTGCGTTATTGCTTGCAAAAATCTTAATTCATTGTAGTTAGAAATTCTTATTATTCTTATAAAAGCAAATATTGACTGGGCATTGATTTATTGACAGTACTGTGTGCACATTCAGTTCTGTAGCTACACGTTTCTCCGAGGGAGCCTTTGACGGCTCATCCACAGCTACCACTGAAATCCAAAGTCCAAAAGGGGTACTTAGCCCAGTTACTCAGAATCCATAGTAGGTCGGGCCACGAGACATCAGGAGTACAAGGCCTCAACCACCATGGTTGGGACCAGTAGCTGTAGCATGCCTCGTGGCCCTCTGAAAGGGGTACCGACACCGGCCCACCTTAAGATTAGGCCTGGGCAAAAATTTTGTTCCGTTCGCGGAAATTGCGATAATTTGACATTTTTGCGTTCCGCGGAGAGCGCGAAAATGTCAAAAATTCCGGTTTCCGCAGCTTGGCGATAATTTGTTTCTTGCTCGCGCTGTAAAATAATACATTCTCGCGCGATCGCCTTACCTGAATCCCTGCGTTCGCCGACAAGTTTTCTTGATCCGGTCGCGTTCTCCATGAGATGTTGTATTGTTTTTAGCCATTTGCGCTGTCTCGCGACAGTTCGCGCCCGCAGTGACGTCATGCGTCGCGCGATCACGTCTTTCTTCTCGCGATCATGCACCGCGAGAACAACTCAAAACAAGATGGCCGCGCCCGCAAGCAACCACATGGGTAAGTTGGCGACCCGCAACCATGCAGAAAATCTCGCGAACATGCCGGAAAAAAACTTCCGCATCTTCGCGATATTTCTGCTTGTTTGCGATAATTTTAAACATTCTCGCGATAATTTGCGAAGGTTAATTCCGCAAATTCCGCCCACCCCTACTTAAGATTCAGATCCAAGCAAAATTATTTTTTTAAAGCATTTTTACTTGTTCCGGACTTTTTTCTGGATGATTTCTTCTGCAGTAACTGCCTTTTCATTACCACATTGTCATTCTCCTTTGCTTCAAATACCTTCCAGACTGTCACAATTTGTGATCATAAGAGGATTGGTTTAGAATTCCCCATCACCCTACCAGAGCCTCATGGATACACTTTTCACATTAAACGTTTGTTTTTCTTTCATCACTGGCAATCGAAGTTATAAGTTACTTATGTTAGTGGCTTTTAGAACTGAAGCCAGGCCATATCTGGCAGTTTACTGTTGCCTTGGAAACAAAAGCAAAAGCTGCCGTGCAGTGCTCAGTGTGTAAAGCAGGCATTTTTTAATATGGCTCGTCCCATAGGAAGTAAGCATTAAATCTGACTTGTGTAGCGGGGTGGGGGTTTGGGGGGGGGGGGGGGGGGGGGACACATGATTTCCAATTCTTTTAAACCAAAAATCACCTTAAAATTGGGCCCTTTAGGCAAACAATGGGGTCACTAGGCGTTTGCAGGCAAGTGCAAAGCGGACCATCACAAACCTTCAGCCTTGAGTTAGTGAGCAACTTCACAGTTAGTGCACAATATTTTGAAGACACGCAAAACTGTTTGTTTACACTGTAAAGCTGGGTGAACCCTTTAATTGATATGGATTTGACCCAATGTATAATTCTCAAACACAAAAAACCCCACAAACATTGAATTGACTTTGCTCACAAGTTCAATCATTGGTCCAGGAGATTCATAAGTGATGTAGTGGTGGGGACATCAAAGAGTGAACTAGAACTTGGGGAAAACATTAAGGAACAAATGATCCATTGAAAATTGATTAAATTAGCAAATCATAGTTTCCAAAATTAAAACAAATCCAAGCTCAGCTCAGGTGGCATACCTTTGGATATTTCAATCTCAGTTACCCCCCTTCAGCCATACAACACTTCCCACTGGGTGTAGTTGGCACACTGTTTATCTTCTCAGGTTGTTGCCTCCGTGCCAGGCATCCTTCCCTCTCAACAGAAGCCTATTACACCAGCAATTCCTCATCCTCCACATTTCAGGTCACTTCATACGGTACATGAAAGAGGTGTCAGAGCAACAAACGGGCGGAGTATATTGACATTGACCCTCCAAAGAAAAAACCTGAATAACATGGTTTAAACACGATTTAAAATTTTTGAGGAGTGTATTGGGCCCCGATTGATGATTTTAATATGAAAGAGGAGCAGGGTAATGTGGGTAGGGTTTAGGGGCAAGGGGTGCATTGATTTTAGAGGCTTACAGGCTGGGTGAAATAGATCCGGTTCTTATATACTTGCAGGAAATCAGTACAAGCAGAGGCAGGAGGTAAAAAAAGAGACGTCTTTATTCCAGCAAAAGAGCCCAGGTTCTATCGTCCCTCTCTCCACAGGCTCCCAACTCCAGCTGAAGAAGTTAGAGCCTGCAACCATGGAGAAGTAACACAGAACCTGGAACATACTTGAATGTACAGTATGCACATGCTTTACTGAAGAGCAGTCAGCAAACATGCTGCAGCATTAAAAGAACATACAAATGCTGACATTACATCTCCCTCCTACACAAAACAAAGATTTACAATAAGAGGTTAACATTAAGTCATGCAATAATCCTTGAATCGAACAGGTAAGGACACCTTGCGTGCAGCTCTAGATTCATGAGTTGACACCTCGCATTTGTTAGTTATGAGAATATCAGAATCATGTGACACCCCTGCACAATTGTTTGCATCAGTCAACTCCCTTTGACTCGACCCAGCAAGAGCATTTTCTGTTGCTTCATCAGTAGACACAGAACTATAAACGTTCTCCTGAGACAGATTGTCTAGACTAGAATGACCATCAGGTCGATATTCAGAAACACTGTAAAACCAAGTGTTATGACCTATGCCATGCTTCTCTCGACATTTGCTTATGTTAGCTTGCTTTTTAGTAAGTTTCACTACTGCCCTTGTGCTCTACCACCCTCCTCCATCAATTTCAAGAGAACTTTTTGTAAATTTTACTATCCTGAGAGAAACAGAACATTTAATTTCTCCTTTCTTCACCTTATGAGGGGTTTTAATCATGACAAAATTTCCCACACAAAAATCAACACACTTAACGTCATGTTTACCATCATAGTACTTTCTTTGCCTATTTTATACTTGTGAAACTCTCAACCTGTCATTTACTTCACAACAACAGATTGTCTTGTCCTTCATGAGCATCTCTTTGAATCAATCAGGACAAGTATTACTTTTAGGTGACCTTCTTTTTAAATGGCAGAAGAGTGCTACACCAGTAGTGCTGTGTGGTGTAATGGAATATGCCCACATTTTCTCTCTCAAGAAATCTTCTACAGGTATTTTGTTTGCTATTGCCGTTTGTACACCTTCTTTGAGAAATAGAATTCACCCTCTCCACTAAATCGTTGGATGTAGGAGAATAGAGTGCAACTTGAAGGTGTTTAATATGATGTCTAGAAAGTAAAGTTGTCATTTGTGTGGAAGTAAAATGGGTTGCATTGTCTGTCACTATCTCTCCAGGAGGCCCCTCTATAGCAAGCATTTATCTCAAAAAGTAGATGACATTAGCTGTAGAGGGAGCAGAGACAAGAGTTGAGAGAATGATGGGTTAAGGGAACGAAATGAGGGAATGAAGGGTCGACGAAGGACCACCGGGAGGTCACCCAATCGAGAGGAACATATTGTGAAGGGAGAAAGAATACCAGTAGATCGGCAAAGAAGCAAAGTGCAGGACTGAGCAGGTACAGGGCTCTGGGAACCGTGGGTTACAATTGTCGCCAAATGAATTAGATCTGGTTCTTATATACTTGCAGGAAATAAGTACAAGCACAGGCAGGAGGTACAAAAGAGAAGTCGTCTTTATTCCAGTAAAAGAGCCCAAGTTCCGCCGTCCCTCGCTCCACAGGTTCCCAACTCCAGCTGAAGTTAGAGCCGGCAACCATGGAGAAGGAACACAGACCCTGGAACCTACTTGAATGTACACGGTGCACATGCTTTACTGAAGAGCAGTCAGCAAGCATGCTGCAGGATTAAAGGAACATACAAATGCTGACACTACACTGGGGCTTCAGAGAGGAAGTGCGCAATAATGGGATTAGTACAATACTCATTGGAGGACGATTGTTGATAAGGTGATTGTTAGGCAACTTCCTTTTTGTCGCAATAACGGGATGAGTGCAATATTTTCTCAATTATAACCAGGTGTATGGAGCATGTGAGGCAACTTTGAATGCAGTAAAGGGACTAGTGCAATTCCCCCAGATGGCTCATTATGGGGAGGGTAAGGTTAATGGCCATCCTGTGAGCAATTTAGACCCTAATCTTTGAGGAGTGTAGCAAGCTCCCTCTGATGACCCTAATATGACAGAGGGCGGAGGAACTCAGGGATGGGGACTAGTGTGCTATGTGGATGCATTACGGCTTAATAGCACATGGACTGGGCCTCAGAGGGGCGATGTGCAATAACATGTCTAGTGCAGTATTTACTGGAGGTACATTATGAGCATAGAATGAGCTAGGTCATTTAGTGTGCAAAAATTAGTTCAGCATTATTCTCTCTGAAGGCCTTCCAGGGGCATGAAACATTTTAGGTTCCCTGCGTGGAACCACGATAGTAAGATAACTAGAGTTAGGCTGATGCTGGATGAGTAGGAAGGCAATACAGGGGCAAAGTGCACTTTCCATCACACCCGCCAAAACTCTAGTTTAGATTGGGCAGATTTTAACTGTGGTTTATTCTGAGGTTTTTTTTTACATAAAGAAAGTTGTTTCTATGCGCAGCAAAGACCGCACGGACTAATGTTGGCTCGTAAATAAAAAGTTTAGATAAGGCTGTTTTCGCTTTTGTTTCTTTTTATATATTAGGGCTGCTGGCTGGTGGGGGAATACAGATAGTCTTTTTACTGTGATGATTTTAATTAACCAACAGTCAATTTTTTTTTATCTAAATGGCATTCTCCCCAAAAGGGTTCAGAAATTCATAGGAAACCCCGATTTCTTCAAGTATGTAACCATACATCAAACTTGCTCCTTCGATCAGTAGGGGTCAACTACAGGCCCCAAAACTGATGTACCGATTCAAAATGGGAGGCACGAGACAACAAATTATGGTACTTTGTCATTATTATTAAGTCTTTATTTCGACAGCACTGATCATAAAAGACAATAAATAATTAACAACGGCAAAAAGTACATACATAATATCCAGTACTCAGCAAAGACAGTACATAGCAAAATGATAAGACATAATAAAAGACAAACAATTTGTATATGAATTAAAAAGTCTTATACAAACTTTTTTGCATTAAAAAACAGAAAAAAAATTAAAATCAGTGCAGGCTATTATCAATATGGTACTTTGTTTTCAAATCTTTTTCAGCTGGTCGTATGCCTTTAGCACAGGAAGCCAATTTGTGCTTACCCTACATACCTGTTCCATTTATGCTGACAGTATGGTGTTTCTTTTAAGCTTGGTCTCAGCTGAATAAGATGTGTGATATGGAGGGCTCTGTACTAAATTAAGAGTGACAGCAATCTTGGATCACACTGTCACGGGTGGAGCCTTCTAATTTTATTGGCCCAGCGGACCTCGCAGCAGGGTGCCATTGCACAGGATTGGATGAAGGTACCAGTAGCCAGATTGGAAGGGGCCTTACAGATGAGGACACTGTCATAGCCGAAGGCTTGTTTGAAAAAGTGAGGTATGGGAACTCTTTGTTTCAGGAGGTTTGGGTCTTTAGAATTTTTTCTCATATTCCTTCTACCTCACATTCTACTAAAGAATCAGAAAAATTGACTTGAACTTGATTTCTTGGATGGGTGACAGTAGAAGGACCAGCAACAAAAGGAAATTGAGCCTTCTCTGTAAGTGTTGTGAATGGTGCAAAAGATTATGAATTCTGTGTTCGTCTACTCTGATGGCCAATGCAGTACCCAATGGGTGATCTGTCCATAGTTTGGGATTGAGGCAGATGGCCTGCCTTGTTTTGAACAGAGTAGCTTCTGGATTGGATTCTTATTGCTACGGTATTGTAGGTGAGGGAAAGACATAGTCTGCCCATTTCTTCAGACGCTTGAAATACAGTGGTTTAAGCATCTTTCGGTACTTATATGGCTCACTGCAGCCATACCTGGACTAGATAGAGAAGGGATTTATTCAAGATTATTTATGAAGGGATTTAACTATGCCTGGGAATAGTCTTAATCATGCCAGAGTAACCTCTGTAATTCTGCATTACGCTGAGTATTAATAGCAATGCAATTAAGCCCACTTGTGTAAATAAGAGTAATTTGAGTAAAAGCCCTACCTCGAGAGCACATTTAGCAAGCCCAAGCAGCTGTTCACGCTGCTGTTTATGTTATGTTGCATTTAGCTGTATTTTCTTAGAGCAAAACGTATCCTTGTGTTCTTTTTGGACGCAGCGGTGCATTTTGCACTAACACAATTAGTGCTAAATGCCGGGAAACCCACCTTGTCAAAACACAGTTCTCCAAACTAGTCTTCAGGTAGCGGAACTGCAGCAATTAGTAACCTTATCCTAGGATTCATTTTTCCCTCTAGGTCAGGTGATGCATTTTGCCACTAGGACTCCCAATAACCTTCCCAGACATACTCCTAACTCATGCTAGACCGTTATCTGCCAAAAACAGAGCCCTGCATAAACGGGTTATCTAGTCTACAAACCTATGAACGGACTATCCACTAAATAGCTCAACAAAACCATTGTCAGTTACTTACACTCCTGCAGTCTTCCACCAGTAAACCAATATATTTTAGCCACTAATAAGACTTCCTGCGTGACCTCAATGTTCAGGTCTTTAACTTCCTTGGACCTCGCAAAGCAACTCAATCATCATGTGACTTGGCCTCCATCTGCTCCCTCTCTCCCCACTTTTAAAACTGCTCTAACAACAAACTATTCGTTATAATCTTGTTTCTGTATTCCCTCTGCATGTTGTAAGATAAAGTAATGTATTGCAATATATGCAATGTTTTGCAACACTCTCCACTAGCACCAGCAAGACTAACCCATCTCTGTTGTGGAGCAAAGTGTACATTTTTAGGAGCCATTTTTCACAAATCCTGTTCATAAGTAAATCATTTCTGTACAAAATGCTTTTACTTTCTTTAAAAAAAAAAAAAAACTCTAGAAAAAAAAAACTGGTCGTTTGCTTTTCGAGATGGGGAAAGACGAGGAGGCCATGCAAACAGTAATCAATCATTTAGCCTGCCGCTAAATCAATGGTATCTTAGGGGCTGATTATGACTCTGATTGACTGCTGTAGCCACGGTGGCGGTGCAGCAGGCACGCAACACCCATTGGACTCACAGGGCTTCAGCCCCCCCCCGTCGTGTGTGGCAGCCCGGGATGAGACAGCTTCCCGGCGCTCACACAGCCGCACCCGAGCACTTCACAGGTCTTTAAAAGACCATTTGCATGTTAATGAGGCCTCGCTGTTGTTTCACCCCTTCTAAGAGCCCCTGCAGCTTCACTCTGCCTATGGTTTAAAAGATTCAGCCCCCCCGGAAATTTTTTCTTAGCCCCCCCCCGAAATTTGGCTCTAGTTGCGCCTCTGCGGTGCAGACACTGCCGGTCCGCCTGCCCTATTACGAGTATGGCAACCAGACCGCCAAAGGAACACTGCAACCGCTGGGGATCCGTGATCCCTCGGCGGTGTTGCAGCGGTCTGAGGCGCAATATGCTTGGGGGGCCACTGTGTCACGGCCAAGCATATTACTAGTTTTCTGACCACCTCAGTTTCAATGGCGGCGAGCCTGCCTTTAAAAGTACAGCGATAAGGAAACAAAGAGGCCCTACAGTGGGCACTGTTGCCTCAGGGCCATAGGATGCATGCAGGGGGGGCACATAGTGTGCCCCCTTGTCTGCATGCACCCCCTTTCCTACCCGGCATGGGCTTTACAGCACGAGTCAAGCAGTAATGGGCATTGGTGTTCCCATTGCGGTGCCTTTTTAATAGGCACCTAACCAGGAGAAAACTCCAAATTACTTACTCACTTACTGGTGGGCAGCAGGCCAGTCGAGTTTGTGGCGGTGTGGGAGCATGGCACCGGCGTGGCGGAAGCTCCCACACTGTCAAACTTATAATCAGGCCCTTAGTCTTGCTCTTATTGAGGCCTAGGTAACTATATGTATTTTATCCAATATTGTGTTACAGACACAAGGAGATGTTATATTAGTACTTAGAATCTCTCTCTCTACCTAATCAGAGATAGTCTTTTCTATAAAAATGTATTTCAAATGTAGTTTTTTATCCAAGGATCATATCCACACCCTTATAGGAGTAAGCAGTGTCTTCAAATGGTTAACTTTTAGATTCACCTAAGGGGTTGAAGAGGACGAAAGCCATATTTTGCCTTGTAGGTAACACAGGAGGCCCTTACAGGTGACCAACAATTACTGATGTGCTTCCTTTCACAGGTCTACTATGGCTGACAGGCATGCCATAGGCTGGGAGTTGGTGCAAACTCCTGAAGTCATATCATTAGGGTTAGAAATCGACTAGCAGACAGTTATGCCTGCATTCTCTTCTAATTACTATGCAGAGTGGACCCCACAATATTTTTAAGGGAAAAGGGGCAAGGCTTGGGCTAAGGAAATCTAGATCTTCAATATATCAGACGGTAGAATATTCACAAGTCTGAATATGGCAGGGGATGTTATTTTGAATGGGCACAGAAGGTGACACGTGGTTGAGTTTTGATTGTGTACTGAATATTTGCACTTTTATTAATGTCATCAGTGAGGCTTTTTTCCAGTGTTGTTCGTGAATTAAGGCGTTAACAGGATCTGAAGATCATGTAACTCCTGAAAAACATTGACTAGAGTAAGATGTAGTTCCTGCAAAATGTTTCCTTGGCTTATCAATGCTGTGCACTGTGCATACTGCACCTCAACGTTCCACTGACGCAACTCACTCCGGCTTACTGTTGGAGCATTTCAAGGAAGAAAGATTTTGATTGAACCGGCAGCTAAAACTTATTGCAGCCTATTTCTTTATAACTGTGTTCTTCAGCACCATACAGCGCCATTATGTTAGTATAAACCATTCCCGGCAGCACTTAGATATAAAAGAGGACTCCCACAAGAACGACATTAACCTAGTTCAGGATAGTCTGTCATGTGTTCTGTAGAAGAAATGTGCAAGGTAAACAGAAGGGGCAGGTGAGCGATATGCCCCAGAGTCTGCACACTTACCTCAATTCACAGCACCATTCTTGTTCATTAAGTTCTGCCCAGCTATAACCTTTGTATACATTATTCATAAACATTGGATAATCGATATTAACAAAAGATGAATAACACCTTACTGGCTGCCCTTTGAGACTGTCACTTAACAGAACTGCTGCACCTTAAACTTTGGAATTATTCACATCCAGTTACTTGCAAATACAACAGAGTAACACTGTTCTGGTATAAAATACTTACTAAAGGATTTCAGTTTGGTATTGAGCTCCCCGAGGATAGCAAAAGCCTGGAGGACAGAACCCAAGTGCAGCCCCTTGCCATCTTCCTCCTCCTCGGTCTCTGACATCAGTGCAGACAGATGCAGCTCGGTCTTCACAAGAGACTCCAGGGTGATGGGCTCTGAGACAGGCAAAAAGGGAACAAATGATAGAAACAACGTAGGGCACTGACCAGGTCGCTAATGTCCAATGAAGGCCGTGGTCAGCCACAAAGGGAATCTGCTTACACCTTACGTCTTAGATGAATTATGAGTGTTAATCTGCACTGCACTAACTCGGTGGATGGCTAGATAGATATGGTAATACTGGACAAAGTGGGCAAGATCTCCTACAAACCTCTGAATAGGAACAAATGCCAAATCAATGGACAAACAGCAAACAATTTCCCCATTATGTCAAGGAGCTAGGATGAATGACATTTTGGTCTGGATACAAAGCATATGGTAATTTCATGGATACTGCAACCTACTATAGATTAATAAGGAGTTCTGAAAAAAAACTGTGCTAATTACCCCACATGCGACCAGGGCACATAATTAAAGGTTCTGTAACTAAATCTCCAATTGTAACCAATTTTTAACCACAAATTCAGATGTAAAATTATCAGTTTTCATTTTCTAAAACACAAACACGAAAATTAGATATTCCTTTAAATTCCTCAGCATGCTTTCCAATCTGCCAGGTCTGCATCTCTTGCACATTGACACCATAGGGAGTTAAAAAAAAAAAAAAAAAAAGACAGATTCACTTATGAAACTTAAATTGCGGCAGAGAGTTGTAGCTCTACAATTCAAATTTTTTTCAGGGAATATATTCCTTTAGTCTTTTTGGCTATTTAGCTCACTAAATCTCCCAGATACTGAATATAACTTAATATAATAAAGGATAATGAAGGCAGTAGCGTAGCAAGGGGGGAGGCCCTCCCAATCTAAACTGCAGCAGTCGAGGGGCGGCAAACGCAGGAATCGCCACGACCCCCGCGCTCTTACCTGCGGCCGTCGCAGGACGGCAAACGCAGGGACCGCCACGGATGGCAAAAGGTTTAGCTACGCCACTGAATGAAGGTCTAAGTCTAAAGGTAAAACCTTGGAACAGGACAAGTTGGTAATCTATCCCTGCAGCGCAGCGACCTCCAGCGCTACAAATGACAGCTTTGTTCCTCTCTTACTTTTTAACACCAACAGCGAAAGCAGGAGCTTGACAAATTAGACTTTGAGGAACCCTTCCCGGCTTCAGTACTAAACTGCTGGAAATCTTTGACCTGCAGAAAAACCTCTTGTGAGCTTGGGGGGCCAACAGATGGCAATCAAAATCAATTGTTTTGTTGTATTTCTGACGTAGGTCATTTAGACAGTAGACAATTACCGGTTATGAAATCGAGTTCCATCAAAACTGTTGTAAAAATCTTACATTATGCTACGATGGAGAGTCAGGCTTCTCAAAGAAACTGAATTATATCACAACTCAGTAAGAAGTAGACTGGGCAGGCCGACATCACAACTCCAGAGCGAAAAGAACTCTCCTAGTGGCGTACAAATGTATCACACAAATGTCAGTCACTGCTTCACATATAGTTGCACCAGGAGTCATTACACCGCAGTCAGTACATTGGGGGTACCTTTACATTACAGTCATTTACATTATGACTTTGTAGGTAATTCTAATATCAGGAAATATATCAATCTACATATATCTACACACACAAATATATGTATCACATTTTAAACATACAAAACCATAGAAATTCACCTGTTATAGTTAGAGTTATATCAAGTAACTGTAACTCCTGCCCTAAGGCAACTATAACCCTCACCCCCCACCATGCACAGTTTTCACCTCAATAAAGTTACTGCAATTGTTATAGTGATAATATCAATTATGTTATCAAAGATGTCATGAGTGTTGTAATATCTGGGGTAATTAGCAATGCATGGCGACGGCATGAGTTATAGTTACCTTAGGGAAGGAGATATAGTTATTGGATATAACTCTAACAAGTGAATTTCTATGGTTTTGTACGTTTAAAAGGTGAGCCCAACTATAACGTCCCTGAAACCTTCCGTTTTTTAAATTAATTTCTAAGGTTTTTTTTAAATTCTATTTCCCAAAGATAATGTCCCTGTAACCTTTGTTTTTTTTCAGTGAATTTCTATGGTATTTTTAATGCAAGTTATTTTAATTACATTACGTTAATATAATCTCCGCTGTGCACAGCCTTTAGCCATACGCAGTGGGAGTTAGCAGCAATCGGACAACCACCTATAACCACCCAACCCTGCACCACACACGGCCGTGCGTGGTAGGGGTTGGACGCCCCGGGGCCCTGCTTTAAACAAATGGGGGAGGGGGGCCACACAGCCCCGCTCCCCAGGCCGATTTAGGCCCCAGGGACCGCATTCCCCAGGGCCAGGCCTTAATTCAATGGGGGAGGGGGGCTATGTGGCCACCATTCCCGGGCCGATTTCAGACCCAGGTGCCCCATTCCCTGGGGCCTAGCCATGTCTCCTGGGTGCCCCCAGGCCCTCCAATGGGCTATGGGACAACGAGGGGAGCCTCATTGCACCCACTGTCCCAGCCGGCTCCTGACTCCTGAGGGAGCCAGCACTGCTCACTCAAGCAGGGAGCTGCTTGAAATAGCACCTCTCTGCTTGTCCGTTTCCCTGCACACATATTTGCGTGCAGGGAAACGGATTAAAACTCAGCTTTCTGCAAGTCGGCTTCAATAGCTTCAGCTTGGAAAAAGCGAGGTTATGTTTGCTTTTGCTTGGTGGGAGCGGTCAGCCTCCACCAAGCAAAAGCAAACCGCTACCTCCCGAGGGTGGGCACCTCTGGAGGTATCAGTGACGGTCCAGATGGCCGTAAATGGCCCCCTCCATCGTGAAACTTTGCCACTGGGAGGTGGTGGTCCCCAGGGTTGCGTGGCTGGGGGGGGGGGGGGGGGGGGGGCGTGCAGGCCCTCACATTAATTTTATGTTTTGCCCCAGGGAGATAGCAGTCCCCGGGGTGTTGGCAGGCCCAGTGGGCCCACACGCATATATATTTTTAAGCGCCCCGGGGAGGTGGCAGTCCCCAGTGCTGTGGG
Organism: Triturus cristatus; assembly: GCF_964204655.1. Lineage (NCBI taxonomy): Eukaryota > Metazoa > Chordata > Amphibia > Caudata > Salamandridae > Triturus > Triturus cristatus. The sequence continues at coordinate 145,484,167 of NC_140584.1, forward strand.
GTTGGGGGCTCGTGTGCCCCCATCACACATTAATGTAACGAGTTTTGCCATGGGGAGTTGGCAGGCCCGGGAGGGCCCAGGGCCCCGCCCACATACATATTTTAAGAACAATATATTTTAAGTTCCCCATGGAGGTGGCAGTCCCCTGGGGTTTCATAAGCCCCATGTGCTCCCCTCCTGTATATAATTCCTCATGCCCCTGGGGGCTAAACATTATGGAAGAGCAGAAGCCAGCACTTGTTTTCTTTTTGTTCTCGCCGGAGTGGCAGTTCCTGGGCCAAAAAATGCTTTTTCTTTTGCCCTGTGGGACTACCTCCAAGAAGCCTAGGGGTTCCCCCTACACTTTTTTATTTTTTACTTTTTTTGTGGGATTCGACCAAGTCTCACGATGGCTGCCAAAACATCCTAGTCAAAGTGTTAGCAGCCAATCACATTTCAGAACGGAGAGTGTCGGATCCTCGGAGGATATGGGTCTCTATATATATAAATTTGGATTTCTTTAATATATTCAAAACTACTTAACAGACTTACACAAATTTAGAAAAAGATCACTTTCTGGACCAACAGCTACCTTTCTGTAAAATTTGGTGTAATTCAGTTCAGCGGTATGGGCTGTAGTCATATGTAAAATCTCTATGGGAATTAACATGGGGGGGGGGGGGGGGGGGGGGGGGGGAGTGTTTTGGAACCCCCATTTTTCTTGGCCCCCGCTTGCCTGATCACCACAAAGCTTTAAAGACAGCAGCTGCAGTGAGTTTCATCTTAGTTTTGAAAGTGTTGCGAGGATTCGTTAAACGACACCAAAAAAACGCATATTTACCCTAGCTCCCTCCTGGAAATTCTGGGGTGATCCGTCAAGTGGGACCCAAGAAAAAAGGGGGGACAAAAAGGCAAATTTCCCCCTGCATTGTTCAAAGACTTCTTTAGGCAGTGCGATCGAAAAACTGCAGAACGGAAATTTGGCAGGAGATCTTTGTTCGCAGACAGTGCTTTGGTGTAAATCCGTTCAGTAGTTTTTGAGAAATGAAGATTCACAGATATTTGCATATCTGGACGGTTGGGTTCAAGGGACTCTTGCGAGAGTCCCTCAAACCCAATTTTAAAAATAGTGCGTCCGCTTAGTCTAGGAAGCTTTTTTCCCTTGGGCCCCTATGCTCTCATGGGAAACACGCTGCCGCAGGAGGAAGCACTACGATTGGCTGCGTACAACATTAGGAAAATGTTGCTGGCAGCCATTACAGAACTCAGGGACCAAGGCCTCTATCCTGGAGTAAAATAAACTAGCAGTGTAAAGATATCCTACCCCCCCTCCCAAGGCCTTGTGGAGGGGGGAGGGGCGGCCCACAGGGACATCCCCCCCCCTCTCCCCCCCCCCCCCCCCAGGGGCCAAAATACAAACATTTGGCATCTTTTGTTGAGAACTTGCTATATAGCAGGCTTCTCCGGGCAGGAGCAATGTAGGCTCTAAATCATGCAGGAAGCTGGCTGCAGCAACGGGGGCCCTAGGGCTCTCCCAGCAGTCTCCAACAAGTGCTTGGTTGGTGCTCTGGGTGGGCACCAGAGCACCCACCCATTTATAATGCAGGCCCCGGCGGATGGGGTCCTTGGGGCCAAAATAGGCTTGGGGAGGGGGGTTATACAGATCCCGTTTAAAAAGTGGCCGACCCATTGGCCCCTGGCCAGTGTCGTCCGGCACAGATCAAGAGTGGTGTGGTGGGGTGGGGAGGTGTGTACAAATAAAAAATTAAATTTTACTTACCTTCTCGCCTCATCTCTCTCACTGGGTCCTCCTCATCGCACCAGCCGTAACAACAGGAAGAACCCAGGCTGAGGCTTCTCTGAGCCAATCACAACGCTGCATTGCAGCATTGTGATTGGTCAGGGGAGGAGCCTGGGCGCCTACCAATCCCAATGCTGCAATGCAGCGTTGTGATTGGTCTGAGTGCCAAGGTTCAGCGCTCAACCAGGGAATGGGGGTCTGGGCATGGTCTCCACGCAGGCTGTAATGCAGCCTGCATGGAGAACAGGAAAAGTGTGCAAGGCCGGCCAAACATTCATGCACACTTAGGGAGTGAAAACCACTCATCCTATCCCTATGCTCTGTAGGCAGAGAAGCCCCGCTCTGCACTGCCTGGCGGGCTCAGGGAGGGGAGTTGCACGTCCACCGTCCCCTTAATATATGTTTTTGGAGGAAGGTACACAGAGCCTGAAGGTCAGCCCTATGCTGCGTGGGGCTGGTAGCCAGCTGGGGGTTTGGCCTGCTGGAGGTTTAGCCACAGGGAATGGCAGCAAGTCAAACCCTGCGGCAAACCGGACGCCATGGTGGGGGCGCAAGTTATAGTTGGGTCTGCTAACTATTACAGTTGAATTCCTGTGGCTTTTTTTGTTCGAAAAGTTAATATTGTCACTGGGATATTCACCTCACTATATCATCATTTTAACCTTTGCTTTTTTTTAAAATTAATTTTTTTAACAAAAACCGATCTGTTAATCACACCTAACTAAAACAATACTTTAACCTTTGGTTTTCTCAGTGAATATATATGTGTGTGTGTGTATATATATAAACCTAATTTAAACTAAAGGTAATAATATGTAAATCATAATTTAATTGAAATATATGTATTACTATGTGTGTACGTATAATTTAAATGTGTAACTAATGTATAATTTAGTTTGTAATATTTTAACTAATTTTAGATGTAAATTAACCGTAATAAGAATTAAAATAATATTAATAAAAATTTATATTACTTCTAATGTAATGATATTTAATTTTATTTTACTTAATGGAATGGACTTTTAGTCTACTCATCCCCAACTCGCATAAACCCCTTCCTACCTCAATACATTACTCATTCCTGAAAAAAAACGTTCTACCTTTGAACATTTTTCAACATGGAACTCTAAATACTACTTACTATCCCTAAACACTACGCAACAGAGAACCCTAAAAAAGCCTCAAAACCCTTAAAACAACTTAACACCATATAGCCATATATTAAATTAATATTTTAAAATATTTAAATAAATGTTAAAATATTAACTACTCATTTTATTACATTAAATGTACTTATTTGACATATATATATATGATATTTTAAAAATAATTTTAGACTGAATTGTATTTTTACTTTTATCGCATTAACAATATATGTACATAAGCACATAAATATATATGTATATTCACATAAAATATATAATTATGTTCACATATACGCATATTTACACATATTATTGCCTAAAACAATTTTAAAAAGTCCCTTACCTGCAAAGTGAAAGACTTATCTGCAGCGTAAGGACTCAGAGTATACTGACTGCGCTGTAATGACTGCTGATATAAAGCCTGCAATGTAATGGGAACATACCATATCACACAATTCAAAGCAAGTGGCTACCAACGTCATAGTATTTTGCCCTTCCATATCAAGCACTAACCTAAGCAAGAAGCTAGGTACCTTTGGCTGGAGGGAGCTTCCAAGTAACCAACTGCTGCCACTCCTCCCCAAGGTGGCAGATCAGTTTAGTCATCTGTACAATCAGCTCGATCCGGAGGGCGTCCAGCAGTTTCAGTTCGCAGCCCTTCCTCGCCTTCAGCTGCTTCAGGCAAGCCTGTGCCTGGAAGGATAACGGACAATGGGTAGCATGGCACCTTGATCATAAAAACCTCAGTTCTACAAAGGAGGGTACCTGACCTGCCATCATGGACTGATCTGTTTCTAACAAATCCACCACTTTCAATCTACTTATGAATTCTTAAGTGTTACAACTCCAGCTCGAGAGTTCCCATGGTTAATTCAGATTCAATAGGGTAAGTATTTAGCGTTAACTCGGTCTCCTGTGCAGTGTTTCCTTGTTCTACAGTTAAACTGTTATGGCCCAGACAATAAATAGTATGGTAACATTTCCTACATTAACACTCCTTCCTGGTTCACAAAGTATAGAACAGCTGCAAATGTTACATTCAAATTGTATACTGTAATCTCCAGAACTCAGATGCAGCGTTTACAAGACTTTGACTACAATCTCATTAATTTACAACTCCAATTGCAAAAAAAACAAAAAAAGACGTTTTGAAAGCGAATGTTACAGGTTTACATCCCTTGCCGTTATAGCTATCCAGTTGCTACTTTATGGTGTTAGCCAAGTGAACGACAGTTTTGAAAACATGGTGGTCAGATGTCCCCTCAAACAAAGCAACCAGATGTTTCATCTTGCAGAAAGCAAACACCACATTTTCCTCTGCCACCAGAGTACAACTGAGGGGCTGAGATGTGGGTAAGTACAAAGCACTCAAAAATGACAGCAATTTTATGTGAAGTCAGCACTTTGACTAAATGTGTTTCTGTATCCACCATTTGTGAAGTGTTTTCCACCTGAGAAGTGTCTGGGAAAAGAAGAAATTAAATGTAGGAAATATATTTGAAAGCTTAAGCTGTTCATATGGAGGACAGGGGATTTGCGAGGCTACATGGTCTTATGTGATGACCTCCTATAAACAGCTGCTTACGTTCTTTACCTCTTTCAGGATAAATACACTAACAGGTAAAAAGAAGTATGGGCAGGTCATGTGCAATTTAACACCAACACATATTTTCTTACTTTAGAAATATTAGACTAGTACTGCATCTTTCCTTAAGTTCTGCCTCCAGTGTTCTCATGTCTCCATTCATTCCCTGAAAGCAGAGACTGATGTCTGTAGATAAAAGCAGCCTTCACAGCCCTTTCTTAATTAGGCAAATACCACTGCATGAATGCATCCGAGTGTGTTATTGAAAGCATAAGGCTGACCACACTGGCTGCTTATCTTCTAACAAGAGCCCTTCATATTGTGTGTGCATCTAATATAATGTGTTCCCTTCTTTTCTCATGTTTTATGAGGCTCATAGCAACTGGCCAGAAAAGAGAGAACTTCCATACTGTGAAGCTCTACGGCTGGCATGGGACTATAAGAAAAACTGGCCTTGCAAGATTCATCATGAAGGAAGGAGAGAGATATTGTAGCAGGAGGCTTTCTGGAACTTTCGATCATCTGAAGAGCGCTGCTCACAGTCCTGTATAGTCAATAACAAGTGCAATGCGAGCTGATCCCTCCTTACTACACATATCACCATGTAAGAAAGGTATGGAAGATACCAGTGTTGGATTCGGATTGGACATACAGGCAAGTTGCTAGAGGAATGTTGAATGCAGACTCCCAACTTCAGACCTCAAGGCCTGAAAGGGCTGGGAAAACTTGACATGAGTTGGTATAAAGGAATAAACTAATACAATTATGCTATTTGACATGTAGTTATAACTTAAGTAGGAATTGTACTAAATGATTCGGGATAGGTAGTGAAATATGATCGGGCCAGTAACCTTTGCCCTAATGCGTATATTACTTGCTGAGCTGTTCTCAACATTTATCAGTATGTGTGTTTGGGTGTGTGGTGTAGGTCTACTGATTCAGGGAATTGGAGCGTCTCCTTGTCATTGCACCTGCAAATAAGAGATTCCCAGTGTTATCTTGGCTAATAACACTCTTTCCTATACAAGTATAACTTTTTGGGGAAGGGCGAGATAAAAATGTCAGTTTTCATTTCCTCAAAAAATGTTGCAGTTTCCTTTTAAGGCTTAGGAAGTCTACTGTGAATGACCCAAATTATTTGAGGACAAATCAACTACCTACTTACCTCCTTTCCAAGGACAGTGGGGATTACCCTACAGAATTACCCTACATGGCATTAGACGAACTGAATAACTAGTACAGACTATTTATATACTGCACCCCGCAAAATGAGATTCATTGTGCCTCTTTCTAAAAACACTTAATAATTAATTCACTGGTACTAATTTTATTAATAGTACATTGCTATGTGATTGAGTTTAATATGCTGTGATTCACAGTGCATATCCACCCTCCTCCACTGATGGCAACCTGGGATGAGACTGTGTCCCCCTCATCACCACTCAAGTGCATCCTTGGTGCTGCAGAAGGGTGAGGGAAAGGAAAAAGACATCAACAGAAAGTGAAATGGTATTTTGCTGCTGCATAAAGACCCCTCAGACCAGAGATTGCTTTTGCCATTCTAAGGGTATCCCTGAGCCGGCAAGAGGTGGCAGTTCTAAATCTGAATGCCCCCAATTGAAATCCACGCCAAAGAAGATGTGTATCTTATTGTTTAAAGAATAATACTTCAGCATGGGATTTAAAAAGCTTACATTTTTACTTGCAAACAGAAACATACCTCTTCCAGATGTCGAGCAGCTGCAATGTAGTTTTTCCCCATAAATGCACAATTGTATTCCTCGATTGCACTATCAAACTGTAACATAGCCAAGAAGATAGGTTATTCATTCTCGAGCATCTCAAAAGAAACGTAAATAGCACTTTTCTTTAATACCTAATCAGTAAATATTATATAGTATAATAAATAGTAATAGCAACAATTCTAGACTGTAACAGTGCTCTTCGGCCACCTAGTTTGTCATACTATTTATGCATGCTGTAAGAGAATAAATTACGCTAGTTTACTTCGCATCTATCCATGTACGTCTTCAAGACTAAGTCCACAGCTGCCAAGGTTTCAGATTGCTATGTGTGACATTTTCAGAATTTCAGTGTCATAACAAGTGACATTTCAACGACTATGAGTGACACTTTCAAACTATGAAGATGGGGGAGGGGTGGGAATATAAATATCAGAAATTACACCCATTTGAGCAATGAGAAACTCTAACATCTTAAAACTGCTGCAAAGCACAAGAAATGGAAGGGCAACAGTCAGTGGACTCAGACTCGATAGCCAGCCCGCCACAGACAGCAAGGCATCGGGCATGCCTCAGGAGACGGAGGCTGACGCACACATTGCGGTCACAGCCAGGCTACATACAATTAAAAAAGAAATTCGATTATGGTCAAACCTATAAAAATCATTAGAGCCGTCCGCCACAGTCCGGCAATCCGCCCGCCACAGTCCGGCAAGCCACCCACTACCTGCCCAGCCCCGCTGGCGGCACCAGAAAACATACCAGCCGCAGCCAGTCACTGCACTGTACAATACAGGCTCTGCTGACTTAAGTGATGCTCGGCACACCCAGTTCAGAAGTTAAAGTTGCACCACAGACAGTGGCTCTCATCGGGCCTCACACAAAATGAGTACAGTGTGACTAACTATCGCAGCTGAGAACAGAGCAGACAGACTGCTGTGTGATGCAGTTCTCAGCCGAGTGCAACACAGGGTAGGCAGATCATGACCACGTGCGCTGTAAAGCAGATTTTTATTAGCATTAAACCAAGTCTTGTTACTTGTACAGAGTTTGGATATGAGTTAAGATGTTAACGTGATTCTCCTGTCCTCACTTTTCAGTGTCTCATTAGCACTTAGAAGTTAAAAGAAAGCACAGGTCCCTGCTTTTTAAAGGAATACAGACTCCTAAAGTGTTAAATGTTAACGTGTGGTTCATTATTGTCCAAAAATGTTACAACATGTTTGCGAGAAGAAAGTCAAAAACATCCCAAAAATTTCAAAACACAATCAAGTTTTACAATATACTTAAAGCAGGCAATCGGAAACAGCAAATACGTACAGTACTTGGCCTACACATGGCTTTTAGTAGTAGTAATGCATGTCAGAAACTGACAGCAATGTCAGGTTTGGACTGAGACTGTCAATAATTTACGTCATTCTGAACATGAAGGTGGACGAACACCACTGAGAATGTGTAGGGTACTGTCTCACAAGAGGAAAATTAGCAGAATTGAGAATTGCAATTCGACATACACAGATTGAGTAAATTCTAAGAATGAAAAGGGTCAAACAGACAAAAAGACAAACTGAAGGAAAACACCACCAGGAAGCACATAGGGGGAAAAAAGCACAGGAATACAACCACTCCTCTGATAATTATTACAATAAGAGGAGTAGTAAGAATGAATATAAAAACAGTAAAATCAAAAGGAAAAAGAATTTCAGAAGAATTACATAAACATATATATTCACTGAAAAAACCATAGGTTTCATGCACGTTATAGTTAGGAATTGGCATTTAAAAAACCTTTGAAATTCACTGAAAAAACCAAAGGTTTCAGGGGCGTTATAGTTCGGAATTGGCATTTAAAAAACCTTAGAAATTCACTGAAAAGACCCATTGGTTTCAGGGGTGTTATAGTTAGCTGGACATTTCCCTCGTACAAAACCCTAGAAATTCCCCTGTTATAGTTAGTTCAGCTAACTATAACTCGCGCCCCCGCAATGCACTGCTGATGACGTCACATATTACATCACTCATGACATGGTCAGTGACATCACTGATGACATCACTGATGACATCTGTGTCATGTGCGGTTTGTTTTTCTGCAGGAAGACGCAGAATTTGTTAGTATTTTTATGAGTAAGTGAACTTGAGTGTTTTTAACTGTATAGGTGAGTAAATTTTACTGTGATTAATTATTTACATGACTGACTAGATGTATCAGTAACTCAATGGATGATTGGCGGTGTGGGAGTGTCTATATAGGTGTATAAATGCACAGAGTGACTGTAAGTATGAGTGACTGTACAGGTGAGTGAGTGGAGATGTATGTAGACCTAAAAGTCAATGAGTGGGTGAGTAGTTATTGGTATTGGAGTATCTATGGTTGTCAAAATGGCCGTCTGAAATTTTGAGTCGGTGTATCAAAGGTTATATTAGGGTGTGAGAAGATGCACTAATTTATCACATGGATGACGTCATCAGTGATGTCATCAGTGATGTCATCAGTGATGTCACTGACCATGACATGAGTGATGTAATATGTGACGTCATCAGCAGTGCATTGCGGGGGCGCGAGTTATAGTTAGCTGAACTAACTATAACAGGGGAATTTCTAGGGTTTTGTACGAGGGAAATGTCCAGCTAACTATAACAGCCCTGAAACCAATGGTTTTTTCAGTGAATTTCTAAGGTTTTTTTAAATGCCAATTCCTAACTATAACGTGCATGAAACCTATGGTTTTTTCAGTGAATTTCAAAGGTTTTTTAAATGCTAATTCCTATCTATAACTTATCTCTGAAGAGATCATGAAAAGCATTCTTTTTTAAAAGTAGGGTGCACATTAGTTTTGTGGAAAAGCATCTTTGTGATTGGTTAAGAAAAAGCAGTTTCAACGTGGAGTACATATCATAGGATAAAATTTGCTCAGCTCAACCACACCTGCTACTTGCATTTGGAAGGCACTGTTCGAACTTAAAACAATCGTCAACTTTTAACCTGCATGTGTCGTTAAATGTTCAAGAAAATGTTACAAAAAATATCGTAAAGTTTTAAAAAATTGATGAACTTTTAACCTGCACGTATTGTAGAATGTTCTAGAAAGTGTGTTGATAGAATACGTTGCACTTCTAACTTCTATGTGTTGTTGAATATTAAAAAAAAACGGTTCATATGGAAAATTAAAAAGAAATCAATAGAGAAGTTTTGAAACCTAAAAGAATCAAGGAATTATTCTAATTTATTCTTTACATGTATTTATGTGTGCAGCAACAAAATTATAGACACAAGAGCACTAGGAAGAGGAAGAAGCAGGGAGTGGGGGGAGGGGGGGGGATGGGCAGAATGGCACACATGCACAATTAAGTACAACACACATTTAGACTAACAATGGCCAAAATGAAACACACCAACAAGGAGCACAAGTCACACAACCTGCCAACGTCACACCACTGAATGAGCATAGAAGTGAAAACCACGCTGCATTCATACAGGATGTGTACAAAGGCCAGTCGTTGGTGTTGTGGGATGTCTGCGACCGTGGTCATCATGGATGAGATGCCCAGCATGTGGCACATGGTCGAGTTCACTGTGTGCTAGGAAGCCAAACGGCTGCTCCTCCCTCCCACGAGCCCCCCACACCTTTGTACGGTGAGCTGTTGTTTCTCGTGCACTCGTACTGCACGCCATTGTAATGCCTATTTGCGCATGTCCTGCTACAATCCAACAACAACATCACAGTGCCGTTTGGAGGTGGTGCATGCCACTTTACAACATCGACTGCTGCGGCTCTTTTAACAGGCCACACCAGAACACAGAGACACACTTACTTCCTGTACACAGACATGTCCGAGACACCCCGTTCCCCTTGCCGAATAGGCACACCCCTGCACTGACCTGTGAACAACAGACCAGCACACGCCAGTTGTGCATGCAGAAGGATGCGTACGTAGCTACACATCCAGGCTCACTGCCAACGCTGAGGTGACAGCACACTGATGTTGCAGGGCTCGTGCCTATCATGCTAAGACAATGACCACAGGGACACACTTACTAAGATGTGGGTTTGGGGGGCATTGGCGGTCCTGGAGTTGTTGAGTTGAGTCTTCTGGCCCTCATGGGTATCCCTGTATCATGCTCATTGACTCTATGGCACCTGTGGGTGTTCTGGTGTGGCTCTTGGCTGTATTCCCTTTCATGGTGCAGGTAGTTGTCCTGCTTAACACTAGCAGAAAGCAGGTGTAAAATCCCTGGTGCTAACGCGTCTTATCGCCGGAATTTGTTTCGCATTGCAATTGGTGTGAAAGTTGTGATGTGATATTTTTCGTGTGCACAACAATATACGAACTGAGCAGTGTATCTCGTCAAGATACAGCACCTGACGCACTATTCCCAATCAATATAAATACAATGAGATTTCTTAATAGATTTTGTGTGTACACTGTAAGTGCAGCCAATACCTCAGTGCAAAACCATACAGGATTTTAGTATTCAGAATAAATCGCAAAGGTGCACCTCATGTCTTTTTGCACGGGAACGGCTACTCTCCAATTCATTATCAGCACTTTATCGGAAGTAAAGTTGAGATAAATCTAACACACTATTCAGAAGTTGGTGCAAACTGCAGATATCACTAGTATTCCAGCGATAAGTGCCCCAAAATTTAACACCATGGTGGACTCCATCAAATACCAGTAATAAGAACAAGAAAGAGTCACACAGCAGTTAAGAGAACAACCAAAAACATTATTAATTTTTTTTTCAAACTTTATTTTTTATAATAATAAATATATAAACGATAAACTATTTTCACACTTTATTTTTTTATTAACATAACTATAAACAATAAACTAATAAACAACATGTAACAACAATAATACAAAACAACAAGGCGGAACACTCCTGTGGGAACCACGGATGTCGACGACAGACCTGGAAAATCAAAAAGATTGTTAAAAAAAAACCAACATGGTATTCTCAACAAAATACCACAAGAAACAAATCACAGATATATAAAATGTATACAGCTAACAAAATTTTATAAGTTTAACTTACAAAAACTGTAAATGTTGCAGCTTTAAAATATTTACCGAATTTGAGGATTTTTTTTGCAGAAGGCACCACGCCCACAACGTTTTTCTTCAGTGGTGAAGACATTTTTTACTTTTTCCAAGGGGCAAACAAAGACCAATGCCACCTTCTTCATTCGCAAGATTTGCCAAAGAGTTCTGTTACGAGGGGATCCTAACAAAAAATACTCGTGCGGCACAGCAAGTATGATGAAACACCTAAGGACCCTTCATCCAAACAATCTTGCACGAGAAGAGTGCAAACAGATGAGAAACACTCCTGTTCTGTATCTGTAAAAAAGAAACACAAATAAATGTATATTAATAACTTTCAAAATTATACTATTCCATTACTGTACAAACACATTTTAGATAAATACTGACTAAGAAACTATGTCCCTGAACCACAAGTGGGACGATGGTTAAAACACTACATGCATAGTGCATACTACTTTGAAGCAGTTCATGCCCTAAAGCCTACCTCACTAAAACTCTACATGCTAACTGACTAAATGATTACAGTACTATAAGGAGACACACTGGGTGAGTGACAGGGTGTTTGCTAGAAGAGTATGAATACTAACTAGGGAATTGAAGGTGTGAAACACAACTGTGTAGGTGATAAGAGGACTGCATCCATACTGCATAGGCATTTAAAGCAGTCCATGGGCTAAGGCCTGGCTCACTGCATGACTACTTGGGTACTGACTGAATGATTAGAGTACAGCAAGGAGAGTGCCTAGGTGAATTTATAAGTGCTAGCCTTTTCGCACAGGGAATGGATTAGTACTTGGTACTGAATGGGTCACTAGAGGAGTGCAAAGGCAGTCACAAGTGCTGGACTGTATGGATACTGACTAGGAAATTGAAAGTGTGAAAGACAAGTGTCTGGGTGGTTAGAAGACTGCATGCATAGTGCATAGGGGTTTGAAGCAGTCCATGTGCTAAGGCCTGGCTCAGTGTATGAATACTTAGGCACTGACTGAATGATTAGAGTACTGCAAAGATAGTATCTTGGTGAATTTATAAGTGTTTGGGTCTTAGCACAGTGAATGGATTAGTACATGGTGCTGAATGGGTCACTAGAGGACAGCAAAGGGAGTGACAGGGTATTTCCTGGAAGTGTATGGATACTGACTAGGGAATTGAAGGTGAGAAAGACAATTGTGTAGGTGGTTAGAGGACTGCATGCATAGTGGATAAGGGTTTGAAGCAGTCCATAAACTAAGGCCTGGGTCACTGGATGAGTACTTGGGTACTGACTGAATGATTAGAGTACTGCAAGGAGAGTGCCTAGGTGAATTTATTAGGGTTTGGCGCAGTGAATGGATTAGTACATGATGCTGAATGGGTCACTAGAGGAGTGCAAATGGAGTGACAGGGTGTTTGCTGGAAGTGAACGGATACTGACTGGGGAATTGAAGGTGTGAAAGACAAGTGTGTAGGTGCTTAGAGGACAGCATGCATAGTGGATAGGGGTTTGAAGAAGTCCATATGCTAAGATCTGGCTCTGTGCATGAATACTTAGGCAGTGACTGAATCATTAGAGTACTGGAAAGAGTGTCTTGGTGAATTTATAAGTGTTTGGGTTTTGGCACAGTGAATGGATTAGTACATGCTGTTTAATGGGTCTCTAGAGGACTGCAAAGGAAGTGACAGGATATTTCCTGGAAGTGTATGGATACTGACTAGGGAATTGAAGGTGTAAAAGACAAGTGTATAGTATGTTAGAACACTACATGCATACTGCATAGACATTTGAAGCAGTCTATTTAGTACTTAGAAACTGACTAAATAATCAGACTACTTCTAGGACATTGCTTAGGTAAAACTTTTAAATTTTCAGTTCTGCCACAGTGAACAGAATAGTACATGGTACTGCACCTTAGTGTCAAACCCGGACTCATTTTATCAATGCATAAGCAAAGACTAGCTTCTAATGCTACTTAAACTTGACAACATGACCGGTTTTAAAAAAGTTATCTGTCAGCAAATACATGATGTTACCAAATGCTTCTCTCACAGTGATTCCAAATACACACTAACTCACAGTGTGATTCTAGACAAGCACCACTATCCCTATGAGTTTACCAAAACTCATTCACTACTCTGGAAGAGTTAATGGTACTGCACACAATCTACATATTTAAGTACACCACATCAGTGTCAAAGCATGACTCATTTAATCAACGCATAAGCAAAGACTGGATTCTAATCCTACTAAAACTTCACAACATGACAGGTTTTAAAACAGTTATCTGTCAGCAAATACATGATGTTACCAAATGCTTCTCTCACAGTGATCCCAAATACACACTAACTCACAGTGTGATTCTAGACAAGCACCACTATCCCTACGAGTTTACCAAAACCCATTCACTACAGTGCAAGTGGTAAGGGAACTGCACACAATCTACATATTTCACAACTGCAATTTACTGTCAATGCCTGACTGATATAATGAAAGCATAAGCCATAACTGTCTTCTAATGCTACTAAAACTTGACAACATGACATGTTTTACAACACTTATCTGTCAGCAAATACACGTTACCAAACACTTCTTTCACAGTGGTTCCCAAATGCACACAGACTCACAGTGTGATTCTAGACAAACAACACTATCCCTTGGAGTTTACCAAAACTCATTCACTACAGTGGAAGTGGTAAAGGAACTGCACACAATCTACATATTTCACGACTACACTTTAATGCCAATGCCTGACTAATTTAATCAACGCATAAGCAAAGACTGGCTTCTAATGCTACTAAAACTTGACAACATGACAGGTTTTAAAACAGTTATCTGTCAGTAAATACACGAGGTTACCAAATGCTTCTCTCACAATCCTTACCCAAATGCACACAGACTCACATTGTGATTTTAGACAATCAACACTATCCTAGGACTTTACCAAAACTCATTCACTAGTCTAGAAGAGTTAATGATACTGAACACAATCTACATATTTAAGTATAGCACATCAGTGTCAAAGCATGACTCATTTAATCAACGCATAACCAAAGACTGGATTGTAATGGTACTAAAACTTCACAACATGACAGGTTTTAAAAAAGTTATCTGGAAGCAAATACATGATATCACCAAATGCTTCTCTCACACTGATCCCAAATACACACTAACTCACACTGTGATTCTAGACATGCACCACTATCCCTAGGAGTTTACCAAAACTCATTCACTACAGTGCAACTGGTAAGGGAACTGCACACAATCTACATATTTCAGGACTGCACTTTTCTGTCAAAGCCTGACTCATTTAATCAAATCATAAGCCATAACTGTCTTCTAATGCTACTAAAACTTCACAACATGACAAGTTAAAACAGTTATCTGTCAGCAAATACACGATGTTACCAAATGCTTCTCTCACAGTGGTTCCCAAATGCACACAGACTCTTTCATCTAGAAGTAGTTTTACATTTTAGTATAGAAACATAACATAACTCATTTCACAAATTCATAAACAATGACTGGTTTCTAATTCTACAAAAATATAAAAACTGCACAGTTATCTGTTTACAAACACATGAAAAACACAAATGCTTATCACAGAATGGTTTCTACATGCACACACATTGTAGAGAAAAAAAGTACTCCCTACACTTTAGCAGGAAAAATACATTAGTCTGATTAAAATCAAAATAGTCTACATACATCCCCTCACAATTAAATAACTCCTCTTTCAAGTTCTTTTGTAGATTAAGACGTATATCAATCACTCACCATATTTTCTTTTACAGAATTTCTGCACTGTGCACCTCTCAGCAAAAGCAAAGAATGAAAAAGTTTCCCTTTCATTTTCCACACATATACATGTAAACATCAAATCACAATCCTTCGCACATAAACTCAAAAGCAAACACACATTTCTATTGGTTAAACATTTCAACCCTTTCCAACTGAAATACATTTCAACCCTTCCCCAATCTGCCTTCTTCCTGTTACCATAGAAACAGGTCATGGAACACTGCACTGAGCTCACAGGTCACAAGTTCAGCACACAATGTTCCTACACAAGACAGGAATTGTGCTTGACTTTTCAACATATCAGCTTATCATATATAATGTTCCTTACAATCTGTTTTTGTTAACCAATAACAATCATACCTTTAAAAAACAGAAATATACACCCTACCTGTCAGTGTAGAAAGTTGTCATGCAACCAATGATTTGTTGTTTTTCAAAAAACGTTGCTGTGGATCCGCGCACCCACCGCGAGAGAATCCGTGCATCCAACGCGAGAGGATGCGCGCACCGTGCGCGCATTTCCCTTTTTTTTTTTTTAAAGGGGGCCCCAGGGGGTCCTTCTGGGACCCCCTAAGCACCTCTAGAGGGTCAAAGTATTTCCACTCTGCCCCCTTTATATGTTTTACACATTTATTCCCCTTGCATCTTCAGCCTCGCTTCTACCGAGGCAGAAAATGGCGGCCAACAGTTCCTGGTTTCGAATGTAGAGAGACACTCGACAGCCAATTAGCATTCAGCGCGCGATCGGGAAGGTGCGCGCTCGATTCGGGGAGGGTGCGCGCTCGGTTCGGGTAGGGTATGCTTGCTGTGGGGGTACAGTCCGCGCATCCTCCGCGGCCATAGATATCACTAACTTTTTTACCCTAATTTTCTCAGGAACTACTGAACAGATTCACACCATATATGCAAAAGGCACGAGTCCGAACTGAGGACTACCTCTTTGCCAAATTTGGTGTCATTCCGTTCAGCGGTTCGGGCTGTAGCTGCGACAACAGATCCTATGGGAAATTGCATGGGGAAAACGTGTTTTGGGACCCCCCTTTTTTCTCGGCCCCCGCTTGACGGATCACCGCAAAACTTTCAGGGTAGGAGCGGAGCGGAGCTGGCCAAAAGTTTGGAAAATTTCGCGAGGATTCGTCAACCGGCGCTAACGTTATTCCAAATAGACTGTTGCGGATTTCCTATGGAAAATAGGTCCTAACTATAACTATCTACTGGCGACTGCCTGTGTATGTATATATATACACATACATATATTCAAAAATAAGATTCTCCTTGGTATATAGGAAATAATCATCCAGCATCCAGAAGGGTTAAATCACTCGGATCTTTATTTTTAGACGATAAACATCTACGCGTTTCAGCAGTCTCAGCTGCCTTGTTCACGTTCTATATATAAAAAAAAAAAAGTATCATAGTCGGTTGTCTATGTCTACAGAGACTTAAATATGAAGAAGACTGAGGGAAGGAAACCTAACACAGGACAACATAATTGAGGGGAAGCATTTAAGGGGCTGGGGAGTTGAAATGTCAAGAACGGAGAGCTGGACGAGGTAGGAAGAAATAAAGAAAAAAGCAACTGCAGACAAAGAGGTGGATAGTTTCCACTCAGACGAAAAAGTCAAAGGAGAGGCACAGGTTAAAGGAAATGGAGGGGAAGTTTGGTGACAAGGGGGGAGTGGTTGCCTACATCCACTCAATAATTTGAAAGTCACAATTTGGTTCATGAAAGAGCATTCACAAACTTTAAGAAAACCATGTGTGTGCCAGTTTGCCCATTTGTCAGTTCTTCGGGTAGAAGGGCAGAGTGATTGCTTGACATTTGGGAACTACTGCCCGAGGGGAGAAGGCCATCCTTCTACTCTGAGTGCTTGTAACTCAAATAAAGAAGAATCACCCTATATATCCAACAGAGTTAGTTACAACAATGTGTCACATTGGGTTTGTCAAGCACGAGTTTATCAGAATTTTTTTTTAAACTTTAGAACAAATATATATATATATATATATTTCCATCCGTTCAATTGCCTAACACTTGACGGGTGGGTTCTCCGTCATGTGGATGGACTCACGTTACAAATTAAAACCAAAGTTTCCCCGGAGAAAGGAAAAATCATGGGAACACACGGGCACATATCCAACAAAGCATCCAATTTATTCAGCAAGACACGTTTCGGCTCACATGCCATCCTCAATTGCTGATATAATAAAAGCAAACATGGTTGGACACGCTACTTTTCAAATGTACAATGGGCGTTCCCATAGGAGAGTAACCAGGGGGCATAGGAGAGGACCATGCCGTTGTTTGTATAATACCTTATTCTGGCCGCCGTCTTGGTTGTGCCATGCATAATAACTGTTCCTATGTAGCCCTGTATGGGCAATATGAAGTTAAGTCAGTGATGGTATATCTTCACACCACAGAGAGGCTAGATACTTAAGCCCCTCATAAAATCACGCTCACCATCACCCTCAGGAACCGATATCACTTCATCCTGGCCGTGATGTCATGAGTGAAGTAATATGTGAGATCATAGTTAGCTCAGGTAACTATAACTGATGAATTTCTATGGCTTTGTATGCATAAAATCTAAGCCTGAGGGAAAGAGGGAGGAGGAGGAGGATGATGCGTAGGAGTAGGAATATATATTTATTTAGATTGAATTTTGACCAACCAGGCCTTGCACCGAACCCGCCTTAGACACTCAACACCTGCTGTGTACAGTCTTTAGACGTGCATAGCATTAACTGTGCTCAAACCGGCACGGATAACCTGCCCCAAACCTACCAAAGAGCCCAATCTCCACAGTACCAGACACTTCAAGTTTGGCTTTGCTTGCAGGTGTTTTTTTTGGGGTTTGGTGGGTTTTGTTTTACGGTGCCTCCAACTCAAAAGTTAGCCACAAAATGGAGGTGGAATCCAGCACCTAAAATGGCCAATCACGAGTCGACCCCAACTTGTGTGCCATTTTCAGTGTTGTTTCTTCTGGATTGTTACTTTTCATGTCACTGTGTAATTACGAGGTTATATCTACATATATTCACCGAAAAAAGCAAAACGTTAAAGCAGCATTATAGTTAGATATGGTAATAAAATCTAACTTTAAATTAAAAAACCCTAGACATTCATTGAAAAAAATAAAAGGTTAAAGTGATGTTATAGTTAGTTGAAAATCAGTCATAACGTTACATTGCAAAAAACACACTGAAATTCACCAGTTAACATTAAAACAAACTATGTCCTGCGCCACGCCATGCCCGGCTTCTGAACTCTCCTATCACAAGGAAAAGATTGTTTGCAGGACAGGCTTGGCAACCAGTGTCTGGTTAATTACCACATGAGTTTGGTTGTCCACAAAGTGCTTAGTACAGGGTGAAGGCTGTGTGTAGGAGGACGTAGGTTCACCTAAAGCAGCCTTTGTGTGTATGTGTGCATGGTAATTTATGGTTTACATTATTTTGTGTACACCAGAAGGAGTAGGGAGTAATAAAATATATTTATATTGCGTGATGGCACGTGCTGTATGTGCTAATTCTGCCCTCACTCACAGATGTGTGACATGCTTCATCATTGGGCTGCTTACAAAACACCCCGGCGTAGCCAAGCACGGGGTGGAGCAATAGGGTGGGGGAAGACAATACAACACAAAAAAAAGACCCAAAATAATTATACTGTGACTGGGAACAACGGTAGTGAAAGTGCAGTGTAGTGCGAGTTAAAAATAGCTCTGAAGTGTCGCTGTGCCTAAGACTTTATTCCTGGACCTTCTGGCCAGGGTTAAAAACGTGAAGGATGGAGGTGATTGGGAGATACTATGTGCTTCTAGCACCCTTCCTTTTCTGCCATGTGGTCAACATGTTTCGGCCGTAAGTGTATGCCCCTTGTGTAGAGTCACGCCAGCCTTCCTCAGGACTCTACCTGTCCCAATGCGCTCATACTCTCACCTCCAATTGAGATAAGAGGGCACCTTAAAACCAATTCCTTCCGTGTCGAGGAATATCCTCTAGCAAGTCATGGTAATATTAAAAAGGGAGGAAAAGAGGATACCGGTAGAAAGAAAGAGAAGAAACAACCAGTTAAGAGCAATAATCTCCTCCAAGTATGTGCAACTTTATGTTAAAAGTTTTGTATATACATCAGTACATCCCTGGGTGTCATTCATACCACACAGAAGAGCTATGGTATCTGCCCCTCCTATTATCACGTGTGCCAAACGAGGGGGTCAAAAATACCTGAAAGGTAAGTGATTATATCTACAATTAAAAGTATCTCCAGCAAAAGCAACCATCAGGCTATCGTCCAAACAATCAACTCCGCTGCCCAGTAGGAGTCCGGTGTGTGTCTACTCACCGAGTTTACCCCTATTTCGGATTAGAATTGGCAGTGGGCAAGGGGAGACCCCTATAGTCACACTCTTTATGGGGGAAATATAAAACATGAACTAAAATGAGAGATCATTATGTTAATATCTTGAACAAAAGTCCCCAAGCGCTAAACCATTGCTTATTTCGAGTACGCCCTCGTTTCATATGGGAGTATGGTTGGAGGCATTCAAGGCTGTCGTAATGGTACTGATAGTTAGTTGTGTCAGATTATATATGCTAATGGGGTACGGTCAGCCGTATGAGGTTTAGCCATGTATGTGGCCAAACAACACTTACCGGTGTGAGATAGAGAACCGGACTGTGGGTACACCGTTACTTAATGGTGTGTTATGCTGTGCCAAAAGACAGAAAGCTGTTCAGTTAGAATAAAATTTGTGCCAACATAGTCCCCCCGTCGTTCTGCTGTGCTGTATCAGTTGAACTACAGTACCCCGATGTGGCGGCCAAAGCGTAAGAAAAGTGGGTTGGTATATGCCCCCCAAGGTAGCCCCCCCACTCCTTACTACTCCAAGGGTGGTGCTCCACCGACGATACTCACCTCCTTCCGCCGTGTAGATTAGAGACAATATTGTGGAGGGAAGGGAGGAGCCAAGATGGCGACCGGGACGGCAGCGTAGATTCCCGGCTCCGTGAACCTCCGCATCCCGCACGGATATCCTGCATGAGATCCTTATTCTGCGCTACGAGATCGTGTTCGTCAACGAAAGTGGCAACCGATCGTGTGACCCTGAGGTTTCTGACTGCAGTACCGCCGGAGAAATCAGCGATTGAACTTTGCGGCCCGTGCGGTCCCGAAGCCGGGACCTCGAGTGGACGCCTTGGCCGGGCGGCAGTTTAACAACAGCGGCCTGTGGTGACTGGGTGGAGTCGGTCCGCCGGAGTGGTGCTCCCCTCGGCCTGCATTTTGCTGTGGTCGCTCCCCCCCTGCTGAGCGCTGCGGACCGAGGACATGCCCGGGTGTGCAATTCTCGGATTCTGTGGTGTTTGCCCCTGCCTTTGACGGTGAGCTGCTCGGACGCCGTCCCTGGCTCGCCCTGATCCTTGCGGGCTGCTCCCGGCTTTTTGCGGGAGCTGGTCCGTGGCGGAGACGACTATTGCCCGTGACCGCGCAACGGTTGAATCTGTTCCTCCCCCAGGATCCCTGTCTTCAGCGACGTGGACCTTGAGGCGTTGGTCCCGGGGTCCTGGCCCCAATACGAGTCGGGCCTTCCCAGTGGCCATTTTGTCACTATGCAGCCTACCATCCTGTCCGCTGGGACGCAGCGGGACTGGGGGTGTGTGACGGTCGGGAGTGTGGCAGAGCGATCGGAGAGAGCTGCTCTGGGGTACGGCGACCTCCTGGAGGCCCTTGGTGCCCTTCATTACTCCTTGGCTCATGGCGCCGGGGTCCTGGGGAGGAAGCTAGATGGTGTGGTATCAGCGTTGGGACAGTGGCGGCATGCTGGTCCACAAGTACACAGTGGCCTTCCACACTGCACACAGGAGGAAGATGTTGTGGCCCCCCCCGTGATTAGTGTACAGCCGGACACTCCGGACAGTATGCTACCGTGTGGTCGGCTAACTGTGGGCTTGATCTGCTCCGGAGGTATTGGGCCTGAGCGGAAGATGGTGGCCTTGTCCCGTGCGCGGTCTCCGGCGGCCCAGGGACGATTCCAGCAACGTGTGTCTCATTTGACTGCTTCAGCCTGTCTGGACCTTGTGTGCAGTGCAGATCCTGGGGCAGCACTGGAAAAGACGCCCCCCCATGAAGCGGTCCGTGCTGATGCTCAGAGACTTCCACCCCACCTGTGTGCGTCGCTTCCCGACTGTTTTTGGACACTCCTGTACCTTGGGACATCGGACATGGTGCTGGGTCGAGGGGCAGGCATGGGCAGAATCGCAAAGAGCGGTCAAGGCTGAGGCTGATCCTTCGGGAGTGGTCACCTAGTAGACAGGCGGACTCATGGTTGCGTGCTCTCATGGTTATTCGCATAGTTGGTGCATAATGCTCCCCACTCCCCCCTCCTTTTTTGATATGATCAACTTGGTGCTGCTAATTGTTTGCTGTGGGGAGACTTCACCGTGCGGGAGGGAGAAGCCGGGGGTATGTTTTTGAAGGCCCTCCTCCAGTTTATTACATTCCTTCCGCCCCCCCGTTTGGGGGGGCTCTTTCTTACTCCTTTTTTCCCTGTCTCTTCTATATTTCGGGTCTAGTTCCAGGGCGACAGGCACACTGCTGGGGGGTGGGGCCATACTCATTCGCAGAGGTGCAGGGTGGGGGGATGGGGGAGGGGACTCTTTAGTCTTTATCTCTTTTTCCATGGCCTCCTTTTTCTTCTCTGTTTCTTTTTGCTCGTTTTTCTGGGATCAGCGCGGTACACCTCTCTTATTGTGAATCGCTTGCTCTTAATGTGTGCCACAGTTTCCGGGGGGTTCGCTGGGCTTTAGGTACGGGGACCTGTAGGCGCAACTATCTCTGCTATTTCTCCCCATCCGTACTTTCCCGTGTCTGCGCCATTGATTCAATGTATTGCTGCTTGCTGCTTGCATCTCTTATCCTTGCCCCTTATCGCTGTTGGGAAACTGTTTGGCACCTGATCCTACTGTTTTGTTTTATTATAAAATGAAAAACCCTTTCTCTCCTGGTGTCCTACCTGAGCGGCTCATTGGCCGGACTATACTGTATTGTAGACTTTGCTCTCCGAGGTGCCGCCTGTGTTTACATGTGCTTTTATTGTTCTGATTGCTTAGCGGCCGGCCCCGGGGGGTTGTAGGCCCATACGTGTAAATGATTGAAACGTCAATAAAGGTTTTTTCAAAAAAAAAAAAAAAAAATATTGTGGAGGGAAGATGATTCATCCCAATTGCTCATAGGATACATGTAGGGTACAATGTGTAAATGTCCCTTACTGTACATTATATGTTGTCCTCCAGACCAAACGTCTCATCACCCATTAGAACAAGGGAGTAATTGCAAATGGGTGAGTGTGTAATGACATATAAAGGTCATGTTTCTGTATCGTTGTCTGAAATGCGTTTTGGACCACTCCTTTTGTTTTGCCCCACACCCCTCCACACCACTTGATTGATCCCCTCAAAACTTTCCAGGAAGGAGCAGAGGTGGGTGAACTTTTTGGGGAATGTTTTGTGAAGATACGAAAAACGGCACCAAAGTTATTAGCAAAACAAAAAACAACTTTTCCTATGAAAAGTCTGACCTAACTGTAACTACACATTGGTGACTGTCACTGTGTAGTGTATATGTCTACATGTAGTACATTACACAGAGATGATCATCACTGTACAGTTCTAGTTAAAGCACAGTTTCTATAGGGAACACATTTTTTATCTGCCGATGTTTGAAATATTCTGCTAAAAAAATTTTCCTCACTTTTGCTCTGTCATGGAAAGTTTAGCACAGATTCATCAAGCAGAAGTACAGAAAAAGTGGAGTGCCCCAAATGGGTGATTTCCCACGGTAATTACAGCTGGAAAGTTTGTTGGCCGATACAAAAAAGGTGGGTGAAACAAATTCCAACAAGTTTAGCAAAGAGTTATATTTTTACTCAGAACGCTTGTTTTTGTTATATTGTGATTTTTGAGAAATTTGCATTTCGAAACGTGCTTGCTTGGGCATGAAGGGGTTAACCCTGGTAAAAAGCGGAAGAAATTTGAACTGCTGCTGCCCACATATGCTCTGATCGATTCACTCAAAATGGATGGAGAAATGTCCTGGCCACAACATTGAGAATATATTGTGGCAGCAATTACAGGACCCAGTTCACAAGTTTTGAACAAGCATTTGCAATGCAATAGGTCTTGCATTATAAAAGTGTGAGCAGTTGGCATTGCTAATAATAATGCAACACTAGCTTTTGGCATTGTAAATGATAATGAAATTTATTTATGTGTTTGTTTTATAAAATAGATAAATAAAAGGCATTGTCATGAACAATGCTAATAGCTTAAACGTTTGCAAATGCAAGACCTATTGCGCTTGTTTCAGTACTGAAGGCTTTTTAAAAGTTTTAGTCACTACTCAAAATGAAATCCATTTTTATCAGTGTTGCCAGTGCTCCTTTATGTTTAATGCCATAAATGAAACAATGTTCTAAGCAGATTGCTAAATAGCATCTCCAGCCCCGATCACAATGTCTCACTTCATGCTGGACAGTGGGCACCCTGTATTCATGCAGCGCCAAGACGGGGTGAACTAATGCACAGACTGAGGTCTGTCAGCCTCCGAGGCTCAAAGCATTCCTTGCAACAGTCCGCTATGTCAAGGTATTGCCATGTGTACAGCACACACTCTGCAACAGCAAGTGGTTTCAAAGTTGGGGGTGACTTCCCAAACTTTCCCGAGGTGTTCCTCATGTTTGGTGACAGCGTATTTATGCGGACAGCCCTAAAAACTGTTTGTGGTTGTGTGTGTGTGTGTGGTTGTGTGTGTGTGTGGTTGTGTGTGTGTGTGGTTGTGTGTGTGTGTGGTTGTGGTTGTTTGTGTGGTTGTGTGTGGTTGTTTGTGTGTGTGGTTGTGTGTGTGTGGCTGTGTGTGTGGTTGTGTGTGTGTGTGGTTGTGTGTGTGTGTGGTTGTGTGTATGGTTGTGTGTGTGTGGTTGTGTGTGTATATGTTGTGTGTGAGGTTGTGTGTGTGTGAGTGAGTGTGTGTGTGTGTGTGTGGTTGTATGTGTGGTTGTTTGTGTGTGTGGTTGTGTGTGTGTGTGTATGTGTGGTTGTTTGTGTGTGTGGTTGTGTGTGTGGTTGTGTGTGTTTGGTTGTGTGTGTGATTGTGGTTGTGTGTGTAGTTGTGTGTGTGTTTATATGTGTGTGGTTGGGTGTGGGTATGGTTGGGTGTGGGTATGGTTGTGTGTGGTTGTGTGTGTGGTTGGGTGTGGTTGTGAGTGTGGCTGTGTGTGGCTGTGTGTGTGTGTGGCTGTGTGTGTGTGTGGCTGTGTGTGTGTGTGGTTGGGTGTGTGTGTGGTTGGGTGTGTGTGTGGTTGGGTGTGTGTGTGGTTGGGTGTGTGTGTGGTTGGGTGTGTGTGTGGTTGGGTGTGTGTGTGGTTGGGTGTGTGTGTGGTTGGGTGTGTGTGGTTGGGTGTGTGTGGTTGGGTGTGTGTGTGTGGTTGGGTGTGTGTGTGGTTGGGTGTGTGTGTGGTTGGGTGTGTGTGTGGTTGGGTGTGTGTGTGGTTGGGTGTGTGTGTGGTTGTGTGTGGGGTTGTATGTGTGATTGTGTGTGGAAGTGTGTGGAAGTGTGTGGTAGCGTATGGTTGTGTGTGTAGTTGTGTGTGTGGTTGTGTGTGTTTGAGTGTGTGTGGTTGAGTGTGTGTGGTTGAGTGTGTGGTATTCCCTCAGTTACTCATTAAGGGACATCAGACGACCAGTGATTGGACGACCCGCCACCCTACTCCAAACATTGCTCAGCCCAACACACACAATAGAGTGATGGGCTGGAAACCCCCCCATTGTTTTCAGGCCAGGGGGGCCCCCCCTGTATCTATGCTGGGTCAGCAAGGGGGGGGCGCTTGGCGTGCTTTTCCTCTCAAAGTTGAAGGGCGTGAGTCAGGCTGCGCTCTCACGTGCACAGTGCAGATTGCCTAGCCACGTAATGACGTCACGAGCCTTCACGTCACAGAGCCAGCCAGGGTAGAATGCAAAAAAGTTTTGGAAGCAGCGAGCAGTGGGGTCATATTCTGTTTCGGCAAACCCCTAAGGGTTGCAGATTTGCAAGTCTAATATTTAGTTACTGGTCAAGGTCTGTTGTATTCCTATGTAGAGTAATAAAGTCTTATTAGTACGGACAACTCCAACCGCTTGGTTATGCTTTAAATCCTAGCTTTGTTATCCCACACCATGTGCTCTTAACATATATTGCCTTCCCGTATGGACGATACGTGACTCCTACACCTTGCAAGCTGTGGCCGGCAGTATCCTTTTTTTTCTTTCTAATCGCGGCACCGGTGCTTTACTTTTAACATTAAAAGTAAAGCGCGGTGCCGCGATTATAGCAAAAGCAAAGAAATAGATGTTTGTTTCTATTTCTTTACTTTTGCTATAATCGCGGCACCGGCGCTTTACTTTTAATGTTAAAAGTAAAGCACCGGTGCCGCGATTAGCAAGTTAAAAATGCTACCGCCGGCCACAGCTTGCAGTGCATGTGCGCGAGTTGGGCGCGCGCAGCAGTAATCACCCCATAAGGCGCCTCTGCTGAAGCACGCACCCGCGCACATGCACTGCATGCTGTAGCCGGCGGTAGCATTTTTTAAAGCCCTTACTAAAGTCTCTCCGAGCAGCGCATGCTCGCTGACTCAGCTAGACCTAAAAAGGGAAGCCCAGCACTAGAATACGCCAACTTGTAGGAGCTCTGCTTTTTGAGTTTTCTAGGATCCAGTCTGATGCCTGGGGATAGCCACAAGTGAGGAATCTGGTTAGACGTATGCATCAGAAAGTACAAAGCTCTCTTGGACGTTATTATTACTTAGGAGTCTTATCCTCAATCTCAACTCACAGTGGTGTTTCAGAGTACTCACCCGCAGCATTATTCTTGTTGGGTCCTTGTGAAGGCTTTGCTAAGCCTGAATACAGGGCTTTAAGTGGGATGAAAAAACTGGGGGTCTCTCAAAGGGCGTGGCTTAAAAACCCATAGGCTAAAAATCTGTGCTTAGCATAGTGTGCCGCCTGACTTGCTGGTTCTTCTGTCATCGCATCCAGATATATGATACAAGTAACATCATACCTACAACAAGTCAAGACTATTGGCTTTGTCAATGGTTGTTAGTTGCATAACATAAACAAGCAGCAACTATGGCTTGTATATAATTTTGAAAAAGCTTCCACTTAAAGCCCTGCTGACACCACAACAATGTTGGTGCTCCTGAGTTTCAAAAAGAGAAGGGAAATCCAGAGAGAAAATGACTCTCTTTAAAGGATTTCACTTCCCCTACAAGCCACACCTTGCCATGACATCATGCCGTAACTTCTCCACTAGTGAGAAGTGAGCAGTGTGAACAAGCGCACATCGATGTGCCTGCTGTCACTGCAGTCTGGAAAAAAGACGGACTGCTTGTGCCAAGTCACAAAACAAAGCCCGATAGAGACCCGTTTCGAGGTCCCCTCTAAAAAACTGCCGGTGCTCAGCACCGGTGAGACCCGGCCCACTTAAAGCCCTGCCTGAATATATTGACATTATCCTGTCACATTGCCACTGCCTTACCCCCATGATATGAGTCAAGGGGCTTTTTTCCAGCTTGGTAATAATGTCATTCTGGGCACTTTACTCTATCCTCAGTCTTTTGTGCCAGAGGCTCTTCACCAGTAGCACAACTTTACATGACATCCATGGCTTTCGTCTTGGACCGTCAAGCTGACTGTATGATATTCTGGAGTTTCTACTGCAGGGTCAGCTGGACGGCATATTTTAACTTTTCCAGCAGCCTCAGTCATACTATGATGTCCTGGAAGCAATAGTCTCAGCATGACGACTCAAACCTTCTACTTTTCCTGCAGCCTCAAACGTTTGTTGTCGCTCTACATGTGCTTCCTTCCCATTGTCTCAGATAGATGATGTAATTGCTGGTACTTTTCTGAAGCCTGAGATTCATGTTGTTTTATGGGACGGTGTTCCTGCGGTCCCGTTTTGATGGGGTCATCCTAGTGGCTTTTACAGCAGTTTCTGCCGGCGACGTCGCCTTTTCATCAACTCCTGCAGTCATATCATGTCCTCAACCGATTGTTTTGATGCCAGAGTCTGACGGTGTCACTGTGGAGGCTTTTCTTAAGTGTAGCTGTGATACTGAAAGTTGTTCTTTCAGCCTCTATCTGATGATGTCCTTTAGGATTTTCTACCGCCTCATAATCAATCAGGCTTGTCCTTTACCACAACCCTAATTTGACGTCTCGCTCGACGGTTTTACCGCTTCGAGTCTGTTGGTGTCACGTGGGGTGTTTCTCTAGCGTCGCGATGGCTGTGTCATTATGAAGAGGAACTAGAAGCCCGGGTATCCTTTGAGCGCATCCACTGCTCCAAACCAACACACGCATTTGAAAAGTGATGACTCCGTTGTGGTTTAGACAGAACAGTCATAGCGATCAGATAGAGTTAATACTGACATAACACAGCGAGAGATGAAACAAAGTGGGGGTTGTTCTTGCTGACGGGAGAGGGGGCTGATGGCAGGGAAGAGTTGGTGCTTCATGACACCCAGATGGTACCAGAACATTCCTGAAGGGTTGCAGACACGGACTCTCCGCTGCTGTAGCCTGCCGGGGCTCATGTCTGACACTGACTCAGAACAGTGAGATACCACGAGCCTTGACCTGCCCGCCGCCATGATGGAAAGAGCCCCGTCAATCACAGGCCCTGCCAAGACCTCACACAGTACAGCGAAGAAGGGGGCGGAGACCAGGAAGCCCTTCAAAGACCCGGCACTGTACGACCAACTGAGGAGAGGGAGTGATGGAAAGGGGCGGAGCATGGGAGAATAAATCCCGTGCACTGCTGAAGCCAATTGGTCTGGCATTGACACTTTTACACGAACGGTTCTTTATTACGCTTATGCAGCCAGGCTCATGCAGACTGTCATTGTCACTTGGATAACGTGCACGTCAGTGAAGCACATGCCAAGTGGGAACACAAGACACATGTAAACCATAAATGCTTCACTATTTGTAGTGCTGCTGCCACACAGTCATGGCGAACATAATCAAAACACTATAAGGAGAATGTAAACACAGCACTATTTGTGGTAGTGCATAGAGGTTCACATAGAGCTTAAAAGCTGCACTACATTCAGACTTTAAACAGTGACTTACAAGCAACCAGCGGTAAGTCACGTCTTGTTCGGCTTTTTTCTGCCGTCTCACTTGGACGGCCTCGCCTGCTAAAAGGTTTGTTATCTTTATGGGGCCATGTGTTTGAAACACATGGCCTCATAAAGATAACAAACCTTTTGGGACAAACGTAATTCAGGCGAGCCTGTCCAAGTGGGACGGCTCAAAAACCCGAGCAAATAGGTCATGCACAGCTCTGTTCCAATGGCTGGCCACCATTTACCATAAACGGTGACGCCAGCCAATGGAAAAGAGGGGCGGGGCTTAAAGCCCCTTACAGAAAATACCCATTAATGTTAAATCTCGCCAGCGAGACTGCACATGCGCGCAGCTTACGCCAGGGGAGACCTAAAAAAAGAAAAATGAAGGCCCCATAAAGGGTCAGGATGGGCCCACACTGACCCCCCAGGGCCATTATGTCAAATGAGAATTCAACAGTGATGTCATCAATGATGTAATTTAACATGTCACATGTGATGTATGTGATAAGTGATGTCATAGGCAGTGCTTTACAGGGGTGGTGCAAGTTATTTTTAGTTCAATAAACCATAGGAAGTATTTTTTCGGTTTTAAAATGTTAGTTCTTATTCATTTCAACACCCATCACGTCAATTAACTATTGCATTTTTCAATTAATATACACACACAAATGTCCTCTTTGATTGTGCCTTGAATCTTGGTAAAAGGCTTATATGTGGTGTTGATTATGCAGAGTTAATTCCACTGTAAATTGCTGTATATTTCAATTTCCATCGCACAGGCTTATGGCACTTTAACAAAGGACTGGAGACTCAATATGTGAAGAAAGTGATTTTCAGAAACTCAGAAAAGCATTACCAGAAAGCTAAGAAATAAAAATTATTTTTTAACTCAGTTTGCTCACCTTTTGAAGTTGTTTGAGCACACTGAGAATGACGGTATTTTTCTCCAGCTGTTCCTTCAAATCTGCATACTCTGTAATGGCCACGTGAAGATCCCGGCTGACCTAGAAACAAAGCACACAACACTGCTGTAATGTTGCAAGCGAGTTGAGGAAGTCATATTGTGTACAAATTTTTAAAACCGAAATCCACACGCGGTGTCAAATAGATCTTCAAAAATATGAGATTCCCATAGTCTGGTGGAGTTGACATAGAACCAGGTAAATATAGGAACTAAATAAGGGCAGGTGGATACCACAGACGTTGGTGTAAAGGGGAAGTTAGACATGCCCCTTTTATCTTCTACTTTCTATGGCTTTGCGAAGAATAGATGCACATAATGATAACCGGTAAAAGTAATTTGTTCACGGCCACTGCACCAGCAATGTTGCATGAGGATTGCTTCAGGTTGATTTTTGGGGGATTGCCCTTTGCTGTGGGGAGTTCTCTGGGTTTATTTACCTTGTCTATGTCTCTAAGCATTCTAAAGAAGTGATGGGTGGCAAGTTAACACCATACAAAAAATGCTCCCAATTGTATACAAGCAGAAATCCTAATATGTACCAAAATCTTACAGCCTGCGTCAACGTATTTAGTCCACAATTATTTTGGTACCAAACACGTTGCACTTGTATCCCCTTATATTGTGTCAGCTTATCTTTTTTTTACACAATTGATACCAATCTTTCTTAGTATAAACTATGTATATGATTTAATGGAATTGTCCAACAATATACTTCGCTTTATGCAATTCTTGAATTATAATCGGATGGCCTACCCAAAGAAAGAGCACATCCACTGAAAAAAGAGAACAGGGCGTGCTCATGTGAAATTAATCATTTGCACCACAAATCTTATTTTACATCGAAGGTGAATGGCCCAAGAGTGACTAAATTGAATGTCCTTAACTGAATAAAAGTAGTTTACAATAATAGAACATCTTAACCTTGCCACTATAAATACTCAGTCGAAAACTCTTCAAGAGATATCTTGCTTCTCCCAGTGAAATCAGTCCTAACCCAAAAATCCATCAGGCCAACAGGCACAAGCATGCACTTCTGCAAACACGCTGAATCTTCTTATAAATCCTTATACGGTCCCCATGTCAGTCATTCCAAAAGGGTACCCAACAGAGAGACTTTGCAGGAATAAATAGCTGATGGTACATGGTCAGATGGGAAGGCCCCCTACATGATTGCCAATGTTTCTGACCTTTTCCGGTGTTCACTTACATAACAAACATTGATGTACATTAAGGACCCTTTTTTAGTCAGTGACTTTCATACCCAGAGCAGCACTTGGTGATCTGAAAGGATATACCAAGTGTACCCTCTTTAGCGAGTGTGATTACCGTTGGCTCGCTGGACTACTTGAAACTTGCAGCAATGACACCATTTAATCAGCAATAGGATGACAGGTCTTTTTCCTCAGCCTGTTGATGGACGAGCAGACTCACTAGTCTCGCCATGGTAAAGTTCTGTCTAGCCTTATTATCTGGATCCTTTGCTACATTAAACATATATGTAGCATGCACATTTAATATCGGTGTGGGTGGCGTGAGCCATTAATGTATGGGTTTGTGTAACATTGTCACAACAGAATCGATCTTGGATTTTCAATAAGGACATGTGGTACAAAATGGAGGCGAAGACAACGTACCAGAGAAGCCTAGTGTATTCCTTACATTCCCGTTGCCTTGATGCAGGAGGGATAGAGGCAGTTTGCTCTTTGGAAATTTATGTACAGACTCTAATTATGTCCTGCCTTTTTGTCCTTCTATAACAATACCGCATTAGGGGAGAGCAGAGAGAGAGAGAAAGTGATCTCTGTAAAAGCCCACGATAGCCCTGTGCTAGGGCTTCCTCTTTTTAGGTTTTGCCTGCACAGCGCTTGCGCTATTGTTTTTAATATAAACTTAAAAGGGACTTGCATCCCGCCTCCTCTCTTTCCTGGCTTCTCATTGGTTCCTGTGCATGTCACTTACCTTTCCTCCAATTATACTGGCTGCTAGTATATTTTCCTGCATCTACCAATGCTTGTTCCTTCTTTTATTAGTTTCCCACAGCCGACATACTGTTACCATCCACTTTGGTGGAACTATATTTTCATAAAGTTTTGCATTTTACTATTGTAGCATATTCATATAACAATTAATCACCCAGCGAGATTAAGTGATTTGCATAGAATCACAGGATGTTGTGAGGTGCATCAGAGACTCGAACCGGGATCCCCAGGACTCAAGTCAGCAGCTCTGGCCAACGTGCCACATCCTCTCCCCTCCCGTGTTATCCGTCAGCGCCACATCCTCTCCACTCCTGTCTTATCTGTCAGGGAGGTCTTTCCTTCTTCCGGGAGATGACTGATGAAAACAGCACTTTATTTATTACATAGACAAATCCGATGCATTACCAATGCTTGTTTTATGGTGTCACTCCCAAAAAAGATTGATATGTTCAAGGTGTGACAGTTGTCCTCTCCTTTGTGCTACTGTTTTGGATGTCAGGAAGTAGATGCCTGCTAGCACTCCCCTTCCTGCCTATCATCGTCTGACAACAACGGGAGTCTAGCTTGAGCAAGAACAGACACGCAAAGTGGCCAGTCCGTTCTGATGCTGTTCAAATGCCTAATGAAAACACAATCCCTTTCTGGAAAATTAGTATAGTAAAAAGACTTGAAGTATGCGGTCTGTGTTCTTGGGCTTCTTGTCGATCAGTAAAGGAAAAGTCCCACAGGCAGGTGGAGGGTTCTCAGAGGACCATAACTTGTGCCCCCGATAGCCAAGTCCCAAGCCCAGTGACGAGACATCACTTAGAAGGTCTGCGATGAGTGTCTGGAGAAACAGATATAGTTCATGTCATTGCTCACTTCCTGTTTTTTAATATCCGTATTTGAATATTAAAAATAAAATAAAAAAGCATTTGATTTAATAATTTGATTAATGGATAGGAGTAAGGGTAGTGGATAAGTTCAGGCCAGGGTGAGGTTTCAGGTAAAGGTTGGGGTTACCGTTAGAGTAATAGTTGGGGATTGGGGCTAATTTTGAAGTTAAGGTGAGGGTTAAACTTGGCTCTAGGGGCATGTAGGGCACATTTTGATTTTAACATTACATCTGTGTATTTTTTTATTTGAAATAGTGTAAATAATATTTTTATCGAAA
The DNA here is from genome assembly GCF_964204655.1 of Triturus cristatus. NCBI lineage: Eukaryota > Metazoa > Chordata > Amphibia > Caudata > Salamandridae > Triturus > Triturus cristatus. Next base: position 145,516,511 of record NC_140584.1, read on the forward strand.
CATTTCCACAACTGCATTTTTAACATTACGTTTCTATATTTTACATACAACCGATTCTACGGATCCCAAGTTCCTGTATGAGTATTTGTGTTGTGGCATAACATTGGTATACTTTAAGAGTACTGCAAAGTGCCATTGTTTGAATCCTATAGGACTAATAGATCTTATAGGACATCTCAGATCCTGATCCCTCTCCGCAGCCTTGATGCCCCCAGGCTAAGTACGCGCTTTATAAAGCTTGTATTCATTCATTCTGCTGCATGGGCCTATCTGAATAATCTTCAGTTATAGAGTGGGTAAACAACAGTCCAACAGTCAAATTCCACAAAGATTAAGACAGTAGAAGCCACTTAAATACAAGGGGAGTAGCAGACAGTCTTTCCTGTAAAATACCCTAAACTAGAGAGCACTGTTGGTATAAATGACTTGCGATGCATTCTGTAAGGTAGCACTAGGAAGTTTTGCACAGCATGCCATCAGATATACAAGTATTAATGTACCTGTGTGTATGCGGTGTAACTATAATTAACACAAACTTTGTATAAACTAAGAGCCAGAGAACAGGGAACAGGTTTACACAATAAGAATACAGTAAATATGAGTACTGGGTACATTAAGGAATAGGGGAGAGTGGAAGATGGGAGTATGGGATTTGCCCAGTGGTGCTGCAGCTGTTACAGCAGCTATCTTAGGGGCTGATATATAGTTTAAGCAGATAGCACTCCGTCCATCAGGGTGGCAGAGAACATTGTGTCTGCCAAGTTGAGAGATCACCAGTGGCCTAGCAGTGATCTCTGTAACTTGACAGAAACTACTGTGATGGTGGTTCCTGTCAAGGTACACAGTTTGGTGCGTGGCTGCCGTCAATTTTGACAGCTGGCCACCAATCTTTAATAAACTTTTATTTTTCAAAACAAACTCCCACACAGGGAAAAACAAAAAGCTATCAGAGGAAGATTTCCATCGACGGAGCCAAAAGAGGCTCTAACAAAAGAAAGCTGGCGGTCAGGGAACACGTTTGCGATGGAGTACACTGCCCGCCAAAGTATAAATCAGACCATCTGTCTTGATTGCATGGTGTAATGGGGGTTTATTATACAACCCATTTTTAAGTTGTTGCAAAGCCTTTGTTAATTTGCAGATCTGTTAGAACACTTGCCTAAAAAGCAGAGGTGGGACAAAGCATCAGCTGAGTGGTTCACCATCCACACTTCCCTAAGCAATGGTTGGGTAATTTGGCATCCTAGTATTGACCAGGGGTACATGGCATCTACACCTTTCCACCCACGGGGGCGTGGCATTGCCGCGGTGCAAGATGGCAGCAGTCTAACCAAGCTCTGCTGGCTGAGCTAATTATCCGTCAAAATTAAGCTGAAACGAAAGCCATCCATCCCCGACACTGATTCACAGCGCCCCGTGAACACCAGCAACATCGGCAAAACAGCACTAATCCCCCACCCAACATTATCCAGCACGACCGCGAGCTGCGCATGGTCGGGAGCGGGCTGAGGCCTTTGCAAGCGGCCCGCGCTCGGAGAATAACACCACGCCAGAGACGCTGTGATGCTGAGGCTCGACTGCATCACACACGTGAATCAGACCCTACCTGCCTCCCTCCGGTGGCTATATCAGACTGCCCAACATCTGGCCGAGGGACGGAGACCCGTGGCGCCGCTCAGGCCTGATCGCTGTGGGTGGCACGGCGGGACAGGGCCTGCCGGCGCTGCTTGAGGAGGAGCTGGACTGCTGAAGGCGGTGAGTGGAGGCACGCGGGAGCCTTACTGAGGTCACAGGCGGGACCCTGTGCCTCCTGGACTCCCATTGGCACGCTCCGCACAGCAAGCACCTGGATGCTTGGCGACCTTGCGGGACTCTCAGTACGCCGCAAAGAAGCAGACCATGGGCCCAGGAGGGGCAGTGACTCAACGGCATCGAGGTGCGCTGCGGCCCGTGTCCCAGCAGCAGCTGCGTGGTCTGCGTGCCTGGTTTGGGCCTGTGCAGGCATGGTAGGCCCGAGCAGCAAGACCTTGGGAAGTTCAGCTGCCAATAACTAATTTTAAGAAAAAGAAATACACCTTCGTTTTTAGGTTTTTTTAAACAGAGAAATAAGGGAGAGGAGTATTTCAGCTCATAATCGCTACCAGGTGCGCCCTACGCCACCTTCCTTAGCACACATCCTGGGATGCTGGCGCCGCACGCCATAGATCTCTTGGGGCCTACACGGACACCTGTAACACGCCGTTTGCTCATAACTGCTGCAGATTTAAACTCAGCGCTCTGCACAGCTGCTCCAGACTGCAGAGCAGTGGGGCCCAGAAACGTCAGGAACACCAGATCCGCAACTACTGTGAAACCTGCGGTCCCGACTCTGTTTTAAAAGCTTCTAGCTGTACACCTTGTGGATAAAAGAGGTGCTGGGGGGTAGATCAGGGTGCCTGGTGACCTCAGGACGCGGGCGTGAGACAGAAGAGCAGGAAATACCCCTTTCAAGCTCCTGCAAACTGTCGAGGGCAGGCAGTCTAAGCTCAGCTTTGAAAAAACACACAGTGCTAAGCAAACTGAAACTGGAGCACAAAAAATGCTTCACCCCTCCCCCCAGAGGATAACGCAACAGAGGACCAAGAACAAGACCTGAGAGCCATCCTACTGGACGTTAAATCTAGTTTGAGAAACAGTGATGGTAAATTAGACATGCTCCCTACTCGTCTGGACAGAGTCAAAAACAGGGTGGACAAACACGATAACTGGCTCGACTATGTGGAAGCCAGAGTCTCTGAAACTGAAGACAAACAAACAGCTGCCACTGAACATATGTTGCAAATGGACAAAGTACTGGAGCTAATAATACAAAAAAACGAAGATCTTGAAGCCCGCTCAAGACGCAACAATCCCCGCATAACGGGCATTCCCGAGTCCACGGCCATCTCCGAAATGGAAGACTTCGTCGAAACAATACTGCAAGACCTCTTTGGCTCAGACCTGCCGCCGGTCGTCATTGTCAAAAGAGCCCACAGATCGCTGGGGCTGCAACCTCCACCGTAGGCCCCCACCACGGCCCATCATGGCGTGCCTACAAAATTATAAAGACTGCAATACTATCCAGTGACGGGCCAGGGAGCGGGCAGCATTCAATACAAGGGAGATGCCATATCTTTCTTCCCAGATTTCACCTTAGCGGTACAGGCCGCTTGCCGGGAGTTCCTACCGGTGAAACAACTTCTGCAAAAAAACAATACCAAATATGCCATGCTTTATCCAGCTAACCTCAAAATCACCTTAAACGGCAAGGGAACTCATTTCACAGACCCAAAACTGGCTCTTAAGTTCGCCAAGAAGCAGGCCCAAAAAGAACGTTTCATGAGAAGATCACAGAAGCTCCTCCACAGCAGAAGTGTGACTCAGTGATAATGACTAATTACCACGCACGCACATCTCTGGTGGGATTGCAAGGAAAACAGGAACAGAATGTCACCGCTACAACCAACACAACTGAGTCTTCAGGAAGCCTGCAACTCAGCTAAGTGAACTATGACCACACTGTGACATAACAGTGTACGGGATGGGTAGGCTTCCACCCAACATTTACACTCAGCCACCCAGCCTCAAGGCGGGTAGACCCCGCGGTGACTCCACCACCCCCTGGGATGACTCACAGAAGTTGTGTTCATGGAAGGGACTGTCTCAACCTAATTGGGGGATTGGAGTGGTACGGGAGGGGGATTGTTGAGGGGTTGTTACCTCAAGTTTATTGATAGTACTAAAATTGTTGGCACAGCAACACATTTTCACATAGTCTTACATGGAGCTGGCAAGAGCACACTGATACATTACAAATACAACTGCAACACTATAACTCCTTCAACTGCGAATAGATAAGAGGGCCACGGTCAAACTAATATCCTGGAACATAAGGGGGCTTAATGATGCAAGAAAGACATGTCTTGTGCACGCATATCTAGATATATACACCATAGACATTTGCCTACTCCAAGAAACCCATCTCTCAAGCAATACACTAACGACCCTACTCACCCGTGGATGGGGTCCCACGTACGTCTCCTCTTATTCTAACTACGCATGGGGTGTGTGCATTTAAATATGCAAAGACCTGGCCTGGACCACGGATCAATACATATGTGACACCGAAGGGCGCTACATTATCCTAACAGGCAAACTCTATAACCATCCCGTCACTTATTCCACCCTTTACTGTCCAAACACAGAAAATCCAGCATTTTTCACTAATGTCTGGCAGCGGATCGCCAAAACCACCCCGCAAACGGTACTCTGGTGCGGGGACTTCAATGTCCCACTGATAGATGGGGCAGGGAGCTCCAGACGGCCTTACCCACAAGTGGTATCCACACTTGTGATAATTATCACAGACAACCACCTCTTGGATACTTGGCGCGACGCGCACCCAGATATGCGCGAGGGTACCTGTTTTTCCCTACAACACAAGCATGGTCAAGAATAGATTATTGGCGAACGTCCAAAACTATGCTCCCCTGGAACCCTACAATATCTCATCTAACCCACACCCTTTCAAATCATGCACTGGTCCTACTGACTCTCTACCCTCCACACGCACCGACACACACGTTACCCCCGAATGCGCTTAGAGATCAAGTTTTTAGAGTAGAGTTACACATTGCCATTGAAGAATACTTTGTGCAAAACACTGGATCGGTAAGCTCCTCTGCCACGCTTTGGGATGCTTTTAAGGTGGTTATCCGCGGTGTGTATAGAGCCAAGCAACACAGGGTGCTCAGAGCCATCCAAGGAACGCTCTCAACTCTTGAATCTGAAGTTTCCGCACCCAATTTCATCAATCTAATAACCCTAAGACATTAGCTGACATCCATTGTAAATTGACGGCATATCCGTAGGAAGCAGCTAAGGAAGTCAAATTCCTAGGTAAAGAAACACAAGTGCACAGATCTGGTGAGGGCGACCGCCCGGGCAGTACACTCGCCAGGTTGCTCCAGAAACTACGGGCGTCTTCTTACATTAAAGGCCTGGTAGACTCAGAAGGCCAACGCCACACCCACACCCCCAAATGCCAACATTTCTTTATTCATAAACATTCCCACCCCAATCACACAGGCCTTTTTGAAACAACTTGGGTTGAACCTCATCGCACTGGTGTGGGCAGGAAAACAGCCCCATGTTTTGTTGGTTTCAATTTCCTTATATGTTGTTGAAAATACTTTTAAACATTACAGTGTGTGTATTGATAATAATGATACCATTTAAATGTGCCCCTGATTCACGCTGCACTGCCAGTTTAGGCAAAAGCTGGTGATATCAAACAATAAATCCAATAAGCATCCAGTAACCCACAACAATCAAAGTGAAACCAATTTTATCAAAATTCACACAGAGGCAAAGTGATTTCAAACTTTAATGTTGAAGAAATGCCATTCCAGTTATGTTTTTTTTGGAACACATTAACCCCTTCGCTGCCGGGCATTTTCTGCCCCATGCTAAGCCTTTTTTTTGGCAGTTCGCGCTTAGGGCCCTGTAACTTTTTGACCACATAAGGTATCAACGCCATATTTTGTCCTTTTCTTCCAACATCATGGGGATTTTAAAGGTACCCAAGGTTTGTTGATTCCCCTGGAGGGAACCCAGATATTAGCCAAAATAGAGCTACATTTTGTTTTGGTTTTTGGGGGGGGGGAGGAAATGGGAAAAAAGAGCTGCAGATAAAAGTGTCTGTTTTTTCCCTGCAAATGCTATCAACAAAGGGTTTGTGGTGCTGAAATCACCATCTTCCCAGCTTTCAGGGACTGACAGACTTTTGTCGGAAAACCAATTTTATTTCCTACAGTTTTGGCATTTTACTGGGACTATTTTACTATTTTTTTCTTTAAACATCTTTTTATTGACATAAAACAAATAAATGCTTTCCATTTCCATGAGACAAATTATTGAGCAGTGGGTCAGCTAATACAGTTACATAGCATTACTCATAATGTACATTTCCCTTAGTTCTCTAATATTCCCAAGGCGATCCCCGTTTTCCCAAGAGCCCCCCGCACGATGATAGGTGATGCCCCTCAGTCGGTCTATAAACCCTCTACTCTGATACACAGTATGTTCAGCCCTTTGACACCAATCTAGATCCCTTTTCCAGCCTCCCACAGAAGGAACCTCACTTGCCCCCCATAGTCTGGCTATGTTTTGTTTTGCCACTATGCCCGCTAATGCGAGCCAGACTGTCTCCCATTTAGGCCATACAACAACCCCTGTCACTCAAAGGATATGCCACCTAGCATCCACGGGACAGTGGAACCCACCACCTCAGACATGACCTGAGCCACCTTCGTCCAGTACCTTTGTATCAGAGGACACTCCCACAGGATATGGAAGACTGTCCCAGTCTCGTTACATCCCCGCATACACTTGTCAGACCCACAATAGCCAATGCGATGTTGTACTGTCCTAGGGACGTATGAGCGATGAAGAATGCAAAGCTGGACAAGACAAAACAGTGCTCTTATCGCTCTCTCTCTAGGGCTCTGTAGGGCCTCTGTCCAGTCATCATCCTCAAGAAGGCCCACGTCTGATTCCCAGGCGTCCTGTAGCGGTCCCAGGGGGTCTGGTGTGTTGTTTATTAGCTTTTTGTATGTGAGTGAGATAGCTTTATCAATCATTGGATCAAGAAACAGTCTGTCCTCCAACGGGGCATATTCTAACAATCTTTCCCCATCCTTCAGATGACAGTGTAGTGCGTGCTTGATCTGGAGATAGCGGAAATATTCCCCCTCCCCCATCTGATATTCCGACTGCATGGTGGCAAAGTCTATCATCCTCCCTTTTCTCCAGAAGTCACCCAGGAGATCTATGCCGATGTCGCTCCAGCCCCGGAGGCCTCGCAGGCACGCGGTTTCCGACAGAAAATCCCCTCCCCATAGTGGGGGTCTGTTCAGTGAGCTTAGCTTCCCACCCCGTCATCTTAGTAGCCTTCCGCCATATAGTAAACACTGTCTCCGTATGAGTTGGGAGAGTGGCAGTACCCCTCCGCCTCACGTATAAGGCTGCAAGATAGATGCCCCTTCCCAGCGCCATGCGATCCACCCGATACGCTGGTTCCTCAGTGGAGGCGAATACCCATCCATTAATATTTACCAGTTGCGTCGCCCAATAATACTTCCTGAGGTCCGGTACCGCCAGTCCTCCCTCATAGATCCCCAATTGGAGCTTCTGCAGTGAAATTCTGGGGCTTCCACCTCCCCACAGCAGTGTGCGCTGCTCTGCTTCCAGTACACGGAAGAAACTCTCCGGGACCAAGAAGGGAGTATTCTGTAGTGCATACAATAGGCGCAGGAGTGCCATCATTTTAAACAGGACAGCACGCCCCATAAGCGAAACTGGCAAACTCCGCCAGTGGGTGACATCTCCCTTTAATCTCTCCAATTGTGAATAGATGTTGAGGCGCATAAAGTCAGATTCAGATTTCGTGATCCATATACCCAAATTCTTAAACGTCTCCTTACATGTCAGGTCCTTACATGCCGATGTCAGTACCGGAGATGCACCCGCAAGCACGATCACTAGAGACTTGCCCCAGTTAATGTGGTAACCAGAGTAACCCCCGAAAGATCTTAGGATGTGGATGAGCCTATGGAAAGTCTGTCTGGGGCGGTGTGCATATAGTAAGACATCACCGGCGTAAAGGGAGATGCTCTCCTCCCATCCTCCCCCTGTGTCGATTCCCCATACCATTGGGTCACCCCGCAGCCACGATGCCAGCGGTTCAAGCGTGAGCGCAAAGAGAATCGGGGAAAGTGGACAGCCCTGTCGCGTGCCTCTGCGCAGCTCAAAGACCCTAGTCTGACCCGCTCCCACGGCTCCGCGTATAAGAGCCAAACCCATGCCCGTAAGTTCGGCCCAAAGCCTAGCTCTGCCAGGACCGCAAGTAAATATGTCCATTCAATACTGTCAAAAGCCATATGAGTGTCAAGTGACAGGAGTGCGGCCTGCATTTCCGGTCCTAGGATGCTTGTTCCCAGTCCAGGGAGGACCTGGCTTGGCAGTTCGGGCTGGACTGTTCCCATGAGGCTCAGGGTCAAGACTGATTTGCATATGGCTGGGTTCAAACTGGAATGGCATGGTGCGCAAAAAAACGATGAATTTAGGCACAGATCTCTGTACTGGGGTGAATGTATGCCATTGTTCTGCATTCTGTCCATCAACTGTTGTTTTTGCGATACCACGTGCATCACGCCATAAAGGTGTCGAAGGTTAAGCAGAGTGCTCCTATGGGGCATTAAGCCAGATTGGTCCGGGTGTATCAGAGATTGGATGACCGGGCTTAACCGATTAGCCAATACCTTAGGAAGCACTTTAGTCTCAAAATTAATTAAGGAGATAGGCCTATAGGAGCTACAAATCTCCTGCGGCTTGCCCGGTTTAGGGATCACGACAATGGTCGCCATTCTTAGATCTTCCGGCAGTTGGCCAGCTACCTGTGCATCTTTGAACATATCCAACATGTATGGGGCGACCGTCCTCGCCACACATTTGAAGGACTCTGCCGGAAATCCGTTGGGGCCCGATGCCTTCCCTGCCTGCAAATCCCTTATGGCCCCCTCAACTTCCTCCACCGTCAGGTCTGAATCCGCTGCCTCTCGTTCATCCTGGTCAAGTGTGGGCAGCTTTAGATCTTTGAGAAACTCAAGACCATCTCCCTCCCCTCTTCCTGTCTGTGACTGGTATATCTCTTCATAGTATTGTGCAAAGGCCTCCACAATCTCCTCCCCATCAGTTTGTGTCGTGCCCTCCCTGGATAGAATGCCTGAGACCCAATTTCTACTATTATCCCTCCTTTCTAGCCATGCAATAACTTTATTAGCGTTGTCCCCCGGGTCATCCACACGTGTCTGTGTCGCTATTGCATGCGCACATGCCCAATTCTCTCCAATATCTCTGAGCTCCTTCCGCTTATGCTGAATCACATGTTTGAGGCCTGCCTCATTCACCGATACCGGGTTCCCCCCTTCTCTAGCAATAATATCTCTCGTTCCAGATCGTCACATTGCGCCCGTTTTTCTTTGCGTCCGACCCCCTACTTCTGCTTGCACGAAATCCCTCGCCACCGTCTTATATGCCTCTCATAGTACACATTGAGATTGCACAGTCCCGACATTCTCTGCAAAATATTGCTCCGTTCGTTCCTGATGCCGGTCCTGGAACTCACGGTCTCTGAATAGATAGGAGTCTAGACATGGAGGGACTGTCACTCTCTCTCAGGGCTCCAGAGCCACACCTCCACCGGAGTGTGGTCCGATATGCCTCTGGCCCTGTGACAACTTGCCCTGAATAGGCCAGCCGAGGTCGTGTGTGTGAAAATATAGTCTAAGCGAGTGCCGCTGCCATGGGCCGCAGAGATGTGTGTGTAGTGTTGAGTATCCGGGTTGTGTGCTCTCCATAGGTCCACTAATCTCATTGTATTCGCAAATGTAGTCAGTGGTCGTGTCCCCTGGGTTCTGTGCGATGGAGTGTCCCTATCGAGGTCCTGCGACATCGTCTCATTCATGTCTCCCCCCATAACCAAAGTGCCCATGGGCATATCTAGCAGGAGCTCATTCAGGTAGGGGAAAGACGCCCTGTGCATCCTTGGTGGTATGTACACTGAGCATATATTCAGGGTAAGACCCTCCCACATCCCCTTGAGCACCACGTAGCGACCCAAAGGATTGCACCATGTGCGATTAGGCACCAATGGCAGGGAGTTTCTGGACAGGATCGCCGTTCCCCTTGAACCAGAAGTAAACCCTGCATGAGCCAGCGGGGTGTATCCGAACCGATTCAGGGCAAGATAGTTATTCCCTTTCAAGTGAGTCTCCTGGAGGAGCACTATATCTGGGGAATGTCTGTGTAAATATTGAAGTACCATAGTTCGCTTAATCCTATCCCCGAGGCCATTCACATTCCAGGATAATACCTTGAGTCGCTTAGCCGTTTGTGTAGCCATCCGGGAAGTGTACAGTGTCTCTTATCCCTCCCATGTGCCTCCCTGCCCGCCTCCCACGACCCATCAACATTTGCAAATATTGGAAAGCATTGAAAACATCAACAACCGGCAAGAAATCCCACCAACAAACCCAACCCCCTTTCTACCCTGCATCGTATCCCCAACCCCCTCCCTGCTACCCTGCTTCGTGGGCTTAGAACTACCCACATCCCTAACTAGCAGAGCGCCTGTCACCCACTGAACAGCAAACCAAAATTGGGAAGTGCCGAGCCTCGCCCATCTATAGCTCCACATGGCCCCGTTCCAGCCCAAGTTCAGGAGATAAGCAGCTGAAAGGAGTCAAAAGATGAAGAGGAGCATCTTAAGGCGTGCAGCAGCAAACAAACCCCCCCGCACTATACGTTACGTGATATAAAGAGCCCCATCCACACAGACACATCGGTGAAGTCATCAACCAGGCACTTCGGAAGTCACTGGGCTCAGTGATCTGGATCGGCGAGAGTGCCGGTAGAGCCTGTCCCTCTCCACGCCCACTGGTGGAGCCTGGGGAACGCTCGCGGGTATCTCTCCATCCTCCCGCTGGTGTCTGTCTGCGACCGTGGCTCATCTAGCCATGCCTGTACCTCTGACGTGGTTGTTAAGAACCAAGATTTCCCACCGGCTATGATTTTGAGCTTTGCCGGGAAGAACATATACTTGATACCCCTGTCTCGCAATGTTCATTTCACTACGTCAAAGGTTTGTCGCTCCTGTTGTACCTTTAATGTAAAATCCAGGAAGAACCGCACCACCATATTCTCATATGAAAGGTCTCCATGCTGTCGAGCTGCCGATCCCGGTGGTTGAGTATATGGGCGATGATCGTTCTGGGGGGCGCTCCTGGTTTCGGTGGGGGGACAGGGATTCTATATGCCCTTTCAACAGTGAAAAGGGCAGAGAGGCGTTTTGGCTTCAGGTGTTTCAGTATGAGGTCCTCAGGGAACAAGTCCATACTGGGGCCCTCTGCCCCCTCCGGGATCCCCACTAAACAGATGTTGTTCAGGCGGGCCCTCCCTTCCTTGTCCTTCAACTTTAAGGCTACCTGACGGTGGTGATGAATCAACTGCTGAACCTTCTCTTCTAGGCTCCAAGTGGTGGATTGCAGGCCGACAATGTTCGTTTCCGCCAAATTGACTCTTTCGGATGTCTTGTTCATATTGGCTCTTAGGAGATTTATCTCAATGGAGGCTTTGTCGATTTTGGTCTCAAGCGTCGTGCCCAGCACCTGTATCGCCGCAATGATCAAATTTAAAGATGGCTCCGAGGCAGCGGTGAGTCCCACAGTCCCCTCGTCCAGAGGCGATAATTTCAAGACAGCGTACTTGTCCAATTTGTTCTCCTGCACCGGTGTGCCTCCTTCGGCTTCATAGTAAAACAAGCACCGCCCTGGGAGTCTCTGTGTACGATAGGCCGCTGGCAGTTCTCCACCACTCCTACACCGGGGAGGAACGGGAGCAGTCGCCTAGGATCCACGCAGGAAACTTCCTTGAGGCAGTTCTGGCAAACAGGGGTTTCCCCTCCCCTCTTCCTATGGGGCCAGTAGCTTTGGTTTTTAGGGCTTGAATCTAGGAGCCATCCAATTGTGGAGTGTGACAGTGATCACGCCCTCACAGTGGTACACTCTTGCCACTTTTGGTAAGAACGGAGCCCCCATTTACATATTTAGGTCCTGATGAATGCCCTGGACCCTCCTGAGCCAAGACGGCAGAAACATGTCGACCTCTAAACACAACGGTTAGGGGACACCAATTCCCCCACATACCGCCACCTGCTTTTAAACATCATATAGTTACCTTTCACATTAAAAAACACAATGAGGATAACTATAATGATTTTTAATCTCACTCACTCATACACGGGCCCCCACTTAGTTTAGAAGTGCATCCCTGTCGTCAGGTGTATGCCCGCCCTCTATCAAACCAAGGTTTTAGAGGGTGAGGACTGGTCAATGATGAAGCATGACACCAGGTGGTGTGTGAGACCAGTCCGTTACTTTTTGTGAAATGTCCCCACTCACAATATAACTTTAACCTTATAGTGGTTATCACTTTAGGAGCAGCTCTTTTGTGGTTAAACATTCCCAGTTGGAGGCTGCAAGCTCCTAAAACCCTGTGTCTCTTGTTCCCTCCTCCACACAGTGTGGAGCTCATGTGTTTTTGAGTTCTCCACCACTCTCTGCCCCACTGGTGTAGTCTTGTCGTCTGGACGGATAATAAGCGGGTCGTCGCCCCGTTAAACTGAAAGCTGGTAGGGGTTGCCGACGCCCCGCGACCCTCCGGCACCCAGGTCCAAGGGAGATTGGCCGGGCACGTGTGTCCGCTTGTCCCCCGGGGCAGCCCTGGATATCGACCCCTCACAAGTGCAAGGCCGGTTCACTGCACCTCATCAACAGGGGCGGTACAGGAGTGACACTCGGAGCAGGCAACCCCCTGCGGCCGGGCCCCACAACCAACAATTTAGACTCACTCAGCGGCAGATCAGGCGACGGCCGGTCCCTCAGGCACAGTCCCACCACCGGGGGCCACTCCGAGTTAGACAGTCACATTGCCCTCGGGACGTACCACACCACATTCCTCCAAGCGCTGGCAGAGTCAACACGGGGGAAGGCTAGCCCATGCAGACGATCAGCACTCCCCCCTCTGGGTGCCGGCAATACCGCGGATCCAGTCTCTCCAGTCCTCCGCAAAACTCCTTGGTCACCGGAGGCCGCCGACAATCGTGGCACAGGCGAATGCCACAGGCCACGCCACAAGCACTCTCAACGTTCAGGCCGCTCCGGGGGAGTTAAATCAACGCTGGGGGGTCCTTCGGCTCCCACACCATATCCCACACACCTTCTGGACCTTCGCGGGAGATACCCTCCAGCGCCTCACTGCCACAGTTACCGGGATGAACCGCCGTCACCATTAGAATCCCAGCCGGCTTCTGGATCTTCCGTCCCGCCCGTCGCACAACCTTTCGTCGGGCGAGGGCCTCAGTTGCTTTGCGTGTCTCAAGGTCCCGGTCCTGCATTCACCGGGTGCTTGCCGCGGTTCCAACCGTGCGACAGGATGTGTAGCTGCAGGCTGCCACAGCTCCACCCAATCGCCCGGAGGCCTCGGCGAATGCTCAGGCCCACATTCTCGACATCACATTGCTCGGCGACCCCAAGGCACAACGTCCCGCAGAAGGCTTCAATCAATAGCCCCCAGCTGGTCCCGGGGCTGCATGCTCTTTTGGGAGTTCAGCTGCCGGTTAGATGCAGGATATTCCGGGCTTTCTTCCCGGCCTGAACGGAGCTCTCTGCTCACACGGCCATCTTGGCTGAGGCCAGGCCACGCCCCCTATTTTTGCTATTTTTTGCGCTTTCAACCTACTTCCAGTTAGCGGTAGAAATGGGTATGAAAGCAATAATGGATACTGGAAAGCTATACATTTCAGAAAAGTAGACAATTCTGAATTCAGCAAGGGGTCATTTGTGTAAATCTTTCACGTTTTGTTTTATAGAAACTAAAAGTTGAAAATATTGAAAAGGAGTTGGAAAAAACAGCCATTTGTGCCAACGTTTTTACCTGTAACTTCTTCTACGTATGACAGATATTTAAAAGCAATATACAATTACATCCGTTGGACCCTTCTGGTTGTGGGGATATATAGGACTTGTAGGTATACCAAGAACCCGACGAACCAAGAGCCATTAACTGAGCAGCATCTTGCAATGGTTTTTTATTGTGTACAGGGTATAAAGCAATTCATTTAGGAAAATATAGACAGTGAAAAATTGGTATGAAAGGGGGGGGTTACCTGGGTTTTTGGTCCCAGGCTCGGCGGCCATCTAGGGAAACCTACAACACCCACACATTTCCGAAAACTAGACACCAGGGGGAGTCCAGAGAGGTATGGCTTGCGTGGATCCTTTGCAAACCTCAAATTTAGCTGAAAAAATTACTTTCTTCTCAAATTTCTGAGTGGGAAAGTTGTGGGATCACTGGGCTGACATAAATTTCCTACCACCCAGAGTTTCTACAGGTCTCCCAATATAAATGATACCTCACTTGTGTGGGTGAACCAAGAACCCGTGACAGGCAAGGTCCCAAAACGTATTGAGGAGACTTCAAAAGCACCTATTACAAAACGACCTAGATTTGCAAGGGGGCACCTGAGTTTTTGGCTCCGGGCTCGTCCATCACCAGCCAAGCACCATTCATACACACTGCCTGCCAAGCACCACCCACGCACATTGCCAGCCAAGCACCACCCACATCGCCAGCCAAGCGCCCACCTTGCACACCTCCATCCAAGCAGGGAACAGCACCCAGGACTGGCAGATTGCTGCTCGACCGCCCCTGGAGGGGGTGGGTTCTACTTAAAAGCACTTCTACCACTTTTGTTACTGGGGCCTGATATTGCAGCACTGGTGCAAAACCGGCCCCCAGTGACAAAACCACCCCTCACAGGCAGAAAACCAGCCGCACCCCTCCGGCCCACCGGGGAAATGACAGGTGCCCGCTACGGACTGTCCAGCCCTGCAGCCAAGCACCCTCCATGCAAACAGCCAGCCAAGTGCCACACCACGCCCACCACCAGGCAAGTGACAATCTATATACACCATCATCTAGCGCAAGTCCACCCACACCTAGCCAAGTGCAGGTCAACACACACCACCGGCAAAATGCCAGCCAAAGGTCAGTACATGCAGACAATCAGCCGAACTCCAGTTTACACACACACAAACTCTCCCTTGTTTCTAGACAAAATGAGTGCCTTAAAAAAGGAAGCGACCCTTGCCTATGGGGCTTCTCTGGCTTCTCACTGGCATGCTCATAAACACATACCTGGAGCCTAATGGGCTTTCTGCCCCTACACCCCCCCACCGTGGGGCAGATAAGGGGTTATTGCCTTGGGGGGGGGGGGCAGAAAGCCTTTTTAGGCAGTGGGGGCATTAGCATACCCCTTCTCTGCAGCCCCCACCCTTAAGTAGAAGTAAAACAACAAAATCCCTGGTTCCTAGTGGGCTCTCTGCCCCCCCCGGGGGACGGATTAGGGATTATTGACCCCATCTGCTTCCAGGGGGAGGCAGAAAGGCTCTGGCAAATTTTTTTTGGGGGGGGGGGGGGTGGGTGGAGGCATTGGCATGTCCACCCCTACATCCAATAAAATTATGTCCCTGGCATCTAGTGGGATTTCTGCTCCCCGGGAGGGGGGGGGGGGATAGGTAGATTGGGGGCTACTGCAGAAAGAATGGAATTTTGCAGCGGCATTCTCATGGCCATCTTGGGCAGCCCCCACCCCTAATTGCAGTGGAATAAAAAATCCCTGGTATATAGTGGGCTTTTTGCCCCCTGAGGAGGGCAGATTGGGGGCTACTGCCCCATCTGCCCCCCAGGGGGGACAGAAAGACTGAATTTACCCAATTAAATTTGAGGGGAGGAAAGGCCCTTGCCCAAGTGGCCGCTCCCCCCTCCCTGGTGCCTAGATCTCCGAGATATATATATATATATAAAAAATTGTAGAAAAACCTAACCAAGCATACCAATCAGCTCTACATCAAAAACATGTGGAAGAGTTTTGTAAACTCAATGTTTACAACTAAGGGCCACAGTGAAATTAGCTACTAGGCTCATTACAGGATCGAGAAGATTCAATCACATTACACCAGGCCTAAACCATCTAAAATGGCTCCCATTTGAAGCAAGGATGCAGCTCAGATAGCTTGCATGACACACAAGGCCCTTCACCACAAAACCCCGGTCTACCTGGCCACACTCGCACCTCAAGAAGCTGTAACTCCCTATTGCTCAAACCACAGAAGTTCAGCAAAAAGAAAAGTTACAACAGTTCCTTCTCCGTTCTAGCTCCAAGACAGTGGAATGCACTGCCGCCTGAAACTAGGACAAACCCCACCACTACCTCCTTCAAAAAAGAAGTAGAAGAGCTTCTGGTGAATAGATTCCTTCTTCAGTGATCCTAAATCACTCAGAATGACCCTTTTCTTGTGGACACCTTTTTATCCTGGATCTGTCAGGCCTTTTGGGTATACTGTATACGTATTTGTTTCTGTTTTGTACCACACATATTCCTTAATGCATTTTCCTTGTACGTATGACCTGACTGCTACATGTACAGTGCTCCGATACCCTGATGGGTCATGCTTGTGCTACATAAAACTCTGCAAATAAATTAAATAAATAAATGTACGGTATTTCAATCATCATAGCATTCAATCACATTGCACATCCATAGGTCTTCACTCTCTTCTCTTAAAGCCTACTATATTCTCTTCTCTGACACATTCAGCCTTTATCCGAATAGGTTGATATTTTGAATTTGACCAACATTACACATGTACCAAATCCTCTTTTTGCATATTGGAAAGGCAAATATTTCAGAGATCACCTAGTACATAGCTATACCCTTGGTCAACCCCAGTATGAAGCCATCACAGAAATGTGGGGATTGTTTAGAATTAAGGGCAACTGTAAAGTGGCACTTGTAGTGCATGTAGGTTTGCAAAAGAGATAGATCATCTTCAAGTTCACAATGTAAAAATAGGACATTGATAGATTTGACCGACTGAAGAACCACAGAGGTATATACATCATACTCTGCCCTTGTGAAAGCATATACATAGGCATGACAACTAGGAGAAATAAGAACTAGAATAATACAGTATAGTTAAGAAATTAGACAAAAGAGAGAGACAGCCCTTCCGATTAAACATTTCTTAGAAATTAAACTTACAGAGGACGAAATATTATGGCTAATAATTGAGAAAGTAAAAGCTAACCCTAGAAAAAATGACAAAAACACAGACAAACTATTTTTTAAAGAACAAAAGTACATCTTGCAAACCAGAACCTTTCAGAAGGGTTTTGAATGAAGAAGAAAAAAAAAGACTGGGTGGCTTTGGCATTAATTTAACATACATACAGGTTACAGTTCCTAAAAAGAAATATTACAAATTCAACCATACAATTCTATTAAATGATTACTGAGAGAAAAATGCTCTTCTAAAATACTTCTTTCTCTGTACGCTGGGTGTATGAATAAAGGTGAAATATTTAGCCCTGGGTAACTGATTATTCCTTAAGCTTCATACAATAAAAAGCCCAACATATGTCCACTATATAAAAAATTGAGTACCGTTGTTTTATCAACATGTGGCTTACTCCACAAAAAAGCTAAGTTGTCCCAGAGAAAATCGGCATCAGGAAGTGGCATAAGCGCAATAGGTTTCCCCGTCTGCCCCATACAGAGTTGGAGAGATTACTGGCTTTTGAAAAACTGAAGTTGTAAATGTGGCTCAAAGCCAATTTATTTATGGGGTTCGATAGAAGAAGAATGTCAACAAATCCGGAGAAGCGAAAATGGTGAGATATACAGATAGAGCTGTGAAGTTTACAGGCCCTTACACATATAAATTACAGATGAACTCAATAAAACCACTCTATTTTTCAAACTGTAGAGATAACTAAATAAAGGGAAAATTCTATCTCGTGACCAAGGGACAAATTGAGCCACTGCAAGAATCAACAGAATTACAACTGGAAGTGTACTGTGAGTAGCTAAAAAGGTGTGAGACACACACACACGCAGAGGGGTGTGAGAATAACAATCTCAAGATAGATGTGTTATACTAACATTTTTTTTAATGTTAAGTGTTCATTAAATAACAAAAACAAACGTCATCATGACACTGAGACACCCATTTCCATTGAAGAGTGTGATAGAATAAAAAAAACTGGAACAACCTGGGAGTAGTTTAATAAAAAGGTGGGAAACATGGACACAAACACGAGGTCTCCATACTTAAAAAAAATAAAAAAGCTAAAGATGTCCCCTATTTTTAACCCTCGGAGACAAGAAAGCATAAGAAACCCTGTTATTATGATATTAGGCATTAAATTAAAAAGCCACATGGTAATATCAGAGATGAACCCAGAATTAAATACGAAGAAGGTGAATAAAAATGCAGAAAGGAAATTGAAAATGTGAAATCGGCATTGAATTTAAACACCAATGGGTAGTATCAAAGGCAGCACTATAATGAAATTAGATTAGCAAAGGCAGAAAAGAAATACATCTTAGAAATAGGTTCTGAACTGAGTAACAGTATCGAAGATAAGTGAGCCAAACTCAAACATTGCTGATTGTAGGGGTTTGAATTATGAACAATGACCAATACTTTTTGTCACATTTGGATAAAAAAAAATACCAGAGTACAGTGGTAAAAATATGTAGAATAATTGTCCCAAGTAGTTTAAGTTACAAGAGAGTGGAAAATATGTGTGTGCTAATATGGAAAAAGCCCACTACATACACCAATTGATCTATTGCACATAGATAGTGCAATGCACAAATGAGTGGTATATTAACATTGATATTGTAGATTGTTGGAGGGCCCCGAATTGGATCATTAAATGTTGCTGAATTGATAATACTTTTGATAATAAAATATGTTTAAATATTGCAGATAGCTCTATGTACGATGATGTAACAAATACATACAGAATCGTCCGCTATCCTGATGAAGGCTGAAAGTGTCAAAGCCGGAATTATGGATTCATAGTCGATAAGAGAAAAGAGAAGGGTAGAAGAGAGTGAAGACAAATAGATGCTCAATGTGATATGGATGTTGTAATACAAGAAACTCCCTCTCCTAAGTTTTTAATATAGAGGATGTTGATTGGTATGTTTGGTAGGTTTTTTCCCCATAGGCAGGCTGGCACCAAACCCCATGGATAGAAAGCTATTTCAAGACCGGTATTGAGTAACCACATAAGATAGGACTGCTCATTACCATGGCCACACCTCTGGGTAGGCACACAGGTTCTGCATTAAGTAGGGAAGGGTTTCCACATCTTTGTTTTGAGAGTGAAGGGTACAGTGATTTATTCTGCAGTCGGGTATTCAGAAACTGCTGAAAAGGTGGGTAGGGATGCCCCTAGGAAAGTTCACTCCATTGGTTGGGGGGTGCTCATGAGTCACCCAACCCCACCCACTAGCTGTTGTCAGGCATAAACGTGGCATCTCAAGGCACCATCACTAGAACACCTTCTGGAACTGCAGAAGATCAGAAAGTCCACCAGTCGTGACCAGAGAGAAGCCCTGATGGATTGACATGCTCCTCCTTGTATCTAGGACAAAGACGTGAACTCCAAGTGTGGTGAAGTGGCTGACCTCTTGTGTGGCTACAGGTACACAACAAGATTTACAGGCCTTTTTATGTTTTAATTCCCTAGCTAACCAAGTGCTAACCAAGTGCTAGTGAATCTGGACAAGGCTTTGCTGTTGGCCTCTACCTGGCTCCTAGAGAGTCTCCAAGTGCCTCCCCTGATGTCCTTGGGCTCTTTGAAATGTACTACTATAGTTGTTTGAGCACCGAAAGAAAGTTTGAAAATTTTTCCTCTAGAGCTTCAGGGGGGGATGAAAAATATCCAATCGGCAGTTCCACAACATCGGATTGAATTTCAGCTTTGTCCCAGTCTAGGTTTTCAGCACCTCCCAAAAAACAACTTAGCCCAATTCTGCTTTGGGACCAATCCACTTATGGTATCTGACCAGGGCGCCATCTTGGTCTCAAATCATACCTAGGTCCCAGTCTACCACTTCTGTAGACTAGAATTGGCATTTTATCCTTATTGGTGCTATTTCAACATAAACCTTTTTAAACATTCATCCCTCCGGTCCCCATATAAACCTTGTGCTGTTTTGGTGGTATTTTGCTTATTTAATTTACTATATTTATCTAACTTGGTTTGTGTTAGACCTGACATCCTTGGCGTGGGTTTTTCCCCTATCTTTTGCCTCTACTGCCTGGATTTTTGATGCTGTGCTGGATTTCGTTTTTGCTGGTTTAGATGCTTTGGACACTCTGCCACTGCTAATCAATGCCAGAGTGTAAGTGCTCCCTGTGTAAAATATCATATTGATTGGATATACCCGATTGGCATATTTGTATCACCCTGAAGTCCCTAGTAAAGTGCACTGTGTGTGCCAGGGCTGGTGATGACAAATGCTACTAGTGGGCCTGCAGCGCTGATTGCGCCACCCACATGAGTAGCCCTAAAATGGTGTCTCGCCTGCAGTCCCCGGACTGCCATGTCGCCCTGGTCAGTGTCCCCACTGACTAGGCCTAACCCTTCCCTTTTTGTGCACATCAGTCATCCCTATGGAAGGCCCAAGGTACCCCCCTGGGCAGGGTGCAGTGTATGTAAATGGTAGAGCATGTACTAGTGCAGGTACCATGCTCTGGTAGTGAACAGCGGCCATTTTGTGTGTTCACTGCTGCAAGGTTATCTTGCTCCATAGGCTAACATGGGGGAGGCTGGTGCCAATGGCTATCTGCCTATCTTCCCATAGGAACAAGATAAGACATGAGTGTTTGATATCCCTGAGCTCAGCATTTAATAACACATCTTTTAGGAGAGGTTGTTTTTAAATCCTGAGTTGGAGAATAGTACTTTTTAGAGAGTAGCTGTTCTCTTGTCTGACCCTTCTGTGTGCCTGGGCATGCTTGTGGATTGACTGTCTGGCTTGAGAGTGACAGGGGCTGGGGATCCCCCAGGAGGTTGGCTGAGTCAGCCCTTTGCTGAATGGCGACATTTGCAAGTAGAGTGGAGGGAGGAGATAGCACCTGGGAGTGAATAGGGCTGTGCCTGCCTGCCCCACTGCTGGCTCCACCTCCTGCTGGGAGGCCAGGAAAACAAAGTGCTCCAGCAACACCCAGAACTGGATCAGACCCACTTGCACAAAGACTTCAAAGACTTTTAGGGGTATAAGTACAAGACCCCTGACAACAGATTTTCAGATTCTACAATCAAGAGGAACCTCTGCTGAAAGACGGACCGCTGAAGGACTGAAGGAAGATTGCCTTGCTGTGTGCTCTAAGGGCTGACCTATCCTGCTGTACAACTGAAGCTGAGGAGGAGAAGGGACTTTGCTGTGTGCTGTGCTGTGACCCTGCCTGCTTGACCTACAAACAAGACTTTGCTGTGTGCTGTGTCTTCAAACTCTGAATCTCCAAGGGCCTGAGAAGAACTGGCCTCCTGTTTGGCAACCCAGGGACATCAAGGTTGCCGCAACTACAAGACTGTGTCCTGCCCGTGAACTGCGCTGGCTGCTCTCCGCTTTGCTTGAGAGCGCCGCACCGAGTCCTGCCTGAAACCGGCTGCCGTGGAGAGGAGATCGGCGTGCTCATCGGCACGTGCATTCCTGCCAGCCTAAAAGATCGTGGGTGCCTTCTGAGCCGCTGTGAAGCCCGGCGGCGTCTCGACCAACTCGCTCCGCAAAGCCGCGAAGGAAGAAGCGAGAAGGCCGCGACCCGATTGGTGGTTTGTGGAGGCTTGGCCGGAGGAGCTGCGCTGCGATTGGTTATTGCCCGGGGACATCTGTCGACGTCACTGGGGGCTCGACGAACGAGCCGCGACCGGATTGGCCAGCGCTAGCGAGTTGCAGGAGCCCTGCACCGAAGAAACCTTCCAACGTGCCGAGTCCTCGCGCCCCGGGCCCCATACTGGTGAGTCTGTAGAGGGAGAGGGAACCCGGCTAAGCAAGTCCCGAACAGCCCGCGTAGCGTGGGGGCTCGGGGACTGCCGCGTAAGGTCTAATCATCTGGTTCCCATCGTAGGAACAGCTGGAGAGGAGCGCCACAGTCGCAAGCGCAAGGGCACCACGGAGTAACGTGTTTTAAGAACTCAGAGCCTGCGATCATATTCGTTGTGGAATTCATTCAAGAGACTAAGACTATCCTTTTCATGATCCTAACAAACCCAAGAAACCGATTACTGTGCATCGCTATGATAAATTGATTTTTACTGCTGAAATTAGATAAAACTATATTTTTAATATACGCACCTGTGTGGTCTACGTTTGTGGTGTACCAGGGGGGTCATTGTGGTGGTTACTTGCAAATACGTTACACATTGCCTTGGGGATAAGCCTGTCTGCTCGAGCCAAGCTACCTAGATGGTGAGCAGGGGTTATCTACCGGGTGTGTCCCTGTACCCTGACTAGAAGCAAGGGTCCCTATTTGGTCTAAGGTGCTTACCTCTGCCAACTAGAGACCCCCAGATCTAACAGTTTGGAATTTTTATTGTCTGGTGTTTTGACTATTACTGTTTTGGTACTGCATAAATAATTTACACTTTGTCCTAGATGAAGCCTGACTACTCTGTGCCACAGGTACCAGGGAATTGAGCTCAGGTTATCATAGCAACTTTTGGCGTTCACCATGAAAAGAAGTCTTATTACTTCATAAGGGGTGCAGTAACCCACCCCACATTATACTCCAATTTCTTACAGCTATGTGTACAACTCTCTGACTCGCACTTTCGTCTGATGATGACTCAAATGTCCCTTGTGCTAAATTCATCAATTTGATCCAAAGACTCTCAACATTGGCCCCTGAAAATACCTCCTTCAAATATACTAAATTCATCCTGCACTACCTAATAAGCTTTCACTTTATCTCTCAAAGATCCCAGTGCAGGACAACCCTGGACTATATACGGATTGATTTAATTTAAAACGCCGTACTACTTCACTGCCAGACAGCAGTTCTTACACCATGGGCCAGGGACTCTTGGGGGTCCGCAATGTCTACTCCGAGAGTTTGCGACAGCTTAGAAAATTAAATTGTATTAGGTGATTAATAAACTGTGCTGAATAAAAAAGCAAAATGCCAGTTGAAAATGTTAAAACTCTCTCTGTAAATGTGAATGAATATGAAATTAGAGGTTAATAATTAAGTTGGTGCCCTTAGATTGATCCACTGGAGCAGTGCAAGAGCATAAAAGACAATATAGTTTGGACAACGACTGACCTAAATTTAATTTAGAAAAGTTACACACTTCCCATTTAAATTAAAATGTTGATTTTGTTTAGATTTGTTTTGAATTAAATAATATACTTCATCATTTGTATATTTGTTTGATGGAGGCCTATTTCTGTATTTGTGTTTATTGTTATGCAGTTCAAATCATTGAGATTGTTTGGATTGGTGCCCCCAGCTTCCAGCAATGACTCAATAGGGTCCCAAGATTCCAATAATGCTTTAGTGGGGTCTGTATGTTTCAGTAATTATTAGGAGGGGGTCTACAGAAGTCAAACGTTTAAGAACCAATGCCTCAAATCATTCAGTCTTCTCTAACGCATTCTTTTTCACCTCCATAACTGGTGATGCTCCTAATACTTCCTGCATTTCACTCAAAGGGTGACCAAGGGTGACCTTGATAGTCAATCAGCTGCACTATTCTTCATTCCAGTTAACTATTCCACTAGGAATTTTTTATCCCCAACTCGTTTCAACCATTTACTTATGCATGTGATGGTAAAATATTGAACTGAAATAATTAATATAAAAATTCAAAACAAAAACCTAAAATAAGTTAAGACAAACAACTAAAATAATTAGTGTTTATTTACTTAGGTAGTATCAATCTATTAAGCAAAGTAGGATCCTGTGGTAATTCAAAAAGGCCTTTTTTCCACAGTACATGTACGTTGCAGCTGGACTTGAATTGCAGATGGTGAAAACCCTAAATCACGGTTACTCATAGTACGGCCCGGCAAGCCTTCCTTGGTGGCCCGCGGACCTTGCAGATATCCTACCTGTGTTTTAAAAAAAAAATAATTCACCCCTTCGATGCGCATGACGGAGCGGTTCCGTCATGCGCGTCGGTTGCGCTGTGCGCATGACGGAATCGCTCCGTCATGGCCCCGCCCGTGCCGCGCTGAAGGGGTTAAATAGTGTTAGCAAAGACTGCCGGGTGCAGCAGCCGGGACTCTGAGACTCTGCTCTGAGGGGGCCGGGGGATTCCAGTGATTGTCTAAGTGGAGATGCAAGGGCCTAAGAAATACAATGAAGCTTTATTAATATGTAAATGGTCTTTTACAGACCTGTGAAGTACTCGGTGCGGCTGTGTGCGCGCTAAGAAACTGTCTCAGCCCGGGCTGAGGGATGACACACACACGGGGTAAGATGACGGGGAGAGGGAGAGGGAGAGGGAGAGGGAGAGGGAGAGGGAGAGGGAGAGGGAGAGGGAGAGGGAGAGGGAGAGGGAGAGGGAGAGGGAGAGGGAGAGGGAGAGGGAGAGGGAGAGGGAGAGGGAGAGAGGGGGAGGGAGAGGGAGGGAGAGGGAGGGAGAGGGAGGGAGAGGGAGGGAGAGGGAGGGAGAGGGAGGGAGAGGGAGGGAGAGGGAGGGAGAGGGAGGGAGGGAGAGGGAGGGAGGGAGAGGGAGGGGGAGACAGAGAGAGGGAGAGGGAGAGGGAGAGGGAGAGGGAGAGGGAGAGGGAGAGGGAGAGGGAGAGGGAGAGGGAGAGGGAGAGGGAGAGGGAGAGGGAGAGGGAGAGGGAGAGGGAGAGGGAGAGGGAGAGGGAGAGGGAGAGGGAGAGGGAGAGGGAGAGGGAGAGGGAGAGGGAGAGGGAGAGGGAGAGGGAGAGGGAGACAGAGAGGGAGACAGAGAGGGAGACAGAGAGGGAGACAGAGGGAGACAGAGGGAGACAGAGGGAGACAGAGGGAGAGAGACAGAGGGAGACAGAGGGAGACAGAGGGAGACAGAGGGAGACAGAGGGAGACAGAGGGAGGGAGAGGGAGGGAGAGGGAGGGAGAGGGAGGGAGAGGGAGGGAGAGGGAGGGAGAGGGAGGGAGAGGGAGGGAGGGAGGGAGGGAGAGGGAGGGAGAGGGAGGGAGAGGGAGGAAGGAAGGGAGAGGGAGGGAGAGGGAGGGAGAAGGAGGGAGAAGGAGGGAGACAGAGGGAGAGGGAGGGAGACAGAGGGAGAGGGAGGGAGACAGAGGGAGAGGGAGGGAGACAGAGGGGGAGGGAGGGAGACAGAGGGGGAGGGAGGGAGACAGAGGGGGAGGGAGGGAGACAGAGGGGGAGGGAGACAGAGGGGGAGGGAGACAGAGGGAGAGGGAGGGACGGAGAGGGAGAGGGAGGGACGGAGAGGGAGGGACACAGAGGGAGAGGGAGGGACACAGAGGGAGAGGGAGGGGCACAGAGGGAGAGGGAGGGGCACAGAGGGAGAGGAAGGGAGACAGAGGTTGACACAGGGTGACAGAGAGAGGGAGACAGAGGCACAGTCTGGGGGAGAGAGGAAGGGAAACAGAGGTTGACAGAGGGTGACAGAGAGAGGGAGACAGAGGCACAGTCTGGGGGAGACAGAGGGAGGGCGGCGACAGAGGGAGGGCGGCGACAGAAGGAGGGCGGCGACAGAGGGAGGAGGGAGACAGAGGGAGGAGGGAGACAGAGGGAGGAGGGAGACAGAGGGAGGAGGGAGACAGAGGGAGGAGGGAGACAGAGGGAGGAGGGAGACAGAGGGAGGAGGGAGACAGAGGGAGGAGGGAGACAGAGGGAGGAGGGAGACAGAGGCAGGAGGGAGGAAGACAGGGAGGGAGAGAGGGAGGGAGAGACAGGGAGAGAGAGAGAGAGGAAGGGAGAGGGTGAGGGAGGGGGAGATGTGTGTATGCCGGGTCTGGTGGTTCAGTGGACGAAGGCGTCTGCTGCAGGGACCTGTGTTCAACCTCATGGTCACAATTTTTTTTGCTTTAGCATCGCCCCCACCGGTACGGCCCTCGGCCACAAACCACACTGTAAATTTGGCCCCCGAGAGAAAGTTTGTGAGTACCCATGCCCTAAAGCATAACAGTATTTCCTTAGAGATATTTTTTCCCTATGGTCCTCCTCGTGACAGGAATAGTATCTCCTATGAGCGAACACTTATCTCCCTGTACATTTAAGATGGCCTCCCTGCATTGGTTAATGCTGCATAGTACGCAACCAGGAAGTCCATCATCACTATTAAGCGTGCTTGCCTTCCAGTCAAGACGTGATCTATCTGCTGCATCAGACTGTTCCAGTATCTTCACAGCTGGGGGATGATGCCGATGCTGCATGAATTGAAATGAAATACCAGTATTTGTAAAGCGCACAGCTACCTCTGAAGTTGTGTCTCGGAGCTGTGGGCCCTCGGGAAGATTAAGCAAGCTATTGCCCAGAGTCACATGGTGCTGGGCTAACCTGCGCGGCACCAGGGATCGAACCGTGAACCCTGTAGTCCAGAGTCAGGCACCCTGGCCGCTGCGCCACACCTCTTCCACCGTAACGTTCTTCTCTTTCAAATTGAAACCACTGACAATGGCAGGAAACGTAATAAGTAAATAGCGCTTGGACTGGGTTAAAAGATGGCAAGGAAACAAGTTTAAATAACTGTTTTCCAATATCTTGACTTTAACTTTTTATCTGGAATCGATCATACGAGCATTTTCCATAAGGTTCATATACAATGAGGAGTGCTCCATCGGTCAGAAACGGAGGTTGAAGGCAAATTCCACCCTCTGTTTCCTGAAGTAAAATCCAAATAGCTATGAGAGTAGTGATTTTTTAGGTCTCGCTGAGACAGCGCAAGCTGTCTCTTTGAGATATTTTGTAAGTGGGCTTTCAAAAGTGCTACCCACATGATTTGGCAGGCCTAAAGCTTGAGTGCACGATGACGTGCACGTGCACAGCTGCTGCTCGCACTCCCTCCTCCCTTCTCCCCCTCCCTTTTTGTCAGCTTCAGGCTCCTTTGATGCTGGCATCCCCCTCTCCCTTCTCGCCCAGCCCTTCTTGTCACCTCGGCTTGTTTATTTGCGTGGTGGTTTCACTTTCACAGCCAATGCTTGTTTTTCTTTACAACTGCCACTTCTGTGGATTCGTGTGCGGCCGCCTGCCTTTTATCAACACAGCGTCCGCTTCAGGGCACCGCGCTTCATGTTTCATGAAGTGCAGAGGCCATGAAGCGGGTACCGCGTTGGTAACAGAAAGGCACGTGGCAGCTTCCTCCGACTTTAAAACAGGGCTTTAATTCTTGTTTTTTATTACGTTAGTTTACTACACTCGCAGGAAACAGGTTTCAGGAGCGAGTGCGATATGGCTTCTTTTGCTGTGCAGCAAGGCTTTTGCTTTAGGATTGCGAGTTGTGTTTTGATTTGAATGCAGTGTGCTGTGGTACATTGTCATGTTCTCCTAGTGTTGGTTTGTTTTATCACCGCTTGGAATTACCAGAAAACTGTGCTCACATCCAAATCTGTACTCGTTTATGAATACGTTAATCAGGTTCTTATATTGCTCTTTAAGATCTCTGGCCAGTGAAAAAGTCCCTGTGTGCACTGTGTGTTATTCTTGAAAGGTCTGTGTCATGAAGACGCTCTGGCATCTTCTTTCATCATCAGCCTTGTATATTCTGATACTTGTGAAAACCCGGTCCCCGGTTAGTCCTAAATCCACATGTCCATGCTTCTTCTTCAGCAGCTAACACAGCATTAACCTAGATCGTCTTGGTTTTAGCATTATTGGTTGCTTACCAAAATACTCCTTGTTTTATAACTGTGTTTGCTAAGAGGATACTACAGCACCACATTGTGTGTTTTTTGGGAGGTGCTCGTCACAGTGTGCTGGTAGTTAGCACATTGGGTGGCCTGTTTGCAAACAGAAGCCCACCTTCACTGGAAAGGTTTGGACACATTCTTACCGGAGCAAGAAATCCATAGCTGAAGGCTGATCTTCCTTCTCAGGGATTAGCTAGCAGGTCTTTAAGATCCTTTGAACGTGAAAAGCAGCTCTTCTCGGCAGACCTTCATGATGACAGGGCCCTGCTGATGCTCCTCAGGACTGAAGTATTCTCAGCTGCTGCCACAGTGCTTGAGGCACCCTTAGCTTTAAGTGTGACAACTGCCTCAACATTTGCTCTCTCACTAGTGAGATCACCGATTGGTCTGCCTCTTCACCCGGCCTGCATCTACAGTGCTGCTGATCTAAGTATGCTGCTAACCCTCGTATTTTCTGATCATGCCTCATAGAGAATGCAAGACTTGCTTTCCTTTTTACCATCCAAGTTTCTGGAAGCCCAGTGAGCTTTGAAGGAAGAGCCAGCTGCTGTTGATTACTGATTCAGGATTGGCTATCCACCCATGGGAGTGGGCTTAGATGAAAGTTTCTTACCCTTTAAAATATTTATATATGAGCAACAAGTTGACAGCAACCCCTGGCAGGCAGAATTTGCCTGGACATAGGATTGATTGCCTATTCCTTATGCCTTTGTCCCTCAAGCACCTAGGACCGTGCGAAGCTGCACATTTAGTGAGTCAGGTTAATTGTACGTTATTTCCTCAGACAAATCTACGAATCGAAGTTCAGCTTTCAGACTTTTTTTCTCCTTCTATTAGACCATATTATCTACCTATTCTGTTATTCCTTTCTCTAAAGGTGTGTGAATTAGGAAGAGTTTTACAAATGATTAGTTACAGGCTGTATGGTGAAGCACCTTTAGCAGAGGTTAATTTGTAAAATAATCAGTCCTGGTGCCCAAAGCTGTTCTCAGAATCCTGCTTCCTGAGCTGCCGAATGTTAGGGTTAGTGAATGATAAGCAACATAGTCTGGATTCCACAATATTTATTTTGTATCCACCAACACACCCCTTTTAGCCCTTTATCTTTCTCTTAACAGTTTTTTTCTCTTCCCAACGTTTTCCATTTGCCACTGTTTCTGATGGATACTTGAAACTGCAAATTTCTCACATAAGAATACTTTTCCCGGTGCCAGGCTGGATCCGGAAACTTCTCCCGGCAATGCTTGCCTGTCACTAGGTGATGCCATGCAGCTCTGCCCTGCTTTGTACAGCTTCAGAAGTGACGGAGTGGAGCGCACGTAAGCTTTACCACTGTGCGCTGATGTTTGTTCCTTTCTTTCTGCACTTTCCAATGTGAATTCCAGGCTGCACTCTCAAATTCGATGGCCTGCAGCAACTCCTTAAAACAAGCATTGGCATAGCCAATAGGTCTCGCCTTTGGGACCTTATAAGTGTTTAGCCATGCAACTGTTGATGTTGTTGCCCGAAGGATATTGCGATGGATAAATAAACACTTATAAGGTCCCAGAGGCGAGACCTATTGGCTATGCCAATGCTTGTTTAAATTGGTTTCCTGCAGTCATCAAGCGGCCTGACAGGTCAGACTCCCAACAGCAACTGACTACATCAGATTCTTCTACGGCCCTCATTCTAAACTCTAAATGAACTTCATTGCATTAATATGTTATATTCCAACATAAAAAGAAACCCAAACATAGCATACAGCTCCCACTGCTAAGCAGACAACCCATCGAACTCCAAACGTGCTCCGCAGCTGCATTCTAGCTAGACAAACACAGGAAGATGATAATAACTTGTTTACATATATAGTGTTTTATATTGCACTTCTGTAATTTCTAAGTGTGATAAACAACAGGTGTTTCTATTAACTCAAATGTATGCAATATGTGGCCTCAGAAGTATGGCTGATCCTAGGGAGTTTCAAACATGTCATGCAAATCACTGCACATTTCAGAAGCAATCATTCCACTCACTGTCATTCAGTTGACACTAATCATAAACACGCAACTCATGCTTCAGCCATACAGGTCACCAGAACACCACAACTATTTAGTCCAAGACTTAATATGTATTTTAAATTAACCTCGTCTACCAAAATCAAGGAGACACTACATCCCACAAGTCTATAATGCGCAATATCATACCTCGTTCTCAATTCGTGATTTTAGCTTGTCTACATCAGTGGACAAGCCATCAACTTGAAATACCAAATCCTCAGTGCTCTGCATGCTGGGTAGAAACTCATCGTATTTGTTAGTGATAAATTCGGATACTTCTCCCTAATAAAAACAAAAGAAAAATGTCCCGTTATGTTTATTTCAATGAGGGTGTAACATATTTTGCATAAACCTGCCACTCTATACCTCCAATAATCTTCGTTCCCAATTGAGGACGTTGCCAATCCCATCTCAAAAATGACGAAGTTGCCAAACTTCCTACTCGGATTACCTTACTCAAAGTTCATGGTCCCATGGTCCTTATCTGCTCCCTATGCTAACCTTTTGGTTCTACTAGTCCTAAACTTTACTTCCTTTCACAAACTGCATGTCCTATTGTTCCCCATGTCATTTTCAGGCTCTACTTCACCACTCTTGCACAATTTTGAAACACTCTCTGGCCTCCTCTATATCCCCAGATTTATATCCACTGCTGCGCTAGACATCTTGAGGAGGTCCTTTTCTCTCACATCCTTTCAAAAGTCATAGGAACTAGCCTTGCTCACTGTTGAAGGTATGGTTGGTTCAATCTTATGAGCTCCCCTTTCATCTGATTCATCACTTGCTTGAGGTCCCTTCTAGCCCTAAGGTCACCCTTTTTGCCTTACTCCTCGTCCACAGTCTTCATTTCACTGTACCGGTGACTGGTGGTGTCAACAGTCCACATCCTACATCAATGTGATTCTGCTTCTTCCATCTCCAACAACTTTCCTCTCCTTTTCAATGTCATTTTGGTGCTTGAGCTAATTTGCCAATGTCTTTGCTGCACCATTATTTAGGTTTTAATATACAGCGAACCCAACACTGGCCTCACAGCACTAGTATTCTCAGAACACTGTGGCAAGTGGCCAGAACACATTTACATAAACTTTGGCAGTGAACTGTAAGTGGTATTAAATGGAAGGAATATGATAGCAAAGTTCTTGAAGGCACATGCTGTAGGTTATAGCCAAGATGGGCCCTGCAGTCTTAGGCAAGTAGCAAACAGTTATAAATGTTTCAGGGAAGGAGATTAATCGTTAAAACGATTCTGTATAAAACAGGTTTGGAGACTTCTTTTTTGGGGATGTATTAGCAGTCAGTGTCAAAGAATACTGCTTAGTTAAGAAGTTTTTCCACCGGCAATGGAGAAGGATCCTTTTCAGAAGGCAAGGGTATAGAGAAGGGGAAGGGGTTGACTAGCCTCAGAAGGTGAAATTATAGTTTTTTCTCTGTTAAGGAATAACCAGTTGTTTTCCATCCACAACAGGAAATGGGTGAAGCACTAAAGATAATTAGCAAGTTTGATCAGTTCGTCCTCCAGATTGAAGTGGAACTGTATATTGTCTGCATACATGTAAAAACCTAGCTTAAAGGCACTCAAGATGGTAATGGGGGAGCTATTTAAATGTTGGAAAGTGATAGTGACAAGGCAGAAGCTTGTGTGATGGCACAGTGAGTATTTGTGGTCCTGGAGAGGAATGGTCCCAATTATATTTGGTGGAAATGTTTAGCAATAAGAACTCAAAGCATGACATTGCCGTGTCAGTTACAAGGATTGTGGTGGAGAAAGGCAGCCGAGATCTTGGTCATGTGCATGAAGAATCGCTTATATAATATTAAGAGAGTTGATCTCTTTACCCTGGCAAGGTCTAAAACCTGATCCAAATCACTTGGAAAGACGATTGCCTCCATGTGCAGTGACAACTGGCGGGTTACAACTATTTTGAGTGCCTTATGATGCACAGTAGGCTTGAGATATGTCTGTAACTGGAGAAAATGTCTGGGTAAGCAAATCTTTTTTTTTTAGGACCAGATAATAATTTCTTGCTTCAAGTGTAAAGGCCTGCAAGATGACTCCAGTAGTGAGGGAGGAGTTGACTAGCTAATGATGATAGGTATTACTAGTTGAGAGGATGAGGTTGATTTATCTAGAATTACAAATGTCACAGCAGTGTGCACATTTCTTGAAGGAGGGCAGGATGAAGCTCATGTCGGACTCAGAGACTGGCATTAAGTCACTGAAAGGGGTTACGCTGTTGCAAATTGTAGAGCTGGAAAACTTGGAGTTGGGGTAGGGGTAATGGGAGCCACTAGGGTGCCATTTCTGTCAGTGAAGAAAGACATGAGGCTCATCATACAGTAAAATGGAAGTGACTGGCAAGCTAGACACTGAACCGGGAGACAACTTATATTTGAGCAAAAACTCTTTGGTTGAGTTAGCAGAGTCATCATTGTGACATTGAAAGTATTCCTTTCTTGCTCTGAAATAAGAAGATTGTGGCCTTTGGTCTTTGCACAGAAGGCCATGGGCTCCGAAGGTGATTTAGAAATGTTTCAGCATCTCTCAAGGATTCTGCTGTGTTGTTTCAGTTGGCTAGGTGGTCGGAGTACAGGTTACTAGCCTTCAGATGGTATAGTTTGCAGGACAAAGGAGCAAGAATATACGACCTTTGTTGGCTTGTTTTCAAGGTAATCTAAGATACCAGCAAGGGATTCCAGGTGAGGACCAGGAGTTTCAAGGAAGGGGGTTGTGAAAATTATGAACAAAATTTTGCTATGAATTCTTGACCGAGTATGTTGGCCAAAATGGGGAGTAGATTTGGATTACCACTATAGCTCATTCTTAATACAGAACCAACTAGGAAGAGGATGGTTGAAGGAAGATTACAAGTTCATCTGAGCCACGGGGAGGCATTGCTAGGGTGAAAGAGCAGCTTTGATAACTGTGTGACTACAAGCGCTCCTCCCCACCCGTGCAAAAGCTCATGGGGCTATAGTTTGGTAACATTAGTAACTAAAACTCGTATGATCATACCAATTGGGTATTGTATCAGTACATGTTTTTCTATATGCACTAAAATCTGCAAAATTGCGCAGGCAAACCACAAGGTTGTTTTCTAACAGAGTTGTACAGGGATCACTTTTTGGTCCTGAAGAGAAGCCAGGGGGGTGGCTTCCAAACATGTAGACTAGAGAGGTAGTAGCCCATCATAGCATACAAACCTCTACTCCCCATTTTTAATAATAACAGCTATAGGGAGTATTAAAATTTAGTTTCCACACAGCCAGGTATTTTTTAATCTCACTATATTCACTCAGACTTTTCCACTCTCACATCAAACATACTATCACTTTGCTAATAAGTGTTCCCACGTCGTCATCGGTCGTAGCACGCCCCGTCCCGCAGTAGGGCGGGAAGAACCCGATGATGAAGCATGGCACTAAGGGACCTTTTGGTGGGTTAGGGTTATTTTAGCAAAGCAGTGTGTTTTTCCTATACAGACTTAGGAAAACTGACCAGCTTTGTCAAATACTGAAGAAAGAAGGATAGTAACATTTCTGTAGTTAAGGGTGGTCTTTTTTTTTAAAGATTATAAGTGCAATTTAACTGGTGACTTGGTAATATGTAGAACAGTGGATTCATTAACTAACAGGGTAATGTCTAGGGAATCCATGACCTCAAGTCTAGTGAGTCTTCCACCCAGATCTTCTGCTCATTGAGATCAAGGAAGTGATTGTTAGAATGTGAAGAGCAAGATCAAATAGATTGTGTGGTAGGAAGGGAGTAATTTCTTGGAAAGATTGTAAATCACAGCACAAACAACAGGGAGGTTGGACTAATGATTGCCCTGGAAAAGAGATACTCAAAAGACTCATAGAAAGGGCCTTGAATCATAGGATGGTGAACAAGCTATGATACTGCATGGTGACCCCACCACTCCCTCTCTATTTTTAAAAGAATTATATAATTAGGGGAAGGAGATTTGTTGAGTCCGTCATTGAGGAAGTAGTAAACCAAGTCTCGATGGTGGTCAGCAGATGGAATCTTTTTTGTCACGGTTGAGATCTGAGATTATGCAGGTGATTTTAACTAGGGACCTCTCACTATGGGGGTGCAAGACAGAGCTTTGACTGGGATGCAGGGGAAAGTATTAGTAGTTGGAAATTTTCCTATATGACAAGCACTATTTTTACTTTAACACCCCTCTTCAGAGAGAGTAAAACAATTAAAGTAGCTTCTTGTATCAAGTTATAGCGGATATCCTTGATCAGAACATATTACTAGTGTACTGTGGGAGGAAGCATTAATGTTTTTTGTATACAATACTCCCTACTTTTCTGACCAGTGGGAGAAGTGTACTACAGATTTCGGAGTGATTAAATACTACAGAGTCCCACCTCAAACAATGTAAATACAACTCCTGCTCTCTGTATTGTATCAGCAAAAAGTAATTGTCCTACACAGCTATTCATCTCTGGGGCAGTCCCCTCTCCTCTACCACTAAAATCTCAGACAATACCCTAAACTGCTTCATCCTCCTGTGGAGCTGTTTTTTAGGTCTTGCCTAGGCAAAGCTTGCGCGGTCTCTTCGAGACATGCTGTGTTCTTCGGCCCATCTTTTTAATTGGCTGCTGTCCCTGTTCTTTGTAAATGGTGGCTTTTCATTCATCTATGGGCTTAGTAGTACACCCTTGTCTCTTCATGTAACCTCCCATGATGACACCCCTGTTACATGTGTGTGGGCTCTCTATGCTTTAATTACAGCATCAGAGCACTATTTTCTAAAAGGGCTTCAGGCAGGACACATGTTTGGGCCCAATCAAGGCTGGCAGTGGTTACTTCACTCACTAGCACATCTCACATTTTATACCTTCTATAAATTTCCCTTCATCAGCTCCACACAGAGTAAAACTTAATTAGGAATTAATATAATAATTTGTTTGTCACATTTCAAAGCTACATCTGTATATATGGACTTAGCTATTTGAATGTACTTGTGGTACTGTCTTGCATATAATGCATTATGGGTAGGGTGGATTTACCATATTTTCTGCAGTGTGCAGTACCATATGTAACCATGAGGTCCCATGAGACCTCTTTTGGCCACATATGGTACTGCACACTGCAACATGACTAGGTAAAAATCATTGGCATTTATAAATTATAATGCCAATAACTAACAAATGCAAGACTGATTGCATTTACAATGCATTAGGTCTTGCATTTGTCAAAGTTCGAGCTTTTGGCATTGAAAATGACAATGTTTTTTACCTTTGCTTTTTTATACTATTGGCAATAGTGCTATGCAAATATAATAACTCCACTGCAAATAAAAAAACTAAAGTAAAAAAGTTTTTTTTTCAACGCCAACAGCTCTAACTTTAACAACTACAAGACCAATTGCCTTGCAAACGCTTGTCTTACTTCCTACCTACACTCATCCATCCTAGGTCACTCCTCCTCATCCCTGCACAATTGCTGACCTCGGCACCAGTTCCCTGCTCTCTATAATCAAGACGTTACCCCTTATCTTGATTTCTTCCAACAACCTGATGATCTAACATGTATACCCCACCTCCACCATAATCTCCCATTCTGCTTACCTTAACTTTACCCCCTCCCCCCACTGCAGGGCTGGCAATCTTGGTACCGGTCTTATCTCCTTTACCATTAGAACCCCACCCATCTCACACCACCATAACCAACTACTAGTCTGTGTGCACACCACCATCCTGGGTTTTCACGCCCCTTACTGTGACGTTTTCCTGTGCAGTTAATGGTCTTGGACATCCGCCCGCCCTCCCCCAAATTAAGCTGTCACACTCATTAGACATCTAACACAGTGCAACACAACTTATGATCTTGGCGATCGCACCTCTCCTCAATCCCAGACTTTAACGCCAATTATCTTGCCCTCCACCACACTTCTGCACAGCTGGTAGCTTCAGTCACTTTCCCGAGGGCTTTAATTGAACCGTCGGTAGTTCTAAAAAGTAGCTGCTGAGACGGGTCCGTGTCGGGCTCTCCATTCTTACCCTCATGGTAGAATTTTTTTCAGGAGCAGAAACACTCTTTACTGCCTTCGAAGTAACTTCAAAGAGACTCGGTATAGTTCTTTCATAGTCTCATCATATCAGAACTTGAGCATTTTCAATATTATCTACAATGAAGCTATAGTTGTTCCTTTTTTTTCTTATGCAACTAACAACCATTGACAAAACCAGTAGTTATGGCTTGTAGGTATGTTACTTGT
Organism: Triturus cristatus; assembly: GCF_964204655.1. Lineage (NCBI taxonomy): Eukaryota > Metazoa > Chordata > Amphibia > Caudata > Salamandridae > Triturus > Triturus cristatus. Next base: position 145,552,154 of record NC_140584.1, read on the forward strand.
TGCATTACATATCTAGATACAATGACTGAAACAGTAGAATACCAGTCGTGCGACACATTATGTTAAGCACAGATTTTAGCTTACGTGTTTTTAAGCCATGCCCTTAATTACATCGCCCACGCCCCTTTGAGAGAACCCACAGTTTGTCATACCACTTAAAGCCCAGATTGCCCCCCTATCTCTTCTCTAGCCTACAAGGAAATGACAGCGCCCTTTACCTTGATCTTCTCCACCCTCGTGCACAGTTTACTGATCTTGGTACTTAAGTCCTCTTTTTCTAGCTTTCCAGAGTGTGCTAAAACCTCGGTCACGAAAGAAGCCATGTCAGCTGCAGAATCTCCAGACTCCCGCGTCTGCACTATCTCCTCAGCCCCTGCAAAACCTTTCAAACTCGACTTGGCACAGTAACGCCATCTGCATGGAGGAAGGACTGAAGCAGCTCATAACAGGAGCCGTCATCTTCAAAACGAAACCGCTTTCCTGTATTTTGTATTAATAACACTAAATGAATGAAAACTATGATTTATAAATCTTTTGTACCATTTCTCGAGAATCTATTCAGAAACCTCCACATATCTGTGATTGCGCGTGCAAATCCGATATTTCAGTACGTTCGTATAATTCCATATAAATTAAGTTACTTACCAGGATTGTAAAATAAAGAAAGAGTTAATCTTTTACCCACTTTAAAATCTCCTCTCTTTGCCAAACGAACCTTACACATCTTGCGTTAAAATGTGATATTCCATGATGGCCGGCATTTTCTCGAATTTGTACGAGGATGTCCCCATTTGAAGAAACAGAAGAAGGACGACTTGATGTTTTTATAGAAGATCTAAAAAGGTTTTGTGTACGTATCCACGAACAAGTCGAACATTGTTTCTCAAACATCCGGATTTTCCGCGTTCTGTGTTCCAATAGTGACTGATATACGAAGCTTATTGATAAAGCTATTTTTATTGTTACGCTGGTTTAGGGTGATCTGATTTTTAGAAGCAAAAACACTGAGACGGGTAAGATATAAAAGTAGGACTAAAGCCTTTTAGCCTTACTTCTATTGCTGGCTCGTCCCGTTTTTAGGTGGAGCCTGGGTAGGCATGCAGTGCTCTGCCAGGCAGGCTGTATTCTGGTAGTGAACTCATTGTCCACTGTAAACAGTGGCTATGCATTGGTCAATAGGTTTAGTAGTCCCTCCTTAGTACTGCCTTGTCTCATTTGTAACCTCCAATAGCTGACACCCCCTCACCTGTGTTGTTACACAGAGGCTTTTCTCAAATAGCGTTGTCCAGCCTGCTGCTGTGCAGACATGACACACTCTCTCCTAATGCTTTAAAAACTTTTTTATAGCACATGCGCCGAACGCATTTGTAATGCGATAGGTCTTGCGTTTGCGAGAGTTTAAGCAATTGGCATTGTAAATGACAATGCCTTTTATTTAACTGTTTCAAAAACAACACATAAATAAAAGGCATTGCCATTTACAATGCCAATAGCTCAAACTCTCGTAAATGTGAGACCTATTGCATTGCAAATGTTTGTTTAGGTCGAGCCTGGTCAGCGCATGCACTGCTCTGTAAGGCATGTTGTATTTGAGTATGGACTTTAAGCTCCGCCCACTCCCCGCCTGTATTTTTCATTGGCTTGTGTCATTGTCCTTTGTAAATGCTGGTTTCTGATTCGTTAATAAGCTTGTTAGTCACTCTTTAGTACCTCCTTGTGTTCATTTGTAACCTCCAATTAGGACTGGCCCTTCGACTTCTGTTGTTACACGGTATGTCTTATGTAGTCTGTAAACACCATTTTCTTTAATGAGTTTCTCCTACTGCAGGCACAACATGATTCCTACAATACTCAGTGCGCCATGCACGCTTTCACTTTCCAAGCGGCCCGGTACAATGGCTGCCGCTTCTTTGAATTGAAATAGGCTTTGCATTTACAAGAGTTTGAGCTATTGGCACTGTAAACGACAAAGCCTATTATACATGTGTTAATTATCAAAACAGACAAATAAAAGTCATTGTCATTTACAATACCAATAGTTTAAACTCAAATGCGAGACCTATTGCATTACAAATGCTTGTTTGCATAGTCTTCTGAATATATATATATGTATATATATATTATCACCAACTCCAATTCAATGATCGAAAACAGACACCGACACAGGTGCTCAATTGTTTCAATTCCACTGTTTATTCTTTTATTCTTTTGCTGTAACACGTTTCAGCATCTCTGCCTTGCTCACACAATGAGCGCCATTACTACCCACAACTTTATTGCAAGAACTACAAGTCACATGATTTCCTGTTTTATCAGACATAGAAAACATACTGCACAAAAAACGATATTCAAATCCTAACAGAAAGCTTTTCACCTATATTCTCAATCAATCAATCAATCAGAGGGTTTATAGAGCGCGCTACTCACCTGTGAGAGTCTCAAGGCGCTGGGGGGAACGGGGGGGGGGCAGCTCCAGCTCAATCGAAGAGCAAGGTCTTGAGGTCCTTCTTGAATGCGTGCAGGTTAGGGGAGTGTGTGATGCTGACAAGGACCTCGTTCCAGGTCTTGGCTGTGATGTAGGAGAAGGACCTTCCTCCTGCTCTGCTTCTGCGGATACGGAGGGTCTCTGCTAGGGCGAGGTCGGTGAATCGGAGGTTTCTTTTGGGTGCGTGGAAGCAGACTCTCTCATTGAGGTATTTGGGTCCGATGTTGTGGAGGGGTTTGTAGGTGTGGGTGAGAAGGTTGAAGGTTATTCTCTTCTCGACGGGGAGCCAGTGTAGGTCTTGCAGGTGTTGAGTCATGTGTGTGAGAAGTTGGCCTGGCATATACTGTCCACTAGTTATAGTGGGCACCTTGCACCAGTCCAAACTACCCTTATTGACGATAGGTTTAAAGACATCCTTTATTGAAAGCTATCCTAGTGGTAGCTATGGAGAGCAGCCTTCAGGCTAAGTCTTGAAGGAGTGTAAAGCAGCTTGGTTTACCAGATTATAACCTCTTGAATTACTAAATGAATGGAGAACCACGGAATGTATATATATAAAATATATGCATTTATTTCTAAACACCCTCTACTAACCTCTTTATGAAGTTAGAGAGCACAGCACACAATGATACAGTTCTAAAACGACAATAAATAGCTCAATATACAATGGGCCCTAGGGGCGGACCAAACCATATATTTAGAAAGTGGTATAAGAACCACAACTTGACTAGACACAATGCCTATAGCACGTATAATCGCTGTGACCCCAAGGAACCACCCAAGGTAGTGACACAGGAGACCCACGGGGGACGCGTGCAGTGTGAGAACACAGGCGCGAGACCCGTACTATTCTATGGGAAAGTCGCAGTTGGAATTTTAGAAGTTAAGGACACTTAGGAGCGGACTTTGAGCAAACCCCTTTAGACTTAGGGGGTTCTAGGGCCAGCACCCACAGGAGCACCAAAGTACTCGAGTTACCTCACCCAGGGAAGCCGGGTGCATAGGTGTCAAATAGTGTCGGGAATCATCGTTGATTTCAGTAGCGATCTGCTGCAAAGTGCTGCTGCCGGGAAGGAGAGAAGCGTCCGGTGTGATCCAAGCCTGGATTGAAGATCAGAAGAACCTGAAAGCAGAGGGGACAGAGTCCGGGTCGCTTGCCAGTGACCAGGGCACAAAAGACGAATGCCCACCGATGTCGGGTGTTTCTGGTGTGAAGAGGTGAAGCTTGACTCTGCAGCCACGAGGACCAGGAGGCGTTGACGACAACCAGGAGCTGGATTCGAGCTTTCCCACGAAGGATGTCGAGTGCTGCGTGTCGGTGCCCGGATTGGACCCAACAAGCCTTGGCAACAGCAACCCACGCAGGAAGAGAAAAGATTCTTCGGTGTGGACCAGCAAGGTACTGGGGACTCCCCAAGCGATGGAGAGTTAGGGCACGTCTGGAGCAACCAGGTAAGCCCAATTAGAAGTAAAGTTGCCTTCACAAAGACCCACCAGTTGACGGACTAGGGATCGCGAAGGGACCTTGAGAGAAAACACAAAGGGCCAGCTCACAAAACACTCGTGGAGTGTAAGGGGGCAATCTTCGGTGCAAATGCTGCTCAGGGTCAGGGCTACAAGTAACCCAAAGTTCAGCTGCAGGAGGCGCTGGAAAGCTGATGCTTCTGTAAATGGTCGCGGTGTCCAGGAGTTCAGGTTGCACGGTCTTCCACGAGGGATACAGGCCTCAGAATTGTTGAGTGCACAGATCGACCTCAGAGACCACGGAAACCCACCTCCTGTGTTGCAAAATTCTTTGGAGTCCAGCAGGAGCTTCGGAGATGCAAACCGGACAGATGCGTCTTTGGTGCCTGCCTTGCAGGGGAGTAACTCCTTTACTCCAGGGGAGATTCTTCAGTCATCTAGTTCAATGTAGATCATCAAAACAATAGGTTTCCTGTGACAGGAAACCTATTGTCCAGGATTCCCCTGCCAGAGTTTCATCCAGCAGCAGGAGGGCAGACTCGTGTCTGTGGCTGGCAGCATCCATTTTGTGATGCCAGGGCTCTGTTAGCTGGTACCGGGTGTACCGGTGCTATCATGACTCTCCCTCTAGGAGGGTGGGATCATACTCCCACACCAGTTACTGGTGTGGGGGTATGATTCCAAGGTGTTTGACACCAAACATGACATATTTCCGTGCAGCCATCCCAAAGATAGCATTTACCGTTTGGTTATAATGCACTTAAGAGTATATGGTTTGGCTGCATCACAAACAACCCCGGAATACAGTTTCCGAAGGCTGCAGATGTATGGGCATCCTTTCACTTAAAACCCAGCACCCTGCCTTCAGGATTAGTAAGGCCTGCCATAGGAGTGACTGATAGGTTTATATGTGCAGTGATATTGAGAGATATAGTGAACCTATATCTCAGTAAGGGGTGCATGCACCACCTTACCCAGGCTGCAGTAGCAGTCCTGTGGTGTCATTTTGGAAGGCTTCCCAGGGGTGGCATAAGGCATGCTTCAGCCCCTGGTAGGCCTCTGGGGTACCTATGCCCTGGGTACTTAGTATACCATATACTAGGGACTTATAAGGGTACCCCGGAATCCAATCTGGAGTGTACCTAAAGTACTGGGAATCATTTTAGAGAGGAAGCAGCTAGGCTGGGGTCCTGATTAGCAGGATCCCAGCCAGACTAAGTCGAAAACCAGCTAAACACCAGGAAAAAAGTGGGGGCAACCATGCAGTCAGATTCCACCTTCCTACATGTTCGTGCCTAGGGATCCCGAGAACGAGTCTGGCTGCGGCGTTCTGGATGGTTTGGAGCTTGTGTAGAAGTGTCCTGGTGACACCGGCGTAGAGGGTATTTCCATAGTCCAGTCTGCTGGTTATGAGTGTGTGGGTGACGGTTTTTCTGTGTTCAGGGGGATCCATTTGAAGGTTTTTCAGAGGATGCGGAGGCAGTTGAAGCTTGTGGAGGTGATGGCGTTGATCTGATGGGTCATGGTGAGGGGGGAGTCGAGGATGATGCCGAGGTTCCTAGCGTGGTCTGTCGGGGTGGAAGGGGTCCCGAGGGCAGAGGGCCACCATGTGTTGTCCCAGGCGGAGGTCGAGAGACCTAGGATGAGGACTTCGGTCTTCTCTGTGTTGAGCTTCAGGCAGCTGTCCTTTATCCAGGCCGCGACGTCCTTCATTTCTTCCTGGAAGCTGAGCCTGGTGTCTTTGGGATCCTTTGTGAGGGAGAGGATGAGCTGGGTGTCATCGGCGTAAGATACTATGTTGAGCCCATGCTCTCTGACGATGGCGGCGAGGGGGGCCATGTAGATGTTGAAGAGCGTGTGGCTGAGCGATGATCCCTGTGGTACTCCGCTGTTGATCTATGTAGGTTCAGAGATGAAAGGGAGGAGTCAGATCCTCTGGGTTCTGTTGGAGAGAAAGGAGTGGATCTAGTCGAGGGCGGTACCTTGTATCCCGACGTCGTGCAGTCTGCCTGAGAGGGTGCGGGGTGAGACGGTGTTGAATGCCACAGAGAGGTCCAGTAGGATGAGGGCGCGGTGTGTCCCTGGTCGAGTAGCATGCGGATGTCGTCGGTGGCGGCGAGGAGGGCTGTCTCGGTGCTGTGGTTGCTGCAGAATCCAGACTGGGAGACATCTAGGATGGAGCTCTCTTCGATGAATGTGGTCAGCTGGGTGTTTACGAGTCCTTCGGTGACTTTGGGGGTGAAAGGGAGCAGAGAGATGGGCCGGTAGTTCTTCAGGTCCGTTGGGCCGGCCATGGGCTTCTTAAGGAGGGGCTTGACTTCCGCCCGATTCCAGTCATCAGGGAAGATGCCGGATTGGAGGAAGGCATTGACGGTCCGTCCTAGTTTGGGTGTGATGGTGGAGGCTGCCCTCTGGTAGATGCGCGGTGAGCAGGGGTCCGTGGGGTCATGGTCGTGGTGATAAGATCCACTGTGGCGGGAGTCCAGGTGGTGATGGTCGGTTGGAGGTCGGCAGAGGGGGAAGGGGTGGTGAGCGGCATCTGGTCACTGAAGTGGTCATTGAGGGCCTTGATTTTTCGATGGAAGTAGGAGCTGAGCTTGTTGCAGAGTTCCTGCGAAGGTGTGATGTCCATGGCCTCGCTGGGGGGTTTGGTGAATTGCTGTATGAAGTTGAAGAGTTCTTTGGCGCTGGTTGCCCTGGTGTCGAGTTTGCTCTTGATGAAGGTCCGTTTGGTGTCCCTTATGAGCTGGTGAAACTCCACTGTAGGTGAGGGTGGTGCGCAGCGTGGTCTTGGAGGAGGTATGGATCTGGAAGTGGAGGTGTTCTGTGTTGGAGTGGGGGTCACTCGTACTGGAGGAGATTCATATTTTTTAAAAGAACTACCTACTTGTTTTTGTTTTAATTGTAATACTTTGCTCATTTTGGTAGTTTTCTGTTTTTATATTATAATATTTTATATTTAAAAAAAATTGTTACAATATGCAAATGTTACTCAAGAATCAGTTGATTCGAGCTAATGACTGTATCTCTCTGAAACCAATGGAGTATATTGTTTTATCATAATCTAACTTATTGAATAAAGTGCAAGTGCAATAAATATTTATCTATGTGAAAACCTGTGGACACTTACACATTCAGAATTCCACAATGGTAAGAGCCATGGTATAAAGATATATATATATATATGTATATATATAGTGATATGGAGGAGTGAAGTCAAATACATTTTTGCACTGCAATTTAAGTGGAGTTTGTGCCTGTGTGTTTGTCCGCTAGGAAAAGTGGAAGGGCTTTTGCATCTTTATATATATATGTGGATTTAAACACAGAAGCATCATTTAAAGACACTGCTGATAGATTGGGCATAGACATTTATGGAACTAGTGCAACAGAATTTAAAACTAAATCAGCTTTTGTACTGTTACTTCCAAAAGATTCAATTGATATGTTTTCAGATCGAGTCATCAACGATTTAAAGGACATTTCAATAGAATCAAACAAAAACTATGGAAGGGATACTATGGAAAAGGAAAGAGACAATACAAGAATCATGGATAAATTGAAAACAAGGACAGACATAGTATTAAGACAATCAGATATTGGGGAAACGTAGTCCTTTGGCCCCTTAACAAATACAACGATGAGCCAAATCACAACTAAGAGACACTGAATGTTACCAACGGGTACCACAAAGCAATCTTGTGTAGGTGAAAAAGAAGTACTATAAGGAATTAACAAGATGGAGATGTATGGGACTTGTAACAGAAGCAGAATATCAATATTTAAGAGTAAATAATCCTGTTGCACCAGTATTGTACCTCATACCGAAGGTTCACAAAGATATGGTACCCCCCAAGGTAGACCGATAATTTCGGCCATTGGGAGTCTCTTTCAAACCTCATCTAGATACATAGACTATTTCCTGCAGGATCTTGTAAAGTCACTACCGACCTATATACAGGACACATGAGTTTTTTTTAAAAAGAAAACTGCATTAGGTTCACTGGGAAGAGTCAGATCTCTTGATAACGTTAGATGTAGCCTCGTTGTATACGAATATCGCACATCAAGATGGTCTAAGAGCTCTTAGACATTTTCTGGGAACCAGATCAATAAAAGTTTATCAACACTCAGAAATGCTTTTTGCATATTTTGTGGGAATGCCCGAAGGTGGAGCGATTCTGGCGTGGTGTGCATGAGGTCCTGCGAGTGGTTACGCATGTCGCGCTGCTGCCTGAAGCGAGGAGATGCCTGCTGAATGTGTGGGAACCAACTGACTACTCGGTTCCGCAGACGCGATGGGTGACTCTGGGATATATGATAGCTAAGCGTGACATTGCTCAATTGTGGGGATCCCAGAGGCCCCCGGCGGTGTCGGCCTGGAAAGAACACATGGATTGGTGCATGTTCCGAGAAAAGGTGGTGTATGTGGCGAGGGGTAAGCCTGGGGCATGGGTGAAAGTATGGGGCCCCTGGAACGCCTACCGCGGGGGTATCTGCGCACCACCACTGCTGCCTGCGGCCTCACCAGCCCCGTCCCCTTAGTTGACTCCTTTCCATAGCCCCGAGCACGGAGTTCCCCCAGTCCTCGATCTGTTCCCTTTCCCCTCTTTAGACTCCTGTTGATGGCTGGGGTCCCCCATTCGGGGAGCACGTGCTGTTACTTTCGATTGCGGGTTGCCTTGCGGGTGTGGTTTTTGTGTTGTGTGTATAAAATGAAACCGTATTGTGGGGTCAGAGTGATGTGGCCCACGACGCCGATACCTCCTGATTTTGCTTCTCTGCACCGCCCAGTGTTCTTATATGAATGTCATATGCTCCTGTCATTCTAGCGGCCGGCCGGAAGGTTGTAGGCCCATACTTGTATATTCTTGAGATTGCAATAAACGGTTTCACAAAAAAAAAAAAAAAAAAAAAACCACTCAGAAATGCTTATCAAAATGGCAGAACTGTGTCTAGAGAACAACTTTTTCCTTTTTGGGAATGATACCTATAGGCAGCTTAGGGGTATGACCATGGGCACCTGCTTCACCCCCAGCTATGCAAATTTACACATGGGCTGGTGGGAGGAATATATATATATTTATATATAAATATATATATAAGGACCAACACATTTAAATGCGTTAGTCTAAAGCCTAATGTGTGGTACATGACAGGGCTGTGAATATATATATATATATATATATGTATATGTATCCCTGTCAAGTACCACACATTAGGAGTTAGACTAACACATTTTAATGTCGTGGTCCCCATCATTGCATTAATATGCATTGTCACGCATTTTTAGCTTCTGTTGTCCACCTGCGCACGCTGTGAACCTGGTGAACTAAGCAGGTATTGACCGCAATTGTCAAATACTGCAGCAGGGCGTCCTTGAGACTGAGCGCACTGTCGAGGCACAGCTGGGGCAGAATACAATGCTGGTTTAAAACTGATTAACTGAGGAGTAAAGTATAAGGATTTTTGTGTCTACCTTTCCCACGAGTGTTATTGGCTAAGGTTAGAAAAAATGCTCATTCGAAAATCCCCAGGCTGCTGCACCGGAAGAGACATCACCTTTGCTCCGGAGCCCAGAGTTCCAGACTGCGTGTGATTACTAAATTCCTTCACCTCTTTTCTACAGGACAAGGCAACGTTTATTGGGTCAGGGGACGAACGCTCTCTGATGCTTTCTGTAACTCTGGTGTTCGAGTGGCCAGCCATGTCCTTTGGCAGCAACCCTCCTGCTTGATGCATCTTTGCCAGTGTAATGATGATGGTTATCTTGATGCTGTGCATGAGGTGAGTCGAGCTGCAGTATTTATTTCAGTTTGTTAATCCATATAGATTCATCAGTCTCCCCAATACTGCATGGGTGGGGAGCAAGCCTGAAACTCATACAGCTATTTGGCACAAGTGGAGCTTGCCACGTGAGTGAGGCAACAAAATAACAGGGAGAGCTGAGCCAGAGCCGAGCTATGGGCAGGCTCTGACTCTAACAGCCTGTGCAGAGCATTTCAAATATTTGCCACGTATATCATGCAGCAGTGTGCTATTCACAAACGGTGGGACTGGCTGCATAAGAGTGTTTTTCAATAAGTGAACGTATGCATAACTGTGAAACTAATAAACAATTGCATATCATTGTAAAAAAGCATGTAAATAATGAACATGAGGAAGAAAGTAAGGTAGGAAAGTGAAAGAAGGGCAGAAAAAGGAAGGGAGGAGTGGAGTTATGGAAGGAAGAGAAAGGTTAAAACAAAACGGAAGAAATAATTAAGGACGAAAGATATATGACAGGATAAAAGAAATAAATAGCGCAAACACAGATGGAAAAAAAAGGTTAATGTTGTTTAAGCAACCCTTTGATTTAAAAAGTTTCTAAGTGTAATGTGCAACTTTTCAGTATTGAACTGGAGGTCAACAAAATATTTTGGCCACTCATGGCACCATCATGGGACAGTTCAGAGTCCAGTGAAGAGACCCTGGAGTTGTTGTGCACTATCGAAGAGTTTACAGATCTCACTAATGGCAACAGCTGCAGCAGCGCACACACATAAATGGGGGAAAACATTCAGCTCACCACACAAAGATTCAGCAGTGCAAGCTTCCCTCATGATTTGACTTTGTCAGTGAGTGAGTGCATGTGTCAGTGGTATATGGGTGAGTAACTGGGTATGTAAAAGCAGGATAAGTGAGTGATAGGATATGTGAGTGACTGTATGGGTGAGTGAGTGAATGTGAGATTGGCTGTATGGGTGAGTGTGTGGTTGTGTCAGTGACTGTATAGGTGAGTGAGTATGTGTTAGTATATTTATGAGTAAATAAGTGGGTGTGTGTGTAACTGTATTTGTAAGTGGCTGTGTGAATGACTGTATTGGTGAGTGAGTAAGTGTGAGAGTAGCTTTTTTAGTGACAGACTCAGTGTGAGTGGCTTGGCTGTATGAGTGTATGTCCGTGGCTGTATCAGTAAGTGAGTGGGTGTGTGAGTGGGTGTATGGGTGAGTGAGGGGATGTGTGTGTTGATCTGTGAATCAGTGAGTGGCTTTGTAAGTTCTGGTATGTGTGTGTGAATGGGTATGAGGATGGTAGTGTGAAAGTTGGAGTGGGTGTATGAATGATTATATGGGACGTGAGTGTGTGCGTCAGAGATTCTGTGGATGATGTCGTCAGTGATGTCATTTGAGATGTCATCAGCAATGTCATGAGTGATGTCACTGACCATGTCATGATGATGTAATATGTGAGGTCATAAGCAGTGCTTTATGGGGGCGCGAGTTATAGTTAGCTCACTAACTATAACAACTGAATTTCTCTGGTTATGTGTGAAATGTTAGCCTAACTGTAATGTCTCAGTAACCGTTGTTTTTTACAGTGAATTTATAAGGTTTTTTAAATGCTATTTCCTAACTAAACATTCCTGTAGCCTTTGTTGTTTTGTGTGATTTTCTAAGGTTTTTTTAAATGCTAATTCCTAACTATAACACCCCTGTAACCTTTGGGTTTTTTTCAGTGAATTTCTAAGGTTTTTTTAACTAGTAGTCACCTTTACAGAGTGGTGGAGTAAGGGTCTGGGCCTCCGACCAGCTATCAGGAATCCCGCTGTGTAGGACTTACAGGAGGTATCAAGAGGGCTTCTTGGCCCCCCCAAGGTCCCTCAGGAGTAAAGTGGACTTCATCTCCCAACCAGAAGGGCACCTTGAGCTGCGTTTGCAGAGTGATGGAGAAAGGGGGCGCTCCCACCATGCAATAGCAAACTGCAATGGCCCGGGTGTGGGCACCCTGGGACATTGCTGGAGGAGGCCCTGGGTGGTGGTGTCCCGAGGGCTATGCACGGCTCCAGGATGGGGGGGCGCTCGGCCTCCCTTCCTTTAGTAGGGGCCTGCCCTGGGAAGGTGGTGGTTCCCAGGACCAAGAATGGCCTGGGAGGGGGTCCACATGGTCCCCTCCCATTTCTTTAAAAAAAACATTTGGCCCCGGGGAGGTTTTGGCCCTAGGGTTAGGGGGGTCATCCGCGAGGCCCCCAGTCATGAAAATGTTAAAGCAGTGGCGGTCCCCAGCGATGCGGTGGAGGCAATAGGGCCTCCCCCACACCTTTTAAATATGTAGCCCCTGGAGGTGGCAGTGCTCGGGGCTGCGGGGGCACTGCGGGGGCCCCACGGTCCCACGCAACTCTTTTATTATGTTTGCCCTGGGGAGGTGGCGGTCTCCGTGGACAGAGGGTGTCGCATTACCGCATGAACTTCCCCCAGTACCTGGCCCACCTGAGGGCCTTTATTTAACAAAGATCCGGAGATGGCGATTAGTTTTATTTTTCATTTTGTCGAGTTTTGCTGATCCAATGCGACTCCTCCCCAATTTGTTTTTCAAAAAATGTTTTTGGGTCCCTAGGGGTCCAAGTAGAACTCCCCCCCTCCCACACCCCCCAAGACGACTAGGGGTTAGGGGTCAGGATGTTTCTACACTGCCCCCTTTTCTTTTTTTAAAATCTTTATTCTTGTGACTCAGTTCAACCATTTCATGCCCATGTTGGCAATAAAATCTTTGTCACTTTACTTCATCAGTTGATCCGGGACATACCACTTAAAAGATGAAGTGAAGTGACTGAGATTTTATTGCCAACATGGGCATGAAACGGATGTATGGAAGATAGATGTCATTGAGCACATAATAGGAACTCCAAGTGTACGAAACAAGATCATAATTGAACCAAATAAGCTTGTCCCTGACATCAAAGGTCTGATCCATAAATAACCAGCATGGGGGTGAGAATATTGAAAAAGCCCTGAAGAAGTGTCCAGGAAGAGACTAAATGTGTTGGCTACATGTGATGAATAACATATGATAAAAGAGAGAAATGAATAGAGGACAATGAATAAAAGTTTTATTAAACAAATTTAAATGGAGTCTGTGCATCATTTGATTTAAGTTTTCTGGAATGTACAATCATTTTTGTAAAAGAATAAGTAGTGAGTGCTGATTATTTTTGTTAAAATAACTAGGTTTCAGATCAGAGCACCACTTGTTGATACTGTATCCTCTTCCTCTGGTTTCTTTGTTTGCTATACCCCACAGAGCTGCCTGCAGCGCCTCGTTGACCATTCATGAGCTAGTAAATATGTAACATTAGCATTGTAGTGCAGTGTTGCGAACACAAGGACCACAATGTGTTACTTTAACCCCTCATACTTGGAAGCCACTGCAGACAAAAAAAATCAATAAAGCATTTGGATGTGTGGTCTTGTTGGTCGGAAAGTTTTTAATGACAACAGTGTACCCTGCTGGTTAGTTACAAGTGGTCGTGACAAAAGCTGTGCTACAATTGAACAATAGACTCTGGGTGCAAACCTGCTACTGGCAACACAACCAGTCTTTCCATTGGCTAATGCGAGCATCTGTAAACCTTCACAATGTGAGCTTGAAGTGAGAAACTTGACAGATGAGGTAAAGGGCCTCTGCTCTCCTGTCTAACTATTGTTTCTCACACCAGCATTCCATGCATGCCTTGAACGGTCATGCCAGGTCTAGTGTACGAAACAGCACCAACATAGAAGCAAAACTAGAGTTCCATGCATCTTGTGGTGCAGCACTCATTTCTGACTCTGCACTGGGCCACACCTCCTTTTTATCAGAAGCAATCAATTGAGATGTCTTCATTACAAGTCGCCTCTGCAGATGCTACCCAATGTTCACTACTATGCCCTGCTACATACAAACCCACTAGCACCTCCAAGCCAGAAATGTGGCAGATGACCACTGATTTGTTAAGTACGAATGTATTACCTCATTTGTCATTTTCTATGAATGGCTATCATGTTGTGAGTATGGACCATATTTCATGAAGCTGGCAGGTCACGCCAGATGCCCCAAGAACCTATTCATGCAAGGCAAACAAGCACACAAGGCTAGAGGCATTTTAAGGCACAAGGCAAGTGGTCAATTGCACAGGGTCCCCAGGTTCTGAGGGGCTCTTCGAAAATTGATTGGGACTATCAAACCTTCTACTATGATGACATTGTACATACAAAAAACAACTTTTTAAAAACAAATTGACAGCTGAGACTGCTTAAAATAATGCATGGCCTTGCCTCAATTAACCTTCACTGTCCCAGGCAGCTGGTAGCAATTCTTTAAAAAAGAATCTTTCTAACTCCCTCCTTAGTACACCTCATCTCTTCTACATTACCTTTCTCTCGCAACCACTTTCTCTAGCTGTGTCTGCTTCTCCATCTATCAACACCATCTCACTCTTGTTCAACCCCTATGTCTATCTCACATTCTCCCTCAACATAAAAAAGCTCATTAACAAGTTAAAAGTTGACTAGACATTATTGTTGTATTGATAACTATAGTCCTTTAAATAATGTGTACAACAAAAAAGTGCACAAGTTTCTCTCTCTGTAAAACAGAAAAAAGGGGAATTAACAAATGCTGGTCTCTCTCATCGGTGTATCCTGTATTCGCTAACAAGATATAACTAAAGCTATTAGCAGAAGTGAATGTCTCATTGTCTATTGTAATGTTTCTTTCACCATGATACATGCAGAAATAACATTGCAGGAAGATTAATGTGATGATGTGCAGGGGAATGAATTCATGCAATGTATTTTAACGTTGTTATTTTACTTTGACATAGGAGATTTAATTCATAATGACTGCTTGCGCCGTATTCATATTTTATTTATAATTAAATACATGAATCTGGGTGGAAAGGGATAGAAATTTATTTAATTTGATGTAACATCTTGTTTCCTAAATCGTTGCTAACAGAATGTTATGTATTTTAAAATATCAGAATGTTTGTCTGTATAATGAGTATGGTTTAGAACATTGTAAGAGGATTTGAGTTTTTTGTCAAGAGCTCTCTTCTTTTTGCTTGGATCTCTGCAGGTCTGTACTGCTCTCTTTTTTATTTGCAGATATTTTTGCTAGAACATTTTATTTTTCTGCATTTGCTTAAATATTTGCACATCTGCTTTATTAATGCTTGTAGCTCTTTTGCCTGAAAGCTCTCTCTCTAACTGTAACTTGACACAAATAGCACTGGCTATTTCATTCAACTTAACATCAAGCTTCTCAACAAGTGCACAATTTATGGCTTATATCTCTGCGCATAGGATGTGTTTTCTCATGCAAAGCATTGGGTACGTATTCTAAATTACACGGTTATTTAATATTTTTTTTAAACTAGTTCATGTATTGTTTCTTTTGACAATTTATATACAGAGAACCTACAATTGGTTTTCTGTTCTCTATTATATTTATGCAGGTTTAAATAAAGATTTAACATTAATTATATTTACTGCACAAATCGAATGATTAAAATAATAAGGGCCTGATTTTGATGTCGGTCGGAAAGCCTCCGACCTGTGGTTGAAGACTTTCTGACCGACATCTTTGGTTTCAATTCTGACTGCCGTATTACGAATACGGCGGTCAAATTGAAACTGGCCGGTCATTCCGACTGGCTTCTGAGCTACTCAAGGAGCCTGTCAGCCAGTCAGAACCAGCACGTAATCCCTCAAGAACGGTGTTTACGCCATCGGGATTATGATGTTAGTTTCCCATAGGCTTTTCATGTCGGGCTTTCTGATATGAAAAGCCTGTCGGAACGCGACTTTGAGGGCCCCTAGCAGGGCCCCCTTTCTACTGTGGCCTCTGGTTGTAGGCTTGGGGGGCACATATGGTGCCTCCTTGTCAATCCCTGAACCCAGTGGCAGGCACCATGTGGTGCCTGCCACGCGTTGCAGGGATTAACACAAACTCCAATTTGCCTATGGGAGCTTGTGCTGCAGCCGGCTTCTGACTGCAGCACAAGCTCCCATAGCGAAATGGGAGTGTGTGACTGCACCATGTGCAGTCACATTCTAATACTGAGGTCAGTCTGTCCAGATTCCCCAACGGTATCGTAATGAGGCCCAAAGTGAGAGCTTTTTGGTTTATTATTTTAAGCTCAGTCTATCTACCTGTACCACAGTGCCTTTACCTGTTTCTAACACACATCTCTACTAATCTCAATTCTCTTTTTGCCACCCCTCAGTGTACCTCACTCTTTTCTCTTTTTCCACATTTCCTATCTTTAGCTCTCTCTAATTCTCTACTTCCCTCTAAAGCCTTGTCCCTCTCTCTCCACTTACTTCATCCTATTTTTACCTCTCTGTATCTTTCTTTCTGGCTACTTGACCTTTACCTTTATCAATATTCCTTACATCTCTCTCAAATTCATGTATCTCTCTACCTCATCACTATCTCTCCCTCTTCCCTCCATTTAATTTTCATTGTACTATTTCATTTCTATCTCTGCTTTTCCCATTGCTTTCCCTTCCAATTTTTCTTAACAAGCAAAGTTAGAGGTAACTGTCTAATGAGAGAATTGCACACAAAGACAGGGGAAGTGAGATTAGAAGAAAATTAGCAGATTTCAGTAGATGGAATAGTGAAAATGCTCAGAGAAGTGTTTATATTTTTCTGTGTTTCAGCAAGAATTCCATTGATGAATGTGATTTATTTCTGATTATGAATATCCAGGACCTAAAGCTTTAGTTACAAGCAGTGTGTGCAAACATCTTATTTTAATACTATGCACAGTCCAGTCAGGGCTGGACTGGCCGTAGTGGGCAGTGTGTGGTTCCCCGGTGGGCCGGAGTGGTGGGGGCCGTTTTTGTACCCTTGGGGGCCGGTTTTGTTACTGAGGCAGTGCTGCAATATTGGCCCCCTGTAACAAAAGCAGGAGCAGTGCTTCTCACTAGTACAAATCCCTCACCCCCCCTCCCACCCACATGCTCTTGGGGCCGGTCGAGCAGCAATCTGCCAGGGTTGGTTGCTGTTTCCAGTTCTGCTGTGAATCCAGTAAACATTCACCCTAAAAGGGCCTTTCTTACAGTGGGAAGAGCAGGTTGGGTTGATACTGAATTCCATGCAAAATATTGTTACATATCAAAAAATACATTTAGTTCCAAGCACATAAGGAATGGCATTACCAATGTGTGCTCAAGCTTTCTTCAGGTATTGTGTGGCTGGCTGACACCAGACAGCTTGAGTTTCGTCTGTTTTTCTGTGTCTCCATTTCTGAAAGTTTAACTTATAATTTAATAATATATGCAGGGCCGCAGCCAAGAATGTTTATTCAAGGGGACATGGCAGCCAGTATTGGCATCATGCGAAGGTTCAATTTGAGTGCACAAGAAAGTGAGTTTTTTTTGACTGACATGTTTTGAAAATATGCTGCAGGTTCCCTTACAATGCTAAAGTGCTCATTTCATGTTTGGTGGAAATCTTGATTCAGGCAAGAAAATTAAGTTTTGTCCAAATTGGGATACAAGTTGTTTTGCCTGTGCAGAAATTTCTAGAAAAAAAACTTCTGGCTTTAGGCTTGGAGTTGGCTGTCAGGCTTTTGTATTGGTCATTGATTGTTCTGTCATTTGTTTTGCCAAACAGCATTATCGGAGAAGCTACCAGGTCCACAACAATGTATACAAAAGACTGTTGGCTTAAAAAAATTAATTTTTGAGGCAAAAAAAACACACATTGGCATAGTAGTATCTGACAGTGGAGGGAACTACTGTTTTTGTGGATATGGTCCCTGTGAAAAGTTGTGAAAGACCAGAATGCCGTCAATTATGTTGAAGTTAGCCAATTGAAGTGGACTGACCTATTGTCCCAGTCTGTAGTGGGCGACAGAAACATGTGAATGCTGCAATAACAGGACAATAGAAGAAAAATACTAGCTGAAAGCCCCTAGAAGTGAGTATATTTATATAGTGTTAGTAAAATGAAAAGGTTGTGACTAACACCAATCCAAAGAATGGAAATATGGGATGGTTTAAAGTGCCTAAACTAAGGGAAAAAAGTTGGAAATCATCTATATGTAAGCATCAATCAAGCAACAGGCTTTATTTGTTGAACAATACATTCAATTAAACCAATGAAGTCAATGACATGCAGAATTATTATAGAAAAGAGACCATGGATGGAATCGGCTTGCAGAAAACTCTGCATTTGTAAGAGAGATTATAACTGAAAAGAGGGATTGATTGAATAGGTGTGGATACTAAAGCATTCCAACACCATTTATCAGAGATTTCCCTAAGAAGAAGACTAGAATTAATGAGAGATTGACAAACATATTTTCTTTACCTCTAATTTGATTTTGTCAGCAAAGTCTAAGCATTAAGTGTGCATATAAGCTGTATTCATACACTTGCTCTTCCTTCTTTATATCTGTTGTTCATTCCCTTGCCTCCTACATCTTACTGTTTGTGTGCTATTTAACTGTATCCATGTCAGAAGTGATCCTGTGTGTGGCTTCAGTTTTTAGGTCTCGCCTAGAGAATGCAGCGCATGTGCTGCTTCGCCTTGGCGAGCCTATTGTTGTCGGTTTGGTGCGCGGAGAGAGACAAACCATGTGTGCGCATTGACAGGCGATGTGCACGTGCATGGCTTCTCCTCTCTGCCTCACACGTTTGCACTGCGCACTCACACGCTCCCACCGTGTGCTCACACGCTCCCACCGCGCGCTTAATTCAGCTTTTAGTTTCACTGCGCGCTGCAACTATATAAGGCAGACACGCGCTTGTTCTGAGTTGGTTAGTGGAGCAGACATGGGTACCTAACTTTCCTTGCCACTTTCCTACCAGGCCACTACTGTTTAAATCATGTCAGGCCAATTTCCTCAGAATCCTTGCCCATCCCTCAAGATTTATGGCCTCTAGACTCTCCTGTTCTCTCTTTCCCTCTGTATTTCCTCTTTTGCTTCCTTATTGACAGGCAGATGCCTAAGATTGTTAACTATTTCTCCATCTTTGAGAAGATCATTGCATTCACAAGGCACCTTCCTCATTTCCTCTCTCCTAGTCCTTCGTTTCACATCTGGGTTTTCATCAATATGTTTAGGACGAGAGCAACATAAAGTGCTTTACAATCACCCAACATAACATAATACTTTACATGCCCCTTTGTCTCTGTGTGAGGGACTGAATATCAGGTGTATTGATTGCCCTTAGAGTTGTGAATATGAGTGTATGTTTGTCGGCTGGCCTGTAAGTGATTTTTCAGTAACAGGACATGTAAAAGGTACAAGTATATGTCCACTTTTTCAAATACATTGCACTCTGCCCTCTGGGCTATGTTGGGCCTAACCTAGAGATTATATATGTATTAAAAAAGAAGGGTTAGGCCTGGCAAAAGGTTAATTTGCCAGGTCGAAATGACAGTTTCAAACTACAAACACAGACTGCAATGACAGGCCTTAGAAATGGTTAAAAAGCGGGTGACACCATGAGCGTTGCAGGCCCACCAGTAGCTTTTAATTTACTGGCCCTAACTACACATAGTACCTGTACTAGGAACTTGCAGGTAAATTAATTGTGCTAATTGGGTGCAAGCCAGTGTTACCATGCTTTAGGGGGAGAGCAAAAGCACTTTAGCTCTGGTTAGCAGTTGGAAAGTGTGCAGAGTCCTAAGGTCTGCAAAAATGAAGTCAGCAAAAAGAGGAGGAGTGAAGGCAAAATGTCGGAGGAAACACCAAGCCTAGGGTGGCAGGTGCAACAGTAGGAATGTGTTATGAACTCGCACTCGAGCGCACCACAGCGACATCGTCAGACGCCCCAGCCTCGAACTACGTTTCCCGGCATCCCGAGCGTCGTCATGCTACACGCCTTGTCTCGTGCGTCACGCCGCTACGTCTCTTACAAATGCGGAAGCACCACCATACAGCGCGTCGGAAATTCCTGGCGGCGGCTGTGGATAGCTTCGCACAGCATCTTGTACACGTTCATTGTTTGCAGGGGAAGAGCTGGATCCGGTACAGTCTCTGCAGCACTCCTAGAGCTCTCCGAGGCCTTTATGCCTGCCACCGAGGTCTGGTAAAGGTGCGGTGCACCGATACAATATCCGCTCCTTCTCTACTCGTCTCCCCTCCTCCGTTGGTGAGCCATTGACGCGCTCATGCGGAGGGAGGATCCTTGTTCTAAATTCCTTTGTGCTTTGTTGGAATTGCTCTCGTGCCTCGCATTTGAATTCTTATCGGGTGGGGCTACGGGGACTCCCGGTTCTTCGCATTCCACAGGAACCCCCTCAACGAGGCCTGAACTATTGAGTGGCCTCAGAGAGCTACGCTCTTCCTGGTACCTAGGCTCCTATCAGTTAGCCTGGAAACAACAAATAACGTTTGCTCATTCTTTTCGCCATATTCTGAAGCCAAGAATATAAATATGAGACACATTCATGAGCGAAGTCTTGTTGGTGTTTATGTATACGTTGGTTATTGTTGCTGTTGTCCTTTTTAATCCACTCCAACAGGGATCTACCGTAAGATAGAGGTTCACGCGCTCTCCCTGTACTGAAGAGTGGAGTTTATACTAGGGTAGGTGCTGCGGGGTGGGGAAAACACACCTTGATTGCTGTCTATATTGCGGAAACTCTGTGCGAGAGCTGGCAAAGCTTTTGATGTTGTTCTATGATGCCCTTGTCTAATATTTGTATTCATATCTTTAGCCAACACAAGAGAACAACAAGTACGACCACGCTAAGATGTAGATGTGTCAAGTCATAAAGCAACTTGTTCTTTTTCTTTACAGGTATATTAAGGAAGAGAAACTTAGTAACGGTCATTATATTGTCGGATGTGTAGTCAAGAGGTTAGGGGAGATAGGTAGGGTATTAAATCTTGTTTCTTGTGTCTTACAGGTCTCCCTCCCCGCTGTTCCCTTCCTTTCCTTCCCCCATTTGATCCTCCCGATGACCTGTGCCATTACGGCTATCTAGGCTTGGGTAGATCAAGAGGTGGACCACTATTAGCAACAATCCGATCCCAAGGACTGAACCAACGTGACAGAATGTTTGAATTAATGTAAATCATGTGGCAAATACTCAAGCTGCCAACCGCAAATCAGTCTTAGCAGTGTGGGATGAACTAGGAGTAGGATCAAGGCTGATTTATACAGAATTAGTCTAGAATGACAAAGCAGTAAACAATAATGGGCTGGAACGTGACCCAAGTAATTTCCAATACCTGCGATTCAATCAGGCATTTTACCCATCACCAGTGTTTTTTAACTGCACTATATCTGTCATTTGTGATTTATTGTTTGCTTTGTAATGGGGAGTAATGTGATGACCCTAAAGCGGGTCCATCGCCTTGATGACGGAGTGCAGGTGCTCCCATGGGGGTCTCACTTCTCCAGCAGGGGCTGTCAATCAGTTTGCACTTCTTGTTTCTCCTGGTAACAGCCTCTGGCAAACAGGGTCACCATATCCTCCATGTACACGGGTTCCAGTCTTTTGGGCACAACAAAGTGCTCAGCTGGGGCACTTCCTGACATACGGTTTCGGGACTCACCACGGCACAAGGGCCACAGCTCTCACAGTATGGCAATATTCTCATGGCGGCCCAATCCTCACTACATACCAGCCTGATAGGCACAGTGATGCACATGACTTATTTCATGGCAGCCTCTGACAAATGAGGGTTGCCAACTTTGTCCTGCACAAGTGCAATGACATGATCTCTGCAGCAGCCGTCTCCTCACACCTTGTGAATGGAGAGCACTCCACATGGCTCCCCACTGTTCCTTGCTCCCTCTAATGCTCTCATCTTCCTCACAGGAAACATTGTCCTTGGCAAGCAGGAAGTTGCTGATGCTCTAGGTGATGTCACCTAATCCATTAGGGAAACTAGCAGGCCTTTGCCCCCAGTCCTGGTCACAGGCAAAAGTTTGCAGAGCTTCCTCTTCTCAAACAGTCTGTCTGGCTGCTTTGCAGATTTCAATTTTTGAGGCCAGAGTGCCCCTTCATATAGTCCTTTTCCGGACACCAACTGTGATTTAGAGTGTGAGTCTGTGAGGTTTATGTTGGGGGTCTGCTTCTTTTGAACTGTCCACTCCTCTGTCCTCTTTCTATTTAAAGCAGTCTGTCACAGCAGGAGTGACTCCAAAGTAGATAGCCCCACAACACAGGCCATGGGAGGGACTAGAACTCCCACCTGGATGTCAGTCACAGTGATATGTTTATAAAAAGGTTAGCCAAGGCACCCAGCCCTACTCTTTATCATTTACTCATCAGCACCATCCCCTTACCAAGATGTGCCCAGTTCCTTCCTTGTGACATCTCCCTGAATCAAAAAGCACCATTTTCAAGTGTACATACTGGGTCTCCTGTCTTAAGTGTGTGTCTCACCCAGCTCACAGGAATGCAGCAATCCACAAATCTGGGGGGGGGGAATTTGGGGGGGGGGGGTGTTCCTTCACCTCACCGCCTCATGATTCAGCATGCTGCTGGCCTGATTCTCACAAAATGGAACACAGGGTCCTCTATGTATTATAACATTCACAGACACACATACACGCAGTGCATGTATACGACATACTCACACTGCACAGCAATATATCCTTTGTGCATTGTACCACTCATAGGGACATATACACCTAATAAATATATTTAACATGCATGCACACAACAGCACTACAACCCTCATGTACAGTACCACTCATACAAAAAGAACAATTGATGGGCAGAATGCTGATGCATTCACCCCAGTTCAGAGATCTGGGCCTAAATCCATTGTTTCTTTGCTCCCTATGCCATTCCAGTTTAGATCCAGCCATATGCAAATCATTCTTGACCCTGTTCCCCATGGGAACAGTCCAGCCTGAACTGCAGGCCAACTCCTCGTGGACTGGAAGCAAGCATCCTAGGACCGGTTTTGGGGTATTGGTGCAGTTCGGATTACTCAATTACCCCCTGCTTCTACAGACAGAGTGATTTCTCAGTCACACACACATACACACATCACACGCTGGTGGGGCCCATAACACCAACATTCATTGTCTCAAACTATCCGTGCCTACAAGGGGACATCAATTCCGAACCACAACTATTCTCTTTGATAGAGGAAAACCACTTCTCCTGAATCACCCTAACGATTCCACCATCAGGAGGTCGATTGAATCATTTAGTTGGTATTTAGTTTATTGACACTTTAACTCTCAAACTAATCAATAAACATTTCAATGAAATAATCACCCGACACAGTAATTCAAATAATGATTTTCTTTATCTAATTTATATGCAGGTTAAATCTAATAATGCAATATCATCTTTTGTCATATTTACCTATTCTGGCTAATTGTCGTTTTCTAAGTCAGAACTTGTCCTCAGTAAATTCATCAGAGTTCTTGGTCTTATCATGTAGAGTCACCGTCCTCTCCGTCAGCATAACATCAGGATACTGGAAATGACGTTCAAGAAGTGGCGTTCGTACCTCTCTAGTCTACCAATATTTATACTAAAATTTACATATTAAAGTTACATTTTCTCATTTCCCAGGCAAACGATTGGCTGAATTCAAATACATCTCAATACATTAGGAAACATTTTCAAATTCTCTCAAGCGGAAAAAGTCTCAAAGCAAACGTATGGGACCAAATGTCCATGGTCCTAAATGTAACAGTTAGTTGAAACAGGTTGGGTTTGATAGTTCATTTTCTTATCTTGCAACATTTGCTTCACGTTCAGGGGCATTGGCACCTCGCCCAGAGTAGTCTTCATGAGCATGGTCTGACAGGTCACACAAGGGAAGTCAGTGCAGGCGCCTTTCTCCATTGTTCAAATGATGAAGTAATGTACTTTAGTTAGGTTTCAGTCGGCGGCCATCTTTTGGTAGGCCAGAATAGTCAACTTTAAGCAAAGAAACACAAAATTGTAATTAATACATAGAAATGATTAAAACAGTGTTATTCCCTTGCTAATACCCTTATGTGTATGCCTTTATCTAGCCATATGCAACATTCAAAGCAGTTAATGCTGGTTTATTTAAGCACAAATCACAATAACATTACTCAAGCGACATTTATCGTTTTAATATGCATATTTCACCTATTATTTTAGTATTGCAAATGCATTCCCACGTATATTCTCCCTGTTAATTAGGTTGGTTTAGTACTCTCACGTCACACTGTTAATTATTATAATTAATCATTAGTTCTTTTAATATAAACATATAGAAATGGATTGGGTATATAAAAAGAAAACATTTTACCCGCTCCATCAATCCCCCCTTTGGTGATTTTATCACCACAAAAATCAAAACCCACAAAAATCAATTTATTTTCCCCTTTTATGGAAATTCGAAATATTTTCTTGCTCAATTATAATTCAGTTTCCCCTTCATCTTCTCTTTTTGTTTTGTCATACATGCTCTCCTTCCATTCTTCTAATTCTATTTCTTCAAAATATCTTTCTTGTTTCTTTTCCTTCTTTTTAATATTTTCTCGTCTAATTTTCTTTTTATTTCTTTTGTGTTTGCAACACATACATCCTAATCTAAGTATTAATAATATGAAAATGACACACATTAATGGAAATAATATTTTCCCTAATATAGTACTACCTAATTTCCCTAAGAAAGTCTTAATAGCAGCCATTTTATTACTAATTTTAGTCCAGATACTTTCAACCTCCAGTGGTTTTATTTCATTATGCAATTCTGTAATGTTTTTGATATAGACTTTTAGATCTTTGCTTTCATCTGGAATGTAAGTGCAACAATGTTGAACTTTCAGCATTCCACAGACTCCACCCTCTTTTGCCAATAAGATGTCAAGGGCAAGTCGATTTTTCATAATCATAGCACGCATAGCAACCATTTCAGTGTTTACCAAAAGAAAACCTCCAGCGGTGCTTGTTGACAAGCGATCCACTATAGTTGACAATTTTCGAATATTATTTGCATTCAAAGATATTCCCACTGCTGGTATCAAGGCTCCAAAAATATCACCTACAATTTCTAACCAAGTTTCTCTTCTACTACGCATTAGTAGGTTATGTGATCCACTATTTTCTACTCTGTCCATGTGAAAGATCTTTGGAAAGACCAGGCCAACATAACATGTGCCATACCAATGGTCGGGCAACCTGTAATAAGCCTTGTTCCCACAAATGTAGTACAATCCAGGAAACACTGGATCCTCTCCGCCTCTAAATCCCCATCCAGATGCAATAAAATATGTATCATGACACTCACTTGTCCCTATATAATAATAATCATATTGAGATCTTTCCCTCATAATACATAGTTTGCCTTCCTGGGGTGAGTCTATAGCTATTGTTGGTCTAACTTCACCCTTTATCTCCTTTTTCCCATCTATGGTCCAAATATTTTCTCCTACTTCATGTCCTCCTGCCTTTTCATGCATTTTCACTCTCCTTTCTTCGACCATATCTAGAAATGTTTTTCTTCTTTCTTCAAACTGCAAGTTAAATTGTTTCTAAAAATGTATTCTAATGTTAGTTCCTTAGTCTCTATAAAAATCTCACCTAGTACATTAGCAGTTTTAGCTGGATTCAATTAATTATTCATGGGCAATTGTCCAAGAATGTTATCTATATTAGACAGATTATATTCTAATTTCCCTAATTGATAAAATATACTTGTTAAAACGCTACATGTTATTCCATAAGTTGCTGGGAGGTGATGATAAGTCACCCCTTCTGAAACAGAGGCAGGTAACTGCATACATACATAGCAATCCCTTACATCCATGGTTTTTACATATTCATACAATAATTTTGAAAATACATTGCTAGAAAAATCAGTTATAGACCTATCCTTGTGTATATGTTCAGTGCTTGTTTTAAATGGAACTACCTTTTGTGAATTCTTCACTACGTTAGTCATATTTTCTGTATGCCCTTCTAGCGTATCTAAAGTTACTTTGAAAGAGATCAAAAGAGCGAGTACGCTCCATAGAAGCATTAATAATCCTGTACAACAGCAACATATTTTGCACCATCTTCTCATAAAAGTACATCTACTCTTGTTATCATCTATGTTAGCCATCTTGATAAATTGACTGTGTGTTTTGACTTAGCCTCTTCTACTCCATTCCTTGCTCCTTCACCTAAAAGAGCAAAGCACT
Organism: Triturus cristatus; assembly: GCF_964204655.1. Lineage (NCBI taxonomy): Eukaryota > Metazoa > Chordata > Amphibia > Caudata > Salamandridae > Triturus > Triturus cristatus. The sequence goes on from NC_140584.1 coordinate 145,578,002, forward strand.
TATCAGGTTAACCCAGTTCTTCAATTTCTTATTCAATCCTTTATATTTTCCACAATGACCTTCTTGAAATTACTCAGTTTGGCATCTCATCGTTTTTCACTTCCTTTTCATCATCCACATACAGAAATTCCTGAATTTCCGCTTCTTCTCCAATATCGGATAGGATAACTCTCAGGATTTCCGCTGTTTCTTCTTCCTCCACCACTTTCAGTAAAGTCTCCTCTAGATTTCCTTGACCTCTGTCTCACCCTCTTGTTCTTTGAGCTGACTAGTCACTTCATTCACTTGTTCAGCTTTTGTGGGTTTGACTCGTGTCAATCGGTATCTCAGTCTCTTTATTTTGTTTGGCCAAAGGTCTCCTTTAGCATTTCTTCTTAGTTTACCTTCTTTACTGTTTCTTTCCTCGATCCAAGTTCTCCTTCTCAGAACTTGACCCTCTGGTATTTCAGTTTCACTGTCTTCAGATTCTGTCTCGTTTGGCTTTTCCTTTTCAACAGTTTCTTTTTCCACCTCTTGTGTTTGCCCTACTTCTGTCCCTCCTCGGGTCTCCGGCACGCAATCTTCCTGCTGACTACTTGTCCCTTCACCTAACTGGGTGTTGCAGTTCCCTACACCTCCTCGGGGATCCTCCGCAATCTGTCCCTCTTTCTCTGTACCTGTCCCTTCTTCTCCTTCAAGAATTTTCTCTGGTGGAACTTCTCCTACTCTTTCATCTGGTGTGAATGTATCTTCTGTTGAAATATTCTTTTCTTTTCTTTTCTTCTTTCTATGCTCGCCACTGGCGTTTTGCTCGTTTCCAGAATCTGAACTTTCTGAAATCTGCAATCTCTTTCTCAGGATTTCTTCTCTTGGAGTTGGAACTAGTCTTGGCTCCTTCTCCCCCTTTCAGGATTTTCTTTTGTCTTTGAATTCTCATCATCTGAATCAGCACTTGATTCCGAAGCATCAAAATATTCATTCCCAATGCTATCTGCTGGATTTGGAACTCTCAAAGTGTGACTTGCATGTATCCAATTTTTCAGTCCGGCACACTTCACAGCAGTTGTTGTGGTCAGGATGACTTGCCTTGGCCTTCCCCACCTTGGAACCAAGCAATTCCTTCTTCTGTGTACTTTTATTCTCACCCAGTCACCTGGGCTCAGATCATGGGCTGGTTTTCTCTCAAGGGTGGTGGCATCCGCTCCAACCTGGTGAAACACAGAATGGACTGTGTCAGCCAGACCTTTGCAGTAATCCAAAATCATGTCATCAGTTATTGTCATCAATTTGTTGACTGGAACAAACACGTGTCTCATGGCTTGTCCCATGATAATTTCGTGGGGACTCAAACCTGTAGTTCTGTCTCGAGTAGACCTGATTGTCATCAAGACTAGAGGCAAGACATCAGGCCATTTCATTCCTGTGGCTAAACACATTTTCCCTATTCTGTTTTTGATCGTACCATTCATTTGTTCAACCACACCACAAGCCTCTGGTCGATAAGCACAATGTAGTTTCTGTTGTACACCCAATGCTTCACAAATCAAACCCATTATCTCATTGTAAAAGTGTCCTCCTCTGTCTGATTCAATGGTCACTGGGAACCCGTATCTGGGGATGAATTCCCTTAGCAATAGTTTTGCCACTGTGAGTCCATCATTTCTTCTTGTTGGGTAAGCCTCCACCCACCTGGAGAACAGACAAACTACCACCAGAACATAACTCAACTTGTTATAAGGGGGCATTTCAATGAAATCTATTTGCATTCGGGTGAAAGGTCCTCCCTCTCGGCCTATTGTGCCTAGGCTCACCACTGTTTTCCTTCCAGGATTGTACTGCTGACATATCAGGCATCTTTGACAGAGACTTTCTGCTATCAATCTGAATTTTGCATTGTACCAGGTCTGCTTAAAGGCCCTTATCATGGCATCCCTCCCTAGGTGCCCTTGGCCATGATACATCCGTGCCATGGTTGACATCATGCTATCAGGCATTACTGGTCTTCCATCCCGATAGACCCACACATGATCTTTCTCCCTTGGGGCACAACCTGCTTTTACCCACTGTTTCATTTCTTCATCTCCTGCTTCATCCTGCAACTGCCTCACTTCTTCCCATTTTCCCACAACGTTAGTAAACTTTATGGAGCAAGAAGACATTTCCTTTTCTTTTCCCCTATTGATGGAGTACTGGTTTCTGGCACAGTACTGAGCCATGTCATTTGCGTATCGGTTCCCAGTAGCGATGTAATCACTACCTTGACTATGAGCAGCACATTTCACAACTGCCAGCTCTTTAGGCAACTGTATTGCTTCAAGCAATTTTCCAACCACTTCTGCATTCTTTATAGGAGTTCCACTAGAGGTCAGGAAACCTCTCTGTAGCCACAGTTGGCCGAAGTCGTGGACAACTCCAAAGCCTTACTGGCTGTCAGTTATCACAGTCACTCTCACATTCTTCCCAATTTTGCATGCCTTTGTCAGTGCCACTAGTTCTGCTACTTGAGCGGATTTAACTCCTTTCAAGTGCGATGCTTCCACGACTGCTGCAACTGTGCATATTGCATATGCTGCACTCAACAATCCTTCATCCGTTCTCAAACAAGATCCATCCACAAACATCACATAATCACTTTCTGGCAATGGTAAATCTTTTATGTCTGGTCTGGGTTTTGTGCAGAAATCAAGCACATCCAAGCAATCATGATCAATATCATCTCTTACCTCCACTCTTTCCGCATCTGGCAATAGTGTAGCTGGATTCACATTCACACATCTCTCCAGACTTACATTGGTTGCACCTAGAATGACCTTCTCATACTTAGTCAGCCGACTATGTGACATGAACTGTGTTCGGCTCCTTGTTAAAAGGATCGCCACATCATGTGGTACAAACACTCTTACTGGATATCCCATCACAATTCTCTCACTTTGCTCTAGACTTCGACATGTTGCAGCTACTGCTTTCAGACATCCTGGCAGACCCACCGCTACTGGATCTAGCATTGATGAGAAATATGCAACTGGTCTCCTCAGTCTTCCATGTTTTTGTATTAACACTGAGAGTGCACATCCGTTTCTCTCACTGCAGTACAACTCAAACTCTTTCTCATAGTCTGGCATACCCAGAGCTGGGGCTTCACAAAGTTTTTCCTTCAATTGTCTGAATGCTGCCAATTCTTCTTTGTTCAATTCAAGAGGATCCTTAACCTCGCTTTTTGTCAACTTTACCAAAGGCTTAGCAATCACGGAAAAGTTACTTATCCACTGACGACAGTAGCCAACCATCATTAGGAACATTCTCACTTCTCTTAGTCATTGGGGCTCTCATTCATCTGATAATTCTGATTCTGTCTATTGTCACTTTTCTCAGCCCTTTTTCAATGTTATTTCCTAGGTATTGTACTTCCTGTTTGCAGAATTGCAATTTTGTCGGAGATACTTTTAGTCCTCCATCTGCCAAATGATTTAGCAAAGCTATGGTAGCTGTTTCACAAGCTTCACGCGTTTTCGATGCCACCAGTAAATCATCGATGTACTGGACCAAAACTGAATTTTCAGGCATCGTAAGACTCTCCAGAGATTTCTTTAACAACTGATTAAATATTGAGGGGCTCTCTGTGTACCCCTGTGGGATTCGGCACCATGCCAAAATACGCTCTCCAAACCGAAATACAAAAATCGGCTGGCCGTCATGATGCAACGGAATGGAAAAGAAAGCATGACACAAATCAATTACTGTGTACCATTCTGCATCATGGGGAATCTGGTACAAAATTATTGATGGATTTGGAATAATGGGACAGCATGACACAACAATTTTGGTAATTTTTCTCAAATCCTGCACTATTCTGAACTTTCCATTAGGCTTCTTCAGTCCCATTATAGGTGAGTTACATGGACTGCTCATGATTTCCCTCAACACTCCTTGTTGAATCATTTTCTCAATTAAAGGTGTCACTCCTTCAATTATTTCAGGTGCCAGTCTGTACAGTGGACTGTTTGGATAAACTAATCCTTCTTTTAATATACTTTTTACTGGATCTACATTTCTCATAAGGCCTACATCTTCTCCAGTAAAATCCCAGACTCCTGCTTTCACAGACTGCTTCAATTCTTTGGGAAACTCATCAGGGTTAAATACTGCATAAGTTCCTATAACTTCATGCTCTTGATTAGCTATTGTCATTTTATACAGTACATCCTCATCTGGTGTCTCAAAGGCTATTCCATCTGGGGTACAGAATATAGTGCAATTCATCTTGCACAACAAATCTCTCCCTAACAAATTTACAGGACTGGTATCACGCACCACAAATCGGTGCATGTCTGTGAATTTCCCTATTTTAACCTTTACCGGTTCAGTAAGGTAGGTCCTTATCTGGGTGTTTGACTCACCAACTACTTGGATTGTTTCATCCGAGAGAGGAAGATTCTTTACATCTGCTGACCTGACAGTTGATCGTGTAGCCCCAGTGTCTACTAGGAAAGTAATGTTTTCATCATTAATTTTCCCATCTACAAATGGTCCTGTCTGATCTATTTCTAGAGTTGTGCCAAGCATGCACTCTTCTTCCTCCCTTCGGCACCGTCAATAATTCTCCTATGAATCACTCTCTTCATTTCGCAGCCAATATTGTGAAACAGCGCTCACGCGTTGCGGCTTGTTTACCTGTTCTTCATTGTAGAATCCCACTTCTTTATTGTATTTTTGGGTATTTCTGCTTTGCGACAGTGGCGGTTTTGGCACCTGATTCTGTGGATTAACAGCCTTCTGCTTTTGCTGCGGCTGGCCACCCACCTCACACTGCACCTGTGGATTCAATGATTGGATTTTCATTATTAGTACTTGGTGGATATTTACACTCGGATTTCCAATGCCCTAACCTACCGCAATTGTGGCATGGGAACTTCTTTTTGGCTTCTTCTATTTTACCCTTCCCCTTTCCTGGGCCAAATCTCGGTTTGATTCCTGGGTTATTGGCTTGTTCGACCAACTGAGCTTCCTGTCTTTCTGCGACTTTCACTTGAGCCCACATTGCCTTTTCCTTCAGTTTTCGCTGCTTTGCCTCAATTTCATCACTAAAGTATTTGGCATGCCTTAAGATCTCATCTATTTTCTTGCTCTGCCAGTCTACCGTATGCTGCTTGATCATTTCGCTAATTTCGGGACGTAAACCATACACAAATCTGTACACAAAATGACTCAGATCCTTTTCTCCGAGATTCTCATCTCCACTAAACTGTTTGAAAGCTAGTATTAGCCTTTCATAGTAAGCATGAACTGATTCTTTCACTTCTTGATGCGTTCGATCTATTTTAACCCAGTCTGTTTCTTTGGGAGGCACTTTGTTTTTCAAAAATACCATAACCTGTTCGTATTTCTTCATTACCTCGGGGTCTGGTGCTCCTGTTTTGGGGTCTCTCGGGTATTCTTTAGTTGGCCAATCTATGACTATCTTGCATTCTGCCCATAAGTCTGCTGGCACTATTATATCGAATAGGCTATTTAGATCAATCCACAGTACTTTTGACAGCTTAACAAATCTGTCCACCTGTCTGTACCACTCAACGGGCTTTTCCCCGCAATCGAGGGAAGTCATTTGTAAATGACAAAATGTCCTGTCTTGTCCACGGGACATGCACATATCCCCCTCCTGGAATCTCTCCCATGGGGAACTCTGTCACTACCTTTTCCTTTTCTCTCACAGGTAATGCTGGGAAAGTTCTGTCTGATGTATCATCCCGCTTTCTATACCACTTGCTTTTCCATTTGTCCACATCTCCCCATTTACTTAACACTGTGATTATATCCTTAATCTGGACTGTTCGTCCTGCAGGGTTCAGATTTTCAATATCCTTTTCCGTGAAATCCACTCGGTAAGGCTTCTGTAAAGCTTTTACCTTATCCATGTCAATTCCCATTTCACTTGCTATTTCTTCTAGCCTGTCATGTAAATTCCTCGCTCTCCAAGTGACACTCTTGCACAAAAACAACAGTTCTTCATCCTGGTAATTTTTCAGCTTTTCTGTGGGGATTGTCCCTACTATTAATTCTTCTAACACCATGCGTAATTTTGCCACATCAATAGTTTGAGATTCTTTCTCTTTTCCCTGCAGACTCTTCAACCATTCGCTCAATTCAACTGTAGTTATACCTACTGATTTTTCTACATTGCCTGGTTCTGTCATTCTTTGTGGTTCTAATATTGATCCTCCTACTATTCTGTCTCTTTCTACAGAATCAGGACTATAAAACGGGTTATTTGACATATTTAGTCCACTTTCACTCATTGTGTGTCTCCAAGGATTCTCCCTTGCTTTCATTAGAGGCTGTTCCGCTTGTCTATTGCTTACATACGGAACTGTTGGACCATGCTCACTTTCTTTCTGCTTCGAAAAAATGGGCATAACTGGATCTATGGTTACAGGGACTGTAACTGCTTCTAGATTCTTTTCTATACGGAGGTGGGTTTTTGTAAAACAATTCATCTAGGACATCGTCCTCTGATTCATTTGCTCCATACCTTCTAGATTCTACATTATGTCTTTTTTCTACACACTTCCTTCCTTCATTTTCTCCTGCAGCTCTAACGGGAAACAGTCCTTCAGTCATACTTGCATCTCGCCACCTTCTCATTCGATCACAATGAGTTTCGCGATCATTTGGCCGTCCAAACATGTATCTGTACCTACTACCATTTCTCTGTTTTTCTCGCTCATGCATCTCATCTTCCCACTCAGTCAATGCCTCAAACTGTGTAGGTCTCGGACGGGGGTCTAATCCCATCATCCTTTCACGTAGATTCCTTAAAATCGCCAAATTAAATGAACCATCTTCCTCTCTTTCGTGAACCCCTAGGGTTTTCGTCAACTATACAGTCTCTAGTCCAATAGCAGCGCGACTCTCACTTACGCACCAATCCGGGGCATCTACGTCACTGTCACAATCCTCAAATCCCTGCGCGACTCACACTAACGCACCAATCCTGGAGCGTGTACGTCACGCTGTACTTCTCCCAATCCTTTCGCGGCACACACTAACGCACCAATCAGGGCGTTTCTGCTGTTCTGACCCACTGTCCAATCCCAGGGCGGTCTTTCTGACGTCAGCAGTCGCTGCAGCAGCTCCTGCTCCTGTCTACTGTCTCCAGTCTACCCCTCTTTTACAAAACTACTCGGCAGACTTTGTTTCAATTTTACGATACTGTTAGTCACAACATACAAACATCCCCATTGTCTGCTTCGCTACCCACAGAATAGCAATAGACCTTTCCCACGAGAATTCTGCCTTTCCCGAGAGCAGTGCTTACCGCTGCCCTACTACTGAATCATTACTTCCGTTGATAAAGTAGCACATCCCTCTACTTCACCCTTCTATCAAGCATCAATTAACTGTTTTCTCCGGAATTAAGACACATAGTTGGAAACGCAATGCTCCTGAGAAATAAAACCAGAGTTCCGCAATTAACCTGAATGCTATTTCATTCACGCACTTTCACACAAGAAAATGTAGTTCATTCACACAGAATCCTGTCTTTTCCGAGAACAGCGAACAGTCTGTCCTACTACAGAATTATGACATACGTTAACAAAGCAGCGCTTACCTCTACTTTGTCCTTCACTCAAGCTCAGAGAACACCTGCTACCTTTTCAGTGATAAGCGTTATCGGTATGCCAATTGGTTTCCTGGTACTTAAAGACCAAAATTTCACAGGTACCCTTCGCTATCATACGCACTTCTTTCACACAGAAAATGTCTCTAATGGCAACACACGACGATGTCACCGAATCGAACCCAGACAATGCGACACGCAACTTCAATTGTTACACGTTTTTCCCCGTGTACCTACGGGCAACCACAATCCCGTCCTTCCCGAGAGCAGCGCTTACCTCTGCCCCACTACGGAACTGTCACCGACTTCTTACATCCCAGAAGCCGTACAGACTACATAAAACTCAAGACGACTTCAACATGTGGTGTTAGTATACATATTAATACCAATCGATAAGCTATATACAGGCAAAAAATCATCAAACCAAAACAATAAAAACCATCATCTTGCTACCAGTGCAGTTCGGATTACTCAATTACCCCCTGCTTCCACAGACAGAGTGATTTCTCAGTCACACACACATACACACATCACACGCTGGTGGGCCCATAACACCAACATTCATTCTCTCAAACTATCCGTGCCTACAAGGGGACATCAATTCCGAACCACAACTATTCTCTTTGATAGAGGAAAACCACTTCTCCTGAATCACCCTAGCGATTCCTCCATCAGGAGGTCGATTGAATCATTTAGTTGTTATTTAGTTTAATGACACTTTAACTCTCAAACTAATCAATAAACATTTCAATGAAATAATCACCCGACACAGTAATTCAAATAATGATTTTCTTTATCTAATTTATATGCAGGTTAAATCCTAATAATGCAATATCATCTTTTGTCATATTTACCTATTCTGGCTAATTGTCGTTTTCTAAGTCAGAACTGGTCCTCAGTAAATTCATCAGAGTTCTTGGTCTTATCATGTAGAGTCACCGTCCTCTCCGTCAGCATAACATCAGGATACTGGAAATGACGTTCAAGAAGTGGCGTTCGTACCTCTCTAGTCTACCAATATTTATACTAAAATTTACATATTAAAGTTACATTTTCTCATTTCCCAGGCCAACGATTGGCTGAATTCAAATACATCTCAATACATTAGGAAACATTTTCAAATTCTCTCAAGCGGAAAAAGTCTCAAAGCAAACGTATGGGAACGAATGTCCATGGTCCTAAATGTAACAGTTCGTTGAAACAGGTTGGGTTTGATAGTTCATTTTCTTATCTTGCAACATTTGCTTCACGTTCGGGGGCATTAGCACCTCGCCCAGAGTAGTCTTCATGGGCATGGTCTGACAGGTCACACAAGGGAAGTCAGTGCAGGCGCCTTTCTCCATTGTTCAAATGATGAAGTAATGTACTTTAGTTAGGTTTCAGTCGGCGGCCATCTTTTGGTAGGCCAGAATAGTCAACTTTAAGCAAAGAAACACAAAATTGTAATTAATACATAGAAATGATTAAAACAGTGTTATTCCCTTGCTAATACCCTTATGTGTATGCCTTTATCTAGCCATATGCAACATTCAGAGCAGTTAATGCTGGTTTATTTAAGCGCAAATCAAATAACATTACTCAAGCGACATTTATTGTTTTAATATGCATACAAACTTAGTTCACCTAATATTTTAGCCATGCAAATGCATTCCCACGTATATTCTCCCTGTTAATTAGGTTGGTTTAGTACTCTCACGTCACACTATTAATTATTATAATGAATCATTAGTTCTTTTAATATAAACATATAGAAATGGATTGGGTATATAAAAGAAAACATTTTACCCGCTCCATCAGTATCACCCCTCATCAGCCAGGCTAGCTTGATGCCAGTGATATGGAGAGCACGGGACACACGTCGGGGCATACCCATCCCACATGGATGACAAATGCAAAAAGAGCAATTGATGAACAGAATGCTGAACAATGTCATGCATTCACCCTAGTACAGAGATCTGGGCCTAGATCCATAGTTTAGTACCACTCATAAGCACACATTTATCCACCACATGCATTTAGCATGCATACACTGCACAGTTCTGCATTATTCCTGTACTGTACCCTTCCCAGGCATACATATACCCAGAACAGATACACTACTCATGCGTTGTCAGCGCTTAATTTGAGCCGGTGGTTACCTCTGCTAGGCACCAGCACTTTATTGTCTGTACCTGTATTTATGACAGCCTGCCACATGGTGGCGCTGTGTGTCTTATTTTTTTGAGGAGAACAAAAGCTGTTTTTTAATAATTAAATATACATTGAAATCACTTATACCTGCCACCCAGCGCCAAACAAATAGCTTGAATTGCATTTATTCGTTATTTTAATGTATATTTAAAGTCTGAATTAAAATACAAGTACGAGTTTGATGGCTAGTAGTGATAGTACTGTCATTTGCAGCGATAATGGGAGAAATGGGTGGTACAAGCTACTGTGGCCTCCTTACACTTCTTTTTTTTCACAAATTAAGCACTGTGCACTGCACAGCACTATAAACCAAACTGATGCAAGGCAAGGGTGAGTTAAGCACAGAGCAGTGGAACATTAACTGACTGAGTCTGTGGGCCTCACTCCAGTCACACATGTTAAAAAGGACATGCTTACTCCATCTGATCACTACTCGATATGGTACAAACTGCTTAACTCCTGGTGAAAGCAGCAAGCTCTCACCTCTATGAGAAAAGAGCTTTGGGCATCCCTCTCGGTCCAACAAGGCCACAATCCGTGAGACACACCTGTGTCATGATGCACATGCATAATCTGCGTTTGACTATCACAACACAATCAGCATGAGGGATCCAGATATCAGTACAGTTTTGCCACTCAACATATGGGTGCATGCCCATTACCACAGGGAGGACTTTCCATCCCGACATACACCAACAAGTACTTGAAGAAAAGATCACCTGGCCAAACAGACTCTCACAGTGGAGTGAAGGGATTAGTCCACTGAGACACAAGAGCTAGCAATAGTCCCATGATTTAGCCATGCTGAAAGAATTATAATGTATTACCATCTTGCATGTAGCATCTATGCTTTGCCTCGATGAACACAGTGATTACACTCGCTAGGTCTCCTTGGTAGACTTCATAGACATCCCCAATCCTCAGCAAGATATCCATTTAAACAGAATGATCATTCACAGTCAAACTGCTTTTCATCCGACATTTCTCTTGCAGCTGCACAACATGTACGCATGTGAAGAGGAGAGTAGTGAAAATTACTGCACCGATGGCTATTTAAAGCTGCATTTCTTCTTGTATGCTTTGTGTTGTGCAAAGGTAGCTTTGACCCTTTTATTGATATATTATTAGCTCCAGGATAATAGTCCATCCTGCAGCTTCAGAGTGTGGTCACTCTTGTAAGGATTCTGGAAACAAAGAAAGTGGATGCTTCATTTTGTGTCATGTTAGCGTATTGGTTGTGGCCACTTAACCCCTTCTGTGCCACGCCCTTTCCCCCTCCTGTGCCGGGCGTTACATTAGTGGGTGGGGTTCATGACGAGATAGTCTCGTCATGGGCACAGCGCGACCGTGCTCCATGAGGAGACTATCTCGTCATGGGCACTGAAGAGGTTAAGTAGAAGTTACTGAGATTTATCATTTTCTATAATATTTTTTAAAATTGTGTATTTTTGAAATGTACTGTTATTTACAATTTCTGTGAACCTTTGATTGTATTCATATCATCTTCTATATTATCCTTTTACTATTTTAATGGATATTATATATCATTATTATTCTTTATTACACCTTCATGTATTTATGTATTAACAAATAACTGCATATACGAAGTATTGTTTTTAAGATCATATTACTCTTTTCATTAAACCGTTTCTTGAACTTAAAAAAAGAAGTTACTGAGATGACAGAGATTATGTACCGCTAGGTAACAGAAATGCAGAACTGCAAAGCACTTTGCTCATGATGCACAGAGCTCCGTAAGCAAAGTACTGAGAAAAAACACTGTTTACTGAAATTGTGAAGGAAAAAAGGGCAAGGTTTACTCGTGCATCTGCTGCAGAGCACTTGAAAGAAACTGTTTCATAACCCAGAGGTCCAGCTAATTTTCAGAGCTATTCCAAAGTCAATGCAATGAGTACCAAACCTGCTACCAACTTTGTAAGATGCAAAGAAACTTCAGAAGAATACAGTAAGCTATAATGATTATTATAACTGAGTACCAATAATATCACTCTCTAAATACTTTGCATTTTGTTATCTACAAAGGTGGCTCTCCTGTTTTGCTTATCGCACTTTTTACCTCTTGCCTTACCATGGTTTTCTCACAGTTCTTAAGAACTATCTCCTGGCTATACTTGCTGTTTTTATTTCTAGCTTTGCCCTGTTTATGAGGAGTATAAAAATGTCTATGTCCGTGATGTTTGCAGTGCCTATTCAGTGTAGTAACTATCATTAGTGCAGCATGGGTAATGACTCCAGGATCAGTAATCTGAGAAGCTCACATCCACACAATGGAAGCGTTTATCAAACAACCTAGAAAGCCACTTTTACTTGCTTGCATAATGACACTTAACAGCCCTGATACCCCACTTGTATCTCTTTCAGGAGCAGCGGTAGAAGTGAAAAAGGACTACGGGGTGCACGTATTCAGGTTATATATCAACGTGTGCTAGCACAGTGTGGTGATCTGTGTGCAATACCACAACTGATTGAAAGATCAGAGTTCTGATGCACATGTGCACGCATTGCCCTCTTTCAAAGAATGATACTTCACCTTTATGGAGCAGACTGAATGTGTCAATTTGCATCTCAGGTCACAGGGAGCCATGGACAGAAAGAGCAGAGTGATTCTTTGACACAAAACAGCTCGCCAGAAGATCATGGAAGGGTCTAACAGGCTTCAGGACTAAGCCGAAGGTGTAGGGGGAGGTAGGTGCAGTGACTGTGACCAGGCATTCAGGACCTGGGAAGCTATTAAAAGCCAAGAGAAGCTCAGGCGGGGAAAGAGACACGCTCTTCATTGCTGACACAGAATCTTATTGAAGGTGCAGTAACATAACAGAACAACTCTACCAGTCTCTCCCACCAACCCTATCAACCAAACTCTCTCCCAACATCAGCTTCTGACAAATGTCTGCCTAGTTTAGTAATATCAAGCCTACAGTAAATTTTGTACCATCAAGGTAAGCAAGTAATAAAAACACCTGCAGCAGGATTAATCTTCAAACTTATAGACCTATAGAATTAACCACTATATATATATATTTGTATGTGTGTTAAAGTGTATCCTCATGAGAGCCATCACAAGTCACGCAAGCATTGTCAACTTGGTACTGGAATAAGTAAGCAAGTTGTTTTGATCGAAGTGTAAAAGGTAGCACAGAGACAGGGCCATACGGAAAGGTCTGTCATGCTTGAATAATTTTCCTTCCCACTTTGTGACAGCCACTCAGGAAGACAGCGTGTCAAAGTGAAATTGAAGTGAGTCACTTATTGGGTTGCTACCTGGCTCGTTTTAATGTCCAAGGCAATACAAAGTTAAGAAAATAACTCAAAGCCAGTATTTTTCCTCTTATCGGTACATACTTTGAACAGTTAAAAAAAGAGGAAATAACTTTAAAATGTGTTCTACCACTGCCTTAAAGTAAACAAAAAGACCGAAAGGCCATGCTAAACACTAATACATTCAATTACACAGAAGATTGCACTTCCGATCACGTTCGGGACCTTGTAGAATCTTAAAATGCATCCGACATTTTTCTCATAGACTGGTGGCAACCCCACTCACTTAATGGCACTACCTTTTATTGCAATGGTGTGTAGGAGTCCTTGGGCTATCTTGCAGCAGTGGGGCATGGCCACAGACTTTCAGCAAAACCCCGGTCATCTCCAAGCAGGCCGGCCGCTCCCGATCCCGTGTGCCAGGAGGAGCGGTGTGATGGTGAGTGCCCTGACAGGTTGCAGAGAATAAAGGTAAGGGATAGATTCTGTCCCTGATGATAAAAATAGCCCCAGGACAGGGCAGAGGGGCCAGTGACATGGGCAGTGCAGGCAAGCATGCTGCAACAAGAGGGTATCGACGTGGACCAGCTCGTATGACCTGCACAATGTAGAGCAAAGGTTCCCTTTGTTACTATTCCAGAAGCTGGTGATTGTTTGATTCCCAACAAAGACCGTAGGATAGTCTTAATCATAACTGCACATGAAGGTGTTGCTTCCGCTCATGCCAGTGTGGCGGTCAATACACATTATTGGCAGCATGGCTTATACAAACATGCCATGAAATATGTCCTTTGTTGTGACTTTTGTCAACAAAATAAAAGTTCTACTGTGGAATGCCCACCACAGACACACCTGTTTATATCCAACAAACCTTTCGACTGCATGTGTTTAGACTATTGTGGTCCTCTGAATGTGGATGGAGTGTCTAAATTGATCCTACTTGCAGTTCATTCCTGCTCAAGATTCCTCTGAGTGTAGCCAAAACGTTCAGCTGATGCTACATTGTTATTAAAGATTTGCAAGTCTTTTTGGAACACATGCATGCATTACATTCCACTCAGGCCAGAGCCCTGCTTTTGCCTCTAATGTGTTTAGGGATACTATGGCTTCCCTGGGGGTAGAAGTGCGTTACTCTTCTCCATACTGTCCCAAGGGAAGTTTGGTGGTTGAAAGGATGAACCATGACTTAAAGAAATCATTAACAGCTAGAGTAATAGATTCAGGGCATAGTTGGATTCATCCCCTTTATGGGCAGCAAAGGGAACTTCATAATCTCCCTAAATAATCTCTGAATGGCTAAACACCATGCAAGGTCCTTTTTGGCATCAAAATGTATGTTCCAGACCTTGACAGTATAGACATTGTTGCGGCAGCCAAGCCCTTTGACATAAATGATTGTTGTTCTGTCTTACAGGATTTACAAAACGTCTGCACAGTCCAATCCAACAAGCAGTTGAAGATGTCTGACTCTACCTGGATCAAGGAGCAGCCAGCACCTTCTGGCTGGATTCCACGAATTGTGGATCTCGTTCGAGAAAAGATAGTGGTAAAGAAGGAATATGTGAATTTGCTCCATCAAGCCAGTCCTTCTCATTCAAGGTACATGAACTGTAATATTGCCACAGTTAGCTGGCTCTAATCACATCAAGTTACATCATGTGGCCAATTCTTAAGAGAAAGCCACGGGGAGTCCTTGGTAGTTTCCTACTTCTCTTGCTACCGTACAGGAAATTTCCTTACAGATTGTGTGAAACATCAAAGCTGTTTCTCCCAAGCTGGGGGGGGGGGGTGGACGGAAAATGAACTTCAGTTACCTCTTAATACTGCTACAAATGCCAGCTATTCGATGAATGTGAGTACTGCAGATGGTGTTGTTTATACTGATCCACCGCTAGTGGACTATGCCAGTTTTCTTACTTCACATGTAGCTCCTGTTTTTTAACAAACTGCTTCTGGGTATTTTGTGGGAACAGATGACTTCTCATCTGTCTCCGTTGACACTTGCATCTACACTCTGCCTACATGGGTCTGTGTTTTCTTTTCATGGCTGAAACACAGTTATCTGGTCTCTCCTTAGATATATGTTTGGATATCACTTTCCATGTTTTTTTCTATTTCTTTAGTTTTGATCTGTGACTGTTTTCTTCTTGCTAATCTTTGGCCATTTCCTTCCAGAACACTCTGCCACAGAACTGGTAGATGAGGTGTTGACGTCTCACTCATCTTCAAGATAAACTGAAAAGAGACCTGTCTCTTGTAACATTTCAGCTGTCCCAGTAATTATTTAGGATAAGGTCACTTATGATATTTTCGGCCCCACAGAAATAGTACAGATTTCTTATGTTTTTAAAGTCTCTATGAGTTTGGGATGTTGATACTGTAAATTCCACTCCTTCACTGAATCTAAATTCGTCTAATTATGGTGAAAGGTTGTGTTATCGTGTTCAATGCACACAGGGGAGCTTAAAATATGTAGAACCATATATTCTGGACATGAGGCAGTTAACCAGAAATAACTTTTATTTTAAACTTGTCCCTACATCAGCAAAGAAATTCATGCTTACACAAACCAAGCTAATATGTACAGTTTTGTTTGTCAAACAGTTATCCATAAAAGGATATGAGCATTAGAAGGATACTGTTGGCATGAAATCAGTTTGGAGTACTGCACATTGGTAAGTTCAGGGAACAGACACTTTATTTAGAGCCTGTTTAATTCCAACACAAAGGGTTTTTCCAAATGACAAAGTTCAACAGACTACTTATCTAGGATTTGCTAAAATTAAAGACATGAATTCTCCCAACAGTCCTTCTATTGCCCGATTTGATAATTGGCAACATTTAACAAATTCTACTGAAGAACAGCTCAATAATATGGTGCAGAATGGTACACTTAACTTCACACTTTCAGGTCCAAACTGGTGGTTATTGTGGCCAATGGAGACAGATGGTTATTATGCTCGTTTTTTTAATGCCATATCGCGGTTTCAGTCAAGCAGACCCGACCCTCGTTATTCCTATTCACAACACTCCGGTATAGTCACAACCTGTTCCGTAAGGAAATTGTGCCAACAATGGTTGGAACATTCCACTCTGTCTGTAGTAAACAACATCTTTCCCTCCTCTCAGAAAACATGGACCGATCTGATTTCTTCTTGGATCCTAAGTCTCCATGGGGCATATCAGCACCGAGAGGCGATAGAATTATCGCCACGTTTGCAGCCGTTTTTCGGCCGAAAAGCGGCGATAATTTTATCGCCTAATTACCAAGCTCATGCTAACGTGTGAAAACTTGCGTTAGCGTAGGAATTCCTAACGCCCAGCTTTGCATCTCTAATGAGATGCAAAGTGGGCGTTCCTGACCTGACATGACAGGAGAAATGTTGCTAAGCGACATTTCTCCTATCATCAAGCCCCACGCTATGAAGCATTGCGGCAAGAAAAGTAGCGATAACCCCTGTTATCGCTACTTTCCTTATGCCTGCTTCAGGACTGACTTAGCCATGATATCCTATGGAAGGTGGATATCATGGCTAAGTTTGTGAGTCCCTATCATCAAGCTAACGCCACAATGCGTGAGATTATCGCTGGGTTTCCAGTGATAATCTCACGTTAGGCAGTTAGCGTGAGGATTTTTATCGATTTTGAGATAAGCGTTGCTAATAGCACGCTATCTCAGCGATAAAAATCCACGCTAGCCGGCGATAATTATCCTAGCGCTAAGTGCGCTTAGCGATAATTATCGCCGGTTGTTGCTGATATGCCCCCATGTTTTAAAAGATTTGTTTATGCAACCTACAATGAAATTTGGAAATTGTCATAAATGGAAGAAGCTGCATGTGTAAGGCAAACTGAGCAAGATAATTTGGACAAAGTACTTGCTGTTGTTGATAATGGCATTAATACGTTGTCTTCTTGCATTTACATTTTGAATAACATTGTGTCATCCGTTATTGATATTATGCAAAATGACATGTCTTTATTATACCATAGGCAAAGTAATCTTAGATCATTATGAAGTTTAGTTGGAGACTTCATGTCCTCACAAATGGTCATGGGCCATGGCGTTACCTTACTTCAACGCAGCTAATTTTGCCTTTCAACCTGACACGTAAACAGCGACTCTGGGCCACAAAAAAATGCCACTTACGCAATGTCACACATTGAGAAGTTAGAACAGTTGCCCTTTATTGTAGCTGAAACACCATCCCCCTTTATGGTTAATTCACGGCGTAATATCTTTGCCGAATGCCACATTCCAATTCCCATCTTGCACAAACATTTCCCGGTAGGTAGATACAAAGCCCTGGGAGGCCGTCACAAATTGTGGTCACTCCATTTTGACTCCCGATGTGAATAGGCAGACAGGACGGTATTCCTTACTGGAATGAGATTCATCCGTCGGCTGCTTACTTGTTTGTAAAAATGTTACAGTCCATGGGGCATGTGACACTTTAGTAGCAAATTTGGCGTGTTTTCTTAAAGGAATACCAGTCCCTTTAATTCTTCCCCTCATACTGTCCTTTCCAATGGAAGTTATTTAATGTTAAGTGATCAAGACTGTTGAGGAATGAAGGCCAGGATCCGGTATGTCCAGTCTGTTTCCCAGATAGTGACCTGATGCAATAATGTGCTTTTTACACCAATGCATGTGGTTTCTGATAGTTTGTTGTGGCCTTCAATTCCAACTTTAAAGATAAGCTTTAGCAAGCTAAGTCGAATCAAAAACTTATTGTTTTAAAAAGATGTGGGATTGACATCTGCCCGAGAAATCTTTGAACTTCAGGTTTCAAGGACATTGGGCGAAATACAGCATATTTTAAGCACAAATCTCCCACAGCATTTTGGTGAATGTGTGCATCTCATCTTTATTGATTCCAACACTGCCAGTATTGTGCACTTAAAAAAAAATAATTGGAGCTGGTTTCGTCATTACATTTCAGACAGTCTTTGGAGTAATACCCACCTTTATACATTTCCTGTTTTCCAGTGTTTTTGGGCGCATATCCTTGGTGTTATTCCTCATTTGCGGCATTTTGCTTCTATTTCCTCTACTCTGCAATGGATGTTCCGTTTCAAAGCTCACTGGTATTGGAACTACCACTGGCCCAGCTGTGCGATAAGCGCATGATGCAACTCTTTGGAGTCCTACTGTTCCAGGAACAGAAAGCTGACTAGGCATTATCATTCCGACCTGCCTGGCTCACCTGCGTACAGCTGTCGTTTTATTGCATATGGTGTCCCTTCGAGTGGGTACCTGATGTCTGACGTGCACTGCAGTAGCCTGTTCCTACTAACATGACCCTATTGATGAATCTGATAACAACCCATTTTCGGAGTTGTCCCATGAACTTGCAGCTGACACCCAGATACTAACCTTGAACCTGTTTTCCGCGAGGTCATCCGGTCCGGGGAATATTTCAGCCTTTCCTTCAAATGGGCTAAGTCAGAGATTTTTTCATTCATAGATGACTTCCAGGCCCGACCTTGGATTATCCTCTAAAATGGAGTCCTGATGGTGCACATTACCTTGGGATATGGGTTTCTTGTGAACTATGATGATCTTATCAATGCTAACTTTGGCACTGCCCTCGAAACATTCAATGCTAGGGTGGAGCGGAGGGTGCGTCTTCCTCTGTCCCTTCTCGGTATAATCTCCATAATAAAGATGATTGTGCTTCCTGAATATTTACACCTATTTTCTAATATGCCAGTCCACCTCATCTGTATTTTTTCAATCAGCTGAAGAGAACTTTAGATTGATTAAATGTTAGTGGCAAATCTAAAATATGCCATGAAATTCTCATATGACCCCTGCAATCTGGTAGTCTAGCACTGCACGATTTCCACACTTAATACCTTGCAGCACAGGCCCTCTATTTAAAATCCTGGATCTCGATGCCGACTGCACCTGCGCACATCATGGTGGAATGGGCAATAGCCCAAACTCACTCACTGCTTGGGAAGCTCTGCGTAGTGCTACTAATTGCACGACGCAATGTGAATTTCCTAGCCCTTACTTGTCATGCCTGGTGGCAACTTTCACACGGCTTGCACAAGGGGAATCACGGAAAATCCTCTGCTACCCTACCAACCATAGGTGAGAAAGCCACGAAGACACTGATTTGTCAGATGGGTCTCCTCACACTAGGAGATATGTTTGTGAATTACACTTTTATCACACAGCAAGCCTTTTGCTCCCATCAAATTGCAACTTCTCTGGTTCTGTATTGCTACTTTTGGCTGCAGTCTGCATTCCGGGCAGATGTACCCTCAGTCCCTGTTGCTCCACCAGAAGCCCCACTTCTCACTGCTTACATTAGAAGGACAGGTATGAGACACTCCATCTCCTTCTCATATCTATAAATCAATTATCTAACCTCCATGTTGGACATGATGCCTGAGGCACGGCATAAATGGTAGTCCACCCTCGACTACCAACATACTGATAGACATGGGCATATTGCTGTTCGCGAGGTAAAAACACCTCCTCTAATTATAAACATCAGCTAATACAGTTCAAGTATCTGCACCAATACTGTTACAGACCTGCTCAAATCTCCCCTTTTGCTGGACATAATGGCAGTGTATGCCGCAGATGTGGCCTCATTAAGGCGAATTTTATACAAATGTCTCGGCTTTGCACAGGCATAGTTTCTTTTTGGCGCGATGTATTTCAGTCCCTGTCTGATATCATAGACACTCAACTTCCACGTCCCCTCCAGGTAGCCCTGTTGGGCTCCTGCCCTCATGCTGGCGCCTCACCTCTTGTTTGCTAAACACCAGTGGTGGCTAGTGATATTTGAAAGTGGTGAGGTGTAAAAGTTCTGGACAAGTACCCGGTGTCAGCGAGCATTGCATACATGGACTTCGGGGGGTTCCCCTACCCCAAGAACATTTTGAAAAAAGAGTGGGTAAATGGTGCATTTTCAATCAAATTTTAGAAAGCAAGAAGGTTAATATAGTGATTGAGAAAGTGTAGTTATAACATCAATAAAGAGTACAGGAAGCTTGAAATAAACTAGATGAGATGTAAATGGCCTAGTATCTGTTGCTGGACAGTTAAGATGTCTATCCATTTTTAGGTCTCGGGACCATCCGGTCGGCAGACCGGAAGTCCGGAGATTTAATGTCTTTGAGAAGAGGGGCTTGCACCCGCCCCTCTTCTCTCCTGTTCTCCATTGGCTGGCCTCTTAAATGCTGGCCAGCCATTGGAGAAGAGGTCCCGTCACTCCAATCATGCCCCGTCCTTTTCGGATCGGGGGGCGTGTTTTTTGCAACTTTTCTCATTCTCTCCTCCAGCCAATGGCTGTGTCTGCGAGCTCTCAGTCCGCTGCTCTGAAAACCCAGGGAAGGTCCTTCGTTTTCGAGGCCAGCTTCAAGCTCTTTCCCAACATGGTAAGAGTTCAAGGGGAAGTTTGTTCGGTAAACCGGGGCTGGGCGATTACAATTTTATTGAAGGAGTAAATACGTTATATCCGTGCGCTCTGTGCCAATCTGTAGCGAGAAAGGCGGTGGTGTGCCTTTTGCTCTGCCTTGTTGGGAGTACTGTTGCTTTAACAGCAAGCCGGCAGAGAACGGCGCCTTTAAAACACAGCGGCTGCCTCTACTGGGAACAGCTGTGTCTGCGAGCTCTCAGTCCGCTGCTCTCCCCAGGGAGGGTCCTACCTATCTCACAACTTTTCACTGACTCTTAAAACCTCCAAAACTGTCCCCTTCCTCACTCCTGCCCACAGACAAGTGTACAGCATGGGTTGGAGCTTCGAGGCGCTCTGAGCACTGCCAATGGCTTCATGAAGGAATGAGCAACCAGAGTCATCGCCTGTCCTTTTCAAATCTTGCATGGTCGCACCTTTAAAACTACGAAGCACCATACAAAACACTTTACAAAACAATAAAATACATTGACTCCAAAGACGTTTAGTTGTATTGAGAACCAGTTTAGAAATAAATAAGTGCCCCGGGTTTTGTCTGAAAGACTGTGCCTTGTGCATAGTCCTGATTCCACCCCATGTCTCTTTCTTCCGGCACCTCACACTTCCGGCCTCTAGCTCATCCTTGCAGGGGCTCTCGTCTCAATCATAATGCTCTTCCTTTGTCTTCGCGTTCCCGTGGTTCTCTTCCACCTCCCATTGCTGTGTTTCTTTCTCTTGCTTCGAGGCAAAGTCTGACGATGCAAAAGAAGTCTCGGTTCCAAAAAAACATTCCGGTGCCCACCACCTGCAACCGCCGGCAGAAATTAAGCACCAGAAAGCTGGCTCTTTATAACACTACAATACCGCAAAACTGCGTAGCAGGTACAGTTAAAAGTTGGAGCGGCTGTTTCAAAGCTTTGGGTGCGGCTGACTCCGTTCCAACCCTTGTGGTTTTTATGTTATAGTGCTTGGTGCGGGCAGCATGGAAAGCCCTGGCGAGGGGCCGGAGCTCTGACGAACGTGTTCCCAAAACATACACGCACTCAGGGGTACCTCGCCCCCAGCCTATTCGATAGGTTTCCTATCGAATAAACGATGCATCTTAAGGAAAAGAAAAATGTGTCTTTTTGTATTTATCCCACGTACAAAAGCGTGTTCCAAGAGTAGGCAAATTAACAGACCGTCTCAAAAAATGATGAATACTACCAGCAGCGCGCAGCAAACACGTTACAAAACGAACTTCTGAAATTTACAAAACCGCAGTTATGGACTCTAATGTTTTACAGGCGTCCGGGCGTCCCTGAATCAGCTTTCACTTTACGCACGCCACCGTCGCAATATTTGGAAAGCTCATCATATTCGGCACCAATGCGGGTTTTATATGTGTTACGATTTATCTGTGGTGCCTTTTTCTAGTGTTTGTTAAACAGTTTATTTCACGAAGGTGCGAAAACGGCGCGGTGGGCGTTTTTTGGGGTAAACAAACACTGACATTTTTAAAAGTCAATCATGCATGGCCAATTAGCAAAAAAAGGGGGGGGGGCAGGCCTGTGTGAAGAACAAGTCTGTGTCAGCGGTGGAGACTCAAGGTCCGGTTCGGGCGTTCGGGAACGTATCAAGCTTACATATAACAAGGTTAGTAGTCTCCGGCTCATTATATATCCTCAACCTGCTTGCCAATGTGGGGTGGGACAAAACCGAAAGGACTCCTGTCGTTTATTAGAAAGAAAGAACAAGCATTTACAATGCAACGGTCTCGGCATTGTTAAAGTTAGAGCTATTGGCATTGCTCATGACATTATTTTTGTTTATGTTTTTAAAACATGTAAAGAAACGGCATTGTTATTTACAATGTCAATAGCTTAATCTGTGTGTGGGTGCAAATGCAATAGGTCTCGCATTTGAGAGTGATTAAGCTATTGACATTGTAAATAACAATGCCGTTTCTTTAAATGTTTTAAAAACATAAACAAAAAAAATGTCATGAGCAATGCCAATAGCTCTAACTTTACTAATGCCGAGACCATTGCATTGTAAATGCTTGTTCTAATTGGATTTAGTCTTCCTTGAAGATTTTGCTCACAGCCGAAAACTGCTGTAAGACTGGACCTGCAAGTGGTACATCTGATGGGTCTCTGCTCTTGTGTTCTGGGGTTGAAGCCCTTTATAGGTCGAGCATTCAAGACCTCTTGTATATACTTTAGTATATACGTATTATATATTTATATGTGTATGTACTTTGTGGGCTCTGGAGACCAGCCCTAGGACTTGTCTCCTTCCGCTTAGGGACTTTTTTTTCTGTTCAACTTCCTCTATTTAACTGTCTTGATAGAAAACAACCAGCAGAGGTCAATAAAATACCAGAATTGCTTTCTGCAGAGGGGACTTTCTTTTCTTAATTTTTCTTGTAACTGCCTCTATTTAACTTTCTTGATAGAGAGCGACCAGCAGATGTCAGTAAAATACCAAAATCACTATAGCATTCTCTAGATTCCGGTCCATAGAAATTGTCTTCCACAAGCACCAGTAGACAATAATATTTTTCTCAAATCTTGTATTTTCAGTGATATGAACACCGAAGGACCTGATTTTATATTAAAAACAGAGCTTTGGACTATACCATTTCCCGCTGAAAGGCAATATTTCTCTCCATGTGTTCCCATACCTGGTGTGTCATGCAGTCTGGTGCTTACTTTCCCTTCATGTTAAAGAACAGTAGATATTTCAGCACCCAGGGTAATGTGCTGCATCGCTAAATAGATATATGGTCCCAAAGGCGAGACCGATTGCATTGCAAATGCTTGTTACTTCCCACATATGCAGTTTCAGCAACAGAGGGATAAGTTATATGCCCAGTCTCATATTTATTTTGGTCAAGTGAAGAAGAGTTAAAACCCAGGTTTCTAAAATATTCAGCACA
Source organism: Triturus cristatus (assembly GCF_964204655.1). Lineage (NCBI taxonomy): Eukaryota > Metazoa > Chordata > Amphibia > Caudata > Salamandridae > Triturus > Triturus cristatus. The sequence goes on from NC_140584.1 coordinate 145,601,400, forward strand.
GTGGCAACTCAGCTAATTTTCAATGACAAAATGACAAGAAAATAATCAAACAAATTAAATACAATTTTAGCTTGGTAGAGCACGATTTCAGCTATTTTCTGGTGGATTTTAAATTCATATTTAAGGAACTAGAAAAAATGGTTGGGACTGTGCAGGAAGCTCTAAAAGTGGATTCTAATATAATTGTGTGGTATCTGCCTCAAGAGGTAACATATGCCAATGTTTCCCCAACACATCCTGGTCCTGACCACATTATTTAGGACAGCCCTCAGCACATACAAACATCATATACTACTGAACACTGTACAGGCGCATGCAGCAGAAGAAGGGCCTGATGAGAGACGGATGAACTCCAAGGGGCATATTATCAAGAGCACTATCACCGCTTTTCCGGCGCATATCGCCGGAAAAGTGGCGATTTTCCTATCGCACAATCAACAAGGACTCGCTAACATGCGTTAGCGCTTGTTTCCTTGCGATAGCGGCCGTTTTTTTGCCGCTTTGCATGTCAGCAATATTAATCGCTAATGATATGCAAAGTAGGCGTTCCTCACGACAACAACATGGAAACAGTCGCAAACTCAACTTCTCTCTATTACCAATGCGGCCCCGCACCCGCAAAGCGATAATAAAAGTCGCACTAACCGCAATTATCGCTGGTTTCTAACGCCTGATTAAAACCTGACTTACCCATCTTGTCAATGGGAGGTGGATTGTCAGGCTGAGTCTGCACTTGCCCATTAGCAAGCTTTACAATAGCGCAGTGAAAATAGCGCTGGTTTTCTCACGCTATTGCTGGTTTACGCCGCTATCACTGGATTTTGCATCGCCTCTGAGATAAGCATTGATAATAACGCGCTAACTCGGAGACGAAATCCAGCGATAGTAAAAAACGCGCTAAGCGAGCTCTGCTATGTTTTTCGCAGTTTGTTGATAATATGCCCACAAGTATTGGCAATAGAGGTTAATCTCAATATAAAAGGAGATTGCGTTTTATGCTGGGGAATATTGTCATCAAATATAGGAGTGGAAACAGTGACTGGGGCAATGCAAGACCTCACACCTGTCAACCGTTGCCTCGGGTGCACGCAAGTTTGCTATGAGATTTTGATTTAGGGCCACTGATGAAAATACCATGGGCAGTCTACCAGCCCTTTCCTCCATCACGATCTATGATGCAAAAATAATAAATTGCATATTATTTCAAGGGAGGGATAGCAATATTTTCAAAGCCCAATATAGATTCAGTGAGACTAAAAGAAGCAACTATAACTTAGTTTGCTTTTATTCTTCTGCCCTTTCAAATGTCTGTAACAGATGTTACTGTCAGCCCCTTCAATGGCACTCAGTTTGTCGACCACGGAAGGGTGAACGTCGGAGTTGGTATCATTTAACATTAAAAAAGGGAAACTCTCAGAGGTACCATGGCATAACTCTTGATGGAATTCGTGTGCACTCGTGGTTTCTTATTTTTACAATTGTGTATGTGTTTATTGCCATTAAAGGAAAACAAATGTCGATCAGTCACTCTGAACATAGATATAGTGATACCTCTATGGAGTTTGGTGTGATTGCAACATCGCTGCCAGTCGGGGCACTTGGAGTATGAAAATTAGGGGAAGAAGAAAAAAGGCTAGAAGGGGAGATGAATAAGCACAGTACGGAGATAAGTAACGGGAAAAAAAAATAATCAGGCACACTCTTCCATAAACGGAATGGGTTACATTTTCGGCGAGACATTTGTATCTAGAGCAAGTCTCCCCTGTGAGAAAACTACGCAACCAGATTTAGCATTAAGAGAACAGAATTTGCATGCAATACATTTAGCGTACAAACCAACAAGGCAATATTATACTCCTAAAAGACATGCTATATAGAAACACTGTTATGAAGCTCTGTATAAATGCAACTACAGAGTACAGAGTGCCTGTGGAGTGTCTTATACTGTGCACTCGCACACCATTCGTGGGAGGTCAAAGGTCGAATTCCCGATAATACACATTAGAAAAATGAAGATTTGTAGAGCTCTGGTCAGATGTCAGAAGCCATGAACTGCACAGATGGTAAATTGGTCCAAAGGGGGGGGCGCAGCACAGACCACAAACAGCTCTATATGTGTGCAAAAGGCCGCTTTACTGAAGACAGGTGCACCTTACAACAAAACAATGACCTTGGCCTTTGCCGTACAAAACTAAACCTCACTAAATATTTTTCTTCCTATCTTTCCTCCCACCCCCACCCCCAACCCCACCCCTAAAGTTTCCCCTTTCCCCTTACTTGCAACAGTTTATAATACCCCAACTCGAACATTCCATGCTGTGACATTAACCTTGTAACCTCTCCTTACTTCCTAAAATAACTATCTAACTAAATTTCTAATGCTACCTTCCCCTTCCTGCCTGCTCCCGGCATAACTTTTCCAAACCTAAACCTAACCTGTAACCAATATAAACCACTATTTACCAAGAAAAACACCACTCAAAAAAGTCCTTGCCTTTCAAACTTTTTTGACCACCCAACTAGGGCCTAGGACTTCTCCGTCCAGTACTTCCTTAATCTGAATGATGTACAACTCCAAACCAAAACGTGGCAAGTGCACCCCATCCTGTCTGAAAAAATATATTGCCATGTATCTAAGGTCAGGATGTTCCACTCTCTCCTTGCACTCCTTGTCGCAAAACAGTCTCATGTCCCTGTTGATTTTCCTCCTGGCCTTATCTATCGCTGCAGGTCTCTTTGCCACCCCTCCAATGCCTTCTCTGGATGAACTCTGACCAGATGACATAACATACAGAGCATTATTGCTTTATTTCCAATAAGTCTCACTTCATCTGCTTCAATAAGGCCAAACTCTTGCACATAACCAAATCGTTCTCACCCAAGTGGTGATCAAAACATCTGGACAAATGTTACCTCTAACCAGCTCATTTAACAACGGAAACAACTCATGCCATCTCATGCCCCCTTTCACATGTCAAGAACACTTAAACAATGCTGTGTCAAGACCGAGACTCAAACCTTTCCTTTTATCCCACTTGTGACGCTCGGCCCACTTAACGAAGGAATGGCCAACAATCCAAATGGACAACTCAGCGGGCGCTGGCCCAGCCACTGCACCTGAAAAGACACGTATGTGAGAATCAAACACTGGAACAAATTTAAGCCTCTCCTCCCCCAAATTCTGTAACTGAATGTATAGTTTAAAGCAATCTGACTTTCATCCTCCCAAGTGCATGATCCTGTCCCTCCCCCAACCCTGCAAGGCCGCCTCTGTAGTTGCCCCTATGCAGAAAGAATGGGTACCAAAATCGCTCGGCGCTTTGCCTATGCACAATAGTGCTCGTCGCATTATCCACAGCAGCTGCACCGCTGTCACACGGAGGCCTGATCCCCTACAGAAAACCGCTCCAGAACCCGGCATCCTCCACCAACTTAAAGCCCTTCCCCAAAGAACTGGACACAACTCCCTGTCATCTGTGGCACACATAAAAACCCACCTCCCAGCTCCTCTCTGGTCTGTCTTGGATTGTGTGATATTCAATGCCACCCGCTCCTCCCTTAGTTCTGCTTTGCCCCACTGCACCCCCTGTAGGCCCTTCCTACCCAAAAGTTCTGACACCCGCAAGGCCCCAAAGTACATCCAAGATATTAAAGTGGAAAACAAAACAGCCTCCTCCCTGTTCCTGCATATCCGAGGCACTGCCTGCAGCAAGCCGAACAACAAAACCTTAGACACCGGTCTCCTCACCCGTGGCCTAATACCCCTTTCTCTCACCCAACCTTCCAGCATGCGGCTGCCTAGCTCCCCCGCTGAAGGAGCATAGCCCCACGACAATTTCCCCATAAAAGCGATGCCTGACAATTTGCCTGCTATTGTAACCTTAGACAAGCCTCTGTCAATGAGTGACAAAATAAATTGGACCACCTCCTACTCCCTCGCCCATTGTTCTGCTCGTCCCCGAGCCACCCTCCAGAAATTCTCTCCATTCCCGCGTCAATGGTGCCAGGGACCCTACTACCAGGTCAAGCATCCTTTGTCACCTACTGACCACATCCACGCTGGAACCGGCATCTTGCCTTCATCCACCTCCGTGACTAGCACATGGAACCGCTCCCACTGTGAACGAGACAAAGCGTCCGCTATGTCATTGTCCATGCCTGGCACATGTCTGGCTGGAAACAAAATTTCATGTTTCAGACAGCTAAGAACAAACACCCTCATCAACTTAAGTACCTGTGCATCCCTCGCTGATTGTCTGTTCACCACCTGAACCACTGACATGTTATCCACTTTAAAAATCACTTTCTTGTGCACCAAATCCTGCACCTAAACTGCCACAGCCACCACTAGCGGGAAAAGCTCCAGAAAGGTGATACTTCTCCCCCCATTCTTCCAGTGTCGAGGCCACTCTTCTGCGCACCACCTCCCGTCCCACTAAAGCTCAAAACCATGAGCCCCCGCTGCATCGGAGTATATGATGACCTCCCACTCCCACTCCTTTGGTGTTGCCATGGGGATGCCATTAAAATCCTCCAAGAATGTTCTCCACATGCGAAGATCTGCCTTCGTCCCTGCGGACAGTCACATGTGATGGTGTGGCATTGTCAAGCTCGCCAGAGACCTCCCCAACCTCCAGCAAAAAGTCCATCCTGGCCTGACTGCCCTACATGCGAAGTTCAGGTGTTCTAGCAGTACTTGCACCTCCCGGACCGTCACCTTTTTCTTTGCCAGGATGTCATCAATCAAAATCAACATGTGCAGCTTTTTTTCATACGGAAGGCAGGCCTCCATCGCTTCCGAATCCACTAACTCCCTGGCTACGTCCACTGATGAATAAGAGACTGATGTCAGGTTATCCACTATCAAGTCGTTCACTGATGACCCCTCCAGCCAGGAAAGGTGTTGTATCAGCCTGAACTGCCCTGGCTCCTTCTTTGGCATGATCCCTATGGAAGAAATAATCAATTTCTTGATGGGAGAGACTGAAAATGGCCCTACCATGCGCCCTTTCACTACTTCCTTGAACAGTTTGTCCCTTACTACCTTTCTGTGTGTTGTAGCTGATTTCAAATTTTTGGCACACCTGGCAGTCTGAGGGCCCTCATAGCCAATTTGAAAACCTTCCCTGAAACCCACTCTTTTTTTTTAACACAGAATTTTATTAAGTTTTTGTTTTAATACAGTCTAAAACAACATCACAGATCACATAAATAGTACGTACATATAGTAATACCCACTCTTAATAAATCTGCGTCCTCTGTAAGGGATAGGCCGCCAAAAAACGCTCTAAGCATGTCTGTCTAAGGGGTGTAGGAGCCTTTTCCCATATTCCCCTGTGCTCCTCGGCCACCCATATTCCCGGCGTTGTTGTGAGCCCCTTGGTTAAAATGCTGTCCTTGTCCGCTGACGCTCGGCCCATAGCATTGAACCAATGGGTGCTTGCCTGAGCACTTCGAGCATTCGTGTTTGAACTTGCAATACTCCCTGGAACATGTACCCTTGTTTAAATCCCAGCATGCCCCTTGCACATTTCCTGTGCCTTTAGCTTTGTATCCCACCCCCCCTCAGGTGGGGCGGCTCTGAAAGGGGTGGTAAACCAGTGGCAGGTAGCTGGCCGTATAAGTCGTTTTCCCAAACTTCACAGCCCCCATTGTATGTTGCTAAAGATCTGCATCTATCTCCCCCCACTTAGCCTCTGTGTCCCATGCGAGCCTAGCCCAGAACTCCTCATCATAATGTGAGCATGTGTATCCCCCATATGTTAATTCCGCTCTTCTGATCATGTCCATGTATTTGAACAGGGCAACCGATCTGTCTGGGTATTTTTCGCAGTATACGCTTGCGAATATCAAAAAGGCCGCTGACCAGTTTTCAATGGTCATGGGCACCCGGGGCCTCTTGCCCAGTTCTAGCTCTTGCTCCTTTGACCCTGCCAGGCCAGGTCCTCCCTGGACCAGAAACAAGCATCCTGGGACCAGTTTCAGGCTATCATCGAGGCTACCTTGAAAGCAGTGACATAGCAAACAAGGGACCTGAGTCTGGGCATACCCTTGGCAACTTAGGGCGAACACAGCAAATACAACAGATGATAGACGGAGTGCTGAAACTTTTCAACCACTCACCCCAATCACAGATCTAGGTTATATTCATTGTACTTTTGCTCACTATGCCACCCCAGTTCGGACCCAGCCATATACAAATCAACATTGACCCAGTTCTTCATGGGAATAGTCCAACCCGAACTACCAGGCTAGGTCCTCCCTGAACCAGAAACAAACATCCTGGAACCAGTTTTGGGGTTTTACCCCTCATCAGCCAGGCTACCTTGAATCCAGTGGTACAGGGAACAAGGGACCCATGTCTGTGCATACCCTTATCCACTAAGGGCGAACATAGCAAACACAACAAGATGATGGACGGAGTGCTGAAACCTTTCAACCACTCACACCCAGTCACAGATCTGAGTTTAATCCATCATTCTTTAGCTCACTAAGCATTGCCAACCCAGTCAGATCTTTGTGACTGGGGGTGAATGTTTGCATTGTTCAGCATTCCCTCCATCAATTGTTCCTTTTGCTTTTGCCGCCCTAAGTGTGAATGCCCAGACATGGGTCATGTGATCACTGCACCACTGGATTCAAGCAAGCCTGGCTGACGAGGGGTGATACCTCGAAACCGATCCCAGGATGCTTGTTTTTGGTCTAGGGAGGAACTGGCTTGGCAGTTCGGGCTGATCTGTTCCAATGAGGAACAGGGTCAAGGCTGATTTGCATATGGCTCGGTCCAAACTGGGGTGGCGTGGTGAGCAAAAGACGATGGATTAAACCCAGATCTTTGTGACTGGGGGTGAATGTTTGCATTGTTCAGAATTCTGTCCATCGCTTGTTCCTTTTTCTTTTGTCACCCTAAGTGGGAAGGGTATGCCCAGACATGGGTCCCATGCTTACTGCGCCACTGGATTTAAGCTAGCCTGGCTGATGAGAGGTGATGCCTCAATACTGGTCCCAGGATCCTTGTTTAAGTTCCAGGGAGGACCTGGCTTGGCAGTTCGGGCTGGACTGTTCCCATGAGGAACTGGGTCAAGACTGATTTGCATATGGCTGGGTCCAAACTGGTGTGACGTGGTGGGGTGAGCAAAAGAACAATGGAATAAACCCAGATCTTGGTGACTGAGGATGAATGTTTGCATTGTTCAGCATTCTGTCTATCAATTGTTCCTTTTGCTTTCTCCTTACACATCCCTGTGTGCCATGCCTGCCAGCACTACATGTGGCATAGGTAAGACACCCTTACGGCAGGCCTTTCATCTCTAAAACAGGGTGCACAAGACCCCTGTGAGGGCATGTCTGTGAGTCTGGAAATGCCTAGGTGATATCTATGTTCACCCTTAGATATTAGCAGTGCACAGAGAAACCATAATGAGTACATGGGATTGACACTTGTCATTACAGGTTTCCCAGCTATATGATGGCCTGACTGTACCCCAAGGTGTTTGGTCCTAAATATCTAATCTAAATAAACCTAAACTTATGCCAGTGCTTGATTTATTATTAAATTCACACAGAGGGCACCTTAGAGGTGCCCCCTGAAAACCTACTGACTACTTGTGTGTTGGCTCACTGGGCTCGACCAGCATGCCACCACTAGACATGTTTCTGGCCTCCAGGGGTGAGTGGCTTTGATCTCAGAGGCCGGGAACAAAGCCTGCTCTTGGCAGAGGTGTTCATACCTTGTCCAAGTAGGAACTGACTTCCAGGGCAGAAAGCCTCATAGGCCATCCCACCTTTGGAAGCAACCCAGGCCTCTCCAGCTAATGGAAGATGCAAACCCCCCTGTCCTGTCCCCTCTTTTTGGCGGGAGGACAGGTGGGAAAACTAGTTACATTAAGAGGTGTTCCCACCCCCAGCCAGCACCACCCATAAAGTGGGATAGCTGATGTGGACCCCACTTTTTAGGATCCTCTATCTTGTGTTGAATGGAATTAGCCTATTAGGTTCAGGGTTATGTCCATTTCCCACAGGAAGTGGTCATATAGAGGGTGTAGTCGCCCTACAGATATCTACCCGGCACTCCCCGTAATGCCCCTAAATTGAGTATTAGGCGGCACCCCTCGACCCTGAATTTTGGATTTGACTGCCCTAAAGACAAAGAGGACAAAGAAGAGCTGCTGCTGAACTCGAGACCTGCGTGCCTGCTGTGGTGTTTTTCAAAAAGAAAAGATTGTGGACGGAATGCTGAACCAATCAAACATTCACCCCCAATCACAGATCTAGGTTAAATCCATTGTTTTTTTGCATGCCATGCCCTTCCCGTTTAGACCCAGCCATGCGCAAATTAGTCTTGACCCTGTTCCTCATGGGAACAGTCCAGCCCGAATTGCCAGGCCAGGTCCTCTCTGGACCAGAAACAAGTATCCTAGAACCTGTTTCGGGGTTCCACCCCTCATTAGCCAGGCTAGCTTGATTCTGGTGGCATAGTGGGCAAGGGACCTACATCTGGGCATACCCTTCCTACTGTGGAGACAGAAGTACCGTCTGGAACCGTGCAGTACCAACCCCTAGGATACCGGACGCCCTGCACACAAGACTGGCATTGAAGAGTCCAATCAGGACTCCCACTGTACCAGAGCTCAGCAGCTGAGACCAACTTCGAGAGGCGCCAACCAGTCCTGAATTTGCTCCTCTGACCACGAGAAGCACCTTTACACACTGTGGCCGGCCAGCCTACCTGCTCTGCTCCTCAGCCGCCCAGCCTGTGTAACGATGAACTGGCCTGCTCCCTTGTCCATGAGGCCCTTTTGACCCCAGTCCTCATTTGGGAGCTCTCGGACTTGCCCACAAGTCCCCTTGTGCAGCCTGCCTTTAGAGGCCCCTCTTCTACAGTTATTAACTCCCTGCCCCAGCGGAATTCGATATGCACCTAACGATCTGTTGGTAGAACATTGGACCTTGGCTCCCTACTGCTCTAAACCCTGAAGATGAACCCCTACAACTGCCTGTGCTGTGTGCTTTCCTACCTGTTTTTTCTTCCAATAGGATTGTATGGTGTGTAATTGCACACATCTTTGTACTATTTGCTTACATTTTAAAATTCATAAGAAAAGAGTAACTTACCTCTGAACGTAGTTCTTGGTTTGAAAATATATATAAAACGACTTGTTATTCTCTAAATTGGTCACAGATTTATTCTTTGAGTGTGTGTCTCATTTATTGCCTCTGTGAGTACAACTAATGTTTAGCACTTAGAGCAAATGTTTAGCGCTACCCTCTGATAGGCCTAACAGCTCACCCACACTACCTCAAAAAAGAGCATTAGCGTTATCTACTTTATCCTCTGCAAACCGATTGGGGACCCACTGGTCTCTATGCACAAAGTTCTTTGTTTTAGTACACTATTTGGAGAGCCAGCTTTCTACACTTCCTCTATGCTAATGTCATCCAGCATTACTAGAACAAGCTAGATACACAAACAGCAGTATGTTAAATGAATGCATAGGTCAGAAAGATCATGAAACATAGTTGTAGTTGGTGACTGAGCCAAGGAAGGTGAATCGAAACAGCATGAATAATGACAAATCAAGGCTAAATCGTTCATTAGTACACATTTATGAGGGATGGGACCTTAAGAACATTTTCTTTAACATAGTTGCACAGTCCTCGTTGAAAATTAACTGCCAATGGATAAGAATTCCAGTTGAAGTCAAGGCTAAGTGTTTGAGCCTTGTGATGTATATCAAGTCTTTGTTTCAATTCTTGGGGGTCCAAGAGTTCTTCTTAGGACACATGTTCCATGAGGCGTCCCTGACTAGCCAAATGGAATTTGTTGATGTAAGCAGGAAAAGAAGAAAAGATGGTGGATTGATCATTTGCAATTAAAGAATGGGAAATTGATAAGGTGGCAGACCATCAAGAAAGCATTGGACTTTAGGGACCCTAGAGGGTTCTGGAATTTGGTGAAGACAGGCAACCCCGATGGTAAGAATGCAATTGAGCCAAACCTCGGGGAGGAAATCTGGCGAGACCATTTCCTAGTGTTATACTCTAAGTCCCAAATAGGAACAGCTGTAACTGGACTGCCAGTAATTCATTCTACTCATGTTCCACCTACAGACATTCCCCTCTGTTCCTTGGCTGAGGTGAGAATGGCTTTGGCCAAAGTCTTGCCCAACAAGGCACCTGGATTGGATAGGGTCCCAGGAGATTTATTCAGAACTGACCAGATAGTCTGGGTTCCATACCTGTGGTCTCTTTTTAATGCAATTCTTCTTGGTATGTCACCTCCCAAAACGTGGGTGGGTGCTGAGATTATTCCCATCTACAAGAAAGGTTCTCCAATAGATCCGGCAAACTATAGGCCTATTAGCCTAATTGATGTATTGCAAAAGATCTTTGCACGCGTTCTCTTGGGAAGACGCCAGTTATGGATGGAAGACCATAACATACTTACCCCTCTCCAAGCTGGTTTTAGATCCAAAACTTCAACTATAGACCAGTTGTTCAGATTACAATTAATCTATTGGAAAACCATCATGTTGGAGGGTGGTTCCCTCTACCTTACTTTCATGGATCTCAAATCAGCTTTTGATTTGGTAGACCGAGATCAGCTGTGGGACTTGCTGTTAGAGATGGGGGCTCCAGTTTATCTCTGTCTACAGATAAAACGCCTCCACAAAGTCAATTTCGCCAGAATTAGATTTGGAAAAAGAGGGGAACTCTCTGTTCCGATTCCTATAGAGAAGGGCGTGAGACAAGGTTGCGTTCTCGCACCAACTCTCTTCTCCCTTTTTCTAAATGGGCTAATTGAAGATCTCTTATCAGTTAAGGATATAGACTCCCCTACACTTGCCAATCGTAAAATTCCTGCTCTAATGTTTGCAGATGACACGCTGCTCCTATCTAAAACACCTATGGGGATGCAACGTGTCCTAGAGAAGTTTGGCTCGTTTTGTAAGAAAAGGAATCTTGAGGTAAACATAAAGAAAACAAAGTATATGGTGTTTCATGCCAACTCCACAAATTGCCACATCCCAAAATGGACGAAAGGCCTCTAGAGAGGGTCCCAGTCTTCGATTATTTAGGGCTTACCATAAGTGATAAAATGGACTGGGGCCCGCAGATCGCCAAGGCGAACTTAAAACTTACTCAAGTTAGTGGGGGGATTTTAAAAGTCCATAGGAGCTGTGCCGTAAGGGTTATTGGCCCCCCTGTAGAAATTTATAAAGTCCAAGCAAGGGGTGCAACCCTTTACGAAGCTGAATTATGGGGTCACTGCCAGACTAAATCCCTGGCACTGACCGAAAAAAAAAATGTAAGGCAACTTTTGAGTCTCCCTCAAAGTACTCCTTTAGTCCCTCTAAGGATGGATCTGGGTATTCTCCCTATCACTGAAGTGATAGCCTCTCGCCCATTATTGTATTGGCGAAGGCTTTGGAGTACCCCTGAGCTGGTTATATACAGAGAGGAACTAGAATCAGTTATGCACATCTGGGGGGCGGAAAAAATCCCTTGGCTGTCCTATATTCGGGATACCCTTCGTCAAATTGGGAGGAGTGATTAATGGTCTTCTCCCGAGGAATCTTGTCTTGACACTTCTAAACAGTCACTAACCTCTGCTTTAAAAGAATACTGACTGATGTGTACCAGTAGGGTGATGTTAAAATAGACTACAAATTGGAGCCAGCTCTTGATCTCATTCAACCCTTTTTAGCCAAGAAACTTTTCTTCAATTCCGACACGTGACGCTCCCTCTCTATGCATTTACTAACAACTGGGCGGCGGCCAACAAACTATTATGTCCCGGGTGTAACGAGACAGATGAGACTGAGACCCATGTGATCTTTTTTTTGTCCCGCATATAAGGCCGCTAGATCTAAATGGGTCTTTCAGCTCTGTAGGAATTTGGGAATTAGAAATTTTAGAGAGGTTTTTAGGCTACTGAAATATGATACACATCCGGTCCTTGTTGCTGCTATATCCAAATTTCTTTTTGCTATGTGGTGTAAACGCAGATGCCTAGTGAAAAGTTAGGGCTGAGATTTGGGTGATGATATTTAAATCGATTTTGTCAGCGTAATTTTAAAATGTTATTACTGATGTTCAAATTTCAAATCATGTCTACCAGCTTATATATATTGTTTTTTAAAAGGTATGGTGCAAGAGGATGATACTTTTCCTTATATGGTCAAAAACTGCTTCATCTAATATACCGCTCCTAGTCTAAAGACTTTAATGATCTAATATCTATGTGGGAGTGAGAATTGTTTTTATTGTTATCTTCCTGTTAACAGGGTTTTAAATCTAAACAGCACCTTTACCTGTTATTTGTTTCTATCTTTTATTTTCTTCTTTTTAATCTTTAATATTTAAATTCTATTACAATGCTGTATTTTTAATCCTATCTTATTGTGCTTTTATGGCAGTAATTGCCGAAATACAGCTTTTGACTGACTGGCAATTAAAGACATAGGGGGATAATTACAACTGAAGTGGCAGTGTGAGGCGTTAGCCATTATGGCTCAACGCCTCACTTCGCCACTTTAGAAATGCAAGGCTGCTCTATATTTACGAGAATATAGTGCAGCCTTGCGTTTCCCCATGCACTGGTGCTACACCTAGCAGTGTAGCGCCAACACAGGCATCCTTTCACCATAGTGCAAGGGTGTCTGGTTGCAGACATAAACGATCTTTTAATGCCATTTTGTCACTTCTATGTGTGCTGCTTAATGCAGCACACTTGGAAGTCACAAAATGTAATTTTTAAAAAAAAGATTGTTTATGTGCAGGAAGGGGGACCTTCCTGTACATAAACAATCCAAGGCTTTTTGCTTTTTCCATGTGTGCTGCACAAGGCAGCACACATGGAAAAAGCAAAAACGAGGAGAAACAAAGAATTTCCCTTCGTTTCGCCAACTTAGGACCAGCTATTTCCTGGTCTTAATTTTGGCGCTGCCTTCTATTTATGCTGCCCTTCTAAATAGGGGACAGCATCAAAATCAACGGCTAGAGCGGTCGACCTTGAATCTGGGGAACTGGGTTCGAGTCTCGGCAATGACGCTGAACATCCTGTGATTCTGGGCAAATCACTTCATCTCCCTGTGCCTAACAAAAAAATGAATGTGTCATCATGTAACGCAACTGGTGCTATGTAAAGCGCTCTGATACCTGATACCTTCGGGTCAAGTTCGCACTATATAAAAGTCCGTAAAAAAAAACACCCACTGCTGGACCATGGGAAAGTCACACGTTCTGGGTGACCGCGATGAAGTGCCAGTCGAATACAGGGACCAGGTTCATTCCGCTGAAGAACTACCTTCTCGAGACTGAGTGAAGAGCTGCTGTTTACATTGGCGGGGGACACTAGTAAGTTTTTGTTGACCGAAGGAGGAGGTTGGGCATCATGGATGGTGTCTGTAGTGGCGAGAACAACTAGTCATTGCAGGAGATTTGTGTTGGCTGTTGACATGGTCTGTCATAGAGAAGATCAGATCTCGCTGGAGCTTCGTGTTGGTGGTGGCCACTGATGGTCACTGACGGCTTGAAGAGCAGGTCCTGCTGGAGCTTTGCATTGGCGGCTGTCACGAGTGGTTGATTCTCAGCATGAAGAGGTCACTTTGCACTTATGAGCAGCCCAAAACCTCTGTACCTTTAACATTTGTTCAGTAGTAGTGCACTTTGATGCCAGCCAAGCGTCCACGACAAGAGGGATACTTCTTGGGGATCAGGCCAGTCAAGAGCTCAGGGAGACCAGTTGATGGCCAGCTGGGTATTTGCAGGTATGCCTCTGGAAGCTTGTTGTGTCCCTGTAGTTCAAGTCAGTCAACTGACCCTTGAAGTCAACTCTGGGAAGCTTGGGTTAAAGACAAGCAGGTCCAATCTTCTTTTTTCAGACAGCAGGGCATTCCTTCTTCTCAATCTACCACATGTCCGGGAGTGTTCTGTTGAGAGGTTCTGAAGGTGTCACTTTTATACTTGGTGCCAGCCTTTGTGTGGGCAATTCCCTGGCCTTCTCCACAAACTGGTTCTGATCAATTCTTCCTCTTTCCTCTTTCCATAATGTCTACGGTGAAAAAACACAAGGGCAAGCCTGGTGTCAAGTTCCTTTATGTGTGCAGCAGGCAGGTCTCTTTGAAGTGCAATCAAGGCAGGGCACAGCTCCTCCCCAGCCATCCGGTCAGGAATACCCACTCTCTCCACACCTATGCCACGTTTGTCTCGATGTCTGGAAATGCTACACAACCCACCACAGGAGAACCATTCACAGTCATGTGACCCTGGACACTGGCAGAAAGGCACATTTGGCTTAGGCAGAAAAATTGCAACTTTAAAAAAATTATAAATATCCAAAAAGGCACATGACTTACGCACCCATCAGTCGCACTGTTTAAAAGTGGCATTTTTGGAATAGTAACTTAAATTCCAACTTTAACATTAAAGGGGATTTTAAATTACAATTCATTTGAGTGGAAACAGCATTTCCCTATATGGTCCCAAACCGAAGTTATAGTTTATTAAGTGTAATAAGATAACACAGTGTTAGTCTGTGAGGGAGATAGCCTTAATGCAGTGAAAAATGACTTTAGGAGTTTTTCCCTGCCAGGACATGTAAAACTTAGGTACACATATCCTAATTATTAAAAACAATGCGTCTGCGCTATGAGCATTTAGGGCCTACCTTAGGGGTGACTTATCAGTATTAAACAGAAAGATTTAGGCCTGGCATAGGGTTATTCGAAATGGCATTTTAAAAGAGCACCACAGGCTGCAGTGGCAGGCCTGAAATTTGTTTTGAACGGCTGTTTTAGTGGGTGGCACAATGAATGCTGCAGTTGCATTTAATTTACAGGTCATGGGTACATGTAGTACATATACTAGAGACTTAGAAGTAAATTAAATGTACTAATCAGGTGTAGTCCAATTTCACCAAATTTTCCAGGGCGAGCATGATCGCTTGCGACTACTTAGCACAGAGTCCTAAAAGCCAACAAAAGCTGATTAAGCAAAGGGAGGAAAAAAACTGGAGTGACCCTGCAGAGTTGGCATTGCCCAACTGGTGTAGGCATGCAGAGCATCACCTTTCACTCAAAACTGAGGGTTCCGCTATATTGAACCATTGAACACATGCTAAGCCTCATGTTGATTGTGGCTAAAAAAAATAGTGAATTCTTGCAGCTTATGCAGAACGAATCCCAAAAGGCTGTAGCTGGTTTATAGATGCAATGCTGTAGTTTTGTACATCTGTAGCATAGCTGCGAGCACAATTGGTCTGGTTCAAATCATACTTGGGAGAATATAACATAATAGATGAAGGAGCAGGATGGATGGACTGGCCCATCCCAGCCGGAAAGAGCCTTGAGCCAAGAAAGGAGGAGTACCAGGCAAGGATCTGGCAAGATATAAGCAGGAGAAATCATAGAAATCTCTCAGGAAGTTTAAAGTACTTGTTGAGAACACTGTTGTAAAGCTCTGTTATAAAGGACAACTCATTATGACAGTCTGTGCTGGGATGAACTTGCACAAAGCAAGTGGGAAGGACCACTAATCCTTTGCAGGGGTGAATAAAAAGGACAGCACACCACTTTGCACAGATACCTGCTTTCTCCACACATCCGGGAAGATAGTATGCCCCAAGGGAATTGCCATGCTGCCCTAGTGGTGTGCAAAGGTTGCCCTGTAGCCATACCAAAATTCCTAACCACTGGAATGCTATTCCACAGGTAGAACCATGGTAGCCGATCTTATAGGATTACTAGTTTGATCTGTGTGCTGGTTTCTCTGGGAACTGTGGGCTGGTGGTGCTTGTTTTATTCTTACATCAAGTGGCTTAACTCTATGCAAGTAATTTTGCGGACTGCCTTTTTAATCAGCACACATTTTGGGTGATGGTAACCCTCCCTTTCCTGCACTTGGGATGTTTTCGATTTCTGTCACTCATGTGGTGGTGGTTTTGTATGTGCTAGGTTTAGTAAGATTATTCATTTTAATATTTTTGTACCATTTTCCTTGTTTCATGTAGGTAAAAACTTGTATGGTTACTTTGATCTTGTGACATGTTGTCCTGATGATGACCCTGATCAAGTCTACCTTTAGGTTGAAACGTCAACCTATATCTATGCACTATTAATTGCCTTATGTTTTGTTTTGTTTGATTCTTACTTTTTCAAAAATCTCTGAATTATTGTTATTTTTGATGAACAGTATTGCTTCGATGAACTGTTGGAAGCTTATTGAGCTGTGTGGTCTTTATCAGCATTATTTGTGTTGCTTTTAATTTGTTTTATTAATTAAGAACCCTTTTGTGACCTAATCTTTCAGTTTTTGGCAATTTCATTTTCACTCACAGTTGTTCACTGTTTTTGTGTTTTGGGAACAATTGGGGACATAGGTTTGTATTCTCCTTTTCAATCTGCGCTACTTAGTTTCATATTTCCTTGTGTGTTATTTAGATGCAACCATTGTTCGGTTATTTGGGGGTTCCTTACATTGCAGGCACATTTTACTTCCAATGTTACATGTTTTCATTGAGTCTCAGCCTGTGTTTGTTGAGACTATCCCAAGTGAACCACAGTTACTTGCTGATGTATCATGTATAAAACCATCATGACTGACTGCATACCTGGCTGACCATCTCACCATCTCTGATGACTTCCGGCACTGCCACAGCATCGTCAGACTGGGGGCGGAAAAGGCAAAAAACAAAAGCAACGCAATATGCAGGCAGGATGTGGGACAACATCCCTGTATCCATAAGGACTGCCACAAATTAGGAAAGAGCTGAAGAGGCTCCTGCTTAAAGAATACTATATCACGATGCAGCAACTGTCTGCTACTGCACCCCAAACCCTTGTTGACTGTATCTTTTCCTCTGACACTGTACAGCACTCCCCTGCACATACATACATATATGCCGAAGGTGAAATATCCTTCTGAAATACCACTGAGCAGCAGTGTTCCTCCTAAACTCAAAATTTACTCTTGAAAGAAACTACATCACAATAGAGTAACAGTCCACTTGTGGTCTCAGTACCCAGCTACTTCACCAGTCACTTGTTGAGTGTCTTTCAGGCGCGGTGCGTCCATTGGGGCGTTGGGGCGTTGCCCCCCCGCCCCCGCCCGCACCCGCAGCTCCCTCCTCGATGTCTCTGAACTTAGTTTACTTAAGTTCAGAGACGCCGAGGGTGGGGAAAACTGACAATGCATGTCAGTCAGCATGACGTCGGACCGTGGGCGGTCCGGCGTCATGTTGACTGACATGCATTGTCAGACAAGTCAGGGAAAGGCAGCACTGCAGCACAAGTGCGCATGAGTGGGCATGGAGAGTAATTTTTAGCCCGTGCCCAGTCATGCGTACTTGTGTTTTTACTGCCTTGCGCATGCCCATTAGGAGCCCCTCGGTCTCCTAATGGGCAGGCGGCGGGCGTAGGGTAAGCTGTGCCCTCAGCAAATCCTGGCACTGCAGCAGCGCCAGGATTGGCTGAGGGGTTGCCACTCCAGTGCTGACGTGGTGTTCCGGTTTGAAGGGGGCAGAGGCGCCAACGCGGACCAGGAGCAGAGGCGGTCAGGTAAGTTTTTGTTTTAATTTTATTCAGTTCTCCCGCTGCTGTCAGCTGCCTCCCCCCTCCTTCCGCACTAGAGCAGTAGTTCATTCAGGTGGTGCTGGGGTACACCGAGGAGCAATAGCGGAGGTACAGGGGGGCAGAGAGGCACCATGTACCAGCCGGCGAGGCTGACAGCAGCTCTGTACAGGTGAGAAGTGGTACGTGGGTATAGCGAGGACTGATACCGGAGGTACGAGAGGCTGACAGGTGCCGTGTACCAGCCGGTGAGGGCTCACAGCGGCTCTGCACGGGGTTGATGTGGTACTGGGGTTTAGAGAGGAGTAGTTCCGGAGGTACAGGAGGAGGGGACAAGAGGCGCCGTGTACTAGCAGGTGAGGGCTCACAGCAGCTCTGCACAGGTGAGAAGTGCTACGGGGGTACAGAAAGGAGAAGTACTGGGGTACTGGGGGTGCTAAGAGGCACCCTGTGCAGCTCTGGGACCGCATGACAAAAAGTGATTGGGAGCCAACAAGAAAAGTCAGGGAAACTAGCACCAGGGTAGGGCACAGGCAGAAAGGCAGGTGTGCGGGATACGAATAAGCTAGAGCAATAGAAATAAACAGATAGCGGTTGGAGAGAGAGAGGTGAGGAGAGGTAGAGGCGAGGATAAACGGAAGCGTGTGCACCAGAACAGGCTTGGCAGCTTTATCTCCCACCTTTGCGCCGAAGTGGTAAGCTAGCGTCCAGATTATGTTACGGGGCACTCCTCCAGCACTTTTACGCCCCGCCATTTTCAAATGTCACCAGCCGCCCCTGGTGTCTTTACCATTGACATTGTATTGGGCTGTCTTACTCTTTGGCTTGTTTCATGCCATACAAATACCATATAAATACTATTCTGAGAGTTACAGGAATTAACGCCTGTGGAATGGTGCAAAACCTGGGAAAATCAATGCAAGTGAAACCGTAATTCCAGACCTTTATTTAGCAGCAGGCTTGTAAGGAAAACTTTGGGCCTGGCGCTTATTCTTTAACAAATTAGGCACTGGCAAAAGGGCACCAATACCAAGCTCAAAAGGCCAACCCACCGCAAGTGGTATATCATCAATTGTGTGTGAAAACAAATACTACAAAAACATATTTTGCACGCAAAGTAGATTGCAATATACGGATTGCCAAAATCTCGATTTACCGCACATATTTTCCTTACAAAAACTTGCCCTATATTTAAACTTTAAAACTCTTCCAATATAATTTCAGTGAAGTAATTTTACTTTCTAACGCCAGTCCTCGCAAATTAAGAGGCATGTGAATGATGGCGTTTTTAGGAGCAGGTAGAAAATTGTATAGGGAAATATTTATTGGAAGCAGATATTTTGGAAGTCACTTTTTAGATATTGTTTTTCAGTCAGTTATTGCTCTTCATGTTTTCTTTTCCATGCTACCCACATCATTACCTCAGCACCACCCTGTATTTTCTTCATTGGAGAAAGAATGAAGGTCATGAAAAGTTTTCACCTGCCATTTACACACATGTCTGGCCCAGGTTGGCATACTCTGCAGAGAGGTTGAGTTGGACTACTGCCCCTTACCTTGTCTACCTGGTGGTTCAGGAGGCAGGTCACCACCAAATCTGCAACACATTGAGGCCTGAATTTTGACTACAAGACTTTGAGGCATAAATGATAGCGGCCTCGAATCCCTATGCTATTGCATATATATGTATATCTTCCTCATGCAAACACACTTTTTATGACCATTTTTTAATTTTGCATAATGCGTTTCACACCTAAAAAAGATTAACTTACACAAAGTTTTTCGTATAAGTGTACTCTTCAGCTGTGCGGAGTCGGTGTATCATGCTAAGAATGCCCTTATAGTTTGGTTAGAGCCAAAAATATGGGAGCAAAATCCAGAGTTCCTGTATTGCATAAAGGATAGAAAACAGCACAGAGCCATATTTATGGCCTGCTGCTGCTGTTAGTCCCTGCACAGGCTCCATAAAAGGCTTCCTTCTGTGATATACAGTATCGCACTGAAGAGCAATGGTGAGTCTGCACTGTCTAGTATGAGAGTTGTATTAGAAACATACACACGTCTAGTGCAAATACCAATGCCTGGACAAACACTAAAGCATCCTACACATTGGATGTGTGCTATGCACTGCAGTACTCATGCAATGTTTGGCCAAATTAAAGTATTTCCCCTTTTTAGGTAGAAACTAGGCAGTGCATGCGCTGCTCTGCGAGGCGTGCTGCATTTGGTATATGGGCTATTGGGTACTTTGGACATGCCCACCACTTTTGGTTGGGTAGTTGGGCTGCTCTTTAAAATTCCTTTTTTCTGGTTGGTTAATATTGTGCATCTGGCCCGCCTTTTGGTGCTTCGTTCTCTCCCAAAGGACATCACCAATTGATTATTTTGGTTGGCCAGCTCTGGCCATCTCTTGACTCCCCGCTTGCACTCCCTCCCATCGCACGTAAATGCAGCGTACATCCATGTTGTTATGTGGAGGGGGAACATTTAGGCCATTTTCTACAGACTACTGGCCTGCTGAGTTCACCTCATGGGATCCCAGAGGTAAGATCAAGATTAAACAAGTATGTGCAAATCAATAGGTCTTGCATTACTGACAGTTTGATTCATTGGCGTTGCAAATAATAATGTGACGCCAATAGCTCAAACTTTCAACAATGTAAGACGTATTGCATTGCAAATACTTGTTAACACCTACTTGAAGGAAGTGATATTGTTTGATGCAAAGCCGGGTCTGCCTATTTTGTGTCAAAATCTTTGGGTGTTTTGCACTTATCTACCCAAGTTACACCCCACTAATATCACCTTCACGCAAAGTGATGCAAAAAGCCATAAAAGTTCACATTTGCAACACAAATAATTTCCCGCCGGAAAGTTTATACCCTTGGAAACTTTGTATGACCTTGCGCCAGTGCAAGTTTTTATTAAATCTAGGTCATAGGTGTCTTTTTTTAACAAACCTAAACCCAAGCCATTTTTGCCATAGAAATGATGAGGTATATAACCATGTAAGAGGCGGGAGGATCAGAGTGATGCATATTTCAAAAAGTGTTTTTGTGTAAGAACTTTTCCCACGTGTAATGTCCCCTAAAAGAATGTACTGGAGAAATGTCAACATTACGTAGCTGTGAGCATGAATTAAGTCATCTAAAGAAACCACAAGAAATACAAATGCGTGTTACTGGGCTGACTGATTCCAATAGCTAGTGTTTGAAATGGGTGGCCACCAGACACTGGTACATTACCAAATAGTTCCTTTTCTGCAGAATGAAGCATGGAGCAGCAATACACCGGGATACTACGACATGCCCAGTCGTTTTTAAACTTCGGTACTACTTCGCCTGCACTGCTTGCGCTTGGCTGAACGTGATCTGACATAGGCTGGAGAGTACGGGATACTCTGCAGCCCCAGAGCTTGTGTGCTGCCTCCAACCCCTGGATTGTGGCATGCAGTGGTGAAGCTTGCCGGGTGGCTCAAGGCATGTTCATGCTGCAAAGCATCCAACATCAGCTTGTGAGCTACATAAAGAGAACATCGTCACAGAAGATCCCTCAGCTGCTCCGCGCGACTCCATGAATAAGGTAAGGTGCAAGCGCTCAGACCGGCTCATGCCTTCATGTTCAAACCAAACCACAGCAGTTCAACTGTTGTCAGCTTGTACAAATCACAGCCGATAGAAACAACTCCATAATAAAAAATCTCACCTCTAATGGCCCCCTAAGGCCGCCGGGTCCACAATCAAAGTTTTTGATAAGCAGGCAATGAAAGCGGCTCAGACAAAGCACTGCCACACACCACGACACGGTACAAAAACATATTGTGCAGCCATATCCCTTCCAGACCTTACGCATTGATGATCGTGACGCATGTATAATCCTTAAATGATGCATATTTTCTTTAAAATGTCCACCTTCTAGATGCAGGCAACTTGGTGCCAAATTCTACTGTGATGTCAAATGTTCCACACATCAGATGAGGTAAAGTTGAAAAGTTCACAACAGATATCCAGTTGCATGAAAAAAAACATTGTAGGTTGTCCGCTGTGAAGGACACGGGTGGGGCTGCAAGGCCTGGTGCTCCATTTTCTCTGCTTCCTTGTTGACACTTGTTCTCTTCTGTGAACATCTTCTTCCTTGAAATGTACTTTGCTCTGTCTGCTCTTCTGTGAACATCTTCCTCCTTGAAATGTACTTTGCTCTGTCTGCTCTTCTGTGAACATCTTCCTCCTTGAAATGTACTTTGCTCTGTCTGCTCTTCTGTGAACATCTTCCTCCTTGAAATGTACTTTGCTCTGTCTGCTCTTCAGTGAACATCTTCCTCCTTGAAATGTACTTTGCTCTGTCTGCTCTTCAGTGAACATCTTCCTCCTTGAAATGTACTTAGAGCTGTCGGCATCTGTAGTTTCAGTAGGCTCCTTCAACTGTACAGACTTCTTTACCATGTCACCCTTATCTTCCTTAACACCAGTTTTCAAGCATGAGTTTGTCTCCAGATAATAACCAAAGATATGTTCTGACGTACCAGATGTAGCCGAGTTGTATCTTTGTAGTTTCTTTATTAAGCCTCAGTTACAGGTTGGTTTCCATGTAGCGCAGCCCCACCAGGAGCAGCCTGCCTGCTGCTCAGCCCATCTTCCACTGTCACACCTCGCCACATGGGCACCCAAACATTCCATGCATCTCTGTCACACCAACATTCCACTCAGAACACACACTGGCTGAGCAGCTAGGAGCTCGTTAAGATAGGAGTAACATTAGTACATAGGCAGGATATAACAACATTGTTAAGCATTTAGGAAACAGAGTTTCATCATGAGCAAAAATATTATCCCTACTGAGAAAAAATGTAGCAAGTGCATTTGTAGTTGTTCTGGGAATATACATGTGTATATTTTCTCATGCAAGCATTACATTTACAAAAGTCCACCTGTCAGTAGCTGGACAATATCAGCAACATCTGCGAAGAACTTTTTTACAAGGAGTTTAGTGAGTGTGAAAGACTTGTACCCATGTATGAACAAGACAATACAAGAAAAGAGGACAAAGTGGCTCATATTAACCTTTGAGGAGTTCTAAAGCAAGCTTAAGTGGGGTGAAAGGGTGAGATTTTATGTTCAACGATAGACAGAAGTGACACAAACCACCCATTTACCCTTTCAGCGCTACAATACGAGCAGTTCAGGAATCTGCAGTCGCACATCCGGCAGCGCAGATAACACCAGATGGGCCTTCGCCGTTACCTTCAGCGGGGCCGCCTGTCGACGTGGAGAGAAAAAGACGTAAACATCCAGTGCTAAAGTCAAGGAGCCTATTTTGCACCTGTGCTGTCATGGTGAAGACGGAGGCAGGGAGGGAGACATCTGCAGGAAACCGTCAGTTCTGTCCCATTAGGCTTATCAAATTCGAACTTCCAAAGGATTGCAAAACTCAAGTGCAAAAGCAGCGTTTGGGCCTCTGCTCCGAGGTTTCTTTTGTGTTTGATAAATCTCATGGAATAGCACACTTATTTTTGTTTGTGCTTTTTTTTTACCTTCCTTTACTGCTGTGTCGGATTTGAAGGGAACAGATCATGATCTCTCTAAAATGTGATGTTTGCAGTTATATTTGAATCGTTTATTGTCCTGTGAGATTCAAAACGTATCATGCACAACCTGAGATGGGGGAAGGGTCAGCTCTCCCTGGCTTTCTCGGAGTCCCTTAGCCTGACTACTCAAACGGAACAGGGTAGTTCTTAGTCTGTTCTGAGTAACACCAATCTGCTAATTAGCACCATGTTAGGTATTCGTGAGGGAATGCTATTTTACCAATTGTTTTTTCCTCAGAGGTAACTACTATTCTGAGCAACAAAATCAGTAATCGGGTCAGGTGACGTGTAACATGTTAAATAAGTCAACATACAATTGTATATCTACTAGGCCTGGGCTAAAATTCCGTTCCGCTCGCGGAAATTGCGACAATTTGACATTTTCGCGCTCCGTGGAGAACGCAAAAATGTCAAAATTTCCACAATCCGCATCTTACCGGAATTTCTTTTCTTCCTCGCGCTGTAAAAAAAAATACATTCTCACATGCGCGTGATTGCCTTACCTGAATGCCCGCGTTCGCCGACAAGTTTTCCCGATCCAGTCGCGTTCTCCACGAGATGTTGGATTGTTGGAAGCCATTTGCGCTGTATCGCGACAGTTCACGCTCGCGTTAACGTCGTTTGTCACGCGATCACGTCATTCGTCGTGCAATCACATCTTTCTTCTCGCGATCATGCTCCGTGAGAGTATGAGATGATTGAGATCTCGTGGCCATGAGCAACCGCATGGGTAAGTTGGCGAGCCGCGATCACGCATAAAATATCGCGAATGGGCAGGAAAAAAACTTCTGCGTCTTCGCGATATTTCCCTGTGTTTGCGGAGATTTTTAACATTTTCGCGATAGTTTGCGAAAGTGAATTTCGCAAATTTCGCCCACCCCTAATATCTACCTAATTCAGAAGGAATGGTACAAATAGCAACAGATTTATGGCTTAAAAGAAGTTTATGAAAATAACTCTTTTTCCTAAATCAGTCGTAAAAAAATATACTTTTTGAAAAGTGACGGTATGCAAAAGTAGGTAATGGTGTATGATGCCTCCCTGGTTGACGCGCAGTACTCTAAGTGTGCAGGAAGCAGGTCTCAGGAACTAGCAGTTGACAACAGCAAATGATGATCGGAAATATGTGATTTAAAAAAAAAAAAAACGCTGTTGGGAGTGTGCTCAATGGCGGGGCAGCTACGGTGCTCAGGTGGTGAGCTTCCTGAAGTCCCCCCATGCCTGTATCTATTTAGGTTGCATGATGGACTAGTCTTCACGTTGGAGCCGACTGGAAGAGCTGGAACCTGATGACGTCGGCTGACCTTAATAGGCCAGCGGTTAGAAGTGGAATGGAGTGTGGTAGAGAAACAAATGGGTGACATTGGAGGAAAAGCCATTGTTGGCCTCCGTAATGACTGCCAAAGCGAGTCGAAGCTCGGGCATTTTAGTAGGAGAAACTCAAGTCATTTAATATATGTGAACAGGAATTCTCAGTAGGTGGAACAAACAGTCTGCATTACTTTCAATTAAGGAACTGTGTACTATCTCAGAACTGTAGGATTGCGAACACCAGAGACTTAACAGTGTTTGAGACACGCTTTGCAACATTCTCATCATTCTCACCCAAGGATTTGATCTCCAACATGTTCTCCCTGTTAGCACGCATTGCTGTGGGATTTGACTGGTCCTATATGAAAAGATTTGGAAATATGCTGGGTATAGAAACTGGTGGCGTAGGCTAAGAAAAGATATGTCTAACCTGAGTTTCAGTGCACTGGAGGGGAAAAGATGCATAAAGTAATTTTCCATTGGTATTTGATTTGACTTCAGACAAACTGAAGCACATGTATCCAACATGATGGAGGGTGAATGATGGAGAGAATGTGGAACGCAGGTGGATGAACTGCTTATCTGGCCGTCGCGTCCAACGAGCCAGCCTTACTGGAAGGAGGTGATAAGTCACATTAAGTGGACTTTGGGGTACCAGGCTATGATGGACCAACCCCCAGTGATTCAGGGATTGAAACCAGCATTTTAAGCAGGGATGCCTAAAAATTATTGGATGCTAGCTGCTAAGCATACAATTGCGGTTCACTGGAAGAGTATCCATCCCACCCCACCCCACCGTCCACATGTGGTCAGGAAGGTTGTAGTCGATGATGCCCATGGAATTATTGTTGTGGAAGGTGCAGCATGAGGGTAGTAGGTTTGAACAATGTGCACATTGATGCCGCACTGTTTGAATGCAGGATCTCACACCAGATCGCTTCACCTACTATGGGAACCATGTAAGAAGAGAAAGATGGAAATGGTGGTCTACAGTCTGGGGACTTCTGTGGTGAATTAACTTTCTACTTTGTGAATGCATATTAGTTGTTACTGTTGGCTATATGAAAGGGAGACCTGAACTTGTGGGGGGGGGATAAAGTGGAGTGATGGGTGTCTCTAAGACATAATGGATATGTGTCCTGTCAAGAGCGTTGAATGTGTTCTAATATAGCCTTATAGCCTGACGTAGCAGGCTCTACTGGCCATTAAAGGCCCACTCTAGCGTTAATGGCACGAGCTGATGGCAAAAGCCTTTAACAAGGGAGCGGGACTTTAATGCCAGTATAGCCCAGCTACAGAGGGCTATAAGGCTATTAGAAAATTCTGCCACTAGAGAGCAGAATGTTCCTACAAAAAAAACAAAGGCCTCAAAGAGCCCGAAGGGAATGAAATCCCCTCAGACTCAGTGAGGCCTCTGTTCACAATAACAGCTGTGAACGACAAACACTGAAATGTTGGAGCTTCGGGCCTCTACCGGCCATTAGAAGCCCAGAAGACTCCGTTGTCTTCAATTGAGCTTCCAACATTCTACTATTAGAAGGCATGTTGCTCGGTATGGTACTGTTTCCTAAGAAGCTGGGTAGGATCACCCCTAGCTCAACTTAGCCACCTCAGGTCTCTTCTCTCTGTAACTTGCATTCTCGACCCCTACCTAGGGTAGTGTTTACAGGAGGTGAAGGTGTACATGTACGAACTGATCTTTACAACCCAGGGATTACATAACATTTCAGAATTTTCGTGACTCAACACATTTCACCCTAAAAGAACAATCTGACTGACGTAGAAAGATGACCACATCAATGTTTCCTTGCATTTGATATTGGTATACATTACCAGTTCTGGAACGTTTTGGAGATAGTTTTTCGGAAACATATTCTTTTTATTTTTTAAATCTGATTTGCAACAGGTGCACTCAATGTGATATAGTTAAAAGGAAGAATTTGCACTGTCCAAATGTATCACGTGTGCATAGCAATTAGGAGGCAGCAAAGAAGAGCGGCGCTGGAGTTAACCTATGGTAAGGAGAAGGCGGGATCAAAGTACTTTTAGTGAACACAGCATGTCTTGCAGACAGTGCAGGTGCCCTGCCAGGCTCGACCTAAAAAGGGGACAAGCAGGACACAATGTGCATGGTGAGTGGGGTCAAAAGAGTTGTTGGTCACTCTTCAGCTAGAACATAGGCTATAAAAGCTTTGGAAGCTTGAGCAATTAATGTTGATAACTGGACTAATAAGGAACAGAGCCTCTCTCCACATAGAACATACAAACATTTAGAATGTGCAGCATGCTGCTTAAGCTCGATTGCTAAAAGGTATACCAATACTGGTCCATGTTGACACATGCAAATCCACACACATGCAACATTTCTCTGGATGGCAATCATGCACCAGCGGACAGAAAGAGCTGTGAGTCCTGCCCACCTGCAATGGGCCCACCCAGTGGTGAAGGGGACGTTTCTACTGAAAATGTGTTCACCTGTTTGCCGCACAAGTGCATTTCTAATGAACTTGCAGTATTTTTTCATTTGATTAACAGCATTCTTAGGTTCTCCTAGTTTATAAGACATTGCTATGCTCCCAAATGACCTACCACAGTCAACAATGACAGTTGTAATCACAATCTGCTTGTTTGTGCTGTTTTGAGTGAAAACACTAACAGATTTCCCCACAACTGGCTAATTGAGATGGCCAACAATTTTGAGCCCAGTTGATCTTCTGCTTAAAGACTTAGATGAGCACTCTTTATATTTCAGAATAGCCTGCACACTCCCATTGTACAAATGAAATGCTAAAATATTTTGGGATTAATATATGTCAGCAAAGAGAAAACTTTTACAGAGAACACACCACAACCAAACTTCATTATTGGTAAGAATTCATGTAAGTCATTATAGTATTTAATTTTCTTAACCACTGGGGTCAAAAGGATAATTTCTTACTAGTTAAAGGCTTACAATAAGCATTACAATTAAGGCAGGATAAAGAGCGGAATTATGGCGAAACATAGGGTTACAGCAAAGGTTTATTTTTGATTTTCAGCAGTTGTATATCTCAACCATAATCCAGACAGTTTACAGTTTGACAGAAAGAACCAAGATAGTTAAACAGTGTTGAGAATTCAGAGACATAAAGTAAACAAACATTTGAGAGTCATATGCAAGAGTGGTGCAACAAGAATTCCTGGAAGTGTTCGTGAGAGGGGGCAATAACCTCTAAATCACTAGCTGGAGAGATAGAAATAGTAAGGCGAACAGAAAGTAAGGGTAGAGTAGGAAACTGGATGGAAAGATGCTGAGAGATGTTTAGAAAGAAGGAAAAGGGGACAAGTTAATCTTTAGCAAAGGGTTAATCACTTGACTATATATGCTTAAAGTTTCAATAACTACCATCAGCGACTATGCGATCTATAGTTAAGAGTTAGGATAATGTTAAAGTTGAAGTCAGTTAAACTTATGGTTTGAATTTGGATAAAGGTTATATTAAGAATTAGGGTAAGGGATATATTAGGTTTAGATTAGTATATGTCACATAAGAATTCACTGTAGCAAGTCTGTAGGGGCAGATAAGGTAATGTTAAGTTAAAAAATGTAGGGGTTCATGATGGAGATTCTTTGTAAATACATGGCCTGCTCTGTAATCATCTTCTGTGTAATGAAATAAACAGAAATCTCAGCAAGCCAAAGACATTTGAACACCAGGTCATCATATAAAACACCAGGCCCATCATATAAACCACCAGGTCCATCATATAAAGGTTCACACCACCTACTTTGGCTTTCTGAAATTACAGAACATACTTCTGCAATATTGCGATGTTCAAAAATTAATAACACCTGCACTAAACACTGTTGATTCTCTCATGGGAAGAAACTTGAGAAAACCTACCAACATCACTACAGCCATTTGCTGAAACTTGTCCACTGCCAATCTTTAATCCTGCCTCTATGTGTGTCTAAAGCTACAGACCCTTTTTGGCATTCTACCCCAGAAGAGATCCTATTTTTGGAGAACATTAATTTAAGTTGGCTGACCTGGAAGAAGGTCTGAATAGGATAGGCGGTGAAAAATAAGAAACAAAACCTAAAAATGTAATTGAGTACAAAGTTTGGCATTAACTTGCATATGTTGAATAAGATCCCATCTCATACAGTCGTCTGAGAGCCTTTGAAAAGGAGGCTCGAATGATGTTGTCTATGTGGGTCCCCAGAGGAAAAACTATATTTCTATTTAGAATTGAATACCAAATTTAGATTTCCAAGATTCTACACTTACTAAGAACACAAAATATGACTATTTATATACATAAAGTAACACACAAATAAAATTGTTCATAGGCGCTTAAGTAACAGGTGCTATTAATAACCTTCATATTGGTACCTATTTCATTGACATCCAGGCAATGAAATTCTGAGTCAAATGTGTAGGGATTTAAACCTGTGATCTACAGGTGTCGGGGGAGAAACTCATCACATTGAACTATCTTGCTGCTGTTTGTGTTGTTTATGTTATGTCAGCTCAATACCATTATCTCACCCGACACAATATATAGCACTGTATAACAGTGACAGTGCCCTGAAGCTGAGTACTGCAATGTAGCCCAGATTGTCTGACTACATTTTGATGCTCCGGCACATTGACAAGAATGTCTAAAAACTGTCAAACATCCATGTCGTTGCTGTTAAACTCCTCACTCTTCTCCTCACTAATGCTGGGAAAACCCATCCTGGAGTAGTCTTGGGAAGCATCATCGTTGGGTACCATGTTCATATCGTTGGGCACCATGTTCATATCATTGTGCATCATGTTCATATCATTGTGCATCATGTTCATATCATTGTGCATCATGTTCATGTCATTGGGCACCATGTTCATGTCACCTCCTGTGACACAGGCATGGCCCATATTATCCCAGAACAAGCTAAGTGTTGAATTATCAGCCTGCTCCATCTCTTGCATCTCCTTAGCACTCCCCCATGGAGTCTGGACATCAAAGGTCTTGTCGAACCGGCTGTAATCGACCCGAAAGGCGCCCTTCTCGAGGCTCATGCAGGGCTCGAACCGATGGCCCCAGAGAATCTCATCTTCTGTGTATGAAGTCCTGGCTTGACAGGTCATCCCTGCATTGAAAGAAGATGCTTTGTCAGCTTCCTTTAGGTCAAGCAATTGTTTACAAAAGTCAACAAAGAATTTCCTGTTCCATTAGATAGACCTTATTGATCAGAACATTAGACATTGCTGACCATTCTTTCTACTACATAGCATTCGACTCATCAAGTGACAAACTCATTGAATATACTGAATATTGGATAGATTTTTTAGAAAAATCTATACATCAAGTTTCTTACTGAGAGTTACCTTCTCATAAACCTTTTAAAAAATGTGGCAAAAGAAGACAACACAAAGGGCGATTGGTGTATCATTGATGCCCAATTGTTAAATTATAATAATAGATTTACCAGTATTAATGCTAGACACGGTAGTAGTGGGAACAATAGTAATGACAAACGTTTTTCTAGAGTACCATCGGTCACAGTAGCACTAAGTAGCAGTTTAACCACACATTGTAATAGTAATTGTAATATTACTCTTAGCAGTTATTAAAGTAGATTTCTCATTCATGTTGGAGAGCATCTTCAAACTTTCTTTCCCTTCTCCCATGAATTAAAAATAAGCTATTTAAAGCCCCTTGGCCTATGATGAGTTATTTTAGTGGACCATTGAGCATGATCATGAGTACATTTGTGCCCACAGAGACTGATTTGTAGTTTGAAGTACAGTAATTTCCTCCGTCAGGGCGACAGTAAAAATACTTTGTCGTCCTGATGGAAGAACTGTGCTCCATACTGATGAGATATCTGCTGGCCCACCAGACATCTCTTACCATTGGCAGGAACCGCTGTCACAGCAGTTTTTATCAATGTATTAAAAGTTTGATGGATGGCTCTGTTACCACAACTGTACCATCTGTCAAACTTGTAACATGTTTTTGTATTTGAATAACAAAATCCAAAAGCGCGATTTTGTATTTGAAAATAAAAAAACTAATGGCCCTCACTCTATTGGAGTCGTCTTCCATGATGTGGGGGTTATTATGCTGTTTTCACTGCCCCTTACTGCCATTTTTAACCCAGCGGTGACGGACAGTGAAAAATGACCTTTCGACCACCACTCTAAATCGTGTGTGTGGCTGAATCGATATACTTCAGACTGCCATTACTCTGTCAGGCTGTCAAGGAGAATGGCAACAACAGAGAGATACTGAGGGTCTGTAAATCAGGCAGGCGGACCTACAGTTTGGCAGAGAGGGTACTCCGTCTCCTTTGCTATGGAGCACCCTCTCTGCCAAACTATAAACCAGTCTCAGAGTCTGGTTAGTCGTAATGCCCTGTACAGGGAGTAAGTAGACATTCCAAGTGTCAATGGTAGATACAGAGTTCGGGAGAGCTTAGTGTTTCTTTATTATGTATTGTTTGGGTGCTTCCCAATCTATTATTCTCCAGAGGGGATTTTCTTTTTTTTTTTTTATCTAAAAACAAAAAGTTACCTCTAGGTTTAATTCTTTGACTGTTAAAAAGCTTTTTCAAGATCAATGTATAAAATCACAATTTTTGTTCACCTTAATAACATGTGATACAACTGCCAAACGGTGGCATCATTTTGGAATAATTGTGGTAATTTTGCACTTCACATTCTTTCTGCACAAATTCCTTTAGGTGTTATCTAGACAAATCGGTATGGTGAAAAAGATCACAACAAGGACAAATGCATGGGATTTGGGTGCAGTAATACCTATTATGCACTCTATCCCTCTTCCTAACCAGAAAAAAATTGAATATGGTGATTACATCGACCTGGAGAGAACGGCAAGTTCAGTGATGGATGAACTCTCGGGCAATTTTACTATCAGTAATATCTTGTCAATGGAATGTGGGACAAGTTTAGGAACTGAATACAAAAGGTTCTCACAAAGTGTGAAAGTGGAGGAGGGTCCAAGGGAAGATTTAAAGACCAACTACAGTATAAATCCCCAAATCTATATATACTTAACAACAAGTACTGAGGGTCTACTATTCTGTATGTACATAACTCTAACGAACTAGACAAATGAAACCTCCAAAACAATTACAATGAATAACATGTCAAAGATATGATTCCCATCACCCACCAGAGGTGGCTTGTCATCATCTGGGAATTCAGGGCTGAACTAAAAGGACCAACCACTCTGATGGTAATGGTGGTCAAATAGTTATCCCAGTCGTGAGAGAAAACGGTAGGGTGATGGTTGCAGTGCAAAAAGTGAAACAGAAAGTGCTATTAAAAATGGCTATCTAGATGCTAATAATTTTATTCTGGCGCTTATCTAAATGCCATTAGTAAAACCTGTGCGTAAACAGCTTAAAAAATAACTGCTGGATTGATGGTCGACATGTTTCGGCAATTGGACAATGAGTCCAAGCTCTCATCAGGACCCAAATACGCTACTGCAAAAAGTGTGAAAAACGGAACATTCAAAGGAGATTATAAGTTACAGACATGATTTCCACCAGAAGGGTATAACATACAACCTGATCTGTTCTGTATGTCCAATTTGAACTATTACAGGTTGGAAACCTAGGTATAAATCAGAAATTGAAGGAGGTTCAGCTAGATGTTAGTGACAATACAACAGGATGTATAGAAAGACAATGTGGCTTATCATTTGTCATGATCATAATGTATATATGACTACAAGTCAAATAGTACTTGAATTGTGCACTTACCCACGAATTTATGGGCATGTACCTCACCTCGCCTGGCATCTGCTCAGGATATTGAGGCCCCGCTCTACAGAAGGAAAATTCAGGTAAACTCATTAGAGATAAATCCCAATGGGCATGAATGTTCAGAACATTGGAATTACCAGAAAAAACCAAAAAGAGCGTTTAGGCTAGGCAAGTGTAAATACAAGGCAGAGTGCTGATCTGAAAAGACAGAGCGAGTAATGCTCACTTAGATAGTAATGACCGTGTCCTGATAACAGCCACAGCCATATACACCCTTGTCTGAAAATGAAGACACTGATGTACATCTGTCATCAATCAGTAAAATGTATCGAGTGATTGCCGCTCATGTGTATTCTATGAATAAGAGCGAAGTACTGAGGTATATGCACACTCATAATAGTATTGGCGTGCCGAAGGAGTGAAAGTATATTCACGATGTGAATGAGCCGTTAAATAGGCTCACTCGAACACCGGAATAGCAAAGCCTCGTACAGATTAAAAATAACATTGCTATTACGGTAGATATTACACAACTGCTAATCGCGCTCAGGCGTGTAACGTACAGATTTTGAAAAAACGAGCATGTCAGATAAGATTGCGGGCGTGGGACGCTCACCGGGGACGAAGCAGAGGCAAAAGGAGAGGGCAGCCACAGGTACACTGGCAAGTGGACCAACAACTGCCCAACACCCGCAGCAGGAAAGGTCCCCTACAACCGCAACCCCAACCAGGGACCAGCACGGACACAACGATTTAGTTGTGAATTTGAGTACTAGGCCTTTAACATCTATTGAATCACAGGTTCTGAACAAAGGTTTAGGTTATGTTCCAACCAACAAGGGAGATTTGTTCCAACTTAGAGTTGAAATGGCCAAATTCTTTCGGAAAATCCGTTTACAATTCTTTTTCAAAGATAGGGAACTTACTATATCCCAGGATGATATTTCTGATAAGAATACTGGTCTTAAATTACCATCTACATTCAACCCTCCAACTCACCTTGTACCGGATCGGGTTAAGGTGTTTGAACAAGCAGTCATCCATGACATCACTGGCCTAGGGTCTAGGCAAGAAAAAATCTATCAGAATCTGTCCAAGAGTGAAAAGCAAGCCCTTACCACGTTGGCAAATGATGAGAGCATCATTATCAAGCCGGCCGACAAGGGTGGGGCTATTGTCATTCTTAATACTGTGGATTACCGTAAAGAATGTCTGAGACAACTGGACAACCCGAAATCATATAAACGCTTGACTGTAGATCCCACCCCGAGACTAACAAGAGAAATTCTCGCTCTGGTTGAGGATGCGGAAACAGCTGGATGGATCACAGAGCAGGAAGCACGTTTTTTAACACCCACACACCCGGTGTCTTCATTTTCAGACAAGGGTGTATATGGCTGTGGCTGTTATCAGGACACGGTCATTATTATCTAAGTGAGCATTACTCGCTCTGTCTTTTCAGATCAGCACTCTGCCTTGTATTTACACTTGTCTAGCCTAAACGCTCTTTTTGTTTTTTTCTGGTAATTCCAATGTTCTGAACATTCATGCCCATTGGGATTTATCTCTAATGAGTTTACCTGAATTTTCCTTCTGTAGAGCGGGGCCTCAATATCCTGAGCAGATGCCAGGCGAGGTGAGGTACATGCCCATAAATTCGTGGGTAAGTGCACAATTCAAGTACTATTTGACTTGTAGTCATATATACATTATGATCATGACAAATGATAAGCCACATTGTCTTTCTATACATCCTGTTGTATTGTCACTAACATCTAGCTGAACCTCCTTCAATTTCTGATTTATACCTAGGTTTCCAACCTGTAATAGTTCAAATTGGACATACAGAACAGATCAGGTTGTATGTTATACCCTTCTGGTGGAAATCATGTCTGTAACTTATAATCTCCTTTGAATGTTCCGTTTTTCACACTTTTTGCAGTAGCGTATTTGGGTCCTGATGAGAGCTTGGACTCATTGTCCAATTGCCGAAACATGTCGACCATCAATCCAGCAGTTATTTTTTAAGCTGTTTACGCACAGGTTTTACTAATGGCATTTAGATAAGCGCCAGAATAAAATTATTAGCATCTAGATAGCCATTTTTAATAGCACTTTCTGTTTCACTTTTTGCACTGCAACCATCACCCCACCGTTTTCTCTCACGACTGGGATAACTATTTGACCACCATTACCATCAGAGTGGTTGGTCCTTTTAGTTCAGCCCTGAATTCCCAGATGATGACAAGCCACCTCTGGTGGGTGATGGGAATCATATCTTTGACATGTTATTCATTGTAATTGTTTTGGAGGTTTCATTTGTCTAGTTCGTTAGAGACAAGTTTAGGAACACCATGCATTTTTTATTTATTACATCTTCACACCATTTAAAAATGATATTCCTTACAATGTTTTTATCCATATCTTTATGACAAAAACTGCACTCTTTATGCTCATCATGTTAGCCATCCACTTCACAATTCGTGTACACGGATAGTTTCTTACCTAACTTTATTATTACTCTGCGTTCATTTTGACTGATACCATTTTTCACAAATTTGGTACACAGCATTAGTCTATATAAATCCATCATGTCATTATTTTCCTTTGCAAAACGCCATCTTAAAAATATTTAGGGACGGTGGAAACACACATCAGCTCTGCCTAGCCATACTTCCCTTTGATGTTCCCTTTGAAATTTCTCTACTGGAATTTAAAGACAAGGGTGCCTGCCGTCTGTGCTATCACTATGTGTACCCCAAATACTGAGTGTTCTTTTCAATCAAAGAGACATTCAGGGGCATCTATATGTAGCAGGAGTGAGGTTGAAGGAAGTGAGAGCTGTCTTTGCAATCAGGTCCAGATGTAATGCGATCTCTTTGGGTGGTGCTAAGAGAGACAGGCAGTGCCAGAGTCATAGATACTGGCAATTAAAGGCTGAGCCTCATTGGGGCATAGTTGGCAAATTTGTAAATAGTGTTCTATGAAAGAAAACCCATTCTGGTAAAGCTGCTAATGCGTGTGCGTTCAACGTGAGACATGCACATACATAAATTGTGACATGTGGCGCCATTTTTAATTTATCAAACTAGCATGGTGGATAGTCGTATTAGACCTGTAAATTAAAAGAAAAAAAGGTTAAAAACCTGCTCAACAGTATAAAAAATGAATCGAGCAGACTGGCAGATTCTAGACGCTTGAATAAATAAATACAAAAAAGATAAATGGGAAAGGGAACATTGGAGGGGAAGGGGAGCAAAAAGACATCACATGGTGGGCACTGAAACAGGCGGGAGGGAGAGCAAGAAAACCTGTGCACTCTCATAGAGAGGTAAATGAAATCTCTCCAAAAAGTCTAATTGAATTAGCAGAGAAGGGATACAGCCCATCCAATCAGAACACTGCAGGACTGAAATGCTCCTGAGTGGGACAAACACAAGAATAGGAAAGAAAGCGACACAAACAAAAGCAGAAACCCGATATTGAAAACAAATCCATCAAATTATGTGCGATGGATGACTCAAAGCACACTCTAAGTATATATTATGTTTGGGAAAGAACAGGTCTTGTCATAGATAGCTAAAGAAAGTCTATCGTTGAGACGTAAGGAGCATCAGAACCTGGAATGGACTCTGAGGCAAAGGGGAAGTAGTTGACATGGAGTGTCTGAGATTGGTAGATATAGTAAGTGTTGTGGGTTGTCTCTGGACCTAAATATTGAGTGATATGCGTTATGGGCAGTGAGGTGCCTGCCTGCAGGCTGTGGCAGTCTTCATATTTAAGGACTGTGACAAGGAAGAGAGACGCTTGGTTTTTTCTGATTTACACAGAGGAATGCTTACTTCAAGATAACAATAAATAAGGGTGTAGCAAGTATTCGGATCAGCTGTTATCCGGTCATTTATTTCAGCCCTTCCCTCAAACTGAAACATTTACATCTATTTGATGCTGTTTTGAACCACGCGACAGTACATTGGATAATGAACAAAGTCCCCATCTAGCTTTTGCAGAACTAGTCTGCCCCAGTCCCAGTCGGATAGCAACAAAATCTGAAAACCGACAGAAAGCAGACACTGACTTGTCCTCACCCTAATTAACAAATAAATAAGGAATCTGGTGTTGATTCCTCCTTGTGATGCCAAAACGGTGGCTGTAAGGAGATCAGACAGAAGGAGATTATTGAGAACATAAAGTACAGGACAGTAATCTTTTCCCATTTGCTTGCTTTATTCCATAAGAGTGAAATTTATTTGTACCAATAATCCCCTTGCAGAGCTTTGAAACTAAATAAAATTCACCCGGCCTGCTCCATGTTTAAGACTACATGCCTCCCAGTCCCTTTTCATTCACCAAAGATAGGGAGATGCCTATACATACAGTATTGAGCTACATTTCTAAGGTTTTTATTAGATTGCTTAATTGTCCATCCAGCCTCTTAAAAATGGCACCAGCTTTCTCCTGTTTACAATGTTGTTGGTACATGGAACGCTCACACATCATCATAGACATTGCCTGCCCCATGCGTTGCATGGAAGGGAGTGATGGAGCAGGGTTTTCGCGAAACAAAACCTGCTAGGATTGAACCTCTCATTTGCAAAATAATCATTAAAAAGTTAACTGTGTGCTATTAATCGAGTTTGAATTTAACATTGTGCATGCATAAATCAGAACCCCTTTAGAGAAATTCTTGGGTAGGCCGCAAGCCTGCACATGACTAATGCAGAAATTAATGACTAAAGGGCTGCAAGTTAATGATTGTACTAATGCTTTTTGAAATCTTGTGCAAACCATTAATATTGCTTAGCAGAATACTTTTAGAGAATAAACTCATGCATGTCACTGCTGCCACCTTTTGTACGCTACCTTTAATAAGCGGTAAACGAAGCTACCGCTGGTTACAGGTATTTTCTTCCCTCCCGCGGACTGCCTAGGATCACATATCCCAGGGGGCATAGCGACTGGAGCCGTGCATCGCTCTCGCGCCATCCGGCGCATAAAGCATCACCGGGACTCCCGCGGCGCAGGACGCCTGTTTGATTCTGTCACTGCTGCCACCTTTTGCACGCTACCTTTAATACGCGGTAAAGGAAGCTACCACTGGTTCCAGGTACTTTCTACGCTCCCGCGGACTGCCCAGGACCACATATCCCAGGGGGCATAGCGACTGGAGCTGCGCATCGCTCTTGCGCCATCCGGCGCATAAAGCATCACCGGGGCTCCCGCGGGACGCGCGCAGACTCTTCGGCCGGGCCAAGGGCAGGTCCGTCCTTGCCCGTCAGAGCCCGTATGAGACTGGGCTGGGCCCAATCTCTTGTGTCGCCTGGATCACGACGAACAGACTAAGTAACTTTACTATATAATCAACGCTGTGGATTGGTACTTAGATTTCTGTGCATTAGGAAGGCAACTTTCCATTAATTGTTCATTATTATACAAGTGACAGTTATTTACGTTTTTAAGAGTATTAGTACTTGTTTTTCATGTCTAAGTTTTCTTAGTCGGTGGATGAAAAGACTCTGGCAGGGGCTGGAGAAATCTATTTACTGTATTAATCGAATAGATTAAAAAAGAAAAATATAATGGGGAAAAGAAAGTTACCCAACGCACAGCATACAGCAGTAAATACCCTGTCGGGGATGTACAACAAACTCTACTGAGCTATCTTACAGGAGCAATGGGGGCAATAGATAAACAAATATCCTCAGTAGAAGAGTCAATAGTGGCGGGCACGACTTGTCCTAACACCAAACTAGACAGAGACAAAGACACAGAGCCATCAGAGTCTCTTGGGCAGAGTTTAAGGGATAGTTTACCTCAGAATGGTTGCATTCAAAATGTATCCGATGAAATAATACTTAGCGATTCCGATTGTTTTACACAACCCCCTCAGAAAAAGAAAAAAAATCCAACCATAATTGACAAAAGAAACGATGAGTATGAAGGAGAGACAGATTATATAAAAAAAAACTAGTCTGGCCCCTAATACCCCAAAACAAACTAAGCAGGGAAAAAAAAGAACGGGGACAAGAAAAGGCTCTTGGAAATCCAAAGAAGAAACCCAAAGAAAGACTGACTCACAGGGCAACGACTTAAAAAAACTAACAGTCCTGGTAGAGAGATTAGACCTCTACCTATGAGTCTCACTGGATAAAATGGGGGAAAGAATATCTGTAATAGAAGCCTCCTTGACCAACCATTTACACAGTGGAAGCAGCAAAAAACATACACCTATTGACTCTAGCAAGGGAAGAAATGATAATCAGGAAACAAGTAGCATTGCTGATCCATCAAAAACTCATTCCAATACTGTTCATAGAAAAGAACTTGTAATTCGTCGTGAGAGTAACTCTTCCGAAAGAACCTCCATCCCTAATCCAGACACATATAAATCTAACATGACTGGTCATTACTCTAATAGCATAGAGAATAGGGGCAGAAGAGGTAGAAGTATGGATAAAATCTCAGAGCGTAGGCTAAATTACTCTATCTCCAACCAACAGATAGTATCGCAACCTGGGGTATTATACCCAGAAGCATGCAACAACCATCTTAGTAGAGGCCAACATTTAGATCTACCCCCAGCGGCAACAGTCATCTTAGCAAATGTACCTAAATTGGGCACTTCAGAAAATGAAATATGGGAAACGCTCAGAAACAAAGCACTACACTGGCTTAGTATGAAGGTCGGGTTTACTGAACAACTCTTTACTGAGTTTAAGATGGCGCGTAGGATCCAGTGGATAGGCAAAAGTAAAAAAACACTACCAGGGGACTGTGTGGTTTTAACGTTTAAAACACCCCTTTTGGTGAAAAATATTATATGCTTTGCAGGAAATAACTTTGTGTCACCAAGAGGGATTTATATATTGCCACTGTTTTTTTTTACCAACCACCCTTTAGGGTAGACAGAGCTGATACTATTAGTAACACCGTGGCAAGGCATAATTATACCTACAATCTCCCGACTGTATTCCTGAAAGTTCACTTTGCTCTCGGGTTTGGAAAAGATAGACTGACTGGCCCAGACACAGGAAACGCAGCTAAAGGAAGCATTAGGATGTATACCCCCTGGATCATACTGTATAGACTCTATTTCCAAACCTAGCCTGCATGGACCATATTTAGAAAATGTCTTAGAACCACAGACCAGGAGTTTAGTTAAAAACTTGACCATTAATAGGTTAACAGTAAATTCGAGCTTAGAGGCTGAGCAGTAAACAACTACTGTCATGAGCTTAGCTGTATATTCACCTAGGTCAACAACAGTTAACTTTAAACAGGTATCCATCACTAATGAACCTAGCCTTATAATTTTATTCTGGAATATATCTGGTATACGATCGAAATTGACTAACCACATATGGTATGATTTTTTGGGGAAATGTAATATTCTCTGCTTTCAAGAGACATGGGCCACTGCTGAAACCCATATTGAGGGTTATAAGACTTACCATACCCCAGCTATTCCGTCAACTTTTGGGAGGGCTAAGGGGGGTTTGACAGTATATATTTCCAACTTGTTGACGATAAAGGAAATATCTTTTGCAAAGTCAGAACCTAACTATAAAATAATAATCCTCAATATGACCAAGCAAGATATATATGTATTTGTTAATTCTTACAACAATGTACAGAAGGAATATCTGGGGGATGTTTTAAAACAACTTAGAAATGCCTTGTTACAAATTCAGAATAATTGTACTCAACATGTTTTATTCATCTGGGGGGGGGGGGGATTTCAATATTCCCCTTTTTACAAAAAATAATAATTTAAAATGTGGCTTGACTGATGAGAACAATAGGAGCCTACCCCACTTCCCTCATACAACCAACGGTGACTGACTAACACAGACCTTTAATGGCAGAGGAGCAAGTACAATCATAGATTTCATTCTAATTTCAAATAGGCATGCTTCCCGTCTTTTGAATTTTGGTACTCATCAAAGCGCTATTAGTGATCATTTACCACTGAGTGTTTCATTTTCTTACCGTATAAAACTGGCAGAAGTGAGAGTAAGAGGATACATGGGCCCAAAAATCTGGAAATCAAAAACGTAAATGGATATTCTTTAAAATGGAATGAAATTGAACCACAGGGGATCATAGAAGTAGTGGTTAAAAAATCCTTAAATTCTATTATGAAGTGCTTTGACTCCTCTACTCCACATCATGAAATTTTAAAAAGCTACGTGGAAATAACAAATGTTATTAAGGATTCACTGAAAGTCCAACTGAAACAGAGAAATGATGAGAGGAAGGGCTGGTTTAATAATAATTGTACAAAAGCATATACTGATTTAAAATCTGCACTACACAATAGGGATAGGGACAGCTTGGAGATTAGACAGCTCAGAAAAGCATATAATCGGCTGTGAAATTAAGAAAAAGTGAAATAAAAAAAGAAACATGGGAAGAGCTACACAAAGCCTGCATTAACAAGGACAGCATCGCCTTTTGGCGAGTGGTTAAATCCCCCTTTCTTTCTACAACAGGAGATACACCGTCTGTAGATATTGCAATAGATGAAAAACATTGGGTGGAACATTTTTTTCAGATCTTTGGTTTGTCTAACGAGGATAAGTATGCAAGCAGGCTTAGGTAACATCAGTACCTGTCCCCGATTGATACATTTTCCTATAGCCCTTGATGTCACCTCAGCAGAGGTTGAGTCTGCACTAAGGGCTAGTAAGGGGGGAAAGGCTCCGGGCCCAGACGGGGTCCCAGCAGACCTTCTTAAGTACAATATGGAGCTATGGTCTCCAATATTAACAAGGGTGTTGGAAGCTTCCTGTGCTGCAGGACTTATAGAATAAAGGTCGGAATCCATCTTAGTTCCGATATTCAAGAAGGGTGACAGACAGAATCCGGCCTGTTACCGTCCTATTTCATTGCTAGATACATTGGGTAAAGTGGCAGGCCGTATTGTACTTAACCGTTTACAACAATGGGCAGAGGACAATAATGTACTGTCGGATCTCCAATTCGGATTCAGGGAAGGATTGGGCACCATAGAGCAAGGTCTTAATTTGACCCTTCTTATGGGAAAATATGTAAATGCGAAAGGGGGAAAATTGCATATGGCCTTTGTAGACCTAACAGCCGCGTCCAATTGTGTAAACCACTTTAAACTATGGAGAATCCTGGAAGCATGGGTGTGGACATCCCCATAATTAACTTCCTAAGACAACTCTATGGAAACGCGACTGCTAGGGTGCGGTTTGGTATCAACGGGGAGTGTATGGGGTTGTTTAAATTAGAGAGAGGGGTAATGCAGGGTTGTGTCCTCGCACCCTTCCTTTTTACACTTTATACAAATGGTCTGGAACAAGTGATGTTGGAAGGGTGTCGGGACCTACCACTGTTGCAGAAACGTCCAATCCCTGCCCTCCTCTATGCGGACGATGCCGTAATTATGGCATGGACCACGATAGGAATACAACGTGCCCTTAACTCCTATTATAAATTTATGGTAAATTTAGACTTAAAAATAAACATCAGCAAAACCTTTATAATGAGTTGTGGGACAGGTGGAAGCAAACAGATGGATATTTCTATAGATAACATAAAGGTGGAGTCTACTAAAACATACCCGTATTTAGGTATTTTAATCGATAATAAGGGCTCATGGCGACAAGCAATAAAAGCAAGGAAATTACTTTTTATGAGGTCAACAACGGCTTTGGTGAATTTCTTGCAGAAGTTAGGCAAGAGGCCCCCAACGGAGATGGTCCAAATATACCGTGCCAAATCCGTAAGCATAGCAACATATGGGGCAGGTATCTGGGGATATGGTGAAGTGAACGAACTACAGAAAGTTGAGAATGCCTTTTTAAGATATTTATTGGCAGTCCCTCAAGGCACCTCAACATTCCTTTGTCACACAGAATTGGGAATTCCCTATATCATAGATACAATAAAGATACAACCTGCCTTACTATGGCATCGTATTTGGTCGTCTCCACAAACATCATTTAATCGGGAGGTTCTGAAAGATAGTCTTGGCCTTGAGAATGCCTTAAAGATTGGGTGGCTCAAGTACGTAAAACATTTCTTGGTTGACTTGAGTTTAGAAAACTACTATAAAAAACCCACTTTGCTAGCCTTAATCCGTAGGAAAACATTTTTAAAAAAATGCATGAGTCACATGGAGGAGCTTAGATTCACCGCAGAGGCAAATAAGCAAACAATACAGAATAATCTAATGATGCAATCTAGCCTTGGCATTCAACCATATCTAACGTTTATCATAAGTGGATACGATAGATTTGTGTTGACACGCTTTAGGCTGGATGTTTTTCATCGCTTGGTTAGCTTCCCTAAAATGAATGATTGGAGCAAAAACCTAGCAAATTGCCCCTGTGACGAGGTCTCGCCGCAAACATCGATGCATGTGGTTCTGTTTTGTAGATTTCATAAAGAACAAAGAAAAAAATGGATCAAACCAATTTTAAAAATTTGGGGAATGAGACAGTGTCGCCCAGCCTATCTTGCACTACAATTTTTAGATGCAGAATGTTTTACGAGGAATATAGCACAATATCTAAAATCTACAATTAAGCACAGAAAGTATATGTGAAGAATGTTTTACCATGAATTTTGTTTGTGATTAAGTGATTAAGTTTTTAACTTTCTCTTTAAATTGATATATTAGATTTTTTAAAGAAACATCTTCTTGTTTACAGTACTTAATAATGATGTCATGAAATTAGCAACTGAAAAGAATTTTTAAACTTAATGTTTTAATGAGATAGGAAAATTGCTTTTATTGTTGAAAATTGTGTTTTTATTGTTTTTTTTGTATCATCATATGAAAACCGAATAAAGATAAATTGATTGATTGATTGATATTCATGGTGTACTAGTCTTTTTCTAGAACATTTTCTAGAAAATTGCTTTGTGCTGGAGAGCAAGTCCTCAGAAAATCTAGCTTGAAATATTAAACCATTGTGTGAGGAAGGGAGAGTGCTCAATCAGTTTTCCGTGTGTCTTCGGTAACCAAGGTTACGGAGGAAACAATGAGCCTCTGAAAGCTAGTTCCTCTGGAAGTGGACTGAGTGGATAGAACAGTTACAATAAACATGCGAACATGCTGCGGAAGAGAAAGGTACATAAGACTGCAAATGACGTATTGAATTTGAACAATAGTGTGTTTGAAAAACAGAACTTGCTTGGAGTGGTGTGACCAAGACAGCTCCTTGTTTTAGCCAATTAGAATCTTTAGTTAGGTGGAGTGGATAGAGTAGGGGCTGGTTTAGTGTCAATTTGGGGTATAATTATACCTAGTAAGTAGGTAGGGTAAGGCGGCGTATTCCTAACTTTGAGTGAGGAGAGAGCTGTATCGCTGTTTCCTATTCTCTTGGGCTGACTGTTGATCTGCTGTTCCTGACTCTTATATTTGAAGTGCCCTGCTTACTCATGGCCAGAGGGTAGCATTTCTAATCTTAAGACTTGAATGATAGGTAAATATAATCAGTTTCTGATTTGCATAATTATTTTGCAAATGATTTCTCTTCTTTGTCTCTCTACCTATCCACTTTCAAACTGCGCTGTTCATGAGATGTATACTGACTTGATTAAAAACGAATGTTCTTTGTGTGAAATACTCTGATTTATGCTGTGTTTGTACTTAATGAGCATCACATTATTTTAGATAAAGATTATTGTTATTAATAGAAAAAGTGTCTGTTGTTATTCTGGTATCATTTTAGATCACGGTATAAGTTCTGATTATTATTTACCAAATCCCTTCATTCTTAAAAAAGATTAATCATTTAGAGGTGATACAATACATAAGTTGGTAAGGACTAAACTCATAGTGTGGAGGCAACTAAAATTTGGGTCCAGACTATGAATGAGTTTTCTATGACTTTCCAAAACGCTGCATCAGTTTTTGGTAGCAGAGATTGATGGTTTAAAGGGTTACTTTTGGTGAATTAATAGGTTGGAACTAGTGTGTTTGGTGATTAACAGGTCATACAATGAGTTGTATTTAGTGGTCCGTCGTTTACCTTAAACTCAGGCATGAGTGGCCTAAGATCCTAGGATGATATTATTAACCTGATGGGCAGAGGAATAAGTGTGTCATACACTACAGAAGTGTTTTGTC
Organism: Triturus cristatus; assembly: GCF_964204655.1. Taxonomy (NCBI): domain Eukaryota; kingdom Metazoa; phylum Chordata; class Amphibia; order Caudata; family Salamandridae; genus Triturus; species Triturus cristatus. The sequence continues at coordinate 145,645,733 of NC_140584.1, forward strand.
TGCTGGTGTGATATTATGCAACGAAGGAGGTTGTTAATAATGCATAAGGAACTCTGAAGTTTGTATAGTTGAGATTTATTTGGGTACCTCTAGAAAGCACAGCTGAAGAATTCCCGAGAAACTTTCACTTGAGAGAGGGTGGAATAAAGCTGGTCGATATTCTGCTAGTATCAAAATAATTCTTTGTGTGTTTCTATCTATCTTTTCTGGTTTAGTGGGGCAGACAAAGCAGAATTGTTTTATGTTGTTTCTAACATTAGTTTATTTTCAAAAGAGTTTGAAAAACATTACCGTAGAATTTTTGTAAAGGGAGTGTCAGTTGTAAGAGTTACACTGACGTCACCGTGTGCCGCGCTGGCATTGGTCAGCTAGTGTGAAGTGTCATTGAAAGCTGTGCTGGCATTGGTCAGCTAGAGTGAAACGTCGCAGTGAGAGTCGCGTAACTATTGGTTGGCAGATGTGAGGTGCGCTGGTATTGGTTGTAGTGTACAAATAACATCTGAAGATTTACGAAAGAATATTGTGTTTGTTCATTTAGAATTAGTGTAGTGAGTAGAAAGAAATGCAATTGTTAAAAATGATGAGGACATTATTCAGAAAGGATGAACCAATTGAAATTAGAACAGGAGTCCTAGTACCAAAAGATGGTACACCAGCTACTTTCATGACTTTGGAACATGGTTATCATACGTGCTCATGGTTGGAGAACTGGATGACATATACCAAAGTAGATGGTGATTTGGCATTTTCAGAGAATGGTACTTTTAATGTGAGAATTTTAGAAAATTTAAGGTATCAAATGAACAGGTTGAGACCTAATCCTAGACCGATGCAGTATGAGGCACTTGAGGCATGGGAACATGAGGCATATCAGAGAGAGAAAAACAGGACAGAGAATAGATACAGAAATACAATGAATAGATATTCAGAGGCAAAATGGGATGCACAAATGAAGAGATGGAGGAGAAATGTGAGAGAAAGTGAAGGGTTATATCCGGTTATGGTAGCGGACGATCAAACAACAGAAAAATGTAAAGAGAAAAAGAAAAATGTAGTAGGTGTAGCATCAAATCCGAATGAAATTGATGATGAGTTTTTGGATGAGCTTTTATTAAATAGACCTCCGCCATATCAAGAAGAACAAGAGAGGGTTACACCTAATGCACCATTAATTGAAGATGAAGTTTCTCAGTCCTGTCAAATAAGAAATGTTGATAACTCAATGCAGGTAAAAAATTACTTGGAACAAAAGATTAATCAATTAATTTTGAATGCAGAAGCTTTATCGGTACCAGTGACAATTAGTCCAATAGTTCAGTTTTACAGTGAAGGTCAAAATATATCTCAAGTGCATGCCTTGAAGTTGCCAGTGCATGCCTTGACGTTGACAGTGAAGTTTGTAGAAGTGCTGGACTGAGTGTAGCAGAACCTTTGGTTGATATTCCAGAGAGACCTGTAGAAACTCCAAAGCATAATGCGCAGATAGAACCAAGGAAATAGTTACAGAATTCGGGAGAAGCAACACCAACATCGGAGGGGGTTCAATAGGACCATTTCCAGAAGAGTTAGATGAATGGATTAGAGGAATGGTGTCGCACAGAGTGAATGTCAACGTGGATGTAGGTAGATTAAAAGAGGATTGGGAAGAAATGTATCTAGGTACGATAAGTGAAGAAAGAATAAGTAAATATCAGGAAGAAGAGTTGTTATTTTTGTGTAAGAATATCACAATGAGAGCTAAAGGTCTTCATGAGAGATTTGCTGAAGTAGCATAGACGTATGGAGTGGATATTGAGAAGTCAAAGTTTTTACAAAAGACATATTGATTGGACTTTAGTGATAAAGTTTTAGAGAGTTTAAATGCTTCAGGGAAACAATTGCAAATTAAAGAGCTAAATAATACATTAAAGCGCTGGGGTGAGTTAGAACGATGGAAGGGCAGATGGGCTCAAAAGAAAGAAGAGATGCTTGCCAATACAGGAGCAACATCATCAATGTATCCAGTGAGGGAAACAGATAAAGAGACAGTGACGACTGAAATGATATATTGAATGAGAGAAGTACCAGGTGGTGGATATGTTGATGTGCCATGGAATAGAGAGGATATATTGTCTTTTACAAATGACTTACCAAAATTGAGGGTAAAACCAGTTGAATGGTATAGACAAGTGTAAAGATTTGTAAAAGTGTCAAAGGTTTTGCTAAAAGATTTGGATGGCTTGTTTGATATTGTGGTTCCAGCAGAATTGTGAGTTGAGTGTAAGATTGCAACAGATTGGCCTAAGGAAGAATACCCTAGAGATCCAAAAACAGGAGCACCATCGAATGAAGTAATGAAAAAATATAATCAAGTCATTGCATATTTGAAAGGAAAACTATCACCAAAAGAGACAGATTGGGTTAAAATAGACAGAACAACCCAGGAGTCAAAAGAAACAGGGCATGCATATTATGAGATGCTTTTACAGGTGTTTAAGCAATATAGTGGTATGAAAAATATCACTGATTAAGAAATGGGACATTTTGTGAATAGGTTTGTGTTGGGATTGAAACCAGAAATTAGTAATATGATTAAGCAGCATTTGATATGTTGGCAAAGTAAAGGCATAGATGAGATACTTCATTTATGGAAAATATTGTAGTGATGACATTGACTCAAGGCCCAAAAAATTAAAAGAGAAACTGATGTGGGCACAAATGAAAGCAGCACAGAAAGGTAGGAATTTTGCAGATGGTTCTCAGACAGGTTTTCAGGGAGAATGTCAGAATCAGAATACTTAGAATGGATAGTTTTCTAGCATGGGAGGTGTTGTGATGAATGGAGGTGTTCAAACACAGGTGAAACGCAGAGGTAGAGGTAATAAACAAGATTTGAAAAATAAATTCCCTTGTCATGCATACGGTAAGTTCGGGCATTGGAGACGCAAGTATAGGCTTGTTCTGGAAAATAATGGAATGGATCAGAATTTCAATCAGCAGATGCAACGTTTAGTGAATAATAATCAACAGCCACAACATCAACAACAGCAAGTAGTGACACAGGCACAGATACCACACGCTCTGATGCCAGGTAATGTGAATGCTCAGGTACAAAAATACAGTGCGAATGTGGGTTTTCATTCAGGAGGACAGGATGAAAATAATCAAAATGTACAAACGTCTTCACACTATTGGCTGCAGTGTCAGGAGAGTGATTCAGATACATCTCAATGACGCTGCCTGAGATGGAAGGAGGAGTGCGTGCTTGGCACATCTCTTGAGGTAGATCAGTGTGGTCCCTTTGTGGCTGGAGAAGTAGAAGGTAATGCAGTAACATTCCTTGTCGACACTGGTGCTACCCGTTCCACAGTGAGAACTGCGGAAATTCCAAACCTACCCCTCTCAGGAGAAACAATCCAGGTTGTTGGCATATCAAATCAGGTGATTAAAACTCCAGTGACAAACCAATGAAGGTACACATTGGAGATTTTCGAGACTCGCATCGTTTTGTGGTGCGTGATTCGGGTCCAGTAAATTTGTTAGGTAGAGACTTGCTTTGCAAAATGAATTGCACCATCTATTGTATGCCAGAGTGAAGAGCATTTCAGACCCCAGATGAAGATTTTGCTTTTAAATTAATGTTGGCAATACAAGAGTCAAAAGTGAATGATGAGTTTACTTTGTTTATTGTGAAATATTTGCCAGATTAATTGAGTGACAGAGTGATAATGGATGAGTGGGATTTTACAGGACGGGATATTGGGCTGATGAAAGGAGTTCACTCAATTCAAATTTCAGTGAAACAAGGAGCAGAATTTCCAAAAATCCCACAATACAAAATGAGTCCTGAGACAATTACAGGAGTAACGCCAGCAATTGACCAAATGATTGAACAAGGCATTTTAAAAGAAATATTGGGAAGTCCTTGTAATTCACCTATTATGGGTATTAAAAAAACCAAGCAGGAAAATATAGGATTGTACAATATTTGAGGCAGGTGAACAAAATAGTTATAACTTGCTGTCCATTTGTACCATATCCAAAAGTGAGCAAGCATTTTTCTCGATACCTTTACATCCGTATAGACAATATTTGTTTGCTTTCTGGTTCGGAGACTGTGTTTTGGCATGGTGCAGAGTTCCTCAAGAGTATACAGTGAGTCTCTCAATTTGCAATCAGATATTGAAAAATGTTTTGGAGTCATTGGTAATGCCAGAAAATTCGGTACTGGGGCAATATATAGATGACTTGCTTGTTGCATCAAAAATGAAGGAAGCTTGTGTGACAGATACCATTGCTATACTGAATCATTTGGCAGTAGATGGGAATAAGGTGTCACCAGCTAAATGACAATTTTGTAAAAAATAAGTTTTGTATTTGGACACAAAATTGAAAAAGGAGTCCAGAAAATATCACAAGATCGAATAAATGTGATCTTGCAAATGAATCCTCCCAGAACACAGAAAGAAATTCTAATGTTTCTGGGCATGGTTGGATATTGCAGCAAATGGGTCAGTGGTTTTTCACTGATTGCCAAGCCCTTATAAAGATTGACACACAAAGATGTGATCGATTCAATTGATTTGGATGAAGAATGCATGAAGGCATTTATAGAGTTGCGGTACAGTCTTTGTTGAGCACCTGCATTGGGAAGGCCTGATTACAGCAAGAATTTTACATTATTCTGCTGTGAAAGAGATGGTTGTGCACTTTCAGTTTTAACACGAACACATGGAACAATACGCCGACCAGTGTGGTATTTTTCTGCTACATTGGATGCTTTGGCAGCAGCATTGCCAGGTTGTCTAAAAGCAGTAGCTGCTACATGTGTGAGCTTGGAACTAAATGAGCCCATTGTTATGGACTATCCTTTGAGAGTGTATGTGGCTCATTCTGTGGAGTTTTTATTGACCAGAACTCAAACACAGCATCTCACTAGTAGTCGTCTGACTAAGTATGAGAGAATGATTTTGGGTGCAGAAAATGTGACAGCAGTAATAATAAAGACTAGACCAGAATGGTGGGCAGAGTTTTTCGCAAAGATGTACCAAGTGATCGTGGAGACAGGAATTGTACCAGAAAGTTGGAGGGGTGCAATTATAAGACCAATTCATAAGAAGGGCGATCGGAAATTACCGAAGAACTATAGGTTGATAAATCTCCTAGATGTAGGGGAGAAAGTTTTTGCAAAAGTCAGTTTGGGACTACTTAAAGAGTGGACGGAGGAAAATCAGATTATACCCCCAGAACAGGGGGGTTTTAAAGCAGGCCATTCCACAATTGACCATTGTTTTGCTCTCTGGTCCATAGCGCGGAAGTCGATCGAACAGTGGGGAAATTTATTTTGTTGTTTTGTGGACTTTCGTGCAGCTTTTGATCTGGTGGATCGGGAGTTATTGTGGGAGGCCCTAATTAGTTATGGTATCCCAAAAGATTTGCTAAGTCTGGTTCAAATGCTCCACACAAAGAATTGGGCCCAGATAATTTTAGATGTGGATGGAAGTTTAACTAGGAAGATTGAGATTGGAAATGGATTGCGGCAGAGATGCGTATTGGCTTCCCTGCTGTTTTCCTTGTTCTTGGCAGATTTGCCATCGACCCTAGAGACCGCCAACGGGGCAGGCCCAAAACAAGATGGTAAGCATATTGCATGTTTGCTCTATGCGGACGACCTGGTGATCATGGATCAGACAGAAATCGGCCTGCAGAGGAAACTAAAGATATTTAACGATTATTGCTCCAAGAAAAAACTTGTGGTTAATATGGACAAGACTAAAGCCCTGAGATTTGGCCAGAGGAAAGCTGGGTTTGTATGGTTTTTGGGGACAGAGAAAATAGAAACAGTCACAGAATATAGGTATCTGGGAATGTGGATTATAAGAAATTTGAACTGGCATACCCATCTAGATGCGTTAAAATTAAGAACATCAGCATCGATTAGCGGTTTGAAATTGTTTAACAAAACCTACGGTGCGATGTCAGATAGACCAGTGTTAAAAGCTTACTCTGCCATGGTACCTCCGCAGTTTCTGTATGGCGCGGAACTTATACTTGAGCGGCAAACAGGGCTGGGATATTGAGGAAGGCAAATGTTTAAAAAACCTATTCTCACTCCCCTTGTCGGCAATGGTACAGGCCACAAGACTTGAGTTAGGACTGACCTCATGGGGCATTCTAGCCAGTATGGCTCTTCTCCGTTCTTGGCAACGCCTAGGAGTAGGTGAGAACACCAAAATATCACAATGGTGTAAAAACGAAATTCAGAACAGTGAATTAAAATGGGCAAAAGAGTCTAGAGCTATCATGACGAAACTATGTTGTACGATGAAGGTCAAATTGTGCCCCATCCCTTATACGATTAATTGTGATAAGAAGGTACTTAGGATGTTGGGGAATGAAATATCACAGGCACGTGATCAAAACTACCTTGCGAATAAAACCTCAGTACACTTTATGACTATGGCATGGAAAAATGAACAATGCTTTCCCTATGTTGACAGGTTACCCGATTGCCGTTTGCGAAGAGAGGTTTTAAGGGTAAGAATTGGGGTAAACCCGTGTTATGTAAATAATGTGGTAAAAAGTTCAACGATTGATAAGATGGGAAGATGTACTTGCACTTTGGGCACTTCATGTGACTTGTTACATATTTTAATAGATTGCCAGAAGTTTTTTGATATTCGAATTATGATTTTAAGACCGATTTTTAGGAAATATGAGATAAAATCTAGGGCCCAGGCTGTAACGTTGGTGATTGAAATGAGCCACTTAGACAATGCCGTTGCTATTTGGGAAGTTTATGCAAAGAGTGAAGGCACTTCTTCTTATTGGTTTTAAATGAGTTTTAAGCCACCAAGAATTAATTAATTAATGGAGGGTGTATTAATTGTATGCGTTTTAAGATGTGTTTAGTGTATTTAAGGCTATGCAATTTTAGATGTATTTTAATTATATATGTAAGGTTTGAGGACCAATGGTCTAAATAAACATAAATTGAACTGAGCTTATGGACTATCCTTTGAGAGTGTATGTGCCTCATTCTGTGGAGATTTTATTGACCAGAACTCAAACACAGCATCTCACTAGTAGTCGTCTGACTAAGTATGAGAGAATGATTTTGGGTGCAGAAAATGTGACAGTGACAAGATGTACAAACCTAAATCCAATCACACTGTTACCAAGTCCAAGTTGTGAAGAAGTGGTGGATGAAACAGAACATGATTGCCCGGATGTGACTGAATTGTGTACAAAACCAAGGCCAGATATTAAGGATACTGTAAAGAAGAACTCTTGTCAGACCTATATCTCTTTATGTGTGGCCTCCTAGGGCTCACATGCAAGACTGATCCCCAGTATAAATATCATATACAACAAATTATTCGAAAATATATTGTATTTATATATTTTTTGCATTAAAAGTTTTTTCCTTTTTTTATATAAAATAATTTCCTGCAGTTTTTTGTTCATATCTAATCATTATTCACAGGTATGTACATATGTTACACAATTCATATGTGAGCAGATAGACAACAAGTACCATTACACCGTTGCAAGATCTTCGGTTCCTTTGTAAACATTATATCTTATGACAAAAAACAAACATGACATGCAAGAATCAATATATTACATATATAAAAATCAACAATAACCCCACTCTCAACAATCAAGCAGTCACTCTCACCAATTAAACAATCTCACCCATGCTAACACTCATACACAGAATGATCCAATTGTATAGGGAAATCCTAATGTTTTCTCGACGACATACACTCTATCTTAATTCTGTGGTATGTTTCAATCTGAATATTTTGCAGTGGTGTGGTGTATTTTTATGGGATTTCCCATGTGAGCAGTCGTGGTCAATGCACGTTTGGAAAATTTTCAGATTGAATCATACCAAGGAATTAAGATAGAGTGTATGTCACAGAGAAAACATTAGGATTTCCCTATACAAATGGATCTTTCTGTGTATGAGTGTTAGCATGGGTAAGAATGTTTGATTGGTGAGAGTGACTGCTTGATGGTTGAGAGTGGGGTTATTGTTGATTTTTATATATGTAATATATTGATTCTTGCATGTCATGTTTATTTTTTGTCATAAGATGTAATGCTTACAGAGGAAGCGAAGATCTTGCATCGGCGTAATGGTACTTGTTGTCTATCTGCTCACATATGAATTGTGTAACATATGTACATACCTGTAAATAATGATTAGATATGAACAAAAAACAGCCGAAAATTATTTTATATAAAAAAAGGAAACAACTTTTAATGCATAAAAAAAATATAAATAAAATATATTTTCAAAAAATGTGTTGTATATGATAATTGTACAGGGGATCTGTCTTGCACGTGAGCCCTAGGAGGCCACACATAAGGAGATATAGGTCTGACAAGAGTTCTTCTTTACAGTAATTGTATTTCCCCCTCACTCTTGGACCTGGAAATTTATATAGGGGGACCTTTTCTTCTAGATGACTGATATTAAGGATACACCTTTGTCTGAATCAGATTGTGTCATGTTTGTAGATGGATCATGCATAAGAGATGAAAAGTGTTCTTTGCGTGCTGCATATGCATTCTGTACAGTGGCAATGGTTCTTGAAGCTTCAGGCTTAAAGAGAACAGTCTCAGCGCAAATTCCAGAACTTGTGGTGCTAACCAGAGCATGTATAATTGTAGAAAATTTAGGAGTAACCATATTCACTGATAGTAAATATGGTTTTGGGGTTTTTCATGATTTTGGACAACTGTGGATGCAACGTGGATTTTTATCTTCAGCAGGCTCACCAATTTGGAATAGTAACTTTGTAAAGTTTTTATTGGTTGCATTACAGCTGCCCAAAGAAATTGGAGTTGTAAAATACTCTGCACATAAATGTAGAAATGATTAAATTACGGTTGGTAATAAATATGCTGACCAGGTTGCACGAATTTGTGCACAAAATTCAGTCTCAATAAACAAAAGTACCCAGAGGTATGATGCAAATTGTCATCTAATGTTTTATTCTGTTGAAACTTGGTACGAAAATAGACAATTGCAGGAAGAAGCTAGTGATGAAGAAAAAGAATTATGGATTAAGTCAGGTTGCACACGTAAGGAAGAAGACGAGGTGTGGATATGTAGTGATGGAAGACCAATAATGCCAGCTAGCTTGCTGTCACAGATGGCAAGAATATATCATGGCGTAACACACATAGGTAGGGATGCCATGATCAGACTTTTTAAGCAGACATGGCATAATTCCAAATTCAGGGTCAATGTAGAGAGTCTTTGCCAAAGGTGCGTGGCGTGTCAACAAAATACAGGGAGGAAAACAGTTGTCAGTTGGGGATGAATTGGAAAAGCAGCAGGCCCATTTACCAAATTACAGGCCAACTTCATTGAACTACCCCCTTGTAATGGACTAAAATATGTGTTGGTGGTGGTTTGTCTGTTCTCTAGTTTGGTGGAAGCCTACCCAACAAGATGAAATGACAGTCTAACAGTTGCTAAATTACACCTGAGAGAGATAATACCTAGATTTGTATTTCCAGTCTCTTTAGAAACAGATAGAGTGGCATACTTTAATAATGAAATAATTTGGATGATTTGTGCAGCTTTGCAAATTGAACAAATAATACATTGTGCCTATCGACCAGAAGACTCAGGTGAGGTTGAAAAAATTAATGGCACTATCAAATCCAGATTTACAAAAGTATGTGCATCCACAGCACTCTAATGGCCAGATGCTTTACCCCTAGTTCTGATGACTCTGAGACGTATCCCTGATAAGAAAACTGGATTATCCCCTCATGAAGTGCTTATGGGGAGAGCGATGAGACAGCCAATAGTTCCAGCGAATCAATTAATGACAATAACTGATGATCTACTGCTCAATTTTTGCAACAGACTGGCTGATGTGTTATGTTCTGTGTTTCATCAGGTTGGAGAAGTTCTAACCACAACACAGCAAGAACAAGCACATGACCTAAGTCCAGGTGAGTGGATCCTAGTGAAGAAACATGTGAGGAAGTCGTGTTTGGAACCACGTTGGCATGGGCCATATTAAGTGATACTGGTGACAACAACAGCAGTGAAGTGTGGTGGTTTACCAAATTGGATTCATGCAAGTCACACAAGAAGAGTCCCAAGTCCACAAGAAATGAATGAAAGAGATCAAGAACAGGCTGAAAATAATGGAGAGTCTGAAAGTGATCGAATAGAGTGGGCAACAATTACTGGGTCCCAAGAAATTGTTGAGATTGTTGTCAAAGAAGAAGGAGAACAGATTCCAGTTCAAGGAAAAATTCAAAAGAAAGAATCCACCAAAATAAGTTTTGAGAATTGTCTTGAATCTGGTGATTCTGTGCAAGTTAAAAAGGCGAGAAAAGGAGATGTATGGCGAAAAGGAGTAAAAAGACTGAAATCTACTCTGAAAAAGAAGATTCCAATTCCAATAATAGAAGTATTGAGCCAAACAGAACAAAGTGAATGTGAGGACAAGACAGTTCGGAGAAGAAAGAGAATAAAAGCACCGAACAAAAAGTACACAGCACCTGAATGGACATGTGTGGTAACTGAAAAGATCAAACAAAAGAATCAAAGCCAAGAAGAAGTTGTGACAGGTTCAAGTTGTGAGCATTTTTATGAGCCACCCTAAGTAAACTGTCAAATAAATTAATGGTGAAGAAAATCGAAAAGAAAACTCGAAAAGAGTGAAGAAAATTGAACTGGAACGAAGTCAAGAGCTGTGAAATAAAATAACAAATAAAAGAGGCTTAAGTGGTGCTTGGATACACTATATTTTCAAAACTTTAATTTTTTGTTTTGTTTTAGTTTTTTTAAACTTTTCTAAATGGCAGAAATAAAACATCATGAGACTAGATATCACAATCAAGGTTGTAAACGTAGATGTGTTAAGGCTTGTTTCATAAGTATCTTACTACTAATGTTTGTCTGGTTAACACTGATTGTTGTAGTGCCATATTTAATGTATCCTACTAAAGGTAATATTACTACTGATGGGGTGAATGAAAAGATAGATGTGGGAAGCCTTAAAGAAGAACCACAATCTAGCATAGAGAAATTAACAGATGATAGCATGTATCATCATCATAATTCAATTATTGACTTTTCGTTAAATGTTTTTACTTAATTACTGTATGAATATGTAGACATAATGGATACAAGAGACTGTTATGTGTGCATGCAATTACCTTCATCTGTGTCCGAAGGAGTGACTTACCTCTAATGTATGGTGTTTCATGCAGCGTCTTAACAAGTCTCTTTTATGAGAAGGGTAGTTTACAGTACTATTACTCTAAATACGATCTAGTATTTTCTGAAGTACCTATCAGAATATGAATAAAGTGAGTAGTACACAAGATGTAGAATATTTTGGGGATTTCTTCCATACAACTAATACAATTGGCACGGTATATGCACATAGAAATAATTGAACCTATAGATTACATAATGAAGAGATTGAATTCATAGATTTAGTGGAAGTAGAAGACAAAGTTTTTAAAAAAAGGCTGCCAACAAAAAGTCTCATATACGTCCATGGGCTTTTAGGGAAGGGAATTATAAGAAAAGGGAGACATGCTGAAATGACGCTGGATTAGAATCACAAGGGAAAGCTTTTGTTTACTTAGACAGAAAACAGATTTTAATAATTATTTCATTGGTTCTAGTGAATGTGATCATGTTTTCTTAATCACTGGTGGATGGGGATTAAAGGGTGGTACTGACCCAGTCTTTCCGGGAACATATGTGTGTGTTAAAAATGCCTATTATAAATTGCCTGCACATTGGTATGGGTGTTGTTACATGGGAATAGTCTTTCCAAAGGTATATCATACAGATAAAAATCATGGAACCCATGGGAAAATGGCTGGACTAACACAGAATAAAAGGGGAGCTAATTTTACTGAAATTGTGGGTGATATATTCAGAGCATTGAAACCTTCAGTTGATGTTATCCTTAAATCACACAAAATTAGAAAATTGTCTACAATGGTTGATCGTTTATCAACAGATACTGCTGGAGGATTTTTAATGATTGATACTGAAATAGTTGCTATAAGGTCAATGGTTTTGCAGAATAGACTTGCTCTTGATGTAATATTGACAAAAGAGGGCGGAGTCTGTACAATGCTGAACATTCAACAGTTATTTACCTCAATCCCAGACAAAAGAAAGAATCTAGAGGGATATATTAAGAATTTTACTGATTTACATAAGGATTTGGCTGAACTCAAGGTTGACGGTGCTTGGGAGAAACTTGGTAAGGGTTTCTCTTCAGTAGGTAGTTGGGTTTCCATCTTTAGTAACAGTTTGATGGGGAAAATACTAATACCAATAATTGCAGTGGCTAATATTGATAATGATATATAAATGTTGTAAATTCAAGAAAGAAAATTAGATATTAGATGTAGAGCTAAGAAAAGAAAAAGAGAAGATATTAAACTAGAAGATAGAAAAAGAAATTACTATGAAATAGTAAACGATATAGATGAAATAAGAATGAAACAAAAGAAAATTGCAGCTTTTTAAATAACATATGATGAAAATAAGATTTTTGGGTTAGTTATTGATGGCTCAAATCGCCATCAATTGATGGAGCAGGGTTTTCGCGAAACAAAACCTGCTCGGATTGAACCTCTCATTTGCAAAATAATCATTAAAAAGTTAACTGTGTGCTATTAATCGAGTTTGAATTTAACAATGTGCATGGGAAGATGTGTGGGCAGCGTCCAGGGCGACTGACACCGGAAGAAAAAGATACATAAGCTTGAAAATGACGTATTGAATTGGGACAATAGTGTGTTTGAAAAACGGAACTTGCTTGGAGTGATGTGACCAAGGCACCCCTTGTTTTAGCCAATTAGAATCTTTAGTTAGGTGGGATGGATAGAGAAGGGTCTGGATTAGTGTTAGTTTGGGTTATCATTATACCTAGTAAGTAGGTGGGGTTAGGCAGCGTATTCCTAACTTTGCGAGAGGAGAAAGCTGCATCGCTGTTTCCTATTCTTGTGAGCTGGCTGTTGATCTGCTGTTCCTGACTCTTAGCTTTGCATTTCAAATTCTTCTTTGAAGTGCCCTGCTTACTCTCATGGCCAGAGGGTAGCATTTCTAATCTTAAGACTTGAATAATAGGTAAATATAATCAGTCTCTGATTTGCATAATTATTTTGCAAATGATTTCTCTTCTTTGTCTCTCTGTCTTATTGCACTGTTCATGAGATGTATACTGATTTGATTGAAAACGAATGTTCTTTGTGTGAAATACTCTGATTTATGCTATGTTTGAACTTAATGAGCATCACATTATTTTAGATAAAGATTATTGTTATTAACAGAAATAGTGTCTGTTGTTATTATGGTATGGTTTTGCATCACAGTATAAGTTCTGATTATTATTTACCAAATCCCTGCCTTCTTAAAAAAGATTCATCATTTAGAGGTGTTACAATACATAAGTTGGTAAGGACAAACTCATACAGTGTGGAGGGAACTAAAATTTGGGTCCAGACTATAAAGGATCTTTCTCTGCGTTCCCAAAATGCTGCATCAGGGGTTTGTTGCAGATGTTAAAATTCAGCACAGAGGCTAAAACCCCAGGCTAGATATATATTAGAACAATTTTAAAATAACCAGTGGAGCTGTATTCTTGTGACCGAAATGCAGGATGTGGTGGTGCTTCGCAAATAAAGACTCCAAACAATCTTCTAAACCATGGGTGCCCATATTTTGCACAAAAATTAAAATTGCGGACTGACATATTTGCACATGCACATTTTTAAAGGATTTTAAGAAATTTCTCAATGTTGCACACCGTAGCACAATTCTGGTCCAAATTCAAGTCTGCATGTGTTTAGTAAATTTTGCCTGATGGTGTTAGAGTATAATTATTACTAGATCTTCTAGTAGCAATTGCACTCTTTGAGGAAAAGCAAACATGACGTCTTAGCTCTGCTTTGAACATCGAAATAGAAAATGATGGTATATATATTTTTAAATATTTATGTGTGCATTGTATACAGTGCAAATGAGTTCCTAGGGAATTAGAGTGCTTTACATTCAAATGAGCAAAGATACACCATATAGCACAGACAACTACATCACAACCAATGACATAACAGTCTTTAAACCTCAAGCCAATTCTAACTATCTGAGAGGCAAAAGATTCCATGTAGTTAAATACAGCCAGAGCATCAAAGCCAAAATAAGCCTCCAGATAAATATACAAAAATCAGCTTTAAAAACCCCTATTATGGAAGATATTTCAAAGTGGAGACATGAAAAGAAGGAAGTTGCAGATGTTTCCCACATTTGAACTATGTGTACATTAATATTGGTTGTTTTACATCTGACTTCACACATGTTTATTAATATAGAGCTATTGCAATTGAAGCAAAATCATTATGATGTATTTCAGTGTGTTTTTCTGGCTTAGACTAAATTAGGCCTTAGTTATGCCTCCTCTCCATCTTTGTTAAAATCTGCCATCTCATGATGTTCGTTCTGTGTTTATATTTCTGGTTTGACACCACGTGCAGGAAGATGTGAACTGTTTATTTTGCTTGACATATTGTTCTTGAAGAAATTGCTGGAGGTAGACCTTGGCTACTGTCCAGGATCTTCCTTCTAGCACACTGTACTGTTTTCATTCACAATTGTTTTTGTAGTTTATGTTACTACTTTTTTCTGACACCTCTGGACATTATGTCAGAAGTGGCAAATCAATATTCATGTAGTGGGTTGGTGCTAGGATGGGAGGGTATTGTGACGTTTTAGAAATATGAAATGTGATTTGCTGGAATATTGCTCACATTATGTTGTCTTAGCAGATTTCCCATGTTGAAATTGTCCATGTAACCCCTTGATTTCAAGGATGAGCATCTAGGGATGCTGCTCAATTTCCTAATGATTTGCTGCACATTTGGGACTTACTTTATTGACCTATTTTTGTTCATTACAGTACTTCTGTAGTTGAAAACCTTTATGGCAATTGTTTTTTATTCATCCTGACTGTTTCAAAGAGATTGTTGCTGTATTTGCATTTTTCTGGCTTCTGTGTGGCGCTTTAAATTTTAATAAACACTGTGCACTGTATGCGGGGGCTTGAAGAATGACACTGCAATGCAATATAAGACAGGGGTGAGCCTGCAGTGGTAGAAAGCTAATGGTGGCATGCCCTCCCATTAGCTTAGCCAGTGTGCCATGGGCTCTAGTGCAAGGAAGGAAATGGTCCATGTTGGCTGCTGTTTGAACTGAAAAATATAGCAATTGTCCCGTCTTACTCTGAGGAAAATGTTTCTAAATAATAAAAATATGATATTGAAAGAATAATACTATTATTCTTCCTGAAATTAAGGAAGTCATGGCCTGTCGAAGGCTAAGCCCCAAAAGTAGACTGCAACCTTTTGGGAGAAAAGGAAAACTAGCAGGTGTCTCTCGCCTTTAGCATTGAGATATGGTTATGTGGGTAAGGGTGTCAGGTGACAATACGGAGACCTACCTTAAACTCAACAAGTTAGCACACAATTATTAGCATTTGGCAGCAAATGAGAAATTGTTATATGCTCTCAAACATCCACTTCCTGACTCTACAACTAGACCAAAGTTACTGTTGGCTCTGAAAAAATATTACTCAATCACTTTTTAGGGTGAGTACACAAGTAGGAGAAGAGGCAACGCACATGACTCAGAGAGATTGGCGATTGTTCCCCTCCTAGCCCTTGAGGTTACTCCCCTTGTATTCACTAGGGGACGTGACAGAGGGACCATAAAAAAGCTGCAGATGCGGAATGCAGATTTGTTTTGATATAGCGCAAACTCGATCCAAAGGTTTTGGAGTGAGGAGTGAGATTAGAAATGTGTTCTCTAGTTGGCAGAGGTATGCACCCTGTCCAAATAGAGACCACAATCCTAGTCAGGGTAAGTCACGACACAACCTGAATTATCCTGTGCTCACCTTCTGGTAGCTTGGCACAGAGCAGGCAGGCTTAACTTAGAAGGCAATGTGTAAAGTATTTGTGCAATAACACATACAGTAACACAGTGAAGTTGAGATATTGAATTTTGAAGAAATAAATGCAGTAAAGCACTTAGAAGCAAGAACCACTAAAAAAGGTTACTTTAGCTCACATTGGACTGGGGCAAAGTAAAAGTTCAGGCCAACCGTGATGGAGCGCCGACCGGATACAGGACCCACACGGCCGCAGTGAACAAAGTACTTTTCCTGGACACAAACAGAAAGATGCATTAATATCTAGGCCCATAGGCACAGGATGTGTCGATCTTCTCCACCCAGTGAAGGCGATGCGTCAGTTCCGAAGACAGGTGCCAGAGTCGAGAGACATTGAGTGGTGCACCGGATTCTGCCACGCAGTTGGGGTGAAGCGTCGATCCCACCAAGCTGTAGCGGCAGCATTACGCTCACCGAAGTGTCGATCTCTAGAGGCAAAGCGCTGGTTCCCAGGTGATGCTCCAATTATACTGCCACAACTAGGTCGATGCACCGGTTCTGCTACAGTTAGACAGGAGATGCATCAAAATCCATGTTGCAAGTATCTGGGCCACTTCCATTGAGCCAGGAGCAGGGGTAGATACTTTGATATCCCTGAGTCTCAAGCAACAGGAGGTAAGTCAAAAAAGCCCTTGGGGATCACTTGGAGTGACGACAGAGTTCCGCTTCCCTTAAGCAGAGTCAGAAAGCAGCAGGCAGCAGGGCAACAAACAGAAAAGTAGGCCTTACAGACCAATAGTCCAGTTGAGTCCTTTCTGCAGCACATCACTTCGCCTGACAGAGGTTCTCTTGTAGACCTAGAAGTGTCTGATTTAGTGGGGTCAGAGATCCAGTACTTATGACCAAATGTGCCTTTGAATGGGGGAAACTTCAGAGGGTGCCTTTGAAGTGCACTGGTATCCCTTTCAACCCAGTACTGTCTGCCAGGCAATCTGTGAGATATAATCAGTCCTTTGTGTGGAGTCAGGACACAACCTAATTGAAGTATAAGTGTTAGCCCCTTCCTCCCTTCCTGCCCAGGAAGGGCCATCAGAATGCAGATTCATGTAGATGGATACTCAGCAACACCTAGCCTTCCTGTGTTTGTGGCTGTCTGGAGAGAATGCACGAAGTGTAGCTGTCACCCAGCCCAGGTGTATATTGGAGACAGGCTGTAAGGCACACAGGGTATTAAAAGCATTTAAATGTCCACTTTCTAAAAGTGGCATTTCTAAAATAGTAATATTAAATCCAACCAGTAATGAGGATTTGTCATTACCATTCGAAAGATATTAAACATGTTGCAGCTCCTTTGCAATTTTGAATTGCAGCTTAAAGGTATTTTAAGGATTTCCCAATGTTATTCTATGAAAGGAGTAGGCCTCACAGTAGTGAAATACAAATCTGAGTGTTTGTCACTACCAGGACATGCAAACACAAAAGTACATGTCCTACCTTTTACTTACACAACACCCTGCTCTATGTGCTACCTGGGGCCTACCCTAGGGGTGACGTATGTGTAATAATGTAATAAAAGGGGAGTTGAGGGCTTGGCAAGTAGTTTTAAATGTCAAGTTAAAGTAGCAGCAAACTGAACACACAAGCCTGCAGTGGTAGGCCCGAGACATGGTTAGTGGGCTATTTGGGTGTGTGGCACAAGCAGTGCTGCATGCCCACTAGTAGCATTTAATTTACAGGCCTTGGCCACATGTAGTGCTCTTTACTAAGAACTCATAAGTAAATTAAATATGCCAATTGGGTATGAGCCAATGTTACCATGTTTTATGGAGAGAGCACATACACCTTTGCACTGATTAGCAGTGTGCAGAGTCCTAAAGCCAGCAAAAACGAGTGTAGAAAAATTGAGGGAGGCAAGCAAAAAAAACACCCTAAGGCCGTCAGGTCTCACATGTGTCCCCCAGCTGAAAGTGTAAAGAGCTACCCAACCCCTTTGGAGCTCTCTTCTCTAAGGCGGATGAATCTGGGCGACCAGCAGCATTGGTGCGGTCAGTACCCGGGTGATGCTCTACCGTAAAGACCATTCCCTATAGGAAGATGGACCACCTCAAAAGTTTGGGATTTTCACCCTTCATTTGCATGTGCCATCTGAGGGGTCTGTGGTCGGTCTGAACCAGGAAGTGAGTCCCAAAAAAGTATGGTCTGAGCGTTGTCAGTGCCCTGACCACAGCAAAAGCTTCTCTTTCAAAGACACTCCACCTCTGTTCTCATGGAAGTAGCCTCATGCTAATGAAGGCTACTGGTTGGTCTAGGCCCTCCTCATGTCAAGTCAAAACTACTGATGAATTTGGCAACACCCAGCTTGTCAATGATCTCATCAGCTCTGGGAATGTGCATCAGTCCTGGTGACTGAGTTGAGTCCTCTGTAGTCCATGCATAACCAGAGTTCCGGTTTGGCACCCCGTGGGACAGCCTTTGTTACCAGCACCACAGGGCTAGACCAGGGACTGTTAGAGGGCTCAATCACTCCTAAGTCTTGGGGACTTCCTCCTTGATGCAGGCTCGCAACCTGTAATGTTTGTCCTTTACAGGGGACTGTCTCCAGTGTCAACATCCTGGACACACAGATGTATGAGTCCAGGTGTGTGGGAAAACAGTGAGGCAAACTGTCCCAGCAACTGGTAACAGTCACCTTGCTGTCCTGGAGTCAGTGTGGCACAGTGGTTGACACTCTCCACTGACCGATTGTGTTCCTGTGCAGAGAGGAGGTTAGGGAGAGGTTCACTCTCCTCTTCCACACCCTCATCCGTCACAAGAAGCATACTCGCTTCGGACCTCTCAAAGTAAGGCTTTAACCTGTTGACATGGAGAAGCACCCTTAAGGGGTTTCAAGGGAATTGGAGGTCCACCAAGTAGGTGCCCCCCTTGCGCTCCTTGACTTCGTATAGGCCAGTCCAGTGGTCCTGGAGAGCTTTGGGGTCTACTAACTCCATCACCCATACCTTCTGGCCAGGTTTAAACTCTACCAGAGTGGCCTTCTGGTCATACCAGCATTTCATCAGCTTGTGGCTGGCCTTGGCCATCATCCAGAAGCTGTGCATCTGGTTACAGGGGGCCAGCATGTAGCTGACCACATCCTGGGGGTGATTACTAGGCGCTTTGTCCCACCCCTCCCTTATAACGCTCAGAGGTCCCTTTAAAGGGTGCCCATGGAAGAGCTCACAGGTACTGAACCCTACTGCTTTCTGTGTCACCTCCCTGTAGGCAAAGAGAAGGCATGGCATGGCAAGAGAACTTCCCACTTATGCCTCTTGGGCTCAGGTGGGCCTACAATCATGCATTTCAAGGTCTTGTTGAATCTTTTAACCAGACCATTGGTTTGGGGGTGATAGGGAGTGGTGAACTTGTAAGTTACACCACACTAATCCAACAGTGACTTCATGTACGCAAACATGGAGTTAGTACCTCTGTCAGACACTATCTATTTGGGGAACCCAACACGGGTAAAGATCCCTATCAGAGTTCTAGTCACCACAGGTCCAGTCACTGTCCGCAGAGGGATTGCGTCTGGGTAGCGTGTGGCACAGTCCACCAAGAGCAGGACATATCTGCTGCCTAAGGCTGTCTTGAGGCCATAGGGTCCAATGACATTGATGCTCACCCTTTCAAAGGGGGTGTCAACGACAGGAAGTGGGATTAGGAGAGCTTCCTGATTTTCCCTGACTTCTCACTGGCCAGGCAGATGGGACAGGTCCTGCACAATGTAGCTGAGGCAGTCATCAATATGGGCCAAAAGAAGTGAGAGACAAGTCTGGTGAAGGCCTTGCCTTGCCCTAAATGTCCTGCCACGGGTAGGTCATGAGCCAAAGCTAGATGGAAGGCCCAGTAACATTGGGGGACCACCAGCACATGGGCTGCCCCATCACCAGCGATCTTAGACTCACTGTAAAGGAGATCCAGGTAGTGTGCTCCAGGTAATTGCCTAATAGACAATCTACAGGCATGGAGGGCTCAAAGGAACTTTCAGAGAACATGAGACCCCCCCTACTCAAAGGGAACCAGAGTCACTGACAGATGACTCTCACGATTGTCAGTAATTGCCAGTGACTATGATTTGGTGGAATGTGTTTGGGAGGACCTGTTCTGCTGAGACCAGCTGACACTTGATAGTTGTCATGCTGGCTCCTATGTCACGCAGAACCTCCACTTGTTGCCCACTAATGGTGACCAATTGCATGTACTTTTAAGTTGTTTTCAGGCCTGAGAGCTTTTGGCACCATTTCTCCTGGAGAAACTTGGGTCACCTCTGGCTGTCCCTCAAAACTAACTGGGACTACCTCCTCCCTGAGTTCTATACTCACCAACCCAGGTGTCTGCCCACCAGTGGGGGGCTGTGCCCTGGTGAGACATTTGGAGTCACCCTTAGTGTGACCATAGTCATTGCACGGGTACAAACCTCCCTTATTGTCAAAGAGCTCCTTTTTCTTTAGATCAGACTGGGACTACTCCCTTGGGAATTATTATGGGGGCCTTTTGAGAGCTCCTTGTTTTTAGGTTTTTCAACCCCCTCATTCTTTTGATGGGAACCCTGACCACCTTTGTCAGTGTCCCTCCAGATACATTTTTGGATACTCTGGTGCTAGCCCAGAGGTCTGCCTCCTCAGCAAGCTTCCTGGGGTCAGTCAGCTTATTGTTAACGAGGTACTGATGCAACTAAGTCAAGCAAATACTGAACATGTGTTCTCTCATGATCCAATGACAAAGCCCTACATAATCATTTACTTAGCTGCCACTCACCCAGCCAGCCATTCAGTACCTTTCTGGAGTAATCGACAAAATCTACCCAGGACTGGTTGGGGTGCTTCTGGCTGTCCCTGTACATTTGACAACACTTCTTAGGAGTCAGCCCAAATTTGGCAATAAAAATGGTAGAGTAATGTTTATTATTTAGTTAATTAAAACCATAACAATTTAAAACAAGTAGCAAAAGCACAAAATTACAATGAGCAGTTAAAAGCAGAAATTTAAATATAAAATCATTTTGTTTCTTAAAAGTCCAATGCAGAAAGTTAGACATCATTTATCCAGCTTCCGACCCTTTTAGCAATGCTTTTTAAAGGCTTTTAGAAATTTAATCAGTCTGCTATGCAATGGGGGGTCTGAGGGGCTTAAGCACGCCATTATTGCGGCTCTGCAAGATCTAATACCTCTTTCGTTGAAACTTGTCTTTAAGAAGATTGCACGTTCAACCCGCAGTTTTTTACATGTGCAAATTATATGAATGAAGTCTTCTTTGTGATGATTGCACAGCCGACACGTTTTAGGGCCTGTATGCAGCCAAACTGGCTGCTCAGCCTGGGATGGTAGTGTTCCAAAACGCAGTGCCATAAGTTGTTTTTTTATGTTAATTGAGTAAGTTTCGCATAAATAAGCCGCCGGTACGAGGGTCTTATAGTGGTTTATCACCATCCATGCGTGCAACCTCGATCTTAAAATATTTTTATCCAGTAGCAGTGAATGAGTTTTTGATGCTTTATTTACAACTTGTTTAAACGATTGGTACGGCAAGTTTTTGTTCCATATTTCCGTCGTACATGTGGCCGAAAGGGATTTACAAAGGTATTGATTAAAAGGAGAAGATTTGTCTTGATTTAGTTCAGTCCAGATGGCCTCGGTGATTTTTGAGGTAGCAGCATTTAACTTAAAGCGGTACCAGGTTTTCACCGTCGCATACATTCTGCCAACTTCTTCATTTGTAAGGCCGAAATCCAGCCGAACCTGGGCTGGAGAAGCTGACCTTGGAATCTGGAATACTTTTTTGTAGATGGAAGCTATTAGTTGGTTTAGGAGCTCACCATCCTCGCCATGGAAGGCCTCGCTGGCATATGTTAGAGTTGGCAGGATTTTTGCCTTCATTACGGCGAGCAAAGGTTTATAAGAGGGGCCCTTCAGCTTTTTAGCTAGTAGGCTAAGAGCAAATGTTAGTGCACTTGATCTCTGAGACATATATTTTTTGTGCTCCGTGAGATTTCTTGAGTTGTCGATATAGAGGCCTAAGTATTTGTATTTTTTTACCTCCTCGAGTTGGATTCCGTTAAGCCAGATTGTCTGTTTTCTTAACTGTTTTTTCCCAATCACCATAGTTTTTGTTTTAGATGTGTTTATTTCAAGTTTGTTTTCAGAAATGTAAACTGACATTTTATTCAGGCATCTTTGCAGGCCGATCTTTGTTTGGCTCATTAGTACCACGTCATCCGCGTATGAGAGATGCGAAAGTCTCAATTCGCCAAGTTTTGGTGGATGGGAATTGGTACAGTCCAGCCTTGGAGAGCGGTCAGATAGGAACAAATTAAAAAGGTGGGGGGCCAGAACACACCCTTGTTTCAAGCCTCTGGTGGTTGTCAGCTTCCTTGAGAGTCTGGACCCGTCACCTATCTTAATCCTTAGCCAGGTGTTTGAATAGAATAACAGGATGCCTTTTAAAAGCCTTTCAGGGATAACCCAGGCTCGCAGCTTTTTCCACAGGAGATGGCGGTCAACACTGTCAAAGGCAGCTTTTAGGTCTATAAAGCAGAGGTAAAGTTGCAATTTCCTCTGCTTACACTTGTTTGTAATTAGCGAGAGACCTAAAATATTCGTTGTCGTACCAAGGCCTTGTCTAAAGCCCGTCTGGCTTTCCGGAATTAGGTTACGGTCGTCAGACCATGCCTTAAGCTCTTCAAGTACCAGGGAGGCATAATATTTGGCCTCTACGTCCAGCAGGGCTATCAATCTGTAGTTGGCCGGATTAGCTCTGTCTCCGCCTTTAAATAAAGGTGTCAAAATCGAACCTTGCCAGTTTACTGGTATGATGTTTAGTTTCTCTATTTCTTGATATAAGTTGGAAAGGTGTTTGCCTCAAAACGGAATATCATATTTGAAAATTGCTTGAGGGATGCCTGGTGCGCCGTCGTTTCTGCCTTTCTTAATTTTGCATTTAACTCCTTCAATCAATGAGGACGAGTAACTTATGGCTCAACTCGGGGAGACATTTTCCTCCATTGGATATATAACCACGTTCAGTTGCTCCTTCTGTTTTGAAGTTGCGGCGTCTTCTGGGCTGGTGCTTTCCAAGAATCCACTGGGCTTTACATGAACTGCCCCGTGATCATAGGTGTTTCCCATGATTAATTCTGGCAACGGAGCTTCCCAAAACCTCCTAGATAGAAATTCCACCCACTCAGGTTCTTGTATGTTTGAGGATAACACTGTAACCGGTCGATTCAGGTTGTTTATAATGGTCCAAAACTGTTTTGAGTTGGATTTCTTTGAACTACAGAGGAGTTCGGCCCAGAATTTATCGTTGCTCTTTCTTTTTTCTTCCCAGAGATCTTTTTTATAACATTTCCTGAGCTGTCTTACTCTGTCCCATTCAGCTGAGTCAGGAGTTGTTCTTTTTAGCATCCTTATGTATTCTTTGAGTTTACGTTTCAGGGTTTGCAGACCTAACGTTGTTGTTTTTTTCCGGGCGTTGGGCTGCTTTTGTCCTGACGGCATTAGTGTTTTTAGCTCAGCTGTGAAGCTTTCCCATGCTTGTATTTTCTCCTGGGCTCCAGTTTTGCTAATAATTAACAAGTTTTTTATTTTTAACTGCAATGTTTCAATTGTATCGTTTGACCATTTTAGACGTTTTATGTGTTACCATCAATAGTTGTATTTACCTGATGTTTGGTAATTTTTGACCTAAAATGTATCAGCTGATATGAATGGTCACTCCTGGTTGTAAACTTTAGCGAAAAATGCGATAGGGATGGTATCAACGATACTGAGATTGCTGTGTAATCCAGTCTTGATCTTGTCTTCCCCCCATGGAATGCAAACGTTGGGGGGAAGTCATCTGGAGTTCTACCGTTCAATACTCTTAGCCCAAGAAACTCTAAGGCATTAACCAACTCTTGACCTATGCAGTCCACTTTTGGCCTCAGTGGCTGGAACTGGTGTGGAACGGACCAATATATGTTGTCTGCTGATGTAGAATCGTCCTCGTCCGGAGTATAAATCAAGTTTGAGTTAAAGTCCCCTGTGAGTATCAAGTCCCACAAGGGAAAGGTGCTCCGGATGTTAGTAATAATTCCGACTAGTTGTTTATTATGGGCCAGTTTTTTCCTGGCCGAAGGGTGTGTGTATGTGTTTATCAAGAGGACGATTTTTGATCTATTAGCAGGCCCTAATGTCAATTTGATCAATTGAATGTTTGGTCCTTCTGAATCCATTTGTTCACTTTCAATCTTTAACTCTGAAGAGATATAGACTGCCAAGCCCCCTTTTGGGCGACCAAAGGTTTTGGTTTTGGTTGCTGGAACTGTATAATGAATGTAATTTGCCAATGGGAGGGCTTCTAGAGCCCAAGTTTCCTGCAAGGTTATTATGTCATAATTTGCCCATTTTTTTGGGAGTTCTCCGTTCTCCAACCATTTTTTTGCCCCCGCGATGTTCCACGAGAGCATCTGTATGTTGCCTATGTCTTGAGTTGATAGATTGTTTTCCGTTGGTCAGAGGCTTGTTTTCGAAGTTAGTACTCCTGGCAACCATCCCCAGTTGTCCTTAGTCCTGTCCATTCCATTTACCCGGTCATTAGGTGCCCCCTCTTTCCATGTTGTAGAGAGGTTGCTGCCAATTGCCCCTTTGAGTAATGTTTGAATGTTAGATGTGTTATCATTTCGCCTTTGAGCTTTTCCTTTACTACGGTTGAGAGTGTTGTTTAAGGGGCCGGGATAACGGGGGGTCGCTGGTTTTAGCAATTTAATTCCCCAAGCTTCAAATTGCACCTTAGAATCCATGATGTGCTGTGCGTCTTCTTCAGTCAGCCAGGTGGTCAGTGTTTGCTCCTTACTCTTTTGGTGTTCCATTCCTATGAATTCTACTGCCAGTAGATTAACTGATGTTAAGTATTTTAATGTCGGAATGTTTGATGTAATTGCAGGATGTTCCCTCTATTCAATATATCATTGGGCCCTTTTGAATCGTATTCTGGGATTAGCAATAATTGCCGTTCTGTTGGTGCAGTGCAATGGCCTGGCTGGGGCGTTTGGTGTTCTTCCATATTACCGAGTGTAATTTGCTTTAAGTCGCCTGTAATTTCGACTTTTATGTTAACCCGGTGAGACTTGAGATCCAACGCAGACTGATCGACCAATAGGTCGTCCACCCAGTGTCCAGCGCTCGAGATTGTTTCTGCTTCCCGTGCCGTACTCCTTAAGATTGAGTCGGCTTCTTGTTTTGGTTGTGGTGTCTTTTGGTTTCCCACCAATCCGTTGGTTCCCCCCAGACTAAGCATTTGGAACTTTGGGATGTCCGTTTTCTGGGCAACTTTCATGCTATCACCGTGCTTTTGGTGCCCCATGTTTGGAGTTTCTTGACTGTCAGGGAGTTTCCATATTTCTCTTTGTCCGTCTACACGATCTCTATTAGTGTCATGGACCATTTCTAATTTGTGTTGTCCTTGATTGTTTGCAACTTTGTTTCCACTGCATTTTTCTTCAGGGCAATTTAGAGCTGTCAGGTTACTAATCGTAACTCGTTGTTCGCCGTGACTTCTTGCGTCTACAATGATGGTTTCCATTCCTTTCCCTTTTTTTTTGTTTTTAGAGCACTTGTTTTTTGTTATTTGTTGGGTTCCAGTAAAGTCTCCAACTCGGGCACCTCTTTATTTGGGCCTTGTTTATTATCTCCCTTTCCTTCTGCTAGTTTTTCCGTTGCTGCCGGATCTAAGCAAGCTCGGGTCACCTCTTTATTTGTGCCTTGTATATTATCACCCTTTCCTTCTGCTTGTTTTTCAATTGCTGCCAGGTCTAAGCAAATCACACTATCGGTGAGATCATCTGTTGAACTAACCGAGGCTGTTGTTGTATGACCAATCTCTGGTAGGCGAAACATTGGATAGATCTTTGTTGTATGCTGCTCTAAAGGCAGAGACAATTTATTCCGTGCTTTCCTGTCGCGTTGTTTTTGTTTACGTGATAATTTTCGATCTTTGTTGCATGATCCATCCTGATTGTCTGTCTGTTTGTCTACTTTTATTTCATTATGGTGCTCTGGGCTTGACGGAGCTTGATCGTTTTCTGTTTTAATCATTATCAATTCCTTTTCTTTTGTTATGCCCTTCAGGCCCAAGGAGGATTGATTGAATTGAATTATCTGATCTAGGAGTGTTGGCAACAAGCTTAGTTTGTCTATTATTGGGCTGCATGCGCACTGGACGGAGTATTTTGCCTGGGCTCTGGAGATAAGATTGTTCATACTCTCCAGTTTAGTATTGATCTCTGCTATTTGTGTTGCTATAATGTTCATCAGGTCTATTTGAATGTCCATCTTATCGTTTTGCATATTAAACGCTGTTATTGTTGTCTGTAGTGTATTCAATAAAGATTTAGATGTCTCCGAAAAAAAACTGTAGTTACAGGCTGATTCTCCTTGTTGCAATTGTGATTTTGAATTTTTGGTCTCCTTTGGGACTTGTTCCTGGTTAAGCTGATGGGTATTGTCGTCAATCACCCTGCTGAAGCTATTGTTGGTATACCTTTGTTTGCTTTTTTTTTTCCAGGGTGGATTCTTGTGGCATTGTATTATTTTGGGAATTAGCATGATGCTTTCCACCCACTTGAGCAGGCATTTCGGACACGGTTATTTGCATGATGTCTTTGTTTGATGGTGACATTCTTGCAATTTGACGGACGTTATCAATACATTCTTGGTCGTCTTGGTCCGGCTGGTGTACCTGAGCGGCTATGTAAAGTCTTGTTGGTCTAGCGTTGTTTATTACAGGCTTCGGGGTGGACGATGACATGTCCCCTCGGGGTGTTTTGAGTATTGGTGTTGGCGAGTAGGATTTTTCACTGAGACTTAACGCCCTTTGCTCGATGGTTGTTAAGCCTAATGTCTGATTCAGGCCGACCGTGGGGTTAGTTAGTTCTGTGTTGTATTCAGTGATATTGAATATAGTGCCCTTGTTATTTGTCCTGTATGCCTGTGCTATGTCAGAGCTCAGGCTTAATTCCTCTTTAAGTGCCGTTCCTATGCTGATATCGTTCATCAACTCCTCCCTTTCTGACGCTGACAAAACAATCTTTTCCTCTTCCAGGCTTGGTTTTCGTAGAAGCCACTGTTTGATGGTACGGGCTGAGTTTTGTCCCCCTTCCTTTTGTGGCTTATTTTTTCCATTCCAAGGCAAAGAAAGTGTCTGAGGAGCTAGAGGGGTCATAAGGCCTGGGATCTCCGCTGAAGTTGAGTATATGGCTGCACCAGGATCTTTCAGCAATAGCAGTCTGGCGCCATCCTTAGTGTTACTAAACATAGTTGCAATCGGTGATATTAAAGGGCTTTTTTGCTTGGTGCCACAGCTTTCTGCTTCGATTTGTGAGCCTTGATTTTTCTTTTTCCTATTCTGCCTGCCGCTCTTGGTTTTCTGAGTGGGGGTCTGTCTGACTCTCCCCGATCTCATCTCCCTGAGTTGTCTGCCCTCGTCGGTCTTGCTACTAGCCACCAGGTTGAGCCAAGTGCGCGGGCTTCCTTTGTCTTCTTGCCTTATACCCCCTTACAACACCCTTTTGCCCTTTCCTTTGCCCACAACTATGCCGTTCCCGGCCTGTGGAGGAAGACCTAGTTGAACTGCCTAACGGTCAACCCCCAGGTTCTTACTTTGCGGCCGCCTCAATCGGCAGCCGCGCTCGCGTCTCTCTCCCCCCCCGCCTTGTGTCGTGCTCTGGTACTGGTAACGAACCCGGTACCGAATTACCGGGATGCGCAGCCTCACCTTCCTTTCACCTTCCTTTCACCAGGGAGATGGGCGGGCGGTGCAGAGTGCTCAAACCAGGCTGTAGGGGCCCTGAAGGGGCCCTGGATCGCTGGAAGGGGATCCCGTAAAATCCTATGCCTTCACTTTTGCCTCTCCTCGCCCCACCTTCAACACGCGACTGAGACGTGACTGGGACGATAGAGGAAATGAAGGCTAGGGTATGCCTTGCTTTCCTTTGCTTTACTCTCGAGTCTCTCCTCTCCCACCGCTGTGTCCTGTGCCCCCAGCAGCTAACCACGAGCAGCGCCGGCGGATGGGGGCGGCTCTCCACTCACTGCGCTCTCCCCGCTTTCACGAATCCAAAAGCCGGCGTCCCCTGCAAGCTGTTCTGGCCCCGTGACTGCAGCAACCGCAGAAGCAGCCGCCGAGGACGACCCCCAACGGCAACAGCAAATCTCCTCACGAGAAAGCTTCAATGGTAGCAGCGCCGCGGGGGCAGGCTCCAAGCTCACGGCTCACGGCACACAGCTCGCGGCGGTGGCGACGGCGGCAGCTCTCTGTACAGGTTCTTGCTCTCCGCAGTGCAACAGCAGCACAACAGCGGCACACAGCGACACCTCGTTTACCACCATAAGCAGTTCCAGGACATTATAAAAATCAAGGATTTGAAAAGCCATTTTCAGTCATTTTTGCTGCCTAGGAGTCTTGCAGTTTAGCAGCTGTTTTCAGAAAACATGAAAATTCAACAACTGTGCTTGGCTCACTTCTGTCTCATTGCTGATTTCAGCTATCGACCGCACTTACCACTATTACTGTGCAGTTTTCAAGCTGATTCCCAGCTGATTCAGGTGAAGCAGACTGCTGCTGGAAAGTGCGGCATGGAGGAACCGGTAATCCGGTAGTCCTAAACCCGTTGGGGTCGGGGTCAGATCCGTCAGGGTCAGGCTCTGGTCCTCATAGGCCCCCTTGCCGATGTTTAATTCCGGCTGCGCGACTGAGCGGCTTAACAGCTCGCTTCTGCACTGCCGCTTCTGCACCACCACTAGGGCTAGCCGCCGTCGCACTGCTCTGCTCTCTCAAGGTCCACGAGCCGGCAATGGCAGCTGCCTGCAAGTGGCAGCGGCAGCAGCAAGGCAAGGATCGTGGATATAGCAGGATACCGCGGGAGCTGCAGGAAGCCTTAGCAAAGTTCAAGCGGCGCTCGGCAGCTCCTTGTGGGGTAAAGCTGAGTGAAGGAGAGAGCAGAGAGCGCAGCGTCCTCCTGGTGCTTTCGCTCAAACTCGCTCGCACAGCGTCTGGCAATCTGCAAAACCTGGTCCGGAGTCCTCCTAAAAATGGCTTTAATGGGGGTATACTTGCTGGGGGCCCCAACCTCAAAGTTTAGGGGTGTCTCCCTCCCAGTATATTATCTGTGAAAAAATGCCTCCCAGACCATCAATTGGTATGATTCACAACTGAAGGATTAACAATGTTATCCTTTGTGTTTTTTTTTTTATTTAACCTTCATTGACTCTCAAATTTTTATGTAAGCTTAATTTACCAACATTCCTCTTTTGGCTTGGTATTTTGACAGTACCTCACGATTACTAAACTTTCATACACTAAAATTTGTATTCAAATTTTTGTGTCAAAAATCGATTATACATAGTTATGTGACAAAGACAGACATATATGTAAATAAAATTTTTTTTTACACGTAATATAGAACACATTGACCACAACATTAAAGCAAGCATGTGCATCAATTAGATGCTACCTTCTGACGGGAAACAAATTAGTAACCTCAGGTATACATCAAAGACATAAATCGTTCTATAATATGTTAACCTGCAGTACAATTAATATCTTTACAGCGAATTATTGTGTCCGGTTTAGTAAGTCCTGGGACAAACTGCTGTTATGTCCTCTCGTGTTTTGGTATATTGGTCTCACTCCATGGTCCTGGAAAGGTAAGAGGTATCATTACATAATTTGATGGTTGCGCCTTTCCATGCGCTTGTCACCTAGTGCCGACTGTGCACTTTCCAATTATTTTTGCTAGACTCTTGACCTATATATATAATACGCTGACGCGTTTCGACCTTCAAATATGGACCTCATATAAGATTTCAGATAGGTCTTCTTCAGGGCCAGATGTACATTGTAATGACACGTGTTGTCTTATCAATTCCCTACAGTTTGGTGTTTATGTCTCATTGAGGAGGTGGGTCTCCATGCTGTTTTCAGGAGAAACCTTGTACTTTTTCGTTTTCTTTCTTTTTCTTCAAATTGCTTTAGATGTCGGGACCTCAATTCCGTATTCTTCGTTGGTGTCTCTCTCTCAGATAATGCTATTTTGATTCCAGCCTCCGCAGTCCTGAATTTAATCACCCCCCCTTTAGGAGACTCCCTCCCAGTGTAGACATGTGTCCCTCCTCATGCCTCCCCACCTCCCAGTGCTCCTCAGGGATCCTGTGTACCTTCAGTGCAACTGCATAAGCAGAAAACCACTTATCAATGTCGGCTCCCACCTCATAACTGGGCTCCAAGTCCTTGTGTACATGAACCTTCTCATCAGGTACTGAATGTATGTTTCCCCGATCACTTCTGAAATCAGGCAGCCTGGCATTGATCTCCAGCTCCTTTAGACTCAGTTCATGAGCCAACAAATGTTTCTTCTCAGCAAAGACTTTTTCAGCCTCAGCTTCCATCTTTAACTTTGCCATCTGTAGTTTGAATTCTCTCTCCTCCCTTCTCTCAGCCAGTTCCTCAGGGAATAGGCCACGGCTGGAGATACTGCTACCTGCTCTCACAAGAAACTCAATTTCAGGGATGTCACCCTCAGGCACTGCAGGTGATTCCTCAGAAGAGCCATTACCAGACTCTCCCAAACCATCATTCTCCTTGGAGCGGGCTTCTGCCCATGCCCTTAGTGCCATTTGAAACTCCACCTTCTTGGTGGCTCCTTGTGGCAGGTACCCCAATCTCGCATTTTCAACTGTTTTACTGTATAATCCTCCAGCTTGGCCAGCTCAAACTCCATGTCTCCGCTTGCAGAACTAGCGAGACGTCATGTATAGGATGGATCAAAGATGTAAAACAGGGAGAAATGAAGAAAAATTGAAATGGTCTTTGATTTGGATCACAGTGTTCACCAAACTACTGCTAGGCACTGCACAAATATAAGCCCTATCCTCACCGCTGATCACCAATGTTAGAAATTGGTTCTCTAGTTGGCAGAAGTATGCACCCTGTCCAAGTAAGACCACAATCCTAGTCAGGGTAAGTCCCAACACAACCTAAATTATCCTATGCTCACCCTCTGGTAGTTTGGCACAGAGCAGACAGGCTTAACATAGAAGGCAATGTGAAAAGTATTTGTGTAATAACTACACAGAATAAAAAATAAAGTATGATTTTAAAAATAAAACAAGAACAAAACAATGAAAATCTAATGTGTGGAAGCAGAGATACAGAATTTTGAGGAAAAAATGCAGGAAAGCGCTTGGATGCAAGTAACCCTAAAAAGGTTACTTCAGGCCATGCTGAACCTTGGCGAAGACAAAGTTTGCGCTAACCACGATGGAGCCTTCCCCGACAACAGAACCCAAGCAGGCCCCTGTGAACAAAGTACCTTTCTTGATTGCAAACAGTGAGATGCGTTAATGTTGAGGCCTGCAGGCGCAGGAATCGTTGATCTTCTCCATGCAGTGAAGGGAATGCGTCAGTTCAGAAGACGGGTGCTGGAAACGAGAGGTGTCGCCCGATGCACCAGATTCTGCCACTTAGTCAAGTGGATGCATCGATCTCACTAAGCTGTAGCAGTGGTGATAAGCTGTCTAACGCGTTGCTCTCTGGAGGCAAGGAGCTGGTTCCGAGGCGATGTTCCTATTTTAGTCCTGCAGCCTTTCAACCCAGTCCTGTCTGCCAGGCTATCTGTGGGGGTAATCAGTCCTTTGTGTGGGGTCAGGCCACCATCTTTTGAAGTGTAAGTATTAGCACACGAAGAACCATCAGAATGCATATGTATGTAGATGGGTACTCAGACACACCTAGCCTTCCTGTGTTTGTGGCTGTCTGGACGGAATGCACAAAGTGTAGCTGTCTCCCAGCCCAGACTTCAATTGGAGACAGGCTGTAAGGCACACAGAGCAGTAAGAGCAGAGAAATGTCAACTTTCTAAAAGTGGCATTTATGAAACAGTAATGGTAAAACCAACTTTACCAGTAAAGAGGATTTATCATTACCATTCCAAAGATATGAAACATGATGCAGCTACTCCTTTCCAATCAGGATTTGCAACTAGAATTTATTTTAAGAAATTCCCATTGTTAGCCTATGAGAGTAGTAGGCTTCACAGTAGTGAAAAACCAATTTGGATGTTTATCAATACCAGGACATGCAAAACACAAAAGTACATGTCCTACCTTTTATTTACACAGCACCCTGTCCTATGGGCTACCTAGGACATACTCTAGGGGTGACTTTTGTGTAATGAAAGGGATGTTGAGGGCTTGGCAAGTTGTTTTAAATGGCAAGTCGAAGTGGCAGTAGAATGCACACAAAGCCCTACAGTGGCAGGCCTGAGACATGGTTAGAGGACTACTCAGGTGGGTGGCACAAGCAGTGCTGCAGGCCCACTAGTAGCATTTAATTTAAAGGCACATGTAGTGTACTTTACTAGGGACTTATAAGTAAATTAAATATGCCATTTAGGTATACACCAATGTTACCATATTTTAGGGAGAGAGCGCATGCACTTTAGCACTGGTTAGCAGTGGTAAAGAGTGCAGTGTCCAAAAGCCAGCAAAAAAGAGTGCAGAAAAATGGAGGGAGTCAGGCAAAAAGTTGGGGGAAGACCACCCTAAGACTGTCAGGTCTTATGAAGCACTTTACATGAGCCCCAGTAAATTACATAAGGGCGCATTCATTTTAGGCTTTTTTTAGGCACAGGGAGATCCTGAGGCTGATTCACAAAGGGCCACCATGCTCCTGGTGGAGGCCCTGCAGTCATGTGAGAGTATTTGCACTTAGGGCGGAATCTCTGTAATGAGAATTCTCATTGCGGAGATTCCACCCTAAGTGTGGTAACTCCCCCACAGCTGCAGGGCCTAAGACATGAGTGTGGAGGCCCTTTGAGAATCAGGCCCTAAGTGATTTTACCAGAATCACAGGATGTTGAGCTGACACCGAGACTCCAGTGTGGTTCACCAGTTCCAAAGTCGGCAGCTCTGGCCGTTACTCCACATTCTCTCCCCCATAGTCAAGCATGTTGGTGGGAGGTTGCACACTTGCATTCCACTGACTGCATTGTTCCTCAGCCCCTTTCAAGGAGATTACCTGACACTTGAGTTGCAGAAGTGGCTTCAATGCCGGTGTGCTCGAAGAGCACCAGCTTATAATATTTGATGTAGAAATGTTCTATAGGAGTTATTTGTACAAAAAACCTGGAACCTAATCACATTGCTGATTTTCTTTAGTGATTAGCACCAATTGAGAGAGCTGTGTTATCTTCACGGTGCTTATTGAATTCCCCCTCTAAATCAAATGCAGCGAAGGGAGTGTTATCAAAGTCCTGCGGATACAGTTGGCAGTGTACATGAATGGGACCATTTTTTATACCTTACGTAACCCTCAATGTTATCTTCTTACACTTCCCTGAGGTAGCTGCCATAACCTTTTCCCTTTCTGGATAGTGCACAAAGTTCTTTTACATTCTGCCAAGAAATCTATGGCAGAAACAAATACACATAGAATGAAAAGGTGAAACAGTGGCATTACTAACCGCAAGTGACGGAGGAGCGTTCTCCACCGGCACCAAGGGGTAAGAGAGGTATTACAAGGAAGTGGATACACCCCCCCAAGTCAACTACAGTAAACGTAAAGTATCCAGAACCTTCAAGCTCAAAGTTAGACTTACGTGGTGTATCCTGCTCGAACGTGGGAAAGGAGGCAATTCCTTTTTGTTAATTAACCCTCACACACCCTATTGGTGTCAATCTTCATCATAGGGTTCACCCTGACTCCTAAAGGTCAGGGTGGGCTCGACCATATTTCAGGGAGCGCTTAGGAGATGTAGGCTAGGGGGTCTAGAGATAATAATCCTACTGCGTTCCCCAGGTATCCCTTTATTTGTGGGGACGCAGCGGAGATTAAAAATTATTATATACAAGGGGTCGTTTAGAGGTAATGATCCTATGACCCTAAAGATGTGCCAACATGTTTCAGCCCTTGTTTTATGGCCTGTCCGGTCCCTGGTTTTCTTCAGTGCAAAACAAATTTCCCTCCCTGGTATTAAATAAGGAATGTTCCTATATATTTTTATTTGACAAAACAGAAAGCTGCTCCCTCATGAAAAGCATATGGAGGGTATACTTATCTCTCCATCCGGAAAGAACACAAAAATTACGCCTGTAAGGCAAAAGTAAAAAGAGACAAAACAGGCAATTTTTCATTTTATCACATTTTTCATAAATATGCACTCCCGATGAGCTTGGTGTGCTTTGATTCCTTTCACCCTGTGATCTGTGACCATATGAATGTGCTATTGTTGGGTAAACTTGAACCCAGACTCGCAGTATGCGTCCAGTGCTCACATTCAAATTCTACTCGTAAACTGTGAGCACCTACTAACAGTTAAAAGAAACTCGAACTCCAGTATTCCACCTCCTCTATATGAAAATCTTAGAGATACCATATACATCTGCAACATGAATCACTCCACTACTACGTGTATTGCCCATCATCTTTTTTGATAGAGTTATATCAGGATTTGCCCATACCCGATTGTGGTGGAAAAAGCGATTCTCATGGGGATCGGGAAGGGGTAGCCTTATAGTCAAACGCTGTGGAAAAGTGAAATGAACCTCAGCGTTAACAATACATGCCCCCGTAATAAAATTGACATTTTTTAACTTGGTTCCCTGGTCTCGCCAAAGGATGGCACTTACTACTCCAAAGGTTCGCCCCTCACATCACCTATTAGGCTCCTGCGTCTCCCGACATTAGCATTAGTCTTGCCCGGGTCGCGGCTTTAAATAGAAAGGACTATTGGTGTCAGCGTACTTGGAGGGGGTGTGGCTCGGGCACAGTCGCCCGCATGACTTGTAGACTGTCAGGTCTTATGAAGTGCTTTACATGAGCCGCAGCTACATTAAACAAGGGCGCATTTATTTTAGGCTTTTTTAGGCACGGGGAGATCCAGAGGCTGATTCACAAAGGGCCACCACTCTCGTGGTGGAGGCCCTGCAGTCATGTGAGAGTATTTGCACTCAGGGTGGAATCTCTGTAATGAGAATTCTCATTGCGGAGATTCCACCCTAAGTGCGGTAACTCCCCCACAACTGCAGGGCCTAAGCCATGAGTATGTTGGCCCTTTGAGAATCAGGCACTAAGGGGTTTTACCAGAATCACAGGATGTTTAGCTGACACAGAGATTCCAGTGTAGTTCACCAGTTCCAAAGTCAGCAGCTCTGGTCGTTACTCCACATTCTGTCCCCCATAGTTAAGCATGTTGGTTGGACGTTGCATACTTGCATTCCACTGACTGGCATTGTTCCCCCCCCCCCTTTCAAGGAGATTCCTGACATTTGATTTGCAGAAGAGGCTTCAACGCTGGTGTGCTCGAAGAGCACCAGCTTATAATATTTGATGTAGAAATTTTCTATAGGAGTTACTTGTACAAGAAACCTGGAATTTAACCACATTGCTGATTTTCTTTAGTGATTAGCACCAATTGAGAGAGCGGTGTTATCTTCACTTTGATTATTGAATCCCCCTCTAAATCAAATGCAGCGAAGGGGGTGTTATCAAAGTCCTGCGGATACAGTTGGCAGTCTATATGAATGGGACAATTTTTTATACCTTACGTAACCCTCAATGTTGTCTTCTTACACTTCCCTAAGGTAGCTGACATAACCTTTTCCCTTTCTGGATAGTGCACAAAGTTTTTTTACATTCTGCCAAGAAATCTACGGCAGAAACAAATACACATAGAATGAAAAGGTGAAACAGTGGCATTGTCTGCTGGTAAACACAAATAATTATGCAGACTAATTAAATCCTTTATTTTGTGGTGAGGGGTGCATGAGAGATTTGAATGAGGGGGAAATATCAGCAACTGTAGCTTGCATTAATGGTTATTTGGATCATTCACTAAAGTGGGACATCACTAGTTAGGATGTATCCCTAACATTCATCATAAATTTCCTTGGATTTGCCCTATAGCCCATTTGCGAGTAAATCATTGCTTCTTTAGATTATGCCTTTCTCCGCCACTGAGAGATATACATAGACCCTTCTACTGAGGTGCAGTAGACTGGATATGACTGCACTGTTGCTTTTGTTTGGGATCCCATGAAGCCATCTACTGATGGTATCTGGTTCTCTCAAGGTGCCCCTCTACAGTTTTGATTGAACTTCACAGACCTTTATAAAGTGGTGATAATTTTACTCTGTTCAACACCCGCCAAGATGGAAAGGATAGAACTCCCACTAAGCTTCTATTTTTCAATCAGTTACATGGAATACGTGATGCACAAAACACACATTAATCATCTTACATACTTCTACAAGCTAGCAGCGACAAGTTCACTGTCACATAACCAGACTACATGTAAGTACCTCAACTCACCTCTCCAAAGCCTGACCACGTAGGCCAAATGACTACCTCATGTAACTTCACCAAACATTCAGCTCCTTCTGTAATTGCTTCCGTAAGTTACAGTGTTAAGATTGCACACAATGGGAATTGCACACTACACAAATGCCAGATCACAGAATGCAATCTGACACAACAATAGCTCACAGAGTTCTCAATCACTGATGGATGGATACTGCTAGAAGGTTATTATCCTTCATTGTGCAATGGTCTATCTAAAGTTACTCCAGTCTTTAATGTGTTAAAGCAGGTCCTCACTTTGAAGTGCATTTGTGGGCAAGTATAAAAAAGCAGGAGGCCACTCTATCAGCAAGCCAACACTTCCATCAAACTGTGGCCAGGTGTTATCAAGAACACCAGTGGCACCATAAATAAGAGACACCACTGGTACAGCAAGAGAAGGCACATATTTGGATTCTCAGGGCCACCAATTATCCCAAGCATCAACAGAGCACAATAGTGAGTACAGGCACTACCAACCTACAAGAGATTAAGATGTAGAGAACGATGGATAGCCTGGTGAGAAAAACCAAGGATTGTGTAGTCAGTCAAAAAATATGCTAGATATTCTTTTGGTGGTAGAAATGAAGTATAAGGTATAATCAAGAGTCAAAATAATTAAGCGGTAAAACAAGCCATTAAAATTAGGATCTTGTGATCAGTTGGTAACACAACAGGAGACATACCCTCTCCATCACTGTTCCCTATAGAACAAAGCAACTCTACTCCCAATTCTTGGATTCAATGAAGTTGCAAAGGTGACTGTTGTAGTATATCATAAGACAAGCATTTGTAGAGCGCACATGTCTCTTGACACTACTTGACAAATATCAGATGTTCGAGGTTATTGAAATGGTTCTCGTTTCAATAACCTCGAAATGACGAAAGACTCAGTGGACTGCAAGTATTTGAACCTGCGATCATTGGCTCCAAAAATGATCATGGATCAGATGCATTAGTTTACTTAGCCACCATGCCAGCAGGCATTTAAACTGCATAATGTTCTTGATGGCGGAGAAGCACAATTCATAGTGAGGACTGAGGTGATAGAGATAGCAGGAAAAATTCAAAACTGTGAAGCCAGAATGATTTAAAAAAATGAAAAAGAGTCACAATTTGCTAGACAGGGCCTTTGAGACCTTTTATATCAAAAAGTAGCTTGATAATGGCGATGCAAGGCATTAAGAAAGTAAATTCAGTCAGACATACTGTTTATCATAAGGAAATCAGCTTGGGAAACATCCTGACAAGGGACCTTCAAAGTGTTACATTTCTGTAGTTTCAGGAAGCAATTCAAAACCGAACCATTGCAAGAGATCACATTTAATAGCTGCTATGTAAAGGAGGCAGTCATTAATACCATCTGGCAAAGCAGAGCCCAGATATTTGAGCAACCAATGATGCATAATGTGCTGCAAGGCACTGTTGACTAGTAATAGGAATTTCACTATCAAATTCTAAATGTAGTCAATCCTAGCAGACGATCGTGGAAAACAGTTTGCCATGATCAGCGAATGCAAGAAAAAAGATCAGCATGGATCCTGACTCACATCTAACTCCCAAGCTGGCATACCACATATAGCCTGTTTCCAGCCATTTATTAACTATACTCCCACCTAACACTTCAGGTGGCAGCGCTTAGTAGCGACTAACTGGACTAAGCTCATAATAGGAACACCCCTCTCATAATCTGGATCTAATGGTCTAATTATTAGGTTGATGGTCTTAGAATACAAAGGCTTGGGTTTGGACTCTGGCTTGGCACTTGAACAAAAAATGATTGATTCTGGAGAAATTGCTTTATATCAGTAGGCAATTGGAGAGGTGGTCTTGATGCAATTTTGTGTTTTTTTACGAAGGACTATTTTCTTAATTTTTCTGGTGATGACTCACTGTAAGTCTTCATAATGTAGTTAGGTTACACATGGGAAGTTTTTGAAAGTTCAGGAAATTGTCATGTTACAGAAAATGAAAAGCTTTCCTTTTGACAGTTTACCTCCGGCCACTCTTTTGAATTCTTTATAATAGGGACCTTAAACATTTCTGTTACAAAAGCTACTTCTGATCAATGTAAATTACACAGATACTTACAATTTTTATATCAGCAATCACCCTTTGCAGAATTACCAGTGGTCACCACACTGGAAGTGATATAAGCAATAAGTCTCTCCCACTGTGCTAGAATTATCATGCCATTATCATGCCAGTACAAGCTTCAAATGTAAATTGGAAATACAATTTCCATAGATGCCCATAAAAGTCCAAGATTTGCTATCATTATTAAGCCAGTGAAGGATACCACAATGTCAAGAATGCCAACAATATGTCAATAATGGATATATTTATGTCAGTGATGTCCACCTTTGTCCCTGAGATAGTCTGTTTAGGCCAATTATACCAATAATGTGGCAAAGATGGCCACCATTTGGTGTGGGGTGGCCGCAATGTGAAAAAGGATACCCACAATAAGTCAATAATGGCAACCATTATGCGGGTCCCTCATAATGCCCAGGTTAGACACCATCAAACTAAGAAGGGTGATAATGTAAAGGATGGACTACATTATCCCATAAGGTGTCACCATTATCCCACTGGTGGCCACAACTAGGTTCACTGACAGAATATCGGAAACAAAAATATATGTGAACAGAATATTGTATCAAAAATATCAGTACCAAAATATCGAGAAGGTAAGTGCAAATAGGTAAGTATAGATTAACTCTTCTTAATTCCACATCTACGTACCTTAAAGAGGTACATAGATGCGGGTAGGTTTGTGCTCTCCCCTTGCTGATTCGCTGCTTCGCTACATCGCTGGATAAGTGAAATTGTTTATTTTGTTAATTTTGCTCAATTTTGTTTAATTTTGTACTGTCCACCTCAGTTAGTCCTCTGTTTATTTTAGTTTAATTCTGCACTGTAGCTGTGAATTGCCTTTGTTTCCCCTGTTGTGATTTTCCTGTTGTTTTTCCACCGGTTTGCCCCCACAGCCCATTTGCTTTTACCTGCCATTTGTCCTGCCGTATCTCCCTCCTCCTTACCACCAGCCCCCCCGCCGCCCCTCAACGACCATACCTCCTCCCAGGACCTACTTAATGGAGACCGCAGCGCGCCAAAGGTGCGATAAAGGCAAGCCCACCTGTGCCTGGACCGCGCTGAGCAACAGGAACCCTGGCTCTCCCACGACTCGCAGATACACTGCCGCTGCACTCCGAGCCCTGGACCTCAGACTCCGCAACAACAACTGCTGCTGCACCTCTCCATGATCAACAGTAGGACCTTTTTCCTTACAGCATTGTCTCGTCTCCTGCAACACTGGAGCACCCAGACGCATGAAGACCACTA
Source organism: Triturus cristatus (assembly GCF_964204655.1). NCBI lineage: Eukaryota > Metazoa > Chordata > Amphibia > Caudata > Salamandridae > Triturus > Triturus cristatus. The sequence continues at coordinate 145,685,421 of NC_140584.1, forward strand.
CCACGCTGACCATGACCGCTCCAGAACAACTCCACTGTCTCCTGTTCAATGCACAATCCCTCTGGAAGCACACCAACAAAATTTGGGACACCATCACCTCCCTCACCCCGGCGTCATCTTCCTCACAATACCTGGCTTAAAACTGCATCCACACCTGACATCGGCTAAGCAACTCCTAACGGATACAAGATAGCACACCAAGACTCCATCATCCACAAAGAAACCTTCGACTGCAACATCATTATATACGACACCACCCCAATCATGGTACACCTCAGCTTCCAACTCCAAACCTACAGCAAAACAACCATTAGAGGAACACTCGCCTACAGACCCCCAGGACTCACCCCAGCTTCTGTGATGCCATCCCTGAATTCAATGCCCCACTTGCTATTGACTCCAAACTCCACCCTTCCCCGGAGACCTCAATCTTCACCTTGACGACCTTAATGACACCTACACCACCAACCTCCTCAAAAGCATGAACATCATCTGCCTCACATACCTCACACACACTGCAGGACACACTCGACCCCATTTTCATGGCCAGCGACAGAGTCAAGCACAGCCATGGCACCAATTTCACCTGGACAGACCACACCATAGTCCACTTCACCATCAAAGGATCCCCTGGTACCGCCAGCAAACTGCTCAGAGCCTCAGATTACAGCTGGAAGTAAAAATCAGAGAGCCAGTGAATCAACACCCTCAACACCTCCCACCCTGACTCCTCAATTAACCTAGAACAGGATGTCAAGAACTTCTCTGACTGGATCACCGATTTACCAACAGAGTCGACCACGTCAAACCAACCAAACTCAAGAGATCCTCCAAACAGGCAAGTTGGTACACCGCGGAACTGAGAACCAAAAAACGTAACTGCAAGTGACTTGAGAGTAAATGGCGCACCAGCAAGAAACCCACAGACGAAGCCACATTTTAGACATCCCTCAACCAATAACACCAACTCCTGAAAGAGAAGAAAAGGAGTGCTCTTGCCAACCTCATCTAAGTCAATCCTAACCACAGCAAAGAACCCTTCAACATTGTGAGAGAGTTCTCCAACCCCCCAGCAACTGAAAACATCATCACCCCTACACAGGAACTCTGCGACAATTTGGTGAACTTCTTCCACAACAAGATCTCCGCCATCTACAAAAGCTTTGAAACCCAACCCACCACTGCTGACATCCTCAGCCTCCTTGTTCCCACAGATGCAAACTCCGACTACTATTTCACCACATGGGACCAGCTCACTACAAAAAACACCTCAGCCATCATAAACTACATCCACTCAGGAGCACCCAGAGACCTCTGTCCCCACCCCATTTTCAACCTCAGGAGCAAGATGATCAGCAACACACTCATCACCATCTTCAATGCATTCATCACCACGACTATCTTCCCTGAAGAACGGAAACACGCAGAAGTCAAGCCCTTTCTCAAGAAACTGTCAGTTGACCCCAGTGAATTCAAGAACCACTGTCCCATTTCTCTGCTCCCCTTTCTCGCCAAAGCCCTCGAAAAGGCCATCAACCACCAACTCAACAAACACCTGGAGAACAACAATTTTCTGAACACCTCCCAATCCAGATTTCGCACCAACCACAGTACTGAAACTGCCCTGATCTCTGCCACCAAAGACATCAGAATCCTTCTTGACCAGGGAGAAATGGCGGCCCTGATCCTCCTCAACCTGTCAGCAGTGTTCAACACTGAATCCCACCACACCCTTATCAAGAGACTTTACCACATTGGAATCCAAGGAGACATCCTCAAATTGATCACCTGCTTCCTCCCTGGAAGAACCCAGAGAATCAGCCTACCACCTCCAAACATAAGAGCATAATTTGCGGCATCCCTCAGTGCTCAGCCCTCAGCCCTATACTGTTCAACACCTACATGACCCCCTTACCAACATCGTCAGAACCCATGGACTAGACATCATAGATGCTCAACCTATCGCTATCAGAAGACCCCTCTACCACGATGGCAAACTTCTGCAGGTGCATGGCAACTGACGCCATCTGGATGAAAGACAACTGCCTAAAACTCAACAGAGTGGAACAACTCCTGGTGGCCTTCCGAACTAGGACCCTTACCCACTCCGACAGACCATTCCCGCAACCTTGGCATCATTCTAGACAGCAAGCTTACCATGAAAAGCCAGACCAATGCAGTCTCCTCAGTCTGCTTCCTCACTCTTCGCATGCTCCATAAGATCATCAAATGGCTCTCTGTCAACAGTAGCTAAAATGTCACTCAAACCCTAGTCACCAACCAATTGGATTACAGCAACCCATCTACGTAGGAATTACCTCGCACCTCCTGAAGAGACTGCAGACCATACAGAATTAAGCAGCCAGACTCATCCTCGACATCCAAAATCAGACCCACATCACCCTCCACCTCAAGAAGCTCCACTGGCTCCTCATTCAGAAGAGATGTAAATTCAAGATGCTGATCTAAACCTACAAAGCCCTACACAACCAAGGACCAGACTACATCAACCGCCACCTGACCTTCCACCAGCTCTCCAGACACCACCGCTCTGCCTTCCTCTCCTTCACTTGCACCCCCGCATCCACTGAAGCAACAGTGGACAACGCTCCTTCTTCTACCTGGCTGCGAAGTCCTGGAACGACCTCCCCTTTACCTCCGGACCTCCTCCTCTCTGTTAAAATCCAGGGAAGGATTCCAGAACAGGCTGTTTAACTGAACACTCCATATGCAGCACAGTACTCAGCGCCTAGATACCCTCACAGGTGATTAGTCGTGCTTTATAAGTCCTGATTGATTGGTTGAGATATGTATAGCAAAGAGGTATATGTATGTGGAGCTATACATAGTAAAACTTTGGTTACCTATAGAAACTTATCTTCACAAACATTTTGTCCTCAATATTTTTGACACACTATTTTGTCCCACAAAGTTTTTGTTTCTGATATTCTGTCTAGATACCCACTATTAGGCCAACAATGCTCAAAATAAAATGCACAAGCAAATGTTTTGCCTTGTCAGGATCACTGTAATTTAGGAATGGGCACCAGTATGGCAGAGATTTCCTGAATTGTGCCAGAGATGTCGCATAGTGATCCCAGATTCTTGGGATTATATCTAAGAAAGTACAATATCTGTCAGTGAGGGCCCACACTCCAGGTGCTCACAGACGTACACAGACAGGCATGTAACTCATGCGCATATATAAATACATAAAGGTGCATATATCTCACACAGTTCCCGACAGCCAGTGAGCTACTTACATATCTACACTCCTGCTCCTGTCCTGATGTCTTTTTTTCCTGGACATATTTAGCACATGTGTTGTAACCTTTGCACCCACCCATGACATCACTCTCAAGCTTCTGTGGCTACCACAGACTAACCCTGGGCAGAGTACGCGGAGTGCCACTACTTGGAGTTCCACGGAGGTTAAAAAATACTCTATGGAACTCTGCTCGGCTCCACCCTCCCTAACAATAAAAAACAGAAAAAAAATCACTTACCTGCTCTGGCGTCTCCAGGCTGCCCTCCTCCTCGCCGACGAGGACGGCGATGAGGAGAGACCACAACGAGGAGGAGGGCAGCCTGGAGACGCCAAAGCAGGTAAGTGATTTGTTTTCCATTTGTGTGGGCATGGGAGGGGCGTGGGCAGGGGCTAATTCCACTCCACCATGGAGTCAGAGTTTTGCTTGAATTCCACGTTCCCGAAGGAGTGCAGAGTTGGCAAAACTCCGCAGACTCCACTGGCAGAGCGGAGTTTGCCACCCGGGCTTACCACAGACATTCATATTTCCCAATCATGTACTTTAAATCAATGTGACTGATAGCATTGGCTCTGGCAGCATGACCAATCCCCATGACAAGACGTGTATGTAAGCATGCAATATTGCCATCAGTTTGGTTGGCTGCAGTTCAACAGGTCTGGATCATAGCAGGACTGTCTCCTGCAATTTGCAGAAGGTACAGTGGCTCAGTTCCAGACATCCCACTTGGTGAACTAGGCTGAGATTTAGGATCCATACCAGCAGCTTACCAGGCCCTGTTTGTTGTTTTTTCAAGCAGGCAAGCACTCAATGTTACCATTTGTTTATTGACTTGTTCAATGAGTTTGATATTTAAATGTTGAGGTTGGGGGTCCGCTATAAAGAAGTTTGGTTAAGTTGAGATGGCGGCTCCTAAAAAGTACTGTGAAAACAACTAGTTTTGGTTTTAAAAAACAGGTTTATTTCTTTTGTAACTGAGTCTTGCTCTACTATCTGTGATGAGTCAGTGGTTCCTTGCAGATATTGAGTGTTGTTGGAAGAGAGATGCATTATATAGTGAAGGAGGATAGGGCATGCCTATATTGGCTGTGTTGCACTGCTTAGATTTTTTACTTTGATTTCAGGTATGAACACTAAGACAAGCAAATCCTTTTTTGACCATGTGCGGAAACTCATAGTTTGGATTGAACCCATATTGAAGGAATGTATGACACTGCAACGCAAACTATTACAACGCATACCTTTACAACATGGTCGATTCAACGCAGCTTCCATTACAATGCATGCCATTTTAACGCAAGCCATTACAACGCGTATTCCATTACAATGAAAATTACTATTCTAACACCACTGGGTGCTTACCTCAGGGAAGGTGTTGGTCAGTGATATGAGTTGTAATGGCATGCGTTGTAACGGCATGCATTGTTATGGATCCTGCATTGTTTTGACAGCGTTGTAAAGGCATTGCGTTGTAATGCCTGTGTTGTAATGGATGTTTCCCGTATTGAAGGTCTGTACTACTTTTCCCACCGGTTCATGTCTTTTGAGGTTATAGGTTTTTGGTGAGGTGTGACTACTAAAATATCTCCTGATTTACTTTTGGAATTTGAATTGAGCTCAATTTTAGATCTTTTAAAACTGTCTTTTTTATTTCACTGATATTTTTATGAAGTCAGGGTGGATCCTATTGCATGTGGTGGGGGTATTGGGAGTTGAGTTTCATGTTGCAGGCTGGTGGCTTTCTGACTCCATGTGCTGGGTGGAACCAATATATTTTGTGATCTCAGTCTCCTAAACCCTGGAGGCATTCTAAGTCTTCATACTGTGCAGATCTGGCCTTCCATCGTTCCATCACAGTGATAGGTCAGCTTACCTGGGAGATCATTGCAGAGGCCGGTGAAAGTCAGATTGCGGTCTTTGAGTCCTTAGCCGGCTGCAGCACAAGGAGGCTTGTCAGCAGAAAGTAGAAACCCCGGATGGTGTCAGAAGCCATTAGGGACAGAAGACAAGTACTTCAGAAGAAAGACTTGGGGGGAGGCCATTAGGAACAGACGTTGGGTTATGGAAAACTGCAACCTAAGCTGCAGAACCTGGTGCCTGCCATGTTTGTGCTCATCCAGGGCACATTCTCCAGCAGTAGATTCATATGAAAAAGGGGGGCATGAAAGTGAGTTGAGTCGTGCCCCCTAAGGCCAGTGTGCCTCTGGGCCCAAATAGGATTGACTAACTTTCAGACCCCGATGGATGAGTACAAAGACATGAGAGCCACTGGTATTGACAAGTGCCTTTCTTTTCTCCAGGCATGAGACCTTAAGAGAGGGTGGAAGGGAGAGATGTGGAGCATATGGGAGGGGATGAGAGCAGAGACACGACAATCACTAGGGTTGACAAGTCCCTATTTCCGTGTTCCTATTACCTCAAGGACAGTGGAGAGATAGACTAGAGTTATCCCAAGTGGCATTTGTAATCATATTAATTGTATATGAAGCAGCATCCAATCATCCAGATGTACATCCCAGAAGTAAAGTGCTTCTTTGGATAAATATAGCTCTTCACCCTGTGCTCCTTGGATGTCATATGACAGATGGTGAGAAATGAATGTCTTGACCATACAGTTAGTAGAATAGTGCTTTTACATCAATGTCATATTTGGCTACTAGGCCAATGTGTCAATATGTCCTGTTGAAAGTGTGTGAATGCTCACAATTTGGAGGTAACTATATATGCTCAACATCTTTATCCCTTTTTGCCCCATGTCCAGTTGCTCTCTTTTGACCTACAGCAGGAATACTACAATTGCAAGATCATTTTGGAAAAGTTCTTAGATGTAATGGCAGTTTGGACATATAATCTAGGAAAGAATGTGCAATAGCCTGAGGATGGCAGCTGACTGCTATTAATGTTTTCACAAGGCAACTTCAGGGAAACAATGTATAGTTCAATAAATTCACACCAAAGTAACTTTTCATCAAGCTGCACAACCTTAAGAATCTTCCATTCATTCTCAATCAACCCCTGTTCTGCCAATCTGAATTGACTGGAATGGAATGAGACAAAACAGTGTGCTGCAGTTAAGAATATGAGGGTATTACAATGTAACCACTGCATTCCTTAAACAACAAAGAATTTTCTTTACAGGGTAGTAGAACATTGGAATGTGGAGCACTCCATTGTAGACAATGGAGTTCTCCGTGCTTCTACGGGCCGGTAAACGCCCGCAGAGCAACATTCCAATGTTTTACAAAAGCCTCTCGAAGCTCGAGGGGATTTAAATCTCTTCGAGCTTCGAGAAGCCTTTGTTTAATTTGTTAGAACATTCTGCCCTCTAGTGGCAGACTGTTCTAATAGCCTTATAGCCCTTCGTAGCAGGGCTATACCGCTATTAAAGTCCCGCTGCTTTTGTTAAAGTCCCTCGTTTTCGGCTCGGGCCTTTAACGCTGCAGAGGGCCTTTAATAGCCGGTATAGCCCGCTACGGCGGGCTATAAGGCTATATTCTGTCCCAAACAGACCAGATCAATGTTTGATATTGACAGATATGATAAAGATAACAATGCCATTTTGTTTGTTAAAAGTTTTCTTGGCTTTGTTTGTTTTTAGAGTGCCACACACTGCATTTTTTACATTTCTAACAACTACAATTGACAAGTTTTCCAGTACTCGATTTAATACTCAATTTATCAGGCACAGTGGAAAGGAAGGATGAGTTGGCCTTGCATGAATCTACCGCTTAATTTTGCACTTCTGAGTTGGTGTCAGCAGGTCTAGAATAGGTTGAACCATCTAACCAGTATCCTTGTGGTTTTTGGCATTGTGCATACTACTGAAAATTGGTTATTTGGGATTTTTGTTTAAATATAGCTAATTATTTATCTAATATGTGTACACACTACACACCTGATAATATATTTTTTTTAACTCAAAATCTTTAAAATTTTCAGGAGTATGGTCTCCCACAATAAGTTTAGTTTCTGTAAATCACTACTCTATGGTTCAAACTTATCTTGTAGCACAGACTTGCATTTATTTACCCACCTGTTGCTTCCACAATGCCTTCTAGAATCACAATGATCTCAAACTCCTCCCTTTTAAGGGACTCTGCTGTCATTTCCCAGAAAGGACTATGATCATTAATGATGTGACAAATGATCTGTGGCTCCACCAGAAACAGTCGGTCCTCCCCTGTGTCGTAGCCAAGGTTGATTTCAGATTGTTCCAGGGGAATAAATTCCCCTTCCTTTGTCTGTCGGGACTTGATCAATTTGGCTCGTATTTTAGCATCCACCATGTGGCTGTCTCGCAGGTCTCCAATTCGAAACATGAGGCAGAGTTTGTCATCCCTGTGAGACACCACACACTTTTTACTGAACATTAAAGTCTCTGCTCTTTTTTTAGGGCGGGAGATTTTAACAAACATACAGCCCACCATAAGAGCATCAATCATCGATCCAAGAATCGACTGGATCATCAGAAGTATTATGCCTTCTGGACAGTAAGCTGTCACCATTCGTGAGCCATAACCAATTGTTCTCTGACTTTCCACAGAGAATAGTAAGGCAGAAAGGAAAGAGTCTACATTTGTAATGCAAGGCTTCCACTCTATGTCAGCTATGTGGTTCACATCATCCCTTAACAAGGCGTCCACATAGTAGATAACAGCGAACATGACCCAAGTCACAACATAGCATGTCATAAATAGAAAAATAAACCAACGATATTTCAGGTCCACTATGGTGGTGAAAAAGTCAAATAAGAACCTTGTTTTTTCCTGAATGTTTCCAAGGTTTACTCGGCATTTGCCATCCTTGGTAACATATCGTTGCCGTTTTTGTCTGTTGCCAAGATTGAAAACCTGCCGGTCATCATACATAAGTTTGCACCGCATTTTATTTGATTTTTCTGAGGTGGGCGCAGACACCACACTCCGTGTTGGAGTTTTACTGCGCATGGGAATGTTGGGCACACTGAGCACATGTCTTGGGTACCACTTGCTGTTTGCGTTTGGGGCAGGCATTTCATTTTTTGAAGCCCGGTGATATGTTGGCAGGTCCTCTGTTTTGATCGAGACGCTGGGTCGGTGCTTGTAGCCATGGCCTGAGGCAGTCTTTGTGGAGTCAGCAGAGCTCAGTCTTCTGTGGAGGCTGGCCAATGCGGCAGCGTGAGGGGCATGGGGTAGAGGTATGAAGTTTGACATAATCCCACTTTTCTTTCGAGGAACTGGCTCAGGTTTGTGATTGATCTCTTCTGTTGAAGGCGTGGACACTACCATAGTTTCAGGCTGCAACACATAAAAATTGTAAGAATAGTTAACAAAGACATCTTGAAGAGTCTACCACTGTATTCTTTCCGCAGTAACGAAGCTAATTTGGCTACTTTTCAAACCTTTCTTGATTGATTTGAAACATGCCCTGGTTACATTCTGATATTTATGTATCCAAAATATAGGTCTTCAAAAGTTGAACAACTTAATGTTGCCAATGCTTAAAATACAAAACCAATCTCTTTTACAGAACATTCTAGTGATATGTTTGATCAAACAAATGACTGTTTAGAATTTTCTTCCCAAAACAACAACCCAATATGCTTCCATTTATCAGTATTCATTTAAGGAAATCAAAACACGAGAACATTTTGTACACAAAAATTGTAATTAAACCCCTTTGATGGGCTTGGTGCAGAAAATCAGAATGTACTTTCTGATTGCTTGTTTGGGACCTGACTTCAAAACTACCCTTATTTATTTGGACAAAGTTTTACTATTTTGCGCCAGAGCAGTAAGATCTAACACAATCCATGGAGTATGATTCACTTTACTTCTATATTATACACTTAAATCCATGCTGGGAAAGGTATGCAAAATGTTTTATTAGAAAGTTACATTTTTCAGATTTTTTTCTACGCAGTAGAAAATTACATTTTATGTGTGATGCATGCGTTTTGCATAATCATGTTTTATAGTTAATTCAAAGATGCATGTGAAATAATTGGCCTTAAAAGTCACAATTTTCACATGCACGTTTTGAAGTAGGAAATTAAAAACTACACAAAGTTGCAATGTTTTAAAAAATAATTTGCAAATACTGTGTGACTCCCTAAGAGCAAATACAATCTTCTGAGATTGGTATGTCTCCACCATTCTTCTACACAATATTTAGGAAGTTGCAGGTAAAAAAATATTCTTTAAGCTTTTAATGCTAAAGTCGATGACGATTCAAGGTAAAATGGAAGCATATAGGTGAGCACACACATCTATGGTGAAAGTACACAGTAGAAAAATACAGCAAAGAACTAACATAGGATTTTCAGGTGGTCCTAGGTACCTGGAACTGGATGGATGTGAGTCAATGCGGTAGGCCAGTGATTAAAGATTGGCCTACCAAGGAAAGTTAACCTGTTTTTATCTAGCAGTATCATGCTTCATGCATTAGCCAAGTAACGTCCGATGACTAATGGCAGCTTTGGAAGGAGCCTAGTGATGACACACACTGGTAAAAACACTGAATGCTAGAGGTAGGGCAAGGTGCTTTTGAAGGTTCATTAACCCTTTCCGTGCTCATGACGGAACCACTCCGTCATGAGCCACGGGTGCGCTGTGCTCATGACGGAGTGGTTCCGTCATGCAGTGGCCGTAGGCGGCCGCTCCGCCCACGCGGCGCTAATTCCCCGCCTGTGCGGGCGATTAGCGCAGTGGGCGGAGACGTGACGGAACCACTCCGTCATGAGCACAGCTCACCCGTGACTCGTGACGGTGGTTCCGTCACGAGCACAGCGGCACCGCAACTGCCCCCAAACTCCCCCAGCGCCGCGGCGGAATTCCTGCCGCGGCGAAGGGGTTAACAGCAAAGGGTTATTGGAGGTCCCGGGTGTTATTGTAATAGGCTGGATTTAGCATTTTCATGGCTTAAAAGGCCACAGCGGCTGCCCTGGTGCTTTTCTGTTCAATGTTCCAGCATGGCAGATCACTTAGCAGAAGCTGAAAAAGAATGGCTACACAAGACCGCTGGAGAAGTATAATTTTAATCCCATCTTAGATACAGTAGGAGGGCATAATAATCATGATTAGTCAGCACTCGAATATATTCCATGTAAATAACATCACTAAAGAAAATGGAGTATTGTATATTTAAAGGGCTCCACGTGTAACAGATACAATATTATAACTTGTGTGTTTAAACGTGACAAATAGAAAAAGCTGAAATACTTATTCATTAATAATATAAATGAAATCTAAGTTCCTGACATGATTTACTTTGAGACTAATGAGGTGAAAAAAATGTGTAACTACTGTTTAGAATTTATGTGTAGCATGACATATTCACTTGAGAGTATTTTAATTAATATTTTGTACTAGTCTGTGCACTATTCATGCGTTAAGAAGCTTCAGTCAGGTATGCATTTACATGTGTGCACATATTCTGTAACCCCTTTTCACTGCTAAAGTTGACTAGAGTGGGCCTCGAGAAACCAGTTCAGTTCAGTTCATGCTCACATTTAAAGTTTAACATGTAATTCGTACTTTACCTTTTGCGTAGAATGCGTTTGCTTGTATTTTGTTTTGTAGTGAATGAGAAAGTTGTGCAATCTCAGTATTAACACAGAATCATGGAAGTGCCCGTAGACCAGTTAGTTGCCGTTTTTTCAGCTACTCTGGATCCAGTAGCATCAGCTTTGCCTTGATGTCTCAAATCTGTTGCTGTAACAGGTGTCAGCATAGAGAGATGCAAGAGCTTCGTAATGGGCCACATGTGACTGTCTACATACCCCATTCAGTCTAGATATTGTTCACTCAAACTCGTACTCAGCACCTAACCAATAGTAGGCTTACGAGGTATGGGCAGAATATTTTGGCAGCTGAGAACGTTACCTTGAAAAGATGTTCAGTTCTGAACCCTGCTTCATTGCTCCCCTTACCTGATTGTGATACAGATGAGATTGAAGTAGAGTATGACTGTCTCAATGTCACTAAACTCTGCACCAAGCCCCGTCCCGACATTTCTGACTAGCTATTACCTAAATCTGATAATGCCCTGTTTGGGGATGGCCCTTATCACTGGGACAATGAGGGAAACCTGAGGGCTGCTTATGCTGTCTGTACTGTTACGGGAGTGGCCAAAGCTGTCTTGCTTCAAGGAGTATTCTCAGTGCAGGTGGCAGAACTGATTGCTCTTTCCCAAGCACGCTGCATTTCAGACAAACTAAAAGTGACAATATTCACCGATAGTCAGTATGGGTTCGGTGTCGTTCAAAACTTTGGACAGTTATGGTCTCAGAGGAGATTAATGACCTCGTCATAGTCCCCGATCAGCAATGGAGAAAAAGTGAGAAAACAGTTAGAGGCCCTGCAGATGCCAGAACAAGTGCCTGTCGTTGGGTGCTCTGCCCATTGTAAAGCAAATTATATTGTGACAATTGGGTATCAATATACAGAAAAAGTTGTATGTTGTTGTGCACTAAACATTTTAATGGTGAATAGACAAATGAGGGAACAGATGAAACCAATTTCAGCCTTTTGATGACAATTGCTGACACATGGGAGTAAGTGAAGAGGTTGCAAGAGGATGTTACTGAGGAGGAACGGCAAGGTTGGATCACAGCAGGATCCGTGAAACAAGATGATGACATTTGGGTTTCAGGAGATGGAAGAACCAGTACTGCCTAATAGTTTGTTGCCACCGATGATGAGGTGCTGTCATGGGTCGATGCTTCTTGGAAAGAATGCCATGGTGAGGTTGTTTAGACAGACTTGGTTTAACCCGAGGTTTCGAGCAATGTCTGAGGCATTGTATTACTGATGTGTGATTTGCTAGCAAATTAATGTGGAAAAGTGAACTGCTGTTACACTGAGTTACATATGGAGATCTGGAGTTCCTTTTAACAGAATACAGATAGATTTCATTGAGATGCCAGTATGCAGGTGATCTTGATCACTACGACTAGAGTGAAATGTGGTGGTCTTCCTAATTGGATGTATGCGTTCCACACTCGTAGAGTCCCATATTCCCTTGAATGAGTAACAGCACCTCTCCTAGAAGATACGACAGCAGTGGTCGAAAGGCCACAGGAAGAGGTCAGCAAGCTGTACGGGTCCAGACAGAGCCTGAGGCAGCACTTGAACAATCTGAGTGGGGTCTTGACAAATCTGAAGCCAAATCTAAACTTGATTAAACTGATGCTGTGCTGGGGAATTAATCAGATTCTAACCTCAAAAAAGGAACTAGTGCTGTGAGATCACGAGTAGTGGTGGAAGAAAGCTGCCTAAAGAGTAAGGTGAGGAGAAGGATACAATTATCCTCTGAAAGAAGTCTTACACCCATAATGGAGGCATTTGGTGAATCAGAGCTGAGTAGAAATGAAAGTGAAGGATCAAATCTCAGAAGATCTAAAAGTTCGAGGGTACCTTGTCAGAGGCACTCTTCTCCTGAGTGGACTTATCTCACTACTGATGACAACGAGGGCGACTTATGGACGTTCTGGAATAATAGTGAAAATTCTTCTGAAACTTTTGTAACTTGATTTGAACTATCTCTTTACATTTACACTTCTTTATCCAACAAGACTGAGTGCTTTGAGGAACTTAGTGCTGAATGAGACCGAATTTCCCTATCTGATTCCATAAAAGTCTCTTGTGCTTGTTGATGGGCTTAGAATAATCAGCATGGAGATGCTTATTAATTAACTTGGTCCTCACATAATTAGAGATGATGAATAAAACTTTGTTGACTTGCTTAAAAGATTAATACCTTGGTCTGAGTGGAAGAAGACTAAAATCAGGGTTGACACTTAGAAGAATACAGAGAAGGGGATGGGAAGCCTCATGAAGATTGCGCATATTTGTAACTAAAGTTGAGCACAAATAAAGACTGTTTTGTTATTGACACAAGTCTAGACCAACAGAGAAGATTCTGTTGCTGCTATTTCCCTACCCACTTAGTCTCAATCTAAACAGTATGGAATCAAATAATACTACTCGTAGACGTAGGTACATATAGACACAATATTAATATTTTTAGTGTTAGGATTGATAGTGCAAATTGCAGGATTATGTTTGAGCTCGATGAAGGTCAAAGAAGAGCAACATACATCTGCTCTGAAATCATCAAAAAAAGTAGGTAGAGGGTATATTCATTAGAAGGGAAGAATCTACATACTGATTCATTTAGAGGACATTAAACATTAAATGCTTACACAAATTTGCTTTATTCGGACGTCAATACAATAGAAGCAAGGGACTGTTTGCATGCAGTTAACTTCTTAAGTGACTGAGGGCATTACATACCATTGACATATAGCAGTACATTTAGCTTATTGTGCAGTATTTTCCATGTTCAAGGCCATTTTCAGTATTACCATTCTAATTACGCTTTGGTCTTTTCAGAAATTCAGCTATTCAAACATTAGAACCGACATTGGTATGCTCAGGTTGCAGAAACTATTCATAGATATTTTGCCCTGATTAAAACGTGAGACACTGCTTATGCACATAGGTACAACTTGGCCTGTGCCCTTGCTGACATCGAAAGGAAATTCCGAGAGCAAGTAAACGATAGATATAGAATAGTAAAGACTGATGCAGCTAAAGGCGTTTGTGTTACGAGTTAGTCTCAGGAAGAGGTAGATCATCACGCTGCAGGAAACACTGGAGCAGTGACATTAAATTGGCAACACCTAGGAAATTGTGCATACACAATGAAAAGAATGAATATGATACTATTCCTGTAAGAGAAAGTGAGTGTGATCATACCTTTGGGGTTTGAGGTTCTTGGAAGTAGTTTCTGGATGGAACAGACCCCATGATTCCTGAAGTCAAATTTATTTGTGACAAGAATGCATATTTTAAGTTGCAGAAAAAAATGGTATGGCACATGTTATGTAGGAGTAGTGTTTCCGAAGATTTATCATGTGGAGGATTTTGATCATCCTGTGCGGGTGGAGAAATCTAGGTCCAAACAAGGTGCTAGCGCTGGGGAGATTATGGGAGATATTTTGGCGCAATCATTCCACATGCAGGGGTGATATTGAATGGCATTAAGATTAGAAAACTTACCACTGTAGTTTCAAGCCTTGAACTGAATTGCAGCATGAAGATTACTGATGCTAATTTGTCATTTGCAATACTTTTTTGATCTAACAATATTTTATTTGTATTTATGTAAATGTGATTTTATGGTTTGTATTTGCGAACCGAATACAGAATCGTGCATAAAGGCACAACCCTCGCCACTGTGTATCGCCCCACACGTCCACCAGCAGTGAAACCTGAGTCACTGCAGTGGCCTATCAGTAAACCGCTGCCAAACCAGCAACCAGTTACGTTTGAGCTCTTTGGACCTCAAGACAACACTGTTTGGGATTCATCTGTCTGACACATGCCTGACGGTGGGAAACAGCAACAGCAAACGTGCAACACACTGTAAAACAAGCACGAATTTACAAGGCACAATGAACAAAAAAAACACAAACCACTACTCAGTATAAATGACAATCCAGTGTTAAATACAATGACAAAGATAAACAAGAAGCAAACTACAGCTGAATAAAAAAAGTACACAATAAGTGAAGTAAAGCAACACACCACAAGTAGACAAGCACTTACTAAACAACAGAATGTCATTCGGGACAGTTGAGGACACAACATTGGTAGGGATGTGCAATCTCGGGCACAGCGGAGAAACAGTAATTTGCCCAGGGAGACAGTGAAAGGACACAAACAACATCCAATGGGTCTGCTTTAGCAAATGTTCATTCATCAATGGACCTCGCGGGGCGCATGTGCAATTTTCGGACTAAATAATTGTTTAAAGTCATCTGAAATACCAATACCCACGAACAAGAAACATCTTTTGCTGCTCTGTTCAGAGCCAGAATACCAGTTGTCCACTGATCTATCAAGAGTGGGGCACAGACACGTGGCACTGTGAATGAAAGCACTCATTGCCTATTTATTTATTTAATTTTAATGTGATGTATTGTCGAGGGTGTAAGCAACAAAGTAGCAAGACACATCATAATAATGCAAAAATCAGAAAAGCATTAATTCTTTTTTCGGCTCCACTCAAGATGGCCGCCTGAAGAGGGAGGTCCGCCGCATCACGGAAGCGTTGTGATATTTTGGCGGTTGACGGCGCCCCCTCAAAGGCCCAAAATACAGGCACCTCACTAGGAATGCACAGAGATGCAGGGAAGCCACTTTGTTAGTTGAAGGTCGGCGCATTTCTTCAAATTCTCTTGTCGTCGCGGCCATTTCCTCAGAGCGGCTGCCATTTTAGATTCCTGCTATTGGCTCACATGGACTCGTGCCTCACAAAGTAAGGTCTCTCTATGCAGCGGGTCAAAATGCAATGCCTAACATTCCTATTCAGCGTATTAACCAATGTTGTCTTCAAATAATTGTTAAGAATATCCCTATAACTCTTTTTTCCCCTAATGCCGTGTACCTTTCTGGATTTATCCTTGAATTCTTTGCTCTACTAAAAGTCTATGTGGTACTTATGTGTTCTAAGCACAGCTGGAGAGGGTAGAGCCTGACCAGTACTGCCAGCCTCTGGAAATTCACCACTGCCCTTATCATATGATTAAATGTGACTAAAAGTTAATTGTGTTTTTATATGTCTTTTTGTTTGGAAATGTTGTGTACTACTGGAAGCTTGAGGTTCTCTGAAGTGGCATTTCTTGGTGCAGGTTCAGCTGGGTGCTCACCAGCGTATGTATTGTCCTGGCTATCGTCTACTATGCATGGGGAAATTAAGGAAACCACAATTCATTTTTGCACCCAAATGACGCTCCCTGGCATATCGGAATAGCGATTCCACGTTTCTTTCATCAACAGAATATCCATCTCTTGCTGCTGGAGAAATGGCTAACTCGGCCTCTGCTCGCAGCTCCCTGACAAACTCTGACGCCAGTAAGGCTTTGCCGCCCTCCTCTACATCAAAAAGGCTGAAACAAGATCCTCCTTCAGCTGACAAATCCGGGCCCTCTATCTCCTTACAGTTGTTAATGGAGGAAATTCGGCTATTACACCCTTTTGTGGAGGAAACCAATAACAGAATCCAGCATCTTCATGACAAACGGTCATCAATGGATAGCCGTGTATAGGTCATGTAGCAACAACTTTTGGCGGTTCAGGATGAAACGCATAAAATTTACTCCCTGGAAAGAGATGTCCTCAAGCTTTAATAACATACAGAGGATTTGGAAAACTGGAATAGAAGGAACAATGTACGTAATTATGGCCTGCCAGAAGCTTTGGAGGGAGATGGCCTGTCTCCTTTTTCACTTCTTTCTTGCCTAAACTACTGGATATGCCCTCCTCAACTTCGTTCAATATTCAGAGGGCCCATAGACTTGGTCCCCATCTTTCGCTGTCTACTCCCCAGCCAAACCCAGAGGAGTCATTATTCTCTTTCTCAAATTTACAGACTTGCTTTTGGTTCTTTCTGCTGCCAGGGCTAAACGTCAAGTCTCTTTGCTGGATCAAAGGGTGTTCCTCTCTCAGGATGTTTCCAATGCCACTGCAACCAGAAGAAAATAATGTTTCAATGTTCGAGCTACTCTTCGCTCACTAGGAGAAAGATATGGTCTTTTTCATCCATGTATTTTTAAAGTAACTCTCCATAACAACACTACGTCATTTGAAGATCCAGCGGAACTTGAGAAATGTATTCAATCTCATACTTTGAATAGCATGGATACTGCTGGTCCATCTATGGTGGACTCCTATGACATTGTTTGCTTTTGATTTTCATATTTGACTATTTTTTATAATTTTTTCTTCTTTCCTGAAAATTGAATTGAAGTTTTTTTTTGCATTTGTTCAATATTTCTCAGACTGTAATTTTTAATATGTTATATTGTGTTTTGACATTTCTTATGTTGTATTTTTTTGTCTTTTCCATCCTCTGCAGATTAGTCTGAGGTAAATCCGTAAGTTTGGTCCGTTCTTCTCAGTGTTTTTGGTCATGGTGTGACTGGGCCTCCCCCTTCCTCGGATGTGTCATCGTCTTATGTGTCGTCACCACCCTTGTTCTATTTGGTTTTTTTCTATACAGGTATGTGTTTTTGGTCGTCCTTTATGGATTTGTACTATTGCTTCTTTTGGTCCTTTGTTTCTTTTCCCCTTCCATTTCCTTTTTCTATTTCTTGCCTCTTTTCATCTTTTCCTTTTTCCTTTCCCATCTATCTTATTTTAGTATTGATCCTTCTCTTCCTTGTATTCTATAATGATATTTTTGTTTATGCCTCACTGCTTTCCAATAGTATTTTTTCTCTCGTTGTATATAATTCAGAGTAATTTCATGGAATATTAAAGGTTCGCTTAATCCGATTAAAAGACAGAGACTGTTGCCCCATTTAGGTAAATCTAAACCTGATCTAGTTCTCCATCAAGAAACCCCTCTTACACAGTCTGAGGCCCTGAAATTTAAATGAGCATGGGTGGGATATGTGTTTGTATCGCCGTTGGTGGGTAAAAAGAATGGAGTGGTGATATTGGTTAGAAAGTCCCTTAAGGTTCATTTGGTCTCCCAACAAATGGATGATATACGTAGGTGGATTATCGTAAGCCTTAGCATAGATAATGTCCCCCTTATCATTATGAATGTTTATGCCCCGACAGAACCTGATACTGCTTTTTGGCCCTTCATTTCACAGAAATGTACACAATTTCGTGACTCTTACTTTATTCTTGAAGGAAACTGCAATTAAATAATGGACCCATTATTAGATAGACAATCTACAGTTAGTTTTTTATCCCATAAAATGCACAAAATATTTCAATCTGTTATCTATAAAGGAGCCTTGGTAGACTCTTGGAGACTGTCTAATCCTACTGGCCGGGTTTTTTCTTTTTACTCTGCCTCTCATGGTTCATTTTCACGATTGGACCTCATATTTCTTCCTAGGTCCCTTACACAATATATCATACAATCATATATCTCCCGAATTGTACTTTTCAGATCATGCTATGGTTATTACAGACTTGGATTTGGTTCCCCCTCATCCTTGCTTACATAGATGGAAATGTAATAATTACTTTTTGCAAGATGCTCAATTCTCCAATTTATTTACTGCTTTTGTCTCTGACTTTTTTTCTTTCAATGACAATATGGAAATCTCTTCTTCCTTGCTCTGGGATACTTTCAAGGCATCGGCAAGAGACTTCATTTTAAATTATGCGTCTTGGCAAAAGAAGTCACGACTAAAGGAACATACTAATCTTCTCTCATTAATCAAATGTGTAGAAAATAAATATTTCACTAAATTACTCTCTGATCTTAATGCCCTACTTAAGGCCAAACTGCAATTTAATATGATTTCCACTGAAGAAGCCTCTTCTGTGTTTCTTCGGAACAATGCGTGTTACTATGGGGGGAGAAACAAGGCAGGCAAGTTATTATCAAACTATCTCAAGGGACCTAAGGAGCAGCATATTATAGATTCTATTCCCGCAGTGTCTGGAATGTCTATCACTAGTCATCAGGCTATTTTAGAAGAATTTGTTGTGTTCTATAAGTCCCTGTACACACCTGAATCAACTTCATCTTCTTCTGCAATTGTGGATTATTTGCTTCATACCCCCCACCCTGTTGCTCCTGATTTGGACTTTGGTTCTTTAGAGATTGACCTTTCTACTGAAGAAATTGTGGCAGCGTTACAAGAACTCAAGTGAGGGAAAACACCTGGTCCAAATGATTTACTGTGGAATTTATCCTTCATTTCTCCAATATTCTTCTCCCTTATCTTTTTTGCCTATTCAATCACTTTAGTACATCTTCCTCTACTTCTGGTACTTTTCAAGAAGCTATCATACGTCTTATTCATAAAGACGGTAAAGACCCGCATGAGTGTGAAAATTATAGGCCTATTTCTTTACTAAACATGGATTATACAATCTTTGCTAAGCTTTTAGCTCTTTGGTTAGAATCTTTTCTTCCGCACCTTATAGGTAAAGAACAGTCGGGATTTAGCAAAAGAAGGCTTATATCGCATAATGCAAGATTGTTTCTGAGCATTCTCAGTAGTGCTTTTTCTTTTAAATCTTCCCTTGCAGCTATAAGCGTTGACACTGAGAAAGCAATTGATAGAATAAATTAGGACTTCTTATTTCACTCTTTAAATGGCATGGGTTTGGACCAAAAAACTGATAGCTCTCATTTCCCTTTTATATCACACGTCCCAAGCATCAGTAATAGTTAACGTCAAGATTTCTTCCTATTTTCCTCCCAAAAGGGGGGTTAGACAGGGCTGCCCTCTTTCTCCTTTATTATTTGTTTCAGCTCTCAATCCTTTTCCTTCTCGGATCCGCCTTAACCCATCTATCTATGGCTTTCCCTGTGGAGATGGTCACTTAAAACGTTCTGCATATGCAGACGATATTCTATTCTTTATTTCTTCTCCTAAGGACTCAGTACCTGCTCTACTCCAAGAAATTTCTCTATTTTCCACTATTTCTGGATATAAAATTAATAAGGATCCAACGGAAATTATCAAACTTACACATTCAGTAATTCTTACTCCCTTACTGGGTACCAATGGTCCACTTCTGCAAGAATTACATATTTGGGGCTATGGTTTACAAACTCCATCCATGACACAGTTAAAATCAATTTTACGGAACTTAATATCAATATTGATAAGATTCTTTCCTCCTGGAATCCTCTATTTTTATCATGGTGCGGTCGTTTAGACTCTATTAAAATGATGATCACTCGCTTACTGTTATATCTTCTTTCAATGCTGTCAGTTCATATTCCTAAGCAGTTTTTCAAGAAAATCAACACACTACTCCTTAACTTTGTTTGGAAAAATAAAAAGTCAAGATTAGTATTAACCACTTTACGAAAACCGAAGTTAGTGGGAGATGTTAATGTTCCTCATTTTTATGGTTATTATAGAGCTTTTGCTTTGCGTCAAGCAGCACTTTGGACTCAAGATCTATCCTCGCCCGTTTCTCCATTATGGCTAGATATTGAACGTGTTTGTATTCTTTCCTTTAACTTCAAGGAGCCTTATCTCTGACCACTAAAACGTCGCTTCTCCACTCGCCTATTTTAAGAAACACGGTATTGTTGCTCAAATCGACTTTTCTTCCACTTACGCTGGACACAGACTTGTTTTTAAAAATGCTAATATGATACAATTTCTTGCTAAAAAAAAAATAACAGGCCCTTCTTTTGGCGAACTTGGAAGGATAAGGGCGCAATGTGGGTATCTCAACATTTCTATAATGGTGCCCCTATTTCTTTTCCTCAATTTTGCCTTATGTTTCATTGCCCTAAGTCTTTTTATGCTCGTTTTTTTTTTATTAATTAATGTGGTCCTGGCTGTTTATCTCTCCTTACAAAACTCTTTGAAGTCGGACCCTTTTCTTCCGGCATAACTGTATTTCTTTCTTAAGGCAGGTCCTAGGGCGTCAGATATTTATAAATACCTCTATCTCCTTGACCCATCTAGAACCAAATCCAAATCTGAACTTTTGTGGGAAAGAGATCTAGGAATTTCCTGGTCGGTCCCTTTTTTAAATAAGATATGGGCACGCATATATAAAAGCTTGAGGTCTGCTGATGTTACACAGTCTCTATTTTTTATTTATCACAGTTTATTTTATTCAATTGTCATGATACATGGAACTTCTGGTACAAAACTTGGGCTTAGATTAAGAGGATTTGTAATTTTGATAGCTCCTTTAATGTCACTTATCTTTTTTTGGGAACATTGTTGAATTCGATCATGCCATCTTTTCCCAGGAATAAAATACTAGATATATTGTTAGCAATTGCTTTCCACCAGATCACTTTAAATTGGAAGTCGTCAGGTAAGCTTTCCTATGAAGTTTGGTGGGACTCAGTATGTTCCCATTATAAGTTGGATATTATGTATGCTACACAGAGTACCTCTTTACATAATGAACATTTGTTATGGTTGCCTCTTAGTTCATTTATTAACCAGGTTCAGAGTAATGTATCAAATACCATGTCTATTCTCTCTGAATATTTTCACCCTCCATGAATTTTTCTCTCTGTCTTTATTCTATATTTGAATAGGTTATATGATATGTCTATAGGTGTATTGTTTAGTATATGAAATTAACTAGAGGCAAGTTGTTGTTATTACTTTTATTAAGCATCTAAGAACTGCTCTAAGATTTCCCCTCTGTCCCTCCCTTCTCTACCCTTTTATCCCCCCTTTTTTCCCCCCTCTTATTTAAAATTATAAAGACTTTTATGGTTTTCTTAACGGTCTTTAATACTGCATCTGATTATTATTACCACTCTTATTATATTGTTTTTATGTAGTATATATGTAGTATATACTAAACCTAATAAAGTCTTTAAAACGTAAAGAAAAGCGTGAATGAATCATATATATATATATATATTACCTACTGGCGGTCGCCAGTAGGTAGTTATAGTTAGGACCCCTTTTCCATAGGAAATCCGCAACATTCTATTTTGAATAACTTTGGCGCCGGTTGACGAATCCTCGCGAATTTCTCAAAATAGGTGGGGCGCTACGCTCCGCTCCTACCCTGAAAGTCTCGGGGGGATTCGTCAAGCGGGGGCTGAGATAAAAGGGGGGTCCCAAAACGCGTTTTTCCCATGCATTTTTCCATAGGACCTTTAGACAGGGCTACAGCCCGAACGGCTGAACAGAATTACTAGAAATTTGGCAGAGAGGTAGTCCCTAGGTCAAGGAAGTGCCTTTTGTAGGTTTGGTGTAAATCTGTTCAGTAGATTCTGAGAAAATAGCCTTTAAATCAATATATATATCTGAGCCAGCTTACGGTACGCTTACCGTAAGCTTACCGTACGCGTACGGTGGCGTGCGCGAGCGCGATTCTGATTGGCTGTTACATCTAAGTAAACATTCGAATCGGTCGAAACCAGGAAGCGGCGGCCGCCATTTTCTCTCTCGCACTCTGAGGGGGGGCTGTAAACAAAGGCAAAAAACATATAAAGGGGCTGTTTAGACAGCGCCCATGCACATAGCCATGTTAGTTGAGTCCTCAAAGATCCCCTAAGGCCAAAAACGGTAAATTTTTATTTTTTGAAAATTTCGCCGATTACGCTTACGCTAAAAATTTAAAAAAAAAAAAAACACTCTCTGTGCATGGCGTATTATTGTCATCACTTACAAATTAAATTTAACAGATTACCTATCACAAGGAAGCGCATAATATGTCCTCCATGTGCGCACGGTGCGCTACGCGCACCGCGTGCCCACCTTGCGTGTACGGCACTAACTGCGTAAAGTGGGCGCGCGGTGCGCGAAGCGCACCGCGCGCGCATGGAACGAACTGCGTTAAGTGGGCGTGCACGCCACGAATGGCGTAAAGTAACTTAGCATTTAAAAAACCATACAAATTCACTGAAAAAACCATAGGTTTCACACACGTTATAGTTAGGAATTAGCATTTAAAAAACCTTGCAAATTCACTGAAAAAACCATAGGTTTCACACATGTTATAGTTAGCGGAAATTTTACTGATAAAAAACCAATGAAATTCCCCCGTTATAGTTAGTGCAGGCAACTATAACTCACGCGACCGCAATCTTCTGCTGATGACATATGTGTCTTTATGAAAAAAAAATATTTGTAATATATGTATAGCTAAAAATGCATGGAAGAAGACATGGGCAAATAAGTGTCTAAATACAGTATTAGCATCAGCAGAGGATTGCGGTCGCGTGAGTTATAGTTGCCTGCACTAACTATAACGGGGGAATTTCATTGGTTTTTTATCAGTAAAATTTCCGCTAACTATAACATGTGTGAAACCTATGGTTTTTTCAGTGAATATATATATATATATATATATATATATATATATATATATATATATATATATATATATATATATATATATATAATTGGAGATAGGCAAAAAAAATAATTAGCATAATCAAGAATCTCTAATCTGACATCAAATAATCTTCCATATCCCTCTAAATTCGATTAAATTTCAAGGTAGAGCCCCTGGCCTTAGCTTTCTGAAATTCAAATGCACGTGCCTCCATTACTTCTTTTCACCACTCCTCATGCTATGCCGGACATAAAGATTTCTAATTCCTTGCAATGTTAAATCTAGCTGTGGAAAGAATATACAGAACCCTGTCAGCAGCCCCTATGCCAAGCAGGATCATTTTTGGAGTAAGTATTCCTGCATGAGGTTGTACTAAAGATATCTGCAGTTGTATCAAATACCAAAATCGTATCAGTTTAGGACATGTAGCAAACACATGACCATTATCAACTGCTTCGAGAGCACAATGTGGGCAGCCGTATGATCTATTATACCATTAGACAATTTGAAAGGACTGATGTAAAAATTTAACATTTTGCGATAAAGCTGTCCGGGTAGTTATGTTTATCCAGCAGAAGTTTATAAGAATGAAAGAACAGGATTTTCAAGACCCTCTTATATTAGTCCAAATCTTTTCAAGAGCTATCGCAGACTTTAATATAACTTTTTGGAAAAATTTACTGCTTTTAAATTTTGTACTACTGCTACCAGGATCCTTCATGGCAAGGATGGCATGAAGACAGTTATCTGGATAAAAGTTATACAGCATGCTAAAACGGTCAGCCATACTAATAAAAATGCCAGTCCGGAAGTGCCCAACCACCTTCAATTATTGGAAATTTCAGAAGTTTTAAAGATCTCCGCTCTTTCTTTTTCTGCAATATGAATCTTGTAATAATAGAGTCTAGCATTGTAAAAATACTTATAAGGGTTGTACAAAGGTAATGAACGAAAAAGATACAACATTTTTGGGCAAATGTTCATTTTAATTAAATTAATTTGCCCAATAAGAGAAATAAATAAATCCATTTATCTAATAATAGTCTTAGAGACTGTAGTTGTGCAATATAATTATATTCATAGCACAACATTATCGTAGATGCCAAAATAATACCTAAATACCTTGCTAGAGTTATCACCCTCTGATCACAGCTAGTCGCACCTCCCACAAGGATCAATTGTGTTTTATGAGCCTTTATTTTATACCCTGAGACCTGGCCAAAATATAGTTCAATACGCTCAACACTTTTGATTATTGGTTCAGAGCAATGAGAAAAAATTAAAACGTCATCTGCATGGACGGCCAGAAGGGAAGTCAATGAAACATACTGGTCACTGGGAACATTTCTGCGTAAAGGTCTGATATTCGGCTCCATATATATACCAAGACCGCTGTGTCGGTCGAAACGCATCAGAGCCGAATGACGTTTGTGGAAAAATAAACCGAGCACTTTATTTTGCACCAGCATATTTGTGTCCGTGTCTTTTGGTAGCACCGGCTGGTGCTACGGAAGGAGGATTTCCTGTATATATATATATATATTTTTTTTTTAGGCATATTTCTATAGCGCACGACTCACCCGGGGGCATCTCGGCGCTTACATAGTGAAAGAGGGTGAAAGGTGGGAACCAGAGTCAAAATTGATGCATAGATTCAAAACAGAAAGGCTTTTAATTGTTTCCTGAAGATGCTATATGAGATACAATCACGCAGAGCAATAGGCAATTGATTCCAGTACCGTGGGGCATGGTACAAAAAAGCCTTGCCCCTAGTGCGACTAAGACGTATTCAAGGGACCTTCAAGAGAGCTAGTGACTTAGATCTAAGGTTACGAACAGATTCCTGTTTAGTGAATTTCTTTTACAGATAGTAGTGGCCTTTGTCGTTTAAGGCATTATAGGTGAGGCAACAGATCTTGAAGTTAGATTGCTTCCTCACAAGTAACCAGTGAAGCTCTCTCAGCAAGGGGCTTGATGGGGAACCTGCCGGGCGATTCAAAATCATTCTTGCTGCAGTCTTTTGGATCACTTGCAATTTAGCAAGCAACATCTCGCCTACTTTAGCCAACAGCACATTTTCATAGTCCAGCGACTAATCACCATGGCCTGGACCAGGGTTCTACGATGTTTGGTGGGCAGATACGGCAACATCTTACGTAGGGGACGTAGGCTATAATAACAGGAGCTAGTAATAGCCGCGATGTGATCTTTCATAGATAATGTCTGATCAAGCTTTAATTCAAGATTTTTCACACATTGTTTGGGGGTGGGGGCAACTCCCAACTGAGGCGGCCACCAATCATCCGTCCAAATGGTTGATGCTTTCCCCATTAGCATAACCTCTGTTTTACTAGGATTCATCTGAAGGCAGTTCTCCGTCATCCAGTTTGAGATGGCGAGCATACCTGCCGAAAATCGGATTTTCTCAGCTTCTAAGTTGGGACTGATTGTAAACATAAGCTGAGTATCGTCAGCATATGAATTTATCTCGAACCCTAGTTGTTCTACAATTTTCGCCAGAGGGGCCATGTAGACATTAAATAATGTTGTACTTAGGCAAGAGCCCTGGGGTACGCCCTTGTCTAGGCGAGTTTTCTCTGAGAGGTAAGGCCCTATCCGGCAAAAAATTCTGCAGCCATTTTAGGGCTGTACCTTGAATACCACAAGAGTGTAGTCTCTCCACAAGCTTTGAGTGTGAAATGGTATCGAATGCCGCGGAGAGATCTAGTAGGATCAGGACTACTGATCCTCCGGCATCCATTACCTGCCTAAGAGAGTCAGTCACAGCCAGGATAGCGGTCTCAGTGCTAAAGCCTGGACGGAACCCTGATTGTGAGGGGTCCAGAATTTTATTAGACTCGAGATATGAGCTTAGCTGCCTATTTATTGCAGTTTACAAATGTTTGCCCAACAGGGGTAACAAGGATATAGGTCGATAATCACTAAGTACCTGAGGGTCGGCGGTTGTTTTTTTTTTATATTGGTCGTACATATGCCTCTTTCCATGAGGTGGGGATGATACCTGATTGAATTGAGTAATTAAAATTTTTTTGAATTTCAGGAGCAGGGATCGTGTGGCGAGCCAGATTTAGCAGAGGATAGTAAGTTGGCAACCTCATCTAACGTAATTGCTTCAAACTGATTGAGGGTGCTGGATGTCGGCGTCCCCAATTCTCCAGGTCCGATAGGGGAATCAGGATTATGGGACTTCATAGTTGGAAAGTTAGCATAAATATGTGCAATTTTTTCATGAAAATATGCTGCTAATGAGTCGCATAGTTCTTGAGATTCCGCCAGGGATTGTCTGCAAGCTTGAGGTGACACAAAGTCCTTGACTATGTTAAACAGGACTTTGGATGAGTTACTGGCCTGGTCAATTTGATTCATAATAAAGGTTCGCCTGGCAGTTTTTATACTCTGATGATAACTGGACAGAGATTGTTTATATACTTGTCTGTCTAACGGATCTTTACTGATTCTCCATCGTCTCTCCAATGTCTTATACTTGGATTTATCAGTTTTTAGCTCCGATGTATACCAGGGGGCTGATTGCCGGCGCTGAACTGAGCTATAATTGTTTTGAGGAATTAGGGAGTCCAGTGCTGTCACTAAGGTGGAATTAAAGCCTTCCAACAGCCCAGAGACGTCAAAGCCACTCTCAGATGTGTAAGGACAGAATACCTCCTTTAAGGTTTCCTAGGATAGGTTATGCCAAGGTCTACACAACTCCTTTTTCCATCCTGCATTCCCTGCTAGGCTCGTAGTAGACTGAGATTGGATGGTAAACATAATCATAGAATGATCAGTCCATGTTAAGGGATAAGGAGAGTTACAGGTCAAGTGGTCAATATTAGTAAAGAGTAAGTCCAGGGCGTGGCCAGCCCGATGTGTAGGGCCGGTAACCCTTTGGGAAAGTCCAATTAGATTAAGACTGGATATAAGCTTATTCACTTCTGGATTGGAGAAGTCTTCGCCATGAAAGTTAAAATCTCCCAGCAGGATAAATTTGCTGGAGGCTAATACTTGCTTGGCTATTTGCTCAATCAAATAATTGGTAAAATTAGCTCTAGGTTCTGGAGGCCGATAAATCAGCGCTCCATTCCAACTATCAGTTGGAGACATAGTTATTTTAAAGATGCCCAGTTCCAAGCTGTCATTGCTTAAGGTGGAAGTCCATTGCACATTAAGATGGTTTTTGAAAGCTATAGCAATGCCACCCCCCCATTTTTCCATCCCTATCTAGATGAATAAACTTATAGTCATCCGGGATGGCCAGATTGATCGATGGATGGTTTGTGGGATTTAACCAAGTTTCGGTGAAAAAAGAAAGTTCTGGGGAGTGTGTGGTAATCATATCCCATATTTCAATGGGATGTTTTGCTAGAGATCTTACATTACATAGAATGCTATTGGGACTAGTTGTGTCTTGGTCAATTTCATTATTATGATGCAGTGGGCTAGTCATAATAAGATCTCTTTGAAAAAAGCAGATCCTGCAAGCTACCGGCCCCTCCAGAACAGTTGGAAATTTACTAGAGCAACATGTATAAGCAGAATGTTTGGTTAGTTCCCTAGATCTAATATTAAGCAAGGTTTTAGCAGAGTAAGTTAGTCGGTTCGTGGTTAAAGCGCTTACCCCGATTTGTGTAGCATTTCCTGCCTCTGGGCTCGTTCGGGCGCGGACGGGTGCAGACGGGCTTGCCTTTGGTGCGCCCTAGGCGCGCCAGCGGCAAGCCCGCTGCACGAGTCCACTGCGTGTGCGTGCTACCGCAGTCATTTATGCAATCAGGGGTGAAAGAACTAGCCCGCTACCTGTTGCTACCCCCAAGATGGCGGCTACTTCAACCGGCAGTCTCTGATGCAGCCAAATTACCCCCCCCCCCCCCCGGTCAGCACCTAACTCGGCTATTACGGTGAGTGCATAAAATGGCAGAAACACAACTTAAAAAAGACAATACAAGTTTTTTAAAAAGCGGACAAGAGTGCGAGTGTAAGTATTAGATTGACTCCTGGCTTCCGCCTCCCCCGCTCTGTATATAATGCATACAGAGCGGGGGAGAGAGGGAGACTTGCCGAGTACCCCAGGAAATAGAAATGAAGGGTGTTGGCTCTTGTTGTATACTAATCTAAGCTTTAGGGGCTTTATAAATGGTTTTTACCATTTTAACAAATCAAGAGCTAAAATTTAAACTTGGCAAGCACTTACAAGAGAAACTTCCAGGATACACGATCAAATGATTTCTCAGCATCAAGTAAAATAGTATGAGGCTGTTCCTGGAAAGTCTCAGCGTGATCTATTGGTATAGTAATTATATTTGTATGAGTGGTCGTATCCTTCCCTCGAATAAAACCATGGTGTTCTGTGATACAAGGTTAGAGATAACCATATTAACTCGATAGGCCAGAAGCTAGGTGAATATTTTGGAGTCAGCGTTAAGAAGTGAAATAGGATGATATGAGCTACATTCTGTTGAATCTTTATCCTTTTTCAGGAATATTGTGATAATGCTTAATTCCAAGAAGTTGGGACCACGCCTGCAATCTGAATTTTTTTTAACACCTCTAAAAGAAGTGGAGTGATTATAGATGCAAGAATTTTATATATTTCTGATGGAAGAAGATCTGGCCCTGGCACTTTCCCTGTTGATAGGCTGGCAATAACCCTTCTAAGTTCATTCACCATGAACTCAGCACCAATTATCGCTCCTTGCTAGTTTGGGGAGACCTAAAGGGACAAGATAATCCTTAATATTTGTAGGGCTGCACTGCAGCTCCTCTTGACACAACACCAAGTAATACACCATAAAAGTAGATAGAATATCACAGTGATAAGTGCAGACCCTCCCTGCGGCGTCTTGAATTTGTGTGATAACAGTTCTTGGTGTATCAACATGACAGAGACAAGCCAGCCAGCAGTTTCCCTTACTTCTCTCAAATCTTGCAATTCAGGGCTCAAGATTGAAAAGCTTTTTTATTTATGCGGGCCGTTAGTAAAGCAGAAATACAACCTCGTAGACCCATAATTTGCAATTATGTAGCTTGAGCTACGTCTGAGCGAGATGCAATTTGTGTCATGTGTAATTGAATTAGATCCTTCAATTGACCCCTAATGGATCGCTGTTCTTCACTGTCTGCCTTTGATATATGGACAACAAATGATTGCGGGTGCCGCTAATATAGGCTTTGCATGTGGCTATATCACCAATGGATAAATTCCTGCGTATGAGTACAAGGATGATCAATGGATGTTCAATCAAGGAGTATGATCTAGCACACGGTTACTCATAGTACGGCCCGTGGGCCGCCAGCGGCCCGGCAGGCCATCCTTGGCGGCCCGCGGACCTTGCAGACATCCTACCTGTGTTTAAAAAAAAAAAAATAATTGTGTTAGCAAACACTGACGGTTGCAGCAGCCGGGACTCTGAGGGAGCGAGACAGAGGGAGAGAGACAGAGGGAGAGAGACAGAGGGAGAGAGACAGAGGGAGAGAGACAGAGGGAGGGAGACGGTGGGAGGGAGACGGAGGGAGGGAGACGGAGAGAGGGAGGGAGACGGAAGGAGGGAGGGAGACGTAGGGAGGGAGATGGAGGGAGGGAGGGAGACGGAGGGAGGGAGGGAGGGAGGCGGAAGGAGGGAGATGGAGACAGGGAGGGAGATGGAGACACGGAGGGAGACGTAGGGAGGGAGAGAGAGGGAGGGAGCTGGAGGGAGACAGAGGGAGACGGAGGGAGAGGGAGGGAGCCGGAGGGAGAGAGACGGAGGGAGAGGGACAGAGGGAGGGAGATGAGGTAGGGAGATGGAGACAGGGAGGGAGACGTAGGGAGGGAGATGGAGGGAGAGGGAGGGAGACGGAGGGAGAGAGACGGAGGGAGAGGGATGGAGACGGAGGGAGATGGAGGGAGAGGGAGGGAGAGGGAGGGAGAAAGACGGAGGGAGAGGGAGGGAGACAGAGGGAGACAGGGGGAGGGAGACGGAGGGAGGGAGACAGAGGGAGGGAGACAGAGGGAGGGAGACAGGGGGAGGGAGACAGAGGGAGGGAGACAGAGGGAGGGAGACAGAGGGAGGGAGGGAGGGAGGGAGGGAGAGGGAGACAGAGGGAGGGAGGGAGAGGGAGACAGAGGGAGAGGGTGGGAGGGAGAGAGAGGGAGGGAGAGGGAGAGGGAGAGGGAGGGAAGGAGAGGGAGGGAGAGGGAGAGGGAGAGGGAGGAGAGGGAGGGAGAGGGAGGGAGAGGGAGGGAGAGAGAGGGGGAGAGAGGGAGGGAGGGAGAGGGAGGGAGGAAGAGGGAGAGGGAGGGAGAGAGATGGAGGGAGAGGGAGAGGGAGGGAGATGGGGAGGGGGAGGGAGAGGGAGAAAGGGAGAGAGGGAGATAGGGAGGGTGAGGGAGGGAGAGGGAGGGAGAGGGATGTGTGTATGCCGGGTCTGGTGGCTCAGTGGGCGAAGGCGTCTGCTGCAGGGACCTGTGTTCAACCTCATGGTCACAATTTTTTTTGCTTTAGCCCCACCCCTCCCCCTCTGACCCCGCCCCCACCGGTGCGGCCCTCGGCCACAAACCACACTGTAAATTTGGCCCACGAGAGAAAGTTTGTGAGTACCCATGATCTAGCACATACCTAGGGAAGTAAGACAGACGTAAAGTCAATTCAATAGCCAAGTGATCTGAATGTAGTAAATGTAAATTTTCAGTTCTACAAATCTAAACAATTAAAGAACTAATCAGGCAGAAATCTATATGGGAGTATTGTCTATGGGGTCTAGAGAAAAAGGTATAATTCCAAATGTCAGGATTTTGCTCCCTCCAAATATCGAGCAAATTCAGATTAACCATCATATCTACTATACTATTTCTAGTACTGCTCATTCAAGCTGTATGAACAGTACTGGTTGTATCAAGCGCTGGATAAAAGGCACAATTAAAATCTCCAATTATGATAATAGGTAAATTAACGTCGCTAAGTTCTAGAATCATATTGGTGAAAAATCGCAGTTTTGGTTTGTTTGGAGCATAAATGCTTACCAAAACAAAAATACGTTTACTTTGTTGGTCAGCAATTTCCACTCTTACCCACCTATCATTGTGGTCTGCTTTAGAACATATAATTCTAAGATGTTTATGAAAAGTTATAATAGAAACCCCTGCTGGTCTGACAAAATGTAACACATACTAAATCATATATTTTAGGTGCAAAATGGCCCAACAGCATTTAGACATAGAATGAATATCGGCCTCTTTTTTAGTAAGTTGTGTCCCTTGAAAAAACAAAATATCAGGCTTCATTTAGCAGGCCTCTGAAAATATCTTGGCTTGCTTCCTCACCCCTTTTAAACCATTTATATTCCAAGATATACTATTAACCATTCGGCTTTATTAGCATTTTGTTACTCCTAGCCATATTACCAACCAAAAAGCATGCTTAGACTCTCTTTTTGGAGTTAATTATAGACCATATGTTCCTATTAACTACACTTTTGCCATTACAGCATGGCTGCACTCTCTTTTCACTTTTTCTGCCTTCCTCCTCCTGCCACCCCAGCCCTCTTCCTTCCCTTGTCTCCACCCCCTTGGGCTTTCAACATACCTCTAGTTTGGCACAGCTAGGGAATGGAGCCTCCCCCGAACACTTGTGATGTCACAAAAGACATCAAGGCAATATTGTAGTGTCACCTCCTACCAATCATAAATAACACAGGTCAGTGAACCAATATATCCCCCCTGCCACCCATCCTTAGCATAATTCACAACTATTAGCAAGGGCATCACACTGCCCCTCAATATCCCAATACAGCCATTCAACGTGGAATACCCTCTGAATCCAAGAAATGTTTAGCCTGCTCTGGTTTTGAAAATGTTATAAAATGTTATGAATGAAGTCTTCCAATGTATTTTAAGAGATGAACCCTCTACAAATGAAACTGGAATGGATGCAGCTTTGAGCTTGGGAATGAGAGACTGCATTCTCTGCATCCTTGTTGCTGTCTCCTATGCCAAATATGGAAGGATAGAAAAAGAATAGCCATCTGGAGTGATGAATCTTTGACATTCCTTGGCAATTTACAAAATTCTCTCTATAATCCTATAGTCCTGAAAGAAAATAATTAGAGTGTGAGGCCTGTTTCCAGACTTAGGTGGCCCGATGGAGTCTTATGTGCACGTGGATAAAAGACCTTCTGAACCTGGGATATTACCCACGCTGCCTGACAATATGTATGTAAGAGGAAAGTTGGCAGTCCATTTAATCATTGCAGCATCAGAGTGATCCATATACTTGGCTGTCTTTAAATCCTCTGGCACTCCCACTGTGCACAGATTTGATCTACTGGAGCAATTTTCTAGGTCCTCACATTTGCGCTTAAGGAATTTCATTTGCTCCATCATCACTACCTGCTTGCCTCCACTTGAGTTGTCTGTATCTACAGCCTCTGTTGCTTTGTATCAATTTCTTTATGTGTCTGTAAATTCCAGATTATCAAATCTATAAGCTTGTGCAGCCTGATTGTCTTTGACAGATCGGATTTCTTTGAGATTCATTTTCAGTCAAAGAGGCTGAAGAACAGGTGGAAGTTGCTCCGATTCCTCTGTTGCAGAAATAACAGATATCGGGGTGCTATGCGGAAGGTCAGCCTTATCAAGCTCAACTTTACAGCCATCACTGTGTAGCATAGCTCTCTGTCATTCAGTTTCACTTCTTATTTCATGAAATCCTATTTGCAGAGCATAAGAAGCATAGCTTAACGAGTCATGGATATTGGGTAGGGCCTCGTTGAATCGGCGTAGCCAAATTACTGTCTCTTGAGCCTTAGCTTTGGAAATGATACGGAGTGCTCTCTGTGCAGATAGATTGGAGTTGGAGTAAACTACTCCTTCTGAAGCCTGACTCAAAATGTTTGGATGACTGCTCCTTGGTAACAGAAGCTTGGCCAGTCTTTTATTGCCAGTATTCCCATGTGCATATAGAGCGTCGGCCCTCCCAACTATGGACACTAGCGGCTGTTCATCCCAGGGATTTACATGGAGAAACGTAGAGAGCGGCAGCTCATTCCCCTCCTTATTAATAGTGCTTGCAGTACAGGGTTAAGTTGCCCCTGCTTCCTCTCCCATTATTATAGCATATGGGACCATATTATCTTGATTAAGTTCATCCTGGAAAGGAGTTAGAGAGCATGCAGGTGCTGCATTCTCAAATGCAATAGTGCTCCTGCTATTAGATATGATATCTGTGCCCCCCTGCACCAAAACTGCTAAACTATCCGCAGCATTTCAACTATTCATTACCTCTGAGGGGCCAAGCTGAGTGTCATTTGTTAGGCTGCTATCCTGCAGTTTGCTCCCAGGGAACCTCTCAAAATCAGTCGTATCAGCCATAATAATTGTGCCCCATGTGCTATGTGCCTCCTCCTCCTCCATCTGAAAATAAGACAGCCCTCCAGGAGAGATTCTGAGCTTTTCGTAACTTCCCCTGCCACCACTGAGTTTGCTGGGTTTACTAGATTTATTATATTTACTCAAGTCTGTTTTCGAAGTGACAGGATTTCTACTGCTGCTATTCCTGGTTTGAATACTGGCCATTATCCAGCTTCAAAAGTAAGGACCTACAATAATACTATGTTGTGATCTCCAGCTCAGGGCACACAAGGAGGCTGATGGCTTATACCAATACTAACTCAAATTAGTCAAAATAATCAAGCCAGTCAACTTCCTACCATTCAGTCTCTATTTAAACTTCTACAACCAGCAGAAACCTTTATCAAAAGGTCTCTGCCCTGAAAAGTAACCACAAAAATGCTTTTAATGCATGATGTTCTTAATGCCCTGAATCCTTGCTCCACTCACAGTGTTACAGCATTCTCTAATATCCACAGCATTGTCAAAAGCCATCCAGCATTTGCTCTGACTCAGTAAAACTCCCTCCAACTCCAACATCACTGCCAGCCCTACCTCCGGCCCCAGAAGAGAGCAAGGAATACATGAAAATGGAGTAGAGTAGCCGTGAGAGGTGTCACCGGTCAGGTGACTCTGCTAATAAAAGGGCCAAGGACCATGTCCCTTGGGTCAGTTCCAGTAACCTTAAGACTGTGTTAGTGTGCATTATTTGCAAGTATGTGGGCCTAGAACACACTGCTTTATAATGGCAATTACTGGGTCGATTCCCACGTGTGTGCTGGCAGTTATTTTGCAGTTCTTCTTGGGGCAAAGTGTAGCCCATAAATAGGGCACACCCTGCTGCCAGCACGACAGCTATCGAGAGTGGTGAAGGGCGAGAAGCATCCAGTCAAACACTGCACTCAAGGACCTCCATGCTGACAACCCTCCTGCAAGAGGCCTCCCCCATTCTGCAGTACCCATGTGGGCAGAAAGAAGAACAGCACATACAGTGAAGCAGGTAAAGAGGACTGCACGTGAGAAGAGCACAGCGGGAAGTAGCGGCACCCCCATCCAAGCACATAGTAAGCACCGTAGACATGCCGCCTTGCCACCCGAAGTGTCCCCAACCTGCAGAGTTTGCTAATAAAAGGGGCCAGGCGCATATGCCCAGGGCCAGTTCCAGTAAACCTCATACTGTGTCCATGTGCATTATTCGCAAGTATGTGGGCCTAGAGCCCACTACTTTACACCACCTAGTGGACTGCTGCAGACTTGTTTGAGACCGGCGTGATGCACAATAGTTCTAAACACTGGCAGTAGTAAGCTACTCCTCCATAGCTCTTTACAACTTGCGGCATACAGACATCCAAAGCTAGCAAAACCGGGACATTCATGTACCAAGAGCGCCGTTACAGTAACAATATCTTCAAATAGCCGCAGTTGCTCTCAGCTCAGCACCTCAGTTCCAATCTTCCAACATGATTCGCGGCCCCCCTGCGGCTCTGCAATCCTCCGCTGTGGCATGGATCTGCCAGAATGAGCCTTTCACAAACCAAAGGAGGCAATCCAACAGGTGACTCTACAGGGGCAAACTTTAAACAGTTTAGGCAGCCAGGACCCAGGCGTCTGCAAAACACATTGTGAGGAGGGAGATAAGATCGCCAGTGGTGTGTGGGAGGTGAACTGCTCACAAGTGCTACAGCGCTCCTGATGCGGCGTTCTGCATGTCGGCTGTCATACTGCCCCCTCAGTGACCAGAATGTGTTTAAAGAACCTGTTTGACACAGTTAAAGCACAAGAGCTTCCAGAAATCCAAGAAAGAACTACTGAAGAAAAATAAAACCAACATAAGTTACTAACAGACACAATTTTTGGGATCAAAGAGCAGACAGGTGCTACTGGGTCCCAATAATGTGGTTGATATTGTTTGCAATTGGTTTCCTGAAGTCCGTCCTTCTATGGCTCTGCAATCTGGGCTAAGAACATCTCTTTTCCACACCTACATCTCAGGGTAGCAAGGGCAAGCAGTCACACACTTCTCAAGAAGGAAGTGGGGGGGTAAGTGATCAGAACTTGACAGTCAATAAATGCCCATACCAGTGCCTAACTTTTTAGAAAAAGACAGTATGTTTAATCTCAGTTCAAATCTCAATAGTACTATACAATTCAGATCAAACTCTTAGGATTTGCTTTTGTACCACACAGACTCAAGGAACACCGTGGTTTTGTCCACACAAGTCTCAGTTTCTCTCGTCTCCAGGCACAGCTACGCCTGTTGCTGTTTGGCAGCCATCCGGGCTTTGCAGCAAGAGTGGGGGTGTGCCCTCACCCATACAAAGCAGTCTCCTTTGGGGCTTGTTTACAACAGCAGCAGCTGTGTGTAGGACAATCTCCATTCGCCCGGGTAGGTCATCCGCTATCGCACACGTTCTTGGTCGTAGTGCTGAGGCCTAGTCTACCACAGACACACCCACACAGTGCAGGAACCCTCCAAGCGTGTCAAAAAAGATCTAAAGTTGTCTTCTGGTGGAGCCATTGCAGCCACCAGGGAGCAAGGAAAAGTGGCCCAAATACGGTGCGTTAGCATTAATATTCTAGTGAAATCTGAAAATTGGAAGTTCTTTCCAGTGCAATATTTCAAATATCTTCTTCGTCACACAAATGTTCCCATAGAAGTCAAGGGTTTGTTAATGCTGACCTGGGCAATACAATCCTGCCCACCATGCTGATTCACCCACTACAGTCATGAAGATTTTAGGCAACTAGGAACCCTGCCGCATTATCTCCTTTTTTATCTCCATCTCCTCTCTATCTTCTGGACCCGTTACAAGTTGCAGAAAAAGACGATGCTCTACATCAGTGATACTCAAAGTACAGCCCGCCTGACCTTTACCCTGGGAAACAGCAGCACTGGGCTGCTGTTTACTTGACTCAGCACTACCATTAAACAAGCATTGGCATAGCCAATAGGTCTCGCCTTTGGGACCTTATAAGTGTTTAGCTAGAGATATTGACTTTGCCTCTGTCCTTAAGCTGTGCTGTACAGAAGTCTGCAGCATGCTGAAAAGTTATAATAAAGAAGTGTCGCAAGCATTTTTGTTACCTTATATATGAGCAAGAAATCATTATGTACAACTGAACAACCATGTTAAAAAAGTATTAACAATAAATAATATCTTGAGTTTTTTTTGTCCTTTCAATGCTAGCAACTTCTATCTGCCTCTCCCAATGGTTGCTTGTTATGGTACTTTTTTGTTATGGGGGGCATAAATAACAGGAGGGTGAAGGTTGGGAAAAAGTACCTGTATAACAGTCAGTGAGAGAGTCAGTCAGTTAGTCAGTCAGTCAGTGAGAGAGTCAGTTAGTGAGAAAGAGAGAGAGTGAGAGAGTCAGTCAGTCAGAGAGTCAGTGAGAGAGTCAGTCAGTCAGTCAGTGAGAGAGTGAGAGAGTCAGTCAGTCACTCAGTGAGAGAGAGTGACAGAGTCAGTCAGTCAGTTAGTCAGTGAGAGAGAGAGTGAGTCAGTCAATCAATGAGAGAGTCAGTCAGTCAGTCATTCAGTGTGAGAGTCAGTGAGTGAGAGAGAGAGAGTTAGTCAGTGAGAGAGTGAGAGAGTCAGTCAGTGAGAGAGAGAGTCAGTCAGTGAGAGAGAGTGAGTCAGTCAGTGAGAGAGAGAGTAAGAGAGTCAGTGAGTCAGTGAGTCAGTGAGAGTCAGTCAGTCAGTGAGAGAGTGAGAGAGTCAGTCAGTGAGAGAGAGATTGAGAGTCAGTCAGTCAGTGGGAGAGAGAGAGTGAGAGTTAGTCAGTCAGTGAGCGACAGAGAGTGAGAGAGTCAGTCAGTCAGTGAGAGAGTGAGAAAGTCAGTCAGTCAGTCAGTCAGTTAGTCAGTGAGAGTCAGTCAGTCAGTGAGAGAGAGAGTCAATCAGTGAGAGAGAGAGTGAGAGAGTCAGTCAGTCAGTGAGAGTGAGAGAGAGAGAGAGAGTCAGTCAGTGAGAGAGTCAGTCAATAAGTCAATCAGAGAGTCAATCAGTCAGTCAGTGAGAGAGTGTGAGAGAGTCAGTCAGTGAGAGAGAGAGAGAGTTAGTCAGTGAGAGAGTGAGAGAGTCAGTCAGTCAGTCAGTGAGAGAGTCAGTCAGTCAGTGAAAGAGAGAGTGAGAGAGTGAGTGAGAGAGTCAGTCAATCAGTGAGTCAGTCAGTCAGTGAGTCAGTCAGTCAGTGAGTCAGTCAGTCAGTGAGAGAGTCAGTCAGTGAGAGAATCAGTCAGTGACAGAGTCAGTCAGTGAGAGTGTCAGTCAGTCACTGAGAGACAGAGAGAGTCAGTCAGTCAGTCTGAGTCAGTGAGAGTCAGTCAGTTAGTCAGTCAGTTAGTCAGTCAGTCAGTCAGTGACTGACTATGATAACTGACTATGATAACGGAGTGGTGGGGGACCACGTGGCTTTTCAGTTATGGTTTCGCTACTTGTCTGTTGCATAAAACCTAATAAACAGATTTTTTTGACAAAATAGTAAAATAGGTTAAAGTTTGCTGCCTTATTTGCAGATTTTGAATTAAAATGTTTGGGGCTGAACAGGAACTGCAACCAGACTATGTTCATGCTCTCTCAGCAGGATGAAATATTACATACCACTCGTTTGGGTGGCAACGAGGTGCCACCAAATGTGAAGTGGCCTTGGAGTATGTGAGACACCATCAGGCAGTCCTGGTTTTTACGCCACCAATGCTTTGCATGCTGGGATCTTTGATCCCATACTTGAAAGATTCAGCGTGCCATTGTTAGCTCCAAGGGCAGGACAGGCTGCAAGGATGACCCACGAACTGGGACCAGTTAGCACCTCGGCATCCCTAGTCTTAATTTGAACAGCAATTAAATAAACACTTCTGGTCCTGCTTTTGCAATATACCTAATTTTTGATGGAGGGAATAGGGCTCCATCTACTGCGAAACGGTGACATGCCGCGGTCAGGCGTGTGATTAATGCATTTGGTCTGGATTCAGGCGTCTGGCGTGCAAGCTCCATCGCAGCCGAGTGACGTCAGCTGACCTAGCTTGCACGGTAGAAGCTTGGAGACTAGGAGGGCCAAACGTGCCCTTACACAAAGTGTGCATGCTCCCTTTCATTCGCAGGGGGGCTGCCATCTCTGCCAACGCGGTAACCATCCCTGGCACATTTCAAACAGCACTTTTACCGGCGATGCTAACAACGTATGGATAACTGGGGCGCTTCTACCCTCCTCCCGTTTGATTGGCAGTGGAAGCATCAACGCCTGAGTTAGCAGCCGTTTGGAGATTCGAGCATAAAGTAACACATTTGGTTTGTGAGCGGGGCACAGACCTGACTTACAACATGCACCTACCCCAAAAAATGACAGCTATGTATAAACAGCGTTTTAAAAACAAAGAACGTGGTTCACATGTGGAATCCTTGAGTAATAAGGCTATCACGATTTTTATTTTACACACTACAATACAAAACGTAAACTTTATTATAGGGTGTCTAAAGCTGTGGGCGCTCTCATTCGTGGGAGCAACATAGGGCTGGGGCAGAGTGACTAACGTATTTGGAGACATATTTGGATAAAAATGTGTTTAAACTTTATTTCCCCAAGGAATTCCGCCTGCTTTCTCTAGAATCAATCGTTGCTGGAGACATGAATAAGAATTATCAGGAAACATGCAGCCGCAAAAGTGAACGCGACCGCCATCTGTTTCGAATTAACGCGACCGTGAGACAGGCAAATGTAAACAAGTGCGGGCGCCATAATTGGAAACAGATGGCACAGCTGCTCGCTCCCGCAAGGTGGATGCTGTACATGCATGAGTACTCATTGGAAACAGTGCAGTACATGCACGAGTTTTCCAAAAAGTGCAGACCACTTCCAAGAGGTCATCTCCTAAGCAGCGCTTGCACTCTGCGCTAGGCTCAACCTAAAAAATGTTAAATAAACAGCAAGCACTTATTTAAAGGGTAATTGCAGTTAAGTAAAGGAAGAAATGCAGCCCGTAACTTTAGGGACACCTTCGTGTTTAAAGACCGCAAACAAGTAACAATATGACACGCTTTTTGAGTTTTGAAAAGACTATTTCATTAACCTATAGAATAATTTCACCTTAGTAAATTAGATTATAGCAGTGCTTTCAGAAGCACTTTTTTAAAGTGATAGTTTTCAAATTTGAATTTAGAAACACTCATACCCCCCCCACCCTGACTGACAACAATGCCATTAGTGATTAAATCCAAACACAAGAGAAGGTTTTGTACAGCATGCATCCTGAAGTCATGTATTTCGAGGTCCTCTTATATATAATATTGAAGAAAAAGAGGGAAATTGAAATAAAACAATGCCCAAGATCACACACTTTGGTCAAGTGGGGAAGCCGGGATTCATCCTAATTTTTCTGGTTCCGCATTGGGCAATTCAGTGCAGCAACTAGATATACATGCTATGCTTCCCCTCCACCCACTTTACGCCTCCTGCCTGCCGCTGGCATCAATGAGGCCCTCGGTCACACCAAAGACCAAACCTTTCGGCCCCCAGGAAAATGTTTACGAGAACCCATGCTCTACAGCTATGGAGTCATTAGGTTCACGACTCAGAAATCAGTTGTGAACTCTACTTTTTAATAAAATATTTTTTACTGAATGCACTATTATATTGTTAATTGGATTGTATGAATTCTCTGTGACGAGTTCTGGCATCCCTTGCATATTTTTTGCTGAATATAAATGTGTGGCAAGTAAATAAATCAACTTCTATTGGAAATTGCACACCTGTGTTCTCTACTACCAATTTAATCCAAGCGTTGTTCATAATTACAGATGCTGTGGCGGCGTGCACCGAGGTATCACCCGCTAAACCTGGGTGTATGAATAATATAGCACTGATGCACTTGCCAGACTGGCAAACGTTCCTCGCAGTGCACTGCCTTAAATCCAAAAGGAAAAAGTTTTACTCCAAATTCAACAAAGGTTGCTCCAACATGTTATTTTATTTCACGACATTGGTTGTGGTACTTTCATTAATTCATGAAGTGTATTCCTCTTGTATATCAATCCATAATGAAAATGCTTAAGAAACACCAAACGTGTGTTTGTTTATCCCCAATGCATTTCGGACAATCTCCTGCCCTTCGTCAGGGGGTTTCCTCTTGTGGCGTCTAAGAAGAGTTCCCCGTGTTATTCCGAGAACGTACCACAACCTATGTCGTGAAATAAAATGACATGTTGGAGCAACCTTTGTTGAATTTGGAGTAAAGCTTTTTCCTTTTGGATTTAAGGCAGTGCACTGCAAGGGACATTTGCCAGTCTGGCAAGTGCAACGGTGCAAGTAAATAAATAGCATAAGCAATAGATTCTATGAAAATTCTGATGGGAATTTCTCTGGTGCCTAAATTGTACTTTTATGCTTCTTTTCTTTAAATAAAAAAAGTCAAAATATTTGACTTTTTTAAAGCATGGAAAGTAGCATGTATGATTTATTTATGTATATGGTGCCTGTAACATCCTTATTCAATGAGTTTGATCAGCAGTTCAAGAGTATGTAGGCAGCAGTAATAAATAGTGTGAGTGGGTGCTACTGTACTTGCCTTCTGCGGGAAGGTTCCATATCGGCTTGTATCTGTTGGCGGTCTGGGTAGGTATGCTAGCATGTGCTTGGCATTGGGGGTCTGTACGGGAGGGATGGAGTTCCGCCGCCCCCGTGCTTCCTCTAACTTCACCCGGTAGTCAGTGACGTGGTTGTGAAAGCACATTCCATTGTCCTGCTGCAGCTCATGGCTGCTGCTGGTGAGAGCCATAGCCATGGCGGAGCTGACTGCTGCCTGCTAGGACTATTCCAGAGCATGACACCCTCTCAGCCGTATCCTGCATCGAGAGAAAAGGGGACAGCATTACTTTAGGCATGTGAAATAATGAAGGAATTCTTCAGATCAATCCTATCACTGGGATTATGTTATTACATTACAATTATTAAAAAATCACAAAAACACAAATTATCATAGCAAAAAAACTGAACTCCTCCAGAATGCTGCTCATGACATCAAAGAATGTACTAAATTAGACAGATGAAATAATTGATGACATCATATGGAATTTTACATTGCGTAGAGTGGGGGAGATAAAGTACAAGTAGGAATACTCATCACACACTACTGACATTCAAATGCCCTTTACTGACACCCAAGTACTCACAGGTTCCCCACTCATGTCTCACATAGCAGTGAGGCCTTCATCCAGTGGCGGTTGCCCCTAGCTGTCTCCAAGGCATCGACCCACTACCTCGGTCTGCCATTATTGCTTGACGTGTTACAGCTTTTGCATATAAACAAACCATCCACAGATTGTTTGTTTGCATTCAAAAGCTGTAATAGCAGCTTACCGGCAGAAGAGGGCTCTACTAGCTACATTGTGCATGTGTTAGCCGGAGGCTGTTAAAGCTATTGGCTTTTCTAATGTATTTCAGCCAAGTTGTACATCAGCATGATGGCTGTTCAGCGTGACTAAAAGTTAGTGGCGTAGTGGCGAGTGGTGTAGCGTGTCATAGAGTGGAATGGCAAAGAGTGGAGTAATGTATTGTAGAGTTGAGTGGCATAAATTGTCGTGTATTGGAGTGGCATAGAGTGGAGTTGCGCAGAGTGGTGTACAATGGAGTGGCATAGAGTAGAGTGGACTGGTGTAGAGTGCATTGGCGTAGAGTGTTGCAGAGTATAGTGGAATAGAGTGCATCAAGAATAGAATTCAGTGGTGTACAATGCAGCATTGTAGAATGCAGTGGCATTAGTGTGTTACGTAGTAGAGTGAAGTGGCATAGAGTTGAGTGGTGCAGAGTAGAGTGGCATAGAGTACAGTAGTGTAGAGTCCAGTGGTGTAGAGTAGAGTAGAGTGGAGTGATGCAGAGCAGAGTGGCGTAGAGTGCATTGTCATAGAATGCAGGAGTGCAAGTAGAGTGACATAGAGTTCAGTGTCGTATAACGAAGTGTTGTAGAGTACACTGGTAAAGATTGGCATGGACTGCATTGGCGTAGGGTGTTGTTGAGCAGAGTGGCGTTGAGTGCAGTGGCCTTGAGTACAGTGGTGCAGAGTAGAATCCACTGGTGTAGAGTGCAGTAATGTAGAGTACAGTGCTGCAGACTGAAGCAGAGTGCAGTGGTGTGGAGTGCCATAGAATGTACTGGTGTAGAGTGCATTGGAGCAGAGAGTTACAGAGTATAGTGATGTAGAGTGTAGTGGCATAGAATTCAGCCACATACAATGCAGCGTTGTAGAATGCAATGGCATAGATTAGAGTGGTGCATAGTAGAGTGGAGTGGTGCAGAGTAGAGTAGAAGAGAGTGCAATGGAGTATAATGCAGTGGCATAGAGAGAAGTGATGTGGAGTGCAGTGGCATAGAGAGGAGTGATGTGGAGTGCAGTGGAATAGTGTGCAATGATGTATAGTCGTGTAGAGTGCAGTAGTGCAGAGTAGAGTTGTGTAGAGTTCAGTGGCGGACAACGCAGTGTTGCAGAGTAGAGTGTCACAGAATGCAGTGGTGTAGAGTGGCATAAAGAGAGTGGCATAGAGAACAGTGGTGCAGAGTAGAGTGCAGTGGCATAGAGTGCAGTGATATAGAGTACAGTTGTGTAGAGTGCAGTGGTTTAGAGTGGAGTGGTGCAGAGTGGCATAGAGTGCAGGGACATAAAGTAGATTGTTTTGGAGTAGAGTGAAGAGGGGTAGACTGGAGTGGTGGGAGTGGTGCAGGGTAGAGTGCAGTGACGTAGACTAGAGTGGCCTAGAGTAAAGTGGTGTAGATTATATTGGCGTAGAGTGCAGTGGTGCAGAATAGATCAGAGTGGTGTACAGTGGATTGGCATAGCGTGAAGGGGCATAAAGTTGAGTGTTACAAAGTAAAATGCATTGGCATAGAGTGCACTGACGTAGAGTACATTGTTGCCGAGTAGAGTGGAGTAAAGTGGCATAGAGTGGAGATGTGCAGAGTAGATTGGAGTGGCCTAGACTGGGGTCGTGTAGAGTACAGTGGCAAATATTTGTATTTTATTTTTTTATTTTATTTTTAGTGCAATGGTGTAGAGCAGGGTGACGTAGAGTGCATTAGACATAGAGTAGAGTGGTAAATGGTAGAGTAGAGTGGCATAGAGTGAAGTGGCATAGATAGAGTGGAGAGGTGCAGAGTGGAGTGCTGCAGAGGTGCAGAGTGGTGCAGAGTAGAGTGGAGTGGTATAGAGTGAAGTATCCATGGTGTGAGCATACAGCCATTACAGACAACACATTTTCAATTAAAATGACCATTACATTTACACAGACATGTAGTTTTACTTATAAATCTATAGAGCGCACAAACAATAATGTGTAGAAATGGCATCACCTAGTGTAATGATTTATTTTGATTATAT
The DNA here is from genome assembly GCF_964204655.1 of Triturus cristatus. Taxonomy (NCBI): domain Eukaryota; kingdom Metazoa; phylum Chordata; class Amphibia; order Caudata; family Salamandridae; genus Triturus; species Triturus cristatus. Next base: position 145,729,231 of record NC_140584.1, read on the forward strand.
TATAGCATTTGTTTCCACCACACTTTAGAATTAACAAAAAATATGCTTTGTGTTCCTAATTCTGATATATTCTGAAATATGTGCACGATTCATTTAAACATTGTGTACTAGAACAAAACCCTCTCCTATCCCCAGTATCAAGCAATATTGTCACATAAATCCTCTCAAGTCGAAAAAGAAAAGTAAAAAGCCTGATATTTGATCCTGGTCTTTGAATGCACAGCAAATATGACAAGATAAGAACAAGATTTACAGGCTTATTACCAGAAAAGAGCATTCATGGAAGAATACAAGGGGAGTTGGTGTGAAAAGGCTTGGCTCCTTGGAAGGGACAAACTCATTCTGAACAGCCTAAAACAAATACAGCCAGCAAATAGTAAGCCAGATATTGTGAATTACAAACCACAAAGCCACTGGTAAGCAATTCTCAGGGAAGATTTCTGAAAGTTCCCCAAGATGTCTTTATGAAACCAGACACCTCTGCTGTTTTGTAGGCTTTGAATTAAAAAGGTCTACCTCAGTACCTTCAACCCGATTCTGGCTTCTGATTAGGTGGAAGCTTCTGTGTATGCCTTTGGTATTTCTGCAGATGGATGGGGGAGCTGGAAATTGTGGGCCTGCCCAAGGTAAGTTTTGTGTTTAGCAGCCTGAGTGTGGCCCCACGACTTCCAAATTCCACCAGCCACCACTGCCTTCATCTCACCTCCTAGCAGAAATGTACCCTACTTACACCATTGTACTGATTCCTTGTTACACATTCATCCTACTTATATTACTTATGAGCCATACTAACTTGTGCAGTTTATCCACCTATTACCACTCATTGTCATCCAATAACCTTTAAAATTAATCGAGGCAGAATGCAGCACACATGGAAAGACTAAAAAGGATATATTTCTTGTGGCATCTCCCTAATGCCACTTATGAGGTGGCATTACAATTTGACGCATTCCCTGGTTTACATTTCCTCGTAAATATAGGAATGCTTCATATTACATGGGTGTTGCGGGGCAACACCGACAGCAACACCCATGGAACGCCCCTTTCACGCAGTGTTCCTGGTGAAAGGGACTCATATTTCTAAGGCCATGAAAAGCCACGCAAAATGGCTTTGCTTGGCCCTGCAAATATGCTGCAGCACACTGCGCCACCTGAGCATCAATAAGTGACGCTCCGGCGGTGCAAAAGTGCCGCTTGGGGCCTCATAAACGAGGCTCTGTGTTTTTCCTATAATTGCCCTACAACTCACACCGGATCATGGTCTCTTCCATAAACATGTCTGTAGCTTATAGGGGTGTCGTCCACACTCTGGCATAGGTGCCTGGACGCGAGAGAGGGGGACAGTTTTCCCTTACATCGGCTGCAGTTAGATTAGCAGTCTCTAGCTTTAAATGTTTTAACCTCAGAGCCTCACACTTTTAACCCTTGGGGTGAGGAGAGAAAGGTGGGAGATTAGGGACAAGAGCATAGAGGATAAAGAAGAAACTGAAAAGAAATAGGAAAGTACTGAACCAAAATGAAAGGATAAAAGAATGAAAGGAGAGGAAAAAGTGACAGAAAGGGAGAAGGAGGTTAGGACGGTTAGATGGGATAAGGAAGATGAAGAGAAATGGACCAGGAAGAAGAACTCCAGGACAAGAACAGGAGGAAGGAGATGGAAGATAGAGAGGCAAAGACAAGTTATTAATGTGAGGGAAAGGGAGGAAGGAGATAGAAAGAAATGGTATATTAAGGATTTGAGAAGAGAAGGGTGGAACACAGATGGATGAGATAGGATACAGAAGTGTCAGAGAGAGGAAAGAGGAAGAGAATGAGAGAAGGCTTTAATGGGAGCGAGAAGAGAAAAAATAAAGCAAGGGAGGAGGATGATCAGGATAAGTGAGCTGTCAAAGTGAGAAATATGGAGGCGAGAGGACAGGGTTTGGAGGGAGGTAAGTTCAACAGGTATAGTGGCACCCAGCCTGTACCTGTTGCACTTACCTCCCTCCAAACCCTCCAAGCAGTGTGAGGATCCCTTTGCACCTCAGTTTTGACTGTCTTTTATGACCAATCTAGCGTGCAGAGGGCCGATTATCCATTCTTGCACTGGAGCCGCCATCTGTCCACAAACAGATAAAGCCCTGCAGTTTACCCCTTCTATTTAGGTTCTACTCTAAATCTGTTTCCTTTGGCTTCCTTTGCACATCGGGGCTGTACTTGCACTTTGCTATACGTCTTTTCAAGATGTGTCCCTAGTTTGACCCATGCATCTTAAATTTGTCACTTATATATCATTTAGAAACTCACGTGTGTTGCAAGAGGAAAAAAGGAATGCGTACAGTGTTGTGCTATGTCAAGAGGTGTCATCAATTATGTTATGTCACCAACAATAAATGCGATGGGGCGGATTTACAAGCCCCATGCGCCACTTTTGTGCCGCCGTTGCGTCACTTTTGTGATGCAGCGGCGGCGCAAAGCAAGCGCCATCCTGCGCCAGATTTACAACGCGACGCATCTAGGGAGATGCGTCACGTTGTAAAGCCCTGCGCCACATTAAACCTGCGTCAGGTTTAATGTATGCAGGGTGGGCGTTACGTCAGAAAAAGCCTCGGAAAAGCGACGCAGTGAAATCTACAAGATTTCACGCAGTCACTTTTCCGACGCTGGTGCGTCAAATCCTTACGCCTGCTTCAAGCAGGCGTAAGGCGTGACGCACCATGTTAGTGATAGGGTAGGTTGGAACAGTGCTGGAGTTGCGTCGCGCTTGCGACACAACTTCAGCACTGCGCCAACCTTACGCCGGCAGATGCGTCACACATCTGCTTGTCCTTGCGCCACGATGCACCGCATTGTAAATGCGGCGCATCTGCGGTGGCGCAAGCGCAAACTTGCGTGACGCATCCCTGCTGATTTGCAGGGATGCGCCAGGGAACATAAATCTGGCCCGATGGCTTTAGAAATGTCATGAATTTGATGTGTCACAGTTTTGAGGTCTTGCATTGACTCCTAATCAATAAATACCCTCACCTCAGCAGCTTTTCTGACTAAATATCCTTGATTGTCTACTGACATAGGCGGGACTTCTCATAAGAAGGTGAGAGAGGGGCTCGGTTAGAAGCCTTTCTATCCTCCATTTTCTGGTTCTTCCTGCCTTGATGTGCAGTCGACAAAATGTTTTTCTTTGACTTTGATGATTTTGTATTGCAACACAATTACAAGTTCTATGTAGAAATCGAGTTTTTTTCTGCTGAGGTAGCAACAGTGGGAAACAAACTTTGTTTTGCACTGTTATGTCATTAAAGCAATCCAGGATGCGCTGACAGGCTCTCAGGCAGCCTGTGAGCAGAGCACTGGCTCGCAGCTCATTCGAGAGCAGGGAGCACAGCTTTAGTTGGGGAAGGAGAGGGACGGCAAAGAGAGTGGTAGGGGTGGTTGGCAGGAGACAAGGCATTTATTTTTATCTTTGGGAGATGGAGTCTTATTAGGAATGGTATGTCGCTGCACCTCAGATCCACAACTAATCTTCTCTCCTTTAGGAAGGCCTTAAAAACCTGGCTTTTCTCTGTCTGATCTTTATATTTGTTTCCCTCATGGCCTCCTCATGACTTCACATAGCGCCAGGACACCCTTGGGTAACAGCGCGCTCTACAAATAAAAATAACATAACATAACATGTATGGCTTCCCTATTAATCCTCTGCCAACACACAGATGATTAACCCCTTCAGTGCCCGCCCCTTTCCCCGCCCTGTGCCGGCCGTTGAATTAGCGGGCGGGGTCTATGACGAGCTGGACTCGTCATGGGCACAGCGCCACCGCGGCCCAAGACGAGTCCAGCTCGTCATGGGCACTGAAGGGGTTAAAGCAGGGGCAGATCATTTCGGGCGGACATACGTAACATAAAATTATAGATGCGTAAAAAGGGAATAATGGTGATGTTTTTCACTGCCAGAATCGGAGTGACATCATAGACAAAGCGAGTTTTGATTTTGCCTGTCTATTTGATGTCACACAGAACCCCATGGTGAATAACATCCCCCGTTACTCACTGTGACCCACTGATGATTCTAATATGAAATTCATGGGCGCCTCCAATCTCTGTATAAAAGGGCAGTTTCTAATATCCTTGCTACAGTCAATTTTTGATGTTTCTATTCACATGTAATGCCAAAATGACATAGCAGCTCAACTGTTATAAGTTGTAACTATTCAGTTGTTACACCATAATGCCTCTTACCAGCAGCCAAGGGGAAAGGCAGGTCACAGAGCATAAATTCAGCAGCGCGTTTCCTTCTTCTAATATCTTTCTCTATAATGATCAAATATCAACACAAAGGAGGAATGTGGGCAACATGTTAATTTCTTTTGCACCGTAGAATTCCTTACAGAAAATAATGTCCGCATGTTCTGAGCCACAGCCTTTATTTTTTAAATGAGATTTACAGTGAACCTATTCTACTACATTTGAATATGTCTGCATGACTTCCCTACATGGATTGTTGATGAGCCCAATGGCGAGCCGTCTGGGCATAAAGGCGCATTTCCTCTTTGGCTGTTGGGAAATATTAGGTCATCATTAATAATCATTATCACTAAACTGGTTGACACTTGACAAGACTGGACACTCAAATTGCACTATTATAAGAAATGACTCAACATATTGTTCAATTATCCTAAAAAAAATGCTGACTTACACCGCCCAATAATCCAAGGATCAGGAATGTCAATGCTAAGCAAGGTTTGAATTGCACTTTACCAAATAGCTCACGAGTTCCAGGGGCAGATGCTAATCATGAGTCAGGGCAGACACAGGACGTGGTTATTGAATATGAATATCAACATCTTTGAACTTCCATCCTTCATACTCCTAATGATACTGATGGTCCACACAATGATGACGCCAGTTCAGCTCCTGATAATAACACAGCCACAGGAACAGCGGGATGCGAAGAGGTAGCTGAGCCTGAGGCCAGGGGGAACCCACCCCAAAGATTTCAGCACCATTTGGAATTAACCCCTCTGCATGGCCAAGAAGACCATTATTCGGGTGGCCCAGGACTGTCTAGAGGAGGGGCAGCTTTATTTTTCAAAGGGACAAAACTAAATGAATGCAATAAAGCAGGAACCAGCTTTCTACCACAGCTCAAACCACGCTATGCCTTACCAGTGCGGTCAGAACCACGGATGCGTCTTTACAATGCATTCCTTTATCATGCAAGTCGTTCAAATAACTTGCAGTAAGGAAAGTGTTGTTGGATTGATGTTGGACTTTAAGTCGAGCACTTTCCCTAATGTTGCACAGGCTAGAGTTGGAATAGTAAATTATACTATTACAACTCCAGTGCTTTCCCTAAGGCAAGTTGATAAAAATGACTTGTGTTGTAACAGATTCACTGTAAAGATGGATTCGTTGTTCAGACCACATCATTAAGGCAGGTGGGATTAACGCCTGCGTGGTTACGACATACAACCCAATAAAGCTGGTAGGTCCTCCAAACAAGCAGTGACCAGTGACCTTGGTGCCGAGCTTTCTCCGAGCATTGTTTAAATTTCCAGAGCAGAGTGTGTGTCACCTCTGCCTCAGCACTTAGCACAGGGCCAGCTGAAGGCACTGAGGATAATATGGACTCTACCAGACTCTCCAAGCTGATTGCTGCTCCAATCAGAGTAGTACGTTTAAATGGATCCAAGGGAGATTGCCTTAAAATATGCCCCAAATACTAAATCATGCAGTACAACCAAAATTGATTCAGTAAATAACTCGGCCATCCTATTAAACCCTCAACGTGATTTAAGATCTCTTGGGATATAGTAGAAGCAAGCAATGCTAAGACATTTGATTATAACTAATGCATAGGCTGCAACCACTATTAGGTAGGACTGGTGTAAGCAGTGAAATAATCCCACAAATTACTAACTTTCTTTAACCAAACTTTGGGGCATATGTACAAGCCCCTGGCGCCACCAGAGCGTCACTTTTTTTTACGCTCTAGCGGCGGTATGCCCTGCACCATATTAACAAAGTGGCATTAAACCACTTTTTGTGGCTTAACGCTGCTTTGTAAATATGCTACCCTTTCACACAGGTATCTGCATGAAAGGAGAATGCAATGGGTGTTGCTGTGGGTGTTCCACCTCAGCACCCATTACTTTTTACGCTGCCCCAGATTTACAAGATTTACAAGGAGGTGTAAATCTGTGGCAGTGCCAAAACCTAACACCATGCAAGAGCAGGCATTAGAATGGCGCACAAGAAGGAATACTTTTATTTATCCTCATTTTTGCTTTTTCTATATGTGCTGCAGAATGGAGAATGAAGAGTGTTTTAAAGGGACCACCAACCAGATGTAATTTTCATATCTTTTTTCAGTAAATTAATATCTCACCCAAGACAAAGGAACACACATTCCTCTTGCATCGAAACTGATAAATTATTTCATCAATTGTCTGAAAAATATTTCCAATTTCAACCATTTTCTTTATTTGAGAATATAACAATGTTGATTTTGAACATGTAATATCTAATGGTACACTGCCCCTCTTCCACAATTCTGGATGCTGCCACAGGTAAATGGCTTTATTTTGAGCATTTGTACCTATATTTAAAATCTTTGAATGGTGGATTTCTCCTGGATCAACATGCCCAGTTCATCGCTATCCCTCCCTCTGAGTCTTGTGCTGTTCTGGATTACACCTAGATATAAGCCTGGTTCGCTGATCAAATCTGAGAATGTATGATTACTCACAGGTTTGAAAATAATAATTTCCCACCACATATTGCTTTCTCCTAAATAAAAGTGCCTGGAATAGAAATGAAAAAGGTTCTATCTGTTTCATCCACAATAATTATTTTCTGAAGTGGGCTCAGGCCAATTTAGATAAAATTCTAAATTGGTCCAACAATTTTGAGGAGACCTCCATCTAGGTCAATGCTGGAAATTAAACCTTTAACCGAAGATGAAAGCCCGGAATATTGATCTTATGTTACAGTTTTTTTAAAGAAAATCTCCATGAATAAGTCAAAAAGTGAATACAAATTGGCAAAAAACAACTGCCTACCAGTATTAGAGTCAAACGGGTCTGTAGCCGGTCACCTATGCTTTTTTAACATATTTCTGGCTGACCTATTTTCTATAGCTGCCAGGGTAAATTGCTACCCTACTAAACTGTATAGTAAAGAAGGCACCAATCAAGGCATATGCTGAATATCTTATAATAATGGATACAACCCTTAATGGTCTGCAGTGATCCTTGGATCTCATTTCCCATTACTGTACAGAAAATGGGCTCAGGATTAATTTAACCAAAACCAACATCATGCATTTTGATAGGTCAACTGAAAGATTTAGCTTGGCGTTTCTAAGGTTGGAGTCTGAAGATCACCCTAAGATTACCTGGGTATTAACTTGTCCTCTAATTTATTATGATCACCATAATGGCTTCACTAAAAAACAAAACTCAAAAAACTTTTATTGGGTTTAAACATTCTATATCACAGTATAATTCAGCTGCCACCTAGTGGTTTTGAAGGGATTGTATTGTCAAGATTTCCCCTGTATTTCATTATTGTTCTATTATATCTAATAATGAAATTAATGCCAAACTAGAACATCTTGAGACATCTTTTCATAGGAGCATTTTTAGGATCAGAGTAACATATAAGCAAGCATATGCCTTAAATTCTGTTTAACGTCATTGGTAAATTGTGGGATGAGGCAGCTTTTCTTGATTGTTTTAACTTACATAAAGCCAGAGTCAATGGTTCTCTTTTAGTCCACCGACATCATGTAAGGAATTTGAAAGGAACCAGAAATACAGCCTTACTTCAATTTTCATCAACTAACTATGCAACTATTTAAGGTTCCTGGATCTATGCCTTTCACTTAAAACTAAATTTGGGAATGTATTGGCACCTACTTATTCCATCTTGACCCACAAAGTATTTAACTGTACAGATACACCAGAAAATCCAATGCCAGTATCTGTGGCGTCTCCTCCATTATACAGAGTTTGGGCTTACCATGGCTTTCAGTGTGGTAGCGTTAAAGAATGACGGCCACATTTGTGGGCCAGGACTGTGTGTTTTACTCATTTCTTATGCATCTGTATCACATTGTTTTGCATATAGAAAATATTATTTAAAACTCATGTATAGTGCAAACAATAGAGTCTACCAACCTTTTGTCACTACAACGTCATACTAACCAGAATTGTACTTGGGCCATGAGATTTATTAGATACTTGTCTCATACGTCTCATACTCTGCAATCCCGGATCAAAGACTGTAAATGACTTAACCTAAAAGAACTTATATGATCACTGGTGTAGCTACTTCTCTAAATTAGTTGCTCTTTGGTACAGATGATTCATTTTGTTTATAATTTTGTATTTCATCACTTGCGTTAAATTTAGTGCATAATGGGGATGCTCTTCAAAGAGGGATTCTGAATGACATCAGGTAGATGCAAGTGAAGCTTGAGCTATCTATAATGTTACTCAGAACCACAAGGTGAAAAACACAGCTGCAATTCACAGAGGCCCATCTTTAATTTTATCTTATGTATATCCCACCTAAATCATCTGTCCCTGCTTATAATTTCTACGCAGGGGCATTGGAGTAATGAGGAGGCAAAACACAAGATGGCCTCTCTTCTCTGCCTCAAATTAAATTTAAAAAAATATCTGGCCTCCTGCCACCTACCCACATCACCCTGCGTGCCCTCCAACTCTCTCGCCTCCAAATGCTATTATTATTATTATTATTATTATTATTATCATTATCATCTTCATCTTTCTTTTTTTCTTTTTTTATTATTATTATCATTATTATTATTCCTATTAATATTAATAACAGAACCAGAAGTCTGATATTCCACAGTGGGACAGACAGTGCTAAATGTAAGTGAAAGCTGCAGTGTCATCCTTTCCATGTCCTCTCCTTGTCCTGTACGTATCATCATCTTATGACACGGGGAACCTCTTAATCACTAAATCCTATTAACTTCCTATAAGAGTTAACATGTAAGGTTACCCTGCACTCATATTGACCCAGGGAAATGCGTAGGAGGCATTGAGCGGCATTCCCCTGAGATGCTCCCTGACATGGGACTGCTTAACAATGCTCATCTACATATATTACCGCAGGGCACTCCCTCATTGACTAACATTATGTAGCAGGACAGTGTTACCTTAATCTCCTGTTCCAGTTAAAGCACGCCTCTCAATTCATTTAAACACAACCCACTCAGCATTACCTCCTGTCAACAAAAAGCACTGGCAATGCCAATAGGTCTGGTTTATAAATGAAAATGCCTGTTCAGTCTTTGATGGGTGTGGACACTCAAATCTCATCATACGTACACTCTGTCACATACCCTTTCCCTCATGCATCCATTCGTCCACCCCTGACTAATTCTTACATTCATCAACATAAACAAGCACAATAAAACACCTACACAAGCTAACCCCCACACACAAAACAACAAATGCAAGCTACAAAAAGTAGAACAATCATGTTGCAACTTAAAGAATGCATGTGATTGCAATGTCAAATATATGTGGCCAATACCATTTCACGATGGTTGCCCGGTTTAGAGACACGCGGAATACTATGAACTGCAGATGAAATAAGTGACATGCAAGATGCCCATTAGCACTGTCTGGGGAGCAAATAGAGAAAATGGAAAACTAAAGTTCTTGCCAACCAACCTTGCCACTGGAGTACACACATTTTCAAGTACATGTGGTCATGTGATCAGACAAATGCAGTGACTCACTGGGCAGAGGACCTATTGTCTGAAGTGAACTGACCTATTACCTGATTATGTACGCTGTAACGAATCAAAGTAAAGGATAAATGACATACATACAGAATAATGGCAGGAGAGGGCTGACCCAAATCTCCTGCATGTGATATGTATATGGATGTGTGTGTGCTGGCAGGCCTTCCAAAGAGTTTCTAGCAAGAATTAATACAGATCAGATCTACCCTAGGGTTTGTCAAAGGGGGGTAATCAGCACCACAATGCTGGCCTATAAAAGTAGCCTGTGAGATTCAATTTAAGGAGATACATGTCTGCAGGTTTGAACAGGGTACATTATCAATCCACCCTCAGAGGCCTGATGGCTTTAATATACATTTGATAATAATTAAATCAGGACTACTGCTTTTGTTGTAACTTTGCATAAAACGGATTGCACATCTGGCATGTGAAATAACGTTTCCCAGTGAAACATTCAGGACAATCGCATTTGTTATTTCTCTTGTCATGATAGCCAACTCTGCCCTAATGAATTGAGCATACGTTTTTCCACCAGGTAGCCAATTAGGTTTACCATAATAAAATTACGAACATGTTCAAAATTACATTTGTCAAAACAGTATAAAGCCCTAATTTGAGAAGCTAAAAAGGTTTATAATAGTGCAAATCTTCTATCTTCACAGTTTGTTGGAGTGGGTCACCAGCACAAAACCCAGCTTACTATGGTAATCTGTGAGATTTCATACATTAAAAATACCTGTCTTTAAACTGTAACACAGTCTGATAACACTTCATAGTTAAAGGTCGATTGGCTTTAACAAACACAATGCATATGTCAGGCCTAGTGCCTTTGTCATAACTTTTCATAATAAACAGAACAAACCTATAGCAGTGAACATACATTATCCCAATGAAGCAAGCAGGCCTTCAACCTTTATTATTGGCTTGTAACCATAAGCATTCAAGGCCTACTGTATTGAGCATAAACTTACCCACAAGGTAGGGAAACATCCATTATAACGCAGTCATTACATCGCACTGCTTTTACAATGCAACTGTTTCAATGCAACTTCCTTTACATCGCATGCCATAACAACGCATGCCATTACAGCGCATGTTACTACAACGCATGCCATTACAACGCATACCATTACAACGCATGCCATTACAATGCATTATAAGGTAAGTAATGGAGATTTTTTTGTTTTAGGGTGGGTATGGGTTTTGGGGTAGATGGGAATAGTAATTTTTACCCCTACACTATCCAACACTTTCCCTACTGTTAAACTTAATGGAGTGGGAATAGTAATTTTTACCCCTACACTATCCAACACTTACCCTACTGTTGCCGTAAAAGTATTCTGCATTGTAATGGTATGCGTTGTAATGGATGTTTTAAAAAATGCATTGAAATGGCATGCGTTGTAAAATCATGCGATGAAATGGTAGTTGTGATGTAAAAACTGCATTGTAAAAGCATGCGTTGTAATTGTTTGTGTTGTAACGTCATATATTCCACAAGGTAACCATCAGGTAAACATGAATAAAATCGCAAAGTTATACAAATTCACAGTTGGCAAAATAAAATACTATTGCTCCTAAGAGCACCTAACAAGTGTTATCGCAGTGCAAACCTTCTATCCCATGGTTTGCCGGGTGGGAGCCCCACGACTAAAATGCTTGTCAGCTACAGTCATCTGTGAGTTTCGATTTAACAATATAACTTTTTGCAAGCTTCAATAAAGAGTAGATAACAATTCCACCTTTTATGCCTATTGACTATTACATATGCTTTTCACAATAAATACTCCAGGTCTACTGCCTGTACAATAACTTTTCCTAATAAACAGATATGGCCTGTGTCTTTGATCATTGGATTGCCACCATAACCAACTCAGTCCTGCTCTATCGAGCAACATCTTTCCCACAAGGGAAAACATGCAACAGAAAGGCTTTTTTTTCAGTGGAGGTGCAAATCTTCTGTCCATTCAAATATTGTACTCAAGAAAACCACCTGTGGACAGAACCTAAGCCCCCCTCTTTCAGTCGTACTTCTGAAAGCTCTTTTTCAGTTGGTCAAATAAGGGCTGGCGAACCCTGTGCTGTCAAGCTAGACCTTGAAAATAAAGAACATAAGACATCAACGTTTCAGTGCATACCTGAGTACAATAGCTTGACCCTTTACCCATGTCCTTTCGTTACACATCAAAATCCATCATTGCCAAGCTGCACATTATGGCACCCATCACCAGTCTGCAAATACCTACCAGACTTCAAGTCACTACTGAGGAAAGAGAACAGAGCGCTAATATGATCTTAACTGCTTATTACTAAGCCTGGGCGGAGTTCTGCAAGTGCAAAAAAATCTCCGCCGCGCTATGCTGAGCTCTGCAAGCGGCTGAGTGCATTAGATAAATGCTGTTCGCGATGATTTTCAGTACCAGATGCTTATTCGCACTGTGCAATCATCACAAACGACACCATGCACAGCGCAAGCGGGCGCTGCTTCCTTTCTGCCGCTGGAGTAGTTTTTTACTCATGTGGCAGCTTTCTCAACGCGAACAGACAGTTTCTCAACATGTGTGGTCGCAAGCATATGCGACCACTACGATGAGAAATTTGACCGCCCGCGTTGAGAAATCTCACCAGGAGGTTGATTTTCCACGCTCGCTATCGCCACCTTGATGTTGACGATAGCGAATGAGGAAAAATCACTCCGGGAGGTGGATTTTCCTCGCTCGCCAACTTGGCGTTAATGAATGCGAGAGAGGAAAAAAACTCTGTTACATGGAGCAGAACGGATTTTTTCTGAACTCCGTGAGCTCCACGTAATGCAGAGTGTGGAAAACTCTGCAAACTCGGCGAGCGCAGCGGAGTTCACCGCCCAGATTTACTCATTACCCTTTGCCATGGCAAAATCTCATACCGTGGCCACAGACACCCCACACTGGGTTAATCAAAGCAGGCTACTTGAAATTGTATAGTTTGCGTGTTTTTAATCTTGTATATATTTTAAAAGGCATTTGTTTTAAGTGTTTAGTCTCTTGTTCTAATTTGATCCTCTATGTACTGTGTACCTGTACTTGTTTTGTTTTGCTTTTATGACTTTTGTCGAATAAAGCTGTTTTGGGTAAAAAAGCAGGCATTAGTATGTTGAATGCTTATTACATGTACACAAAGCAATGGCACAACTAGCAACCTTCACAATTTTTGCTGTTATTATTTATATTAACAGCAGAAACAGTTCTGCTATGACACAGAATGATGTGATGAAGTTGCAGGGAGCTATTACGCAAATGACTTGAGTGCGCATGCGTGTTGTGTTGTAGATGGGTGGCAGTGGGAGCGGAGGCACCAGGAGGAGAGAAGGCTGCCAGCCTCCAGGGTTCCTGTATTACTGACTTCTTATCTCTAGCCTCTATATCGGAACAGGAATCAAAAAACTGCATTGTACTATAGCAAGACAAGACGCATTAACCTGTCAACCTCACTCTGCCTCTTCACCAGGCAACATCCTAGCTTTATCCGGTGTGTGACTTTAAGCCAGTGTGGGTTGTCCGGGAACCTGGTCTTGAATGGCATCTCTCTGGACAGGTTTATTCAGTGGGAGCTGCAACGACCGCAACGTAAACCTGATTTAGGGGGATATTTATAATAAAGTGGAGAAGCTTGTCATTAAGCTAAGACGGCTAACGACATGCTTCGTCGCTTTAGAAACGCAGGGCTGCACCATATTTACTAGAATATGGTGCAGCTCTGTGTTTCCCCCTGCGCTGGCGCTAACCTTAGCTGCCTAGCACCAACGCAGGCACCCTTAACAATCTTTAAATGCCGTTTTGTAACTTCTATCTGTGCTGTTTAATGCAGCACACATAGAAGTTGCAAAACAGCATTATTTTAAAATGATTGTTTTTGTGCAGGAAGGGCGGGCCTTACTGCACATAAACAATCATAGGCAATTTGCTGTTACAGCAAAACAAGGAGAAATAAAGCATTTCTCCTCGTCTTGCCTGTTTAAGAACAGGTTTTCCCTGTTCTTAATTTTGGCGCTGCCTCCTATTTACGCTGCCCTTTTAAATAGGAGGCAGCGTCAAAATCAATGGGTGTTGCGGAGGAACACCCACTGCAACACCCATTGCGCTCCCCTTTCACACTAAATACAGCGTGAAAGGGTGTCTTTTTCACAAGGCAGCATTAAGCCACTTTAGGTGGCTTAACCCTGCCTTGTAAATAAGGCAAGGTCCCTATCACCATCACAACGTCACTGAAAGTGACATTGTGGTGGCGATAGGGGCTTGTAAATATGCCCCTTAGTTTCAAATCCTTCTGTAGTACCTTTGTCTAGCAAACAAAAAATATTTTTGAATTCAAATTAAGCCTCCCTAGACTAATGTGGATTTAGGAGTAAATCCGCAGAGTGCAAGATATCACCAGTATCAACACTGAACTACTGCCTGAAATGGGGTATTAGCCCACTCCATGTCTAAATTACAAACTTCCGATGTAGTATTAATATCAGCATTAATGGGCACTACTTTGTAGACAAAACCAGTTATTGTATTCATTGCATAAGAAAGGTATAGAACTCCTCCGTGGTGTGCATCTTTTCCCAACTTGATCTGAGCAGCCATACCTGTGGTGTTACCAAAGAGGCAAATTGAGCAGTTTTTAATCTGACCATGTGGGGGCATGGCCAGCAACCACCCAAGATGGTAACATAGTGGTGGCACTTTGGAACCGGACTCCAACAAAACACTGTAGGTGAAATTAAATTGGACCGGTGTGTCCCTCGCGGATGTTGGTGATACACCAGAATCACCCCCAGTTACCCATGGGAACGGGATCTTCACAACAGATTTACACTATGCTTAGGCAATACCATTACCAGTTTACAATCCTCCCTTTGGGCCTGAAGTTGACTCTCATGTTCTCAAAGAGCTTGGCAGTGGTGGTGTTGCACTTGAGAAAGCCAAAAGATCTTTGTCTATCCCTACATAGGTGACTGATATTTTAGGTGGCATCTCAAGACTTAGTAATGAAGTTCTTCAATTAACCAGCAGACACCTGGTATTACAGATTAATATGCTGAAGTTGACAGATACTTCTGTGGAAAGTTTTCACTACTTGGGAGCACCCTTAGACACCCAGGCTGCAAATACTGTGTAACCTTCGGAGGAGAGTCTCATTTCTATCCAGTAGACACAATGCAATTTGTTACACACACTAAACCAACTGCTCGACTGCTTTCTCCTTTACTGAGTTCAGTGCATCATGAATCTTTCTAGTTCCAAACACCAGATGTTTTATGAAGACTTTGTGGCAGAGCCTAGAAGACCAGTGGAACTAGGTCCAGGAAGCTGGGAGAACAATTTTAAGCTAATGCAAGAAGCGATTCAGTCACTCCAATGGTGGTGTTGATCAGCCAATCTTTTCAAAGGATTTCTATCAATGAGAACATTCCAATGCAGACCATAGTGACAGATGCTGTCCTTCTATGGTGAAGCTCTCACATTTACTATCAGCAAATACAAGGGACATGGTCATAGAAGGAAGGATCATATCCTATCAACCTGGAGGACTTGAGAACTGTCCATATGTAAGTAATTCTCTCCATCAATTAGATCGAAAAAACCTCCTCATTCAGGCAGACAAAACGGGCTAAAAGTTTTATTCAAACAAGCAGGGGGTAACCTGTTCAAAACCCCTTTCTCTTGAAGCTCAAACCATTTAGAAATGGCAGGACACAAACAACAAAATATGCTCATGCTTTGCTTTGAACTATTACTAACGAGGCTCTTTGGAAAGTGGGGTCAGGGAAATACATCCACACTTTTTCCCCATTTTAGTAATACCAACAGTGCTCATCAAACAATCCCAATGTAAGGTGAAGGTTCTGCTAATAGACCAGGAATGGCCACATCAGTGGTGGTTAATGGCACTCGCACACCTGTCCACGAGACCACATAGGAGGCTACTGTGCACACCAGATCTCTTGTACAAGTTTCGGGGGCAGATACACCATTCCAACCTACTATCATTGAGCTTAGCGGTCTCGCTCCCGAAATCTTACAATATGGTCATCTAAATATTCCTCATGACTTAATGGAGATTGTAAATTAGGCAACATTCCCTTCAACTAGGACATCATATTCTTTCAAGTGGAAGAGTTTCTGCATTTGGTGTATACAAGATAACTGCAATCCATCAAGATGCAGTGGTTGCATAACTTCTGTATCTTGCAAGGTCTGGACTTTCTTTTATGTCAATAAAAGTACACCTTGCAGCAATCACTGCAAATAGGAAATCTCCTACACAAAACTCTTTTCTTAGAATGCCAACAGTGAAAGATTTCTCGGAGGGTATTAAGATGGTCTTTGATCCCACTAGAATCCCTATTCCACCTTAGAAATTGAACATTGTTCTTTCAAAATTATAGGGCTCACCTTTTGAACTGATACACAAAGCTACTCTGCAACATTTAACATGGATGGCTGCCTTCTTGGTGATGACCATTTCTGTTCTCAGAGTAAGTGAGATGGGTGATGGTCTCTTTCTAAATTTGTAGGATTAGATTTGAGCTTTTACTTATGAGGCTGGAAATAGTCTCTTTGCAGGAAACATACCCAACTAGAAAAGAGTCTAGTAAATTGGGTGCATAGGTTTATGAGTTAATTTGTGCTTCTGGATACAATAAACCAATCAGAGTGGTGGATACCTCAGCGGAATGCAATGTTTGGACTTGTTAGAAAGCTCAAAGAGATAGACTGGGGATCGGGTGATAGATAGTCTTAAGAGTAAGGACATCCCTTTTACACTATGAAATATTTATGGCACTAATAAGGATGACCCTTCTCCACTTCAGCAACTGCTTGTTTGGGTAGCATCTGGGGACAATCCATTCGTTTTATGTGAGGACTTTAATGTTACTGTTTGCCCACATATTGATGTGCCATATATGGGTCATGGTGATCGTAAATTCCCAAACTGTGCTATATTGTGACATTTGGTGCAATTATAATCATTGATTGATAGTTGACGCTTTACCACAGCCAATTCTCCTGATTACTCACCCCACACAAGCATCATTCTAGAATGGACTATAATTTCATTTCACTCGAATTGGTGCTCCATATTTCAACCTGATTATTCCCTCGGATATTGTCAGATTATAACCTGTTAGCTATTGCAATCTTCGTGGAAGGTATTAGTAATTCCGTGCATCCTCGTAGATGGACTTTCGACAGTTCTTTTATGCTAGAAATATCATATCACAAGTATATGTCCCACATTTTGGACAATTTCTTCATAGAGAATCAAGGATTGGCTTTTTCTGTTATTGTATGGGATGCCATGAAAGCTCTTATACTGGGCGTAACGCTAAACTTTGGAATATGCAGGGGTATGGAGCGGCGTAGTGAGGAAGACTTTTTACGCTGGGAGTGATAGGACTTAGAACTGGTGCACACTGATGCACTATCTCATAAGAAGCTGGACGCAGAGGTTACAGTTTACAACCAAACAAATAAACTCCAACAAGTAATTTGAGATAAGTTTGTCAAAATGTCTCATTAAAGTAAGTTAATATTTTTGGAGAATAGCAAAAATATGAATCGCCTCCTGTCTGACCAGATTATGCAGGTTTTTCAGAGCATTATGAATTGCTATATGAGTAGTAAAGAAAGAAGAGCTTTAGAAGACTTTCCTTCTTTCGCACATGATTTCTATTCAAGTTTATGGGTTTAGTCCAATCTTCAAAACGTAGGGCAGTTATTTGAGGGTCAACAATTTCAATCTTTTTCCGCTTCAATTGCATGATAAGCCATTTCAATGAAGGGTATTTTTAAATATATAATCAGATGACATTTTTTTCCCAACAAAATCAGTGACAATCATTTGCTGGTTGAAGTATCAGTTTATCAATGTTTGCATTACATTGATCCCATAATTTATCAATTCAGGTAGACATGTCCCTCCTTTTAGACTCAATTACACTTAACAAACTATGCGTGGATGTTTCTGGACTGAAAGGACATAATTTTAAAGTAAAAAATATATATTTATGATACTCTCAATCTGCTTTTTGAATGAGTTTTCCATCAGAACTCAGAATGCTTTCACCGTGGAAAACCCCGGGCTGACACTACCCATATATTTTCCACCTGTTGTCACTTATTTTCGTACAGGAAATAGGTGTTTGATTAAATCTCAAGGGTAATACAGATGCTGGTATTTCCTAACCCACAACTAATCATATTTGGTTGGTGCAGTAATACCAATAAACGTTGCTGGTATCGTGTTTTTTATAAGAATCACTGCTAGTTTATGTATTGCATGACTTTGGCTAGACCCTAGCAATCTGTTGGCAGTGAGCTGGTGGAATACATTTTTATATATTAGTGGGTTGGAGCTACCTCTTATAGCAGGAAATTCGGCAAGAAAACATTTGAGTCAAATGTGAGGTGGGCTCCAGTCATTCATTGGAGTGTGTCTGCCATTTATTAGGGCTCGTCCGCAGTTGTTGGGGTGATGTTGTCTGTTGCCCTCAGTAGTCTGGGACAAATGTAAATTAGAATTTTCAGTTTTTCACTCTCTGATTTTCGCGTGCCTCCTTGTTCCATATGTTTCTGATCTTTACTTCTACTTTATGTGTTTTCCTTTGGCTGTTTTATAGGAAAAATAGAATTTTTCAATGGAACATTTTTCGCTGCTCTGATGTATTATCTTGTATCTTAAATAGAAAATCTATGTAAAAATGGCAAAAGGGAAAAAAATGCATATAATGAGACTTTCCCTAGAAGAGAACTATGATCACAGGTAAATAACTTTACCATCTGAAGGTAACAAGAAGGAGCATATAGATTTTAGAAACACTATAAACCAACTAAAGTGTCAAACTAATTTTAGCAACTGTAATGAGTTCTAAGGTGAAATCATCCTATGAAAATAAATGTCCCACTAGTGGAATTTGATATATAGTCTTTACAGGAAAACAATTTCTCTCATGAATTTCTCAACAAAACATGGTTCACTCTGAAACATTAGCTGTTAATTTAAACCACATGACACGGACTCAAAAATTATTAGTTTAATTAGTTGTATAAAATACGGTTAGCTCTAAAGAAAGCTAAAATTAGGACATATTGTTTATAAATTATATGGAGAGAAAAATGGTGCCTACAGCAGCATGTCTCAATAACAACACTTGTCATTGGTAAAGTAATCACCATTCCAAGCCACCACCTTCTGCTACAAAACCAATTCCAGGAGAATCTCTAGAAACATCCTGTGAGCTGAGATGTTTTTTTAAGAGTTGCAGGACAAGCACAAAGATACAAGAAACTCAGAAGTAGACAATGTCAAGTACGAAAATAAATAATATTGTAAATGCATTTATATAGCACTTACAACCCCCTGATGAGGCACTGAATTGCTTTTTGCGGTGAGTAGCACGCTACTCCGGAACCCAAGATTAGTAATTAGTAGGTGAATACAATGTTATGTTTTGTTTCTCTTTTTTTCTTTCTTGTGATTTGCTCTTGATTTCTTGTGTGTCTAGTAGAGATTGGTGAAAGAATAGAAGATGACAAGACTGGATTTGAAGAGGGAAGTCGTGAAGTAGTGAGCTGTTTTGTAATCAAAGGACATGTGTGCTTGTTAGTTGGGTGGCATGGTTTAAAAAGAAAGGGTGAAAAATTGAGAACGAAGATTTGGAGCTTATAGTATCGGAAGGTTTGGGATGAGTCAGTAAGAAGAGATGGAAAGGACAGAAGGTTTTTTTGAATAATAGCAAAATGCAAATAATTTATATATACACATGACGTTTGGTTGAGTTTTGTCTGCTTGATTAAACCACTCTATATGAATACACATGTGTATATTGAAGTGGCAATATCTAAATGGTCTGCTATCCAGATTTATCATGTGGTGAACTTTTATGATTACAAATAACTGTAATCAACATATATATATATATATATATATATATATATATATATATATATATATATATATATATATATTCCAAAGATGCCCTGCAGTAGAGACGCACTCCTCCAGCCAGGTGAATTCACAAATCCATTTATTTAGAAACAGGCATTTTCACTCCGCTTACATACATCCTCCTGCCTGACGCGTTTCAGAGCAATCGTGCTCTTTCCTCAGAGGCAAGTTGGCTGCACAGAATGTCTTTGGCAATGCCTGTTTCTAAATAAATGGATTTGTGAATTCACCTGGCTGGAGGAGTGCGTCTCTACTGCAGGGCATCTTTGGAATATTTACTACACGGCAGGTCCAGCCGTGGGAGAACGCACCGCCTGCTACATTGTAAAAGGGTCCGTCTTTCCTGAATCATGTAGGGAAGTATTCGGCGCAGCAGGTTCTGAAATTTGAAACAGGATTATCACTCTGCAACCCACTGGAGGGTATGATTGATCCTTTAATTAGTTGTACTGCACTAAATCCACTAGAGGACATTAATGAATGGAATTCAAACCACAAGTTCCAGCGTGCATTAGGAAATGAAAACTACCAAGTGAGGCACACCGGAGGCCTAATTAATGTGGCAACGCAGGGAACTATGGGAGCCAAAGACATTCTGTGCAGCCAACTTGCCTCTGAGGAAAGAGCACGATTGCTCTGAAACGCGTCAGGCAGGAGGATGTATGTAAGCGGAGTGAAAATGCCTGTTTCTAAATAAATGGATTTGTGAATTCACCTGGCTGGAGGAGTGCGTCTCTACTGCAGGGCATCTTTGGAATATATATATATATATATATATATATATATATATATATATATATATATATATATATATATATATATATATATATATATATTTATTTATTTATTTATTTATTACCTACTGGCGGTCGCCAGTAGGTAGTTATAGTTAGGACCCCTTTTCCATAGGAAAACCTCAACATTCTATTTTGAATAACTTTGGCGCCGGTCGACGAATCCTCGCGAATTTTTCAAAATAGGTGGGGCGCTACGCTCCGCTCCTACCCTAAAAGTCTCGGGGGGATTCGTCAAGCGGGGGCTGAGATAAAAGGGGGGTCCCAAAACACGTTTTTCCCATGCATTTTTCCATAGGACCTTTAGACAGGGCTACAGCCCGAACGGCTGAACAGAATTACTAGAAATTTGGCAGAGAGGTAGTCCTCAGGTCAAAGAAGTGCCTTTTGTAGGTTTGGTGTAAATCTGTTCAGTAGATTCTGAGAAAATAGCCGTTAAATCAATATATATATCTGAGCCAGCTTACGGTGCGCTTACAGTACGCTTACCGTACGCGTACGGTGGCGTGCGCGAGCGCGATTCTGATTGGCTCTTAGATCTTAGTAAACATTCGAATCGGTCGAAACCAGGAAGCGGCGGCCGCCATTTTCTCTCTCGCACTCTGAGGGGGGAGCTGATAAACAAATGCCAAAAACATATAAAGGGGCTGTTTAGACAGCGCCCATGCACATAACCGTGTTAGTTGAGTCTTCAAAGATCCCCCAAGGCCAAAAACGGTAAATTTTTATTTTTCGAAAATTTCGCCGATTACGCTTACCGTACGCTTACCGTACGCGTACGGTAAAAAATTATAAAAAAAAAAAATTCCACACTCTCTCCACCCCGTGTGCAAATGGTGGCCTACGGCCACCATTTGTGCATGGCTTATAAGAGTACAGCATTTCCCCAAAAAATTTCAACAGATTACCTATCACAAGGAAGCGCATAATATGTCCTCCATGTGCGCACGGTGCGCGAAGCGCATCGTGCGTACATGGCCCATCTAGCGTAACGTGGGCACGGCACTAACTGCGTAAAGTGGGTGCGCGGTGCGCGAAGCGCACCGCGTGCTCACTGTGCGCGCACGGTGCGCGAAGCGCACCGTGCGCGCACGGAACAAACTGCTTTAAGTGGGCGCGCACGCCACGAATGGCGTAAAGTAACTTAGCATTTAAAAAACCGTACAAATTCACTGAAAAAACCATAGGTTTCACACACGTTATAGTTAGGAATTAGCATTTAAAAAACCTTGCAAATTCACAGAAAAAACCATAGGTTTCACACATGTTATAGTTAGCGGAAATTTTACTGATAAAAAACCAATGAAATTCCCCCGTTATAGTTAGTGCAGGCAACTATAACTCACGCGACCGCAATCCTCTGCTGATGACATATGTGTCTTTATGAAAAAAAAATATTTGTAATATATGTATAGCTAAAAATGTATGGAAGAAGACATGGGCAAATAAGTGTCTAAATACAGTATTAGCATCAGCAGAGGATTGCGGTCGCGTGAGTTATAGTTGCCTGCACTAACTATAACGGGGGAATTTCATTGGTTTTTTATCAGTAAAATTTCCGCTAACTATAACATGTGTGAAACCTATGGTTTTTTCTGTGAATTTATATATATATATATATATAAATAGAGAGAGAGAGAGAGAGATAGATAGATAGATAGATAGATAGATAGATAGATAGATAGATAGATAGATAGATAGATAGATAGATAGATAGATAGATAGATAGATAGATAGATAGATAAATACACACATTGCACTTATTGTAGTTATTAGTAGCTGCATAACCCTCTATATATGCACCTATATTTACATAGAAGCAGCAATTCTGACATGGTCTTAGATACACATAGATCATGTGGTGTAATATATACTTTCCCTAACATAAATGTATCTGATTAAAGCAGGAGACCTAGGTCAGATTACAATGGTGTGTAGTAATTGATGATAGCTTTTTCCATATTGCAAGAAGTATAATTTGTCATGTCTGAGTATACTATTATCATGCATTTGCAAGCTGTGAGCAACGTCGTCATGAAGGGAAGAGCCAGCTTTTTTACTAAACTTCTGAAGTGGAGATGGGTGTCTGCAGATCTTATGTTTGCAGGTAGGGAATTCCATACTGTGGCTGCTTGAACAGAGAAGGATGGCCCACCCATGTGTTTTTTTTGTTTGTAGGGATTATAAGCTAGGAAGCCATTCTGGAGCATAGGTTAGTTTGTTACATGTATTTGTTGATTTTCTTCCTCATAACGAGTGGTCATTTGCCATGTATTATTTTGTGTGTGATACAAAGCAGCCTGAAGGAGGATATTTTGGCCATTGGTAACTAGTATAGTGCTCAGAGATATGTGCATGCGACCTTACATGTAGTAGGAGTCCAGTGAGAGCATTCCGTATTCTTTGTAGTCTTCTCTTAGTTGATAAAGTTGAGCTGAGATATCATTAGCATAGTCTAATTTTGACAGGGCAAGAGAAGTGGTAGTTTGAACCTTGTGTGGGAATTCTAGGTGTGGGTAGATGCGTCACTGTGTTTACATTGTGAACATTGTGAAAAAGCTTGATTTGGCTACCTTATTCCCTTTGGGATACATTGACAGTCTGGCGTCCATGGTAATTTCAAGATTTTCTACCTGCTTAGATATTTTTGGAGGTGGTCCTAGATCGTAAGGCGCGGCACGCAGAGGGTCATAGGTTTTTCAGTCATCACAGGTGAGTATCTTTGAAGGCATTCAATTTGAAGTGGCTCCATGTCACCAACTGGTCAGCAACCCAGAGGCAATTGAAGAGTTTTGATGTTTTATTGTCATTTGGGCTTTTCAATTTCAGAAATATCTACGTGTCATCTGCGTAGTTTTAGAAGGTGATAACTCACCGGATCTAGTAACGATTTCATGTCGGCGTTGAAAGGAATGGGTGAGATGATTGAGCCTTGAGGGATTCCTGCTTTAATATTGTAAGGTTTAGAGAAATGGGTTATTTGTATAATATTTGTTCTGTTGAGTAGGTACGATGTGATCTGAATGAGAGCTGTGCCCTCTACTCCTGCTTCCTCAAGTCTTTGGATGAGTGTAAGATGATCCACTTTGTCAAAGGACACTGAAAGGAAAGAAGTGAAGCAACTTCGTTCTGGTCCACTGTGTTTTTAAGACTATCCCAGACAGAGATTAGGGCCGATTCAGCGCCTTTTCCTGGCCGAAAACTAGTTTTGAAGTCAGAAAGTAATGAATTGTGATACCTGAGTGAAAGCTACTCTTTCTACGAGTTTACCCAGGGATGGTACATTTTCAGTAGGTTTGTAGTTGTCGGGGTCTTGATTGTCCAGGTTAGGTTTTTTTAAAAAGGGGGTGTACGTATGCCTTTTTTAGGTCTTCTGGGAAAACTCCTGTCATTAAGGAATTTCTGATGAGTGTTCTTACTGGGATGGCTGCTGAAGTTGATAGTAGGATTTTTTTAGGTGGGCAAGGGTTCGAGGGGTAGTCGGCCAGCCTATATGCTTTGACAAGATCCAGGAAATCAGTTGATGATAGTTCTTTGAAGGAGATTAGTTGCCGTGTTTGCCTTTGGCTGGTGAGTGTTGTGGGAAATGGGTTGGTGCTGTGTGTATTTGTTGTTGTTTGAGTAGGTATCCAACATATTTGTTTTAGATTAGTAATGGCCAGCCAGCTTGCCACAAAAATCTTGAGAAATGGGATTGGTAGTTTCTGTGCATTGTGGCTCACGGAATTCAGTGAGACTTTTATAGAATTCTTTATTGGCACATTTTTGCATTGTGGATTTGTTTAGAATAGTATTTTTTGCATTTTTGATTGTTGACTTTTATATTCTGTTATGTCTGTGTATGCATAACTTGCCTTCCGCATTGTTTGTTTTGAGCCATTTGCATTGAAGCATAGCATTTTGTTGTTAAATTTTTGGGTATTATTTTTACTGATAATACAACAAGGCATTCAGCAGTAAATACATCGGAGCAATTAAGGGCAGCCACAGTATACTCAGTATACTCAGTGCACCAGCTCATACACACTTGTCCACATTCCTTCACCTGTCCCCCGTGACATCTTCGAATATATCATATCTCAAATTTGTGGAGGTACTTGGCCTTGCGGAGGCGGCCACACATTTTTTCCATTTCTTGGGACAACCCCTGCTTTCATATACAACTTTCTCATCCGCCATGCACCCCTCCATATCTTTCTGCCAGACCTGGAGAGTTGGTGCTGTGGATGCTCCCCAAAAACAAGCGATGATACTTTTGGCTATTGTCATCCTCAAGATCACCCAGGCCTTCTCTTTGCTGGAAAGTTCAGTAGCTTCTCATATGTTTAAAAGACACTACTTAGGCAATTGCACCATCAGAGGTGTTGTGATATTGTTGGACGTGTTAACTGTGAGGGGAGAGAGAGAGTGATGTTGATGGTTTTCACTGTCTTCTTCCAAAAAGCTTTGAAGAGATTGCTTTGGGTCGGGGTGTGTGGGTGGCAGTGAGTGTGCTTGAAAATAAGGGGTTGGCCTGTGGAGTTGTGTCTGAGTGGTGGGTTTGTTTTGAGATAGATAAAGGGATGTGAAGTTATGAAGAGTGTATACCATTACAGCGCATATGCCTTTACCACGCATGCCTTTACAAGGGATTTCGTTGTAAAGGCATGAATGGTAAAGACATATGTGTTTTGCATGTAAATATAAGAAAAGTATCTATTTATATATAATTATATATATATTATGACGGGCATAGCAATGTTTCTTTTTTTAATGTTTTGGTGATCAACTATTTAGGAAACACACGCTAGTGTATTGTGCCCAGTATGAGACCTCATGCACCCCATTTACACAGACCGTCAAATATTGTCCATTTCTCATTCAACAGGCCTCCTGCAAGAAACCTCCACGACATTTCTGCTTTCTGGTTCAGCCCTGATCACAAGACGGACAGATTGCACCATTTGCATGCAGTTTCACTTTTACTTATAAATATATTAGCATTCTGTGTGTCATCCCTATTTTGGTTTCTAGGGTAGTTATTTAGGAATCTCTGGGCCGTACTGTCACCTCCCTTCCACAACAGTTGTGACATTTGCATGGGAGTGGTTGAGTGCTGTCACATCGTTATGCCTGACTCCGGCGCTCGGAGGAGGGGCTGGAGGAGGGAGGAGAAGGAAGGGCAGGGTGCTGACGAGGCGCGGGCAGAGAAGAGTTGCAATTAAATAAAGAAGGTTGTGCCCTTACCGAGCTGAGTTTGGCGCCCTCATTTCGCGGACACGACACTGGTAACGAATTGGGATCCTTAACCTGCCAATCCCGGTCTGGAGACACGCGCTGCAGCAGTGAGTCAGCGTGTGCCAGCTGATGCCTGTAAATATGCTCCCAAGCGCATATAATGCTGGCTGCAAGTGGAACTGCACTGAAGAGACTGCCATCTGCCAAAAGCCTGACACTGTGAGTCACTGTGTGCTGCATCATCGCGCCCAGGGTATGCTCCTGCCTGCTTGCTTGCCTGCCTGCCTGCCTGCAGTTCATCAACAGTTTTTGCCAAAAACCTCATGCACATGTGTCCTACTCGCCCGCCATCTTAGAGTCAGGCCATATAGCCACACCATGTCGGCCATCTTAAAACCAGGCAGAAAGTTTACAATAACCTGCTCACTCAAAATTCCTGGCACCATCAAGGCTCCAGAGCACCCGCGGAACCCCAGAGAGAGCCAAGAAGCCACATTTACACAGCAACATGTCAGTAGCCCCGGACACATCGCAAATCGCGCAGTCAAGTCCAGTAATGCTGGGTGTATCCTTCCTACGCCCCCCACAACCTTTGGTCCTCACGTCTGGCAGTGGCATAGGTCCAAGATGGCAAAGCAGGCTACAAGATTTCGAAGACTTTATGATGGGGTCGCAAGTCACCGTCCCCAAACAGCAGCTCATTGCCATGCGCAACCTAATAGGCAAAGACGTCGGGCAAGTTATTAAAGAACTACCGCCAGCCACTGCAACCTCATATCAAGACGTGAAAGAAGAACTGAACAGGAATTCCTGCACAAACGAAATTTAGACTACGAACGGTACATCTTCAATCTGGCGTCACAGGAAAAAGATGAACCAATGGGTGACTTCATCACATGGCTCAAACGGTTAGCTCGCTACTGCGAATTCGATAACTTCAACACAGAAGATGCACTTCGCCTACGGATTATAGAGGGGTGTTAATTGGAGTCACTACGTCGTCACCTGCTAAAGAAACACTACTCACTCGAAGACATCGAAGAGCTGACGCGAATAAATTATCAAGTCGAAGACCATGCGAAAAAGATGGAAGCTGGAAAGACAGAAAAACGTGAACAAGCCTTCTGACTCCACTCTCAAACAGACACGCGGAACTCATCGGATTACAAAAAAAAACAGAAGCCTGCATGCCAAACTCGCAGTGGGAACAAGACTAGCAGCAACAAGAAACAACTACACTGCTACCGCTGTAGACTAGATTACCCTCACACGGGCCCATGTCCTGCCATGAGAATCACTTTGAACAAGTGCGCCAAACACCCCGCAGAGAATCTGCGCCAACAAGACGCACCCCGGGACCTCACCATCAGGTGTCCCTTCCTGTACATGAACAAACCTTTAAAAAAATGCAATTCTGTCACTTTCATTTGTGCTGCAAAAGCAGCACACATGAAAGTGACAAAATTGCATTTTAAGATTGTTTATGTGCAGGAAGGGACACTTTCCTACACATAAACAATCCTCCCCTGCACGCAGACACCCTTGCACTCTGTTGCAAGGGTGCCTGCGTTGGCGCTAAGTTGTTAAACTTAGCACCATCACAGGCGGAAACGCAAGGCTGCACCACATTCTTGTGAATATGGTGCAGCCTTGCGTTTTTCGAAGTGGCGGAGCGTGTCAATAAACCAAGGAGGCTAACGACACGCTCCGCCACTTCATTGTACATATCCCCCAAACTCGCCAGGAAAGGGAAAAGAGCAAATTAAGATATAGGTTCAGAGTCAGAAAATCTACAAATAAGTTGATCAATACTGCTTTAAGAAATGTAACAACACTAGCAGAAGATGGCAAGCAAGACAATAGAGTAAAATTATAACAACATCAACAAGGAAGTGGTGGCAGCCCTGAGTCCTGAAAAAATGCAAAAGAAAGACTAGGCTATCACATAGTCTTTTTCATTGCAGACAAGCAATATTGCAACAACCTGGTTCTCTAACCCTCAACTTCTCCTCTACCTAACCATTCCCAGGGCTAGCCCAATTACTCACCGTAAGGATTAATGATTCTCGGCCCTCATATGTTATCCATTCCATGCTAGGAATAGCTCCGATTTTCTGAGCAAGGACAAAAAGAAGCTTAAGGCCAGATGTACTATTTACTGGTCGCAAAATTGTGACCAGTATTTTCCACCCAATGCATAACTCCCAAAACTGACCTCTGTACAAATAGGTTGGTTCTGAAAATTCAGATGTGGAGCAAATAGCAATCCAACTTACCTCATTAACATTCAAGAAATAAGTCGTAAATTGCTGCTCACTACACTTGGATAACAATGGACTGGGATGTGGGCATGAGTAATTACCAGTGGCTGAGACTAATTCAAGTATTCCATTCATCACTTTGTTATATACTTCATGCTGACTGAAGGCCATTACAGAGATGGTGGGGTGCTAGAGCCAGCAGACCACCAAGTCTGTGACTGCTTATCAATGAAGTTAACTTTTTTTTAAATGCAGCCCATTTTTCTTAAAAGAAACGGAGCTGTATTTAAAACATAGGTTTACTTTTTCATGTTATGATTGAGATCTGCAGTGGTCCCGTGAACCACTGCCTACTCCCCAACAAAGGTTTTTTTAAGTTTACAAAGGGAAATAAGAAACTACACCTCAGCTTTCGGTAGTCAGTAGATTTCCTATGTTTCGCAACTGTATTTCAGCCTCAAAACATTGATACAGTACTGATTCAGTATTTGGAAGTCACAAACACAACACCCGACTTTCCAAATAATTTATCAGCATCATTCCAAATCCTAAAGAAAACAGTGGAGGCAGGGAAATAAATTAACACCACATAGGAACTGATGTTAAATGAATGAAATAATTTCGACATTTAAATTATATATATATATCTTGGGGTGCAACTTACAAAAACTCCGAACATTACCTTTAGAAAAGCTCGGTCAATGAGCGATACCTTGGTGAGTAGCAGCCCTGAAATGAGAAGAACTAAAACCTGGTTACATTCTAGAAAAGGGTTTTTCAAGTGTACATCTTGCAGAGCTTGCAAATATGGGGTTAATAAAACCTCATATACAACCCCATTCAAGTTAGAACCTGTGCCCATTACCAAGTTACTTACCTGCAAAACCGAATATGCAGTGTATATGCTGGAGTGTTCTTGTGTCCTGCAGTATGTAGGAAGTACAAAACTGCAGGTCCACAAACGAATACTCCAGCACATTAGGGCCATCACTAACTGTGATGCAACTTACCCGGTTGCGAGGCATTTTAAGGACTCCCATGGCAATAACTTGGACAATTTAAAATACTTTGTTGTGGATGCAGTCCCTCCGCTTAGGCGTGGAGGCAACTGGGAAGCTCTGCTGCAGAGACTTGTAACTAGGTTTATACTGGAGTTAGATAGTAAAACGCTACAAGGTCTTAACTCCAGTGAAGACTTTTTTACCTGCCTTTGATTGCTTTTATGTATATACTCATGAAATTATTTATGGCTCGGCCTCTATATTGTTTTTAGTCTTCATGTATTGTATTGTTTGCACATTTGCAATTTTTAAACCATTATGGTTTAATATGGTGGCACCTTCTTAGCACTAGCACTTTATGTCATAGCCATAGGGGATAGAAACGGCCCACCAGGGCTGAATTGTTCAACAGTTGCACATGATACCTAAGCAATTGATCTGTAAACATTGCACAATACCATTTGGGTCTACGATTGGCATGAGAGCTTACTTAACTGATTTTAGACGGGGTTTTAAAATACGCATTATGCTTGAATTTTACCTGTCGGATCTCAGTGGCATTTTATGCTCTTTAAATGCATTTTGGATTTAATTATGCATTGCCTTTTTTTAAAAATATTTATGAATTCATACGTATTTATTGAGTTATTGCCTTTCTTTGATGAAATCATTATGGTTGTCATTTACTTTGTGTCTGTTTGCAGCTGTATCGAGGTATGGCAATTACTTATCTATGTCTCTTATGATGTTAGACTTATGTCACGTGTTTCTAGCACTTGCACTTTAAAAATGTGAAGGCACTCCACATGTGCATCATGTGATCAAGGCCTCCTGTAGGCCGAAATGAGTCATGGCGGTGGTGCAGGACATTCAATAAAATCATTGCACCAAATACCGGGTCCGCATTCGTCTGTTCCAGAACTAATGTATTGTGTATGGTGAGAGAGAGATGTGTTCACTGAAAAAAACAACAGTTACAGGGACATTAAAGTTGGACTCAGGTTTCACTCGTACAAAACCAGTGAAATCCAGCAGCTATAGTTAGCTGAGCTAACTATAAATCTCGCCCGGCAATGCACTGCTAATGACCTCACCTATTACATCACCCATGACATGGTCAGTTACATCACTGATGACATCTCAAATGACATCACTCATGACATCACTGACAACATCATCCACAGAATCACTGATGCACCAACTCACACCCCCATAGAACCTTTCATATACCCACACTCCCTCCCACACAACCATTCACAAACTCCTTCACAGACCCATACCGGTACTAACACACCCACTCACTGATTCATAGATCTACATAAAAATCCACCTATTCCCCCACACAGCCACTCATACACCCACTCACTTACTAATACAGCCACTGACATATCCACTCATACACCCATACAGCCACTCACACACTGAGTCAGTCAACCATAACGCTACTTACACACCTACTCACTCATCCATACAGTTGCACACACCTACTCACTTACTCATACAGATACTAACATGTACTCACTCCCCTATCCAGTCACTGACACAAGCACACACTCACCCTTACAGCCCATCTCAAATTCATTCACTCACTCATACAGTCACTCATATGCCCCATAACTCACTTATACTGCCTTCACATACCCAGTTACTAACCCATATACCATCCACTCACTCACCCACACAGCCATAGGCACACTCACTCACCAATACACCCCCTCAGACATGCATTAACTAACCCATACAGACACTAACTCATCCACTTACTCATCCATACAGGCAGTCATATATCCCCTCATCCACCCATACAGGTACTCAGACAACCAATCACTCACACATACAGCCATTCACATAAACACTCACACACTCATACAACCACTTAGACACCAACGGATACAGACATTCACACAACCAGTCACTCACCCATACATTCACTGAGACACCTAACAACTCACTTATACAGTCAGTCAAGCACCCAGTGAATCATCCATACAGGCACTTGGGGGCCAACTACCCCTCCTGTTACCTCCAGTAAGTACAACACAGCTGCATTGCTGAGACGTTTTCAGTGGCCATGCCACCTTTCGACACCACTTTGCAAACGTGCCTCCTAGCGCGCTACTAATTGGCGGATGAAGTCCCATTGACTCTTGAGGGTCAGCTACCCCTCTTGTTAACACCATTAAGTCCCACACCTCTGGATTGTTAGGAGATTGTTGGAGGCCACGCCCCCTTTCTCCACCACTCTGCAAACGCACCTCCTAGTGCACTACTGGTTGGGGGATAAAGTCCACTTTAGTCCTGAGGCCCTCAGGAATAAAGTGGGATTCATTCTGCAACCAGCAGTGCACCAGGAGGCGTGCTTGCAGAGTGGTGGAGAAAGGGGGTGTGGCCTCTGAAGACCTCTCGACAATCACCCAGTGTGGGACATACTGGAGGTAATTTGAGTGTGTGTTGGCCCCCAAGGACCCTCTTGACCCTTTGGGACTTAATCCATCAACTGGCAGTGAGCCAGGAGGCACACTTGCAGAGTGGTGGTGATGGGGGCGTTGCCTCTGATGACTTGCCGGAGTTGTTTTTCCCTTTTTTAATGGAGGGTGGGTGCGCGGCCTCCATACCCTGGGCCATTATTGGCCCTGGAGACCCCATTGCCCAGGGTCATGCCTCTTTTCAATGGGTGAGGGGGGACTTACTGGAGCTAACAGGAGTGCTTGTTGGCCCCCCAAGGACCCCCCAAGGACCCTTGGGAGTACCTTTGATGAATGTGTGATTACAAGGCCTCCCTCCTGCGCTCCCTTGAGAATCACTAACCCTAGAGTTGTTGGGGTAATTCCTCATTCAGACTGGTGGCAAGTATTAGGCTTGTTCCATTTTATAACACTTGTAATGCACTTGGCAAATAGCACACATGCACTCACATCTCTGGGGGAAGTAACCTCATTATGTACCACACTGAAGAAAGCCCAGGACCTCTTCAGGCCAGTTAAATCGGGCTGAAACATGTTGGTGCTGATTTTAGGGTTATAGGACCATCACATCCTTAACACCCATTTGTATATATTTTAATCTACCCTCCCACTCCACTATTAAAGATTTATTTAGGAGTGGGTGAGGAATTTTATCTTTAATGGTATGCCCCCTTACAGAATATCTCTCAGTGCTCCCTGAAAAACCGTCAAGCCCACCCCACCCTTTAGGAGTCGGGATGGCCCAATGATGAAGCATGTCACTATTAGAGTGAGTGAAGGCAATCAAAAGAAAAGGGTTTCTTTCCCTTCCCACCCGCATCAGCGGGTTGGTATAATTTTTTGATGGGAAACAACATTTACAAATGCAGTCATTACATTGCACTACCTTTACAATGCAGTCATTACAACGCAACATCCTTTACATCACATGCCATTACAACGCAGTCATAACATCGCATGTCACTACAACACATGTCATTACAACGCATGTCACTACAACACATACCATTACAACGCATACCATTACAACACATAGTTTTAACCCTTACACTATCCAACACTTACCATATTGTTGCACTCACCGGATCGGGAATAGTAATTTTTACCCCTACACTATCCAACACGTACCCTACTGTTGCACTCACTGGAGTGGGAATAGTAATTTTTACCCCAACACTATCCAACATTTACCCTACTGTTGCACTCACTGGAGTGGGAATAGTAATTTTTACCCCTTCACTATCCAACACTTACCTTACTTGCAATGTAATGGTATGCATTGTAATGGTATGCATTGTAATGGTATAATGCGATATAATGGAATGCGTTGTATATGTAGTTTCTAAAAATGTGTTGTGGTGGCATGTGATGTAAAATCATGCGTTGTAATGAATGTGGCGATGTAAAAACTGCGTTGTAAAGGCATGCATTGTAAATGTTTGCGTTGTAACAAGTACTATTCTTTCTTGATCCTCTCAGCAACTTTGCACTTGAGAGATTCATCATTATACATATAGGAATCCCCCACCCAGTTTAGTTGTCTGCTTCTTTTTTGATGTCCCCCCACCATGGGAAGGGTACACAAAAGAGACCACGGGAAGCACATTTTGTTTGGTAAAAGTGTATAAAAGAGGTAGGAAATGTCCTTTCTATCCTCTTAGTTGAGGACCTCTCTACCCGCCTTGGACCTTTGTGGCCCTTTGAACTTGTGAAACAGATATGCAACTTCCAACCTAGGTATAACTTTACACTTGGTGAATTGCAAAAAAGTGTTCAAAGATACCAAGCATTTGAGGACTTCTGAGGATGATGTAATAAACTGTAGTGGTATGCCTTTAAGGCATAGAAAGAATGTTATTTGTATTGTTATTCTATATTCTGTATTCAAAAGTTGTTGCTCAAATGTGAGACTTCTACGGTCAGTCAGTTGATTTCTAGCTGGCTAGGGATGACCACGCTCAGATTGTGACGAGGAATAAATCTTGGTACTAACTACTGCTTGCTCCCAGTGCCTTCATGACATTACACTATCACAAATATTGATAGCTGTTTCCACTTAGTTACAGCTCTTTCGAATATTTCTTGGGAAAATGCAGGTGTGAGGCCTATCCGGGTACATTGGAATGCAGCACTCTTACCAAAGAGTAAAAAAGAGACAGAAAGATGCAGAAAGAAGCAAGAGAAGTGCTCAAAGAAGCAAGAGAGGTGCATAAAGAAGCAAGAGAGGTACAGAAAGAGGAAGAAAGGTGCATAAAGGGGCAAGAGAAGCACAGAAACAGGCAAGAGAGGTGCAGAAAAAAGCAAGAGAGGTGCAGAAAGAAGCAAGAGAGGTGGAGAAAGAGGGGAGGGGCAGAAGGAGGAACAGATGTGCAGAAAGAGGCAAGAGACATGCAAAAAGAGGCAAGAGAAGTGCAGAAAGAGGAAGAAAGGTGCAGAAAGAAGCAACAGAAATGCAGAAAGAGGAAGGTAGCTACATAAAGAAGCAAGAGAAGTACAGAAAGAAACAAAAGCGGTGCAGAAAGAAGCAAGAGAGGCACAGAAAGAGGCAAGAGAGGTGTAGAAAGAGGCAAGAAATGCGCAGAAAGAAGCAATATAGGTAGAAAGAAGCAAGAGAGGTACAGAAAGAGGCAAGTAAAGTGCAGAAAGAGGAAGAAAGGTGCAGAAAGAGGAAGAAAGGTGCATAGAGAGAAAAAAGACACCAAAAGAAGCAAGAGAAGTGCAGAAAGAAGCATGAGAGGTGCAGAAGGAAGCAAGAGAGGTGCAGAAAGAAGAGAGTGAGGTGCAGAACAAGACAAGTGATGTACAGAAAGAAGCAAGAGAGGTGCAGAAAGCAGCAAGAAAGGTGCAGAAAGAGGAAGAAGTGTGCAGAAAGAAGTAAGGGAGGTGGAGAAAGAGGCAAGAGAAGTGCAGAAAGAAGCAAGAGAGGTACAGAAGGAGTCAAGAGAAGTACAGAAAGTGGCAAGAGAAGTACAGAAGGAAGAATGAGAGGTGCAGAAAGAGGAAGAAATGTGCAGAAAGAGGCAAGAGAGGTGCAGAAAGAGGCAAGAGGTGGACAGGAAGAGGCAAGAGAAGTACAGAAAGAGGAAGAAAGGTACAGAAAGGGGCAGAAAGGTACAGAAAAAGGAAGAAAGGCATAGAAAGAAGCAAGAGAAGTGCATAAAGAAGCAAGAGAGGTACAGAAAGAAGCAAGAGAGGTGCATAAAGAGGGAGAAAGGTACAGAAAGAGGCAAGAGAAGCACAGAAAGAGGCAAGAGAGGTGCAGAAAGAAGCAAGAGAGGTGCCGAAAGAAGGAAGGTGCAGAGTGAGGAAGAGATGGGCAGAAAGAAGCAAGAGAAGCGCTGAAAGAGAAAGAACGGTGCAAAAAGAGGAGAAGTGCAGACAGATGCAAGAGAAGTACAGAAACAGGAAGAAAGGTGCAGAAAGAAGCAAGAGTAGTGCAGAAACAAGCAAGAGAGGTACAGAAAGAAGCAAGTGAGGTGCACAAAGAAGCAAGGTAGGTGCAGAAAGAGGAAGATAGGTGCAGAAAGAGGAAGAAAGGTGCAGAAAGAAGCAAGAGAAGTGAAGAAAGAAGCACAAGAGGTGCAGAAAGAGGCAAGTGAGGTGCAGAAAGAGGCAAGAGAGGTGCAGAAAGAAACAAGAGAAGAGCACCTTTCTTCCTCTTTCTGTACTTCTCTTGCTTATTTCTGCACCTTTCTTCCTCTTTCTGCACCATTCTTCCTCTTTCTGTGCCTCTCTTCCCTCTCTTTGCACTTCTCTTGCTTCTTTTTGTACTTCTCTTGCCTCTTTCTGAGTCTTACTGTCTTCTTTCTCCACTGCTGCCATCCCATCCTACGTTAGTCACCCTGTGCTTACACTTTTCATTATCTGTATTCGGGAGCTCCTGGTGTACTCATTTCTATCTCACACACTGTACTTTTTCATTATTTGTTAATGGTTGTAGAGTCTCACTGTAGGTTTTTGGGGAGTCTGTGTGCCAGCTCTATAATCAATTAAATTCTGTCTTGCTTTTTGCTCTATACAGTGCCAGCAGGTTATTTTCTTTTGTTCTTGTTTTCCATTTCAGTTAATTGTATCCCTCCCATCTATGTAACTTGGACTCCTGCTCATGTTTACACGACATCCTTACTATTAGCGACGTCTATTCATGTGAGGTAATGCTTTATTAACATTTCAAAATATGTAATCCTTGCCAAAGCTCGGATTACTGTGTAAATCCTAGAAACATCACACAGGTAGAGCCTCTTTCTAATGTGTATGATCTCACACCCTGGTAACCTAGACTCATAGGACAGCAGTCCATAGGTACCCCACAGTTTTCTTGTGTGGCAGGTACCAGAATACAGTTGACAGCTGGCCCTTTATGGGTCTCGCCTAAGCAGCGCTTGTGCTGTCTCTTCGAGACATACTATATTTAGGATATGGATATTCAACATGTCAGGGCTTCTAGTTGGTTTGCTGTCTTGCCTTTCTATATTCCTTTACTCTGGTTGGTGAAAACTGTCCATCTGTCCTGCCTCTGTGTAATTGGTTTCCTCCCAAAGGACATCACCAATTAAATTTTTGGGTTGGTCATTTGTTGCCTCTTCTGCTTTGCACCCCCTCCATCCCGTCATTGCTGACATCCTTCCTACAGAGAAGACCAACCACCTTGCACAACACTGCATTGACTTTTGAGGCTATGGCAGCACACTGCGCTTTAACTTTAAACATCTAAAGCGTGGCGTGCCGCCCTTGCTACAAAAATAAATAAATAGAAAAATATAGGCAGGTGGATGCCGCATTTGTTTTACATTTGCAAAGCAATAGCTCAACATTTAACTAATGTGAGACCTATTGCTTTGCAAATGGTTGCGTACCATTAGTACCAATTTAACACCAACATTTAGCAATAAGTAACAGGTGACCATTCCAGCTTTGCAAAGGGCCTTCCACCACGCTGTAACACTTGTCGCTGAATATTTGGTAACGTTTGAGCCATTTGAGCTAGAAACAAGGTTTTTTTGTTCAAATCTGCAGATTATGCGGCAGATGATGGATTATGTGGCAGATACAGAAAATGTAGAATTATGGGAAAATTGGTGCAGCTGAACAGTTGCATAATTTCAGTGGCCCTGCTCATAGCTCTGACTAGGTCCAGAAGTGCTCCTCTGTGGTTGCTTCTTTTTTGTGTCTCATTGAGTTTATAGTTTAACCTCTATGGAAATGAGGCAGACTAAACCTGAGGTTACCACTCCACAACACAAACTACCATACCACATAATTACTCTCTATAACAAATAATCCCATTCCACATGATTCCTTTACACTAAATACCACATACTTTCTATCCACATAATTTCACTGCACAACATATGACATAATTCCACTACACACAACATACATACACTCCACTCCCAAAAACTTTAGTAAAAAACCTTTACATTTGCAACACCAATAGCTTTAACTCTCTCAAATGCAAGACCTATTGCATTGCAAATGCTTGTTTAACTAGTAGTCACGGTTGCAGAGTGGTGGAGAAAGGGGTCTGGGCCTCCAACCAGTGCTCAGGACTTCCTCTGCCTTGGACTTACAGGAGGTACCAGGAGGGCTTCTTGGCCCTCAAGGCCCCTCAGCAACAACGTGGACTTCATCCCACAACCAGTAGTGCACCAGGAGGCATGTTTGCAGAGTAGTAGAGAAAGAGGGGATGGCATCCAAAAACCTCTTAGCAATCCCACTGTGTGGGAATTACTGAAGGTAACAGGAGGGGGTGGTTGGCCGCCAAGGATGTCCTTGGGGCCAACTACCTCTCCTATTACCCCCAGTAAGTCCCAAACAGCAGGATTGCTTTGTTCTGATACCAGGCCTCGCCCCCTTTCTCCTCCACTTTCAAATGTGCCTCCTGGCACGCTCTTGGTTGCAGAATGAAATCCCCTTTGCTGCTGGGGTTCTGTAGGAGCAACTAGTCTACCTGTTACCTCCAGTAAGCCCAACACAGTGGGATTT
Organism: Triturus cristatus; assembly: GCF_964204655.1. Lineage (NCBI taxonomy): Eukaryota > Metazoa > Chordata > Amphibia > Caudata > Salamandridae > Triturus > Triturus cristatus. The sequence goes on from NC_140584.1 coordinate 145,766,692, forward strand.
CTGAGAGGTGGTCGCAGGCCATGCCCCCTTTCTCCACCACTCTGCAAAAGCACCTCCTGGCTCGCTCTTGGTTGACGGATGAAGTCTCCTTGCCTCTTGAGTGTCCCTGGGGGCCAACTAGCCCTCCTGTTACCTCCAGTAAGCCCCACAAGGCTGGAGTGCTGAGAGGTGGTCAGAGGCCATGCCCCCTTTTTACATCACTCTGCAAACATGCCTCCTGGCGCACTGCTGCTTGTAAGATGAAGTCCACTTTAGTCTTGAGGTCCTCAGGACACACGGGGACATAATTGCCCCATCAGCAGTGCACCAAGATGCGCGCTTGCAGAGTGGTGTATAAAGGGGCGTGGCCTGCTTACTGGAGGTAACAGGTGGGCTAGTTGGCCCCTAAGGACCCTCCGCATTGAAGTGGACTACATCCCCCAACCCAGAGCGCACCAGGAGGTGCTTTTGCAGAGTAGTGCAGAGAGGGGGTGAGACTTGCAGCGAGTTGCCAGCTTCTGTTTATTTTTCCTATTTTAAAAAGCAGGGCTGTGTGGCCCTCCTTCCCTTGATACTTTTTGGGCCCTGGGGGCCCATCCCCCAGGGCCTGACCCATTATAAAAAAAAAAAATGGAAAGGGAGCAGCACAGCCCTTCTCCCGGGGCCGATTTTGGCCCTGGGGACCCCATCCCCCGGTGCTAGGCCATTTTTTAAGGAAAGTGGGCATTTTGGCCCCTCTTCCCTGAGCCAGTTTTGGCTCCAGGGACCCCATCCTGTGGGGCCTGCCCTTTATTTGTATTCTTTTGTGCGAGGGGCTGCGTGGCCCCCTCCTGAGGCACATCTTGCCCTGTGGACCCCATAGGGCGGGGCATGACCACATCCTGGCCCGGACATTTTTTTATTTAGATTTAAAAAGGGAAGGGGGCTGAGCGGCCCCCCAGGGCCATTTTGGGCCCCAGGGACCCCATCCACCAGTGCATGACCAGAACTTTTGGGACCACAGGGGGGGCCCCAAGGCCCCCGCGGTCCCTGCTGGCTCCCCGCCTCCTGCAGGAGCCGGCATTGCTTTTAGAAAAAGGGAGCTGCAAACATGCAGCTTCCTTTACTCAAAAGTGATTCTGCTTTGTTTCATGGAAGCAAGAGCATTTTCCATGGTCGGCGCTTCCATGAAGTGAACCAGAGTTTGCTATGGCATGACAGGAGCAGTTCCCCGGTCATGCCATAGCAAACTTCAATTTCCTGGGGGAGGGCATCCTAGGACATTGCTGGAGTAGGCCCTAGGGGGGCAGTACCCAGGGCCAAAAAGGGCTCCTGGAGGGGGGGTGTGCGTGACCCCCCTCCAACATCTTCAAAGCCGCGGGGAGGTGGTGGTCCCTAGAGCCGGGGGTCCACAACAGACCTCTGCATTTAATTAATGTATGCCCCAGGGCTATGTGGGGAGCTTGAGCCCCCCACTCTTTCGTTTTTATCATAGCCCCAGGAAGGTTGTGATCCCCAGGGCTGCGGGAGGCTGCATGGCCCCCCGCATTTAATATTTAGAGCCCTGGGGAGGTGGTGGTACCCGGGCCTGCGGGGGCCATGTGCCCCCCGCATTCAATGGCTAACACCCCGGGGAGGTGGCGGTTCACGGGGAAGCGGGGACCCGCATCATAATTTTGCATTGCCCCCAGAACCTACCCTACTCGGGGGCTCAAAAAAAATAAAGTGCAGGAGACAAGGCTTCGCTTTTTTAATTTTTTGGGCAGGATTTGCACACCCAGCACAAATCCCACTGAATTTTATTTTTTTTTAAATACTTTTTGGGGCCCTCGGGGTCCCTGTGGGACCCCATGAGCAGGCCTAGGGGGTTGGGGTGTTTCTACCCTGCCCCTTTTTCTTGTTTTTTTCCGTTTTTCTTGTGACTCAGTTCAATAGAGTCACAAATGGCTGCCAACATTTCCTAGTTTGAAGTATTGGCAGCCAATCATATCTCAGACGCCAGATGGGGAGGGTTCACGGATCATTCACGTCCCTAGATATACAATTGGGAATTCCTTTACATTTCTCAGGAACTACTGAACAGATTTACACAATTTAACAACAAGAGTGCGTTCTGGACCAAGAGCTACCTTTCCGACAAGTTTGGTGTAATTCCATTCAGCAATTTGGGCTGTAGCTACGTCAACAGTTTCCTATGGAAATTACCATAGATAAAAAGCATTTTGGGACCCCTTGTTTTTCTCGGCCCCCGCATGACGAATCACCCCGAAATTTTCAACACAGCAGCTGAAGTGATAGGGCCATTCGTTTTCAAGATTTCAAGAAGATTCCTCAAATGGCACCAAAGATATTGGCAAAAGAAAATACACTTTTTGATTAAAAACAAGGTCCTAACTTTAACTACTTACTGGTGACTTTTGGCACATCACTCAAACCAATGCGTTTCAGCCCTCCCACGGCTTTTCTCACGGTCAGTGAGTCCTTCTTTAGTTACACTTTTTATACCCATCTTAAACTTAATGGGGCATTATGGGATTTGTAGTGTATCCATGTAATTCAAAAAAAAATTACATATTTACAAAAAGGACAAATGCGCTTTCGTCAGGTATTCACTTTCTAACAATAACTTGTGTTTGTATTTTCTACGCACTACATTTTAAAGCGCTATTGCATGCATATTCATTTTAATTATCACATCTTTGGTATAGTATCTTGTAGTTATTTAGACTGCATAGCTTTAACATACAAGCAATTTTACCAATCCCTTGGTGCTTCTTTCCAGCATCCAACAGGAATTTGATCTAATGCGTCTCAAGTTTTGGGTATAGTACCCTTTCAAAAAAAGAGAAAGAGAGAATGTAGTCTCAAAGTACATTAACACTGTTAAACTTATGCCATCTTTTACAGTTCCTATATTCATTCAAGATGAACAAAAAGTTCCTCATCATTGTTAATTCCTCTGGGGGTTTTTGTCCTGAGCCTGATAATATATCGCGATTCCATTTGTCTCAATTTTTTGACTCTGTCCCCTCCACGTCCTTCCGGGGGTATCATGTGTTTACCATAATAATTCATTGCCCTCCAGTCTCCTTTCTGGCACTGTGCCAAATGTTTTGCTGTGGCATAAGTCATATTCCTGTTCTTCACTGCTCAAATATGCTCGAGGATGTGTTTTTTGCGCATGCATGTTGTGCTTCCAATGTACTTCATTCCACAATTGCACTCTATTATGTATATCACAAACTGAGATACACAAGAAATATTTTGGTCGATGATGATCACATTTCCATTGGGTTCCATAATTGTGCCCATATTTTGGCCGATTTGATAAGCCTTACATAGGTTACATTTTTTAAAACCCTTCTGGTGGTCTGTTAGCCAGTTTGTACTTTGGCTTTCCTGAAAGTGACTTATAACCAGCATGTCCCTCAGAGATTTGGTCTTTCTGTAGGTAACTACTGGTTTCGGCCCCAAGATGTTCCCGATGTCTGGGGGCCCTGAGATTAAATGCCAATATTTTTTGATTTTATTGACTATTCTTCCACTTTCTTTGCTGGAAGTAGTAATGAGCCTAGGTGGTACTTGTTCAATGATTTCCTTGATCTTTGGCTTTGTAATGGAAATGTGATACCTATCGGCCAAAATATCTCTTGTGTATCATCAGTGATGTCATCAGTGAAGTCACTGACCATGTCATGAATGATGTAATATGTGACGTCATCAGCAGTGCATTGCGGGGGCGTGAGTTATAGTTAGCTGAACTAACTATAACGGCGGAATTTCTATGGTTTTGTATGAGTGAAATGTCCAACTAACTATAACGTCCCTGAAACCTATGTTTTTTTCAGTGAATTTCAAAGGTTTTTTAAATGCTAATTTGTACCTATAACGTCCATGAAACCTATGGTTTTTTCAGTGAATTTCAAAGGTTTTTTAAATGCTAATTTGTAACTATAACGTACCTGAAACCTATGTTTTTTTCAGTGAATTTCAAAGGTTTATTAAATGCTAATTTGTAACTATAATGTACCTGAAACTTATGGTTTTTTCAGTGAATTTCAAAGGTTTTTTAAATGCTAATTTCTAAATATTTTCTTCTTTAAACCAATAGTTTTTTTTAGTGATTTTAAATTATCACTTCATTGTCAACCTAGTGAAAACAGCCAATATACCCAGTTTTCCAGCAATAGCTTCCACCCAAAAAATGTGTCACAAATGAGAATAACAACTAAAGGTAATAATATACAGAGTAGACGTCCCCGTGCAAAAATTAACACAAAAGCACCAGTACCCGATATTTTTAATGAGCATCCAAATCTGGGGTGTGATCCAAAAACAGGGAGTAAGCCACGTTTGCAGTAGGTATCTAACATCTGTATTTTACTGGTGCAAACCAGGACAACTACCTACAATATGAAAGGGATCGCAGCCCAGAATCACATCTGAAGCGCAACATATGTGATAGAGTTACTGATCACGCAGCTCAAACACCCATGAAGGCTACAATAGTACCCACTTCCACCAGCCTCAGGATGTCCCCCCGGACCACCCTCCTCCCTACTACCACCAAGGCAGCGCAAAACAGGACAGCGGACCTTCCAAAAACGGCATGGTCCCTCATCCACACAATACTTGAATGTTGGCAGATATGACAAGCAAATATATGTGAAGAACGCAACTCATCCATCAATAATAATAATGCACACAATACCAAGTGTAGCGGTGATGTGCTGGACAGACCTCACTATACAGATCATAAACCTCTCCACCTGTACATATACTTCTGGTGCTTGTAGTGTTGTGCACAATAGACACAACCATGTTACCTCAGGGAGTGGGGAAGATCTCGGACATGTAGCTGTGTTGTCCTCCCCTGGAAGCGGAAGCGCAGTGGACTGGTCCAACGTACGCCTCTCCAGTGTAGGAGTATGAATAAATAAGCTGGGGCTCTGGGCGTGGTTCACTTGTGAACTGTGAAGACCAATGAGTCTGCTAGAGTGGTGGGCCTCACCCTGCCACGTGGCAGCCGTCATGACCGCGGGTCTCCTCGACACAGGCCCCCTGAGAACCCAGCGGCACAGCACCACAGACTTTTGGCTGTACAGACTACTGCCTTCGATCTACACTGCGGACAGCAGGCATCACAATTCAGATGGAGTAGCGATTGCAGATGACGCAGTCCAGTACGCAAGATACATTGCTCCCAGTGCGGCCCTCTCGGACCACGAATCATCGCAGATTGCGCACACACTGAGTGCTTCAGGTGCCACTAACTCAGTGCACCACAAGTCATCACCATGTGGCCTTATTGATGCAGAATTCAATAGACAAAAGACATTCCTCTGAGTGCGGCCCCTCCGGATCACGCATCATTGCAGGGAACGTACACGCTGAGCGCCAAAGATACTTCTAACTCAGTGCACCATAAGTCATCGCCACGTGGCCTTATTGAGGCAGAATTCAATAGACAAAAGACATTGGTCCTAGTACAGCCCTCCCGGACCATGCACCATCGCAGGGTATGTACACGCTGAGCGCCAAAGGTACCACTAACTCAGTGCACCAAAAGTCATCGCCACGTGGCCTTATTAAGGCAAAATTCAGTAGGCAAAAGACATTTCTCCCAGTGCAGCCCGCTCGGATGATGCATAATCGCAGGGTGCGTACACGCTGGTTGCTTCAGGCGCCACTAACTCAGTGCACCACTTATCATCGCTGGCTGCACACACGCTGAATTGCCAATAACTGTGCAGCTCTACCAAACGCCACATGGCTGTGGGCCCTTGCTGACCGCTGCCTCTGGCCTACACTGCGCTCAGCACGATTCACAATTAAAATTGAGTGTTTATTCATTAATTACAGCGTCCAGTAGGCAACTAACTACAGCGTCTTCAAAACCTAAATAATATCCTTTTAGTATCCTTGCTCAAGAACTTTGTTGATATCAATTATAGCTTTAGTACAATCACAAAATTCATCTTGCAAGTCCAAAGGAACACTGAATGGAAGTCTACACTGCGGCCAGCAGAGCTCACAGTTCGTATTCAGTCTTGATTCATGAATTTCAGAGCCCAGTAGGCAACTAACTATAACGTCTCCAAAACCTACACTTTTCGACAATGTATTCCATACATATCTCATCTTTTGTTACCTACACTGCGGTCAGCAAAGCTCACAATTTCCATTGAGACATGATTTATTAATTGCAGACAGAATTGTACTCTATGTCCTCGGATTTTGTCAAGAGAAAGTGACAAAAAGCATTCCTCGATGTCTGTGCTGACTACTGCCTTCCATCTACATTGTGAATAGCAGGGCCCACAATTCACATCGAGTCGCAATTGCAGATGACGCAGTCCAGTAGGCAAGAGACATTGCTCCCAGTGCTGCCCGCCGGGAACACGCATCATCGCTGGCTGCGCAGAAGCTAAATGCTTCTGATGCCCCTATCTCAGTGCAGCACAACTCATGCACCCTTTCTGATACAATATTTTGTGTATAATTTCACATCTGCTGTCCTACCTCAGTGTATCACAAGTCATGAACCCTTTACGATAGAATCTTTTTCTGTATGATTTCATATCTGGTACCCGTACCGTAGTGCAGCACAAATCATTGACCCTTTATGATTTAATCTCTGTGTCTGATCCAATGATTACTGTTGTACTTGTTGCCAGCACCGACCATTCCCGGAGGGTTGGCTTACAATCACCCCACACGCATCCACCACAGACGTCACTGGACATGTGACCCTGGTAATAAAAAGGAGTCGAGCGCCCGTGCCCGTACCCAGTTCCACTATCTATCTGTGTCCGTGTGTTCATTATGTATGCAACATGCTGCCCCTAGGCCCTACCACATTACTTAGTGCTCTGGACAGCGTATGTAACCATCTTACCTTTGACAGCGGGGGAAAGCTTTAGTTATGTAACTTTGTCTCGGTCATTGTACACGTACGTACGTAGAGACTGCATCATTAGAGTACTGCAAGCAGAGTGTATAGTGAATTTATAAGTGCGTGAGGATCGTCGGAGTGATTGTATAAGTACATATGTTGGCACAGCCTAACTCCGACAACAAGCTTGTCTCTAATTGGCTGCCCTCCATGTGCCAAAAACTGAAATTTCAACTTTCCATGGCCCTGTATTGCTACAGCTGCAACACCCCACTGAATGTGCAATAAACATTCATATCCACACAGATGTCTCATGTCCACCATCTTTCTTGTGTGGAACTATGGATGAATATAGGGTCAGTAATTCCCGTACCTTCCATGTTGGCTATATTGTTGGACTTGGCTCACAGAGTGCCATTTTGGCTTTTGCAACCCGGGTGACAGTAACACTCCAACACGGACACCCGCATCCAGTGTTGTTAAATTTTTCAAGCTTTCTGTAGCCCAAAGCCAACCAAAAAGTAGCCCAAAGTATCCAAATATTGCTGCTTTAGGGAAGGCGGGGCAGGGACAGAGTCAAGCAGCAGGATGCCAAGTAAATAGTTATCTAATAAAGCGCTTTAACATACTACTTTGCTGGAGCGCTGTATATATATTTATAATCTGGCAACTAGCACAAACCAAACTTTTACCACACAACTGGCAAAATATAGCCCAATTGTGCATGATCTAGCCCAATCTGGCAACACTGATGCCACAGCCACTCCCTCACGGCTGGTATACACCCACACCACACCCATCCAGCACAGGCGTCACAGGACACATGACCCTACTAATAAAAAAGACCGGGTGCACGTGATGTTTTGTGTGCTCTGCTGCACCTCAGTGTAGGCCTGAGCCCAACTTCTCACTGAGTAAGTAGCACCGCAAGCACTGAGCGGGTGTACAACCTGCTATGATGATAGGTGCACAAGTATGTCCTCTGCCATGGTGATATCAAGACTCAATTCCAAATGTGAGACCTATAAGCTTGCAGTACGGAGCTGCATGATGTGGAGGGTGCCATGACAGCGAAAACGTGAGCAGTGAGGCCTTGGTGCGCAGCGTCAGACAGATACCTCTGGATGGTGGGAGTGGATGGGGTACAGCAGCCTGAATGCAGAAAGACGGCAAAGCGATTAAGGCGTACGCACTCGTATATACTCTGCCACAGCGTCGGATTGGTAACACGGGCACTGGTGCAATGCCTGAGAAGCTGGTGCTGAGTTCCAACTGTGGGCTGCTTTTTGAGGCAGTCTGGGGGGCAGATTTGGGCGGTGACGCTGTTGTTTGGATACAGCCAGCAGCCCAGTGGGTGTCTGAATGGCCTTTCTGGAGACAGATGGGCGTCATTACCTCATGTTTAGCAACAGGCAGAGGTGTCACTTTCTTTCTCTCGCAAGCCCGCCCATTAATGTATGCATACCTAGCAGGGCAGGGGGCCTGAGCAGAAGTGGCCTCACTTCCTTTAAGTCACCAGTGTAAACGAATCTGTGCATTTTTTTGCATCTCCCCCACCCCCCCTTTTTTAAATAAAATTTTGCAGTGTTTTGAGGAAAGACAATATGCAAATGTGGGCCACTTTTTTTTTTAGCGTGCCAGGGCCGATTTTGAATCCTAATCCAATGCTGCTCTGCCATTACTAATTCTGTACTATCTTTAAGATGTGGGAGCTTGAGAGTTCCACTAGGTCGCAGCACTTGGTTGGAGACAGAGCGGTGGCGTAAAGGTAAGCTGTGACGGTTTTGTACACAGTGTGGGCACTCACTGTCCCTCTTCATCTCTTACTTTCTCTCCTTCACACTCTTTCTCTCCCTCTTCCTCTCACACTGTTTCTCTCTTTCTCTCTCTCTTCCTCTTTCTCACATTCTTTCTCTCTCTCTCTTCCTCTCTCTCACTGTTTCTCTCTCTCTTTGTCTCTCTCACTCTTTCTCTCTTTCTCTGTCTTCCTCTCACTCTTTCTTTCTTTTTCTCTCTCTCTTCCTCTCACTCTCACTGTTTCTCTCTTTCTCTCTGTATTCCTCTCACTCTTTCTTTCTTTTTCTCTCTGTCTTCCTCTCACTCTTCCTTTCTCTCTCTATCTCTCTTTCTCTCTCTTTTGATGGACGCATGATGCACAATCTTATCTTGCTTTTGTCTAGCAGGTCTGCGATGATGCGTGGCCATCCTGCAATCAACACTCAAACTGAATTGTGAGCGCCGCTGCGCCACGTGTACACAATGGGTGAGGAGGTTTCTTCGGCACGTGGAGGACCCTCTTAGACACACACCGGTGGCAGAAAGGTGAGCTCTGAGGATTTTCCCCACAGTGTCAACACTCACTCTCCCTCTTCATCTCTTCCTTTCTGTCACTCACACTCTTTCTCTCCCTCACTCTCTATCTCTTCCTTTCTCTCTCTCACACTCTTTCTCCCTCTCTTCCTCTCTCTCACTCTTTCTCTCTTTCTTTGTCTCCCTCTCATTCTTTCTTTCTTTCACTCTCTCTTCCTCTCTCTCTTTCTCTCTCTCTCTCTCTCCTTTGCTGGATGTATGACACACCATTTTATCTTTCTTTTTGTCTTGCAGGCTATGATTCACGAATTGTGCACTTGTATGTACTCATCCATTACAGATTCCATACTATGTTTCAGATGACTAAGCTTGAGGGCTGCCCTATGTCCCAGCACGTGGTTGGAGACACACCGGTGACACAAAGGTGAGCTGCGAAGATTTTCTCCAGTGTCAACACACCCTCTCCATCTCTTCCTTTCTCTCTCTCACACTTTCTCTCTTTCTCTGTCTATTCTTCTCTCTCTCATTCTTTCTTTCTCTCTCTCACTTTTTCTCTCTCTCACTTTCTCTCTCTCTCTTCCTCTCTCTCTCTCTTTATCTCTCTCTCTTCTTCTCTCTCACACTGTTTCTCTCTTTATCTCTGCTACCGAGCCACAAGATGGCTGCCAACACTTCCTGGTTTGGAGTGTTGACAGCCAATCACAGTGAAGCTTGTGCACGGGACTTAGGTTCCGCCCTGATATTGAAAAACTTTTATTTTTCTAAATTCTCAGCAACTACTGAACGTCTTTACACCATTTAAATAAAAGGCTGACCCACTCACTACCTTTGTGCCATATTTGGTGTAATTCCGTTCAGTAGTTTCAGCTGTAGCCTTGCACAAAGTTTCCTATGGGAAATTGATTTTTTTACTCTTATTTTTTGAATTTCTCAAAAGCTACTGAACGGATTTACACCATTTAAAAAAAGGTCGCTTTCTGAACCAAGCTCTACCTTTCTGCCAAATTTGGGGTAGGTCCGTTTAGCAGTTCGGGCTGTAGCTCGTCGCAAAATTTCCTATGGAAATTAACATGGGGAAAACGTATTTTGGGCCCCCCTTTTTTCTCAGCACCCCCTTGATGAATCACCCCAAAACTTTCGGGCTAGGAGCTGACCTGGATAGACTTTTTTTGGGAGAATATCGCAAAGATTTGTCAAACGACGCCAAAGTTATTAGCAAATCAAAAAATGCTTTTCCTATGGAAACTAGGTTGTAAATATAACTACCCACTGGCGACCGCCAGTAGGTTATATATATATATATATATATATATCACGTGACCAAGGCTTTCGAGCTGAAACGCGTAGTGAATAAACACCCTTGAATTATGGAGTTCATGTGTGGTCCGTGCTTCTGAGCGCGTACGTTAAATGGCAAAGTTTTCTTTGGATGAATTAATTTACCGACACGCCCCGCCCGGGTGTACGCCACCTCCCTTGGGTCCCAGGCAGCCAGAAGGAGCAACTATATATATATATATATATATATATATATATATATATTACCTACTGGCGGTCGCCAGTAGGTAGTTATAGTTAGGACCCCTTTTCCATAGGAAAACCTCAACATTCTATTTTGAATAACTTTGGCGCCGGTCGATGAATCCTCGCGAATTTCTCAAAATAGGTGGGGCGCTACGCTCCGCTCCTACCCTGAAAGTCTCGGGGGGATCCGTCAAGCGGGGGCTGAGATAAAAGGGGGGTCCCAAAACGCGTTTTTCCCATGCATTTTTCCATAGGACCTTTAGAACGAGCTACAGCCCGAACGGCTGAACAGAATTACTCGAAATTTGGCAGAGAGGTAGTCCCTAGGTCAAGGAAGTGCCTTTTGTAGGTTTGGTGTAAATCTGTTCAGTAGATTCAGAGAAAATAGCCTTTAAATCAATATATATATCTGAGCCCGCTTACGGTACGCTTACCGTAAGCGTACGGTGGCGTGCGCGAGCGCGATTCTGATTGGCTCTTAGATCTTAGTAAACATTCGAATCGGCCGAAACCAGGAAGCGGCGGCCGCCATTTTGTGTATTTCACTCTGAAAAAAAAGAGTGAAAACAAGAAAAGGGGGCAATGAGGAGAGTTACAGCCCCCCTAACATTTGTAAGGGGGTCAAAGAAGGACAGAAAAGTACAAAAAAAACATTTATTGATTTTTAAAAAAATCACGGGGTACGCGTACGGTAAGCTTACGGTAAGCGTACGGAAGAAAAAATAAAAATGAATAAATGAAATGAAGAATTAAGAGTTAAGATATTAGGGAGCTCTAAAAAGAGCTGTTGTGTTTATGAAGTCATTTTTTTAGTGGTACCTACAAGTAAGTACCGATGCAGAGTCTAAGGTTCAAAAGGAAGACTCTGTTCCCTTCATCATTGAAGTGCACACCATCTCCTCTATAAATGTCTTGCATGTCATAACGCAAGTTGTTGTGGTAAATGGCACCCATACCATAGTCACGGAGGAAAGCAGAAACAGATTTGTTGACGTGCTTTCTTGCTTTGTCAATCTGTGGACAGAAATGATTGGACCAGTTCCATTTTTGCCTTTGGCATATGTTGGAAAACACAAAGGCAGTTTTAGGGAAAAGTGAAAACAGTTGTGCAAAGGTGTCCTTCATAAGCATTTCCAGACCTACCCCAGTCAAAGTGCCTAGGTCATTGCCACCAAAGTGCACTATTATGAGGTCAGGGTGTTGGATTTGCATGAAGGATTTCACCAATGGCATCAATTGGTGCCACTTTAACCCTCTCTGACCAATCCATTTAATGTCTACATTTGGCAAAGCAAGGTCTCTCACCATATCTGTTTTCTATGCAAACTTTTCACTCCAGAAGACATAGCTGTGCCCTACAATCCACACTGTGAACATCTTCAAAGGAGAACTGGATGCACTCAGGAGGTGTCTTTCAGTAGAATGGCAATATGAAAAGAAAGACAGTTTGGAAATGGAGGCATACATATTTTTTTCAAAACAAAAAGAACTGATTGGCTGTTTCATACCATTCTAGAATAAAAACTAGGCTGTATGTGTAAATTAATAGAAGCATGTTTTGTATTGGTACAAAAAAATGTGTAACCAAAGAACAGTACTATGGATTTGCTGTTAGGTTTGAAAAGTCAAGCACTCTTGCTCTGTGGAATTGAAACATTGTTTGGCGAACTTCTGACCTAACTCAACACAGCAGTGTTCCATGAGCTGTTGCTATGGTAGCAGGCAGAAGTCAAGTTGGGGGAAGGGTACTAGGCAGAAGTCAAGTTGGGGGAAGGGTACTTTTGGAAAAGGGTTGGTTTTCAACCAATAGAAATGTGTGATTACATTTGAAAAAAAGGGGGAAGCACTGAGATTTGAAACGTACATGTATATGTGTGGAAAAATAGAGGGAAAGTTTGCCATTATCTGGTTCTGCTGAGAGGAGAGAGGTGAACACAACAGAGATCCTGGCTCTGATAATCTGCTGTTTGAGTGTCACATTTCTTTCACAACTAACTAATTTTAAAGGTGAGTTTAGAGTTTGAGAGGGGATGTATGTGGTAACTTAAGAAATGAATAATAGAAATGGAAATTGTTTTTGTTGTAGTTGCGTTTATCATTTTCTGTTTTGGGAGAAATTTAAATGTGAGGAACATGTAAAATAATATGGAGTATGTTTTCACAATAAATTAAGGTGTACTGGAAAAAAAAAGAATAGTTTAAGGGTTTGAGGTTGGACTCAGTAATGCAAATACATTCAGCATCACTAAGGCTGGTTGCCCTTGCTGGAGTGTAGGCAGCCACCCAGGTTACACATGGAGGTGGTCTGAAAAAGAAGTTTGGACATGTGCATTTAAGAAAATCAAAAAAAGTGGTTTCATAATGTGTCAGTCTGTAAAAGTGATTTTCACTTGCTCCGAAAAAAAAAGAGCAGTAAGTGTGCTTTCAAATTGGCAAAGAAATTTCGTTTTGGGACTAATGTGAAAACATGACTCTGTGTGCAGAGAGGAATTATAGGCAGAGATTTATTGCGTATTGCTCTGGTGATTTCACAGTTGCATTAGATGGAAAGGGGGAGCGAATTTTTGGGGGAAGAAGCAGACTCTTAGCACACACCCATGTGCTTGCCATGTATAATCATGCACAGTATTTAAAAGCGAGTGGGGTTTTCAGGTTTCAGTCTGTAATGCAAATACATTCAGCATCACTAAGGCTGGTTGCCCTTGCTGGAGTGTAGGCAGCCACCCAGGTTACACATGGAGGTGGTCTGAAAAAGAAGTTTGGACATGTGCATTTAAGAAAATCAAAAAAAGTGGTTTCATAATGTGTCAGTCTGTAAAAGTGATTTTCACTTGCCCCAAAAAAAAAAGAGCAGTAAGTGTGCTTTCAAATTGGCAAAGAAATTTCGTTTTGGGACTAATGTGAAAACATGACTCTGTGTGCAGAGAGGAATTATAGGCAGAGATTTATTGCGTATTGCTCTGGTGATTTCACAGTTGCATTAGATGGAAAGGGGGAGCGAATTTTTGGGGGAAGAAGCAGACTCTTAGCACACACCCATGTGCTTGCCATGTATAATCATGCACAGTATTTACAAGCGAGTGGGGTTTTCAGGTTTCAGTCTGTAATGCAAATACATTCAGCATCACTAAGGCTGGTTGCCCTTGCTAGAGTGTAGGCAGCCACCCAGGTTACACATGGAGGTGGTCTGAAAAAGAAGTTTGGACATGTGCATTTAAGAAAATCAAAAAAAGTGGTTTCATAATGTGTCAGTCTGTAAAAGTGATTTTCACTTGCCCCGAAAAAAAAAGAGCAGTAAGTGTGCTTTCAAATTGGCAAAGAAAACACGTCATAGTTTTTGGAGATCTTTTGCAACTTACTCCAGTTAAAGGACAACCAGTGTTTAATACTGTCACACATGAAGACACGAAGAAGTCATTGGGAAGCATCGGAAATACAAATATTTGGTCCTTCTTTGAGTACAAGGAACTTACTACTAATATGAGGCAAGCAAACGATGAAGAATATGGAAGTATTCTGAAAGATATCAGGATTGGACTACTCACAGAAGTTGGCAAAAAAACATTACAGAGTTGGCTGCTACATAATTTATTTCCAAAGGAAGAAATAGTTGCAGAGAAGATATACAAGAACATTGCAGAAAACAAAAGTGTCATCTGCTTAATGCCAACTCTACGTGAATGCTCAATATTCAATGAGGAGCTTTTGAAATTGGAAAAGGAAGAGATCAGGAAATTGGAAGCAGTGGACAAAATTGAGGATGGAAGAATTACTGTCACAGTAACAGGCAAAATGAAAAATAAATTGGACTCACTAGAGAAGAACATCTCCAAAACAGCTGGATTAGAAAAAAATCTATATGTTTGCATGAACTGTAGAGTATTTTTAAGGAGAAATTTGGATGTTGAAAAAGGTTTAGTTAATGGAGCGATGGGAAGAGTTGTGGGTTTTATTAATTATCAGAAAAAAGAAGGAGTTGAATGTTTAAAAATAAAATTTGATCAGATAGAAGAAGTTAAAGATATTTGTCGTTGTACTGTTCGTTTCATGCTTGTGAAAGACTTATATGTACGTAGGAAGCAGTTTCCGTTTTCTCTAGCATATGCTGTAACTATTCACAAGTCTCAAGGATTGACTGTAGATTGTGCATTTGTGAACATTGGTTCAACTGTGTTCAAAGAGGGTATGGCTTATGTAGCTTTGTCACGAGTGAAAACATTATCAGGTTTATTCATGATAGACTTTGATGACTCAAAAGTTAGTGCTGATACAAACTGTGTAAAGGAGTATAATAGATTAAGAAGAAGCTATGCTCCTCATTTAGGTCAGTATCCTGTGTTGGAGAAACGTGTAGTTTCTCGTAAAAGAAAAAATGAGAATATCTGTAATGAAGATGTAGAGAAGAGGAAAAAAAAGAGGAGTGATGTAATTGCAAGCAAAAAGAAAAAGGAAAATGAAGAACAGGTTGTAGGATTTCATTTTGAAAATAGCTCTGGTGTCAACTGCTACGCAAATGTAGTGCTGAATGTTGCATTTTATCTGGAAAGTTTGCAAGAGCAGATAATAGTAAATCAGGGAAAAAGATTCTGTTCTGAGCTGAGTCTCCTTTTTCAAAAGCTGAGTAAAGATAAAACTCAAATAGAAAGTGCTACTGAAATTAGAAAACTTTTAGATGTATGTTCAGGACGAACACAGTTTTCTCAAAATGAACAGCAAGATGCACATGAATTTATGATGTATTTTCTTCAGGTAGTGGAAGAAGAAGGAGTTCCCATTGACATTTTTTTTGGTCTCTCTTATAAATGGGAACATAGTTGTGATAATTGTTATAATATATGTGGCTCTATTGTTGATAATGAAAGATTTATTTATTTGACATTGCCAGAGAGTAAAACAGTCACTTTTGCAAAATTAGTTAAAGATGCTAATCATAGCATGAAATGTGGTGAGTGTAATTCTGACATGTTTTCAACATTAATTTTAAAGGAATACGGACAGTATGTAATTTTAATGATGCAACGATGTAGAGCTGATGGTTCAAAATTGGATACTTTAATAAAGAAGTTTACAGGACAGCAATTATCAATTTCAGGAAAAACTTTTGTAACTGTTGCAATAATTTTCCATGATGGACCTACTGTTACTTCTGGACATTACACAGTTTATCTTAAATGTGAAAAAGGCTGGACACTGTGTAATGATTCCCAATTGATTTTCAAACAACGTTTGCCTTTTGATTTAGCAAATTCCTATCTAATCTTCCTGAAACCTAAATTTTAGACAGATTTGGCAAGATCTCGACAAAATAATTTTACCATTTTACTGGATTACCATTGCAATTTTGTAGAAAAAAGATTTTTTAAATTATCATTTGGCCTAATGGAAAGATAACCAATTGTAATGTGGACTTTTTTAATTTTTAATGAAACTTTGAAAAACCAATAATTTAGAGATTATCGGTAACATCTGCACAATTTAAATTTTGGAATGTTATTGGACTGCCATTGGAAATTTTTTCAAAAATGATTTAAAAAATTACTATTTGGCCATGCGGAAAAGTAATCAATTCTATTGTGGACTTAATAAATTATTCAAAAAAATTTTGTGAACCAAAATGTTATAGAGAATCGGTGAGATCTGGACAAATTAAACTTTAGAATTTTATTGGATTACCGTTGGAAATTTATTCCAAAAAAAAATTTAAAATTACTATTTGGTCTAAAGGAAATGGAATTAGATGTATTTTGGAGTTATTTGAGATATAATATTGTGATTATACTTCTGAAACAAACATATCAGACGGTATTTTAAAGAAATAAGTATTGGTATTAGATGATATTTTTTTAGAATATTATGCATTTCTATAATGTTAAGTTTAAGTAAAAAGAGAATCAGGGCTTTTTTAATACAATCTTTGTGATTGTTATTTTTTTTTGCCCGCTGTAAAATGATGAATGCAATTGCTTTCACAATTTATAGTGAAATGCAATATATTCTGAAAACAGCAAAAATAAGGCAAAAATATTTTTTTGAAAAAAATGTAAATATGTGTACTATATTATAAATTGTTTCAAAAATATTAATACTTTTTTCTTTTTTTCCAGATAGATATAGAAAATTTTCGAAAACTAGAACCATTTTTAAAACTATTTTTTAAAAAAACAAATGAATAAATATTTTTTTGAGTGAGTATGGTAAGTCAATAATAATAATAGTAGTCTCTCAAGGACCTTGTAATGTGATAAATGATTTTTAGTGTTTTTTTTAAAAAATAAAAAAAAAGTACGCGCACCGTACGCGTACGGTAAAAAAAAATAAAAAAAAGTTTTTAAAAACATATGTAAAAAAAAGATGAAAGATAAGGTTGGCTCTTAAAAGAACCGTTGTGTTCATGCAGGGACAGAGGAAAGGAAGCATGGGAAAATTATTCAAAGCGACAAATGTGCTGATCTATTTTGTTGTTCACTAGGGAAACACTGGTCTCCCTATGGCAAATTAGATCTTGATAAAATGTGCATCGAATATCAACCTTCCGAAATCGAGGGTTCATTTCCAGAGGGCCAGCAAAAGGAGATTCTCCCCCCACAGATGAAGGGCTCACCTGACCTGCAGAAGAAGGAGTCAGCCCTGCAGATGATGGTCCAGGCTGAGCTGCTGTGGATGTACTGGCTTGTCTTTCTGAAGAGTTACCTCCAAAAAGATGACCATGTGTCCTTTTGTGTACATCCTTGAGGTGTCTCTTCATGGTGTGATTCCCAAAGGAATACTTCCTGTCAGGATTACCTCTAGAAAGTACACGCTGACACAGCCTGCAAGTTACTAAGGGTGCATTCACCTTTTGCTGGCCTTCAGGAAAAGTAAAATAATCCCATACATAAGAGGGCTTTTGTTTCCTCGATCTCTGCCTCAAGACAGTGCTGCTAGTGCTAGCCTCACTCTCAGAAGAGCTCTGCTGTTCTGCCATCGTATCCCAAAGACAAACCAGCTCCTTCTCCCAAGGGATCACAAGCAGAAATGAGGGGAATGGGTGTGGTGTAGGAGAGTTCTAGAACTGAAAGTAGTTTCAACCAATCAAAAGTTGTGTTTCATGATCACATGACCTACCGTACGCTTACGGTACGCTTACGGTGCGCTTACGGCAAAAGTGCGCATGCGCGTAAAAAAGACACGCGCTTGCGCGCATGCGCATAACAGTCACTCCCCGGCACTTCCGCGTAACGTGCGCGTGTAGCGTACACGCGTACGCGTCCCACGCGGAGTACGCGCGGCTACGCAAATTGCGTAACTATACGCAAGCAGCGTAGAAAAATTACGGACGTTGCGTAAACCGTACGCTTACCGTGAGCTTACGGTACGCGTACTAAAAAAATAAAAAAAAATAGAAAAAAAATACTGCAAATAAATTTTACATGTTTATTTTAAAAAATATATTAAAAAAAACATATTAAAGAATTTTAAAAATGTAATCATAGTCTTTATAAAAGGTAAGAAAATTAAAATAAAAATATGTTAGAAAAAATAGAAGAAAAAAAAAAACTTAGAATTTAAAAAACCTTGCAAATTCACTGAAAAAACCATGGGTTTCACACACGTTATAGTTAGGAATTAGCATTTAAAAAACCTTGCAAATTCACTGAAAAAACCATGGGTTTCACACACGTTATAGTTAGGAATTAGCATTTAAAAAACCTTAGAAATTCACTGAAAAAACCATAGGTTTCACACATGTTATAGTTAGCTGGACATTTTACTCGTAAAAAACCATTGAAATTGCCCCGTTATAGTTAGTTCAGCTAACTATAACTCGCGCGCCCGCAATGCACTGCTGATGACGTCACATATTACATCACTCATGACATGGTCAGTGACATCACTCATGACATCACTGATGACATCTCAAATGACATCACTGATGACCTCACTGATGACATCATCCTTGTGATAGAGTGGCAGACCTCCTCTCACCCTAATATAACCTTTGATACACACATACAAAAATAGAGACTAAAATTTACAAACGAATTGACATACCAATACCAGTAACAACAACCTCTTCAGTAATTCTAAGATCCACATACACATCCATTCATTCACCAACTGTTCAATACAGTCACTCATACATGTACTCACTCATCATATGTACTCATACACCTATACATCCTGTCACACAATGCCACTCATCCATAGAGTTACTTACACACATAGTCACTCATGCTAATAAAGAATCAAACATCCATTTACTTGCATATACAGTTATACAAACACCACCACACTTACTTCTACAGAAACTTACACATACTTAGTCTTTTAAACAATCACTTATAGAAACACATACTTATTCATACAGGAACTCTTTCAATCTCTCACTCTCACATATACTCACTTATATACACCAATAGTCAAATATACTAGTTTAAAACATATGTAGTTACTCATAAAGACACTATTGAGACAGTCATTCACTCACTAACACACCCATACACACACTCATCCACCCATACAGTCCTGCACACATGCTGTGTTCAACACATACAAACAGTGAGTCACTCATTCATGCACCTATGCACTACGTAATACCCTCCACCAAACCATGCAGACACTCATACTGATACTCAAAAAACCAACTAATATCCTATATAGACACCCATGTAGCTACTCACCAACCCATGCAGCCACTTATACACAAAGTGAGAGACTGATACAGATATTTACATATTTAAACATTACTCACTAAGCCATGTATTCACTATGATACACTTAATCAGTCAGTTACACAATCAATTTTTCAAAAAGAAATCATCCATTTAGACAGTAATATACCCATTTATTCTTCCATCGACCTTGAGATATACATATATAAAACATATTTAATTTTCAGAAAAACACACATTCACTGGATGATGTCATCAGTGAGGTCATCAGTGATGTCATTTGAGATGTCATCAGTGATGTCATGAGTGATGTCACTGACCATGTCATGAGTGATGTAATATGTGACGTCATCAGCAGTGCATTGCGGGCGCGCGAGTTATAGTTAGCTGAACTAACTATAACGGGGCAATTTCAATGGTTTTTTACGAGTAAAATGTCCAGCTAACTATAACATGTGTGAAACCTATGGTTTTTTCAGTGAATATATATATATATATATATATATATATATATATATATATATATATATATATGTATATGTATATATATATATATATATATATATATATATATATATATCCAATCGTGTTGCATCCCTTAACCTCCAGAACGGCGAGAAGGAATACACAAACTCCTCTTATGTGCGGTAAGATTTTTTATTCTCTCCACATCGTAGTCATGATGCATTTCGGCCGGTAAAACGGCCTTGATCACATGCGGAAATGGCTTACGGTGAGACATTTAAAAAATTTTAAACATATCATGTGACCCCAAACAATACAGGAGAAAGACTATTGCTGAAACCTCAAATTGTTAAATGCACTTGGTTTTGAATCAAGTATTATTATAAAGGGCGTTACACCGTATTTCAGCAGAGCTATTGCCTAGAGGCTAAAAACAAATCTAAGTATAAATACGAAATTTGCACAAAAGTCAGTATTATAGTTCTGTTCGGTAGATATCACCCAACCTTGCTTTGCATATGTGTTCAATTCAAATCTATGACATTACTACACATTTATAAATAAATATGCAATAAATATATATATATATAGAACAATATATATAAAAAATCGTTTTCAACATCATTATTATAAATTGGTTATTTCATACTAAAATCATTGATTAATAATCATATGAGTCTTATTCCTGCATGGATACAAATATATAAAATAAACCAAATATCCCCACAATGAAGTCACAGTATGATGTCATGAGCATTGAATGTGCAAATTAGCTAGGCAAATGTGGAATCCACATGTAACAGTCCATCCTAATTAAATCGAATTATAGCACCAATGTCATTATTACTTGTTCTTCTGCAAGCGCCTATGTGCTTATTATGTGCAAAATTACGCAATACTGTGCAAAAGTGCAAAAAAGTGACAAATATAAAAAGTGTAAAATCCAAATATTTTCTAAAAAAGCACATTTTCTATAGATGTATATGAATATATATAGGGGTTATTTTTTATATATACCAATGATTTATACAATTCAATTATGTGCTCATGAGGCTATTACATACACAATGCAATATCATTATTACTAGCCCAATCCAAAACCAGATGTCTCATGCGTAAATCAATATTTCTACTCTACTTGCTAATATGGTCACGTCAAATATCATATTCAAAGAAAATTATACAAGTCCTCCGTGGTGTTAAGACCATTTGGGGACTTGCTGTCAAGCTCCATAAGCATGCGAGTTTCCAACTGGTGCAATCTGCGCTCTCTATTGCCGCTTCGTCGCTGAACTGGAATGGCATCTATTATGTAATATTTTAAGTAAATCAAGTTGTTTCCATGTACTGCTTTAAAATGGTGTGCCACTGGATAAGATGCATCATTGTTTACTATTGCCCTCAGATGTTGCAGGATGAGTATGTGTGCTTGCAATTTGGTGCTTTCAATATAATTTAAATCACACGTACAAGTCAACACATAAATGGCATATCCTGTGCGGCAAGTATAGTGACCCCTTATTGGTATACTCACATCGCTAAATGGAGTTTCATAGTGAGTTTTATTTACACCAAACTTGCACGCACTGCATGTGGCACACTTGTAAAAGCCATGTTTTGGCTGAAGCCAGGTACCTTTAACTGTCAATTCAGGGCTATTTCTGACCAACAGGTCTCTCATGGATACTGCTTTTCTAAAAGTCAATGTAGGTTTAGAAGGAAGCATAGGTGTCAACACAGCATCAGTTAAAATTATCGGCCAAATCTTTTTAAGAATGGCCTTTATTTGTCTTTGCTGTTTGTTATAAGTAGTAATAAGGCGTGGGGTCTCATTTTTTGCTACCTCACCTGATGTCTGATTCTGTTCTGCATCAGTGCTAGCTTTACTGGGTTCCAATAATACTTCCCTATTTTTTAGCTCCATTTTGGTCTGTGCTTCCTTAAGGATACTTTTACTATACCCTCTAGCTTTAAATCTGAGTAAAGCGTCTTTTGTACATTTCAGAAGTTCTTCCTGAGTGCTACATATCCTTTTTAGTCTGATTAACTCTGCATAAAGAATTCTCCTGATTAAGTGGTTAGGGTGTGAGCTTCTGGCATGCAGGGTAGCATTACCAGCTGTACTTTTTCTGTGTAAGGTGGTTTCCAGTTTGTTGCCTGCTACATATACAGTAGTATCCAAAAAGTTTACTTTATTTTGGCTGATCTGTGATGTAAATTTTAGATTCATATTATTGACATTAATTTATTTGATGAAGGCCTCTGCACTTGTGTGATCCCCCTTCCATACTATAAAAACATCGTCAATAAAACGTAGCCAATACTGTCAATGAGTGGCACACATTCTGGCATAGTTGCCCATTAAGACCTGCTTCTCCCACCAGCCTACGTGTAAATATGCATAGCTGGGAGAGAAGCAGGCTCCCATTGCTACACCACGTTTCTGTCTGTACATTTCAATGTTAAACATGAAAAAGTTATTAAAAAGGCACCATTTGATAAGTTCAAGCAGCATAATGTTATGACTGTGCAGATTCAAAGCCCTAGTGTCTAAATAGTGCTTGACAGCTGTTAGTCCAGTATGGTGGTCGATGCTCGTATAAAGCGGCTCTATATCTAAAGTTATTAAAAGCAGATTTGAAGACCCCTGTATTGATTTCATTTTGTTCAAAAAGTCACTTGTGTCCTTTATATACGTAGGCAAGGCCTGAACATGACTCTGAAGAAAGTATTCAACATATCTGCTTATGTTTTTACATATTCCTCCCAGAGCAGATATAATGGGTAATGGTAATGTTCCCTTATGTATTTTTAGTATTAAATACAAAGTTGGTATGGTTGGTATGATTGGAAATTCATTGTGCAGATAGTTGTACTCTTGATTCGATATCAGGCCTTGTCTATTCCATGATAGACTTTTTCAGAGATTCCTTTGATTTTACATACTCTGTCATGGTGTCTTTTTCATAACAATCCTGACTATTCAATTGTCTTGTTGCCTCCTGGATATAATCTTGTCGTGGCCAGATGACAATATTGCCACCCTTATCCGCTTTATTTATTACCGCTTCCTGATTAGTCTGTAATCTCCTTATCAAATTTTCATATTGTATATCCTGATGCTTTCTTCTTTTTTTACTAGTGTTGATCCTCCGGTATAGATGTTTCAAGTCTTCGGTTAGTCTATCGCGAAAAACTATCGATAGCATCTTTTGGCATCATTGGATAAAATGTAGACTTTGCCTTGAAGGGATTGATCCCAGCACTGGATTGAGATATTTCAATGCCTTCCAACCTGACCTGAGTCAATTCTTGTTCTTGATGTGTTGAATTGTCTTTGGCATTTTATTCATGTAAAGTCAATAGCAGATGCACATCTGAGACCTGGAGATTATCATGCCTGAGTTCATTAATCCTATCTTTACTTGTATTGGAATTAATCTCTTTATTTCCTTCCTTTATCGTGAAGAATTTTTTCAACTTAAGTTTCCTAATGTAGCTGAAATATATATATATATATATATATATATATATATATATATATATATATATATATATATATATATATATATATATATTCACTGAAAAAACCATAGGTTTCAGGCATGATATAGTTAGGAATTAGCATTTTAAAAACCTTCCTAGAAATTCACTGAAAAAACAATAGGTTTTAGGGGTGTTATAGTTAGCTGGACATTTCACTCGAGCAAAACCATTGAAATTCCTCCGATATAGTTAGTTGTACTAACTACATCTCGCGCGCCCGCAATCCACTGCTGATGATGTCACATATTACATGTTTTTTAAATGCTAATTCCTAATTATATCATGCCTGAAACCTATGTTTTTTTCAGTGAATTTCAAAGGTTTTTAAATGCTGATTCCTAACTATATCAGGCCTGAAACCTATGGTTTTTTCTGTGAATTTCAAAGGTTTTGTAAATGACAATTTTTAATGTATTAATTGTTATACTGATTTTTTTTATACTGATTTACTACATTGTTTAAACTATTTATTTTTAGATATTTTATTTTTTTATCTACATTATACATTACAATACAAAATATACTTTCTCAGAAGGAATTACTTTAGTTTAAATACTTTGCAAATAGGCAATAGACTTTTAAGTACAGTAGTTACAGTTGTTGCAATGGGCAACACAATTTCAAACACAAAGCAACATTGAGCTCAATGTGAATTTCTAGTCAAATGCAATTAGTTACTTTATGGATTACTTTTCTAACCACATGACTGGCTGCTAGATTCAGTCCTTGGACATCTCCTGTAAACAGTTGAATAAAAACGTTTTGGTTACAGTAGTGATTTTTAAGGATTATTACTGTATTTTAAAAGTTGACACAGAACATTTTTCACATAGAATCACCAATGTTATCCTATGGCAGAAAATTCACTTAGCAGGTAAGTAGTGTTATCGTTACTTTTTCTTACTCAGTGGTGGATCCTGGATCCAGCACAGGTGAATCTCCTGTAAACAGTTGAAAGAATGTGTTTAAGTAATACAGACGATTTTTCAGGAATATTTTTAGTTTGTGAAAATAGACACTTAGAAACTTTTCTACTTAAAAGCACACAATGGATTCCTATGGAAGGAAATACAAGTTACTGGTAAGTACGCTTAGAATTATTTTTCAGGGTCAGTGCTGGGCTAAAAGATGCAGCCCTGGGTTCTCTCCTGAGAACAGGTAAATCGGAATTCGTAGTTTGGCTGATTTTAGAGGAATATTTGTACGTTTCAAAAATGGACACTTTGAAACTTTTCTGCTGAAAACCACACAATGGATTCCTATGGAAGGAAATACAAGTTACTGGTAAGTACGCTTAAAATTATTTTTCAGGGTCAGTGCTGGGCTAAAAGATGCAGCCCTGGGTTCTCTCCTGAGAACAGGTAAATCGGAATTCGTAGTTTGGCTGATTTTAGAGGAATATTTGTACGTTTCAAAAATGGACACTTTGAAACTTTTCTGCTGAAAACCACACAATGGATTCCTATGGAAGGAAATACAAGTTACTGGTAAGTACGCTTAAAATTATTTTTCAGGGTCAGTGCTGGGCTAAAAGATGCAGCCCTGGGTTCTCTCCTGATAACAGGTGAGTAAATTGGAATTCGTAGTTCGGCTGATTTTAGAGGAATATTTGTACGTTTAAAAAATGGACACTTAGAAACTTTTCTGCTGAAAACCACACAATGGATTCCTATGGAAGGAAATACAACTGGTAAGTACGCTTCAAATTACTTTTCAGGGTCAGTGCTGGTCTAAAAGATGCAGCCCTGGGTTCTGTCCTGATAACAGGTGAGTAAATCGGAATTCGTAGTTCGGCTGATTTTAGAGGAATATTTGTACAATGGTAAAGGAAGGGGGTGGGGCCTGAGGTGACGTGTGTAAATACGCCCTGTGGCGCATTTTAAGTTGGGGAATTAATTCCTCTTCAATCCTGCGGTCCCCTGGGGGCCAACCAGCCCACCAGGTACCTCCAGTATGCGTCAGGGAGCTGCGTTGCAGAACGGTGTTCAGAGGCCACGCCCCTTTTTACAACACTCTGCAACGCAGCTCCGTGGCACTTCCTGGAGGTACCTGGTGGGCTAGTTGGCCCCTAGGGGACCTCTGGATTGAAGAGGAATTAATTCCCCAACTTAAAACGCGCCACAGGGCGTGTTTGCACACATATCACCTCAGGCCCCGCCCCCTACCTTCACCACTGTGCAAACATACCCCGTGGCGTGTTTTAAGTAGGGGGATTAAGTCCCATTGAATCCTGAGGTCCCCTGGCAGCCAACTTACCCACCAGGTACCTCCAGTATGCGCCAGGGAGCTGCGTTGCAGAGAGGTGTTCAGAGGCCATGCCCCTTTTTGCAACACTCTGCAACGCAGCTCCGTGGCACTTTCTGGAGGTACCTGGTGGGCTAGTTGGCCCCTAGGGGACATCTTGATTGAAGAGGAATTAATTCCCCCAACGTAAAACGCGCCACAGGGCGTGTTTGCACAGTATCACCTCAGGCCCCACCCCCTACCTTCACCACTGTGCAAACGTGCCTCATAGCGCGTTTTAAGTTGGGGGATTAAGTGCCCTTGAATCCTGAGGTCCCCTGGCGGCCAACTAGGCCACCAGGAAACTCCAGTAAGTGCCACGGAGCTGCATTGCAGAGAGGTGTAAAAAGGGGTGTGGCCTCATTACACCTCTCTGCAACGCAGCCCCCTGGCGCATACTGGAGGTTCCTGGTGGGCTAGTAGGACCCCCAGTATTCAGGGGAATTAGTTCCCCCTCTGCAAACGCGCCAGGGGGTGCGTTTGCCGAGTGGTGTAAGGAGGGGGCATGGCCTCCGGCCCGATCCCAGTCTTTTCTTTTTTTCTTAGAAGGGGGTCCCCCCTTCTTTTCCATTTTTTTGGCCCTGGGGACCCCATCCCCCAGGGCCTGCCCCCAATTTTTGAAAATAAAAAAAAACAAAAATCAGGAAGGGAGCCGTGTGGCCCCCCCCTCCCGAGGCCATAATTTGCCCCGGGGACCCCATCCCCCGGGGCGTGGTCCTTTTTTTTATGGAGGGGGGCTGCGTTGCAGAACGGTGTTCAGAGGCCACGCCCCTTTTTACAACACTCTGCAACGCAGCTCAGTGGCACTTCCTGGAGGTACCTGGTGGGCTAGTTGGCCCCTAGGGGACCTCTGGATTGAAGAGGAATTAATTCCCCAACTTAAAATGCGCCACAGGGCGTGTTTGCACACATATCACCTCAGGCCCCGCCCCCTACCTTCACCACTGTGCAAACGTACCCCGTGGCGTGTTTTAAATTGGGGGATTAAGTCCCATTGAATCCTGAGGTCCCCTGGCAGCCAACTTACCCACCAGGTACCTCCAGTATGCGCCAGGGAGCTGCGTTGCAGAGAGGTGTTCAGAGGCCACGCCCCTTTTTACAACACTCTGCAACGCAGCTCCGTGGCACTTTCTGGAGGTACCTGCTGGGATAGTTGGCCCCTAGGGGATGTCTCGATTGAAGAGGAATTAATTCCCCAACGTAAAACGCGCCACAGGGCGTGTTTGCACAGTATCACCTCAGGCCCCACCCCCTACCTTCACCACTGTGCAAACGTGCCTCATAGCGCGTTTCAAGTTGGGGGATTAAGTGCCCTTGAATCCTGAGGTCCCCTGGCGGCCAAATAGGCCACCAGGAACCTCCAGTAAGTGCCACGGAGCTGCATTGCAGAGAGGTGTAAAAAGGGGTGTGGCCTCATTACACCTCTCTGCAACGCAGCCCCCTGGCGCATACTGGAGGTTCCTGGTGGGCTAGTAGGACCCCCAGTATTCAAGGGGAATTAGTTCCCTGTGGTGATGTCATGTTACTAAGTTACATGTGGAATTCTGTTAGGTCAAACAGAGTGTTGAAAGATTCTGTATCCAATGTTCCGTGCTGTCAGTTGTGATCTCTGTCCTGGCAGCATAAGGGACGACTCTCTGTATTCAAGAATAAATCTTCTTCTAATCAACAAAGTCTACACATCTTTTCATTGGCGACAGAGGAAGGGATTGCGGACTACAAGCCATCGTTTTACTACAAGGTGCCAATTTTGATTTCCTGGTGTTCAGGTACTGCGTATCCTGATTTTCTGAACTCGATTTTCTACAGTGAGTACGTTTTTCTAATCAACAAAGTCTACACATCTTTTCATTCCCCCTCTGCAAACGCGCCAGGGGGTGCGTTTGCCGAGTGGTGTAAGGAGGGGGCATGGCCTCCGGCCCGATCCCGGTCTTTTCTTTTTTTCTTAGAAGGGGGGCCCCCCTTCTTTTCCATTTTTTTGGCCCTGGGGACCCCATCCCCCAGGGCCTGCCCCCAATTTTTGAAAATAAAAAAAAACAAAAATCAGGAAGGGAGCCGTGTGGCCCCCCCTCCCAAGACCATAATTTGCCCCGGGGACCCCATCCCCCGGGGCGTGGTCCTTTTTTTTATGGAGGGGGGCTGTGTAGCCCCCCTCCTCTGGCCAATTTAAGGCCCCGGGGACCCCATCCCCCGGGGCCGGCCATTGTTTATTTATTTATATATTTTTTTAATTGGGGAGGGGGAACGCGTGGCCCCCCTCCCAGGCCACTTATGGCCCCGGGGACCCCATGAGCCCCCCCGCATATAGTACCTCTGAGCCCCGGGTGGTAGCAGTCCCCGGGGCAGTGTGGGGGGACTTGGACCCCCCACACTTTTTTTATTACTGCCCCCAGGATTTGGCCCCCCCAGGGGCCAATTACCAAAGGAGCATGGGAGCCCCAAGCTTCTTTTTCTAAAATTTTCAGCCAAAATTCACGCTGGGTGCGCAAATCTCACCAATTTAAAAAAACAAAAAAAAAAGAAGCTTTTTTTGGCCCAGGGGTCCTTGTGGGGCCCCCTGAGCAGGCCTAGGGGGACAGGGTGTTTCTACCCTGCCCCCTTGTTGCGTTTTTCGCGTTTGTTTTATAGGTTTTTATTTATGGAGGTGTGGTAAATAAAAATTCCTTTACCGGGACTGAATTTGATACAGAAACATTATAAAATAGCTCAGTAAAATGAGAGGCAGAATCCGTGATATTAGAGTTTCGGAATGGGCTTTATTCCAATAATCGATTATAATCGGATGCTTCAAGTTCCATCACCACGGGGGTTCAGGAAGTGAAGTACATACTTTATTGACAAGAAGTAACTTTTATAGTACATACATTATAATGAAGTGAATACAGTAGGCGTAACAATTGATAAGGACATTGACGTTTGGTTTGCGTAACCGAAAATGGGTGTAATAATGAGTAAAAAGGAACATGATTGGTTATGATGTAATACATAGGTGGATCTATAAGATAATACTTGGCATTGATGCGTGCGCAGCAGTATGACGTGTAATTGACGTGTAACTAGGGGGTGACGGGGACTTGACATTTAGCTCTATATGTGGAGACGAGAAGTCTGGGGGGTCAAGTCAACCTAATCCCAAATCATATCTAACATCCTATGTTTAAAGAACTATGTTATCCATAAAAGAGGGACTCTCGGACAGAATCTATTCTATACTGACTGTGCGTGCGTGTACAAGCGTCTAAGTGTCTACACTGAATGCGAGGGGGTAGGAATATTCCATGGTAACAGGGCTATGAATTACTTGCATGAGGACAGAGAAGATGGGCCTTTTTGCTTGGTAACTGGAAGAATGTTTACTTAAACTACTAGGCAGGAATGCATCGGCTGAGGGGGAGGCAGATAATTCGAAGGTGAAATACAGTTCTTGGCAGAGAGTAAGCTGATGTCAGGCTTCGTGAGCCGCGCAGAGAATGAGACAAAGTTCATGGTCACAGATGCAGGCTCGGGCTGGAGCTTTCAGAGGCAGAAGGCAAGAGGAGTTTTGATGACAGAATCAGGGCCTACTTGCCTGGACTGAAAAGTGGCATAAGTGAACCATATAAAGCCGATGGCCTTTCATATTTAGGAATGGGATATCCGGCCTATACATGGCGGATCTGTCAAAGGACATGTTGACTGTGGACGCACATGTATTTGCGTCTTCATAACTGGAACTGGAGGGAACATACATGTACTTGTGACATGCACATGAAACCGTTGGGGTCCAAGATAGGGGACATAACTGACCAGAAAAATCCATATTTCCACATTCCCTCCTTGTCCCCTACTTGCCCTTCAAGAGATATCAATCTTCATCAATCCATTGATCTGTTCATATAGCATCATTTGTTCTTCTTTCTTCTTCCGGGATCTTGAATGAAAATCTTGATGTGGAATGCACGATGTGGCACACAGACCACAAATTGCTGGTCCACATTGTAGACATAGACAGCAACTGAATAGTATGAGAAGGCCAATACCTAGGAAGGATAAAACTCTCCATCCCCAGGCTGATACCGCATTCCAAAACCAACTGGACCAAGTCCAAGTGCCTGGGTTCTGGTGTATCTGGCTTACAATCTTATGAAGGCGAGTGATGGCTTTATATACAGATGGCGAATTTTCTGGTATGAATACGCAGCAGCTTGATCCGATGACCCTACAAGCTCCGCCCCTATCAGCCAGGATGACGTCAAGGACAAGACGATTTTGAAGCACAACAATCCGCATAGCAGACTGCTCTTCCGTTAGATTGCCTAAGGCGGAAATAGTCTCATTCACTACTGCTTCAAGGGTTCTAGTTAATCTACGTATCAGCTTACTATTAGTAACAGTACCTATATAGGGAAAGATGCCTTTATTAAAATCTACATACTTGTCCCATGCCGTCTCAGTGTAATCGACAATGGGGAGATCTCTCCGTTCTCTGTTGTGTACTAAATGAATATTTCTGTAATAATCAGGAGGAGCTAGGAAAACAGGTGGCAAAAGGAATGCAATGTAGCAGGTACCATCCCAATCTAGAGGTAGACGCATATATGCAGTCTGACCACATATAAAGTAGGAGTGGCGAGAAGCTCTAAATGAAGATCTTCCTTGATCACTGAATTCTACCATAGTAGTGCATTTACTATGGCCCATATGTATGGAACCAACCTTTCTTACACATAATTCACCCCTCGCTGGGAATACTGACATGGTGGGTAAGACTAGTTCAATTTCAGATACGACATTTAGAATCATGAGATTAGGTGTAAAATTACCTAATCCATATACTTCATTTTCTAGATCAGTTCCTGTTCTTTTGGGGCGACCCTCCTTGTCAGGGTAACAGACCTTGAGTAAAGCTAGGTTCAGATTTCCCCATACCCAATGATCTTGGTAAACTGCTGTGTCTGAGTCTATGGAATTAATTAAGCTAAACCTTGCTCCACAGGAGCCATTATGTGTAAATGGATGTGGAAAGAAAGGCAGGACTCCTTCATAATTCTGATAGGGAGGGAGTCGGCCACACACCCAACAATTGGTGGCATTACTAGTCCGATGGGAATGATGTAACATACTAATGAAAGTGTTATTGCGCAGCGCAAGTCTATAAGACAATTCATGCGGAGGTAAGTCACTAAAAGAATGTTCAGCAGCAACATTATAAACATGTCTAGAAATAGGGTAATATATGTGCAACAACATACTTGTAATAATTATTAAAAGACTCAATAAAAACAAAATTAATAATGTCACTATGCAGTGGCTACGCAGTGATTTACAATACGCCTGTCGTTTCAACATTTTTCGGGTATTTTCTCTACTCAGGTCCAAGGGATACATGTCAGAAACAATTCAACCGCTTCACCTTGGAGAGGACTTAAACAATCAAATTGCTCGACTGGTTGGGCCTAAGCTTCAGTTTGTAATTTTCAGATTTGTTAGGTTCAACAAAAGGGAGTTTTGTATCAGTCTGTGAGGGAGTGCAGGGCACAATGTCTATATCTGAAGATAGTCCATGAAATTTCTTGATGTGGCTTGAATGAATCCAGCCCTTGCGGCCCTCGATCTTCACGGCTGTTCTTGTGGTCAACAGGACCAACTTGGGTGCTTTCCACCTGGGCTCCAGCTGAGTCTTTCGGTCGAAATTCCTCACAAAGACAAGATTACCCGGAACAACGTCATGGGGTTTCACCTCAGTGTTGTCGGGAAAGGCTGCAGCTACCTGTGAACGAGAAGATTGTAGTGCAGACATCAAGGAAGCCAAGTAATCTGTCAGCATATTACAGTCAATATCGGTTATTTTACGTGGTATAGGCGTCCCCCACATATTCGGTGGTCTACCGAAGATCACCTCATACGGGGATAGCCCTGTTCGAGAGTGTGCTACCATTCTCATGTAAAAGAGTGCAACTGGTAACGCTACTACCCAGTCGACACCTTTCTCTCTGCATATTTTGGACATTCTAATTTTCAGTATCTGGTTATGTCTTTCTACGAGACCTGCTGCCTCGGGATGTCGGACACAGTGGAATTTCCACTGATATCCTAACAGGAGTGAAACGTGTTTCATTAATTCGGATGAGAACGGCTGGCCGTTATCTGAGTAAACAGCACGTGGTAAACCGTATCGTGGGAAGAATTCTCGAACCAACTGTTTGGCAGTAGTCGGGGCAGTGTAATCTGAAACCGGGTATGCCTCCGTCCAACGGGACAGAGCGCAGACAACTACGAGAACATATTTGAATCCTCTGCATCGTTCCATCTGGATATAATCCATCTGGAGTACTTCAAAAGGATGATTAGGGGTATGAAATCCACCCTGTTCTACGGGAACGCTTTTTCCTGGGTTGAACTGACAACAGATCATACAGGTACGGACCTTTTGTTTTGCTGCTGCTCGTAAATGTTTATTGAACCAAATGTGTTGAATGCTGTCTAGCATAGCTTTTTCTCCTAAATGTGCTGGACTATGTGTAGTGTTAATTATGACTTGGACCATTGAATCAGGAAGGAACCATACAGACCTTTCCTTCATCATCCATCCTTGGTCCGTTTGGATCCCTCCTAATTCAGTCCATTTCTTTATTTCGTCTGGTGTAGCATGTGTCTGTATGTCAATTACGTCAAGAGTAGGATCTTTAACTGTCATACAATGTGTCGGTGTCGGGACTATTGTCTTTGTCATATCGGGGGTTTGAGTTTGAGCAATCAGTTTAGCTGTTCTGTCGGCTAGATCATTGCCTTGGGAAATGATATCAGTAACCTTCGTATGAGCCTTACATTTCATAATTGATATTTCAGTGGGTAGATGTATTGCATCTAATAATGCATGAATGAGGGGTCAGTGCTGAATGTGGGCACCGTGGGAAGTTAAATAACCTCTCTCTCGCCACAGCACGCCGAAGTCATGTACAACTCCGAATGCATAACGTGAGTCAGTGTATATGTTGACTTTTTTATTCATGGCTTGAATACAGGCTTGTGTCAGAGCGATAAGTTCTGCGGCTTGAGCTGACAAAGTAGTTATACGATTAGTTTCAATGACCTCAGTATCTGTTGTGACTGCGTAGGCGGCTACTAACTCTCCTGTACTTGTTCTCATGCATGAACCATCTACATACAAGGTCAGGTCTGGATCTGACAATGGGACATCGGTTAAGTCTTGTCTGGGTTTTGTTGTTATTGTAATAACTTCAATACAGTCATGGGCTAGTGGGTCTGTTCCGACTACTGGTAAAAGTGTGGCAGGATTCAATGTGTTACAGCGTCTGATTTCTATATGTGGCTGAAACAATGTAAGCTCGTATCCTGTAAGTCGCGCTACAGTCAAGTGTTGTGTTTGCGTTCTATTTACAAGAACCTCTACTGCATGTGGTACTTGAACTGTCAATGGATGTCCTAACACTATGGCATCGCTTTGTCTGATTGCTAAAGCTGTTGCTGCTACTGATTTTAGGCATGCAGGCAAAGCCTGAGCTACGGGATCTAATGTACTAGAAAAATAAGCACATGGTTTGTGTGCTCCTGCTTGTTCCTGTGTGAGTACTGACAAGGCCGTACCTTCGCGTTCTGTAACAAAGAGTGTAAACTGTTTTCTGTAACATGGCGTTGCTAAAACGGGTGCTTGACATAAAGCTTTCTTTAAGCTTTCAAAAGCTTGTGTGTGTTCCTGAGTCCAAGGGAGAACAGTCGATGTGGCTGCCTCCTGTGTTGTCAACTGAATGAGTGGTTTTGCTAGAAATGCATACTGAGGGATCCACTGTCTACAATATGAAGTGAGGCCTATGAAAGCCCGTACCTCCTTTTGTGTCTTGGGTATTGACATGTTAGCAATTAACTGAATGCGGTCGGGTGTAAGCTGTCTTCCCTCCTTGGACAGCGAGTGACCAAGATAAATAACTCGCTGGACACAGAATTGCAGCTTAGAAGGGGACACCTTGTGCCCCTTTTCGGCTAGAAATTGTAAAACCGTCAGTGATGCTTTCTCACATTCTGGTTCGCTTCTCGCGGTGATCAGCAGATCATCGACATATTGAAGCAGGGCAGTGTTAACCGGCATGTGGATACTGTCAAGTTCTCGTTTCAGTGCTTGGCTATAGATGCTGGGGCTTTCTGTAAATCCTTGAGGTGCGCGGGTGAATTTAAAGCTTCGCCCATTTAAACTAAATCCGAACAAATATTGGCTTTCCGGATCTATTGGGACGCTGAAAAAGGCATTTTTGAGATCAATTACAGTAAACAATGTTGCTTCGGAATCAATAGCTGTCAATAATGACGAGATATCTGGGACCACAGGAAATTGTGGCACAATACATTTGTTTAACTCGCGCAGATCAATAACCAATCGATATACTGGCGGAGCTGTAGGATCTGTTCGTTTAAGAATCGGAATTATCGGTGAATTACATACATTGGAGTCTGTTTCTACAACTACTCCTTGGGCAATAAGCTCGTCAATGATTTGTAGTAAAGCCGTTACAGCATCTGGTGGTAACTTGTATTGTCGCATTCGTGGTAGCACCACTCCTGCCTTTAGTGTGACTCGATATGGTGTAATATTCATGCAACCAACATCAGTAGGGCCTTGTGCCCATAGATGTGTAGGTAAAGTCTGCAGTCGGGGATCCATGTCTCTAGATACATAGTGACCTTTAAAATCACGTAAAAACAACCTTACTCCTTCCGGAGAACAACATATTATGGCTCCTAGGGCTTTCAACGTTTTTATTCCTAACAAGTTTTCTGGACATGATTTAGTAAGCAATAAATCTGTAGTTCGGGTCAGAGGTCCTATCGTAAGTGGAAGAGGCTGTGACACTTCATTAACAATAGGTTTTCCTGAAAAACCAAGGGAAATATTCTGTGAGCCTGAGAGGGGTGCCCCTGGGACTTCACTTCGTTTTATAGTTGTTCGACTTGCCCCTGTATCGAGTAAAAATTTTCTATCTTGACCTAATAATTCACTATGTACATAAGGTCCTTCTTGATCTACAGGAATCTCGATAAGGGGTAAGTCAACTTCCCTCTCTAGGCTAGTTCATGCGTAACGTTGATACTCCGGATATTCATACTGTGCAGTCTGATACATTTGTCGTGTTGTTGTCTGTGTGGCAGCAACAGGCAACGGTGGTGCAGCTGGCACAAACTGTATTGGCTGTTGTGCGGCTGGCATGGCCTGGGCATGCTGCGTAGCTCCTTGTTCATTCTGATCTTGTCTTAGTGGCCGTGATCTTTCTTGTGTTTTACCTATGGCGATATTATGTTTTAGCACTGGACAATCGTGTACGTAATGACCTGGCTTTTTACAATAATTGCATGTCCCTTTTACAGGTCCTGCTGAATCGGAATGTGTCATACCCTTTTTATGTCCTTCAGCTGGAACTGTCTGGGAAACTAGCATTTTCATTTTCGTGTCTTTCATGCGTCTGTGTTCATGTTCTTGTTCCTCTTTAATTCTATTGTGGTGGTACTGTAACATTTGTAACATTTGTGTTGGAGTGTTACCTTGCCAGGTACTTTCGAATTTTAATACTCTATTCTTTACTGGGGGCAGGGCATTTTCCACTAATTTTGTTACAAACAGATGCGGGTATGATTCGCTACTTGCTTTTATGCCACTATTTATACCAAAACATTTCTCGAATCGGGCATAGTAATCGCTAGTGTCTTCATCTTGCTTCTGTTTGCAGGCTGAAATTGTACCCCAATCTTCCTTTTTCGTAGTTAATAAACGTGGCAGTACCTGTACTAGTAGACCTGGTAGTGCTTTAGTTTTGTCCCCAAGCCCCGAACCTGGACCTCGGGCCCTTTCTTCTGCTTCTAATGCTGACCATTCTATCTTTTGATCACCTACCTCCCACTCTTTTTCCTTGAGTTTCTCATAAATGCCAGCAGGCATCAACACCTTTAATATTGTCATAATGTCGGGGTAGGTATACTCTCCCATGAGTAACATGTCTTTAATTTCTCGGTGAAAACCCGCTGGGTCCTTGTCATGACTGGGTACTACTTTCTTCATTTCTAACAATTCTATTTTCGATATAGGCGTATATACAAATACACGTTTAAACTCATTGTCCTCGCCTTTTATTGGGTGTACTTCTCGTAAGGGATTCTGTCTATCCAGGTGATACGTCGTTCTTTCCTTGACAGGCAATGAGACATGCTCTGAGCATACAAAAAGAATATACTGCTTTCTAGATACTAGAATTTCTTTAATTAATTTGGTACCTGGACCTCTCCATTTATTCATAAGCAATTCAGTCAATATGTCAGGTAAGGGACCAGGGTCCGAATGCTGACTCTGATATAGTATAATGAGTTGTTGAATCATATAAATCCCAGCTAACCTCTGCTCATCTGGGGTGAGATTCAAAAATGTACGTACTACTGTCTCATCACTATATTTTCCGGGACTGTCCACCCAATGAACAGCTGCCCTCGCTAAATCTTGTTCATCCATAGAATCGAGAAAATGATAACCCCTTCGTTCTCGGAGTAGTTTGTCGGCGGTTTGGAACGAATGCTCGTTAGACCTTATGTTAATTATAGGTATTTGGAAATTCCTGTCATTATCTGGACATATTGGACGTATTGGGTCAGTATGACATCTAGTCTGATTCCTATTACAAGATCTTCCTCTACCTACATAGGCTATGGTGTCTGACTGTCCGGCGGGCAGTCCTGACCCTTCTTCCTCGCTTTGCTCGAACTCGTCTGTCTCTAATCTCTCTTCGTGTAGGCGTTCTATTTCTTTACGGATCTTTCGGCACATGGCTATTATACAATTTTGCTTATCGTGTCTCCCTTCTGATATATTCTGGCTCCATTTTGTAAGAATTTTCATTGCTTCCGGATCTACCCCCGGTCGGTCTTGATTTCTGATCACACAGTTTATGAGGAAACGCAACAGTTCCCCCTGTATCTCTACTTTCTGGTATTCCATAGCTCTGTTAATACATTCTGGATCTCGCCCTGTTTGAACAAAATGATATATTTTATCTAGATGCGCAGTCATTCCTGGTAGCTTCGCTAAATACCCTGCGGCTCGTCTGATACGTAATGATGCCAAGATCATTTCGTCCTCTTTACCGAGCACCGGGTCATATCTACAATCTATAAGAAGTTCCTTAAGCGTACGATCACTTACGAATTTGGGTGTACGTGAATGCGCTGACTCTTGGAAAATAAGTTTATTTATTCTAGGTGGCGTAGAAAAAATATTGGTAGCACCTCCCGTGGCCCCGTCTGGGGCGTCGGGTGTGAAAGGATTCGTCGAACGTGACACAGCAACTATAGGTGTGGACTCAGCTATAGAAGTACTTGTAGAAACAGATGCAGAAACAGATGTGCTTGCCGGAACTTGTGACTCGATTTGTTGCTGCAGGGATACGGGTGCTGGATCTTGGCGTTGGACCTCCCTGGTATGCGGTCTACGTGGGGCGGAATTAGCATACTCGGGAGCTGCGTCATCTAAATATGAGGAAAGAAAAACATCTTCTGCGGTTCTAGGATGCCCCTTAGGGTGTACCTTGATTGGGAATAATGGGGGTGGCAAGTCTTTCGGTATCTCTGGAGTAGCCTTAGGTAATCCTTCGGCCAGAAGGGGATACATACCATTCATAAGGGCATTTCTTTGTCTGTCTACTTGTTCTGATTTCACTCGGATACCTTCCTCAATTAATAGATTCTCTCGAACTTTATTGGAATTCTCTTTACTCTTCTCTTCCTGTCTACGTGCTTTTTCTGTTCGTCTATGTGATTCTTTACGCCATAATTCAACGGCGTCTTTCTGTGACTGTCTGACTTTTCTTTTCCATAACTCTTCCTCGACTTTCATGATGCACTCTGCATCCCAGGTCCCCGCTGTGGGCCACCTCTGACTTTCTGGTAATACCTTGGTATAGTCTACCCATAAATCAAGAAATAATATAGCGTCTAAGCCATGTTTGTGATACATAAAGTGCCCTGGAGTGTCCCTAGGAGGAATAGGGACGGCTTCTTCGAGAACCCCTTTTCTGGTAGTGATCTGTCTTAATTTCGAAAAGAGCGGCATATTGAGAACTGACCTTATACTTGATTTTGACCTGATACTTGAATTTGAACAGACTTAATACAATAAACACGATAATGAACAGTCATTCATACCACGATATACAGAACATACTTAAACACTTTAAACATTTAACATTAAACCTTTAACTGAAACAACAATGATGATCGTCTGCATAACTAATCACCAAGCTTAATTCGCGACAATAACTAGACAATAACTAGATACTTCGGAATACTTCGGAATACTTGATATACTGCTAAACAGTACAGATACACTGCTAAAACAGTGCAGACCGGATTTGTGTACCCAAACCCGTCTTGACCGGCACAACCTATGTGCACGTCAGAAATGCCTCCCCAGCAATGGTACTCACCGGGTAGCTTCGGAAACGGAAGGCCTCAGTAACTTGAATTTGAACCGGACTGGACTCGACTCGACTCGACTCGTCGGACACTGGGCTTGACTTCGGACTGGTGGGTCTCTGTATACCTCGGATCTTGCTCTCTCAGCTAGGCTCTGGTCGGGATACTTCGCACTTCTCACCGCCTCGTCTGGGTGTTGATCGCAGTCTCAGTCGCCCCCGCTTGACCGGAGGGAGATACAGGAAATCCTGCTGGTACGCGTTATTGTCCGTCCAGCTGTGGCAGGAGACCGGGCCTGCAACGCACCGCCGGCGCGTGAGATGAGAAAGTGTCCCTGTTCGGGCGCCATCATGTGGTAAATAAAAATTCCTTTACCGGGACTGAATTTGATACAGAAACATTATAAAATAGCTCAGTAAAATGAGAGGCAGAATCCGTGATATTAGAGTTTCGGAATGGGCTTTATTCCAATAATCGATTATAATCGGATGCTTCAAGTTCCATCACCACGGGGGTTCAGGAAGTGAAGTACATACTTTATTGACAAGAAGTAACTTTTATAGTACATACATTATAATGAAGTGAATACAGTAGGCGTAACAATTGATAAGGACATTGACGTTTGGTTTGCGTAACCGAAAATGGGTGTAATAATGAGTAAAAAGGAACATGATTGGTTATGATGTAATACATAGGTGGATCTATAAGATAATACTTGGCATTGATGCGTGCGCAGCAGTATGACGTGTAATTGACGTGTAACTAGGGGGTGACGGGGACTTGACATTTAGCTCTATATGTGGAGACGAGAAGTCTGGGGGGTCAAGTCAACCTAATCCCAAATCATATCTAACATCCTATGTTTAAAGAACTATGTTATCCATAAAAGAGGGACTCTCGGACAGAATCTATTCTATACTGACTGTGCGTGCGTGTACAAGCGTCTAAGTGTCTACACTGAATGCGAGGGGGTAGGAATATTCCATGGTAACAGGGCTATGAATTACTTGCATGAGGACAGAGAAGATGGGCCTTTTTGCTTGGTAACTGGAAGAATGTTTACTTAAACTACTAGGCAGGAATGCATCGGCTGAGGGGGAGGCAGATAATTCGAAGGTGAAATACAGTTCTTGGCAGAGAGTAAGCTGATGTCAGGCTTCGTGAGCCGCGCAGAGAATGAGACAAAGTTCATGGTCACAGATGCAGGCTCGGGCTGGAGCTTTCAGAGGCAGAAGGCAAGAGGAGTTTTGATGACAGAATCAGGGCCTACTTGCCTGGACTGAAAAGTGGCATAAGTGAACCATATAAAGCCGATGGCCTTTCATATTTAGGAATGGGATATCCGGCCTATACATGGCGGATCTGTCAAAGGACATGTTGACTGTGGACGCACATGTATTTGCGTCTTCATAACTGGAACTGGAGGGAACATACATGTACTTGTGACATGCACATGAAACCGTTGGGGTCCAAGATAGGGGACATAACTGACCAGAAAAATCCATATTTCCACAGAGGGGGGCTGCGTAGCCTCCCTCCTCTGGCCACTTTAAGGCCCCGGGGACCCGGGGACCCCATCCCCCGGGGTTGGCCATTGTTTATTTATTTATATATTTTTTTAATTGGGGAGGGGGGACACGTGGCCCCTCTCCCAGGCCACTTATGGCCCCGGGGACCCCATGAGCCCCCCGCATATAGTACCCCATGAGCCCCGGGGGGTAGCGGTCCCTGGGGCAGTGTGGGGGGATTGGAATTGGGACCCCCCACACTTTTTTTATTACTGCCCCTGGGATATGGCCCCCCCAGGGGCCAATTTCCAAAGAAGCGCGGGAGCCCCAAGCTTCTTTTTTAAAAATTTTTTTTTTTAATTTTCGGCCGAAATTCGCGCTGGGTGCGCAAATCTCGCCAATTTAATTTTTTTTTAAAAAAATGCTTTTTTTAGCCCAGGGGTCCTTGTGGGGCCCCCTGAGCAGGCCTAGGGGGTCAGGGTGTTTCTACCCTGCCCCCTTGTCGCGTTTTTCGCGTTTGTTTTATAGGTTTCTTGTGCCTCGGTTCTACCGAGGCACAAGATGGCTGCCAACACTTCCTGATCTGGAGTGTTGACAGCCAATTAGAATACAGCTCGTGCACGGCAGGGTGCGCGCTGGGTGCGGGGAGGGTGCGCGGATCCTCCGAGGCCAGAGATATATCTATCTTTTTAACTCTAATTTTCTCAGGAACTACTGAACGGATTTACACCATTTAAGCAAAAGGCACGAGTCTGAACTGAGGACTACCTCTTTGCCAAATTTGGTGTAATTCCGTTCAGCAGTTCGGGCTGTAGCTGCGTCAACAGGTCCTCTGGGAAAATGCATGGGGAAAACGTGTTTTGGGACCCCCTTTTTTTCTCGGCCCCTGCTTGACGAATCACTGTGAAATTTTCAGGATAGAAGCGGACCGGAGCTAGCCAAAAGTTTGGAAAATTGCGCGAAGATTCGTCAATCGGCGCCAACGTTATTCCAAATAGAATGTTGTGGATTTCCTATGGAAAATAGGTCCTAACTATATCTACCTACTGGCGACCGCCAGTAGGTAATATATTCACTGGAAAAAACATAGGTTTCAGGCATGTTATAGTTAGGAATTAGCATTTAAAAAACCTTAGAAATTCACCGAAAAAACCTTAGAAATTCACAGAAAAAACCATAGGTTTCAGGGGCGTTATAGTTAGCTGGACATTTCACTCGTACAAAACCATAAAAATTCTTCCTTTCAGCTAACTATAACTCGCGCCCCCGCAATGCACTGCTGATGACGTCACATATTACATCACTCATGACATGGTCAGTGACATCACTGATGACATCACTCATGACATCTCAGATGACATCACTGATGACATCTCAAATGACATCACTGATGACACCACTGATGACATCGGTGTGTGTTTCTGTAAAGTTTAAATATGTTTAATATATTTATAGGGAAAGGCGTATTGAAGAATGAGTGGGTGTATAAGTGTCTGAATGAATGATTTACTAGGTGCGTGACAGACTATAAGTGAGTGATTAAACATATCTTACTGAATGCATGGATTAGTGACTAAACTGTGTGAATCTCTGTATACGTCTGTCTGTTGGTGTGTAAGCAGCTGCATGCGTTTGTGAATAACTACATGAGTGTCTATATGAGTTATTCATTGGTTGTCTGAGTATCTGTATGGGTGCCTTAGTGTTTGTGTGGGTGGGGTGTGTGTGACTCTGTGCATAGATGTGTGAGTGGGTGATTCAGTGGGTGCATGGTTTCAAGACTGCATCTGTGATGGACTGTATGGGTGGGTGAGTGTGTGTATGGGTGTGTTAGTTAGTGAATGTATATCTCAGTGGTACATGTGTGAGTAACTACATATGTGAAAGGTAGTATTTATGTGTGTTAGAGTATTTAAATGACTATAAATGAGAGTGTGTGATTGTGATAGTGCCTGTATGGATGAGTGTGTGCTTGTATCAGTGATTGTATAGGAGCGTAAGAATGTGCTAGTATTTGTTTGAGTAAGGGAGCTGGTGTGTGTATAATTGTATAGGTGAGTAAATGGGAGTGTGATTAAATATTTGCATGACTGACTAGGTTTGTGAGTACGTCTATGGATGAGTGGCGGTGTGTGAGTGTCTATATAGGTGTATGAGTGCATATGATATTCCTGTACTGAGTGACCATAAGAATGAGTGACTGTAAGGGTGAGTGAGTGGATATGTGTGTAGACTTAAGAATCAGTGAGCGGGTATGTGGTTATAGGTCTTGGAGTGTCTATGGTTTTGAGAATCGCAGTCTGTAATTTACAGTGGGTGTATCAAAAGTTATATTACGGTGTGAGAAGATGCATGAAATTATCACATGAATGATGTCATCAGTGATGTCATCAGTGATGCCATTTGAGATGTCATCAGTGATGTCATCAGTGATGTCACTGACCATGTCATGAGTGATGTAATATGTGACATCATCAGCAGTGTAATGCGGGGGCGCGAGTTATATAGTTAGCTGAACTAACTATAACGGGGGAATTTCTATGGTTTTGTATGAGTGAAATGTCCAGCTAACTATAACGACCCTGAAACCTATGTTTTTTTCAGTGAATTTCTAAGGTTTTTTAAATGCTAATTCCTAACTATAACGTGCCTGAAACCTATGGTTTTTCAGTGAATTTCTAAGGTTTTTTAAATGCTAATTCCTAACTATAACGTGCCTGAAACCTATGGTTTTTTCAGTGAATTTCAAAGGTTTTTTAAATGCTTATTTCTAACTATGCCTACAGAGATAGAACATGTGAAGAAGGAAGAAAAAACGCACATAAAGAAAAAAAAGAAATGCAGAAAGAAGCAACGGAAGTCCTCAAAGATGAAGAAAAGTGCAGGAAGAAGGAAAACGTGCAGAAAGAACAAACAGAAGAGCAGAAAGAAGCCTTGTTGCAAAATCATCCTTTACCCTCAACTTTTTCAGACGGATACTGGTGGTAACTGGTGGGACTGACTAACCAGTCCTAGAGCCAGTGCTATGTTAAAAGACACTTAGAATACAGTGAAAACACCTACATACACTAGGGAACACTTTGCGTTGGGGTCTCCCTGTGATTAGCATGCCCTCCACTGTAAGCCCCTAGTATATAATAGGACAGGGGAATTAAAACTACCTCTTAAAACGTGCCACAGGGTGTGTTTGCACACGTCACCTCAGGCCCCATCCCCTCCTTTCCCCACTGTGTAAACATGCCCTGTGGCCATTTTAAGTTGGGAGATTAAGTCCCCTTGAATCCTGAGGGTCCCTAGGGTCCAACTAGACCACTAGGTACCTCCAGAAAGCACCACAGAGCTGTGTTGCAGAGAGATGTAAAAAGGGGCACGGCCTAGACCACCTCTCTGCAACGCAGAGCAGTGGCACTTACTGGAAGCAACTGGTGGGCTAGTTGGCCCCCAGGGTCCCTCTGGATTGAAGGGGAATTATTTACGCAACTTAAAACGCGCCACAGGGCTTGTTTGCACACGTTAACTCAGGCCCCGTCCCCTCCCTTCACCACTGTGTAAACACGCGCTGTGGCCATTTTTAGTTGGGAGATTAAGTTCATTTGAATCCTGAGGGTCCCTAGGGTCCAACTATCCCACTAGGTGCCTCCAGTAAGTGCCACAGAGCTGCGTTGCAGAGAGGTGTAAAAAGTGGCACGGCCTGGACCACCTCTCTGCTACGCAGCTCAGTGGCGCTTACTGGAAGCACCTGGTGGGCTAGTTAGCCCCCAGGGGCCCTCAGGATTGGAGAGGAATTATTTCCCCAACTTAAAACGCGCCATAGGGCGTGTTTGCACACATCACCTCAGGCCCCGCCCCCTCCTTCCTCACTGTGTAAGAACACCCTGTGGCCATTTTTTAAGTTGGGAGATTAAGTCCCCTTGAATCCTGAGGGTCCCAAGGGGCAAAATAGCCCACTAGGTATGTCCAGTAAGCGCCATTGCAGAGAGGTGTAAGAAGGGGCACGGCTTGCACCACCTCTCTGCAATGCGGAGCAGTGGCGCTTACTGGAAGCACCTGGAGGGCTAGTTGCTCCCCAGGGGTCCCTCAGGATTGAAGGGGAATTATTTACCCAACTTAAAACGCGCCACAGGGCTTGTTTGCACACGTTAACTCAGGCCCCGTCCCCTCCCTTCACCACTGTGTAAACACGCCCTGTGGCCATTTGTAGTTGGGAGATTAAGTCCCCTTGAATCCTCAGGGTCCCTAGGGTCCAACTAGACCACTAGGTACCTCCAGTCAGGGAGATGTAAAAAGGGGCACAGCCTAGACCACCTCTCTGCAAAGCAGCGCAGTGGCGCTTACTGGAAGCAACTGGTGGGCTAGTTAACCCCCAGGGGCCCTCAGGATTGAAAGGGAATTATTTCCCCAACTTAAAACGCGCCACAGGGCGTGTTTGCACACGTCATCTCAGGCCCCGTCCCCTCCCTTCACCACTGTGTAAACACGCCCTGTGGCCGTTCTAAGTTGAGAGATTAAGTCCCCTTGAATCCTAAGGGTCCCTAGGGTCAAACTAGCCCACTAGGTACCTCCAGTAAGCGCCACAGAGCTGCGTTGCATAGAGGTGTAAAAAGGGGCGTGGCCTCAGAACACCTGTCTGCAACGCAGCTC
Organism: Triturus cristatus; assembly: GCF_964204655.1. NCBI lineage: Eukaryota > Metazoa > Chordata > Amphibia > Caudata > Salamandridae > Triturus > Triturus cristatus. The sequence goes on from NC_140584.1 coordinate 145,810,917, forward strand.
CCTGGTGCACATTGGAGATACCTGTTGGGCTAGTTGGCCCTCAGGGACCCTCAGTATTGAAGGGGAATTAATTCCCCAACTTACAACCTGCCAGGGGGCGCGTTTGCAGAGTGCTGCAAGGAGGGGGCGTGGCCTCCGGCGCGATGCCGGTCTTTTATTTATTTAATTTTTTTAAGGAGGGCTGTGTGGCCCCCCTTATTTTTCTAATTTATTGGCCCTGGGGACCCCATCCCCCAGGGCCTGCACCCTAATTTTTTTTGTTGAAAAAAATACATTTGGCCCTCCCAAGGCCTTAATAGGCCCCGGGGACCCCAACCCCCGGGTCATGGCCTTTTTTTTTTTAATTCTTTAGGAGGGTGGCTGTGTTGCCCCCTCCTCAGGCCACTTATGGCACCGGGGACCCCATCCCCCGGGGCCGGCCTTTGTTTTTTATTATTTTAAAAAAATATATATTTATAGAAACAACTAGGACATGCTGGACAAACCGTATGTACCTATCACCATGACGATTTGCCTGATATTCATTAAAAGGCGACTATGCATACAATGAATCCTCGTGGAATGTATTTACACTGCTAGTGAAGCTCTGACTTGCCTGACGCCCTACCGTGCCTAATCCCAGTGCCCCCGCCGGTGGGTACTCTCCAAGTAGACACCCTTGTCGTATATTTATACAAACATGGGTAGCAATTGACGGGCACATTTAATACACACGCACACCAAGCCATTCAAAGGGGATTAGACAAAAATTCGATCAAACTATGCAAGAAACCCCCCTCACGGTTAATAAAACTCACATCCACCGCCGGATGTGTAATACTTTTTATTTTACTCTCTGGAAAGGAGACAAACCTCACTTGAGAGTCACAGCGTGCTCCTGGCTGAGCCCAATGCTGTGTTACACCCACCAGTGCCCGCCGAGTGCCTCACACCTCTGTGTTGTATTCCACCAGCTAGTGCGTATGCTATGACACTCTCTAGCCCATGTGCACTGTAACACCACCCCGTGAATATGTCATGCCACACTTGCCTTCGCACAGGTTATATTGCCCCATCTAACGTGCCTTCCTCGATGCCTATGTTATAACGCACAGCGCTATGCCATACATATTACAATCTGGGATCCATATGTTTGTCACATTGCATATGCAACGTTACACTCCTCAGCACATATTTTATATTACAACTTTAGAGACTAGTTAGGTTACATAACACTGCCCTGTGCATATTACACTCCAAGGCGCATATCGCATAGCACGCGCAAGTGCCTTTGCTATCTTGCGCTCTCCAATGAATCTGTCACTGCGCACAATGAATTGCATATTATATTTCACGCCTAGGTTCATCTTATATCACACGTTTTTGGTGCATAGTTTATACCATATACTATATCTAGTTTTAATTTTCAATCGTGCTCTCAGGACAGAATATCGACCCTAAGGTAAGTATTTGTATATCGATGTTAGTAATATCGAAGTTAATAATATCGATATCAAAAATATCGATGTTACTAATATTGATGTTACTAATATCGATATTTATATTATTGTTATGTATTTCAATATGTATTTAATATGTATGTGTTATATGTTTTCTGTTAAGTGTTCTACTGGTTTTAAAATAAATGTATACAATTTGTATATGTTAATAATGTTTTTTTAAGTCAATTTTGTGTTTTAGTACCGTAGCGGGTTGTGGGTTTATAGGGGAATAAGGTAGGAAGTAATTTAATTATATGAAATTAATTATACATTTTTAGGAATTATTAATTAATTTTAATTAATTTTTGCGTTTAAGTTCTGTAGCGGGTTGTGGGTTTATAGGGGAATAGGGTGGGAAGTAATTTAATTGTAATTAAGTAATAATTTATTTTCATTTATTGGTATTGATAATTATATTATTGTTAATTAAGTATTAATTGGTAATTAATTTGTATTAATTGGTCATTAGTTTTTATTAATTGATTAATTGATAATTATGTTAAGTGTATTATTTTCTTATTGGAGTGTGTTGTGCGTTTATAGGGGAATAGTGTTGGAACTAATTGAAATCTAATTAAGTAATTATAAAATTTGTTGTTGGGTATTGATAATTAATTTATTGGACATTAATTATTAATTGGTAAATAGTTTAAATTATAATATGTTGGTTATGAAAAATAATTTATTGCTTATTAATCATTAATTGGTAATTAAATATGATCACATATTTATTGAAATGTCTAATTAATATATTAATAAGTAATTATTAATTGGTAATTAATGTTTAATAATTAATATTTTTTGGTATACAACATATTTATTTGTTCAATATTTTTACATTGGTAATTAATGTTTAATAATTATTATTTTTGGGTATAACAAATATTTAATTGTTCAATATATTTTAATTGGTAATTACTTTTTAATAATTAACATGTTTTTTGTTATGAAAAATATTTTATTGTTCAATATTTATTATGTTGTAATTAATGTTTATTAATTATTATTTAATGGTATTTATTATTAATTTATTGCGAATTAATTATTCATTGGGAGTTGTGTTTTTAATAATTATTTATTGGTATTTGTAAATAATTTAGAGTTATTTAATAATTAAATCAATAATTATTTTAAATAAATATTTTATTTATAAGTATGTTATTTTTAACTTCTACACTATTCAACACCTTCCTTACTGTTGCACTCTCTGGAGTTGGAATAGTCATTTTTACCCCTACGTTATCCAACACTTTCCCTACTGTTGCACTCTTTGGAGTTGGAATAGTAATGTTACTATTCTCCTTCCCCCTGCCCTGTCTTTGTGCATGCCCCTGCTGCATCCTTTTTGCCCACCATGTCCCATGGACCTGCCACTCCTATCTACTCTGAGTGTTCTGTTGAGCTGCCACTCCCCTCCCACCTGCCTAGCATTGTCAGATGACTGTAACCTGTCCCAGCCACCTCCACCCTGCCTGTCCACATGCCATGTCCCTATCCCCTTCCTCCTGTCCTCCATGGTCCATTTTACTACCATACCCTTCTGCCCTCCCTGGTCTGTTGTGCTGCAACTGCTCCTCCTGCCTGCCCCGTGCGGTCTGTTGTGAGGCCCCTCCCCCTGAACTCTCTTGTCTGTGCCCAGGTCCTGACCCTCCCTTCTATCCTCCTTGGTCCTTTGTACATGCCCATGCCCCCTCCTTCTTGCCCATCATAGCCATTATGCTGCCACTAACCCTCCCGCTTGCCATGCATGGTCTTCTGTGCTGCCATGGCCCCTCCCACCTTCCCTGTGTGGTCAGCTAGCTGCCCCTGACCCCCTCCCATCTTCCCTCCATGGTCTGTGTGTATGCCATCATAGTCTCATTGTTACTTTCCATGGTGTGTCTTGTTTCTAGTGCCCATCCTGCCTGACCTCCATGGTCATCGTGCTGCTCCTCCCCTGCCCCCTTGCCCCCAGCCCTCTGTTTCCATGTGCAGACCCCAATTCCCTCCCTCCTGGCTTGTCTGTTCCATTGTAATGCCCCTGATCTGTCCCTCCTGCCCTTTATGGTCTGTTATGCTGCAGCTTTCTCTCCTGTCTGTCCATTATTGTCAGCTAACTACCATTGCCTCTTTCCCCTCTGTTCTCTGTTGTCCATGTGCATGGTCCTATCCTCTCCCGCATGCCCTGTGTGGTGTATTGTGCTGCTGCAAACCCTGATGCCTGCCCTGTAGGGTCAGTTTGGTGCACCTCTCCATGTCCCTCCTGTCCTCTGTTATCCAAGTCCATGTTATCACGCCAAAAAATTCCCTTTCTGGATCTCCTTATATCATTGGAGAATGGTTGCCTACATACAACCAACTACAAGAAGCCGACAGACAGGAACAATCTCCTGATCTATGACAGCCACCACCCAAGAGCACTCAGAAACAACCTTCCAGTTGGCCAATTCCTACGCCTGCGGAGGAATTGTGACACCAGAAAGTAATTTGAAATACAGTCTGATCTTCTCAGTAACAATCTGGCTCAACGACATTACCCTAAAAACATCATCCGCCAAGCTCATAAGAGAGCCAGGAACAGCCCTAGGGAATCCCTTCTTGAAATAAAAGAAAAACCTGCATTGGACACTATTACTTGTGTAACAACCTTCACTCCTAGTTCCAACAATGTACGAAAGGCCATCAGAAAACATTGGTCTATACTGAATTCAGGATCATTTGACCCTGGCCCACCACCTTTGTTCGCATTTAGACGAACGCAGAATTTGAGAGACCACCTGGTATAAAGGCCAAAACCACAAACTACACCACAATCAACACTCTGGTCTTTACCACCAGTAGTAGGCCATTATCCGTGTGGCTCTTGTTCCACATGTGCTGAGACCATGGTTTCAAAAGAAATCGACTTGGGCCTCGAGACACCTTGGCGCCAAACAAGACACACGAATTGCAACACGACCAACTGTGTCTATACCATCGTCTGCCCTTGCAACATGAGATATGTGGGTATGACCACAAGAGCAGCGAAGATTCGTATAGGGGAGCACAAAAGTACCATAAGACGAGGCAAAACAAACACGAAATTATTGACACATTTCGCAGAACAAGGACACACAGCGAACAGCTTAAGATGGACCATCATTGTCTCCAATCCTAACTGGACAAAACGTACTCTGTTCAGACAGGAGCAACGATGGGTCCACAGATTGGTATGTGACACTAGGGGCTTGAATGATGAAATTCCATGGGTTGAGCTAATATGACACCTTCATTCCATTTCGCACATCTTATAAGGATTCATACCTTGATATATTGCTCAAATTGTAGAGATAATCACGATCCTCAATGACACAAACAATGTTTGAACACTCCTATGCCTTGTTCAAAAACAAAAGATGATAAACCCTTTATGATCCCCAACATCACGAACATGGTTCATACGAGAGTATTCCACACTACTCCTTTTTGTAGTCCACATGGCGTAATAACAAACTCCCTTTAAAAGACACCATTTAGATTCTATTTAGTCTCTCTCACATGCCGGGAACTTTTTGATGTCCCGCTACGTGTGCAATCACATTTCCTTTCGATAAAGCTGGCACATCTCCCTGCCAGACACACCCCCGGTCTCCATAACAACCGAATGTTCAGTAATACTACGTCATGAACAATCCCCATGGTCTCCAGGACTGACAAATCACATAACGACCAATAAGGTCCGGCGGAACCCAGAATCACCTTGACTACGCATGACGCTACGTCATGACGTCATCATTCAGCGTCCCGGGACCGCCCCTACCCGGAACTAGCAATCACGAAGTAACATACTTATAAACGGGGCTTCGAATCTTCCTTTGTCCATCCCAGCGTTGTCCGGAGGAGGGGTAGGTTACTTCACCCTTGGCGAAAGAGCACCCGTGAGTATCCACTTGAATCCAATGAGGTGAGCTCATGCGCTCTGTTTCTGATGACAGTTTACCGACATCCTTGATAATTTTTGTTTCCTTTATCCAGTTTCTCTTTTTGCCTACTCCGCGCTGCTGATGGAGCCCATTCCCTATGCTTTCAGGGTAGGCTGAATCATGTAGCTCTGTACTTGGAAAAGAACCTCACAAACAATAGCATTCCAAGCTCACGTCATGACCGTCATTAGTATTTTTACACAGGTTGTCGAATACTCATTGGTGGCACTCGAGTATTGTTAATAGACTCAATATTACTCGCACCCCACCATAGCGGTCCCGAGCATGATGTCGAATACGGTTCCAACACTAATTATCTGTATGTGCATGCAATCATTGTGAAGCATGGTTTTTAACTTTACTGCTCGTGCTGGGTAACATAGCGATCACAATAGATCCTGTTTACCAGATGTTGTGTTTTATTTTTCTCTCTCCCCTATCCATTTGTGTGTCTTTCTTTGTGTATTTCTACCCTATCCAGGTTGGGTAAAGGTTATCCATACAAGAAGGAGTACCTACCAGCGCGTGGACGCTGCATTTACCTATTATTGAGGTATCACAGGTTTACAATACAGAACCCTTTTTTTGAAACCTGTTCCCCTTCATTCACTATTGTTTCACTCATTTATAGTTCGGTCCTGACGAAGCGCATCGGGATCCCTTAAGGACCCACCTTGAAGCGCGAAACATGTTGACCAATTTTTATTAGGACTCACATGCACTTTCCTGAGAGCAGCAGTAATCATCACATCTGCCCTCTTTATTTCTTTTCCAAGAGGAGCTCCAGGATCACCATTTTAAACTTTTACTAGGTAGAGTTGCGAATAAAGGTCTAATACTTTATCCAGTAATTTTTAAACACACCACTCACCACCTTTTAGATAGGCCCACACACCCCCATGCACAACTGCGGCGTCTCCGAACAAAAGATCTCCGACAAAGAGCCCTCTTGCGGGGCCCGTGGGGGACTGCAGCGCCACCCCCACGAGGAGCAACGCCCCATGATGAAGCAAGACACTCGAAAGGGTGTGTGAGGGCACTATATTCAAAAGGAGAAATTCCCCATTTTCTACCCGATCTGTCTACACTTCGAAAGTACACACGACCCTCTTTAGGAACAGCTACCCTCTCAATATATCCAAGTCCATGTCCCTACCCCAATTCCTCCTGCCTCTCATGATCCAATGTACCATACTTGCGAACATTTTGAACTTGGTAAGAGGGATATTTTGAAAAAAAAACTGGGGCATTGATTTTCCCCTTTGAGTTACATTGAAAAAGAGGAGATTGTAGACAGGAGACAGATCAAATAAAGCCCATTTGAGCTTAAAAACATTGGACGTTTCCCGGCTGAAACGGGTCTGTTGGCATGTATGGTTGTACTACCACTACCTCTTCCTTCTGCCCACAATGGTCTATTATATTGCCACAGCCTCTCTTGCCAGTCCTGTATTGTTGGTTTGTTGCCCCTGCCCCCTTTCCACTGCCCTCCATAGTCTGTTGTGCTGCCACTGCCCTTCCTGCCTGCCCGGTGTGGTCAAATTGTTGCCTCTGCACTCTCCTACCTGCCTTCAATTTTCAGAGTCCGTGCCCCTGGCCTCTGCCTCTCAACAGTATCCCAATGAACAACTAGATTGCTAACATTCTATATTTATTACAAAAGTGTGGAACGTGGAATTATGGTTAGTGCTCTAAAAAACCTAAAATGAGGACATATTTTCTGAGTTTTCAAATAGCGACAAAGAACTTTTAAATGATTTGTAATCTTTATGTTTTTTATCCAGTTGACCACTTGATTAAATTTTGCACCTAGGGGAGAGGATGTGGTGTTATTTCCAGAGCTGCAGACTTTGCAACTGGGGAACCAGTTTGGAGTTTTTGCTTCAGCTCAACATTCTGTGATTCTGGTCAAATCACTTAATCTCCCCATGTCTACAACCAAAATGAATTTGATCTTGTGTGATGTAACCCATGCTCATGTAAAGCACTCCAATACCTGACAAGTCTGCACTATATAAAACTGCAAATACACAAAAAATAAGTGTTTTGCACACTTCTGTCATTGGGCTACATGTGGGCTACATCTGGGTGATATTTGTGCTGCATTTGGGCTCTTTTGTCTCTGGTGGCCATCTTGAGAGATTTATTTGTTATGAAGTTTCCTAATTTCCTCATTTACTGCAGTCTCCTCAGTAGGAAATGCTTTCAGTTTTTTACTTTGATTCCATCCAGAAGGTATTCAGATATGTCACATATTTGCCATAAATTCTGAATGTTAGCACTCTAGTTGCTCATTAGATCACTGTAGTAAAGCTACTGCTCACCACGGAAGTCTGCTGCTGGTATTAAAAGTGCATGTTTCAGTCTGCATATCAGAATTTTTTAATGAAATAGAAGAGGATTTGAGAAGTCAAAATGTGCCCTAATTGTTCTTTCTGCAGCACTAATCATAATTTCTAGGGCAAAATGAACCCCTTCCTTTTGTTCCTTTGTAAATTAAATGTTTTAAGTGTTACCACTTTATTCAAATCAAGATGGCTTCAGGTGTGCCATACGTTTGTCATAAGTAGGACTGTTAGCGCTCTAGTTGTTCCTTAGAACACTCTGGGAAGCTGCAGTAGAACACAAAGGAATCAACTGACAGTCCCTGCCCTTGTTGGATGTACATGTTTTACTGAGAATGTCAGACTTCATTCTCACATGACTGAGAAAGATAATGTGAATTTACAGAAAATATGCTCTCAGTTTAGCTCATAGATCACCTTCCAAACCGCTGTGGGAAAAGCATGAGAAAATAGTTTTCTCTCAAACATGATTCATGATATCACAGCAGAAGGCTTTTTCACATGGTAAAATCACCTTAGAACACACCACAATTCCTAAAATGAGTATGGTACCATGAACAAATTATTTATAATGTAACTAAAGTCTTAAAACCTTCTATTAACTGCAATGCTTTTTAATGAGGTGCTATCATATATATTGGTCCCAAGATGGCTGCCAACACTTCTTGGATGAAGTACTGACAGCCAATCAGATCTCACGATGAGATGTGTGGTTAGGCTCCACCCAGATATATCTATCTTTTTAACTCTAATTTTCTCAGGAACTACTGAACGGATTTACACCATTTAAGCTAAAGGCATGAGTCTGAAATGAGGACTACCTCTTTGCCAAATTTGGTGTAATTCCGTTCAGCAGTTCGGGCTGTAGCTGCGTCAACAGGTCCTATGGGAAAATGCATGGGGAAAACACGTTTTGGGACCCCCCTTTTTTCTCGGCCCCCGCTTGATGAATCACCGTGGAAATTTCAGGATAGGAGCGGACCAGAGCTGGCCAAAAGTTTGGAAAATTTCGCGAGGATTCGTCAATCGGCACCAACGTTATTCCAAATAGAATGTTGCGGATTTCCTATGGAAAAATAGGTCCTAACTACAACTACCTACTGGCGACTGCCAGTAGGTAATATATATATATATATATATATATATATATATATATATATATATATATATATATATATATATATATATATATATATATAAATACATAGTGACAAAAAATGAAATGTAAAGAGATTGATCAGTTCTTTCGTCAGCACCATTCTCTATTAATGAACCATTGCTTCAGTCAATGAACAAAGCAACAGCACATCTATGACCTATATGGCACGAGAATACACACTTCACTGACCTTATCAATGTAATCTGGCACTTGCAGTCTTGCTTCAGTTCACTTGCGATGATTCTACTGTTGCACCCGAACGATGACCTATAATCGGACTTTCCCAGGCTAGAAGCACTGCGTCCACTAGACACGGAACCATAAACCAGCCAATTTCTGTTTTCTGGCTCCCTTCGCCCATGCCACTGGACGACTCTCATTTCTCCTCTCCGCTAATTGAATTAAGGATCACTGCTGCATTTGGCTGCTCTAGGAAGTCTGGGACAACAATACATAACCGCAGTGTATCTCGGCTCTGGTGGGATTACGGAATTATGAATCACAGCCATAATTATTTTGCTTTGTGGTTTTGTTTTATCCTTAATCTAAATAGGCTTATCCGTTTTAGCGAAAAGCATATCTGAGCTGCCTAGTTTAAATTGATCCCTATGACAGGAAAACGATATCTCGAAGCCTCGGGACCACAGATTTATTGCAGTATGCAATATATTCCTCTTTATTTTACTAAAATTGCTTATGCTTGCAATATTTATTATCAAAGTGTCATTATTTCATACCTCAGCTGTTGCTTTTTACTATTGCTGGATATACTTATTATAAAACAGGAATTTCCATGTATTCCAAATAGTTTGCAGTACGCACTTATTGAAAACATTTGCTAAATAAAATATGAGTACAGCAGTGGATCTCAGTAGTTTCACCTTCAATTTCAATTTCAATATCAAAACATCATTTTTTCTCTTCTTGGTATAAATATTAAGGACCTCATTGATGAGGCCAAAGCAGCACTTTTGCTCCGTCATAGTGAAGTGCCTCTTGTTTAACATTTCAGTGTCCCAATGGGCCACAGCATATTTACAAGGCCACTGCTTGAAATGGGCGTTCCATGAGTGTTGTTGTGGGTGTTCCCATGCAACACCCATGGAATCTGAAGCATTCCCAGATTTAAGAGGAAAGGTAAAGCTTAGAATGCGCCAGATTCCCACACCTCCCCAGTGGAGGTGTAGGGGTGGCGCAACTAGGAGAAATACTTTTATTGTGCCTCGGTTTTTTCTCTTTCTATATGTGCTGCATTCTGCAGCATGCATAGAAAGAAGAACATTCCATCAATGATTGTGAAACAAAAGTGATCAATGCTGACCCTTCCTGCACAAAAACAATCATCCCCACAATGGAGGCACCATTGCAACATGACGCAAGGGTGCCTGCATTAGCGCATGGCAGCCCATTGTGCACCAGCACAGGGAAAAAGGACAGGAATGCACCGTATCTTGTAGATATTGCACATTTCTGCCCTTTTCTTTTGACGCAGGGCAGCACAGCAGGAAGGTCTGCTGTGCTGCAGTGCATGAAAAGTTTGTAAATGAGACCCTCAGTGTTTATACTAGGAGCAAATTAAGGGAAATGTTTACTCTTGTATTGCACATGTTCGCTTGAAGGATGGCATACCTGGACTGTTCCCGATGTGTCATGATACATGGTACAAGTATCCATCATTGTCGTCCCTCAATTTTCTGAAGACCTAGAGCACCCTGCCCTGTAAATTATCATTAATATTAGTCATATTATAGTAATCCCAGTAGTGGTAGTAGTAGCAGGATTAATAATGTATAATCATAATTTGAAGGTACTCAAATTCCCAACCTTAGAAAGACGGATGTTTGAGTTGGCCTTGATTTTATAAGTATTCTTTGTGGTAAGGGCCTAAGGCTGTAGTAAAACCTACAGATCGCTGTAGATCTCACCAGGAATCATGCCAGGTAGATGTTCCACCACGTTTTTTGCTTTTTGGTCTTTATTAATAGGATTGCATGTCCTGGCACTTGAGTGTGCTAGATTTAAAGGGCTGACTCGGAGGAGAACATTCATCTGACTGAAATCCTACTAAGACAATGGCACTTAAACATCTCTGGACTCCCTACAGCTGGCCCATACCACAGCAAGCCATGACAGTCTGTATGACAGTTCTACTCTCGTCGGACGAGATGAAAAACGTATAGTTTAGCTGACTATTATATTAACAGATCTGAACTGTCACAGGCACATTGATACGGATGAAAACCAACCACAAACCACCTTAAACCAAACCACTCAATACCAAAAAGGACATGGATCCCAATCATGCCGCGATCTGTAAGCGTGAGTGATATCTTGGTGGACTCCAAGATAGATCTTCAATGCAGGTTCCTTCTGCATCTCTCACCATGCACACAACTGGACATACCAAAACATTACCCCTATCTGGACGACTCTAATGCAGACCATTCAGGCGGATCTCTGACCCTCCTCTGCCCTATCGTTCTAATTCCTATATTTACAAGGTTCACGGGGTAGGGAGCTTAATTGCTGTACACAGAACAGGAATTGAATTGAAAATCGCCTGCCATCACATTAAACCCAACATGGAACCCTCCAGAGCGAATTATAGTTGCCAGCTAACTATAGCTTAAGTGCTCCATTCTTCCCATGTATTCTTCCTCCAACACAAAGCTAAACGCTACAATGTAAGACAAAAGAAGACCACCACCTGCAAACGTCCACATAGGCTCAAAGCAAGCACAACACCCATCCAACCAAGCACAGCCCCATGGTGTAGTGTACTGCCCATCAGATACTATGCTTTGATGCACTGCAATAGGGTTTTGGGGTACTATATAAATTGAATTGCAATACAATACCCTCCCAATGGGTCTCGCAGCTATGTGCTGAAAGTGCTTCAGAAATCTAAGTGCTGCATCTGCATTATAACAGCACTGAGATGGGTACTAGAAGTGCCTTTGTGTGAAGAGTGCCTAGTCCTGTTTGAATGAAACAGAATGTCCCACTAGGTTCACAGTAAAATAAAGGACCACTTTGCATCACAACAACAGGCATTCAAAGTGAGAGTTCTTAAACATGAACTCAAAACATTTCTGCCCCCGCTCTGATGATAATGGTATTAGTGATCTAAGAGACACATCAGGGTTCACGTGTACCCTACTTGTGGGATAAATTCTTAGTAAACATAGAGCAAACTTACAGTCTTTTGAATAAAGTAGGTGTCTATACAGCACACACCCTGAGTGCTTGCATTTGAAAGTGCTCTAATGCGTGAAAATGAACAAAACGTAGGCTTGTAAGGTACAGCATTTGCCTCCGATCACACACTTTGGTCAAGCAGGGACGCCAGGATTAAACCTAGATTTTCAGGTTAGTTTCTCAATGATCATTCAGCCACTAGATGGGTATCTCTTTATGACATTAAAGCTTAATGCTTCATTTTTAATTCTTGGAGAATAAGACTAGAGCGTGGGTGACAGGAAGGGTCCCATTGTATGCTGAGCTAAGGCTGGGATTCAAGCCTGGCTTCCCATGATGCATGATGCAAATTTTGCAAATCCCTAGTTCTTTATTTTCCATGTAAACATTGTTTTTATTGGCTTTGTTGTGAGATGCATGTGTCATTCTTCCTATGTCTCCTCTTGACTTTCTATTGATCTCTCTCCTAGTGGAACCCTTTCTTGCCATGTCTTGCCTGGAGATCTGGAGATCATAGCTCCTGCCCTGACCTTTCTTTGCAATATCTTCCTTGCCTCATCGTCAGTTCTTATCAATATGAAAAACTGAAAAAGCTGAGGACGTTGCTCTGCTCAAAAAACCATCAGCAGTCTCAATATTTCACAGCATCTTCTGATAACTTTTTGCTCCCTTTTTCTCAAAACTCCCAAAGCATTTTTAGGTAAGACATAAAAGCCATAAACATATTGTGAGACTACTACTTTGGGTCAGGGGCAATAGGTGAATAATTGGCAGTCTCTGTGGTGGATACCATTGTTCACCATTTGCTTTTTAGAAGTGGCAATTTCATTTTATTTGGATACGAGTTATTCCTTTTACAAACTTGGCTCTCCTATGGTGGCAAAAGCGAGCAGTCAATGCTTACTCTATGAGATGATAAAGGTACTGGAACTCAAATATAGTATGTCATATTTATCTTACCCAATAAACACCGTATCCAGTCAGACTAGCTATGTTTTTTAAAAGGGGATTGATTTATAGAACGTGATTACAGAATCAAACACCCAAAAATTTACTCTGTGACTAACAGTCCCCCAAAACCCAACAAACGTCTTCTGATGTCTCTGTCTGTGCAAAGTGTCCTGCAAAGTGATAATGGACAGTAGTCTACGCTGCAAGAGCAAGGAAGGGGCTCGGCTCAGAGAGGAAAGCTAGAGAATCCAGAGTTCACCAAGAGACCTATGGCCAGGGCTGGATGGTGGGAATATTTTTTTATTATTGTGGATAAACTGGGCTCCTGGCTTGGGATGGCATCGCTGCTGGTGCACAACCCAAAAGACTGCTGCAGCCTTAGCTTGGTGTGCACAGAGTCCGTCTGACTGTGCTCTTAATCCAGCTGGCTCATTGTGATGTGCATAAAGACAATGGACCAGCTTGGGCAAACACAGTATGATGTACACCTTCCACAACAAATAATCGTAAACCTCAAGTGACATCTAGGCACAGGGAAATTGCTGCTTTTCAGCAACACAGTTAGAGTTGTCCTCCTGTGGGAGGTGAGGAGAGGAAGGGGGTGTGTAATGGAGAAGGAGGCTATGCTGAGGATTGACGGGCATTCCATAAAGTACATCAATGCACATGGAGTAATCTGCCGTTCATTACATCTATGTTAATTGTTGGCTAGAAGGTTCAGAGATGCAGATCTTATATTGGAGGTTGGAAGACCAAAAGTGTATGGATTGGTCTCTTGGGGTGTGACCGGAATGACTAGTGGATGATAGAAATGGTATTGCAAGGGTCTTGCATTTAATTACCTCTTTAACCAAGATCCAATGTAATTACTTGAGGGCAGACACAATTTTGCAATGACTTCATAGGCTAAATATGAGTCGAGCAGCACGGTTCTGGTGACTTTGCAATTTAGCAAATGTCTTCTCATGTATAAGGGACATGTGTCTCAAATTTTTGAAATTGTAAATCTCTGGCATTATTTTAGTTGTATTATGCAAATCAAGCAACACTTCCCCACATTACCAATTCCATGATGCTACATATACAGGTGTAAACTGCACATAACCTACTGAAGTAAGTCCATCTTTTTTTGTTGCCTAAATACACTTCTTGTCTCGTTAGTCACTGGCTCCCGGTCTAGCTTTTGGCAGTCTTTTTTCGGTGGGGACAAGCTATAGTCCCTTTTCGAGTCATCTCTTCTCTATATATTTAAGTTAGCCACCCTTTTGCATCTCTTAAAAATAGACTTTAAGAGTCATTGCTGTGTTTAGGTGCTTATAGTGCAGGTGTGTCCAGCCCTTTGGTGCTTTTGCCTGCCAATATATCAGCCACACCGTCAGTGCATAGAATTATGACAACACCTATTGAGATACATAAATGACTGGATTTAATTGTTTGAGCATAGAAAAAGGTCAACATGTCAACCTGTTCGACAGACAAACGCATGTCAAAATCATCATTTTCAATTAATAAGGGTGTAAGTAAAGTGATAAGTGCAACATAGATAGGGATAGGTGCAAACGATGTGAAGGGGAAGGTCGTGTGTTTAAGAACATCCAAAATCAATTTGAAGACCTAACCTGCCACTTAAATGGCAATACACACAAATGCAATAACATGAACAACAAAAGCAGTTGTATAATCACTGTCAGTCTCATGTATTGAAAACAAACAAGGAAAAAGTCGTCGACGTTTCGACCCCTAATCGAGCCAGCAATTAGGAATTCTTGGAAGCGGGGTCTTCTTCAGGACCAGTAAGGGGGGATGGACTTACACCAACATCAGCAGGGATGACTCATGCTGGACGATATGTGGAATGGGCCCAAACGGCTCCATTGGATGTTGAAAAACCGGTACTTGACTGAGAATATTCTTATCGGTGTCTGAAGAATCAGAGTGGACAGTGGTTCACATGTAACCAGAGCTCCCGGGCAGTGTCAACAGCATCTGACAGCTAACGGTTGACTAAGAATATTCTCAGTCAAGTACCGGTTTTTCAACATCCAATGGAGCCGTTTGGGCCCATTCCACATATCGTCCAGCATGAGTCATCCCTGCTGATGTTGGTGTAAGTCCATCCCCCCTTACTGGTCCTGAAGAAGACCCCGCTTCCAAGAATTCCTAATTGCTGGCTCGATTAGGGGTCGAAACGTCGACGACTTTTTCCTTGTTTGTTTTCAATACATGAGACTGACAGTGATTATACAACTGCTTTTGTTGTTCATGTTATTGCATTTGTGTGTATTGCCATTTAAGTGGCAGGTTAGGTCTTCAAATTGATTTTGGATGTTCTTAAACACACGACCTTCCCCTTCACATCGTTTGCACCTATCCCTATCTATGTTGCACTTATCACTTTACTTACACCCTTATTAATTGAAAATGATGATTTTGACATGCGTTTGTCTGTCGAACAGGTTGACATGTTGACCTTTTTCTATGCTCAAACAATTAAATCCAGTCATTTATGTATCTCAATAGGTGTTGTCATAATTCTATTTAAGTTTACACAACACACATGTGTTCTAATTGAGTCAAATTGCTCCACTGTGACTGTCTTTTCATGTACCAATATATATACCCGAGTCCAGTGGTCTATCGGGTTACCCCATTGATATATAACTATACCGTCAGTGCATGACATTTGTGCTGTCTCCTCTTCTTAACTTTTGCAATGTGAGTGTTATGTTGTTTACTGCAGCACTTGCAGGTCACTCCCCTGATCTAGCATGAATCATTTTGTGTTGATCAACTATGCCTGCTGAAAATCATGTGCCTTGGCGTAAACAGAGGGTTGGGAAGTCACCTAAACTAAATTTTAATCATGCACTAATCTGGAAACAATTAATGAACATCTAAGTAATCATATCAGTTTCGGAGAGCCTTAGACCCAGCTTTTTCAACCAGACTGATTGACTTAATATATTTCCACTTACTACAGTAAAATATATGCACTTATTTTATTAGGGTTATTATTTATATTTTTTAGCTATTTTAGTGACATTCATGCTAGGAAAGTAGCTTTTTGCAAAGCTGCTTCAACAATATGAGGAAATGAATGGCCAGTCAATGTTACTTCCTGTGGAGTTACATCGTAGAGAGTCCTCACATGTTCCTGTTCTGCCAGGAGGCACACAAAAATTAGAACCGATACGGCTTGGACTATGGCTGAAACTCACAAGTGCACAGAAATAAGACCAAGGATAAGCTGTAAAATTGGAAACTAGTCTAGCTGTCCTAGAGAATACACGGGGGGATAACCATCATGTCAGGATGTGTGCTGTCTCTTGTGTTGTACTCTAATGCATACACAGATCATTACATGTGTCCAGTGTCTCACTGAGTGATTGAGGTGTGTGTGGGTGATGACCACTTCCAGTCTAGAAGCGAGGACTCCAGGCATTGGGAAAGTTGACACGGATTCACATTCTAGAAGTCTAGAGGAGGAGGACACAAGCAGGGTCACGCTGAGGACTGATCGGGGTGTGTCCCTCTGGATCACAGACCCAGTTGTGATTAACAACGAACAATTGAAAAAGGTTCAATTAGGGCTATATTCATGTTGCTTACTTTACAAGCAAAAACTCTGATTGATTTCGAAACAATGTTAAACATGTTGAGGTAGTCTATGTCAGTGATGTAGCACCCGTTCATGTTTGATTCACCTTGAATTCCATAAGAGTATTTGTTTGTCCAGTTGCTGTGTTTCTGTAGTTTTCTCATGCAATATGACTCTTGTATACTGCATACTATGTTTGAGTCACCTCTAGGTGTCTGGGTGAGTTTGGGTTTTTGGTGGGTGTTTATAATGGGTCAAGACTGAGAGCTCTAGAGCTGCAGCTGTAGGCAGTACAAGTTCCCCACAGTGCCTGTCACTGGGTTATAGAGGTGTGCAGACTACATGCACGTCCAATACTTGGCTTCTCTGTAGATTGCTCAGTGGTCATATGTGCCAATTGCAACTGTGATTTTCTGTGAAAAAGTATGAAAGAGGTAAATAGTTGTGAGGGCATGCGTTGTGTGTGTGAGTGTGTATTGTATTGTATTGTATTGTAATTTCATGTATATATCGCTTACTGCCCCTGATGAAGCTTCAAAGCGCTTTTCGGGGAGTAGCACGCTACATCGGGACCCATAAAGGATTAGTGGTGAATTAGTATAGTGAAATTCGAAAGTAATTTGAGTGTTCGATATGTTAGTCAGTTATTTAGATTGAGAAGGATAGTGAAGGGATAGAAGAGGAAAACAGGTTAGCATTTATAAAGCACTTGCTACCCTTAATGAGGTGTTGATGCGCTTTTTCGGTGAGTAGGACACTACTCCGGAACACTTAAAGGATTGGTGGTGAATTAGTAAAGTGAAATATGAAGGTAATTTCAGTGGTGGATATGTCAGTCAGTTATTTGGATTTAGAAGGATAGTGGAGGGATGAAAGAAGGAAAAGGTTTGCATGTATACAGTTTTCTGGGCATGGGGGCTGTTTTTAGGGCTCAGGGCAGTTGTGGTTGAGGTAGGTTTTCAGGTGGGGCCAGAGTTTTAGGGCTTAGGGCAGGGCGAGTTGGGATAGTTTAAGGTTTTAGGTGGGGGGTCGTTTTTAGGGCTCGGGGCACAGTCGGGTTATAGAGCAGGGGCCAGGATTTTAGGACTCAGGTCGGAGGGGCTAGGTTGCGAACTTTACCACACATCTGTTTACCAAACAAGCCTTCACCACAAAAGTTTGTGGTAAACGCATGTGTGGCAAAAGCATGCATGGTAAACTATCGCATTGTTTAGACGCATTTGTTGTTGGGGCTGCGTGGTAGAGGCAAGCGTGGTTTAGCCATGCGTGCCTCTGTCATACAACTTAGAATGGAATATGCATGGTCTGGTTGCACACTGCCATTATAGGTAATACATTTTCAATTGAAATGACCATTACATTTGCACAGATATACAGTTTTACTAATAAAACTATACAGCGCACAAACGATAATGTGTGGAAATGCCATCACCTAAAGCATTGATTTGTTTTAATCACATTAGAGTATTTGTTTCCAACACATAATTAACCAACAAATATGCCCCATTTGTGCCTTGCTATTTCTGATATAGTCTGAAATGCTTTCTCAGTTGATTTAAATGTTGTTGTGTGCTAGAAAACAAACATTTCCCCTATTCCCATTATTCAGCATGATTGTCACATAAATCCTCTTATTATGAAAACAGAGAAAGAAAAGTACACACCAACCTCCCTGGAAGAATGAAACTGATATTTGACCTCTGTCTTTGAATGTACAGCACATTTGACAAGATAAGAACAAGATATACAGGCCTGTTTACAGAAAGGAGCACTCGTTGAAGAATACAAGAAGGGACGGAACTCTTGTGAAAGAACTCTCCAACCCCAGCTCCAACACCAGTGACATCCCACTATCGCAAGACCTCTGCGACTCACTTGCCATCTTCTTCCATTGCAAGATCGTAGACATCCACGATAGCTTCAACAACCGGGCCGCCCCAACAGCCACCGACACCTCAGACCACACGGCCACCACCCGCATCGATCCCCTGCTCGCCTGGACCAACATAAACGACGATGACACCATCAAAATCGTGAATACCATCCACTCCGGCTCTCCGTTAGACCCATACCCACACCACATCTTCAACAAAGCTAGCGCCACAATCGCACCCCATCTCTGTAAGGCCATCAACAACTACTTCAAGACTGCGACCTTCCCGGAGAGCTGGAAGCACACGGAGATCAACGCCTTACACAAGAAACCCAAGGCAGATCCGAAGGACCTCAAGAACTTCCGGCCCATCTCCCTTCTCCCGTTCCCGGTGAAGGTCATCGAGTAGACCGTCAACAGACAACTGACCCCTACCTCGAGGAGAGCAACATCCTGGACCCGTCCCAGTCCGGGTTCCGCAGCAACCACAGTACCGAAACTGCCCTTATCGCCGCCACCGATGACATCAGGGTCCTGCTAGACTACAGCGAAACAGCGGCCCTCATTCTCCTGGACCTATCAGCCGCCTTCGACACTGTCTGTCACCACATCCTATGCACATGCCTCCACAACGCAGGGATCCGAGACAAGGCTCTGGAATGGACCACCTCCTTTCTCTCCGGCAGAACCCAGAGAGTCTGCCTCCCCCCTTTCCTGTCCGTAGACTCCGAGATCATCTGCGGTGTACCCCAAGGATCATCCTTCAGCCCGACATTGTTCAACATCTACATGGCACCGCTCGCCCACATCGTCCGACTGCACGACCTCATCATCATCTCTTACGTCGACGACACCCAGCTGATCCTCTCCCTCACCAAGGACCCCCTCACCGCCAAAACCAAACTCCACGAAGGAATGAAGGCTGTCGCCGAGTGGATGAAGAACAGCTGTCTGAAGCTTAACTATGACAAGACAGGGGTCCTCATCCTCGGCTCCACCCCCTTAGCCTGGGACGACTCCTAGTGGTCGACTGCAGTGGGAACAGCACCGACACCCACCGACCATGCACGCAACCTGGGGTTCATCCTCAACTCAACACTCTCCATGACCAAGCAAGTCAATGCCGTCTCATCCTCCTGCTTCAACACCCTCCGCATGCTCCACAAGATCTACAGGTGGATTCTCACCGGAACATTAAGAACAGTCACCCAGGCCTTCGTCAGCAGCAGGCTGGACTACGGAAACGCCCTCTACGTAGGAGCCTCGGCCAAACTCCTGAAACGACTTCAACACATACAGAACGCCTCTGCATGCCTGATCCTCGACATCCCTCGCCACAGTCACATCACACCCCACCTGAGAGACCTACACTGGCTTCCCGTCAACAAAAGAATCACCTTCAAACTCCTCACCTACGCTCACAAGGCACTCCACAACACCGGACCGGCATACCTCAACAGACGACTCACCTTCTACACCCCAAACCACCAGCTCCGCTCCGCCGACCTCGCCCTCGCCACCATCCCCGCATCCGAAGAGCGACCGCCGTTGGCAGATTGTTCTCCCACCTTGCGGTCAAGACCTGGAACACCCTCCCCATCCTCCTACGGCAGACCCAGGATCTACTAACCTTTATGAGGCTACTCAAGACCTGGCTATTCGAGCAGTAGCAGCACCCCTTCCCCCCCCCCAGCACCTTGAGACCCTCACGGGTGAGTAGTGAGCTTTACAAATATTCTGATTGATTGATTGATTGAAAAGGCTTTGAGAGGAACAAACTGAACTTGGACCGCCTAAAACAAATGAAGCCAACAAATAGAAAGTCAGAAAATGTGAGTTACAAACCACAAAGCCAATGGCAAGCAACAAGTGGAATGCATTCCTCAGTAGGGTTTCTGAATATCGATAAGATGTCTTCAGCAAACCAGACAGCGGTGCTGCCTGATAAGCTTCGACCTAAAAACAAGCCCCACCAGGCTTGTTTTTGCCTTACTGTGAGGAGTTGGTAGAGTCCATAGGCAGATTTGTGAACGGTGCTGCTGGTTATTCTTGTGGGTGGGATAGACTGATTTACATATGTGACTTTTGTCTTTCTGAAGTATAACAGAGAGATTAAAATGTAGTTTCCTATTCAGAAGAGCATTACATAATACTCCTCCTGGAATGTAAGATGTATATCTTCCGGCTCGGCGCACCACTTCCTGTCTATGTTTTAAAAAGGAACTGTAACATCTGCTATGCTTGGTTTATTTTGCACAAGTTTGCCTCTATTCTATTTTGATTCCGAGATCTTTCACACTGATCTTTTATTCTTTCCTCCTGCCTAGACCTTCTTGATTCTTCATTCCCTGCCGCCAGTACAGTAATGACCATCTCTGCTTTTACTTATGTCGATGTTGCCTCTATCTTCAGCTTGCACCGATCATACCTAAGCCCTATTGGTACACCCACATGTATCCCCAAGCACCCAAAATAATATTATTATGATGTCTCTCTTGTTCAAGCTCAGACTTCTACTGATGAATGGGATCAGGTAGTTTCAGGAATTACACATTCTTACCATATTGTATTTGTATATATTTATACTAACCCTGCCTTGTTATATTTGTATTGTTCCTACTATAAGGTGATCTAATACTATTGATTCACAATTGGGCTAGTTTTATAGCAAAATATCAACACAAAATACTGTGGGGCCAAACACTGTGGCAAACATACCAAAATATAGAGAAGTTTAGAGCATGTAAGTAGTAAGTTGCTATTCTCAACTCCGCATCTAAGCACCTTAAAGCTATATATATAGTCAAGGGGCAGATATGTGGAGTCAAGTCCCACAAACCTACACCTATCTTCACAACACTCCAGTCCTCAATATTTTCGCCACAATATTTTTGGCCGACAATATTCTGTTGTTGATATTCTAGTAGAATTATGTTCAGGCAATGTCAAACACTGCACGGTTTTTGGCAGGGTTTCCATGCCGGCCTTTCCAACATGGAAACCCTGTCTAAAAGCGTGTTTGTGGGCCCCTAGCAGGCCCCTCTTTCCCTTGCGCCCTACAGTTGGGAACCGAGGGGGCACCCATGCTGCCCCCTGTTAATCCCTGCACCCCCTGCCACAGGGTGCAGGGATTAACACCACCTCCCTTTTCCCTATGGGAGCATGTACTACAGCCGGTTTATGGCTGTAACACATGCTCCCATAGAGAAATGTCAGAATGGTGGTCTGGACCGCCGACCGGAGGTTGTTCGGTCCCGTTTCACACAGTGTCAAGCGGACGCAAGTCCACCCGACATCGTAATAGGCCCCTATAAATTTCTACTTCAAGCGTACACTCAATATCCTAGAGGAACTGGTGTGTAAAAGACAGCCAAGAGAGGAATGCTGTAAACGAGTTAATTTTTGGCATTATTTATTCTTTATAATCAGATAGTATATCATAAACCTATCTTTGGTAGAAGAGATGCAGAAGAATAATACAAACATATTCAACTGCCCTGACTGATGGTGAAGCGAGGATGCAAGAATTTGCATACTTGCGAGAGGGGGTGCTGAAGAGGAAATAGATGAGGTTGGGGATATGCAGATGGAGGATTTCAGAAAGATGTGTGGATATAAGAGTGTAAAAGTTCAACAGAGAGTCTGCACTGGAAAGTGGTGTGAGGGGAAGAACGGAAGTGACTGAAAAGGTCCGCTTTCCATAGACCCCAATAATGTTTAATTGCACTCTCATAATTTCATAATTGAATCCTTTTCAACTCTACGTATTCACAGAAAAATCGTTGCTGTTACTCATTTAGCTGATACTGCTAAAAAGCATTTGCATAGCCAACAGGTTTGACTTGTTTTAGATGCATATGCTTTACTGTGTAAAATGCCTGGATGCAATAACAGAAATGTCACAGAGATGTCCCAAAACACTAATAAGGTGGCACTCTGTAGAAAGGACAACATTTTAGTTTGCATATTTTACACCACGCCGCTTGGAAGGGATTCCTAGTTAAAAGAAGCTTAGCTCCCGTTCCTTTTAGAGACTGCACTTCACAAGCCTCCTACCATCCCCCACCTTTTGCCATCCCACTTGAAGCTCTTGACATGCACCGGGTCTCATTGCAATGACCACTGACTCCTTCCTACAGCCACTAGGTGCCCAGCAACCCCAAAAAGAGTAGCACTTTTTACATAGTTGATTTTCTATACATTCTTCGTAATTACCCAGCATCCTTTCCTATCACAAATACACATTCCTTGTACACAATGCATCCTTGGACCTGTCTGCGCTGTTTTTAGAGAACTACGGGGCATATCAACAAGGAGGCGAAAAAAAATTATCGCCGCTTTTGCGGCCGTTTTCGGCCGAAAAGCGTAGATAATTTTATCGCCTAATCAGCAAGGTCACGCTAACGCGTGAAACCTTGCTTTAGAGTCAGGATTCCTAACGCCCAGCTTTGCATCACTAATGAGATGCAAAGTGGGCGTTCCTGACCTGGCATGGCAGGAGAAATGTCGCTAAGCGACATTTCTCCTATCAGCAAGCCTAACGCTATGAAGCATAGCGACAGGAAAAGTAGCGATAACCCCTGTTATCGCTACTTTCCTTACGCCTGCTTCAGGACTGACTTAGCCATGATATCCTATGGAAGGTGGATATCATGGCTAAGTTTGTGAGTCCCTATCAACTAGCTAACCTGAAATTATCGCTGGGTTTCCAGCGATAATCTCACGTTAGCCAGTTAGCGCTAGGATTTTTATCGCCGATGAGATAAGCGTTGCTAATAGCACGCTATCTCAGTGATAAAAATCGGCGCTAGCCGGCGATAATTATCCGAGCGCTAAGTGCGCTCAGCGATAATTAACGCCGGTTGTTGTTGATATGCCCCTACTGCTTCTCGGGTCCTTCAAAATCAATGCAGTACGACCCTTTATGCTCAATTTAATCAGCCTCACACACATCTCCTATGAGCTCTTTTCAAGCACAAGCCCTCGAACTGTGGCTGGATGAGAAAAAATGACCTCTTTGCTCTCTGCGTTTGATCTGTGTGGGGGATTAATTGGTTTTGTTGGTATGACCCACTTGTCGCTCTGATCTGCTCCAAATGTAATGAGTGCTTGAACCGTTCAAGCTCTGCATTGTGCAATCACATGACTAATATGTGTGTGCGGCATGAAAGCTTAGCCCCTGAAATGATGGGATCAAGGCTGCAGAGACCGGATGTGTTCAGTAGTTTTAGCCTTTCGGAGACACAGGACAAGGTGAGGTATGACTTCAACATAGATGTCCGAGCCAACAAATTGCTAGGGCAAGTGGAGTGACAGAATTAATTTTTTGGCTCCCGCCCCCACCATCAGTGTCTTAACAGTGTTGACCCCTTCCTGAATGCTCAGCTTCTTAACAGTCTCCAATGTACTGTTCATGGGATAGGTAGTAGAGAGGAAACCACAGATGTCAATAGGGCTCTGGTAGCCCTGTTCACTATGGGCCCGATTCACAGAACTAATTTAAGACAAAATCCTAAACTTGCTACCATCTTGGTATTCACAGAAGGCACCTATTCATTGATGAGTAAGTTCCTTCTGTGAATACCAAAATGAGTATGTGTACTTACTCATTTTGGTATTCACAGAAGGTACTTACTCATCAATGAGTAAGTGCCTTCTGTGCATACCAAAATGAGTAAGTGCCTTCTGTGAATACCAAAATGAGTAAATGGTAGTAAGTTTAGGATTTTGTCTTAAGTTAGTTCTGTGAATCGGGCCCTATGTGTTCCTGTTGTGGCTATCAAGACTTCTAGACCAGACGTTGCAAGGGTAGTCCCAGTGGAACGCGAGGGCAAGCCAGCGGTACCAACCGACACCCATGAGTACCCATAATAGCCATCCATGGGCTTCAGTGCACAGGCTCTTCCTCAGAAGCGGACATATTTGTGATGTTGCTTTAAGGGAGACTTGTACTTTGGCAGTGTGGGGGTGGGGTTTGAGGGAAGCAAGGGTCAACTCTGAAAACAGAAATAGTCTATTTGGAAAACTGAATGTATTTATTTTCACACTTCTGTCCCAGGACAGTGAAAGGCTCTGTTTCCAAGGCCTTCTCCTTCCCAGTGCCCGCCACATCCTTCTATGGAAATTAGTTGTTGGTAGCAACAGGGAGGTATCAAACTCCCTTAGCTCAATTGATCATTCTCTTAGGCAAAACCTACCCAATATTCATAATATCACCCATCACAGGTGAGGGTGATTTTATGAATACTGAGTAGGTTTTAACTAAGAGCCTCGTTTTCAGTTTGTGCTTACGGGGTGGAATTAAACATGAACTGGTACTCCGTGGGCAAAAGAAAAACACAGCTGATTTTTGAAGAATGTGAGGGACTGGACAGTGTGTTTACTTTAATGCTATCTGCATTAAGGTAAAAACAGTGTCCAGTTCCACAGAATGCACTTCACAGCAACTTCTCCAGCAGGTAAGTCTGCACAGTGAATTTATAATGAACATAATGTGCATTTCATTGAGTTAATTACAATGGCCAGCCCCTGACAGGGCAGTTGGCAAAATAATTCCTTGTTCCTTGCATTTCTTAATGGCTGCAATGAAGAATTCTTATTTTACAAAGAATTTATCCTTCATTCTTCCCTTTTTTAGGGCTGAGCCTGCAAGATCCTCCTTGCGAGGCACTGTTGTTAACAAAAAGGGCTTGAAGCCCGCCCGTTGCTTACCATTTGTTGGCTTGCATTGCATTCTTGTTTTATTTTACAAGTCTTCTTTTCTGACTTTGAACTCATGTTTTCTTTTGTTTTTGCAGGTGGGCACCTTTCTCAAAAGATGAGGATTATCTTATTGGAAAGAGTAATTGTTTCTTTCTTATGTGTAATTACTGAAATGATGCTTTAACACATAATCGTGCAGTACACCCCAATCCACCCACTCCAATCCACACCACCTACCCATACAAATCCACCCTACTCAATCCAATCCACCCCACTCCAATCCAAACCACTCAGCCCAGTCCAATCCATCTCAATATAATCCTCCCAACCCACCCCACTCCAACACACCCCACTCAATCTGCCCCAATCCAAAACAATCTGCCCGCTCCAATCTAAAACAATTTGCCCCACTCCAATCTGCCCGACTTCAATCTTCCCCACTTCAATCTGCCCACTCTAATCCAAAACACTCTGCCCCACTCCAACCTGCCCCACTTCACTCTAAAACAATCTGCCTACTCACATCCACCCCACTCCAATCTGCCCCTCTCCAATCCAAAACAATCTTCCCCACTCCAATCCATCCAACTCCAATCTGTCCCACTCCAATAAGAAACAATTTGCCCCCCTCCGATCCAAAACAATCGGCCCCACTCCAATCTAAAACTATCTTCCCCAATTCAATCCGCCCTACTCTAATCTGCCCCACTCCATTTCACCCCACTCTAATCCAATCCACCTCACCCCGATCCACCAACTCCATCCCAATTTACCCCACTCCAATCCACCACAATCCACTGTACTCCAATCCAATCCACCCCACACCAATCCAATCCAGCCCAATCCAATCTACCCAACTCCAATCCAATCCACCTCACCCCAATCCATCCCAGCCCACTCCCTCCTCAATCCACTCCAATCCAAAACTATCTGCCCCATTCCAATTCAAAACATTCTGCCTCATAAAATGGCTATGCATGGCCATGTCAACCTCCCACCCTGATCGAGTTGTTTTCATACCCTGTGCAACAGCGAATTTGACACGTCAAGATACAATATTACAATCTTAATGAAATACTGAAATAAAAAAATCAATTGAAAAATGTTGGGAAGTTAAGAAAGAAACGACTCTATCCAAACTCCAGGGGAAAGTCGAAGGCCTTGATAAATCATTTTACTCGAACTTTTCTGATAGACTCAAAGTCCTAAAATGCTCATTACCAATGTGATTTGTTACTGGTTCAATTCCATACTACTCGGAGACATGAGGTGAAGCTCACTCTGCAACCCTGCAAAGGATTTCCCATCAAAGCCTTCATGCATTTATGGCAAAACCACTACAATCTCACCTTATGCTCTGCTACGATAAAGAGGGACATCCCAAAGAGAGAAGCCCTTCTACGGTGGAGGACTACACTTTAGAATGCAAGACCAGCACAATATTAGCACAAAAAAATGCCACCCCTTTCCCCCAAAACAAAATAGGAAATCTGGGAAAGTGTTACAGGTGGACCCAGGAGTGGTGTTGCAAAGGGACTTGGAAATCAAAACAAGATTCAAGATAACAAACTGAATGAAGCCCTTTAAATCACTTTGGCTGAGTAACTTTACAAAAACTTGTAATCTCTTGCCTGGAAAGATTTTTAGTAGAAAACCCTTGGGCTTCAGTGTAATTCTTCTATTTTACCTAAACCAAGACTGGACTTCAGCTCTTGAAAACAGCATATCTTAAAAAACACTTATATTATTCATACAGAAGATTAGCACACGTGAGGCCAGTATGCAGAAACTCTCATATTTGTAGGCTACACTGAGGCTCACAAAACACTCGAAAGAGAAATAAAAGATTTTCCTCCAAATACTTGCAAAAGCATAAAAAAGCTGCCAGAGGATCCACATGCAGAAACAAATTTTAAAGCTGCACATACATCAATCTGAAGTCGCCTTACAGAGACCAGCGTTCCCGACTGACATCTGGGCACGTTCATTTTCCAAGTAACAACTGCACCAAGGGACAATACACTCCACACGACGATTGAAAAAGCACAGAAACATGCCTCAGTACTTAGCTCAGGCAGACACAAAGTTCAGGAAAAGCAAAATATTTTGGAGAAATGCTGGATGGAATTGTTACACACACACTTTTAAATGTGCAACATTCCATCAGCATAATTACTATCAGCACCAAAATCTTTCTCCACGCCGACCTGCTACATGGTTGTAATTCTTGTACTGAAATTCTTACACGGCCTTGAGTTCATCTACCCGGACCAGTCTGCTTCTACACAGGAGGGCCCTCTTGGTGAACTCGGATCAGTTGTCCTTCACTTCTAAAACCTTTAGTGCATTGCTCCATGTAATGAACTTCTGAGTGGGGGAAAATACTTGGTTTATCACTAGTCTTCTTCGCTTCTTCATCACCACCCTTACTTTGGCACACTGGACAGGAGAAACCTGTTTTCCTAATTCCAATAAATGAATTATATTTTTTGCTCTTCTTCCATTACTGTGCTCTTTGAGTAGAACTGCCTATGCATCGCCTTAGAAGTCCATCTATACATTATCCCTCAATGGATGAGGTGGTCAGGGAGAAAGAGAACAGAAGGGGACTAAACAAAAGGGCGGGACTCCCAGTAGCAGTGACTACCAGTGCCATCTTAATGCATGGGCACACTGGGCAGTCGCCCGGGGGGGGCCTGAGCATAGGGGCACCATGCAGACAAGAATTTAACACAATTTTCCGTTAAACATTTTTATTCCTGTGAGTGGTTGTGTAGGCAGGGCACAGTGCACTGCTTTGCCCGGTGGCCTATCAGGCTGATAAGACGGCCCAGGTGACTAGCAGTAAATAACCGAGGTAAGGACTTCTCATCCTTCATTCATCCTCGCTACAGTTCTCACCTTCATGAGGAAATGCTAAAGCAGTATCTGACTCTAATCTGCAGCCAACCAGTGTCAAGGTAATCAACATAAAGCAATTCCTTGCCTGGAATAATCTCAAAAACATCATGAGAATCCTAACACTGAGCTCACCTCTTGTTTTCTGTCCAAACTAAAGGAACAGCACCTTTGGAAAACAAAAAACAATCATGTTATGGGTCTGGTCGTAGATACCAGAGGCCCGATTCACAGAACTAACTTAAGACAAAATCTTAAACTGACTACCATTTTGGTATTCACAGAAGGCACTTACTCATTTTGGTATTCACAGAAGGCACTTACTCTTTTCGGTATTCACAGAAGTTAGGAGTCCTAACTTTAGGACTCCTAAATGCCTTCTGTGAATACCGAAAGTTTTAAAGTTAGGATTTTTCTCAGTTTAGGAGTAGTAAAGTTAGGACTCCTAACTTTAGGACTCCTAAATGCCTTCTGTGAATACCGAAAGTCTTAAAGTTAGGATTTTTCTCAGTTTAGGAGTAGTAAAGTTAGGACTCCTAACTTTAGGACTCCTAAATGCCTTCTGTGAATACCGAAAGTCTTAAAGTTAGGAGTTTTCTCAGTTTAGGAGTAGTAAAGTTAGGACTCCTAACTTTAGAACTCCTAAACTGAGAAAAATCCTAACTTTAAGACTTTCGGTGTTCACAGAAGGCATTTAGGAGTCCTAAAGTTAGGACTCCTAACTTCTGTGAATACCAAAATGAGTAAGTGCCTTCTGTGAATATTAAAATGAGTAAGTGCCTTCTGTGAATACCAACATGGTAGTAAGTTTAGGATTTTGTCTTACGTTAGTTCTGTGAATCGGGCCCCAGGAGATTAAAGTGTTTTCTCAAAAAGGCTGTTTATTCATAGACCAAAAGTAGATTAACAGCAACTCTACATGGACATTTTTTTATTCTATTATAAATACAGTGTCGTTGTTTGAAGTTTTTCTTTTCTTCCTTCTTGAATCTTCAGGGACAGACCAGGCGTTGAAGAGTTTCCTGTAAACTTAATTTCCCTCTCCCCTTGTACGTTGTCCCTTTGTCTCTTCTGTCTGTTCATTTTAGCTTCCGGATTTGTATTTCCCCTCTGCAGGTTCTTACTCTTTTCCTTCTAGGTAACCTCTGAGGTACGTAAAAGAGGAGTCTTGGCTCTATGGTAGCCCTGTTTCCTAGTTATGATTTTAACAGTCTCTTTTCTCTTGAGGGCCTTTCTTTACTTAAAAAACTCGTAAGTCTAATTAGGGTACCCTTTTCTAATGGGGTAACCTTTAGTGCCTTGTCTCTTTTTTCAGGGTTTTAAGTTATGTAAAGCGCTTTCTGTCAAACACCATTTTTGTAACTAAAAAATACTTAAGCAGAGGGCTAATTAAACATCAAACTTTCTGACTGTTTTGCTATTTTACACTCCTGCTCTTGCTTTAGGTGCTTTTTAATAAGACACCATTTGGGTACCCAAAGTAGCCCTGGCAAATGTGGTCAGACCAGCCCCCGTACTGTGCATAGTGAGTGCAGAGACCAAGCCCGACCACTACAAGAAGGGTTTGGGAGGTGGCGGGGGGGGTCTCCCTTCAAGATCATTTGGACAAAAATGACACTTTCTCAAATTCAACAACACATTTTTCATTATTTATTCAATTGCATTAGCTTGTAAAGCATAGTAAATGATGACCTTACAATGCACCAGGATACAGCAATCTTTATTGGGGCTCTTCAATGATTTCCTCACTACCACCTTCAAACAGTGCCTCTCATCTCTCCATAGCCCCTCACTCACATGTATTTCATTTGTTTTATAGCACCTCTCATACCAGTGGCAGAGTCATTTACATCTCACACAAGTACATAGACAATGAATCATACATGTGTAAATCAGTGTGTAGAAAAAGTTACATAAGACAAAGGGGACTACAAGGTGTAGGATCCATGTCATTCATACTGGTAGGCATGTTTTTAAGAGTGCTTGACCCGTAGAAGCACAAACTCAGGATTCAGAACATAACACAGTGGTAAGGGTTGGCTTTACTAATAAGCATGTATTTCTACAGAAGCAAACCCATTTTAGAAACATGAGGATAATGAAAGACTCAGAAAAAAACATAACTTTTTCCTCTTTACCATGTAGTTTGCACGCAGCTCTTTGATGACACTTCATAGCTCACTATGCTAGATTATGACTGTAACTTAAAGACTGCACTGTAGCAAAAGTGTCTCTGTGACAAAAGCAGTAACCCCCTCAGCTATGCACATAAAATACTGTTCTTTGAACTGCATGGTACACGTCCTTCGCAGCAGGCATATTAACCCTCTGAGCTACCTTAGACGAGTCAAAACTGCAAGTGCTTTCAAAACTAATACCCTGGTGCAAAAGCAGCCCCCAGTAACAAAACCGTCCCGCCATCCTTCCAGCATCCCGGGGAAACACACCATGCCCGGTACGGCCAGTCGGCCTATCAGCTGAACACCCCCGTATCCTGGCACCCACTGTTAGAGCCACATTCCTTCAGGAACATGGCGGACCATAGTGCAGATGGGAGGCACTTCCTCATAAGCGCTTGCCTCCCATGTCATCCTTTCACTCTTGGGCTCTCTTCCTGCTCGTCTTGTTCTCTGCACCATGTTATTTCCTCTTCTTTGCCTCTGACTCCTTCACAGCCTTACTCACTCCTTCTGCCTTCCTCTCTCATGTGTCTTCCTGGCACACCTTTTTTTCTCTCTTTGTGTCTTCTGAGTTCACATTGGTTCCAACTAGGAGAGTGGGAGAATAGTTTTTGTTTCCTTTTCTTTATTCATAACCACTTCTGTCTTTGCTTGTCAATGTTTTGTTCTCTTTGTCTTTTAGATGTTGCTGTGCCTGGGTCCCAAATAGCTCCAAGTGTTTAGTTTGCGTGACATTTTTATGTTTCCATTTCCCCTATGTGTGACATTTCAATGCCCAATGTGTGACATTTTGGGTGACACTCTATGATGAGTGGACAAGGCAGTCATCAGACTGTAAAGATTAATTTTAGGAACTAATTACTTTTTCCAAAATATAAAGGTCTGGAAGAGGCATTGAGAAAAGTACACCATACCTGAAATTCTAATACAGGTTATAAAACTGTAAATGCTCATAGATACCTTCAGTGCGGCCCACCGGTGAGTACTCAACAGCTAGATTTGTTAGACACAGGTAATTCGTTCAACTGGGATATTAGGAGAACATGGGGCAATGCCATGGATCCTGAGGGCTACAGGCAGAGCAAGCAAATAAATGTGAGCCGTTCCTGCTCTCTAGAAGTTTTTCAAAATTCAGACAAAGGTGAGGAGCACAGGGTTAGCTCAGAGAGGCAGTATTAGGCAGCCTGGCTCTTGGCACCATTGACAGTCAGATACAAACTGATACTCCCATCAGTCTGATTTCCTTGCCATAGTATCCCTGTTTGAAAGAAGCTCTACCAGTGGACTTTCCCTGCAGATTTAGTCCTTCCTCTAGGAATCTGTGAATTTATCGTTGCCACAGCCAATTACCTATACCTGTATGCTAAGGAAATAAGTAAGATAATGCACACAAGGCACTATGCATCCTTCCCTTGATGTGTAATTAAAACGGACTAATTTATTAACTTCCCCTGTTTTCTTCCACCTCTCCACTTTTCCTTCACACATTTGTCTTCTTACTCTCCACTTTGTTCTCATACCACACATTCCATTTCCCGTTCTCTTTTTCCCTCCTCTCCACTCACAGTTCCCTTCTCTTCATCTCTGTGTTCTTCATCTCCTTTCACCAAATCTTGCCTCTCTATTACTTCTTTATCTTTGCTTAGCTAGCTGTCCTTTTCTTATCTTATGCTGTTTTTTAGGTCAAGCTTAGGCAGCGCTGGCGCTGTCTCTTCAAGACATGTTGTATACACATTGTTGGCTTACAGTCCGCCCATTGCCTTTTTATGCTTTCGTTCATTTGTTCTTTAAAAAGGCTTGCTTGCTACTGGTTAATCCTTCCTCTGTGTCCCTCCTTTTTGTTGTTGTGTTTCCTCCCAGGGAGCACCACCCAATTACTGGTATCTTGACACTTTGGGATTTAAGTGTTTGTTTTGGAGAACTATTTTCTTCTTCGTTTCGTGGCCGTGTTGTCTGTGTCTGCACCACCCCCCCTTGCCACACATCAGTCCTTGTTTGTGTTTGTTAATCCCTCACAGCCAAAAGGCAGGATGATACTTGGAAGCGGAATTTTTGAATCCGTACAGAGCAAGTAAAAACTCACGCCTCTGTTATTATCGCAAGCGCTTCCCCGTCTCCAAAACACATATGGTACCATCTATGTAAATATGAACTGATAAGAGTGGGAACATGTAAAAGGAATTTCTAATTGTAACTGAGGAAGAGAAGGACCAGATAAATAGTCATATTGGGCCTTGTGCCATTTTTAGTTTCAAATGAAAGATTTATCCTCATCATGCACTGTTGTGGATTCAGGAGATGTTGCTATGCATTTATATTTCAATTCTGTGAGATAAATTGAGTTGCGATGCTTTGGTAAAGGAATGCCATTTTCTCAGGTCGATAAAGTCTGGCTTTGTACGATGTGATGAAACACCGTACTGCATCGATTTTGTTTGTCACTTTGCGATACTACCAACCTCATGATTAAAAATGACAAATTTGTTATAATAAAAAGAAAGCAGTTGCCTTTGTTTCAAATGTTGCTAGATTGATTTGGCTCGCGAGGTAATTCTGCTAATTATCAGTGGATGAACTGTGGCCATCTTCTCTTAGTCTCGCCTTCCCCTCCCTTTTGGGCTAGACCATCGCCACCGAGGGGTGTTTCCTTCCATTTGCCTCTACAAAATGACCAGTTGTGATTTGTTTTGATGCAAAAAAGCATTTGCTCCTGTTGACTACACACCCATTGTATAAACCTGAGTCTCGACTGTGTTTTTCTTGGCTCTTGAGGGAGGAACCACAGTGCGCTCCAGGCTGTGCATCCCCTTTGACGTAGTGGGTCAGCCCGTAGAGGTTACCAGACGTTGTGGTGCTGCCTTGTTGGACACTTTATTGTAGGCGTCTTTAAACTCTGATGGGGAAATCTTTTTTTTTTTTATAACTACAGTGACGTGCATGGAGTCCAACTGGAATGGCTTTCCTGCTCCAGGTAAGAGCCCGTCCCACATGGAGTTTGGAGGGGGTGGGGGAAGGAAAAGTGGGAGGTACCGGGGGTGAAGTGAGTAAGAAGGAGGGGGCAGGGAGGGGGATTCACTGAATGGCCCGCTGGATATCTCCTCCCTTTTCCCCCTCCCTCCTGAGAAGACTGAACATCACAGTGATACCTGAGGTTGGACTTTTACCAGTGTGTCCTGGGTTGTAGTAGTTTACGCTACAAGGGCTTAACCCTAATAAAACATCGCAGAAAGGCCTTGCACCCTAATATGACACTCTTGGAACAGCATTAGGTTTCATACCCCAATGGCCAATCCCATTTTTTGGAAGGGAGGGTGGGTGAACTAATTTTAATCATGTCCTTTATATCATATATCTTATATATACAGGCAATACGTTTCTTTCCAGTCGGTCACATAAACAACGTTTCTGTTTTTTAAAAACTCATCATTACCCTCCGCCGAGAAGATCTTTAGCTGCTTTCATCTTTTAAAAACATATAATCATTTAATAAAAAAAAAAGCAAACTACACTTAACTACCCATTCACAAAGGGCTCTATCCCTCTCACAAAGACTTTCGATTAAGGTTTGGACCGGACTTATAACAAATAAGCATTCAATGTGAAATTGTGAAAACTAGATATGTGAAGGAACAATGTTTTGTGACGACGAGTGAACATTTAAAAATGCAAATGCTTATATTTTTTGTGTTGGCGAGGTCAGTGTCTATATGCTGCAGAAGAACAAAATCTAAACTCTGTGATAGCCCTTGGGAGATGGGCCGCATCGGTACCCGCATTTATTTTAAAGATGCTATGAAAAAATAGTTTTGTCTAAGAGAAAGAAAATAGTAGCCGCTTTCTTGTTTCCGCGGCAGAACGTCTGCAGAACTTTTTTCCATCTTTGACTACACAAATCAATAAAACGTACAAAAGATAACAATTAATTCATCACACCTTTCAAACAGCTGTTCTCCTTCTCGACTATTGCAAAAAATGCAGCTACACAAAATAAGTTGGTGCTCTTGAGAATAAAAGCGGACCCAGGTCCATAGCCTGCACAACAGTTTTAGTTATTAATTATCTCATGCTGCCTCCTTCCTACCCATGATAGATTTGCCTTTTCTTAAACACATCTTTAGCCCACGGTGAGCTGATGTGCATGCCCGCCACTGTGATTTTTGTTTTGTTGTTTATACTCCTACAAAAATAATTGCATATTTGAATTGGTATCATCAGTAGATCTACCCCATCCCCCTCCAATCTACCCTACCCCACTCCACCCTAATCTACCCACTTCACTCTACACTGCTCCACTCTACCCCCTCCACACTTCCCTAATCCACTGCACTCCACTCTTCCCCAGTCCACTGCACACTTCTCCAATCTACCCCACTCTACTCTACACCAATATATCTCACTCCACTATACACTGATCTACCCCACTCCAATCTACCTCATGCCAATCCAATGTGCTCCAAATTTAATGTACCTCCACTCCTCTACTCCAATCTACTCCACTCCAATCTACCCCAATCCACTCCACTCAGTTCTAACCTACCCTACTCTACCCCACTCTGCCCACTCCAATATACTCCAAACCACTCCAATGTAAACCACTCCATTCTACACCAATCACCCTGTGCTTCCCAAATCTACCCCGGGTGAAGAGCTCCAGGTCATCAGGTAAGTCATTAGCCCCATTACAAATCTAAAGAACAGCGGCCCTCAAGTGTTATTGACTCTACTTTGAGGGTTAATCCATAACTGGAGGGGCACCTGCTGGAAAGAATAATCCGAGCGGGTTCAAAAGAACAGTGACAATTTGCAAACCATAGAGAACATTTTGGAAAGTACACAGACCAAATTGTCACTTGAATTGGAAGGATGGGGTACACAAATATCTCACATCATTAAGGCAGCCAGTGGCTAAAGGAGGAGGAGAGGAGTAAGGACTTAAGGGCAAACTAGTGGAAGTAAACAACAGACAACACTATCATTAGAAAAATGCCAGGATTTCTAAAACAGAGTATTGAAATGGGAACCTCAAATCAAAATGGCTATTAACTGAAAAGTGCTAAGGCACTGAGAAACATAACACCCTTGTTTGCCTCACCCTTCTTTGCATGTACTCGGAGTAGAAAGCTGACCAAGAGAACACGAGGAAAAACAGATCAGCTTGGAATATGGCCAACATAGGTAGGATACAAACTTTAAACTCTGGTAAGTGTCAGCTGGCAAGTGAGTCCATCTGCAATTCATGGAAAGTCAGACACAATCTCAATGACCACAATTTACACCTTGATAACTCATGCTGAATTCCCACTTAGTTACAGCCATCTAATTCCAAAAATGTAGACTTGTTACCAGCCAGTTCATTTTTCATTAATGAATCCTGGATCCAAAACTGCTATAAGGACAAACCAACTATGAAGAAGTGGTGAAAATAAAATATGCTGCTTCATTGAAGAAGCGGAGAGAGAGAGAGAGTTATTTCATAGGATGGAATGTTGATCTAATCCTCTGTTGTTATGTAATGTGTATTTGCAAAGCGCACTATCACCCGTGAGGGTATCCTGGTGTCTGAGCCTAGCCATGCCTATGGTAGGTTGGTTAAGTGGAAAGCCAGGTCAACAGCTTCTTGCAGGACTCAAGAAGAGAGGAGGAGGCTCTGATGTGGAGTGGGAGGCCATTCCATGCTTTAGAAATGATGTAAGAGAATGCTAGTCCTATTGATCTGGTTCTGTATATGCATGGGATGTGTGCAAGCAGAAGTCTTGCGGAGCAGAGATGTCTAGATGGTTGGTGGAAGGAGTTGCGACTGTTCAGGTAGGGGTGGCCTAACTTGTGTAGTGCCTTGAATAGGTCTGTGAGGAGTTTGAAATGAGCGCATTTGTCAATCGAGAGCCAGTGGAACTCCCTACGGTGTGGTGCATGGACATCAATTAGGGGTTGCCCTAGGCCACCCGCTGTGACCCCTGCCGCCTTCCTTGTGACCCCTTGGACAGCATTATCATTACTCACTTTTCACTCTTGATTCCAGCCTCACTAGACTGGCCAGCCAGTGCTTATGTGGACTCAACGGTTATAGAATAAAAAAATGAACAACATGTGACCACTCCCTAGTGGTGTGTTTGAGAACCACGTGACCACCCCAGTGGTGTGTTTCCTCACAGGGCCGTCAATCTGTAGGAGCACGTGAAAGCGCTACCAATAATGGCCCTTGTATAATATCACATCAATCATGTCACTTTGACCTTCCCCCGCCCTCTATACCCACCGGCCCTCCTCTCATTACACACCACAACCTCTCCTCCTTCTGAGTCGTCAGAAGACTTCGTGGTGGTGCTCTCTTTTGGAGGTTGTTGAATGCATGTGCCTTGTGCAGACGGCCCCTACCCAGGCCTGCAGCCAAGCCAAGCCCGGGCCCAGGTAGAATTCGAAAGCAACAGACAGCCAGTGATAGTAAATTATAGCCCTGGCCGCCTGACATAATTTTTTGTTCTACCCTGCCGGGCCCCTCGCTTTTATTCCTCTCCTCCTGCAGTCATTTCCCTCACTTTGGCCAACATTACATGTTGTATGAACAGTGTTGAGTGAAGGTAAGAAACAGTACCCCACTAACAGTTGTCCTTGACCCCCATGGTTGGATTGGTTAACCGGCCATTTTTGGCAACGGGTAAAGGGCCAGCGCCTGAGGCCCAGTTGTTGGCAGTTTTTTTTTTATTCAGTGGTGTGCCCATTTCAAAAGGTTTTGCAGTGAGCTGACCTGTATAGACTGGTGTCGCCAGTGGCTATGTGGGTCATAAGCACACTCTTTCAAAGCTTGCAGGAGGAGCAGATGAAATCTTGTAATCTAACCACATGTTAGGTGGGGCTGGCTGCGTCCTTACATGTCCCCTGGCGGGCCTGCCCTTTCACGTATGGGGCTCACTTGGGCCACCCATGGTTAAAATAACATGTGCAGATTGAGGCCGGTGAAGGGAGGGGAATGAGTAGGCTAGCAACGCTGAAGCCCAGCTGTGAAAAACCTATAGACTAATTTACACACACATGATTCATTGGTTCTGTATTGTGTGTGACGTAACGTGCTCTGACACCCTACAATACTGGTATGAGTTGTGCTATAAAACAGAGGGGCCAACAAAGATTATGACACTGGGTGCCCCCTGCGCTAATGCTGTTCAAGCCTCAAACACCATGCACGGTACACATACATTTACAAGTCGATAATGCCTATATTATCCAGGAGACGAAAGAAAAAAACACTTCTGAATAAGTATTTTTAAATGTATGTTAACTTGCTGTGCTTCCCTTGAACGCATGCATGCATTTAGATGCGGTGCCGGTGAGAGATGCAGCAGTAAGAAGCCACATAAACTCTTCGGACAAACATCAACATCTCTTTTGGCTCAAAACTCTCACTGCACCCCTCTGTAACCCATATCATTTAATTAGAATTGGTTTAGCTAAAAAATGTATTTTTCATTTTCAAAACATTTAGTTTTGAAAACACCCAAACATTCTGCATTTTAAAGTCCGTGCAAGATACGCCTCCCATTAGCATGATTCAGGAGAAACATTCGCTCTTCCACCGGGTTTCAAAGGAGCATTCGATAAATAAAAGAAGCTGTGAAGAACCTTTTTTCACCCTATTCCTCACTGTATGAGGCCAGTAGCTTTGTTCATCTGAACCCTCCCCTGCCAGTCAGCACATGATAGATGTGGGTTCGGATCCTGAGCAGCCGCGCTGGAACCCAGGTGTGGTGGGCCATTTCACAATTTCATCTCCTTGCCGGATCCAGCTTTATGTTGCCCTTGTTCCTGCCCCATCAGGCTCTCTGCACATGTCCTGCAGCAGTGCTGTCCCTGCAAGCCCACCTACCTTGGGAGTATCAAAGGAGGAGGCAAAGAAGGAGAACAAGGAGAAAACTTAACAAGTGAGGGGGCAGAGAAAAGGGTAGAGGAGATCCTGGAGACAAAGAGCTAGAGCAGGAAGGTGTGGGATAGGATGGAGGAAAAGACAGAGAAAAGGCCATGAGAAGAGTTGGAAGCACAGAAAGACGAAAAGATTAGAAAGAACGTGCAGGAGGAAAGAAAACAATTGTGGTAAAGGAATGGGCAAGAGAATGGAGTACCATAAGTGATTAGAAGAGAGATCAAGAAAAAAGAGTCAGTGAAAAAGTGAATAAGAAGAATGAGAGGTAGTGATATCAGGGGTGGTGAAAAAGTGAGAAGTAGAGAATTTTGTGTGTGCACGTACATAAAAGAGGGAGAGGGGGAATAAGAGATAGAGGATTGAGGCAATGTGCCTCACTAGCTGTGCTTCCTGGGGGTGTGCAATTAATCTGTTTCACTTGTTGGTGATGCAAGCTCTGCTGCTGGGACTAGACTTGGACGGCCAAGTGCTTTCATATAGCACTTCACTTTGTATTTTTATAGGCACTGTCTGTAGAAGTGTCTCTTTCACCCAATTGAAAAGTATTAATATTCCAACCTCAGAAGGATTCTTTAGTTTTGCCTGTATTAGAACACTTCGCCTGCAGGTCACAGCATATGTTATCAGCAGTCGCAACTCATTGAGCACTTTTGCAGGAGCACATCACTGGTAAGAGAGTCAACATATTCTTGGAGTCTTTGTGGGGTTGTTGGCACGGCCTCTACATTCTCTGCTGCTTATGTTCTAGAGTTCAGCAGTGAACCAAGCTATGCATTCCCTTCCCCAAACATTGGAGCACACTAGGTTGTTTATAAAGCATATAATATATTCAATGAGTACTGTCACTTCTAAAGAGATAGCATTAGCTGCCATTTTAAAGGGACTTTAAATAGGACTGCAGGGGCACTTCTAAACACATTGGTAATATTTGAATGGGGATATACCTGAATTTCTAATATAAGGCCCTTAATAATGTTGGGTGATGTTTGTGGTTCTTAGCCAATCCCCAACAGTAATGGACATTAAAGCTTCCCTCCTAACCTCAATATGGCTGTGCCACCTCCCTCACTCGCCAGCCTGCCTTCGCAAAAAAACAACCAGGTATGTTTTAAGAAAAGAGCTATGTGGAAAATTGCAAAGGCCCGTACATTTCAAGATCCCTTCTGATAAAAGTATCTCTCACTCTCTTTTTTTTCTCACCACTGACTCTTTAAGAAATCTCTCTCCTTCTCTCTTGCTATTTCTGACTGTGTTTCTCTTAACAGCAAAAGGAGTGCATGTAGAGTGTACAAGTAGTACTTGCTTTAGGGTGAATTTCAGTGGTTTTGTTAGTTTCAAATGGTGTGTTTTGCGTGCTACTGTCGCCTAACTATAATATCCCTTTAACCTTTGTTTTTTTCCAGTGAATTTCTAAGGTTTTTTAATGTAAAGTTAAATATTCTTACAATTCCTAACAATAATGTCACTTTAACCTTTGGTTTTTTAAGTTAATTTCTAGGGTTCTGTAACATGAAGTAAGATGTCCATTGTAATGCACAGCAGGGAGGCTAGGCGCAGACTGCTGCCCCTAACCCCCACTTCCTTGTCCTCCATTGTCCAAGTCCATATCCCTTCCACCATGCCCAGCCTTGTGTGGCCCTTGTACTGCCACTGCCCTTCCCGCCTGCCCTGCAAAGTTAGCTTGCTGCCCCTATCCGATGTTTCCTCACTGTTATGTGCAGTGTAACATGCCATGCCCTAACCCTTTTTCTGTATGTTTGACATTTTAGCAGTGAAATTGCTGAGTTCAGCTGAAAACAAAGGCACACAGATTAAT
The DNA here is from genome assembly GCF_964204655.1 of Triturus cristatus. Classification (NCBI taxonomy): domain Eukaryota; kingdom Metazoa; phylum Chordata; class Amphibia; order Caudata; family Salamandridae; genus Triturus; species Triturus cristatus. The sequence continues at coordinate 145,850,974 of NC_140584.1, forward strand.
GTTTTTTCCCTACTAACAAACCCAAAGATCCAAAACAAAGATCAATATTGCATTTGTTCACTAAATGTGGTGCAGCAATAGTATCTTTCAATATGATGGTGACATCATCATCGGGCATGTGCTGGCAGACTTGGCTGACAATTTTGTAGCCAGTGGGTATAGCTGTAGAATTGTGCATTACAGAGGTTGGGTTTAGCCATGTTTCCATGAGGAAGAGCAGGTCTGGAGTGTGGTGGTGCAGTAGGTCCCATGTCTCTGTGCGTGTGGTTAGTGAGCGGGTTATGAGGAGCATGCATGAGAGCGTGGCATGTTGTGTGGGTGGTGTCTGGTCTGTGTGAGCATGATCGGGCAGCTGATTTTAGTGAGTGTGAGCATGAGGGGTGCTGTTGGTGCGGGAGATGTGGGTCTGCAGAGAAAGTGACATCACTGGTTTCCCACCAAACCATCTTTAAAAGAAGAAGCCAAGCAAGAGGACTTCATTTCCCATCACTCATCAGAACAGGAAGTGACATCACTGGATTTCCCATCATCCATCAGCACAGGAAGTGCCATCACCGGATTTCCCATAATCCATCTGCACAGAAAGCGACATCTCTGCTTTCCCGCCAAAAACGTCTTTAAAAGAAGCAAGTTGTCCTGGAATGATCAAGGCATTCAACAGACTAACTTTGATGGACTTAAATATCATTATGTGACACCTGTTCTGGAATCTAGGCCAATGGTTCACCTGCTTCAACAAATACTCAATTTAGGAAGAGGTTGAAACGTCTATAAAGGGGAAAGCTCTCTATTTATATTGATTCTATCCACTGAAGCAGGTTGCAAGCAGGTTTTGCCTTCACCGAGGTAGAGAACAGATGGAGTGTGCCATCCCTTCAGTTAACACTATCCCATGCATGGTAGCTCTAAACACTACCCAACAAATCTTTATAAACATAAAGACCTACTTCACAAGCATGCTAAAAAAACTGAAGCAGTTTGACTATTTGTTGCTGTAGATGATTCACTGAGACATCTAATTTTATAATTTATCACCTCAGCTCAATCTATAATATTTATCCTTTGGAGAGAATAACACATGCCAGCCGTCAAAACCTTCAACTTTTTAAGAATGCAGCACTTGGTTTCCAGCAGAGAGAACCCTTGTCGGCATATTATGTTTTCAAAATTAAGCCTGCAGGTTATGGTAAACCGTAACATTCTAAAGGTCTTATTTAGCCCCTGTGGCTACAAATGCCACAGGAACAGGGAGGCCATGGCACCAGACAACATTAGCAAGCCCTGCAAAGTGGATAGAAATATTTTGACAAAAGTGCTTCCACCAACATGGCAGGAGCACTTTCAATGAACATTCTCATGCCTGTAAACAACGCAATAGCACCTCGGCACTCTTGATTTAAATATTCCCATTCATGTATAGTAAAACATATGTTTCAATTTCTGATCAATTTTACAACTCACAACATTTTCTCGATAGAAAATAAATGAAAATTTGTAGTTCTTCCAGTGAGTTGTAAAATTGATCAGAAATTGAAACATATGTTTTACTATACATGAATGGGAATATTTAAATCAAGAGTGCCGAGGTGCTATTGCGTTGTTTACAGTTTAACAGGGGATTTCTTTGAAACCCCCTGTAGTGACATCCTTGGTAGTGGGGTGTAGGTTCTTGTCACCTTGAGGGGCACCATTATTAATAAAAAGTCATAGATTATTATCGATTTCTTATACTTTAAACAGAATTGATGTGCTACCTGATATATCACCACTACCTCCCTCTTGTTTTGTAACATTCCCATGCCTGCCTGGCCATGTAATGGCAGCCTAGCTGTCTATACAACCATTTTATTTCTTTTTAGCAGACAACTCCAAGGCGGGAACTCATTTCAGAAAAACAAAAAGGAACTTCCTGATACACTGAGTGTTCATGTTTGGGACTGTCATGGACGAGAATCAACAGCATATGCAGCTGACCCTCTGGAAAGGTATTTCTGATGGCTAACTTTCTACTGTTCAAAACTCCAGAGCTCTGCCAATTCTGAATAAAGCAGGGGAACTGAAACTGGACATATCAGACATCCAATGCTTTTTATTGAATGTCTTGTTACTGCCAACTTTTAATTGAGGCCCTATATCTTCAGAGCTTAGCCTCCTTTCTAAGCGTTCCAAGTCTACAACCATATGACTCCAGAAAAGTAAATTATCCCCTAACACTAATTCTGCAGAATTTAGCTTACAGAATAAGAACATTCATGCCAACATTCTAAGTATGCTAGATAAATCAAACCCAAATGTATATACAAAGAATACAAAGTTCCTTAATTTGTGTTTATCTTGAAAATCTGGAATGCATGTAGCTCTCCATGGCCCACACTGGACATGTTTTATATCACAATCTGTGTAATATCATTTGATGTTAACTAATTACCAGTATGTGTATGATCTGTAATAGGCACCACTTCATAATATTTGTGTTTTGCTTGACAATGCACTATTAATCTTGTAGTGGTACTGTTTGTGCAATGAAATAATATAATTTTAATGATGATGAAGCACAAAACATTGAAAATAAATTCACACAAATTTGTTTGAGCAGAAAGAGCCTGATAAAGAAGAAGGTGAATATCAGAAATGTTGTTATTAATTTGAAGGGGGGTACCCCTACCAAGTCAATAAAACCATCATAAATCCACAATAAACACACAGTTCTCTATCTCTACTGAACCCCCTGGTGGTTACAGCACAAGAATAGGCAATCCACAGAGAAGTGTGTGCAAGACAAAGCAGTATCAACAATTTTAAAGCAAAGAGCAAAACCAATAAAATTCCAAAACCAATTTAGCAAAAGAGAAAATAATATCATTCATAAAAAATACACCTAGATAATCACAAAGGGGATCAGAAATATCAATCTTAAGGCAAAAATGGACACAAAAGTACAGTGTCAATCAAAAGTGACTGTTCACAGTTGACTGGGATTTAGGTGCGAGGTTGGATACAAAAAGCGGGTTGTTCTGTTCAAAGTTTTTACATTCTGACGTAGTCTTTTTTTATAGAAGTCAAAATCTTCCAGTGAGGCAAGGACCAAGATTGTGGCCAGTGTGGGTTTGCCCAAGTCGGACATGGGGTCATCGAGTCCTGCTGAAGTTTTTGGTTTTGGTGCCAAAACCTTCAAGCAGGCCATATCGGTTCAAAACTTTAAGTTTGGACTCAGTAGCTTTTTTGGAAATAGAAATCCTCCAGCGAGTCAAGGCTAGAAGCTGTAGCTATGCAGGGCTCAACTTGGCAGGATACCTTTGCTGTGAGGTCCTACTAAACCAGTTTTCTGCAGAGCAAATAGCTTTGAGAGCAACAAACCTGATTTTCCTGCTTGGGTGTGACCTCCTTGGGCACATTTCAGCACACGTATTCCACTCCTCTGGAATTCAAAAAAATGATAACGCTCCAGCTCCTCAATGCAGGCTTCTAAGCACCAAGATCTCTCCTCAGCCAGATCTCTTACAGGGTGCAGTCTTCAAAAATCACCTGCGCCTTCTTGGGAATCATGAGTCCTGCTTTCTGAAGCAGTAAAACAGGAGGCCAAGTACTTGCCCTAGGAGAGCAGCTCAGTTTCCTGCATGCCGGCAGAAGTTTGGAGCTATTTGGTCATTGCAAAGGATTACCTACGTACATCTGGCCCCAGCTTACTACTTTATGACATATGCCCATTGTCAAGAGAAGCTGAAGCTAGCCATATTGTGGGGGCCAAGTTGCACGTCCGCTCAACAGACATCCAAAGGACCACATCAAGGAGCCATAATTCAAAAACTCCCAGGGAGTTGAACCATACTCCTTTATAACTGTCTCCAGAGTAGGGATCTCTTTGACAGAATAGCAATCCCCAGCTGTAAAAATCCCAGCCTCAGACCACAGCGACAGTTGACGTGCCTTAAAAAAGGTGGAGGCATCCTCATAAGGGAGCCCAACCAGAGGCAAAACAATGGTGTACAAGTGACATCTAGAATTCCTAGCAAGAAAGAGGGCATCAATCACTTGTTCCCTTAAATATGTGATACTGCTGAGACATATACCACCTCTTTTCACTTTGGCCACTGGGTTAGAGTACAGCAATTTCATCCAACTCCTTTGCATTCTAACCCTGCGAAGGTAATGTTTGCCTTTGTACGTTTCTAGCCAACTCCAGGCTTCAGAAGGCTCAGTGAACAACATGGATACACAATCAATCATTACTTTCAGCTTTGCATGGAATAATAGTTAAAATTGCAAAGTGGTTTCTGTCAATGCTCTTTTGTCTTCGCATTATAGTCCAGAAACAACAACACAGTACCATTCTCAACCTTGAAGAGACCAGTAGCACAACATTGTAGGATATGAGCAACATTGTAGTACAATGTGGTGCTCTCAATACTGGAAAAGTCTTGCCACCACCGGCATACTGTCAACCCAAGAAGTGACTACCCGGCAGGCAGCCTATGTGCCCATTGAAGCGCAAAGAAGTTTGTGAAGTCCTGGGGGCCACCTCAAACTGCAGCCAATTTTTCAAAAATAAACCATGTATGTGCCCTCCACAACCACTGGCACACTCACCACTCATATTATTTCATTGATTGCTGTCTTCAGAGTCCCCTGCCCTGTGTTCAAGGAAATAACCCAGCTAAGTTAGTTCTGCAATCTGCTGTCGTGCCTTGGCACATACAGTGTGGGTTTCTTTTCAGGGAGTCTTCAGAGAATTCCTCTCTGTCGGCCAATATATGCTGGACTTTACAGAGCACGCCAACACCATTGTCACGCTGTCAGTTTTAGTTTTGGGGGTCTTCCTGGAGTCCCATATTGCTGACAGGAACTATGGAAGCTTGGTTTGCAGTGGATCAGGTATCAGGTTGTGTTCTCCCACGGGCCTCAAATGCCCCTTTACAGTGTCTGCACTCCTCTCAAGCAGGGGGCACCTGCCTGCACACTTATCTCCTATTCTGTTTGGGCTTCCCCAACTTGTCCTTGTGCAGCAGCTGTTTGCTCCACCAACCACTGGGAAGTACAGGGAAATTCCAGCACTGTGCCAGAGCAGGCAGTCAGGTCCTGAACAAATAGGGTGCTTTATTGCTTAGTAGGTCTTAGCTGTGTTTACACATTCAGTGATCATAAATGCCCTCACCTCAGGATGCATTGGCTTCCATCTAGTTTACGGGGCCAACTCAAGCCTTAGATAGTCAGGGCAATAGCAGGAGTCTGAGCCCAAAAGGATTGGAAGTCCTCAGGCAGTCAGGGTGATACCATTCCACTCCAGAGCACCAGCCACCGCAGAGTGTCAATGTTATCATTAACTAGGGTGTTCGGGTATTTCAGGAATTATGAAGTTTCTGCAGCAGGGGCTCACCCAACCCTGGGGCCCCAAGTTAACCAACAATGGCAACAACGGTAAAACGATCAGCAAGTTAGAGCACTCACCCAGTCCATTACAACCAAAAAAGGACATGCCTCCACGGATGCTCCGCCAGCCAGGAAGTCCTGTCTTGATGTAGAGAGTCTGTGTATTTGTATCAATGATCCACAATATCCTTACACCCTGCAAGAGTCTCCAGTGTATGCTGGTGGTGTTGATTCCTCTGTTCCTTCCAGTATAGCACAGTACAAGGGTCATGTAGCCCTGTCTAAGCCAATCCACAGGAGTGCATCCAGGAGGATGGTGCACTGACAACAGCTGCGCTGCCTCAGTCCAGCCCAACAAGATAGCTAAGGGTCGTCACAAGTCACATGGTGTCCATTCACCCTTCTTTACAGGTTGTGCCGCATGAGCGGCGTAGCCATTTTCCCAACACTGGGAGTCCTGTCCCAAATGTGCGCCGCTATCTTATTTGTGGCAGCAGGACCGGCCCGCCTCTAATTAGGACAGTCTAACCATTTCTGGCTCCCAGGGAACGGTCCGTCGGAGTCAGCTGCTCCTGGAGGGGCTCTCAATGCGAACGGGTGCGGGGGGGCTTAGGTCACACAGGATTATTAGGGAAAGACAGCCTAAGCATGAACTGCATACCACACCCTCCAAGCAGGCACAATGATGGCAGTGGTCTCAATAGATAGTGCAATGCACCTCAGTCGAGGAAGCAGCATTCCTCTACATTCCGGAGAAACTAAGGAAGCACTAGTTGTTCCTTGTTTATCAGTGTTCTGTCTTATTGACAGAGGTAAACATGCTCTCCATTGGCTCTACCTCTGACTGAATTGGATTCACTGTTTCTAGGCATAAATGTCAGATTGACTCCTTTGGATGAGTATGTGATTTACCTACTTAACTTTCACTCAGACAGGCTATACACATTCTTTTTTTTTTTTTAAGTATTTTATTAAATTCATAGAGTTCATGAACAAAACATACAGGCTTCGGTAGCTATAGTTTATCAATACAGTACAGTACAACATTCCGTCATTATTATCAACCACATTTCCATATCTCTTACATCAGTGCAGATCTATACAGCTTGGTCAGAGTGAAGATAGTCAACCAAAGGCATCCAGTAGTCTCTGGGTTTAGACCTGGAGGGTACTTCCTCTTCATATGTGTTTAATGTATCTTTGCAATATGCCATATCCTTAATCCACTGTTTGCTCTGTGGGGTTTTCCCACTTCCCCATGACATTGACACTCTTCTTTTTGCCAACAGTAATGCTATCAGGCAGAATTTACATTTGGTAGAGCGTATATTATGGAGTAAGCCTAGCAGACATGTCCGAATTGTACATTCAATGGGGGGTCCTAGTATGTCACTCAATATGTTAACAATGTCGGTCTAATACGCCCTAATCGGAGAACACTGCCAAGCAAGATGAATAAAATCAGCACTGTCCACACCGCATCATTGACATCTGGCATCTGTACGGAGGCCATATTTGTGTAATTTAGTAGGGGTATGATATGTTTGGTGCAAGTATTTATAATGCAGTATGCGCAGGTTGCCATTAGTGGTGACCATACTAGTCAAGGCGCAGCAGGAAGACCACTCTTCCTCTGTGAGATGTGTGTCGAGTTCGGTGTTCCAGTGGTCCCGTGCTTTATATGTATTATCACCTATATCTTCTTAAAGCCCTGTATACAACTTCGTCACCATGTGCATATTGTGGGGAGTAGTGATAATCATTTGCAATGTGTTTATTTGTGGTGGTTCATCTGGGAAGGTAGGGTATAGCTTTTTTATGGCACCTTTTAATCTATGGTATGTAAACTTAAAGAGCGGTGTCTGATTGCTGATATTTAGGAGGTCTTCAGGTTTTATGAATGTGTTGTTGGTGTATAGATCTCCCATTGTCGCTATGCCACCCTGTTGCAATAGCTCCATTCCAACCTTTTCTTGGGTAACAGATAAATGTGGAGGGAACTGTAAGGACATCGCCAGTGCGTACAATGGTAGTTTGCGCACCAGCCTCCCCATTCACTGCCATGCCGCGCTAGTGGTATGTATTGTGTTTATTTCGCGCTTGGATACACAGATATGGTGACGTGGTAATACATTGTGTAGTGGGATTGGGTTGTGGTGCCGTCTTCGATCGCTATATGAGGTAGGTAGGGAACAGAGTGGCACTAGTTGTGCGCATATTGCGCTTGGGTGCACAGGTAGTAGAGGAGGAAATCCGGCACCTTAAAGCGTCCTTTAGCGAATGGTATCGTTAAGGCACATAGCTCGATACGCGCTTGCTTACCTGCCCATATGAGACGAGTAGTGGTGGCTGTCAACCTCTGAAATACAGTCCCTGGTGGGGTGATGGGGATATTATTAAAAAGGTAGAGGAATTTAGGCAGAATGACCATTTTGACAATAGCCATTCGGTCTGCCAGAGAGAGTGATAAGTGAATCCAGCGGTCGACTTTCTCCTCGAGTTTGTTAATTGCTGTCCCATAATTCGTGGGGATAACTATTTCAGGGGCACGGTGGTACCAGACACCTAGATATTTGATCAGGTCTGTTTGCCATTCTAGTGGGAACTACGCAGGGTGTGGCCTGGTATTTTCTGTTAAGAGGATAATAGTAGATTTAGACTAATTGATTTTGAGACCCGAGTGACGACCACATTTAATATACTAGCTAGACACATTCTTGGTTGACAGTCCTGATGAAGACCCCATGGTGATGTTTACCACTCACACTCTTATATTGGGGGCTGAAACGTCGATGTTATTTACACAAGCGCCTTTTGCCCAAATACACAAAGTTGTATAAAATGAGAATTTTGTGTCTATTTAGGGCTGTCTAAGACTTTGGGACCCTTCTAGAATTCTCTGTTTGCATGTTATTCGTGTGTAACATTATGTTTTTGGGGGGTCACACTTCTATGTCACTAAAATCTTTTGTATCTGTACTGTTATATATTGTATAATGTGTAATATTCATGTTTTTTATTAATATTGTGATGTCTTTTTTCACATATATATAACGTTTAATGTATCTCATAGCATTTTTTCTGTCAGATTTAAGTCTTTGTCAGTTTTTTGAGTTATTTTTGATGTTTATGGTCAGTGTGTGTGTATGATTAATTGTTGGTCCGAACATTTGAGTGGACAAAACAATCTCCTTAAAGACATTTCTTAGGACATGCTGGACAAACCGTATGTACCTATCACCATGACGATTTGCGTGATATTCATTAAAAGGCGACTATGCATACGATGAATCCACGTGGAATGTATTTACACGGCTAGTGAAGCTCTGACGTGTCTGACGCCCTACTGTGCCTAATCCCGGCGCCCCCGCCGGTGGGTACTGTCCAAGTAGACACCCTTGTCGTTTATTTATACAAACATGGGTAGCTATTGATGGGCACATTTAATACACACGCACACCAAGCCATTCAAAGGGGATTCGACAAAAATTCGACCAAACTATGCAAGAAACCCCCCTCATGGTTAATAAAACACACATCCACCGCTGGATGTGTTATACTTTTTATTTTACTCTTTGGAAAGGAGACAAACCTCATTTGAGAGTCACAGCGTGCTCCTGGCTGAACCCAATGCTGTGTTATACCCACCACTGCCCGCCGAGTGCCACACACCTCTAAGTTGTATTCCACCAGCTAGTGCGTATGCTATAACATTCTCTAGCCCATATGCACTGTAACACGACCCAGTGAATATGTCATGCCACACTTGCCTTCGCACGGGTTATATTGCCCCATCTAACGTACCTTCCTCGATGCCTATGTTGTAACGCACAGCGCTATGCCATACATATTACAATCCGGGATCCATATCTTTGTCACAGTGCATATGCAACGTTACACTCCCCAGCACATATTTTATATTACAACTTTAGAGACTAGTTAAGTTACACAACACTGCCCTGTGCATATTACACTCCAAGGCACATATCGCATAGCACGCGCTAGTGCCTGTACTATCTTGCGCTCTCCAATGAATCTGTCATTGCGCACAATGTATTGCATATTATATTTCACGCCCCGGTTCATCTTATATCATACTTTTTGGTGCATAGTTTATACCATATACTATATCTAGTTTTCATTTTCAATCATGCTTTCAGGACTATGTTCTATATAACACTGCGTCCACCTACCCTTTTCACGGGCAGTCGCAACTCATTGAGCACTTTTGCAGGAGCACATCACTGGTAAGAGAGTCAACATATTCTTGGAGTCTTTGTGGGGTTGTTGGCACGGCCTCTACATTCTCTGCTGCTTATGTTCTAGAGTTCAGCAGTGAACCAAGCTATGCATTCCCTTCCCCAAACATTGGAGCACACTAGGTTGTTTATAAAGCATATAATATATTCAATGAGTACTGTCACTTCTAAAGAGATAGCATTAGCTGCCATTTTAAAGGGACTTTAAATAGGACTGCAGGGGCACTTCTAAACACATTGGTAATATTTGAATGGGGATATACCTGAATTTCTAATATAAGGCCCTTAATAATGTTGGGTGATGTTTGTGGTTCTTAGCCAATCCCCAACAGTAATGGACATTAAAGCTTCCCTCCTAACCTCAATATGGCTGTGCCACCTCCCTCACTCGCCAGCCTGCCTTCGCAAAAAAACAACCAGGTATGTTTTAAGAAAAGAGCTATGTGGAAAATTGCAAAGGCCCGTACATTTCAAGATCCCTTCTGATAAAAGTATCTCTCACTCTCTTTTTTTTCTCACCACTGACTCTTTAAGAAATCTCTCTCCTTCTCTCTTGCTATTTCTGACTGTGTTTCTCTTAACAGCAAAAGGAGTGCATGTAGAGTGTACAAGTAGTACTTACTTTAGGGTGAATTTCAGTGGTTTTGTTAGTTTCAAATGGTGTGTTTTGCGTGCTACTGTCGCCTAACTATAATATCCCTTTAACCTTTGTTTTTTTCCAGTGAATTTCTAAGGTTTTTTAATGTAAAGTTAAATATTCTTACAATTCCTAACAATAATGTCACTTTAACCTTTGGTTTTTTAAGTTAATTTCTAGGGTTCTGTAACATGAAGTAAGATGTCCATTGTAATGCACAGCAGGGAGGCTAGGCGCAGACTGCTGCCCCTAACCCCCACTTCCTTGTCCTCCATTGTCCAAGTCCATATCCCTTCCACCATGCCCAGCCTTGTGTGGCCCTTGTACTGCCACTGCCCTTCCCGCCTGCCCTGCAAAGTTAGCTTGCTGCCCCTATCCGATGTTTCCTCACTGTTATGTGCAGTGTAACATGCCATGCCCTAACCCTTTTTCTGTATGTTTGACATTTTAGCAGTGAAATTGCTGAGTATAGCTGAAAACAAAGGCACACAGATTAATGTTTTTTCCCTACTAACAAACCCAAAGATCCAAAACAAAGATCAATATTGCATTTGTTCACTAAATGTGGTGCAGCAATAGTATCTTTCAATATGATGGTGACATCACCATCGGGCATGTGCTGGCAGACTTGGCTGACAATTTTGTAGCCAGTGGGTATAGCTGTAGAATTGTGCATTACAGAGGTTGGGTTTAGCCATGTTTCCATGAGGAAGAGCAGGTCTGGAGTGTGGTGGTGCAGTAGGTCCCATGTCTCTGTGCGTGTGGTTAGTGAGCGGGTTATGAGGAGCATGCATGAGAGCGTGGCATGTTGTGTGGGTGGTGTCTGGTCTGTGTGAGCATGATCGGGCAGCTGATTTTAGTGAGTGTGAGCATGAGGGGTGCTGTTGGTGCGGGAGATGTGGGTCTGCAGAGAAAGTGACATCACTGGTTTCCCACCAAACCATCTTTAAAAGAAGAAGCCAAGCAAGAGGACTTCATTTCCCATCACTCATCAGAACAGGAAGTGACATCACTGGATTTCCCATCATCCATCAGCACAGGAAGTGCCATCACCGGATTTCCCATAATCCATCTGCACAGAAAGCGACATCTCTGCTTTCCCGCCAAAAACGTCTTTAAAAGAAGCAAGTTGTCCTGGAATGATCAAGGCATTCAACAGACTAACTTTGATGGACTTAAATATCATTATGTGACACCTGTTCTGGAATCTAGGCCAATGGTTCACCTGCTTCAACAAATACTCAATTTAGGAAGAGGTTGAAACGTCTATAAAGGGGAAAGCTCTCTATTTATATTGATTCTATCCACTGAAGCAGGTTGCAAGCAGGTTTTGCCTTCACCGAGGTAGAGAACAGATGGAGTGTGCCATCCCTTCAGTTAACACTATCCCATGCATGGTAGCTCTAAACACTACCCAACAAATCTTTATAAACATAAAGACCTACTTCACAAGCATGCTAAAAAAACTGAAGCAGTTTGACTATTTGTTGCTGTAGATGATTCACTGAGACATCTAATTTTATAATTTATCACCTCAGCTCAATCTATAATATTTATCCTTTGGAGAGAATAACACATGCCAGCCGTCAAAACCTTCAACTTTTTAAGAATGCAGCACTTGGTTTCCAGCAGAGAGAACCCTTGTCGGCATATTATGTTTTCAAAATTAAGCCTGCAGGTTATGGTAAACCGTAACATTCTAAAGGTCTTATTTAGCCCCTGTGGCTACAAATGCCACAGGAACAGGGAGGCCATGGCACCAGACAACATTAGCAAGCCCTGCAAAGTGGATAGAAATATTTTGACAAAAGTGCTTCCACCAACATGGCAGGAGCACTTTCAATGAACATTCTCATGCCTGTAAACAACGCAATAGCACCTCGGCACTCTTGATTTAAATATTCCCATTCATGTATAGTAAAACATATGTTTCAATTTCTGATCAATTTTACAACTCACAACATTTTCTCGATAGAAAATAAATGAAAATTTGTAGTTCTTCCAGTGAGTTGTAAAATTGATCAGAAATTGAAACATATGTTTTACTATACATGAATGGGAATATTTAAATCAAGAGTGCCGAGGTGCTATTGCGTTGTTTACAGTTTAACAGGGGATTTCTTTGAAACCCCCTGTAGTGACATCCTTGGTAGTGGGGTGTAGGTTCTTGTCACCTTGAGGGGCACCATTATTAATAAAAAGTCATAGATTATTATCGATTTCTTATACTTTAAACAGAATTGATGTGCTACCTGATATATCACCACTACCTCCCTCTTGTTTTGTAACATTCCCATGCCTGCCTGGCCATGTAATGGCAGCCTAGCTGTCTATACAACCATTTTATTTCTTTTTAGCAGACAACTCCAAGGCGGGAACTCATTTCAGAAAAACAAAAAGGAACTTCCTGATACACTGAGTGTTCATGTTTGGGACTGTCATGGACGAGAATCAACAGCATATGCAGCTGACCCTCTGGAAAGGTATTTCTGATGGCTAACTTTCTACTGTTCAAAACTCCACAGCTCTGCCAATTCTGAATAAAGCAGGGGAACTGAAACTGGACATATCAGACATCCAATGCTTTTTATTGAATGTCTTGTTACTGCCAACTTTTAATTGAGGCCCTATATCTTCAGAGCTTAGCCTCCTTTCTAAGCGTTCCAAGTCTACAACCATATGACTCCAGAAAAGTAAATTATCCCCTAACACTAATTCTGCAGAATTTAGCTTACAGAATAAGAACATTCATGCCAACATTCTAAGTATGCTAGATAAATCAAACCCAAATGTATATACAAAGAATACAAAGTTCCTTAGTTTGTGTTTATCTTGAAAATCTGGAATGCATGTAGCTCTCCATGGCCCACACTGGACATGTTTTATATCACAATCTGTGTAATATCATTTGATGTTAACTAATTACCAGTATGTGTATGATCTGTAATAGGCACCACTTCATAATATTTGTGTTTTGCTTGACAATGCACTATTAATCTTGTAGTGGTACTGTTTGTGCAATGAAATAATATAATTTTAATGATGATGAAGAACAAAACATTGAAAATAAATTCACACAAATTTGTTTGAGCAGAAAGAGCCTGATAAAGAAGAAGGTGAATATCAGACATGTTGTTATTAATTTGAAGGGGGATACCCCTACCAAGTCAATAAAACCATCATAAATCCACAATAAACACACAGTTCTCTATCTCTACTGAACCCCCTGGTAGTTACAGCACAAGAATAGGCAATCCACAGAGAAGTGTGTGCAAGACAAAGCAGTATCAACAATTTTAAAGCAAAGAGCAAAACCAATAAAATTCCAAAACCAATTTAGCAAAAGAGAAAATAATATCATTCATAAAAAATACACCTAGATAATCACAAAGGGGATCAGAAATATCAATCTTAAGGCAAAAATGGACACAAAAGTACAGTGTCAATCAAAAGTGACTGTTCACAGTTGACTGGGATTTAGGTGCGAGGTTGGATACAAAAAGCGGGTTGTTCTGTTCAAAGTTTTTACATTCTGACGTAGTCTTTTTTTATAGAAGTCAAAATCTTCCAGTGAGGCAAGGACCAAGATTGTGGCCAGTGTGGGTTTGCCCAAGTCGGACATGGGGTCATCGAGTCCTGCTGAAGTTTTTGGTTTTGGTGCCAAAACCTTCAAGCAGGCCATATCAGTTCAAAACTTTAAGTTTGGACTCAGTAGCTTTTTTGGAAATAGAAATCCTCCAGCGAGTCAAGGCTAGAAGCTGTAGCTATGCAGGGCTCAACTTGGCAGGATACCTTTGCTGTGAGGTCCTACTAAACCAGTTTTCTGCAGAGCAAATAGCTTTGAGAGCAACAAACCTGATTTTCCTGCTTGGGTGTGACCTCCTTGGGCACATTTCAGCACACGTATTCCACTCCTCTGGAATTCAAAAAAATGATAACGCTCCAGCTCCTCAATGCAGGCTTCTAAGCACCAAGATCTCTCCTCAGCCAGATCTCTTACAGGGTGCAGTCTTCAAAAATCACCTGCGCCTTCTTGGGAATCATGAGTCCTGCTTTCTGAAGCAGTAAAACAGGAGGCCAAGTACTTGCCCTAGGAGAGCAGCTCCGTTTCCTGCATGCCGGCAGAAGTTTGGAGCTATTTGGTCATTGCAAAGGATTACCTACGTACATCTGGCCCCAGCTTACTACTTTATGACATATGCCCATTGTCAAGAGAAGCTGAAGCTAGCCATATTGTGGGGGCCAAGTTGCACGTCCGCTCAACAGACATCCAAAGGACCACATCAAGGAGCCATAATTCAAAAACTCCCAGGGAGCTGAACCATACTCCTTTATAACTGTCTCCAGAGTAGGGATCTCTTTGACAGAATAGCAATCCCCAGCTGTAAACATCCCAGCCTCAGACCACAGCGACAGTTGACGTGCCTTAAAAAAGGTGGAGGCATCCTCATAAGGGAGCCCAACCAGAGGCAAAACAATGGTGTACAAGTGACATCTAGAATTCCTAGCAAGAAAGAGGGCATCCATCACTTGTTCCCTTAAATATGTGATACTGCTGAGACATATACCACCTCTTTTCACTTTGGCCACTGGGTTAGAGTACAGCAATTTCATCCAACTCCTTTGCATTCTAACCCTGCTAAGGTAATGTTTGCCTTTGTACGTTTCTAGCCAACTCCAGGCTTCAGAAGGCTCAGTGAACAACATGGATACACAATCAATCATTACTTTCAGCTTTGCATGGAATAATAGTTAAAATTGCAAAGTGGTTTCTGTCAATGCTCTTTTGTCTTCGCATTATAGTCCAGAAACAACAACACAGTACCATTCTCAACCTTGAAGAGACCAGTAGCACAACATTGTAGGATATGAGCAACATTGTAGCACAATGTGGTGCTCTCAATACTGGAAAAGTCGTGCCACCACCGGCATACTGTCAACCCAAGAAGTGACTACCCGGCAGGCAGCCTATGTGCCCATTGAAGCGCAAAGAAGTTTGTGAAGTCCTGGGGGCCACCTCAAACTGCAGCCAGTTTTTCAAAAATAAACCATGTATGTGCCCTCCACAACCACTGGCACACTCACCACTCATATTATTTCATTGATTGCTGTCTTCAGAGTCCCCTGCCCTGTGTTCAAGGAAATAACCCAGCTAAGTTAGTTCTGCAATCTGCTGTCGTGCCTTGGCACATACAGTGTGGGTTTCTTTTCAGGGAGTCTTCAGAGAATTCCTCTCTGTCGGCCAATATATGTTGGACTTTACAGAGCACGCCAACTCCATTGTCACGCTGTCAGTTTTAGTTTTGGGGGTCTTCCTGGAGTCCCATATTGCTGACAGGAACTTTGGAAGCTTGGTTTGCAGTGGATCAGGTATCAGGTTGTGTTCTCCCACGGGCCTCAAATGCCCCTTTACAGTGTCTGCACTCCTCTCAAGCAGGGGGCACCTGCCTGCACACTTATCTCCTATTCTGTTTGGGCTTCCCCAACTTGTCCTTGTGCAGCAGCTGTTTGCTCCACCGACCACTGGGAAGTACAGGGAAATTCCAGCACTGTGCCAGAGCAGGCAGTCAGGTCCTTAACAAATAGGGTGCTTTATTGCTTAGTAGGTCTTAGCTGTGTTTACACATTCAGTGATCATAAATGCCCTCACCTCAGGATGCATTGGCTTCCATCTAGTTTACGGTGCCAACTCAAGCCTTAGATAGTGAGGGCAATAGCAGGAGTCTGAGCCCAAAAGGATTGGAAGTCCTCAGGCAGTCAGGGTGATACCATTCCACTCCAGAGCACCAGCCACCGCAGAGTGTCAATGTTATCATTAACTAGGGTGTTCGGGTATTTCAGGAATTATGAAGTTTCTGCAGCAGGGGCTCACCCAACCCTGGGGCCCCAAGTTAACCAACAATGGCAACAACGGTAAAACGATCAGCAAGTTAGAGCACTCACCCAGTCCATTACAACCAAAAAAGGACATGCCTCCACGGATGCTCCGCCAGCCAGGAAGTCCTGTCTTGATGTAGAGAGTCTGTGTATTTGTATCAATGATCCACAATATCCTTACACCCTGCAAGAGTCTCCAGTGTATGCTGGTGGTGTTGATTCCTCTGTTCCTTCCAGTATAGCACAGTACAAGGGTCATGTAGCCCTGTCTAAGCCAATCCACAGGAGTGCATCCAGGAGGATGGTGCACTGACAACAGCTGCGCTGCCTCAGTCCAGCCCAACAAGATAGCTAAGGGTTGCCACAAGTCACATGGTGTCCATTCACCCTTCTTTACAGGTTGTGCCGCATGAGCGGCGTAGCCATTTTCCCAACACTGGGAGTCCTGTCCCAAATGTGCGCCGCTATCTTATTTGTGGCAGCAGGACCAGCCCGCCTCTAATTAGGACAGTCTAACCATTTCTGGCTCCCAGGGAACGGTCCGTCGGAGTCAGCTGCTCCTGGAGGGGCTCTCAATGCGAACGGGTGCGGGGGGGGCTTAGGTCACACAGGATTATTAGGGAAAGACAGCCTAAGCATGAACTGCATACCACACCCTCCAAGCAGGCACAATGATGGCAGTGGTCTCAATAGATAGTGCAATGCACCTCAGTCGAGGAAGCAGCATTCCTCTACATTCCGGAGAAACTAAGGAAGCACTAGTTGTTCCTTGTTTATCAGTGTTCTATCTTATTGACAGAGGTAAACATGCTCTCCATTGGCTCTACCTCTGACTGAATTGGATTCACTGTTTCTAGGCATAAATGTCAGATTGACTCCTTTGGATGAGTATGTGATTTACCTACTTAACTTTCACTCAGACAGGCTATACACATTCTTTTTTTTTTTAAAGTATTTTATTAAATTCATAGAGTTCATGAACAAAACATACAGGCTTCGGTAGCTATAGTTTATCAATACAGTACAGTACAACATTCCGTCATTATTATCAACCACATTTCCATATCTCTTACATCAGTGCAGATCTATACAGCTTGGTCAGAGTGAAGATAGTCAACCAAAGGCATCCAGTAGTCTCTGGGTTTAGACCTGGAGGGTACTTCCTCTTCATATGTGTTTAATGTATCTTTGCAATATGCCATATCCTTAATCCACTGTTTGCTCTGTGGGGTTTTCCCACTTCCCCATGACATTGACACTCTTCTTTTTGCCAACAGTAATGCTATCAGACAGAATTTACATTTGGTAGAGCGTATATTATGGAGTAAGCCTAGCAGACATGTCCGAATTGTACATTCAATGGGGGGTCCTAGTATGTCACTCAATATGTTAACAATGTCGGTCTAATACGCCCTAATCGGAGAACACTGCCAAGCAAGATGAATAAAATCAGCACTGTCCACACCGCATCATTGACATCTGGCATCTGTACGGAGGCCATATTTGTGTAATTTAGTAGGGGTATGATATGTTTGGTGCAAGTATTTATAATGCAGTATGCGCAGGTTGCCATTAGTGGTGACCATACTAGTCAAGGCGCAGCAGGAAGACCACTCTTCCTCTGTGAGATGTGTGTCGAGTTCGGTGTTCCAGTGGTCCCGTGTGCTTTATATGTATTATCACCTATATCTTCTTAAAGCCCTGTATACAACTTCGTCACCATGTGCATATTGTGGGGAGTAGTGATAATCATTTGCAATGTGTTTATTTGTGGTGGTTCATCTGGGAAGGTAGGGTATAGCTTTTTTATGGCACCTTTTACTCTATGGTATGTAAACTTAAAGAGCGGTGTCTGATTGCTGATATTTAGGAGGTCTTCAGGTTTTATGAATGTGCTGTTGGTGTATAGGTCTCCCATTGTCGCTATGCCACCCTGTTGCAATAGCTCCATTCCAACCTTTTCTTGGGTAACAGATAAATGTGGAGGGAACTGTAAGGACATCGCCAGTGCGTACAATGGTAGTTTGCGCACCAGCCTCCCCATTCACTGCCATGCCGCGCTAGTGGTATGTATTGTGTTTATTTCGCGCTTGGATACACAGATATGGTGACGTGGTAATACATTGTGTAGTGGGATTGGGTTGTGGTGCCATCTTCGATCGCTATATGAGGTAGGTAGGGAACAGAGTGGCACTAGTTGTGCGCATATTGCGCTTGGGTGCACAGGTAGTAGAGGAGGAAATCCGGCACCTTAAAGCCGCCTTTAGCGAATGGTATCGTTAAGGCACATAGCTCGATACGCGCTTGCTTACCTGCCCATATGAGACGAGTAGTGGTGGCTGTCAACCTCTGAAATACAGTCCCTGGTGGGGTGATGGGGATATTATTAAAAAGGTAGAGGAATTTAGGCAGAATGACCATTTTGACAATAGCCATTCGGTCTGCCAGAGAGAGTGATAAGTGAATCCAGCGGTCGACTTTCTCCTCGAGTTTGTTAATTGCTGTCCCATAATTCGTGGGGATAACTATTTCAGGGGCACGGTGGTACCAGACACCTAGATATTTGATCGGGTCTGTTTGCCATTCTAGTGGGAACTACGCAGGGTGTGGCCTGGTATTTTCTGTTAAGAGGATAATAGTAGATTTAGACTAATTGATTTTGAGACCCGAGTGACGACCACATTTAATATACTAGCTAGACACATTCTTGGTTGACAGTCCTGATGAAGACCCCATGGTGATGTTTACCTCTCACACTCTTATATTGGGGGCTGAAACGTCGATGTTATTTACACAAGCGCCTTTTGCCCAAATACACAAAGTTGTATAAAATGAGAATTTTGTGTCTATTTAGGGCTGTCTAAGATTTTGGGACCCTTCTAGAATTCTCTGTTTGCATGTTATTCGTGTGTAACATTATGTTTTTTGGGGGTCACACTTCTATGTCACTAAAATCTTTTGTATCTGTACTGTTATATATTGTATAATGTGTAATATTCATGTTTTTTATTAATATTGTGATGTCTTTTTTCACATATATATAGCGTTTAATATATCTCATAGCATTTTTTCTGTCAGATTTAAGTCTTTGTCAGTTTTTTGAGTTATTTTTGATGTTTATGGTCAGTGTGTGTGTATGATTAATTGTTGGTCCGAACATTTGAGTGGACAAAACAATCTCCTTAAAGACATTTCTTAGGACATGCTGGACAAACCGTATGTACCTATCACCATGACGATTTGCGTGATATTCATTAAAAGGCGACTATGCATACGATGAATCCACGTGGAATGTATTTACACGGCTAGTGAAGCTCTGACGTGTCTGACGCCCTACTGTGCCTAATCCCGGCGCCCCCGCCGGTGGGTGTCCAAGTAGACACCCTTGTCGTTTATTTATACAAACATGGGTAGCTATTGATGGGCACATTTAATACACACGCACACCAAGCCATTCAAAGGGGATTCGACAAAAATTCGACCAAACTATGCAAGAAACCCCCCTCATGGTTAATAAAACACACATCCACCGCTGGATGTGTTATACTTTTTATTTTACTCTTTGGAAAGGAGACAAACCTCATTTGAGAGTCACAGCGTGCTCCTGGCTGAACCCAATGCTGTGTTATACCCACCACTGCCCGCCGAGTGCCACACACCTCTGAGTTGTATTCCACCAGCTAGTGCGTATGCTATGACATTCTCTAGCCCATATGCACTGTAACACGACCCAGTGAATATGTCATGCCACACTTGCCTTCGCACGGGTTATATTGCCCCATCTAACGTACCTTCCTCGATGCCTATGTTGTAACGCACAGCGCTATGCCATACATATTACAATCCGGGATCCATATCTTTGTCACAGTGCATATGCAACGTTACACTCCCCAGCACATATTTTATATTACAACTTTAGAGACTAGTTAAGTTACACAACACTGCCCTGTGCATATTACACTCCAAGGCACATATCGCATAGCACGCGCTAGTGCCTGTACTATCTCGCGCTCTCCAATGAATCTGTCATTGCGCACAATGTATTGCATATTATATTTCACGCCCCGGTTCATCTTATATCACACTTTTTGGTGCATAGTTTATACCATATACTATATCTAGTTTTCATTTTCAATCATGCTTTCAGGACTATGTTCTATATAACACTGCGTCCACCTACCCTTTTCACGGGCATTACATTTTGCGATGGGGGGTGGAGGATCAGGGGGTGTTTCTGCCAAGTGAGCCCGGAGTCACAGTCCCAAACGTCCTCTTCTTCCTTATTAAAAGTGAGATTATGCTGCATACTTGTTCATATTTTAAGTAGTTCGCGCAGACACACATTTTAAGAACAATAAAGTTCCTAATACCCACCTTCTCTGAACAGTTAGGTGCTGCCCCATCCACCTCCTCCCTATCCTCTGTTGTCTGAATCCATGGACTAGCCTCCTCCCTCCTGCCATGCATGGTCTGATGTGCTGCCACTGCCCTCCATTTAGCATGATGTACCAGTCCACTCCTCCTGCCCTCCATTGCCCAATTCTATGGCCCATCATTGACCTCCTGCTTAGCCTCTGTGCTTAGCTTGCTGGCCCTATTCTCCTTCCCCCTGCCCTCCGATGTCTTTGTGCATGCCCCTGCTGCATCCTTTTTGCCCACCATGTCCCATGGACCTGCCACTCCTATCTACTCTGGGTGTTCTGTTGAGCTGCCACTCCCCTCCCACCTGCCTAGCATTGTCAGATGACTGTAACCTGTCCCTGCCACCTCCACCCTGCCTGTCCACATGCCATGCCCCTATCCCCTTCCTCCTGTCCTCCATGGTCCATTTTACTGCCACACCCTTCTGCCCTCCCTGGTCTGTTGTGCTGCAACTGCTCCTCCTGCCTGCCCCACGCGGTCTGTTGTGAGGCCCCTTCCCCTGAACTCTCTTGTCTGTGCCCAGGTCCTGACCCTCCCTTCTATACTCCATGGTCCTTTGTGCATGCCCCTGCACTCTCCTTCTTGCCCATCATAGCCATTGTGCTGCCACTAACCCTCCTGCTTGCCATGCATGGTCTTCTGTGCTGCCATGGCCCCTCCCACCTTCCCTGTGTGGTCCGCTAGCTGCCCCTGACCCCCTCCCACGTTCCCTCCATGGTCTGCGTGTATGCCATCATAGTCTCATTGTTGCTCTCCATGGTGTGTCTTGGTTCTAGTGCCCAACCTGCCTGACCTCCATGGTCATCTTGCTGCTCCTGCCCTGCCCCCTTGCCCTCAGCCCTCTGTTTCCATGTGCAGACCCCTATTCCCTCCCTCCTGGCTTGTCTGTTCCATTGTAATGCCCCTGATCCGTCCCTTCTGCCCTTTATGGTCTGTTATGCTGCAGCTTTCTCTCCTGTCTGTCCATTATGGTCAGCTAGCTACCATTGCCTTTCCCCCCTCTGATCTCTGTTGTCCATGTGCATGGTCCTGTCCCCTCCCTATTGTTTTCTATGGATTGTTATGCTGCACTCCCGTCCTGCATGCCCTGTGTGGTGTATTGTGCTGCTGCAAACCCTGATGCCTGCCCTGTAGGGTCAGTTTGGTGCACCTCTCCATGTCCCTCCTGTCCTCTGTTATCCAAATCCATGTCCCTACCCCAATTCCTCCTGCCTACCATGATCCAATGTACTATACTTATGAACATTTTGAACTTGGTAAGAGGGAGATTTTGAAAAAAAACTGGGGTATTGATTTTGCCCTTTGAGTTACATTGAAAAAGAGGAGATTGTAAACAGGAGACAGATCAAATAAAGCCCATTTGAGCTTAAAAACATTGGACGTTTCCTGGCTGAAATGGGTCTGTTGGCATGTATGGTTGTACTACCACTGCCTCGTCCTTCTGCCCACAATGGTCTATTATATTGCCACAGCCTCTCTTGCCAGTCCTGTATTGTTGGTTTGTTGCCCCTGCCCCCCTTTCCACTGCCCTCCATAGTCTGTTGTGCTGCCACTGCCCTTCCTGCCTGCCCAGTGTGGTCAAATTGTTGCCTCTGCACTCCCCTACCTGCCTTCAATTTTCAGAGTCGATGCCCCTGGCCTCTGCCTCTCAACAGTATCCCAATGAACAACTAGATTGCTAACATCCTATATTTATTACAAAAGTGTGGAACGCCTGACGTCATCTTGATGTAATCAAAACTGTAATACCTAGAGCATTTCCTTTAGAAATTACATACATGAGAGGGTCTTATTTGCATCAAAATTATGGTTAGTGCTCTAAAAAACTAAAATGAGGACATATTTTCTGAGTTTTCAAATGGCGGCAAAGAACTTTTAAATTATTTGTAATCTTTATGTTTTTTTATCCAGTTGACCACTTGATTAAATGTTGCACCTGGGGAGAGGATGTGGTGTTAATTCCAGAGCTGCAGACTTTGCAACTGGGGAACCAGGTTGGAGTTTCTGCTTCAGCTCAACATTCTGTGATTCTGGTCAAATCACTTTATCTCCCCATATCTACAACCAAAATGATTTTGATCTTGTGTGATGTAACCAATGCGCATGTAAAGCACTCCAATACCTAACAAGTCTGCACTATATAAAACTGCAAATACACAAAAAATAAGTGTTTTGCACACTTCTGTCATTGGGCTACATGTGGGCTACATCTGGGTGATATTTGTGCTGCATTTGGGCTCTTTTGTCTCTGGTGGCCATCTTGGGAGATTTATTTGTTATGAAGTTTCCTAATTTCCTCATTTACTGCAGTCTCCTCAGTAGGAAATGCTTTCAGTTTTTTACTTTGATTCCATCAAGAAGGTATTCAGATATGTCAAACATTTGCCATAAATTCTGAATGTTAGCACTCTAGTTGCTCATTAGATCACTGTAGTAAAGCTACTGCTCACCACGGAAGTCTGCTGCTGGTATTAAAAGTGCATGTTTCAGTCTGCATATCAGAATTTTTTAATGAAATAGAAGAGGATTTGAGAAGTCACCCAAAATGTGCCCTAATTTTTCTTTCTTCAGCACTAATCATAATTTCTATGGCAAAATGAACTCCCTCATTGTGTTCCTTTTTAAATTAAATTTTTTAAGTGTTACCAGTTTATTTCAATCAAGATGGCTTCAGGTGTGCCATACTTTTGTCATAAGTAAGACAGTATGCGCTCTAGTTGTTCTTAAGAACACTATGGGACATTCTGTCATTGGGCTATACTTGGGCTATATCTGAGTGATATTTGGGCTACATTTTGTCCATCTTGGGAGATTTATTTGTTATGAAGTTTCCTAATTTCCTCATTTACTGCAGTCTCCTCAGTAGGAAATACTTTCAGTTTTTTATTTTGGTTCCATCAAGAAGGCATTCAGATGTGTCACACATTTGCCATACATTCTGAATGTTAGCACTCTAGTTGCTCATTAGATCACTGTAGTAAAGCTACTGCTCACCAGGGAAGTCTGCTGCTGGTATTCAAAGTGCATGTTTCAGTCTGCATGTCAGAAATTTTTTATGAACTAGAAGAGGATTTGAGAAGTCAAAATGTGCCCTATTTTTTCTTTCTGCAGCACTAATCATAATTTCTATGGCAAAATGAACCCCCTCATTGTGTTCCTTTGTAAATTAAATGTTTTAAGTGTTACCACTTTATTCCAATCAAGATGGCTTCAGGTGTGCCATACTTTTGTCATAAGTAAGACTGTTAGCGCTCTAGTTGTTCGTTAGAACACTCTGGGACATTCTGTCATTGGGCTATACTTGGGCTACATCTGGGTGATATTTGGGCTACATTTGGGCTCTTTTGTCTCTGGTGGCCATTTTGGGAGACTTATTTGTTATGAAATAGAAGAGGATTTGAGAAGTCACTCAAAATGTGCCCTCATTTTTCTTTCTGCAGCACTAATCATACTTTCTATGGCAAAATGAACACCCTCATTGTGTTCCTTTTTAAATTAAATGTTTTAAGAGTTACCACTTTATTCCAATCAAGATGGCTTCAGGTGTGCAATACGTTTGTCATAAGTAGGATTGTTAGCGCTCTAGTTGTTCTTTAGAACACTCTGGGAAGCTGCAGTAGAACACAAAGGAATCAACTGACAGACTCTGCCCTTGTTGGATGTACATGTTTTACTGACAATGTCAGACTTCAGTCTCACATGACTGAGAAAGATAATGTGAATTTACAGAAAAAATGCTCTCAGTTTAGCTTATAGATCACCTTCCAAACCTCTTTGGGAAAAGCATGAGAAAATAGTTTTCTCTGAAACATGATTCATGATATCACAGCAGAAGGCTTTTTCACATGGTAAATTCACCTTAGAACACACCACAATTCCTAAAATGAGTATGGTACCATCAACAAATGATTTATAATGTAACTAAAGTCTTAAAACCTTCTATTAACTGCAATGCTTTTTAATGAGGTGCTATCATGTATATTGGTCCCAAGATGGCTGCCAACACTTCTTGGATGAAGTACTGACAGCCAATCAGATCTCACGATGAGATGTGTGGTTAGGCTCCGCCCAGATATATCTATCTTTTTAACTCTAATTTTATCAGGAACTACTGAACAGATTTACACCATTTAAGCAAAAGGCATGAGTCTGAACTGAGGACTACCTCTTTGCCAAATTTGGTGTAATTCCGTTCAGCAGTTCGGGCTATGGCTGCGTCAACAGGTACTATGGGAAAATGTATGGGGAAAATGTGTTTTGGGACCCCTCTTTTTCTCGGCCCCCGCTACACGAATCAACGAGAAATTTTCAGGATAAGAGCGGACCGGAGCTGGCCAAAAGAACTAACTATAAGGGGGGAATTTCATTGGTTTTTTACGAGTGAACCAATGAAATTCCCCCGTTATAGTTAGTTCAGATAACTATAACTGGTGCGCCCGCAATCCACTGCTCATGATGTCACACATTACATCACTCATGACATGGTCAGTGGCATCACTCATGACATCACTGATGACATCATCCTTGTGATAGAGTGGCGGTCGCGCGAGTTATAGTTATCTGAACTAACTATAACGGGGGAATTTCATTGGTTTTTTACGAGTGAAATGTCCACCTAACTATAACCTGTGTGAAACCTATGGTTTTTTAAGTGAATTTGCAAGGTTTTTTAAATGCTAATTCCTAACTATAACGTGTGTGAAACCTATGGTTTTTTAAGTGAATTTGTACGTTTTTTTAAATGCTAAGTTATGTATTTATTAATATATATATTTTTTCTTAAGGTTTTTCACTGTGCGCGTACCGTGCGCGCACGGTGCGTTTCACGCGCCATGCACGCGCACGGTGCGTTTCACGCGCCATGCACGCGCTTTTGGGGGCACCGTGCGCTTCGAGCACCGTGCACCGTGCGCGCACCATGCGCGCACCCCGCAATTTTTATTAAAAAAAATAAAATGTTTTTTTCACCCATGGGGGTCCTTCTGTGACCCCCTGACAAAGTCTAGTGGGTCAGGAACTCTCTTCCCTGCTCCCTTTTCACGTTTTCCACCTTTTTTCCCCCTTTCCTTTTCAGTGCGAGAGACAAAATGGCGGCCGACACTTCCTGATTTCGACCGAATCGAATGTTGACTGACATCTATCAACCAATCAGAATATTCGCTGGCGCACGGTGCGCGCGTATAGATATTCATATGCTTTTAAATGCTATTTTCTCAGGAAATACTGAACAGATTGACACCAGACCTGCAAAAGGCACTTCCCTGACCTGAGGACTACCTCTCTGCCAAATTTCAAGTAATTCTGTTCAGCCGTTCGGGCTGTACCTTCGACTAAAGGTCCTATGGAAAAATGCATGGGGAAAACGCGTTTTGGGACCCCCCTTTTTTCTCAGCCCCCACTTGACGAATCACCCCGAGACTTTCAGGGTAGGAGCTGAGCGGAGCGCCCCATTAGTTTTGAAAATTGCTCGAAGATTCGTCAACCGGCGCCAAAGTTATTCAAAATAGAATTTTGAGATTTCCTATGGAAACACGGTCCTAACTATAACTATCTACTGGCGACCGCCAGTAGATAATATATATATATATATGTATATATCCAAAGTTCCATTGTAATTATTCCAAAATGACAACGGTCCACGGCACCAAAATGCTTTCAAGCAGATTTTATTTTATGGCAAAGATACGACTCTAGGCGTTTCGGAAAACTAGTTTCCTTGCTCACAAGTGCCGAGGTTGTGGGAAACAGGTGATTAAATAAACATCATGTGACTTGTGATTTCAGTGAAAAAATGTGAAGACAGAGTTCACCACTTGCGAAACAAAATACATTTCATTGAATTGACATCATAATATTGCCTTATATTGCGTTGTCAAGAGTTCAAGCATTTTTTATGGTTGGAAACATTCAAAATTAAACATTGTTAGACCAAAATAGCGGATCTAAATATTTTCGATTGTGCTGTATCCTTGGTGTTACAATTCAAACTTTATTGTTTCCCAGTCTCTCCCACTAAGGACATTACTTAACACTCGTATGTCTGACATAAATGGAAAATTCCCTCATAAGTATTTCAGAATTTAATACCCAAATCATGGATTCAATTTAACACACTAATAATAATCGTGCGTCCCCTATTTAATCATTTGTTTTGCAAAATTGTTCAAAAAACGATGTTCTGCACTGGTGCGCAGGGGCTATTCAAATATGAGGAAAAAATGTATAAGTCATGACTTATACATTTTTTCCTCATATTTGAATAGCCCCTGCGCACCAGCGCAGAACATTGTTTTTTGAGAAATTTTGCAAAACGAATGATTAGATAGGGGACGCACGATTATTATTAGTGTGTTAAATTGTACCGATTTGGTTTTATATAAGTCAAATGTCCAACTAACTATAACGTCCCTGAAACCTATGGTTTTTTTCAGTGAATTTCTAAGCTTTTTTTAAATGCTAATTCCTAACTATAATGTCCCTGAAACCTATGGTTTTTTCAGTGAATTTCTAAGGTTTTTTTAAATGCTAATTTCTAACTATAACGTCCCTGAAACCTATGGCTTTTTCAGTGAATTTTTAAGGTTTTTTTTAATGCTAATTCCTAACTATATCGTCTGTAAAACCTTTGGTTTTTTCAGTGAATTTCGAAGGTTTTTTAAATGCTAATTTATAAGTATAACGTCTCTGAAAGCTATGGTTTTTTCAATGAATTTCAAAGGTTTTTTAAATATTGAACTACTATTGTGTATTTGTCATTAATACAATTTTTTCTAACTTTTCAACTACATAAAATAAACTGCAAAAGTACTATGTAACGTAATACATTTCACAAATTACAATGAGTTTTTAAATAATACAAAACAATTTAACATTCAGATAATTTTTCTCCCTTTTGTTGCTGTCATCAGCTACTACTTAACTTCACTATTCACAGTGATGTCAGTGTAGTTTCATCATAAAAAGCAGGGGAAAAAAAACAATCAACTAGATTGTTAAAAAAAAACTAATTCCCTCAAATATAATACAAAATCAACACAAATAACACATCCAATAGTACTTCAAATGTTCAAAGCTTACCTTTACTTCGTATATTGTCTGCAAATTTTATTTAGTTTCTCTGCACATTTTCCCAATACGCCAGATAATATATCAAAAATTTCGCTTTGAAAGCATCCAGTATGAATTCCTTAAAGATCTTACGTAGTTTCTCTGCACAATTTTCCCAATACACCAGATAATGTATCAAAAATTTCGCTTTGAAAGCATCCAGTATGAATTCCTTATAGATCTTACGTAGTTTCTCTGCACATTTTCCCAATACGCCAGATAATGTATCACAAATTTCGCTTTGAAAGCATCCAGTATAAATTTTTTAAAGATCTATACACCTTCCCATTAAAGCCGAATAGTGTATCTAAAATCTTTGTTTCAGAAAAATTAGGTATGAGTTGGGTAATTCATAAGGCAATCTTGGTTTCATTTCCAAGTGTGTATCATTACAGTGACTCCAACCATTATTACACTTTAAATAAACTGTATAATGTCCACTTGTAGTAGTACTTCCAGCATGGAAAACAATAGCAACTGTTGCAAAAGTTCTTCCAGAAATAGGTACTTGATTATCAACAACATTTTTAATTTTGGTTTCCACTTTTCTTCCTTTTGGTCGACAGCGTTGCAGCATTATAATCAAATATTTTCCATATCTTTGTAGGCATAATGCAGATAGCATTCTTGATTTACAACGAGAACACATCATCTCATGATCAGCTTCTTTTACTAATTTGGAAAATGGTACAGATTTGCAGTCAGGTATTGTTAAATATAAAAATCATTCTCTGTCAACTATAGTGCTTGAAGTTAACGAACACTCTTCACATTTATTTTCCCATTTGTAACTGAGTCCAAATAAACTCTCAATCTGAATTCCTTCATCTTCTAGTACTCCAAGCATAACCATCAGAAATTCTTGTGCATCTTGCTGCATATTAGCACTGAAAGTTAAACATCCAGTTCTCAATTCTTGAAATAAAGTTTAGAGTGCAGAACATAAAGTTTTTTCCTGACTTTCCATAATTTCACCACAAACATCTTCAAGATAAAATATAACATTTAGAATGACATTACCATAGCAGTTGACACCAGAAGCATTTTCTAATTGGTATCCAACAAATCATCACTTGTTTGTATTTTCTGCTTCTTTACATCTTTTCTTTTCTGTTTATTTTATTTTCTTTCTGCTTTTCAACCATAGTTAACTCTTCAACATATTTTCGTTTTGAACACACAACACATTTCTCATAAATAGGATATTCACCTAAATGGGGAGCATAAAGCCTTCTCAAATGATTATATTCTCTTACACAATTAACATCAGCACTAACCTTGTTCTCATCAAAATCAATTAAATACAAACCAGACAACGTTCTAACTTGAGATAATGCAACATATACCATTCCCTCTTTAAACGCAGTTTTTCCCACATTTACCAAAGCATTATCTATTCTTAAACCTTGTGATTTGTGAATAGTTATTGCATATGCTAACCAGAAGGGAAACTGTTTTCTATGAACATACAAGTCTTTTACAAGCAAAAAACGTGCGGCAGAACGTCCAATCTGTTTTACCACTGCAATCTGATCAAATTTAACTTTCAAAAATTCAATTCCATTTCTATTTTTTTATTTCACAAAATCAATAACTTTCCTCATTGCTCCATTCACTAAACCCTCTTCTACATTCAGATTACGCTTCAAAATTACCCGACAGTTTAAACCAACATCAAACTTTTTTTCTAAGCTAGCAGTTTTTGATACAGACTTTTCCAAAGAATCCAATTTAGTCTGTAGTTTTTCTGAATGGACAGTTGTTATTCCTTGATGCTCTATTTTATCAATAGCTTCAATGTGAACTCTTTCATAAGCTCTCTATTAAATGTATTACACTCTTCCACTGTAGGCATTAGGCAAACTATAGACTTTTTTCTTTCATTTTCTTGTACATTACTTCTGCTGGTGTGTTTTCATTTGTAAACAAGTTCTTTAGTAGACGACTTTGAAAAGCTTCTTTACCATGTTTGCTTAGAACACCAATTATTACATCTTTTAGAATATTTTCATAATCTTTATCTCTTGCTTGTCGCATATTCTGAGTGAGTTCTTTATATTCAAAATTTAAGCACAGATTCACATTTCCAATTCTTCCCAGAGATTTTTTGTGTCTTCATGTAGAAGAGTTTTTAACACTAGTTCTCCTTTTACAGGGGTTAGTTATAGCAGATCTCCAAATACAATTAAATGTTTTCCTTCAAAGAGAACGTCGTAATCTGTTTTTAATACCTGTTGCATTCTTAAGTGTACAAAAGCAAGCATTAAGTTTGAGACCATGCTCACCTCATCAATAATTAAAAGTTTCATTTTCTTCAGCACTCTTGACACTTCATAAGAAGCTTCTCCAGACAACTTCTGATATTCTAATCTATAATCTATGCGAAGTAACTCCTTTAACATTGTGTGCAGCTAATCCAGTTGGAGCTGTTACCACACAACATAAATGTGAACCAGTAGTTTTTTTAAGATAACTGGTCAAAACTTTAATTAAAAAACCTATACCTGTCCCAGCTTGACCACTGATGTACATCAGAAGAGGTTTAAAAGATGAACACAAACATTCTTTTTTTTCATGCAACAAACAATGTTCTTGTGATAAGGAGGAATCGGACGCCGGGAACTTCAAGATGGCGCCCGACGGGACGCCCGTCGATGCAGCGGTGAGCGGTGTAGCTTCTGTCGATTCAGCAAGGAGGAGTTCAGCTTCCGGGATAAAGGGAGGAGCGGCGTCGGGAGAAGGAGAGCGCGCCGGTGAGAAGGAGCGGCAAGAAGCGGAGGAAGAAGGAGAAGAGGAGCGTGAGAGGGAGCGGAACGGAGGAGGAGAGACTGGCGGGACGCCGAACGTTGATGCGAGACTCGAGGAGGGCGGCCCAGCAGTACTGAAGGAGAGGCACTCAACCCATCACGTTCCAGTATCCGGTGATCCCCAGAGGCATCAGGACACCGAGATACCCACTGCTACGGTCCCCGCGGGCCGTAGCCCCAGGCAAGTGACGTGGAGGGAAGGGTGGAGGAAGAGGTTGGAGGGAAAGGGTTTCCTGGGTTTGTGGAACAGTTAGAAACCCTCACGCTTTGAACGTAACTTTTGCACCACCCCCTCCTCTTTTCTCCTATACCAGTCCTGAATACCTCGCACTCACCCTGGTGACCTAGGGAGATTGGTGAAGGGAGCACCCTGTAGAACTATAGCTTCAGTAGAACACTTGTGACATAAGTATCCTGTGTTTCTTTTGTTTTTCCGGTTGAACGTTGTGGGAAGCACCAGCCCGGGGGCAGTTTCGGGGAAGAGTAAAGCTGGAAGACGGCGCCGACCCTTGGAAACAGGACAATTCCCATAGACAACTATGTTGTGAAATTTATATGCTTTGGGCCCAACCCCTGTCAGGACTGTGTAGTTAAACAAATAAATTTACGTTAAACACAGGACTTGTGAGACACCTAGTTACTAAGAGAAGGGAAGGGGCGTGTCCTCCGGGGGTAAGACGCAGCCGACGAAGTGTAAAACTATCACAGTGGTGTCAGAAGTGGGATATTGCATCTGAAATAAGATGACGCAACCCGTAACCGTCCAGGATATAATAACCCAATTGGCTGAAGACCAGAGACATTTGCAATTGGTTCTGGAACAACAGAACCAAAATGCTCAAAAAGAAAGAGAAGCCTTTCATGCTGCCATGAAGGAACAGGCAGTTCTTTTGACCAGTAACCAGAAGGTACAGGATACAGCCATTCTGCGACTCACAGACGCTATTTCTAGTACCAGAGTGCATCCTAATATCCCTGGTAGTGTTTTGCAAAAGTTTCAAGAAGGGGACGATCCGGACTTCTTCTTTACAAACTTTGAGAGGGTGGCTACTACTGCTACATGGCCTCCTGAGAGATGGGGACAATATATAGCGCCATTATTGTCCGGGGAACTACAGGCAGCCTACCAAGCCGCCAATCCAGCAGGGGTAACTGCTTATCCCGATATCAAGAAAGCCATATTAGAAAGATTAGGGTGTGACCATGAATATTACAGGGCACGTTTTCGAAAAGAAAAATGGGCGGCAGGAGACAACCCCAGAGCGTTATTCTATAGGGTTCGAGACTTGGGGAACCGGTGGCTTCAGCCTGTTTCCTCTACGATGGAGGAAGTCACGGAACTGATTTTCTTAGAACAATATCTGGAAGCATTACCCCCCAACACCAGGGCTTGGTTAAAACAGCATCCCGGTCTCACTACCCAGTCTGCCATTGAGTTAGCGTGTGCCTACCATAGGTCTCCAGATTTCAAAGCCCCAACAGGAAGAGCCCCTATAATATTCCCTAAAGCAACACCAAAATCGTCCAGCGACAGTGGGGACAAAAGACTTGGTTCATCCCCTAGGCCACCTCCTAAACCATTTTCAAGGGCTATTACACCGACTCATATGGGACCCCAGTGTTTTAGGTGTGCCGAGTGGGGGCACATATCGCGCAATTGTCCGTTAAATCATGACGGTGCTGAACCCATGGAGGTGGGTTGGTCTCGAGGCAGAGTGTTGGTAACTGGTGTCTGTAGAAAAAGATACAAAAAAACTATTAGACTTAACGGTCGACCAATGGAGGCTCTACTAGATACCGGGTGTCACCATACAGTAGTAGCACAGGAGCTTGTCCCGCTAAAAGCTATTTGTGAAGGAGAGACGGTGTTAGTCTCATGTGTACATGGAGATGTAAAGGAGTATCCTCTAGCTGAAGTATTACTCGAGATAGATGGGTATCCTCAAGTACGGAGAGTAGGAGTGGTTCCAACTCTGCCAGAAAGCATATTGTTAGGAACAGACTTACCACACTTCCATGAGTACTTGGTGGAGGCGTCTGAACAAGAGGGTGAGGAGGGGTGGTTACAGGAAGCTCCATTTTCAAGTGAGACTATAGCGAGCCCTAGAGAAAGAGAAAGGAAGTCCAAAAACGAGAAAAGAAAAGATAAAGAAAGATTCATCCATGCGTGTAGCTATATTGCCTCATGTCTACTCTCTTCTCCAGAACATGGGAATACTCCAGCCCGGAGTTTTCGTGCAGCGCAAAAAGATGACAGCACCCTGACAAATGCTTGGAATCAAGTGCAGGAGATCGATACAGGGAAGGTAGGACCCTATTTTTTTATCAAAAATGGGTTGTTATACAGAGCATGTGAGGGACAGAATGGGAAGGTGGAACAGTTGCTGATACCCATGGCTTTCAGAGAGCAAGCCTTAAAGTTAGCTCACAGCCAAGCGGGCGGAGGGCACTATGGACAGGAATTAACCTTGTCATACCTACTAGACAAATTTTATTGGCCAGGGGTGTATAGAGAGACTGCCAAGTTTTGTGCATCCTGTCCCAGATGTCAGGTGATCAATCCATCTAAAGATAAAAAGGTGCCGCTATGTCCCCTGCCTATTATTGATGTCCCGTTTCGGAGGGTAGGGATGGATCTTGTGGGGCCCTTACTTCCTTCAGCAAGAGGACACCAATATATATTAGTGTTGGTAGACTATGCCACAAGATACCCGGAAGCGATACCGCTTTCTAGTATGACCACGTTGACTATTGCTCAAGCAATGATATCTTTCTTTTCTAGAGTGGGTTTTCCTTCAGAGGTACTGACAGACCAAGGTACTCCTTTCATGGCTAAGCTCATGAAGGACATTTGTAAACTGTTAGGAGTGCAGCAAATACGGACAGCAGTGTATCATCCCCAGACAGACGGGTTGGTGGAGAGGTACAATAAAACCATTAAAACGATCCTGAGGAAGCTGATAGGAGAGACAGGAAAAGATTGGGATCGTAAACTACCGTTGGTGATGTTTGCGATTCGCACTCATGAGCAGAAGTCTACGGGGTTTTCGCCGTTTGAACTTCTGTTTGGAAGGAAACCTCGCACTCTGTTGGACATGGCGGCCGAACAGTGGACAGAGGAGGAAGATGAGGGAAAACCCCTCCTGGGGTATATACAGACCTTAAAAGAGACATTGGCCACCCTTTGGGACAAAGTGCACCAGAATATGGAAAAAGCACAAACAACGCAGAAAAACCATTATGACAGGACTAGCCAAATGAGAGAATTAAAAGTGGGAGATAAGGTTTTAATATCACTCCCTTCCTCTGACAAGAAACTGCTGGCCACCTGGCAAGGACCATATACGGTGACTAAAAAAATAACTCCAGTCTCTTATAGAATAAGCGTACCTCACAGTAAGAACGGGGGGCAGACATACCACATTAATTTACTTAAGAAATGGGTAGAACCTGAAACAGACCACCCAGATCCAAAGACGATCCAAGCAGTTAATCACGTCACCATACACAAAACGTTAGACTTAACTGAGGAGTTTGAGACTAGAAAAGAAAGAGAACAACCAGGAATGGGACCTAACCTAACTTTAGAGCAAAAACAGCAACTAGACCACTTAGTGAATCAATTCCCTACCATTAGTTCAGGCACTCCGGGGCGAACCTCTTTGGTTGCACATGATATCATCACCCAACCCGGCAAAGTAGTCAATGTAAAGCCCTACCGAATTCCTGAGGCCAGAAGAGAGGCAGTAGAACAAGAAATCGAAAAAATGCTTCAGGCAGGGATAATTGAACCCTCCAAGAGCAATTGGCGGTCTCCCATCGTGTTAGTGCCTAAACCAGATGGGAGTATTCGTTTTTGCATAGACTTTCGGCAGGTGAACGCCCACTCCAAATTTGATAATTACCCTATGCCCCGAGTGGACGAGCTGATAGAAAGGTTAGGAGACGCTCGAGTCATGTCCACCATTGACTTAATGAAAGGCTAGTGGCAAATTCCTTTAACTCCTTCAGCTCAAGAAAAGACAGCGTTCTCAACACCATCAGGGTTATATCACTTCAAAGTCATGCCCTTCGGACTCCACGGCGCACCCGCCACGTTTCAAAGGCTCCTGGACATTCTATTAAGGGTTCACCAAAAGTATGCAGTGGCTTATTTGGATGATATCGTGGTATATAGCCCGGACTGGGAAACACACATGGAACATCTGAAGGGCCTGTTTGACACACTGACTCAGGCCGGTTTGACTATGAACCCAAAGAAAACCACCTTAGGAACCCACCAAATAAACTACTTGGGGTATACCATAAGTGAAGGTACTCTTAAGCCACAAGTCAACAAATTAGAGGCGATACAAAACATCCCTAGACCCACCACTAGAAGGGAAGTAAGAGCCTTCTTGGGATTAGTAGGGTATTATAGGAGATTTATTCCTCAATTATCAGACGTGGCCAGTCCTCTCACGAACTTGTTACGACACAAACCCTCTAGAGCCAAGATGGACTGGGGTCCGGTTCAGGAAAAGAGTTTTAATGCCTTAAAAACTGTACTGTGCAATGCTCCAATACTGACTTGCCCAGATTATAAAAAGTCGTTTGTGCTGCAAACTGACGCCTCAGATAGGGGACTAGGAGCAGTATTGTCACAACCAGACTCACACGGTCTACTCAAACCGGTATTGTACCTGAGTCGGAAACTATTCCCGAGGGAGACCAGATATGCCACTATGGAGAAAGAATGCCTCGCAATAAAATGGGCTATGGAAGCTCTACAATATTACTTGTTAGGACGTACCTTCTTTCTCGTAACCGATCATGCACCCTTAACTTGGTTAGCCAACAATAAGGATACCAATGCTAAAATATTACGGTGGTTCTTAGCATTGCAGCCCTTCTCTTTTCAGACTCTTCATATGCCTGGGAAATTACAAAGTAATGTGGACTACCTATCCAGGTTCCCTATATTGGAATGGCCCGATCGTCCATCCCAAGAAGAGAGGCAATGTGATAAGGAGGAATCGGACGCCGGGAACTTCAAGATGGCGCCCGACGGGACGCCCGTCGATGCAGCGGTGAGCGGTGTAGCTTCTGTCGATTCAGCAAGGAGGAGTTCAGCTTCCGGGATAAAGGGAGGAGCGGCGTCGGGAGAAGGAGAGCGCGCCGGTGAGAAGGAGCGGCAAGAAGCGGAGTAAGAAGGAGAAGAGGAGCGTGAGAGGGAGCGGAACGGAGGAGGAGAGACTGGCGGGACGCCGAACGTTGATGCGAGACTCGAGGAGGGCGGCCCAGCAGTACTGAAGGAGAGGCACTCAACCCATCACGCTCCAGTATCCGGTGATCCCCAGAGGCATCAGGACACCGAGATACCCACTGCTACGGTCCCCGCGGGCCGTAGCCCCAGGCAAGTGACGTGGAGGGAAGGGTGGAGGAAGAGGTTGGAGGGAAAGGGTTTCCTGGGTTTGTGGAACAGTTAGAAACCCTCACGCTTTGAACGTAACTTTTGCACCACCCCCTCCTCTTTTCTCCTATACCAGTCCTGAATACCTCGCACTCACCCTGGTGACCTAGGGAGATTGGTGAAGGGAGCACCCTGTAGAACTATAGCTTCAGTAGAACACTTGTGACATAAGTATCCTGTGTTTCTTTTGTTTTTCCGGTTGAACGTTGTGGGAAGCACCAGCCCGGAGGCAGTTTCGGGGAAGAGTAAAGCTGGAAGACGGCGCCGACCCTTGGAAACAGGACAATTCCCATAGACAACTATGTTGTGAAATTTATATGCTTTGGGCCCAACCCCTGTCAGGACTGTGTAGTTAAACAAATAAATTTACGTTAAACACAGGACTTGTGAGACACCTAGTTACTAAGAGAAGGGAAGGGGCGTGTCCTCCGGGGGTAAGACGCAGCCGACGAAGTGTAAAACTATCACAGTTCTATTCGTTCTCTCACTTGCACATATATTTCTTTCTGTTCAACATTTACTTATTCTTCTAACTTTTCCAATGTTATATTCTCCTCGTGTGCTTGTTGCATTGCAATTTCGATTTCATGCAGAGCAATCGCTGCTTCATTTTCCAGCATTGGTTGTCCAAGAGGATCTTGACTACATGGACCACTACTTTGACTATCTTGAGAACTTTCATGAGCTATTTCAGCTGTAATAGTCTTTTCCTGTTCAACTTCATCATTCGACATTTTTAAATATGTAGGGAAAATTGGACATCAAATGCTATCTTTACAAGCATTAAAAGAATCTTCGTAGCAGTTAAACTCTCCAAGTAATTCACTTTCGCTACCTTTGCATGTTTTACTGAACAACCATGGCATCCAACAACTGCAAACTTTCCTTCTTTTAAATTCTCTTTAATATTTATTTTGAAGCTGTAATGTTGAAGTACTTCATACAGACATAGCTGTTCCAGATGTTGATTTCTTTTCAGATAGTATGTGTCCAACCTATTAGTTTTAAGAATGTCTGTCCTATCTGGCTCATTTGCTGCTAATTGTTCAATTTCTTCCAATGATTTCAACACTCTATTTCGTTTGCAGGCAAGACCTAAACTTACCCAAATGATTCCTCATGACTTTGAATATAAACTCGAAGAACACAAGCGGTCTGAACATTCATACGATCCAATTTCTCGGTGGGAAAGCATTTTCCAAACTAAAGCTGTACAAATTTTTGCTAAGACTATTCTCTTGTGCAATTTCTTCCCACATTTGTTTCATCTCTGTTTTTTCAGATTTTGTTATGTATGATGTAATATAATGTGCAACAGCAATTGAGTTATCTGCAACATACTGGATGTCCATGTTCGCATTCCACATTTTTAAAATGACAGGATTGTAATCATTGATATACTTTGACACTTCTGTTCTTTTTAAGTTTAGGTGTTCTTTGGAGATTTCCGAGTTATTGTGTGCCTCACAGAAGAAAAAAAATAATTTACTCTTCCTTTACAAATGACTGGATGGGGAAAACTAAACCGACATTTGGTGTAAAATTTTCATTTAGACTTGTATTTTCTTCTGCAGTACTTTCCACAACGGTGACTTTGGAAACATAAAACTTGCTGTCTCAAGCTTCTATCTCCTCCTTCTCTTGGAATCTCACATGCCACATACTGTTCGATGAAAGACAATACTGTTTCATTAGAATCAGTTCCAAATTTAGGTGCATCCTTGATCCATAGTTGCATATGTATATGAGGTGCACCTCTTGCTTGGTACTCCTTTCTCCAAAAGAAATCGGTAACTTCTCCAAGAGGTGGATTATTTTTATTACAGATAGAAGACATCATACCTTGAAACTTATGATTAAAATATCTGCACACATTTACAGGATCCAATGAACACAGTTCACAAGGAGTCTTTATTTCAACATTTTTTATATTAGAATTTGCTTCTCTTAAAAACTCAAGCAAATCTTCCCATGCATACTCTGCACAGCTAAGTGTGACAAACCATGTTGGTGTACCTAAGTTCCATAACATACACTTGAGTTCTCCATTACGACGATACCAATACTCATTTGTTCCATGTTGACATGCCATCAAATTGATTAACTGTGCTTCTAAATTTTCATCTGTTTCTTGAACTTTCTCCACAAATTCTTTCGCAGAAAGAAGTGATTCATGAACTCCAGTTTTAAGTATATGATTCACTGCATAAGAGAGAGAAGACAGATCATGGTCAAACAAAAGGTGAAATGTGTATGGAATGCACTGTCGAAATCTAGGATCTTCAGAATATAATCTTGTTGACTGATATTCTGAAGCTGGAATCCGTACAGCTCGGTCATCATATCGTCCACCTTCTCCAGTAGGAAACAACTGTGGAAAACAATGAGCTTCCAAGCTTTTCTCCCATACACTCATTGGAGTTCCCTGTGCTTTTTTCATTTGAAATAACTCAATGCTACTTCCTATGACTTCTTTTGAATGCAAAGGACATATTGTATAATGTTCATAAATCTCTTCAGTCCTTGACTTGTCCACTTTCTCTATTTGACCACTTGAAATTTCAAAATCATCTTCTAAACGTATTACCTGTTCATCCACATTTACATTTTTGTAATAAAGATTGTTCTCTATAAGTTATAAGGTAACCTTTTCAACTATATTAACATCCACAAATTCTTGCCATATTTTCCGACTCCTTGTGGGTATACCATTTACTAAAATAACTACTGCCTCGTCTTCCTCTTTCTCTCCAGCAATAGTTTCAATGTTTTTCTTAAAATCCAAAGGTAAGTACGCCACTCCTCCTTTCAGCCCTCTTTGCAAGTCTGTTGGTGGCAGTTTACCTGTTTTAGGCTCCATCCGAATTATAGTTTGAAAAGGATGAACAGATTGAATTAGAACCGACTCATATGTATTCAATTTGGCCATCTCCTGCGGAATAGCTACTAACTCCAACTTATTATGCACTGCTCTAGAAGGCATGTTGTTCTCTTCTAATTTGTTGTAACAATATTTACATATACATTGATCACTACCTAACTCAAATCGACATTCAACAAACAAGTAAGTTGCAATTTTTCCCACTTCCATTGTTCTACTTTTCACTTTTCAAATACAAATCAACATTACTACTTTGACTTTTATAATGAGTACGTCGACAACAAACACAAACAGTTTGGTATTTCAGAGCACACTACATTAAACTTTCCAATTTCTTCTTCAAACTGATCAGTGCTAATCACTTTCTCATCTCCTCCAACATCTGTAATTGTCAAACTTTCACTTTCTATGAACTGCTCTTCTGAACCAAAATATTGCATTTCAATATCATCACACTTTTTTTGAACATCTGATAAAGACCCATATAAAATTAAATATGTTTTATATATGTATATCTCAAGGTTGATGGAAGAATACATGGGTATATAAGTGTCTAAATGGATGATTATTTTTTTTTATTTATTGTATAACTGACTGATTAAGTGTATCTTAGTGAATACATGGGTTAGTGAGTAATGTTTAAATATGTAAATATCTGTATCAGTCTCTCACTTTGTGTATAAGTGGCTGCGTGGGTTGGTGAGTAGCTACATGTGTGTCTATATGGGTTATTAGTTGGTTTTTTGAGTATCAGTATGAGTGTTCGAGTGTCTGTATGGTTCAGTGGGGGGTATTACTTAGTGCATAGATGCATGAATGAGTGACTCACTGTTTGTATGTGTTAAAGACAGCATGTGTGCAGGACTGCATAGGTAGATCAGTGTGTGTATGGGTGTGTTAGTGAGTGAATGACTGTCTCAATAGTGTCTTTATGAGTAACTACATATGTTTTAAACTAGTAAATGTGGGTATTGGTATATATAAGTGAGTATATGTGAGAGTGAGAGATTGGAAGAGTTCCTGTACAAATAAGCAGGTGTTTCTATAAGTGATTGTTTAAGAGAGTAAGTATGTGTAAGTTTCTGTAGAAGTAAGTGTGGTAGTGTGTGTCTAACTGTATATGCAAGTAAATGGATGTTTGATACTTTGTTTGCATGTGTGACTATGTGTGTGAGTAACTCTATGGATGAGTGGGGGTGTGTAACAGGATGTATAGGTGTATGAGTACATATGATGAGTGCGTACATGTATGAGTGACTGTATAGGGACTGTTGGTGAATGAGTGGATGTGTGTGTAGATCTTGGAATTTCTGAATAGGTGTGTTGTAACTGGTATTGGTATGTCCATTGTTTTGAAAATGATAGTTTGTAATTTTGAGTGTGTGTATCAAAGGGTATATAAGGGTGAGAGGAGGTCTGCCACTCTATCACAAGGATGATGTCATCAGTGATGTCATCAGAGAAGTCATTTGAGATGTCATCATTGATGTCATGAGTGATGTCACTGACCATGTCATGAGTGATGTAACATGTGACGTCATCAGCAGTGCATTGCGGGCGCGCGAGTTATAGTTAGCTGAACTAACTATATCGGGGGAATTTCTATGGTTTTGTTCGAGTGAAATGTCCAACTAACTATAACGCCCCTGAAACCTATGGTTTTTTCAGTGAATATATATATTTATATATATATATGTTCCCTCAAAGTGCCAGAGCTTTAGGAACGCACTCAACAAAGGAGCCACCATCCGGTAATTTCAAGGTTCGAAACACACTTTATTTCCATTTGTTAAATGCCCTACGCGTTTCAAAGCACACTGCCTCTTCCTCATGGGCGGCTCGATAGACAACCATTTCACGACAGTTTCCTGCTGCATTTGAATATTTCAAAGGCCCCACGTGGGCCTGATTCAGTACTTGTTATGCATGACGGTACCTGTAGTCCCAGGAAACAGGATGGTTTAACCCTCAGTGGGTTCCGTGAAGATTCGTCTTTTCAAAAGCACAAAATTATTTCCTTTAGTAGGTAGGAGTGCCGGTGTGAATCATAATTTTCCTTTTTGGCTCCTCGTGCTGACACAGTTTGGACAAGGTTCCATCTGCAGCCTCTCTGCTTCCGAGATGGTGCGTTCCCCACGACCTGGCAGTCGTGTGTAAAATGTTCCCTCAAAGTGCCAGAGCTTTAGGAACGCACTCAACAAAGGAGCCACCATCCGGTAATTTCAAGGTTCGAAACACACTTTATTTCCATTTGTTAAATGCCCTACGCGTTTCAAAGCACACTGCCTCTTCCTCATGGGCGGCTCGATAGACAACCATTTCACGACAGTTTCCTGCTGCATTTGAATATTTCAAAGGCCCCACGTGGGCCTGATTCAGTCCTAAAGCTCTGGCACTTTGAGGGAACATATATATATATATATATATATATATATATATACACACATACACTTTTTTACTGATTAAAACGCAAAGGATAAACCTACATTATAATTAGGTGGAAATCTCAGTGATAATGTAAAGTTTTAAACTAAACAAATCACTGAAATTCACCAGTCATATTTACTATAAGTCATGCCCGAACGTAACTATAACTCACGCCAATAGGTGAAGCTAATCAAATGCCCCGCACTGCTTTCGGCCATGCTTAACATAGGGTTGGCTTCCAGGCCTGAAGTCTTGGCCACAGGGCCTACATCTAAACCCTCACAAACAAGCAACCCAACGCTGCACACGGGCAAAGGCATGCACAGCCTGTGGTTGGTCTTGCCGGTCCAGGCTGCACTCAAAGAGTCACAACACCAAAATAAAAAGCCTATTGACTTTATCCAGGGGTGCGCATATAACAGATCTATCGTCTTTCTCCAAAAATCCCCAATATTTTTAATCAAATGTATATTTCAGTAATTTGCACAATGCAATGTTTAATAATAGATCTAATTATAAAAATGTTCGGTAAAGTTTTAAAAAAAACATGTCTGTGAGTCTTTCTTTTAAGATGTGATTGCATTTTGTGTGCTGAAAAATGTTAACTAAAATAAAATAACACCAACACGTCTCTGATCTTTCTACTAATATTTTTCAGCCCACCTGAAAATGCAATCATAAACACAACTACAAGATGGCCTTGCACTCCACCTGAAAAGCAAAGAGGTCCAGATAGGAGTGCTTTTTAAAACAAATATGGTTAGCCATCCAGGGTCATGGATTTAATGACCCAGGAGATGTAATTTTCTTTAATGTTACTGGTGGGTTACTGCATTACCTGTAGCCCCCCAACATTTTAAAAAGGCTTCCTGCTGCCCCTACCTATTAGAGGGATGCCACCAAGCTCAAAAGCATATCAACAAATACCCCCTCACAGGCATTGTGGGGCATTCCTTCAAGGAGCAGTGAATAATAAACGAATGGCACCCGGTACTCACTTATTAATTTTTGTGGCTGCTGTCCACCTGGGGCACATAAAAAAAAAAATATATTATTGGGGATGGGGGCATGTGGCCACAGTTATTAGGAGAACAAAAACAACTTCTCTATGAAAACATAAACCTAATTATAACTACCCCGTGGCAACTAGCACTGGGTAAAATAATACATAGAAATGCATTTTTCATAGACTATTCTAGAGCAGACTACAGCAAAAACTGATGAACGGAA
This sequence comes from Triturus cristatus, assembly GCF_964204655.1. Taxonomy (NCBI): domain Eukaryota; kingdom Metazoa; phylum Chordata; class Amphibia; order Caudata; family Salamandridae; genus Triturus; species Triturus cristatus. Next base: position 145,893,440 of record NC_140584.1, read on the forward strand.
TTACATGAAATTTGGCAGGAAGCTAGATCTTGGTCCACAGTTCCTACTTTATGTGATTTGGTGTACATTCCTTCAGTAGTTTTTGAGAAATTAAGGGACAAAAATAAATGAATATCCAGACGTTTGAGAGCGCCAATTTAAACATAGAGCAATCTGATTGGCCCATGGAGCTTTATTTCCCTTGGGCCATCTCACTCTAGTGAGAGTCGCACACCTGCAGGAGCCAGTGGTCTCATTGGCTGCCAGCAACATGAGAAAAATGTTGCTGGCCGTCATTACAGTACTTGGGGACGTAGTTGAACGTCCTGAAGTTAAAAAAGAAAAGAATTAGAAGGGGGCAGGGTAGGGAAAGCCTGAATTCCTAGGACCCAGAGAGACACCCAGTGGAGCCAAAAAGAAAACAATGGCCAAAAATGCTGTGATCGATCTAGACTCTTCCTGGATCGAGAAAAAAACCAAAATGATGGCTGGTCTGCATCAATCAACTATGAGCCCCGGGCAGCTCACCGCCGGGTCAGGAAACATTGTTTATGGAGAGTGGGATGCATGGTGCCTCTCCCCAAGCAATCAGATCCCCTGGGAGCCCACTCACGGGTTCAAACATATTGTGTATGAGAAAGGAGGTGTTAGAAATGGGGTTTCTGATTGGCTCGGGTATGCACTTAAACCAGGCAGAACCCACTGCTATGGTAAGGGTGAGTAAGAAACACACCAAAGATAGCCTGTGCTCACCCTCGGGTATCTTTGCGCAGAGCAGGCAGGCTTATTATCTGAGGCAATGTGTAAAGCATTTGTGCAACACACTCACACCAGTAAATAAATACACCACAAAAGAGACTCCACACAGGATTAGATAAACGTATGGTGTATATTGTACATAAAGAATAAACCAAAACAACATGGATCAAAAATACTGTGAATATTATGCACATACTGGAATATTGCTCTTTATCCTCCACAAAATATTCCCATGGCTGGTGAGACGGTTTCCTGCTGCGACTGAACCTCAACCTATACTCTTCAGTTGTTATTCCATACTTTTTTCAGGGTTTTCATCATGTGGGTGTACCTCTGCCAGTCATTCCCTTGTAGGAACAGTAGGGCATTTCTCCCATCCTCAGAAATATATTCCCCAGGCAGTTCCACAATCCTCCACATGGATCCTGCACCTACCAGAGTTCTCTCATACTCCTGCATCCAATGACGTATGTTATCCCCCCTCCTTGAAGTTCGGCACCAGATCAGTGGGTGGTAGACTAAACACTATATTGCTGCCACCACTGGACTTCTAATGCAGCACTGGTGAGTTCAGAACTCTCAAACTTGGCTAATTTCCTTTCCTCCAGAGCTAGTTTCTCTCTGGGGAAGTGTTATACCTGCTGCTCAGCCAGTATGACTGTGTTGATGGAATGTTGGTATGTGAGGTGGCAGTGGAATATTGGTGAGTGAAACAGTCAGTTGGTAGATGAGCTGAGCAGCAGGAAGGCTGCTCCTGGTGGGGTTTCTCTACATTGTAACATCTATCCTGAATAAACCTACTTGACTAATCTACATGGAACTGGACCTGCTTTTTTTCACAACAGGAAGGGCCTTTGAGCCTTTGCCATCCTCTCCTCAGCTAAGACTCTCTCAGCCTCTGCCCTTCTCTCTTTAACAGACAGCTGTAACCGCAGATCCCTCTCAGCCTATCTATCTCTGAACTCTTCAGGGGAAAGGATGTGGGAGGTGACACTGCTCCTGTCACTAGATCCAGAATGGGACTACCAATCTATGGGGTTCTCTCTCTCTACAGGTGTTCCTGCCCAGTTATTTGCTCCCTCCTCCTCAAACTCTGCAGGGTCACTGCCCTCTAGGGTATTGAATGGGAACCCTCCCAGTTAAAATCCTCATTAATCTCAGGGTCCTCCTCAGGGTCTTCTTGAAAACCACCAACCTACTGGTTCTCTGTTAACAGTTTTACCTGGTCCCTTTCAAAATAATAAGGGGTTTTGTGAAGGTCACTACTCACAGGTAGCCCTCTCTCCCTGCAGAACCCCTTCAACTCCTCCACACTGTAGGTGCGGGGCTAGCCATGCCTGAAGATGGAGGCTTTGTAAGTGAGCTCCTTTGGTCACCTGACGATCCTTCAACTATCCTGCACACATAGCCTGCAAAATGGAATAAAACCCATGAATATATTCATCAGAAGGCAGCGGCATCCAGTACATCCCGCTTTCACTGCCGAAATTAGCCCCGAAGTGCAGCAAAACAACTTTACTTCCTGAGCTGGAGCTCAGCCTGCATGAGAGTGCGTCCCGTGGGCCTGCGAGTCCGCTATGTGAGACCCTCTGTAGTCAGAGAGGAACTGTTGGCGGAGAGGACATCGCGCCACGCACGCCCCGGTAATCAGGGCTCCCGCCGGAGTCGCCAGTCCACTCAAAGCTGCCATCCGAGGACCCATGATCTGAAGCGGAGCAGAGACGAAGACTGCGGAGGCTGGACCATACACTGCCCGACGGTGTGGGCAGCACCGGTGCTCGACCCTGGGAGGCTGCCTGAGGCCTCGGAGATGCGGCTGAGGTGATCTGCATCGGCGGAGGGGGCTCAATGTGTGTGGTGCACACCAAAGACTGCTGCTTAACAACAAGCGGCACTACAATCACCAGCCAGTGAGTACAGCAACAAAGACAAAGGGGGGGTTGCATTACCTGTGGCAGATATTTTAACAAAATGGTCAGCATGCCGCACGCAATAATGAGATACACAGTCATAGGACACCACTTTGCAACTAATATGACCCTACCAGGACATGGGTAGTAGACCACAATCTGCAAGAAAGTTGATATTCATGACATGGAATGTACGGGGCCTAAAAAATCCACAGAAAATCAGGAAAGTCTTCGCATACTTAGACCGTCACAAAGTTGATGTAGAATGTCTCCAGGAGACTCATCTTACTAACACAACAGAGAGTAAAATAGGAGCCCGATGGGCCGTATACACACTAGTGTTCTCCTATTCTACGTATGCCAGGAGTGTACTGTACTATTGCTTATAAAATGCAGCACACCATTTACGATGCTACATTCGATTAAAGATGACCAGGGTAGATACGCCATCACTCAGGGGAACTTTGGAGGAACATTCTTAACCATTGTCACTGCATATGGCCCAAATACAAATGTTCGCTCCTTCTTTGTACAAGTATGGGTTAAACTGCGTACATTACCATTGTCAGCAAGACTCTGGGGTGGGGATTTTATCACATGCATTGGCCCCCTCATTGGCAGGTCCACGAGCAATGATAGATATGGGAGGCAGTCCACCAAAGCACTCAAAGAAGGTATGGAGGAATATGCAATGACAGATATATGGCGATTGCGTCACCCAGGCCATAAGGAAGGTACTTGTATTTCTTCCACACATAAAAACGTGGTCCAGAATTGATTACTGGATAGCCACTGCTGATGTTTGCACATGGACTATCACAGTCACACATATGTCTAAAGCCCTCTCAGACTATGCACCGGTCAAACTCGAACTTCCCCTCGCACACCCCAAGACAGTATACATGGAGCCTAAAGCCTGGCATGATGTTAGACCAGGTGTTTTAGAGTGGAATTGCGGCAAGCCATCATTGCATACTTTGAGACCAATGTGGGTTCGGTAGACAGTGCCAAGGTACTGTGGGAAGCCTTCAAGGTGATGATCAGAGGGTTCTGTAAAGGCAAACATGCTGGCATATTGAAAGACATTCAAAGACAACTGTTCATGGTCGAGACGGACATAAAACAATTAGAGACAGACTACACGAATACCCCGGAACCTACGATACTAGCAGACATTAGGAAAAAACTTGACATTTATCATGAATTCACGGAAAGTGAAATTAAATATATCTCAAATAGGTACACAGCACGTAATTAAGGTGAGGGGGCAGGCCAGGGCGAGCGCTCTCCAGCAGGATACATCCCAGTCACATGGCATCTCACATTACCCACATTGTAGACACGTAGGGTGTATCTAAATATGATACCCCATCTATCATAAGCTGCTTCACGGAATACTATGCGTGACTATACACTGCAGGGGCGAACACGTCCACCACCGAGATTAGCCAATACCTAAATGATATAGCCCTAGCGTGGCTATCTGACGAGCATCGCAAATACTTCAGCCATCATATCACAGAAGATGAAATAAGGGAAGCTATAAATTCCATACCAAATAATAAAGCCCTGGGTATGGATGGACTACCCGAAGAATTCTATAAGGAATATAAGGATTTACTAATCCCACACCTTGCTGCAATGTATGAGGAGGCGTATGAGGAGAGCATATTGCCATCTTCGTTATGTGAGGCATTACTAATTACTCTCCCCAAGCCAGACAAAGACTCTGTTGAATGCGAGTCATACTGCCCACTATCTTTAATAAATATGGACGCCAAAATACTGGCAAAAATAATTGCACTACAGTTACAGCCCTTAATGCAGAAGTTGGTATTGCCAGATCTAGCCGGTTTTATACTGATGCGTTCAACAACACAACATTTAAGGATTGTATTTGCGATTACGATTTTGATTTCCACCAATTAAACCCAGAGTTGCCAGCTGCTGCGGCCCTACTGGAAGCAGCAAAAGCATTTTTCACTGTGGAGTGGCCATACATGTTTACTTAGCTGCGCAGAATGGGTTTCCCAGAACCGTTTTTGCACTGGATAACACTACTATATACTGAACAATGTGCACAAATAAGAATAAACTGCAACACATCTGACCCTCTTAATATATACCGTGGGGCGAGACAGGGCTGCCCACTGTCGCCGCTGCTAGTTACTTTAGCACTAGAACCACTATCCTGTAAGATACGACAACGACATGCAGACACTGCATTACAGTTTCAGTTACGACATGTCAGTATGTCATTGTACGGGTACGATATGGTCCTCTACACACGACATCCGGACGTTCATCTAAATAAACTTATTTGAGAATATATCAGATTTGAAAACTTTTCTGGTCTTAGTATTAACTGGGACAGGTCTGTGGTGATCCCCCCCACCCCGGCGACAGCCAAACCAACACTAGACTATCCACTGCAGTGGCAGACAGAACCAGTGAAGCATTTAGGCATCTGGATACACCGAGATCCAGAGATAGTGGTACGTGAAAATTATGGCAGAGCGATATCGAAATTAGATAATTAGATAGATAGATGGATCAAGCTGTCACTATCACTCAGTGACAGAATTGCACTACAAAAAACTGTGGTATTGCCTAGATTCCTTGATCTATTTATGAATATACCGATTTGGATTACACAAGTACTATTCGCTATGATGCGCACAGCCATGCTAAGGCTCACATGGGCAGCCAAACAAGCAAATGTAGGTTGGAGTACGAGAGCACAGAGCCTACCCCTCTGATCACTTTAATTTTAACACCAAAACAGAGCGCTCCAAGCGCTGACATACAACCAGCTGTCTGCACATCGAGAGCGTGGCATATGCTAGTGAAGCGAGCACATAAGTTTCCACCCTATGCGCCGGCACTGCCCATGAAACATCATCCACAAATCACGGTGACACAAGAAAGAAACATGATGAAGCTACTTGAAGAGATAGGCCTCTGTACTATGGGGGATATTTTCCCGAATGGACAGTGTATAGCGCAAACCACAGCGTCCCTTAGTACACACTATACCCCCTTAAAAGTATGTGCGTATTTACGCCTGCAGCAAGCGGTGAAGAATTTAATAATAAATAAATAATAATCCACATTTGTAAAGCGCAATCACCTGTAAGGGTCTCTAGGTGCTGGGGGCTGTCGGTAAGATTAAGCAAGCTGTTGCCCAGAGTCACATGGTGCTGGGCTAATCTGCTGCTGGTGCCGGGGATCAAACCGTGATCCCCAGATTCCCGAGTCAGTCGACCTGGCTGCGGCGCCACACCTCTTCCCTGGTGTTCCCAACATTCCCAGATGAACCACCAACACATAATGCACTGCAAGTCCTATTGACATCACCATCGCGTCAACGCCTAGTTACACGTTTGCACACTGCGGCTCAACGTGAACACTTCCGTATGATAGATAAACCCCTCGCGAGGTGGGAGGCAACAATTGGTGATAAAATCGCCCAGGAAGACTGGGAATATAGCTGTATACAATTGCAAATGCTCACATCCGAATGCAATTTACGAATGATACATTTTAAGTTTCTACATCAGGTGTATTACACACCTGAACAGTTGCATAAATATGGCTTAAGAATAGATGATAGATGCCACAGGTGTGGCACACCCAAGGCAGGTTTTTTACACATGGCATGGTCGTGCCCCAAGCTTCAATCATACTGGATAGAAGTAACCAACATCCTCTCTAATATGCTGGTGGAGCAGATCCCAAATGCACCATTAGTGTGTCTCCTAGGCATTTATAAGATTAAACTGGCTCGTAGACGCAAGCTCCTGGCGGTAGCATTGCTGCTGGCCAAGAGACGCATAGCAATGCGATGGGGAAGCAAACGTGTACCACAATGCAAAGACTGGCTTACAGATATGACATAAGGTAAGGAGAGACTGGAAACGTATGCGGAGGAACTACCACAGGTTTCCCGCCCTAGGGACTTTTGGGGTCCATTGGTACAATAACTTACATCTGCGCAAACGGAGGACTGATCACATACCCTGATGCGTAGGCACAAATCACACTACCCAGGCATCTATATTTGAGTATGTTGCAACAGACGGGATTTGTATAGGATACGAGTAGCAAATGTCAACAACATGATCTTGCTTCATTCTGTATACCTCAGGGCAAATCTCTGTAATGTGGCTGTATATAATGACTGTTAATTGCTGTAATTATATTTTTTTTAGATCATACGATCTTGATGTTTATTTGCGATGTATGTAGCTTGCAAACATGTATGTACCTAAGGTGGCATTATGTGCTATGTTTGACTGACCAAAATGAATACAAATAAATAAATAAATATTTTCCAAACCTGGAAAAAAAAACAACAACAAAAAAACTTCTCCACACAGTAAATAACAGGGAGTCAGGATCAAAGGTTAACACCATTTTGGTAAGGTATACAAACACAAGTGCAATAACAAGATTTTTAGGTGTAAGAGCTGCAGCAGGAGTAAAAATAAAAATGACTACTGAGAGAACAGGAGAAAAAAATGCATAATGGTCTAAGTGCAGAGTTGTAGTGCAGCAATGAGTCACTGTAGTATCATGTAAATGCAAGTCCTATCCTCACAGCTGATCACCAATGCTAGAAATGGGGTTTCTGGTTGGCTAGGGTATGCATCTAAGCCAGGCAGAGCCCACCACTCTGGTCAAGGTAAGTAAGTTACACACCAAAGATAACCTGTGCACACCCTCACCCTCAGAGGCAATGTGTGTGTTTGCCCAACACACTCACACCAGTAACACAATGAATAGACCACAAAGGAGAGATTATATAAAATTATATAGTGTGTATTGTACATAAAGCATAGACGAAAAACAATATGGATCATAAATACTGTGCATATTATGCCAATACAGGAATAGTGCTTGTTATCCTGACAATGCCGGAATCGAAAATGACATACAGTTTAACATCGGGGCATGAAATGCTGAAGGTCACTAATGCAGAAATTACGAAATACCACCAGAAACATCAGCAGCAATAAGCCCATGTGGGCAGAGAAACCCCAGCGCCCCTATTAGCGGGGCCACAGTAATCGTTGGCAGCCCTAGTGCAATGGTTTCATATAGGCATAACACGTAGGCCACAAAAGCACCTGTGCGCTTACTACATGTGATATGGTAATTTCAGTAACTTTCCTCAAACAATAACATGAGGGCCTCAAAGGTCTCACCACGTATTGGGGCACTCAAGTCAATGCCCCCCAAATTGAATCCTTCATGGTAAGAGGGGGCACAATTGTAGTTCTCAACGAGGAGGTCTCTTTGGGTCCCCCGCTTACAGGTTTCCCTAAAATGCAGCTGCCCGCAAGTGCATGGTGTAGCTGCTTCAACACAGTGCCTGTTGCCACAGGCACCCCCGAGGTCACTTCTGAGCCGGGCGACCGCATCCATGCAGGGAACTCCTGGTCTGGAAATTCCTTGGGGCTCAGTGGATGTCAGCGGGCCCTGGAAGTGGGCCCATGTTGTCAGCTCACCACATGTGCTGATCCTAGGGTCAGGGTTTGTCGGTACAAAACTTTGGTGCTTGGCCGCCCCTGAGTTTCTGGGCCACTTGTCCATGCCAAAGCGGCACTGGGAGCTGTTGAGATGGCTCCCTCTCACAGCAGTGCCTTTACTTCCCGCCTGCCGTGATTCCGACTCTCCTGGGCTGCTCTTCACCAGATCTTAAGCGCTCATTCCGCGCTGATGCGGCCCGGGTGTTCCTAACCACGCTGGCCCTTCCAATCTTCATTGCAATGTAAAGTGCTCAACATGCGCTGGTTCACAGTATATCGATGAGAGTACTCCAGGTTTACCCAAAACAAAGAACTTCATATGCGCTGCCTAAAAAGAGGAGGGATGCCAATAAAATAGTGCTCACCAAGTGCTAATTGCAGATGATATGAGAGGCGGGACTCAGAGTACCACTGCCAATTCTAAGTAGTCATCCTTCCGAGGAGAACCCTTTGGAGCACAAGCAGGGAGCAATAGACAGGCAGACCAGCACAACAAAGCCAGCAGCTCCAAAGCCGCAGTGCCTTGATAGAACAGAGTCAGGGAGCAGCTGGCAGCGGGGCAACAAACAGAAAAGCAGTTCAGTGAGTCCTTAGACCGCCCAGCAAGTAACAGGCAGTAGGGCAACAGCAGAAGAGCAGTCCAGATGAGTCAATTGATCAGCACAGCGGTCCTTCTAACAGTTGTTCTTTTAAAAAATAAGATCAGAGCCCCTTTACATTTACAAAATTTGTCTTTGTTCAAGGGGTGACTTTAAAAGAACCCTTAGAAGTGCACAACAGTCCCTTTCAACCCAGTCCTGGCTCCAGACATTTGTAAACACATTTTTATTAGCATTTATAAGACGTGTATAACAATATCAAACAACTTACCCTCACTGCCACCACCCTCCTTTAAGTCCATTCTCCATTAAAGTATGCATATAGCACATTTATTTTTCAAATTACATTTTTACCCATTTTCTTCCCCAGAATCATCACTCTTTTCTTAATCTTTAAGGGAATCTAATAAATGATCCCATGCATTAACTTTTTCAATTGATCCTCTCCCTTTCCTTATATCACTAAACAATACTGCACTCTCATAACCAGCTCAACAAACCAACGACAATTTCCATTTTGCTACCCTAGGGGACCTGGGTGCCTTCCAGTTCATAGTTATTTACGTCTTGCAAGTACCAAAGCTAAATCAATAAGTCCTGTAGTATTTTTTACACTTTGTAGGTCTTAGAAATACCCCCAGAAGACAAACCATTGGAGTACACTCAATTGATCTCTTTGTAGGTTCATTTATACAGAATATTACTTCCCTACAGTATTCCACTAATAATGTGCATGATCATACCGTGTGCAATATTTCTGCACCATGTTCACCAAATCACGGGCATGCCACATCTGTATGATAAATTCAAGCTATTTTCCCCGGAGTTAGATACGCTCTGTGCAAGTAGAAAAAATAAACATTTCAAATCTCACATTTCTAGATACAATGTATGAATTTTCAAGAATTTTGGACCATTCCAACTCTGGAATTTGATGTACCAAATCCTCCTCCCACTTTTCTCTTAGGCCAAAAAGAGGCACTACCATATCACTTCTTATTGCCTCATAAACACACTCTACTGCCTTCATACAACCCGTCGTGGTACACAAAATTTGACAAGCACTATGTACTTGCAGCTCTACTAAACCTATATTACAATGGTTGCACAATATAGTGATCACTGCTTGATGCAACAAAAATTGCTCTCTTGTCGGGGCAGCGCCACCATTTTTGCTACTGTTATTCTTCCTGAAACTGAAAACGGCAACGTTCTCCAAAAATCTACACTTTTCTGTAAACTTCAAATCGACACACCAATCTTACCCTCCAGTAAATCAATTTGAGCATGGTATAATCTTACCCCCCAGATATTTTAGATACGTTCCCTCCCAATTAAGCCCCCTCAAAATCCACAGGCTGTGGAACATCCTACTGTATTAGGAACAAATATTATTTTTTCCAGTTGATGCATAACCCTGAGGCTCGCCGATCTAAGAGGTTCATGGTACGTGAAAATCAACATTAGCGTCTTTGAGAAATAACAACATGTCATTTGCATATATTGCTGAATAATGTTGCACATCCCATACCTCCAGACCCCTATAAACCCCTCCTGTCCTCACCCAAATAGCATGTGACTCCATAGCAATTAAAAATATTAATGGTGAGAGAGGGACCCCTTGTCGAGCCGATCTTCCCACTGCATATTTTTCTGAAATATGTCTACCCGTTGTGACACGACCAGTAGGTGCAGCAAACATAAGCCTAACCCATGCAATAAATTGGTTTCCCAATCCCATCTTATTGAGCACTTCATAAAGGAAATCCCAATGTAAACTTTTCAATGTCAATTGCTGCAATCACGCCTCTTTCCTTCTCTGTAAAATCAGATTCCGTGATTGCCAATACCCTCCTAATATTATGAGCCGTATTCCTTCCTAGAATGCGCCCAGACTGGTCTGTATGTATTAACTTAATGGAGATAGGCACATTGCCAAAACTCTACTCAATATCTTGTAACCCAGATTATGCATAGAAAGTGGGAGATAAGCCAGTACATCCTCAGAGGCCCTTCCTGCTTTAACAATGAGAACACTTTTGCTTTTTCAGTTGTGTGGGGCAATCGTCCCACCTTACAGGCTGCCAAGTAAATATTAAGTAGTCTTGGTGAAAATTCTTCCATATATGTCAAATAAAATTCCAGAGGGAGCCCATCCATTCCAGGGACTTTCCCTCTTGCTATATGCTTTATGGCAGCCTTCACTTCTTGAATTCTTACTTCCCCACCCTGGTCTTTTTTTCTCCTCCACTGTAAGGCTCTAAAAACTCATTAGTAAAACGTGGTGGAAGCTCCAATGAAATAGCATGTAAACCTGAATAGAAATTAATACATCTTCTATTGATAGCTTCCTGTGTACCCTCCTCAGGGGTAAATTAGCCCTTTGTGTGAGAGCAGGACACAGCCAATACAAATGTTAAATGTGAGCGCCCCTTGCTCCCCCAGCCCAGGAACACCATTAGGATGCTGATGAATGCAGATGTAACTCTGTCGCACTCAACCCTTCCTGTGTGATGGCTGTCTGGAAAGTATGCACATGCACATAGTGTAGCTTTCACCCAGGCATAGATGTGGATTGGAGGCAGGCTGCAAAGCACAAAGAGCCATAAGTATATAGAAATGCCCACGATCTAAAAGTGGCATTTCTAAAATAGTACATCCACCTAAACCAGTAAGCTTCATTTATCAAAACTATTCCACACATACCAAGCATGGCAACTGAGGAAATTCGATTTTCGATCTCGCTTGTATACAGCCACCATTTTCTTTTTGTGTGTTCCACCGCCATTTTGTGTTGCCCTCACTCAGGCAGCACAATGAACGAAGCTTTTCTGCTGATCTTATTGCGACGTGTCAAATAACCTTCTGCCTCTGTTTACGAGACTGATGTCAGGGACTGGCTGAGTCCACTAATCCTCGTCTGGTTTGACTAAACCCTGTCTCAACTGTCTGTCGGCTCACACCATTCTTTCCTGACTTTATTTTATCTTCTGGCCTTCGCTATTCTCTACTTGTATTCTCTCATTTCACAACTGTCCTCCAAAGCATACAAATATGTCCTGCCACCTGCAAGTTGAGTTGTAGACACTACCACTGATTAACTTGTGGGGAGGGGTGACAAAAACAGTTGGAAGAGAGGTTTATTTGGGTTACTTGATATCTTGTTTTCAAACTTTTCTCATTGGTTATATCTTGTTTTCAAACTCTTCTCATTGGATAACCATGTGTGCATTGGGAGTGTTCTTGGTGAATCTATGTGCTATAAAAGATTGTGCGCCACGGAGTAAAGTGGCAGTCTCCTAAGAACATACTGAGTGTACTTCTGGGACAACTGTACTTAGCTGCAGCTAATAAACCTGATCTTCTACGCTCAACAGAATGTCCTGTGCCTCTGTTCAACAAAGCAGGTGAACTCAGAAGATTAAGGCGTGCCCTGTGCCGCCAGGCCCATACGGCCCTGGTTCTTCAATTGGTGCCCTCTGTGAGGCAGCTTCAGAGGTAGCAGTTCTTGCCCGAGGATCGTGAGGAACCCCGCAAGAAAATTCTGGTGGAATCGCGAACCACGTCAAGCGACCCTTGTATGTCGAAGTGGACCGAAGGTCTTTTTCAGCGCGGTTTCTCCTTCCTGACAGCTGCTGACGACTGCTGCCCTGACTGCCGCCTTGCTTTGGCCCCTTTTGGTGATGTATGGTATCGCGAGACGTTAGACGGGCCTCTGTTGGTGTAAGAAGACACTTAGTTAAGTATTGGTGGGTAGCTCCCACTATTTTTGTTTTGATTTAGGTCTTTGATTCGGCTATTGAAAAAGCCGAAGCCGAGGGGTGAGTACATTTGTGCTGTGTTATTTGATTTAACCCCTTGATGTTTGTGAACAGTCCAGTGAAATAACGATGCCTGGTCTGAGTAAGTTTAGAAAGTTTTGTTGTTTTGGTTGTGATAGGGATTCCCGGCTGGAGGACTCTTGTCCAATTCCTCCGGTTGGAACTCCCATTTATGAGCTTTATTCTAAACATGGTGTTGGCCCCATTGCCTTTAATGAGGCATGGATCCGATACACAAAGAACAATGGTGTTCTACAGTGGCCACAGAATGGTAGCTTTGAGCCTGACATAATAGATAATTTGGAAGCAATTTTGTTTAAAAGAAAAGCCGGGCCGGCAATGTTGGACTCTTTCCGCCTCTAGCGTAAGGAAGCCAAACAGAGAGAAATAAACAGGCAAAACGAGATAAGAAAACACAAAGTATGACGATTATACAGGCTGCCCAGCAGTTTAAAGATAATGAGATTAATCATGAAATGGAAATTTCAGAGAGACAGCATCGTATGGCGATAGATAAATGCTATCCAGTGTTGCCTATTTCCCCTTCTGATAAAAGTAAGGATCCAGAGGAAGACCCTTTGATGTCTCACTTATTGAGATTGCCTCCTCCCTATGTACAAGGTGCTAATGCACCCCCATTGTTACAACCAGTTCAGCCATTAGTTGCGCCTCCGCCTGCTCCGGCTCTTCCGCATTTGCCCCTTCCGGTAGTGCCACCCCCACCTCTTCCGCCACCGACTTCTTTGCCTCCGTTTCCTGAACATCAATCTCCTTTGCCTTCTGCTCCCCTTATAACTGTTAATTCTTCTGTTAGTTCACCTAATACCTTGTCCCCTGTTCTTATGTCTAATGCTCCTACTGTATGCAAACGAATCACAGATACTGTCTCTGGGTTTCGTTCTCCTTTCTTTTAGACTTTGAATATGTCTCCGGCTTTTTCTCGAAGACAGTCTCGTAGTCAACTCCCAGGTTCCGACGAACGGGTGGTATTGGACTCTCTCGCTCGCAAATGGATCGAGAAGGGTCCCCAGTATAGTGTGAAAGATATCATGACCACCTTTCATCAGTGGGAGGCGCCCACGCAGAGATATGTATTTAATGTTATGTGTGACACTCTCGCTAAAGAATGGGAGGTTATGGATTTGGGTTTACTTCCTCAGGGTTTGTTAGATGTTCAGGCTAATTTCGATAAGGGACTCATTGTGGGTTCTAAGGTTGAGGATGCCGTAAGGACACTTGTCACTTTTAGGTCCTTACTTTCCTCACAGACTTTTATTGATTCCGATCCTGCTGTTAGGCTGACATCCAAACATTATCCCATGAGAGAGGTTCCTCAAGTGTGGAGAGAAGCGGTTGCACAAGCAGGTGCTAATCCAGCTGTTCCCGCGCACTTCCAGCGTATATGGGTACATGTCCCCTGGATGAGATCTGAAGTTTTGGCTCTTAAGCAGTCTCTACCGGATCCCCGAAAAAACCCTGCTGGCTATTAAAAGGAGTTTTCCCGGACTGTTGATGCCTGTATTATGAATTTAGCCGATATTGATATGTTGATGGGAAATGTAGTCCCACAAGCATTGTGGGCTCGGATTCGTAGAGAGGATCACTCCCAAGCATTGGGTGGCGATTGGGCTGCTATAATTGCCGCGGATGCAGCCCAAGTGGGTGGTGCTAAGCCTGATGTTTTGATTTCAGAACTCCCTGGTAGGATTATTACTTTAATGAAAACGATGATGCCCGCCTTGCGAGTTAATTGGGATAAATTAGCTGCGTGTAAGCAGAAGAAAGATGAGAGTGTCTCTGATTTCTTCACTCGTTTTGAGGAGACGTTTATTGATCACAGTGGTCAGGATATGACTACGGAGGGTGGACAGCGATTATTTGTAGATACATTCGTATTTAATTTGCTTCCCGAACTGTCACATAAGTTGAAAGACTCCGAGAGTTCATGGGCTGTTTCTTCTTCTGCCCAGATATTGGCTACTGCTCAATATTATGAGAACAGGCATAAAGAGGAGAAAGATAAGCAAGAGAAGAAGACGAAAGAATTAAAAACGAAAGTTCTTCTGCAACAAGCTTATCCTCCTTGTTATGCTCAGCGCCAGTTTCAACAGCCTCCACAGTTTCAGAGGGTGTATCAAAAGCCTGAGCCCTTTAATCCGCGACCTTTATTAGGTCCTAACCAATATGCCTATTGTAGAGAGGAAGGTCATTTTAACAATAGCTGCCTGGTTTTATTGCAACGTAAGGGAGAACTATCTGCTCCACGAGGCCGTGGTGGTTTCCAGATAATATACAGGGGTAGAGGTCGGGGTGTGATGCCTCAAGAACAGCGTTCCTTACCCCCTCCAAATTCTACGAACTACTTTGATCAGCAGAATACTCAGTCTACACAGTATTACAATGATGATTATCATGTTGAAGGTGAAAATGAAAGCCTTCACGCTAACTAGGACAGCCATAAACAAAGTGAGGGAGTTGTATCGATTCCAGTAAATCAGGATGGGCCTTATGTCAATGTCACTACAATGGGTGTTTCAGAGCCATTTCTTTTAGATACTGGTGCAATGAGAAGTTCTATCATTCATTCTAAACTCCCTGGGGCACCTTTTTCTGGCTTAACAAATGTATCGGTAGGATTTTCTGGCGCCCCAGTTTGTAACCCGGTCTCCTGTCCTCTGCCTATTTCAATTGACCCTTATGATATGGAAGCTCCTCTTCTTTTAATGACTGGTTGCGGCGAGAATCTGTTGGGTTTGGATCTATTGAAAAGAATGCATGCAACGATATATTGTTCTCCTTCTGGTGTGCACCTTACTTTAGGGCAGAAATTGACTTCTTCAATGTATTTGTCTAAAGATCAATTCCCACCTGAATTGCTCTCTCTTCCTGCAACGCTCTGGGCTACGGGTCCAAATGATGTTGGTTGTCTTGAGATCCCGCCATATGTTGTTACTCTCAAGCCCAATGCTAAATTGCCACGCATTCCTCAATACAGAATTTCCAATGAAGGTGAAAGAGCGCTTTTGGATATCATTTATGATTTGGTTCAGAAGGGTGTGATTGAGGAAACGAGAGGAAATGTATGTAATAGTCCTATTCTTCCTGTTCTTAAATGCACTGATCCTTCTAAGCCTCCTGTTTATCGTTTTGTGATTGATCTTCGGGAGGTCAATAAAATTGTTGTACCACAGTTTCCTATTGTTCCAGATATCACTGCCCTGTTAACTATGATACCTGCCTCAGCGGCTTGGTTTTCTGTTATTGATCTGAAAAATGCTTTCTTCAGCATTCCCATTGCCAAAGAGAGTAGGGATATTTTTGGTTTCTCTCTAGGAGGCCGAAGTTTCCGGTTCAAGCGCGCACCCCAAGGCTATTGCGAAAGCCCCTCCATTTATAGTCAAGCTCTGAAATGTCAGCTCGATGTTTTTCCTTTGCCCCCAGGTGCTACTATTATTCAATATATGGATGATTTGTTGATTGCTGCTGATTCAGAGGATGTCTGCAAGAATATGACTGTTGCACTGTTACGTCACTTGTCTGATCTTAATCATAAGGTTTCGCCTTCTAAACTACAATATGTCCGTCGAGAGGTTACCTATTTGGGTCATCTCTTATCAAAGGAGGGAAGGCGATTAACCCCAGAACGAATTCAAGCAATTGCGCAAATGTCTGTGCCATCTACACAAAGAGAGGTGCGCGCCTCTCTGGGCATCACTTCTTATTGTAGACAGTGGAGCCCGAATTTTTCTTTGTTGGCCAAACCTTTGTTAGCACTTACTTTGAAAGACACACCCCAACCCCTTCCTTGGACTGACGAATGTCAGAAGAGTTTTTCTGATTTACGTACTGCTCTGTGTTCTGCTCCTGTGTCGGGTACTCTAGATTACAGTAAGCCCTTCACGCTCTATGTCCATGAAAGAGAGGGTTGTGCGTTGTCAGTCTTAACACAACGATTTGGAGACAAACAGCGGCCATGTGCCTATTTTTCAGCTACGTTAGACCCAGTAGCCAAGGCATTGCCTAGTTGTCTTAAAGCTACAGCAGCAGCAGCGATTTCTATTCGTCAGTCTGCTGGAGTGGTGCTAGATAATACTCTCATTGTTATGGTACCACATGCAGTGGATACCTTGCTAAATAGGACAAAAACACAACATCTTACAAGTGCTCGATTGTCTGGATATGAGCTGACGCTCTTGGCTAGTCATGTGCACATCAAACGATGTAATATTTTAAATCCAGCCACACTGTTACCTCTTCCAGAAGAGAAAGATATTCGGAAACAACATGATTGTGTTCTCCATACTGAGGAGGAGACAAAAGGCAGGATTGATTTGAAAGATACGCCGTTAGTGGATCCAGATGGGATCCTATGGGTGGATGGGTCTTGTTTTAAACTCCCAAATGGTGAGACAACTTCAGCTTATGCTGTTACCACCTTGTATACAATCGTGGAGACAGCACGCATCAGACATAATTCAGCTCAGACAGCTGAACTGATAGCTTTGACCAGAGCGTGTATGTTATCTAAAGGAAAGAAAGTGAATGTGTATACCGACAGCCAGTATGCGTTCGGTGTGGCGCATAGCTTCGGTCGTTTGTAGAAGGAAAGAGGATTCCTTACCTCCCACGGTACTAAACTACAGCATGGTCAATTGGTAACTGATCTTCTTGAGTCACTTGTTTTGCCTACCCAGATAGCAATTGTGAAATGTAGTGCGCATAAGAATATTACTGATGATGTTGGTCGTGGAAATGCTTTTGCGGATGAGGTAGCTAAAAGGACAGCCAGAGATGCTACAAGTCGCATGTATGTTGCGGGCCCTGCGAATTGGGTCAGGGAAAGAGGGATGTGTGAGGACACAATAGAAAGTGTGAGATCGATTCAGGGAGATGCTACAGAGAAAGAGTTGAGAAAGTGGAAAGAGAGTACAGGAATGTTAGACGCAACAGGATGTTGGATAGAATTGTCAGAACACCAGCGTTGGCTGTTACCAGATGCCTACGTACTGCCTGTAGTTACTATGGCGCATGGTCCAGCCCACATCAGTGCAAAAGGAATATGTAAACTTCTGGCTCCAGTGTGGCTAAACGAAGGGATTCCAAAATGTGCAGATAATGTGGTGAAACATTGTATCATTTGCTTGATGTACAATCCGGGAAAGGGAACCCCAACTCCGGCAGGTCATTTTGCTCCCCCAACATATCCTTTTGAGGTGTTGCAAATCGACTACATTCACATGGATCGATGTAACAATCTCAAATATGTTTTGGTAGTGGTATGTGCCTTTTCCAGATGGATAGAGGCTTACCCCCTGAAAGACAACACTGCTTTGTCCACTGCTAAGGTTCTTCTAAAAGAGTTCTTCCCTAGGTTTGGTTTGCCGCGCATTGTCTGGAGTGACAATGGAAGTGAATTTGTAGGCCAAATTATGCAAAAGGTGTGTACCGGTCTTGGTATAAGGCAGAAGTTTCATGCGGCAAATCATCCTCAGTCCGCGGGTTTGGTAGAGCGCTATAACGGCACTCTCAAACTTAAGCTTGCAAAAGTACAAGCCAGCACAGGTCTTAATTGGCCAGATGCTTTACCTTTGGCTCTCCTGTCCACTAGAACAGCTGTACATTCTCATTTGGGACTCAGCCCATACGAGATTGTTTTCGGGCACCCAGCTAATGTATGGGGAGTCCCTCACCCTAGAAAGTATTCCGATATATAGTATCCAATGCTGATTGACTATTTACATGACCTCACCACTAAATTACGTGTTCTTCATCAACAGGTTCAAAACGCTTTACCAGAAGCCTTCACAGACCCAGGTCATTCTATCCAACCTGGAGACTGGGTCTGTGTGAAAAATTTTCAGAGGACAAAGAATTTGGAACCTCGCTGGAAGACGTCTCGACAAGTCCTTCTGACAACTCGCACAGCAGTAAAAGTCGAAGGGAAAAAGAACTGGATCCACAGCGTGCACTGCAAGAAAGTGCCCTTGCCCTTGCCTTTTGATCAGTGGGTTCGTAAGGGTATAGGTGATTCTGAAGGAGAAAAAGTCCCCCAATTCATACCTTTCAGTAGTGCACACCTGGATGGAACTCGATCGGAGAAAGAAGATGACGACATTCTACAAGAAGCCGTACCTTCCCATCTCCGATTAAACACTACAGAGCCACAGACCCTATTTCAAGACCAAACTGTACCAACAAGGACTAGATACAATTCAAGACCTAGATTGGTCAAGGACACCTGAGATTTCCATCTCTTCTGCTACATTTATCACCTGTCCAGGTTGCAGGGTCAAGGTTGGAGTCTTGGTTTGTGACCTGTATAGTGGCTAGGCCCCCAGGACTTGCAGTGTCATAGGACGGCTAATAATCACAGCCAAGTGAGTAAGGAAGATTGCAGTGAGCAACAATTTTAGAGGATGGATGTTAAATTAGAAAAGAAGGATAATAAGGAAGAGATGAGAAAGAAATATTGTAAAATATTGTACAGTCGATGTGGCGTAACATTGTGTGTTTCTATAATTTTGTGTATCTTATTGGCTTGTGTAGGTTGGGTTATTCATGCTATGCAGCAAAAAGTTGTCCCTAATTCTATCTCCTTGCCTCTTCATTCTACTATCTCCCCACATCAATTATATACACTTCCCCAACATGAACTAATCAGGAGAACAGAATATTTTAATAATTCATTTATCCAATTGTTGCACCAACACCAATTGGTAGTCAACACAACCGACTGTTGGGTGTGTGGACTTATGCCTCATACCACAGATAAAGGGATGCCATATTTAGTCCTTCCATTTACTTATGAAGGTTCCGCTTGGGCCTATTTTGTAATATTTTCAAATGCATATCAGAGCCGATTTAGACGTCCAGTTGGTTCCTATGGTAGTAAGCCAGATTTTAGTCATAATTCTCCGATAAAGGGAATGGTGGCTATGACTAAAATTGTGGAGAATAATAAGGTTCCTGTTGACGAGAGACAAACATATACTAATTGGAACATGACTCGTTACATTACTAGCCTTACAGATAAAACTAAACAGGGAAAATCTCCACCAATTTGGACTGTCCCTCATCAAGGTAATTTCTGTTTACAAATGAATGGCCAGACTACTGACACTGGACAAAGAAAAAGCTTTTGTTCCCATACATACATCTACACGTCTCAGAATTCACCGCCGTTAGTGCCATCCCAGGGCACATATTTTGTCTGCCACGATAGAGCTTACACGTGGCTACCAACGGATTTTTCCGGAACATGCTATATAGCTTTTCTTCTCCCTCCTACATACACTGCTTCTTCAGGCCATCATAGAAACAGATATGGCAGAGGGATTATTGATCCTAAAGACTCAGCAGGACAAGAGGGAAGTGATTTCCTCAAAGGATTTCTTCCTTTTTGGGGCCCAATGGCCAACAGCAGAAACATGAGACACCTGGTTCGTGTTGTTGAGACTACCATAGATGTCACTGTGGGAGCCTTGAGTAATCTCACAGCTGAACTTCAGGCGGATCGTCTCATGACTTTGCAGAACCGGATTGCACTAGATGTTATTCTTGCAGATCGTGGTAGAGTCTGTAAATTGATCGGATCTAGCTGTTGTACTTATATACCTGACGACGCCCCTACGGTATACCAAGCCATCTCCAAATTACACATGATCTCCGAATCGATTCATCAAGACGAAGGAGATTGGTCTTTATTAGGATGGTTTTGTGGATTACTATCTAAATGGGGATGGAAGGTACTAACCTTCCTTGGAGTGGAATTGGCCATCATTTTTTTCTGTTGTCTCTGTATGCAGTGTGGCCCCGCCATCTGCGGTCTTTGTGCCACTCTGTGTGTCCCAAGACCTGAGTCACAGAAAACAGAGAACATTAAAATGATGTTGCAGCAACAGTTTGACGACCTCATGGCTATTGACATTGATTCAGATTAACGTGAATTCGTGTATTTTGCCTGAGTTATGGCAAAAGGAGGGTCTGAGGAAATTCGATTTTCGATCTCGCTTGTATTCAGCCACCATTTTCTTTTTGTGTGTTCCACCGCCATTTTGTGTTGCCCTCACTCAGGCAGCACAATGAACGAAGGTTTTCTGCTGATCTTACTACGACGTGTCAAATAACCTTCTGCCTCTGTTTACGAGACTGATGTCAGGGACTGGCTGAGTCCACTAATCCTCGTCTGGTTTGACTAAACCCTGTCTCAACTGTCTGTCGGCTCACACCATTCTTTCCTGACTTTATCTTATCTTCTGGCCTTCGCTATTCTCTACTTGTATTCTCTCATTTCACAACTGTCCTCCAAAGCATACAAATATGTCCTGCCACCTGCAAGTTGATTTGTAGACACTACCACTGATTAACTTGTGGGGAGGGGTGACAAAAACAGTTGGAAGAGAGGTTTATTTGGGTTACTTGATATCTTGTTTTCAAACTTTTCTCATTGGTTATATCTTGTTTTCAAACTCTTCTCATTGGATAACCATGTGTGCATTGGGAGTGTTCTTGGTGAATCTATGTGCTATAAAAGATTGTGCGCCACGGAGTAAAGTGGCAGTCTCCTAAGAACATACTGAGTGTACTTCTGGGACAACTGTACTTAGCTGCAGCTAATAAACCTGATCTCCTATACTCAACAGAATGTCCTGTGTCTCTGTTCAACAAAGCAGGTGAACTCAGCAGATTAAGGTGTGCCCTGCGCCACCAGGCCCATAAGACCCTGGTTCTTTACAATGCTACTCCTTACAGATCAAGAATTACAACTTAAACATATATAATGGAGCCCCCCAGGGCCTGCCTTAGGGGTGACCTATATGTAGTAAAACGGTGTTGAAGGCTTGAAAAGAAGTTTTAAATGCCAAATCAAAGTGGCAGAAAACTGTGCACACAGGCTCTGCAGTGGCAAGCCGGGGATAGGATTGAAAGACTACATCAGTGGGTGGGGCAAGCAGTGCTGCAGGCCCACAAGTTGCATTTAATTTACAAGCCCTGGGTATATTGAATACCACTGTACAAGGGACTTACAAGTAAATTAAATATGCCAAACAGCTGTAAATCAATCATACTATTTTTTGGTGGAGGGAAAAAGCAATTTAGTACTGGTTAGAAGTGGTAAAGTACCCAGAGTCCTAAACCAACAGAAAGAGGGTCAGAAAAATAGGAGGAAAAAGGCAAAAAGTTTGAGGATAATCCTGCAAATAGGGCCAGGTTCAACAGGGAGACACACAGCCCCCTCCCTGAGCAATCAGATGTCCCAGGGAGCCCACCCCCGGGCTACACATATTGTGCATGGGGAGGGGTGATGTGGGCCCCCCTCCCTAAGCCACAAGAGGCCCCAGGGAGCCCACTCCTAGGGCTGAAAGTTTGCAAAATGTATAGGGTGCCCTCCCAAAGCTCCTAGAATCCCAGGAGAGCCCACCCCTGGGGGGATAACATTTAAGGTAGTGGGGCATGCTGCCACCCTCCCTGAGCTCTTAATGGATCCGAGGACCCCATCCACCAGGGCCAGCTCAGATGCTATGTCCAGGGGAGCACACACCGTATCCCGGGAAATAGCTGTTTCCCCGCCTGCTTGGAGGAAGCATTATCAAAACAAACACCAAGCAGGAGCAAACACCAAGTCCACTCCCAGCAGGCAGGAGCTTTGAAAATGCTCCCTACGCTAGGAGAAAACGTTCAATGTTTCCCTACCCGCCCTCTTGCGGGCAGGGAAAAAGATCAAAATATTGCTGGGGGATGGGGTCCCTTGGGCCAAAATCAGCCTGGGAAGGGGGTTCCCTAAGGCACACCAAGGCACCTCCTCTTTATTCAAAAGAGTGGCCATGGGGGAGTGTCCCAAGGGCTTCACAAGGCTCATGGAGGAGGGCCAGGCAACCACCTTCTGCTTTATTTAAATAAGTGGACCTGGTGGATGGGGTTCCCTGGGCTTATAGGTTTCTGGGAGGGGGCCGTGTGGCCGTCCTCCCCTTAAAAAAATACAGGGCCCTGGGGGATAGGGTTCTCATATTATTCTGACAATATTTTAACTTACCTTCATAGCTCTACTAGTATACCCATTTAAAGAGTATTATGCTAAAAGAAGCTTGGCTGATGTAATCAGTGATGTCATTAAATATGTAATTTGAGATCTAATCAGTGATGTCATAAATGATGTCATAGAAAATGTCATGAGTGATGACATATGTGAGGTCAGAAGCAGTGCATGGCAATATCTCTCTCTCTCTCTCTCTCTCTCTCGCTCTCCATATATATATATATAGAGAGTAGGTAGTTATTGTTAGGACCTAGTTATCATAGGAAAATTGTAAAAAATGTTCCCAGTAACGTTGGCGCCAGTTAACGAATCTTTGAGAAATTTTCAAAACTGGTGGGGCACTCCGGTCAGCTCCTATCCTGAAAGTTAGGGGGTGATTCATCAAGCGGGGGCCGAGAAAGAAGGGGGGGTCCCAAAATGCGTATTCCCCATGGCATTTCCCATAGGAAATTTTAGACACGGCTACAGCCCGAACTGCTGAACGGAATTACACCAAATTTAGCAAAAAGGTAGCCCTTGGTTCAGATGGTGTTAATCCGATCAGTAGTTCATGAGAAATTAAAAAAATAGAGGTCAAAAAATCAATTTCCCATAGGAAACTTTAGACACAGTTATAGCAAAAACTGCTGAACTGAATTGCACCAAATTTGGCAAAAAGGTACTGTTTGGCTCAGAAAGCGTCCTTTCTAAAAATGGTGTAAATCCGTTCAGTAGTTTTTGAGAAATTAAGAAATGAAGATAGTGATATCAAGAGGCACGTAGGATCTGCGCACCCTCCCGATCACGAGCTTAATGCTAATTGGCTGGCAACACTCCAAACCAGGAAGTGTTGGTAGCCATATTGTGCCTCGGTAGAACCGAGGCACAAGAAAACAGAAAAAGAAACGTGAAAAACAAGAAAAGGGGGCAGGGTAGAAACACCTGACCCCCTAGGCCTGCTCAGGGGGTCCCACAAGGACCCCCAGGGCCAATAAAAGCATTTTTTTTAAAAAAAGATTGGCGAGATTCGCGCACCCAGCACGAATTTCAACCAAAAATGTTTAAAAAACTTTAAGCCCGCGCTTCGTTTGATTAAGCCCTCGGGTGGGCCAGGTCCTGGGGGCAGTTAAAAAAGTCACACACTGCCCCGGGGACCGCCACCTCCCTGGGGCTTGATCAAAGAGGTGCCCACCCCCAGGACACTGCTGTTTGCAATGACGGGGTGAAGCCTCGCGGCTCCCTCCCTGTCATTGTAAACTGCTTTGCTTCATTGAAGCGAGAGCAGGGAACCCTGCTCTTGCTTCAATGAAGCAAAGCAGATTGCTTTTCCAGATGGGGAGCTGCATGTTAGCAGCTCCCCATGTGGAAAAGCACCACGGCCCCCCTCCCCTGTGCATTTGAAAAAAAAAAGGCAGATGCCAGGCCCCGGGGATGGGGTCCCCAGGGCCATATTTGGCCTGAGAACGGGGGCCACGTGGACCCCTCCGAAAAAAACAAGAAAAAAGCAATGGCTAGACCCTGGGTGATGGGGTCCCCGGGGCCAGAAGTGGCCTGGGAGGGGGGCTACGCGGCCCCCCTTCCAAAGAAAAAATAATAATAAATAAACAAAGCCCAGCCCTGGGGGCTGGGGTCCCCGGGGCCAATAGAGGCCTTAGGAGGGGGCCACGTAGCCCCCCTCCATAATAAAAAAAAATATTTGCCCATGCCCCGAGGGATGGGGTCCAAGAGGCCAGAATTGGCCACGGGAGGGGGGCCCATGCGGCCCCCTTCCCGTAATATTTATATATTTTTTTTACAAATGGGGGTCAGGCCCTGGGGGATGGGGTCCCCAGGGCCCAAAATATAGAAAAGTAAGGGAGCCACACAGCCCCCCTTCTTTAAAAAATAAATAAAGACCGTCATCGCCCCCTCCCTGTAGCACTCTGCAAACACCCCCTGGTGCGTTGTAAGATGGGGAAGTAATTCCCCTTGAATACTGGGGGTCCCTGGGGGCCGACTAGCCCACCAGGAACCTCCAGTATGCGCCAGGGAGCTGCGTTGCAGAGAGGTGTTCAGAGGCCACGCCCCTTTTTACACCTCTCTGCAACACAGCACTGTAGGACTTAATCCCCCAAATTAAAACGCACCACGGGCACGTTTGCAGAGTGGTGAAGGGAGGGGCCTGAGGTGACGTGTGCAAACACGCCCTGTAGCACATTTGAAGTTGGGGAATTAATTCCTCTTCAATCCTCAGGATTCAAGGGGACTTAATCTCCCAACTTAAAAAGGCCACAGGGCGTGTTTGCACACGTCACCTCAGGCCCCCCTCCCTTCACCACTGTGCAAACGTGCCCCGTGGCGCGTTTTAAGAGGTACTTTTAATCCCCCTGCCCTATTATGTACTAGGGACTTACAGAGGAGGTCATGCTAATCACAGGGGTACCCCAACGCATAGTGTTCCCTAGTGTATGTAGGTGTTTTCACTGTATTCTAAGTGTCTTATAGCATAGCACTGGCTCTAGGCCTGGTTAATCAGAGTCCGTTACCACCAGTACCCGTCTGAAAAAGTTGTGGGCACAGGATGATTTTGCAACAAGGCCTCTTTCTGCTCCTCTGTTGGTTCTTTCTGCACATGTCTTGCTTCTTCCTGCATTTTTCTTCGTCTTTGTGGACTTCTGTTGTTTCTTTCTACATTTCTTTTGCTTCTTTCTGTGCGTTTTTTCTTCTTTCTTCAGATGTCATACTTCTGTAGGCATTGTTAGAAACTAGCATTTAAAAAACCTTAGAAATTCACTGAAAAAACCATAGGTTTCAGGCACGTTATAGTTAGAAATTAGCATTTTTTAAAACTTTGAAATTCACTGAAAAAACCATAGGTTTCAGGCACGTTATAATTAGAAATTAGCATTTAAAAAACCTTAGAAATTCACTGAAAAAAACATAGGTTTCAGGGGCGTTATAGTTAGTTAGACATTTCACTCGTACAAAACCCATGAAATTCACTCTTAGTAGTTAGTTCAGCTAACTATAACTCGTGCCCCCGCAATGTACTGCTAATGACATCACATATTACATCACTCATGACATGGTCAGTGACATCACTGATGACATCACTGATGACATCTCAAATGACATCACTGATGACATCATCCATGTGATAATTTCATGCATCTTATCACACCCTCATATAACTTTTGATACAACCACTCTAAATTACAGACTGCCATTCCCAAAACCTTAGACACTCCAACATCAATAACTACATACCCGCTCACTGATTCTTAGGTCTACACACACATCCACTCACTCACCCGTACAGTCACTCATACTTATGGTCACTCACTACAGGACTATCATATGCACTCATACACCTATATAGACACTCACACACCGCCACTCATCAATAGAGGTACTCACACACCTAGTCATTCATGCAAATAATTAATCACACTCCCATTTACTCACCTATACAGTTATACACACACCAGCTCACTTACTCATACAATTACTAGCACATTATAACGCTCTTATACAATCACTGATACAAGCACACACTCATCCATACAGCCACTCTCACAATCACACACTCTCATTTATAGCCATTTAAATACTCTAACACACATATATACTACCTTTCACATATGTAGTTACTCACACATGTACCACAGAGATATACATCCACTCACTAACATACCCATACACACATTCACCCACCCATACAGTCCATCACAGATGTAGTCTTGAAACCATGCACCCAGTGAATCACCCACTCACACATCTATGCACAGAGTCACACATACCCCACCCACACAAACACTCAGGCACCCATACACATACTCAGACAACAAATTAATAACTCATATATACACTCATGTAGTTATTCGCAAACCGATGCAGCCACTTACACACCAACAGACGGATACAGACATTCACACAGTTTAGTCACTAACCCATGCATTCAGTAAGATACGTTTAATCACTCACTCATAGAGTCACTCACAAACCCACTAAATCATCCATTCAGACACTTATACTTCCACTTATTCTTCAATACGCCTTTCCCTATATATATTAAACATATTTAAACTTTACAGAAACACACAGTCACTGGATGATGTCATCAGGGATGTCATCAGTGATGTCATTTGAGATGTCATCAGTGATGTCACTGACCATGTCATGAGTGATGTAATATGTGACTTCATCAGCAATGCATTGCGGGGGTGCGAGTTATAGTTAGCTGAACTAACTATAACGGGGAAATTTCACGGGTTTTGTATGAGTGAAATGTCCAACTAACTATAACGCCCCTGAAACCTATGTTTTTTTCAGTGACTTTCTAAGGTTTTTTAAATGCCAATTTCTAACTATAACGTGCCTGAAACCAATGTTTTCTTCAGTGAATATATATATATATATATATATATGTATATATATATATATATATATATATATATAGCCCACTGGCTTTTGTCAGTATGTAGTTATAGTTACAACCTAGTTTCCATAGGATTAGAATTTGTTTACTTGCTTATAATTTGTTTATAACTTTGGCACCGTTTAAATAATCGTCATGTAATATAAAAGAATAGTGTCTTCCTCATTCTATTTGTGCATGGAAAGTTTCGGGGAGATCCGTCAAGCGGGGGTCGAGAAAAAGGGGGGCAGAGGCAACATGTTGACCATGCTAGGCAGGCATAATGTGCAGTAGCAGAAAAACATACCATGGAGGGGATGGGGAAGGGAGGGCAGGGAAACAACCCAATCAGGCTTAGATTGTAAGGTGGTGTTCTAAAATGCATTTAATGCAGCACTTTTATCAGAATTAGAAAAACAAATCATGTGGCATATGATTAATAATGTTTAAGAGATTTTGCTATAGAAATCAGTGTTAGTCGAAAGATAGTCCGGTTTAGAATGATGGATAGCCCAATGCATTAGGAGTACTACTTCAAAAAGAATCTGTTTCCCAATGAGAAGCCAGTGCAAATTATGCAGAGGCCTGAAAATGTATTCCTGCCCTAGCAGATCCAAACCAGTCTTCCTGCATACTGAATGAACTGGAGTCTATTCAGGAGGTATTTTGGCAACCCTGCATATAATACGTTGGTGTAGTCCAATCTGGACATCACCAGGGCCAATATCACAGTAATCTTTGTTGAAAAATATAAAAAATGCAAACTTGTTTTGCCATACGCAGGATTCCAAAACAAACAACAACCACTGAGAGAATTTGACTATGAAATGGCATTTTGTTGTCAAATTTGACCCCTACGTTTTTTACAACAGCAGTTTGGGTGTCTTGTGAAGGTACCCCTTAAGGCCAATGGACATCTCAGTTTAAGAAATGGTTATGTCCAAAACTAAGCACCTCTGTCTTCTCTGTGTTACATTTCAAATGGATGCATGTCAGCCATTGAAAAGTAGCAGAGAGACAGGGCAATATGGCATCTGAATTGATGTAAGCCCATTTTCTAAAGGTAATGAGGATATGGGTGTCATCAGCATAAGAAATAATCTTAGCCCCAAATAATGCCACCACCTTATCTAAGGGGGACAAGGAGATGTGAAACTAAGTGGGAGTAAGTGCAGAACCCAGAGGGACTCTGACTGACACCTTTCGACTGGTAGAAGAATAGGGAGGTAGCCAAACTTCCTGTCTCCTGTTCTTAAGAAAGGACTTAAGCGAGTTCCAGGCATTATCTCTAATGCCAATCTACCAAAGCGTGCAACTAGCCTGTCATTTGAGAATGTGTTGAATGCTGCAGGCAGGTCCAATAATACCAGGACTGCACTTCTGCCGCCATCAAAGGTACATCTTATACAATCCGAGACCTCCAGCAAGGCAGTAACGGTACTATGCCGAGGCCTAAAACCCGACATGCTTCAGTGATGAAGCCTATTGGCTCTAGATAACTTGAGAACTGTCGATTGACACATTTTTCAACTATTTTAGCATATGCTGAAAGAAGGAGAATAGGCCTAAAATTGCCTGGGACATCTGGATCTGCACTAAGCCTTTTAGTAGAGGAATTATTGTTGCTCTCTTCCAATATGAAGGTACCGTAGCAGTGACAAGAAACTTATTCAACATTTAATTCAAAATGGGATTAATAATGTCCACACCTAAAGCCAAAATGATAGGAGGACACCTATTATTAGGAGAGCTTGATTTAAGGTTAAAATCGATGTCCTAGAGTATTCCAGGGAGATAGTATTGAACTCTGAGAGGCCACAGGAAATCAGTATAACAATCTGACCTGTACAACCAGGAGTCACATCTGGGATAGAAATTACGGGAAGACTATTCTGTATTACTTGGACTCTATTTTGAAAAAATAGTGCGAGTTGCTCACACCAGTCGACCGATGGAGCCTTACTTATATGGCTAGCCACAGGATCAGTAAAATCCTTCACAATCTTTGCTGCTTTTTCTATACGCCCCTAATAAAACTTTCTCTTCATGAAATTTATCAGGGTCACATATTTCTTTAAGGCTTTTTTGTATAATATTTTTTATTCACGGCTATAATTTTTTCTCCATGTCCATTCCTCCTTTTTACATAGCTCTTTTGTATAAGAGTATCAGAGAACAAGGGATTAGAGATGTTTTTCTACTGGAAGGGTGAGTGGGGAGAGGGGCAAATTTCCCCCCAGAAGTACGCAACCAATGATCATATCCCATCATGGTGGAATTAATGGAACCTGAGAGGGGTGGAATGGTAACTTCCAAAGCCGCCTGCAAATTGTCACCAGTCATTTTAGAGAAAGGACAAAATAAAGGCATTGTAATATTTTCCCACTGGACAGGGAGTAGACCAAATAAACTGGATCAAAAAGTGATCTGACCAGAGTAGAGGAATTTGGTCGGACAAGGACAGATCCAAAGTTAGAGAACACTAGATCTAATATATGTCCGCCACTTTGAGTGGGCATTGCTACCCAGTGAGAAAATTCCAAGGGAGACATAATGTCACTTAAGGTGATGGTGGCTTTTTCAGATGCAAGATCCCAGTGAATGTTAAAATCATCAAGATAAAGCAATGGGTATACCGTAGTGAAAAAAATTCAGTCGGTCCACTGCACTGTTTATGACCTCACATAACACATTGCTCACCTTTATTTTTTCCAGAGTATATATGTATAGCTTTCTGGGCCAATAGCTAACTTTCTGCCAAATTTGGTGTAATTTTGTTTGGCAGTTCGGGCTCTAAAGTTTCAATGGAATTTAACGTGAAGAAAATGTGTTTTGGACCTCCCTTTTTCTCGGCCCCCATTTGACAGATGCCCCATAATTTTCAAGGCAGCAGATGAAGTGAGCAACAAACTAGTTTTGAAAATTTTGTGAGGGTTCGTCAAATTAGGCCAAAGATATTGGCAAAGGAAAAAATGCACTTCCTATGGAAACTACATCCTAACTACCACAAGTAGATATTACTCCACAACTACTGAATGGATTCACATCAATCTGTAAAACAGGAGCTTTCTGGATCCGCAGCTAACTTTCTGCCATATTTGGTGTTATTCAGTTTAGCAGTTTGGTCTGTAGCTGTGCCTAAAATTCCTATGGGAATTAACATTGGGGAAAATAGCCCCTGCTTTACGAATCACCCCAAAACATTCAAGGCAGCAGATGAAGTGAGTGGCAAACACGTTTTGAAAATTTTGCAAGGATTCATAAAACAACGCCAAAGTTATTGGCAAATGAAAACTGGCCAGTAGGCAATAGTTAAGATGTATTTTCTCAAGGAAGAATGTTTTTTCATTTGCCATTAAGTTTGGGGTTGTTTGACGAATCCTAGCAACATTTTATCAAATTAAAATTCACTTAAAAAACCAAAGGTTACAGAGTTATCATAGTTAGGAAATAGAATTTAAAACACCTTAGAAATTCACTGAAAAATCCACAGGTTACAGGGACGTAATAGTTATGCTCATATTTCACTTGTACAAAACTAGTAAAATTCAGCAGTTATAGTTACCTGAGCTAACTATAACTTAACAACCCCGCGATGCACTGCTTATGACCTCACGTATTAGATCACTCATAACATGGTTACTGGCATCACTGATGACATCTCAAATTACATCAATGATGACACCATCCACAGAACCACTCACACACTAACTCACACCACCATACAACTTCTCATATGCCCACTCACACACCCACACAACCACTTACATACCCATATCAGCATGCATACACCCACTCATTCCTCCACAGAGCCACTCACACACCCACTCACTCAACCATTCACTCACCCATACAGATACTAATACAACCACTCACTCACCCATACAGTCACTCACACAGCCTCACGCTCAGCCATACAGCTACTCTCACCCACTTATTTACCTACACAGTCACTCACACACCCACTCACTCACCAATACAGCCTCTCATCACAGCACTCACATACCTACACAATCACTTACATACCTATTCACGCATCCATAAAAGCACTCACACATCCGCTCACTCCCCATACAGCCATTCACACACTCACTCTCCAATACAGCCACCCACATACCAACTCACTTAACCAAACATCCGCTCAAACAGCCACTCACTCACCCATACAGCCATTTACACACCCAGTCACTCACTCATATTAGCAATTCAAGCACCCACTCACCCATATAGTCACTACACACCCAGTTACCTCACCATAGAGCCACTCACGCTGCCACTCACTCACCCGCACAGCCACTGACACACCCACTCATTCACTCACCAATACAGCCGCTCACACAGCATCTCACTCACCAAGCTACTCACACACCTACTTATACACCCACACAGCCACTCACACATATACACACAAGAATACACACAGTC
The DNA here is from genome assembly GCF_964204655.1 of Triturus cristatus. Taxonomy (NCBI): domain Eukaryota; kingdom Metazoa; phylum Chordata; class Amphibia; order Caudata; family Salamandridae; genus Triturus; species Triturus cristatus. The sequence continues at coordinate 145,924,875 of NC_140584.1, forward strand.
ACACAGCCCCTCACATAATATATGTGAAAAGTAGTGTCACTCAGTAATAGTTCACCTAGCATACTTATTTAACTGTTGTACTTGGTTATTGTGTATGTTTAACACCCATAAACTCTTAAAAACACTTACACTCACTTGATGATGTCATCAGTGATGTCATTTGAGATGTCATCAGTGATTTCATCTTTGATGTCGCTGACCATGTCATCAGTGATGTAATATGTGAGGTCATAAGCAGTGCATTGCAGGGACGTAAGTTATGGTTGGCTTATGTAACTATAACTGTTGAATTTCACAGGTTTTGTATGAGTGACATCTGAGCCTAACTAGAACTTCCCTGTAACCTTTGTGTTTTCAGTGACTATATGTGAAATCTGCCTATTATTTACAATAATAAATGTATGCTAAGACTTTTAATCCTAGGGTTGGTTTTATTATTTGCATTGGTAGCTATCAAGCAATATCTTGAGGAGTCAGTGTATGGGCTTTAAGATTCCAACAGTCATTACCAAGCTTAGTCGATCTTTCGGCACGAGACACAAATTTATCTTCCTGACACGCCTGATCTTTGTCCAAAAATACTACTTCTTACCTTATTCGTGCATCTATCACAATTTTTCTGGGTGACAGACCCAACTAGGGTCACAGAGGTGAAGGAGAATCATGGTCAGGGCTTCCACCCTGTACTCTGGATTGAATTTTGGAGTACTAAGTACTTCCTTGTAATTCAAAAGAGAAGGAATGGTCTAGGCATTAGTTATAATGTATGTTTGATAATTGTTGAGTTCTGAGCTTGTGCACCACATACTACCCCCTACTTCCCTTGCTACCCTGAAAGTTAACTGCAGAAATGTTGTACTTGGCCGAGTTTGAAAAGCCATAATACACCAGAGGCAAAAGACATCAACCTCGAGGTTTGGGCCCAATAGCGGCTGTCTTCCCTGTGAACACCTAAATGGGGTATAACACACTACAGTTCAAGCAGCATAGTATCATAGTTTTACTTGAACTTCCAGAAGTTAACAGGTGATCTCATACAGACAAGTGGCTATGAGCACAAAGAACAATCCCCTGTCCAAAATTGGACTGGACCCCCAAAACAAAAAAAGACCTTGCACTAGTAATACATTGAAACATCAATGAAAATGTGCATGCAGCAGGTCTAAACTTTTACCTAAAAATGAAAATCTAGTCACATAAAATGAGCACTGCAAGTGTGAACTAAAGACATAGTTTCTGTCCCAGCTTTTGACTGAATTGTAAGGACCGGCCAATCCAAGTATTTTCAGCCAATGGTAAGTCGGAAACAAGGGCTCTAACCTCTGGAGTTTCCCAGGACACAGTGTTAAGCCCAATACTGTTTAATATTTACATCTGCCTTCTGGCAGAGGTAACAGAGAGTTGAGGTCTGACCTTATTCTCTTAGGCAGATGACACTCAAATCATCTTTTCCTTGTCATGTGCACAAGGTCATGGACCATCCGATCTTAACCTAGGATTGTGTTGCACAGCTTCTTGGATGAATAATAACTTCCTCATGCTAAATGCAACAGCGGAGGCTCCTCTGCAATGGCGAGGAGCTTCACCAGCCTGACTCAGAGTCAGCAGCAGAAAAATACCATATTTCATTATTGTTTTATTTTTCAGCTGCTGGCTGAGCCAGCAGCGTGTGCGGGGAGGGGCTGGGCCATGGGAGGGGGAAGAAGTGTTGTGTATTTCTAAGTGTGCATGTTAGTTTGGCTGGCCGTCTCAGGCCAGCCAAACTGACATGCGCACTTAGGTTTCTCCAACCGGGCTGTAGTGTACAGCCGGGTTGGAGAAACAGTACAGACTACCTGTGCCTGAGCGAGCGTTGATCCAGCCCACTCAGGCCAATCCCTGTGCTGCTCTCATGCTTGAGAGCAGTGCGGGGATTGGATGGTGAGTCAGATTATATCCCAAGGACTGCTGGGGAGCAAATAGCAGGCAAAAGGCAGAAGAATCAGCATCAGGGAAGTTTTACTTTTATTTCTATATTTTTATTACCCTCCTGCTCTCCCAACCTCGCGCTGTGCCCCCTGCACCCCCCTACTCACCTCACCACAGTTTTTAAGCATTAGCAGCGACTGAATGGCATTTAGATGGAGGTCATGATCCTGGGCAAGAATCCCCAACTCTAGGTCCCTCAGCATTGGCTGCAATCACTAGGGTCTCCTCCTGCCTTGTCCCCTAAGGTTGAGAATGTTGGCTTTGCATTGGATGAGAAACTTTCCATTAAGCTGCAGGTGATCAAGGTTACTGCCACCTGTTTCCCTCTGCTCAAGTGGTTGAAAAGGATAATCTGGATGATTCCCCAAACAGCCCAAAGGACTGTGGTACATGCCCTAATTTTGTCTAGATTGGACTATGGTAAAGTCTTGTACTTGGGTATAGATTAAGCATCCATTCAACTCATACAGATAGTTCAGAATTCAGTGGCTAGACTCCTGTACCTGCTCCCGAAGCAAGCCTCGGTCTGGAGCAGGCCCACGCTACATACAGGATCTGGTAGTGCCTTATCAGCCCACAGACAAGCTGAGATCTTGGAACATGGCCCTGTGCCAAGATTTTGCTTGGCTCGCATCAGGGGGGGCTCCTTCTCTGTTCAGGGTCCGAAACTTTGGAACTCCATTCCTGATCCCCAGAGAAACTGCACTTCCTTACTTGCATTCTGTAAAGGCCTAAAGACTTGGCTGTTTTAAGCTGTTAATCTACCATCTTTTTTTGCTCAGTGCCAGAAAACCGTTTTCTACGTAGCTGCATGCTTTACAAGTTTATAAATAAAAAAAATATGTTAATTAGTTCAAGAGCTACACAGAGCTATTTTTACCACCTGCGGCACTGTTAAATGGGTCCTTGTCCTGGAGACTTTAAAGGCAAGTCCTGATTTTTGCTGAACTGTAATAGCATGTGTGGAACTCTAAAGTAAACAACAGCACAGAACACGATAACATACACAAAGCAGCATAACGACATAATGTAAAACATATCAGGGCACAACACAACAAAGCAGTCAAAGCAGAACTCCATACAACGGCCACAGTACAGCACATCATAATGCAACAATGCTGCCTAAAGACAGCACAAATAACCTCACACCTCAAATAATTGCACCATAGCAAATATGCACAAAAATTCTTGTTACAAAATAACACCACCACAAACCTCCCTTCATAATGCTATATAGGTGTTTGCATAACCAAGAACTTCTTAACTTAAAATCAAAGACATGACATAGCACCAGTCAAAAATATCTAGTGATCCGGCCACACTCTATCATGAATCAGATCATGAAAACACTTTTTGTAATTACCTATTACATAACTTGAATTAATAGTTGGAATTACCAAAATCTGATTCAGAGTTTCAGGATCTGATCATGTTTTCTACTAATTATTCCACCTTCTGCATGGAAAATCTGCAGATTTGGCAGACTTAATGCAGCTTTTTGGTTTTGAGTTGGACACGTGATTGCCAAAGGGAGAGTCAAAGATGTCACCACCGAAAATCTCATAACTTGTGTGAATATTTACAAAGATTTCAATTTTGTTCACCCTTCTTCGAGTTGGGATAATCATGCTAATGTGATTGACATGCTCCTCCTATCACTGCCCTCACACGGTGCTTGTTCTGAGGGTGTAGGAAAGGGGCTTTCTCCTGATGGGAACATATTCTCTATGTCAAAAAGAAATTCAGAAATTAAAGAAAAATGCACAAGGAAATTTCACAATGACTCTAGCGGAATATAAGTAGAACAAGCTTGGAAATCTATGACTTGAATAGATTTACATCTGTAGTAGAACGTTAGCACTTTGTAAAACAAATAAGTTAGAGCCATTCACAAATAAATATGGCTGGAACTGTATATATATATATATATATATCTACAGCAAAGTTTGCCTGTTGAAGAGAAAGCCGCACTACAGGTAAGTTTGTGCCAAACCATCATTTATTGAAGGATGCTGCGAGGATTTCGGCTGGAACAGCACAAGGTATTTGTCCAGAGCCTGACGCGTTTCGTGTGATACACTTCCTCAGAGGCGTGGACTTGCAACTTCAAAGGCACGGCAATTTTGGCGATGTTATATCATACTTTCTCCGCCCTGAGTGGGCGTAGCCACTCCCGTGGCTTTCTGGTCTATGTAGTGCCGTTTCTTGCTTCAGTGAGCTGACGTGCCGTTGGTGCAAAATAAAGTCAAATAATACCGCAGTGGGTTTGTGATGTCAGCCTCGATACTTCGCTGCATTCTTTGCCCTTCGATAACAGGCACCTGCTCCATTAGCAGCGGCGTCGGTTGGCGTCGCTGCAGGAATGCAAACTGCATCAGGGCGTTCTCCGTGGCTCAGGCGGGGCCACTAACATCTACAGCAAAGTTTGCCTGTTGAAGAGAAAGCCGCACTACAGGTAAGTTTGTGCCAAACCATCATTTATTGAAGGATGCTGCGAGGATTTCGGCTGGAACAGCACAAGGTATTTGTCCAGAGCCTGACGCGTTTCGTGTGATACACTTCCTCAGAGGCGTGGACTTGCAACTTCAAAGGCACGGCAATTTTGGCGATGTTATATCATACTTTCTCCGCCCTGAGTGGGCGTAGCCACTCCCGTGGCTTTCTGGTCTATGTAGTGCCGTTTCTTGCTTCAGTGAGCTGACGTGCCGTTGGTGCAAAATAAAGTCAAATAATACCGCAGTGGGTTTGTGATGTCAGCCTCGATACTTCGCTGCATTCTTTGCCCTTCGATAACAGGCACCTGCTCCATTAGCAGCGGCGTCGGTTGGCGTCGCTGCAGGAATGCAAACTGCATCAGGGCGTTCTCCGTGGCTCAGGCGGGGCCACTAACATCTACAGCAAAGTTTGCCTGTTGAAGAGAAAGCCGCACTACAGGTAAGTTTGTGCCAAACCATCATTTATTGAAGGATGCTGCGAGGATTTCGGCTGGAACAGCACAAGGTATTTGTCCAGAGCCTGACGCGTTTCGTGTGATACACTTCCTCAGAGGCGTGGACTTGCAACTTCAAAGGCACGGCAATTTTGGCGATGTTATATCATACTTTCTCCGCCCTGAGTGGGCGTAGCCACTCCCGTGGCTTTCTGGTCTATGTAGTGCCGTTTCTTGCTTCAGTGAGCTGACGTGCCGTTGGTGCAAAATAAAGTCAAATAATACCGCAGTGGGTTTGTGATGTCAGCCTCGATACTTCGCTGCATTCTTTGCCCTTCGATAACAGGCACCTGCTCCATTAGCAGCGGCGTCGGTTGGCGTCGCTGCAGGAATGCAAACTGCATCAGGGCGTTCTCCGTGGCTCAGGCGGGGCCACTAACATCTACAGCAAAGTTTGCCTGTTGAAGAGAAAGCCGCACTACAGGTAAGTTTGTGCCAAACCATCATTTATTGAAGGATGCTGCGAGGATTTCGGCTGGAACAGCACAAGGTATTTGTCCAGAGCCTGACGCGTTTCGTGTGATACACTTCCTCAGAGGCGTGGACTTGCAACTTCAAAGGCACGGCAATTTTGGCGATGTTATATCATACTTTCTCCGCCCTGAGTGGGCGTAGCCACTCCCGTGGCTTTCTGGTCTATGTAGTGCCGTTTCTTGCTTCAGTGAGCTGACGTGCCGTTGGTGCAAAATAAAGTCAAATAATACCGCAGTGGGTTTGTGATGTCAGCCTCGATACTTCGCTGCATTCTTTGCCCTTCGATAACAGGCACCTGCTCCATTAGCAGCGGCGTCGGTTGGCGTCGCTGCAGGAATGCAAACTGCATCAGGGCGTTCTCCGTGGCTCAGGCGGGGCCACTAACATCTACAGCAAAGTTTGCCTGTTGAAGAGAAAGCCGCACTACAGGTAAGTTTGTGCCAAACCATCATTTATTGAAGGATGCTGCGAGGATTTCGGCTGGAACAGCACAAGGTATTTGTCCAGAGCCTGACGCGTTTCGTGTGATACACTTCCTCAGAGGCGTGGACTTGCAACTTCAAAGGCACGGCAATTTTGGCGATGTTATATCATACTTTCTCCGCCCTGAGTGGGCGTAGCCACTCCCGTGGCTTTCTGGTCTATGTAGTGCCGTTTCTTGCTTCAGTGAGCTGACGTGCCGTTGGTGCAAAATAAAGTCAAATAATACCGCAGTGGGTTTGTGATGTCAGCCTCGATACTTCGCTGCATTCTTTGCCCTTCGATAACAGGCACCTGCTCCATTAGCAGCGGCGTCGGTTGGCGTCGCTGCAGGAATGCAAACTGCATCAGGGCGTTCTCCGTGGCTCAGGCGGGGCCACTAACATCTACAGCAAAGTTTGCCTGTTGAAGAGAAAGCCGCACTACAGGTAAGTTTGTGCCAAACCATCATTTATTGAAGGATGCTGCGAGGATTTCGGCTGGAACAGCACAAGGTATTTGTCCAGAGCCTGACGCGTTTCGTGTGATACACTTCCTCAGAGGCGTGGACTTGCAACTTCAAAGGCACGGCAATTTTGGCGATGTTATATCATACTTTCTCCGCCCTGAGTGGGCGTAGCCACTCCCGTGGCTTTCTGGTCTATGTAGTGCCGTTTCTTGCTTCAGTGAGCTGACGTGCCGTTGGTGCAAAATAAAGTCAAATAATACCGCAGTGGGTTTGTGATGTCAGCCTCGATACTTCGCTGCATTCTTTGCCCTTCGATAACAGGCACCTGCTCCATTAGCAGCGGCGTCGGTTGGCGTCGCTGCAGGAATGCAAACTGCATCAGGGCGTTCTCCGTGGCTCAGGCGGGGCCACTAACATCTACAGCAAAGTTTGCCTGTTGAAGAGAAAGCCGCACTACAGGTAAGTTTGTGCCAAACCATCATTTATTGAAGGATGCTGCGAGGATTTCGGCTGGAACAGCACAAGGTATTTGTCCAGAGCCTGACGCGTTTCGTGTGATACACTTCCTCAGAGGCGTGGACTTGCAACTTCAAAGGCACGGCAATTTTGGCGATGTTATATCATACTTTCTCCGCCCTGAGTGGGCGTAGCCACTCCCGTGGCTTTCTGGTCTATGTAGTGCCGTTTCTTGCTTCAGTAAATTTGCACCAACGGCACGTCAGCTCACTGAAGCAAGAAACGGCACTACATAGACCAGAAAGCCACGGGAGTGGCTACGCCCACTCAGGGCGGAGAAAGTATGATAAAACATCACCAAAATTGCCGTGCCTTTGAAGTTGCAAGTCCACGCCTCTGAGGAAGTGTATCACACGAAACGCGTCAGGCTCTGGACAAATACCTTGTGCTGTTCCAGCCGAAATCCTCGCAGCATCCTTCAATAAATGATGGTTTGGCACAAACTTACCTGTAGTGCGGCTTTCTCTTCAACAGGCAAACTTTGCTGTAGATGTTAGTGGCCCCGCCTGAGCCACGGAGAACGCCCTGATGCAGTTTGCATTCCTGCAGCGACGCCAACCGACGCCGCTGCTAATGGAGCAGGTGCCTGTTATCGAAGGGCAAAGAATGCAGCGAAGTATCGAGGCTGACATCACAAACCCACTGCGGTATTATTTGACTTTATTTTGCACCAACGGCACGTCAGCTCACTGAAGCAAGAAACGGCACTACATAGACCAGAAAGCCACGGGAGTGGCTACGCCCACTCAGGGCGGAGAAAGTATGATAAAACATCGCCAAAATTGCCGTGCCTTTGAAGTTGCAAGTCCACGCCTCTGAGGAAGTGTATCACACGAAACGCGTCAGGCTCTGGACAAATACCTTGTGCTGTTCCAGCCGAAATCCTCGCAGCATCCTTCAATAAATGATGGTTTGGCACAAACTTACCTGTAGTGCGGCTTTCTCTTCAACAGGCAAACTTTGCTGTAGATGTTAGTGGCCCCGCCTGAGCCACGGAGAACGCCCTGATGCAGTTTGCATTCCTGCAGCGACGCCAACCGACGCCGCTGCTAATGGAGCAGGTGCCTGTTATCGAAGGGCAAAGAATGCAGCGAAGTATCGAGGCTGACATCACAAACCCACTGCGGTATTATTTGACTTTATTTTGCACCAACGGCACGTCAGCTCACTGAAGCAAGAAACGGCACTACATAGACCAGAAAGCCACGGGAGTGGCTACGCCCACTCAGGGCGGAGAAAGTATGATAAAACATCGCCAAAATTGCCGTGCCTTTGAAGTTGCAAGTCCACGCCTCTGAGGAAGTGTATCACACGAAACGCGTCAGGCTCTGGACAAATACCTTGTGCTGTTCCAGCCGAAATCCTCGCAGCATCCTTCAATAAATGATGGTTTGGCACAAACTTACCTGTAGTGCGGCTTTCTCTTCAACAGGCAAACTTTGCTGTAGATGTTAGTGGCCCCGCCTGAGCCACGGAGAACGCCCTGATGCAGTTTGCATTCCTGCAGCGACGCCAACCGACGCCGCTGCTAATGGAGCAGGTGCCTGTTATCGAAGGGCAAAGAATGCAGCGAAGTATCGAGGCTGACATCACAAACCCACTGCGGTATTATTTGACTTTATTTTGCACCAACGGCACGTCAGCTCACTGAAGCAAGAAACGGCACTACATAGACCAGAAAGCCACGGGAGTGGCTACGCCCACTCAGGGCGGAGAAAGTATGATAAAACATCGCCAAAATTGCCGTGCCTTTGAAGTTGCAAGTCCACGCCTCTGAGGAAGTGTATCACACGAAACGCGTCAGGCTCTGGACAAATACCTTGTGCTGTTCCAGACGAAATCCTCGCAGCATCCTTCAATAAATGATGGTTTGGCACAAACTTACCTGTAGTGCGGCTTTCTCTTCAACAGGCAAACTTTGCTGTAGATATATATATATATATATATATATATATATATATATATATATATATATATATATATATATATATATATATATATATATATATATATATATATATATATATATATATATATATATATATATAATGCGAACTCCAAAGAAATGGAATGTCGACGCTGTGTCGTTTGGAAAAATAATTTTATGTCAGCTGTTAAGAGTCGGACGCGTTTCGCCTGCCCAGCAGGCTTGCTCACCAACAACTCCAATAAAGTTTTTTGCCACCATTTAAACTCGTGAATCAGTTCCGTGTCACATGGTAAACTACAACCATAAACAGTGAAGACATACTCGTAGTTTTTGATTACCACATACATTAAACTCTTTTGCGTTATTCTCTAATGTGTTTAAAATTTTACTTTGTGGCTTATACATACCATGATAGCATAGCGGATAGCACATATCATTTTTACAACGCTGCTCAATATTGCAATAGCACATTTCTCCAGTGAGAATAATTATTAGCGTGCATGTTAAAATAACATGTCTCAATCATACGCACTACCAAAATAATAGGTTCAGTGACACAAATTGTTCTCAATCATATTCAAAAAGCTCATTTGATAGCCTATAAACATTACTAACAGTCGACATCTCTAGTGAGAGTAATCACTGCGCTAGTGCCCCAAAATTAAAACCGGTCTTTCTGAGATTCAATGCGTCACAATTTATCAAGCATTTTTCACAGCAATACTACCCCAGTGGGTTATCATGTGGATTATCCCATCTTTACTTGGTATTAGGTTAATGTATTCACGCGCCAGTGCGCAATCATTACCTTGTTTTTTTCTTTGAAGTATACCATCATGTATTAAATTTCCATACTAGATTGTCTCCACATTATTCAATATTCGTGAAAAGTGAAAACCAAAACCAAATTAAAACATTATTTCATATTTACATAGCAAGAGAAAATAGGATCGTGAGGAGAATTCATAAATATGTATTCAAATCTTCTTCCACATTAAGCCCCATGGGGGTTTTTGTGTTAAGCTTAATAATGTAACTAGATTCTAATCTGCGTAGGGTTTTCTGCCGATCACCCCCTCTAATGCTGATAGGTATAGCATCTATGACAAAATACGTCAAACCGCTCACATCTTTGTTATGTTTTTGACTGAAATGGCGGGCAACCGAATACGATTGGTCCGCATTCTTTATAGCCCGCAGATGTTGTAACACCCGCTTGTGTGCTTGGAGAATAGTGCTGCCTACGTACCTCAGGCCACAAGGGCACTGAAGCACGTAGACAGCAAACTCCGTTTTACAAGAGAATTGTCCCTTGATTTTCTGCTCCCTCTCCGTGAAGCCAGAAACATAACTGGTAGTATTCTTCCCAAAAGTACAGGTTTTGCACTTTGTGCATTTAATAAACCCATCTTTTCTGGTTAACCATGTACTTTTGGTCTTAGATATTCTGTCAGGTGGTAGCATGTTGCTCACTAGTGCCTGCTTCAACGAACGTGCCCTCCTAAAAGTGATGAGAGGTTTCCTCTGAACACACTTTTTTAAAATTGGATCGTTCCAAATAATATGCCAATGTTTTTGTAAAATATGGCGCAGATCCTTGTGTTGATTATTGAACGTGGTGATCATCCTACATTGGGAATACCCTGTCTTCTTACTCTCTATTTTACTGGGTTTAAAGAGTAGTTCTTCTCTTGATTGTTTTGTGGCTCTATACACAGATGATGCAATGCATTCTTCTGAGTATCCTCTAGCAGAAAAGCTGTTTTTAAGACATTCAATTTCCGCCTCCAGATCCTCTTTAATGCTGCAATTCCTCATGGCTCGAAGACACTCTCCATAGGGAATGCTTCTTACCAAATTCACTGGGTGAAAACTTGTGGCATGCAATAACGTATTGCCATCAGTGGGTTTACGAAATAATTTTGTGTGTAGTTTGCCTTGATGTATATAGACAGTCAAATCTAAAAAATTCACCTCTACACTGCTTATAACACTAGTGAATTTCAAATTTAATTGGTTAGATTGTAGGCTCTTTACAACATTTTGGGCACTGGTAATATCCCCCTTCCATATGACAAATAAATCGTCAATGTAACGGCTCCACTGTATGACGGTGTTCTGCCATTCTTGGGCAAACTGCGATTGGATCACCTGCTCCTCCCACCAGCCCATATGCAGATTAGCATAGCTGGGGGCGAAGCAGGTGCCCATCGCTGTACCGCACTTTTGATGATAAAGATCTTCACCAAAAAGAAAAAAATTGTTTTGCAAACATGTGGTGGTCATAGATAGTAGCATTTCTGTGTGGTGCCAAAATTTTGCAGATCTCTCGCCTAGGAAGTATCTGACTGCATTTAACCCATCTATGTGACGTATGCTAGTATATAAAGTCGTCACATCTATTGTCATTAGTAAAAAATCAGGTTCCCATGGTACATCATATATTTTGCGCAAGAAATCTCCCGTGTCTTGGATGTAGGAAGGGAGCCTAGTGACTAATGGATTTAGGAAGGAATCAACAAATTTAGATGATTGTTCAAAAGCACTGTTAATAGCTGAAATAATAGGTCGACCTGGAGGGTTTATCAGATCCTTGTGTACTTTAGGTATTAAATAAAATACTGGTGTAGTGGGATTAGATATTTTTAGATAAACATGTTCATCCTTATTAATTAGACCCTGTTTGTGCCATTCGAGTAATTGAGTATTGTAAATATCAAAACTGTCCTGCATTACAGTGTTCTGAGTTTTAACATAATTGCTTTTATTACTCAATTGTTTGTTATCCTCCATCAGATATTTGTCTCTTCCCCATAGCACCACATTCCTGCCTTTGTCCGCATTGCGGACAATACATTCCTTATCGTTGGCAAGTTTTGTTACTAATGCATGATATTCTCTCGTTTGCTTAGTGGAAGGTTGTCTCTTGGAATTGATCCGAGTATACAATTCTTTCACTTCATTCACCACTAGCTCGTTGAAAATGTCGACATTCCATTTCTTTGGAGTTCGCATTATATTACTGGACCGGGCTTCGGAGGTCCATTAACGCCGACGCGCCTTGCGTTCAGGAGGTGGTGGGTTGCAGAAGCAAGTTTGAAACCCAATATATATATATATATATATATATATATATATATATATATATATATATATATATATTCAGTGAAAAAACCATAGGTTTTAGGGAAAGATATACTTAGTTGGACATTTCACTCATACAAAACCAGATATTTATGATTATAAAAAATAAAGTTTGAAAAAAAATTAATAACGTTTTTGGTTGTTCTCGTAACTGCTGTGTGACTCTTTCTTGTTGTTATTACTGTTATTTGATGGAGTCCACCATGGTGTTAAATTTTGGGGCACTTATCGCTGGAATCCTGGTGATATCTGCAGTTTGCACCAACTTCTGAATAGTGTGTTAGATTTATCTCAACTTTACTTCTGTTAAAGTGCTGATAATGAAATGGAGACTAGCCGTTCTCGTGCAAAAATACACGAGGTGCACCTTTCCAATTTATTCTAAATACTAAAATCCTGTATAGAATTGCTCTGATGTATTGGCTGCAATTACAGTGTACACACAAAATCTATTAAGAAATCTCATTGTATTTATATTGATTGGGAATAGTGCGTCAGGTGCTGGGTCTTGACGAGATACACTGCTCAGTTCGTATATTGTTCTGCACACGGAAAAAATCACATCACAACTTTCACACCAATTGCAATGCGAAATAAATTCCGGCGATAAGACACGTTAGCACCAGGGATTTTACACCTGCTTTCTGCTGGTGTTAAGCAGGATAAATACCTGCACCATGAAAGGGAACACAGCCAAGAGCCACACCAGAACACCCACAGGTGCCATAGAGTCAATGAGCATGATACAGGGATACCCATGAGGGCCAGAAGACTCATCTCAACAACTCCAGGACCACCAATGGCCCCCAAACCCACATCTTAGTAAGTGTGTCCCTGTGGTCATTGTCTTAGCACGATAGGCACGAGCCCTGCAACATCACAGTGTGCTGTCACCTCAGCGTTGGCAGTGAGCCTGGACGTGTAGCTACGCACACATCCTCCTGCATGCACAACTGGCGTGTGCTGGTCTGGGGTTCAAAGGTCAGTGCAGGGGTGTGCCTATCCGGCAAGGGGAACGGGGTGTCTCGGACATGTCCGTGTACAGGAAGTGCGGTAAGTGTGTCTCTGTGTTCTGGTGTGGCCTGGTACAAGAGCCGCAGCAGTCGATATTGTAAAGTGGCATGCACCACCTCCAAACGGCACTGTTATGGTGTAGTTGGAATGTAGCAGGACATGCGCAAATAGGCATTACAATGGTGTGCCGTACGAGTGCACGAGATACAACAGTGCACCGTACAAAAGTGTGGGGGCTCATGGGAGGGAGGAGCAGCCGTTTGGCAACATAACACACAGTGAACTCGATCATGTGCCACATGCTGGACATCTCATCCATGATGACCACGGTTGCAGTCATCCCACAACACCAACGACTGGCCTTTGTACACATCCTGTATGAATGCAGCGTGGTTTTCACTTCTATGCTCGTTCAGTGGTGTGATGTTGGCGGGTTGTGTGACTTGTGCTCCTTGTTGGTGTGTTTCATTTTGGCCATTGTTAGTCTATATGTGTGTTGTACTTAATTGTGCATGTGTGCCATTCTGCCCATCTCCGCCCTCCCCCACTCCCTGCTTCTTCCTCTTCCTAGTGCTGTTGTGTCTATAATTGTGTTGCTGCACACATAAATACATGTAAAAAATAAATTAGAATAGTTCCTTGATTCTTTTAGGTTTCAAAACTTCTCTATTGGTTTCTTTTTAATTTTCCATATGAACCGTTTTTTTAATATTCAACAACACATAGAAGTCAGAAGTGCAACGTATTCTATCAACACACTTTCTAGAACATTCTGCAACACGTGCAGGTTAAAAGTTCATCAATTTTTTAAAACTTAACGATATGTTTTTGCAACATTTTCTTGAACATTTAACGACACGTGCAGGTTAAAAGTTCACAATTGTTTTAAGTTCGAATAGTGCCTTCCAAATGCAAGTAGCAGGTTTGGTTGAGCTGAGCAAATGATATGTACTCCACATTGAAACTGCTTTTTCTTAACCAATCACAAAGATGCTTTTCCACAAAACTAATGTGCACCCTACTTTTAAAAAAGAATGCTTTTCATGATATCTTTAGAGATAAGTTATAGATAGGAATTAGCATTTAAAAAACCTTTGAAATTCACTGAAAAATCATAGGTTTCATGCACGTTATAGTTAGGAATTGGCATTTAAAAAACCTTTGAAATTCACTGAAAAACCATAGGTTTCAGGCACGTTATAGTTAGGAATTAGCATTTAAAAATCCTTAGAAATTCACTGAAGAAACCATAGGTTTTAGGGGCGTTATAGTTAGCTGGACATTTCCCTCGTACAAAACCCTAGAAATTCCCCTGTTATAGTTAGTTCAGCTAACTATAACTCGCACCCCCGCAATGCACTGCTGATGACGTCACATATTACATCACTCATGACATGGTCAGTGACATCACTTGATCCCAAAGGTGCATAAACTAACTCAACCAGTACCAGGAAGACCGATTATTTCTGCCATCAACAGTGTCAGTGAACACGTTTCCCAGTATATTGACTTTTTTCTACAGGACTTTGTAAAAAAACTTCCCAGCTACATTAAAGACACTGGTGATTTCTTAAATAAGATCAAAGACATCACATGGGAGACGAACTTCTTATTGATTGCTCTAGACATTGAATCGCTATATACTAGCATCAATCACACGGATGGGCTGAATGCTGTTAAATATTTCCTTGACTCAAGGGGGAGTGAATTGTTTCTTCATAACAGAATGCTAATCAATTTGATAAATTAGTGTCTCAATAATAACTTCTTTTTATTTGGGAATGACATTTTCAAACAGCAAAGAGGCGTGGCTATGGGATCCTGTTTCTCCCCCAGCTATGCCTGTTTACATGTTGGCTGGTGGGAGGAACAGGTCCTTACAAAACAACATTGGGAAATTTTTAATCGTCATGTGGTGCATTGGCTACGCTATATAGATGATGTTTTTGTGATTTGGAGAGGAAATGAGGAAAGTGAAATCAGTTTTATTTCTACCATCAACCAGAATCATATGAATTTGCACTTCACATCACAAATCAGTACAACCACGGTCGAATTTTTAGATGTTAGAGTGCTGATTGAAGATAATATACTTGAAACAACTTTATTTAGGAAGCCTACAGCAGGCAACAGCACTCTACATGCTAATAGCAGCCATCCTAAACATTTAATAGAGAGTATTCCGTTTGGTGAACTACTGCGGATCAAACGTATCTGCAGTACAACGGAACAACTTGACAAATGCACCAAGGATGTGTTACACAGATTAAAACAAAGAGGGTACAGTGACCAAATCTTGACCCGTGCGGTGTCGAAAACACGAGACAGATCTAGAGACACCCTTCTACATGGGACAGCCAAAGAAACTGACGTAACTGAAGCTGACTCATGTCCAAGGTTAACGGCGAAAGAAATAAGACCCACTGTCTACACTAGCTCTGATGTCATTGGGCCCAGAATTGGGTCACATTGATGAGAAAAGACCAGGGGCAGAATTAGACTCAGAATAATAGGGGAATCAGAGAGATAAAAATAGAACAATTTTTTATTTCAATCACAATATTCAACAAATGATGATTTTGATATAAAGGTTAGGTCATGTAACATACAAAATATTTGGTATATGCATAAAGGTCCCACACGTAAAGACAAACAAACATGCACTCTTTCAGACGACATATTCATATATAGACCAAATGCAATACAAATACAAACAATATACATATAGTTTGTCAATAAGGTTTAAAAATCGCCTCAGCGATATGGGGTTTCAACAAAAGGGAAGGAGGTAACACTTCAGGTAAACTCGTGCATTTCCGATAGATGGGGATAAATGAATTCGCTCAGGGAGCACGAGGTAGCAGAGGCCAACGCACGTTTCGGTGTGAACTACACCTTCATCAGGGCAACGAAGATGAAAGGCGTGTGGGACAACACAGAAGAAGCCTTAGTATCAAGGATGCTGCTCACTATTCAGGTCTTCTGAGGATATTCAGAAGTGGAGGGGTGTACATAAAAGCACAAATCGGATAGCCCGGTATGGAGATGGAGTAAAAGTGTGCTAATCCAGGATGCGGTCCAGAGCATGGCATATTATTTGGAACGATCCAATTTTAAAAAAGTGTGTTCAGAGGAAACCTCTCATCACTTTTAGGAGGGCACGTTCGTTGAAGCAGGCACTAGTGAGCAACATGCTACCACCTGACAGAATATCTAAGACCAAAAGTACATGGTTAACCAGAAAAGATGGGTTTATTAAATGCACAAAGTGCAAAGCCTGTACTTTTGGGAAGAATACTACCAGTTATGTTTCTGGCTTCACGGAGAGGGAGCAGAAAATCAAGGGACAATTCTCTTGTAAAACGGAGTTTGCTGTCTACGTGCTTCAGTGCCCTTGTGGCCTGAGGTACGTAGGCAGCACTATTCTCCAAGCACACAAGTGGGTGTTACAACATCTGCGGGCTATAAAGAATGCAGACCAATCGTATTCGGTTGCCCGCCATTTCAGTCAAAAACATAACAAAGATGTGAGCGGTTTGACGTATTTTGTCATAGATGCTATACCTATCAACATTAGAGGGGGTGATCGGCAGAAAACCCTACGCAGATTAGAATCTAGTTACATTATTAAGCTTAACACAAAAACCCCCATGGGGCTTAATGTGGAAGAAGATTTGAATACATATTTATGAATTCTCCTCACGATCCTATTTTCTCTTGCTATGTAAATATGAAATAATGTTTTAATTTGGTTTTGGTTTTCACTTTTCACGAATATTGAATAATGTGGAGACAATCTAGTATGGAAATTTAATACATGATGGTATACTTCAAAGAAAAAAACAAGGTAATGATTGCGCACTGGCGCGTGAATACATTAACCTAATACCAAGTAAAGATGGGATAATCCACATGATAACCCACTGGGGTAGTATTGCTGTGAAAAATGCTTGATAAATTGTGACGCATTGAATCTCAGAAAGACCGGTTTTAATTTTGGGGCACTAGCGCAGTGATTACTCTCACTAGAGATGTCGACTGTTAGTAATGTTTATAGGCTATCAAATGAGCTTTTTGAATATTATTGAGAACAATTTGTGTCACTGAACCTATTATTTTGGTAGTGCGTATGATTGAGACATGTTATTTTAACATGCACGCTAATAATTATTCTCACTGGAGAAATGTGCTATTGCAATATTGAGCAGCGTTGTAAAAATGATATGTGCTATCCGCTATGCTATCATGGTATGTATAAGCCACAAAGTTAAATTTTAAACACATTAGAGAATAACGCAAAAGAGTTTAATGTATGTGGTAATCAAAAACTACGAGTATGTCTTCACTGTTTATGGTTGTAGTTTACCATGTGACACGGAACTGATTCACAAGTTTAAATGGTGGCAAAAAACTTTATTGGAGTTGTTGGTGAGCAAGCCTGCTGGGCAGGCGAAACACGTCCGACTCTTAACAGCTGACATAAAATTATTTTTCCAAACGACACGGCGTCCACATTCCATTTCTTTGGAGTTCGCATTATATTGCTGGACCGGGCTTCGGAGGTCCATTAACGCCGACGCGCCTTGCGTTCAGGAGGTGGTGGGTTGCAGAAGCAAGTTTGAAACCCAATATATATATATATATATATATATATATATATATATATATATATTCAGTGAAAAAACCATAGGTTTTAGGGAAATATATACTTAGTTGGACATTTCACTCATACAAAACCAGATATTTATGATTATAAAAAATAAAGTTTGAAAAAAAATTAATAACGTTTTTGGTTGTTCTCGTAACTGCTGTGTGACTCTTTCTTGTTCTTATTACTGTTATTTGATGGAGTCCACCATGGTGTTAAATTTTGGGGCACTTATCGCTGGAATCCTGGTGATATCTGCAGTTTGCACCAACTTCTGAATAGTGTGTTAGATTTATCTCAACTTTACTTCTGTTAAAGTGCTGATAATGAAATGGAGACTAGCCGTTCTCGTGCAAAAAATACACGAGGTGCACCTTTCCAATTTATTCTACATACTAAAATCCTGTATAGAATTGCTCTGATGTATTGGCTGCAATTACAGTGTACACACAAAATCTATTAAGAAATCTCATTGTATTTATATTGATTGGGAATAGTGCGTCAGGTGCTGGGTCTTGACGAGATACACTGCTCAGTTCGTATATTGTTCTGCACACGGAAAAAATCACATCACAACTTTCACACCAATTGCAATGCGAAATAAATTCCGGCGATAAGACACGTTAGCACCAGGGATTTTACACCTGCTTTCTGCTGGTGTTAAGCAGGATAAATACCTGCACCATGAAAGGGAACACAGCCAAGAGCCACACCAGAACACCCACAGGTGCCATAGAGTCAATGAGCATGATACAGGGATACCCATGAGGGCCAGAAGACTCATCTCAACAACTCCAGGACCACCAATGGCCCCCAAACCCACATCTTAGTAAGTGTGTCCCTGTGGTTATTGTCTTAGCACGATAGGCACGAGCCCTGCAACATCACAGTGTGCTGTCACCTCAGCGTTGGCAGTGAGCCTGGACGTGTAGCTACGCACACATCCTCCTGCATGCACAACTGGCGTGTGCTGGTCTGGGGTTCAAAGGTCAGTGCAGGGGTGTGCCTATCCGGCAAGGGGAACGGGGTGTCTCGGACATGTCCGTGTACAGGAAGTGCGGTAAGTGTGTCTCTGTGTTCTGGTGTGGCCTGGTACAAGAGCCGCAGCAGTCGATATTGTAAAGTGGCATGCACCACCTCCAAACGGCACTGTTATGGTGTAGTTGGAATGTAGCAGGACATGCGCAAATAGGCATTACAATGGTGTGCCGTACGAGTGCACGAGATACAACAGTGCACCGTACAAAAGTGTGGGGGCTCATGGGAGGGAGGAGCAGCCGTTTGGCAACATAACACACAGTGAACTCGATCATGTGCCACATGCTGGACATCTCATCCATGATGACCACGGTTGCAGTCATCCCACAACACCAACGACTGGCCTTTGTACACATCCTGTATGAATGCAGCGTGGTTTTCACTTCTATGCTCGTTCAGTGGTGTGATGTTGGCGGGTTGTGTGACTTGTGCTCCTTGTTGGTGTGTTTCATTTTGGCCATTGTTAGTCTATATGTGTGTTGTACTTAATTGTGCATGTGTGCCATTCTGCCCATCTCCGCCCTCCCCCCACTCCCTGCTTCTTCCTCTTCCTAGTGCTGTTGTGTCTATAATTGTGTTGCTGCACACATAAATACATGTAAAAAATAAATTAGAATAGTTCCTTGATTCTTTTAGGTTTCAAAACTACTCTATTGGTTTCTTTTTAATTTTCCATATGAACCGTTTTTTTAATATTCAACAACACATAGAAGTCAGAAGTGCAACGTATTCTATCAACACACTTTCTAGAACATTCTGCAACACGTGCAGGTTAAAAGTTCATCAATTTTTTAAAACTTAACGATATGTTTTTGCAACATTTTCTTGAACATTTAACGACACGTGCAGGTTAAAAGTTCACAATTGTTTTAAGTTCGAATAGTGCCTTCCAAATGCAAGTAGCAGGTTTGGTTGAGCTGAGCAAATGATATGTACTCCACATTGAAACTGCTTTTTCTTAACCAATCACAAAGATGCTTTTCCACAAAACTAATGTGCACCCTACTTTTAAAAAAGAATGCTTTTCATGATATCTTTAGAGATAAGTTATAGATAGGAATTAGCATTTAAAAAACCTTTGAAATTCACTGAAAAATCATAGGTTTCATGCACGTTAAAGTTAGGAATTGGCATTTAAAAAACCTTTGAAATTCACTGAAAAACCATAGGTTTCAGGCACGTTATAGTTAGGAATTAGCATTTAAAAATCCTTAAAAATTCACTGAAGAAACCATAGGTTTTAGGGGCGTTATAGTTAGCTGGACATTTCCCTCGTACAAAACCCTAGAAATTCCCCTGTTATAGTTAGTTCAGCTAACTATAACTCGCACCCCCGCAATGCACTGCTGATGACGTCACATATTACATCACTCATGACATGGTCAGTGACATCACTTGATCCCAAAGGTGCATAAACTAACTCAACCAGTACCAGGAAGACCGATTATTTCTGCCATCAACAGTGTCAGTGAACACGTTTCCCAGTATATTGACTTTTTTCTACAGGACTTTGTAAAAAAACTTCCCAGCTACATTAAAGACACTGGTGATTTCTTAAATAAGATCAAAGACATCACATGGGAGACGAACTTCTTATTGATTGCTCTAGACATTGAATCGCTATATACTAGCATCAATCACACGGATGGGCTGAATGCTGTTAAATATTTCCTTGACTCAAGGGGGAGTGAATTGTTTCTTCATAACAGAATGCTAATCAATTTGATAAATTGGTGTCTCAATAATAACTTCTTTTTATTTGGGAATGACATTTTCAAACAGCAAAGAGGCGTGGCTATGGGATCCTGTTTCTCCCCCAGCTATGCCTGTTTACATGTTGGCTGGTGGGAGGAACAGGTCCTTACAAAACAACATTGGGAAATTTTTAATCGTCATGTGGTGCATTGGCTACGCTATATAGATGATGTTTTTGTGATTTGGAGAGGAAATGAGGAAAGTGAAATCAGTTTTATTTCTACCATCAACCAGAATCATATGAATTTGCACTTCACATCACAAATCAGTACAACCACGGTCGAATTTTTAGATGTTAGAGTGCTGATTGAAGATAATATACTTGAAACAACTTTATTTAGGAAGCCTACAGCAGGCAACAGCACTCTACATGCTAATAGCAGCCATCCTAAACATTTAATAGAGAGTATTCCGTTTGGTGAACTACTGCGGATCAAACGTATCTGCAGTACAACGGAACAACTTGACAAATGCACCAAGGATGTCTTACACAGATTAAAACAAAGAGGGTACAGTGACCAAATCTTGACCCGTGCGGTGTCGAAAACACGAGATAGATCTAGAGACACCCTTCTACATGGGACAGCCAAAGAAACTGACGTAACTGAAGCTGACTCATGTCCAAGGTTAACGGCGAAAGAAATAAGACCCACTGTCTACACTAGCTCTGATGTCATTGGGCCCAGAATTGGGTCACATTGATGAGAAAAGACCAGGGGCAGAATTAGACTCAGAATAATAGGGGAATCAGAGAGATAAAAATAGAACAATTTTTTATTTCAATCACAATATTCAACAAATGATGATTTTGATATAAAGGTTAGGTCATGTAACATACAAAATATTTGGTATATGCATAAAGGTCCCACACGTAAAGACAAACAAACATGCACTCATTCAGACGACATATTCATATATAGACCAAATGCAATACAAATACAAACAATATACATATAGTTTGTCAATAAGGTTTAAAAATCGCCTCAGCGATATGGGGTTTCAACAAAAGGGAAGGAGGTAACACTTCAGGTAAACTCGTGCATTTCCGATAGATGGGGATAAATGAATTCGCTCAGGGAGCACGAGGTAGCAGAGGCCAACGCACGTTTCGGTGTGAACTACACCTTCATCAGGGCAACGAAGATGAAAGGCGTGTGGGACAACACAGAAGAAGCCTTAGTATCAAGGATGCTGCTCACTATTCAGGTCTTCTGAGGATATTCAGAAGTGGAGGGGTGTACATAAAAGCACAAATCGGATAGCCCGGTATGGAGATGGAGTAAAAGTGTGCTAATCCAGGATGCGGTCCAGAGCATGGCCCATAGTTCTTACAGATGGTGTTTTTTGGATCCTCGTCTCCCTGATATTCCTACTATCACTTTTAGAAGAGCAAAGTCTATGAGGAGCCAGTTAGTTAAAAGCTGCCCAGAAACAGGAACTACTGGCACTTGGCTGAAACCAAGAAAAGGTTTTTTTAAATGCTCCACGTGTCGTGCGTGCAAGTTTGGTGTCAATACTACACATTACACCACCCCATTTTCGGAAGAAAATGTGTTAGTCATGGGAATTACAACTGCCGCACTGAGTTTGCGGTGTATGTTTTGGCGTGTACCTGTGGCTTGCGTTACGTTGGCAGTACCAAGCTACAGGTGCACGTCAGAATTCTTCAACATATTCGGGCTATAGTTAATAATGATTCTTCCTATCCTGTAGCCAGACACTTCAAACGAGAACACAACAACGATCTCAGCTGCCTCTCGTACTTTGTTATCAATGCGATTCCCCCTTGAGAAGGGGTGGAAACAAAGAAAAGAAACTAAGGCAATTAGAATCTCGCATTATTCTAGAACTGGACAGTAAAGCACCACATGGGTTAAATACAACTGAAGATCTGCACAACTTCCTTTAGTAATACGTGGCTGTTCCCCCTATTACACTGTGTTGACCTCTCCTTGGACCTGCTATTTTTTAGATTGTTTATGAGCTTTTATAAAAAGTTTTTACAAGCTTTTATGAATTTTCATGGATTTTTTTACGGGTTTTGGTAGATTTTTGTAGTTGTTTTAGTCACATCTTTGCTTACCCAGCCCTCACTCCTTCGTAATATCTTGCAGGGTCTTCAATTGGCTCTATTTTGTCTTTTTTGTCAGTACTATTATAGAATTCCAGCTGCTTTTGCTCGTTTTGCACATTTTTGGTTTTTTAGATTTTTTAGATTCTTTCAGGATCTTTTAGGGAATTTTCATGGGTTTTACTTATTGTAGATTTTCCTTTTTTCAATAGAGATGAAAATAGACTTTTTGAAGGAAAGGATAAATCAGGTCATGCTTTCGCACATAATTGTGGCACTTTATATTTATTTCTACCTCAGACTATGCATTAAGACATGTAATAACCACACTCAAGCCATATTCATATCTATCACTAGCATTCAGGCTGTTATGTATCACCTTCGCTGGTTCATTACTGGATTATGTGGCACTATTTTTTCTGTTTTATTAGTGATATTTTTATCCTATTTATTAACAGTTTTTATATCGTGTTACATTCTTTTATCCATTACCAGTGTTGTTGTAAATATATTTATATATGTATTTGCATTATTTTTTACTTTGAATTGTACAAAGTGAACCAAGTGATATATATTTAACGATGATGCTGTTTTAATTTTATTTGTATTTATACAGATATATTGCATACATCATCTAGTAATTGCGTGATGCATTTAAGCAATTTATGGTGATTGTATAATGGAATGTACATAATCTGTCTTCTTTGCAAGTCTTTTTCTTGTGTCTATGATCACCTGACACAGGAAGTGAACTCACCCTGTATGTTTAAATGGCTTTGGCGAACTGTTACCTGTGTGTGATCAAGGGCACGGCTGTGCTCGAAACGCGTCACTAAGCAGAGGAGCAGAAATAAAATCTTCCTGCCAGCAATTGGGGTCCGTTTACTCTGTTCGCCGCTGCTGCTGTGTGTTTGTAGCGGAGGTTCGAGGAGTTCAAGGAGTTGCATATATATATATATATAGAGCTCCAAGGACTTCACTCAAAGAATGAAGGAGATCGCACTCAGCAAGGTTTCTCGATGCGATTATTTATTGCATTGTTTCGAGATAGCAGCAGTAACACCAGGACGCGTTTCGGCGTTCGCGCCTTTTTCGACTGAGTTACAATGTGCAGGTTACGTGAGCAGTATTATATCCGGTTCACATGATCTAGTTCTGGTTCACTTAAACATAAACATAGTGAAAAGACTAAAAATACAGTTTAGATCGGACTTTCGTTCACTTGAAAAAATACTATATATTTTGCATCACAAGTAAATAATTCTTAATTCATTATTACAAGTGAAAAAAGCATTTTGGAACCAATAAAGTAAATAATTAGACAGGCGGTCAATTTAAGGCGAATTATTACCCTGAATGAGTCAAGTCAGCCTACAATAATTAATGCAAGATTCTGCATTTAACAAAAAGTAAATATTTACATATAATTCATTTCAGACTCTCTAGACATAATTGAGCCCTGTATGGGCATAAAGTGACAATAATATATTCATCACAGTGAAGCAGGAAAAACACTCTGCCATCTTAGTCCCCAAATATCGAAAAATTATATTGTTTCAGCGTTTACCTAGGTGACATGACAGTTCCTCCTCTGTATTCAAACCATAAGGTGTTGTGGTTTGAAGGTCAATAATAAAGCGAGATTCTAATCTCCTCAGCCTCAATTCCCGATTTCCCATTCGGTCACTGACTGGGACATGATCAAGGCAGAAAAACGACAATAGATTTCTGTCACTATTGTGATGTTGTGCGAAATGTCTTGCTACAGGGTATGAGGTGTCTTGTTTTTCAATTGCTCTGGCATGTTCTAGGATGCGCTTTTTTGTGGGGTGGATCGTGCTGCCAATATATTGCTTTGGGCAAGGACATGTAAGGCAGTAAACGCTAAATGGCGTATTACAAGTCATCAATTTGTTGATTGGTCTCGGTTTTTTCATACCGGGGACATTGTATGAAGATACCTTTTTACTGTTCCTACACGCCTTACATTTCAGACAAGGGAAGAAACCGGAGACTTTACTGATAGGTTGGACAAAGGAATAGGTTCATAGTGGCTGTTAACCAATTTGTCTTTTAAGGATCTACATCTTCTGAAGGTTATTTGTGGATAGGGTGGTAAGATGTCACCTATTATTACATCTGTTTTCAGAATGTGCCAGTTCCGGCAAAGAATCTTTCTCAGGGTATTTGTCTCATTAGAGAAAGTTGTAATAAATCTGCAAATTTCTGATGTTGTTCTAGTCTTAGCACGGTTTGTGTCTAGTAGGGATTGTCTTGAGATTTTGTTAACCTTACTTAAGGTTTTCATTAGTAGGTTAGGACAGTAGCCACATGATCGAAATCTTTCAATGGCAGATGATGCTTCATATTGAAAATCAACCTCACGGGAACAATTTCTTTTTAGGCGTAGTAATTCGCCGTAAGGGATGCTGTTTTTTAGAGATTTTTGATGGCTACTCTGTGCTTCTAATACTGAATTCCCTGCAGTCTCTTTTCTGAAGAGAGTGGTACATATGCTCCCGTCTTGGACAAAGACTTTAAGATCCAAGAAGGGGACTTGTTGCGTGCTAATTTGTCCAGATAAATGAAGATTCAAAGTATTTGTGTTAAGTGCTGAAATATATTTTTCAGCTTCATCCTTAGGTCCCTTCCACAAGATAAACAGGTCATCTATGTACCTATACCATAAAACAACATTTTTAGTCCAATGTTCATATGTATCAGCCCAGGCCACCTGTCTCTCCCACCAGCCTACGAATAGGTTCGCATAGCTGGGGGCGAAGCAGGTGCCCATGGCTGTACCCTGGATCTGACGATAGTGTTGTTTGTCAAACAAAAAAATATTGTTATTGAGGCAGAACAGAATAAATTCAGTGAGCATGATATTGTGCTCAGCGAATTGGAGGGATCTCTCCTTCAAAAAATATTCCACTGCCTTCACACCATGCTCATGTTTAATGATTGTGTAGAGGCTTGTAATGTCCAAGACAATCATGAGCATGTCAGACTCCCAAGGTGTATTGGCAATGTTACAGATGAAATGCGTCATGTCTTTGATATAGGAAGACAATGTTACCACAAACTCCCTCAAGAAAAAATCAATGTACTGAGACATATGCTCTGTTAATGACCCAATGGATGACACGATAGGGCGACCTGGCGGTCTGTCCTGATTTTTATGGATTTTGGGTAAATGATAGAAAGTAGCTGTAGTGGGATATGGACATGTTAGATATTTGAATTCATCAAAATTGAGCATATGTCGATCAAACCATTTCTGAATCAATATATGATATTCATTGATACTTGCAATATACTCAGATTTAACAATAGGAGAATAACATGATCTGTCTGAGAGTAATCTCATTGCCTCCTCCACATAAAACTTTCTCGTCATTAATACCACATTCCCTCCTTTGTCGGAGGGTTTACAAATTATGTTTGGGTCATCCATTAGTTGTGACAGAGCAGTCCTTTCTTTCACAGTAAGGTTGTTGGATAAGTTCGTAGATTCTGAGAGTCTCAATTCCATGAGATCTTTCTTCACTGATTCCTCAAAGATATCTATAGAGTCGTAAGGAGTAACTGGAACAAAGGTTGATATTTGCTTGAAATGGGTTTTTGGAGCAATTTGTTCAATACCAAAACTTTGGATACGGGAAATATCTTTAGTAGCACCTAATCCCATTGTTTCTTGACTGGAAAGTACACACAGTGTTTCAAGGTCATCCCCTGTAAGGGTTGTTGTTGGATCAGGGACAGAGATCTGCTGAGGTGCGCCACTGATATTTCCTTGCACGTTTTTGGATTTGAAAAATTTCATCAATTTTAACTTCCTGGAAAAAAGATATAGATCGATCCGTGTTTGTGTATATTCACACCTTTTTGCTGGACAGAAAGTTAGGCCTTTTTTAAGAACAGATTCTTGTTCCTCCGTTAGTTGTTTGTGAGTCAAGTTAACAATAGTGAGATTATCAGGGTTCTCTAATTTTTGGATCCTCTCTTGCTGCGGGTTTGCCAGGCGATTCCTTGATTTTGGCTTTGAGTGGCCGCCCCGTCTTGTTTTCCGGCCGCATTTCTTCTCCTTGTTTGGAACCTGCCGCGTCCCCCTCTTTGTCGTGAGTTGCGCATTAGTTTGAACTCCTCTAAAAAACGACTTTGTATTGAGGAGGGCATGGCTGTTTCACTAAATTCCTCCCCTGATTGCTCTGCGTCTGTGCTCACGTTTGATTCAGAGGTATCTTGGATTTCCTGATCTTGAGGAACAATCCTTCTGAGCGCTTTCCTTGGCCCATCAAACTTTCGTGCAAAAGTAAGTACTCTTCCTTGTTCGTAGTCCCTTGCATCTCTATTGAATTTCGTATGCTTGCGTGTCTTGATTTTTTCTTGGTAGTTTATCAACCGGTCCTTCATTGCTTGTCTGAGTTCATCTTTGGTTTTTGTATCCGGGTTAGTCGCAATAATGGCTTCCAATTCCTCGATTTCTTTGAGACATTTTTCACGGTCGCTCCATGCAAACTTTATCAGAATTTTAAGCATGCCAACTGAAGATTCCGTTGTGTATGCAGCCCATTCCTCTAGCAGCGCCGGGTCCGGGTTTTCATAAGAAGGAATCGTATAAATACGTAAACCTCGAGGTATACGTTGTACGTCGATATAATGTTGGAGCGAGGTGGCCTCCCACCATTTCCGTGTTTCTCGTTCCAAAAGTCTCTCTAATTTGACAAATTGATTCTCGAGTGAACTGGGTTCTTTGTTTGCCTGATCCTTTTCGACACGGGATGTCGGGGCACATTTGAAGACTTGTGCTGCCTCCGCCTGTCTTTATTCATTTGAAAACATATTTATTTTCGGGCTCGTAAAGCTGCACGCATTAAATTAAGGTTCTTGCTTTGACGCTCGTGCTGCCGTGAGAAATTACAAGCATGGACTTTTACTTTAAACAAATATACCGGTGGGCACAGACTCACCGACCGGGTCCATATATATTATCTACTGGCGGTCGCCAGTAGATAGTTATAGTTAGGACCGAGTTCCCATAGGAAATCTGAAAATTCTATTTTGAATAACTTTGGCGCCGGTTGACTTATCTTCGTGAAATTTTCAAAACTAATGGGGCGCTCCGCTCAGCTCCTACCCTGAATGTCTCGGGGTGATTCGTCAAGCGGGGGCTGAGAAAAAAGGGGGGTCCCAAAACACGTTTTCCCCATGCATTTTCCCATAGGACTTTTAGTCGAAGGTACAGCCTGAACGGCTGAACAGAATTACTTGAAATTTGGCAAAGAGGTAGTCCTCAGGTCAGGCATGTGCCTTTTGCATATATGGTGTAAATCCGTTCAGTAGTTCCTGAGAAAATCAAAAGTAAAATCACATATATATCTGGGCAGAGCCTAACCACACATCTCATTGTGAGATCTGATTGACTGTCAGCACTTCATCCAAGAAGTGTTGGTAGCCATCTTGGGACCAATATACATGATAGCACCTCATTAAAAAGCATTGCAGTTAATAGAAGGTTTTAAGACTTTAGTTACATTATAAATCATTTGTTGATGGTACCATACTCATTTTAGGAATTGTGGTATGTTCTAAGGTGATTTTACCATGTGAAAAAGCCTTCTGCTGGGATATCATGAATCATGTTTGAGAGAAAACTATTTTCACATGCTTTTCCCACAGAGGTTTGGAAGGTGATCTATAAGCTAAACTGAGAGCATATTTTCTGTAAATTCACATTATCTTTCTCAGTCATGTGAGAATGAAGTCTGACATTCTCAGTAAAACATGTACATCCAACAAGGGCAGAGACTGTCAGTTGATTCCTTTGTGTTCTACTGCAGCTTCCTAGAGTGTTCCAAAGAACAACTAGAGCACTACCACTCCTACTTATGACAAACGTATGGCACACCTAAAGCCATCTTGATTGGAATAAAGTGGTAACTCTTAAAACATTTAATTTAAAAAGGAACAAAATGAGAGGGTTCATTTTGCCATAGAATGTATGATTAGTGCTGCAGAAAGAAAAATTAGCGCACATTTTGAGTGACTTCTCAAATCCTCTTCTATTTCATGAAAGAATTTTGACATGCAGACTGAAACATGCACTTTCAATACCAGCAGCAGACTTCCCTGGTGAGCAGTAGCTTTACTACAGTGATCTAATGAGGAACTAGAGTGCTACCATTCAGAATTTATGGCAAATGTGTCACATCTGAATGCCTTCTTGATGGAACCAAAGTAAAAAATGCAATAGGTCTCGCCCTCGTTTAAGTTAAAGCAATTCTGTTTGTAATTACGTGGCATTTTAGCTTTGCTTTTATGAGTGTTTTTCAAAATTTCATGTACATAACATGCATTTATGTATATGTATGCATGCATTTATATTTGTATTTATATAGATATGCAGATTATATATATGTTTATATATGTATGTATATATATACACATACATATATATAAATACATATGCATAGATGTGCATATGTGTGCGTGTAGAGCGAGCTAGAGAGGTAGAGGTGTAAAGGTAGAGACGTAGAGGTAGAGAGGTAGAGGTAGAGAGGAAGAGGTAGAGAGGTAGAGAATAGTAGAGAGAGAGGTAGAGAAAGGTAGAGAGGTAGAGAGTAGAGGATGAGTAATAGAGAGTAGAGAGTAGAGAGAAAGTAGTAGAGAGTAGTAGAGAGAGTAGCAGAGAGTGAGTAGGAGAGAGTAGTAGAGTGAGTAGTAGAGAGTGAGTAGTAGAGAGTGAGATGTAGAGAGTAGTAGAGAGTAGTAGAGAGTCAGTAGTAGAGGGAGTAGTAGAGAGTAGT
Source organism: Triturus cristatus (assembly GCF_964204655.1). Classification (NCBI taxonomy): domain Eukaryota; kingdom Metazoa; phylum Chordata; class Amphibia; order Caudata; family Salamandridae; genus Triturus; species Triturus cristatus. Next base: position 145,954,156 of record NC_140584.1, read on the forward strand.
AGAGCGTGAGTAGTAGAGGGAGTAGTAGAGAGTAGTAGAGAGTGAGTAGTAGAGAGTAGTAGAGAGTGAGTATTAGAGAGTGAGTAGTAGAGAGTAGTATAGAGTGAGTAGTGGAGACTGAGTAGCTGAGAGAGAGTAGTAGAGAATGAGTAGTAGAGAATGAGTAGTAGAGTGAGTAGTAGAGAGTAGTAGAGAGAGTAGTAGAGAGTGAGTAGTAGAGAGTAGTAGAGAGTGAGTAGTAGAGAGTAGTAGAGAGTAGTAGAGAGTGAGTAGTAGAGAGTGAGTAGTAGAGAGTGAGTAGTAGAGAGAGAGTAGTAGAGAGTGGGTAGTAGAGAGTAATAGAGAGTGAGTAGTAGAGAGTAGTACAGAGTGAGTAGTAGAGAGTGATTAGTAGAGAGTAGTGGAGTAGTAGAGAGTGAGTAGTAGAGAGTGAGTAGTAGAGTGAGTAGTAGGGAGTAGTAGAGAGTGAGTAGTAGAGTGAGTAGTAGAGAGCAAGTAGTAGAGAGTGTGTAGTAGAGAGAGAGTAGTAGAGAGTAGTAGAGAGTGAGTAGTAGAGAGCAAGTAGTAGAGAGTGTGTAATAGAGAGAGAGTAGTAGAGAGTAGTAGAGAGTGAGTAGTAGAGAGTGAGTAGTAGAGAGAGTACTGGAGAGTAGTTGAGTAGTAGAGAGTAGTAGAGAGTGAGTAGTAGAGAGTAGTAGAGAGTGAGTAGCAGAGAGAGTAGTAGAGAGTAGTAGAGTGAGTAGTAGAGAGTGAGTAGTAGAGAGAGAGAGTAGTAGAGAGTGAGTGGTAGAGAGTAGTAGAGTGAGTAGTAGAGAGTAGTAGAGAGTGAGTAGTAGAGAGAGTAGTAGAGTGAGTAGTTGAGAGTGAGTAGTAGAGAGTGAGTAGTAGAGAGTAGTAGAGAGTAGTAGAGTAGTAGAGAGTGAGTAGTAGAGAGTGAGTAGTAGAGAGTAGTAGAGTGAGTAGTAGAGAGGGAGTAGTAGAGAGAGAGTAGTAGAGAGAGAGTAGTAGAGAGTAGTAGAGAGTGAGTAGTAGAGTAGTAGAGAGTGAGTGGTAGAGAGTAGTAGAGAGTGAGTAGTAGAGAGTGAGTAGTAGAGAGTAGTAGTAGAGAGTAGTAGAGTAGTAGAGAGTAGTAGAAAGTGAGTAGCAGAGAGTGAGTAGTAGAAAGTAGTAGCGAGTGAGTGGTAGAGAGTGAGTAGTTTAATTTAAAAGGAACACAATGAGGAGGTTCATATTGCCATAGAAATTATGATTAGTGAGGAAAAAAGAAAAATTAGGGCACATTTTGAGTGACTTCTCAAATTCTCTTCTTTTTCATAAAAAAATTCTGACATGCAGACTGAAACATGCACTTTCAATACCAGCAGCAGACTTCCCTGGTGAGCAGTAGCTTTACTACAGTGATCTAATGAGCAACTAGAGTGCTACCATTCGGAATTTATGGAAAATGTGTGACACATCTGAATGCCTTCTTGATGGAATCAAAGTAAACAAGCATTGAAAATGCAATAGGTCTCGCCCTCGTTTAAGTTAAAGCAATTCTGTTTGTAATTAGGTGGCTTTTTAGCTTTGCTTGTATTAGAGTTTTTCAAACTTTCATGTACATACCATGTATATGTATGCATATATGTATATGTATATGTTTGCATGAATTTATATTTATATAGATATGCAGATTATATTTATATGTTTATATATGTATATATATATACACATACATATATATAAATGCATATGCATATATATGCATATATATATGTGCATATGTGTGCATGTACAGAGAGGTAGAGAGGTAGAGGTGTATAGGTAGAAGTGTAGAGGTAAAGAGGTAGAGGTAGAGAGGTAGAGAGTAGTAGAGAGAGAGGTAGAGAGGTAGAGAGTAGTGAGCGAGTAATAGAGAGTAGAGAGTGAGTAGTAGAGAGTAGTAGAGAGTAGTAGATAAAGTATCAGAGAGTGAGTAGTAGAGAGTAGTAGAGTGAGTAGTAGAGAGTGAGTATTAGAGAGTGAGTAGTAGAGAGTAGTAGAGAGTGAGTTGTAGAGTGAGTAGTAGAAATTAGTAGAGAGTAGTAGAGAGTGAGTAGTAGAGAGTAGTAGAGAGTGAGTAGTAGAGAGTAGTAGAGAGTGAGTAGTGGACAGTGAGTAGTAGAGAGCGAGTAGTAGAGAGTGAGTAGTAGAGAGTGAATAGTAGAGAGTGAGTAGTAGAGAGAGAGTAGTAGAGAGTGAGTAGTAGAGAGTGAGTAGTAGAGAGTAGTAGAGAGAGAGTAGTAGAGAGTGAGTAGTAGAGAGAGAGTAGTAGAGTAGTAGAGAGTGAGTGCTAGAGAGCAGCAGAGAGTAGTAGAGTGAGTAGTAGAGAGTAGTAGAGAGTGAGTAGTAGAGAGTCAATAGTAGAGAGTAGTAGTAGAGAGTAGTAGAGAGAAAGTAGTAGAGAGTGTAGTAGAGAGTGAGTAGTAGAGAGTAGTAGCGACTGAGTAGTAGAGAGTAGTAGAGAGTGAGTAGTAGAGTAGTAGAGAGTGAGTGGTAGAGAGTAGTAGAAAGTAGTAGAGTGAGAAGTAGAGAGTGAGTAGTAGAGAGTGAATAGTAGAGAGAAGTAGAGAGTGAGTAGTAGAGAGTAGTAGCGAGTGAGTAGTAGAGAGTGAGTAGTAGAGTAGTTGAGAGTGAGTAGTAGAGAGTAGTAGAGTAGTAGAGAGTGAGTAGTAGAGAGTAGTAGAGAGTGAGTAGTAGAGAGTGAGTAGTAGAGAGAGAGTAGTAGAGAGTAGTAGAGAGTCAGTAATAGACTAGTAGAGAGTATTCAGTCAGTGTCAGTCAGTGTCAGTCAATGTCAGTCAGTCAGTGTCAGTCAGTCTGTCAGTGTCAGTCAATCAGTGTTAGTCAGTGTCAGTCAATCAGTGTCAGTCAGTCAGTGTCAGTCAATCAGTGTCAGTCAGTCAGTGTCAGTCAATCAGTGTCAGTCAGTGTCAGTCAGTGTCAGTCAGTGTCAGTCAGTGTCAGTCAGTCAGTGTCAGTCAGTCAGTGTCAGTCAGTCAGTGTCAGCTAGAGCAGCTCTGCTGACCTGGTTCTCTGGCTCTAAAGAAGCTCTGCTGACCTGGTTCTCTCTCTCTAAAGCAGCTTTGCTGACCTGGTTCTCTGGCTCTAGAGCAGCTCTGCTGACCTAGTTCTTATGCTACAGAGCTGCTCTGCTGATCTAGTTCTCTGGCTCTACAACAGCTCTGCAGACCTGGTTCTCTGGCTCTAAAGCAGCTCCGTTGACCCAGTTCTATGGCTCTGAAGCAGTTCTGCTGACATGGTTCTCTGGCTCTATAGAAGCTCTGCTGACCTGGTTCTCTCCCTCTAAAGCAGCTCTACTGACCTGGTTTCTCTGGCTCTACAGCAGCTCTGCTGACCTGGTTCTCTGGCTCTAGAGCAGCTCTGTTGACCTGGTTCTCTGGCTCCAGAGCAGCTCTACTGACCTGGTTCTCTGGCTCTAAAGCAGCTCTGCTGACCTGGTTCTATGGCTCTATAGCAGCTCAACTGATTTGGTTCTCTGGCTCTAGAGTAGCTCTGCTGACCTAGTTCTTAGGCTCTAGAGCAGCTCTGCTAACCTGCTTCTCTGGCTCTAAAGCAGCTCTGCTGGCCTGGTTCTCTGGCTCTAAAGCAGCTCTGCTAACCTGGGTCTCTTGCTCTAAAGCAGCTCTGCTGGCCTGGTTCTCTGGCTCTAAAGCAGCTCTGCTGACCTGGTTCTCTCTGTCTAAAGCAGCTCTGCTGAGCTGGCTTCTCTGGCTCTACAGCAGCTCTGCTGACCTAGTTCTTAGGCTCTAGAGCAGCTCTGCTAACCTGCTTCTCTGGCTCTAAAGCAGCTCTGCTGGCCTGGTTCTCTGGCTCTAAAGCAGCTCTGCTGACCTGGTTCTCTCCCTCTAAAGCAGCTCTACTGACCTGGTTTCTCTGGCTCTACAGCAGCTCTGCTGACCTGGTTCTCTGACTCTAGAGCAGCTCTGCTGACCTAGTTCTTAGGCTCTAGAGCAGCTCTGCTGACCTGGTTCTCTAGCTCTACAGCAGCTCTGCTGACTTGGTTTTCTGCACTCACGACGCACGCACCCGACTTCGCGAAAATATATGTAAAAATAATATAAGTATCTTATAAGTAAAAATATATTATTTTGATGAATATCTTACATAATCTCTTGCCTTAATATGTATATTAAAGACACATACATATCATTTTGGAACATACATTTTTTTTGCGGGAGTCGCGCACCCTGCGCGCCCCAGCACGTATATGATGTCACGCGGGACCCGCAAGCGCGCAAACATCTCGTACCGTGATGCACATGTGTCGCGAATGCGCGAGAGCAGGAGTCGCAGACTGGTCCCATACCAATCGCGCATATCACGTGATATTAAATGTATATGATGTAACTGAAAAACACGCAGCCGTCGCACTCCACACGCGGATCCTTCATGACTTTTCTAAAATGGAGGCTAGAATGCGCGCACCCACCGTGATGTGTACACTTTGAGTGCGCGACTGCGAAAAAAATTGGAATTTTTTTTTAAAGAAAATGATATAAATATATTAAAATAAAAAATGAAAACAAGAAAATTAATCAATATTTCAGTTTTAATTAAAAAATGTTTTTTTTTGCAATTTTCAGAAAAATATATAATGTTATTTAATTAATAAAATATTTATAAATAAACAGTTAAAAAACTGTAGAAAATCAGTACAAAAAAATAGATATAACTACTATCACACTTAAAAGTTAGCATTTAAAAAACCTTTGAAATTCACTGAAAAAAAACATAGGTTTCAGAGACGTTATAGTTAGAAATTAGCATTTAAAAAACCCTAGACATTCACAGAAAAAACCATAGGTTTCAGGGGTGTTATAGTTAGCTGCCCATTTCTCTCGTACAAAACCATAGAAATTCCTCCGTTATAGTTAGTTCTGCTAACTATAACTCACGCGCCCGCAATGCACTGCTGATGATGTCACATATTGCATCATTCATGACATGGTCAGTGACATCACTCATGACATCACTGATGACATCTCAAATGACATCACTGATGACATCATCCACTTAACAATCCGATACACCACATCATACACTAGTATAACCTTTCATCACTCACTGTAAAATACAGAGTACCATATTTGAAACCATTGACACACCAATACCAGGTACTACATACCCACTCACTGATTCCTAAGTCTACACACACAACTACCCATTCAACAACAGAATCATCTATACATGCAGTCATTAATTAATAGAACACTATCAAATGCACTTATACACATATATAGACATTGACACATCAGCAGTCATCTTAGTCGGTTATGCAGTCATCCTACTCACTCATGAAAAAAATGTATCGCACTTAAATTTACTCACTTACACAATTATCCAAGGACACCTCATTTATTCAAACACATAGTAACTCATTGTTAATATGTTAACAAAGCACCATTACAATTATACACTAATTCATATATTTACTCTCACAATCACTGACTCTTACACAAACTTATTTATATACACCAACTCTCACATACAATGCCTTTTATTTTTTTACTTTGTTGAAGATGTACAACTAAAACATATATTCGCTCACCAACACACAAATAAATACACTCAGTCACCCAAACAACTGTTTCCACATGCACTCTTAAACCCATACACCTAATCAATCAACCATTCACACATCTATGCATAGAGTTACACACACCCCATCCAACCACACACAAACTTAGTGTCCCATACAAATACTCACTCAACTAATCAATAACTAATATACACACTCATGTAGTTAGTGACCAATTGAGGCAGCATGTTATACAACAACAGAGACAGTGCTGCACACATTCACATAGTTTAGTTACTAATCCATGTATTAAGTGAGACACTTTTAATTACTCACTTAAAAAGACAGTCAGACAGCTACTAAATCCTCCATCCAGACAGTTATATATCCACTCAATCTTCAATACAGATTGGTATATATATAATACATATTTAAATTTCAAACTAAACCACATTCAGTGGATGATGTCATCAGTGATGTCATCAGGGATGTCATTTGAGATGTCATCAGTGATGTCATCAGTGATGTCACTGACCATGTCATGAATGATGCAATATGTGACATCATCAGCAGTGCATTGCGGGCGCGTGAGTTATAGTTAGCAGAACTAACTATAACGGAGGAATTTTTATGGTTTTGTACGAGTGAAATGGGCAGCTAACTATAACACCCCTGAAACCTATGGTTTTTTCTGTGAATTTCTAAGGTTTTTTAAATGCTAATTTCTAACTATAACGTCTCTGAAACCTATGTTTTTTTTCAGTGAATATATATATATACACCCACACATATATGTGTGTATATGTGTAATACCATTGAAGCCATTTTGACCATCATGTGTCTGCTTGCAAAGAAGCATCCCAGGGCGAGCTTTTGGCCCAAAACTTAAACCAGAATGTGTGCAGAGTGGCTGTTGCAACTCCTCAACTGCCAATTTCAACCCTTCACAAGACGAGTCATTCCTTTGTGGCCAGAGTTTGTTATTGACATAGATGCAAAACAGGAGCAAATATTTGATTTCTGCTATTTATGCAGTGCGCACAATAGGAGCTGAATCAACCACATTTTTCTACAGTCTGTCTTGCATGAATATTTGTGCACCGTAGAAAAATGGAGAAAACAAATCTGAAAAAATCTTTCAAAAGCTTTTACATTTTTGCTATAATTCATTTTATATTTGTAAAATCTAGCGTAGAACCTGATCCATAAATAATCCCCTCAAACAAACTAAAGCCATAAGCCAGTTTTTCACCATTTATGATGCATTTGAAAAGATAAACAGAGCAAGCTAATTTTACCTCAAACGTAGATTCATCTTTCAAATTTAAATAAGCAACAGAATGAGGCAAAAGAACATTTGCCTCATGTTTGCAAAATGTATGCACTCTATCTAGTCAAAGGGGCACTTGCAAGGAAGTCCATTCCCACCCCATGCTACAAATAAAGACAGAAAACAGAGCTCTCCGGGTCTCGCAGTAACTTTAGAGTTGCATAACTATTCCAAATGAATTTGATGGTCCGAAACATTTGTTCTATCATCAGAACATACATCAGAACATCGCCATTCCAGTAAAAACAGACAATAAATAGTACAATTTAAAATCTAAAAAAATAGAATAGAATTCATTCATATTTTAAAAACAGAATAAAAAATGTGAAAAACGCATAATCTCCTAAAATAACTGCCACTGTACATTCAATTGCCCCAACAATAGAAAACCTACAAACAGCAGCCACCGCCACAGGCAATTCAGATCAACTAAATATATACAAACTTGGTTTCTTAGGATATATAGCATTCTTCCTCTGGTTAACCATGCTGTGTGAAGAAATTTTGACAGGCCACAACCACAATCATGGAGGTTTCACTTTTGCATCTGGTGAGTGAGCTCAATGGCCTACACATTGAGACAAGTCATGTGGAGCTGGGTTTTACATAAAGTGGGCAAAAAACACAGGAGATGCTCCTCACTTTAGTGTACATTTTTACAATAGGCCTGGTTCATCTTTCTCCAACCAGCAGTAAAAACGGCTACAGGGAGTGAGCCATACCTAAATTGAAGGTACAGAGACTGAGCCCGAGCAGGGCAAATAAAATCCAAAGATTCCTCTGCCTTACACACTGGTTTCAATAGGAGGTAGGCCCTTGTTGAGGTCCCTTGTGAGGCTGTAGATGAGTGATCCTTGAACCTGGTGGCCTTATCTTCCATCTTCTTTTTAACTAGGGCTGCATTGTGGCTCACTCCAACATTTGCCCAACTCATTCCCACCCTTCTTGAGTGCCCTATAACCATTTAATTTCCCCCCACCATTGCCCAAGATAACATCCTGCACACACCATCTCTTAAGAGGGACAATTCATCAGTGCCCTAGATTCTGATCCAATACAATAGGGGTCTCAACGTCACCAGTGAGGAAATCTCATAAATCCCCAGATACATGTACGCGGAGCAAGAATTGTGCCCTTCCCTAGGCTCATCAGACTTCTAATAAAATTATTCTCTGCTACACTCAGGGGACTGATGTTGGAAAACAACCACATTTCGGCCCCATAAAGTGCTGTTCCCTTACTTGGGCCTTGCAGATTTCCACTACTGAACATATAGGGGACCATAAGGCCTTTTTGGTCAACTTGATTGTAGCATAACTATTCATGTTATCCTGAAAATATTAGGGTTTGTGATTTTGTGAACCTTTGTGTGCACTTAGTCAGTGGTGTATTTTCTAAGCTTTGTCGAGTTTAAAAAATATTGCTGACAAATATTTTAAAAAGTGGTTGAAAAAATTAATGAAATATAAGGGGGAGGGCAGAATATATTTTTTTTAAACATACATTAACAGTCGTAGATTCTCATAAAAGTTTAGCAAAGTACATAGGACATTTTCAACAAAACTTTTTTAGTGAGATACATTATTTTCGCAATTTCTCAAAGTGCAAATATTGTGTACTGGGAAGGCTTTGTTATAAGTTTTCTCTTCAAAACATAACAAATATGTTTTTAATACAGGAAACTTTGTCCATACAAAAAGTAATAAAAAGCAAAAGGCAGAGCACATCTTTTTATCCTCATGGAGCACTATAGGTGATAGTTACTACTCATTTTTTTAAAGTGTTTCATAAATATTTAAATCTTTCCAAGGTTGATAACTTGAGAATCATTCAATTTGATAACAGTACTACTTGTGATGTTCAATGATTTGAAGTGGTAAAAGGCAATAGTACGGTATACATAAAAATACGAATATTTTAAGTATTCAACATTTATTACATGATATTCCATATCTGCTATAACATTGGTTCGTATTCTTTTCACTGAAGTACCACTGAAAGCTGTGGATCTCCGCCTAAGCACTGTCTACGATTTGAAATCTAAAATAAAGCACACAAATACAGAAAGAGGTATTTCTCAAACATATTCACACATTTTTAACATCTTTTTATTTACAAATAACACACAAAAAGCTAATTTTTAATTTTATTGGTAAGGTTGGAACTTTCAAAAATGATGTTTTATTTTTAAAATATGAAGCAATAGGCTGGGCTCTAGCATATAACTTTGTCTTTTAGCCCCTAAATCATGCACTATTTTTGTCAATTGAGTCCACCCGTCATTCATAAGATGCTACGCTTACTATTCTTGTACTTCTCCCATGAAACAAGCTAAAGATGCTAACTTCACATTTACAGAGCATTTTAAAATTTTCAATTTTCATTTTTACTTTTTTATGTATATATACTGTATTAATCGACGAATATTATCTATCTAGACCCCCTGAGTAGGTATTTTGAAACCCAGGTTAAGAAAGCGAAAATATAAAATCTACCTAACTTGGCAAATGGTGGCACCATAGTCATTGTCCCTGATATGCTTGGATGAAAAGGGTTGACTTTTAGCCTTTCAGACACACAAGATAAAGAAAACAAAAGAAAAAAAAACAAGCAAAAATAAACAGAGCTGAATAACTGTCCCTGGTCAGTTGTGAGTATCCTCAACTGCTCCACTTGATAACTTTGCATGCTGGTACCTCTAGGCCACATTTATAGTAGTAATATGACAAGTGGCGGTAACCAATGAAAATCGGGGCTGTAGGAACTTCTCACCCAACTATAGAAGGACAACTTGATATCTCTGAGATCCAGTTTTACAGACAAAAACAAATTTCAAAAGAAAATTCCAAAATCCGTGTTCACGAATAAGCTGTGGTGACATGTTTTCTGATGTCATCAGGGTCAGACTGGCCGACCGGGCAACTAGGCAGATGGGCTGGTCTGACAGGTTAATGTGTGGGCCAGTTTTTGGGCTGTTTGTCGGCCTGTTTATTGTCACCTTGGCCGCTTTTTACTGTTGGTTTCCCTGATATTAAAACAAACATTGCCTGCAGCAAGCTCCGATCATGCAGACTTCCATAACTTGCAAAACATTTATAGAGCGTCTCCTTACAAGTTCAAAAATGCCCCAGTTTCCAAACAAGGGCCACTTTTTTGTTTTCTAATTATCTAATTGGGGACACTGTTATTTTGGTTCCCGGGGCCTCTTTTTAGTGGCATTTTGACATATGCTAATGTTGGGCTGGAGCGGGACTGTGAACCCTTCTTGTTGAGCCACGATAGATAAGCCGTGAACCACCACATATTAAGACGTATTTTTGGGTATTCACATACATCTTGGAAGTAACTTCCCACCCGAGAAACACAGGAGTAAGCAGCTTTCAGTGAGAATGAGGAGGAAAACCTTTATGCAGTGGGATGTAGGTAAAGGATTTCCCCACAGAGAAAACGACGTTCCCAATGAAAACAAAAATGTTACGTACCCATGCACAGTTGCACTTTATTTACGAATGGCCAAAATTTAAGATCAACAATGATAAATACATAGAAATCCGACCTAACGTGAATTAATACTTGTGAACTGCCTCAATTGTTATTCAAGTAGTAACAACCGAGTCCATTAAAGACTAGCATGTTACTCACCAATGCTGTTCCACTCACAGCTAAAACTGAACAATTTATTTGCAAAATCCAAACATTTACAATGGTTTCGTGGTGCGAAAAATTTATGAACACAATGGCATAAGATTTATCAACAACAGAGGAATGAACAGTTGGGTCACCCTCGAGATGATTCACAAATTCTTTACATACATATTTTCAGCAGCACGCTCTATTTTATGGTAAACATCCTGTGGTAGTAAGCTGGAAACGGGTCCAGAGGGGACGTACCTCATTGTCCCTGCAGGTGCGTCATTAACGGGGCGGAAGGTTACACCTGGGGCGGTCATCCCTTTTCCTCCTCCGCTTTTGGTCGGGTTGGCGTGTACCAGGCTTTCCGCGGGGGGGTCGTCCAGTAGCTGGTGGCAGTAAGATTGGAGCCAGCGCTTACCCCCATCCAGGTTTGGAAACGGACAACTTCCGCGCACGGGTATGTGAGTCTGTGTTCGTAGCTGTCGATCACAGCAGACCAGGGCTCCGGAGGTAGGGAGTGCAGCCCTCCATCGCAGGAGGTCACTGATTAATCTACCTCAATGTCAGGCAGAATTACTCGGAGATGGTTTAATCGGGTAGGCTGGGGCCGTGCAACAGGCGGCGCGCGGACCCGGCAGGGTTAATCTCTGGAACTTCATTTTCTCTGCTGTGCCCGGCACGATTTACGAGGGAAAGTCTTTCCTGTTGGTATTTTTCAATAGCATAGTTAGTAGGGGATTACCTGACCTCAGGGTAGAGAAAGCGGCTGGCTGTGTTTTGCACTTTAATCCTCTTAATAGCATCACATGACCAGGCTCTCCTCCCAAAATCATTCGGTCAAGAGCAATGAGGGTCTCGTCATGAAATGGACCACGGACGACATTGACTGGAACCACCCTCATTGTTGGTTGATGAGTCTTTACCGGGTTGTCTTTGGTCAACATAAGAATCATAAACGAATTAACTGTGCTGGACCTGGGTGCTAAAGAGAATGCAACACCTGGAATTCTGCTGCCTTACTTTGGGTATATAATGAAAACGGAGAGCTGTCTCTGCTGTCTCAAGCATTCACCATCCTAACCCACGCTGTTTAACAACTGACGCGCTGTTTCCCTCCTCGGTGTACTGGATTGAACCATATAAGTAGTTACTTTTGCACCGTTTTTGTTATTATTTAATTCTTTGAAAGTTTTTAGTCGACCACCCAATATCACCGGATGCAACACGTATTTTGTCCGTTAGTTAACAAGATCCAGAGTTACAGATAGAGAATGTCTAATAAAAAGTTTTGGCAAGCCTATTTTTAGGGTATCCGACCAATAGCGTTCAGGAATATGTTACGGTAGTTAGTTCTGTTTTTTCCCATATACTCTTAGCAGAGACACTTTTTATATACATGTACTGTCCATACATGGAATTTAATCATGATATATTTATCATACCAGGTGTCAACACGTGGATGCCCAACTGAGATTCTCCACACCCTGCAAACCACCGCTGCTGCCCACAATTCTCAGATATTATGATGACAACCGCACCACCAGCCTACATCTGCTAAAGATACTAAAATCTTCTTCATATGAAGCTGCATACACCCAAAGGCTCCTGCATTCCACTGCAAGTCATCTTAAATCCTCCGAACAACACTTTGAGGAAGTCCTCAAATTTGCCATGTCTCTGTTTATAATGTCTTCTGATCCACTCCTGCGTCCACTTTCAGATACTAGACTGCGTGGCCCTTGAAACAAAGCGGAGTTCTTGTACAAACTCATCTGCATGAGGGACTTTGTAAAATGTCATATTAGAAGTATACCCTGAAGCCCTCCTACCTCAAGTCCAAGCAGGGCTCGACAGCATGAACCTGGAAGTTCTGATAGCTTCTTCTAGCTGCAGATTCCTCACCTTGTGAATCTTCCCAGGTGCCAGAGTGGATTTCGAAACATGCAATAGCTTTCACACAATGGCACATCGTGCCTTCAGACTCCACGTGGACTGCACTAACTCTGGGGGTTGGAGGAGCCAGGTTCCACATTCTAGATTTGCTCTGGGACCCCAGGCCGATGTCTCTTTTTGTCTGCATGAAAGTGTGGAGGGGAGGAAATTTGTTAGCCAATTACTCATAACTGTTCAAATGAACTAAGACTCAGAAGAATCACAGACTCACAATCCAAAGTTTAGTTCGTTTATTACAAAGCCAAGAACAATTGGACATACAAGCACCTCAAAACAAGGGTGTATAAATGCATTGGAACTAATACAAAGTCAAATCTACGAGTGAAATTGAGACGGTGCAGCATGCACAGAATAATCAGTTCCAGAACCAAGATACAGAATATGATGGCTCCAATGTCCAAATTATCCTTCATCGGGGTTCGTAGGTGAAAGGCATTAGTCCATACCTACACTACCGATAAAGTGACATCCCTACTTAGCATTACCCAGGCAAGTTCCTTAAAGGTGTCAGCACATGAAGGCTTCCTAAGAAGTCCCTCCACATTGACTGGGTCAAGTAGCATAAAGCTACAGAGCGCGTTCTAAGATGCTCTCTCTCTCTCTCAAGGCAAGGCAGAAGTCCATGGACTCTGTCCCTAACTTCAATACAAGGGGCCCGATTCACAAAAGTAATCTGAGACAAAATCCTAACTTTATGAATTTCGGTATTCACAGAAGGCATTTAGGAGTACTAAAGTTAAGATTTTGTCTCAGTTCAATTTAAGTTTTGGTCTTAACTTAAACTTAAGACAAACGTAAGTTTAACTGAGTCAAAATCCTAGTCGTAAAGTTCGGGTCGCGTCCCAGAACATATTGCGGCATCACCCCATCCAAGCAAGCCACCTCCTCGTAAGTAACTTTCCATGTGATAGCGATGCTCCCATGCCTTGGCCCAATGACCTTGATTCCCAGGATCTGTCCGATGAGAAAGAACACTGTCCCTTATTATCAGCATCGCCGTTCAATGTATCTTCTCCTCCATAAGCCTAACTCTTAAAACAAAGACATTATTCTAACTAACAAGGATGCATTTCTCCACCTGCAACAGAAACGTGAGAAAGAACAAATTCCACATGCACATGAAATTTACTAGTGAGTCTAATCCGAGAGCTTCCAGGGAAAAATACGATTCAGGCCTACCGAAATCGGCCAATATAAAAGATGGCACATAATTTTATAAGGCACTAACATAAATGAACGTTATTACTGAGCACGTTTAAATCACCAAATTACACAAACACATTAATTACAAAAATCTTCGTTAGCCATATGTACAATTCTACACATTAAGGTTTTCATCCAGCCACATGTAATTGCAAGGCTGATTTCTTCATGTTTACACTGAAAAACACCTAACACTTCACTTTTTACGGTATTACAGTACACAATCTAATGAACCAATGTTAGCACAATAAAGGATTACATGTGGTCGCGAACTACCCATGCTTACAGTGCACCCCTACAAATGAAAGAGCAAAATCGTACTCAGGGTGATGAGACACAGCCACATAACAGCATCACCCCTGCATACTGTCACCAGATTCTCTTTTTCTGCACCCTTCAATACGTATCCCGAGCTCCGCTGCCAACTTAAGTTTACCGACTCAACAAAATTCCAAAAAGTTCAGTATGATAGTGAAATGACTTCTCCAAAGAAGACACCTTCAAGCTGTGGCATGACTGACATAAGCAGATGTCCCTGGGGCTGCTTTCCCCCACTTGTCAGTTTCCCTGACAATACAGGAAAGTCCAGGGGTTCTTGAAGGCTTTGACTATCAACAGAGGCAGCCCATGCCACAGCCTGCCCACCTCTTTCATGGATCCATGCAGGGCCAGACTGGGAACAGCAACCAGCCTTGTCAGATTCCTGCTCAACCGGCCCTGGGACCGGGGGAGGATGGGAGGGAAGGTGCAGCAAGAAGCACCCCTCCTGCTTTTGTTACGGGGGAGATATTGCATTGCGACAATGCAGCCCCCAGTGACAAAACTGGCCCCCACTTGCACAAAACTGGCCCCCACCCCTCCGGCCCACCATGGAAATGCCCAGTGCCCCCTACAGCCAGTCCGGCCCTGGATCCATGCATGCATAGAGAATGAGCAGAATTATCTCAGTGGTTTGTATACGCTGGAAGTTGTCAATGTGATGTTGCCGGCTCACCAGCCTTCCACTAAGTTCATCTATGCTGTCCATTGTGCTAAGTTTGTGGCTTGGTGCAGGCACTGTTGCATTGACTATCTCTTCAGACCAAATTGTTTGACTTACTCCTGTTCATTTTATCTTTGGCCAGACAAGTCTTTGGTGTGGTTGTTGGTTACCTACCAGCCTTTTCAGACTTTCTCTATTTGTCACGTCAGCCTTCTATGTTCAAATCACCTGCTATGATAGGTTTTTTGAAAGGGTTACTTATATGTTGCTACCTGTGTTCTTTGTTAAGCAGCATTGAGGTCTTCATTTGCTTCTTACTTTATTGATGTGAATGCTCTGTGAACCCATGCACACTTGTATCCTGAGATTCTTGGCTCTCAAACCCTTTAACCATCTCCCTTATCACTATCAGTTTTGGGTGAAACGCCCAACACTTCATTGAGCTATAGATATTATCTGTGCAGCCACCATCCAGCACATTCTTTCCTGGTAAGTTAGTGCTTTGGACTGTGGTGTCCCTTTTCTCATTAGTGGTGTTGCCCTTCCATTTGATGCTGCCTGTCATGCTCCCTGCATTTTCTCTCTGTCATATTGCTTTAAGAAGGCGGACTGGATGCACCTGTTGGATCCCAAATGGACCCTCAATTACTACTTCAATAGGACTAGGGATTGCCATCTCGATGATAATCTTTCCATTGATGTCACCTTTTTTAAGGTACTGCTTGGGTATCAAATGAAAAGGTGAGGAGTCTGCAGTTAGGAGTGTCCATCAGAACAAGTTAAGAGAAGAACAAGGTACTTACCTTTAGTAACACACTTTCTGGTGGATACAGTAACTGCATATTGCTCACATCTTGCCCTCCTCCCAATTCTCTGGAGTGGACTTTTCATGCTAAAATGGCCCCAAGTTAGAATTAACACACTTTCTATACTTATTTGTCAGTAACTGCATCTGAGGGCACGGAAGATATAGTGATACACTTATGTCAGTGTGCAGGGGTGGCCCCTTTAATTGGTTCCATTTTGCCGCATCTGGGGCTTATGCATAGTCAATGCAGAGTCCAATGGCTCCAGCTGCCAGTCCATGGGAACTATTTCAAGTTTCCCGTTCAAATATGGTCCCAGGTAGGATTCATAAGGTGAGGAATATGAGATTCGATTAAGTGTCAAAGGGAATGAGTGTTACCAAATGTAGATAACTGATTCATTTCAGCACATGACACTCCGCCACCCCCAAGTCAACTTACTTTTATATTGAAATCAGCCAGTCCTTCAAGGCCTATGTGAGGAAGAAACTCAAGTGGCTTGATCCTTGATCAGCCTAGTATGAAAACTGCGAGTCAAATTTTCTCCTGATCGAGGCAATGTCTTCTGCGGACCTTAATAAATTTGCATCTACATTGGCACACACCTTATGAGTAAATCTTCCACAGATTATCCAATCATTATGATTGTACTACAGGCTAGCGGACTCCCTAAGCATCTGTCAGGAGAAAATCACATAACACTAAAGAAACTGCCCTGGCACCAGTACCCACCCACTTCAAATCGTGTGGGTGAGATCCATGAGGCAATCCACACCTACAAATCTGGCTACTTAGATCGCAATGCCAAAATCTCTGTTGGCACTAGCCCAACTTTCAGCGTCTCCTTGCTAGGCCCCTAAGATTATGGATAATGATAATTGAAACATGCTATCACTGTCTATGCCTGTAATCTGTGAATGATGTCATCCAGCATCTAAAACTGGCCGCGTTCCAACAGCACATCAGGAAAAATCCCAAGACTCATCTCTTTTTCACCTTCCGACCTCTCAAGCATTGATTCTCTCCCCTCTTCCTCTGCCACTGTCTATTTTACCTCCAAACCTCAGATTAACACACTGTCTTTTTGAAAAGAAAACGCCCAAACCTGCCTCTTTAAACTCACTTCTTGGTAATATATTTTCTGTTGCTACGTACATTTCTTTGTGCCCTTGGAGACACGACCACACTCTATAAATCCCATCAGTAAAAAAAAAAAAAAAAGTTATGCCAGGTACGGCACACTAAGAAGGTCTGCAGGTGGTCCAATAGGCCTTATTTAGATAGTCGGTCTCTGAAACCAGCTACATGCCATGCAGTATGCTGCTTATTAAGTCAATCGGAAGGTGGTCACAGGAGCCTTACAGAGATAGACTCTGTAGGAAACATCAGGACATTTCAGGAACAGAGCTTTAAGAGAGTTTCCAGTTGGTCTCTATGCCTCATGAGATAGATTCTGTTCCTTTGAGCTGCTTTCGGCACTGCCTGTTACAGGTTTCTCAGAGTAAGTCCCATAGGCTACGTATAGAGTTCTTCCCTATGAGAATTAAGGCTACCCATACCAGGTATAGGTTATTAAGAAACCATGCTTGTAGTTCCATAGGCCTTATGGGGAAAAAAGTATGTCTCTGTGACCAACATTATGCCACATCGGGCACAAATCACTAAGAGTCTTATTTAGAGATAGGTTGTCAGGATACTCCGTCAAAACGCAGGGGATGTCTTGTCCGTCATATTACAACTGCCATTAGTTATAACTAAGCAAGATTTTGAATATTTCTTTTCAGGAAGCACGGCCCTTTCTGGCAAAATCTGGGTGGCCCAGCGGTGACTAGTTTGATTTTTAATTATTCATTTAATGGCTCAGATGACCAATCATGTAAGATACTTTGAAGGATCTCAACACTTTTTCCAGAGAAGGCAAGGAACCTGAAAAATTTGCATCATTTTAGAATATAAAAAGTACCCTAATAACATTGTGCATTTATTCGATAAAACCTATTTTAGTCCCAGTTTCCATCCATGGCCATCTATGAAATTGCTGGATCCTTTATGGATATGTATCTTCTCACATAAAATTTGCGCCAATCTTTCCTTTTCTTCTCATATCTTTATGTTGTGAAATTGCTTTGATAGTAGAATTGAGGAATTTACCTTTGAGTAACTGATAGTTTACACTCTCCAGTCAAAAAGTCAAAAACTACAATTGAGGGATGGTAGATAGGACCATATGCTTCACAAATTTTTTTGTTTTATGAATGAACTGGGTATTCTCTTTTAGGAGACACAGCCTCTGACTTATATGTAGAGACATTGAATGCTGCTTGTGCCAGATTTACACAAGTGCAACACAATTGGATTAAAATGTGCAAATTGGCACCAGATTGGCGTACGTTAAAACTCCCTGCAGAATGTTTTGCATGGGCAGAGAGCACTTAGGATGCTGAGAAGGCCCCATCACGACGCAAGGTGTACTTCTGAAAGAACCTGAAAGCTGGAAACCTACCTCTTATACGTACCCCTTCTGCCAAGCATGTAGCGGATGGTAACCGCCTGGATAAATATAGGCCAGCACAGTTTGCACTTTGTTCAAATTTGCACTGGTACTAAAATGGGTGAAACTGCATTTATCTGCAACTGATGAAAGCTTGACTTAGAGGATACTAAATTATATGCTTAAGGCACATCTACAGAGCAAACAAGAGGTTGTAAGGCAACGTACATTTATTACCATCATCTGCAGAAGAGTCAGAATCACGCCAAAACCATTCACCGCTGCAGCTGATCATTGTCCTGGTGGAACTCGCTGTCCCAGGATACCATACTGTTTCTGGAGGGGGGGAGGCACCAACAAATGCGCTCACAGTGCTTCCTCGACCTCTGTGGCGCGAGAATCCAAAACCATTCAACACTGCCGCTGATCATTATCCTGGTGGGACATGCTGTCCCAGGATACCCTGCTATTTCTGGAGGGGTGAGGCACCAACAAAGGCGCTCATAATGCTCCCTCAACACCCGTGGCACAGGATGCCAAAACTATTCATTGCTGCCGTTGATCATTATCCTGGTGGGACTCACTGTCCCAGGATACCCTGCACAAATTTGCTCATAGCGCTGCCTCTACCATCGTGGGGCAGGACGCTTGTGAGCCATACCCGGGCAAAGCCCGAGGCAACGGCTGGCACATCTTACGACCCGAAGAGGCTGGGCCACCCCCCTAATCTTTGTGTCACCATCAAAATCAGATGAGAAGCGGGTGAGCACTGTACATGAACAGACTGTTTTTTTGTCCAAGTAGGAGAAAGTATAAAGCAAACAAGCATCTGCCACAGCTTGATAAGCCGACAAACATTGATAACATGCTTGAGAGGGCGCTCGGCGTAGTAGGTACTAAAATCGCCCTAACTGAGCGAAGACTTTCTCTGGGGCAAGGGTCACGCCCGGTTGCGGTAACAGATTGCTGGGAAGTGAGCACTAACAATACATCTGGCACTAGTAGAGATTCAGTGGCAACCCCAGTAGAGGATTCTAGAAGTAAGAGACCGGCAGAAACAAATAGGAGAGATGAATCGAGGTTGAGCATCTGCAAACACACAGACTCAAAGGGTACCTTAAGTCATCATGCCTCCCCTGAACCAATCCCAAAATGTAAACAATCAGTTGCTTGTGCACCACGCAGTAGATTGCAACCTGGCAAGACAAGGGTAAGGGACGGAAAGGATGAAGTAGAATCTCTGAACGCTAATAGTATGCATGTTTTGTTGAAGGAGGTACTAGATCCGAGTCTGGCACCTATATTGTAGCGGTTGACAGCAATTGAGGGGATTCTAAAGGCAAAACCGTTCTCCTGTCTAACTTGTGCTAACCATAGTCATACCCTGCCAGAGGATAATATGTGTACTGTTGTTTCACATAAACCCACGAAAGAGAAACAAGTTCAGCTCAAAGCAGTCACGTCCTTAAATACTCTTAGGCATGTTACTCCACGGCATGATATAGTGCGCAGGGAGAGAGGTATCTCTGTAAGACAGCATGACAGGTGTCGTGACATTTCATGTTTATCCTACAGACCCCCCCCCTCAGCCTTACCATTCTTGTGATGGTACCACTCTATGAGAGAGGGCTAGTCTGAAAGTTGCAAGTTAAAGCACCACAATTTTGAACTTACCTCCAGAGTGCTGTCCCTAAGTTGTGATATTGGGGGCTACAACACCATTAAAGAAGATGCAAACTGAATCATGGGAACAGGCACCGTAATAAGGTCACACACTGGCTAAAAGTGAACAAGCGTATAACTGACATTAGGCTCAAGACATTATAATGGTCAAGCGGGTGGGGTGGTTGAGGCCCGATTCTAAGGATATCCCAGGGAACTGCATGGTTGTAAATTTTAGGCACCCCAGTGTTGCAAGGAGACAGTTAAATATTGATCTAGGGGATAAAATGTTGAAATCTAATATAGTTGCGTTACCACTGGGATATTTCTACAATCCCACCAATGTGAGGAATCATTTTGCTTTACCTCCTCTGTTTAATGAGGCTTGTCCAGAGATTGTATGTTTTAACAGATATGTTACCCTTCAGGATTGTAATGATGTTGATTGACGGAAGGGATAAGATAGATCGCTTGAGTCTGGGTACACAAGTGTAAGTCATTATCCAAACCTTGCAACTGATATGCAGCCAGCTGGTACTTCTAAAGTTATGGCCTCTCTAGCAGTAGAGACTTTTTCTCTTAGTGAAGCAATCCAGAGCCCAGTATTTGCCACAGCTAGAAAAAAATAAAACATTAAATGCTCAGCGACCCTTGAAGATAATGAGCTGGAATGTCGCAGGTCTTAGGAATAAGCTGGCGATAACAGAATGGCAGAAATTAATCAGTTTTTCTGCCTGGGTGAAGATTCTATAGACTGAGAGTTACCATTACTTTAATTTACCAGCCATTCCTTCTTATGCAGGTAAAGCGTCGGGGGCCTATCAATTTGGATTAACCTATTATTGGATGGTAACACGGAGGCACTTAATGTCCCAGGAACAGATTTTCAGATCGTTTTATTCAGGGGTAAACCTCCCTTATATATAATACATTTCTATAACAATGACCAAAGAAGATTCCTAAGGATTTTTAAGCATATAGCTTCCCTTGTGGAGACTGCATCTAAGAAGGGGCGTGTATATATATATATATATATTCACTGAAAAAAACACAGGTTTCAGGGGCGTTATAGTTAGCTGGACTTTTCACTCGTACAAAACCATTGAAATTCTCCCGTTATAGTTAGTTCAGCTAACTATAACTCGCGCGCCCGCAATGCACTGCTGATGACGTCACATATTACATCACTCATGACATGGTCAGTGACATCACTCATGACATCACTGATGAGATCTCAAATGACATCACTCATGACATCATCCAGTGAATGTGTGTTTTTCTGAAAATTACATATGTTTTATATATGTATATCTCAAGGTCGATGGAAGAATAAATGGGTATATAAGTGTCTAAATGGATGAAATGTTTTTTGAAAAATTGATTGTATAACTGACTAATTAAGTGTATCTTAGTGAATACATGGCTTAGTGAGTAATGTTTAAATATGTAAATATCTGTATCAGTCTCTCACTTTGTGTATAAGTGGCTGCATGGGTTGGTGAGTACCTACATGAGTGTCTATATAGGTTATTAGTTTTTTTTTTGAGTATCAGTATGAGTGTCTGAGTGTCTGTGTGGTTCGGTGGGGGGTATTACGTAGTGCATAGGTGCATGAATGAGTGACTCACTGTTTGTATATGTTGAAGACAGCATGTGTGCAGGACTGTATGGGTGGATGAGTGTGTACATGGGTGTGTTAGTGAGTGAATGTCTGTCTCAATAGTGTCTTTAAGAGTAACTACATATGTTTTAAACTAGTATATGTGACTATTGGTGTATATAAGTGAGTATATGTGAGAGTGAGAGATTGAAAGAGTTCCTGTATGAATAAGTATGTGTTTCTATAAGTGATTGTTTAAAAGACTAAGTAGTTGTAAGTTTCTGTAGAAGTAAGTGTGGTGGTGGGTGTATAACTGTATATGCAAGTAAATGGATGTTTGATTCTTTATTAGCATGTGTGACTATGTGTGTGAGTAACTCTATGGATGAGTGGCATTGTGTAACAGGATGTATAGGTGTATGAGTACATATGATGAGTGAGTACATGTATGAGTAACTGTATAGGACTGTTGGTGAATGAGTGGATGTGTATGTGGATCTTAGAATTACTGAATAGGTTGTTGTAACTGATATTGGTATGTCCATTGTTTTGAAAATTTTAGTTTCTATTTTTGAATGTGTGTATCAAAGGTTATATTAGGGGGAGAGGAGGTCTGCCACTCTATCACAAGGATGATGTCATCAGTGATGTCATTTGAGATGTCATCAGTGATGTCATGAGTGATGTCACTGACCATGTCATGAGTGATGTAATATGTGACGTCATCAGCAGTGCATTACGGGAGCGCGAGTTATAGTTAGCTGAACTAACTATAACGGGGGAATTTCAATGGTTTTGTACGAGTGAAAAGTCCAGCTAACTATAACGCCCCTGAAACCTGTGGTTTTTTCAGTGAATTTCTAAGGTTTTTTAAATGCTAATTCCTAACTATAACGTGCCTGAAACCTATGGTTTTTTCAGTGAATTTCAAAGGTTTTTTAAATGCTAATTTCTAACTATGCCTACAGAGATAGGACATGTGAAGAAAGAAGAAAAAACGCACAGAAAGAAAAAAAAGAAATGCAGAAAGAAGCAACAGAAGTCCTCAAAGACGAAGAAAAGTGCAGGAAGAAGGATAACGTGCAGAAAGAACAAACAGAAGAGCAGAAAGAAGCCTTGTTGCAAAATCATCCTGTACCCTCAACTTTTTCAGACGGATACTGGTGGTAACTGAGTCTGACTAACCAGTCCTAGAGCCAGTGCTATGTTAAAAGATACTCAGAATACAGTGAAAACACCTACACACACTAGGGAACACTATGCGTTGGGGTCCCCCTGTGATCAGCATGACCTCCTCTGTAAGCCCCTAGTATATAATAGGGCAGGGTATTAAAACTACCTCTTAAAACGTGCCACAGGGCGTGTTTGCACACATTAACTCAGGCCCCGTCCCCTCCCTTCACCACTGTGTTAACACGCCCTGTGGCCGTTTTTAGTTGGGAGATTAAGTTCATTTGAATCCTGAGGGTCCCTAGGGTCCAAATAGCCCACTAGATACCTCCAGTAAGCGCCACAGAGCTGCGTTGCAGAGAGGTGTAAAAAGTGGCACGGCCTGGACCACCTCTCTGCAACGCAGCTCAGGGGCGCTTACTGGAAGCACCTGGTGGGCTAGTTAGCCCCCAGGGGCCCTCAGGATTGAAGGGGAATTATTTCCCCAACTTAAAACGCGCCATAGGGCGTGTTTGCACACGTCACCTCAGGCCCCGTCCCCTCCCTTCACCACTGTGTAAACGCGCCCTTTGGCCGTTCTAAGTTGAGAGATTAAGTCCCCTTGAATCCTAAGGGTCCCTAGGGTCAAACTAGCCCACTAGGTACCTCCAGTAAGCGCCACAGAGCTGCGTTGCATAGAGGTGTAAAAAGGGGCCTGGTCTCAGAACACCTGTCTGCAATGCAGCTCCCTGGCGCATACTGGAGATACCTGTTGGGCTAGTTGGCCCTCAGGGACCCTCAGTATTGAAGAGGAATTAATTACCCAACTTACAACTGGCCAGGGGGCACGTTTGCAGAGTGCTGCAAGGAGGGGGTGTGGCCTCTGGAGCAACGCCGGTCTTTTTTTTTTTTTTTTTTTTTTAAGACGGAGGGCTGTGTGGCCCCCCTTCTTTTTTTAATTTACTGGCCCTGGGGACCCCATCCTCCAGGGCCTGCACTGCACCCTAATTTTTGTTTGTTGAAAAAAATTAATTTGGCCCTCCCAAGGCCTTAATCGGCGCCGGGGACCCCAACCCCCAGGTCATGGCCTTTTTTTCTAAAATTCTTTAGGAGGGGGCTGCGTTGCCCCCCTCTTCAGGCCACTTATGGCCCCAGGGACACCATCCCCCGGGGCCGGCCTTTGTTTTTTATTATTTTTAAAAAATATATATTTATAGAAACACCTAGGACATGCTGGACAAACCGTATGTACCTATCACCATGACGATTTGCGTGATATTCATTAAAAGGCGACTATGCATAGAATGAATCCACATGGAATGTATTTACACTGCTAGTGAAGCTCTGACGTGTCTGACGCCCTACCGTGCCTAATCCCGGCGCCCCCGCCGGTGGGTACTCTCCAAGTAGACACCCTTGTCGTTTATTTATACAAACATGGGTAGGTATTGACGGGCACATTTCATATACACGCACACCAAGCCATTCAAAGGGGATTCGACAAAAATTCGACCAAACTATGTAAGAAACCCCCCTCACGGTTAATAAAACACACATCCACCGCCGGATGTGTAATACTTTTTATTTTACTCTCTGGAAAGGAGACGAACCTCACTTTAGAGTCACAATGTATTGCATATCATATTTCACGCCCGGTTCATCTTATATCACACTTTTTGGTGCATAGTTTATACCATATACTATATCTAGTTTCCATTTTCAATCGTGCTCTCAGGGCTATGTTCCATATAACACTGCGTCCACCTACCCTTTTCACGGGCATTACATTTTGCGATGGGGGGTGGAGGGTCAGGGGGTGTTTCTGCCAAGTGAGCCCGGAGTCACAGTCACAAACGTCCTCTTCTTCCTGAATAAAAGTGAGATTATGCTGCATACTTGTTCATATTTTAAGTAGTTCGCACATTTTAAAAACAATAAAGTTCCTATTACCCACCTTCTCTGAACAGTTAGCTTGCTGCCCCATCCACCTCCTCCCTATCCTCTGTTGTCTGAATCCATGCACTAGCCTCCTCCCTCCTGCCATGCATGGTCTGATGTGCTGCCACTGCCCTCCATTTAGCATGATGTACCAATCCACTCCTCCTGCCCTCCATTGCCAAATTCTATGGCCCATCATTGACCTCCTGCTTAGCCTCTGTGCTTAGCTTGCTGCCCCTATTCTCCTTCCCCCTGCTCCATCCTTTTTGCCCACCATGTTCCATGGACCTGCCACTCCTATCTACTCTGAGTGTTCTGTTGAGCTGCCACTCCCCTCCCACCTGCCTAGCATTGTCAGATGACTGTAACCTGTCCCTGCCACCTCCACCCTGCCTGTTCACATGCCATGCCCCTATCCCCTTCATCCTGTCCTCCATAGTCCATTTTACTGCCACACCCTTCTGCCCTCCCAGGTCTGTTGTGTTGCAACTGCTCCTCCTGCCTGCCCCGTGCGGTCTGTTGTGAGGCCCCTTCCCCTGAACTCTCTTGTCTGTGCCCAGGTCCTGACCCTCCCTTCTATCCTCCATGGTCCTTTGTGCATGCCCCTGCACCCTCCTTCTTGCCCATCATAGCCATTGTGCTGCCACTAACCCTCCAGCTTGCCATGCATGGTCTTCTGTGCTGCCATGGCCCCTCCCACCTTCCCTGTGTGGTCAGCTAGCTGCCCCTGACCCCCTCCCACCTTTCCTCCATGGTCTGTGTGTATGCCATCATAGTCTCACTGTTGCTCTCCATGGTGTGTCTTGTTTCTAGTGCCCATCCTGCCTGAACTCCATGGTCATCTTTCTGCTCCTGCCCTTTCCCCTTGCCCCCAGCCATCTGTTTCCATGTGCAGACCCCTATTCCCTCCCTCCTGGCTTGTCTGTTCCATTGTAATGCCCCTGATCCGTCCCTCCTGCCCTTCATGGTCTGTTATGCTGCAGCTTTCTCTCCTGTCTGTCCATTATGGTCAGCTAGCTACCATTGCCTCTTTCCCCTCTGTTCTCTGTTGTCCATGTGCATGGTCCTGTCCCCTCCCTATTGCGTTCTATGGATTGTTGTGCTGCACTCCCGTCCCGCATGCGCTGTGTCGTGTATTGTGCTGCTGCAAACCCTGATGCCTGCCCTGTAGGGTCAGTTTGGTGCACCTCTCCATGCCCCTCCTGTCCTCTGTTATCCGAGTCCATGTCCCTATCCCAATTCCTTCTGCCTACCGTGATCCAATGTACCATACTTGCGAACATTTTGAACTTGGTAAGAGGGAGATTTTGAAAAAAACGGTGGTATTAATTTTCCCCTTTGAGTTACATTGAAAAAGAGGAGATTGTAGACAGGAGACAGATCAAATAAAGCCCATTGGAGCTTAAAAACATTGGACGTTTCCTGGCTGAAACGGGTCTGTTGGCATGTATGGTTGTACTACCACTGCCTCTTCCTTCTGCCCACAATGGTCTATTATATTGCCACAGCCTCTCTTGCCAGTCCTGTATTGTTGGTGTGTTGCCCCTGCCCCCTTCCCACTGCCCTCCATAGTCTGTTGTGCTGCCACTGCCCTTTCTGCCTGCCCAGTGTGGTCAAATTGTTGCCTCTGCACTCTCCTACCTGCCTTCAATTTTCAGAGTCCGTGCCCCTGACCTCTGCCTCTCAACAGTATCCCAATGAAAACTAGATTGCTAACATTCTATATTTATTACAAAAGTGTGGACCGCCTGACGTCATCTTGATGTAATCAAAACTGTAATACCTAGAGTATTTCCTTTAGAAATTACCTATATGAGAGGGTCTTATTTGCATCAAAATTATGGTTAGTGCTCTAAAAAACTAAAATGAGGACACATTTTCTGAGTTTTCAAATAGCGACCACCAGTAGGTTTTATATATATAAAACTTACTGGTGGTCGCCAGTAGGTAGTTATAGTTAGGACCTCATTTCTAATCAAAAAGTGTTTTTTGTTTTCCCAATAACTTTGGCGTTGTTTGACGAATCTTCACGAAATTTTCAAAACCGGCGGGGCGCTCCAGTCAGCTACTGTCTTGAAAGTTTCGAGTGATTCATCAAGCGGGGGCCAAGAAAAAAGGGGGGTCCCAAAAGAGAGAGAGATATTATATATATATGTATATATATATATATATATATATATATATATATATATATATATATATATATATATATATATATATATATATATTAAGTACGCAAGGTTGCCCAGAGAAGATATCACACACCTCAGGATTCCGCACAAAGTATCGTAGGCGGCTTCACAGGAGAGAGTGCAGCATGCTCTTCAAAGCCATACGCGTTTCGGGCTCCCTCGAGCCCTTGATCACTGGCAGGTAATGAGGCAGGAAGCGGTACTGAAAGAACAATGCTTTATTGAATATAGAGTCCCGCCCATGTGGGCGTCAACAGGGGCATCATGGTCCTGGTAGTCCATTGTATTATACCCAAAGGCTCAATAGTTCTCTCTTCCAAGTGGCATACTCGCTGACTGACTCAATGAAACTCATCAAAGTGGAGTGCATGCCACCACCCCTCTCGTGTTGCCCAATCTTTCCTACGACGAAGGCACCTGTGGTCCACACGAGCGCTTCGGTTCAAAGCGCCCAGGAACGCCTCAGCAGTGTCGGGATATCCTCGCGGCCGGACGAGCCGTTTTAACATCAAGTACGCAAGGTTGCCCAGAGAGGATATCACACACCTCAGGATTCCGCACAAAGTATCGTAGGCGGCTTCACAGGAGAGAGTGCAGCATGCGCTTCAAAGCCATACGCGTTTCGGGCTCCCTCGAGCCCTTGATCACTGGCAGGTAATGAGGCAGGAAGCAGTACTGAAAGAACAATGCTTTATTGAATATAGAGTCCCGCCCATGTGGGCGTCAACAGGGGCATCATGGTCCTGGTAGTCCATTGTATTATACCCAAAGGCTCAATAGTTCTCTCTTCCAAGTGGCATACTCGCTGACTGACTCAATGAAACTCATCAAAGTGGAGTGCATGCCACCACCCCTCTCGTGTTGCCCAATCTTTCCTACGACATGCACTCCACTTTGATGAGTTTCATTGAGTCAGTCAGCGAGTATGCCACTTGGAAGAGAGAACTATTGAGCCTTTGGGTATAATACAATGGACTACCAGGACCATGATGCCCCTGTTGACGCCCACATGGGCGGGACTCTATATTCAATAAAGCATTGTTCTTTCAGTACCGCTTCCTGCCTCATTACCTGCCAGTGATCAAGGGCTCGAGGGAGCCCGAAACGCGTATGGCTTTGAAGCGCATGCTGCACTCTCTCCTGTGAAGCCGCCTACGATACTTTGTGCGGAATCCTGAGGTGTGTGATATCTTCTCTGGGCAACCTTGCGTACTTGATGTTAAAGCGGCTCGTCCGGCCGCGAGGATATCCCGACGCTGCTGAGGCGTTCCTTGGCGCTTTGAACCGAAGCGCTCGTGTGGACCACAGGTGCCTTCGTCGTAGGAAAGATTGGGCAACACGAGAGGGGTGGTGGCATGCACTCCACTTTGATGAGTTTCATTGAGTCAGTCAGCGAGTATGCCACTTGGAAGAGAGAACTATTGAGCCTTTTGGGTATAATACAATGGACTACCAGGACCATGATGCCCCTGTTGACGCCCACATGGGCGGGACTCTATATTCAATAAAGCATTGTTCTTTCAGTACCGCTTCCTGCCTCATTACCTGCCAGTGATCAAGGGCTCGAGGGAGCCCGAAACGCGTATGGCTTTGAAGCGCATGCTGCACTCTCTTCTGTGAAGCCGCCTACGATACTTTGTGCGGAATCCTGAGGTGTGTGATATCTTCTCTGGGCAACCTTGCGTACTTGATGTTGAAGCGGCTCGTCCGGCCGCGAGGATATCCCGACGCTGCTGAGGCGTTCCTGGGCGCTTTGAACCGAAGCGCTCGTGTGGACCACAGGTGCCTTCGTCGTAGGAAAGATTGGGCAACACGAGAGGGGTGGTGGCATGCACTCCACTTTGATGAGTTTCATTGAGTCAGTCAGCGAGTATGCCACTTGGAAGAGAGAACTATTGAGCCTTTGGGTATACTACAATGGACTACCAGGACCATGATGCCCCTGTTGACGCCCACATGGGCGGGACTCTATATTCAATAAAGCATTGTTCTTTCAGTACCGCTTCCTGCCTCATTACCTGCCAGTGATCAAGGGCTCGAGGGAGCCCGAAACGCATATGGCTTTGAAGCGCATGCTGCACTCTCTCCTGTGAAGCCGCCTACGATACTTTGTGCGGAATCCTGAGGTGTGTGATATCTTCTCTGGGCAAACTTGCGTACTTGATGTTAAAGCGGCTCGTCCGGCCGCGAGGATATCCCGACGCTGCTGAGGCGTTCCTGGGCGCTTTGAACCGAAGCGCTCGTGTGGACCACAGGTGCCTTCGTCGTAGGAAAGATTGGGCAACACGAGAGGGGTGGTGGCATGCACTCCACTTTGATGAGTTTCATTGAGTCAGTCAGCGAGTATGCCACTTGGAAGAGAGAACTATTGAGCCTTTGGGTATAATACAATGGACTACCAGGACCATGATGCCCCTGTTGACGCCCACATGGGCGGGACTCTATATTCAATAAAGCATTGTTCTTTCAGTACCGCTTCCTGCCTCATTACCTGCCAGTGATCAAGGGCTCGAGGGAGCCCGAAACGCATATGGCTTTGAAGCGCATGCTGCACTCTCTCCTGTGAAGCCGCCTACGATACTTTGTGCGGAATCCTGAGGTGTGTGATATCTTCTCTGGGCAACCTTGCGTACTTGATATATATATATATATATATATATATATATATATATATATATATATATATATATATATATATATATATATATATATATATATATATAATATCTCTCTGCCTTCCCCCCCACCCCCATGGGTGGAAATTTTACCACTAAACTGCCAGGGACACAGATTTGCACAACAGCTGAAGGGTAGATGCTGGGGATAAGGGGCAGGGAACTGTAAGGTTTTTTTTAGCTACAGCTGACCTGTCAAATTTAAAGGATTGGGCGAGGCAGATAATTTTGGTCTTCCTACTTAGAAATAGCAATTCTGTAATTGATTATATCTTTGTTTCTCGTAATCTTACACAATTCCTATTGCAAAGCAAAATTATTAATACGAACTTTGGGGATCATAATTTGGTTGAAATGGAGGTGGCAGTTCCTTCCCGGAAAGAGTTCAAGATTCTGACTGTCCTTAAAGACCTATTCCCATCCAGTGACAATCTCAGGGTCTGTTGAAGGTTGGCAGATCCAACATCATTTATGGAAACTATGATTAAGAAGAATATGGATCTAGCCCTTATGTGTCTATCAGAATGGACTGATGGAGGGCAAGTTGTGTGTTCATTTGATGCCATGTGGCATGTTATTAGAAATGCACTCTTTAAGCC
Source organism: Triturus cristatus (assembly GCF_964204655.1). NCBI lineage: Eukaryota > Metazoa > Chordata > Amphibia > Caudata > Salamandridae > Triturus > Triturus cristatus. Next base: position 145,983,929 of record NC_140584.1, read on the forward strand.
ATCTGCAAAGTTGCCCCAGACACCGCGTTGGTTTAATAAGGAATGCTCTAGAGCAAACCGCGCACTGCATAATGCCTTGACCAAGAAGCCCAGAGAACGAGCTTTGATTATCACTCTACGGAGCTGGCATCATGTCATGGGCGTAACAAAATTCTTACACAGCAATGTGAGACATTGAGGCTCACTGCCCAGACCAAAAACAGTAATATTTTCAGAAATGCATTAAATAACGTGTGTATTTGATCAGAGGTTGTCTCATTCTAGCTGTCATATAAACAGCGATGCTTGGCTATCTCCTTTTTTGCAAATGTATTCTTATGCTGAAGAAGAAGCCACAAGTTATTCGGTGGACCAGCGGCTGACCCATAATTACTATAATTCTCGCTGCAGGAAGTGACTATGGCCATTTCACAAAGCATCCCCTATAAGTAACTATGTGATGCACATAAGTTTAGCAAAATCGGAAGGTCAAACTAACACCGGTCTAAAAATCGATCTGGTGTTGGCTGCCAGCCTTTTGCCTTTAATAATGCTATTTAGTAATTATTTTGTAAATTTCTAGCACAAATAGATAGGTGTGCAAAACAGATAGAGATGCTTGGGAAACAGACAGGTTTGGATAGGGAGACAGAGAGGGTAGGAGAGACAGACAGAGAGGTTTGAATAGACAGACACACAGGTAGATTGATAGGGTTGTAAAGATAGCTAGGGATAGATAGATAGATAGATAGATAGATAGATAGATAGATAGATAGATAGATAGATAGATAGATAGATAGATAGATAGATAGATAGATAGATAGATAGATAGATAGATAGATAGATAGATAGATAGATAGATAGATAGATAGATAGATAGATAGATAGATAGATAGATAGATAGATAGATAGCACAGAAAAGATTAAATGAGCATGACATACAAGAGCACTGAAAGCAAACTAGAAAGACATGCAAGCAGCCCATATAGACCAAACCAGTGTACAAGCATAGCTATAGTCCTCAATTCAAATACGTACTGGAGTGCAGTTATAAATGCATTTCATTGAGTGCATTCTATAAAGAGAATGACTTTATAAAGAATCGATTCAAATGAACACAATCTGGTATATTCTGATAAAGCGGCAATCAGATAAACAAAAGCAGCCCCAAAAGAAATTTACAACATCATTAGCAGGAAGCAGGAACTGATAAAACTGGAATGTGTCCTGTCCTGTGAAGAGCTGGAAGAAAGTGTCCTGCTATCATACCAGGCTGTAAACACAAAGGCAACAATTGTGTAAATATTAAGTACAAACAAAAACATTGGCAGTGAGTCGAATTGCCTTGAGTGCGGATGTTCTCCTAAAAGAGCAAAATTTAGTCACTCATAGTGAAGTTAGATGCTGAAGTAGGCTGCCCCCTGCTGTAGGCTGTGGTGGGCGGACAAGAAATGTAAATCCCACAAACACAGACCAATGGATGAAGACAACAGCAGAAAGCCCTTAAAGTAAGTATATTATACATATATTGTTTGTAAAATCAAAAGCTCTTGGATAACGCTAGACCAAAAAAGAATAAAATGGCATACACACCCACTAAGGGTGATGCATGTGCTCGCATATGTCATCATAACGTGCATGCATGTGTTTGTGTCATTGTGCCTCTTTTTTTTTTGTTTTGCCAATTCTGCACAGTGGAGCAGTGTAAATTTGGCTCCACGCTTTTTATGTCTTAACCCTTACATAAATACATACACACAGTGCCATATATTTGTGTGATTTAATATCATTAACGTAATGTAGTGCACTTGAACAGATACAGAAAGTGCATTTACTGTATAACCTTGGCATTTATATAAGTGTGCATACTAACTTTTAAAGAAAAAGGCACCACAGATTATGTTATCAGAACATAATTCAACTCACTATAAAGTACTGCATAATCACATATAGTCTAATATTAACTCAGAGGGTAACGTTACAGAATTAATCCAGCTACCGAACAAGTTAGCCCTTGAACAAGTATATTACTGAGTGTTGGTATGAAGAAACCTTAGACTAGAGACCGAGATAACAATGATTGTAAATTAAAATACAATCTGAGTTTACCCTGCTAGAACTTTGGTCATGTTAAAGTTACTGGTGTATCTGACACAATACTGGTTTAAAAACAACTAATTAAAAAACAGCTAATTTTTCTAACATAAGACAGGACGAGTATATGACCATTAAAACAGTACAACAATGAACCCAGAATGTATGTGAAAAACTATGACACATAACAACGTCACAGTTTTTAATGAAATGGTAGGGACCAAGTGTCAGGAAATGGATGTCAATGCATATAGACAGTATAGCATAATGTGTACTTTGAACAAGTGTCTAATTTATGTGATAAAAGATCTATATATTATGGAATGTTAGTATACATATTTAATTGTAATGTGCAGTATGACTAGATTGTGGAATGTATATTGTCTAAACTAAGTATTTTTGCCATTTAGATCTGTTGAATACTTTTTTAGTCCTGAAGAAGGTGAAAGTATCAAGGTGTCACCGAAACGCTGCGTCAACTGTTTTTAATGTTTTTTATCTATTTGTGTGATATATTTAGATTGTAACCTCCGTTGGGAGGAGTCTTATTATGTCCAGTGAATGAATAAGTGATGTATTCTGTATGTTTATAAATATACTTTTATTCTAATAAATTCCTCTTTTATATATTTCAAAGAAATTTTTCTGTGCCGGATATTCCTCATGCTAGATGAGGTGTTCTCTTACATAGACACTTGTCTCATACTTATGTTAGATTAGCGACATACCTACATAGACACTTGGTCCATGGTGAGGTGTTTTGCACTCCTGATAGCAGATTATAGGGACTTTTGTTTCTTTTTTCTCCATGTGTATACCCCGTCCCTTTGCTTAGCACTGGGGTGACTCCCTCCTCTTTCATTATATACTAAAGTTTTCCTTACAGTGTCACCGAACTGCAGTTCTGATATACATCTGCATTTGATTGGTTTGAATAATATTGATAATTTCTGTATAATCATCTGTTAATTTAAATGGTAATCAGCATTTACATTATGACTGTATATTTATCCTTAGCCATGCAGTTAAACTTGTACTGACCAAAGACCTTAATCAATCAGATGTTAATTTTTAATATTTAACCTTCAACCAAAAATCTTGCTTAGGTTGCAATGTTTTTCTCTCCTCTGCAGGTGCATTCATATGATCTAATGGCTAGAGATTTTCTTTGTGCCGCAGCGCAGGGACACACTAGTTAGTGTAGCCATGCGCTTTATAAGTTTGTTTATTATTATTATTATTAAATGCACATTGTGTATGAGAGGTAGAAAGGCGCGAAAGGAGTATCATTGGCAAAGACAAGAAGTGCTAGCATGCAAAGAGAGGACCACAGTCTGTCTTGTATCTGTGGAAGAAAGAAATCCAAGGACGTTCTAATGTGCGGATCAAAAGAAGGGAGTTCCAAGTGTAATTACCAAAGTTTTACCATGAGAAGGTGGACAAGCCATGAGATATGTGATATAAGATTCTCAAATGTTCTTTGTGGGTGTAATTGATGATCACACCTTAGCTTCAGACAGATTCTTTTGAGACTTCGAGGGGTACAGATTTCTTTGCTTTTTTTCTATTGTGTGGCTTCATGCTATATAATACCTTTGATTTGAGAGGATTTCTACAGAAGCTCTATACAATGCTGACACCTTTCAGTTTTATTGGATCAAATTACTTTCCCCAGCCGTACTAATAAGGTTAGGTTTAGTTAGGTAATCTGACTTTACTCATGCATAGACAAGGGGAATATAAATCAAATTCTGATAATCAAATTCTGTTTTTAATCTTCTGCATTGCCGTTACTATAATTTCTTGTTTGTTTCATGTTGTTTCGGCTTAATATTGTTAAACGGTTTGGTCTACGATTAGTGATTCTGTTGTTTTACAATGCATATTTACGACTAGTGTCGTGATAGTGTATATCAGCTTGGTTTTGAATTTGTAATACATCTATACTTAATCCCATCTACCAACTTTGGGTCCTCACTGTGAGGCCAAATGGGTTACACTGAAAATCAAATTTGGGGATGATGTTAACTCCTCTTTATTCTTCAGGCATCTAGAAAGTTCTGTTGCAGGGTATTAGACTTGGCATCCTTGGCGTCATTTTCCCTGACTTTTTGCCTCTATCTCCTGTATTTCTGACGGCTTAGATGCTTTGGGCACTTTGCAACTGCGGATCAGTGTCAAAGTACAATTGCTCCCGTATAAATTGTTATTATGATTGGTTAGATATGATTGCCATTTTTGATTTACTGGTAAGTCCCTAGTACAGTGCACTGAGTGTGCCCAGGGCCTGTAACTCAAATGCTACTAGTAGACCTGCAGCACTTATTGTGCCACCCACTGAGCAGCCCTGTAAGTGTATCTCAGACCTGCCACTGCAGGGTCTAAATGCGCAGTTTTAATCTGCCATGTCGACAGGCCCCTACAATCCATTTTCTTACATTTTGCTACGTTGTTGTGTGCCACATGGGCTGAAGTTCACGCTAGTTCACTTTGTGCACTCACCGTGTAGCACCCTGTTTTCAACTGTTTTTACCTGTTTCATGCTCACCACGATATTCTGAGAGTCAGTTTTCACAGGGAATATGAGAGAATACACATACCTATAACTGCAATATACTTACCTATGTGATTTGTTCTCTTTCCACAGGTAGTCCCAGTACTACCAGGTATCTGACTAGTTAGTCGTATGGTTGATGTGAGTGTGCGGCCACAACACCATTTGAGTTTTAGTTGTAGATAGTATACCCCCACTTTTTTGGTCCTGACGAATTGCCGGCAAACTATTCATTTGGCGAGAAACATGTTGACTTATCACCGATAAGAGCACCATAACCTGAGACATAAACCTCAGCCTAGCACCTTATATCTTTTGTTTTTACTTAGGGTAGGAGACCCTTTGATTAATGTTGTTGTCACTGGTACTCCCAACCCTATTTTAGATTTACTTGAAACACACATTCATCTACACACACTAGGCCCCTCACCCCCACGTCACCAAATGGCTGTTGGAAAAATATCTACGCTAAAGTGCCCCTACTATAGGGAGCCCGTCGGGTATTGCACCGCCGACCCGACGAGGAGCAGCCCGATGATGAAGCATGGCACCCTACTGGGTGTGTGAGGGCATTATAATCCAATGAAATGGATTCCCAACTTTGAACCACTCTGGTCAGGTTGGTCTATATTCCCTTTATCTGACTCTCACTTCAGAGGAACAGCATAATTCTTTTGTCTAGACTTCCCTTGGGGTCTTTATGCTGGACCTGCCCAAAAGCCCTTTGTCCCCTATTTGAGTACTAGTTTCAGCACGGGCCACCCCCGTGGGACCTTTCTGGTGGGTAAAACTATTGTTGTCCCCCAACTGACCACCTTGACACTGCTAGACTTGAGTCAGTGTCCCTTGAGCATTCGAATTTTCAACTATTCCTCCAACACGCCTGACCTCTACAACATGGAGGGCCAGGGTCTGAGTTATGGAGAAGATATAGCAGCAGAGATACTGAGGGCACCATCTATTCTGGGAGCAGAAGGAGGTGCAGCAACAGGAAGCCAATCAGAGGACTGGCAATCCCTTACAGCTATGAAAAGAGAATGGGTCAGGATTACCTTACATGGAGCCCTAATGACCAAATATTTGAGGGCCAATATAGCACTGAATGGCCTACTAATAAGAAACTTCCCCCTTATTTTCCGTGAGTACATTCAAGATAGAATGGTCCCAAATCTCATGGAAATGCATGCGGGACCTATTTATACTGATAATCAACTCAGCCAAAAGACTAGCTGATGACTTATTAGCAAGGATTCAAATAGCAGAAAGCGCTCTGAAAAGCTCTATTCCATCGGCCAGCTTCAAATCTAAGCTTACAGAATAGAACAACGAATTGCATAACATAAGGAATATCTTATGAAACAAAAAGTGGTGAAACTACTGAAAGATATCCGTAGATTTAACAAAGAGAAAGTATATCCGTACCTGAAACAGGACTTTGTCCCTCCTGACACCAACAATATCTCAGACACAAGCTCCAATTCCACTAGGAGGGGCTTATCCAGCAACAGTGATTCCAGCACAGAGAACTGGAATAATAATCACACCAGCAGAGGTGGCCGACAAGGCTTCCAAGGGTCCCCTTTGCCCCATTACCCGGGACCAGCGTATTGGCAATACCCCATGTTTCCTCAGGGCTCCCAACCCTTCTGCCCTCCATGCATGAGCCAACCTTTTTAGGCAGAGGTTGGGGCAAAGCACGTGGGCGAAGAAGAGGTAATCAACAAGACAAGAGGGTACAATGGGAAGAACCACAACAACGTGGTGGATACACGGAGCCACACCAAGAAGAGAATCTGATCGTAAACCTATCTCCCAGATCTCTAACAGAGATAGAACACAGAGTTCTACAAAACGGCTTGGGGTTTGTGCCCACCCCTAGGGTGGACAAGTTCAAACAACATTGTGAATTACAAAAATTATTTTGTAAGGTACACCTCAGAGCCTTCATCGATAGGGACGCCCTCCCAAGAAGCTAGTGACTCTGGCCTACACAAACCCTCCACGTTCACTCCAAACACCAGTATGGTACCCCACAAGGTTATCACTTTTGAACAGGCTGTCCTCAAAGACTTACAGAGGGAGTCTGACTCGAGACACTCCAGCAACATCACCAGTGGAGAGTTGTCAGCTGTCACATCCCTGGCGAATGATTCCTCCATCACAATTAAACAACCTGATAAGGGCGGGGCATGAGTAATCATGGCCACTACTGATTATGACACTGAGTGTTTGAGACAACTGAGTAATCGACATTATTACACCCCCATTACCAGTAGTCCAGTGACACGTTTAACCACAACGATAACTGCGCTTGTCTTTGCAGCCGAAACCCAAGCCTGGATAAGCAAGAAGGAAGCTGATTTCCTCATGAAAAAAGACCCCACGAACCCCTATTTTTATATTTTACCCAAAATACATAAGGGGGTCACACCAGTACCTGGCCGCCCTATCGTATCGGGCATAGACTCTATTCTTGAACCCTTGTCGCAATTTTGTGACCATTTCTTGCAACCACTGGTCAGGTAAATACCGTCCTACATACAGGACACCACTGATGTGCTACGCCTACTTTCAGAATTCCATCCTACGAGCAATATTGATTTCCTCATCACTCTAGATGTTGAGGCGCTCTACACCAACTTCCCACAAAGAGCAACGCTAGATGTGATAAAGGAGGCATTAAGCTTGGCACCTTGGGATTTCCCCACACCACCCAGTTTCATTCTTGAATGTGCTACCTTGGCCCTGACCAAATTTTTTTTCGAGTTTAAAGGACAGTTATACCACCAGACGCAAGGTACTTCCATGGGGAGTACCTTCGCTCCAAGCATAGCTTGCTTGTACATGGCGGCTTTTGAGGGTCAGCTCATTTTCCATGATTCAAATCCCTATCATCCAAACATACGCCTATGGAAGAGATTCATAGATGACATTCTTGTGTTCTGGTCAGGTGACTTAACATCATGTGAAGAATTTTGTGCTTGGATGAACTTACTGAACCCATACCTGAGATTCACTAGCATAATCTCCCAGAACCAGATACCATTCCTAGATCCCACGATCAAACTTGAACAGGGGGGTTTGACGACCACCATGTACAGAAAAACAACAGATCACAACAGTCTGTTACTCTACAGTATTATTACCCTCGCGCCCTAAAAGAGAACCTCCCCTTTGGGCAATTTTTAAGGGTGATAAGAAATTGCAATAACATTGAAGACTACAGAACTGAGTCAGAAATACTGGCAAAAAATCTAGCGGCACAGCGATATCCCCCACGAAGTATTGCCATCAGCAGAAAGAGAGCTGGAAACAATAATCGCAAAGCGCTTTTAGAACAGAGAGAAAAGATCCCCAATGATACACTCACCTGTGTCACCACTTTTACACCTGCGTCCAACACACTCAGTAAAGTGATCAGGAAGCACTGGGGCATACTCAATACTGGTTCCATGGCATTGGATCTACCATGCTTTGCTTTTAAGCGCTCGCGAAATTTGAAAGATATGTTAATTCACACCAGGCCCAAGACATTGACACCGGCTGTCCAAAGAACCCTATGGGATTTACCACCAGTCAAGTGCCACTATCCCTGTGGGTCTTGTACGGCGTGCACTTTCACCTCAATACATAACACCATCACTTTTACCAATTCCTTCACTTGGGAATTGCGGGAACATACCAACTGCAATACATCAAACTGTATTTATTTGATCACCTTTCCCTGCAATCTACAATATGTAGGGATGACCACCCGCCCCATCAAGACACGCATTGCTGAACACTGCAGCAACATTAGCTGCCAGAAAATAAATACGAAAATGTGCTCCCATTTCCTTGAATTGCGCCATTCGCCCGATTCATTGAAATGGGTGATCCTAGAGACATTCAGTAAGATCACCAAAAATGCTCTCTTTCTGAAGGAGCCGAGATGGATACACCGATTATCCTCACACACCCAAGGATTAAATGATGATATACCTTGGAGTGCACTGAGGGTATGACTCGCCATTGTACATATCCATTCCTTAATACATCAATGGGATGTACACATTTCTGAACACTGTGAACAACCTCTAATCACGAGAATCTGCAGATATACATTATGGCCTCACAGTGGCATCACGCATTAATACCAAGGCTCATAACATCGCTCCAATATGGCCGGTCCTCCTGTAATAAACACTGTTTGACAGGAACGCCAATTGGGCATAACCTTGCAAGTATTAACAATTGAATCTGCAAATATTTATTGTGAACGATGGCGCTACACATAAAAAAATTCCCGATGTCAACATCGCTACGATGTGGCCGCCATTATTATCATCCTGTGATGATTACTATTTTTTTTTTTTAAAGGTCTGTTTTTATTTTCTATGAACAAAGTAGGACAGAGGTCCAAAATGATACAGCGTTAAGCCTACACCCCCTTTAGGGCCAGCCGCGTTTCACCCAAGACTCCCCGAGAATCTGTAGAGGCATGAAATGAAGAGACAATTGTAAACACAGCATGTTGCCTACAACCCTTAATGGGCCGGCTGTGTGACATTGTATATATAGCAATATTAGGGTGGTGTGCGAAGTCTTAGGATCTTTTTAGTACAACAGCAAGAACAGAGAAAACACGGGCCTGAGACCCATCTAAAGTGGATAGTGATGAAGGAGTAGAAAAAGATCAGAAGAGAGGGAAAGAAGAAAAAGTAGGGAAGTAGGCAACTGTAAAAGTAACCAGGCAGGCGGGCGGGTATATGCGCACAGAAGTGCATGGTGTTGAGAGCGCATATTTTGAGGCCTGTCGCAGGGGACGTCCTCCAGGACTGGTGTAGTTATGCAAGAAGTCTATTGGGGTCTGACGGAAGTATGGCATCTTCAAACATTCGTAGCGCTCTAAGCTTGGAAGGTAGATAACGCGCATGCTCTACTTTGCATAGATGTTGGACTAAGGGTCGCCAAACAGCAGTGAAGCGGGTGTCGCGCGATTGCAGCCGTGCTGTAAAAAGTTCCATGGTTATGACATGCCATAAGCGCGTGAACCATGCAGTGATTGGGGGAGGTTCTGTTTTTTTCCAGTACAGCTCTATAAGTTGTTTAGCCGCCCCTAGCATATGTAGTGCTATAGTCCAGTCGCTGCGGGTAAGCGCCTTTAAGTTGGTTGGTTTAAGGCCCAAAAGGATCGTGGTTGCAGACTCAGGCAGGGGGAAGCCCAATACCTCCTTAATATGACTAAGGACTTCCTTCCAGAGCAGGGTCAAGAGCGGACAGGCCCACCAAATGTGAATGAAATCCCCAGAAGTATTCAAACATCTCCAGCACAATAGGGACACGGCAGGGAACATTTTGTGCAATCGGATAGGCGTATAATACCATTGTGTCATAATTTTATAGGCATTCTCCCTTTGCGGGATGCTGCGATAGACCCCAGGGATATCCCCCCAAAGGCGTCTCCACTGTGACGGTGTGATTTCCGTGGTTGACGCTGATTGCCATTGACACTGACACGAATGCGCATTTATTATTGGAGGGTGCTGTAAGATCTGGTATGTCCGAGAAATAAGGCCTTTCGAGTCATTGAAGGATCGGACAAGTCGCTCAAAGGGGGTGAATGGTCGAACAGTGGCCTGTTGTATCTCAGGTGAGGACAACCAATGCCGCAACTGGGCATATTGTAGTCTCGCACTCAGCGGGAGACAAAAGTCCTCCCTGCACTGTGCAAATGTCTTAAGCAGTCCCCCTCTATACAGGTATCCGATCACTCTGTAACCCCCCTGTAGCCAGATGGTGAACGTGTGCGAATGGAGGGCTGGAGGGAATAGTGGGTTACCAGCAATAGGGGTATGAGGGGAAGGGAAGGTTGTTAATCCCTTACGCACTGCTACTTTGTCTCATATATCCAGAACTGTTTTAGTAGGTGCCGCAATATAGGGACTGCGTGAGCGCGCCTTACGATGGTGCCACGCAAGGTCCCAGATGGAGCGTCCAGTTGCCGTCCTGTCCATATGAAACCAGATCTTTTCACTTTCAACAGCTATCCACTCCGAGACAAAGCGGAGATGTGATGCCCAATAATAATCCAAAAGATTAGGGCATGCTAGCCCCCCTCTATCTCGCGGCAACATGAGGGTCTTTTGAGAGAATCGCGGCCTACGCCTGCCCCAGATAAAGCGAGTGAGGTCCTGCTGCAGACTCTGTATTTGGTGCTGCGGGATAGAGGTGGGAAGACATTGAAATAAATATAAGATTTTAGGGAGTATCGACATTTTCACAGCGTTAAGCCTGCCCAACCAGGAGAGAGTTAGGGATTTCCAACCCCGTAGATCCTCCAAGACGGTTCTCCTGCATTCACGCCAATTGACCTGGGTCCATGAGCCCAAGGAGGGGTTCAATTGAAACCCTAAGAACCTGATGGATACCGTGGCCCATTGATAAGGGGCAAGCGTTTTCAACACTGGTATCTCCTCCTTCGGGATCGTAAGATTCATATCCCAAGATTTGCCGTAGTTACTTTTAAGGCCGGAAGCCTGGTCAAAGGACTGTAGTAGATTGTGAAGCGCCGGAAGGGAGGTGTGTGGACGCGAGAGGGTGAGAATAAGATCATCCGCGAAGAGCGCCACCTTGTTCTGCCTGCCTTCAAGAGAAATGCCATGTATGTCTGCATTCTGTCTGATCATTTCTATTAAGGGCTCTACCACCAGGGCAAACAACAGGGGTGACAAGGGGCACCCCTGCCGAGTACCTCTGTGTATGGAAAAAGGATCTGTGAGTTGTCCATTAACCCGAACCCGAGCTTGCGGGGATAGATATGGGGCCATGATCATGGATATCATGTTCCTGCCTAGTCCAATCTTTTGCAGCAACGCGCGAAGAAAACCCCGGTCTACCCGATCAAATGCCTTCTCCGCGTCAAGCGAGAGAAGGCAGGCTGGTATATTCCTGTGCTGTGCTTTCCCCACCAGGTGTGCGATTCTACGCACATTGTCCGCTCCCTGCCTATTGCGAATGAAGCCCACTTGATCTGGCTCCACTAGGCCAGGCATGTGGGGGTCCAAGCGTCTGGCAAGCATTTTGGTGTAGATTTTGAGGTCCGTATTCAGCAAAGCAATGGGACAATACGAGGCACACATCGCAAGATCTTTTCCCGGCTTGGGCTATTTCAGCCATACCCATGGAGGGCGTCAGCCCTTTCATGTCTGAGAAGGAATTGTAGAGACGCAAGAGATGTGGCTGGAGTTGTGGTAGGAACATACGGTAGAATACCAGTGGCAGGCCATCTTGTCCTGGTGTCTTCCCAAGAGGGAGATCTTTCAGCGCTGCCATCAATTCCTCCGCCGTAAGGGGATCTTCCAATTGTTTGGCATGATGTGGGTGAATTGGAGTCCAGGGGCATTGGTTCAAAATATCATCAATATGGTCTGGGGAAGGCGGTTCCGCCGCATAGAGGGCAGCGTAATAGGCCCTGTTCGGATATTCGCTATATGAGCCTTCGCTGTGCATGTCCTCAAACGATTCTGCCCACCTCGTACCCCCCTTGTCCCCCCTCAAAATATCTTTGTTTTAAGGCTAGCAGGGATCGTTCAGCTCTATTGGTGCGCAGGGCACGAAGCGGGCCCCAAAGGTTCGCAAGTCGCCTCCTACCCGCGAGCAAGGGATGTCCCTGATCTTGCTTCTCCAGCATCTTAATATCCTTGGAAAGGCTATCCTCCAGACGGCGGGCTTCCCGCGCCCGTGCGATCGACAAAGAAGTGATGTGGCCGCGGATGGTAGCCTTAAAGGCATCCCACACTACAGAAAAGGGGGTCTCAGTGAGGGCATTGGTCACGAAATAAGAGTCAATAGTGGTCCGTATGCTCTCCGCATCAGTCGGGTCGTGCAAGACATGCAGCGGCAAGCGCCACCACGGAAGGCGAGCAGAGCAAGCGGCCGAATCCTGTAAGATGAGCTCCATGTGGACATGGTCAGATAGCGATATATCAGACATAGACGCCCCCAACGTGTCCCTCATGATGTCGTGCGAAATAAAAAGATAATCAATACGCGAGTACGAATGGTGAACATGGGAGTAGTACGAGTAATCCCGCACCTCCGGAGAGTAATATAGCCATACGTCTAGCAGGCCAAGGTCTGCCATCTGTTTCCGGAGTGCAGAGGACATGGCCCCCGTCCTGTTGGAGGAAGCTTCACTACTTTCCATCGCAGGATCCCACACCAGGTTAAAGTCTCCCCCCAAAATTAGAGAGGAATCGCCACATGGCACATGTTCCCGTAAAAGTGTGCGGAGATAGGAGTCCTGCATCTGGTTCGGTGCGTAAACATTGCACAATGTAAGTAAGCGTCTCCCCACCCTCTCCCCTGCCCTGATGAAGCGTCCATCTGGACTGCAAAAGACTTTGAGGTCCCACTGCCTGATACCCAATCTGCATAAAATAGCCACTCCAGCCGTTTTAGTAGTTGTTGTGGCCCAGAATTGGAGGGGGTAACTTGGGTGCGCCATGCGGGGGGTATCGACCTGCAGTAGGTGGGTCTCTTGCAAAACAATAATGTCTGGGTTATGTTGCCGTATGTAACGCCACACCTGTTGCCGCTTGTTGGGAGAGTTCAGCCCCCTGACATTAAGAGTTAGCACCCTTAAGGGACCAGGAAGAGCCATGGATATAATGGGTCCCGAGTGAGCCGATCATGCCACCTCATCAAGGGTATCAGGGAGATGTAAAGGAGATACAGGAGTGTGCAGTCCCTGGCAACAAACGCACATCGCAGCCTTGGGGTCGCCCGACCGCCATACCTAGTGAGCAAAAAAGAGGAAGAGAGAAAGCGCAGACAAGTGGGAAAACAGAGAATATAAAGATGTGCAACCAACTTCGGCCAACCGGGCCACATTGTTTTGTTCCAGTCGCGGGCTGACCTACACCCTAAGGTTCGGAAAAGCCTAGAGATGTCATTCTCTCAGGAACAGAGGGGGGGGGGTGTCGTCCGCTGCTCTCTAGGTCTATCAGGCAGAGTGCTCCGGCCTCAGCTACATTGCGAAAGAGGACCTGGGGGATACATGAGCCAGTGATCAGGATGGTGGAGAGTCCGGGCCTGACTCTTGTGTGTCCCCTTCCAAGGACCGTATGTGCTCTATAATGTCCTGTTTGGCCTGCAAGGACGCTTGTTCAGTGAAGGGCGATGAGTGTCTGTGCCGGTGCACGGTCGACCAGGTTGGCTTGGCAGGCACCCGCGTAGAAGGTGAAGGGCGAGTGGGGCTGGTGAGGAAGAAAGTCGGAGCAGTTGAGCCGCATCACTGTAGGATCGAATCACCCTGCGCTTGGACTCCCACATAAAAATAAGAGCAAATGGGTGGCCCCACTGATAGGGGATGTTCAGGCTCTGCAATTTGTCCGTCACAGGTTTAAAGTCACGGTGGCGGTGCAGGGTAGTGGGTGCCAGGTCCTGGAAAATCTGGATTTTGTGCCTCTCGTATGTAAGATCTGGCTTGGCTCGGCTGACCGATGTATAGCTTCTTTTTCAGTAAAAAAGTGGACCCTGGTTAAAATATCCGGAAGGAGGCCCAACCTGCCCGCGGGCCCGGAGACGTGATGAGCGTGATCCAAAGCCGGCGGGGAGGCATCATCATCTCCCCACACCTCGTGTAGTAGCCGCACCACATAGGTCATAATGTCCTTCCCTTCCGCTCCAAGAGGAACACCCCGAACGCGGAGATTATTCCGGCGGCTTCTATTTTCCAGGTCCTCCTGCTTTAGTTGTAGTTGTGTTGGTCTTCCTGGATGGGTAAGCGCTGCCAAAGCTGTTCCTGGTCTTCTGTACGGGCATCAACCGTCTTCACCAGCCCATCTACCCGCTCGCCCAAATCTGTGACTTCTCTCCGGAGTTCCCGAACACAGGAGTGCACTTCCGTCCGCAGGGAGCCAATCTCGGTCTTCAATTCTGACATGAAGGAAGACAAAAAAGCCTGTGTCACCAGCGGTGAGTCCTCCCCGCCTGTGGGGCCCCCTCAGCAGGTGCGGACGAGCCCACCTTGCCCCACATCGCCGCCACCGAATTGTCCTTGGTTGTCGGCCATGGAGCGTCTTTGCCTCTGTTAGTGCGTGTCATTTTTAGGCTCTAGTCAGTCAATCGGCTTCCAGTCCCTAAGGGTATAAGGAGACCACCCGCAGTGCCTGCAAAGCCTGGGTCCCAATGGGAGCACCACGCCCCACCACAGTGCCCCTCAGAGGCAACCGGCCTCACCGCAGGCCGAGGCGAACCAGGCAGTTCAGAGTACAAGATCCCAACACTCAGGTTGTCGCGACAGGTCCACAGCTCCCATCCGCGCACATGTTCAGCGTCCCCTGTCTATCCTGTAGCACTCCCTCACTGATCACATCAGCCCCACTGTAAAGCGCGGTCGGGCCCCCCAGACGCAGTACAATGCCCCAGCCGCGTCGCGTGAGAAGCACCCAGGGGGGGCCCAAGGGTGCGCAAGGTCCATCACCTCATCACAGGATTGGCGCTATGTGTGTGGTGTGGAAGCCCCTCTTGTGGCTCACCAGCAGGACGGGAGGGGCCCAAGGTTTTACAAACAGCGCGGGCAAGGTCACAGGGATCGAGTTAGCATCAACATCTATACTGCCTGGTGTCGCATCGTAGAGATAGTTGGTAGGAGGTCAGCGTGAAGACCGGCAAGCAGCAGGGCTCCCCGATAGCCGCCCCGTCCCAGCCTAGTCTGCAGCGTGCCAACTCAGCTCCAGGCAAGGCACAGAATGAGAGGGCCCCACAGGGCTATGAGATGCAGGTTACCAGAAGGGGCGAACACAGGGGCGCACCAGCAGAAAGGGACCCCACCTTCCGCACCCTCTCTCATGCCGCGAGGTTGCCCCACCAATGGCCAGCAGCAGATCACTCAGGGAAGGTGCCCTCTCTGAAGTTTCTCCTGAGGCGGAAGCCGGGAGACTTAGTTGTAATTTTAAAATACTTCGCTCACTCCACTGTTTTATATTGTGCAATTTCTCCTGAGGCGGAAGCCGGGAGACGTGACTCTAATTTTAAATACTTTGTTTTTTCTACTGTTTAACTTTGTGCACTGTGTTTTTACCTGCATCTCTGGCCGTCAGATCTTGTGTGCTGGACCGTGCCCTTCTCTCACCTTTGTTGAGCACCGCTATCGGGATCCTCGCTGCCTCAGCCAGCGCGGTGACTTTGGCGGACATCTTGGGTGGGGCGCGAGTGCGGAGAGCGTTCTAGTGGTCTAGTTGACTGGCTCAGCAGGACTATAAGTCTGCATGCCACCGCGAGCGCGCTGACTTGCAGTTTCTCCTGAGGCGGAAGCTGGGAGACTTAGTTGTAATTTTAAAATACTTCGCTCACTCCACTGTTTTATATTGTGCAATTTCTCCTGAGGCGGAAGCCGGGAGACGTGACTCTAATTTTAAATACTTTGTTTTTTCTACTGTTTAACTTTGTGCACTGTGTTTTTACCTGCATCTCTGGCCGTCAGATCTTGTGTGCTGGACCGTGCCCTTCTCTCACCTTTGTTGAGCACCGCTATCGGGATCCTCGCTGCCTCAGCCAGCGCGGTGACTTTGGCGGACATCTTGGGTGGGGCGCGAGTGCGGAGAGCGTTCTAGCGGTCTAGTTGACTGGCTCAGCAGGACTATAAGTCTGCATGCCACCGCGAGCGCGCTGACTTGAAGTTTCTCCTGAGGCGGAAGCCGGGAGACTTAGTTGTAATTTTAAAATACTTCGCTCACTCCACTGTTTTATATTGTGCAATTTCTCCTGAGGCGGAAGCCGGGAGACGTGACTCTAATTTTAAATACTTTGTTTTTTCTACTGTTTAACTTTGTGTACTGTGTTTTTACCTGCATCTCTGGCCGTCAGATCTTGTGTGCTGGACCGTGCCCTTCTCTCACCTTTGTTGAGCACTGCTATCGGGATCCTCGCTGCCTCAGCCAGCGCGGTGACTTTGGCGGACATCTTGGGTGGGGCGCGAGTGCGGAGAGCGTTCTAGCGTTCTAGCGGTCTAGTTGACTGGCTCAGCAGGACTATAAGTCTGCATGCCACCGCGAGCGCGCAGCGGGCGAGCGCAGCGGGCGCGCCGCCAGCGCGCCGAAGGCGCGCTAAAGGCAAGCCCGTCTGCGCCCGTCCGCGACCGTTCGGGACCAGGGGCCATGACCCCTGTCCCCCAGTCTTACCAAATAAAGTCCTACAGCGCTGACGATCTACTAAAGTTGCGCGACCTTAGGAATACAGAATGCCTGCACTCTTTACACGTCTTAGATCTCCCCGCGATCTGCCCTCTATGTAACCATGTGTTCTACAGTTCTCTGTCTACCCCTTTTAAACAAGTCTTTAAGCTGCTGCTCCTTAACTGTAGATCTTTACCGAAGCACCAGCTCGAATTCAAGCTGCTGTTGGAGGAACACAAACCCGACGTATGCTTCTTGACAGAAACCTGGCTTACGCCACACTCTGACCCAGACACCGTTGCTGCCTTGCCTCTGGGCTTTCAGATTTTACGCAAGGATCGCTCGACTGGTAGAGGAGGCGGCCTGGCAATCGTTTACAAGGAACAATATTCCTGTAGAAGTATGACCAGTGTTATTCCCGATTGCGAAAGCCTTGCCTTCGGTATCAACTTTTCCCCCAATACCTGCTTCTCGGGCACCCTGGTCTACAGGCCCCCGGGCTCCTCGAGTCAGTTCCATAAGGCCTTGCCTTCGCTCTTAGCTGAAGACGTCACCACATTTTCAAATTATACAATGTTGGGTGACCTTAACCTTCACTTCGATACTGTTCATGACCACATCGCTACTGAGCTGTTGAATGATCTAGCGGCTCTTCAACTGGAGCAGCTGGTTGATTCTGCCACTCATGCTAAGGGCCATTTACTGGATCCTGTGTTCAGCAACTGTCCCGACCTTAAGGCTGAACCCCCTATTGCTCTGCCATGGACAGATCACCTGCTTGTCCCCCTTTCGTGGTCTACCTATACCTCTCCCCGGGCTATTCACCAGGAAAAGAACTTCAGGAACTGGGCAAAACTCCCTACAATACCCTGGTCTAAGTGCCTCGCGAGTTCACGTCCTTGCCCCAAGAGAGATCTCAATGTAGCCAATCGGGAATATGAAGAATGGATCTCGCGTTCTCTTGAGACCATCCTTCCCCTCCAAAAAATTACCACCAAACGTTTGCAAAAGTCCGCCCCCTGGTTCTCTGAGGAACTCAGGGAAAAAAAGAGGGACTGTAGGAAAATTGAGAGGCGATGGCGAATTGATTTTCTTTCAAGTGAGAAAATACGGTATAGAAAGGCTATTAGAGCGTATAAAAATGAGGTTAAACTCGCTCAAGCTACCTATTTTTCCGCTCAAATCCTGCAGGCCAAATCCAAACCTAAGGAAATTTTTAAAGTAGTAAAAAGCCTTATCAAACCTCCCCCGCCACCCATTTTACTGGATAACACTCTACTACACTGTAACAACTTAGCAACGTTCTTCCATCCAAAACTTCTTTTAATATATTCTTCCTTCTCTGACGCTGACGCAGATCAGACTTCTCAAACTCAGCCCTGCCATGTGAAATCTCCCCCCCAACCCATGGCTAATTTGGAATGTTTCCCCATATTGGAACAGAACGCTGTTGAGTCACTAGCACGGCAGGTGAAATCTGGGTCTCCCTGCGACCCTGCCCCTCCTAAGGCCATGATGTCGGTTATTCAGACGGTCCTTCCCACCATCAAGGACCTTCTCAACGCCTCTCTTACGGCAGGCGTTGTCCCAGCACCCTGGAAGCAGGCCATGGTTCGTGCCTTGCTTAAAAAGCCCAATCTGGACCCCGACGACTTCAGTAATTATCGCCCCATTTCCCTGCTCCCATGGATAAGTAAAATCTTGGAGAAGCACATCAACATCCACCTTATGGCTTTCCTGGAGGCCAATCAGCTGCTAGACATCACCCAGACTGGCTTCCGACCAAAACATGGGACGGAGACTGCCTTACTGGCGGTAACCGAAGAAGCCAGGAGGATGATGGATCAGGGAGGATCAGTGGCAGTGATCCTCCTTGATCTAAGCGCAGCTTTCGACACAGTGAGTCATGACGTGCTTCTCTGTCGTCTCTCTGAAACAGGAATCTCGGGCAAGGCTTTAAGTTGGTTCACATCCTTTCTAAGCAACAGATCCTTCCGGGTCTTTGAGGGAGACACTGTCTCCACTAGTAAACCTCTCACCTGTGGGGTCCCGCAGGGCTCATCACTGAGCCCTGCACTGTTCAATGTTTACATGCGACCGCTGGCTGAGATCGTCCGCCCATTTGGCATCAAAATAGTGTCTTACGCGGACGATACTCAGCTAGTGGTATCCCTTGCACAGGAGAACAACGGCCCCATGCAAAAAGGACTAAGGGACTGTCTGGAAGCTGTGAAAGTGTGGATGACAAGATCTTTCCTCAAACTCAATGGGAGCAAAACAGAGCTGATGTTTCTGGGGCCTGCTGCCCCCACTTCCTTCGACCCTTTTTGGCCCCCCTGCCTTGGCACCCCGCCTGTCCCTAAGGACAATATAAAAAGTCTGGGCATTTGGCTGGATAAGGCTCTAACACTCAACACCCAAGCCACAAAGTTGTCTGCAACCTGTTTTGGCCTGCTCAGGATGCTTAGGAAAGTGCTCCCATTACTACCCATGGAGGCCAGGCAAGTCACTGTACAGGGTTTGATACAGTCTCGACTTGACTTCAATAATTCTCTATACCTAGGCGCCCCCGAATACACCCTCCGCAAGCTGCAGACAGTGCAAAATTGTGCTGCCCGCACACTACTTCAACTGCCCCGGAAAATATCAGTAAAACCCGGACTGAGGAAACTGCACTGGCTCCCGGTCCGTCAAATAATTTTTTTTAAAGCACTGTGCATTGCTCATCAGGCCTTCTGGGATACTGGCCCGGCAATCTGCCGGAACCTCATGACTCATTATCATCCCACAAAGCACCTCCGATCCAGTCAGGCCTACTTAGCAACTGTACCAAGAGTTAGAAGAATGCGGTCTGGTGGCAGGATGTTTTCATTCAATGCCGCCAAACTATGGAACCTCCTGCCCCCTCAACTCAGATCCAACTCCAATCTCTCTTCATTCCGTAAACTCTTGAAAACTTTTCTTTTTACTTTCCAAAATTAGCTTCCCGAAGTGTCCCGGCCAGCCCTCACTCCATTCTTCAAGTAGCGCTTGGACGCCTTTTGGCAGCAACTGCGCTTTATAAATCCACTTTTCATTTCATTTCATTCATTTCATTTCATTTCTGCATCAGCCCACCTCCAGCAGACTCCCGGGCCTTCTCCCTGTCCTGCGTCAGCTCCAGAAGGACCGGGGAGGCTCAAGGCGTTGGGCCCGGTGGTGTAAAAGGCTGTAGTGCTGCACCAGGCAATGCGAGTGCGAGCCCCCGGGACACTCACAAGGCCCGCAACATTACTTCAAGGCCGCATTCGTCAATTTAGGTAGCATGCTATTTCCTGCTACCTATTGCTTACTCGCTCCCCTACCACTCTGTGCGATTGTTGTGTGCGACATTACTCTGGCCGATTTATTTATTTATTTAGTATGCAATGTTTGTGCTACATATGGCTTACCTGAACCCCCATCAAAACACTAATACAACCTGGGTCTGTGATTAAGCAAAGAAATTACACAAAGTGGTCTAGGTGAACCCCATTCTCAACGTGACAACTCTATAGGAGAGCACTCCCTTTAACAGGACCCATCAATCACTTAAGGTGGTTAATTGTTATTATCATCTGGGTCTGTGTACTCCAACCAGCAGGACCAGTTCATGAAACAGTGATCCGGTCACTAGCATAGAAGGAGCAACCAAGGAGGATTGTCACCTGATCTCTCACGAGTATTGTCTTGGATGAGGTACTACCCATAGATCAAAGGTGGGAGATCCTAAAAATCAGCAGTAAAATCATAATAGTGAGATTTAAAAATGGCTAAGGGTGCTCAAAAGTTCTTTATTAGTAGAGGACCCCTGTCACGTTTAAAAAGCAAAATGGCAATATGGCATAATTTAAATTGACATTATGCTATTGTCCATAGCAAGTACGGTACCTGAACCCCCACCACTCTGTGTGGAATGCAGATCAAGCAATACGGAGCATTAGACATTTTTGTCGTCAATTTCGCCAGCACGTAATTTTCCCAAAACTAAGCTTACTCAATCCCCCAACACTCTGTGAGAAGCGCATGCCTGGCTACACCAAATGCCCCATCATGCATTTGACCAACGAGAGATCCAGGCTATGGTTTTTGATTGATAAATTGATCGTTTGTATTTCAGGTTAATCTACCTGATATTGTATGGAATTAAGAGTTACATACCTTTTGACTGCTCCAGTTTCTACTGATTTTCTGGTTATTGCTTCCAAATGCTATTAATGCTATTATCCCATCGTTCTTCCCTCCATTTTTACCCCAGTACATGAGGAACCCCTCGTGTTTAAAACCTACCGGGTACTGTGATGCCTGGTTAGTCCACAGCTTTGGGTGAGTCCATATGCTCTCTCTGCTACGTTGTTGTGTGCCACAAGGGCTGAAGTTCACGCTAGCTCACCTTGTGCACTCACCGTGTGGCACTCTGTTTTCAACTGTTTTTACCTGTTTCATGCTCACCACGATATTCTGAGGGTCATTTTTCACAGGGAATATGAGAGAATACACATACCTATAACTGTAATATACTTACCTATTTAATTTGTTCTTTCTCCGCAGGTAATTCCAGTACTACCAGGTATATGACTAGTTAGTCGTATGGTTGATGTGAGTGTGCAGTCACAACATTATTTGAGTTTTAGTTGTAGATAGTATATCCCCCCTTTTTTGGTCCTGACGAATCGCCCGCAAACTATTCATCTGGCGAGAAACATGTTGACCAATCACCAATAAGAGCGCCATAACCTGAGACATAAACATCAGCCTAGCGCCTTATATCTTTTGTTTTTACTTAGGGTAGGAGACCCTTTGATTAAAGTTGTTATCGCTGGTACTCCCAGCCCTATTTTAGTTTCACTTGAAACACACATTCATCTACACACACTAGGCCCCTCACCCCCACGTCACCAAACGGCTATTGGAAAAAGATCTCAGATAAAGTGCCCCTACTATAGGGAGCCCGTCGGGTATTGCACCACCGACCAGACGAGGAGCAGCCCGATGATGAAGCATGAGAGCCTACTGAGTGTGTGAGGGCAATATAATCCAATGAAATAGATTCCCAACTTTGAACCACTCTGGTCAGGTTGGTCTATATTCCCTTTATCTGACTCTCACTTCAGAGGAACAGCATAATTCTTTTGTCTAGACCCCTCAGGTAGACTCAAGGTACCCACATGGGCAGGGTACTGTGTATGTAAAATGTAGGACATTTGCTGGTGTGTTTTACATGTCCTGATAGTAAAATACTGCCAATTTTGTTTTTCACTATTGAAAGGCTATCTGTCCCATAGGCTAACATGGGAGTTGCTTTGTAACATCTTATAAATATAACTTTCCATTGGGACAAGATAGAGGAATTGAGTTTAGGCTCTCTGAACTCAGAATTTAATAACACTTCTTTTTAGGGAGATGGTTTTTAAATTGTGTGTTTGAAAATGCCACTTTTAGAAAGTAGGCATTTTCTTGTTAAACCATCCTGTGTGCCTCTGATGTTTGTGTATTGACTGTCTGGTTTTAGAGTGACAGGAGCTGGGGATGTGCATTCACTGTAGACAGCCACAAGGGGGGTTGAGGTGTGGTGTGCCTTTCCTGGGTGACTCATAGCTGGGCTGAATAGATCTTGACTGCATTTAGAGTGGTGGGAAGAGTTTCACCTGCAGCTGAATAGGCTGTGTCTCCTTTGCCCAATGCTGTGTCTACCTCTTGTGGTCATGCTGCACCAGTGAGGACAGAACTGCTTTGGACTGGGCTCAGTGACCCTTGCCACAAAGAGAACAAAGAAAAAATGAGGTAGCAGTATTGGACCTTAAACCCAAGAGAATTAGATCATTTCTTGACTCAAGAGGAACCTCTGCCAAGGAGAAGATCTGGAGAGCTGTAAGGAGGAGTACTGCCCCTTTTCTGTGTGTGCTTTGCTGGGTTGACCTACAGTTGCAGCTTCTGCTGAGGATAGGACAAGGACTGGAACTTTGCTGTGAACCTGCCTGAAGAAGAATCTCCAAGGGCCTGTGTTTGCTGGCCTCCTGTTCTGAAGTCTCAGGGTCACAAAGACTTCACCTGCAACCCACTGACCAGCAACTATGACTCCTCTGTGGACTCCTGCATTTAAAAGTTGGCCAATTCCAGTTCCTGGGCCCTGTGAACTGTGTGGTTGGTACTGTAATGCAAGTAAAACAACTCTGAGGCCGTTAGCACCACCGCCAGTGACTCAGCGACCTGCACCAAGGCTCGGGGCACTGCTTGTGAAATGCTTAACGCACCACCCTGCCTGTACCACAGCTCCGACACCCTTCAATGCCTGCAGTTATTGGCCTTCCCTCCGCCATCGCTCGCACAGATGCTGTCACCGCCTACATCCCGTTATCGCGGAGCCAATAACCGATGAATGTGACTTCACAAACTCTTTGTCGCATCGCCTCACCGGCACCGATGCCTCATTGACGCCGCCGCCTAACTTTCCATGTCCTGGATTTGACGCCTCACCTCCTCACAGGCTTGACACCTCGCCTCCCCTGTGGCAGAAAGGAACCGGCTTCACTTTGGCACCAACTCCTCACCTCCACTATGTGGTGCACCGTCTGCTGACTTGGTTTCTAAGGTACTGTTGTTTGGGGGTCCATGTGACTCTGTTTGTGGCCCGCGCACTTCGCTGTCAGCGCCGTACTTTGGATTTAGGCCTGTCACGGCGTCGTAATAACCCCAGGTGGAGCTATTTGTTTCTACAAGTGCTATTTTGAAGTAACTGTTCTTAAAGTGATATCTCAATACATGTATGATGGGTTTTTGTCGTTTTGGCCTTATTTGGATTAGATAAAGATACTTTATTTTTTTTAACTGGTGTGGTGTCCATTTGTGGTGTTTACACTGTGTTACTGTTTGTTTGGATACAAATACTTCACACATTGCCTTTGGGATAAGCCTGTCTGCTTGTGCAAGCTACCAAGTGGGTGAGCATGGGTTATCTAAAGTATGTAACTCCCTTACCCTAACTAGAAGGAAAGGTCTCTACTTGGACAGGGGTACATACCTCTGCCACTTAAAACACAGGGAGATTTGGACAAGGGCCCGAGTGCTCTAGCAAATGGTAGCAGAGGACGGTTACGTCCTGAGATAAGGGAGTTACAATACTTTATATGAGTAGTTTAGATCCCAGCCCCATACCTAGAGCTCATGTTTTGGTTTGGAGGATTGGCAGAGTTCCAGAGGTTCGGGACAGAGTTGTAACAGAAGAGAAGTGAGTATCAATAAGGGTGAGCGTTTGAACGGCTTATGCTTAACTTGCGGTGTTTAGAAAGATTGTGTGATATTTGGCGGAGCTATTTTGAGTGTCGTGGGTTTGTGGTGATTAATGTGGAGAAATTAAAGTTGTTATTGGGTCTGATGTGCCCTAAGATCCAGGGGTAATATTAAAAAGTGTAGAACACACTGTATTTTAATTGTATGCTAAGGTTTTGTGGTGCTTTTGTGAGACATCGTCAACAGGAAAATTGAGATAGGGATAATTATCTTGTGTGTGAAAGTGAGGTGTGGTTAGTGTGGTGAACCCTTTTGAGCAGGTAGAAACTTTTCTAATCAGGGTGAATCCCTGCATCTCCAGAGGTTGCGGTTTCATACGAGTATGTATAGGAGTTGGTCGGAAAGTGGTATTCCGAATAATTTCTTGTATGATTGAATACTGTCTATCTCTTTAGCGGAGCTGACAAAGTTATTGGTTGCAATTGCTTTACATTTGTTTGCATGCGTATTGCTGAGGAGAGTATGTTTGTGAAAATTGTAAAGGAGGATGAACTGCGAGGAGTGAGATTGACATCACGAGTGCCGCGCTGGTATTGGTTGTTGATTCCAAACGAGAACTGTAACGAGAACTGTGAGTAAACTATTATTACCTGTTCTGAAACAAAATTCTATTTGTGATTATGGACATTGTTACCTGGAAATTAGATATTTTAAAATGGGGAGAAGTGACGATACCCGTTAGAGAAGAAGATGAGACATCACCTGAAGATATTGCAGTTCATTATATGGCAATAAACGTAGGGCTCCACACTTTTATTTGGCTTAAACAATGGCATAATATCACTGAGGAAAAAGGTGCACTGGCATTTCCATGCTATGGTACATTTAATGTGAGAATTATTGAAAATTAAAGATTATACTGTACGAGATGAAGCCACAACCTAGACCTACACAGTTTGAAGTGCTCAAAGATTGGGAGTGTGTGGCATGCAGAGAGAGGAAAAGGTGTTAGGGAAGAGCTAGGGAGACAGTGCATGCAAACGTTGATGCAAGGCGGGATGTAGAACAGAGGAGGTGGAGAGTGGACATGATAGAGAGGGCTAAGTTATATCCTGCATTAATGGGTGATGAACTTGTGCAGGGAAGGAAAGAGGAAAAACTGAGAGAAAGGGGATGAGTCACAGGAACATGATTAGAGAGATAAAATTGGAGACAGTGACTCTAGCGACAGTCTTCTAAATGTATTGTTGTCAGAACGCCCACCTCCGCATAATGAGACCCAATTAATGTGAGGTGGAAGCACTAATGCAAAGAGAAATTCAGAAGAGGCTACTGTACTAATAAATGTGAACCTTAGTACCACCAAAGCCACCCCTATACATGTGAATCAAAACCTGATGGGAGGAAATCCAGGGATTTGTGTCCCGGGTACCTCCATAGCTCCTAACGTTCCAGATGCTCTCACTGTCCCGGTTACAATTGGTCCTGTGGTCAGACACGGGGTCCTGCATGCTGAATCTTTGACATGCAGCAGTCTGACATCCCTTGCGGGGTGTCATCCTTGTAGCAGAGACGGGGTCCTTCATTCTCTACCATCGGGTGAGGGGATTGGAGCTTCCCTAGGGAAATCTTGGTTATATACATACATATATGCACATATACATGCATATACATGCTACACCTACATATCCAGGCTAGGTACATTTAGGCAAATTACGTGGGACGCACATTATAGGAGTATGCAAATGCTACTGTTTATCTGAACTGTATATGTTCATCTTTTTTTAAAAAAATATATCTTTATTGACATTTGAAACAAACATGACAGAAACGGCATGGACAGTTGCAAAATTATACAATAAGACTCATCAAATATTCAGGAACATTAGGTTGATTGGGGCAGGTACATTCCATGCATATATTTTAAACCAATTATTAAGAGCCAAGACCAATATTCATGAATTTTCATTACAGATCCCGCTCCCCATAAGGCTTTATGCCTTAGTCCATGTCTTCACAATAACAGGGGGGGGGTGCTTGGCCCAAAGGACCCACAGCACCCAAGAGGATTTCAACCAGTAGTGCACCAGGTAGTGCGTTTGAGGAGTGGTGGATAAAAGGGGTGGGGCCTCCAGCCTGCTTTCAGCAATCCCGCTGTGTGGGACTTACTGAAGGAACTACGAGGGGTTCTTGACCCCAAAGACATCAGCATCCACGGGGACTTTATCCCCCAATCAGTGGTGCGCCACAAGGTGAGTTTTCAGAGTGTTGGACAAATGGGGAGGGCCTCTGACGAACTTTCTGGAATGCCATTAGCATATTGGGCAGGGGTGATTCCCGGCCCCAAATCACTCTTTTGAGCTTACCTAATGTCAGATCCACTAGTAGTAAGCATTGTGGAGGACCAAATTATGCAGTAAGTTTATGGCAATCATGCTGCACAAAATGCAAATTATGCAGCACATTCTCAGGCAGTATTATTTCCATCCGTTTGAGCTAGAAACAACATTTTAGTGGAATATCAAAACTATGCAAATATTCTGGCAAATGCAGTATATCCATAATTATGCAGTAAACGCGGCAGGCAAGGAATCACAGAAATGTGCTGGCTATTACCAGAGCCCATTGTTTTATCATCAGTTTTGTTACGAAAGATAAACAAAACCAAATATTATAATTCCAAATTCTAATTCCGGTCAGTGCCCATTATTATCTGCATTGTAAAGGATATAGCTTTTTCAAGCTAACTACCTCAAGATAAATATATCAAAAAGTATATAATGGGTAACGTGTAAAATGGTCTCATATTGCCATTTTTGAGGTTCTAGTGACATTAACAAAACACTCACCCTTCAGCCTCATAGTTTATTATGTCATCAGAGCCTCTTCATGACTATATTGGACTATATTACACAATCATGTGTTAGCTGTTTTATCTATTTGAATACAAATTATGTGAATTCTTTATTTACATTTGCACAAGTGTTTCCTCCCATTGCATGGTGCCACTATCTTACAATTCAAATAGTCACCAGACAATTTTATTTAAATCATTACATTTTGTTCCTTTTTACCAAATACATTAACTTGCATACAATTCCTAATATTAAAAGAATATTCTAAATACTTAGGGGCTTATTTACAAGGCCCTTGCGCCACTTTAGCGTCAATTTTTAACAAGGGAAAAGTGACGCAAAAGTGGCGCAAGCAGCTTGTAAATCTGCCCCTTCGTTTCTAAATTTCTTTATATCTTCTGTGAAATTCTAATACAAAATCCTCTCTGTAGAGCTTTCACATGTCTTAGCTTGCCTGGTACATGCTTTTACTATACTATTCAGTAAAAAAGTAAAGTTAGATTGGAGTTACGCTTTATTAATATGTAGGCTGCCTCACAACTTGGAACCCATAAAATGAGGGACAAATTCAATAAACTTATGTGTTGGTGAGTTAATAGGGACATGGACTGAAGACCAGGCCCTTCCATCTCAAATCACTGTAAAGACCTATTGAAAGACTCCTTACAAATTGGGGGGGGCTAGTTTGCCATCTTTTTGTGAGTGGCTATCCAAAGTGCAAGACTTCCCTCAAGCTGATATACTGAATCTGATTATAAACAACTTCATCATATCTACCTTCTCCCATGTGGATCAGCAATGCTTGACCGCACTTTGGCTGCAACTGAGACCTTAAAGATAATCAGAGCTATGCCCGAAAACAATAGGTCCAAACTGTTTCCCAGGGTGTACTCTAAAAAATATGCTTCTATCTTGACCCTACATCTACAAGCACTAAATGAGGAAACCCTCAAGACTCCCACTCTGCATTATGATCTATGATGTGCAGCTATCTCAGTAACATTGAAACCCAATGAATCCCCAACCTCATTCTCCTCATATCAGTCCACTTTGCTTATAAACATCGAGACCAAAATATCAGTTAAGGTCTTTGCCGACCGACAGGTTGAGGTAATTGCTTTTCTCTTTCATTGAGAGCAAAATGGCTTTGTGCTGAAGTATGGCACACACCACTACCTCTGCCACATGAACACAGCCCTCACCAGGACTCTGAGCCTTGTGTGCCAAGCACTTTAGTCCTAATGGACATTGAAAAAACCTTTGACTCAGTTCACTGGCATTCTATTTTTTGGCTACTGAATCAAATGAATTGTATCCCCCTGTTCCAGAAATATGTTAAAATCCTTTACATCACTCTATGGGCTCAGGCCAGGGTAAGTGGAATAGTTTCCTTCCCAAGTGAGCAAGGCACTAGGCAACAATGCTACCGTAATGCCATTTTTTCGGTCTGGCATTGGCCAAGACCTTTTGATTTTACTAAAATTATATGTATAACATACTTAAAGGGGCTTTCAGCCACCTCTCTTCATCCATTGGTCTGTTGTTGTGTCATTCACATTTTCCTTCCATCTACTACAGCATACAGCATAGGGCAATGGATCAGCCTGCTTAAGCCACTGGTTAACTTCATTTTGAGTGACTGCATTTTGTTGTTTCACAAGAAGCACATCCAAATACAAGATAGTTCCCATCAGTACCAGTGTTTTTGTTTTTAGTTTATAATTACTTCAGTGTTATCTTTGTGTTTAGAGCCTAATGAGATAGCAAAATGCTTTCGATGTGAGTACAGGGCACATTCCTGCTTCATCAGATCCCACCTCCTCTTGGAGTGGCCTTTGTTTATATGTCTACTGCTATTTAACATCAGCTCATACAAACTCTGAATATAAGCTTATCAGTGTGCTCTATCTTTGAAACCCTAACTGTCTGTCTCTTTCTTTTTCTCTTTCTCTCTCGATTTAGTTTCTTCCTTCTTTCCTGCCTTCTTTCCTGTCTTCGTTTTTTCTTTTTTGCTTGCTTTCCTGCCTTCTTTCCTGACTTCTTTTTCCTTTTATTCTTTCTTTCGTTTCTACTTACTTGCTTTCTTTCCTGCCTTCTTTCTCTCTGGTCTTCTCTCTTTCTTTCTTTCTTTCTTTCTTTCTTTCTTTCTTTCTTTCTTTCTTTCTTTCTTTCTTTCTTTCTTTCTTTCTTTCTTTCTTTCTTCCTCTGTTTCTTTAATTCTTTCTTGCTTGCTTTCTGTTAATAAATGGGTCTCTAGTTGACAGTGGTTTCCACCCAGTCCAAGTAAGGACCTTCACAAAAGGCAGGGTAAAGGAGTCACACAGCTAAGATAACCCTTGCTCACCCCCTTGGTAGCTTGGCACAAGCAGTCAGGCTTATCTCAGAGGCAATGTTCAAATAATTTGTACTCACACACACAGTAACACAGTGAAAGCACTACAAACGGAGTCCACACAAGTTTAGCAAAATAGCCAATATTTATCTGAATAAAACAAGACTGAAACAACAAAGCTCCAACATACACAAGTCAAGATATCTCTTTTGAAAGATTAAGCAAGTTTAGTCCATAGAAATCAATGGATGCATTTATTTTAGCACAAAATACCATATTGCGTCAAAAACCAAAGGCGGTGCCAGGCACAGGTGAGGTGCCGGAAAAGCAAAGAAAGGTGTTGGTTCCTTACTCCACAGGGGAGGTGATGTGTCGGTTACTTACTGCGAGGGGAGATGATTTGTTAATTCCTTACTAGAAGGGGAGGTGCGTCAATTCCACAGCCGCCGACCAGGTGCAGTGTTCGGGACTCGCGCTGCAGCAATTTGTCTGACGTGCTGCAACAGTAATCTGGAGTCAACGATGAAAGCCGTGGTCAATGCGCCAATCAGGAACCACACTTCGGTGCAAGCAGGGGCGAAGCGTCGATCTTGTGCAGTGATGCATCAAGAAAACAGGCACTGATAGTCCTTGCAATAGTGAAATACAAAATTAGCAGTATTTCACTATTGGGACATGTAAAACACACCAGTACACTGCACCCTGCCCAGGGGGCTGCCTTGGGCCTACCTTAGAGGTGACTTATATGTAGTAAAAGGGAATGTTTGGGCCAGGCAACTAGGTGCATTTGCCAGGCCGAAATGGCAGTTCAAAACTGTACTCACAGACACTGCAGTGGCAGGTCTGAGATATGTTTGCAAGGCTACTCATGTGGGTGGCACAGTCAGTGCTGCAGGCCCACTAGTAGCATTTGATTTACAGGCCCTGGGCACACCTGGCGTACTTTACTAGGGACTTACTAGTAAACCAAATATGCCAATCATGGTTAAACCAATAACCAATACATTTTAGACAGAGAGCAAATGCATTTTTGCACTAGTTAGCAGTGGTAAAGTGCCCAGAGTCCTAAAGCCAACAAAAATAGGTCAGAAAAAAATAGGATGAAGAAGGCAAAAGGTTTAGGGATAACCCTGCAAAAAAGGGCCAGGTCCAACACTTTCTTTCTAGCCTTCTTTCGCTTTTGCCTTTTTTATTTCCTTCCATCTTTTCCTTCTTTCTTTCTCTCCTGCCTACTTTCTCTCATGCTTTTTTTCTTACTCTCTTGCCCTCTATCTTGCCTTTCGTTCTTTTTTCTTTCTTGATTTCTTAATTTCTTTCTCTCTTTCTTGCCTTCTTTCTCAAATGCAAGAGTCTGGCAGCCACTGTTTGATGAATTGGTGTTTCTGGGTCTGTGCTAGCCAAGACCTTTTGATTTTAATAAAATTATGTGTACTACATACTTATAGGGGTTTTCAGACAGACAGGAATAAATTAGTCCGTGGTTACGTCATTCACATATTTCTTATATCCACTTCAGCATGCATCAAGCGGCAATGTATTAGCCCACTATTGCCTGATTTCACTATGGCTTATGGCATGCTGCCCTTTCATAAAGGCCACATCCACACACCAAGTATTTCCCGGCAATACCAGGGAGTTCTATGGTAATGTCTGCTTTTCTCTAGATACAAATGTTGTCTTTTTTTTAGCTTTAGCCAATGTATTTTTTATATTGTTAAAAGCCTGGCAGCTTCTTGAACTGTAAAGTTTTACAAAAACCATGACAAATCAAAACAATACCAGACCTAATGGCTTTGACAATGCTTGTTGCTCTTGTTATCGAATTACTCGCAGAATCGATTAGACAGGATGCATGTCTTAAGGGATTTAGTTAGGATGATCACCACGAAGTCAGAGGAGCCGTGTATGCAGACGATATGCTAGTATATGTCCAAGAGCAGGAAAACCTTGTACCTTCGCTGAAGAAAATGTTTCAGGTATATGCAAAGGCCTCTGGCCTTGCCATAAATTGTGACAAAACTCTCTATGTACTGGTCACAGGTGTACACCTCTGATTCCCAAGCAATATGTACCAAACTCAAGTGAACAGCCAACCATTTTAAGTACAGTGTTGCGCATATCGTAAAAGACCAGCAAAGAAGCTGGGAACTGAACACTAACCTCTTTTCAAAGGAGTAAGTCTAGATATGGAGGACGGTGCCATTTTCTACTGCAGGCAGAGTAGCACTCTTTAAGATGGTCTCCCTTTTGCAACTTGTCTATGTGATGCAAACTTACCTCATCGAGAGCCCCACACATTCTATTAACAACCAACATTCATGTGTATGGAATTTTTTATTGGTGGGTGCCCCATGATAGATATCCTTTACCAAATGCGAACTATCATACGGTGACAGGCTAGACCTAGCAGGCATTATATGGTATTCCAAATAGCTCCAGTGAATGATTAGATGTTCTTGGAGTGTGATGACCCCAGCAGCAGGCTAGAGCTGGCTCAGCTGGATCGAATGGGACCGCTTGATCTTTTATATTGTTCAGCTAGGTGTGAGGATTTGCCTCCAACCGCTGCGACCACACTGCTGTGCTGGTACTGGGCACTGAGATGGATCCGACGGGCAGGAGTCCCCACATGTGAGACCTTGGTCTGGAATGGGGTCCTGGCTGAGATAGGTAGCAGGTTTGCAGGGCTTCCGAGTCTGGACACTATTGGTATATCTAAATTGAGGCATGTATGGGACAGCAATCATATTAAAACATGTGAACAACTCTCTACTACATAAGACACAATTCTGCAGATATCTATAATTGTATCATGCACTCAACGCACTTAAAAAGAAACTTGTTCCACTCGCCCAATTCAATCCTATTAAGGCTAAGGTCACCATTGGCAAACTAGAGCGAAGGAGGATCTCCATGATTTATAAAACCCTGCTATCCAGAACAGCAGCCCAGTCATATAACTATGGGCTAGGTGGGAGCAGGACCTGGGGGTTCTGGAAGAAGCCGACTGAGCAGAGACAAAAATGGCTCCTTGCAGTCCTGCACTGTCAATGTGGTGTAGGCTGATAGAGCTGAAATATTTCACAGAATTTACTAATGCCCGCACAGACTATGGGAGATGAAAAGAAGTGCAAGTGCTGGAGCGGGTAGTGCAACATTTTGTATATCCCCCCCCCCCATTCTGCATGTTTATATTAATCTAAATAATCAACTAATAGTAATAATATTAATTTGTTTGAAGTGGAGACTTACCAATTATATTAACAAAAGAATTACACATGGGAATTGCACTTTGCATGGCTAAACTAATTGTATACAAACATATGTACGCATACTAATAGTAGAAAATTAGAATATTGCATGATATATGTTGCTTTTGTGATGTAATTGTAAGTTGCGCATCATTGAGTGAGTATAAACACTTTGAATGTTGCTAATATGCTAGATAATTACTTACACATGAAGGAATTAGTGAGGGTTTAACATTTTATTAGTCATTTCCATGTTTTAATTACGTTTTTGTGTTTGTTTTGCTTAAGTTGACCATTTTGGCCTATTTTAAGATGGCTGAACGAGACGTATAACGTGACTGCTGCTGACACACGAGGTTCTTGGTGAAGTGCGCATGCGTCACTGCCAGAAACAATGGCCTAGTCCTGACCCAGGAGATGATGTGCTTACCAAGGACACTGGGAGCTTCGCCAAGGATAATAGAATGGACTGTCTTTAAAACCGGAACCAGCAAGTGCGATGACTTAATCCTGTGGACTATGTGAGAACTTTACCGCTTGACCCCATGTCCACCAATAAGAGCAGTCTAAAACCCCAATCTTGATACATTTTGACATTTATTTCATTATAAAAGTAGGTAGGGAAGTGAACTTAAAAACTCTCTCTTCTTTGACGAACTCGATTTCCTGACGTTATGCTGACGGAGAGGACGGTAACACTGCTGGACAGCTGTTATCCTGAATCTTTGAGAGACTGAATTACGGCCTGACTTTGACGAATTTAAAGGTTTTTTGTCCACAACTTGACTGACTTAGAGGACGACTATTAGCCAGATTAGGTAAATATGATGTTCTGTGGTTTGGATAATGATTTCTAACAATTTGCAATTTTATGAGATAAACGAAAATTGATTAATTGACAAATGTGTTGTGTCGATTATTTGAAGAAGAAAATTAGGATAAGAGAAGAGTATAGATAAATTAATTGGGTCACTAAAACATAAAACAACTAAATTGATTCATCACCCAATGAGGGGAATATCACAGGGTTGGAGTTAGTAAAGTATTCAATGCATTTAGGGTTTAGGTAGAGATATTCCTTTCATGTCAGCGTTTTGAAACGTATTCCTCTAGGGAAGCAGATCAATGAAGTATGAGTGTTGGTGTTATGGGCCCCACCAATGAATGTATTTGAGTGAATTTGCTATTGCTGTATTTGGTCTGTGATGAAGGGGGAATTTGATGTTCCACGCTGCAACACAAGCCCCAACTGTCTTTGGCACACAATAGTGATATGCGCATTCTTTGACACAATTTGGTTGCGTCCTAAGATACAACATTACTGGACCAGTATACATGGCACATTGGCCCAAGTGGTTGCAGACCCATTGTTCTTGAGCCTAAGAAGGCACTGCTAGGGCCAATGGATAAATGGAGGAGTGCAAGAGGCAGTACCTTGGTCTCAATGGGTTTAACTGTGGCAAAGAGGGACATTGAGAAGTATTGAAGATCCAACACAGCCCGTCCCTCAATGAATGGGTTAGAGGCATGATTACTGCACCACATCCAAAAGGTTCATCTATAAAGCCTGTACCTGCCCCAGAAGCACATGAAAATATGGGACCAACGGCTGCATCATAATGCTAATGATGGGCTCCTGCTGAAAGGAATGGTTAGTTCGTCCTCCACTGTGTTCCCTAGCTATCTATCGCAGGGATTTGTAAAGCACCACAGCTTATCAATGAGTGTCCCGGAGCGATCAGTAAGAAATCACCTAACTGATCAGGGATCCGAATGCAAGTCCAAAAAGCCAGG
The DNA here is from genome assembly GCF_964204655.1 of Triturus cristatus. Lineage (NCBI taxonomy): Eukaryota > Metazoa > Chordata > Amphibia > Caudata > Salamandridae > Triturus > Triturus cristatus. The sequence continues at coordinate 146,018,197 of NC_140584.1, forward strand.
CTTTAAGGTGACGCTTGAAGGTCTGAATATCTGCTGTGGCCCAACGCTGCTGTGGTAGAGCGTTCCAGTTCATAGCTGCAAAAGTAGGAGTAGGAGCTACCGTCCAATTTTTCCTTTTGAATTTCAGAACCACCACTAAGAGAGAACTGGAGAAACAAAGTAATCTGGATAAGTGGTAGTGGAGGATTTTTTGTGATAGGTAATGGGGGCCGGATTTGTAAAAAGCTCTATTTGTAAGGACTAGACCTTTGAACCTCACTCAATCCTTTATCAGCAGCCAATGAAGCTCTTTCAGGAATGGGAAAATATGAGTCCTCCTTGACAGCTTCAGCAGCAGTCGTGCTGCAGCGTTTTGAACCAGCTGCAGTCTTTTCAGGAGAAAGGTTGGCAGGCCCCAATAAAGTGAGTTGGCATAATCCAGCCTTGAGGTGGGAGAGGGAAAAGATAGAGAAACCTTTTTATGCTTTTCAGTAGTCCGAAATAGGAGCCCACTACAATGGCCACCTGGGTGGCAAAGGTGGCAGTGCTATCAAATTTCAACCCAGGCTTGAGGGCCACTGTAGCAGGGGCTGGTGGGGGTGTGATCCCACTCATCCAGATGTCATTGTTGCAATTAGGAGGATGAGGGATCCCAAAAAGCAGGATTTCCGTTTTCCCAGCATTACATTGAAGATCATGGCACACATCCAAGAAAACACAGCCAATATGCAGGGCTTGAAATTGCTCAATGCATTGGGAGCCGCTTCAGCTAGGGTGAGGAGCAGTTGTGTTTCATCGGCGTACAAAACTATTTGTATGCCGTATGATTCTACAAGATCACCAGTGGAGTCATATAAATATTAAATTTTGTGGTGTAGTGTGTTCTCCCTGAATACGTACATACATTGTTAAGTTAGCATAACCACGTTAGATGTTAGAATGCCATCTTTCTGCTTTTGCACACGACACTGCGTTTACATGTTATTTCTTAAATAAAACTGCTGACTCGAGACTTGCTTCACACGAGAGCAATCTGTTGTTACCATCCCAAGCTCTGCGCAGCGACCTTGGTCTGTACATGGTGTGACAAACAGTCTGGAATATTACACAATGCATGTTTTCTACTCTAGGTTGATCGACCCACTATTTAGCCATAACACACGCGCAGCTGCACATACCTGAAAGTTGGTGCTTTTAATATCACAGACATCATGTTTATTATTCAGACCGAAGACGAGCCTTCCTGCGAGAAGTCTCCTGATGCTCCTGTGATGTGATTTCACTAAGCTGATCTTTGAGGTATGGGGTCCCCTATTCAAGCCTAAGAGACTTTCTATTAGCATAATAATAATATTAGCTTATTAGTGAAGGGAAGGTGGTAGTATCCACTGTCATTATAATATGATCACTCCTTTTATATTCTATGGTATTGTAACTATGTTGCTGGTTTTGATATTAATCATTTGTCTGCTTGTATTAGCCAAAGTACTGCATCTTAGGACACGTGGTCTATAAAAATAAACTCTTTTTATTTACACCGTGTCTCTGTTGATTATTGTTGTGGACTGATGTGAGAATAATATACGAACAGGTATTTCCGATTCCCACCATTCCTGAGAGTACACTAAGTAGCTTGTTCTGGGTTGTCTATTCATTGGGATCTCTGAGCTAAATCTTGGATAACGAATGGGACACTTATGCTAGCCGGATACTGGGTTCTGGGTTCTGAGGTGAGTTTCTGGTACACCACAATTCACTGAGGTCCTGGGGTTCTACGCATAGTTCTGTGTATCAGCAGAATCCCTGCAACATGGCGCACCTAACGTTTGGTCTATGAGTTGAAACGCCTTAGTAGTGCTTACATTTAGTCCACAGCACCCTCATTCTTGTTTCCGGATAACAAGTCTGACGGATTTTAAACCTACCTAGTTCTATTGATATAGGTTCCTTCAAGCTTGATTATTAAAAAGGTTATTGAACCCTTGTGCTACTGAATACTTGACGTGTAGCTTGTCCTAATGGCGATAAATATTGCGGCGCATAGTCGTGCGGCACTGAAACGTCATTTGACGCAGTATGGAGTGCCGGACGCGGGCATGGACGTCATCTTTGTGGTGGGAGCCGATGCGGCTCATCCCTTTGAGTTATTCTACTCTTGGGTGACGATTCCGGCAGTCAGTGGAAATGATAACACATTTCATTCATACACTGCCTCTGCAGTGCCTGCTGCCTATGCACCGTATAGGACACAGGAGATACCAATATCTGCTTGGCAACATCAGATTTGGTTTAATGGCGCCCTCCCCCATGTGGTTATACCGCCGAGAATGGGCCCTTTATCAATTGCGGGGGCCACTTGGCCGGTACTAGCCGGATTTACGCCTCATCCCCGTTACCTCATGGTGACGGTGGATGAACTGCGTGTACTACACACTGCCCTTATAACAGTATATAGGGCGTTAGTGCAGTATGTGTCGCGCACTGTACAGGCGGGGGCGCCTGTTGGTGCGGGACAACCTGGTGATCGTCACGCGGTGGTCATTAGTCCTGTTATGGTTAATTCTGTTGTAGGCAAGCGCCCCCTCACGAGGGATGATTATCCCTTTTGGCTTGCTGAAAAATTTGACCAAATAGAAGCGGTTTATCCGCATACTACTCCTGTGGAGAAACACAGGATCCTCACCATTAGTTTGCCTAAAGACTTAGTTCCCCACATGGATGATTGTGTTTCTTGGGGTAAGGTTTTTGCTGCAACGTACGCGCAGTGCTTTGGCACTCCGTCTATGTTGCAGCTGCCCTCCGTTATCAAACGTGTTCAAGAGGACCATGGAGCGGAGTCTGCGATAGAATTAGGGATGCGGCTCCTCGGAGATTTTGGCCTGGTGGCTACCATGATAATGGGAAACCTTAAGGGTGATGCGTTGCACTTTCAGGTTCGTAATGAACTGAAGAAAGTTGCTGAAGAGGACAAACCGCAGGAATTTGCAAAAATAATTTCAGAAGCATATCGTGATTTGGGTCGTAGCTCTTTAGGAGTTAAGCCTGTGATCAAAAATACCGATTCTAAGCAGCAGGGTAAGGCAGGAACTTCTGGTAAGGATGAACGACCCATTTTTCCAAAACAAAAGTGGCAGTTTAAACAACAGGGCAAGCAGCAGCAGAAACAGGGCTCTCGGCCTGCCTCTCCCGTACAGTCAAGTAGTGAACGCACTTATGATCTGCGAGATCGTGCTACTATTAAGTCTCCTGATAGATTTCAGGTTTCTGAACCGCGTTCTCCTCGTTCTTCACAGGAAACATCGGCTACACAGTCTGGTGGCGGAGGCGGTGGCAAAGGTCGGGGTGCTCCACAACAGCGTGACCAACCCCGACAGACTGAGGGTAAAGGCAAGCAGGACGAGTTTGCTCGACAAAGACCCCCGTTTCAGAAGAAGAAAGTGGCGGCTCTGACGGCAAAATATGCCTCAGATAGTGCGGACACAGCTTCAGAACCGGACATGGGCGCTGACGCTACTAGACAGCGCGGCGGAAATTACCATAGTCCGTCAAGCTCTGCGTCCATTTCTGGCGGCGACAGCAACTGATGTTTTGGTTACTGTTGAAACAGCTGACACCAGAGTGGCTCCCCCTGATAGACTTTATGAAATAGTCTTATTAATTGAGGGTGACATACAACGTACCATAAAAGGGATTTTTTGGGATAATCTGACCACCACCTATGATATCCTCCTAGCGGAGGCAGATTGGCCCCCAGCCTTCATTTTGGAAGCTCCTAGAGGGGAGGAGAAAATCCTCCCGTCCTTTGCGCACACGGTGCCTAAGGAACAAGCTGAAATGTACGCTGGTGAGTGGGCGCTGGCGCTTGCGCCAGCGGTATATCGTACTCAAGTGGGTTGGGACCGGTTGTCCCCCTGCCATGAGATTCCATTACGGTCTATGCCCCAGCCTCAGCCCCAATATCCCATGCGTCGTGAAGCTAGACCCCACGTCGCGGCGATCCTTGAACAATTGGAATATCAGGGTGTTATTGAAACTTGTGTGTCCCCTATGAATAACCCTTTATTCACTGTAACGAAGCCTGACGGCTCGTACCGTTTAGTTTTGGATTACCGGCACCTAAACTCCCATTGCCGGACCTGCGCGGTACAAAATACACATAGCTCGGCTTTAGTCGACAGTCTCGTGCGTAAGAGGTTTAAAACGACACTTGACATTTCCAATGGCTTCTTTAGCCATAACCTGTCCACACTGAGTAGCCAGTGGACAGCGTTTACTTCGGGCGGAAAACAAAAACAGTTTACGAGATTAGCCATGGGCTACAAAAATAGCCCTGGCGTCTTTTCCGCTCGCGTGGTTTCTCTCTTAGAAAGAATAGACCCCGAAGCATACTCCTATGTTGACGATATCTACCTCACGGATGATGAGCTGTTGCCGCATCTGTCTCGAGTCGACAATATTGTAGTAAGTTTTGCTGACTATGGCTACAAATTCAATTTTGCGAAGTCACACATCGCGGAATATACAGTGTTGTTTTTGGGCTACGAGCTCAATAATGAAGGAAAGGGGTTAGCTCCCCACTTTCTGGAAAAGTGCGCATGCTTGAGTGCGCCAACGACGCTAAAGAAATTACAATCTCTGCTGGGCTTTCTGAATTTCGGCCGTACGTACATTCCTGATTATGCCCAGCGTATCAAGCCGCTTTACGCCTTGGTACAACCCACATTTTCGAAGTCTAGCTGGCAGCTGGAACATTCTAAAATTTTACAGTCTTTACAGGCTGATCTTCTTGCTTCACAATATTTGCTGACACGTGATAACCGCACTAACCTGGTGATAAGAATAGTGCCAGGCGCCGTGGGTTTCACGTATTTGACGTTTAATGAGGGCGATACAGTCCCCATTGCGTACAAATCCCACTTGTACACCTCTGCTGAATTACGTTTTTCTGCGGTCGAAAAAGTTCTGACTGCTGTACAGATGGCGATCCTTAAAGAACGCGCACTGTCGCATGGGAAACAGATTCTGGTTGTAACACCCTATCCTGCCTTAGAAGCAGTGACAAAGGCAAGTGTACCAAATTCTAAAGCTTTGCATCCTCGGTGGATACAATGGGCCACAACACTGACGTCGCCAGACGTCACTTACATCTTTGATGCCTCATTACAGACTCAAGAGTTCTTGCAGTATGAATTCGTTCATCCGGCACCTCTGTCTTTGCGCCCGCTCGAAGAATACCATTGTGTCATATACACTGACGGGTCTGCGCAGCCCGCGATTGGATCGAAGCACGCTTATTCAGCGGCTTGCGCAATTGTCGTAGGTACATTCGTAAATGGTGAATTCCAATCTGATGCAGTGCATACGCAGTCATTGGGTGATTGTACCGCGCAATTGGCGGAGCTTCGGGCTCTGGTGCTTGCACTGGAGTTTGCTGATCCCCGGGTCACTACTCTTATAGTGAGTGATTCCTTCTACTGTGTCCAGTCCTACAATGACAATTTACACTTCTGGTCTCAGAATGACTATCGAGACACGAAAGGTGGCACAATTAAGCATAAAATGCTTTGGGTTCGAGTGGCAGACTTTAAAGACCGTCTCCCTCTCGTGAATGTTATTCACACTCTTGGTCACCAACGACTTGGTGTCCATGCTGTCGGCAACAGCTTGGCTGACGAGGCAGCAAAAACAGCAGTGGCTACGTACTTAGTGGCAGCAGTTACCAGATCAAAAAGTAAGATTGATGATGACATCTTGGCAGCTATTGCTGCTACAGAAAAGGGAGGCGATTACCCGAAGGGTTTTCCTTCTCGTTACATTTACCATTTAAGTCCTGATAATGTCCCATTAGTGAGGATTAACGACGTTGGTGACAGAATTATTCCCAACGCGGACTGCTGGCCAGCACTGATCTTGGCTGCACAAGAGGGGTTGGCGGCTGTCCACGCCGGTGTGTCAGCTACAATATCTCTGCTACAACAACGTTACTGGTGGTTTGGTTTATATAAACAAGCGCGTGCTTATGTTCTTGATTGTGACATTTGCCAACAGATTAAACGTTCTACTGTTGCGCGGCCACCACAGACACAGCTGTACATCTCTAATAAGCCATTTGGTTGTGTTTATTTAGATCACTGCGGTCCTTTTTCCTCTGATACTGCGTACAAGTACATCTTGGTTGCAGTGGATTCGTGCACACGTTTTCTATGGGTATGGCCACAAAGGAGTGCTGACTCGCGGACTGTCATCAGGGATTTGCGTGTCTTTGTGGGAACTTTTGCGTGTGGTACCTTCCATTCTGATCAGGGCCCTGCGTTCGCCTCTAAGGCTTACAAGGAGGCTATGAGAAATTTGGGGGTCCTAGTCAAATTTTCGTCCCCCTACCGACCTGAGGGTAATAGTGTGGTGGAGCGAATGAACCGTGACTTAAAGCAATCATTGACAGCACGTGTTTTAGGCACAGGCCGGAACTGGCTAGCCCATTTGTATAACGTCCAACGTGCACTTAATAATCTCCCTAGAAGGTCTCTGGGTGGGCGGACCCCGTACATGATGCTCTTCGGAATCAGAATGTTTGTCCCAGACCTTGATGGTCTAGACATGGCGGCGTCGACCGCACCCTTTGACGTAGATGATCACTGTGCTGTTTTACAGACTCTACAAGAAGCCAGAGACACTCTTTCGAAGGAACATTTGCCCTCCATATCTGAAGCTGAAGTTCAGGTTCCGGTAGTCGGCTGGCTACCCAGAGTTGGAGACCTGGTCCGTGAGAAGGTGGAGAACAAGAAGGAGTTCGGCCCCTCTTATCGTGCACCAGTTCCAGTGCTTGGAGTGCAGGGTACAAGAACAGTCATTTTACCTCCACTTCCTGGTCGCAAAGAAAACAAGTACATCTCTATTGACAATGTCAAACTTCAGCGAGTGGCCGATACTTCTTAGTATGACTCCAGCAGTTTCAGGCCAGACGATGCAAAGAAATTCAATGTTAACTCTTGCTTCTAACACCTTGCCTGAGGTTACCATCGAGATGCAATCTGTTACTGATCCCTTGTTAATACCATCGGCTGGTGGTTTGCCCGAAGAGACTGAGTACGCTTATCCTACACGTGGTCCCTCACCTGTTTTACAATCTACAGCACTTGGCCAGTCCCGTTTCTCCTTTGACACTAACTCATTACCCTCAAGCCCCCCATCAAACATTGCTGTTTTTTTCAGCTGGTTTAAGAGACATTTTTTGATTGCCCCTTGGACATACATCTGGTTGATACTTTTCACTATTTTTTTGTTTATGTCAATTGGATTTATAATAGTTTTTTTCCGTCTTGTGGATGGCCACTATCTGAGTGAGAGATCGACAATTAGACTTATCAATGGAACTTTGGCCCCCCACTCCTCGTCCCACATCATGAAGAGGGACCAGACTTCTGTGAATATTACTGCCTGGCCCGTCTTGGATGGAATCGCATGGGATGCTGTTAAATTCCAAATTCATGGGCCTACAGAGGTCATTAATGTACCTAATGTATTTCGAGTTTCTATGGGTGATGTGGTTAGGCAGAACATACGTTCTGATGATTGGGATGTACACGCCATTGAATCACTGTTTTCTGATTTGAAATATTATGCCGCTTTTGATGCTGAAGATTTATATGAAAATGCGGCTAATTATGCGGAACAGTATTGTTTTCAACATTATGGCAATCATTTCCTGCATAAAGCAAATACATTTAGAAATTTTGTAAATTTTACCCAATGGGAACACTGTCCTACTCCCGAGTTCGGAAGTTCACAAACACTAGTTAACAAGTATTCTTATTTTACTGATTTCAGTGTTTCCGACCCGGCAGCGTTTTATTTTAAGGTGCTGCCTGAGTCTGCCGCAAAGGTTAGACTGACACACACAAAGCTACTTTATTCTAAGTCCTTTATGGACGAGTTGTCAATCAAAGGTTATGATGTATGGAAGGCTACTATTGATCTAAAGTCGGTTTGGGGTTCCAAGCCGTGGCAGGTACAGGGTACAGAGGCTTTGCATCGTGCTTGTCTTATACCAAATCATATTTTATTTTTAAATTCATCCATCTTCCAAACCACCTGTTTTGGATTGGCTACTTCTAAACAATTAAAGACACCTTCTGTGCCGGATTTGGGCGCTTATCCCAATTGGGATAACCACACAGATCTATCCCTTACTGCTTTGCAATCCTTAGTTTCAAATACATCTTTCAACATTTCGAAATTTCATAGTGAGGGTTGGTTAGTTTGGCAAAGCAGTTCAGACGCCTGTCAACGTCGCTTTTTGGGACTGAAACCGGGGTATACTCAGGAACGCGTAGATCCTCGGTTTGAGTCGTCACATACTGTAACTACATACTCTGTGGGCAAGTTATGCCAATCTTGGCTGCGACATTCCACCTTGGCGTCTGTCAAAGTTCATTTATCACAATTACATGACAAAATAGATTTGAATGATTTTGTTAAGGGTCCTGTGGGTGGCAGAACAAAAAGGTGGGCGTATGCTATTTACAACGAAGTCTGGAAGTTGTCGCAGATTGAGGCAGCTTCCAGGTTGAGAGCTATTGACCAAGCAAACATGGAGAAGGTTTTAGCTGTTATCGATAATAGCATTAGCACTCTCTCTTCTAGGATTTATACATTAGATAATATTGTTTCTTCTGTTGTTGATATTGTGCATGATGATATGTCTGTGTTATATCATGGTCAAAACCAGTTGCGTTCTGTTATGCAGTTTGCATGGACATTGCAGACGTTAAAGGCGGGGAGAGTCCCTTGGGACTATCTTAACACTACATCGTTATTTCTTCCCTTTAACCTTACTGACAAGCAGCGATTTATGTCCATGAAGGATGCTACATATTCATTGTTACATATTGAAAAATTAGAACCATTGCCTTTTTCTGTAGCGGAGATCAATTCAGCTACGTGGTTAGTCCACGGATTGATAACTCTCCCTTTTGCGCTTTTTAAGTTCACTTCTTGTATGAAACATTATGCTTTGGGTAGATATGAACCGCTGGGCACCGCTTTCATACATGAGGTTTGGTCCCTCCCCTTTACGTATAGATGTACTAGGGACGGAACTGAGGTTTATTTGAAAGGCGAGGAATGTACCACGACACCAGACCATTCCTTGGTATGTAGGCACATTCAATTACACGGCGCATGCAATGTACAAGCCCCGAACTTGGCCTGCGTCCTACGAGGTATCCCAGTGCCTGTGATTACGCCTTCTTTCACGTTGCTTGCAAATGGTAGTTATTTAATTTTGAATAATGAAGCTTGCTGCGGGATGTTAGTGGGAATCCCGTACATAGTAACTGTCTCGCAGAAAGTTGTCTGCTGCAATAATGTTCTCTTTCCACCCCCGCGTGGGCAGCTGGATGTTTCAATCTGGCCTTCGATTCCAACCTTGAAAGCGGAGTTCAACAAGTTGAGCAGAATAAGAGCTTTATTGTCCCAAAAAGAGGTGCCATTGACTTCCTCTCGTGAAACATTTGTCCTTCACGTTGCTAATACGCGCACTGAGGTACAGGCGCTTCTGAATACTGACCTCCCCCTACATTTCGGCACTTTGATCCAAACTATTTTTAATGCCTCGTCCACGACCGGCCTGGCTCATTTTTTTAAACTTGTGGGCTCGGGTCTCGTGACCTCTTTCAAAACTATTTTTGGTGTGATTCCGGCATTTTTTCATTCACTTTTCTCGAGCATCTTTGGAGGTGTTCCGCTGCTTCTGGCGCTGGTGGCAGGTGTGCTGCTTTTACTTTTCATACTACGGAATGGATGCTCCTTCTGTGCCACACGAGCGCCTGTCCCGCCTGCATCTTCTTCGTGATAGGATGCTTGACTTTTATGGAACTCTGCCGTTGGCGACCTTAAGCCTGGCATATGGATTATCCTTCAGGTATTCCTACTTCACCTGCGTGCAGCCTGTATTTCACTGCCTGGATTGTCCCTTTGAATGGCCTTTGGATTTGTGCTTGACCAACCTGGTGTCTCCGGTGCCGGATTTCGATCGACTGATGAGGCCCTTAGTGTCTCACGAGTTGGCCTGTTCTGGTGTCCGGATTATGGCCTGTGGTGCGGCGCATGGTATCCTGGGTAATTGGGACATCTCAACGGCTGCCTACAACTTCTTGGCTATGAGCTATTTGGAGGAACATTCCGGGTGCCCTCTGATCGTGCTAGAGGCTCCGATGGTTGAAGAACACGTATGTTCCTTTTCGTTGATGGATTGGATGGCTGAGACTTTCAGTGGGCCTGCAAACGATTTTTTGTTGGAAGCAGTGGCCACATATGCTGCCTATACATTCATGGATTAACTGGACAGTTGTCCTTTGCGCCTGTGCTACTGGACAGCACTTTAGCGCAACATTTCTTCTTTTCTTTCTCTTTTTTTTCCCGATGGTCGTTTTGAGTTTTTTTTTTTCTTCCATATTTTTTTTCTTTCAAAAAAACCCTGGTTTATATTTTTTGTAGTTTCGGACTTTGGCGCATTCTGAAACTCTGCATTGGTTACGCCTTGTTCTGCTCTGACGACACTGAACTCTGCGTTCTCTCTTTTCTTGCCTATTAAATAGTGCTTCGATCAAGGGGGCGTGTAGTGTGTTCTCCCTGAATACGTACATACATTGTTAAGTTAGCATAACCACGTTAGATGTTAGAATGCCATCTTTCTGCTTTTGCACACGACACTGCGTTTACATGTTATTTCTTAAATAAAACTGCTGACTCGAGACTTGCTTCACACGAGAGCAATCTGTTGTTACCATCCCAAGCTCTGCGCAGCGACCTTGGTCTGTACATGGTGTGACAAACAGTCTGGAATATTACACAATGCATGTTTTCTACTCTAGGTTGATCGACCCACTATTTAGCCATAACACACGCGCAGCTGCACATACCTGAAAGTTGGTGCTTTTAATATCACAGACATCATGTTTATTATTCAGACCGAAGACGAGCCTTCCTGCGAGAAGTCTCCTGATGCTCCTGTGATGTGATTTCACTAAGCTGATCTTTGAGGTATGGGGTCCCCTATTCAAGCCTAAGAGACCTTCTATTAGCATAATAATAATATTAGCTTATTAGTGAAGGGAAGGTGGTAGTATCCACTGTCATTATAATATGATCACTCCTTTTATATTCTATGGTATTGTAACTATGTTGCTGGTTTTGATATTAATCATTTGTCTGCTTGTATTAGCCAAAGTACTGCATCTTAGGACACGTGGTCTATAAAAATAAACTCTTTTTATTTACACCGTGTCTCTGTTGATTATTGTTGTGGACTGATGTGAGAATAATATACGAACAGGTATTTCCGATTCCCACCATTCCTGAGAGTACACTAAGTAGCTTGTTCTGGGTTGTCTATTCATTGGGATCTCTGAGCTAAATCTTGGATAACGAATGGGACACTTATGCTAGCCGGATACTGGGTTCTGGGTTCTGAGGTGAGTTTCTGGTACACCACAATTCACTGAGGTCCTGGGGTTCTACGCATAGTTCTGTGTATCAGCAGAATCCCTGCAACAGTGGTACTCAAGGCAGACCCTTGGGGCGCCTGAAAGCCCAGGGGTTTTAGTTCTAAGGAGAATGGAGCCATCCAGACAGATTGGTGTATGCTTGTCAGGAAAGAGTGAAACCAAGTCAATTCAAGGCCATCAACACCTATGTCACCCAGGTGATGCAAAAGAGTAGTGTGTGAGTTAGTATCAAAAGTTTCAAATAGATCGAAGAGAACCAGGGCCACCAGGTTGCCCCGATCCACCGCTAGCTTGATGGAGACACCAACCTATAGCAAAGTTGTCTCCATGCTAAAGCCAGGACGAAAGCCCAACTGGGAGGGATGCAGTAACTTAGGCTGCTCTAAAAAGCTCAAAAGTTGCCAGTTAATAAGTTTCTCTAATATCTTTGCAAATGCCAGCAGCAAAGAAATAGGTCAGAAGTTAGACAAATTGGATTAGTCGGCTGATGGCTTTCTTAACAGGGGAATTAGTTTGGCCTGTTTCCAACAACTGGGGACGTTAGCCATCTGAATAGACAGGTATAACAGCTGGTTTAATGGTGGGATTAATAGCCACACTGTTGGAAACAAGCATGTGACGTGGGCATGGATCATCCGGAGACCCTGATTTGCATGTACTAAGAGCATGAGCAGAGTCTTCTAGAGACATGGGGACAGACTCGGGTAAACAATGATGACTTGGTATAGACAGAGCCTCTGACTGCACTGTGGGTTCCTTAATAGATCTTTTTTATATTTGAGTCAACAAAGTTTGACAGTTAGGGGCATAGATTAAGAGAAGGCATTAACGGCTAAAGTAGAGCATCTAGGTGAGTACATTTTTAAACAATTTTAAATAACTCTCCAGGTTTGTTGATAGAGGAGTCAATTTGAGTTGTAAAGAAGTCTGATTGAACTTTCCTGTTTGCTTGATGATATTGATTTAAGGCCTTCTTGTAGATTAGTTTATCTTTTGGGAGGTACTGGCACCTGCAGCCTCTTTCAAGTCTCTTGCATTGTTTGCCAAGCTCTTTGAGCTCCTCATTAAACAATGGTGCCAATTGTCGTTTGGCCATGGGAGTGGCTATTTGCGATTTAATGGATGAAATGGTGTCAGCTGTTTGTGTGAGCCAGGCATTGACTGCTGCAATATCAATGTTGATATCTCCACTCATATGTGGGGGATGTTCGTTCAAGGAAAGACTAAACTCCAAGGGAGTGACTGTGGCCCAGTTTCTGTGGGACTGGCGGGAGCCTGTCCTGCGACCACAAGGGCCTTAGTGAATCTCCCATGCAAAGCAGATAAGGGAGTGGTCTGACCAAACCATGAGTAGAATGTCATACACTATTATATGACCATTAGGAAAAATGCTGTCTGGGATATTGCCAGCAACGTGAGTGGGCTGAGTTACAAATTGCTGAATATCCCAAAAGAAGTTGCCCAAATAAGTTGGAAGGAGAGTACACATGTATGTTGAGGTCTCTGCTAATCCAGAGTGTTTTAGCATAAGTTTGGATAAGATTTCCTCTAGGGAGGTCTGGAAATCACTAGCAGGGCCATGGGGACAATAAACTAATATATCTGCAAGGGTTGCGTGAGCGGACAAGGTGAGCTCAAAACCCATTGATTTGGCTCGAGCAGCTCACTATTGTCAAAACAATTGGTAGTACATCTATAAATAATGGCAACTCCACCTCCTTCTTTGCTGACTCTGTCACAGTGTAACAAGGAATAGCCCTCTGGGATGGCTATTGCAACATCCGGTGCTGAGCCATGTTTCGGCAAGGAAATATCATGAATGTGCAATGAGGGAATATTGGCGAGTAGAGCGCGAGTTCCAGGCCTGCTATTAGGTCTTTGTGGATGAGGCAGCAGTGAGCATGTATCTCCCGCCTTATTACAAAGTGGGGAAACAAAGGGGAATATTTACAACAGAATGGAGAAGCATGGTGTTAAGCAAACATTGCTAACACCACGCTTTTCCATTCTGAAAATGCAGGGATGCGCCATATTCACAAGAATGCGGCGCACCCCTGCGTTTCCCCTAGCGCTGGTGCTGAGTTCAGATGCCTAGCACCAACGCAGGTATCCTTGCACCATAGTGCAAGGGTGTCTGCATTGGGGGGAAGATTGTTTATGGGCAGGTATGTCTCTCTTCCTGCACATAAACAATCATTCATGGCCGTTTGAAACTTCTCTGTGTGCTGCTGAATGCAGCACACATAGAAGTTGCAAAACATATATTTTTTTTATTGTTTATGTGTACATACACAATCAATGGCAACTTTCTGTTTCTATGTGTGCTGCACAAGGCAGAGCACATGGAAACAGCAAAGACAAGTTGAAATGAAGCATTTCTTCTCGTTGCGCCGGGGTAAGACAAGAGTTTCCCTGCTCTTAATTTTGGCGCAGCCTTCTATTTACACCACCCTTGTTTATAGGGGGCCACCTCAAAATCAATGGGTGTTGCAGTGGAACGCCCACAGCATCACCCACTGCCCTCTGCTTTCATGCTGAGTACAGAGTGAAAGAGTGCCTTATTTACAAGGCAGCATTAAGCCACGTTAAGTAGCTTAACACTGCCTTGAAAATAAGGCAATGCCCCTATCGCCATCACAACGTCACTGAAAGTGACGTTGAAAGCCTTCTCAATGGCAAAGACTCTATTGGCTCACCTATTAGGAAAAACATGGCCAGAGATGGAACAAAATTAAGGTAACTACAGGTACCTGCCCTATAGGGCCGAGGTGCTACATTAAGATCAGTGTTGGCACCCGCCTTTCGGTGCCAGCGCAGATATCCACATGAGAGCATGATTGGATAAATGATCTCAGAAAGAGGTCTAATTGGTAGGGGATACCACATGTTAAAATGTCATTTTTCCTGGGACCCTAAAAATCCTTGTTCAGGAGCATGGTGTGGGGTGTGAAGACAACGCTGACAATTATTTCAGACTGGCCAGTTTACCAAAATTTAAGGGAGAGCAAACTCCATGGAAGTTCACTTTCTAATCCAATGGCGGACCAGCACAGAAAGGTTTCAGGTGTAACTGATGTGCTTGGAAAATACTCCTAGCACATTAGACACACTCTCAAAGTAGATACTAAAACATACGCCCCAGTGCAAGGATTTTTCGAGGACCGATATTTGCTGGCAACAGTTCCGTCTTAGGCCACATGAGAAAGGAGCCTCAGTGGAAACAATACCCCCCCATACTTTCCTCTCATCTGTAGAAGACTTACCTCAGCTGGCGCTGTGGCACTTCCTATCCCACACTTGCGACAATGATGTCCGCCATTCAACTTTGACATTAAAAAATAAATGCGGAAACCGAGAGAAAAACATAAATAAACTCTGTTATGAGACTAAGTCAAACAAGCATTGGCAAAACTAATGGATCTTGCCTTTGTGATCTGTTGGCATAGTCAATAAATGCAGCATCTGCAAAAAAGCAACATTTCTGGAAAAGGCAGAAAGATGCACATTCATACCGTAGGCGTGCATACTTGATGACTTGCATGACCACACATGCGCTTGCCTATGGAATGACACAGGAACCATTTTTTGGGGGGAGGGGGGGGGTTGGGTCACCAATCCAAGATGGTGGTTGCTACTTATATTGGTCATTCTAAAAAAAAGAGAGAGATGTATTCGTGCAAAAGTGCATTTTGATAAGGGGAGCAACCCAACAGCAAGACGCAGATTCTGGGCCCTCCAAAAACGGTAAAATGAAAGGACCACGAGGGGTGGTAGATCAAAAAATAAGCAGGTGAGATGAGCAGGTGGGGAGGAAACAACAAAGTGGAATTGGGGGGAAAAAGTATTTCTTTTAATAAAGAAAAGCCAGGGAGGGGTGGGAAAAGCAATTGGCTAGCTTTGGAGCATGAGGGAGCAACACTAAGGGGATTATTTACAAGCACCTCATTTTTAACATGGGAAAAGTGACGTATGGGTTGCGTAAGGGGCTTGTAAATAAGCCCCTAAGTGCACACTGGGTTGTTTGTTGTAGAAAGCAGCACATGAGGGAGAAAGTAGAAAACCCATGCACTCATGGAGTGCTGAAAGTAAAACAAAGTTAATATCTAAATATGAACAGGGGAAAGATTCAAGTCAGCCAATCAAAGGGATGGTACAGAGGCTATGTTTCAGGGTAAGGACAAGTTCAAAAACAGAAAGGCAAGCCATTGAATAAGAAGCAAGCAAATAAGGTTGACAATAAACTCCACCAGTGATATAAAATGGGCGGGCCCTAAGCCACTGTAGGTTTTTGGTATGGCCCACAGCTAAAAGCTATCTGGTAGGAAGAGACCTACAAATGATGCCGAGGTAGACACGCAAAATAAATGAAAGCTTTAAGAAAAGTAAAACATGCTGGGAGAAAAGCCCAAATAAAACTCATAAGACCCGGTTAAAGAATTAGGTGTAAACAAATGACAGAAGAAAACTAAGTAAAACTAGATCAGAATAAAAGAGAGGGATCAGAGTGAAACGTGCAACTATAACTAAATCTAACAGTACCAGGTAAAACAAGAAAAAATGCAGAGAAAGAAGCAGAACATAAAATAATTGTCACAAAATCTGAAAAATATGATGCTGCAGAGAACCACATAACTGAAATTAAGTGTAACAAAGACTAGTATAAAAAAATTGCACAGAGAAAGTGTCATTACAACCAAAATCAGAAACAGGTAAAAGGGGCATGATAAAAAAAGTGAACTGGAATAGGTTTTGCAAAACTAGAAAAAAGAAGACGGTGTCTGAAGCCAAGTGCACCACATTATAGTCCAGTGGGATGAATTGCAATCAGGTATCTGTAGAAGTAAATGTGCCCATTGTGAAATTGTATCCCTCGGTTTCTATAGAGCACAGGTGTCCAATGTTGGTCCACAAGGATCAGACCCATGCCAGAATTTGCATCGATTCAAGTTACACAAATCCAAACATAACAAACCTAAATTGAACTATTTCACATAATCAGTGGTTATCATGGAAATCTGCCATTTATTTGGCCCTTCTGGATGAAAAACCACCAGTATCTGATTAAAGTTCCTAAGGAGTGAGTTTATTTCAGTCTGATTTCCATCATTCTATTTTTCATGATTTTGTAGCGTGTTACCCATAATATGAACTCCATGTCCTCTGAAGAGACCTAAGAATGATAAAATACTGAGTATTGGATGCATTATTCCACTAAGCCATCAACCACCTCCCTTGCCAGTGCAGAAATTATGGGCCTCATTTACAAGAAAGTGCTGCAGTGTGGCACCGCAAGCCCTTTGGCTGCACCACGCTGCTACACTTTCATAGCACAGGGATGCAACATATTTACAATTATATGTTGCAACCCTGTGCTTTCCCCTGCACTGGTGTACAATTAGCTGCCATGCGCTGACGCAGGCCCCCATGAACCATGGTGCAAGGATGCCTGCGTCACGGGATTAATGGTTTATGTGCAGGAAGGGACACCTTCCTGCACATACACAATCACCAGAGATGATTTCCTCGTTCTATGTCTGCCGCACCGTGCATGAGTTGTGGTAGAGAGTCAAGATGACAGACTAGTTAGACACGGGTCGGTGACACGAGTTATCATCACCGACGATCATCTCCTCGATCTTGGATCGGATCTGCACTGCTCCCATTGTCTTTAGCAGGTCTGTGCTCTACATATCCCCACAGTTCTCCCATATATTCATGAAATATTCACTAGTGCTCAGGGCTCCTACGATATCTCCTTTTCAATATTTAGAGGAAGTATTTTAAGTTTCTTTCAGCAGATGTCATTTTTCTGGCTGCCATGGCATTAGAGCTCAGATTAAGTGGGCTGACAGCCCCTGTATGCCCTATCTCAAGTTCATCCTGATAAGAGATGTTGTCTGATTTTGTCCAAGGATTGTAACTGTTATTACCATAGAGTAGGTCTTGTTGAATTCTCCACTTGTATATAGATCTCTTACTGTTTATATGTACCACAGTGACCGTCAGTGGAAGAACCGGAAAAGTTTCTGGTCAGACGGCGTCTGTTTTTCTTTTTCTAGGAGTTCTTCTGGAACTGTCCATTAGGGGCATGACGTTTCCATCCCACAAGCTCAAGAATTCCATGTCTAGACAACCTGGGCACAACTACATAATTGTGATTCACATTATAAGCTGTTTATAAGGTGTGAGATTCACTGATGTCTTGTGCTCTGGACTAGGTACATCGTACTTGATCATTTTTAATGAAAGAAAACTGTGAAAATGCATCTGGAGTTAATGGTCAAATTAATTCTTCGGATCTTTATCATCAAAAGCTCAAGGCATTGTTCTCAGAGTCTTTCTATTCTGTTTATCGCTTCATAATCTGACCAAGACCCTTACAGTTGCATAGTGTCACCTAGAGAAAGAAACTGTGTGGTACAGCGGCCAGAGCGCCTGACTCCGGAGCGCGGGGCTCACGGCTAGATCGCCGGGGGCAGCTCAGCTCGGCATCATGTGACTCTGGGCAATAACTCACTTAGGGGCATATCAGCAACAACCGGCGATAATTATCGCTAAGCGCACTTAGCGCTAGGATAATTATCGCCGGCTAGTGTGGATTTTTATCGCTGAAATAGCGTGCTATTAGCAACGCTCATCTCAAAACCGATAACAATCCTAGCGCTAACTGCCAAACGTGAGATTATCACTGGAAACCCAGCGATAATCTCACGAAGTTTGGCGTTAGCTTGATGATAGGGCCTCACATACTTAGCCATGATATCCACCTTCCATAGGATATCATGGCTAAGTCAGTCCTGAAGCAGGCGTAAGGAAAGTAGCGATAACAGGGGTTATCGCTACTTTTCCTGCCGCTATGCTTCATAGCGTGGGGCTTGATGATAGGAGAAATATCGCTTAGCGACATTTCTCCAGTCATGTCAGGTCAGGAATGCCAACTTTGCATCTCATTAGAGATGCAAAGCTGGGCGTTAAGAATTTGTGCGCTAATGCAAGGTTTCACGCGATAGCGTGACCTTACTGATTAGGCGATAAAATTATCGCCGCTTTTCGGCCGAAAACGGCCGCAAAAGCGGCGATAATTTTCTATCGCCGCCTTGTAGATATGCCCCTTAATCTACCCGGGGGCCCCAGTGCCTTGAAACCCTAAGGGACAGACATATATACCCGGCTCGCCAGCTTCATCTTTGGTAAAATGACAAGGTCTCGAGCCTGTACTTGTCAGGTTCCGGTTTACCAAGCTGCCTCTATAATCAATCCAATCTCGAGCTATCCTTCCTGTAACTTCGAGAGTGACGGGTCCTCGGGACTAAAGTAGAAAACTGCACTTCTTGCTCTCTCTCTCTCTACACTGAAATCTCTGACTTTTCCATCAAAAGACACTTTCGAAGGTTAATGATGCCTTTGACTTCAGTCTAGGAGGAGCTGTGAAGTTACATCTATAGTGCACTTAACAACTGACATGCAAGGCAGGACAGATTGGACAGGTTGTCTGAAGGTAGGTGAGCAGCATTCTTTAGTCCACATTGTCTCAGTGACAGCCTGGGTGATTGTTTGTTTATGAAGCTGAGCTCAGAGCATCACTAGGCCAAAGGGAGAGTTGCCCGCACTCAGGTCTCTGGGCTCCCGTGTCTGTTGTTCATCTGCAGCATGGCTCACACTTCACAGGATGATACTGGTGAGACTTGTGGTGGTCTTTTCATTTGGTTGGTCGTGCATGCTTGGTGGATGCTGTGTGTCTGACAGAGGCAGGAGGTTAGGAAATCTAAAGCTGGTGAAGGTATGCGTGTGGTGATGTCTGATGGCCTTCGGAACGCAGGATGTATCTGATCCAAGAGGAGGCCAACCTCTCTTCTTTTGTGATTGTGAAACCTGGAAGTGCATCCAGACCTAGCCTCGGCTGCAGATGATGCTCACTGACTTTCTATCCTTGTGGAATGGAAGCACATGCTCCATGAAGCAGCACAAAGCAGCTCTACAGTGCCTACTACCAGATTATACTGAATAAAAAGATGTGGGGGGTGTAGGATATGAAGACCACATGTGCATCTTGCTGTGATAATATTTCATACCCATGCAGGTGCGTTCATGCATTGGTCAGGGTAAAGATCTCCCCTTCCTTATGTGGAGACGTAATCCTGGTGTGTGTCTCTTCATAAAATTAATTCTTAAAATGAGCATCGACTTGATGTTAAAATGTATTTTAATGTTGATTGTGGGATCATTACATGACATATTTTGACTGCTCTGTTTAGATTGTGGGGTCTCTCAATGTCCTTTTCAAGCAGTTAATGTAGAAATGTTTTCTGTATTATAATTAAAGTTGAAGATGCCTGCTGGGAGGATGACATACCTTCCTAAATGTTTGACACCGTGATTTAGAAGATGAGATCAGAAGATATCTGCTGTAACCTGTGGTTGTTGGTGTTCATCCTCTTCTTGATGAGTGCCTGGCTGGGTTGAATGCCGGTTGGAGAGAGTGGCCTGAGCAGCAAGGATGCTGCTCCTTGTAGGGCTTTGACCACCTTACATATAACCTGTAACTAAGACGAATCTTATTCAATAAACCTATATATTATAACCTTCATGACTGGCTACCTGCTTACAAGAGATTATCTTCATTACAATAATATCACACTTGAAATGGGGTTTCAGCAGTGTTGTGTTCTCCAGCTGATAGATTTAGCTTTACAAGATTTGCTCAGACCCTGACACAGCAAAGCCTGCTTGCACAACAACCAAAGCGCCTAGATGCTGTTGTTTGTCAATTAAAATGCATGTTATTGTTTATTTAAATGTGCTGGATGTATTAATAGCTTTTCTGAAATCTTTCGAATAACAGCCAAGGGAAACACAATGATGCCTATGTGTTTGGTTTACATGACTAAAATGTGTTATATTTTGCTTTTCAGCATCTGGTAAAGCCTCAGGCTGACGAACTTTACTTAGTTTTTGGGAAAAGAAGAAGAGGCACCAACCTCCTTTGCTGCTCTTGCGCAAACACAACACACTCAAAAACCTCAGCATTTAAGGTAAGGAAACTGATGCTATATTTTTTACATTATAGTTAAGGGCTATGAAAGTTGTCTACATGGTGGGTGGCGTGTACATGCACATCAGTATCAATTTCATTTGAGGCATATCACTGTGTAATCAATATTAAAGATCAATTTGAATGGTCAGCGCTCAATTGAAGACAATTAATTGGCTCAGTGATAATAACGGCTGGTGTAAGCCTTCTGCTCCCAATGTTTGACGTTCTGTTTCCCTCTTTTTAATTTGAAACATTCTACCTTAATTGGATGGAATGTAATAATAGCCTTTTACCGCCCACCTGCCTCTGGCGATGCCGGTTGTTAAAGGCCCTCTCTCTTGCCTTGTACTAGGCCCTACCTGTGGCTTAGGATATATGTCTGCTTGAGTGCCGTCACAACCAGTGTGTCACACCAAGGGAGCAGGCTATAGGGCTATATTTGTATCAGTGATATTGTGCGAAGGGGACCTGTTGAAGATATATTGCGAAAATGCACAAGATATGCATTTATACAAAAATATGATGTATTTGCACCAAACCTCATACGTTGTACTTTGATTATTGCCAGGTAACTTTAATATTGGTAAGACACCATGATTACAGTAGAGCAACTACTTACAAAGCCATTCATTGGACTGCAAAGTGAAGAGAAACTAATTGTAACACAATTAGGACCTCACCGGCCAAACCTAAACCTACAACAAAGTTCCCTAGACAGAAGGAGGATTTACACATGTTCATTCTCAAACACATTCTTTGTTCTGCTTCCCCTGCTTGCTGTTTGGTGGTGAAATTCCTCGGGTAAAAAAATGAGTAACAGACTTGAAACATTTGTCAGATAAATTAAAGAAGCATGCACACACAAAAATCCATATGGAAAACCTGACGAGACTGGGAATGTTGGGAGACACACCGATTGCAGCCCACATAAGCGACGCGTTCCGCAAAACAATAAAGAAACACAATGAAGCAGTTGATAGGAATAGACACATACTATCAAAAATAATGGATTGCATTAGTTTTTCTGGTGCTTTTGAACTGACACCACGAGGGCATGATAAATCTCAAAGTTCCGCAAATCCTGGTATATTCAGAGGCCTTGAGGATTTAATAGCAAACATAGACCGTGAAATGGAAGCACATCTAGCAAGTGCTACAGCCTTTAAGGGCACCTCTAAAATAATACAAAATGAACTATTTGAGTGCATGCTAGAGATTGTAAAAAACGATATCGTGCAAGGGTTGAAAAACACTGACTTTGTGGCTATTCGGGCTGATGACACCACTGATGTGGCCACTAAAACACAGTCTGTACTGATCTTTTGGTACCTTGACAATGACAGCAAAGATGTGGAGAGGTTCTATAGTTTCACACATTTAAGAGACTCTAGTGCAGAAAGCATTTCTTCAGCTATACTACATGAACTAAACTTGATTTTTCCAGAACATTCTCAAAAACAAAAACTGATTGCACAAAGCTATGATGGTGCTGCAATAATGATTGGAATCTCCGGTGGAGTACAAAAACAGAGATGTGTGCTCTAATACTAATTATGTGCACTGTTATGCCCACCAACTTAATCTTATTATGCAACAAGCAGTAGAAAAGGTTTCTGAGGCACTGATATTCTTTATGGATGTAGGTGGAATGGCAGCATTCTTCTCACGTTCCCCCAAAAGAACGGAGGTGCTTCAGACGATTGTCAACAGAAGGATTCCAAAGGGAGGCCCAACTTGTTGGAATTTTCACATACGTACACTCAGCCTAATATACCCATATAGAATTGAGAAATGTTTCAACACCATAGAAGACGATGATGACTTTTAATTCAAAAGCCGGAATGAGGTCCGTGGCTTTGCTAGAACTTTACAAGACAGGGAGTTTCAGTCTTTTCTGTTTTTGTTTCATGAAGCAATGCCTCATGTTGACTTACTAGATAACCAGTTACAAAAACATGAAATAGATACTGTCTTTGTGGAAAGAGCTACCTCCAACTTTGTCACCAGCATGAACAAAATCAGAGAAGGGGTTGACAATTTAGATAGCAGACTGCCAAATACTTCTAGTTTCTCTAATCACAGTAAAAACATTAGCAGTCTGGTCCGAATTGCAAAAGAGATAAGTGACACTATAATTGTGCAGGCAAAGGAAAGTTTTTCTTTTACAAAGCATTTGGTGAGTGCCACATTACTACAAAGTGATCATTTTGAAAAATATGATAATTCCTCCCCTGAGCAAGCACTGAATAAGGCTGTGGAAGCTTACCCGATGCTCAAGAAAGAGGATCTGAGATCTAAATTAACTGTACTGTATGGAATGAATGTATACCGGCAGGCCACTCGTGCCATTTCTTTGCTTGCTTTAATTCAGAACTTTAATATGGAAAAGTCACTTACAGAGACAGTGGCTTTACTAAAAATAGTGATTACCACTCCGATGATAACAGCAGAGGTGGAACGATGTTTTTCCACATTAAACAAAATTAAGACATTCCTGAGGAACACCATGATTTAGGAAAGACTGAACGCTTTGGCGATGCTCTCTATAGAGAAAGACCTTGTTAAAAGAATCCCAGAGTGTAATGCTCAAGTGATTGAGAGGTTGGCAGCTATTAAAGAGAGACATGATAATTTTCTCTACAAAAAATGATCAATTTGTTAATCCTAACATTTCTTGAATAGTTTGTGACCATTTCTTGAATGCTGCTCGTTTGTGACCTGCTCAGTTGTTTCTTATCTGCTGTACATATATTGGAGACACTGAAATTAATGGTGTATTATGCCTAAATTCAATCTGTTTAATGTTCACTTTATGGTTGGTTGCTCTCAATGAGACGTACAATACCTTGTAGGGTGCCCTACTACCTGTTAATGTTTATTGCTTGCTGTCTCACTATGTCCAGTCCAACAAATCAAAATAGCTTGTATTTCCTCAATGTACTTAATTTCTAAAGATATCACTAAATAAAGAAATCTATGAGGTGCTTAGCATTGTTATCTCAAAGTCTGTTATGAAGTTTTGTGGTTATATTGATAAGCAGCAACCTACATTATATTATCATACAAAGTCTCTTAATTGATGTCATTGGTACACTTTCCCAATTGCTTTATTAACATTCTTGCTTTCTAAAATGTCCTTGAAAATGCACCATTTGCCCGCTCTTTTTTCAAAATTTTCATGGTGTAAGAACCCCCCCGAACCCCCTGTAGGAAACAGGGGTGCACTAGCTACGCTTGCTCGCTGCAGTGCATTACGACAATTATTTTACGGCCACCACTTTCAAATGTCATCAGCCGCCACTGCTGGTTGCCCTTGCGGGGCAGCTCATGCTTCACAAGGCAGGCATACCAACGTGACATTGCAGGCGCTCCACTTAAATCACACCAACCTCGAGGCATAGGATAGGCTGCAGATGAGGGCCAGCTGCACGTTGTTTTTTTCCTCTTTTCGCTGTCTCTTCAGACACATTCAGCTGCTGCAGCTCATATTGTTGTGGTAGATAACAGCTTTTAGCATGCCTCTTGTTTTTTCAAAGAGTGTTTAATCTTAGCCCGTTAGCAGTGAGATGCTGCATTTGTTTTTGAAAGGCTACTCTACCCTCTCATATACTCGGCTGTTGAACCCTTGTTGTCAACAAGAAAAAAGGCACAAGGTTAGTAACTACATTTTATTTTGACTTTCACAAGTCTACCAAGTGTCATAACGACATGATACCATCAGGCATTGCTGGATTTTTTGCCAAATGCATGTTGCATTTTGGGGCTTGAAGTTTTGCCTTTAACACTGTCATTGTGGGTGCAAAACCCCAGCATAAAACTTGATATTGGCTGAAATGCCAGAATCGGCTGACAATGTTATACTGGCCATAGAGCCAGTTGTCAGCTCTATTTTAAAATCTTACCAAATTGTTTAGGTCTTTTGAATAAACTGCTTGTTTCACACATGAATACAAATGTAAACTATGCTTACGCATTCTGCGAAGATTTAGTCTTTCATTTACACCATACAATATCCTAAGCATTGGCAATGTGAAACGTTTTCTATTTTTTGTAGTGGAACATTTTTATACCAATCTAGACAATACAACAAATATACAACATGGAAAGCAGCAGTGAAGGCTTCCCTAACACAAAGGAGGAGGGGGCGAGAGGAGTTAAATGTCTTTTGTTCACCCTCTGTAGTCATTAACATCAGGAAACTGTTGAACCTCTTATGGAATTTCTATACATTATGGAATTACTACACATTCTTGAACTCACAAAGGATGATGTACCGTCACTTATCTAGTATGGTATGATTCAACCTTTAAACAAACACAACATGGCAACCAGGCTCGGAAAAAAGAGACAAAGGATAGAAACCATTGTTGAAGTCTACCTAAGGTATCCAAAGACTATTGGAGTAGACGCCTCACCCACTAATAGTGGCATGCTTCATCCTGGGATCCCTGCTTCTATCCAGTAAAACTTTTATATAAGAACTCCCAACTTCTCACGATGTAGCAGCAGTGACTTATAGAGGACCTTGCCGACTCGGGCTGGCCTCTGTCCCACTCATCTTTATCTTGCTGACCGCTCCAACAGTCCTTGCTACCAGACATTCTGCCTAAGCCGCCGGTTCATCTTTCCATGAATATTGGACTTCCGTCACAGGATCCGGGCAACACATTTATTAAGTTGTGCTCTCGCTTTGGATTTCGCTTCCATCCTTGATATTGCCTGATTGGAGCTTATCGGTTTCCCTCCTTTCTTTCCCCCCTCGGACACTCCACCATCTACCTCAACACACCAAGACAAGGGTGCTACTCCATTCCCCCGCCTGAATTGGCCTACGGCAATTACCCAGCACTCATTAATTTGTAACCTGGTTCTGAAGATGACCTGAACTGAATACAGGTCGAAACGCCGTCGACCTCTCAGCGCAATTTTGGTCGCAACTTTCATGGTTCATCGAAATTACCTACTCTCTCTATTCTTTGCTAATGAAGTGGAACCACAAAAAAGTTCTTTGAATATATTGACATTTCTGTTCTCTTTGCACCATTTTTTTGGCTGCTTTCACTAGTCATTTGCCCCATTCACTTTGTTTTTTGATAAGCACAAATGTGCACAAATCTGTACAGGTTACATGCACATTCAATGTAATAGAGTGCCGTCATTGTTTTCTTTTTACTTTGTGTAAATGCAGACCACTCTTTGCATTTGTTGCTACAACCAATATTGCCTCCCTGTCTCCTCCTTTTGCAATTAACGTGCATGCCTTCCATGCCTTCCAAAAACTGTCTTTAAATACTACCTGCTGAGACATTGCTGTTTGCTATTCATACTAATCACCCAGGTCTCAACTGGGTTTACGGGTATCCTCCTGTGGTTTGATTTCATCACACACTAATAGTGGCATGCTTCATCATGGGATCCCTGCTTCTATCCGGTAAAATACTTTATATAAGAAATCTCAACTTCAGTTCAGTCTGCCCTGGTGGTATCATCCTACTAGAGTGTGGAAAGGTGCCAATGAAGAAGCATGCCACTATTAGTGGGAGAGGCGTCTACTTCAATTCTCTATAGATACCTTAGGTAGACTTCAACAGTGGTTTCTATTCTTTGTCCATTTTTTAGAGCCTATTTGCCATTTTGTATTTATTTATCTTGTGTGGGAGAACGCAACAAGGAAAATTTCTCTTGCTCTCTTCAAGTGGAAATATGCTTCAACCTTCAGCACAGGGAAGCATCTGAGAGTACAACTGTTCACTGGTTGCACTGTCTCCGAGTTATGGCACTCCTAGTTTGGGTGAGGTTTTACCCCTTATGTTTACATTTGTCACTGTTAAGCTGTGTGACCTATATTAAAAGTGTGGGTGGGTCAGCTAAAACTGCTTTTTACTGATGTCTCCCTAGCACAAGAGTAAAAACGTTTTTTTTTTAATGGAGTTTTATATAGCCCAAACTTTACCCGAACGTATCGGGTATCAGAGGGCTTCACACAAGCACCAGTTACGTTACATGAGGACACATTAATTTTTTGTTAGGCACGGGGAGATTAAATGATTTGCCCAGAATCACAGGATGTTCAGCGTCATTGCCGAGACTCAAACCGGGTTCTCCAGATTCGAGGTCGACCGCCCTAGCCGTTAGGCAAAGGAACTTTCTCCTCTTTTCCGTCGACAAGTTTTCGTGCTCAAATATTGCCCCTATGGTGCCAGGCACCATAGGGGCTATGTTATATTAGTGCATTCAAAATATCCTTTATTTTTTCTAAAATGGTGGGCAACACAGGAGGAAAACACTTTCTTCATAAAAAAGGTAGACTGTGGGAGGGAACAGTGCAAGCTTTCCTCCTTCACAGGACAGGCACAGCTAGGGCAGCAGCAGATCAAATTTGCCCCATTACATAGCAGGTACAGATTAAGCACCAGCAGTGCAAGTTTCGCTTCCTCACAGAAGAGGTGCAATGTAGCAGTAGCAAAGCAAGCTTTCCTCTGTCACAGAAGGGCACAAGAGCCATGTAACAGTCACTGCAGAACAGATCCAGAAGGACAGGCTAGTTCAAGCTTCCATCGCTCACAGAAAATGTACAGTTAGGGCATGACTGACATTTAGGTTACAGACAGATCTCTGGAGCAGATGCTTAACTCCCTGACATAAATATATAGACAAGGACACTAGAATTATGTGATTGTGCAGCCATCACAATGTTTGCCTAATTATAGATTTGCTGCATTTGCCACATAAACCATCATCTGGCACATAATTTTCAGATTTTAACAAAAAAAATAGTTTGCAGTAAAAAGGGTTGAAAAGTTACTAAAAATGCAGCAACACGTGTTGCCGCTGAGTGGAAGGCCCTTTGCTAAGCTGGACTGCTCAACTTACTGTTGCTTATTGTAAAATTTGGGTATTAAACTGGTGCTAATTAGGTACAACATACTGCTGAGACACCTTGCGGAGGCTGGAATTTTGGGCTTGGCTTTGGAGTGGCTGGGCTCATTTCTCCATGAGAGGTCATTTATGGTTATTGCCCCCCCCCTGTTTGCCTCTGGCAAACATCCAGTTAAACAAGGGGTGCCTCAGGGCTCCTCCCTCAGTCCCCTATTGTTTCAATATATATGTTCAGCCTCTAGCGGCAGTTGCCAGCAGTAGAGGTCTGACCATGGTCTCCTACACTGACGATACTCAGTTGGTGGTGGCACTCTCTAATAACACCGAGCAGGACGCCCTTAAGTTTCAGGGCAACCTTGCAGCACTGGCCGAGTGGATGAACACCAACTGCCTCCAACTGCACTCTAATAAATCTGAGGTATTGTTAGTGGGTGGGGACCATGGTCGGTGAAGTGATCTCTGGTGGCCAACTAGCCTCGGTAAGCCCCCTTCCCCTAAACAGGTAGTAAAAAACCTCGGGTATGGCTTGATTCCTCCTTGAACTATCAAGTCCAAACGAAAAAAACGGCTGTGACATGTTTGGGACTCCTTCGGGGGCTTAGACCACTGTTAGGCCTTTTCGACGCCTCTGCGCGTCAGGTCATCATTCAGGCGACAGTCTTATCTAGACTTGACTATGCCTGCTCCCTTTATTTAGGGTCTAACAAGGCGGAGGTCCTGAGGCTGCAAAGGGCACAGAATGCAGCCGCCAGAACACTTCTAGGTCTCCGCAAATTCTGCTCTTTGTCTAATGCTGTTCGCCGTCTGCACTGGCTACCTGTAAGCCAGACGCATTGAATTCAAAGCCTTATGCATCGCCTTCAAGGTTTTGAAATTGGCCTTGCCTCCTATTCTGGCTGATCTCTTGCTACCTTATGTCCCCTCGCGACATCTTCGCTCACTGGCTCAGCATTTGGTGGTGGTTCCCCGACCCCGTAGAGTTCAGTCTGGCGGCCGGTCCTTTCGCTACAGAGCCGCCACCCTTTGGAACTCGCTCCCTCTGCAGATCCGTGGCCTTGACAACTACTTGGCTTTTAGAAAGGCCATTAAGACCTATCTTTTCCCTGCCCCTTCGTTTTTCTGGTGGGCTCTCTGCTGTGTTTGTCTTTCCTGCATTAGCGCCGGGACGCCCCCTTGCTGGGGCAGCTGTCGCACTTTACAAGCTAAGATAACATAACATAATGCCCAGTGTTAGCAAATTAAAAAATTACAAAATAATGAAGTAAATCTGTTACAAAATGTGCGACATTTTGCTGCATAATTTGCCTTTTCTTGCCGCATAATTTGGCCCTCTCATGCTGCATGATTCCAGTGGCCCTGTATATAGGTGAATGTGGGAGTGAATATGTGAGTTCAGGTGCTCTTCCATGCCAACATTCTCAAAGTCCTTCAGTTGTCACTCGGAGACCTACTGTTCAGTGGCGGCTGCTCCCATGAAGAAGTAGTGAAGTAGGGGTGGGGGGGCTAAAAATAAAAAATACATCACTTACCTGCCTGCTGGTCAGCTGATGCCTCTCCTCCATCCTCTCTGTCCTCTTCCTTCTTTGGAAGCAGGAAGCACCCAGGCTCCCCTAAGCCAATCACAACGCTGCAATACAGCATTGTGATTGGTCTGAGCTCCGTGGCTTGGCGCTCAGATAGGGACTGGGAGCCTGGGTATGTTCTCCATCAAGGTTGTACGATAAAGCCGGTGGAGAAAATGCCCAGCGCGCATGATTGTTTGGCCGGCCCAAGACAGCCAGCCAAACAGTTATGCGCACTTAGAAGATGCCACCACTCTTCCCCACTGCTCTGCCCAGCCCCGTCCCGCAAAACTGCCTCTATACAGAAAAATAAAATGATAATAACATAGCATTATTATTATTTTATTTTTCCTTTTTTGCAGTGCTGAAAGGCAGTGGGATGACAATCCTGCGCCTTAACACTCCTCCGCCTAGACACTCCTCTGCCTTAGAAGAGGAGCCGCCCCTCCTATATTTGTTAATTCTCTGGTTTTCCCAGTTTTGAGAAGTAGACATTACACCTTCTGGAATGTTGAGCGCTCTGTTGAAAACAGTGATGTGTCTCAGAGCCAATAATGGCTGGATAAATCTTGTGCTCTAACAATCCAATTTTTGTCTTTCTGTTTGTCTCTTTTCAATTTAAAACTTTCTACCCTCACTGTGAAAATGTTCTAATAGCCTTAATGACCTTCTCAGTGTTTAACTTGAGCCAGTGGTTTCTGGTGCTGGGTACCCTGACTTAATTGTCAACACCAGAGCTTGTATCAGTCTGCCACAAGGTGGCGCTGTCTAGAGATGACCACAACAGCAGGTAATTATTAATTCAATATACATAAATAAATACTATTACCTGCCGCCCACGCCTTTCTTACAGCTTTGGGGGCTTCCAATAGTCAGACCTGTCACACTTGTAAGAGCAATGGTTAGTAGTTGTGTTGTTACTATCATTGACAGTCTCGCAGGAGACTGGAGGTGGTGCAAGCTACGGTGGCCTCTTTACGAGGGCCCTGGCACTTATTTGTGTACAAATTTAGCACTGGCCAATCTACCCTGCACTATACCAGTTATAAAAAGCCTTTTCCCTCCTCATATGCCCCAGCGCAGAATTCGGGCTCGGGGCCTATCAACAGGTATGGATCCTGCCAGCTGGCTCTAGGGAGTCATTGTTATTCGGGTCAGCACAGTCACCGCCTACCTAACCATGCTCTAGAGAAGCGCGAGCTGCCACCCCCTCAGAGCGGTTTTAAAGGCGCGCGCCCGCCGCGCTCTGCAATCACAGCCTGGGTGCTGCACCTGCTCTGAATGCAGAGGGCCGCCACAGGCGTGCTTCCTCGCTTTGCTTCAACCGCGCGATGCTACGCCATGGAGGCAGTAAATTCCACCACCCCCGTACTAGAAATAGCTTCTCCCGTCTCAGTGGCAGGGTGCGGGCCCCATTTAACGTGAATAATACAACCACCATTGCATTTTCCCTGCGCGAGAAGGTACAGCAATTTAGAAAGCCTGTTCTTTAATAAGACTCTAGATAACAAAGAGGTGGGATTAGCGATGGATTAGAGCCGCAAACTCTCCAATACAGCTGGGATTCTAAAAACCGCTCATTGGGCCGCCTTTGTGTGTCCGCGAGCGGAGGCGCAGATGGGGAAATAAATGTGCGATGAGGCGGGTGAGCAATCGTTGGCGAGGGGCTCAAACCGTTCCTTTTCTGTAACAGGATGTTCTATTTATAGGTCATTTATATAAAACAATGAAAGCATTGCGGGACGAGGGCGTCTGCCTTGGTAAAAGAAACCAAATGCTCACTTAGATTTATTTCCGTTCCTTATTGTCGTATTATGTCGCTTCTGCATGAATATATGTATGTATGTGTGTGTATGTGTGTGTCTATATATGTGTGTGTGTGATTTATGATTTAAAATAAGTGTATATGTATGTGTGTGTGTATATATATATGATTTATGCTTTAAAATAGAAAATAGATTCAAATAAAAACTGCACAGTATTAAAACATGTACATTATGTTATTATTCAGAGCACTATTGTTTTAAAGACTGGTATTACAGTCACTATGAATACAATGGTATAATGAACAATAGAAACAGTTGCTTCTTTATACAGTGTTTGCTACGGCAGACATGTTCATTTCTTTTCTTACTCAGTGGTATCCATTTAATAATCCCCAAAAGAAAAACGGTTGCTTGGACCTTTCCGGTATTCTAAGCTATCACTTCCAGCCTGTACACATGATTTGGCAACCAGTGCTTAACTCACTTAGGATTTTTCTGCCAATTTATTACTAATATCGTTATTGTTGATAACCCTCTGTGATTGATCTGCACACAATTTGCCACCAACTTGACAGTGGTTCAGGTACTTCCTGCTAATTTTGGCCCGAGATACTTATATTCAAGGCCATCGGAATTATGTGGAAGGGGAGGACCAAATTCTGCAGCAAGAAATGACAAATTGTGCCTCATAATACCTGACATGTTGTGATCGATTTACTTCATTATTTTGCCATGTTTATACTTTCTAACACTGTCTCACATTTCAGTACCCATTTAGCACCTAAATGTAGCAATAAGCACCAGAAAGGCGACCAGCCAACCTTTGAGAAGGACCTTCCATTGGACAACACGTGTCCACTGTTTTGAGTAACTTTGGATCCGTTTGAGCTAGGAACAAATGTTTCTTCATAAATCTGCACATTATACAGTCGATAATGGATAATTTGGCAAAAACGGCAAATTCATAATTATGTGAAAAACGTCACACCAGTAAAATTGCATAATAGAAGTGGCACTCCTTTTATTGTGGCACAATAATGATAGAGATTCTAAAGCACCAATCTTATCCCAGGCTAAGACTGTAACTGCTTTTATTAACTTACTACTTTTTAGGTTTCGTCTATTGCAGCAGTCAGTTCTCGAAGACCTATGTCTACAATACAATAGAAAATGTATGGGGAGTCCATTGTTCTTTGCTGAATGGCTTTCTTGTCTCAGGACCTGCCATAAATGGCTTTCCTCTCTATTCTCGTGTCTATTGCACCCTACAGCATTTTTGTGTTGCCATGTTTCTGACTGAAGCACTTTTGAGGTACTAATTTTTAAATTGCAATTCAGCCCTGCATGGGAGTGCATTCACTAAACTTGTACTTCCTCTTCGTTTTCCTCTAGTACTGTGGCTGGACATCCTGGCTGGTACTGGGGTCCAGGGCTCTGCTCACTGTTGGCTGCTGCTTCCAGGTAAGGGCACTTTTTTTTCACAGAGTTGCATGTTTATATTTTGTACCGCTAGGCGAACAAAAGTGACACTACGAAGGCTAGTGTGTATTTTCTAGACACTAATTGGTTGAATTCAATGCGTCACTTTTACAGCATTAGCATCAAATTTCATAACGACGCAGCGCACACAACAGCATCAGTTTTTATGACGCTTTTTCTTCCTAATGCCATGGTGCCCCATATTGTAAATACGATGCAACCATTGCATTTGAATCTGTTGCACCGCAGTGGTAATTTTGTTGCCGCACTGCTGCGTCAAAACATCGGTGCACCAGTTTTTGTAAATATACCCCATTGTGTGGACAGATGTATTATGTGCCTACAGTCTTGACAAAACGGGGGGGGGGGGGCTAGGTGAGTGTACTTTTTCAGGTAGTTGAACGACAGAATCGCAGTGTGGCAGAGAGTAGTGAATGGAATTTTGTGAAGATTGTAACAGGCTGACCGTTAAGCATGTGTTTGAGCACAGCATGAGCGGAGGTATGTGGATGGATGCGGGTGATGTGGAATGGACCTGTTTCACTGCCACTGTGACTGGTTTGTGCTTAGCTCAGTGTCTGATTTCAAAACATACATTGTCTCACAAAGATCATATATTTGGAGATCCCTGTGAACAGGTAAAGTTAAAGTTAGGATTAAGTGATCTAGCACTAAGTGGTCTTTTGGCACTGTCACTGATAAGGAAGAACGGTAATGAGAATCTGAATTATGGAATAGCCATGCTTTCAGGAATTTCCTAAACAAGAGGTGGTTGGACATATTCCTAAAACAAGGCTCTTCCAAAGTGAAGTAGCACATAGAGGAAGGCGATATCTCAGTACACAGAGTACAAGAGATGAAGAGTAGTGAAGGAGATTATTTTGTTAGTCTTTTAGTAAAAAATGTAGAAGTCGTGCCATAGAGAAGGTGAAGAATAACACACAGAACTTTAAAAGTAATTTCATGATGGACAGAAAGCAGTTGTAAAGATTTCAAAGTAGGCATGGGATGGCTAAATCGAAGGGCTTCTCCCACAAGGTGAATTGCTTGACTTGAGTTGATTGTTGCCACAACCCCCTCTTGCGTCCCCTGTGTAGTGGTCTAGCGCACAGGGCTCATGATACTTTACCCCTATGGCTCTCTATGCATGCTATGACATCATGGCTGATGTTCCCTGCATCCTCATGATCCATGTTCCCCCAACTCCCTCATAATTTATGTTTTTCCAGCATCCCTCATAACTGATGTTCCCCCAACTTCCTCATGACAAATGTTTTTCCAGAATCCCTCATTACTAATGTTCCCCCTACTTCCTCATGACCGATGCTTCCCCAGCACTCTCGTGATTCCATTGCATTTGCACCTCTGCATGAGTTCCCCCTCAACCCTGTGATTCCTGTGCACTTGTTCCCCGTCCCAAGACCCATGAACCCATAGAGCTCCTTGAACCTGTTGTTCACTAGTGCCTTGGTGTGCTTTCCCTTTGAGTCTTTACAAGATTCCCCCAGTATACAGTGAGCCAATAGAATGTCTTGCAATCGCTGGCCCTAGGTCCTGATGTTGTTTTCCATCATGCACGTTTGAGCAAGAACAATACATTTGCTTCCTGTTGTTGGTTCCGATGTTCACGCTGCACCTGCTCTTCTTGTAAGGCCAAAGTGAGTGTACTAACACATATTTTCTCCAAGGTTCAAGAACCTTTCAGAAGGCCATGTGCCTCACCTGCCCCACTTGCCAAACATGACCTAGCTACTTCCTTTGAGCCTTCGAGAGGGTATATAATTCCCAGATCAACCCCCAGTCTTTGCCTAGCCTCACTCCCTGCAGAGTAAGCTTCACCCTTCTCACTCACCTGAAAATTCCTGCCGTAACCAAGAAGAGCTCCAAGATCCTTTATGTCCATAGAGAACCAGTAGTTCTGCGGCTCGAGCTTCCTTGACGTCCCCCTCCTGCACAGCTATTCCAGACCCCCTGCAACTCACTGGGTCAAGGCTTTGGGTCTTCTTCGAACATCAGTCAAGTGGAAGAACTAGAATAAGTGCTAAGTATCAAGTTAATGCACACTAATCCTCCTATAGTAGTTAGCAGGACTAGGCACTAGCGTCATAAAAGACTATAGACTTTTCCTCCATGCCCTTTCAGTGATTTCCTCCACTGCTTCTTGTTTATTCGTACTCAGGACCCCTCCATTCTACCCTGGCATTTGAACTGATTAATCAAAGACTTAAGACTCAGGGCTAAATGTACGAAAAACGATTTAGTGATTTCCTAATTGCGAATTTTGGTGATTCACAATTAGGAAATTGCAAAATGTCATGTACTTTCGCAGACCGACTGGATTTTGTGACTCCTGAACTAGTCAGTTCGCTAAATAGGAAATCAAAATTTGCGATTACCTATTCGGTCACAAATTGTGCATGCAGTTGAATTTGGTACTACATTAAAAAAAAATTGTGATTCAGCTTCCTCGGTGAGGAAGATGACCCCACAAGCAGGAAGTGCTGCCCAGGAGAAGCCAGGAGAGTGGTTGTATGATAGAGGCATGCATGGCTGAGACATGCATGCTTCTACCAGTACCATGCAGCCCCAACAATGAATGCGTCTAAACAACTCATTCCTTTACCACTCATGCTGTTACCCTGCAATTGCGTAGTAAAGGCATGTTTGGTAAAAGAATGTTTGGTAAATTTCGCACCCCAGCCCGCTGCCCTGAGTCCTAAAATCCTGGCCCATGCTCTATAACACAATCCCCCCTGATCCTTAAAAACAAGTCACTCCTAAAACCTTAAACTATCCTGACTCCCCCTGCCCTGAACCCTGAAGAATTCCTCCACTGCTCTGAGTATACCCCAAGCCCCCTGCCTGAGCCCAAAATCTCTGACCCTACCTTAAAACCTACCCTGACCCCCATGACCTGAGCCCTAAAAACTGCCACTGCCCTGAAAACTGCCACTTACCCCCTGCCCTGAGCCCTAAAACTCTCCCCCTCGCTTAAAACCCAGCACCACGGCCCCCCACCCTGAGCCCTAAAACCGGAACGCCTCCCTTAAAACCTAGCACCCCAGCCCAATTTACCTTGCTGGCATGTCCCTGCACAGGGCTCTCGCAGTTGCTGGAATGGGCCTCCCACCCATCACCAGCTTATACTTCTGGCAGCTGGACAGAGAGGAGAAACTAACCACACAACTTAGGTGCTCTTGTGTCTGACTGAATGTCAGGAAAAGGTTCCTCACTATACATTTCTCCCAACTTATTGCAACCACTTGCATGCCACACAGTAACCCTGGAGTGTGTACTCAGGGTTTGAAACTGAGAAATACTCCGGATGCCAGTCTCCTCCACAAATAGGCTCTGATGCATCACTGCCGCCACCACCACTCTGCACTAGACTCAAACATCAGTGCCGTCAGGTGGTAGAGGGCCCCCGGTTCCCCCTTTTTAGAGATACAAATATTGAGGGTGAGGGCTTTGGCCTTTGTGTATTTGGCAACAAGGCTGCTCCCTGGTTGGCTCCACATCTAACCGCTGAGGGAGGACCTGCAGTTTGGCTGAGAAATAGTAGTATTCCAGGTCAGGGGCATCCTCCACTCTCACTCGTTCATAAGGTAGGTTTAGCGTTGCTAATTTTATCCTTGGTCTTGTCCTAGGCCGGATTAGAGCCGTTTGTTTTCGATCCAAACCTGGCACTGCACAAAGGATGCCACACCCTGAAAGACATATAGTCTTTGAAGAAGGAAAGCCATTTTACTAGTGCCACTGGACCCATCAATGACAGTGGCAACCTAATCTAAAAACCTGTAAATCCTCATATCCCTTCTTCAATGCAAAAATAGATCGAATTGGATATGGTCTTGCACTATATGTGTCACCAGGATTCCTAGCTACCTCAGGCTATTGGGTAGCCATATCATCTCCAAGCCAGGTAAGGCACCCTTCCTCCTCTTACCACTTCACCCAGGAAGAAGATGCATGATTTGCCCCAAATATTGAATTTGATTGGCGTGGAAAATTATAAGGGAAATATTATTGAACAAATAGGGGATATGCTCTCACTATTTACTATTTAAAACACAAATGGATATCCCACACCCACAGATATTAAAACAGAGCTAAGTTTTGTGAGTATCACCCTATCAATTGGAAAAAACGAGAAATTCCTTCTACAGATTGGGCGAGTGAGCTAAATATGCATGAATTAATTTTAGCATAATTGTCTGTCCCCCTGTCTTAGAGAGGTAGACAGAAAGTTGATTCCAGGGCACGTTTTTTCTCCCGATGAAAGCCCACCATCTTAATGGCTAAAACATGTCAACAGATTATTAGGCTAACAAAGCCATTATACCCCCACCTTACTCTCATTTTTATTTTTGTAATATTACCTGATCAACCATCATGGTTGATCAAGGTATGTTTAGCCTTAGAAGACCAGGCTGGAATTCATATCTAAAATATTTCCTGGAATATGTTTGAGTCCATTGTGGTTTGTATGGACCAGGATGAGACCCGATGATGAAGAATGCCACTAATAGAGTGCGTGAGGGTCTAATTAAAAAAAACAGCATTGGCATAGCCAATAGGTCTTGCCTTTGGGTCCTTATAAGTATTTAGTTATGCAGCAGGTCCCAAAGGCGAGACCTATTGGCTATGCCAATGCTTGTTTTCTTTGTTTACTGATCCATTTTGGATCATAAATAAATGATTTTATAAAAATGGTACCTGCATCATTTCTTAGGCGTACATAAATGATTTTAAAAAAAAGGTGTCTGCATAATTTCTTAGCTGTGCATGCGTAGTGACACCTGCATAAGCATGTCATCATGTGTGCAGTGTGTCCACCTACAAAATGACAC
Organism: Triturus cristatus; assembly: GCF_964204655.1. Classification (NCBI taxonomy): domain Eukaryota; kingdom Metazoa; phylum Chordata; class Amphibia; order Caudata; family Salamandridae; genus Triturus; species Triturus cristatus. Next base: position 146,055,253 of record NC_140584.1, read on the forward strand.
AGCCAACAGCAGTGGGTTGCGTCAGCGTGTCTATTTCTTTTGCTCGATGTTACACAGTAGCGACAAAAAGATGCTTCTTTTTTTATGTGCATTGCAAAAACACATAAATCTATTTATCACACAATTGGTATTTAGATTAGACATATGTGCGGCCTTTCTTGCATTTTTTTAATTCCTCACAAGCAGTTAATGTGCATTGTACTATCACTCATTCACTCATTAGTCTGTTCCTGGTGTTTATGATGATGTGGCTTTAACTGAAGAGAATTAAGCCCTGCAGTGGTTTGGGTTGATTCTGCTGCACAGAAATGAGTTGTTTCGTGAAGTACTTCCCAACAATCATAAAAATGACAAGGTTTTTTGCATTATTATTATACACTCGGGGAATGCGGAACCGCCTTAATTTTAAGCAATTAGCCTATTACCATAGGTGTGGTCATACTGTTTCAAACTTTGTCATAATGCCTCGCAAATGCTTGTTGAGCTGCCTATGGCTTAGCCCTAATGGTGATTCACACCACTCGCTGAATGTTGCATTTTGATTTTTCCGAGGTTAACAGGTCACGGGTCTCTTTGTATTAACAATTCTTTGTTAAGATTTTAGGTTGACAGTAACTCCAACATAGTAGTCACATTGCGGCAGAAGGGCGTATAAGGAGTACGCAGTATTACATCTGTAGTGTGAGCAGTCTCAGCAACGTAACTTTGTAACTTCTTATCTTCCTTCCTTACTGTCCCCCTTTCAGATCTGTTCATGTAACTTTGTCTTCACAAGTACATCAGACCTCGTACCAAGGCCATCAATAAACAAATGCGTCCAAACCAAGTCAGCTCTGAGCTTCCTGTTAAAATTGCCTTGTTTGTTCCACAGGGGGCATGCGTATGTTTGTTACAGTTCTCTATCAATACTATGCACTGTGTGCCAGATGTAAGTCATTGCCGATAGCACGGGGTTGAAGGAAGTCACATGTCTCTTAAAAATGAACATTTGGGAATACCTTAGTGATGCCAGACGGACCTGCATTAGTGAGCAGATTTAAAAAAAATAAACTTTAGCGTGTGGTGATGTGCATAATGAAAGGCTTACAACGTGCTCTATGTAGGTGTACACTTTTCAAAAGCACTTACTCAAATATGTTTGAACTTTGAAGTAGAATGCACCACCTGCCCAGTTGTGAGTGTAGTTGTGTTATTACACTCATTGGCAAGTGCTGAGGCATGGTGCAGCGAGTGCCCATTCTTCCATTTTGGCTGAGTCTACAACAAGCGCATTTGTTTTTATTTCACACGCATTCACTGTGGGGTTGGAACCTCTAAATGTTGTCCTTCGGCTCGCCCCTTACTGAAACCATAACATTGTGCTTTTTTCTGCCAAGACGTGGTAGCATAATTATTTACGTTATTCTGAGATGTTATACTGTTAGCCATGAGCGAAGAACAAAAACAATGAGAGTACGGTGAGCTGTGCAGAACAAAAGAAATACACGGCCGAAATTGTGAAAGTGAAAGCTGGGCATGGCATTTGTTAAGCAGGGGGAGGGGAGAGAGGAGGGGGCCTGCACCTGTTTCCCTTGCGGGAGCGAGCAGGAACCATCTGTTAATTACAAACAGATGGTTTGAAAGCTCGCTCCCGCAAGGGAATCGCCAAACGTGCACGCATTGCCATTTAAGGCAATGCAATGCGTGCATGTTTTTGCCTGCAAAACTGAATCGATTACTAAAGGTCTTTTCCTATGCAACGCATGCGCACTGCGTAGGCGAGACCTAAATAACCACTCAATTATTTTTCAGCTGATAGGGTGGTACTCGCAAAACTTGACTCTGTTTTAATATCTATAGGTATGGGATGCCCATTAGTATTTTGAAAACTATTGTTTTCGATTGACATAGTACATTAAAAAGAAATTAGCTGGAGCACACCATGCGAGCTTTCCTTGGACTCTAGCCACTCCACAGAATATTGTTGAACAGCAATAGGCAAAGGGAAAGTCATTCCTTGCAGAGTGGCAATGACATAAGTGAAACACCAAATAAGAAGTGTAGAGTGGGAATCACATAAGGGAAATACATAAGAAGGAAATGTGTGTTTGTGCCAGGATCGGGCTAACTTCTAAAATGGAACAGCTGTGGGTAGGAAAGAGTGTATTTCTAATTGCTGCTATAGAAATAGCACTTTCAATAAAATTTCTTGTACCAGTATAATATGTATCTTCCAACCGAGCTTGGCTCTGGTTTTGACTGATGAATTATGCATTTGGAAATAGGCTCGAGATTTTTATTTTAATAATAACGCAGCTATTTATGCCTGTTTTTCTACTCTGGATGAACTGCTCAGACAACTGTATGTGTAATTTATGACACTCAAGAAATGAAAATAATAAAAAAGCAATTTGCTGAAGACATATCCCCCTCTTAGACCTCATAGCCTTAGGGTGGTCTGCCCCTAAACGTTTTACCTGCTAACCTCCTCTTTTTGCTGATTTTTTTTGTTGACCTTACGACTCTGAGCACTTTACCACTTCTGACCAGTGCTAAAGTGCATGTGCTTCTCCCCTACACATGGTAACATTGCTTTATCCAAAACTGGGATATTTAATGTATTTGTGAGTCCCTAGCAGAGTGCACTTTGTGTGCTCAGGGTCTGTAAATTAAATGATACTAGTGGGCCTACATCACTGATTGTGCCATCTATCCAAGTAGTTCTTTAAACACATCTCAGATGTGCCTCTGCATAGCCTGTGTGCAGTTTTACTGCCATGTAGACACCATTTAAAATCCCCTGCCAAGCCTAAATCTCCCTTTTATTACACACAGTCCCTATGTAGGCAATAGGGCAGGGTGCTGTGTAAATAAAATGTAGGACATGCACTTTTAAGTTTTGCATGTCCTTGTAGTGAAAGACACATACATTTCTTTACTGTAAGGCCTACACATCTCATAGGTTAACATTAGGAGATCCTGACTACTATTTCAAGCTGGAGTCCTGATTGAGAAGGAGTAGCTCTCTCATGTTTTATATCTTTGGAATGGTAATGATAAAACTTTTTCCTAGTAAAGTTGGATTTACCATTACTATTTTCGAATTGCCACTTTTAGAAAGTTAGAAATGGCTCTGCTCTTAAAGCTCTGTGTGCCTGCAGCCTGTCTCTAATACACGTATGGGGAGGGTGACCGATTGAGTTTGTGCATCCCCTCTAGATAGCCACAGTCAAAGAAAGGTTAGTTGTGTCTGAGTGCCCATCTGCATCCTGCTGACTCATCCTGGGCAGGATGGGAGGGAGGAGCTGGCACACCTGAATAGGCAGTGTCCGGTTCCCCCCACAAACGGTTGATTACCCCACTGTGTTTACTCTGGAGCCAGGGTTAGTAAGAAAGGATCTCTGTGCACTTTAAAGACCCTTCTTTCAATTCACCCACACTTCAAAGGCACAAATGGGTAGAAGCACTGCCTTGTTTGTTCCACAGGGGGCATGCGTATGTTTGTTACAGTTCTCTATCAATACTATGCACTGTGTGCCAGATGTAAGTCATTGCCGATAGCACGGGTTTGAAGGAAGTCACATGTCTCTTAAAAATGAACATTTGGGAATACCTTAGTGATGCCAGACGGACCTGCATTAGTGAGCAGATTTAAAAAAAATAAACTCACCCACACTTCAAAGGCACAAATGGGTAGAAGCACTGGATCTCTGGCCCCACCAAATCAGACACTTCTGGACCTGTAAATAAACTCACTCAGGAAGAAGTACTGAAGTGCTTCTACAAGGACTGCCACTCTGCTGGACTGCTGCTCTTAAAGAACAGGTTTTCTGCTGTACTTCCTGCTTCCTACTACCCTTTGCCCCTGCTGAAGATGAACTGGAATTACATCTGGACCCAGAGTAATTTCCAAGGGTTTGATGGTTTCCTCCTGAAACACAGGGATATCAAAGTCACATCTCCTGCTCCTGGTCCATTGAAAGTGGATCCAGGCGCTTGCTCCAGTGGAACCTATACATCCTCTGCTTGCATGAAGCAGAACCAATGCATTGTCGCTGTTGAATGAAAAGGATCGGTGCATCACACTTGAACCAGAGCATTGTCTGACGAAACCGGCTCATCACCTAAAGGAACTGATGCATCGGAACGGCCACTTCTGCAGTGTGGGACGATTGACACATCCTCTTAATTGTGTGGAGAAACTGGATCATCGAACTTGGAACCAATGCATCTCAGCTTCAGAACCAATGCATCGCGATCATCGCATGGAGAACATCGATGCATCACCTCGCCTGCATGGACTGACACCGACGCGTCGCTTGACTACACTTCGCATCGCGCCGTAATGACCAGTCAAGGTATTTTGTTCAGCAGGCCTTCCATGGCTCCTGTACCCGGCCTGCGCTCCATTGCAGCCGGCCTGAACTCTTGATTTTGCCCTGGGCAAGCGCAACCAGATATCCCCCAGAGGCGCTTCCAGCTTCTAAGCGCTATTGACACTTTTATCCTTTCAAAATTCATATCTCGACTTCCACTTATTGGCTTTTTGTTGTGTTGGTCATGATTTATTTATAAAAATATCATCTATTTTTCTAAACTGGTGTGGAGTATTTTTGTGGTGTTTTCACTGTGTGACTGTTTGAAGTGTTGTACAAATACTTTACACATTGCATCTTAAGTTATGCCTGCCTGCTCTGTGCCAAGCTACCAGAAGGCGAGCACATGTTAAGTTAGGTGTGTGTCTGACTTACCCTGAGTAGGATTGTGGTACATGCTTGGCCAGGGTGTATACCTCAGTGAACCAGAAACCCAATTTCAAACAACCCCCCATTCTTGGGCCTTGTGAGAAGGCATAGCAGAAAATGCTGGAAGTCGTGAGGCTTTCCTTTAAAGTAATACTCATTGAACCCACTAGCCCACTCACATATGAAACATTAATCTACACTATCAAGAGTATTATGTCCAGGATTTCCAGTTTTTGAAGGATCGATTTATAAGAACGCATATTTCACACAACGAGTGTGGTATTTAAGATGCTGGTTTTGGAACCAAGATTCCTAATCTCTAAATCCATCTTCCCTGCTTGACCAAACTCGTGTAATGGCCAATAGATAAACCCTTCATCTTCCTGTCTCGATATCTGCTAAATGTATGAATGTTTAAAAATGGACTAAATGCTGACTATATTTCTTCTTTTCTACTTTTATATGTCTTTTTAGTTTCTGTAGAGTTGACAGGGTGTCATGCATCAGTATCCACCTCCACACTCCAATATACACATGTTAATTCATAATGTGTCCACAAGCCAGGTACTGTGTGCCGCAGGAGGCTGCGTGGATTTCTCAGATTATAAAAAGAGCTTAAAAAGAAAGGTGATTTATTACTACAACTTTGGGAATCAGGGAGGATATTTGGGAATTTAATGCTGGACTAAGGTCTCTGTGCTGAAAGGTAACTATTCAGAGGCAGTTAAGGCTGACAATAGATTTTGTCTGGACGCATGCAGCTTCAAAGTTTGAACTAGCACAGTGGTGACTCTTCTGGAGAAGTAACGGCCCACTATAATCAGAGACATACCATAGAGAGTGTTTTTTGGGAGGATCTATCAGGTTTAAACAAATCTAGGTTCTAAAGTGGTGGTTTGTATTGTTCCCTAAAGGTTTCCACTAGCTTTGATTGTGCAGAAAATTACTCTGCATACCAGCAAAATGTTACTTTGTGTAAACATTTGCATTTTGCAAAAATCATCCCTCAAAATTGCCTTTAAACTGAAGATAATGGATTGATCGTGTCCTGCAGTTTCCCATGTTTCTACCTTTCCCATCATTCTACCCAACACTCTTCATCTGGAGGCAAGGTAGTGACATATAACCATCAGGGGCTTTGGCACACTCCTGAGAGATGTAACAGGTCATGTTCCAGAAAAGAAATTATTTAGGGCTGTGCTCGAAGGGCTCCAAAGTTGCGGTAAGTAGGATTGAGCAGTGAGCACATGGCATGTGCAAAGGTCTTGTCCTATGACCAGAGGCTGCTGGGCAGGGCTGAAGTCACTGCCCACCATGCTTTTTGACATTGGGACAGTGGGAGGACGTGGTGCTACCCAGACTGCAGTGACCTTGGTGGGATTCTGAGGGGCAAAGTGACTGGGCGCACAGTGGGCCATAGGCTCCCTACCTGAGTGGCACAGTCAGTGTGCACAGAGCAGGCGTGCAACGCCCATTAGCCTGAAAGGCCTTAGGCCACCCCATCCCTCTCCCATCGTCTCCAGTAGCCCGGTCTGTGGCATGCACAGGCAGTTTGTTTGCTGTCAAGGGCTGAGCTACATCATGAGTCTTCAAAAGACCACTTATCAGTGCACTGGTTTTTGAGTGCTATCGGTCCACCTACTGTCCCCACTCTTGTTAAGGACTGTTGCTGCCAAAGTGGGAGAAAGAGTGAAAGGATTACATTTACAAAACAAATGAGGGAAAGCAGCAAATTAATATATAAGTCCCAGCCATTGGCGTGGTTTGCCTCCAAGCTCCAAAAAGGAACTGAGCCCACAATGTAGTATGTAACTCATCGTTTAAAAATCTGCCAAAGTCTCATATTTCTAAAATTATATTTCCTTAACTTGGAAGCGTTTCTCTTAAGTACACTAAAATGAATTTCTGCATTGAGTGACATTTATCAGAATTTACAGTCAACACTGAGGGGAGCGCAAATTGTGCACTGCATGTACCATGATGCAAAGGAGCAAACTGTTCTGGGTTATGATGTAGTGTCTGGCCATACCCTTTTCCCTGCCCAAACTGTTTATCATGACCACCTCTCCTCTACCATTTATCACACATTCCTAATGTTTCTTTTTGTAAAAATTGCATTCCAGCCCATTGATTACACTTTACCTTGTCCGAGCCATAGATTTTGTCTCGAGCCGGAGAGTATGGCCCTAGCCAGAGAGTACGGTCCAGGTGCGGAGAGTACGGTCCGGGTGCGGAGATTCCGGTCCAACTGCAGACGTAAATATAGGAGCCGTAAGTGATTTCTGTGAATACAAAAAATTGCAAGTGCCTTCTGTGAATACCAGAAGTAGTAAGTTTAGGATTTTGTCTCAGATTAGTTCTGTGAATCGGCCCCATAGTTCCCAGCTCATAAGGATACAAATTTATGAAAAACATGGCGATATGTGTTCCTGCCATATGGAATGACCTTCACAAAAAGTTGACCTGCCATATTTCAGTTGCTTACCGTTGTATTTAGATGTTAAATTGTTATTAATAAGGTGAAAAATTTCAGAGACAGTGTTACACTGTGTAAAAATTACAAAATTAAGTAATACTATCACAAAATACCCTGCATTATGCTGCATAAGTTGCTTTTTGTTGATGCATAATTTTGTCAACACCGCTGCATAATATGGGCCTCAGCTGCTACATAATTTCAGTTGCCATGGCTAGTGTGAACCAAGAGGCAAGTCAGTTGTCATGTGAACCCTGCCTACATTTTTATAACATATAGAACAACACTAAAGTCTTAAAGTCTATGAAAACATATTAAATGGATGTTTTTGAAGAGGGCACATCCTAAATTGAGTTCTTTTTAAAGGTAGTCTCAAGAGGGACAATAGAAGACATGGAGGCACATTGAAATAAGGTAATTGCCTGGGGTTAAAAATATTTTGTCTAGCAGGTAAACTGTGTTTGAAACCAGGTTTCCTGGTTTTACGGTGCACAACTTCAATCACTCAATCAATTAATCAATCAGTATTTATATAGCGCTGCTGATTACCTGATAGGGTATCCAGGCACTTGCAGGTCCTGGAGGCTCATTCGAACAGCTGGTCTTGAGGGTTCTTCAGAATTCCGAAAGAGAGTTGATGGTCCGGAGCTGCATAGGGAGGCTGTTCCAGGTCTTTGCTGTGATGTAGGAAAAGGAGAGTCCTCCCCTTCTGCTTCATGGATGCAGCGCGTGTGGGCAAGTGATAGGGAGGCAGAGCGCAATCTTCTCAATGATAAGTGGAAGCTCAGGTGGTGGTTAATGTAGGTGGGTGCTTGGTTGTGTAGAGCCTTGTGTGCATTGATCAGCAGCTTGAACTGGCATCTCTTCTGTACAAGGAGCCACACAGGTTCACAAGTCATCTGCCGCTCACATGGGCTCACCTTTTACACTCCCCAACACTCCCAAGAGCACACTGGTCACCAAGTTCTCACACAGGCGCACCACTCACCCTGCACTAACACCTCTCACCCTGCACTTACACAGCATTCCTTTCACCCTGCACTCACAGTGCTCACTCTGCACTTACACCACTCATCGTCACACAGCACTTGCAGACCACACCTCTAACACAGCACACATTAAACTACCAAACACCTGTGAACATGCACAACGGTCTATAAATGTGGTCACAGGGCATCTGTCCTTCCCGCAGTACTAGATGCTTATTCAGTTTCATCTGTAACTACAGGTGCAATGTAAGAGGGGAGAATGTACTTAGACTGTGGGATGGTATAGGAAAGGCAATTGACCTGGGGTTGTGGGTGCTGGTGTGGGAGCCGGGAACAGTCTTAGGCTGTGGGGATCAGCCAAGAGGGAGTGGTGAAAGTAGACAAAATCAGAAGGATGGGGGAAGCACAACAGGCTAAGGATGAAGCTCTGCAACTGTGGCTGTGATCTGGCGTGGGAGTTGACGGGTACTGCAGGCTAAGGGTGTGGTGCATGTGGGGGATGAATTTACAGCTCAATAGATACTTGTTGGCCCTGCAATGAGCCCAATTGGCCTTCATAACAGCCACCGTGAAGAAAGATGGGGAGGTCATCTGTAGCAAGACATGCTTTTTTGCTGCTTCTGAAGCAATGCTATAGACCAACATCTGGGACCTGTTGGCCTGCATAGCAATATCATTCTGCAGGGATGGGTGTCAGAGGGAAGAGCATGCTGAGGATTCAGCCAGTGTGTGAGATGGAAGAAGTCAGTGGAGAAGCCAGTGAAGTTGAAGAGAGTGTAGTGAGTTTGTAGGTTGGTGTAGGATGTGGGACTGGGATGAGCCTGTTGTGAAGCAGGTCCGCAGGCTAGTGCTGCAGTGAGCAGCACATCTGGAGTGCAAGGAAGGTCAGGCAAAACAAAGAATGTCACTAGTGCAAATGGGGAAGAAAAAGCAAACAGGCTCGGTTGCCACTGAGTCTTCACGCTGGACATAGCAACAATTTCGGATGGGGGAAAATCCCTTGTTGGAGGGCTCTATTCACCATTACTTCTACCAGTTATACTGCTGCTTGCTAACAGAGCTATATTCTTAGCCAATACTATCACATCATTGTGGAGGGGTCTTCTTCTTGCACACTGCCATGTTATTGAGTTTTAATAGGATAGCCATGTTAGGTGAGGACATACGATAAGTAGTCAATAGAAATGTAACAAGCACTGCTCCCCTTCTCGGCAGCATCACACAAGTTCTGCCCAATCAAATGCTGTAATCAAGGTAAACATGTGGGAGGAGCTAACATCTCTTTGACAGTAGAGTTTTTTTAAAGATATTTTCAGTTGAAAAGTACATCTGTAAGAAGATGTCTCTCTTCTCTCGATTTAGTGCACAAAAACGAAGTACACTGTGCAGAGACCAGAGTGACCCGGAGTGGTATACAGAGGCAAAAGTAAATAATACTAATGCTCCATTTGTGGTAGTGTGGGTGAGCAGTTAGGCTTATCAAAGACTAGTGCTAAGCATTTGTTGTACTCACTGAGGCAATAACTGATACACACAAGAATAAATCTGAGATCAATTTACAAAAATAACATCTTTTTTTCATTCATTTTCAGACCAAGAACTTTGTCTAGAGTAAGTACTTTTCAAGATATGAATTTTTCAAGTTTGCAAAATACATCACTCTTGTGTGCAATTATGCACCATTGAAGTCAAAGGGAGAAAATAGAAAAAATGCATAAAAGATCATACAGTTGGATTTCAAGGTTCACCTTCTGGATTTAGGTAAGTAGCAAGGCCAGGTCCAATATTTCACCAGCGGATTCTCGGAAGCATCCCAGATACGGACGGGAGCAGGGTGTTGAGGGCATTGGTAGCTGGCGTGCTATGAAGAAGGGGGCCTTTTGAAAACACACTGCACAACAGGACAGGCAGGGCAGGGCAGGCAGGTAGGTTGCATGGACAATTCCAGGACAGCAGGGCCACTCACAAAGTGGGTCTCTGGGTTCTTGATGTCCCTCAATAGGTGTGTGCTTCTTGGGCAATTGGAGTCCGGAATGGACTCTTCACCTCGGTGTAGGTTGCATGGGGTCCGGCACCCCGGGTACTAGTGTGGCATGGCTCAGGTGGGCCCTGGTGTCTCCATACTCAGGGGGAAGACAGATCTGAACCTCTGAAGCTGATACACCACATTTTGCTGGGACGCTGTGTCAGAGTCGCCGGGGAGCAAGTCGGTGAGGCAGACTCTGTGGGTTCGGTGCCTGTGGTCTGCAGGGGAGTAGTTCCTCTACCCCAAATGAGTTCTCTGTCAATTAGAGAAGGGATGGGGTTGCTCTGGGGTTGTTGGAACCTCACAGAAGCAGGACGAGACTGCACTCCACGGTTGTCAAGACCGGGAAGCAGCAGGTAGGGTTTTGCGCCAGAATCCTGCAGCAGGTCTTCTGCTCTCGGGTTTTTTTTATTTGTCTGTATCTTCTTTATGTCCATCAAATCTGATGTTCAGGGTCCAGGGAGGCCCCTTTAATACTAAATATAGGAGCATTAAAGGGGGTGACAGGTAGTATCCAATGGGCTGCCTACCTTTAGGGTGTCTATACCCTCTAAGTCAGTGTTTCCCAAACTGGGGTCCGTGGACCCCCAGGGGTCCGTGAAACATTCCCAGGGGGTCCGCAGGCAGCAGTTTTAAAAGTACTGCAAAGTTCCTTGTAGAATTAGCAGTTTTCGAGCAACAATAAAAGTATCAAGATAACACCAGTGATTAATGTACCTGCTGAAGAGAGATGAGAGTTTTGTCCAGGTGCAGGTTTGACTTATCTAATGTAGCACAGAGGGTTAATATGCCTGCTGCAAAGAACGCGTACCATACATTTTAAAAAACAGTATTTTATGTGCATACGGCAGTGGATTACTGCTTTGGTCACAGAGATTCTTTTGTTACTCTGCAGCTCATAAGAGACCATCATAATCTAGCACAGTGCCCTATACACTGGCATCAAAGAACTGCTTACACACTGTTTGGTACAAGTTAGTAACTTATGTTTTTTCCCAGTCTTTCATTATCCTGATGCTGCTAAAGGGGTTTATTTGGGTGGAAATAGATTTTTATTGTTAAAGTCAAAACTAACCACTGTGTTGTGTTCTAAATCCTGAGTTTGTGCTTTTCCAGATCAAGCCCTCTTTAAAAATGCCTACCAGTATGAAAGACCTGTGAATCCTACACCCTGTCGTCCCCTTTGCCTTATGTAACATTTTCTCTACACTGATTTACAAGTATGATTCATTGTCTCTATATGTGTGTGATGTAAAGTGCGCTGACATCCTACAATGGTATGAGAGATGCTATAAAACAAATGAAACGCTTGTGCGAGAGGGGCTATGGAGAGATGAGAGGGACTGTTGAAGGGTGATAATAAGGGAATCATTGAAGAACCCCAACAAAGATTGTTGTATACTGGTGCATAGTAAGGTCATCATTTACTATTCTTTAAAAGCTAATACAATTCAATATATAATGATAAATGTGTTGTAGAATGCACCATTGTAACCTAAATTTTCTTGCGGTGAGGGAGAGGCTCCCAAAGCCCTCTTGTAGTGGTCAGGCTCACTCCATGCACTTGCTGTGCACTGTAAGGGGACTGGTCTGAAAACATTTGCCAGGGCTGCTTTGGGTTTCCACTCTGGCCCTGGCAGGAGAGTTAATCACTGAGATGCAGCACCAACCTTCTCATTAAATTTTTCATTTTTTTGCTAACTCTTTCGATATAAAATACTAAAATTCTTACTAATTTGAGTATTTGTTTTGTGTGCACATGTGTGTTTCTTTTTTTCGAATTACGCTTTAAATGTATGAAATTTAAATCATACAAGTTGCTGGGAGTCCCCGGCTTCCAGTGGTGAGTCAATGAGGGTCCTCAGGAGCCAAATATTTGGGAACCACTGCTCTAAGTGACCACTTCCTTTAGGAGGGGGAACTACCCTAGCCCTGATAGGTTACTTCCTGCCATCCCAAGATTGAGGAATTGGAAAGGTTGGGCTCACATCACCTGCCTCACCTTAAGGGTGGGGGTGGCTGAATGGGGGCACAACCTCTAATCCAACTAATTTACTGGCCTGACCTGCCATGAAATGTGTAGCAGGACAGGGGGAGGCATCCTCCACTAGCTGGAGATGCCTGAGTTGCATTTCAGAAACAGCATCACCTTTGAAGCGTTCCGCTTTGGAAGGCCATCCTGGCTTTGGGAGGTGTAAAGCACCTCCTCCCAGAGCAGGCTTTGTTCTTGGCCTCTGAGAGCACTGGCTTCCAGCCGATGAGGTTAGAAACATGGCTGGTGGTGTAAGGCTGTCTAGGACTAATCAGACACTACACCAATGCTTGGTAGGTTTTCTGGGGAACCTCTAAGATGTATCCTGTGTGCATTTATTAATAAATCCAACATTGGTATCAGTGAGGATTTATTAAGACATGATGTTTGGTACCAAACATCTTAGGGTACAGTGAAACCATCATGGATCTAGGAAACTTGTAATGACAAATATCCAGCCCATGTACTCTCTATGGCTTCCCTGTGCACTTACAACATCCGAGAATACACTTAGGTATTAAAGGGTCATACCTGCTCATGCAGATATGTCCAAACATGGGATATAGTGCACCCTGCTGTAGGGCTGTAAGGCCTGCCATAGGGGTGACTTACCTATACCTCATGCAGTGTTTGGGGGCATGGCACACAGGGCATGTTGACTCTTCAGTTTTCTCTGCACCAAGATACGCAGCCTGCAATGGCAGTTTTGCAAGGTCTTGGTGAGGGGTCTCTGGGGTAGCACACTTTGTGCTGCAGCCCCAGTGGACCCTCTTCAGTCCCAATGCCCTAGAAACTAGGGGTACCACTTACTAGGGACTTACAAAGGTTGCTGATTTTGTGCCAATCGTGGTACAGTTTTAGGAAATATCTGGTACTAACAACCTGGTTAGGAGGGACCCATTGCACATTCAATTCAAAATAACAAAATGCACCAGGCAAAAAGTGGGTGCTAACCATGTTAAAGGAGGCACTTTCCTACAGCATCTCAGAAGTATTGAAACACATTCAATATGGTGCTTAAAAATTCACATCATAGCACTATACATTAGTGTAAGTATCTTAACGTTTGAAGACTGACACAAGGGGTTATGGCATGTGTTGTGGAGTGCTGGTGATTATCCAAAAGTTGTGAAGTGGCTTTTAAAACAGTATTAGTTTTATTCAAAAAAATCTTTGCATTCATTCTTTTCCTTTAATGCCTTTAGTACCTCTTGCATCAGTACTACCGGAACCCATTGTGCCCTTGACTCTCATTGACAACTTAGTATTAAATGAATGAAACTGACTATATAGACTTTGGTGGCATACAGTGTATAGTTGGTCAGTCTGAATACATATATATTCTGGCAAAGGGCATGTGTCAGATCCAGTTCAGAGGGCATGATGCAAGCTACAGGGCCTCAGCTGTGGGGGCAGTGGTGGTTTACCTTGGATGTCCCAGAGTCTGTCCTACTTTAGCTTCACAAACTGGGCCTCGTACAACCCCTTCAGCATTTGACTATTGAGTGGTAGCACTTTGGAGCATTCACACACTTCCCAGGGAGGTAGTGTAAGGGTATGGAAACTAATAGCTAAGATCACCCAGAAGAGCAATGTCTTTTTGTCCAACCCAGTGCTTTATTGGGATACGAAACATACTTCAATGAACACAATTAAAATGGTATGCTGCCACAGGTACAATAATATGCACTGCCACTTAGGCTTACACCTTGGGATATTATCTTTACTGTCTTTCTCTTCTCTTTTTCTCATGAATCCCTCCTCTTGTGAGTCTAAGCAGGTACCCGTTAGATTTGTTTTGTGAGACATTAATCAAAGCTCAGGTGCAGGCACCCATGTTCAAATTATGGTTGTGCTCAGTTCAGTACAATCTCCCAGATACAGCCTCATCACAATACAGATCTCTATGTGTTTCAGCATCACATGTCTCCGATGTTGCCCGCTTCTAGGATGAGACAGCATGGCTGCAGGAATGGCCCTCGTCTGGGTAGGCTGCCGCAGGATGGGGTAGCCAGAGCTACATCTGTGAGTCCTTCGGTGAATGCAGGTAATCAAAGTCAGTGAGGGCTCATGGTAGGAATCAGACCTGCTTCTGTGACATTGGGCAACAGATGGGCCACCACTTACATGGGTGTCACAACAGCACGCTTACAAGCCCATGATGCACTATGTAGATAATGCAGTGGTAACCGTCATGTGCACAAGTCTTGGCTACGACGGTGCCATGGACATCGTTTTTGACTTCTGTGATGATGTCAGACACAGGAACACCTCTGGGTTTTGTTCACTTCATTCACCATGGTCACAACTCTTGATTTAAGCATCAAAGGCAAACCGTGGTTGTTTCTATTGCAAGTTTAGCCGCCTGATTGTGATTTCTTCTTGGAACTGCACTTCAGGAGAGACTGAGCTGACCCTCATCTAACTCACATATCTCTTATAAAGTCAAATAGTGGATGATATCTCACCACAGCAAAATAAACACGTCACAAATCAAAATATCCATATGCAGTAAATGACTCAAACACTGCCCATCAACAATGCAGCCTCAGTAAGTAGGCCCACCACCAAATAGCTGAGTCTTAGGGTGGAATCTAGGGATAAATACAGACTCCAGTTTGTTTCTCATAATAAGCTTATGTTTGACTACTACATTTAAACTGCAATTTGGCACTTCTGTCTCTCATACAGGCTATAATGATATCTCTGCCTACATTGCAAAAAATGCATGTGCCACCTCACTGACTGAAAAGTGAGCCCCGTCCAAAAGGGGGATGAAGTTGCCCCACTGTCACCGAGGGCACGAATACAGGAGAATTCCACTCATTTGTTCAAATATATCACAGCAAAACCCCATGTACACACATGTGGACATTTTTGTCCTCTGCTAAGATCAGAAATTATCAGAAATTGTTTTTAAAAAAAACCCTTGTAAAAGGTCAGGCAAGAGGATATTATCATATTAGTCATGCTGCAAAACTTAGACACCACTGAAATTTACAATTATAGCGGTCAACACATTAACTCCTCCCGAGTGTACTACCAATGGCATCACAAATAACACCGGATGGGAATACATATCAATAATAATGTGTAGCTATATTTTCAATAGTTAGCTCAAATTATATAGATGCTTCTCCTGATGAACCTTCTTATCAGTAACAGTTTGATTATATGTTTTGCCAAACAAAACAATATTTAGCTTTTTTACAAAAAAAAAAAAAATAACAGCACCACTAGATTGCATTTCCTCAGATGGTGGCATTGTCATGGTCGAAAAACAGCAAGACCCCTGTAACGGGATCTACTGCGAATAAAAAACATCATTAGTGTAATAGTGTTAAGAGACAGGAAATCCCTCGCTGCAATGCCTTACTAATCTAAAGTCCATGTATTTAATATGGGGACAGGTTAAATTGACTGCATTGCTTCAGAAATGATTACTCCTGCCCCAGGGATAAGTGAAAGCAGCTGTCTGCCTCCCAGCTGCTGGCTGTCTCTGACCATGGATTAAGATTGTAACTCTGGCTTTAGGAGCCTGCCTTACGCACTCCAGCCAATTCCCAAGATATCAGTGACCGTGCTGCAATTAAAATTCAGCAACCATGGCCCCTTTTTTTATAAAAAAACCATACACGATGGATACTTGTTTCTGTGGACTAAAATCTAGAAACAACTGAACCAAATTTAAGAGGAAATAACTGTATTATGAGATTGTCAAACAGCTAAAATGCAGTCCATTTTTATATGGCTGCCCATGGTGAAGCTTACGTCACTATGGTTTAATCGTATTTTTTAGGTCGAGGGACCATCTCATCTGCCGAAGGCAGAACCGGAAGTCCGGAGATTTAATGTTTCTTAGAGTGGCTATTTAGCCCGCCTCCCTTTTTGCCTCTCCTCCATTGGCTGGCTTCCTAAACCGAGGCCAGCCATTGGAGGAGAGAGCCGTCCCTCCAAATAGGCTCCGTCTTTTTCAGATTCGGGGGCGTGTTCCGTGCTCTTCTTTCCACTTTTTAGCCACGTCCTTTTTTAGGCGTGTTTTTCTCTCCTCCAGCCAATGGCAAGAGGAAAGAAAAAGAAACACGCCCCCGAATCTGAAACCGCCGCTGCGTTTCTCCGAGGCATTTCTGCTTCGCCTCGGAGAAAGGCGGCGGTGTGTATTTTCTTTCCAACTTCCTATCTACGGCTCTTGCACCCACACCTAGAAGCTTCTCTGTCATGTCTAGTGAGATACACCTACGTGACGGTACCTTTTGGCGGAGGTTGTGCATGATTTTGAACATTTCTCCTGCAAGTGTCCAGTTGGATATATTGGGGAGCATTCACTAGAATCTAGAAAGCTCTTCCTGGACCAGCGAGCCCCTCTCCGGACCAGAGTTGTCGTCGCCCATATATATGTGTGAGGTAGCGGCTTAAGTGGGGAACAGCCGAGCGCTTGTTATGGCGGCGGTGTTGTGAAAGGACTACCGAGCCCACACTGCACAGCAACACCTACCTGGAACTGTGTCCACAATTTGATATATTTTTATGTTATTTTAAAGTAAGTGATAAAGGCTGTTATTTTTATCACACAGGCGAGGGAGCCGCTGACACATACGGTGTTATATTGACATCCATTACTTGTTAGTGCTGCTTAGAGATGTCAGCGGCTGCCAGTTCCCCCGCCGCCCCCGAGAGAGAATCTCCCGGTGCTATTAGGGAGCGGAAATGCCAGCAGAAATCACCAGCGCCTTTGCGTGCCTTTTCCCACAGCGGTGGACGCCTGAGACAAGCACGTGGCTCTGTCAGGAAGCAGACGAGCCCGAAGTGCTGCACTGTGGCTCCCTCGTAGGCCTGCTTTGGAAGCGACGTGAGCCTGCGCGAGGCTTGCGTAGCCTTTGAGTTGCCCAATGCGCTGACTTTAAGGTTCCCGACCTTCACCCATGCAACTTTCTCTCCACGTGACAAGATACTTTTCAGACGCAGCCAAGATGGAAAATATATGCGGACTTGTAATCTGCGAGTTTCTTTTATTTACATACATTGTTGCAAAAGTACTATTTTTAACACAAACCTCGGGAAAGCGTAAAAGTCCCAATTTAGCGAAGGTGTAAAGTTCTACATAAGCTCTATGTAGAACTTTTCAACTTCGCTAAATTGGGACGATTAACGAAAGTGACGAAAACGGACACATCCTTTACCGGAAGGAACTTGGATGCATGTCTCCCTCCATTTAAGACGTGTGCACAGCAGCAGTACTTAATTTGTAGCCAAAAAAGTGCAGAGGCTCTCGTCAGGAGGCCCTTGCAGCTTGCACCACACATTGCCCCTGCCAGTGACCCCACCAACACACTACTAACCCTCACACTCCTACAAGTGTGGCAGTTCTGATTATTTCAGGCCCCCAAAGCTATCAGAATGGCTTGGGCGGAAGGTGATAGTCTTTTTTTTTTAATGTATATTGAATTATTAATTAACTGTTGTTGCGCTCATCTCGAAATTAGCCAGACAGCCACCTCTATCTCACAACATCACTCACTGTTTCTATCTCACTAAGTCAGAAAATACCTCACTCACTAACTCACTCTTTCACTACCTCACTCTCTATCTACCTCACTCTCTCTCACTACCTCACTCTATTTCAATACCTCACTCTCTCTCTATATCTCACTACCTCACTCTCTCTCTGCTAATGCAATAGGTATCACATATGCAAAAAAAAAAATAATGCCAATAGAAATGACAATGCCATTTATTTAGGGATACAAAAATGAAAACAAAATAATGAGCAATACCAATAACTCTACCTAGAATATTGCCGAGACCATTGCATTGTAAATGCTTGTTTTTTAATTTCTTTTTATTACAGTTTTCAAATTCAAGAGGAAAAACAACAAACATGGGTTCCAGGGCATCTAGGAGTATGTCTCTGCGATATGTTGTTACAAGCAAGCAGTACGAAAAAAGGTCGGAGTATACAGCTGGAGGACACCCGGCTCTTGGAGTGCTTCAACAAATAATTTCTGGTAATACATTATGGAAGTGTTCCATCCATTTAAACCACATTCTTCTGTGTTTCTCAGGGCAACCGCGACTTCTATACCACGTGGCCTCCACTAATGCACAGCAGCAGTCGCGGCTTGCACCAATAGAGAGTGGTGAGGCGGGCAAATGGGCGGTGGGTTGGAGACACATTAAATAAAGGAAATAAGAAATAAAGAAAAAAACACTTACCTGCACGAACGTCCTCTATGCTCCAGTCCGGTCTACATCTTCTTGTCTTCTCGAGCGCTGGACCATCAACAACTCCCCTAACCAATCCTGGTGCTGCTGTCATGCTGCCTTTTCAGATTCCTCTAACACCTCAGTTGTGGACTCCGACCAGGGAAGGGCTCCAGCAAGTCAGAAACCAGAATAGACCTCCACCACCACTCCTACCCACCCATTTTTTTAGATGGGAACCAAGGACGCAGGAGAGACAGGACCAGTCCCAATGATCAGTACCAATATCCACGGGAACGCCAGACACAGAGAAGTTCTACCAATAGGGACTGCCTCAATAACCACACCGAATAACACATAAGAACCCGAAGTGCAAATGATTCCCATTTTCAATCTTTTTAGAAATAACTTGTCTTCTCAAGAAATTTCCCTTTTAAGTAAGGGTTTATTATTCACCCCCATGGATTGAAGTAATTTCTTTGACCTCCAAGGAAATTTACTCCAGTTTTTCAGATGAATTAGACTAAAACAATTATTTTTTGACAGACCACCTAGGAACTATCTGCCTCAATCCCGTTTCCATCCTCCTTCTACGTTCCTCCCACCTGTTGCTACTATGCCACCGGGCGTACTGACCTTTGGAAGACTAGTTCTTCAAGAAATCATGAAAATAAAAAACAAATTTGAGTTTCTCCCTAACAATCTTACCCTTGTAGAAAAATAAGTATTACTCAATCTAAAAGAAAACTCAAATATCGTTATAAAACAGCTGATAAAGGTGGAGGTATTGTCATTATGGACTTGGAAATATATGACTCGGAGATACTGAGACAACTATCTGACATCTCTCACTATCGAACCTTCACCTGTGACCCCTACCTGATATTCGTTCTAAAATACAAACTGTGAGTAATCAAGCCAGATTACAGAACAGAATTACAGAAAAGGAATTGTCTTTCTTAAACATTCCACATCCACGTATTCTAGTCATCTATATAATACCCAAGATACATAAGGATGCTGCCAACGCCCCTGGCTGTCCAATAGTATCCGGGTGTAGCTCTATCCTCGAGCCATTGGGAAAATACATAGATGCTATGATAAAGGAATTTGTCCATTCCACGGATACATTTGTACGAGACAAAACTGACCTCATTAACTTCATAGAAAACAGATCATTCAACACCAACACTGACTTGATGGTGGGCATAGACATTGAGTCTATACAGAAATATCCCACATGACAATGGCCTATTGATATTTGAAAACCTTTTGGATGCCCGACCTAAACCCACCTGCATCCGGACAGAATTTATAATGGGCCTACTCAGATTTGCTCTTAGCAATAATTACTTCTTATACAAGGACACCTTTTAGCGGCAAGTCAATGGTATTTCCATGGGCACATGGTTTGCACCTAACTTTGCTATCCTGTACGTACACAATCTAGAGAAGCATTGTATTCTTACACCTCTCAACCCTTTCTTTGATCTAATAGGATTCTGTTGCAGGTACATCGACGATATCCTCCAACTTTGGCATGGAAGCTACGACATCTTGAGTTCCTTAATGGAATCGCTTATTAACGGTGAATCTCACTTGATATTCACTTCAGACCCAAAGAAAAATAATCTCCCGTTTTTGCACCCTACTCTTCATGTAGAAGACGGAAAGATAGGTACCTCATTATTCAGAAAGCCCACGGAAGAGAATACGCTTTTGCTTTATTCCAGTTACCACCCCCGCGGACTTCGTGATGGTCTCCTCTATGGCCAGTTCCTCCATATTCAGAGGAACTGCAAATGGAAAAAAAAATATTTCCAAGAGGCTGCCATACTATCTGAAAATCTGACCCAACAGGGGTCTCCATTTGTAAACGTGCATGGTATAGACATAGAGATGTTCTGCTGACTCGAAGCTAGAAATGTGCAAATACACGCACTCTGTTTGTCTCCACTCTCTGCCCATTAAGCAACAAAATAAACAAAATTATTAAGAAGAACTGTATTATTCTTTTCAACAACCACCCTTATTCTCCTAAAAAAGAGAGAACAACCTGGCAGACCACTTGGTAAACGCCATCACAAGGCCAAATAAATCTGATAACACTGAATCTATCACATCAGCATGGGGCCTTCCATCCGCACTGGGACACTACAAATGCTAAAACTATGTAGTTTGCCCTCTCACATTTAATGCTAAAGAATTTAAAGTGAGTAATCAAACCAACCAGCCTATGCATTTCACCAATTGCTGTTCCACAAATGTGATTTATGTGATACATTGTCCATGTGATCTATTATATATAGGTCAAACTACACAGATGGTGAAACAACGCATTATTAAACACAAAAGTCACATTCAAGGGGGGCGTGGCCAAGATGGCGGTCTAGACGGTCGCTTGTCCCTGAGGCTCCTAGCGCCTGGCTCCTTCCTCCGGCTATATCTGAGCAGTAATCCCCCACTTGGACGTCACGGACACCGGGGAAATGTGAGGAAGAGAGGCGGCATTCCTGAAAGCGCAAAATAAGAAGGGTTCGCTCTCATTAAGCGGGTTGACCTTCTGAGGACGAGCGGCGCTGAAAGCAATTGGCGCCCGGGTCGTCCAACGACTAGAGCTGCTGTCGGAGCGACACCAGGAGTGGCGGCAACAGTGTGGCTGGCCTGAGAGGGGTGAACGGTCCGACTTGACTGACTAGAGCCCGCGGCCTCCACGGTGGCGAGAGCACAGCGGAGACTGACGAGCTGTGAGGAGCTGCTCGGAGAACTGCCTATGGACATCCCCGCCGCTCGCCGCTTGGGAGCGTGGCGCGAGAGGGCCCCGGGCCGGGCCGCACCAGACCTTGGGGAGGAGGAGGCGGACAGCAGTGAACGCGGGGCGGCAGACGGACCTGGATCCAACCCCTTCTGCCACTAGACAACAGAGGCACGGTAGGGTGGCAGTCTAGAAGCTAACGCCTTGGACTCTGGGCCCGGCGCTGTGTGTAGGGGCTGCCTGGTGCCGGTGGGAGGTGGCATACGGTGTGATCGTCCGGCGGTGGACCAGCGGTGCGCCCGGACCTAGCGGCGCGAGTCTGCGATTCCTTTGAGCGCCCACCGGCCCCGGAGCCTGTGAGAGGCTGATTCGGTGGCGGCGCTACCCTGGGCAGAGTGGAGACTGCAAGGGCCTGTGTTGTTACTGCCTGACTCGGTGAGAGCTGGGGACGTGTGGAGGGGCCCCGTCTTGCTCGCCCCAGTTTTTGGTTGTCCAGCAGAGTGTGACTGTCCCAAGCCTACAGTACCTTGCTGCCCTGGTGTGCTGCGTGCCTTCCCAGAGCTGGGGAAGTAGCCTGGACTTTTGGACTTTCTGGTGGCCTCCATCCCACCTACACGGTAACTGGGGGGAAGCTCCTGCATTGGGGCGGTGGGCATATTGAGGACGCGTGCTGCCCGTCTCTACTACAGACACCTGCTAGGAGGGGTTCCTGTTGGGGCAGCGCGAGGCACGTTGTCCCTGCTGCGGTGTTCGGCCCACTGCCCTGCCCACTCTCGCCTCTTCATGCCTGGAGGCTCAGCCTGCGGAGTGTTCTGGTCTCGGCCTGGGTGGGACCTGGGCCGCGGGCCCTCATCCTCGCTAGACTCCTGGGACGTGCTCCCCTGTCATGCACTTAAGGCCTTTGGAGATCCCCTGCGGGTGTGGGGCTTGTACAGTGGGCACCATCTGCGAGCCTTGAGATCTGGGTCTGCTGCCCTGGCATTGGAGTACCGGAGGGTGCCACCCCAGTTGGGAGATTCTCCAGCGATCACCTCGGTCCTGTTGGCGCTGTACCTCGCCTGAGGAGGGGCTTCTCGTTGGGCTGTATGCCCCAGTATTAGTCGTGGGGTGCCCCCCCACTTGTCAGAGCCTCTGACCTCCCCCTTGCTGGGGCCCAACTCCTGCCCCTCCAACGGTCCACCCATTGTCCTGAGGTTCGTCAGCGACCTGTGGGGGCAGCGGATCTTGACCTTCCTGACACTCTGTAGGGGGTGTCTAGGCGGACCCTATGTGTGGGATCACGGCTGCGACCCCTAAGCCGTCCCTCGGCCTCTTTACCAGTGGCGCTAGCATGGCCAACATGCGGAAGAAAGGAGACCATTCTTTAAAAGACATGCTCACAAAAGGGGCAGCTGCTAAAGGTGGGAGAAGCCCTACCCCGTCCCCACCGATGCAGTCCCCTCAAAAGGAGAAGGGGGAGGTCCCCATCACCAGGGCATTCCTTGAGTCACTTTTTAACACCCTCCGCGCAGACTTTCAAACACTTAAACAAGAAGTGGCGGGTGAGGTGCGAGAAATCCGCAGAGACGTCGATGAGCTAGGGGAGCGTGTTGCTGCCATTGAAAGCGAGGAGCATTCTAAATCTGAAGAACTGGAGCAGCTGCAACAGGAGGTCCTTCGACTTAGGGACCAGCAGGTCGACCTTCAGGCGCACGCGGAGGACCTCGAAAATAGAGCTCGATGCAACAACATCCGCGTGCAGGGGGGTCCCTTTGCAAGCGGAAGGGGCCAACGTGACTGAATATCTCCAGGGCCTCTTTTGAGATATTCTGGGGGCTGACCAGGACTTTGAAATCCACATCGATTGCCCCCCCAGATATCTTGACCTTCTTGCCAGACTTCCCCCTTAAGGAGCGCATATTGAAGGAAGCTCGCATCAAGCAACCACTCATGTACCAGGGGCAAGCCATTGCTCTTTACCAGGACCTGGCCTCCAGCACCCTTCAGAAACGGAAGGCCTTTAGAGACTTGATTGCGTTCCTGAAAGCCAAGGGCGTGTCTTACTCGTGGGGTCATCCCTTCTGTTTAATCTTCAAATGAAACATTAAACTGCAACTGGTCTGCTCTCTCCGAGAGGCCTCTGAATGACTCGGCCTTGAGCAGAACAGTCCCGACTCCTCTCCAATGCCCTCCCAACGATCTTCAAAGGAGGGTTGGCAGACGGTGGGAGGCCGACGCTCGTCGCTGGCACAAGTGAAGCTGGACTGTGCCACAATGACCACCGAAAGGGCTGCGGCCTTCGCTGCAATAACCAGAGACACTTCTAGACCGACCTCACCGTAACTGCAATATGGGGATGTTATCTTGCACTACATTTTCGCAGCCGGGGGGGGCGGTGGGCGGGGAGCCCGGGTCATCTGAAAGTACTGCTTACCCTTTTTTTCTTCTTCCGTTAGACCGCAGCTTGGGCTGAGGACATTGACCACTGTTGGTTGTTGGGAATGGTTGGTTGGGATTTGGGGGGGGGTGGGAGGGGGGATGGGGTGGGCGTTGTGGGGCAGGGGGGCGGGGAGATACCGGTGTGTGGCCACAGGGGTTCTACGGGGGCAGGTAGCTCCCCGGCCTGGGAGCTTGAGGGGGGCGAAGTCGCCGAGTCACCTTTTTACATGCACTACCAGCCAATGGTCACCGCGCACACCCCCACAGACCTGCTATGTCTCCCATGACAACCCAAGTCCTCACTCTTAATGTGAAGGGGCTGAATAACCCCATCAAGAGGCGGGCGATCCTGAGTTACTTGGAGAATTCTGGGGCCTCGATTTGCCTGTTGCAGGAAACGCATCTCCTACCAAAAGACTGGCATAGGATAAGGTCTTGTGCGTTTCATCACCAATTCTATTCCTCTAGGCCAGATAAGAAAAGGGGGGTGGCTATATTAGTAGCAAGACACTTTCATGGTAGCATTGGCGACAAAATAGCGGAGATAAAAGAAAGGCTACTAGCGTACAGGGTCTGGGTGGCGGTACCCCTGTTGTAGTGGGCTCCCTCTATGCTCCCAATTCTGGGCAAGAACCCTTCCTCATAGATGCCCTATCCGAAATACTCCACCACCATGATCGGCATATTTTAATTGGCGGCGACCTCAACTTGGTCATGGATCCCGATAGAGACAGATCTGGTCAGTAGCACGGGGGGGCGGGGCGATATCGAGTGCGGGGAGGGATTGGCTACAGAGTAGGGGGCTGATGGATCTTTGGCGAGCAGCTCACCCTCACAGCACTCACTATTCATTTTATTCCCATGCGCACCAAACGTATGCTCGATTGGATAATTTTCTGAGGACGCCCGACCTTCACGCTCTGGTTGGCACTGTGGAGATTGTTCCGGCGGCCCTGTCCGATCATGATGCGGTGACGGTTTCGCTCGACCTTCGCTCCTTGCGCCGGCCGGTGGGGCGATGGCGTCTCAGGGAGTACCTTCTACAGCACCCTGAGGTCACCAAGCAAGTGAATATATGCATCACTGACTACCTGTCGCTCAACGACTCCCCGGCCGTTCCCTTGACTGCGCTATGGGGAGCTCTTAAAGCGGTGGTGAGAGGGGAACTTATAGCCATATCTGCGGCGGATAACAAGGTCCGTAAAGAGAAACGGGCAGAATTAGCAGCCAAAGTGGCGGAGCTTGAGAGGGTACACTGTCTTACTGGGGCCCCGAGAATCTGGCGGCAGCTGAAAGCGGCTCGAGCCCAACTGGCCGGCCTGGATTTGGATAGGGCGGAATATGATGCTCTATGTGTCTAACACTCATATTATGTCGGGGGGGACAAGAAGGGGAGGCTTCTTGCGAGCAAACTCCGAGATAGGGCTCAGCGGTCTAAAATCGAGGCCCTTCGCACTCCGGCCGGTGAGCGGGTTGAAAGCGATGAACAAATCGCGGATACTCTCCATGCATTCTACGCCACTCTATATAGTAGGGACTTTCCAGTCGATGGCTCGGGGAAGCGTACCTCAACCAGACGGCAGTAACCGCTGTAAACCCATCTGGCTCTGCAGAGTTTGATGCGCCAATCAGGGTCGAGGAAGTCATTAGTGCAATCTCTCGCCTCAAACCCTTGAAGTCCCCGGGACCGGATAGGTTTTCGGCGGGTTTTTACAAAGCCTTCTGCCAGCCTATAGCCCCGATTTTAACTTGCTTGTTTAACTCCTTCGAGGGACCGGGTTCTATCCCGATGGATATGCTGGAAGCCGATATCGTGGTGATCCCCAAACCCGGGAAGGACCCCACTCAGTGCGCGACATACCGCCCCATCTCCCTATTTAACCTCGACCTAAAGTTGTTCACGGGCATCTTGGCTGCTCGCTTGGGCCCCCGCTTGCCGGGCATTATTGAACCCGATCAATCGAGGGTTTATACCCAATAGGCAAAGCAGTGATAACACCAAGCGGCTGATGCATTTAATAGACAAAGCCCATTATATGGGGCTGGACGCTCTGTTGCTTTCAGTCGACGCTGAGAAAGCGTTCGACAGGGTGGATTGGGGTTTCTTAGATCAGATGCTACAGCGCTTTAGCATAGGGGACTGTTTTAGGGCCTAGGTTGTGAGCTGCTACGACCGACCCACTGCGACGATCCGGGTGAATGGGATTAGATCGCAGCCATTCGATATCAGACGGGGCACAAGACAGGGGTGTCCTCTTTCACCTCTGCTCTTTGCGCTATATATCGAGCCCCTAGCGCAACGGATTAGAGACAACCGCAACATCTCGGGTATTCCTTTGAGGGGGAGCGTCACATCGTCAGTTTATATGCCGATGATATTTTAGCGACCCTTGAAACTCCCAGCCGAGCGGTCCCAGCGTTTTTACAGGAGTTGACTGATTTTGGCAAGGTCTTGGGCTTTAAAGTTAATGTGGGGAAATCAATGTGGCTGCCGTTGGGTCTTAACGAGAACAATCTCGAGAGCAACTTTCCAGAACTCGGGGGCATGCGACCGCAACCTGAACTCTGCTACCTGGGGATCATTCTAACCCCGTCCACGGATCATACAACAGCTCAAAATTATTCCCATCTCCACTCCCTAATCACTCGCGATCTTCGCAAATGGCGGTCCCATCCTCTGTCGCTGTTGGGCGCGTAGCCGCGGTTAAATTGTCAATTTTGCCTAAAATATTATACATTTTTCAGACCATCCTGGTGGGACCTCCCATGCGCTATATCCACTCACTCAAACGGGAGCTACACCATTTTATATGGGCAGGGAAATGCCCATGAGTGCGTCGAGAGATTGCCTACCGATCTCCGGATGATGGGGGGCTGGGGATTCCCCACCTATTGACTTACTACAGGGCGGCGCAGCTCCGATACCTCGTTGAATGGAGTAGGCCTGAATCAGAGAAATTATGGCTATTTCAAGACAGGGCGATGGCCGGTCTTTCCTTGTGGAAGGTACCATTCCTGAAGCCTTCGGATAGACCGACACACCTTAACAAATCTCCTATCACTCGATCGGTGGTGCGGGTTTGGGACGCGGTGGCGACCCGGCACCATCTCACCTCCTTCCCATCACCACTTACGCCCCTATTCGATAACCCAGCTTTCCCTCCCGGCCTTGATGCTCGGGAATTCCCAGAGTGGCGGGCTTCGGCCTGTAAGTCTGCTGGGCATCTATTTGATATCGACGGCTTCCTCCCATTTGCTGAGCTGACTGGCTGGCACGGCATTAAACATCCCAAACGCTTCCAATATTTCCAACTCTGCCATTGGTTAATGCACCCCGACACGTGGCCTCTGGTTAGCAGACATCTCATGACCTATGAGAAATGGCTTTTATCAAAGCACTTTGACCGCCACTTGATATCTGAACTTTATCATCTGTTGCGTCCCCCAGCCCTCCTGAAGCGCTCTGCAAGGCAGCGCCGATAGGAGACAGAGCTCGGTAGGAGTCTTTCCTGGAAAGAATGGCAACAGATCTACTATAGAGCTAATCATACTGCCAGAAACACAGCGAGTAGGGAAGCAGCGGTTAAAGTTGTCCTTTACTGGTACCTGACCCCGGCCCGCCTTAATAAAATTAGCGCAGACCGCAGCCCCACCTGTTGGAGGGGTTGCGATGATGATGGCACGTTGACGCACATCCTCTGGGACTGTAGAGAGGTGACGGGGTACTGGACAGCAGTCCTTAATGATATAGATACTTATTTTGAAACTGAAATACCCGGCTTCCCTGCCTACACTCTGTTAGGGCTGCCTAATGCCACTACTTTTCCAATGAAATCTATTTGAGGGAAACAAATGGGGTTAGCACTGGGCGCAGCAGTACACCGCATATTAGCGCTCTGGGGTACGCAAACTCGCCCGTCCCATACTGGGTAGTTACACATATTGTGGTACATTATTGGGATGGAATGCATACACGCTACCCTATCTCATTCTTCAGATTCCTTCTGCACTATCTGGCGTCCTATCCTGGCGCTGCTGGCGCATGAATTTAACGAAGTCACATGTCCCAGATACCTCCGCCTGCTTAGACTTACCGACGCCCCACAGTCTAGGGATACAGCTTAGGGGCTGGCTCACCTCCGCACTTCCATAGCGCAGCTACACACGGGTATCTCAGGGGGAGGGGAGTGGGTGTTTGGTTAAGGAGGGAGGGAAGGGGGAAACGGTGGGTGGGTCGTGACGGGGGGCTGAACTAGATACTGATTGTTATTGGTATACTGTCTGTAGCCGCCTTCGGCGTTATAAGCCAGGATATGCTGCCTCAGCTATGTATTGGGGTTTGTTAGGCCAAGGGCGGGCAGTGCTGGGTCTGCTCCACTGTTATTCCACCTGCTTGAAATTAATAAATAAAGTTATTTAAAAAAAAAAGTCACATTCAATGTAGAGTAGAAATTGCCCCCCTTATCACTCCCTAAATTGAGAAAAACCACTCTGAGACAGAGATGGTGTGGCAAGTAATTGATCAACCCACACTACCTCAACGTGGTGGCAATCTTCAACAACTCCTGAATAGATGCGAATGTAGATGGATCACTTGCTGTGTCTAACGTGGACTCAACACCTTAGATGAATGGAACAACACTATTACCATCTAAGGTACCTTGCCTCCCAGTGTCCTCAGTGGTTTATGATTTAGAGCCTCTACACACAATCTGAGATCTCTCTCAGCTGCTACTTTTTCTTTGAATAGATTTGGGATGGTTTCCGCCCCCCCCAACCTTTGTATACAACTGCTCAGATGTTGCCGAACACACCCACCTATGTAAGATGTGAGCTTCTGATCCACAGGAACGACGATAATGTTCCCGCACTCCCTACACCTCTCCACAGAAGAATGATTTAACAACACCCTATCTGCAGAAAGATAAAGGGAGATGTGGGGACCCAAAACGGGGAAGAATAGGTTTCAGATCACCCAGCTGGTTTCCGTCCAAGGGTGAGAATGGAGGAGCGACCTATAGAGGAGATAAACAGGGCATCATTAAAGACTGACCTTCCCTCCCACTCCTTTAACTACTCTCACGCTAGTTTAAAGGGTTGTATTAATGTACATCGTTTCTTGTCTTACCAGCTGGACATCTCATGGGGCTTTCAAAGGAATGACTCAGCAGCATCAGGTACGGGTTCCGGACAGGAAGTGGCGTAATAACTGATTATCACTTACTACCTCCTCGAGGACTAGAAAGGGAAGGTGACTTTAATCAGGGGATGAGACCGCCCTATATGAGGCGAAAAGAACAATAGGGACACTCTTCAACGAAGAGGACTATAACACCATCATCCGTGAAACCAAGGGCAAAGAGAATAGAATTACTATCCCTAAAGGGAACTCTCCCAAGAAGGTCTTCTTGGCAATTACAACAAAAAATGTATATGTATGCAGACTCCGACTTCTAGCGCGCACCGCGCAAGTCACTAGCTTTCTGCAATACTAATGAGAAAGCAATTATGCACTCCTCAACGCGCACCGCGCGTTTCATGACAAATTCCAAACCAGAAAAATAGTTGCCCTATAACACAGCAACTATAACGCGCTCCGCGCGTGTTAAGACAGCCCTTTCCCTGTGAACAGTGCACCTCCTGCTTCTTTGCACGTTTAAACATTCGCTCCTAATTATCTTTCATGAACGGGCAACAAAATATACACCAATACTACCCTGGAGGCGGGGAGGGACCAACAAGACGGAGGCAGTCTTGTACAAAGTATCACGGGTGCGAAAGGGAAAGAATGGAAGGGTTAGGAACACCGTAGAGGCGGCGGAATACAGGAGGAAAACACTCACTGCAACAGCGGCATAAAGCAGGCTTACCGCTAGGTTTACGGGAAAACTCTTAGTGCGTTCGACAGCAGAGCAATCCTCTCGCTAAGCAACTCGAACACACCCTCATTGACTCTTCTACCAGGAAACACCAAACAACATAGGCGCGGGAAATCAAGGAACAGCTAAGGGTTTGGCCAAGCAAGGAAACAGGATTCTAGGAACTGAAAGCCAAGCACTGGCTTCAGGTCGACGCCCATTATTTAAAGGAGGGAGCGTCTGCAAACTCCACCTCCATAGTCCTCGAGCAGGGAGCGTCTCAAAAGAGCATGCCCTCTTGGTTAACTTTATTGTTCCCACGAGGCCCATTTGATCAGACAAGAGGCCCGATGTGTAACAGTTCTCCCTCCCAAAGGTCTAGTTACCGGGCGGGGTTTTCTGGGATTGAGAGCATGAAACCTGCGTACCAGAACAGGAGCATGTACATTTTCTGCGGGTTCCCAGGACCTATCTTCCGGAGGAAACCCTAACCAATCAATTAAATATTGCAGTTTACCCCTGTATCTACGGGAATCAAGAATTCTGGTGAGGGCTGATATTTTTTCAATAAGGACACATGGAAAACGGGGTGTATTTGCATTTCTGCAGGCAATTCCAAATTCAGGGACACCGGGGAGACTATCTTGATTATCTTGTATGGTCCTATGAACCGAGGATGCAATTTACGTGGACCTTCTATACGTAGATTCTTGGTAGACAACCACACCTTATCTCCAATCTTATAGTCAGGTGCAGGACGTCGGTGTTTATCTGCTTGTTTCTTCATAGTGTCTTGTGTTTTTTGTAACTCTCTAGAGGCTTCCTCCCAAATCTGCACCAAATGTTCATGATGTTGCTGGACGGCAGGTACCTGATCTAAATGACCAGGCACTGGGAGAGGAAGGAATCGAGGATGATGAGCATGTGCAAAAAAGAAAGGAGACACCCCTGTAGCTGAATGAGTAGCATTATTGTACGCAAATTCGGCCAGAGGTAATGCCCGTACCCAATTGGAAGTGACAGTGGAGAGTAAACATCTCAGGAATTGCTCCAATGTCTGATTGGTACGCTCAGTTTGCCCATCCGTCTGTGGATGATAGGCTGTGGACAACCTATGGTCTATTCCTAAGGCGGTACACAGCCCCTGCCAAAACCTGGAAACGAACTGGGCACCTCTGTCTGTTATAATCACTGACGGAACTCCGTGTAATCTAATGACTTGCTCTATGAACACCTGAGCTAGTTCCTTAGCAGTGGGCAATTTTTTTAAAGGAATGAAATGTGACATCTTGGTAAATAAATCAACTACCACTAGAATGGTATTATAACCCTGCTCTGGGGGGAGATCTGTGACAAAGTCCATGCTAACTGTATGCCAAGGAACGGAAGGAATTGTGATAGGACGTAATAATCCTGCAGGAGTTGTATGTTGCGACTTTTGTCTAGCACACACACTACAGCCTGAGATGTATGAAAGAACATCTTTAGTTAGTCCTTTCCACCAAAACCATCGTTTACACAACTGTACTGTCTTTTCTCCCCCTGGGTGTCTGGTTAAAGAGGTATCATGACACCATTTTATTATCTGTTGTTGTAGATGTACCAAAGGAACATAGATTTTACCATCATGTAAATATAACCCATCTTTAATGGTACATAGAGCAGTATTCACCCATTCAAGAGGAGATATGTCACCGTAAGCTTTCATTAATAGGGATAGAAACGAATCGGTTGTTTGTCCCATTGTACTACTCCCTACAATCTTATGACCCGGAATGAGGGGAGGCGGTTCTGGTATTAGAGCTTTATGCTCGGATCCCAATCTGGACAGGGCATCAGCTTTTCCCTGCTGGTTTCCAGGACGATAGGTAATGATGTAATCAAACTCGCTAAAAAACAGTAACCATCGCATCTGCCTAGGGGTTAAAGCCTTAGCTGACTTAAAAAATTGTACGTTGCGATGATCAGTATAAATTGTAATAGTATGGGGAGACCCCAATAAACAGTGTCTCCATTCTTGAAAAGCAAGCTTGATAGCCAATAACTCCCTTTCCCCGATGGTATAATTCTGTTCTGCTGGAAGTAGGGTTTTTGAGAAATAAGCAATAGGATGCACCCTGTAATAGGATTGCGTTGTGACAACACCCCTCCTACCGCATATTGGGAAGCATCCGCTTCCACAAAATACGGTTGAGTGTTGTCAGCGTGACGCACCACTGGAGCTGTAGTGAATTTGTCCTTAAGCTGAGAGAAGGCTTTTTCTGCTTCTTCGGACCAAACAAAAGTCTTCCCTTTCCGCAAGAGCCTTGTAATGGGAGTGATCAAATCAGAAAAATGATGTATAAAGCGTCGGTAAAAATTAGCGAAACCTAAAAAAGATTGCACCTCTTTTACCGACTTTGGACTAGGCCATTTGACTATCGCTTCTATTTTCTTAGGATCCATGAGTATACCTTCAGGTGATATAACAAATCCTAAAAAATCCACCTTCGGTGTGTGGAAGAAAATGTTATCAAGTTTAGCAAAAAGATGATGTTCCTTTAATCTTTTAAGGATCTTCTTGACATGCTCTATGTGTTCTGCTTCGGTCTTGGAGAATATCAATATGTCATCGATGTATACAATCACAAAAATATCCGAATATTCTCGTAATATATCATTGATAAAATATTGGAACGCCGCAGGGGCGTTGCAAAGACCAAAAGGCATGACACAATATTCGAATAAACCGAATTTTGTGCGAAAGGCGGTTTTCCACTCATCGCCTTCCTTGACTCTTATTAGATGGTATGCTCCTCTTAGGTCTAACTTGGTGAAGATAGAGGAACCCCGCACTTGATCCAGTAATACTGGTATTAAAGGCAAAGGATATTTGTTCTTGATGGTCGCCTTATTTAAGGCACGATAATCAAGGCAGGCTCTTAGACCCCCTTCACGTTTAGGAATGAAGAAGAGGGGAGATGACACAGGGGACGTAGAGTGCCGTATGAACCCTTTGTCTAACATTTCCTTAAGGTATTGTTGAAGATATGTCGTTTCCGGCTCTGTCAAGGCATATACTCGACTCACTGGCAATTCTGCCCTCGGAATCAAGTCTATTCTACAATCATAACTCCTGTGAGGAGGTAAGGCGGAGGCTTTTTCTTCATCAAACACCTCTTTAAACTCAGCACACATAGGAGGTAGAAGCAGCTCAGATTTCTCCATGGCACAACAAACTGGGTAATCCCATTCAGGAGCCTCCTTAAAGCAATGCAATAAACAATGAGCAGATTTTAACGTGACCGTGTGACCAATCCAGTCAATAAGCGGGTTATGTACCTGTAACCAAGGTACTCCAAGAATAGCCCCAAAATTAGGGGTGTCAATAAGATCAAACACAATTTCTTCAGAATGTCCATTGCTGCATACCATGGTCAAGGCAGGGGTATGATAAGGTATTAAACCAGAAGATAACTCTGTTCCATCCACTGCTCTAATGGGTTCTGGCTTTGCCTTAGGCAAAAACGGAATATTCAGAGTGCGAGCCAATTGAATATCTAAAAAATTATCGGTCGCCCCTGAATCCAACAGGATGGATAAATTCTTGCGACATTGAAGGGATAAAATGAAAACTACTGCTATGGTGAAATGACGGGCCACCGGAGTAGACATACTAGCCACCTCTACAGAGACCTTGTTAACCAACTCACTTGAAGAAATGGTCTCTTCTTTCTTCAAGTTCTTTCGTTTCCCGCTGCAAAGGTGGTCTCTTGACTTAAGGCCACGGTCTTAGGAATGGCCCCTGTTTTGGCAGGACAGCTTCTCGCATAATGTCCTCCTTTGCCGCAATACAGACAAAGATTCTGTTTTCTACGTCTGTCTTTCTCTTCTCCCGTTAATGGATTCCTCAACCCTCCAATCTGCATAGGCTCACTGGTGTCCTTCTGTTCTTTATTATCTCTCTTATCACTTTTAACTATCATGAAATGAGTGATGTTTCCCTCAGCCTTTTCTCCTCTTCTTTCCGTTAACCTATGACTAAGTTTTACTGCTAAGTCTACAAAGGCATGGCAATCATCGTCAGGGTCCACTATATGAGATAATAGATCTTTCAACTCATCATTCAATCCTCTATAGAACAATGAGGTTTGTTTCTCCTCAGGCCATTGAGTCTCAACTATCAATCTATTGAACTCTGTCACATAGTGGAGAATGTCTTTATTACCTTGTTTTAAACTCAACAATTCACTGTCACTGGCTTGTATATAAGTGTGACGTGCAAACAAACTCTTCAATTTCTCTTTAAAAAGAACAAAGTTGTATAAGAGTGGATCATTGCTTTCCACTAATGGTACGGCCCAATTAGCCGCATTACCTCCTAAATACGAAATAATAAATGCCACTTTAGCAGCATCATCTGGGAAGGCGGCCGCCTTGCACAAGAAATGCAATTGGCATTGGTTGAGAAACACACTAAATTTAGTGCTATCTCCGTAAAATCGTTCAGGCACTGCCAACGGGACGGGGGTGGGAGTATGTACTGAGACCTGTACTGTCTGAGGAGGAGAAGGGTTAGTAGTAACAGAGTCTCCGGACTGAGAAGGAGCCATGAAACGGGCGGGTTGAATATAAGTACGCTTACTTTTTACTGAGGCGGTTTCCGCCGTACTCTCCCCGAGCTGTCGTTTTTCAAGTTCTGTATGTAACTGATGGTTTTCTGCTCTAAGTCTCCCTACTTCTCTTTGTAATTCTAAGAGAGCTGCTGCCAACTCATCAACTGTGGGACTGGAGGGGGAGCTATCCATTACAGCCCCTGCTACTTCAAGATTCATCGTCGCTCGGGTGGATCTAATTCGTGGGCTTGGCTTTCTGTTGCCGAACACACCCACCTATGTAAGATGTGAGCTTCTGATTCACAGGAATGACGATAATGTTCCCACACTCCCTACACCTCTCCACAGAAGAATGATTTAACAACACCCTATCTGCAGAAAGATAAAGGGAGATGTGGGGACCCAAAACGGGGAAGAATAGGTTTCAGATCCCCCAGCTGGTTTCAGTCCAAGGGTGAGGATGGAGGAGGGACCTATAGAGGAGATAAACAGGACATC
Source organism: Triturus cristatus (assembly GCF_964204655.1). Taxonomy (NCBI): domain Eukaryota; kingdom Metazoa; phylum Chordata; class Amphibia; order Caudata; family Salamandridae; genus Triturus; species Triturus cristatus. The sequence continues at coordinate 146,089,825 of NC_140584.1, forward strand.
ATTAAAGACTGACCTTCCCTCCCACTCCTTTAACTACTCTCACGCTAGTTTAAAGGGTTGTATTAATGTACATCGTTTCTTGTCTTACCAGCTGGACATCTCATGGGGCTTTCAAAGGAATGACTCAGCAGCATCAGGTACGGGTTCCGGACAGGAAGTGGCGTAATAACTGATTATCACTTACTACCTCCTCGAGGACTAGAAAGGGAAGGTGACTTTAATCAGGGGATGAGACCGCCCTACATGAGGCGAAAAGAACAATAGGGACACTCTTCAACGAAGAGGACTATAACACCATCATCCGTGATACCAAGGGCAAAGAGAATAGAATTACTATCCCTAAAGGGAACTCTCCCAAGAAGGTCTTCTTGGCAATCACAACCAAAAATGTATATGTATGCAGACTAATAAGAAAGCAATTATGCACTCCTCAATGCGCACCGCGCGTTTCACGACAAATTAAAAACCAGAAAAATAGTTGCCCTATAACACAGCAACTATAACGTGCTCCGCGCGTGTTAAGACAGCCCTTTCCCTGTGAACTGTGCACCTCCTGCTTCTTTGCACGTTTAAACATTCGCTCCTAATTATCTTTCATGAACGGGCAACAAAATATACACCAATACTACCCTGGAGGCGGGGAGGGACCAACAAGACGGAGGCAGTCTTGTACAAAGTATCACGGGTGCGAAAGGGAAAGAATGGAAGGGTTAGGAACACCGTAGAGGCGGCGGAATACAGGAGGAAAACACTCACTGCAACAGCGGCATAAAGCAGGCTTACCGCTAGGTTTACGGGAACACTCTTAGTGCGTTCGACAGCGGAGAAATCCTCTCGCTAAGCAACTCGAACACACCCTCATTGACTCTTCTACCAGGAAACACCAAACAACATAGGCGCGGGAAATCAAGGAATAGCTAAGGGTTTGGCCAAGCAAGGAAACAGGATTCTAGGAACTGAAAGCCAAGCACTGGCTTCAGGTCGACGCCCATTATTTAAAGGAGGGAGCGTCTGCAAACTCCACCTCCATAGTCCTCGAGCAGGGAGCGTCTCAAAAGAGCATGCCCTCTTGGTTAACTTTATTGTTCCCACGAGGCCCATTTGATCAGACAAGAGGCCCGATGTGTAACATCAGACTATCCCCATTGGTATCCTTTGTTCCCAACAGAAGTTGATCCTTCCCACATTCAGGACTTCTCCTAATCATTGTCCAAATCATATTCATCATCTATTATTAAATATTTCTTTGTTAAAATCTATCTTCATGCTATAAATTGAATATTGTCACTATTACAGTATTGTTATATGCAAGACTGTGTTAATCATTAATCTTTTAAACTCCCATCACAATTGCAAATGGGCATGAATATCTGTCAAAAAAACCCTTGTTCTTGCTCTCGTCTCTCCCGGGGCTCTTTCGAGACCTTCTCATTCTTTCCACTCTCTGCTCTAGTGTTTTTATCTGGCCCCTTTAAATTGCCCTTACTGTCACCACTCCGCCCCTTCGGATTCAGACTTATGCTGATGTCTTGAATCCAGAGGTCTCCTTCCATTCTTCGCATACCTCTGCATCCACCCGAGTGCTGTCGTTATTCATTGGTGAGTGTCCAACACAGTATCCTTACCAATGTGCGCCCTCCTCACTTGCATTTACTTTCACAACCGTCCATCATCCATCTCTCCTTTTGTCTTCTGGGATTTTGTTCCTGACCCAGGCGTCCTTATAACGACGCCGGCTTTGGATTAACCATGCCCCCCTCCTCTAACCCTCCCTCCGATTGCACTGTCACACCCGGACTCCTGGACCAGCACACCGGCACCGTCTTTCTTCAATTCCAGTTTGTTTCCTCATTGGGACATGCACTGCCACCTGTGCCTACAGCGCACTGCTGTTTATTAGCATCCCTCCCCTGTAGCACACATTGATCTAGAGGGCATGTTACCTGATTGTTTTTTGTTTCCCCTCCCCCCATCATGTTCCTCTGCCCCGCTTATTTCTCACTGCCCGTGAGCCCAGATGTGGTTCTGTAGAGATGACTCTTACCAATGTATGTTCAAGGAAGAGGGTTTATTAAACAAGTACATCCATATACGAAGGGGCTCTGGAGCAACTGACACAGAAAGGAATGTTAGAGAGAGAACACTCATCTCTTGCTCCACAAGCTCATTGCATTCTAAGCCAAAGGCTTAGTGAAGACACATTACCACACATCTCCCACCCAAAAAGAAGTGAAAGAAATAGTAAAACAAAAATTAAACTCTAAATATTCCTAAACACATACATTTCTAAAATGACAAAATGTACCATAAAACTTTCCTTTAAAGAAATTAAAAGATTAGGCAATTGAATGACAGTGAACAATTGAATGACAACAAATTGATTCAAGTTAAAATACACAGACGATCACCCCCCTCCTTTAAAACTTTAACGAGAAACAAAGTCATCAAATCTTTTAGGTCTCAAGTGAACACGATCACTTCTTCTAAGTAAAAGTGAACTATCTTTAGAGTAATTTACAACTTTCTTCGGGACTGAATAATTACGAGAAATTAAAGCCCCACGAGTAATACCCCACCAATTCCCATCAGAAAGTTTGACAGAGTTCTTTCCTATTTCACAAACTTGAACAGGATCTTTAAATTTTGAAAATCCTTTCCCAACCATAATGGGATTTTTGACACAAACCCAGTCTCCTATTTTTAATCTGCAGGGCTTCACAGGAACAGAGGTGTTTCTGGTAAATTTTTTCAAGTTGAATAAATTGGAGCTAGATTCAGCAGATTTGCACCAGCTGTTGACATCCCCAGGTTTAGACAACACTTTTAAAACCCAAAAGGGACACAACTCAGGGGCAGCTTCTCTACCTCTCATTAGTTCATATGGAGATTTTCCAGTGACTGAGTGCGGTGTGGTACGGTGTGACCAAACCAATTCTTGTATTGATTGTGCAACATTCACGTTACTCTTAATCGAAGCTTGAATACACTCAACTAATACTTTGTAGAAACGTTCAACTTTTCCATTGCTCTGGGGATGATAGAGTGGTGTTCTTAAATGTTTTATCTTACAATTCTCTAAAAAAGAAGACATTTCCGAAGATACAAATTGAACCCCATTATCAGTGAGTAGTTCCTCTGGAAGACCCTCTCTAGAGAAAACATTTTGAAAACATTAAAGTACTTTTTTTGTGGTAGGTTCTGACACAGGTTCAACTTCAACCCATCTAGAGAGGTGATCTACCATAACAATGAAGTATCTTAGATTGTAGGGTAACATTTGATACAGGCCCAAAAAGTCAACACCAATGCGTTGCCAAGCTTTCTTAGGACAGAGGTTTACTGACTCAACTTGATGTTCAGTTGTTAACACTTTATCACTTGACTTACATTTAATTACCTTTTCAAGTCAAAAGCATCTTTATTCGATTCAAAGAATCATAAAAGCATAAATACAAAAACGTAGAAATAATAAATCTATTTACGTGTGCAAAACTTCAGTCCATCCATTAGTAATTCACATTGCAGAGCGTAAGACCTTGCAATATCGTAAGCAGCAACATAATTGTTTCCCTAGGAATCCAAGTGCATAGTGCGTAGATACTTTAACATTCGTAATACTTTAGCATATGGGCTACTCAAGTAATTCAAGGCCAGGTTGTGCAAATAGCCAAAGGTTAATTGTTTCCATAAAGTGCAAAATGCAAGATAAGAAGGTTATACCTTTTGCATAGCATCATATAATCGTAACTCTCCCAGTATATATTTATATACAATCATCAACAATTAACAATTCAGCTTTTGGTTTTCCATGTAGATCTCATATGATTACAATATATTGTTAAATTCATAAAGTTAAAATTTGAGCCCTTTCTTAGTCCTAATAAAATTGACAGCCAATAAAAATCTACTAATGCCAAATACAATAAGCTTTGAGGTGTCAGTTTTTAGAATGTGCAGCATTTCACTTTATTTCCTAATACATAATTTCCTGCCCAAGGGTTTTATCCATTTATTTCTATAGTATCTATATGCAGGGCAGAAGAATAAAACATGTGCGACATCCTCTTTACTTCCTAAGTGACACTGGGTGCACCTACAATCAATTTCCCCTTTCTGAGCTGTCCCCCACTTAGAAGTAAAAGACTTAATCTGGAGAGTACCGTACCTAAATTTTAGATACAGTACCTTGGCAAGTAGGGGTTCAATCTCATCTAAGAATTTTTCAAAATAGGGGATTATTTTAAACATCAGAAATTGGGTAGTAAGTGTACCAGCGCCACAATTTAAAATAACATTGTGCCTAATAAAATTCCAGTAAATGGTCTTAATTTCCTGTTTTGAGTCAGGGATCAGCACGTTTGGGTATTCCCAAAACCTGATCCAATAACCATTTACGAATATGGATCAACCACGGGAAACTAACATGTGTGTCAAGGGCCAAAAGTTCACTCAATGCTTTTCTGTAGGTATAAAGTTCCTCTGTCGTCCATATTCTTATCCAATATGACAAGTTCATCCAAACATCCCTTTGACCAATTTGTTTTATGCCCATATCGAGCATTAGGGGGGTCACAGGTGTATTTTGGGGGAGAGCGACTAATTTTCTCAGTATCTTGTTTTCCCCTGTGACTAAATTCAAAAGAGAACCCCCCTTCCCACAGCTCTGAGCCATATAGGGCAGCGGATTGGGCCCTAGACTTGTAAACTTCTAGGGCTGGAGTGATGGCCTTTGACGTGGTTGCAAAAAGTTTCTTTAAAACTGGTGCTGAATTTTGTATTAAAATTGATCTTGATTTAGTTATCTGTGGGTTCCAGGAGAGTTTGGAATCAATATTCACTCCAAGATAGATAAAATTAGGGACACGCTCTAGACTCACTCCATTCAACTTAATGTCGTTCTTAAAACACTTATGGGGCCTTATCGACATATTTTTGGTTTTTGCAGGATTAATTTCCAGGCCTTTTAATTTACAATATTCATTGAGTGAGTTTAGAAGACATTGCAAACCCTTCGGTGTTTGCGACAACAATATTGTGTCGTCAGCAAAGGTTAATTCACAAACATGATTCCCCCCAATTTCGGGGGAATCATGGTTGGATTTTTGCAAAAACTCAACCATGTCATTAACATATAAAAGAAAAAGGGTTGGCGCCAGGACGCAGCCCTGGCGCACACCTCTATTGACTTACATTTAATGCAATTTGAAACAAAGTCTTCAATTTCTGAATCCATACGGGGCCACCAGAATCTTTCTCTGGCCTTTCTTTTAGGCAAAGTAGTGCCTAAGTGACCGCTATGTGCCAAGTTTATTACCTGTTGTCGAAGAGAGAAAGGTACAACTAGTTTTTCTCCACGAACTAGTCTGGTTACCTTCTAAAGATAACTCATCAGCGATTTTCCAAAAGGGTTGTAAGTCATTTTCAATTGACATTCTTTAGGCCAACCAGATTTTACCAATGTAATCACTTCGTTTGAGATGCAATCTGATTGAAGAGCTGTAATCCAGTCATTTTCAGAACAACTTGCATCCCCTATATAGTCAATGAAGCATTCTTCAATTTCGGCTTCCCAGTCATAGTTGTCTGATTCATCAATGGGATGTCTGAAAATACAGTCTGCACGGGAGTTTTTTCCTCCCGGTATATATTCCACTGTAAATGAAAATTCTAACAATTTGGCAGCGAGTCTAGAGATTCTAGCTGTTGTTCGTTTGATTTTCTTTCCAGATAAAATGTTCACTAAAGGACAATGATCAGTTTTCAGAGTGAAATGTCTGCCCCACACATATGCTTTAAACTTCTCTACACTCCATACACAGGCTAGCAACTCTTTTTAAATTACTGAATATTTACGTTCAGCAGGTCTTAGGGTACGAGAAGCGAAACCAATAGGGAACTCATGCACATTTTCAGTTTGAGTGAGGACGCCCCTAAACCATATTCACACGCATCAACTGTGATGACAGTGGTTCTTCTCTCACAAAAAGATTGCAGGGCAGGAGCGTTAACAATCCTCTCTTTGATAACCTTAAACATTTGATCACAAGAATCTGACCAAGTGAACTCTGCATTTTTCTTTAAGAGAGGTCTGAAGCATTCAGTTAGGTTGGCAAAAATTTTCAAGACTTTTGCGTAAATTTCACAAAGCTCTAAAAAATAAAGTAATTGTTCTTTTTGTTTTGGAGCCGGTGCATCCAAAATACTTTTTACAAGGCAAGGTTTGGGCTTTACACCTTCAGCTGAATAGACATGACCCAAATATTCTATTTCTCTTGATTTAAAAATACATTTGTCTTTCCTCAGCTTGACTCCTCTAGATTATAGTATCCTCAACACTTTATTCACAACAACGTTATGTTCTGGTTCACTTTTTGTAAATACCACAATGTCATCTTGAAATACTGCCACCTGGGGTATATGATGAAACATACCTGACATCAATCTCTGAAAGACTGCTGCAGCAGATGCAGTACCAAAAGGCATCCTACAAAACTGAAAGGTTCCTTCTGGAGTGACGAAAGCAGTTAGATGACACGAAGATTGGTGTAAGACAACCTGGTGGTATGCTGACCTAAGATCTAGTTTCGTGAACCAACAGGAATGACCAATCTTGGTGATGAGATCTTCTATCCTTGGTAGAGGAAAATTGTCAACCCAAATCACCCCGTTGACACTCCTTAAGTCAACACACATTCTGAGTTCACCAGTCTTTTTTTCCGCAATAACTATGGGAGACAACCAAAGAGTTCCTTCCACTTTCTCGATGGTACCTTGTTCACACAAATCTGAAAGCATGTCAGATAGTTTTTTTCTGATACTTAAAGGTATGTTATATAACTTATGTTTAACTGGAGTAACCTGTTGTTTAACTTTTATGGAAAAGACAAAATCTGAAATTTTACCTAGTCTATCTTCAAAAACTTTGTTAAATTTCTTTTCCCAATCAAATTCTGAGGCAAGAGGAGTTTTATTATCTTGTGAAGTATTCATAGAGGCATTGGTACTTGAAATTTTGACTTTTTCAATAGTAACAGGATTACAAGAACCAGGCCTTATGACTAAATTGAGCTCAGCTTGGTGAATCAAACCTAAAACATTAATGCCTTTACGAGCAGCATAAACTTTCCCATTGATGTAAGAATCCAGAAATGTAATAATATTAGTTAAAAAATAACCAAACAAGTCCGCTTTGCTACCCTTAAATGCCACAGTAGTCACATCTGGAGAAAGCAGAGAATGTTTACTCCATGAAAGTACGTATTTTTGATGATCTATGATCGTGATGCGAGCACCAGTGTCTACTAGAAGCTTGATGGAGATTCCATCAATCCAAACTTCAATTTCCCGATCTGTGACTAAAGAAGAGTTAAGTTCTTTCACACATCTGACACCTAAAAGTAACTCGTTATTGGTATCAGAGTTGTCTGTTTCAACTTCACAACTTTCAGTGATTAACGAACGAATGGGATTGTTGAGTCTACCACCTCTACAAACCTTTGAAATATTACCCATCCTATTACATTTTTTACATTGTTGACCATGTGCTGGACAATATCTAAAGGAAGAAACATGGTTTGGTGAACCACACCTGAAGCAGACTATTTTCCTTTGCGGAAAATTTAGAACAATGGGTTTGGCTGGAGTTATGCTCTTTTTTTGGTCAATGGAAGGAATGGGTTTGTTAACAACAGCTCCTGAAATACTTGTTTTATTGAGAGATTTGTCAAGGAATTTCACGTCTTGACAAGAACCCTCAATACTTTTGGCTATGTCAATAGCTTTATCTAGGGAGAGTTTTTTGCAAGTGAGTAAACGTTCTTTAATTTTTTTTGGAACTGCATCTGACAACAAGTTGATCTCTAATTAATTGAGAAGTGAATTCTTCGAATTCACACGTGGAGGCTAACACTTTCAATGCAGTAACATAAGTGTCAATATTCTCCGAAGGTTTTTGTACCCTAGGAAAAAACTTAAATCTATGAACTACCAAATTTTTCGATTTAGCAAAATATTTATCAAGTTGAGCAATTGCAGCATCAAATTCATCAATCTCTTCGTCTGAACCATCATAATCAGGTAGGTGATCAAATATGTTTTGTTCCTCAACACCAAGATGGTAATACATTAGACCTTTCTTTCTGTCAGGTTTGAACTTATTAGCATCAATTGCCACCAGATAAGCTTGGAATGAGCGAATCCATAGTTTCCACTCTAATGGTGGATCACCTGGATCTTGCATGAAGGGTGCAGGTGGCGAAATGCTCTGCATGTTGCTTAAGTGCCACAAATCAAAACAGAAAAAATATATATAGGAGAAAATAAAGCCTGCAAATCGCTGTAGAAGAAAAACATTTTTTTTGACTGACTTGCACCTAACAATAAGCGTGCAAATCGCTGAAATTTGTAGAAAATCGATTCAAAAATACAGCAAAAGTGTGCAAATCACTGGTTAGCAGACATGCACAAATGATGAAAAGCGTGCAAATCGCTGAAGAATAAGGTAGATTGATTGTGTGCACATCACAGAAGGAGAAATGAGAGAAACAAACAAAAAAATAATGTAGAGTTGAAGATAAAAAACGTGCACAAAGTTGAAAAGATTGATTTTCACTTGATGGAACAACTGTGTGCTCATCACAGAAGAACGAAGTGAAAAGACTGCAATTTCGTGCTGAGCCACTGGAGGCGCTGTTTAGACGAGTAATTCCAAGTCTTTATGATCTCCTTAATCATAGAGAGGAATCAGAAGAGTGAGGAAACGTATTCAAGCTCTCGTGAATATAGGAATACGGCGCAAGTGGTGAGAGACGTTTCTCTTTCTTTTTTTACAAATACGTCAGATCGAATAAATATAGAGTTGGAGCGCTTACAATTGCAGGGAGTGCAAGTTGGAAGGAACACGCGAGCGTGTGATGATTTGAATACACGCTCGCGACGTGCGTTAGAAGATTGCCTCAAGATGGTTAAAGCTGCCGATTTTATTTTCTTTAAGAGGACATGGCAGAATGGTTACCGACTTATTTCAATAAAGCGTTATCCCTGGAGAAAGCGGAGATTCTGCCACGCTTCTATGCCCAACGCGTTGCCGTTAGAACAAGCGTAAGTTCTGCCACGTTTCTATACACGGCTACTTGGGATAATGTTCACGGCGTAATTGTCGCATGAAGTAAATATTAGCTTTCGCAGCTTGATTCCCTCGAAACGTTAATTAGTTCAAAGTGATGTGCGCTTGCTGTGAATTACGTACTGACAGTCACATAAGAAGTTGCTAGGCAGCAGGACAAACGTTGAGATGGTTCAACAATTAGTGTAGATTTGAGGATAATTACTTGAGGTCTGAAACAACGAGAAGTGAATGAAAATTAAATAGTTCTCTCACCTTAAGCGTTGACTTACTAGTGAAAAGTCCCGTCCAAAAATGATTTAAGTTGTCACTGGTTCGTTCTCTGGCCCCTTCTTTGAGAAATTCGAAATTCAGTTGAAAGGTGGGCATCCAAAATGATCCCGGTCGTCGCCAATTTTGTAGAGATGACTCTTACCAATGTATGTTCAAGGAAGAGGGTTTATTAAACGAGTACATCCGTATAAGGAGGGGCTCTGGAGCACAGAAAGGAATGTTAGAGAGAGAACACTCATCTCTTGCTCCACGAGCTCATTGCATTCTAAGCCAAAGGCTTAGTGAATACACATTACCACAGGTTCTTAATTGTTCAGACCTGTCTTTCTCTACCGTTGCAATCTTTGTTACATAAGGGCATTCTTCTCACCAAGGCAATACTGAACCTCGCTTGCTCACAAGTACTTTCTCTAATTGCCCATTTACTGGCCAACAAATACTAACATTTATTTGCCCCTCCCATCCTCTTCTTCATTTCACAGACATTCCCACGGAACACCAGCCGGTAGTGTCTTTAACTCCATCCATCCACCTGGATTACCTGCACACCAGACCTTGGGTGCACTATCGGATGCACCAACATTTGGAATTTCTTCCCGCTTCCCACACAGGTATTATGCCTTTCTCCTCACCCCTTTAATTTGATCTCTCAAATGGCCTACACTATTCTTATTCTACCCCCTTTATCCTCCGACTTGTACAGCGCCCACAAATGTATTTGTCACCCGGTCCTGAAGATTACCTGAATTGATGACAGGTCGAAACACCGTTGACCAACCAGCACAACTTTTGGCACATATTTGTTTATTTCAAATTTCTTTTTATAACATGCTCATTCGAATTTGTATAGTTCTTTAACCATTGACTTGATCGCATATTTTGTTTGGATCATTTTTGCTGTTATTTCTGCCTCACTTATCACTTGCACTGTTCACTCATTCGCACGAGCACATTTGTGCACAAGATTCTATGGGTAACACCCACATTTAATGTAAATAGTGCTGATACTACATTTATCTTCAATTTTTCTAAATGCAGACTGCGCCTTGTATTTTTCAAACAACTATTGATGTCTCCTTGCTTCTTCCTTTCTGCAATTTTTTGTGCACGTTTCATATAATTGTCTATAAATATTACCTGTTGAGACTTTGTTGTATGCTATAACACTATTCATCCGGGTCTCAACTGGGGTACCCTCCTGTGGATTGTAGTCTTTTAACATCTAGGCAGCCAATACTATACAGTATTTTCTCTCTGTTTGTTCTGTCCCGACCCTCGATGTATGCCCAATTGTGCCCTGCAGGGTTCACGCTCTGTAGGATAACCCAAAATATTTTGAAGGGTGGCATGAAGTCTGGTCCAGTATGTGCTTATCATTGGGCAGTACTAAATCATATGTAGCACATATAGTCGGAAAGAGTGGGTCGCAGCCCGCTAAAGAAGGTGTCAGGCGGTTTAATCATATTCTTGACTGCAGATTTGATGAGTGTCTCCAGAAATATCTTGTAATGACCAGACAGACTTCTGATGATGGGTGGTAAAGAAAGGAGTTGTATTTCAAACATGATTAGATACCCACTGTCATACACTTCTCCTTTAAACTGTGGGGCACTTTCTAGCTGCCCACACATAAGACCACTGGAATTATATTACTATGAAGGACACAATTACTACGGTTGTTTAACTTGTGTGGCAAATAAAGGCAAACATGCTGCAATCTGTAGTTACAGTATTATTTTCACATATGGTGAGAAAAATTGACTCCGAATGCATCCAACATATAAATGCTTCTCAACAAAGAAAATAAAACTTATTCACTTGTTCTCATGATTTTTTTAGACAACCAATTTTATTAGAATTTGTAAAACAAACACAATGGGCCTGATTCACAAAGGTAAACTTGCAACCTTTCCCATCTTTTTATGTGGAGAGAAGTTCTCCTCCCTGACTGCGGAGTCTCTGTAGTCATAAACTTACTATTAACTCGTAGTTTGTGAATACCCCAAAAAACATACATGTAAACAAAAGTGTAAGTTCACCTTTGTTAATGAGGCCCGGTATCGCTTCTGTGAATAAGCTCCTTGCAGTATACAAATGGGGGCCGTATGATGACAAGACACACTTGCTTATACTTAACTAACCCAACATGAAGCTTGCCACCCATTAAACTGATAGCTTTAGTAAAGTAACATGAAGTGTGGTGTTACTATCATCATCTAGTATAATAGCTCTACAGCCAAAGAACAGCCTGCTCATCAGCAAGACATGAGAACCCGGGAAAGCAAACCTATGCACATGCTGCACCCTTATGTTATACATAGTACCGCAAAGGTAGAAACTAAGGGGCTTATTTACAAGCCCCTTGCACCGCCAGTACGTCAGTTTTTGTGATGTACCGGCGGCACATTTTGCTGCCCCATATTTACAAGGACATGAAAAGCCACCCTGCATGGCTTTAACTGTCCTTGTAAATATGCCCCCTTTACACGCAGCACCTTGAATAAAAGGGGCATTCCATGGGTGTTTGCTGTGGGTGTTCCCACGCAACCCCCATGGAACCTGATGCATTCCAAAACTTTACGAGCAATCGCAAACTTGGGAATGCATCTGATAGAGCGTGGGTCACCAGCTCAGGTTAAACACACACAATACCAAAGTACTCACCTGGGCCCAGACCATTCACACAAATGAGCTCGCAAACCCCGCTGATATCAATTTTTAAGTTCTACCTGTAATTTATTTTCACCTTTACCAAGTCTTACCAATTTGATCTACTTAATAATTCCTTTCTCGATGAATCATGTTTCTGAGATAGTTTAAGGTAGAAAATGACATTTAACTTAAATAACTTTAAATAACCACAAACTCAAAACGTTTTAAAACTTTATCTAAATCAATAATTTTGTGAGTCAGACTCAATTACAGCTTAAACACATTCTTCCAAGAGGCAAATTAAAATCAAAATAAACAAAGTCATAATAATGATCAATGGAGACGGCACCTGGAAAATGGAAAAAGAGAGAGAGAGCAGGTACAATGACAGTTTTCACAGAATTATATTTACCTAAGGTGATAGATGAACCCAACTCTTTGAAGATAGGCCAGATAGAGTCTGCCAGGACAGGATGCAGACAGAGAATTGGACAGATTTGGATCTGGGAAGGTGACCGCTTCTAAGTGCAATGCCAGCGTCACACCTCTCTCTGATACTACTCTCCTCGGGTGTCCCTCTACTGAAATCCCCTTCTAGATGATTGGATTAGTGATCAGTATCTCAATTTATTGAGCAGAGTTTCTGGCAGCAGGAGGGTCTGAGACAGTGTCTCGGACGGAGTCTGTAGCAGGATACGTGTTGGGTCGGTGACGAGTCAGAATGACGGATCTGACAAGTCAGACAAAGTCTCTAGCTAACTTACCTCAATTATACTATTCTGTATTTGTGTACCACCCCCAGAAATTGCAAAATTCGTGTTTTCCCCTATTCTGATTGCTCGGGCGAGGAGGTGAGTTCATCACACCATATTAAAATTAATAATTTCACTGTGAACTATTGTTCTACGTTTCCGCCCCTTAATTTACTTTCCCATAGCTTTATTCCCACCCGCATTTCACATTATGATCATTACCAGTTATATATTTTATGCAAAATTGTTGCTTTCGTCCAGTTCAGGGGTTTACTTTCCCAGGCGTCTTCGCCTAATGTGGCCTTGGCTGTGATTCAAGTGTGTCATCCGAGTTTCCGACAAGTTTCTATGTGCGTGCGTGCAGATCATGAGTGGTAGGGATTTCAGTCACCCTCCGAGGCCCAAACATGAACTAATAATAAAGTCAGAAAAAGACACATTAGAATGTGACAATAAATGATTTCACTGTATACCACTTATCTCTACTCTATCCCCATTTACTTATTTTAATCTTTTGCATTAGTGTTTAATAGAACTTACGAGTTTTAGTTCAAGCAGTAGCATATGCGTTAACATGTGAGTTTCAAGCGGCCATTTTTAAAGCTATTGCGCAGCTGCAAAGTTTTCCCACCAAGAGACAGAATACGTCATACTAATGGCGGCCGTTTTAAGACACTCGGGTTACTTGTTAGTAATACACATAGGAAAGCTTCCCCTAGATACAGTATGTCGAGTATACTGCAATATTAATATTACAAAACGTGTTGGTTATGTGGTTACATGTTATTTGAGAGGATTGCATACAAGCAAGTTTCTTTAAACACGAAACCTTGCTCCATCAATACCCTCTCTGATGTCATTTAATGCCGTCACTAATTTCTACTAAATCAGATGCCAACTTTAGCACATCTCAATTTCTTCTTCAACCGTTTCATTCCTTTCTTTCTCCCCCTTACACTGTAATCCTCTCATTCTTTTGTAAAAGTCTCCTTTTAATTCTTCTAGTTGTATGTCCTCAAAAAAAAAATTCTTACCTCTTTCATTCAATTTATATTTCTTTCTCCCTTTGCAGCATTTATGCCAAAACATTATTGCTAATACTAATAGTGTTATTCCCATTATGGACAGTATTATATGGCCTAGAATACCATTATCCATGTTAGAAAACCAACTACCTAAACTAGAAATGCTATTTGTCAACTTCTTCCAAACATTTTCAACTTCCAGTGGTTTCAACTCTTCTTCTAATCTCATAATATTTTTAATGTATTTCCCAATTTCAATGCTTTTATACGTGCAACAATGTTGCACTTTCAATAATTTACAGACTCCACCCTCTTTTGCCAATAGTATGTCAAGAGCAAGTTGATTTTGCATAACCATAGATCTGACCGCAACTCAGTGTTGATCATTAAGAATCCTCCAGTAGATAACCGATCAACTACTTTAGATAACTGACAAATCTTCCGTGAATTTAGAAGAACTCCCTCTGAAGGTATCAATGCTCCAAAAATGTCACCTACTATTTCTGAAAAACTAGCTCTTTTTACACGTGTTAGTTCATTATTGCCTTCATTGCTTCCAGTGATTCTCTTTACATGATAAACTTTAGGGAATACTATTCCAAAATAGCAACTCTCATATCAGTGGTCAGGCAGCCTAAAATAGGCTTTATTGCCACACACATAATAGATTCCAGGAAATACTGGATCCATTCCTCCTTTTAGTCCCCATCCCCCAATTACTAAAAAATTATGTTCACATTCACTGGAACCATTAAACACATTGTTATATTCAGTCTTTAACCTAATAAGACAGATTTTTCCCTTCTTTGCAAAATCCAAAGACATTGCAGCATGAGTCTTGCCATTTGCATAATGCTCTTCCTCCTCAGCCCATTTAGGTATCTGAGGTTTAGGTTCAACAGCTCTCCTTTGAAAATCCTGTCTCCTTGTCTCAACTAAATTCAAAAATATTTTCTCCTCTTCTTGCAATTTACAAGTTAAATTGTGCATGTGTGCTTCAGCTATATATATTGCTTTCATTGTTAGAAAATATTCACCCATAAATTGTGAGTCTCTCATACTAAGGACAGGGTTCATGCTTTTTCGCATAGGAACCTCAGACAAAATTACATCTACATTAGAATAGTAATACTGAAATTCCCCGTTCTATAGAATAAACTTTCTAAAACGCTATACAAAATACCATATGTCAATGGTAAATGATGATATGTTACTCCTTCTGCTACAGATGGGGGTAATTTCATACCTACATAACAATCACTAACCTCCATGGTTTCTATACATTGTACTAACAAGTTGGTAAAAACATTCAAGTCTGTAAAATTTTAATTAACAGTGTGATGTAAATCTAACTCATCTGGTGCTTCTAATTTTACTTTGTCTCCTTTGATGGTATCTACCTTTCAATGTGTATTAGTGCTATTTTGTACATCTGTACCCATCAAATAAGGAATGGCCACGGTTAGTATTAACCATATTATGAGTACTAAAATTATACTACCTATACATATTCTACAACATTTCTTTACACTATTCGGTTTTCCAGCAACTCTATTTTCAGCTATTTATCAAATGGGATAAGAAGATCTCTCTTCTTTACTTTAGTATTTAACTTTGTTACGGAATATAAAGGGACATTCTTTTCAGGTTGGCCTCACTTCTTGATCAGTTGGTTCTGCATTTAAGCTTTCATCATCTTCTCCAATTATTTCCAAATTTTTGAAATCTTCAAGAATAACATATGTCCATTCGGGACCCTTGAATTTGTTATTTATTATTTTCCATCTTGGACTTCTTCGTTTCGGTACTTCAGTTGACGGTCCAGATTGACTGGATACTTCGCCTACTTGTTCTGGTTCCTCTCTTATGGGTTTAAACCGGTACTTCACTCTCTTGATAACACTAGGCCAATAATCGCCTCTCCTGATTCTTTTAGCTTGCACTGCGCTTTCACTTTCTTCGAGTGTTCTTTTATTTTCACTATGTTGTGGCACAACTTGATTAATTTCGTTTTCCGAATCCCTCTCTACCTGACCTTGTCCAGGGCTTTTTATTTTGATGTCTCTTGCCTGGATGTGTTCTTCTTCCCTAATCTGACCCTGTTCAGGTTCAGTTTGATTTGCTTTTCTTCTTCTTTTAGCTGAACTTGTTTGACTTTTCCTGTCTGGTCCTGCTCAGGTCTTTCTGTTTCTCGATTTTCTTCTGCCTGAACGTGTTCTCTAAGACCTGTCTGTCCCTCCTCAGACTCTGGGGCTGTGACTTTGACTTCGTCTGTCTGAGTAAATTGCTCTTTCCTTATCTGGGCCTGCTCAGGTTCCCTAACAATCGTGTTTTCACTTACCTGAGCGCGTTCTTCTGTTCCTACCTGGTCCTCACTCTTTTTCTGACTAGCTAATCTAGTTTGGCTCCTTGTTCTTACTATTTCTTCAGGTATCTCAACTATTGGGATCCAATCATTTTGACTGGTGCTTGGTTGTTCCTGCTCAGCTACTTCAGGATTTATTATTCATGATCCTTCAGCTGTACAACCTTCAGCCCCTTCACCTGCTTGAGTCTGTTGAGGTTCTTCTTCGTCTGGTGCTGGTACTCTTTTAGTATGGCTTGCATGAATTCAATTAGGCAAACCTGCACATGTTACTGCTGTTGTTGTAACCAATATAACCTTATGTGGTTTTTCCCACCTTGCTGCTAGGCACGATTCTCGAGTATGATTCTTCACTACAACCCAGTCACTGGGATTCCGAACATGCGCTTGGTTCGGCTGCCTGGGGACTGCGTCTTCTCCAACCTGGTGAGATATAGAATGCACTTGGTCAGCCAACTCTATGCAATACTTCAGTACCAAATCATCAGTTATATTTAACAGCTTGTGTCTTGGTATACAAGCCTGCCTCATTGTTCTTCCTATGATTATTTCATGGGGACTCAATCCGGTATTCTTGTCTGGAATACTTCTAAGTCCTATTAGAACAAGAGGTAAAGCATCAGGCCAATCCAGTGGAGTGGATGAAAGTACCTTTCCCAGCCTTGACTTAATTGTGCCATTCAATTGTTCTACCACTCCAGATGCCTCTGGGTGGTATGCACAGTGCAGCTTTTGTTCAATTTTGAATGCTTCGCAAATTAATCTAATTATTTCATTATTAAAATGAGACTCTCGATCTGATTCAATAGTTACTGGAAAACCGAAACGCGGTATAAACTCTCTTAATAGGAGGTTGGCCACTGTCAAGCTGTCATTTCTTCTGGTGGGGTATGCCTCCACCCACTTTGAAAATAGACAAAGGATGACAAGTACATATTTTAATCCTCGACAAACAGGCAACTGAATGAAATCAATTTAAAGTCTTATAAAGGGACCTTCAGCTTTTCCAATTTTCCCTGTATAGACTATTGTTCTCTTGCCGGGATTCATTTGTTGACATGTCAATCATCTTTGGCAAAGACTCTCTGCAATGTTCCTGAAACTATGATTAAACCAATCTCATCTGAAGAGTCTAATCATTGCATCTCTGCCTATGTGGGTGTCTCCATGATACATCCTAGCCATGGGTGCAAGCATACAATCTGGCAATACAGGTCTGTCATCTAAGTAAACCCATACTTCTGCCCTTATCTGACAACCAATTTTCTCCCACTCTTCTCTTTCTTTTGTCTCTGCTTCATCTTGGAGTTCTCTTATTTCTTTCCATGTTTGTAATCCTGACAACAGCATAAGTTGGCAGCTGATTCCACAATTTACAACTTTCCTGTTTACTGCCATTTGAAACTTTGCACAGTGTTGGGCAACCTGGTCAGCGTATCGATTACCTGCAGTCACACGGTCATTTCCTGACTTGTGTGTGGCACACTTGACCACTGCCACTTCGTTTGGTAATTGTATTGCTTCCAGCAACTCTTTTACAAATTATCCATTTTTAATGGGAGACCCCGAAGAAGTCAGGAAGTCTCTCTGCATCCAGAGCTGGCCAAAGTCATGCACAGCCCCGTAACCATACTGACTATCAGTGTAAATGGTTACCCTCCAATTTTTCCCATTTTTGGAAGTTTTAATCAAAGCTATCAATTCGGCTACTTGTGCAGACTTGACTCCTGGTAAATAGGATGCTTCGACTATTCCAGCCAATGTACATACGGCATAAGCAGCACTCAACCCTCCCTCCTCATGGCACATACATGAGCCATCTAGAAAAAACTTGTGCTCAGCATTTCTCAAAGGCTCACCCTGTATGTCTGGTCAGGGTTTGGTACTGAGATCTGTTACATCAAGACATTCATGTTCAGCTTCATCTTTCACTTTCTCATTGTATGGGTCTGGCAACAAGATAGCTGGGTTAAGAATGGTACATCTAATTATGGTCACATTTTCTGCTCCCAATATGATCCTTTCATATTTGGTTAATCTACTCAGAGTGAGATACTGAGTTCGAGTTTTTGTTAGCAGAATTTTAACTGCATAAGGGACGTTTACCTTAACAGGATGTCCCATTACAATTGACATTCTTTGTTCTATACTTACACACGTTGCAGCCACAGCTTTTAGGAATCCTGGCAATGCATATGCTACAGGATCTAAGGTAGCAGAAAAGTATGCCACTGGGCGTCGCATTAGACCATGTCTCTGTGTTAAAATTGAGAGGACACAATCATCTCTCTCACAACAGAACAATGTGAATTCTTTCGAATAATCTGGCATACCTAGAGCAGGTGCTTCACATAAACAATTTCCCAATTTTACAAAAAATTGCTTGCTCAGACCATCCCACTCTACTGGGTCTTTTGCTCGTTTCTTAGTCATTTGTATCAAGGGTTTTGCCAGTAGAGAAAACCCTACAATCCATTGCTTGCAATATCCCACAACACAAAGAAACATTCTTATTTCTTTTTGTGACTGTGGTAGTTTCATTTGCTTTATTATTTTTATGCTCTCAGTGGTCACTCTTCTTAATCCTCATTCTATTTGGTGCCCTAAATATTTTACTTAGTTTCTGCAGAATTGCAATTTTTCAGGGGACACTTTATGTCCACCTTTTGCTAGATGGTTTAATAGGGCAATGGAATCAGTTACACAATCACTCCTTGTTTTAGACGTGACCAATAGGTCATCAATATACTGCACCAGGACTGATTCCTGAGGCAGTACCAATGTCTCAAGGCATTTTTTAAAACTTTGGTTAAAAATTGAAGGAATTTCTGTGCACCCTTGAGGAACACGATTCCAAACATAGATATGATCCTCAAATTTAAAGTAAAATGAAAAATGGCTATCAGGATGTAGTGGGATGGAGAAAAACGCATGGCAGAAATCAATTACAGTAAACCATCTTGCATTCCATGGTATTTCGTACAAAATCACTGCAGGGTTAGGTACTATAGGGCAACATGGCACAACAATCTTGTTTATTTTTCTCAAATCTTGAACTACCCTATATTTTCCGCTTGGTTTCTTAATGTCAATTATAGGTGAATTACAGGGACTACTCATGATTTCCTTTAGGATGCCCTGTTCGACCATTCGATCAATTTCTGCTGCAAGACCAGCCTTTACTTCGGGACTCATCTTGTATTTTCGAGTATTTGGATAGACTGCACCTTCTTTCACAGTCACTTTAACAGGGTCTATGTCTGTCATTAACCTTACTTCTTTTCCTGTAATATCCCATACTTCAGGATTCACTCTTTTGACCTTATCAGTTAAGTCGTCTTTGGTCATCACTGAATATAATTCATCTACCCCTGTTCCTTGCTTGGCTAACATGATTTTATATACTATGTCTTCATCGGGGGTCTGAATGGCAACACCGTCCGGTGTGCAAAATATGGTGCAATTCATTTTGCACAACAAGTCCCTTCCCAATAGATTTACAGGACTAGAATCGCACACTACAAACTTGTGCATTTCTTTAAAATTTCCAATGCACACTTCCATTGGTTTTGTAATAGGGTCCTAATTTGTTTATTAGAAATGCCCACTACTTGGATCCCTTCTCCTGAGAGGGGTAGGTTTGGGATGTCTGCTGTTTTCACAGTAGAACGGGTAGCACCAGTGTCCAACAAAAAGGTAATGTCATTTCCTTCTACCTTTCCATCAATGTACGGACCTGACTGATCTACCGGTAAGGATGCATCAAGTGTGCCCTCCTCTTCCTCCCCCCTCCGGCACCGTCATTGATCTTGATCTCCAAAATATGTATCCTGCAAAAAGAAACTGCGATGTTACATAGTTTTTCTTACCACTTCCTTCTTGGAATCCTGTGTCCGCACTGTACTTGGCTTGACTCACAAAATTTGGCAAAGGGGCAGGTGGCAATTGACTCTTTTGGTTTACAACCTGCTGTGGTTGATTCATTAGCACCTCATTCTGCGTCTGTGGATTTAAATATTGATTTGGGCCATTATTATGTTATATGCTTTTAAACTTGTTCTTCCAATGCCCCAATTTTCTGCACCCATGACAGGGGAACCTTTTCTTAGCCTCTTCTCTACTTAACCGCCCGTTCGGTTTACCCCCATTATTTTCCCCCTGACCTTGCCCCCTTCCTGTATTTCCTGCATGATTTTGTAACTGGAGTTCAAGCTGTTCTGCTAATTTCACTTGAGCCAACATCACTTTTTCTTCGAAATTCTTTCGTCTATTGTCAATTTCATCTCCACAATATTTTGCATATTTTAAAATCTCGTCTATTGGCTTTGCTTGCCAGGACAAATTATGATGCTTAACCATTTCAGATATTTCTTTTCGTAACCCTGACACAAACCGATACACAAAATACGTCATGTCCTTATCCCCAATACTCTCAAATCCACTATACTGTTTGAATACCTGTAGGAGGCGCTTATAATACGCATGTACAGACTCATCTTTTTCCTGGGTTGTTCTATCTATTTTTATCCAATCTGTTTCCTTTGGGGGAATTTTACCTTTTAAGAAAGTGATTACTTGGCTATATTTCTTCATAACCTCCTCTGATGGAGCTCCTGTTTTCTCATTTCTTGGGTACTCATCATAAGGCCAATCGGCTGTAGGCACCACTATATCAAAGAGACCATCTAAATCTTTCAACAAAACTTTTGATACCTTCACAATCCTTTCAACTTGCCTGTACCATTCCACTGGTTTTTCTCTCAACTTTAGAAAATCATTTGTAAATGATAATATATCCTGTCGGGTCCATGGGACATGTACATAACCCCCTCCTGGAACTTCTCTCATTGGGTACAACCTTTCTGTCTTCTCTGTCTCTTCCATTAAATATTCAGATGTTACCCGACTTGCCTGGGCTTCCTCCTTTTTCTTTGACCACCGAACTTTCCACCTGTCTAAATCTCCACATTTCTGCAATATCATCATTAATTCTTTAACCTGCAATTTTCTTCCTGACACATTCATATTTTCTAAATCCTTATCAGAAAATTCTGCTCTTTAAGGTTTTTGCAATACTTTAGATCGCCCTATTTCTATTCCCATTTCAGAGGTTAAATTTACCAGTTTTTCATGAAATGTTTTTGTGTTTCGGGTTATGATTCTGCAAATGAATAGCAATTCTTCCTCATTATAGTTTTTTAACCTATCTTGTCCTACATTCCCAGTTATAATTTCTTCTAATTCAGCTCTCAATTTGAATATGTCTAATATTTTCGGTGATGAATTTGGTTTCTCTATTTCTTGTGCCCATCTTTCTATTTCTTCTGGGATTACAATTGTGGCACTTTTCGATCCGCTGGCTGTCTCGATTCATACCTCTTTTGAGCAACCTGGTGTGACTCTTCTGGGTGTGTCATTTATTTGCCCTCTTATTGGTAAATCCATTAATGAGATTACAGACTCACATTCACTAGCTTGGTCATCAACTATTAGCTTCTCTTTTCTTGGCTCAATAATGGGTGTAGTCATGACAGGTGTTTTAGAACAATTTGATTTATCCCCGTACAGTGGGACAACAGGACCTATAGTTACTGGTATGGTCAGAGCTTCGGGATGGGCGTTTAACTGCGTTATCTTCTGTATTAATTCATCTATATTTTTATTCATTGCTTCTCTTTCTTTTTCCTGAATTACCCTTTCCATTGTTCTCTCATGTACTATTTGTGGCACTAAGGGTGTATCTAGAATCGGAGCACTCGGGGTAGTTCTATTAGGTCTTTCTTGATAAGGCGAAGGATTTTTCATTGAGATATCTTCTAAATAATCATCTTCTGAGTCCCCGCAACCAGTTAATGTTAAATGTTTTTTCTTTTCTGTGCACTTTCCTCCTGTCTTTTCCTCTGCCACCAATACAGGTTATAACCCTTCATTTAACATGGCCTGTCTCCATTGTTTCATCTGCTTATCTCGAGTTTCATGTGGAAATTTTGGATAATATCTGTTCAAATGTCTGTCACTCCTAGGTCTATCTCGCTCAAATGCCTCAGTCTCCCATTCTTCTAGTGCTTCATACTGAGTTAATCTAGGTCTTGGTTCCAATTCATTCATTCTAGTGCGTAAGTTATGTAAAATTCTTCGAATTAAATGTTCAGTACTCTGAGAACACCAGTATTCCATCATCTTTTGTATATTCTACCCAATTTTCTATCTATACACAAGTATGATAACCTCTTTCTACCGTCATATAGGATGCAGGAGTTTTCGGAGGAGGAATGAGAATTCCCTCTTTAGTTTTAATGGGTTTATCCTTTTTGAAATAATTTTTAATTCTCTGCATAAATGACATTTTTCTTTTCTTTCCATGCATTTTGCGTGATTTTCCTTTTATGTACTGTTCGTGGGCAAAGCCTAAATATCTTCTGTCTGGGTGAGCCCCTATTAAAGTAGGATCGTGTCTCCACATGCAAAACCCACTATCAGTTATTATTATGGCTTCTATTTTTACTAATCAAATATTTGCTTTTACTTGAACAATTGACCTATACCAGCACGGCTTCTTATTCTGCTCACCAATCAGATTCTGTTTTGCTATCTTTTAGCCAATACAAGCGCGGCTGTAAGTGACGTCAGTATCACTCCTCACTACTGAACCCTCCTTTACAATTCTTCACATCAGTCACACGCCCGCTGTTTCAACCAATCACAGCGCGGCCCTCTGTGACGTCAGTGCAGCACTCGCAACTGACCCCGCCTTTACAAGGTAATGCATAAACGTATCTTCTACAAATTTACATGCAATTTTCAATAATCAACAACATAGAAACATTTGCTACTGTGTCTGATCCCCTAAATTCAAATAATAGTTAACTTTTTACTGCGAGCAAACCTTTTCCGCTTACTCTTCACACACTACGAGTAAACCTTTCCACTTACTCTTCACACAAGCATCAGAAAACCTGCTACTCCTTCAGTATTACCCTATCTAGGTGATATAAGACCAAAATTTCACCAGCGAACTCCTTTGCTACCAATTATTCTCACTTTATATGAAAGAAAATAATCCCTAAATCTGTGCTTCTAGTCCTGCGTAACTTTCAGCACTTTGCTGATCCAGACAAGAACCCTCACTGCAGTATGGCTTCCATTCACCACCCACTTTTCAATATTCCCTGGAATTTCCCCACAACATGAAACAAAACATAACAATTAACGAATAGTGGTTGTTAGTGCATAAATCAGATAATTCAATCCACAATATTTTCTACCTAATGAACTAGAACCTAACCATGCCTCTGCTACCAATGAAAAACTGATAGAGCGCGGGTCACCAGCTCAGGTTAAACACACAATACCTAAATACTCACCTGGCCCCAGACCATTCACACAAATGAGCTAGCAAACCCCGCTGATATCAATTTTTAAGTTTTACCTGTAATTTATTTTCACCTTTACCAAATCTTACCAATTTGATCTCCTTAATAATTCCTTTCTCGATGAATCAGGTTTCTGAGATAGTTTAAGGTAGAAAATTACATTTAACTTAAAAAACTTGAAATAACCACAAACTCAAAAAGTTTTAAAACTTTATCTAAATCAATAATTTTGCGAGTTAGAATCAATTACAGCTTAAATACATTCTTCCATGAGGCAAATTAAAATCAAAATAAACAAAGTCATAATAATGATCAATGAAGACGGTACCTGGAAAAAGTAAAAAGAGAGAGAGAGCAGGTACAATGACAGTTTTCTCAGAATTATATTTACCTAAGGTGATAGATGAACCCAACTCTTTGAAGATAGGCCAGATAGAATCTGCCAGGACAGGATGCAGACAGAGAATAGGACAGATTCGGATCTGGGAAGGTGACCGCTTCTAAGTGCAAGGCCAGCGTCACACTCCTCTCTGATACTACTCTCCTCGGGTGTCCCTCTTCCGAAATCCCCTTCTAGGTGATTGGATTAGCGATCAGTATCTCAGTTTCTCGAGCAGAGTTTCTGGCAGCAGCAGGGTCTGAAACAGCATCTCGGACAGAGTCTGTAGCAGCATACGTGTTGGGTCGGTGACGAGTCGGAATGACGGATCTGACAAGTCTGACAAAGTCTCTAGCTAACTTACCTCAATTATACTATTCTGCATTCGTGTACCACCCCCAGAAATTGCAATATACGTGTTTTCCCCTATTCTGATTGGTCGGTCGAGGAGGTGAGTTCATTACATCATATTAAAATTAATAATTTTACTGTGGACTATTGTTCTACGTTTCCGCCCCATAATTTACTTTCCCATAGCTTTATTCCCACCCGCATTTTACATTATGATCATTACAAGTTATACATTTTATTCAAAATTGTTGCTTTTGTCCAGTTCAGGGGTTTACTTTCCCAGGCGTCTTCGCCTAATGTGGCCGTGGCCGTGATTCAAGTGTGTCATCCGAGTTTCCGGCAAGTTTCTATGCGCGTGCGCGCGGATCATGAGTGGTAGGGATTTCAGTCACCCTCCGATGCCCAAACATGAACTAATAATAGTGGTAGGGATTTCATAAACAGTATGATTCTACCCTATATAAATGAAAATTGTTTAATATTTTTCAGTTTTTCTAGTGATACTAAGTAAGGTGTATTAGTGATCCATGAAATCTCACGGAGAAGCACTAAGTGTTTTTAAAAATACCCCTCACACACTATGAATCCCATAGTGTCATGCTTCATCATAGGGGTCTTCCCGTCCCTCTATGGGGCGGGGCGTGCTACAACCTGCGAATACGTGGGAGCACTGTTGTTGTGTAAAAATACGCTATGTGTAGTGTGGGAGTGAGAGTGGTAGGGTTAGTGAAAGTTACAAAAAAATTAAAATTCCCTGGCTAGTGGAAAAAACAATTTTATTCATTTCCCTGGCTGAGAACATTAAGAAAGGGGATGTGTAGGGGGTGTACCTTAATGCGATACCCCCTACTGGGTCAACATGTTTTGTATGCAGTCCCCACTGTACTCATCAGGACCTAGTGTGATCCCTACTGCATTCGAAATATGATACTTGTTTATATATATTGTACGCCTATTTTTCAGAAACCAAACTGCAAAAATGTGCAAGTCTGTAAAAGTTTATAGAGGGTACAATGACCCCTATAGTTTTCTATAACCAAATAGGTATCTGAAATGATAAGAAAACATAGTGTAAACAACCCTTTGATTGTTTATTAGAACACATCACCATACTGTGGAATCACATTATTAGACTACATTTTGTGATATATTTTTCTCTTTTGTTTTGGCAGCATAGGTCTTTAATCTGAAAACCAGTGAACTGCTGCCCGTTATTTGTGGAACATAATGGCAGGTTTGTTAAAGAAGTGCACTTAATTAGACAAGAAACAACAGTCACACACATTCATCCAAATCATCCCGTGTCGTTCAGCAATATTTAAAATGTGATGAATCATTCAGCCGGAAAAGCAAACATGCTGGTAAAAATAGGCTCATCTTAGCCCGTTTCAATCATAATAAAGGTGCTTTGTCACGTAAAAATAGCTTTGTACATACACTATTAGAAATTATAATCAGGCTTCATGAGCTTGCACCGGAGGGGAGGATGCCTTGAAATAATCACTGTTGGTAAAGTAAGAAAGCACATAGCGTTAGTGTTTAGAGATCACGCCGTGTCTTCATGGCGGGATTGCAAAGACTTCAGTGCATAGGGTAAGCGTGCCTGGTTTAAAGACTTGGCCTCAGTCTTACTCACATGAAGAAAGGTGAGATGTTGCTGCTATGTTCACACATTCCTGTTTCCAAATTCAGCAATAATCAATAGAAGGAAAAATAATAATGTTATTAGCATAACGAGAAAGGTGACGTAGATAAACTGTTCAAACATTTTGTATTACAAAGATGATATGCTTGCATATAAGTACTGTAATATATTGTACTTCAACCTAGCGCTTCCTAACCTAGTGTGCCTAGGGTGAGTGAATCTGCCAAATCCATGTAGGGTTATCTAACTCCCCGTTACCTTAGAGTAAGTGTCATTAGGCTGCACGTCTTGGTGGAGAGCTGGGCACCATCAATCGTATGAGGTAAACAGGACTCAGCTGGGCTGGAATTCTGGCATAGGACGACCTCTCAGTGCTAGCAAAATGCTCCCCTGATTAAACAAAGGAGTGACATTGTTTATATAATAAACATCATCCATGTTGCCATGCTGTAGGAAGTTGGCTCTGCATATACTATCCCAAAATGAGGTACAGTGTGTACAGAGTCCAGTGGCACCCCAAAGGTAGGTAGAGATACAGTTAGATAGCACCTCACTCTCTATTTGTGGTAGTGTGGTCGAGCAGTAAGGCTTTATCAGAGGACAGTGTTAAGCATTTGTTGTACACACTCAGTCATCAAATTAATTCACACACTCAAAGACTGAACTTCAGACCAATTGTTTTTGTATAAAAACATTATTTTAGTTATTTTATTTTCTAGAGCCAATCAAGCCTGGCACAGGTAAGTGATAAATACTTTGCAGTAAATATACAGTTGTAATACAGTTTGGATTGTGATTGTAAATGCACTTTGTTTTGACTTACAGTATTGTTTCTGAGAAATGCAATGCTTTGTAAATACAGTACATATACTTTGTATAAGATTTTCAGTAAAATTACAGTTACCTTTGAGATTACTTTTCTTACACAGTGTAGTATACCTGGATAATACACTAGGACATTTCCTGTAAACAGGTAAGTAAAATTGTTTTTGTTAGTTAGTGCAATTTTAAAGAATCTCTTTAGGTTTTCAAACTCCACACTTCGAAACTTTTCCAAGAAAAACAGTCAATGTTATCCTATGGAGGAAATAGTGTTATCGGTGTAAGGGTAAGTATGCAGTAGTGGGAGTTGAAGTTCTGGGGGTAGACTCAGGGGTCCCCCAGAGTCAGGGATGCACTCCCGTTACACCCTTGGCAGCCGGGTGCAGAGTGCTGAGGCCCAATGTTATCCAATGGGGGATAGGTGGCCTCCAGTTGGTGGCCGCTGACGAGCAGGCCACTTGGTTGTGGGAGCCAAGCTACAGCCAGTCTGGCCCTTGTCCCTCACTATACAGTCATTATGTTTTTAATACGGGGCTTTTATTTAAAACTTCAGAAACACTCTAAGGGCCTCATTTGACAGGTGCGCACAGAGTTGGCTTATGCTCCAGTCGCTCCCTTGGCGGGAAGAAATATGCCGCCCTTGCTGTTAAAAACAAGCATTTACAATGCAATGGTCTCGGCATTGTTAAAGTTAGAGCTATTGGCATTGCTCATGACATGATTTTTGTTTATGTTTTTAAAACATTTAAAGAAACGGCATTGTTATTTACAATGTCAATAGCTTAATCACTCTCAAATGCGAGACCTATTGCATTTGCACCCACACACAGAGCCACACACACAGAGCCACACACACAGAGCCACTCACATAGAGCAACCCACTCACAAATAGAGCCACCCACAGAGCCACCTACACACACACAGAGTTACCCACACACAGACAGAGCCACCACACTTAGAGCCACCTACAAAAAAAGCCACCCACACAGAGCCACACACACAGAGCCTCCCACACACACACACAGCCTCCCACACACACACACAGCCACCCACACACACACAGAGCCTCCCCCCACACACAGAGCTACCCACACACACACAGAGCCACCCCCCCACACACAGAGCCACCCCCACACACACAGAGCCACACACACAGAGCCACACACACACACAGCCACACACACAGAGCCACACATGCATACACAGAGCCACATACACACAGCCACACACACACACAGAGCCACACACCCACATACAGAACCACACATACACATAGAGAGCTACACATACACATAGAGAGCCACACACACACACATAGATCTAGACACATACACATTGATCTTGGGAGCCAAAGCAGAAGCGGCACCCACTTCACCTCCTGTTCAAATGTTAACTGGTCTCTTTGTTGCTTATGGCTGTACTCGCGTGTTAAACTGGTACTAAGGGTGTAAAACCTTTGTCCATGCAGTTTTAACATGTAAAAATGACAAACTAATTATGCAATACCATCACAAAATGCACCGCATTATGATGCATAATGTGCCTTGCAGTACCCCATAATTTAGTCAATCCTGCAACATAATTGGCTCCTTTCCTGTTGCATAATTCAAATGGCTTTGCAGGTACCATATTGCACCAACATCACTACGAGATTAATGGGGAGCCTTAACCGTCCTAAATGTAATGTTAAGTACGCAAAACCCAAATTAAATATGGATGAATATTTATACCATTAGCAAAACCAAATAAGTAGAAATACAAATGGAAAAGGCAAAAACAAAAGACCATAAACTGGGAACCCTAATTGTACCTGAAAGTCATACACGGGACAAATATCAGAAGATGTATCCCATCTATGTTTGCACCACAATGTCAATGCAAATATTGGTGGATAGGGCTGGTACCCAGGGCCACTCTAACGATACGATTCTGCGGCAGTGCAGTTTTCTGCACAAATATGGGTTTGCCTCATTTGCCACATAACGAATCATCTGCTGCACAATATGCAGAAGTGTAGGTTCTAGCTGAAACAGGTCAAAAGTTACCAAATGAAAAAAACGCTGCAGCAACTGTTGCTGCGTATTAGAAGACCCTGTTCAAATGTTAACTGGTCTCTTTGTTGCTTATGGCTGCACTCGCGTGTTAAACTGGTACTAATGGTGTAAAACCTTTGTCCATGCAGTATTAACATGACAAACTAATTAAGCAATACCATCACAAAATGCACCGCATTATGATGCTAACTCGCTCATTCATTCATTTTCACAGAACACGGCGAAACGCTTTATTTTTATTTGCAGTTTTAAACAGGTGAACTAGGACCAATGGCATTGGAGCACTTTACATACGCACCAGATGACTTTACACAAGGTCAGATTCACTATTAATGTGTTTAAGGCGAGATTAGGTGACTGCACTGTTCTGCCACTGGAATATGGTCCCTGGAGGAAATAGCGCATGTATAAACCAGGGTCTGAGCGCAATTTGCGTGACCCTCCTAAGAGGCGCTATGTATACATCCAGGAGCAAAGGAGATTCCGCCACACTCGCAAAGAAGCTATTAATAGGAAACATTTAATGTTACTGAGAACAAGTTCTCAAGTCTCAAGAAGCTGCAGCTGGCGGTAATTGTGATAAAAGTAACGATGCCGTAAGTAAGGTGAGGAAGTACGACTTGCCTCACAGGCCGATGGTAATAAGGGAGGTGCTGGCGTGCAGTTGCTCGCGCGCGTCGAGGCCTATCCCGGACCTCGTGAGTCCCCTAGGGCCGCGCTCTCAGGTGCGAGGGTTCGCGGGTATTACGGAAGTGCGTGGCGGGGATGAACCGCGCTGCGGCAGGCAGGCCTCTCCTGGAAGGGCCGAGCGGTTCATTCAGGTTGACAGCTATGGCCTCATTCCTCAGAGCGCTGCCAAGCTCCTTAGTCCTGCTTTTCAAGAAAAAACGGGTTAAGGAGCTTGAGGGAAATGAGTGGCAGCTTGCGGTTACGTAATGTTTGATCAGAGACAGAGAGAGCTCAGGCCCAGCATGAGAAACACCATGTTTGTACTTCTTTGCCGAGAGCAAGGGAGGGATGGGCGGCCTTGTAGATGAGGGAGAATGGCTTGTAGAAATAATGATCCTGCCGTTCGCACGTCGAAAGTCCTTCAACTCATGACAGATTTTGCAGAATTCAGAGTGGCTATTAAAAGAGGGAGAGGAAAATGTCAACACTGGGAGCACAAAAGCACCAGAAACTGCACTGTGCTGTAAAATGGTGTTAATCTCAGCCGGTGGCATCTAACCGTAGGCTGTGACAGCACCCAACACAAGACTGGAGGTGCAACCAAACCTTTACCAAAGGCACCCCGTAACTTGCTGCAGCTCCGTCCAGGAACACCACCTACTTTCTCCGAGGTCAAGCAGAAAAGCCTCGGAGAAGCGCAGCATCATTTTCGGAGTCGGGGGCGTGTTTTTCTTTCTCTCCTCTTCCCATTGGCTGGAATGTTTACATTCCAGAGGAGAGAAAGAAACTAAAAAACACACACCCGAATCCGAAAAAGACGGGGCTTAAATGGACAGACGCCTCTCTCCTCCAATGGTTGGCCTCCGTTTAGGAAGCCAGCCAATGGAGAAGAGGGGCGGGTTCAAGCCCCACTACTGAAAAACGTTAAATCTCGCAAGCAAGACTGCGCAAGCGCAGCCTTCGCTAGCCGAGACTTAAAAAGCGGCAGTAGGCCCTTTTCACGGGTCAGTGGTGGCAGGAGGTGAGGGGTAGATGGGAGGGCAAGGTAGAGGCCTGAATGTGTGCTAAAATACATTGATTGCAGCACTTAAGAACGGTTGAAAGTACTTTAAATGGAATCACTCGAACCAAGGGAGGGAGTTGCTGGTTGCGGGACCTTTATGCAAACTGTTCTTTTCAACCCTCTGAAGTATGGCATCCAGGCCAAGCATGCCAAAAGCCAGCCCTGGGCCCAAAAGTGAAAGATTGTGCAGAACTGATTTCTGCCCCATCTTTTCACTTAGTGCGCGTTACAGGATGAATGGAAATAGCTTTCACTGAGGACTTTTGCACACAGAAGAGTGCATTGGGAGAGGCGGAAAGAATGTTTTTGCACTTAATTCACCTAAATCACTAAAGAACTACTGGGGTGACAAACTGACCTGCTAAAGTGTGGAAACGGTTTTACAACCATTAGTACTCCAAACTGGAAACAAAGCTGCAGTCTTGGTTTGTTTTACGGAATAATACACTTGATAAATGTGGTTTAAAAAAAAGGAAATCTCAGGAATGGATACATGTTTGGTGAACCAGGACCGATCTGAATACCATCAGTGAGACATATGTTAGTGCCAGAGTGATGCAGGTTCTGAATGGTGGTGCTACATGTCTATTACAGCAAATATGTCAAAGATATGCAGGCTACTGAAAGAGGCCAATAATGAAATGGGCATGCAAAGTGCTTTCAATTGTTTCCTGGGAGTGATCATTCAAAAGTGAGCAAGGGTTGGATGGGCAAGAAAAATGAATTATTATATCATGCAGTTGAAGGGATTTCCATATGGAGAGACTAAGGAATGTATCAGTTTTGCTTCCCCACTATTCCTTCCACTTCAAATGTTATTCCCCATTGGCGATTAAATATTAAGAGAACATGAAGCCTAAATCTTCCTGGAATAAGTTATGCATCAATGCCCGTCAGCCCATCCCTCTATGATGATGTATTACTTTTAGAAACATGAAATGTGCAGTAGATAAAAGACATCGGGGCATATTCACAAGAAACTATCGCCGAACTAACGTCACTTTATCGCAGCCAAAGTTGTGATAAAAATACCTTCCCATTCACAGGCCTGTATAAACAGCCCACAGCACCAGCTTACCCGCGATAGCACCCGCAAAAAACATCGCCACAGAGGCCCACTGCAACTATCGCTAATGAGATGCAGAGTGGGCGTTCCGTGCCAAAAGCCGCAACAACATCACACCTCAACATTCTCAACGACCAGACAGAACTGCGATAAAAACACAAAACTGGCGATTAGGCGCATTAGCACCAGGAAATCTACACCTGCTCTGACCTGGTGTAAAGTCGGACGGGAGCCTGCACCACAAAAAGAGACCAGCCCAGGGCCACATTGGAAGGGCAACAGATGCCATGGAGCCACCTATCATGCGGCCGGGACACCCAAGAGGCCCATAACACCCACCCACACCACCCCAGGACCACAACACACACCCAGAACACCCCCCCACCCCCCGGACCTCCCCAGATGCAGCGCAGACAAAGACAGCGGACCCACAGGAAGCGTACCAGCCTCACAGACCCAACACCTGACAATGTCACCATCCACCACAGGCTGAAAGGGACAACCATCCCACGCATCCCGACCATCATCGCCCAACAGGCCTATGGCACCAACACAGCGGACAACCAACATCCCACCCCACACCAGGCTGCTGGCTTGGCTGCACCTGTTGGCCCCTGGCACTCCCCAACCAACACCCGCCAGAGTTGGAGGAGTCTCACTGCCAGCCACATCCAAGTCCCTCACACCTGTCCTGGATATCACCATCACCCTGGTACCCCAGTCCCCATACGTCCAATACAATACGCAGGTCACGCTGGAGACCAAGCAAGGATCATACGCCATAGCAGGATGCACGCACTTGTTGGGGGCAATCAACAGCACACATGTCCCACCTGTGCCCCCAGGTGACACAGCACACAATCACCGCAACAGAAAGCACACGTCCCACCCTAATGTGCAGGCAACAACAGAACACCGTGGAACCTCCAACAATGTCGCCTTCAAATACACAGCCAGTGTGCATGATACCTTCATCCTCCGACCGTCCATCACCAACCAGCATACCCAGGATGGCAACAAAGGAAATGCACAGCCCCTTGGCAAGTTCCAAATGAACACTCCACTCACCTCAACTCCACAACCATGCAAATCACATCTCTGGCAATGCACACGTCACAAAATCACAACCAACATGCACAACAACATGCCCACCCACCAGACACGACAGAACAACTCACAATGGTTACCTGGCCAAGCCGTGAACATGAGCCGTCAACGGCATGGCACCTCAGCCACACAACAGCCGAATGTGGGGAGTGGTGGCAAACAGGCATGTGTGAAGGATGCAGTAGTACCATGATTGGGAAAGTACACAATGCCAAGAGTGGTGGAGATGTGCTGGACAGACTGCAGTATGCAGCACACACCCATATCCATGGCGACGTACACCTCTGGTGTATGGAGTGTAGTGGCCAGTGGACGCAACCATGTCACCACAGCCAGTGGGGGACCTCGCAGAAATCTTGCCTGTTACGCCCCCCCCAAGCGTGATCGGAGTGGGATGGCTCGGCATACGCCACACCAGTGTAGGGGTGTGAATAAGAAGCACGTAGCCCTGGGTGTGGTCCTCTTCCGGAAAGCCCAATGTCTCTGCCAGGGCAGCGCCTCTCAGCCTACCACAAGGCCGATGCCGTGCTCTAGAGAGGAGATGCCTGCGACGCTGTGCGCCTGCCGGACCAAAAACCTGCCAAGCCTCACTGATCACCTGCTAACACTGGCGTGTGTCAAGGAGGGCCCACCACGTTCTGACGCAAGCTTCAGGCCCAAGTCCCGTGACCTTGGCGGCCTCCTCAGACCATCACGGCCTCCACGACATGGGCCCACTTTAGTCCTTTTTCATTGACATACTCTACTTCCGCCTCAGGCCTACTCCTCGGCCCAGTAGGTCCCATGTGTGAAACTGTGCCCTGAGTCATGAATAGCAGTGACCCCAAATCCGGGCCACCGGCAACAGCACCAGACTCCCTTCGATCAGTGAGCCATAGTTCCATATGGGTTTCTTGCTAAACGTGGTGCCACTAACCCTGTTCAACGTCAGCTTGCGACACGTGGTGCCACTAACCCTGTTCAACACCAGCCAGTGACACCTGGTGCCACTAACCCTGTTCAACGTCAGCCGGCAACACCTGGTGCCACTAACCCTGATCAACCCCAGCCAGCGACACGTGGTGCCACTAACCCTGATCAACGCCAGCCTGCAACACGTGGTGCCACTAACCCTGTTCAACGCCAGCTGGTGACACCTGGTGCCACTAACCCTGTTCAACGCTAGCCGGCGACATGTGGTGCCACTAACCCTGTTCAAACCCAGCCGGCGATACGCGGATGAGGGACCAGGACTAGCCTGCGGACCAGTAGGTCCCACATCCAGCACCTAGGCGCAAATCACGAATGGCAGAGTCCACACAAGTGGTCACATAGAGAGGAATAAGAGGAAGATGCAGCTCAGTCCAGACGAAACCCATGTCACATACACGGAGGTGTCCCAACACGTGGTGCCACTGAACCTGAACTACGCAGACCGGTGGGGCCATCCAACCTATGCAGGCGACACTCGGTGAATGGGCCGTGCTGACCGCTGCCTCAGGCCTACACCACGGTCCGGTAGGTCACTCATTTGGAACTGAGTCTTGATCACACCATGGCAGTGAACACCATTTAAGGCATAGGACAAGTCACTATACCCCCTTCGATGTGGTGCCAACAAGTCTGTGCATGGCATCACAACCACACATGTCTGTGGGCCTATGCGGACTACTGCCCTCGGCCTAAGCTGCGCATGAGGGGTCACAGATTTGGAACTGAACATCGGTTATTCAAAAGGCAGAATACATGTCATCACACGCACGGAGAGGCGTAAGAGGATGACGCGTTGCAGTCCGGAGGGAACAAGATGATCGTTACAGAGGTGATTGAACACTACTGACAGCTGCCCTTGTGTCACTAACTCTGTACCTCACCAGCCAATGACACGTGGCTGTGGGCCACTGCTGACCACTGCCTCCGGCCTACACTGTGGTCCAGTAGGTCACAGACTCTTCATTTTGCAATGGCTGAGTTCATATCCGCGTACCGGCATCATCGCAGACAGCATCCCCTCTCAGCCCTGGTGCCTCTAAGTCTGTTCGCCGATAATCATGGACACTCTCTGGTCGAACTTTGGTGGCGTCTGAGTCTATGGACTAAAGGGCAGTTTTCATCCTCATGTAGCTGATACCGAATTGGTGGTGGCAACAAGTCTGTCGAATTCCACTCCTCCATTTGCTGCTTCCAGATAAAATCAAACCTTTCGGCATCATGCCCTGGAGGACACCTTCCACTGTTCCCTGATACCCTCCGCAACACACACCTTGGACATTGATGGTGACCCGCTCAGGTCACTTGGCCCATCTGACTGCACCGAAAGTCACCGTCCCGCTGTGCATCTGGGGCCACTAACTCTGTACTGGTCAGGTCCCGGACCCCTTCTTCTGAGATATTGGATGGCCCCGGAAGCGTTGGCCTTGGGGTCGTCAACGCCATGTGCCCTGCGCTGTTCGCAGCCTCTGGCCTCAACTGCGGGCCACCAGGGCCCACACATAGATTCGGGACCTGACCAGCCCAGATGTCGCATCACTGTAGGAGGCACATGCCACCACCGCAAGGACCACCTCCAAACACCATCTGCCACAGTTGATACGGTGGTCCTGACAGACCTACGGAGTTGCTCAGACCTGTCGTGAATGCCATCATCGGCCTGATACCCTGCTCAGCACTCCAGGTGCCAGTGACTCAGTGCACCGCAAGCCATTGTCCATTAGTGATTGAGTTTTGTGCTGTGGAGATGTTGCGCAGCTATGTCACCTCATGTAGTGTGGAAGACCTGGGAATATGATGGGGAAGATGTGTCAAGTGTGCATACGGGAGATGGCACAGACAATGGGAGGGCAGGAGGCAACATCGCCAAGGCAGGAATGCAGACTGGAGGTGGTAGTCGAGCCACACACCCGGAACCATTACTGGGTATTGCGCTGTGGACTGCGGATGCAACAGTCACCTCAGGCAATGTGGGAGACCTGGGACGTTGATGAGGAAGTTGATGCAGGTGTAACACACCCCACTGCATCTGCATCAGGACTAACAATCGTAGCATCTCCTTCACATGAGCCTGCTCATCTCTACTGCCCCTACCTCAGTGTACTGCAACTCATGGAACCTCCTGACTGAATATTGGGGGAGCTCTGTCCTTACTCCAGCTCCCACTATGTTGCTGTGCAGTTGACTCTGTTATGCATGTGTTTTCTGTTTCCGTTGCACTGGGGTCCAATGTTCAAGTTGTTGCCAGCACCAAGCATTCCGTGCAGACTGGCTTACACTCACCCCAGAACAGGGTATATAGTACACGCACTGCGTAATAATAATTTGGTTGTTAATTGGTTGTTTCGTGCTCCAAGGTCTCGCTTTCCGAAAATGAGTGAGTAGAACGTGAAGAATGCACTCCCCAAGACATGGGGTGTGTCCCTCGGGCACAGATGTAGTCCTCTCAATGAGGTTTCAAATGTTGTTCAAATGAGTAGAGTTAGACTTTCATCAATTTGAAGAAACTTTATTCGTCGTTTTTGGTGGCGTTCATTTCAAACACGTCACAATAAACACTGACATAGGTTACGTATTCCCAATGCATTTCGGCGTGAGCCTTCATCAGGGGAGATCTACAAATGGTAAAGAGGATGGGTGAATGTGGGATCCATGGATGGCATAGCATATATTTACATAAAACGTTATTGGTTAAATAAACAGACAAAAAGGTAAAAAAAGGTGAAAGGAAGCGGGTTAATCGGAGTGAAAAAAGGTCAAACGGGCGTGGGTGACTCATTTATGAAAAGTGAAACATCGTGTATGTGTAGTTCAGTCGAAATAAGATGTCTAGTGCTTTTAGTAAAGAAATATCCCTAAAGGATACCCAAGGAATGGTTACAAACGGTAGGAAACTACCGTGAAGCGTGCGAGTAGAAAGTGCAAGTAAGGACGTGTAAGATGTTCTTACCGGGAGCTTAACGCCTCATCGTGTCGTCCGTGTGATCCGTGTGTGGCTGTTCGCGTCTGTAATCGTTTTAGGACGAGTTTAAATGTTGAGAAAGGGGCGTTGAAAGTGTGTCACGTGTCAGGTAGCAGTGTGTATGAACATAGGACTAAAGGATTGTGAACGTGAAAATGGTAGAAGGACTAGTGTGCCGAGACTACCCTATTTGTCATTATTAACGCGTACTGCGTAAAATGAGGATATCTAAAAGAAACGTGAGGTAATCACAAAGTGGTGATGAGTTTTGTTTAAGGGAACAGTTGAGAGCAGAACAGTCATAAACGAAAGTTGGTTATAAGTCGGTGTAAATCAAAGATGCATTGTACGATAGTTGGCAGGTGATATATATAACCAGATTGAAAGTGTTAATAAATGAATGATTAAACATATTCACAATTCATATGGTAATGCAGGTATAAAAAATGAGCACTTAAGTAAGTAATTACAAATAACATGAAAATTCAGTACGATCATTCAAGCCGTTCGGCTTCATCGAGTTCAAAAAATAAATCCAATGATATTCTCTTTGCAACATGAAGTTGCGATTGTCTCTCCCTTCTTGCTTTGTTACTGTTTCCAGAACACAAAATTTTAATTGGCTAACGTTGTGGCCAACTTCCAAAAAGTGTTGAGCAACTGATGATTTTTGTTGTTTAGTCCTAATGTTGGATTTATGTTCGTTGAGTCTTATTTTCATTTTTCTTTCGGTTTGTCCAACATAAATTTTGCCACAGGGGCATTTAAGCATGTAGATGACATTAGATGTATCACAGGTTGCCGTTGTTTTCAATTTGATTTTGTGCCCTTTCATAGGGTGTGTAATGTAATTACCTTTAATGATGTTATTACAGTTGTTACAATTCAAACAAGGGATAGTTCCTTTGAATGGGAGTGTTGTGAGAGGTAGTTGTTGTTGTTTCAAAAGTTCGCCTATGTTCTTGTTGCGTGTGTAGGCGAAAATTGGTTCCTCATCAAAAATATGGTTAAAGTCCTGTTCTAATCTGAGCAATTGCCAATGCTTTTTGATTATTCGTCTGTAGCTTGTACTCATGGTCGAATATTTGGAAACTATCGTAACTTGATTGCTGATTGGTTTGGGTGGTGTAGTGAGAAGTTGATTCCGGTTTTTGGATTCAGATCTTTCTTTCGCTTTTAGTAGTACATGATCAGGGTAACCACGAATTTTGAACCTTTGTGTGAGAGTGTTCAGTTGATCCAACGATTTATCTTGATTTGATACGATTCTTTTTACTCTGAGCATTTGGGAGTATGGGAGATGTTGTTTGAGTGGTGGCGGGTGAAAACTTTGATAGTGGAGGGTATTGTTCCTGTCTGTGTTTTTTCTATATAGGTCAGTCTCAAAACCCGTAGGTGTTTTGATAATGGTAACGTCCAGGAAGTT
The DNA here is from genome assembly GCF_964204655.1 of Triturus cristatus. Taxonomy (NCBI): domain Eukaryota; kingdom Metazoa; phylum Chordata; class Amphibia; order Caudata; family Salamandridae; genus Triturus; species Triturus cristatus. The sequence goes on from NC_140584.1 coordinate 146,127,902, forward strand.
GATGATATCTGAATTGATGTTGAAAGTGAATTGTAGTCGTTGATCAATTTGGTTAAGGTTGTCAAGGTGATCTTTAAGAGTGTGATCCGAACCTTTCCATATGATGAAAATATCATCGATGAATCTGAGATATAGTTTTAAATTGCTGATCCAAGTAGATGAGCTTAAGATGTGATCTTCCTCGAATTGATTCATGAAAATATTGGCATACGCTGGAGCAGCGCAATTTCCCATAGATGTGCCAGTTAGCTGTTGATACCATTCATTATTGTGTACAAAATAGCTGTGGAAGAGGGTGAATTGCATTAGTTCCATCAAAAAAACCTGTAAGTTATGTGGGTGTTTGGAGTGTAGCAATGCCTGTTCAACCGCCTCTAAACCCATTTGATGAGGGATGGAGGTGTATAAGGAATTAACGTCCACTGTACATAAGATAATGTGTTCATCTTCTGATATAGATACTTGATTAAGTTTGATTAAAAAATCAGTGGTATCTTTCAAGAATGATTTCATGGAGCTGACACTGGGTTGAAGATGGCGGTCTAAAAATTTGCCAACTGGTTCATGAAGACTACCACGTGTTGAAACAATCGGTCGACAGGGAGGTTTGGTGGGATGCTTGTGGATTTTGGGTACCATAAAGATGGTTGGACTTTTTGGGTTGGATTGAATAAGGAAATTTTGAACCTTCTCATTAATGGTGCCATTATCAACGGCAGCTTGTACGATGGCCTGTAGAATCACACTGTATTGTGTTGTAGGATTACTTTCCAGTTTCAAATATGTTTCGGAATCCTGGACGTGAGTAGATATTTGCAAGTTGTAATAATCTGAATTGAGTACAACTAGTGCTCCACCTTTGTCTGCTTTGGTACAGATAATATCGGGATTGCCGGCGATGGATCTTAAAATGCCTATCTCTTTGTTGGTGAGATTGCTGCGTGTTGATCTGCTTCTGCTGTAATTGAGTTTAGATAAATCATTCTTTACACATGATTCAAATAGGTCCAGACATTTATGGCTAACCGGAGCCATAAATGTACTTTTAGTTCGCAAACCCTTCAAGGGATCTTCTTCTTGTTCTTTAATGGGTGTCAAGATGTTGTCAAAGAAGTGTCGGAGTCTCAGTTTCCTCATGAGCTTGTAAAAGCTGATGTGCAATTCGAGTAGGTTGCTGGTTGTTGTTGGTACGAAAGATGTACCCTTCTGTAAGACTTTCAGTTCGATGTCACTGAAGGTGTATTCAGAAATGTTAATGACCAAGTTGTTTATTGATTCATTTTCTTTGTATGTTGAACAACATTTGAAACCTCATTGAGAGGACTACATCTGTGCCCGAGGGACACACCCCATGTCTTGGGGAGTGCATTCTTCACGTTTACACTCACCCCACACACATCCAGCACAGGCGACATTGTACATGTGGCCCTGCCAATAAAGGGGCCGGGCGCACTGGCCCGTTGCCAGTTTGACATGGTATCTACGTGTGTCCCTGTGGTCGTGTTGTATGCCCTGGGCCCTAGGACATTACGCTGTGCTGTGTACATCGGATGCAGACATGTCACCGCAGGCAACGGGTTGGAGCTTGGACATGTAGCTTTGTCGTCACCCACTCAATTCATAAGGGGAGTGGCCAGGGCCATCGTACGTAGAGGCAACATGGGTGTGTGACTGCAATTTGAGCGCCCCTGCCCATGGTTCTGTACTGTGAATGTCCAACTGCATGTGTCTCTGTGGCAGTGCGGGTCTCCTTAGTGGGGTGTTGGTGGCCCCTGAATGGTGATAGACACCTACGTATGGGTCCTGGTTCGTATTCCATGGGTTCGGCCCCCACCCACACCTGTTGGGCCACCTCCTTTCTGGCATGCAGGAACATGGCATTGGGGTGCGATGTGTGGGTGGGTGAAGTGTTGTGGGCCAGCTGTGCTTGCGGGTGCTTCCTGCTTTGGGGTCTGTTGCAGGCTCGATGTTCTCCTCTGAGTAGCTTGGCTGTCCGGGTCCTGGTGGGGGGTTGCGTGGGATATCCATGTGCTGTTGTACGGCATCGGTGTCAACGGTGTGGTGGTCCTCTCCAGCATCACTGATGTGTTGAATTCTGTGCTCTGCCGAAGGTGTTGTGTGCCCCTCTGCGATGTGAAGGGGAGGTGCACATTGACTTTGCGTTGACATATATGTTGGGGCTTTGTGCAGGTTTGCATGCAGACTGCATGGCAATGTACATTGTGACTGTTTGGGGGGTGCTGGATTCTTCTGAGGGACAGTGTACATTTGGTCTACATGACGGATGTGATGTTGTACGCCTACATTTCCATTTCACAGTTTCTGGCTCTGTCAGATGTAGTAGGCATGTTACTGTGCATGTGCGGAGCCAGTTGCGTCCTCTGTTCTGCAGTGTCTGCTATGCACGTTGTTCCTCGTTGTCATCAATGTGGGTGTGCTGTTCGTGCCAAGGGGTTCTGGCCCATGGACCTGTGTGATTATGGGTGTGCAGTGTGCTACACCTCGTTGTGCATGTATGCCATTGTGCCCACTCCCCCGTCCCCTGTCCCCCCAGTCCCTGTTCATTGCACTCTTTGTTGATGTTGTGTCAGGTCCTCTCGAGCTGTGTCCGTACTCCCTACTCCTTGCACTGTCTCCTCACTGATGACTGTGGCCTGGATTTCCTTCAGCTCCTCAGGTGGTGCTGGACTGCCACCTATTGTCGCCGTTGCTGCCTTCCTGTTGGCAGCAGGTTTGTGCCTGGTTTAGGTAGACTTGTCAAGCCGGCGCCTATTGGCCTCCTGGATTGGCCTCCTCGGCACTCCGACTTCAATCCAGGTGGTCTGCTAGTGGGTCAGTTGCTGGTAGTGTTCTGTCTCCTCCGTGACACTGGTCTTGTTTTCCTGTGGTCTGCACCCTGACTTCCTCTCCCTCTTCTCCTTGGCCTTGAACGACCCCCTTGTTTCTTGCTGGAAGTCTGTGGGGGTTGTGGGGTTCGAGTTGTCCCCTGCGCTGTGCATCCATGTTGCTAAGCGCTTTGGATTGTTTTGGGTGTGTTTTTTAGTTCCACCATACGCGTGGGATTTGCAGGCTGGTAGCATGTTTTCGCTACTTTTTGTACCGCGGTTGGACTCATCGCATGTTTTTTTGCATTCGCGTATTGCATTTATGCGGCCTGGCGTTGATTTTCATGCGGAGATTTGGCGGGTTATCTGATGACTATCGCATGCTACCACCTTGTTGTGAATTCCATGTTGGCACAGCGTTATTTTCCCGCGATAGGCTGCGATATAGAAAGTTGCGTTACACTACTCTTGCGGTAGTTATCACACGTTCTCGTGAATATACCCCATCGAGTCCCACCTATGCAGCTCATTTTCTGCTTCTACTTCACAGAGGCCCCGAGATTTACCTTTGCTTTCGTAATACTATTCCCGTCAAATGTATTAATACGAACACGTTTTGAAACAGTTCAATATACTGTTTTCTAAGTCTCCTATAAGAGGCTTGAATAGTTATTTGTGTCTAGGTATATTTCGGAGCGCTGTATTACCGGAAGGCATCATGGTCCTAGGAGGTCAAACATTGTGCTACTCTTAAAAACATAAAGCAAGGCCTTTTGTGCTTTAGGAAAGTTCAGAAAAATGGCCTGACACCTGTGGGTGGTTGCCATCACTGGGAAGGCCCAGCTACCTAGCACTGCTATCCTCACCTTTGAGATTTGAAGGATACAGTAATTTTATGACTTGAGAGCTCAAGGGTGGTGGTACCTGGTTACATGCAATCTGAGAGGGAGCGTGCAACAGAACATTCAAGGTTTTATGTATAAAGCAATAGGGTTTGAAAATCACCCATTGCTTAACAGGGAGCCAGTGCGGTGAAGATTAGGCCTCCATTTACGGAGTTTTCCACACTCCGTGCTAAGCGGAGTTCGGAAAAGCTCCGTGAAGCAGAGCGGAGTTTTTTCCTCGCTCGCGTTCACCAACATTAAGTGGCACAGATGACAGTTTGTATGACCAGTATACTGAGCACTGAAGTGGCCCACACATTAAGAGATAAAAGGGTTAATGATCTGAACTTTATGAAAGGAGAAGAGCAAAGAATAAAAACAAGAGGTGACTTTTACTTTAATTTGTGTACTGGCTGTTGTGGAGTTGCCCTTCTCAAGTGCCAATGTTGAGAGGGCCTTTTCAAAAATAAAAGTTTACATGGGAAAGAAAGAGCAAGTGTGCATGACCAGAAATTCACTGAAGAAGTATTGTATGCTGTACTCCAATAAATTTGATTTGTAAAAATGTATTTGGATCTCATATACACGGTATGTACACAGCCTATATACTATTCACTATCAGTGCAGAAAGCAAGCAATAATAAAATCAAAACGTCCCAAAAACACCAGAAAAACAATGTTTCTGTTGTTTGTAATGGCAGAAAAATGTAACCATTGATAACCACTGTTTGGTATTGAAATCACTAGAAAACACTGAAAAAGCCCACCTAGAATTTATAAAAAATAGAAACTGAAAACAAGAAAGGCTAACTGGACCCTAAGATGTTTGGTTCCAAACATCTCAGCTCGATAAATCCTCACTGATGCCAGTGTTGGATTTATTAATAAATGCACACAGGGGACACTTAGAGGGTCCCTATAAAACCTACCAAGCACTGTTGTGGTCTTTGACTAGTCTATGCCAGCCTGCCACTACCAAACATGTTTCTGACCTCATAGGGTGGGAGCCAGCGCTCTCAGAGGCCAGGAACAAAGCCTGGTCTGGACAGAGGTGCTTCACACCTTCCCCAGGCCAGGATGGCCTTCCAAGGTGGGAAGCTTCAAAGGTGATGCTGCCTCTAAAATGCAACCCAGACATTTCCAGCTAGTGAAGGATACCAACCCCCCTATCCTGCTCAACCTTTGGTGGTAGGACAGGCTGGTAAATTAGTTAGATTAGGAGTTGAGTCCACATTCAGCCAGCACCACCCCTAAGGTGGGGCAGGTGATGTGAGCACAACATTTCCAATTCCTAAATCTTGGGAGGGCAGGAATTAACCTATCAGGTCTAAGGTAGTGCCCCTTTCCACAGGAAGCGGTCACTTAGAGGGTGTAGACACGCTAAGGTAGGTATCCCATTGGCCACTACTTTTCACCCCCTTTAATGCCCCTAAATTTAGTATATTGTTGGAATCCCTGGGACTTAAACTTTAGATTTGATGTACACAAAAAAAACAGACTAAGAAGAGCTGCTGGCCTGGGAACAGAAGACCTGCTACAGCATTCGGACACATAATCCTGCCTGCTGCTTCCAGGACTCAACAATCGTGGTGTGCTGACTCGTCCTGCTGCTGTGAGGGCTCCAAAAACCCTCGAGCACCCTCAGCCTTTCGCTAATTACCAGAGAACTTCCTTGGGGTAGAAGACCTACTCCCATGCGGACCGAAGGCACTGTCCCGGGAGCACCCCCAGTCCTATGCTAATTACCAGAGAACTCCCTTGGGGTAGAGAACCTACTCTCATGCAGACAGCAGTCACTGAAACTAGAGAGTACGGTTTACCGATTTGCTGCTCACTGGCGACTCCAACACAGCATCCAAGCAATAAGAGGTACATTAGCTCAGGATGGTCATATCTGTCTCCCCACCACGTTTGGAGATACCAGGACCTACCAGAGCTGTGCCGTACCAATGCCTGGGGTCCAGACCCCCTGCAACCTACACCGAGACGAAGCTACTACTCTGGACTCCAACTGCCCAGGAAGCAAGCACCCATTTAGGGACATCGAGACATCTGAGACCCACTTTGTGAGTGGCCTCGCTGTACCAGAATCACCTCTACAGCCTGCCTGCCCCTAACAGCGAGGACATCTTGAAATATGCCGCCCGGTTGTCCTGTCTGCGCTGCACCCAGCCTGCCTGGCCTAGGTACCAATGAACCAGCTGTGTTCCTATGGTTATGAGGCTCATGAGACCTGCTCCCTCTAGTGGGACCCTTCAGACCTACCTCTAAGTCCTCTTGTTCAATCTGTTTTCAGGTGCCCCCCCTTTTTCATAGCACACTAGCTACCAACAACCTCAGCACCCTGTTCCCGGCCGAATCAGGGAAGTTTCTGAGAATCCGCTGGTAGAAAATTGTACCTGGCCTTGCTACTTACCTCAATCTCGAAGGTGAACCTCGAAATCCAAGGGCCAGATGTAAGACGTATTTCTATATGCGCTAATTAAATAGCGACTCGCAAAATAGGGTTAGCGGCTCGCTATTAGGAAGGAGCGTTCTGAGGATGTCCCTTCCAAATAGCGAACCCTATGTAAGAATGTTTTGCGACCACAATTGCGGTTGCAAAATACTCGCAGTTTGCCACCCTCTTCAAGAGGGTGGTAAACAATTTGCAAACAGGAAGGGGTCGCCAGTTGACCCCTTCCCCTTTGTGAATGGGTGCGCAAACATTTTTTCAGAGCACGCAGTGATCCCAGGGACCACTACCTGCCCTTAAAAAAATTAAACAAAAATGTTTCATTTTTTTTTTTTTTAAATGCATTCCGTTTTTTTAAGGAAAACGGGCTGCATTTTTGAAAAAAAATGATTTATTTAAAAGCAGTCCCAGACATGGAGGTCTGCTGACCCCAGCAGGCCACCATCCTTGGGAGTGTCAGCCATTTCCAATGGTGTTGGGATTTACAACAGCCTCATTAATATGCATGAGGCATGCAATTTGCAGCTCCATTGGGAATCGCAAACAGTGTCCCAGACACTGTTGTACATTGGCAATTGCGCCTCGCAAATTACGAGTCTCAATTTGGCGCAATTTGCGAGTCGCAATTGCTGATGGTCATACATCTGGCCCCAAATGTTTTATTTTATATGTATTTTTCTAATTTCTCTCTTTGACCTCAATAGTGCGCAAATGTGAACAAAAGTGATTTCTTTTGCGAACTTGAAAAATTCATATCTCAAAACGTACTTACTGTAGAATGAAGTTCCTGGGCAGAAACATTACATAAAAAGCTGTGTTATTTTTGTAAATTGGTCTTGCATTTTTTCTTGAGTGTGTGTATCATTTATTGCCTCTGTGAGTGCAAAAAATGCTTAGCACTACCCACTGATAATCCTAACTGCTCACCCATACTATCACAAATAGAATGTTAGTATTATTTACTTCTGCCTCTGTATATCAATCTAGGTCTCACTGGACTCTCTGCACAGTGTACTTCATTTTAGTGCACTATATAGAGAGCCAGCTTTCTACAACCTGGCCACCAATAGCGTTGCTGCAATAGTGAAATTGTAGCTACCACCCCTGCATGAGCAAATGCTAGACCCTCATGTGCTTGTAGGATTAACTCTAACCTTTGATATGAGTTTGGTATTACTTGATCCCCCACTACAAGAATATGAGCAAATTGAGGGGCGTATTTATAAGCCCTTGCATCACTTTTGCGCCACCGGTGCCTTACTATTTGTGACGTACCAGCGGCGTAAAAAATGCACCATGTTGCGTCATATTTACATAGTGAAGCATCTCGGTAGATGCGTCAATTTGTTAACCCCTACGCCACATTATACCTGTGCCAGGTATAATGCATGCAGGGTGGGGCTTCTGATGCAAGTAAGCCTCGTAGAAGTGACGCAGTGAAATCTATGAGATTTCACTGCGCCACTCCTAGGACGCAAATGCGTCAATATCTTACGCCTGCCTCACAGCCGGCGTAAGACTGACACAGGCATATTTGAAATGGGACTTGCCCATGTGAAATGACCCATTGCTGACGTTGCGTCACTTTTGTGACACACGCCAGCCATGTGTCATTTTTGCGCTTACAAATACGTCAGAAACACTGACGTATCTGTAACTCCTTGCGAAACGATGCATCATACTGTAAATATGACGCATCCAGCATGTCATAAGGAGGGTGCGATGAAAAGTGAAGCATCGCCGGCTTCAAGCAGCAATGCATCACTTTTCATAAATGAGGCCCTGAATGCACACTTAACTGGTAGGAGCATTTTGTTGGGAAACCTTTTGACAAGTGGGTGCCATAGCGTGCAGCACTGACAGTCATCATAATGTCTCCATTTATCCTCGTACTAGAACAAGTAATTGCAGCAACTGCAGCAGTTTGCACTGCTGCTTTTCTGGCTTCATCAGCCATGGAATTCCCTACAAAGTGTATTCATACACGCTGATGGCTCAACATGAGTATCATATGAGTCAGTGCAAACATGCTTGTAGTTTGGCCACTTTTCCCCATAGCAGCTTGAGTGCTTTTTGGAATCTCTGAATCCATTCTGGCTCAAGTAGATTAGGTACTCATTGCAAGATTGGACACAATAATACAAATCACACACAATGAATGTAGGGAATCCGGGATCCGTATTCTCAAGTTCCAGAATTAGAGCTTTAAGTTCAGCCAGCTGCGCTCTGCAATCACAGAGTGACTGCATGTAGGTCATTTAAGCATCGAATTTTCCATCATGGATACTACCCTGCACAGTGGCATATGCTGCAGAGTTTGGTACTGTGTCCCGACAGCAGGCTGGGCAGAACCGTCAGTATAGAAGATGGAATCATACTGATCTAGAGGAATGACTTCATTAGGCAGAGGATATACATTTTCATATTGCAGATATGCCTGTGTTTGTGGTGTAGAGTTAAATATGTAATCTACATCTGTTGCTGTAAGAGAGTTGGCCCATTGTATCCATCGTGGATGTAAAGCTTTCGCGTTTGGAATGCTGGCCTTTGTGACAGCCTCTAAGGCTGGGACTCGAGTCATGGCAATAATGCATTTCCCCTGAGCCAAATATCTGTCTCTCACTACAGCAGTCTGTACCACTGTCTGTCAGTACAAAATGCAACTCTGCATTGGTATAAAAATTTGATTTATATACAATTGGTACAGTGTCTCCTTCATTCAATGTGACATAGGTGTACCCTGAATCATCCATTATACACAGATACGGATCACCAGGTTTGTGGTGTTAACACATGTGTGTATCTGTTTTGAAGCTAGCATGTCAGCTTGTACTGAATGTAGGATTTGCATGTGTTCAGTTATCCAAAGTGTCCTTGAAAAGTCTGAATCAAGTTGTACAATGTTTTTACCCGCTCAGCATAGACTGGAATGTATCTTCTGCCAAAGTTCCGCAAACCCAATATTGATCAGAGTTTCTTCAATGTGTTTGTTGGTTTCAGGAGTGCACACTTTTCAAGGGAATTTGTTGTTAGCCTTCTGCCTTCACTTGACAATTCGTATACTAGGAATAGGACCCTAAGTTAGGCTATCTTAGATTTCTTGAAATTAAATTCGAAGCCCGTGTGAACAAATCCCAAAACTATGCGATCTACTCTAGCCAACTGTGTAGAAAGGTTATAGATTGTTAGATAAATGTCATCGACATGGGACAATGCCTGATCATCAAATTCTTGTAAAAGTTCTGTAACCCAGGCTGAAAACATCACTGGCTATTCTTACACCCTAGGGTCAATTGACAGAACTGCTTTGGAGAATCTAGCGTGCTGAATGAAGTACCTACTTTCAGTTGCTATGTTTTGGCAGAGAAATTGATTGGAAATTTCTACAGTTTTTTATCTTTTTCACACTGTGTTGTTTATTAGTGCCACGCTGTGCGCTTTTTGTACAGCAAATGTACGTATAGCACTGTTCAAGTGTCTGCAATCTAAAACTAAACAATATAAATGGTCTGGTTTCATTACTGGAAGCAAAGGATTATGCATAGGGGAGGTGCAACTTTCTATTACACCTTGGTATTCAAGTTGTGGGAGTATTTCTCTAACGTCTTATTTAGTCTCTCATTTAATGGGGTATTGTCTTTGTGGTTGTGGGGTTGATCTCACAGCTATGATGAGATAACGGGAACTATAACCCCACCCCACATGTCTGCGGTATAATTCTGGACCTTGCGCTAGGGCCCACTTCTTGGCATAGGAATGTTTAACTGCATCTGGGACAAGATCAGTAAAATTACCGTTTCTCCCGCAGGGCAGTCCATAACAAACTCTGGTGGACAATCCTTTTAAGCTAAGAGAATGTCACAGCTGAATGACATGTTCCCCCAAAAGAGAACATTTATGGTACATTGTACATCCCTCTCCATCTGGAGTTACATCTCATATAATTGATAAGGGACACCCACTGTCCTGTCCGGTGTTTCCTTCTGGATACAGTCACTTGTTGCTATTGCCGCCCGACATTCCATTAGATTCCGGCGAACTATTGTGACTTCTGCAAGCGTTGTCCAGAAGTCCAATCCCCACTCTGAAGCAATGTTCTCAATATGCGTGGCATGCTTGATTTTAAGGCCAGCCACCTTCTTCTTTGGGATTTGAGGCTTAGACTGTTTAGGTTTGTCTTCCTGTTTTATAAAGTCAGATGAGGGTTCTGAGTCCTTTTTTGGTTTCTTGCACTCTTCTGATCTGTGCTCTGATCGTTTCCACCTGTCCAAGCATTTTTTGGATGAATCCTGTACGGAACGACAGGAACCTGTATCAGTATCCTGATATCTATCAGTTGTTTCGATATTTTTCACGGTCACGCAGATTATAGCATTTTTCAGTGGACTCCTGTTGAGGAGAACCACTCTGTGCTTTAGTCTTTTCTTTATTTTTCTCATTATCCCACTTCTTCTTAGCAGAAGAGTCTGATACCTGCTTAGAGTTATCCCTTTCACAATTACCCTTAATTTGTAGTTTACTAGGTCTGGCTCCAAAATTAAATCTACCTAATGATGCATAGGTTCCCTCAATAGTTTTTGGTAATTCGCGCTCTTGTTATCCCGGAGTCCAATAGGTGGCATATAGCCAACGAAGCTGCATCCCCTTTTATGTTACTCAATATTATGCTGGATACTGTGGCAAAGTTGCCCATCGGTTTCATCCCCAAATCCAGGGTAAGGGCTGTCCCGTACTCATTTTGGATCTGTTTAAGCACTTCTGGCAAAACAGCTAATGAGAGTGTACCATGAGTTCTGGTATATAGTGCAGCAAAGACTGGGAGAGCCATGCCCATTGGCAAGCATATTGTGAGAATCCTTTATTTTTCGTGAGGTCCCGTATGTGCAATCCAGAACGGAATTTCGTCCCATCTGATGGGAGTTTTACCCATGACTGTGTTGATAGTTACTGTACTCATTACTGGCGTGCCCAATTGGGGTGTGCAGCTTGAATAGCCCTTGCAGGATTTATTGTTATTGTACTCAAGACTAATAGTTTTCAGCATGTCTATGTTCTAACCAGATCCTTATATAGTACATGTAGGTCTGGAGCTGTGAGATTTTCTATATCTGGATAGGGTGTGTAACCAGCCAAGAATGGCCATGATGCTCCCAGATTGCTAAGGTGACCTATTCTAACAATGCTTCTTATATGTGGTAGGGCACTTACAAACCAATTTTGGTGTTCTTGGTATGTTAGTGGCTTTTCTAGGGCTTCATAAGCTGTGTAGATTTTAGGAACTGCAGCCTCAGTGTATGTTTGAAACTGATTTGTTTGTGATTCCGTGGTTGAGAATGCAAACCATGAATAGAATACCTCTGTTGTGAATGCTGTGTGGGCCTCCATCATGAAGGTAACATCTCTACCCGCAAGGGGCAGCCCATGTTGCTGCAGCATTTGTGTAACCGCATGTCTGCCAATTACTGGTATGTTAATTGCTGCATCGTCAGTCATATGAATATGTGTAATCAGTGAGAGTACCTCTATGGGGTGATCCTTTGAAAGTTTCAAGCTTGAACATTCAACAGCCAATACATAGGGTTTAGATACTTGGCTGAGGAGGACTTTTCCCTAACACCACAGACATCTCCGGTTAAGAGGTGAGTAGGGGTCTTTGTGTATACCAAAGATAACTACTTGGGTGATCCATTCTATAAGAACCCAAGCTAGAACATGGGTGTCACCATGTGGTATGGCTTATACTTTCTCAGAAAAAACTGTGCGTTTGTTGGACAACATAAATATCAGAACTGTGCAAGACTGATTCTAAGCACACCATCAGGATATGTTGGCCTTAGTCCTGCTAGCTCACAGTGCACCATCTGTACCCCTAACCAGGAAAAATAGCAGGTGTAATATGCAACCTCAGCACATGACAACCCTGACTCCTCAAAGGAAATTGTGGTAACAGATCTAGAAAACATTTTTCTTTGACTACTCATGGATACCCAAAGAGATGCACAAGAAATACACAACATGCAGTTTCAATATTTGTTGAAGCATTGTGATTCTTGAGTAAATTATGTGTGCTGCAATAATCAAAAGTAGGAAACAGAATAATGGTATTAGCATAATGAGAATGATGAAAAAGATAAACAGTTCATCCATTTTGCTATTACATAGAAGATATGCTCATATATAAATACTGCAAAATAATGTACTCCTATCTAGTGCTTCCTAACCTAGTGTGCCTAGGGTGAGTGAATCTGCCAAATCCCTTTAGGATGATCTAACTCCGTGTCACCTGTGGGTAAATGTCATTAGGCAGCCGGTCTTGGTGCAGAGCTGGGCAACATCCCATGCATGAGATAAATGGGAATCAGCAGTGCTGGAATTTTGGCATGGGACAACCTTTCAGTCCCAGTGAATTTCTCTTCAGTCTATACAAGGGAGTGATGTTGAACATCATCCATGTTGCCATGTCAAAGCCCCTATTGTTTATTCTAGTGTGATAGCTCCATCGCTAGACGGATAATAACAATAATATTTTACACAGAGAACTTAGCCCTTGTACAGAATGTCCAAGGTATTTAATAATGTGCCTACGAAGTGGAAATGTCAGCAAAGCTGATTTCAGAGAACATTATCCTGCACAGGCACACAAACTAATGCATGTCAAATGTCATTCTGTTTAAGAAAGAAGGCAACTTAAAAATGTGAGCAGGTAAATTGGTGGTGTTTCTATTTGGGCCTATAATGTGACCATATAACACCGCACCGTGAGTCAAGTACCCACTAGCATGTCAGAGTGATCTGCCCTGTGAATCAAGAACCCACTGGAGCTTCGGAGTGAGATGTGACATTACCCACTGTAATGTGCCACAACCAACAGCTAGCTACCCAGAAGAGGGCCATCAACAGAAGCCTAATGTCCTACTGTGATCCTCTGAGTGGCTCATGGCTAGGCGAATGCTGTGCAGCTTTCTGAAAGGCTGCTCTGTGCCACCTGGAAGCTCCCTGCAACCAGCAAGATCATGCTGCTGCAGGAAGCCTGAACACTGCCCGACTATGCTCCTACGATTGGGGTGCATGCTGAGAGGCCTGAGAGACTGAGTGCTAAAGCCAAACCATGGGGAAGGAAGCACAAGTTGCACCTATCAACCTTACCTTGAACGATGAACCTGAGGAGGGACAGCACACATAAGATGAATGGGGGACCCACAAAAAGACAGAGGGAGGGATAATAAGATTAGTCGGAAAAGACCCCTGAAAGCACACATACTCATACCTGTGAAGCGTGTATTTATGCTCTATTGAGTGTGGTGGAATTCTATGTTTTCTTTTTAATAAAGTACACATTTTTTCTACAAAGAAAACCACAGAGCTGGGCACAGATTTTATTGCACTACTGGGGGATGGTAAGCCCGAGCACCCACACACTAACCTCACTAGCCTGTGACTTCTCGTCTCACTCAATTGTGGAAATAATTGTACTTAGCCCAGTTTGGAAAGCCATAGAAAGACAGGCTACGGGTTAGTAGTATAGAATCCATTTTTGGATTGTAGTATTTAACATACTAGAAATCAAGCTTACGCTAACATAAACTAATTTTATGCTTTCTTCCATTTTTAATGTGACATCATGAAACACCATGCGACCACTGCTGCTGTTGTTTCCCTTGCTATAATAAAGAATTGTGAGCTTTACACTGAGGCATTCCTAGTCACAATGAACAAATCAAAGACAATCTGGTTGTGCCAAGCTGCATTACATACTATATCATCTAATGATACCCGAAAAGACTCTAAGAACTTCTGAATCTAATGCAATAGTATTATGATAGAATCTTCAAATGTTTTCCTTATTAAAAGGTTTCTTCTTGCTTGATCCCCATTGGTACATATTCTGGGAACAATATTCTAGTGGAGTGAATATATGAAATCCACAGTTTAAAGTCCTAAAAAGGACCTGCATTTTCACTGTTGTGGGGGCTCACTTTTCCCGACGTTATAAGGTGAATCTATGCAGGATTTTCTGCAGATATTTACTGAATTCTTTTCACCTATTATCTGTGTACTATTATGATTGATCCCAGCTTATGCATTTCTGCTATTATATTCTTTGAGTAGACTTTAAAACTTCAGCCTGTGTCTGTCATTCTTATTGAGAATGTCACAGCTTTATTTTGATGTGCACGCTTGTTAGACTTGGCATCTTTGGCGTGGTTTCCCCTGACTTTTTGTCTCTATCTCCTGTATTTTTGAAGCTATGCTGGATTTCGTCTTTGCTGGCTTAGATGCTTTGGGCACTTTGCCACTGCTGATCAGTGTCAAAGTGCAAGTGCTCCCTGTGTAAATTGTTATTATGATTGGTTCTCCCTGATTGGCATATTTGATTTACTGGTCAGTCCCTAGTACAGTGCTCTGAGTGTGCCGGGCCTGGTAAATCAAATGCTACTAGTAGGCCTGCAGCACTGATAGTGCCACCCACATGAGTAGCTCTGAAACTATAACTCAGACCTACCACTGCAGTGTCTATGCGCAGTTGTAAACTGCCATGTCGACTTGGCAAGTGCACCCATTTGCCAGGCCCTAACCTTCCCTTTTCTTACATGTCAGTCACCCCTAAGGTAGGCCCAGGATACCCCTGTGGGCAGGGTGCAGTGTATGTGAAATGTATTCCATGCCCTGATGTGTGTGGCATGCCCTGATAGTGAAGTACTGCCAATTTCGTTTTTACTAATGCAAAGCTACCTGTTCCCATAGGACAGAATGGGGAGTTTGTTTATAACATCTTATAAACATAAATGCCCCTGAGAACAAGGTAGGAAAATAAAGTTTAGTATGCCTGAACTCAGAATGTTAAAATGCATCTTTTATTGAGGGTGATTTTTACATTATGTGTTTGAAAATACCACTTTTAGAAAATAAGTATGGTCTTGCTTAGCCATCCACACTGGATGGCTAAGCAAGACCATGACACTGCCTCTGATAGGATGTGGATTGACTGTCTGGGTTTGGGATGACAGGAGCTGGAGAGGAGCAGTGGCACCAGAGAGTCTGATGAGTCAGGTCTGGGCTGAATAGGCCTGGGCTGCATTTAGAGTAGGGGGAGGAGATTTCCTTTCAACTGAATGGGCCTGATCTGCTTTCCACAATGCTGTCTCCAACCCCTGCCAGGAATCTGTACCAGAGAGGACAAGACTGTTTTTTACTGAGAACAGGGCTTCTCTGCACAACGAGAACAAAGACATGTTGGGGTATAAGTATTAGACCTAAAACCCCTGAACTTTAGACTACTTCTGGAATCAAGAGGAACCTTTGCCAAGGAGAAGAGCTGGAGAAACTGAGGAGAAGTACTGCCCTTGCTGTGTGTCTGGGGTTGGCCTGCAGTTGCTGTTTCTGCCAAGAAAAGGAGAAGGACTTTGCTGTGTGCTGTGTCCGCATGCTTGAGGAAAGTCTCCAAGGGCTTGAATAGAGCTTTCCTCCTGTTTTGAAGTCTCAGGAACACAAAGACATCACCCCCAGCTCCCCTGAACTTCCTTGCTGGGAGTTCTAACTTTCCAAGAAGTGCCTGGACTGTGTGGGGCCTCTGGAGCGGGCCGACGCAGCCTAGCTCAACGCCACCGCATCGTTCGCTGACGCATCCCGGATTTCCACTCATCGTCCCTGTGCGGCAAGTTTTCCCCGACGCATCACCCACGAATCGGAGTGGTCTCAGAATCGACGCATCGCTTCTCCCTACAGACCAGACCTGATGCACCGCTTCCCTGTGTCCAGCGGAACTGTAGCATCGCATCCACGAAGGTCTCAGGAATCTACGCATCTCTTTGGTTTTCGACGCATCCCATCACTGCAGCTGTTTGGCTTGGTGAATTTTGTCACAAATACAGGTACTTTGCAAGAAATCCCGCATCCATAGTTTTCTATGCACTCAGTTGCTTAAACCTTTTAAAACTCATTTTTCTTAATACTTGTGTGTTGGATTCTTGTCGTTTTGGTCTTGTTGAGTTTAGATAAAGATACTTTATTTTTCTAAACTGGTGTGGTGTGCATTTGTGGTGTTATCACTATGTTACTGTGAGTGTTGGTACAAATAGTTTACACATTGCCTTTGAGATAAGCCTGTCTGCTTGTGCCCAGCTACCAATGTGGTGAGCAGGGGTTATCCAAAGTGTATGTCCCCCTTACCCTGACTAGAAGCAAGGGTCCCTATTTGGACAAAGGTACCTACCTCTGCCAACTAGAGACCCCCATTTCTAACAATGATTCAGTGAACTAGAGAAAGGTCCAGTCTGGGAATTCCAAAATCCATACAGGGACTACACCACTTTGGGTCCAAGTAGTAGGTGCACATTGGATAAGCAAAGGAGAGACGATTTTGAGCCCTGAAAGTAGTCACAAAGGCTCAAACCCCGTGGTTGTGGCTTAAACAATGTTTGACACAGAAACTGTGAGAAACTTGCACTGCCTTCACCTCCAGTTCTAGAGCTCTCAATGTGCAAACCAACAACTGACTTGACATTTTGTTAGACCCAGCAGCTTCTGGCTGGCTGAAACGCATCAAAGCCAGACAGAATCCACCATCGTATTTAGGATGAATACGATACACTTGTCCAATAACTTGTCCTCCCCCTTGGGTAGCTTTGCACAGAGCAGTCAGGCTTATCCTCAGGGTCAAAGTTTAAAGTATTGGCACAACACCCTCTTGAAACACACTGAGTACAATACAAAAAGACTCTGAGCTGTATGTATAAAACCCTGGTTTTTGTATTACACACGCATTCAAACCAAAATGGCATACACATTGGATATATGCTTTACAGTTAAATGCTATTGTCGAACTCTCCCATTAGCAGCAGAACCGCATGAATATATATGTACTAGTCATAGGTATTCTTTTGCCCTGCTATCCTCTCAGCCTCATAAGCAACATAAACCCATGTGTGTACTTCCCAGAGGTGTTCACGATCCAAGCAATCCCTCCCACATCAAAAGCAACAGAAACAAATCTGCAGGCTCTTCAGAGGTATTCCACTTTCCCGCTAACACATTAGCATAAAGCATGACATTCCCAACATAGCATACCCTGAACAGTTGTAATGGTCAAGGAATTACATGCTTTGCCTACGTCTCGCGACCCCGCACCTCAGCCACTCAAACTGCACTAGCCAATGATACACGATGCAACCACTGGCAACACTTTGATTAGAATGTCAGGACCACCTAAAGCGGAAGAAAACGGTTACGTGGTTTCATCCCTCCAGATTAGGCCTTCGGGCACCCAGCCAAACTTTTACGAGTGCGGGATCACTATCCCCCCGTAGGCAAAAGACTGACAGCGGAAGCTGACACGCTTCCAATTGGACGGTGGATGTGCGAGCTGTTGTTGCTCCAGGCAGCCAGCCGTAGGTGCACACAAGGCACAATGAGACCCCTAGGTTCTAGTCATGATATCCTCAACAACAGAGTACCTAGTGGGGTGGGACTGGAGAGAGCAAGCCGGTGACCTTGGATGTTGTCTGCGATGTCAAGCACTGTCGTCCTCCCGATCAGGAGGTCAGAGACAGTTTAGGTTTCCAGCTTGGATCCTGCGGCCTCAGCAAACGTCCCCCAACTCCCCTCGGACAGCATATGTTACGGATTGTGAGCTAGCACAGGTTTCAGGTGCAAGCACGGTTCCCTCAGACTCTGTAAACTTCCCCAACAATCCAACTCCTCACACTACGGCTCCCCAGGTGGACAGCTGACCTTTATGAGAACACTCCTCTGCACTCTGTAATTACGGCGTACATCAGGACGGTACCAGTCCTAACAAACGACCTCTTCCACCCATTTCCGCCACACCCTGCACAGTCCCTATGATTTTGTGGAAACAGGGAGATTCTTCCTGTCCCTTGAATCTCATGTACAGTAAGCTAGCCAACTGGCCCTTGGAAAGCGCTTAAGGACCATGGCCAACCTAGTTGGTAATTAGCTTCAGGCTAGCAACATCCAGACAAAAGATGAAATAAGTTCAAAAAGCCACCTTTGAAAAGGACAGGCCCTCCCTAAATGTTGTCCTGTCTGCTTTTCTACCCTGCGATACTTGATTAATATCTTTAGTGGGGCCAAGACCTTGCCCCTTGGAATGCTGGTGCCAATTTTACCTCCCTCGCATCCATCCCAGGAAGGACCCTGAGAGTCAGAGGTCTGCAGTTTTCCTTGAGCCCTTAGTTTATGGCCTTCTATCAGGAATGCACGGATGTAGCTGTCCCCACCACACCCAGACGTGGATTGGAGACAGGCTGACAAGCACATAGAGACACGAGCACAGAAATGCCTACTTTCCCAGAGTAAACTATAGAAAATAGCAGCTCAGTGTGCACTTGTTTAAACTGAATTGTCAATTCCTCGATACTTAAACAAAATATCAAATAACGATACTCATCAATGTGTGACTTGGACAAAAAATTGTGGATTCTAGAACAATGTCTAGAGATACCGAGTGCACTACGAAATGCCCGAAAGGGGCGTACTCACATGTAACGATTTGTCAACAACAAATTTTCAAAACATTAGTGCAAAATATTATCCAATTGAAACCAATAATTTGTGAAATGCAACACTGTAAAGAGAGGACACAATAATCCAAATAATTCAAAAAAAGTTCAGGAAAAATTGAAGTCTTCTGCCTTTATTCTTGGTGTGTGCAGATAGCTTCTCATGTACGATAAACAGAACGTTGCTTGTAGTCAGCAATGATGCATTATGAAAGCTTCACATAATAACAGAAAATCCCAATGCATTTCGGGCTATAGATTGAGCCCTTCATCAGGGGAATCTACGGATATAAACAATAATCATATGTGATTTGCAAATACGAGAACATGCCTTCAATGATGAACTTTACTTATTATGGACTCGACAGGAGCCAGGGATTGATATATTATGAACATTCCATCAATTTAAGAGAGGAAGAAAGAATCCACCGTGAAACAAACACAAGTAAAGTCCCACTGCCACAAAGAAGCTCAAAATTCGAAAAAAATCAACACCCGTGTGGACATAGAAGGTCCGATTTAGTATAAATCAACAGCAGCTGGGCAGCGTGCTTATCGTCCCGCAACCAAGATGGGACTAAAAGATTGTACAGGTCACCACTCGTTTATAGCTAGCAAATACATGCTGATAAAAATCACCAGCACCTAGGTGGCGTACGTTAGAATTACTGAGGTACGTGGGTTTCAGAGTAAAAACACTGAATCGATCCACAAAAAGTGGGGTATTATCAGGACTATCCTTGACATGAATTGTCTGAAACAAAAAGAAACTACCTTAATATCAGATGCCTATCAACAAAACCGGCTATGGCAAATATGCAACATTGTTCCCTTACCAGCAAGCGCCCAAAACTTACCGTCAACGTTAAGTGTATATAACGCCCGTCTTTGTGCCACAAAGAATATTTAACACTGGTATCTGTATCGGAAAAAATAGAAATGGAGAACCGTTTGCCTCAGAAATAAGGTATCTAACCGACTGATTTTATAATACAAGAATGCTTCAAAAATATATAACGCGCTTACCCACAAGATTGGGAAATATAGTCCCCTCCACGACCAATCACGTCAAGTTACTGGCTCGAACATCATTACGTGGCCACGGCTTGGTTTAAAAAAACTGGGAAACTGACATAGAGATAGGACTTAGCTGCTGTAATGCGCAACGGTGAACCTCAAGAACAAGCTGTAGCAGCAGCTGCCATGTTGAAACGGGAGGACCATCACCACAGAAAAAGCGAAAGAAATCAGAAAACATCGTTCTAGAAACAATAAAGTTAGAATGAAAAGAAATGAGGATGCCTAAAGAGAAAACAGTAGATGAACTATTTAACATGAAGATGTATAACAATATTAACAGTGATACAGAATGTAACATTTATGAACAATGCTATGTCACAATGGAGTGAGCTAAAAACAACTACTCACTTAATGATGTACATAATGCGCGTTAGGAACCAACCACAGGGGATCATTTTACAAAAAACATGCCAGTTCGAATTTATCATTTAACCCCTTTGGAAGTAAAGTTTGTAAAAACCAAATCCAGTGGGATTCACGTTGAGACAGAAACTTTGTCATGTCCCTATCTAAACGTGGTTCGACTTTTTCAAGAACGCAGAATCTTAATTGCGCAATAGAGTGCTTCATCTCTGACCAGTGCGATGCTAATGATTGTGGTACGTATTCTACTCTTGTGCTCAGTTATGCGAATACGTAAAACCCTCTCAGTTTTGCCCACATAATACATATCGCGCGGACATTTAATCAAGTAAATCACATGCTGACTGTTACAATTCGCATCAAAATTCAACATGATCTTTTTTCCAGTCCACGGATGGGTAACAAATCTGCCACTTATAACATTGATACAGTGTGAACAATTCGAACATTTTGTCATGCCTTTAAAAACTATTTCAGAACCAGCTGTGGTGCGATTCAAAATTTCTTTTAAGTTATTAGATCTTTTGTAAGCAAATAAGGGTAGTTCTGAAAAAATTCCTTTGAAATCAGATTCTATTTGCAACAAGTCCCATCTATGTAAAATACTTTTTTTAACTGAATCAGAGTTAATAGAAAAAGTCGATACAAATACTTCACGGTTAGGTCCTTGTGGTTTATCTTGCTTTCGTAGTAAAGCCTCACGACTTTTCGTCGATGATCTAGTTTCGGCTTCATCAATCACTTTCAAGGGGTAACCCCTCGCTAAAAATTTATTTCTAGAGTCTTGAATAGTCTGCACGCATGACTCCGGGTTAGACGAGATACGTCTAATCCTTAGAAATTGTGAAAACGGAAGGTGTCTTTTCAATGACCATGGGTGAAAGCTGTGGTATTGCAGGGCATTGTTGCGATCAGTGGGTTTTTTAAACACAGATGTCTCAATGGTATCTTCCAATCTGTTTAGTACAACATGTAGATAAGCAATGCTCTGAGAATGAATAGAATGAGTGAACTGAATCCTCGGGTTAATCTCATTCAGTTTATGAATTTGCAATTCAAGTTCACATTGTGTACCATGCCAAACAATTAGGATGTCGTCAATGTAGCGACGATATAAAATGAGCCTTGACGACCAAAGTGGATCAGAAAGAATGTTCTCAGATTCGAATTTGAGCATGAAGATGTTGGCGTAGCTGGGCGCTCCAGAAAAGCCCATGGATGTACTGTTAGCTTGAAGATAAAATTGCCCCTTCCATTGGAAGTAGCTGTGGTACAAACAGAAATGCAAAAGTTCAACTAAAAACACCTTGTGAGCCCTAATGGGATCATGCCTCAATAAGGCCCATTCAATGGCATCAATGCCCTCGTCGTGGGGAATCGAAGTGTACAGTGCCACAACGTCAATTGTACACAATAGGATATCTGATGATTTAGAAATCTTGATATCATTCAAAATATTACGTAAGTGAGTGGTGTCTTGGAGATACGATGGACTTGACTGCACAATTGGCTGAAGGAAGGTATCAAGATACCGTCCTAATGGATCATGTAGTGACCCGCATCCGGAAACAATCGGTCTCAACGGGGGGTCAGTGACGTTCTTGTGAATCTTAGGTAACATGTATAGGGAAGGTCTACGGGGAAATCGTGTATATAGAAACTCCCTAGTTTTATTACTAATCCAAAGCATGTCAACAGCATGCTGTAGAATAGAATCAAGTAAAGATGAAAACGAGCCCGTTGGGTCTTCAGTTAACGGGATGTAAGTGGAGGAGTCTTGTAACATTAAAAGAACTTTTTGTTCATAATGATTCAAATCCATTACAACTAACGCCCCGCCTATATCAGCCTTAGTGAAGTGTAGAGTGGTATTGTGTTTCAAAGAATTCAATGCCATTATTTCGCCTTTGGATAAGTTCAATGATTTGGGCTTGAAAGATAAACTTTTAGCAAGATCTTGTTTTACCAAGTTTTCGAACAAATCGATAGTTTTATGGGAAAAAGGTGGAACAAAAGAGCTCTTAGGTTTAAATTCAAGATACCCATCCTCATGAGCAGAATCCGAAGTAGTGTCAATGGTAGAAAAAAAATATCGAAGTCGGAGTTTTCTGATGAATTTGTAGAGGTCTACTTGGGACTCTAAACTCTTTCCAGAGTACGTGGGAACAAAAGAGCAACCTTTATTTAAAACCGCAGTTTGTTTTTGTGTTAAAACTTTAGAAGAAATATTAACCACTAGTGTCTCTTCCCTCGTCTCGTGGGTCCTGTTATTGCAGAATCTATGCCCTCGGCGGGCTTGACTGATGGTGTTGGTGTAGGGGGTTGATTTGAAGCTGGGCTTGTCTCTAAAAAAGAGACTTTAGAAGTACTTGGACCAGCGATCGCTGGTTCGCTTGCTTGAGACTGAGAAATTGTGGGAGCAGGTGGACAAGATAATTGAGTATCAGAAATTGATACTAAACTCTCTTCGGAAGAAGTGGTTCCTTGTTTTTGCCAACTTCTTTTTTGGGCATAGACTTCCGCCCAAGTGTACACCTCGTCTAGTTTGTAGTCAATTGTGTCTCTGCGGAATTTCCTGATCTTGCGTTCATGTATCTCTTTAGCTTAAGTGTCTAGTTTTAAATTACTGTCATCCAAAGTTTTGGAAATCTGTTTCCATTTGTGATATCAAAGTGGCTTGTAAATTCTTAATTTCAGATTCCAGTTCTACTAGAACCTGAGACAACTCTTCAACAATTAGTAGAATTAAGTCTAACGAGCACTTATTCAGAATAGCATACAATTTTTCCATGAATTTTTTATTCATGTTAAACAACATGGGTTTAATCGCTAAACATAAACCTCTTGGGATTCGACTAGCTTTATGGTACTGAATAAGAGTCGTTGCGTGCAGACGTTGGTTGATTTCTCTGCGCATTAGGTACTCAAGTTGACGAATCTGTTGTATAGTCGAACCTGAAGTGGTACCAAATGACCTGACTTCCTTGATGAGCCCATAGATGTCACTGGCTTCGGCGGATGAATACACTTTAGTGTGAGCTCTATTGTCTGTTAAATGTACTATATCATCAAACGACATTGTGCTTAACAACTTCAACAGTAGTGGTGCAAGGTGAGCTGCAAAGGCAGTGATGCGTAATAAACTATAGAAAATAGCAGCTCAGTGTGCACTCGTTTAAACTGAATTGTCAATTCCTCGATACTTAAACAAAATATCAAATAACGATACTCATCAATGTGTGCACCAGGTAGGTGGCACTGCCAGCCACCTGATTTGGACAAAAAATTGTGGATTCTAGAACAATGGCTAGAGATTCCGAGTGCACTACGAAATACCCGAAAGGGGCGTACTCACATGTAGCGATTTGTCAACAACATATTTTCAAAACATTAGTGCAAAATATTATCCAATTGAAACCAATAATTTCTGAAATGCAACACTGTAAAGAGAGGACACAATAATCCAAATAATTCAAAAAAAGTTCAGGAAAAGTTGAAGTCTTCTGCCTTTATTCTTGGTGTGTGCAGATAGCTTCTCATGTACGATAAACAGAACGTTGCTTGTAGTCAGCAATGATGCATTATGAAAGCTTCACATAATAACAGAAAATCCCAATGCATTTCGGGCTATAGATTGATCCCTTCATGCAGGACGATAAGCACGCTCCCCAGCTGCTGTTGATTTATACTAAATCGGACCTTCTATGTCCACACGGGTGTTGATTTTTTTCGAATTTTGAGCTTCTTTGTGGCAGTGGGACTTTACTTGTGTTTGTTTCACGGTGGATTCTTTCTTCCTCTCTTAAATTGATGGAATGTTCATAATATATCAATCCCTGGCTCCTGTCGAGTCCACAATAAGTAAAGTTCATCATTGAAGGCATGTTCTCGTATTTGCAAATCACATATGATTATTGTTTATATCCGTAGATTCCCCTGATGAAGGGCTCAATCTATAGCCCGAAATGCATTGGGATTTTCTGTTATTATGTGGCGCACAAACTTCTGCCATGCACCGGCACAGGCACCCTTGCACCATGGTGCAAGCATGCCTGCATCGTGGGGAGATTGTTTATGAGCAGGAAGGGTTTCCTTCCTGCACATAAACAATCAGAAATTACATTAGCACACATAGAACTTGCAAAACATCATTATTTTACTAATTATTTATGTGCAGGAAGGGACACTTCTGAACATAAACAATCACCAGAGGTGATTTCCTCTTTCTATGTGTGCTGCAAAATGGAGCACGCATAGAAAGAGGGAAAAATGAGGCGATATGAATACATTTCTCCTCGTTTCGCCTCACTACGCATAGCATTCAGACGCATTTCCAGATTTACGATTTCTTGTAAATCTGGAAATGTGTCTGGTTCCAAGGGTGTTGCGTGGGAACACCCACGGCAACATCCATGGAACGCCCATTTCATGCAAAGAGCTGCATGCAAAGGGGCCATATTTACAAGAACAGGAAAAGTCACGCAGGTTGGCTTTTCCTGCCTTGTAAATACGGGGTACTAAAATGCACCGCCGGTGCGTCACAAAAGGTGATGCACCGGTGGCACAAGGTGCTTGTAGATCTGCACCTCAGTTTGTACTTGCAAACAGTATTTGAGTAGAAAGATAGAAGATCTTTACATTTACAAAACAATAATTAGCAGTTTGGCTTCAGATGCTCCAGACTGAGACCTTCACTGCCTGGCTGCTGTCCTGTCAAACCTCATCTTCCTCACTGCTGAAAAGTAAAAAGCGACAACAGGGGGCTTTTTGTGTTCATTTTCAAGCCTTCGCAGAATCCTCAATTCATTGCAGTGTGAGCAGAATTGCTGGAACAGGGTCAGAGTGATATTGCTGCCTGATCTGTATGTAGACAGCTGCATGAGCCTCACAGAAAGTCAGCGCCCTGGGCGTGGGCCCAGCTCACCCATGCTAAAAGCTGGCCCTGAAAATGCTCACTTAGAAGAAACTCAGTTCATGGTATGCACTATTCTAGAGTAATATGCTGCATGAAAAACTATAGAAACACAACGTATTAAAACAAAACAAATAATCAGGTATAATTAGGCTATCTGGTTTTAGGTTTAAACCTATAATAACTGATAAAACCCCACCAAAAGGAAAATAGCCATCACCGGTGTAAACATATAAACACTGAAAAAACACCTTCGCAACCACAAACTAAGTGCCATTCAAAGAAATGAAAAGATGAGTGAAAGAGTCATTCTTATGTCTTCCTGAAGGGGCCAATACAATGCAACTTTGTTATACAAGGCAGCAGCAAGAAAGACTGGGCTAGCATTAAGCTGCTTGAGTTTTGTTGTTTAGGGATGTTACTAAAATATTGTCTCTTCTACCTTATGCTTTTTTCAGGTTTGTGGTATTTGGTCTAAAGATGCAGTGTTTCGAAGCATGTTTTAGGTCTGATTTTGTTGTTTTAAAAACTGTAGAGAATCAGGAAATATCAAAATTATATTTGATATTTTGGCTACATTTGATTTCACTGATAGGTAAAATGGCTGGTTTCATAAGAATCTTTCCCAGTATGTACCATCACATTTACCCACAGACAGAGAATTTGTGAAATCCTTTGATACATCAGCCCCCATTTCTAGCGAGTCAGTATTGATTGTAGGTAAATTGCCAAACACCCCAGGCTTTGAACATTCAATGCAAGGTGTAGTGACAGGTATATGTGAAAAGAATGTTGTCACCAAGCATCTGAGATAGTGGTGAAAACATGACACCAGACGTTGGTAAACATGAAACGCAGTGTCACTTGGAATGCTGCTGGAAACACTTCCTACCAAGTTCAATAGAGATTGGAGTGATAATGTTTGTATTTGCAGTAATTCAGCTATGCAGATGAAAAATTTATAAGATGACCTGTCAAAATCGCTACCTGACCTGAAGTGCTTCCCTGTAAGAGATCCTTGTCACTTGCTAGATGGTATACTGAAAGCATCTATACAATCTTCAGAGTTAATGAAGAATGCCATTGACTTTGTAGTCTATTCTGGTAAACTGTTACGTTATGCCCGGGAACTAAAATGCAAATATTTCTCATTTTGTGCTTTATGTGGCATCAAAGAAAGAGTCATCCTAACTGTGTCATTTAGCCGGTGGTTCTTAGTCCTGGAGGTTGTGAATGCCATATGTGGCGACCGTTTATGGAATTTTTGATTAGTGATGATGAGAAAGGCAAGAAATGTCATGATCTTTGGCCACATATTGAGTGTGATGTGAAAAATGTACAGTTTACTGCATGCTTAGGTTTTTACAGGAAAACATGACTGCTTTAGTGGACTTAATCAAAATACTAAGGCCCGATTCACAGAACTAACTTAAGATAAAATCCTAAACTTACTACTTTTGGTATTCACAGAATGCACTTACTACTTTTGGTATTCACAGAATGGATTTACGACTACTAACTTTACGTCCGCACTCGGGCCAGAGATTCCAGCCTGAAGGTGGAAATTCCGGCTCGGAGGTGGGACTTCCGGCCAGCAGGTAGGGATTCTGGCCCCGAGGTGGGGATTCTGGCCCAGAGGTGGAGATTTCGGCCATGGCTAAATCTCAACCACCGGCCGGAATCCCCGCCTCCAGGCCGGAATCCCCACCTCCGGGCCGGAAGTCCCACCTCCGGGACGGAAGTCCCACCTCCGGGCCGGAATTTCCGCCTCCGGGCCGGAATCTCCGGCCCGAGTGCGGACGTAAAGTTAGTAGTCGTAAATCCATTCTGTGAATACCAAAAGTAGAAAGTGCATTCTGTGAATACCAAAAGTAGTAAGTTTAGGATTTTGTCTTAAGTTAATTCTGTGAATCGGGCCCCTAGAGTCTGAAAACACCCTAGTCTACCAAGTGTTCAGCGTTATTGGTGTAAATGTGAAACATCTCCTTGAGAGTAGGCTTTGGCACTGAAACATGCTCCATGTTACAATTCGTGCTACTTGGTAAGCAAAGAAATGTTGAGGAGTAATTCAGGAAATTTTATTTTACAGTCTATGGTAAATGACTTGCGATGATGCATAGAAATGTCCCTTAACCAACCATGGCATTTGAAGTCAATGAAGCCTCGCTGAGGTAATCTGCACAAGTTCTAGATCCCTTCTGAATTTTCTCCTGGCTTTGAAAAGTACTGCTTCATTTTTGACTGCTTCAATAACTGAGGGCATATGTGCCCAATTCAACGCATATGTTGCAGAACATGTCCTAGACAAACACAATCTTAAGGTGCACCAGTATTGGCATGGAAAGCTATATCATTGGCCAGAGTTAGCTAATTGTGTACTGGCTGTTTTGACTTTGCCTGTCTCAAGTGTCAATGTTTAGAGGGCCTTTTCACAGATAAACATTTACATAGGAAGAAAGAGCAAGCACGGATGACCAAAGACTCATTAAAGAAGTATTGTATGGTGTACTACAATAAGTTTGATTTGTAAAAATGTATTTGGACCTCATATACCCTGTACACATGCTATCTATACACATGCAGTATCAGTGCAGAAAGCAAGCAATAATTAAAAGTAAAACATTCCATAAACACCGGGAAAACACTGTTTCTGTTGTTTTTAACGGCACGAAAATGTGTATCCACTGATAACCACTGTTTTTTTAAGGTATTGAAAAAACCCCACCAGAATTTACCAAAAATAGAAACTGAAAACAGGAAAGCCTAGGTATAATGTTGTATATAAGATGTGAAATGTAAACAGGGATTGCATCACTGACACACAACACCTTCAGCATTTTTATAGTCATCGTTTAGCAATCAATCACTCTTTTTGCCAGTGAAGTTAAGGGCTTGACAGAGGAGCCAGTGAGGAGCCAGTGAGGGTCATGTTATGTAGTGTTTTTTTTATGTTATTAATTACTGCCGAGTCTGAAACACAGCAGGTTCCGGCCCACTAAAAGCCCTGCTTGCAAGTTAAACATATCGACAAACTGTGGAGTCAGTTCTTCGGAAGTTAAACTGGTGGAATCAAGTGCTTTTGGGATCGTGAAGGGTAACCGGTGGGGGTGCCGCTGCTAAGAACCTGTCTAATTTAGGGGCATATTATCAAGAAACATGGGCTTCTATTGGAATTCTCTGTGGCATATTATCAAGCCCATTATCGCTGCTTTAGCGGCCGTTTTCTGCCGCTAAAGCGGCGATAATTTTAGTGCCGTGCTTGATAATATGCCCCTTAGATTGTAATGTCTTGCTTTTCCCCTAGAGTAAATGGAAGGCTGCAGCCAAGGTAAGAGGTGAACTTTGTTGAGTGATGTCACGGAGGTGGTGGGGGAGGGGCTTCAAAGGTGGATGAGGTTACTGTGAACTATTCAAGGTATTTATTTAATTGACATTCACGGAAATAACCACATCATTAACAAAACCCTGTAATCATTTATCTGACTCCATCCTTAGTGACATAACCAGTGACTTCTACACCCACATTCTTTCCTACTGGACCAACCTGATAAACCTTTTCCTTAACCAAGGCTCCCTTCCTGTTGTCCTTAAAACAGGACAGGTTACCCCACTTCTTTAAAAAACCCTCTGCTGAGGTGAATAACCTCAACAACTTCTGCCCTGTCACCAACCTCCCTTTTCTTGCGAAAATCACAGAAAGCTGTGTAGCGAAGCAGCTTTCCCATCACATCAAGAATAACAACCTCCTTGACGAATTCCAATCTGGTTTCAAGCAAGGCTGTATCACTGAAACAGCCCTGCTTCAACTGATCAATGATGCCCTGCGTATACTTGATTCCGGTGACTCTTGTCTCTTCTTGACCTATCTGCAGCTTTTGACACTATCAACCACAACACTCTTCTGAATTTCTGAATATTTTAAAACAAAGAATGGGGTTTGAAGGCACAGTGCTTAAATGGTTTGATTAATTCCTTTTGGACAGATCTCAAATGATCAAAATAGGAAACGCTCTCTCTACTTCAATGACTGTAGTACAAGGCATCCCTCAAGGCTCTATCATCGCACCCACTTTGTTCAATCTTTACATGGAAGCATTGGGAAATCTCCTTATAAAAGCTGGGGTCCACTATCACCTCTATGCAGATGACACCCAAATCTACCTTAAGGTGTCTTCCGCATAGGACATGTCAATCATCAACACCTCTCACAACTCCATCCAAAATTGGATGTCAATTCATCAACTTATTCTGAATCCTTCCAAAACGGAATTCCTTCTTCTCTCTAACTCTCTCTCTCCTCCTCCTATTCAATATTGGATGGACAATCTGAACTTACTTAACAACAAACCTAATATTGTCGACAGCGCTAAATCCCTAGGTGTCATACTTGACAAAAGGTTAAACCTACACTTCCATATCAATACCATCGCCAAGAACGCACCTTACCAACTGCGCCTTACCAAGGAGGGTTAGGCGTTTGTTTCCTGTGCAAGACCAAAAAAACTTGGTCTAATAATTGGTTCTCACCAGATTGCACTACTGCAACTCTCTCCTTGCTGGCCTCCCAAAACCCACCATTCCGCTCTTAATCCGTCCTCCATTCAGCGACACGTTTCGTATATGGGGCCAAAAGATTTGATCACATCACTCCCATACTGTCTTCTCTTTGCTGGCTTCCCATCAAAGCAAGGTTAATTTACAAGACTGCCTGTATTACCCACAAAGCCTTGCACACTTCCACCCCTCGCTACCTGGCAAATAAACTCAAAATCTAAGGCGGCTCTAGACCTTCCCGCAATGCTGAAAAACTACTGCTTGAGCCCCCTACTTTCAAAAGGGAAAGATGTATGGATCAATCCTTCTAAGGCAATGGGGCTAAAATCTGGAACTCACCTCCTCCAACCCTCCGAACCACAGCCACTATCAGGACCCTCAAAACAGATCTTAAATCTCTTCTTTTCGTAAGACACTTCCTGGCCTAATTTAACTCTCTCTTATGTCCCTCAAGGCTGCTTGGCATTCATTTGAACGCAAGGCTGTAAATGTGTCTTCTTTACCTGTATTAACCTAATTCTTTTACCTCTTATTTTATCGTTACGTTTTTTAATTACCCTGAATATATTTGTAACCTGTTAGTGTATAATTCCCCTTTTGTAATGTACTTGGGGCCATATTATCAAGAACGGCAATAACATTATCGCCGCTTTAGCGGCAGGAAACTGCCGCTAAAGCGGCGATAAAGGGCTTGATAATATGCCCTAGAGAATTCCAATGAAAGCCCAGGTTCTGGTGTGTGTAGTGTCCTCCGACGTCGGGTAGCGGTATAGTCTACCCGCGTCGGAGGTGAGGAACGAGCGCTGACGCATGACATCATGCGCTGGGTATAAATAAAGGGGCGTGGCCCGCAATCGGCAGTCGGGACCACGCTGGAAACCACATCGTGTGTCCGAGTGCATTACTGCGCGATGCAGCGTGCTAGCCACGAGGTCTCTGGCATATAGGCCATTACACTGGCGACGAGGGGCAGAAACGACCCCATGCTATGGTGCTGACAGCCACCTCCTCGTGCACCACTGCTGTGCCCTCGACCCTGGCTCCTTTGCTGTCTCGCCTGGGTGCAGCTCGCCTGCGATGACCCTAGGCAGGTTGGGAGACCCCACGCTGGGCCCATCTC
Source organism: Triturus cristatus (assembly GCF_964204655.1). Lineage (NCBI taxonomy): Eukaryota > Metazoa > Chordata > Amphibia > Caudata > Salamandridae > Triturus > Triturus cristatus. The sequence continues at coordinate 146,158,616 of NC_140584.1, forward strand.
CTCGGGGGTGTGCCTGCTGATGGGTGTGTGCCTCGCACGTGGCCGGCGGAGCCTACGGAGATTCGCGCCCGGCACCCTGGTGAGCGGAGGACCCCGCTGCGAGGCCTGACACGGCCGGGACACTGAAGAGGCCCTAAGGGTGTCCATCCTGACCTCAGCCAGGCGGCTGTCGCTGTCCCAGGAAGGTAGGGAGCGCACGTGCTGCGGAGTGTATCTGCGACTGCGCCAAGATGGCGTCGATTCCCGCCATTGAGCCATTTGTGGTCGACGGCACTTCCTCCTCTCTTGCCCCACGATGGAGAGACTGGACCGATCGTCTCCAGATCTACTTCGAAGGGGCGGGCATAGCCCGAGAGCGGCGCAGGGCCCTACTTCTTCACGTGGGAGGCAAGGACATCCATCGCATTTACAAGACATTGGTGGAGGCAACACCTAAGACCTACCACACGCTTCTCAATGCCCTGAATGCGCACTTCGAGCCGATGGCGAACAGGGACTACGAACGGTTCATATTTCGCCAGGCCAAGCAGGAAGCGGAAGAATCGCTGGACGCATTCCATGGGCGCCTGAAGGAACTGGCCAGCACGTGTGGTTTTCGCGATGAACAGGAGGAGATCCGAGGTCAGATTATTCAAGGATGCTACTCGTCCAAACTCAGAGTCAACATTCTTCAGGAGGACGGCAAGCCTCTGGCGGACATCCTCACTCTGGGCCGGTCGAAAGAATTGTCGCAAGCCAGGGCGTCGCACATGGAGGCGGCGCTCCACCGCCCTGTCAAGACGGAGCAAGTCAACGCGGTGGACACGACCAACGTGGTAAGGCCCAAATCGCGCCAAAACGCAGGGAGAAAGCCGCAAGACAGGAAAAAGGGATGCGGATACTGCGGAGGCGCGCCCCATCGCCTGCAAGACTGCCCAGCAAGAGGGAAAAGATGCAGTGCATGCGGGTGGATGAACCTTTTTGCGGCAGTCTGCCGGTCCACAAAGTCACGGAAAGAGGCGGCCCAGACGGTGGCGGAAGAGCAAGACGGAGAGGACATGGATGATGACGCAGGGGACTACCCGGTCCACTACGTGTTCGCGGTAGACCAACCACGACGGAAGAGACGACGACTCCCAAGGTGCAAAGTCAAGATCCACAACCAGGACGTGAGAGCCACCATAGACACGGGGGCGTCGATCGAGCTCATGGCGGCCAATGTGTATGAACAACTAAATCCCAGCCCCCCACTGAGCAAAGCAAGAATCAGAGTGTTTGCGTATGGGCAGAAAACACCAATCCCGCTCTTGGGGTGTTTCAAGACGGAGATTTGCCACAACGATGTCAAGATACCCACCACAGTATACGTGACCCCTGAAGGAAATGGAATGCTGATCAGTGGGCAGTCAGCGGAAGAGCTGAGGCTGATATCGTTCGCCCTGGCGGTGCAGGAGGAAGAGTTAGAGGCTATCCTAGAGGAGTTCGAAGACGTCTTCAAGGGCATCGGATGCCTCAAAGGTAAAGAAGTATCCCTCCACATCGACCAGTCGGTCCAACCGGTGGCACTGAGACACAGGCGCATTGCGTTCCATTTGCGCAAGAAGGTGGAGGACGAGCTAGAGGCACTGGAGAGACAGGGGATTATTGAGAAGGTCAGCGGACCCACCCCGTGGGTGTCCCCGATCGTAGTGGCGAGAAAACCGAAGCAGCCGGGGCAGGTCCGCATCTGCGTGGGCATGCGCCTCCCCAACGCCGCAGTGAAGAGGGAGCGTCACCTAACTCCCACCATTGACGACATCCTGGGAGAACTGAACGGCGCCAGATGGTTTTCAAAGATGGACCTTAGGTCCGGATATCACCAACTGCCGCTGCACCCAGACTCTCGCTACGTCACTACCTTCTCGACACACGTCGGCCTCAGGCGGTACCGACGCCTCAACTTCGGAATCTCAAGCGCCGCGGAGGTGTTCCAAAACGCTATCCGAGAAGTCCTCAGCGGGCTGCCAGGGGTCCTGAACGTAAGCGATGATCTCCTGGTGTACGCCTCATCGATAGAAGACCACCACCGGAGGCTGCGAGGGGTCCTCCAGAGGATCAAAGAATCCGGACTGACCCTACACAGGGAGAAGTGCCAATTCCTAAAGAAGAAGATCAGTTTCTTTGGATACACATTCTCCGACCAAGGAGTCGCCCTGGACCCGGACAAGGTCAAAGATGTGCAGGACGCTCCAGCACCCTCCAACATCTCGGAAATAAGGAGTTTCCTGGGGATGGTGAACTTCTGCGGCCGGTTTGTCCCGGACTTGTCAAACCTCACGAAGCCCCTCAGGGAACTGACAAAGTCCACCACCCCGTGGCAATGGGGACCAGAACAGGAGCAAGCCTTTAAGGACACCAAGGCGGCGTTGTCGGCTGATACCACCCTATCATATTTCAATCCGGCACGGCCCACCAATGTGGCAGTGGACGCCAGCCCGTATGGGCTAGGAGCAGTCCTCGCACAGCTGCAGGAGAATGGTGAGTGGGCCCCGATAGCCTATGCGAGCCGCTCTTTGACGGACACAGAACAGAGGTACTCGCAGATCGAGCGAGAAGCGATCGCCATCCATTGGGCCTGCCGACATTTTCACGTCTACGTGTACGGCAATCCATTCACCGTGTCCACGGACCACAAACCCCTCATCCCCCTGTTTCAGGGATCGGCATCAAAACCCCCGCCGCGGATCGAAATGTGGATCCTTCAGCTACAGGAGTACGACTACACAGTAGAGTACAAGCCGGGCTCCTCGAATCCCGCGGACTACCTCTCAAGACATCCCAGAGTAGCCACTAAAGCGGAAGAGGAGGATGCCGAAGACACGGAAGAATATGTCCGGATGGTATCAGAGAGATCCCGGCCATTGCCCATGAGCCTCGACACGATCGTAGCAGCCACCCAGGAGGACGAATGTCTGCAACTAGTCCTGACGGCCGTTCAGTCACATGACTGGCGCCCCATCCAGTCCTCCATGGCCAGACGAACGCTGCAAGCCAAGGCCATCCTGGAGTCGCTCACGCGGGTCAAGGATGAACTCTCGGTTGACACCAGCGGGTGTCTTCTTCGGGGCCCGCGACTGGTGATCCCATCCAGTCTGACCCAGCAAGCAGTAGACCTGGCACACCGGGGCCATCAAGGCATGGTGAAAACAAAGAGTCGGCTGAGAGCCAAGGTATGGTTCCCGGGGATGGACCCTATGGTGGAGCGAACGGTCCGAACATGCTCCTGGTGCCAGGCGTCAGGTCAGCCGGAGCATCCCCACCCCGTCATCACCGAGGAAAACCCGCAACGACCGTGGGAGAAGGTGAGCGCAGATTTTGGGCACCTCCCAGATGGACGCTATGCCCTGGTGATCATCGACGACTACACAAAGTACCCGGAGGTCGAGGTGGTGGGAAGCCAGACCGCCGCGGAGGTCATCACAAAGTTCGAGAAGACTATCGCCACGCACGGAATATTTGAAGTGGTCAAGACGGACAACGGCCCACCCTTCCAAGGGCAAGAATTTGCGGACTATCTAAAGGAGTGGGGAATCCACCACCGGAAAGTGACCCCGCGCTGGCCTCAAGCCAATGGGGAAGCGGAGAGGTTCATGCGGACCCTCAACAAAGTGGTACGCATTGCGCACGCCGAAGGGTCGCCGCTCGAGAGGGCCATCTACAGCTTCCTGAGAGAATATCGGCTGACGCCTCATCTCACGACAGAGACAGCCCCGGGACCGGCGAGCATGGGCAGAATAGTGCGAGACACCATCCCGCATCACCCAAGCTGGATTCCGCCTCAGATCGACGCGGGGAAGGTTCTAGCCAATAGGACCCACACCAATGAACAGGCCAGTGCCGACCGGGGAGCCCGGATGTCAACCATTCAAGTTAGAGACAGAGTCTATCTCAAGGACAGGTATCCTGGGAGCAAATTCGGGCTCCCCTTTGAACACAAACCTTGGACAGTAGTCCGCCGAACTGGAACTCTGGTCACCGCGAGGCGAGGGACCGAGGAGGTAACCAGGAACGTATCGTTCTTCAAAAGAGTGCACCCCGGGACCTCAGACCAGCATCCGTCGGAACGCCAGGGCGACTGGCCGAGTCAGCTGCCAGCGGATGGAGGGTCAGAAGGGAGTCAGGGGCCCACCCCCTCCGATCACGAGGATCACCCAGACCAGAGTGCGACGTCGCCGCCAGGAACACCAGGCGGGAGGTCGCCCAGCCCTCAGGAGCGGTCCCCAGGGGGCGCAGCCTCGCAAGGAGTGGTCCCGACAACACCATCAGTGCGGGGACAGCAGTCTGGATACAGCCTGAGAAGAAATCCGGCGCCGTCCTCCCAGCTGGCTGACTTCCTGGTGTGACGGACCTGGGACTGGAATTCCAGTGACTGGTAACAGACCTACTAGGTCAAAATGTTTATTGTTTGTTTTGATAAAGGTTAGAAGGAATGTAGTGTCCTCCGACGTCGGGTAGCGGTATAGTCTACCCGCGTCGGAGGTGAGGAACGAGCGCTGACGCATGACGTCATGCGCTGGGTATAAATAAAGGGGCGTGGCCCGCAATCGGCAGTCGGGACCACGCTGGAAACCACATCGTGTGTCCGAGTGCATTACTGCGCGATGCAGCGTGCTAGCCACGAGGTCTCTGGCATATAGGCCATTACAGTGTGAAGGACCACAAACCTGGGCTTCTATTGGAATTCTCTAGGGCATATTATCAAGCCCCTTATGGCCCCATGGTTCTATTGCAAAGCGCTCTGACACCTTTGGGTAAAGTTCGAGCTATATAAAACTGCATTAAAAAAAATCACTCAAATTTTACGACAAAGCAAAAACGTTCCTAAACACTAGGTGGCAGTGTTACCTCATATTAAAAACCGCAAGAGACGGAAACAATGTTGAACTGTTCTCAGAATCTTAAGACATCCATTTTCGAATAAACCCATCAAACTTCCGAATTGCTGTTCCAGCAAGCAGTGCCAACATCCCACGGTGACGTCGCTTAAACGGAAATACACAGCGTAAAAAAGGTAGGGGTATAATGGCGTTTAAAGAGAAAAGAAATTTAAAACAAAAAGAAAAACTACGCACGACACATTAAAATCGAGGCATTACAGCAATAGGCAATTTGTTTCCTTTATTCGTAAAATACTTGTTTCACAGATCCACATCAGCCCAATCAGCATTACAGAACTCAGCTGGCCATTCAAGGCAGTCTTTATTTGTCGCCCAAATCCCATTTCTATAAAAAGGGAATCAAATGCCTGGATTTACTTTTAGCAGCAACTTCTGGCAGCAGGGCCTAGATTTTTACAATTCACAATCAGCGAAAAAGGAAACATCTTCTCTACAAGCTAAAATTTCACTGAAGGGGCTCTTTGGTTGGCCGGAGGCGGGATTTGTAATTAAAACGTCGTAGTCCGCAGAAGCTTTCTAATTCCGTTGTTCTGCAGAGCGACTTGGCATTAATTGCGCTGTACTTTTTTTTTTTTATATCTTTTTAAATGTTAAATGGAAGCGTTTATCTGCCAATTAAAACTGCAGCCAAGTTTGAAGTTGACTTGTTCTTCGGGCTCCGACTAACTCCTGCAGCTGGGCTCCTGACAGTCAGGCTTGTTCACACCCACAGGCTCGCTTTTCTCTGGTTCCCTCTATTACCGAGTCAGCTTGTGTCAGTAGCTTGGCAAGATACGTTTGCCTATGCCTACGCTGCCACGCAATTACATAAAAAAATAAAAAGGCTACAATACTTGTGTCCGCGTGTTCAAAGAATATTAGTCCCCGGCAGGGCCAGAAAATTGTTAGGACTAGGAAATGTTTTGAAATATGGTGAAAGGATGCCATGTACCTGTAGTGTCGTGGGTCCTAGGCCCACATTGTAGCAAAGAAGGACACAGCAACAAGGGTGTTGGGGATAACTGGAGTGAGGGTGTGTGCGCCCAGCTTCCTTTTATTAGCCGAGGCACCTGACTGATGACGTCTATGGCTGTGGTGGAAGTGTAGGCAGCGGCTGCCCATGCAGGTAAGAGCTGTGGCGCTGGGTCAGGGGGATTCAACAGATGACTACGAGGGAAAATCAAATAAATAATACAGTTCCCCTCCTCGTCGTCTGTCGAAATCCCCGCTCACCTGGCTCCACTGCCCCATCGCTTACCTGCACGGGCCGCCGCTGAGTGTAGGTTCAGCCCTTGGGAGTAGGGCAGCAGTTATGTGCCCTCAAGACACTCAGGGGCATATTTACATGGGGTTATCGCCCCCAAATCATCACTTTTTTTGATGCTCTAATGTGGCTTAACTCCGCCTTGTAAATAATTTGCGCTTACTTAAATTTTGATTCCATTTAGGGAATCGCAAATTGCGATTCCCTAAATGCAATGCAACTAAAAAAATTACTGCGATTTCTATTTTCAGAAACTCAAATTACCATCAACTTAAAGTTGATAGTGATTTGCGAAAACTTTGAAAAATGCAAAAGAAGTGCATTTTTCAAAGTCACATTTTACGCACACACATGCCCTTGGAGCATGTGTATGCGCAACATGTGTGAAAATTGGAATTTCAAGGGGGCAACCGGGTATCCTTTTGGAACCCTTGCACCCTTGAAATTGCATGCGCAATTTGCGAGTACCTATAGGGTACTCGCAAATTGCGCATGCATTTTCCATTCATTCCTATGGGCCTCTGGGCCCATGGGAATGAATGGGAATCAATTCCTTAATTGCAACTCGCAATTTGCGACTCGCAATTAAGGAATTTTAAAGAATCCAATTTTTTTTGCGATTCCTACATGCATTTACCGATTTCTAAATAGCGAATCGGTAAAATTTGCTATTTAGAAATTGCAAAATGCGGGCTTGATGCATGTGCCCCCTAGTCTTGGTAATTTCGAGATTTCTCTGCAGTTTGATGCAATGCAAACTTGGCTCAAGGGCGTTAGAGTGCTTCACAAGAGATTCAGACTAGTTACACATTTTTAGGCAAGTGATTTGCCCAGAACCAAAGGTCTGAATTTAAACCTGGGACCTGGCTCCCAAGTTCCAGACACCTGGTATCCGATTCCACAGTTCAAAAGTTGGAAGCTCTACTCACAGGCCACAACTCCTCCTATTGATTTAATTCAAGAATAATCTGATGCCTCGTTACTAACCTGTAAATGCACACATTTGCTTATAAGATGGATTGGAATGCAGCCCAGAAGGATGAACGTCGGAGTGAACACTTTACTGATCTTCTTACAAAACAACCCAAGTGGTATGCAAAAACACCAAGATTCCAAACCCAGTTGTCAACCTTAAGGTACCATTCACTTGAACAGTTATGGCCTTCCATACTCCCTTCTGATTTCTGGTCTGTGTTCTTACGTCCCCCTTTACCCATTTGTCCCATCAGTCAAAGCGACCAGTCTTACCGCTTAATCTTTTCCTTACCTGGGGCAGTTAAGTAGTGTATGTGTTTTCTGAGGTAGCCTTTAGTAAATTATTCTTCCTGCTTTTCTTATATTGGCATTAAAATATAAAATTGGGTTAACATTTTGAATAGTGCAGCATTGTGAAACTGAAAAAATAAGTATCGCTGCCAAGCTCTTAAAATCGATTCTTAGCAAATGCCATTTGGCATTCCTGTTTTGCTCGGTTTTGGAAACTGGAACCATCCATTTGTGGGGCTCCACTGCCTCACTGTAAAAACTGAGCCAGACAAATATGGGCATTACTGCCTTGTTGTGTCTTTGAGGCATCTACTGGTACCCCTCATGGGTATGTACAGGAAGAAGCAGAACATAGTTAACATTATCACCTTTTTTTTTTTTTACAAAGGTTTCAAACGAAAGGGGTGAAATTAAAGCTGTATCACATAAATCTAAAACAGAATGTGAAGTGTCAATGTGCTTTCAACAGACAAACAAAGAGGCAGTCATAATGATACGTTTACTTAGTGTTGATTGGATGGCGATACTGATCCTTGTCAACTTTTGGAAAAGAGGACAAATTTGCTTGAAACTCGAAAGTTACTACTTCTCCAGCAAAAACAGGATATATCATCATTCAAGTTTCCTCTCAGAAAAATAGCAGATCAGAACTAAACATGTTCTGCAGATGTTTTATGCAAATGGTCATTCTAAAGCTATAGCAAAGCAGTGGAAGGTGTTCTCTGTGTACATCGTACACTGTTCCGATCAAGTGACACTGGAAATCTGATCAGCAAGATATACAATAAGTGGTATGATATTAGAAAATTTGTTGCCGATAACTGTGGCAAAAAACTTGACTTTGCTGTTATATGTGCAGAGAATTTCATTAGGTCATGCACTAGCTCACAACCTTAAATTAAGCAGCAACTGTGTAACGCCAATAAAGTTCAAGCAAAATGAAACTCTGAAGCCTTATTAACTGCATTTCTCATTATTGTACCCAGTGGTAAAGAGGATCTTCCTCTTCGAGGACATCATTCCTTTGGTGGCACATTTATTGTGAGAATGCTCTGGGCCATTCCTTCCAATTCATCTCTGCTCAATAGACCTTTTTAGTAGCCTGAGAGGAAAAGGGGTTTACAACAGTTTAAACCTTAAAGTAAAATGTGACAATTCGGACCACACAATAAAAGTCTGAGCCAGCACCTTGTAGTTAAGGGTTTATTACAAACTGAAATCTAGACTAATATAAATCAATCTCGAGAACATACTATAACAAAACAGGATTATCAAATGAAGACCAAAGCGGTGTACAATATTGGTCCTCAACAGCAAGAAGCATATTCGGATTTCTGTAGCAGCTATGCAGAAAATAAGGAATAGGATTTGATGACTACACAAATGGCTTTGATCCCTGTCCCCATACATGGAAAAGATTCACAACATCTAGTAAACCCTGCACTAATCTAAGGATAGGGGAAACCCTATTGACCCAAGGAAGCAAGAAAGGTATCAGCATCAGATCCTCTGCAGAAGTTCTATAGGTATGGAATCATGTATAGCATGAAGCTACACAATCGGAGGACAACATGAGAGGTCCGTACCTCTCCAAGTCTAAAGGAAATGTGACTAAACCCAAGGTTCACTAATTAAAATGCACAAAGAACATTAGAGAAATATGACCTCATATGTATCATAGTACTTTTCCAGTTCCCAAGAAATAACTTGGCGCCTTGAATACTATTCCCATATTACAGTCTTTGCTTCCAAGGCATTCTTGGATTCCTTCCTTCATCTGATTGTACCAACTGGTAAGACTCCCTTTATTCCTCATCGCCTCACTATCTCTGAAAGACAATGTGCTTTTAACTAACTAATGAATGTCTTTAGTCGGCACCTGCTAAGGAGAAAACCTGCAGAAAAACAACTTTCACGTTAGCATTAAATATCTCAACTGTATGCTTAAGGCCCACAATTACGCTAACGTAACAGATTTCTTTAAATGCATATTAGTTCTGGAACCTGCATATAAATTATACTGTACTCATAAGAGTATATGTGGCACAATAAACTAATACATGTTTTTTTTATCAAAAACAACTGGTCACAATTTATAAAGAAACCATTGAACACACATATGTAAGTCTATCCATACCTATTCTTTATGTGTCCTTTCTGCAGTAAATAGCAATTAATTTGATTACTGTTTATCATTACTGTTTATCACATTCTGGTTCCTGTACTTTCACCACTCTCTATCTTTCCACTATCCGTTTCCACTCTGGAACGTATAAATTGTCTGCACTGTTGACTCAACAATTTCCTTATTTGGAGATACTCTCTTACACTAGCTCTCGTTGGGTACCGACCGGACCCGAGACACTATCATGTTATCATGTTATCAAGTTATATTCTCCATTTGAGCTAATCATTTCTGACTATGCATTTTTTTCTGACTACTATATCTCAGATTTTATATATCAGTTGTGTTTATTCATTGTCAGATATGTGTAATTCTCATATATTTTTCTGTTGATTAACCCTAGGTATCGCACTTGTCCCCCCTTCCACGTATCAAATTGGGCCCTGATGAAGGTGTGACCCCGGTCTGGGTCGTACACCGAAACGCGCTTTGGCGCTTGTACTCCTGGCACTATAGCATTCCAATTGTATGTCCTCCACCTTGATGAAACCTTGGTTCATTTCCCATACAATCACCTTATTGGAATTTGGCCATTTCTACTGTTTTAGACCTTTTGAAGTGTGAAGAATGATTGTAGGTATGTGTGTGCTGAATGTTGAGCGGGACTTGTTGCTATCTTTGATATATCAATACTGTGTATTGTCTCTCCATGTGTTTAAGTCTACTAATTGTTTCTAAACTTAAAAAAAGTACCAAAAGTATCAGATAACATAAACGTTTTAGTGTACATAAATTAAAAAAGAATATAATAAATCAGAAATTTAGATTTTTGTATCCAGTCATATTGTCCTATTTCTTTGTTTTATCTATTTTGTGATGCAAGTCAGATTATGATTTAGTTCATATTTAGTGTTTTTTTGTAGAGGGACCTATGTTGTAGGCCCTTTCATATTTGTATGAGGGTGGGTTTCCTTTCGTTATTTACAAAGACTCCCTTTATTCCTCATCGCCTCACTATCTCTGAAAGACAATGTGCTTTTAACTAACTAATGAATGTCTTTAGTCGGCACCTGCTAAGGAGAAAACCTGCAGAAAAACAACTTTCACGTTAGCATTAAATATCTCAACTGTATGCTTAAGGCCCACAATTACGCTAACGTAACAGATTTCTTTAAATGCATATTAGTTCTGGAACCTGCATATAAATTATACTGTACTCATAAGAGTATATGTGGCACAATAAACTAATACATGTTTTTTTATCAAAAACAACTGGTCACAATTTATAAAGAAACCATTGAACACACATATGTAAGTCTATCCATACCTATTCTTTATGTGTCCTTTCTGCAGTAAATAGCAATTAATTTGATTACTGTTTATCAAATTACTGTTTATCATTACTGTTTATCACATTCTGGTTCCTGTACTTTCACCACTCTCTATCTTTCCACTATCCGTTTCCACTCTGGAACGTATAAATTGTCTGCACTGTTGACTCATCAATTCCCTTATTTGGAGATACTCTCTTACACTAGCTCTCGTTGGGTACCGACCGTACCCGAGACACTATCATGTTATCATGTTATCAAGTTATATTCTCCATTTGAGCTAATCATTTCTGACTATGCATTTTTTTCTGACTACTATATCTCAGATTTTATATATCAGTTGTGTTTATTCATTGTCAGATATGTGTAATTCTCATATATTTTTCTGTTGATTAACCCTAGGTATCGCACTTGTCCCCCCTTCCACGTATCAAATTGCGCCCTGATGAAGGTGTGACCCCGGTCTGGGTCGTACACCGAAACGCGCTTTGGCGCTTGTACTCCTGGCACTATAGCATTCCAATTGTATGTCCTCCACCTTGATGAAACCTTGGTTCATTTCCCATACAATCACCTTATTGGAATTTGGCCATTTCTACTGTTTTAGACCTTTTGAAGTGTGATGAATGATTGTAGGTATGTGTGTGCTGAATGTTGAGCGGGACTTGTTGCTATCTTTGATATATCAATACTGTGTATTGTCTCTCCATGTGTTTAAGTCTACTAATTGTTTCTAAACTTAAAAAAAAGTACCAAAAGTATCAGATAACATAAACTTTGTAGTGTACATAAATTAAAAAAGAATATAATAAATCAGAAATTTAGATTTTTGTATCCAGTCATATTGTCCTATTTCTTTGTTTTATCTATTTTGTGATGCAAGTCAGATTATGATTTAGTTCATATTTAGTGTTTTTTTGTAGAGGGACCTATGTTGTAGGCCCTTTCATATTTGTATGAGGGTGGGTTTCCTTTCGTTATTTACAAAGACTCCCTTTATTCCTCATCGCCTCACTATCTCTGAAAGACAATGTGCTTTTAACTAACTAATGAATGTCTTTAGTCGGCACCTGCTAAGGAGAAAACCTGCAGAAAAACAACTTTCACGTTAGCATTAAATATCTCAACTGTATGCTTAAGGCCCACAATTACGCTAACGTAACAGATTTCTTTAAATGCATATTAGTTCTGGAACCTGCATATAAATTATACTGTACTCATAAGAGTATATGTGGCACAATAAACTAATACATGTTTTTTTATCAAAAACAACTGGTCACAATTTATAAAGAAACCATTGAACATACATATGATTTGTTTCCACTAATCCCTGGCAAATCTACTCCATTAAATACATTTTACCGCACCACCTTACAATCTAAACCTATAGAAGAATAATATCAGTGATGCTGATGTCTCTGAAAAGGAAAAACGTTAATATGCACACACACATATATGTCTCAAACAAACAATAAATGTACCTTCTATGCCTTAAGTGCACCATATCTCATAGGTATTATTTCAACACACTAGTACATAATGCCAAAGGAAAATACATATATATATGGCCTAGTCAAACGTAAAAGAATGGAGCCAAAATTATGCTACTCCAAATGCATTACAGTCTTTTCAAGCTGAATAGGATGAACATCTGGCAAGACATTTAAAATATGGACATGGCAATGTCAAATACACATCCCCAGAAATCCAAAATGAACTGATCAGTGCACGTGAAAATTATATACAAAGACAGTAGAAAGAGTAAAACAAACTTAATTATGTACAAAGATAGTAGAAAGAGTAAAACAAACTCTCCCTTTTTATTCTGTTTTAGTTGGTGAAATAACTGACTGCACCACAGTCAAGCAGATGTCCAAATATTTGACGATCTTATATTTAATGAGTCGCTTCAGTTTTGAGGTTTGTGATGAATTTTTAGGTTTTATTACAACCTGGGAATCACTAGGAATTTTTTTCCTATCTTTTGTATAAGACATTGATCTTAGGATTCAGCATCGAAGAGGACAAGGTTATGAATGAATGAATGAATGAAAAAAATATTTAGTAAAGCGCACTGTGGCCAAGCGGCTTCCTGGCGCTGAGAGCTCTGGCCATCAGTCACAGTAGAAGCCCAGGGATTTAGCAGGAGTACGCCTGAGAGAACAGAAGGGTTTTCAGCGCTTTACGGAAATGGGAATAGATAGGGATAGAACGCATAGACAGGGGAAGGCTGTTCCAGAAACGGGGGGCCAGGACAGAAAATCTGGTACCTCCAGTTCTGGACTTGCGGAATCGGGGGACATTGAGGAGGGCCAAAGTGGAGGAGCGAAGAGTGCGGGTGGGGGTGTGAGAGGAAATGAGAGAACTGATAAAAGCCGGGGCAGAACGGGCATGGGCCCGAAAAACTAAACAACCCAATTTAAAGAGGGATCTCTGATGAACGGGGAGCCAGTGAAGGGACTTGAGTACAGGGGTGATATGATGGGTTTTGGGGAGGTGAAGGATGAGACGGGCAGCCTGGTTCTGGATAGCTTGTAGGCGACGTATTTCATAGGCTGGTATGCCCACATACAGGCTGTTCCCGTAATCAAGACGGGAAGTGATCAGGGCCGTAATGAGGATTTTGAGGGCGTCAAAGGAAAAAAAGCGAGAAATTTTTCAGATAAGCCAAAGAGATAAAAAGCAAGAAGATACGACGGAACTAACTTGGGCGTGCATAGAAAGGTCCTGGCTAACCCTAATACCCAAGGTCCTAACAGAAGAGACAGGTGCAGGAGAGGGACCAAAGGTAGGGGGCCAGAAGGCAGAGGACCAAGGGCTAGATGAACCACCCGTCAAGACCAGCTCAGTCATGTCCGGGTTGAGTTTAAGATGATTTAAACTCATCCACTCAGAAATGAAGACCAGGGTGGAGCGAAACTTTGAGAGGGACAAAGAAGAGGAGGAAAGATCAAAGACGAACTGGAGGTCATCTGCGTAATTATACACAGAGACCCCCAGATCGAGAAGAGAAATGATAAGAGGATAGATATAAAGATTGAAGAGAAGAGGGGAGAGAGAAGAACCTTGAGGGACCCCACAGGAAACCAAACGGGTGGGGGCAGAGAAGCCGGAAAGATGAACCGCTTGAGAATGTCCCTTAAGAAAGGACGCGGGCCAGGAGAAAGCGGAGCCCCGGATGCCCGCTGCGCTGACACGGTCGAGAAGGATGGAATGGTCAACCGTGTCAAACGCAGCGGACAGATCGAGGAGCACCAAAGCTTGAGGAAGGGTGGAATCAGCTTTTGATTTAAGCTCATCAAGAACTGCGAGGACCACCGACTCCGTAGAGTGGCACGGGCGAAAGCCCGCTTGATGGGAAGCCAAAAGGTGGTTCTCCTCGATATAGGTGGAAATGCAGGAGGTGACGTGACTTTCCAGGATCTTGCCCAAGTAAGGGAGAAGGGAGATGGGCCTGAAGTTTGAAGGAAGGGAGGAATCTAAACCAGGCTTTTTAAGGATGGGCAAAACAATAGCGGATTTAAAGGATGAAGGAACTGAGCCCAGGGAAAGGGAGGCATTGAGAAGGGAAAGGGGAGGAGTAGGGCAATTAGTGAATAACACTCTCAGAATACGTGCCGGGGCACAGTCGGCCAGAGAGCCGGACTTAATATTAGTGAGCAGGGCAAGAAATGAGTCCAAAGAAATAGGCGAGAAAAGGTCAAGAAAAGAAGAGGGCACAGGAAGAGCAGGAGAAAAGGAAGGAGGGGATACAGAAGGGATGTTGGATTTGATCTTAACGATCTTCTCAATGAAATAATCGTTGAGTAAGGAACAGAGAGCCTGAGAGGGGATGAGATTAGGACTGGAGCGATCTGAGATCGCCAAGTTATGAACCAGAGAGAAAATCTCTTTGGATTTATTAGCGGAAAGAGCAACTTTCTCTGAGAAGTACTTAGTTTTGGCCGAGAGAACGGCTCTCTTATATTCATTTAAGAGGAGTTTGTATTTGGCCCGGAGGACAGGGCAATAATTGCGTCTCCAGTGACGCTCAGAACGTCTGAGGTCCAATTTGAGAGCTTTTAGCTCGGTATTGAACCATTTATGGGCATCATGAGGATGGACGGCCTTAATTTTCCTGAGGGGAGCAACCCGATCGCAGGAGGAGGACAGCCAGGTGCTAACCGTGTCAGCTTGGGAATCAAGAGAAAGCTCAGAGCAGTCAAGGATTGAAGAACCAAGGGAGAGGAAAAGGGAATTCAAATCAGCCCGGTTCCAAATACGTGCAACAATGTTTTTAGGTAAGGGAGGTTTATCAGGGGGACCAAGGTTGATAGAAAAGGATATGAGAGAGTGGTCAGACCAGGTGCAAGGGAGGATGCTGGGGGAAAAAAACGTGCAGCGTGATGACCAAATTTGGTCAAGTATATGACCCTGGTCGTGGGTGGGGGCAGTAACATGGGCCGAGAAGTTAAGACACTGAAGGGTGGCCGAAAAATCTTTGGAAGACATATCTTCCTTAGGATCGCTCGGCCAAAAATTAAAATCTCCCAACAGGAGGACCGAGGAGTTATTTACCATGAGCAAGGCTAGAAGTTCCTGCAGGATGGCTACAAACAGGGGCATGTTCTGAGGGGGTCGGTACATAAGGACAACCGTGAGGGAAACTAAAAGGTTAGCTGAGCGGGCCACCAGAAAGTCCACGCTGGGTATGGAGGAATGAGGAAGGATCTGAAACTGCAAGCTGGAGCGGACAAACATGGCCACACCCCCACCAACCTTGCCATCAGGGCGATCCGCCCGGAGGGCGTAATAGGAACCGGGGAGAATGGCCAGGACGTCAGGAAGTGAATCGGTCGAAAACCAAGTTTCAGTAAGAAACAGAAAGTCAGGGGATTCGGTGTTCAAGAGGTTAAATAATTCCAGTTGATGCTTTCCGGCCGAGCGAGTATTGAGGAGGCAGGCAGAGACAATATAAGGAGAGGAAGGGGGATGAGTGGCAGGAAGGGACCCCAAAGAAGGAGGGGGGAAGGTAGACGAGGCAGCGGAAAAAGGACAAGGTGCGGAAATGCCAAAAGAGTCAAGGCGCTGCAACAGGGGAGGGGGAAGTGGTAGGTTAACTGAGTGGGACAGCAGTTGAGCAGAGGAGTAGACCACTAAAGGAACAGGGTCTGTGGCCCCTGGTCCCGGCCCGTCGCGGACGGGCGCAGACGGGCTTAACTTAGGCGCAACTTCGGCGCGCCTTCGTCGCGCCCGCTGCGCTGCCGGGGTTGTGGTGCCATGAAATAGAGTACACAAGAAACACAGTATGGGCGTGGCAGGGGGTGGAGGGACCAAAAGGCTGCACCGCCAACCCCAGAGCAGCCCAAGATGGCGACCTCGCCCGTCCCCGCTCCAATGACCTGACCGGCAAAGGAGGAGAGCAATCAGCGAGAGGCGCTCTGGAGCGCGTGCAGGTAGGGGGGCTTAAAACAAAGGAGTGCGCAAAGTCCAGAGCACAGTCACAGGGACACACAAAGTTCTGATTAAAAATGCAAGGAAGGCAGGTAACGTTGCTCCTGGTAAGCGCCTCGGGAGATCTGTAGTACAGGTCAAAGTAAGGTTATGAAGGGGCAGCCAACATTAGTGGGAAAATGAAATGAGTGTGCACTAGAATTAAAGAAAAATAGTCTTTGGGTAATTATTTGCTGTGTTAGGCACGTGTTCTGCATAACACAATTGTAGAGAGCAGCAGTCTTCTTTTGATACGAAACATGTTGGCATCTGTTTCTGAGATTGGCACCTTTTTGACCTGTCACCAAAGAGAATGCACATTTTCAAACAAGTTAATGAACTCCATATCAAAAAAGGTATAGAAAAACTTGATAACTCCAACCAAGTGAAACTCGCCTTGAAAAAATATAATGTCACCCACTAATCTTCAACATGTGTGCGTGAAGGAGATCGTAAAGTGTTACCTCTTTAAATACTCATGCCTCCATCAGATTTTGTCATTTCTCTAGTTGTTTGTGCACACATTTTACATTTCACAGCCCATCCCTCAAAGGTCTGCAGTCTCAACATTATGATCCCAGAAAATCCCTTTTTGAACACAAGCGTATAATGGTTTGCATAACAAATGAAAGGAGAAGGAGAGGAAGTAGACCTGAGAAAACCTGGTGTGCGCAGGTAAAGTTTACTGAAAACCGTACCTTCTATCGAACCTCATCTTTTATGGATTAAAAGTAATCATGATCGTTTTTTATTGACTAGATTTCAACTGGATCTTTTTCATTATCTTTTGCACCATCCACGTGGTGCATATAGAGGGCAGTGTCTCATACCCTGTGGTTGAGACGGTAAGTCTCCACAGGATATGATGCACTTTTTATTGTTTTGTAGTTTCTATGAGGTTCCCAGGAAGTCTTTTATTATTTCCATTCTCAGAAAAGCATATTTTAAGCATGTTAGACCGTTTATGTTTATCTTTTTACAACTTCTTTCAAGCTATTCAGTATTGCGCGTGCTTAGCTTTCTAAGGGCCGCCATCAGGCTTAGGTCCAGTTGTGATTAAACCTGATTGAGGTCCATTATTCACCACTTTAAAACGAATGGGGTTTTAATATGGTTCATGCTTATAACTTTTTATGGGGTGGTTTTGGGATGTTTTTTATTGTTTTTGATATGGTCTTTATTAATATTTCTGTATTTTACAGTGGTTGATGATGTTATTCTTTAATATGGATCCTTGTCCCAATATGATGCTTGACTTTTTAACCTTGTTATTATGGGCCCATAACGGTCTTAATGCACTTTTTTTTGTATATATACGGGAGTTTTATTGATTTTTGCTTGACTTTTATGGTTTTCACTGGAAAAAATGGATAAAGTTTAATAAAAAATAATGAAAGAAATAGTCAGGGATTTGAAAAACTGACAAAATGTCAGAAGTTCTTTAGTGTCATTCCCAATGCAGGCCTTCAACGATCAAATGCTAAGGCAACAAATGCAGTTGATTACCATTGCCACAAGCTTTATTTTCCTTTTGTTGACCGTGTTTTGCAAGAAATGGAGTCCACAAAATGTCAGTCCAGCATGAGGACTTATTTTGTGCTTTCTAACTTATCATGGAGGATATCACAAAAGCTGATGAATCTTTCGAAAACAGTCGTACTGAGTTGCTCCAAGGAAGACCTATCTATTTCAGATGCCTTGAATGCTGAAATTAAAAGATGGTAAAGGCTCTCTAATGCCACCAGCCTTCCAATGTGTTTAACTGATTCACTAAAGTTTGCTGGTGGGGACTTCTGTGCAAGCCATTACATTATTTTTCGCATCCGTCTTGTTCTTCCAGTAAGCACTGCTACAGCTGAAAGATCATTTTTATGATTGAGGTGCTTAAAAGCATGGCTCCGAAAAAGTATGACCGAATACCGATTTTGTGGGCTGAAGCTCATGCAGCCTCACAAAGAACTCAACACCCACTTAGTTAAAGTGGCTAAAAACTAGGCTGCAACTAATCAATAGAAGAACAATATTTTTATTTTACCCGCAATTTGAACAGAGATTTGGCAAATGTGCCAAGGTGCTGATTGTTAATTTTGACCCTGAAAGGTCTAGTACTGATGGTGATCTAGTAAGTTTAAAATTTAATGACCATGCAACTACAGTACTGTTCCAAACTTCACACTTCTTGGTATTACACACCTAAATAATAATTAGCTTTCTGGGTGAAATGTCTCAGTTTAAGTTAAATTGTCTTGTAATGTGCCATCATCATCAAAAAGTGTTTTATTCTATGGGACCTGTGTTGTTGACAATAACTGTAATTTTGCTATTTAAATTAATGTTATATTTCTACGGTTATAAAGGCTATGGAGACTATTTTTCAGTAGTTAATTTGTTGAACTCAGCATGGATCACAAAAAGACATTTATGTTATTTGAGTACTTTATCTATTTTCTGTTGAATCTAACTTTGCATATATACGTGAATTTTCATCCTATAAACAATATCACCTTTATTCACAAAAGTCATACTAAATAATGTTTTCTTTTCTCATATTCTTGACAGATATATTTTCAGAACGAAGTCCAATATATTTTGATCTTTGCCAGAATCGGTCTGAAAAACTATTTTCACATCTGAATTCAACAGAGTTAGGAAAACCTTAAGCTTGCCTTCTGCTGGAAGAGAGGTATCGTATTTTTGACACTTCAAAACAGGCCAGCAGGATCACTGTGAATTATGAGAGAAAGCGCAAGGTAGATGTGAATAAAGACACTTTAAACACTGAGATAAATGGCAAGAGCCACTATCAAGTTGATAACCAATACGTAATTATTGCCAATTGTTCAGCGAAATGATGTTGTAAAGACAATTTATCCTGGGTGGAAATCACCGAAAACCTCTGGGGAGTGTCAACCTCAGTTGACAGACCTTATGTTTGAAATTTTTCCTGAGAGTCCCTAAAGAAAATTTCCCAGACGATGTGTTGCTTTTTGCTCAAATTCTTTAAAAATTATGCTGTGAAATGCACTGATGAACAACATTTATTGAATTAATGGGCAGAGAACCCACCTAAGTATACTCCAGTTCACTCGCTTTTCTTGCGTTATACAATTTGGGATATGGTTCAAAGTAGGGGGTACTTCTTTTTCCTGCCTACTTGCTTGGTAACCGGGTTGACTTTGCATCCCTATGCATCTGTGAGTTTTCTGGTGGTGAACACCTTCAGTCTGCTCAAAGCGTCAGTGAACCTTGGCATGGTTGCTATGGTTTACAAGGCAGCAAGAGTTAGTGTCAAGAAGGTTGCTCTGGATAGGTAGGGGCAGAGGCACTGTGCATGCTTGCACCTTACTCTCAGTTTTCTCACTATGATCATCTGTCTCAGACTGATGGATGGGATCATAATCAGTGGTACGAGTTAGTTTTGGTGGTAGTCTTCAGGAGGATCAAGCCTAATCAGAAGCTGTTACAGTGCTCTTCTCTCCTCTTCTTCTGCTCAGAAACAGTCTTCAGGTACGTTAGTATGGACTGAAGGATCACTACCTTTGCATTTTCTTCTTGTTGGTAAGGTGTGCACCGTTTTCTGGACTACGGGGAATATTGGTGGTTGAGTGTCTATGCGGTTAGGCCGGCAGGACCTCTATGGTACAGTCTTTGCAGTAATGTGTTAAGCAACCCTGGGGCAGTTGTCAATCTTCTTCTTCACAGAGGCAAAAGAGTCTTGGGTGGTATCATGTCAGATGTTCTCCTTCACAAGGGAGGTCTTGAAGCATCGGGTCCATGGGTAGAGCTCTGTAGCATCAATGAGGTTGCAGTCAAGAACGACAGGCATGAGTGAGAAACAGCATTACTATTGTATGAAAAATAGATCCGCTGAAGTACTGGGGCACACGAGGTGCCAATTGGTAGAACTTCAGGTAAAAAAGGAGCATTGTCACTATTGTAACTTTTTGGTACAATGAAGAAATATCAGTTCAGGGGAGCAAGTGTTTAGCAAAGCAGGAGTTTAATGCTCTTCTGCCTTTTGTTAGATTATCTGGGTTTTTGTGTTGCAGAAGGAGGCAGATGAGTCTGGAAATGTTTCCTCCTCAGCATGAGCTGTGTCAATAGCACATGATTTGTTATTTACCAGAGGTTCATACCATTGTTCCTTTTTCTGGGCCTCAGTGAGGGTTTGCACCAGGTATCATGATCGGTGTCCTTGTAAGCTATCAAGCAGAGCTGCTGTCTTCACTCATAACGATGACTGTATTTTGCAGCTCTCTCTCCATTGTGGTCAAAAAGGTCTCTCATTTGGTTTCGGGCCTGCGCAGTTCCAGCCGAGGTATGCCTCCTCTGTCTGAATTATTGCACAGATGGTTGTGCCTGTGCAAGGACTGTTGTGCCGCCCCTTCTACTCTCAGGCCTGGTTGAGTTTGGGAGGATGCAGTAGCCGGATGTCTCAGTTGTCAGAGGTCCGACGGGCAGAGCCCCAGACTGAGTTCATTGGCACGATCAACATTAGTGAAGGTCCCAGTCAGCACCTTTCTAGTTGAGCACACCTGACAGTGTTTCTATTGTAGCCAGATACAGTTTAAGGCATTAGCAAAGTGGGCAATTGCTCATGGCCCATGCCTTCCAAGGGCCCCCCTGGAAATTGAACTTTCTCTCTAGCTCTCTTCTATGTATTTTTGTATTGAAACCTTAAATTATAGCTCAATATTTTTAGACAACATAGGACTTGAATTAGCAGAAAATGGGTAATAAATCACTGAGGGGCTTATTTACAAGCCCATTGCTGCGCCGGTGCATCACTTTATTTTGGACCCCCCGGCAGAGCAGTGTGCTAGCCCTTATGTAAAAGGCCAGGTAAAAAAACCTTGTGTTGCTTTTCATGGCCTTTTAAATATGGCCCCCTTTCACGCTTTACTCTGCGTGAAAGGGGCATTCCATGGGAGTTGCTGTGGGTATTCTTACGCAATATACATGGAACCTTACTCATTCTCAGATTTACAAGGTTTTGTGAACCTGGGAATGCATCGGATTCCTTTAACCTCCCCAGGTGAGACGTAAGGGATGCACAACAAGGAGAAATACCTTTATTTCTCCTCAATTTTCATTCTGCAGCACACATTGAAAAGGAAAGCGCCTCTCGTGATTGTTTTTGTGTAGGAAGATGCCCCTTTCTGCACAAAAATAATCACACTACAACGCAGAGACCCTTGCACCATGGCGCAATGGTGCCTGCTTTAGCGCATAGAAGCCCTTTGTGCGCCAGCGCTGGGGAAATAGACAGGAATGTGCCGTATCTTGTAAATACAGCGCATTCCTTCCCTTTTCTTTTGACACACAGCAGCGCAGCAGGAAGGCTTGCTGCGCTGCGCTATGCTACCCAGCTTCAAAATATTGTAAACGAGGCCCAAGGTTGTTTCAAACAAGGGCCCCAATAATATTTCTTGCCCCGGGCTGCCACTATTCTTAAAATGACACTGATTGTAGCCTTTGAAAACAGCAGCAGGCAGCTACCGCCTATACCTTGCTTGATACAGAGGCCGCTTTAGAGGCCATGCCGTTAGTGAAGCAGCTGTGGCACCTGCTATGGATTGTTGGTGAGTGGCCTGGACATAATTCAAAGCACTGGAAGGATGCGCCTCTTTACCACACTTCTTTTGCATGCCCTCATTCAATTAACTCTAGGGTAAGTGGCAGTAGATGGCATGTTCAGATGGTCATAGGCACCACACAGGTGTGGAATGGGTGTGGGGGAAGGCAGGTGCAGGGGGGATTGGCAGCTTGACGTGGCGTACTCTCTTCCTCAGGGGCTTGAAAAATGATGTTGTTGGTGACAATGGAAGCTATGGTAGACAGCCTTTTAACCACCCAAGAAGAAGTACCCAAAGTAGTGCTGAAGAAGGATTTCTCTTTGTACAATAATACCAGCAGCTGTGGGTCTTGACACAACGGGTGCAGGTCTTGGATGACAAGGGCCTCACTGTGTATGTTCTTTGTCTTTTAGTTGCTTTATGGTGTTGCCCTGAGGATTCTAGAACTAGCGCCGTAACTGACACATTAGGTCTGGTGAGACCCATCCTCTCCAAGACCTATCCTGTTCTTCAACCTTCGAGCGTGGCAATGAGGATATTTTGTGTGTAGTTGCCCTTAGGCCTTATGGAGTATGGGATGAGTCAGCCGCAGGCCCAGCTCACAGGTGTGGGGGTGGCTTGAGGCACAGTTGCTCTCTCTTACCCTATCCCAACCCTTCTCTTAGGCTGAAAGTGCTCAACTGCAGTAAGACTAGGCAGGCACTGGTGCTTGAGGAAGGTGCAACCCACTGCAGGCCTGTCGTGGCCAGAAGATGCACTGTGGCACACTGCTTTTGATCAATCCCTCACTGACACATTTTACCAGAAGCATGGGAGCGGTAGTTGGCACCCTCTTCTCCTGCGGAGGCACCTGCAATGATGTGGCTTTGTGGCAGCCCGATGAGTCACAGTAATGGTCCTCGTGTCACTTCTTTATCTCTTTGCCTTTGGACACAGGAGGAGCAGCAGCAGTCACTCTCGGACAGACGGAAATGTCAGGTCCAGATAGGCATCGTGAGAGCCAGATTGGGGCATCATTGGGCCCAAGGCTGAGAGGCAGGCAGGGTCTAGTCAGCCTCATCACCAATGTAGCTTAATGGTTAGAGGGTGGTTAGAAGTCTTTTATGTCCCTGAGACTTCAGATGAGGAGGCCAGCCAACTAGCCCTTTGAGTCACTCTTGGGGTCAAGTGATGCAGGTCAAGCCCTTCTCACCCAAGCCAGGAGTGCAGCAGAGCAGAAAAGCATTTTTTCCAGAGCAGCCGTCCAGCAGAGTGACAGTACTTCAGCAGCACAGCAGTCCTTCTTTCTGGCAGAGTATCCACCGGTCCAGAAGTGTACTAAAGTGGTAGGGTCTGAGGTCTAATTATTATACCCAGTAGTGCTTTCGAAGTGTGGGAGACTTCAAAAAAGGTTGTTTGATGTGCGTGATGGTCCTTCTTTCCTGACCTAGCTCCAGACTCACTGAAGTCAGATATATGACCCTTTGTGTGGGTACAGGACACAGACTATTCATGTGTAAGTGTGAGGCGATGCTCAACATCTCCCTCCTATCCTCCAAGGATGGCCCATCAAGTCATACCTAAGCTCCTGTTATGTGTGGCTCTCTAGGGGTAATACACAAAGCCCGACTGTCACCCTCCCCAGACATGTATCAGAGACAGGCTGCAGGCTCACAGGGTTAAGAGCAGGAAAATTACATCTTTCTAAAAGTGGCATTTTTCAAAATTGTAATGATAAATTCGACTTTGCCATTAAAGAGGATTTATGATTACAATTCCTTAGATACTAAATATGACACATCTATCGCCTCCCAATTAGGAGTTATAGCTTATTAAAATAAAAAGGAATCACAATGTTATCCTATGAGAGGGATAGGCCTCACAATAGTGAAAAACTAATTTGGGAGTTTTTCATTACCAGGGCATGTAAAACTTAAAAGCAAATGTCCTACCTTTAACTTACATAGCACCCTGCTATATGGGTTATCTAGGGCCTACCTTAGGGGTGACTTATATGTAATAAAAGAGGTGTTTAAGGCTTGGCGCAGTGTTGTAAATGCCAAGTCGACATGGCAATGTAACACTGCATCCAGGCTGCAATGGCAGGCCTGGGACATGTTTTAACGATCTACTTAAGTGGGTGGCATAATAACTGCTGCAGGCTCACTGGTAGCATTTAATGTACAGGCCCCGAGTTTATGGTATACCACTCTGCATGGTACTTAAAAGCAAATTAAATATGCCAGTTAGGTCTATGCTAGTCAAACCATGTTTAGGGGAGTGAGCACAAGCACTTTAGCACTGGTTAGTAGTGTTAAAGTGCACAGAGTCCCAAAGCCAACAAAAACAAATTCAGCAAAAATGGAGGCAAGCAGGCAAAAAGTATGGGGGAAAGGCCACCCTACAGCTGACAGGTCAACCTGTCTATGGGTGGGGGAAAATTAGGGACAGCCATCAGGGCGAAGGGCTGGAGTTGAGTGTCCTCAAGATACCACAGGAACCAATGATGGGAAACGTCCCCTCATTGTGTGTGTGGACACTAGTCATGGCAAGAGAAGAGTTTCAGCAATTGAAAAGGTAAAAAGTTAATAAGTCCAATAAGGTCATCGTTTGTGCTCGGAACAGCACACAATTTCAGATTAGATCCAAAAGGGCCTGTACCATGCTTGCTAAGCGAGTATAAACATTTGACAAAGACTGGTTAGGAACTTCTGCATTAAAGTATGCCCAGTTTCTCTGGACAGTTTACCTCTTTGTATAGGACATCCTCAAATCTGCCTGTTACTTTATATTTGTTCATGCTGATTTTGATTATGAAATAACATTTAATGGTGCCCACCGCAAGGTATCGCTGGCCCAAAGACAAAACAAACAATAAGACATCCAATGATTTGGCTTGTAATGGGTCTGTGTTGTGGACATAACGCCAGGCCACAAATTTGTACTAGTGCACTCGTAAATGGACTTTGTAGAGGCTTGCCATGATGCAAGGATTACATCCACAACCTTAGGCGGGAGGTCAAATGCTGTCACTTGCCACCACTCAATCTCCACACATGGAGGTGTACATTGTGTAGCCACCTTCTGCAACAAATGATCACCCAGAAGTGGAAACCTGATTGATGGACAGATGCTCATGCCCAGAAGATTAAGGCACCACACTCTCCAAGCCTAATCGGAGCCACTAGAATGACTTGGCCCCAGTTGCTCCTGATTATCTTGAGAATTTGAGGCAGGAGAAGAAGTGACAGTAAGATGTATATGATCCCTTGCGCCACCCTACTTAGAATGTGCCTCTCATAGAGAGCCTTCTTGGACACTCAAATGAACAAAAAGGTTGATACTATGTGTTCTCAGTGGTGATGAAAAGATCTAGCCAGGGTTTGCTCCATTGTTGGAAGATGCACTGTGCCACTTTAGGGTGCAACTGCCATTCATGATCCACCGGGCGCCATTGGCTGAGCTCATCTGCCCTGGCCCCAAAGGCCCTGCCATGTGGTCAAAGACCCTGCCAAGTGGTTCACAACCAGGGAAATGCCCCAGCCAACTCCAAAGACGAATAGTCTCTGAACAGAACCAGGGACTGACACCACCCTACTTGCTGCAGTATCACATGATGGCGGTGTTGTCCGTGAGGACCAGTACCAGCCCTTCTTTGATGGATGGTAGGAAGGCTTTCAGTGCCAGGTGAATGGCCCACAACTCCAAAAAGTTGATGTGGAGTCAGGTTTCCGGAGGAGACCAGGATCCTCTGATCTCTATCTCTCCTAGAAGATCTCCCAAGCTCAGCAGTGAAGCATTGTCAGCAGCGTCAGCTCTCGATGGGGGAATGGAAAGGGGTGGGCCATTAGTACAATTGTGGTTGAGCAGCCACCATAGCAGATATTTTGCAGTCTCTGCTGAAACCACCTGGTTAAAATCGAACAATTCCCTTAGTGCTGGGCCCATTGAGGCTTCAATTTTCACTGAAGAGTCTGCATATGCCACATAGCATTGTCAAATAGCAGGATGCAAGAGGCCAAGAAGCCTTGAAGCCACTCTCACTGAGATCCAGGATGGAGGCTAAAACATCAGGATCATAGCCTGTATGTACTGGAGCCTCTGAGAAGGAGTCACCGATGTCAGGAGGTTCAGCATCAGCTGGAGATGGTCTACAACTGACTATGGTGAGTATGCCTTCAACAGCCAGTCATTGAGGTAGGGGAAAAATTATATACCCAACTTTCGAAGGTGTGTAGTAATCACCGCCATCACTTTTGTGAAAACTCAAGGGGCACTGGTGTGGTTGAAGGGGATTACAGCAAATTGAAAAAGCTCCTGGCATACCTTGAACTTCAGATAATGTCTGTGAGTGCAGGACAGGTATATGAAAATATGCATCCTCCAGTTTCATGGCTTCCATCCAATCGCCCAGATCAAGGGCAAACAGAGGGTAGGCTAATGTGATCATCTTAAATACGTCCTTTTAATGGAAGGCGTTTAGAGGGCAAAGATATAAAATACGATGAAGGCCTCTATCCTTCATTTGCATTCGGCAATAGAGGGAGTAACAACCAGACCTTATTTCTGAGATCAAATCCTCTCTTTGGTCTCTTCTGACAAGAGAGGCTGCACCTCTTGCAACAAAATGGCCAAGTGCTCCTCTGATAGCCACTCTGATGTGGGTAGAAGACATGGTGAGTTGAAAAGGAATGGAAGGGCACAATCCTTTGAACAGTCTGGAGGGCCCTTTTGCCAGACATGATCTTTTGCATCCCTTGGAGAAAGTGATGGATTCATCCCCCTACAGGGTGGTCGTATGCCACTGAGGGCAAGATGAAGTGGCTTGGAGTCTGATGCCGCAAGTTTAAAGGATTGGGACTCCATGTTTCTTTACCAAACTCCATCCCTGACCCTGAAAGGACTGAGACTGAGGTGCCTGCTGCTGTGGGTAGTGGGGGACTATGCTGAAAATAGTAGAGATTGCTCGGGAAATTGCCTGGCAGGCACTCAAATGCGCAAGGAATGCACTGTGTCTCAGATCTCTTTAAAGCTTTCCAGGGCTGAATCTGCCTTCTCAGCAAACAGATGAGACCCATCAAAAGGCATATCCATAAAGCACTCCTGGACTTCCCCAGAGAGGCCTGAAGATCCGATCCAAGCATGGTGATAGAGTACCACACTGGTGTAGACTGCTGGACCCAAGCAATCGGCAGTACACAGGCCAGACCCAAGGATGTATTTGGCTGCATCTTGACTATCCTGAATGGCTAGAGCCAGGGAGACCTCATGGCTAGAAAGGCTGATGAGAGTATCTGTTTCCAAAATGCCACAGTACTCTTTGATTACCTGTCTAAGAAAAGGAGGGTGTTGGGAAATAAAATGCGGTTCACATTGCTGGTTGAGCTTGAACTACTTGGGGGCATATTATCAAGAAACGGCATTCAAATTATCGCCGCTTTAGCGGCAGAAAACTGCTGCTAAAGCGGCGATAGTAGCCTTGATAATATGCCCTAGAGAATTCCAATAGAAGCCCATGTTCTGTTGTCAACATGGGCTTCTATTGGAATTCTCTGCGGCATATTATCAAGCCCATTATCGCCGCTTTAGCGACAGTTTTCTGCCGCTAAAGCGGCGATAATTTGAACGCCGTGCTTGATATTATGCCCCTAAGCTCTCTAAAGTTGGATGTTGAGCGAGAAAATCAGGGCCCCCCTGGTGCTGGTCTATGGTGCCTGGCAACCTGTGTTCACTGAAGGGCAACAAGTGTTCACCCAAATGCCCATTAATGTGTCAGTAAGGGCTTTGTTGAATGGTAGCAAATGCTCAGAGGTATCTTACCCAGGCTGTAGCAGCTCTGTTTGTACATTAGTCTTTACCTCCACAGAAGGGACTTGTAGTTCCAAAACCATAGCTGCATGTCTAATCACCACTGTGAAGGAAGCAGTTTCCTCCATTGGCAGTCTAGGGGCTGGAATCATCCCAGCATCAGAGGAAATATCCAGCACACCGGCCTCCTGTAAGCCCATGTAGAGATTGTTCTCATCATAATGAAGGGGCAAGTCACCCCCCTCATCTCCTTTGTTATATCTTCGAAGGCTGGCTGATTTTGATCTGGAACCATAAAGTTGGGTGAGGACCTAAGGGTGCCTCTGCAGCAGAGGCAATGTTCAGTCTTACTCTGAATGCATTGGCAATGGGTGCATATATGTGGGTTTGGGATGCGACCTTGGTGGGTGCCAAGACGGGTTTGGCTTAGAGTTGGACACCATTATCAGTAGACAGCCCTAGTGTCAGCATCATTGGGGCCAGTATCGAATTTGAAGAGACCAGTACAGATTTAGATTTTTGAGTGGAAGTCTGCACTGAAGCGGAGATGACAGTTCCAAAGGCAGTAACCTGGCTGGAGCCCCCTGCAGATTCTTGGCATCAGAAAGCACACCTGGGGAAAATGGAGGAGTGCCAAAGTTGTACAACATGCCCCCCCCCCCCCATATACCCCCTTTTAAGGGCCTCAATTTGTTGTGGCATTGCCAATGACCTTGGAAGCGCGAGGTAAAGTGGGATCAATTGTGGAAGCAAATCCTCAGTGGACTGGGAGCAAGACCAAGTAGCATGTTGACACCCTTACATTGTAACTGGATATTGAGAGACAGAATTGGAATGAACCCTACATGGTTTTCT
The DNA here is from genome assembly GCF_964204655.1 of Triturus cristatus. Classification (NCBI taxonomy): domain Eukaryota; kingdom Metazoa; phylum Chordata; class Amphibia; order Caudata; family Salamandridae; genus Triturus; species Triturus cristatus. The sequence continues at coordinate 146,187,187 of NC_140584.1, forward strand.
TATGTTTCTTCTTTGACTTCCATTTAGACTTAGTCAAAGACTTTGACAGCAATCAGGAACCAATGCAGGAATGACCTAGGGAGAAAAACAAGTATGCACTCTTTTGTGTTTAAGGAGCTTTATTGAAAAGATTATAAACATGGGTACAATATATAACAAGGCATATATAAAAAATAGCATTAAATTAGCAAACTGAATAAATGGTTGATGGAATAAATGACAAACCAAAAATCTATCTTAAGTATACAAATATTCCAAGAAAAAGGAAAGCAGTAATAAAAGGATTGTACCTAAAGACAATATAGCGTTTTATATTTTTGAATTTTGAGAGAAAAAAGGGGAAGGAAGAAAGAAAAAAAAAAAGAAAAGAGGAAGAAGAACAAGAGAAGTGAGAAGGGGGGAAGAAAGAGGAAAGATAAAGAAGAGGGAAAATGGAACAAAGATACAGCAGTATCTTTAGCGGTTATTATATTGAAACATTGAAGTTATAAAAATAACATTGTATCCCAAAATGGAACAAAATGATAATTGTACAATTCTTAAGGTGGTTGAAAAACGAAGGAGCTATCTTGATTACGAAGTGCAGAAGCAGATAAATAATTGGTAAGCGGAGACCAGAGGGTTTCTTTACAAATAAGTTGTTGAGAAGTTTTGGAAGAAGCTCCGTCCAGTCTGTGATGATAACAAAGAAGGTTCCACGAAATGCTGTGAGGAGACAAGTGCACTCAGTTAAAACGAGATGGAACAAAACTTGAAAACAAAAGGGGGTGTTACGCCCCGTATGCCCAATGCGGCGTCTGCCGATAGCAATTAGCTTGGTGGAATATAAATGATATACCCGATGCCCGATGATGAAGCATGTCACCAACCAGGTTTATTTAAAAAAAAAAATTGTTTTCCTTATTAGCCTCTGACCCCCGCAAACTGGTAGTCGGCTGGTCTCCACTGTTACTCACTATGGAGAAGTAGGTTTATTTATTTAGAAGTATTGCCCTTTCGCCAACCTACCAGTGGTACACCTGCATCCGACCTGTTGCTGACCTCTCGCTGTTTATGAGAGGGTGGTCATGCTCTCTTCCGATTTTGATAAAACCAGAGACCAGAGTTGTGGACGAAACCCACCTCCGAACACTGTTACCTGGTGACCCAATGATACGGAGGGGGATCCGACCATCTCGGTCAAGGAGCTTTCCAAAAGGCCTAATCATAGGACAAAAAATATAAAAGGAGATGAGATTTACCAATCACATAGAAGAAATTGATTGTCTATTCTACTGTATGAACTGGAAGCCATTTTAATAGACAGTCCCAAATTGCTTTCTTCTTACTATTTTTTAGTCTGGCCAAGTCCATTATAGATGTTTTATAGACTGATGAAAGACATTCCGAGTGTATGGGAGGCGAGACCTCTGCCCATTTTTTGCATATTTCTCGTCTAGCCAGCAAAATAGCAAAAAAAAGAAAACTCCTAGAGTATCCAGTGATTTCCATTTGAATACCAAAAATTATTACGCTAAGGGTGATACGGACTGGCTTTTCTAAAATAGACGACAGAGTGGAGGACACCTTTTGCAAGAATTCCGAAATGTCCGGACAGCTCCAGAACATATGTGTGTCCGGCGCCCTTTCCTTATTGCATTTTTTGCATCTTGCCGGTGGATCATTGGACATCTTAGAGAGTCTGGCAGGGGACAAATAAGCTCTGTGCGTTGTGAAGTAATGATTTATTCTCAGCCAAGCTGGTTTCACAACAGAAAACAAGGTGTTATATGAGATCTGCCATAAGTCAATATTATCCCCTTCCACAATCAACTCATCCCATAATTCACCGGCTAATCTGAAGTCTCCGTCTATTGCACCCTCAATTGCCCAATAGAAAGAAGCTACCTCCTTCTTGCCAGCTGGCTTTTTGACCAGAAGTTCTTCAAGATCGTTACCCAGACCAATAGGCTTTTTATGATTCTGGGACCAACTTTTTAGCTGTATGTATTTAAATCTTGACATACCACCTTCCATTTTATCATCTAGAGTTGCCCAAGGAAGTAGAGAGCCATCTTCAGTTAAGTCTCCCCATGTTGTTAAACCTGCTGTTTTTAATGGTATGACAAGCACATCTTTAAGGCAACTAGGAGACCCTGGGCTATCCCACCACGGGGCTAATCTTGAATAATACTCCAGTCCCATTAATGCTTTTATTCTGACCCACAATTGGGCCGCTCCACTTAGGACTTTCAGCCTGACTTTTTTGAAGAACTTTTTATCTCCATATTTAAAGAGAAAGTCTTCTTGAGGAAGCTCCGATTGGTCGAGCATTGCTTTAAACAATTTCCCCCTATCCGAATCATCTGGATGTTTTAACAGCATTCTTGAATAGGTTAATTGAAATGCCCATGCATAATACTGGACATCCGGAAGTATAAGACCACCCTTTTCTCATCTTCGTCTAAGTTTTTTCCAATAAATCCTGGTTGCCTTGTAGGCCCATACAAATGATTTTATTGCCTGCTGAAATTTATCAATAAGTTGTTTATCAAAATGTAAAGGGATAGTATTGAAGAGGAAAGTTACTCTTGGTAAAATAACAATTTTTATCAAATTTGCTCTACCCAAGATGGTTAAGGGGAGATGAGCCCAAGATTTCATTTGATTTTGGCTCTCTTTAAGAATATTTGAGAGATTCAACTTTGCTATCTCCTCAATATTAGGGACAATTTTGACTCCGAAATACCTCATGTCATCCTTAGTTTGGTAAGGACCCCTTGGCAGGTTCCATGTCATAATTTCCGTTTTTTCAGCATTGACTTCGTAGCCAGACACCCTGCCGAAGTCTTCTGCCAGCCTAAGGACTTGAGGAAATGATGCATCCAAGTCAGATGACGAGATTAAAATGTCGTCTGCATACAGGGCTACCTTTCTCTCCCATGAGCCACTCTTGAATGGTACTATGGCTTGCTCCTCCCTAATACTCTGAGCAAATGGCTCTATGTACAGATCGAAGAGAAGGGGAGAGAGAGGGCAGCCCTGTCGTGTTCCGCTCTTAATAATAAAGGGCTTTGTCAGATTGCCATTAACTACCAACCTTGCAAACGGGTCACTATATAGAAATTTTATAGTTCGACAAAACTTTGGGCCAAAATTCAGTTTCTCCAGGACTACGGCGAGATAATTCCAATTTACCCTATCAAATGCTTTTGTTGCATCAAGGGTCATGGCCGCCAATGGAAGAGCAAAACTAGAAGCAAAATCAATCGCCCCTATCAGATCGTGGGTGAGATCAAAAAGATTTCTACCCTTTAAGAAACCCTTCTGATCTGTGTTAAGCAAATCTCCTGCAACTGCTCCTAGTCTATCAGCCAGGATTCTAGTAAAGACTTTATAGTCGGAATTAAGGAGCGAAATGGGTCTATAGGACCCGCAATCTGTAGGGGATTTACCCGGTTTCAAGATTAAGGTGATGTTTGCTTCTCCCTACGAAGAGGGTGGTTTAACCCCTTCTACTAAGACTTTATTAAAGAGTGTAGTCATATATGAGATTATAACTTCTCCCGCCGATTTATAGACTTCCACTGGAAGGCCATCCGGCCCTGCTGCTTTGCCAGTTTTACAAGCTGAGAGCCTTCCTGACTTCCTGCTGCGAGATTTCTGCCTCTAGATTTTGCCTCTTAATAGATTCCAGAACTGGAAGATGAATTGAATTTAACCAGTCTCTAGCAGCAGTTTTGTCTATACAGTTGTCTTCATCATATAATCCCTTAAAATACGTGTGAAAAGCATCTCCTATTTTATCCTCATTAGTTGTTATTATATTAGAATCTACATCCTGTATCTCCTTAATCAGATTACGCACCCTGTCTGATTTAGCCTTCCAGGCTAGTAATCTACCAGCCCCTTCGCCATATTCAAAATGCGCTAATTTACTGACCGCCCATCTGCTGGAGATTCTCGCCTGGACTATACTTGCTAGATGCACTTTGTGAGAATCTAGTTTATCGATTGATTTTTTAATTTGCTCCTGATCTGCCTCTTCAATCATGTTTTTTTCAACCTCTTTCATTTGGACCTCTAATTGTGAAATTTCTTCCCTATACTTCCTATTTTTATATGAGGTTCTGTTTGTGGCCAGTCCCCTCAAAAAGGCTTTTAGAGTGTTCCACACAGCCGTGATATCAGCAGAGCCAATGTTAATATCTAAGAAAGATTTAATTTCTTGGGACAGAAAAGTGATACCCTCATTATCTAAAAGAATAGTTCGATCAAACGACCAAACTCTTTGTTGGGGTTTCTTTGCTAAATCCCATTCCACCCAAACAGCTGCATGATCCGAAAGGTGAGGAGACAGATAGTCTATATCTTTGATATTCCTTCTCAGATCATTACTGATTAAAATATAGTCTATCCTGGATTTGTGTCTATATTTTTTATTATAAAAAGACACTCCCAATTAGGTACCAGACCTCTCCCTACAGATATCAATTAAAGCATTTTGCTTCATCATAGATTTCAGAAAGGCTCTAGATTTAGACGGGATGTTAGCTCTACTATTTGGTTATTTGTCCCATTGCGGATTTAAAACTATATTAAAATCCTCAGCAAGAATTGTTTTATCAGGAAGCTCTAATAGAAGTGAAAAAATTGTTTTTAATGTTGAAGGGTCGTCCCGGTTAGGACCGTAATACAGTGATAGGGGTATTGTCTGCTAAGATCCTTGCTATGACCCATCTACCACTAGAGTCTGTTTTCATATCCTGAACAATAACATTGGCTTGCTTTTTATTCAATATAGCAACCCCCCTAACATTGGATAGCTGGCCGGAGCAGAGACAGTGTTCCACCCACCTAAGCTTGCAGCATATTTCAATAAATTCCTTTTTAATAAGGTGGGTTTCCTGCAAGATAATTATTTGTGCAGGTGAATCTCTCAAATATTGCAGTATTCTTTCTCTCCTACTTCTGACTCTGAGGCCATTTACGTTCCATGATAGGCATTGGATCGTCTTCATGGCAAACTAGAGAGACCGTGGTTTAAGCCTACCCCATCCTGTACAAAGCCTACTTTTGACCAGCAGCTATGAAAAACTAATAAAAAAGAACCTAATGAGGCTAAAAGACTGATGAGGATTGCTTTTTTTTTTACCCCTCTGCTCCCTCCCCAGTGCGACCTCCACCTCACCCCTTACACCTACCCCACCCCCCTTAGAGAACCCAACCCCTATTTACCTGGAGAATCCAGGTTTTGCCGGCCGGTGGCCTCTTCTCTGCCTTTTAATTTATTTATTTTTATTTAATTTTTTTTCTATTTTTTTGTATTAATTTGTGACGGTGCTTGTGTATATATACATATATTTATGGAGTATAACATTTAGTTCATATAATTTCAGCAAATGCTTGACTATCAAATACCTACTATGCATAATTTAACATAGTGTGAAGAGGGATTTATTTACAACTTTCTAGCAGATAATCTGCCTCCTGCACTGTTCGTACATTGTACATCTTGTTATTCAACATGATCCTCAGTTGGGTCGGAAACTTGAGTTGGACCACTGCCCACAATTTCCTGAAATCTTCCATTCTCCTCCCCAACTCCCACTGGCGATCCAGAGTGGCACGCGAGAGATCAGACCTAATCTCAAAGATGAAGTCTCTTGATTTGAAAGATTTTAATTTAAGAGCCGCCATTAGTATTTTCTCTTTTATTTCGGAAGTAAGAAAGTTAATAAGGATCCTCCTTGGCTTTGTACGATTAGGATTTTCCCTTTAAGGGTCCCTATGTATCCTCTGGATATCTTGCCTCAATTCCTCTTCTGATATATCAATCTGCACCACTTCCTTGATAAGGGCTACAATAAAGGATTTTGGGTCCTCTCCTTCTTTCCCCTCCGGCACCTTAAAAAGGTGCAAATTGTTGCGCCTAGAGTAGTTTTCCAGTGACTCCACTCGGTCTCTGAGTGCAGTTTCCTCTTTTCTAAGTAGGGTGATGTCGTCTTTGGCTTCTCCCAGTTCTGTCTTAAGTTCTTCTACCGAGTTTTCTAGAACTCCCGTCCTGGAGTTCAAAATATCTAACTTTTTTTCTAGAGTTTCGCAAGAAAGCCTAATGTCCCCCGGATTTGCCTCTGAAGTTGCAAAACCCTTTTTAATATCAGATGCCATGGTGAGGAATAAGGACTCTAACCCAGTACCTGGGGGGGGATCATCGCTACCCCCCGCCCCCACATCTGTATTTACTTCCAACCTTCTATGGGCCGCAACAGCTTCGTCTCTTCCACCTATTGGGCGAATTTTCAAATTTGAGATCTCATTAAATTCAGAGGCTGCTAGTGTCTCTGACTCTTGACCGTCCTGCAATTTACTGCGCAGCTGTGACTGTGACTGTAACTGTGGCTGCGATTGTAACTGCGGCTGTGGCTCTAATGTAATAGAAGAACTCTGGGGCAGGGCAGAGATTTGTGAAATGTCCACACGGATTCTCAGTTGAGGGCAAGGCTCCGGGACCGGCTGAAGACTTTCAGTTGCCATATTAGAAGAAGGATGGAGCTGCACACTATTCGTCCTGAGAACTTCACCCTGTTCTACCACGTCCAAAACTTGAGGTAAGACCTTAAAATAAGACCTCAGCGAGGGGTCACCTTAACTTTAGCCCCCGAAAAGAGGCCTTTCCTTTTGGTGTTTTTTGGGCCTTTACCCTTATGTGTTTGGCACGGGAGAAGCTTTCATCGGTTTTCTCATAAAATGTTTCTGCTGACTCCCCCTCAAATAGCGGTACATTACCAAAAGACCCTTTTGTGATATTTTTTAAGGCACTACCCTCCTTATTTGATTGTTTGGCCTGTGATTTAATTTTAGATGTTGTTGTTTTTTTTAGTCTCCCTATTTTACCCGGTTTACCAGAATTATTTATTTCAATTTTACTCCCAACCACAGTCTCTAACTACCCAACCTCCTTGCCCTTGCCCTTCCTTCTCAGGCAGTAAGGTAGAGTATGATGGCCTGGGGGTTCACTGTGTTACCTTGTGCCAGGCGCTGCTGCCCCCCCCCCCCGAGACAATCACCGCTACCTCTCCAATCTCTGTGGCCGAACTTTGCTCAGCAGCGGCGTGTTGCTGCACTGTCTCCTCGTCCAGTGTGAAAGCGGCGGCTCCCACCGCCCGACAGGTGCTGTCTCTGCCGCTCGCGTAACAGGAAGCGACCCGGTGTTGTCCAACACGGAACAACCAGCGCGCCTCCACCCTCCAACTCCTTCTCAGCTCCGATGCAGCAACGAGGCAGCGCGGCAGGTCCGCCAAGATACCAACGCACATCCCAAAAAGGTACCGTCAAACGAATGAATATTCAATTTTTAAACATCGATAGCGCGGTAGTGCACAAGCACTGACATAATCTCCAAAGCGTGCACAGCGTTAATCTGCTACCACATCAAAGGCAGGAGAGGCCTCCAGCACTGCAAGCGACCGCTTAGCTCACGGCCGCCATGTTCTCCCGAGTGAGGGCTTCATTAAGAACCTATTTGGATTCTTCACTTGTGCTCTATTCATATGATTAATAAAGAGGCACACTCTCCTGTTGTTTTTGAGAGACCATTTATCTGCCATATTATTTACTTTTGATAAAACCTCATCTAAATTAACCTGAATCGTTTTTGTAAGGGTAGAAGAGTACTTAATTCCTAAGCAGGTGATATTAGTAGTATTCCATTTAAAATCGATACCTTCAAACATGCTCTTTAAGCAAAATTTATATAAGGGAAGTACTTCAGATTTGGAGAAATTTAATTTATATCCTGACAGGACCGCATAAGAAGAAAGAAGCTCGGTAATAGCAGGTATAGAAGAAGAAGGATCAGAAACATATAGCATAATATCATCTGCATAGGCAGTACATTTCATTTCAACGGATTTATGCGTAAAGCCTCGGAAACTTGAAGAATATCAGAGGGAATGGAGAAAAGGCTCAAGAGAAAGGATAACAAATAACGGGTAAAGAGGACATCCTGGACGAGTGCCCCTTTGTAGGGGGAAGTAAGAAGATTGAGAACCATTAACAAAAACTGAAGTGGACTGTGAGGAGTATAATAAATTTATAAGGGACAAAATAGAAGTACCAAAACCATGCCATTTAAAGAGCGCATCATAAAAAGCCAATGAACGCAGTCAAAAGCCTATTCGGCATCCAATGTTATGGCGGCTATGTGGGAAGAAGCAAGATGAATGATATTGAGAAAAGTTCTAGGATTATCAGAAATATTTCTTCCCTTTACAAACTCTGTTTGTTCAGAACCAATTAAATTGGGAAGGACCTGATTAATACGAAGGGTTAATACCTTGGCAAATAACTTGCAATCAAGATTGATTAAAGATATAGGACGATTATTGGAACAGCGGGAAGGGTCTTTATCTTTTTTGGGACTGAGACAGATCGTAGCTTCAAGAAAAGAGCCTCGAGCCTCACCATTTAGGAAAAAATATTGAAAAAGAGATAAGAGATGAGGCAAAAGAACAGAGGAAAAGCAGGAATAGAATTCGGCAGTGAGACCATCAGGACCAGGGGCCTTGTCCTTAGGTAACAAAGACAAAGCAGATTTTATCTCTGAGAGAGATATGTCCTTTTCCAAAAAGTAACAATCGGTAAGAGGGGAGGATCGGGGAGATAATGAGTTAAAAAATTATATTGAGTCCAAATCTGCTTCCAAGGGAGAAGACTCAGGGGTATAGAGGGTCTGATAAAAATCTGTGAAGCACTTGAATATTTCTTCGTCTTTAAGGCGGGGAATGTCATGATCATCGATAATCTTTACTATTCTGGATCTTTGCGATTTAATCTTTAAATAGTTCACAAATAATTTACCAGCACGGTTGCAACCACCATAAAATTTAGAGTTAATTTTTAACAAAGTCCCCGAAGCTTCTTCCGTGGATTTCCTATTGAAGTCAAGCTTTGCTTGGATTAGAGTCTTAAGGGTGTCGGCAGATTTAGAAGAAAAATAAGCATGCTCTAATTTTTTAATGGAGGAGAGCAAAGTAACAGACTCCTTACGATATTGTTTCAGTTTACGAGCTACATAATCTATAACGAAGCTTCTAGCTGTTGCTTTGAGAGAATCCCAGACAGTATGAAAGGGCATGTCTGGACTAATGTTAAGGGTAAAGAATTCAGAAATAAAATCTTTGAACTGCCCAAGGATCTTTAGGGAGATAATTAGCAAAACGCCAGCGACGAGATTTAGAAGATAAGGAAGGAAGGTCTAAACTAATCAGAACAGGGGCGTGGTGAGAAATGAGAATTGAGCCAATCTCTGCGTGTAATAGATTGGGAAGAAGGTGTGGACTTTTGGGTTAGGTAAACATTTGTGGGATGCGTTTTTGAGGATTGAGGTTTGGGCTAATAGAAGTGGCAGTTGTGATAGGAGGGGCGGGAGGATCTGTCGAGCCTGGGTGGATAGCTGGAACTAGAATTTACTCCCAATTGACTAAAAGATCGTCAATGCGATCAAGAACACAATTACTCCTTGCAGACTTACGGGCCTGCTTAGTTTTGCTAGACTTTAGCCGAACCCCCTCACTCCGGCCCTCACCCTCACAGTCAGTAGATTTCCTTTTCCTCATAAAAATACTTAAACCCTACTTTACAGAAAAATTAAAATTAAGACAAGTATGATACAAATACATGCAGTCCCACATCAATTCCAGCAAAGCTCTTCAACCAAGTACCCTACCACTCCTATGAACCTGTGCTCCACACAAAATTCGAGCAGGAGCCCAACAATAATGACCTTGATCACACCTACATACAAAAGTTACCCATTTAAGGGCTATGTGTAAGAACAGTTGCGTACCCGAAGGGCTCAGCTCCAAGAACTGAACAAGAAGGGAGGCCAAAGTGCAAAAGAGTTCATTGGGCAACAGTCTAACAGTAAGGAGACTAAGGGATCAAAGTAACTCACAGTTTTGCTGCAGAAACTAACAACCAAGGGAAATGGCCACATCACTGCACCTCACATAGTCCATAACTAAGTGCTCCTATGTAGTTCGCAAGTTGCAGCACCCCTCAATCCGTAGAGGATTGAGAGTAACCCCAATGATTAAGCATGGCACCTAGGGGAAACCCTGGTGGGTGAGGGGTCTCTAGAAAAAGAGTATTTTTCCTAGTAAGGCGATTACAATGAACTTTCGTTGAATCCTAGTTCCCCCCCCATAGGTTAGGTTTTTTCGATATAATCGAATCTTGTGAAACTATATACAGTAAGGAGGGTAAACCTAGCCTTAACCTCTACCTCCCCCAATTTTTTGGTTGTCTTCTTCGACTTAGCCAAATATTTCTACCACGATGAGGATCTGCTGCGAGCGCAACTTTGGGAGTAGGAAGGGGACCTTCCTTTTGACCTCTTCTAGTCACGGTGTGCAGTATTTTGATGTTTGACGACACAACTTCTTCTTGAAGTCGTGTATGGCCTTTGGATTTTTCTGAACGCAGTGGTTGCCGCAGACCCAGAGATCAGGCTGTAATCTCTGGCACCATAAGCATACTTTGTAGGGGTCTGTTAAAGATATCTGTTTGCAGCAGTCCCTACATGGTTTGAATCCTATTGAACCATATAGTTTTATGGGGGGGGGTGAAATTATTTCTCACACACAGTGTAGAAATTTCAAAAAATGGTCTAAATGACCACAGAGAAGATCCGGATCTGCGCCTCGAGGTACAGAAAGAAACGGATGTCAGGGCACATGAGTGGTGCTTACATGCGGAGGCTTTGTCAGTTCCTGAGTGGAATGATGTTGGAGTGTAGCCGCACGACGCCACCTAACGGAGAGATGTCTGGGATGAGGGGGCGACACGACATTTAATGCTTTCCCGGCATTCAAGAGTACTGCTTTAAAGGTTTACAGATCCAGTTTGACACCTGTGGAATATTCAGAAGGTGAGGAGTCTGCAGTTAGGAGTATCCATCAGAAGCCATCATGAAGGGGTCTCCTCCTGGATCTCCTTCTAGAGATGCACTTAAAGTCTAACCTCTGGTAGAAGAACCTCCTTCTCCTTGCTCACCTGATTGTACAGAGATTCTGGACATCTGCACCCCCTTCTTGAGTCCATAAAGCCAAACCTTTTATCTGTAATTCAAAGTGCGCCTTGTAAAACGTCAGGCAGAACTTGAGTGCGACAGGAAGTCAAGTTCAAGGCACACAACACACTGATTATAAGTATTTAGCACAAAAACGAGAACTCATGAAAAGAGAGAACATTTTTGTAAAGAAAACCAACACTTTGTCTGTCAAACAAGGACATAAAAATAGTCCCAAAGGATATCGAGTGAATCACTCTTTTATGTCAAAACCTCTAATTGGTATTTTACATTGGCAATTATCAGCAATGCCTGCCACAACATTTACACAGCTTGCAAATTATATTAATCCCCCTGCTTCCACCACCCCCTCATAACCTAACCCCTCCTAACCATACTCAAAAGTAATGGACTTGTGTATATGGCTACAGTTTCTAAGGGTGATCCCTTTTCTGTCTGTGAATGAACACTCAACCCCCCACATTCTCAGTTGCCTTATGTATGACAACCTGTCTCCTCACCAAACAATTGCAGCACTCTTAGAGAATCATTTAAAATAGTCCATTGCTGCACCCTATATTTTCATCTATAGGAAGGTAGTGAGATTTCTATATCTAGCAGTCCTCAACCAAACTGATGGTGTAATCATGGAGAGACAAAGAGAAGGCCTCGCAAAAAGGTGTTGTCACCTAGCGCAACAGAGTCTGTAGGCCCACTCCTCATCCCCACCATCCACTTAATTCCAGTCTTTAAGAAGACTTATCTGTAGCTCCTTGCTAGTAAAAGGTGCACACTCCCACTGTCTGAAAAAATTACCCTCACCATCTTGTGCAAGGCATGGCCAGGGGCATTCAAAATGTATCCAACAGGCTTTTAGGCCTCCATTCCTCTGCCTCATTCACACACCCTATGCGTTTACCACGCAGGCTGCACACAGACACACACAACATGAAGTCAGGATCTTAGCGCTAGCAACTGCATTAGAGCATAGAACTGAACTTGACACTGGTGGGTCAGGAAGCATCTACTCTAGTAACAGGTCAAAAGATCTGGTCACAGTTATGGATACACTAACCATGGTACACTGCCTCCACCGCTCTATGTGCTAAAGTCATAAGAAGGACAGTAGTCCACTGTCAGTCGATGAGGGCATGCTTGGTGTGCCCATCTGCATCACAGGACAAGTACAGGACCATACTCATGTCAAGGGACAGGTCTAGGCCTCTGCACACGTTAGATTAGGGTAATGCCTGGGCCAAAGTCATACTTCAGGATGCCAGACACATGCAATAAGGCAGTCAGGGAAGGGCCAATATGCCTATACACCATGCAGGAAACATTTCTCTTCCAACAGTAGGTTTCCCATTTCCGTACTTGTCATGTTGCATCCCTCCTTGTTTGTAAGGAATATGCCCCAAAGTCCCAGTAATCAAAGCTATAGAAGGAAGTACTTATTGAAGTGGAAAGGTCCACCTAAAATGACATGCATTCCCCAATGCTCCCTACAATGAACACTGCAGGGTGCAGAACTATGGGCAATGAGCATTGGCAGAAGTTTCCAACAGGTGTTCCTAGGGGCAAAAAAGTATTGCAACACCTCTGGATAAAAGCACCACTCGTGATCCGGAAGATTTTGCTGACTGAGGCTGTTGACCCGGCATTCAGGGATCCAGTCTGATGGCTTGTTCCTAGCCAAATCCCATGGTGGTGTGTCCAAGCCCAGAGTCTTAGTACTTCAAGACAGAACAGAAAATATGTGACCCCACTCCTCCCAGTTTGTTGCCTTACCACATCGTGGTCCTATTGTCATCAAGATGTGTACAGACTGACTGCGAATGGAAGGGGGAAAGACCTAGAGCTCAAGCCAAACAGCCCGAGTTTGAGCAGGTTGATTTGAAGAATCTGCTGTTCTGGTAACTAGAGGCCTCTGATCTCCAGTTTGCACGTACGCTACTCTAGAGTGGAGACATCTGCCACAACCATGGTCAGTGCTGGTGGAGGGTAGATAGACATCCTCTGACTTAGGTTCTCCTCCACTGTCCACCAAGCCAGATCTGCTGCTGCAACATGAGCAATATGGTATCAAATTGAGCTCCTTGGTGCTGAAAACACTACCACTGGAGATCCCACATGCACCAGCATGAGTGCATGACCAGGAGGATGCATGAAGCCAGCAGACCTAGCAGGCATATGACCAGAATCAAAGCTCCCTCCCAAAACATTAGCATCATAGCCTAAATGTCCCAGATCCTCAGAGGAGGAGTGAAAGTTCAAAGAATTTGTATCCAGAAACGCCCCTCTAAACAGGAGGCACTGAGAGGACTCTGGGTGAGATTTGTGCATGTTGGTAGAGAAGCCCTAGTCAAACAGGAGGGATGCTGTCAACTGGAGGTGGCGCAACATCATCTACTGCCACCCGGTTTTGAGCAGCCAGCCGTCCAAGGGAATACAAGGATTTCTGACCTCCTGAGATAAGCCGCCCTCAACTTTTTGAAAGCTCAAGGTTCTGATCTAGATCTGAACTGAAGGACCGTGAACTGGTAGTGAGTCAACACTACCATGAACTGCAGATACCTCTTGTGAGACTGCAATGTCGGTGTGTGACAATTTACATCCTGCAAGTTGAGAGATACCAGCCTGTCTCCCTCTACCAAGACTTGAACCAACGACAGCATCTTGAAATTTTCTATCTGGAGGAAAAGGCTCAAGATTCGGAGTTCTAAGATTGGACGAAGACCATTGTCCCTCTTGGGGACGAGGTAGTACAGCAAATAGCACCCCTGCCTAGTTTCCTACTCTGGCACCAACTCCAGCCCTCCTTTCTGTAACAAGGCTGCCACCTTCTGCTGCAGTATGCACAGACGGTCTTCTGTCTGAAACAACTATTGGGGAGAGATCTGTGGTGTGCACTGTTGGGCATATCCCCTTTCTACAAATTGAAGGACTCATTAATTAGTCCTAATTAGCGACAGTTGACGCCTCAAGACAGGCAGTTGTCTGCACTGTGCCTGTGATTATGCCCGTTTATCAAGCTTTTCCATCTCATAAATCTCCGCTATGTTTTCCACTGTAAGTCTTTTCTCTTCTACTCATGCAGCTATATTCTTTGCTAGCCCAATCACTGTAACCTCCTAGTTTTTTATTTAATAAGTTGGCAATCCCTAATACCTTTTCGGCATTGCATTGTGTCACCGAATATGCTCATGTCCATGTTACTTTTCTCCCATGTATTGAGCCCCCCTCCACGATTTCTACATGTGCACGATCTGATATGCATATTTTGAACATCTTTGTCTCTTGCAAACTCTTAATCAGGGTCGGCTTCATGAATAGATAATTTATGCGGAGTATGATGCAAGTATAAGGCATTAGAATAAAGAATAACTTTCCTCAAGTTGGAAAGTGCAGCATGTGGCCATCAAGCCCTTGTCCCAAAATTTTACTTTCTAGCCCTTTAGGTACTATTCCTGTTATTCTTTGCCCTAGACCTCTCTTGTCCTGAGTCCCATACCTTATCTAGCTCATCCCCCAAGATCACAATCCCAATTTCTGGGTCCACAATTTCTTCCAGGACTGATCTCAAAAACTTGTCTTGGCCTGTATTGGATGCATATGTATTAACAAATGTTAAGTTTTGGCCCCCGCAAGCCATTTCAACTTCCATTTACACCTGCCTTCATGGTTGACCCTTACTGTCAGCTTGTCCCGATGTACTCCCGTTTTGGTAACAATGGCCACTCCGGATGATTTTGAGGGGGCTGATGCCCTGAACTGAAGTGTGTATCCCTAGTTTAATGCAATGTTGATGTTTTCACAACAAATGCATTTTTGCAAGACAAGTATGTCAGAATCCTAGTTTATAAAATACATTACTATAGTCTACTCCTTTTATTGGGAGAGTTGAGGCCCTTCAAATTAAGTAATGCGAGTTGAATCTGTGTTGGAAAATGTATGCCGTACCTCAATTTCTTGTCCAACACCTCAATGTTATGCAGCTGTTCTCATACTCCCCAATCCTTACAATCCCAGTAACTTTAACCAAGCCCGAATTCACTATCAGAAAAAGGCATCTCAGTGCCTTATGGATAGCCAGGGTGCATCCCCATGCCACCTGTTTACAAATGCTAGATGCATTCAGACTTCCCTTTTTTTCCCCACTATCATCTGATTCCTGACCCTTTTATGTCATGGGTTGCACCTGTACCTCCTCACCACCAGCCGAATTACCAAAGTCCCATTGTTCGATGCAGCCAAAATGTGTCTCTTGTTTTCAGAGCCTATGTGGAGTGATACATTATAGACTGTTCCCTTATGAGGCAATCATTGTAGCAGACCTCAGGAGTATTCTTTATTTTGTGGGTCATTCTTTTGACTCCCCTCCTTGATGCAGTTTCCCTGCTGCATTGGTCTCTACTTCCTCCCACCGGTCTCCTTTCAACCCAGGTACCTTCAGCCTCAGAGCACGTATGCGAGTCATCAGTAGGATCTTCTTCATCTTCTAGTTGCAGCATATTCCTCCCTTCTTCTTCTGATCCAATTAGGATTTTTTTGCCCTGCCAACAGAATTATTGCCCAAACAGGTGCATGCATAGGTAGGGGATCTTTCAAAGTGCCAGTACTTGTGTCACTGGATGAATCTTTTGTCTGTGTTGGCGCAGACAGGCCATGGTACAGGATTATCCGGCTTTCTTAGTAGTGGAGTAACAAATGTTTTCAAATTTTCTGGAGGATACATTTCTTAATACATGCTTTTTAGTCTCTCTGGGCCTCATGCTTGAGTCGTTCAGTCATCTTCCAAACCCATGGGCAATTCTTAAATGAGTGTCAGGCCCCTTTTGTCAATGTCTTTAGTCATCTTTGTTAGATATGAGCAATTGTCCATCCCTCTTGATTCCTTTTTAAGATTCCTCACTCTGACAATGAATGTCTCTGGGTCTACGCACTTGTCAAAAATCAGCTTTGGGTTTAAAGTGTGCCACCGTTGAGTGCAGTCCTTGATCATTTGCCTTGGCTATTTCCATTCGGCTTTCCACAGACTCCAGATGCTGATTCACTGTTTTCATTTCCATCTAGGAGTAACTGATCTTCCTATGAGTATTTGTCCCCAGGGCATATAGGCTTGCAATGAGGGATTTCTCTACACCCTGCTTTAGTTCAGTTCGTCAAGTTTTTAAATCTTCTTATGCACAGATTTGGTTTGATTTGGCAGCCTTGCTTGCTTTTTTGGTGGTAACAACTGTTTATGGTGCAGAAAAAATATTAGCCCCCCAGTCTTTTGCTTCTTCAGGTGTTGTGACATCAACAACTCTTTGTATCATAGTCCTCCTGTGAGCCTCTGAGCTTGTTTCCGGTTTTCTTAATCATAACGCAACTCTAACTTTTAAGCAGCTAACGATTTTCATTTTCAGAGGCCCTGGTCAACAGTGGCCCCCCAGTCACTCTAGCAAGCTCTGCTGCAGTTCCTGTATATTCCTATTCACTTTCGGCTGCTCCTATACTTTGCCCCGTTATAGTTATTTGGAATAAACCATCTCAGATACTCTCCTTTTGGCCTCAATCAATGTATTTGGTCTTAATTCAAATTCTCCCTCATCATTCTTCACAGTCACCGCTCTGCCAAGCCACAAGGAAGGAGTCTGCCTTAGGACTAAGAAGGGGGAGAATAAAATACTCGTTTGCTCTCGGAGGATAAGTCTAGTTTCCACCGCCTGCCTTCAATGAAAGGTTAATGCCTGGACATTTCAACTTTACGAGGCTGTCTTTTAGCGTTTCATCCCTCAACAAGTGCTGGGTCACCATTAGGGGTGGGCGGAATTTGCGGAATTAACCTTCGCAAATTATCGCGAGAATGTTTAAAATTATCGCAAACAAGCAGAAATATCGCAAAGATGCGGAAGTTTTTTTCCGGCATGTTCGCGAGATTTTCTGCATGGTTGCTGGTCGCCAACTTACCCATGTGGTTGCTTGCGGGCGCGGCCATCTTGTTTTGAGTTGTTCTCGCGGTGCATGATCGCGAGAAGAAAGACGTGATCGCGCGACGCATGACGTCACTGCGGGCGCGAACTGTCGCGAGACAGCGCAAATGGCTAAAAACAATACAACATCTCATGGAGAACGTGACCGGATCAAGAAAACTTGTCGGCGAACGCAGGGATTCAGGTAAGGCGATCGCGCGCGCGCGAGAATGTATCATTTTACAGCGCGAGCAAGAAACAAATTATCGCCAAGCTGCGGAAACCGGAATTTTTGACATTTTCGCGCTCTCCGCGGAACGCAAAAATGTCAAATTATCGCAATTTCCGCGAACGGAACGAAATTATTGCCCAGGCCTAGTCACCATCTTCTCTCACTTGGGACTATCATTACACCTTCACTCCAGGAGATGCTATTCTTACAACAGAGGGAGATTTAAAGCCTCTGTCTTGTCCCCTGAAGACCTATGGAGAGGTGTCAACTCTTTCATAAACGCATTACTGTTGATCAGTCTTTCCCACCTCACTTGAAAGACCAGTCCACTAATGAAAGTAGGCGAGTGGGCAGTGAATAACCCACTGCTGGCAGTTCTTAAGAAACTAGACAGTCGCCTCGTATAATTCAATGATATATATATATATATATATATATATATATAAATAGTTACATTAAAACAAGCATTGGCAAAGCCAATAGATCTCGCCTATGCAAGAGATATTGCCTTTGCGGATGTGTTTTAGCCATGTTGTCTCCAATGCACTACCCTATATTTCAAACTATACCTCACTCAATATATCCTCTACCTCCACTCTGACTCATCCCAAACCTCATTCTACTACTATGAGATCCAAAATAACCCTTTCTAGACTCTTCCCTTCTCTATCCCTCCTTGGATCACCCCGAAGCTCATTTTAATACTATGATCTCTCAAACACCTCATCTAAATTCTTCCCTCACCTATCTCTACTTTGGCTCATCCCAAAACTAACTTTACTACTATGATCTACCTAATTCATTTCTAGAGATTTTCCCTCCTCAATCTCTCCTTATACTCATCTCAAACCACATCTTACTACTATGATCTCCCAATAAACACTTTCTAGACTCTTCTCTCTTCTATCCCCTCATTATCGTTTTCAATTCTACTAACATACTCACATGTACACCACTCAAATTAACTTAAATTTCACTATACTAATCTTTTTTGGGTTCCAGAGTAGCATGCTACTCACCAAACAGCGCTTTGACACCTCGTCGTAGATAGTAAGCTCTATATAAATGCAATTACAATACAATCCATTTGTCAGTCCATGTTCTACATACAGTACTGTGTCCAGCTTGAACACGGTGTTTCTCCATACACTGCATCTGGATGAGTTTGCTAATGAGAGCATTTCTGTTTTGGTAAGTCAGGCTCCTTGCGGTACGTGTCGAGTGCCCAGTGTTTGCGCCTCACAGAGGCCACCAAGCTCTTTCTCTATTTACATGTGGGTGCATCCTGGTCACCACCAAACTCCTGCATTGCTTGGAGACCTGCGGTATGGTAAATAGCCTTCCGTTGCCCAAACTGTTGGGCCTTTCCAGTCTCCTGCAGCCAGCACCCCTTAACTGGACTTAGTTGCTTGGTCATGCACTGACCCTCTTGCTAGCATTTCTCAATGCGTTTGTGCTGGAGGTCATGGAGCCGCGATCAGATGCACTTATTATTGTGTTGTGACACAGTACTTCCCTTGACTAGCTTTGCACTCACAGCAGCTTTCTTTATGTTTTCGACAGCATAATGGCTGCTTTTTGGCAGGACGAGAGGGTAACGGTTTCCTTCTCATTACAGCGCTCCATGGAAAATGTCTCACTTGGTGCCCACCGTGGCTGGCTTTATTGAATGATTCACCTTTTAAGGTTTAGAAAACTTCCAGAGTAGAAAAAGAAAAAAAAAATCAAGGTCAGTGCTATAGTCTTGTCACCAGGAATGGGGAAACCGAACTGGTGCAACAGCCACTGACAGGGCAGGGCATGATGAGATAGTGCTGAATCGGGATTCCCCAAAGCGGCAGTGTCAGTCCCAATTTGCTGCAGCCCATCTACCGACATTGTCCTTCTCATTTCCTTAATATTACTTTTTAAAAGAGTTGTTAAGGAGAATTTCATAGTTCCCTAGTTTATTTGATGTCGTTTTCTTTTTTAAATTGGCTTTATTTTAAAGAAAATAGATGACATTTGGCCTTTACATGGACAGCCACATTTTTTTAATTGAGTAAAGTTGGCTTTTCTACTGAAAAGCAAAACGATTTAAGTAATCCAGGATCCCACGCATGGACGGGTCAATCCAGCGCTTATGATGGTTTTGTTTTTTTTAAACACTTTATTTATTGATTTCAAAGTTGGATGAACAATCAAAAGTTCAGAATAATGAAAAGCCAGATGGTCATAGAACCCCCGCAAACTCGCCCCTCCCCTCCCTTTCCCCCAGGCAGAACAACATCATAATTGCAGCACATTCCTGACATAGCGACACATCCTCTACAGTAAAAGGAACGCATGGCAGTGTTAAGGAAAGTTCCCAGGTATAGTCCACCAATATATACTAGGAATGAAAACACATCCATTTTCGGATATCCAGCAAAAACTACAAATGTTCTGGCAACAGGCAAGTTCCTCCAGAGGGCCTTCACGCTGTAGAAGGAAAAGTAAAAAACATAGAGGTGGCGGGCCATAGTGTTCCCAGTATGTCAGGATGGGACATCAAATATGCCGTGAGCGGGGCCCAGAAATCTTTGGGGTGGGATGACTCTGGCAGCTCCTCCTCGTAGATCTGCAGCTGATCCCTACAATAAATCAAGTCGCGGAGCCATTTTTAGGTCTCGCCTGAGCCAGCGCTTTAGCGCTGCTCTCGCGAGAGCTTTTGTAAAAGGGGGATCTGGAAGTGCAAACTAGTGCTTTTCAGGCCTCCAAATACAGTGCATGTGCGCCGGGCGCGCGCACCATTTGGCAGCCTGAAAAGCACTGCCTGATCACTTTCGCGCGCACCACCATCTGTCTCCTGTCACGGGTCATTAAGTTGCATTCTCCTCTGCCCGATCACTTTAACTTTCACTTTCGTGGCAAGGCTTGTTCTAGTGTTTAGTCTTCCGTTCTGACAGCACATAAAGTAGATATATAAATAGGTGGCAAATATGAGCAGGATTATTACCGTTTGTCAACACTTAGATTCAACATCTTTCTGGTTTTCGAGCTGCTGTTATTTTGAAAGTGAACATGATAAAATTAAGCTCCAATTTGTTCGATACTAAGGCCGCATCAGCAAGATAGCTATCGGTTTTGTTTTTTGAAGGTAAATTTCCCACGTCTGGGTATCGGGTTGCATTTATCAATCCTAAGCTTGCATGTTTCCACCACTAAGCTGTTATTTGTTCAGCTGGATGACTTTTCATTCCTTTGTCTTGGGTAAATAAAACCATGTTAAAAGTATCAATTTTAAAGTTGGCCTGTTACTAGTAGCATAATATGTTTTTATACAGGACTGTTTTTCAAACTGGCAATTGCTTTGCAAGCCTCTCGGACCCCCATCCTGTTAAGAGTATGATTCTTAAGGCTTTGGTTTTCTGTAGAACCCCAGTTTTGCGTTTATTTTTTTTTTATTTCTCTTGGCAGTAAACTCAAACCCATAGATGTACCCCTCACCCGGAGATGGCTTTCTTGTACTGAACTGTAATTGGGGGATTATGATGGCTTAATTTGTAGGCGTTATTTTAGATAAAATACTTAACCTACAGTGACTCTGTGCTTAATAGCATATCTTTCCTAATGAGACTGTTGCATGGAATCAGTCCATTCATGCCAAAGCCGGACCAGAATGCCTTACTACAATCCCCTGTTCTCTTAAGACTTGTGTGACAAATTGGCAATGCCCGTTTTCAGACCTGCAAAATGTGCACCCTGTACCGGTAGAAGGCAGCTGTGCATGAAAATTTCACACTGGGGAAAAAAACTTCGAGTGAACGTTAGATTTATTTTCAGGATGTTCTATATTGATGGCATAATTGTACATACAGCTAGCTTACTTGACTTAAACAAAGAAAAACTTTGTAGGGCATGGATCTCTGGAGCTCAGATTCAGTCTTGGACCCGCTGGCCTTCTAAAGATTTTGTACTCAGACCTGTTTTACTCTGGCGTGTTATTAGACTTTGCAAATAAATTATTCCTGCTGTATATAGCATTACCCCCATGTTACGCTCAAAGGCGACCTTAAACAGCTCATTTCTGAAAGGTGTTTTCATACTCTAATGTGTTTTGCCTACCACCTTCAGCTCTCAATTTCATGAAGAACTTTATTTATGATTGGCTAGAACATAATTAGTTATCGACCATGACATGCATACATTACTTTCTTTTAAACTGAGATTACAATCTGTAGTTATCTGGGTGTCATGACATCTCTCAATTCTATAGAGTGGCTGTACATCCTATAAAATCTACTTTTAAACTCTTCATGTTGATCTTCCTTTCTGAACTTTGTCCTCCTTTAGCCCTGCTTCCCCCTCTTTATTCTTCTCTGTCTAATTTGGTACAGCTACACTACTTTTCCTCCTCACCTTCAAATTTCTTCTTGCCTTGCTGAGTTTTTAAAAATAAAAAGCAGTTCGTTAGTGCAAGGTTTATGCACTCAGTAAATCATGTGTAAGTGCCGCGCCCACTTGAAGAGTTTTGCTTATTTGTTAGTCTTTCAGCTACATATATTTTCCCCAGTATTTTTGCTCCCACAATTGTACCCTCGTTGTGTTCTCTCGTCTGGTATATTTATTTTTTATGATTTATTTGCATTGTTTTCATTTATAGATGCATTGATGTTCGTATAATGCTTGCTTGTAAATTGTTCTCTGTTGTAAAGCACGGCAACATGGAGGTGACCTTTTTGCACTATATATTGTTTTGCACATAAAATAATTTGTTGTGGCTTATGAGTGCTACACGCCACACACTGCTGCATTACTCACTGCTGCATGCTGCACGCAGCACACTGCTGCACGCCGCACACTGCTGCACGCCTCACAGTGCTGCATGCCTCACACTGCTACACAAAACACTGCTGCACGCCGCACACTGCTGCACGCCACACACTGCTGCACGCCACACACTGCTGCACGCCGCGCACTGCTGCACGCCGCGCACTGCTGCACGCCGCGCACTGCTGCACGCCGCGCACTGCTGCACGCCGCTGCACGCCACACAGTGCTGCATGCCTCACACTGCTACACAAATACTGCTGCACGCCACACACTGCTGCACGCCGCACACTGCTGCACGCCACACACTGCTGCACGCCACACACTGCTGCACACCACACACTGCTGCACGCCGCACACTGCTGCACTCCTCACACTGCTGCACGCCACACACTGCTGCACGCCACACACTGCTGCACGCCACACACTGCTGCACGCCACACACTGCTGCACGCCACACACTGCTTTTATGCGAGTTTATGCTACTGACATTGTAAATGACAATGCCTTTTGTTTTAAAACCAAAACATAAATAAAAGGCATTGTAATTTTACAATGCCAATAGCTCAAACTCTTATAAATGCGAGACCTATTGCATTGCAAATGCTTGTTTTATAGTAGGTTTAGTTCTGGCTCTCCAGCATTGCGCTACCGCCCTCTTAGCAAAGAGGGTGGAAACTGCCACAATGCGCCGACTACCAGGCTTAAGGTCTTTAACGTAGCCCAGCAGACACAGCTCAGGAGTGCAGTACACAGGCTCCAATACAACATCAGTGAGAATGGTCATTACTGCAGTCCAGAAAACAAACACACCCTTGCACAGCCAAGCAACATGAAGAAAATCTGCATCCGCTGCTCCACATCTCACACAGTTAGCAGTCTCTCTCAGACCATATTTGTGGAGGTGTAAGAGGGCGTAGTACACCTGATGCAAGAATTTGAAATGAATAATTCTAAGATTGCAGTTGGATGTTAGGCGGCCTGTAAGTTGGCAGCACGCCGTCCAGACCTCCGGCGCAATAGGAATACCCAACATAGCCTGCCAACACAGGCAAGAGGGATGCTCCTGCTGGTCCCGTTCACGTAGAGAGGCATTATACAATTTTGTAATTAACCCTTTGCGACTCTCTCCAGTCATCAGTACCTGCAGCGTTCGTAAAGTAGTGTGCTCAGTGGGATATTCTGGATATGCTGCTCGGACAACTTGGCGAACCTGGACATAGATGAAATTGAACATAAAGCTACGATATGTACCATTCTACGCCTCATGCATTTAAACCGCCCCCCGTGTACAAGTCACCCAACCGAGAGATGCATGCAGCTGCCAATTCCCGTAAGGCGGAATGCTTCCGTGCTGCTGAAATATCAGGGTGGGAAGCTAGTGGCAGCAGTGGAGCATATAAATAGGATAGTTGAGCCCGTGATGCAAGCATAAGCCATGCCCACGCTGTGCACTGTGTAGGATTAATCTCGGTCCGCGGACCTCCAGATCCCCCCCGAGAGGACCACCGCCTGCAATGGGGTAGGAAGCACAGCATCTGTTTCAAAAGCCACATGAGGCTGAAAGCGCTGTGGGCAATGTCAATAATGCGCAAACTGCACTTGAGCGCATAAATAGTAAAGGCGAAAAACCGGAGCCTCAAACCCTCCTCGGACAAAAGGTTGCCCCAGCAACTCCCATCGGCATCTAGGTTACTTACCCCCCCCCCCCCACACAAATGTTAATAGCGCAGATTGAAGAGTGCGGAATAGAGCTATGTTCAATTTTTATAGGGATGTCAACAAAAAAATACAATAATTTAGGCAAAAAAAAACATTTTTACTACAGCTATCCTATCCGCCGAGGAGGGGGGCAGGTGCGACCATCGCACGGCTTGTTCGGAAATGCGTGTAACCGTGCGGCCATAATTCTCAGAGATTACTATATCAGGATCCCTGTGTATCCAAACCCCCAAATATTCTACAGGGTCGTAAGTCCAGGACAGTGGGAAGTCCATCTCAACTTCTTCAGTGAGTGCAGTTAGGGTAAACACTACGGATTTGGAACCAATTTATCCCTAGGCCTGAAAATCGCTCAAACTGCACATATTCCCTAAGTAACGTAGATAAATGCACAGCAGGTTCACGGACATACAGCAACATATTGTCCGCGTAGAGGGAGACAATCCATGGCTGCTGCCTGAACCGTAGAGCAGCTGCAGCATGTTTTTGGCGCAGTTTACATGCAAGGGGCTCCAGAGCTAGAGAGAAGAGCATGGGTGACAGGGGGCAACACTGCCAGGTGCCTCTCCTGATGGGAAACAAGGATGACACCCATCCGTTAACCCGGACTCAGGCAACCGGATCACAGCAAATTGCGCGAAGCCACTGCAAAAAGAAAGGAGGAAAGCCCATCCTACTTAAGACAGTAAACATGAAAGGCCACTGCAAAGAGTCAAAGGCCTTTGCTGCGTCAAGCAGCACGGCCACCGCTTGGAAGTCTGACTCAAAATAGTGCCAGGTGGAAAAAAGCGTGCGTAAGGTATGAGTTATGGAGCATTCCATAACAAACCCAGACTGATCTGGCAATACCAATAATGGAACCAGGGGTTGCAGCCTAATAGCTATAATTTTTGCTAAGATTTTGCCATCAATGTTAATGATCGATAGAGGCCGATATGACCAGTACTGATTTGCTTATCCGGTTTTAAGAGCGTGACAAGTAAAGCGTCCCGGAGAGAGGGTGCAATGTCCCGTTTTCATATGCCTCTGCATAAACTGCTAGTAGCCGAGGAGCAAGGTCCGCCGCACATGCCTTATAAAATTCACTGGGTAATCTGTCCGGCCCAGCAGCCTTGCAGGTTGGCAGAGACATTATGGCCTCCTTAACATCCTCCTCATCAAGCAGCTGTACAAGATACTCTCTATGGGCATTTTACAGCCACCCAAGCGCCACATCATCAAGATAGTGATGTATCTCCTCCGTCGACGGAGATTCTCTAGAGGCATAAAGGCTGGTGTAAAACTGCAAGACGATATCGCAGAGATCCAAAGTCAAGTGGCGAGCCACCCCATTATCGTCAATAAGTTCAGTTATGGGCTCTTGACTTCGTGGTTCCGAAAGTTTCTGCACGAGAGAGCGACCAGGACAGCCACCCTCACCATAATACCTTGCTATCTTACACCAGGAGCAGTGAAGCAATTCCTGGTCAACTGTCTCATTATGTTCCATAACCAGCTCCCTTATTGCGGCTAACTTTGCAGTGGTGGGCCTAACTCAAATTCCCATTCCAATTTAAAGATGTCAGAAGCTAATGTCTTTATTCTGCACCTAATTTCGTGCAAAACTCCAGACTGGGCCCGATACACACTCCCCTAATGGTAACTTGGAAAGCTTCCCATAACACTCCCGCGCTGTCCACTGAACCCTCATTGTCTCTAAAATAATGTTTTATTGCCTCGGCTATTGATTGCTTAAACACAGGATCTTTGAGTTCGAAAGGTTGAAGCCGCCACGTGAAAGGCGGCGTCTGATACGCCGGAAGTTGTAGCGCGAGGAGAACCGGGGAGTGATCTGACAGAGTACGGGCCTCATGAGACACCGCCACTGTCCAGGTATAGACCATCTCAGAGACCAGCCAAAAATAAAGCGGTACCAGGACCCATGAACCAAGGAAGCATATGTGCTCTCCCGACCAGCGGGATGGCGCATGCGCCAAACATCATGCAAATGGCCAGTGTCTAGAAGCCCCAATAACACGCTTGGGTCGGGTCTCGCTACTGCCAGTTCTGTCCATGGTAATATCTAAGCACAAGTTAAAATCCCCCCTCCCCCATATGATGGCCGCCTGAGGAAACAGCGATATTCTGCACCACACATCCGAGTTAAAGGAGGGGTCATCCACATTTGGTCCGAAAACATTTACAATCGGCACACACTCTCCACCTAAACGGCCATGTACTATCGCAACCCGACCACACTCGTCCGTTTCAGATCGAATCGCAGTGAAGGGTACACCCTTTTTCACCAGGGTTAAGACACCTCTGGAGTAGGTACAAAAGGAAGACGATGCCCTCACACTCACACTCACCCAACGCGTGCCCACTTTGTTCGCTGAGTCCCTAGTCAAGTGAGTTTCTTGCAAGAGGGCAACCTGCACTCCCATGCGATCCAAATAGGCAAACACTGATCTGATCTTTTTTGGCGTGTTTAAGCCACGCACATTCCATGTAAGGAACTTAATGACACTAGCCATGAAGACACATAACAAAGATAACTGGTAAGCAATACCCAGGGGTCTGTTGCATACACTCGTATTGTGCGTCCGGACCATTACATTTATCATTCTGCCCTTCCCAAACCAAATCCCTCCAGCCCCCCACCCACTTCAGCTGCCCCAACATGCCAAAGCCATCCCAATCCCCAATCCAACCACCCCCCAAACTCCCAACATCAGCAATACAAGGTTGGGGTACACCCATTCACGAGGGGCACATAGAGCCACTAGCCCCCTACACCGTAGGAGGTGGCCGAGCAGGTCCAATATGTATTGAGGCATACACTTGTCGCTGTCAACACACCTAAGCTAAGCGCTACAATATCCTGCGCGACAGAAGTGCCAATGGAGAACACAACGTACCAGGCTACATCTGCCTGTCCAATACTATCTCCATATAAGGGCCCCTCCCACCGAACACAGGCAGTGAAGTTTCATAATAATGAAAAAAAGACACAAAGACTGTAAAAAACAAATACAGCAGCCACATTTGGGTGAAATAGAAGCATTTGTCCTGTACATCCCAGTGCGTGTACGTTGACAATTTGCACAGTTCCAGTAAGCCAAAAAGGTTATCAGGTGTGGGCTAAGAAACGACTGAAGCACCCAGCTCAAGTTAATTAGTATATCCCACCGCTACTCCACCTCCTCAGGTGCAGCACCAGATTCACGTCTCCTGCGCTTCAACTGCTTGGCATGCTCCATCGCAGCCTTCGGGGATGAAAATATTTTACTGTCGCCCTCCGCTCCAATGCGGAGACAGGCCGGGTATAGCATGGCATATGGGACCCCCTCAGTTTGCAAAAACGTTTTCACATTACCAAATTCTCGTCTGTGCGCCTGGACCGCCACCGTGAAATCAGGGAAAAAGGCCAGTGTGTTGCCTTGATGAGCGATAGTGCCTTTCTGCCTAGCCACCCGTAGTATAGTGTCACGGTCCCGATAGTTCAGAATCCTGGTGATAATGGGACGAGGAGGGGCCCCTGGGACCGGTCGGGCAGCCAAAGAGCGGTGGGCGCGTTCCACTATGAACATGCTGGAGAGCTGATCCAAGCCGAAGATATCCGAGACCAGGCGCTCGATGTAAGTCTCCATCTTACCCACATTTGTGGACTCTGGTATCCCTGTGATGCGAAAATTGTTGCGTAGGGACCGCGCTTCTAAGTCCTCGTTCTTTAGCTGAATAAGGGCTAAGACTTTCTCCATGTTCAAAGTTTTATCTGAGACAGAGCTCCAGCCATCTTCCGCAGCGGATACCCTCTGTTCCACCTCCCCCACGCGCGCAGACTGCTTCTCAAGCTCTAAGCGATGATTTACCGCAGCCATCGTGCCCTCGATGGATTGCAGGGTGCGCTGCATGGCCATTAGCGTGGATTCCAGCGAGGGGGGGGTTATCCGCCTGGGCATCCGCCTCAGAGTCCGATGCGGCCTTTTGCAGAGACTTTGCAACCTGGCGAGATTCAAAGTTGAGGCGCGGCTGTGTATTGTCAGTTCTCCCCATGGCTCCTGACCAGGTACCTCAAACAGGTGATATCTGTTGTGGGGTGGCGCCAAGTGTCCCAAGTACGAACTAGTAGGAGTCAGAAGTGCAAAGGTGGCCACCTGGCTGCTTATGGAATTACACTACTGGAGCCAGCTAACTCATCAGACCCCACAGGGCAGGAGCGCAAGACAAGGTAGACCGTGGCACTGAACCCACGAAGGTAGCTGCTCCGGTTGTCTTCGATACTACCAGCCTATACACTATTAAGAGGCCAGAGTAGTTATTGGCAATAGGCAGGGATTAACACCTCCACAGGAGTTCCACTAGCCACCAGGGCAGAGGATGTAATGGCTGTATGTTGTGTCCAATCCAGGAGGCGGGAGGACAGGGGCCCCAGCAAGCAGCCGACACCAGGCCCAGCAAAATCTCCTCCCCTGGTCAATGCTGCCACACTCAATCAAGGCCGTATAATCGTAGGAGCAGGCCAGATGTGCCGTAGCAATATGCAGAGACTGGCAGCACGCAATGAGAACCACCAGCTTCCAGGCAAGCAATACAGGCTGACATAATTCCCAGCGCAAGAGACAGGAAGATAGAGGGCCCCTATGAAGTGATCTGCAGCTGGCACCGTGATGTCGCCGTCTCTGGCCGCCACCGCCCCTCACAAGTCAGGCCGCACACCCCACACCCTACACCCTGTGCCGGCCGCTGCTCGCAGGACGCAGCCCTGGCTCAAGGCCCGATCCCGCCTCCGCAGCCCGCGCCTCAGCCGGACCACAGCCCCACTTACCACAACCAGCACCGATGGGTGCTCAGTGCCGCAGCCGACCGCAGCGTGCGAGCTCCGCACAGAGGGTCTCCCCAGCCGCCGGGGTCCGCCTCTCAATCTCAGTCCGGCCCACGCTTCTCGCACCGTCACGGCTGGCTGCTCCACAGTCCTCAGGCGTTCGCTCCGTGCGAGCACAGCAGGGTGGACAGCGGCAGCGCAGGACACAGCACCCAGCAGACGGTGCATAAAGATCCAAGCAGACCGCCAAAACCCCTCGGGCAAGAAGGCCTACCAGGTCGCGGCAGTCGCCATTTTCTGCACCACGGCGCTAGGACTGCTCAAGCTCATTCGCCCAACAGAATAGCGAGCAGACAGGGCCACAAACACCACCAGTGGACTCAGCGAGGGGGCAGGAAGCCGCACAGGTAAGTTGCGGGCGGTAAAATAACTGGATGCAGCAGATAATAAGCGGATGCTAGCTCGGCCAGGCAGAGCCTCATAGCAGTGCGGCCATGTTCGCCGTGCACCCTCTAGCGCCCCACCCCAGTGCTTAGGATTTTTAATGAAGATCCCTATATACTTGAGTAAAATCAGTTCAAGAGGCCATGAACCTTGACAATTTTAGTCACCAGTTCTCACACCAGTGCCACCACAGAATACTAAATAACAATCCAACCAAAAGATGGTGCGGGCCAGCTGGTCTATATTCCATGGTAAACCCAATTTGAGCTGTGAGACAAAACTAGAATGAATATGTTACTTACTTTGTAAGCATCTGTTAATGACATGTAGTTCCGTAGATTTACATGCTTTGCATACTCCTGCCATCTAGTGTTGGTTCTGAGTTGTACAACTTGTTTTTCTTCGTACCACTTGCTTTTCTTTGAAGAAATCTTTCGAGTGATGAGGTAGAGTGACTCCTCCTCTCGGTGATATTGCGGATGGACATCGACTCCTATGTTAGATTGTTTTCCTGCAGGCGGGTGAGAAAGGAGTGCAAGGACAATGTCAAAATAAAGATTTCCCTGCTAAATGTTGAAGTATTAGAGAAGTGTGTAAAACGTAACTGCAGCGGCCAAAAGCGTCCGGGGAGGAGGGAAGGCACGTGTGAATCTACAGCGCTACATGCCACAAGCGTCCGGGGAGGAGGGAAGGCACGTGTGAATCTACAGCGCTACATGCCACAAACAGATGCTTACATGGTAAGTAACATAACCCGTTCAATGGCATGTGTGGCTGTAGATACAAATGCCCTGCATAGACTGTAAAGTAGTCCCTCCATAGAAGCGGTGGCTAGAGTGTGGGAGTTGAAGTAGTTTGAAAAAGGGTACGTAGCACTGCCTGATCTACATTAACTTGTTGGCCTGCTAACATCTACACAGTAGAGTATAGTACATTTATGTGGGGTAGATCATGTAGCTGCTTTACAAATGTAAGCTATGGGGATATTTCCTAAGAAAGCAATAGTTGCTCCCTTTTTACGAGTAGTGTGCACTCTAGGAGTTACAGGTAAAAGTCTTTTGGCTTGAATATAGCAAGTTTGAATGCATTTTACTATCCATCTGGCTACACCTGACTTCAATATAGAATTGTCTTTATACAGTGGAGAAAAGGCTACAGAGTTGCTTTGTTTTCCTGAAGGTTTCAATTCTATCCATATAGAACATGTGTGCTCTTTTTACATCTAACGTACAAAGAGCTCTTTCTGCTCGAGGATCAGGGTTAGGGAAAAAGACAGGTAGCTCCGTGGATTGATTGAGATGAAACTGAGAGACTACCTTAGGTAGGATTTTAGGATTAGCCCGAAGAACCAGTTTGTCTTTATGTATTTGCAAGAAGGGTACTTCTAAGGTTAATGCATGGAGCACATTAACTCGCCTGAGTGAGGTAATGGTAACCAAAAATGCCACTTTCTGTGATAGAAATTGAAAGGGGCATTAATGCAGAGGCTCAAAGGAGGACCCATGAGCCTAGTTAGCACAATGTTTAGGGGTTCCATAAGGGTGCTGGAGGCACAAGAGCTGAAATCACACTTGAGTCCCTCCATGAATTATTTAATAGCTGGATTTTGAAGAGTGATAGTTACTGTCTGTTTTGAAGATAGACAGCAATTGCAGCAAGGTGAAACCTAATGGACTTTTGCAAATGAAGCAAGTAACCAATGATGTCTTGCACAGCCACTCTGATAGGATTAATTTGTTTAGGTTGGCAATAGCAAACAAAACGTTTACACTTTGCAGAATAACGGGATCTAGTTGTGGGGTCTGTATGCTTGTTTAAGAATAGTCATTCATTCTAATGGTAAGAATAACACAACTTCAAGACCTCAGGAGCCAAAACACTCAGTTGGGCATCACGGGGTCCAGGTGTCTTATTTGTCCTTTTTTCAGAGAGAAGGTCCAGCCTGTTGGGGAACTTCTCATGTGGGAATACTGAGAAATTTAGTAGTGTTGAGAACAATACCGGACGTGCCCAGGTGGGTGCTACATGGATCAAGGTGAGAGATGTTTGCCTGAGTTTCCAAATTAGAAATGGAATGAGAGGGAGAGGTGAAAAAGGGCAGGCAAATATCCCTGACCAACTCATCTACAGTGCATTGCTCTTGGATAGTGGGAGTGGGAACCGGGATGCGAAATCTGGGCATTTTGCGTTTTCGGCTGTGGCGAACAAGTCTATGTGAGGAAACCCACAATTTTGGCGGGGAAGGAGGACTTGTGGGCTGAGTTACCATTTATCAGTCTGTTGGTATGTCCCGCTGAGCAGATTCACAGGATCGTTGTCCGTCCCCGGCAGATATTTCGCCAGCTAATATATGTGGTGGTGAAGAGCTCAGTTCCATTTGGTCTGAAAGAGGTGTGACAGCAGAGAAGACTGTGCCCCCCCACCCCTCTGATTTTTGTATATAGTACATGGCTGTCATATTGTCCACCCGGACCAGGACAACCTTGTGAGATGGATGAGGTAGGACATCTTTCAGTGGCAGGAATACTGCCTGAAGTTCTAATTAGTTGATGTGTAGAGATTGATGTTTGGCATCCCACAGGCCTTGTATTTTCATGTTTTGTAGGTGCGCACCCCAACCTGTCTCTGAAACATCTGTTGTAAGATTGATTTGAGGCACAGGGTCCAAGAAAGTCCACCCTTTTAACAGATTTTTGGTGTTCCACTATTGCAGAGAACGGTGAGTTTGGCGGTCTATCAACACTAGATCCTCGAGGTGACCTTGTGACTGAGACCATTGATGAGAGAGACATTGCTGTAGTAGGTGCTTGTGTAGTCTTGCTTTGGGAACTATGGCAATGCAAGATGAATCATACCCAGTAGTCGCATGACAGTCCGAACTGGGAGTGTTTTGTTTGGCTGGAATTTAGGTAGAAGCATCTGAAAGTTTTGTATTCAAGCAAGATTGGGGTAAGGTATGTTGAGGATTGCTTCTAAGTATGGATGAAGGTGAACAGGTTGAATGTCAGATTTGAAGACATTGATGGTAAACCCCAAGTTGTGGAGCAGATCTACTGTCAGCTGTATGTGGTGCCGACACTGGAAATGGCTGCTCGCTTTGATGCGCCAATCGTCCAAGTATGAGATTACATGAACGTGTTATCATCTTAAATGTGCTGCAACTACTGCTAAGCACTTTGTGAATACCCTTGGTGCAGTAGGGACCCCAAACAAGAAACTGTAAATTGGTAGTGCTTTCCTGCTATGACAAACCTGAGGTATTTGCAGTGAGCAGGATGAATTGGTATTTGGAAGTAAGTGTCCTTTAGGTCCAGAGTGGCCATAAAGTCTCCCATTTGTAGAAGTGGAATTACATCCTTTAGATTGACCATGTGAAAGTGCTCTGATAGGATGCAGTAATTGGGAGGTCTGATCTCTAAGATTGGACTTAGCGATCAGACCTTTTTTGCAATTAAAAAGTACAGGGAATACACTCCTGTGACTTGCTGTTGAAGATGGAATGGTTCTATAGCCCCTTTGAGGAGATAGTCTTGGACCTCTTGTTTAAGCAGTGTTAGGTGATCCTGTGATAACCTATGAACACGCGGTGGGATTTTGGGAGGTGTAGTAATGAGCTCCAGGCAGTAGCCTTGTTGGATAATGACTAGTACCCACTGGTCTGTTGGGATGGATTTCCAGACCAAGTGAAAAAACTGTAGTCTTCCCCTGACAGGTGTTGTATGATCCGGGGGAAGGATAGGGTAGTCACTGCTTGGCAGTGGAAGCTGCACCATTTATAGAAGCACCCCTAATCCTCCCTTTGTTATTATTACCTTTAAAGGAGCATCTGTAAAATCTTTTAGTATAGGTGGATTGGCCCTGTCGAGAAATGGGGGTATCTGTGGTGGTGGATTTGTATCCGCTTTATTCAGAGAGGCAAAAGGAGTCTCGAAGTGTAGGAGTTTGTAAAGCTCCCTTAGCTTTGGCAGTATCAGTGTCTTTCTTCATCTTATCTAATGTGGTGTCAATTTGAGGGCAAAACAGATGTTCCTTGTCAAAAGGCCTGTTTAAAACTGTGTGATGAACCTCCGATTTGAAGCCAGAACATCTGAGCCAAGCATGTGTCCTGAGAAGTATGCTAGTATTGATGCCCCTAGTGGCTGTTTCTAAGGCACATCAAATTGAGTTATTAGTGATGGCCTGACCATTGGAAACAATGTGTTGACCCATTTTCTTTTATCATCTCGGAAATGCTGTAGCAATTCTTCTATTTCATCCTAATGGGCCATATCGTAACATGCGAGTAGGGCCCGGGATTTGGCCACGCGCCAATGATTAGTTGTTTGAGCTGCAACTCATTTTCCTGCAGCATCAATGCGTTTACTCTCCTTTTTAGCAGTTGGCGTATCTCAAGTTGCCTGACTATTGGTTTATTAACGATCCAGGGTAGCAACAATAGACCCTGGTGGTACCTGACTACGTATGAAAAGGGGGTCTGAGGGAGCTGGTTTATATTTTTTATCTACCCATGTTGTTATCACACAGGCACACACTCGCTCTTTAAATAAGTCATCCGGATGACACAACATGGCAGGGTGCATGGGCAGAAACTGTGTGTCTTGATGAGTGGTCCACAATGTTTCAAAGAGGAAGTCTTGTTCTAAGGACTCTTTATGTAGTTGGACTCCATTATAAGTAGTTGCCCTAGCAATTACTTGCTGGTAAGCACTCACATCTTCAGGAGGGGAGGGACTAGCTGGATAAATGTCTTGGTTAAAAGGAGTCATAAGGTCTGTATCACAAGTGTCCCACGGATAAGAATCCTCTAATGGTTCTCCTATACTCCCTGTGTGAGACCTAGGTGAACCTGGAGGTTTATTATCTAGAGGGTCATGATGTAGAGAAGGAAGGGATGGATGGCGGAGGTGGTGATAGAGAAGGTAAAGGAGGGGGTGGTGGTAATAATGGTAGTGGAGGATGATATGCAGGGCTGGTAGCCCTGTCCTTCGGTATCTTTTAAAGCGATATAGGAACACCCATTTCCTGTTCAAACAATAACTGCCTCTTTAGTGGAGGAGAGGCTAAAATTCACCTTGTGCCTTCTTGAATGTGGAGTTTCCTTTGTCTAATGCCCATTTTTTCCAAGTATAGGTTTGACTGGGGACATAGAAACCGAGGATTGCTTCAAGGGTTTTGGCTCAGTCAATTTCTGAATCAAGACTTTAGAAGTTTTCGTCTGGCAGTGAAGTAGATGGAGTCAGTTGCAGCGTCGGTCTCGAAGGCTTAGTGGAAACTGAGAAATGTGCCTGATCCGAGGAGGCCGAACCCAATGACTTAGCCTTGGTGGAGGTTTTCAGTGCCAGGCCATAAGGCTGGGCATCTGAAGTATCATTTTGAATCTGCCCATGGCCACATGGCAGTGGCGGTCCTGCCATCTCTAAGAGTGGGAAGGGTGAATGTTTGGAAGTCTTTTTGGGCAATAGAGCAGGGTTTGGGGCAATGATACTCACATGCTGCCCTAATGGCAGGGTGGACTGCAATTCGTCCTCCACATCGGAGCTGGAGATTTCCTCGACAGAGAACGCCTCTTCTTCCACATCATCAGCAGGCTCTTCCTGTGCTGCTCCCCACTGAAAATGTCAGGAATATTGTCTTTGTTGCAGGGAGACATCTCTAGTCGATGCGCCCTTTGATCAGGAAGTGTCTTTTTCGATCCATAAGTCTTGCAGCCGTCACAGTCGGCCTCACAGTGCTTGGGTGACAGGCAAAGGTTGCTTACATGGTGTTGGTTGGTGAGCAGATATTTGGCATGAAACCGCGGGAAAACTAAAAGGCGACTGTTCCATTAGGAACATATCTTCCGCATTGATGGTGCACGTAGAAGGGTGTGCCTGAAGATGGGCGATGCCCCAAAGTGCGAACGGTCAGTGTCTTAACCGACAAAGGTTTTCCAGCAGCACAGTAATAAAAAAAAACACGATTGAGATACACTATACTGTCAGACAGGACAGGACAGAAGACTCTTACCGAACAGAGTTGAACAGAGAGGAGACGCACACACATCCTAACCAGGCTGCGGAGAAAATAAACAAAGGAGTCGATCCCCATGTGCAATATCACCGGGAGGAGGAG
This sequence comes from Triturus cristatus, assembly GCF_964204655.1. NCBI lineage: Eukaryota > Metazoa > Chordata > Amphibia > Caudata > Salamandridae > Triturus > Triturus cristatus. The sequence goes on from NC_140584.1 coordinate 146,222,298, forward strand.
TCACTCTACCTCGTGACTTGAAAGTCTTCTTCGAAGTTAAACAAGTTGTACAACTCCGAAACCAACACTACATGGCAGGAGTAGGCAGAGCATGTGTATCTACAGCCACACTTGCCATCGAACAGCTACATTTTCAGAACATGCTTCCAGAAGATTGTACAAATCTCCATGTGAACGGGGAGTAGTAGGAAAAAACAGCCAGATACAGGGAGATCAGGGCATAGTCTCCTAAAGAACAAGTTACTTACCTTCGGTAACGATATATCTGTAAGAAACATTAGTTAGTTAGATTCCTCACCTTAGAATATCCCCAGGCGTCAGACTGGATCCGGAAAGATTTTTCATCAGCAATACCCTTGCGCGTCGGTAGGCGTCGTCTGCGGCTCCGCGTCCTTCGTCGGCGTCGTGCGCCAGGAAGACGTCGTCTGAGTACTTAAGACGCCGCCCTCGCGCGCTGACGTCAGTTCTTGTACATAGCTTTCCATGCCAGGAATGCAGAGCCATGCAAGAGACCGACACTGGTGCCAAAAAAGTCAAGGGCCCTGAAAGGGATAACCTCAACCCTAGATATCGGTTCGCAGAACGTGGAGGATGGGTGGGTCGCTGAGGAATCTAACTAATGTTTCTTACAGATATATCGTTACCGAAGGCAAGTAACTTGTTCATCTGAAAGAAACACGTTAGTTAGATTCCTCACCTTAGAATACATACCCCAGCAATACCAACCCCGGTGGTGGGTCTGCGAACCAAGATCACACCAGAAAGTCCTGGAGAACAGAACGGCCAAAGAAGCCGTCTCTCCGGACTTGGCTGTCCAGGCAATAATGTTTAGCAAATGTGTGCAGCGAGGCCCATGTTGCTGCCTGACAGATGTCTTGCAAGGGGACTCCACGGCCCAGGGCAGTTTTCGCTGCTGTGGCCCGAGTGGAATGGGCCCTCAGCCCTACAGGAGGTTCCTTTTTAGCCAAGGAGTAACAAGCTTTGATACACAAAACGACCCACCGAGAGATGGTTCGCTTGTGCACCGCCCGCCCCTTCTTAGCGCCCACATAGCCAACAAAGAGCTGGTCGTCCACCTGGAACTGCTTGGTGCGTTCCAAATAAAAGGCCAGCGCCCGTTTTGGGTCCAGATGGTGGAGCCTCTCTTCCTCTTTCGAGGGATGCGGAGGCGGAAAGAAGGTGGGCAGGGTAACAGACTGCCCGATGTGAAACGCAGTCACCACCTTAGGAAGAAAGGAAGGACGAGTCCTGAGAACAACTTTGTCCGGATGGACGGAAAGTAAAGGAGGCTTAGAAGAGAGAGCCTGGAGCTCACTCACCCGTCTAGCCGAGGTGATGGCCACCAGGAGAGCAGTCTTAAGCGTCAACAGACGAAGGGGACAATTATGAAGGGGCTCAAAGGGAGCGCACATCAGATATGTCAAGACAAGATTTAAATCCCACTGAGGCATTACGAAAGGGACAGGAGGAAACATGTGAGTAATGCCCTTAAAGAAGCGAGAAACAACAGGGGATTTGAAAAGAGAAGGCTGATCAGGGAGCCGTAGGAAAGCAGAAATAGCAGAAAGATAACCTTTAAGAGTGCCCAGAGCAGAGCCCTCCTGGCCATGGAAAGAAGGAAGAGAAGAACCTCAGAAAGAGGGGCGGAAAGGGGATCCACAGCCTTTGCTGTGCAACATGCCACAAATTTGTTCCACCTGCAGGCGTATACCGATTTTGTGGAGGAACGCCTGGCTGCCGGAATAACATCACAGACTTCAGGAGGCAAGTCAAATGGCATCAACTGTCGCCGCTCAATCTCCACGCATGGAGGTGGAGACTGGACAGGTTCGGGTGGAGGACCGTCCCCTGCTGCTGCGACAGAAGGTCCTCCTGAAGAGGCAGTCGTACCGGGGGATCGATCGACAGACTGAGTAGCTCGGGATACCAGTATCTTCGTGCCCAATCCGGAGCCACCAAGATGACTTGGGCCCGGTCGCGCCTGATCTTCTTCAGCACTCTGGGCATAAGTGGTATAGGCAGAATGACGTACAACAGACCGCAACTCCACTTGCGACGAAAGGCGTCCCCGAGCGAGTGCCGCCTTGGAAACTCCAACGCGCAGAACTGCTGACATTGCGCATTCTCTTCGGTGGCGAATAGATCTAACCAAGGCTCTCCCCACTGCTGAAAGAGGCCTTGTGCCATGTCCGAGTTGAGATGCCATTCGTGATCCATTATGCACCGGCGACTGAGTTAGTCTGCTCTGGCGTTCAGAGAGCCCACCAGATGTTGAACCACCAGGGTGATGCCCTGATGTTCCAGCCATGTCCAGAGGCGTAGAGCCTCCTGACAAAGGGTCCACGACCCTACCCCGCCTTGTTTGTTGCAATACCACATGGCGGTGGTGTTGTCCGTGAACACCTGCACTACACTTCCACGGACAGAGGGAAGGAATGCCTTCAGTGCAAGTCGGATCGCTCGCAGCTCCAAAAGGTTGATATGGAGCCGAGACTCTGCCGGAGACCAGTCCTCTGATCTCCGCCTCTCCCATGTGGCCCCCCCCCATCCCAGGAGGGACGCATCCGTCACCACTACATGCTCCAGTCGGGGTAGGAAGAGTGATCTGCCACTGACCCAATCGCGGTCTGTGAGCCACCACTGCAACTGACTTGCAGTGTCCTCCGAGATCAAGACATGGTCGGACAGGTTGTCCCGATGCTGGGCCCACTGAAACTTCAGGTCCCACTGCAGAGCCCGCATCCGCCACCTGGCGTGATGTACCAGCAGGATGCAGGAGGCCATCAGACCCAGAAGCCGCAGAACCAACCTGACCGAAACCCGGGATAGAGACCGGAAGATGGGAATCAGAGCCTGACTATCCCGCACCCGCTTTTCCGGAGGATAGGCCCTGAACTGCGCCGAGTCCAGAACCGCTCCGATGAAGAGGAGCTGCTGGGAGGGACTCAGATGCGACTTCGGCACATTGATGGAGAACCCTAGCAAATGCAGGAGGTCGGCCGTAGTCTGGAGGTGGGAGACGACTGCCTGGGGTGAGCCCACCTTCAACAACCAGTCGTCGAGATAGGGGAAGACTGGGACCCCCAATCTGCGCAGATGAGCTGCGACCACCGCCATCACTTTCGTGAACACCCGAGGGGCACTGGTGAGGCCGAAGGGGAGCACGGTAAACTGAAAATGCTCCTAGCCCACCATGGACCGCAGGTAACGCCGGTGGGCCGGCAGGACTGGGATGTGGAAAAAAGCGTCCTGCAAGTCCAACGCTACCATCCAGTCTCCAGGGTCTAGGGCGCTAGAACCTGAGCTAAGGTGAGCATCTTGAACCTCTCCTTCCGGAGGAAGGTGTTGACGCTCCTGAAGTCCAAGATAGGGCGTAGGCCCCCTTTGACCTTCTTGGGAACCAGAAAGTAGTGGGAACAACAACCACGACCTACTTCTGGACCAGGAACGCGCTCGATGGCCCCTTTGGCCAAGAGGGCCGTAACTTCCTCCCGTAGAAGATTCAAGTGATACCCTGACATGCGGTGGCACTGCGGTGGCATGGCTGGAGGGGTCGCCTCGAAGGAGAGGGAGTAGCCCCTTCGGACGATTTGCAGCACCCACCTGTCCGACGTGATGGAATGCCAGTGGAGCAGGTGATGGCGAACTCTGCCTCCCACTGGCGTGGAATGGGCCTGAAAGCATGGACTAGGAGGGCTTTGAGGCAGATGCTGCCGGGGTAGATGTGGCTGGACCGGCACGTTGTCCCCCTGTACCGCCTCGGCAGAATCCACGTCCGCGACCGCGTGGAGGTTGGTTCTGCGGCCTGTGGCTAGGCGGGTGTGAGGGGGCGCCCCATCCTTGGCCACGAAAGGGGCAAAAAGCAGAAGCTTGCGGGCGCGGGGCCGAGTGGCCTAAGGACTTGGTCGTACCCCGGGAGTCCTTAAAGCACTCCAGCGCACTATCCGGCATGTCCATGAGGGTGCTCTGGACATCCCCAGAAAAACTTGTGGACCGCAGCCAGGCGTGGCAACGAAGCGCCACCGTGGTAGACATTGCCCTACCTAGCGAGTCCGTTGTGTCCAGTCCACATCGGATTGCAGCCCGTTCCGCATCCCGCCCCTCGGCAAGAGCCTGGGTGAGCCGTGTCCGGGCCTCCTCCGGACACTGGGGCAGCACGTCCTCCACCGTATCCCACAGGGAGTGGGAGTAGCACTCCAAGAGACAAGCGGTGTTAATAGACCGCAATCCCAAACTAAGGGAGGAGAACAGCTTCTTACCAAACTGTTCTAGTCTCTTGGATTCCCGACCGGGGGGATCGGACGGGAAGGAGGTCTGGGAAGTAGAGGCCTGGATAACCAGGCTCTCAGGCGTGGGGTGCATGGACAGAAAACTGGGGTCGCCCGGAGCAGGGCGGTGGCGCCAGGCCATGTTCCGGTCCACAGGAGGTACTGTGGAGGGCTTGGACCAGGTGCCCTTCAGAACGTCCACTAGTGCTTCATTAAACTGCAGCAGAGGCTCCGAGGAGCTTTCTGACGTTTGGAGCACTTCTGTGAGGAGGTTAGTCCTCACAGCCACAGCAGGTAGCTCTAGCCCAAGGGCTTCGGCCGCCTTGCGCAGCACCACAGCAAATGCAGCACCCTCCTCCGAAGCCACTGTCGGAGGAGAGATGAAGCCAGTGTCAGGGGAGGTGTCAAGTCCACTGGCATCCCCCAGTTCATCTGCCAAATCCTGTGATAACTGGCCCTGCCGGGCCAGAGGGTCATCAGACCCCTCCCAGTCGTCACCGCCATCTGATTCCTGGTAGACAGGAGGAATGATCGGAGCCGGGCGGAAGATGAAATTGCCACCCATTGGTGTCGGGTGCGGCGCCGGACGGTGCCGCTCCGACGCCGGACCCGGACCGGAACTGAACTGGGGAACGGCGTCGTCCGAAGGAGGCGCCGGGGGTGGCACCGGAGTCGGTGCCTGTGGAGGGGTCGTGAATTGACCGGCGCCGAGTGGGATCCAGGCCTGAATCCCGTGGGGACCTGCGGCATCGGGCCGGAGCCGCCGGCTCGCGAGGCCTCCCAGTCGAGCACGCGGGGCCCGAAGGCGCGCAGGCAGGCGTCAACGGCGGAGCCAGGCCTCTCATGGCCGAGAGGAAGGCACTGATCTCCGCCGGAGTTGCGTCAGTCCCAGGGACGGGCGGGTATGGGGAAGGACGGGACTCCTGCGGCTCCGACGGAGCCGCGTGGGTGGTACCACCCGAACCCTCAGCTGAGTCGCGATGTTGCCTCTTGGACTTCTTACTATGCTTCGACTTACCCGAAGACTTGGAACCTGACAAGTGGTGATGGCCGACTGTCGGAGCTCGAGGAGCTTGCGGGACCGCTCCCGCCTAGCCTTCGAAGTCAAGGCCCGGCAGTCGAGGCACGACTCGGCATCGTGGTCGGCCCCTAGGCAGTAAAGGCACCGGTGGTGGTGGTCCGTAACCGGCACCAGAGTCGAGTCGACGGGAATAGACAAAAGAGTCCAAAAAGTTGAGTCAAAAAATTACTAAAAGGGTATGCTTTTCCCGGATCGGCGCTGTCTGGTGCGGAAAAATGAACTGACAGCGCATGAGGGCGGCGTCTAAGTACTTCGACGAAGTCATCCCGGCACACGACACCGACGACGGACGAGGAGCCGCAGATGCCTAGCGGCGCGCAAGGGTATTGCTGACGAAAAATCTTTCCGGATCCAGCCTGACGCCTGGGATATTCTAAGGTGAGGAATCTAACTAACGTGTTTCTTTCAGATAGTATACACAGAGGCTAAATAGAAACCAGGACAGAGGGCAATATTTACTAACAGAAATTCAGAAAAAAAAGGGTAGAGAATCTCGATATGTTTAGAGGAGGATTCAAAATCATTGAGGATGTGAAGAAAAAAAACTTTTAAATAGATGGTGGGGAAGGAGGGAACAAGAAACCACATACTGTGAAAAGGGGTCGCTACATGATGCATGGGATTCACAGTTAGATGTAATCATATTAAAGGACTAATAAAGCCATCAACCCTGCCTCCCCTCCGAAATGTGAAATTAATTAAGATTGCCAAGGATTACATTCCGCTATCCTTCAATACCTCTATAACTCTTCTTCATCATCAGCGATGGCACCTAAAAAATTGAAAAAAAGATAAAAGTAGTTGTGCCCTTTTAAAGAAACCCAATGCCAAACCTTAAGCTTTCGGAAATCATAACCCTTGCTTATTATTGCTTTTGTGTTCAGTCTTCCATGATCACATTTCCTGGAACACAAGAGAATCCTCAACATACCCATGCCAACTTCAGTCTTCCGCACAGTACTGAGCCAATACTATTCACCTTCAGCAGAGTACTGTGACACTGTTGCCTTTGTTCTCCTTGATGTTTTGGCAGCATTCAATACAGTCTCTTCCCCCAAGTGGCTCTTGTAAGGCAAAAAGGGGTACTAGTGCATGGCATGCATCGTATCTGGAGATCGCACCCAAAATGTGTCTGTCATTTTATTGATATTCTTTTACTATGCAAATTATTCCAAACTCATTATACACTTAGATAAAATATAGAATCAATGCACCTAGGTTTCAAAGAATGCCTAGGGGCAATCTCCGAATGAATCTGGTTCATCTAAATGAAATTAAACTCTGACAAGACTATGATACTTATACTTGGAGGTTCCACTGAAATTAAGTGGCAAACCGAAAAGATGACTGCTCCTACACCAGTGGAGACAGTTTGCACCTCATGTTTCGTCTTCAAAAGCAATCTATTGCGCAAGAAATGTATTTCTTATGCTTAAAGACCCTCTGCAAAAGGCTGCTATTTTTACCCAATTATTTGCACAAAAACAGTATCTAGAGAGCGATCGCTTTCTGTCTGGACTAGAAAGATTCCTTGGGCTCGGACAATTCACCACAGCCAAGCATAAACTGATTCAATATGCAGTTGTCAGTCTAATGCTGTGGCTTACATGCAGCAATGACGTCTCTAAGCATCTGGCATGCCCCCCCTTGCCTAGATGGATCTCTTCAAATTCTAATGAATTTGTATGGGTTAATTTAAGAGCCATACCCCACTTTACTTCCAACTCATTTCAAATGCATATTCCTTTCTGCTCATTCAGACTTTAAGTTACTTCAATCCATTCCAACTATTCGTAGAGCCCGTTCAGGTTGGACCTTCTCATATCTGACCTCGACTGATTTGAGTAGTTTACTCTTCACAATCAACACAATCTCAGCTTCCGTGACTAGCTTAGGAGACTTCTGTTTACCACATCCTTCATCCTTATTTTGCATTTTCTTATCCATAGAATTAAAGTTTTCATGTTGATAAGATCAATAGAGCCGCTGATTGTATGATGAACTACTAACTGAACCTGGTGATTAAGGCAGGGACAACCTTTTTGAAGAAAGGTTCTGGAGTACAATATATGCATCTACATGCGCACATCTGAAAAATAAAGTAAGTGAAACTTACTTTTAGTAAATTAGCCAAAAACGTTTCTCAGAAAAAAAATCTAAATCAGAATGTTTTTGTGCAAACTCAAAGCGGATCCAACAGCTCATATTCTTACATAAATGTGGATCATGCAGAATACAAAAATACATAAGATGCGACAGCAGTGGTTAAAATGTGAAATTGGTATTTAATTAATATTATGCCACCCGATCAGATTGCGCAAATAGGTGGCAAAAACTGCTTTTATATAAAAACAGATATTACACAGGCTGGCTGAAAACATGAAAATATGTTCCCACGCCGTACCTCAGGGCCCATCTTGCAAGATACCTGAAAATCGATAAATAAGTAATTTCACCTAGGTAAAAGAATATTGCATATATATGTACACAGTATATTAACAGTGGCAAGAGGTGCATACAGTGAAAGTTGGATCTTTGGTTAGCTTCAGGTAGAAAAGCTACCAACACAACTAGTTAGCAGTCCTCTCACTACGTTTGTCCACAGGGGAACTACTTTTATCCATCAGGTATCCATTGTGCTTGGATGACTTTTTTACCTTAACAGTTCAACAGCGCATTGTAACATTTGACAAAGTGGACTTTATGTTGAGTGGTGTCTGCCTTTTATAGGATAATAGCTTTTATAATAGTATTGTCAAAAAGGTGCATCAGTTCTCTTCTTTGTGTGTTCTTCCATCAAACGAGCCTAGATACAAGGTACATTCAAGAGTCACTGTCATTTTGGATAGTCTTCAAGACCCTGCTGTGTAGGTCAGTGACCAAGAGGAGGTGAGGGATAGGAGGGTGTGACAGTGCAGGCAGGAGCTGCCCTGTCATGGTGCATCATCAAGTAACAGTGACTGCTGAGTTGCTGTGAATTGATTCCATGACAGCAGCAAAACGGCTGCACAAGTCATAGGGAGAATTTGGACGGATCTTTGGAGGCTCCTTCAAAACGATGATTTCAGCTGAACAGTCTAAAAGCCTTGGCAGGAACTCTCCCAGTTTCATCTGTGAGCTCTCTGTAGAAGCAAGAAGAATTGATAGGTGAATTAAAACATGAAAAATGGATGGCTAATGACATTACAAAACCATATCGGGCTCATGAAAAATATTGATTTGGTGAGCAGCAGAAATATGTGAGCCGATAGGTACCTCAAGAAGACCCAAAGAAATTTCTACCAAACACCTTGACTTCCTCCCTTGAGAGAATGAAAGATTCAAGCTGCCAACTGCTGGGCACATGAGTTTGTAAAGGACTGGGCAGGTAAAATCAGATGATTGCCCATACCATTAGGGCCACTTTAGCTTCAACAAAGAACCTACTTCATTACACTGCAGAGAGCAGATCCAAGCAAAATAATTAAGATCTTATAGTACAATATATAGCCGGGCCATTGAAAATCTGGCACTGAGGAATTTTCAATAAGTATTAGTTAATCTAAACTTAACAAATGTTGCTTCAGTACTACAGTGGGAATATACTTTATGCAACAGTGTGACTCGTTTATAAGCTTTTAAGCTTCACAGAAAAATATCATGCTATCAAATTCAGGTTTCTTTTTTAATGCTAATTTGGTGATAGACGCTCCTTTTAAGTTTGTTTCCCCAAACAGGTTGGCTAAAAAAACTATAGTTGTACAATGGTATTCTTCATTACTACATAGTTCTATAACACTTTTCCTATTATACAGAAATCATTTTTATTTTGCATTAACTTCCAAAAACATTCCTGGATATTTATATGTAGTATAAACCTTGTATCACAACATGACTAAAATGTCAGTAATTTTCCACGCTAACATTTTATGAATGATCGACCAGTGAAAGGAGTGGAGGTCAAGACACACAGAACCAGGTTGGCTTGGGAACTTAGCAGCTGATTTACAGTTTGGCTGAGAGGGCACTCCGTCACGACAGAGAACCATTTCTGTCACGCTGATTTAGAGGTGGGTTTACACCAACAGAGTAAAATTTAATCCATTGTCGTAAGGCCTGTAGGAGTAGGGGCAGTTTGAGGCAAGCCATCTGACCCTCCACCCTATTTAGATTGGGTGGCTGGATGGCTTTAAAAAATGTTTTTTTACTGTCGGTCACTGCAAGTTATGTCAAAGCTGTATTGAGAGTGATACGTTCACTAACCGTAGGCAATGAACTCCGCTCTGCTAGCGGAGGTTGCGGAGATTTGCTAACTACGCATTACATTGAACACACGGAATTCATGCAAGAACTCAGACTCCGCCACGTAGCTAGCTACTGCACCCTCAACCCTTTGATAAAACAACTTTACCTTTTTATGCTAAATAGCATATAACCAATTCACAAAAGTGAGCTTTGAAAAATATCAGGCAATGAGAGCGGTGATGATTTTATGGTCCCCCTCTAACCTAGGGAGAGGACCACGCAGATGCCTTGAACACAAAGAGCATATCATGCTGAACGATTCGTTGGTGGTCCCATCCTCCTAGGACCACCCCAAGCAAAGTTAGGGGCAAAAATACAATGCCAACCAAAGGCCCAGCAAAGCATTATGGGACGAGATTCGTGAGTGCAGTGAATATTATAGTATTAGCTCTCAGATGAGCTGGGAGAGCCACTGCCACTTGAGGAATGTTTTGATATTGGATACTATAATATTCACTGCACTCTAGAATCTCGTCCCATAATGCTTTGAACTCTGGTGTTATTGAGACTATGGATCCCAAAATGCAAATGTTGATCATGTGAGCCCCCAGCTGTGGGCAATAAAAGGAACTGGTGATGTCATCCAGAATCTCGGCCATTTATTTGTTGTCTCTCAGCCTGTGATCAAGGACGGAATGAATGTCTGAAACGCGTAAGGCAAAGTAATTGGACTTGTGCATTGAGTGACTGTGTTGCAGCCTGATGGAACATATATATATATATATACACACATATATATATATATATGTCTTCACTGAAAAAACCATAGGTTTCACACACGTTATAGTTAGGAATTAGCATTTAAAAAACCTTGCAAATTCACTTAAAAAACCATACGTTTCACACATGTTATAATTAGGTGGATATTTCACTCGTAAAAAAACAATGAAATTCCACCGTTATAGTTAGTTCAGATAACTATAACTCGCGCGACCACCACTCTATCACAAGGATGATGTCATCAGTGATGTCAAGAGTGATGCCACTGACCATGTCATGAGTGATGTAATATGTGACGTCATGAGCAGAGGATTGCGGGCGCGCGCGTTATAGTTATCTGAACTAACTATAACGGTGGAATTTCATTGGTTTTTTACGAGTGAAATATCCACCTAACTATAACATGTGTGAAACCTATGGTTTTTTAAGTGAATATTTATATGTATATATATATTCACAGAAAAAACCATAGGTTTCACACACGGTATAGTTAGGAATTAGCATTTAAAAAACCTTGCAAATTCACTTAAAAAACCATACGTTTCACACATGTTATAATTAGGTGGATATTTCACTCGTAAAAAACCAATGAAATTCCACCGTTATAGTTAGTTCAGATAACTATAACTCGCGCGACCACCACTCTATCACAAGGATGATGTCATCAGTGATGTCAAGAGTGATGCCACTGACCATGTCATGAGTGATGTAATATGTGACGTCATGAGCAGAGGATTGCGCGTGCGCGCATTATAGTTATCTGAACTAACTATAACGGTGGAATTTCATTGGTTTTTTACGAGTGAAATATCCACCTAACTATAACATGTGTGAAACCTATGGTTTTTTAAGTGAATATTTATATGTATATATATATTCACTGAAAAAACCATAGGTTTCACACACGGTATAGTTAGGAATTAGCATTTAAAAAACCTTGCAAATTCACTTAAAAAACCATAGGTTTCACACATGTTATAGTTAGTTGGACATTTCACTCGTGAAAAACCATTGAAATTCCCCGGTTATAGTTAGTGCAGGCAACTATAACTCACGCGACCGCAATCCTCTGCTGATGACGTCAGATATTACATCACTGTATTTAGACACTTATTTACCCATGTCTTCTTCCATTAATTTTTAGCTATACATATATTACAAATATTTTTTTTTCGGAAAGACACATATGTCATCAGTGATGTAATATCTGACGTCATCAGCAGAGGATTGCGGTCGCGTGAGTTATAGTTGGCTGCACTAACTATAACGGGGGAATTTCAATGGTTTTTCACGAGTGAAATGTCCAGCTAACTATAACATGTGTGAAACCTATGGTTTTTTAAGTGAATTTGCAAGGTTTTTTAAATGCTAATTTCTAACTATAACGTGTGTGAAACCTATGTTTTTTTTCTGTGAATTTGTACAGTTTTTTAAATGCTAAGTTATGTATTTATTTATTTTTTTAAGGTTTTACACCGTGCGCGTACCGTACGCGCACGGTGCACCCACGTTACGCAGTTCGCGGAATTTTTCCGTTTCTACCGTACGCGCACGGAAATTTTGGCCCGGGGGGGTCCTTCTGGGACCCCCTGACAAAGGCCAGGGGATCAGGAACTGTCCACCCTGCCCCCTTTTCACGTTCTCCACCTTTGTTTTTCACCCCCTCAGACTGCGAGAGACAAAATGGCGGCCGACACTTCCTGGTTTCGACCAATTCGAATGTTTACTAAGATCTAACAACCAATCAGAATCGCGCTCACGCACGGCAGCGTGCGCGTACGGTAAGTTTTACCGTACGCGCACGGTGCGCGCTTATAGATATATATATGCTTTTAAATGCTATTTTCTCAGGAAATACTGAACAGATTTACACCAGACCTGCAAAAGGCACATCCCTGACCTGAGGACTACCTCTCTGCCAAATTTCAAGTAATTCTGTTCAGCCGTTCGGGCTGTAGCTTGGACTTAAGGTCCTATGGAAAAATGCATGGGGAAAACGTGTTTTGGGACCCCCCCTTTTTCTCAGCCCCCGCTTGACGAATCCCCCCGAGACTTTCAGGGAAGGAGCGGAGCGGAGCGCCCCACCTATTTTGAAAATTTCGCGAGGATTCGTCAATCGGCGCCAGAGTTATTCCAAATAGAATGTTGCGGATTTCCTATGGAAACACGATCCTAACTATAACTATCTACTGGCGACCGCCAGTAGAATATGAATATATATATATATATATATATATATATATATATATATATATATATATATATATATATATATATATATATATATATATATATATATATATATATATACATACATACATACATACATACATACATACATACATATATATATATATATATATATATTCGCTCCGCTGCACCTTTTAAACGGATCACTCAATGGCGGGTGCTCCTAACACGGTGGTGCCCCGTGTATTATATCAAGCTCCAAGGTTCTCTCTCCCGTCCGGGAAGAAAGAGGCAGCACTCGCGGGTTTCATTCGATAACCAGTTTATTTCATGGCGCTTCACAGACGCGTTTCGGGTTCTCCCTTCGTCAGTGTGTTTACAATTCGTGTAGCGCTGCATCGTTTTTTTATATAAAAACACAGCATTTCCGGGTAATGGGAACAGAGGAAGGACTATTCCGCCCCTATGAATTGGGCGCCATTTTAAAATGTGCAAACAACAGCGTTTTGACTTCTGTATCGTATTTACAATTATATTGAAGCATATTGCTAAATAATTCATTATGGCAATATGTGTTTCGTAATAAATATTACATTGTTATTTACATATTGTACATTTCATGGTCAATATCGATGTCTTAGCACCTCACTCAATCTCGCCGTGGATCGGCTATTAGCGGTTCTTTCACACTGAACCGCCTGCTGTCCTCACCCATGTTTCTCATTCTTGCCATGTATCGGCCCATTAAACCCATCTGTGCGTCATTAGTTTAAGAAGTTTCAGAAATCTACAATGTCAAATAAATTATTGTTAATCTCCGTATCCTAGATCCCTAGGTGTACTGTTAACTCTTCACCACTATTTAAGCCATTCGGAGTTTTTGTCTGCAAATCAATTATAAACCGTGATTCCAATCTTCTCAGTTTAAGTACTCTGTCCCCACCTCTGATATGGAGTGGTACATGATCTAACCCAAAGTATTGAAGTAGGTATTTATAGTTAGAACCATGTTTCCATAGGAAAAGCGCCTATATCTTTGCAGCAGCAACGAATGATGGACGGTATGCTGAATAAATCCGACATTACCCCCAGTCAAGAGATCTGGGTTAAATCCATAGTTCTATTGCGCACTACGCCACCCCAGTTTGGATACAGCCATATGCAAATCAGTCTTGACCCTGCAGCTTATGGGAACAGCCCAGCCCGAATTGCCAAGCCGGGTCCTCCCTGGACCAGAAACAAGCACCCTGGAACTGTTTTCGGGGCATCATTTGTTGTTGCAGTACTTTTCACCCTAAGTGGGATGGTTATGCTCAGAGGTGTGTCCCTTGCTCACTGTGCCATTGGATTCAAGCTAGCCTAGCTGATGAGAGGAAACTTGGTGGTGGTGGTGGTGGCGGCGGCGGCGGCGGCAGCAGCGGTGGCAGTGGTGGTGAATATCTCTATATCAGTGGCGTTTGTCACTGGGTGATTATAGTTGGGATCGTGTTTCCAGGGAAATGCCTTTTTGAGTTGCTAACAACTTTGGCGCCGTTTGACGAATCTCCACCAAACCTTTTTAAAAAGTGCTACTGTTTGACTAGTTTGCTCATGGGAAGTTTCAGGGTGATCCATCAAGCAAGGGCCAAGAAAAAAAGGGTCCTTAAACGCGGTTTCCCTATTCATTTTTCCATAGGAACTTTAGACATAGCTACAGCTCAAACAGCTGAACTGATTTACACAATTTGGCAGATTCAAGATCTTGAACCAGACAGAGTGCTTTTTTATGTTTTGATTTATATCTGCTCAGTAGTTTTTAGAGAAATTAAGGTTGAAAGAAATTGTCTACATCATGCTGCGGAGCCGACAGATCTCATCCCAAGATCCGATTCGCTGCCACCATCTGAACCAGGAAGTGGTGGCAGCCATCTTAGGACTCGGTCCAGAGTCCTAAAATAAAATGCAAAAATAAGACATAGTGGCCAGGGTACGGATACCATGGCCCCCAGAGGGACCCCCGCCTGGGGCCAAAAATGATAGTTTGTTTTCAATTTTGGTGCAAATTCGCAGCGGATCCGCAGAAAAATAAAGGAAAAAGCACAGGTTCTCACAAGTTTAAATAAAAATCCCCCGGGGTGGGCCAGGGCTGGAAGTGGAGGCACAAGGTATGATTTAGGGGATGCATGCCCTCCCCCATTCCCAAGCCTCCAAGAGGTGCTGGGGACCCACTCCCTCGGGGCCGATAACTTCAATAAAGAGGAGAGGGGCCTCCCTGAGCAATACAATGGCCCGCGAACCCTATCTCTTGGGCCCCGCTCAGTGACAAGTCCCTAGATTCCAAATCCCTAGGACACGGTCTATTTCCCTATACGCAGGTGCGGGCATAAAATTTGCAAATTTGTCCCACCCAGTGGGAGAAAATATGATTTCTCTGGCCACACTCTTGGGCAGGGAAATGCTTTCATTGCTCCCACCCTACAGGATCAAAAGAAAACTGCTTGGTACTGGGGTACCCCATAGATAAACGCTGGCTCCTGCGTGGCCCATGAACGTGCGGGGCTGTGGGCCTGCATGACCCATGAAAGTGCGGGGCTCTGGGGCTCTTCCTGAAGCCTCTTATAAAAATAAAAAAAACTGTGGGTGGGACACCTAGAAACAAAATGTACAAAACAAAGTGAACAATAAATGTATTATTCACTGCTCCCAGCAAATTTAAGTTGCACCCCTCATAATGCCCTTATAGGGCATTTAGATATAGTTAGTTTTTGGTTATAACACTAGAAAAGGCAGGGACATCAGATTTTTATGTTGTGGGTGGCTATAAGGTGTGCAGACCTCCAGCAACACTAAGAAAAAAAAACTTAAGCAAACTGGGTCATTGAAACGATGACCCCAGGAGAACTTACCATATTTTTCAAAAGCATTTCTCAGGCTAGATAGTTGGCTCTACATATGGTAATAAAGGTCTTGTGACTGCTGCCACGCGGAGGAAGAATTGAAAGACTGTTGTTCCTACTGTGGTAAACTGCCTCAACTGCCAGCATGCTCTCCGCCCAAAAGGGCTGAGTTTGCCGATCCACCGGCTAGGAAGGTTGACAGTGCCCGAAAGCTCGACTTCTGGGATAGACCCAAACCTACAACCCTACTGATGGAATTATCTGGCTAGGGAACAAGGACAAGCAGTGCACGACTATCTTTGAATTGCTCAAGCACCGAGTGAGACTCCTTGCCGAACCATCCATCGAAGATCATGTCCATAAGGGAAGGTTGGACATCCAGTGAAAACTTTGATGATTGATTCCAGGAGTGCCCTCTATTTATTACACTAGTGGCAATAGCACAGACTATGAAGTCCTCATTATCAGAGTCAGGAGGGACATTAAATATGCCGTAGACAGTATTGGAGGCGAACAGGGCCCCTGTTCTCTGACAGTTCTGGCACCAAGAGAGTGCCCAAGGTTGAAGATCTAAGTGGAAAAACTATACTGTTACTTACCGGTAGGAATAATTTAACAGAATGAAGAATTGCCTGAGTTCACATGCCGTATATTAGTCCGCCATCTAGTGGTTGGGTATGGAATTGTTCTTGCTTTTCTTTTTTGCATGTGGGCATCGTTGACCACAATTTGGTGGTATGTCTACCCCCTGTGTGACGTCAGACGGTGCCCCGGAAGGTCCTGTGTGTAGTTATTTCTCTTTTGTCATCCTTACTCTTTTTTTTCATTCCACCTGGTTGCTTCATCTATTTATTTCTTATGGTCACTGTTGGGACAGATATTGGGAAAAACTTTTTCAAATGAGTCTCTGCAAGCCCCTAACCTTTACCTACAGGGTTGCATGAGGGCACAGAGCACAAGCTCCATCGGCACATGTTGTGTGGGTCCTTGACGGACATGTTTCCTGCAATTGTGGCACAGCTTAAATTCTGTTGCTTTCAGGGAAGACATTTTCTAAGTCACCCTGTATGAGAAAAACAAATTGAGCGTGGAGTTCAGAGAGGAGCACTGGATCTACCTTGAAGGCTATTGAAAGAACGGAAATTATGAAAGCGTGCATGGGTGGTGGTTATAAGTGGCTCTGCTTGGCCACTTCAGTGGCAGCATGAAGTTGCCGCCGAGTCATACAACAGCACCTACCAGTGCATGGGAACTATTGCTGAAACAATCTCTGGAACTAGTGTGGAACTAGTGTTGTGCCTGGGAATATTCTACGGGTAACAAATCTTTGGTTTAAAATATTCATCAGAAACTCTGACTTCCTGCTCCTTCCATCACTTTGCACTTGTCATGCCACTGACTTACAATCTTTATTGTGTTAGATGAGACTTCTATTCAATATGCCACACTGCTGTGCTTTATCTTCAGATGGTGGCAATATTTTAATTGAGCAAAACCAAAGGAAATGATGGACGGAGTGTAGAAAATTGCAAGCTCTCACCCCCAGTCAACTGATCTGGGTTTAATCCATCACCGTTCTTTAGTCCACTCTGCCACCCCAGTTCAGACATGGCCATATGCAAATCAGTCTGACCCTGTGCCTCATGGGAACAGTCCAGCCCGAACTGCCAAGCCATGTCTTCCCTGGACCGGAAACAAGCTTCCTAGGACCGGTTTCTGGCATTTCAGCCGTCTTCAGCCAGGCTTGCTTGAATCCAGTGGCAAAGTGAGGAAGGGACTCACGTCTGAGCATACCCTGCCAACTTATGGCGAACAAAGAAAAACCAAACGAAATGATGGACGGAGTGTTGAAAATTGCAAGCACTCACCCCCAATCAACTGATCTGGGTTTAATCCATCACCGTTCTTTAGCCCACTCTGCCACCCCAGTTCATATTTTAATTGAACCGATAAAGAAATAGGAAAACATGCACCTTTTGCCTTGTGTAAACCTGTTGTCAAAATAATCAATTGAGCGATCACTTCAAAAGCAGAAAAACAATTACGAAACAATATCATGAAAAGTTTTGAAACCAAAGGAAGGGTACAGGAATGTATTAGTGTGCGTTTTCTTCACATAATAAGAATATCCTTCTTCCTTAACACTTTCAAATTACTGAACTTGCTATCTCGAATCAGACTATGAAGAGCTGGTCTACGAGTTACTTCCTCAATCAGGTGTTTACTAGCAGAAAAACATTCAAATGCTTCATCCGCAACCAGTCCCTATATTAAACATTCCTATATATGGGTTTTACAGACATCAGAACTGTGCACATTGTTTATTCATGATTATTGCACTTGCGTATTCATTCACATGATAGGACTTAGAGTTTTGCAAATACAGAAATAAACACCCTCTCCATACAGGGCATATCATTCTGAAGTTGCCTTATTAACAAGTGAGCTTAGGTGGATAAATAGTAGGGGTAGGCGGAATGTTTTATTCTGCCTACAGAATTTGGTGACTTCATGTAACTCTTTTAAAGCGCAGTTGAAGCCAAATTCCACAAAACGCTGCATGGCAAAAAAATAATTCCGGTGATGCTCCAGAAATGTTAGCTGGTGAGTAAGATTTGGCGTCTACTATCATGATTTTCTAACGCGGGCAGTAGCCGTGCGAGGGCGGCTTCTGTAGCAAAGTTGCGTTCCCTTGAGTAGATTTTCTACTCGAGCGTCATGAATATCAACTCTAACAGCTGCATGGTCTTGCGCACCTGCTGTTCTCGATGATTTTTCAGCACTGCTCACGCTACCGGCACTAAATGGCAGCGCGTTCTGCGCAACGTACATATTATCCGCCCATTGGCAAAACTCCAAGGAAGATTTTATGTAACTCAACTGAATTCCATGGAGTGAAACTTCATGGGTTTCTGCCTGCCCCTATATATGTGCTAGGTCTTTTATATGATCAAGTGGTCAAATGTTACTGATTGAAATTGTGATTTGGTTCATCATTTGGAAATCTCTGGGCGCCAGCAGTCCATTCATTAGAGCAGTGATACTCAAAGTGCGGCCCCCCTGGTGAACAGCAGCATGAGCTGCTGTTTAGTTGCTGAACACTGATAGCCAGAAGTTTTTAGAGCTCCTTACACAATCTCTGACCCACCCAGACCCCCTTCTGCCACCCTGCTGGCACCAATGCGGCCTTCGGTCACACCACAGACTGTACTTTGTGGCCCCTGGGCAAATGTTTGTGAGTACCCATGCATCAGAGGAACTGAAACACCTCCATCTTTAGCAGCCGTTCCTCCCTGCAGATCTGCATGGCACGCGGCCACAGCGTTAGAACCTCTGCCTCCATTTCACTGCCGCTCGCGCTGCCGCTCTGACAGCCCATTCATCTGAGGGGGCGCAGTCTCAGGGGAAGAATGTGCGTTCTAATGCGCCATAAACCAAAATCGTAATGTTTTAATCTTTGCCAATGAAAGGCGAAAAAACGGCAGTCCATAAATATGCAGAAATGTTAAAACTGACACAGCTTATTACAGCATCAACGACCCGTGCAGTACAAACGAGAAGAGAAAACTGATCTGAAAGTCAACGACAAAAATACGCAAAAGAGCAGCACTTTCGTCTCTTCAACCGTGTCGTTTTTAGAAAGGTATTTTTATTTCTCTTGCTCAAGTGTACAAAGCCGTTAGTTATACCGACACACCGCCTAGCTTTGTAAGTTAAGCAAATGCGTTTAGTCACATCCGTGCACTGAGCGCTTCTGCCCTTTTATTTACAAAATCGTAGCTTTTGTAACTCGTTTTAGGAATCCCTAAGTGGAGCAGGAGGAGAAAAGAGCAATGTGGTGGTTCTTAAACTCGCTCACACTGTCTGCCACGGGACTGCATACCCTGACAAAAGTAGTAATCTCATTAACATCATATTTAGCAAATGAAGCATATATTATTACTACACCCTTGTTCGCAGATTCAGTGCTGCCACACTAACAGTCAATATTGAGCTGCACATTAAACATTTTGCATCGCTTAAACGTGCCCTGCATATCCCAGCAATGCTGCGTACTCATAATTTACTCTCCCATCAAAGCAAAGTATTCTCCCCTTTCATGACGGCTGCCATCAGGTGTTTTGAAATAGGCTGCTGGGAACCTTGCTTTTCATTTTTTTTTCTCTTCACTTTTACTTGGCTTGTTTCTATGACATGTTAATTCACGATTCGTACCACTTAAAGCCGAGCCAAATACAGACCCTTCCAGAGAGCGGCGTATAAAACGATATTGCCAATTACTAGTCTCACTATCAACTATAGTGATTCCAAGCACAACACATCCTAACCATTTGGACTAAATATGTACTTAGGCGTTATGTGTAGTAAAATGAGCCAAAGGGCCGAAATGAAGTGCCCAAAAAAACGCTCCAAAACAATAATTAGAAAGGGTTTGCAGGAGTTTCAGGAGAAAAATAATTAAAAAAAATGTTTAAAAGTGGCACCCGCATCATTCCACTGGGGTGCACATGCGTTCTGACATGTATGCGCTAGTGGAGTAACACATCATTTCACTTTTTTTTGGGTCGATGCTGCACAGAGTTGAGAAAAAGCCTAACATTGCAGATTATTGGGAAAGCCTATAGGCCCCAAAGACGAGACCTATCATCTTTGTCAATGCTGGTTTCTTTTTTCTCCCCATGCTAGAAATGGAAAAAGAAGAAATCATTTTTTCTCTCTTTGCTATGCAAATGGAGGTAGTTTTCTTTCACCTCGATAGCAAACAATGTTTAATTGTCAAAGGTAATGTTGCCATCGAGCAAACTTGAAAATGTTTTGACTTTTTATTAAAATATCTTAACGCTTTCTCCATTAGCTCTTTCCTGACAAAAAGCCTGTAAATTACTACACAAACTTATAGCGGGTAGCAAAGTTACATTTTTTCTGACGGGCGTAGGCACTTTTTCAGACCATTAAAATGGACTGTGGAAAAACAACTTGAGGGAAATCACACTGCACAAGTCATTTACACGGATCCATCTGATGACTGGGAAATAGTTCATTTTTTTCAAAAAACCTTCTACCTGCATATAAGGATTTATGTAAATCATTTGATGCACAGATTGCTAATATCTGCAGATTTCGTGCCATGATCTCCCAAGGAAACTAAAATCTTTAACTTGACAATTGGTGAACACAAAAAGAAATAAGTCGAAAGCACGAGGTTACAAAAAAAAAAACACTATTATTAGTAAACCGTTTTTGGACCGGTGCTTACAGCAGAATGGGGCATCAAATTTACTCTCTTTCTTTGTGTTTCTCTTCGTTGAGTTATTTTGTCTTTGTTGCCAGTAGAGAATTTTCATCTTGTCCCTTACGTTCTTGAGGAATAGATGAGTAACACTCAACGTCTTTCCTAATTAACAAGTCAATGACAGTAAATACATCCTAGTATACATTTAATAATATTTAGAAAAAAGGATATATGACTAGCATGACTGGTCGAAAATGCCGTCGAAAGGACAGGCACAAATGTTGGAACTGCCATATTGACCTCTAAGGAAAAGACAATAAATTACGGACGGTGCTGGATTTAAATCTTAATTGCAGGGTCTTTTCCCCATGACCAGGAACCATAGTCATATAGGGTTCTATACCAAAACGTTTTCATATTGCCTTACAGAAGTTTTTCAAAGTTCGCGGCCTTCCCTAGCGCACCGTTTGTTTTCTAGAAAAAATTCATTTGACCCATAATCTTTCTTCTATGTAGAAGACGGTTTCTCAAACAGAGAACACCGGGCCAATACCTTAAGTTTCTGTTTCACATATGGGAACCACAGGACTTTCAAACCATTATCGCAGGAAGGATAGTCTCTAATGGCTGACTGATTAAGTGTGGCATGGGGATTAGTCCAAATAGATATCTACAGAAAAATGGGGCTGAGCTTAATATAGTCTTCAATGTATTTAAACCGAGTTTTTCATGGCATTTGCAATGTGAAGGACAAGGAGGAATTGAGAAAAGGGGTCAACAGAACCGGTTCTCTTCCACTTCCAAAAAAGGAGGAATTAGCATATCCCAACCCCCCCCCCCCCCCCCTCCCCGGTCACGTATATTACAATATGATATGGAGCCATTGTGTTTTGTAAATTTGTAGCATCACGGTTCTACTGGGCTTTTCATCTATGAAAGAAGATAGATTAAACAAAGCACCCAATGCTTGGCGAAAGCATCAAATACAGACTCTTTCTTTATATTCCTCTCCCTTGAAATATCGAGCCATCGTTCCAAGCAGAGAATGTACTTATTGTCTCTCAGTATTTTCAAAAAGCAAGGTATCCTCACAAAGTCTGAATCTGCTTCTTTGAATATTCTTAACAGGTATTGCTCACCATTTCACGGTTCATGGTTCAGATTAAAGGCAGGAGAATTCTGTAATCTCACATCTGTTGTCCACTGCAGAAAGTTTGCTTCCATAAAGGCCAGGCAAGCTTCCTACGATAATCTGCAGCGGAAACCTGAACAGCTGCAAGTGGCGCCAGTTGTCTAACGGAGAGAAATCGGAGACAGACACCACTTTAAACAGGTGCCCGGCTCATCCACCATCGTTTCTCCCATTCTGAGATCTCACAAAATGCCAGTCATCGCCAAACCTGCCATTTGAGGTGCTTTGGTTTGTTAGGCAAACAAGCGGCCTTTTAAACACAGAATATGACAAACCAATCCAAAAGTGGTGTACCTCCACCAAGGCCGGCTTCGAGGTAGATGCCAAAGTCAGAGTCAGTGAAAAAGGTGCAAGCTTGGATATTTACCCATGGAACAGAAACAACATTTAGGAGGTTGAGGGTCCTTTTAGTGCCTTTTGGGCACCCTCTAGGAAGACCTCTTTTTGGCCCTGGAAAAGGCCCTGCCTTCAGGATTTGCCGGTTGAAGAATAGCAGGTTGTGGAATTGGAGCTGGAGTGATGCCACTTGCCCTGTGCTCATCCTAGGTCCGCATCATGAACAGTTCAGCCTTCTGCTCCTTGGTAGCCGTGGTGTACATGCAGCCACACTTCTTGCATGAAATGGAATCATGCCTGGGGCTCAGGCATCACCAATGGATATGGTTTAGAACAGAGAGCAACATCTGCTTGCCACATGAGTGTCACCACTTAAGACCAGACAATTTAAAGGAGTCAGTTTACAAATTTACCAGTGCAAAAATCAAAACAGTTTGGAAACTTGTAGGAAGCTGGCTCTCCATATACTATACCAAAGTCAGGTTTAGTGTGCACAGAGTCCAATGGATCCCCAGAGGCCTACAGAGGCTTACGTAGATAATACTAAAAACTCTATTTGTGGTGGTGTGGTCGAGCTGTTATGCTTATCAGAGGCCTCCGTTATGCATTTGTTGTACAAACTCAGGCAAGAAATGATCACTTACACTCAAGGATTGAATCCAAGACCAACTGTTTTGTATAAAAAGTTATTACTTTGTTATTTTATTTTTGAATCTAGAGAAACTCAGTTGCAGGTAAGTAACAGTTCCGAGAACAGCAATAATACTTTTCGAGGTGCAGTAGGAATTGTTTTGCAAGGCAGTAAAAATGCTTTGTAGTAGTTGGAATACTTTTTGAATGGTCAATCAGCAATTGTAAATCTTATAGAAATTGTAGAAAGTAAACATTTGAATGCCACCGGAGAAATGCAATACAATCTTATGGGAGGAAAACAGTGATATACATTAGCAGGTAAATACATGACTTACTCTTCTGGGGTTTAGACCAACACTGGGCAAGGTTCAGCTTAAGGTAGATTCTGCACCACCAGCAGAACTGGGGAGGACCGGTGCAGAGGTCACTGAGCCCAATGTTAGTCAATGGAGACTGGGGGCACCCACAAGAGGTACGGGTTGCAGATAGGTACCTGTGGTTTCAGGGCACAGGCCCCATGGGATAAGATAAGCACAGGGGGGCCATAAGGCAGCACCAAAGCTACACCAACAGTGGCACAGGGATGGCCGGGTGCAGGGTGCAAATCAGCGTCTGGCACCCAATGCAAGCAAATGGGGGATCTTAGTCGCACAAAGAGGCTGCAGGCTCGGGCAGGAGACTGGACAGATGAGTTGGGATGCAGGATAAGGCCTGGGCACGGGAGGCTGGGCTCCCCAAAGTCAAGGGGCTGAGGATGCAGGGGTGACTTTTGATGTCGGATTCTCATCACAGTAGGCAGTCACGGTCAGGGGGACCCATCATGTTGAGGCTACAGACAACTTCGTGGGGTCCAGGAGAGGTGAGCCACCAGTGGAGACAAGGTCCGGATAGCTTGGGAGAAGTCACTGGGCAGGTGGGGCACTGGGGTGATGGCCTCTGGGTGCAGAGTGGTCAGGGGTCGCAGGTCCGTCTGCATCTGGAGTCTTTGGAGTTAGAGTTTTTCTGGACAGGGCTGCTGTCCTCTGGAGATCTGGCCTTTGTTGGAGAGTGGCAGTCTTCCTGGGATTCTTGGCAGTAGTAGCCACAAAACAGACATCACCTTCTTTGCAGGCTCTTCATGCTGGAAGCAAGCCTGTAGGGCTGGGGCCAAGTCAGTCGTTGGCTTCAAGCTTTGCTGCATGGCGACTTCTTCGTAGACTTCAGGAATCTGAGGATCAAAGTTCAGGGGTGCCCCTAAATACTGAGTTTACGGGTGTTACAGGTTCTGGCCGCCTGTGGCAAATGGTCTACCTGACTTTTAGGCGGACTACACTCTTTGTATGTCCCTTCCCCTTGGGGAGGGGTATCCCCTAACCTGATTGGGTAGAATCCTTCAACTCAAGATGGAGGATTTGCTGAGGAGGGGGTAACCTCGGTCTACGGCACCTTAGGGGTGGTTCTGGGATAGAGGGTACAAACCTCTCCTGACTACTATTTTTCTCGCCGACCTTACTGCCAAAAATGAGGCTTGGTCAGTGGGAGGCGGCATCTCCATTAGCTGGAGAGGCCCTGGCTAGCATTTCAAAGGGCTAGAAGCCTTTGAGGCTTACAACCCTGAATGCTGCTCCTGCTTGGGGGTAGGTGTTAAGCACCACCACTGCAAGCAGCCTCTGTCCCTGACCCACAAGAGCACAAGGGCTCCCACCTCAGGAGGTAAGAAACATGTCTGTGCGTCACAGGCTGGTACAGACCAGTCACCTGGATACAAGGGAGTTGGTCGTTTTCAACGGGGCACCACTAACATGCCCTCTGGGTGCATCTTACAATACATCCAACACTAGCATCAGCGCTAGTTTATTGTGCTAAGAAGTCTGATATCAAACTTCTCAGTATTAAGTAAATCCATCATGGAGCTGTGGAGTTTGTAAGGACAAACTCCCAGCTCATGCACTCTATATGGCGTCACTGCACTTACAATATCTAAAAATGGACTTAGACACTATAGGGCCATATTGTTCATGCAGCTATGCCCTCACCAGTAGAATAGCGCACCATGTCTTAGGATTGTAAAGCCTGCTAGAGGGGTTACTTACCTATGCCACAGGCAGTGGTTGCGGGCATGGCAGTGTGCCATGTCGACTCTTAGGTTTTGTCTGCAACAAAACCCACAGTCTGCAATGGCAGTGTATATGTGTTTGATGAGGGGTCTCTAAGGGTGGCATAATATACATGGTGCAGCCCTTAGACCCTTTCTGGTCACAAGGCCCTTGGTACCACTCGTACCTTTTACATGGGACTGACATGTGGGACAGAGGTGTGCAAATGGTGGAAGCAAATGTATAGTTTTGGAAAAGAACACAGGCACTGGGAACCTGATTGGCAGAGGCCCAGTGTACACTCAGTTAAAGTGCATCAGATATCAGACAAAAAGTGGGAGGGGGGGGAACCATTCAAAAAGGGGCCTTTTCATACAAAACTTTACTAGTAGAGCAACTCTGCATCCATAATCTAATGGCGTAGATAGAAAGGAACAAGAGGTGAGGAATCTGCAGACTGAAGTATCCATCAGAATTTAACACATTCATATAGTGATGTGCCTATTCATAACCAACCTGCGTGCCGGATAGAAATGTGGACGTATATACACTTAAGATCTGTTATCGTCAAGAGATTGTGCTCCAATAAGGGTATGATCTGCTGAATGGCTACTATTTGAAACTTTTGTATATGGACAAACTTGGTGACAAAGCGCAGATCCAGTACAGGTCTTAGTGTTGGATCTTGTTTTGCTGGTGGAAAATATACAAAGTACTTCTCCCTGCATTTCTTTCCGAACTGGAACCTCTTCTAGGATGTATTATTAAGACAGTAGTTTTATTTATTGTTACCGAACTAGTGAGTGGTATGTATTGTAGTTTTGTTTCTTTGCGGTTTGTAGTATTCCTATACATTCTATTTAGGTGATGGATGTGTGGTGGCAGGATGAGCACATCATTAGCCATTTTAGAAAGCGCCCCTAGAACTTAGTACTTTTGTTTTCACTCTATTTAGAAAAAAAACTGCTTTGGTTGTGCGGACAGCTGCCACAGTCCCTCTGACCAAAAGAAAGGACAGTGATATGGTCTGTGGAATTGTGTCATAAGATTGTCTACTTTACCCTCTCCTAACAGTGAACCCTTCTCTTTGAAAACATCTTTTATTTGCAATGTCCTCATAGCTTTGGTCATCTCACAGGCCATTTTCAAGTCGATAATGGAGATATCAACATGTGGTCCAAAATATATATTTACGAGAGAAGAGCAAGTAAATTAAGATAGCATGGAGCTCTGGCTTAAACTCTGAAAATCTCAACCATGAATTTCCTCTCCATTCATACCCTGTAGAGAGCTGTCCCATACCTGTATCATATTAACCCTATCACAATTTTAGGCAGGGGTGCAAGATGATTTTAGCTTTGTTTCTGGTAGTCCTCAGTAAATAGGTTTTCCATACCATCCACTGCTGATGGGAATGCATGTTTTACAGGGCACTAGAATTTGAAATAACGAATTGCAGCCCACTCAGTTGTCCAGTCACTGCTTCCAGTTTTTCGTTGTCCTTACATGGTGAAGGATTGTGCGGTTGTTGCCTGTATCCTCTTACTCACTGTCGCTACAAGGAGGGAATTAAGTTTCAGATACAACTTGAGATGCTGTGGAATACGAGGGGAGAAGGATTAGTTACTTACCTGTAATCCTAGTTCTCTTCCAGGGGTATCCTCATCAAAGTCATAAGCATTAGAATATTCCCGCCCATGTGCGGGATCCCGGAAACAGTATATTATATGTGCCCCACATATACATATCCATACATATATACCTATATGTATACACAAGCAAATGCAGCCCCTAACACCCTAGAGCTGAATCATGCTGTAAGGAATTTCCACTACACATTAGAAAAATAGCATTATAAACATGAGAAACAACATTATAACTTGTTTGGAAACTGTTTTAATGCTTAGAAAACAGCAGAAATTCTTAGAAAAACACTGAAAGCATAGGAAGCTCCCAGGCTGCATTGCAAATACCCAGTCTAAAAAGACTGAAAAGCTAACTCATAGCTGTATAGTAAAAACTGACACCGTGCCTTTAAGGCACACCTGACCCCCACCTTCCCATCATGCCTCAGGGGTGACAGTTAGGTCAGTTGTTCTTTGCGGAGACTGAAAAGTCATGGCACAAAGAAAATAATAATCTCTGAAAACTATCATACCTTTGCCCGGGGAGGCGGGAGGGTTGCTTATGACTTTGATGAGGATACCCCTGGAAGAGAACTAGGATTACAGGTAAGTAACTAATCCTTCTCTTCCAGGGGATCCTCATCAATAGTCATAAGCATTAGAATAGAATAGCGAGCCTCACCTCATCTCCCTGCGGGCAAAGGAAAGAAAAAACAGAGAAGGGACAGTATGCTCAGATAGCTCAGCTACCCAAACAGGTTCCTCAAGGAGGCTTGGCCTACTTGGGCATCCGCCCTGGAATCGGATTCGAGGCAGTAGTGCCTGGTAAAAGTATGGACCGATTTCCAAGTGGCCGCCTTGCAGATTTCTGCCATAGGAACGTCATGCAGGAAAGCTACTGTGGCCGCTTTCCCCCTAGTAGAATGGGCCTTAGGGGCCAAAGGTAAGGGCCTTTTCGCCAGCTGGTAGGCTAGGGTAATGCAAGAAACAATCCATCTGGAAATGGATCGCTTAGCTGCTGGGAAGCCTGTTCTCATGGCGCCATAGTTGACAAACAGCTGGTCCGTCTTCCTAATGCCTCTGGTACTTGCCAGGTAGAATTTAAGTACCCTTTTGAGGTCTAAGGAGTGGAGCGACCGCTCAGCCGGGGTCGCTGGATTCGGGAAGAAGGATGGCAGAGAAATGGACTGATTAATATGAAAATCAGACACTACCTTAGGGAGAAAAGATGGATGTGCCCTTAAGACCACTTTGTGCTGGTGAAAAACTGTGTACGGCTCTTTAGTACACAGAGCCTGGATTTCGCTTACTCTGCGTGCCGATGTAATGGCTACCAGAAATGCCGCCTTCCACGACAGATGCTGTAAAGAAGCTTTGTGGATCGGCTCAAAAGGTGGGCCCATCAACTTGGATAACACTAAGTTCAACTCCCACGGAGGTGAAGGGTTTCGAACAGGGGGGTAAACTTTTTTCAACCCCTGCAAGAAGTCCTTGACCACCTGCATCTGGAAAAAAGAAGGTTGACTGGGAGACCTCCTGTAAGCTGTAATGGCAGACAAATGGACCCTGATGGATGCATACTTCAAGCCTGATCTAGCTAAGTGAAGGAGGTACGGAAGGATGACGTCCTCCTGCCCCTTTGTAGGATCATGGTGATTCTCCCTACACCAAATGAAGAACCTCTTCCACTTAAACGCATAAGACGCTCTTGTGGAGGGTCGCTTCGCTTCCTTGAGAATATGCATGCAGTCAGGAGGTAGACCTAAATGTCCGTATTGCAGGACCTCAGGAGCCATGCCGTTAAGTTCAGTGAGGGAAGGTTGGGATGCAGAATCCTCCCGCCCATCTTGGACAGCAAGTCCGGCCTGCAAGGCAGCCGCCTGTGAGGTCGAACCGAGAGATGAAGAAGGTCCGGGTACCACCACTGGCGCGGCCAGTCCGGAGCTATGAGGATCATCTTCATGTCGGATCTGAGCAGCTTGGATACCACCTTCGGAATCAGAGGCAGGGGCGGAAAGGCGTAGGCAAATGTCCCTGACCAGTCCATCAAAAGAGCATTCCCCCTGGTCCCTGGACGGTGGAATCTGGACGCGAAGGCGTGGCATTTTGAATTTTCGTCGTCTGCAAACAGATCGATGTCTGGACGACCCCACCAACGGAACAGGTCCGCCACCACGTCGTCGTGCAGCACCCAGTCGGGCTGATCTTCGAAATGCCTGCTGAGTGCGTCTGCCTTGATATTCAATTCCCCTGGAAGGTGTACTGCCACCACCGAGAGGTTCCGGGCAAGCAGCCAGTGCCAGATCGCCTGCGCCTCCAGGGAGAGGGGCCGTGACCGAGTCCCGCCCTGTTTGTTCAGGTAAAACATGGTCGTGGTGTTGTCGGTCTGCACCAGGATTGAGTTGGTCTCGATTGCTGGGAGGAACGCTTTTAGAGCAAGGTGGACTGCCCGAAGCTCTAGCATATTTATGTGGTAGCCCTGTTCTTTTGCAGACCACTGACCTTGTATCTGGAGGCACCCCATGTGGGCTCCCCATCCTTGTAGCGACGCGTCTGTCACCACTGATTGCACCGGAAGTGGCTGGTGAAACGGGACTCCCACCAACAGATTGTTCTGACGAGTCCACCATGTTAGGGAAGATTTCGCTACCTGGGGGAGAGAGATCCGATCTCCCCAACGACCTGTGGACTGATCCCATTGATCCTCCAGAGCTTGCTGCAAAGGTCTCATCCGCAGCCTGGCGTGGGGAATCAGAAAAATGCAGGACGCCATGGAACCCAGCAGAGATGCTACCTGCCGAACTGACGGCCTCCGCATCTGCTGCATAAGCCTGCATTTTTTCTTCATTGAAGACAGTCTCTCCTCCGAAGGATACGCTCTTCCCACGCTTGTGTCCAGAACGGAGCCAAGGTAGTGGATGGACTGAGTAGGCCGCTGCACGGACTTCGCCATGTTGACGTGAAGGCCGAGAGCGTGCAACTGCCTTAGACAGATTTGGAAGTCTTTCTTCACCTGTTGCTGGGTTGGAGCCTTCAGTAACCAGTCGTCCAGGTACGGGTAGACGAAGAGACCCTGCTTGTGTAGGCAGGCCGCCACCACTGCCATACATTTGGTGAAGACTCGCGGGGCCGACTTGAGTCCGAATGGAAGCACTTTGTACTGGTAGTGCTTGTCTCCAACCACAAACCGCAGGTACCTGCGGTGATGCTTTGCTATTGGAATGTGAAAATACGCATCTTGGAGGTCCACCGAACACATCCAATCTCCGATTTGCAGATGTGGACATATTTGGTGAAGCGCCAACATACGGAACTTCTCCTTGACGATGACTTTGTTTAGGAGACGAAGGTCCAGAATCGGCCGAAACTTGTGCTCTTGATCTTTCTTGGGCACCAGGAAGTACCGGGAGTACACTCCTTTTCCGACCTGTGAAGGAGGAACCCTTTCTATGGCATGCTTTTGCAGAAGGGACCTCACTTCTTGCTTGAGTAGGTTTAGGTGGTGAGGACGGGACCTCTTTGGCGGGATGTCTCTGGGAAGCGCTCGAAAACGTAGCGCATATCCATGACGCAGTATATTCAGCACCCAGCGATCTTTTGTGATGCTGACCCACTCTGCTAGATGTTGCGACGCACTTCCTCCCACTGGAGTGGGCAACGGTCGTAGAGGAAGCCACAGCTCATGACTTTCCTCCTCTTGTGGCAGTGGAGGACTGTTGTTGGTGTCCACCTCTGCCTCTGCCAGACTTTCCGCTTCGAAACTGGGTTTTCCCTTGGGTTTTGCTCTGAGACCACTGAGGGGTTTGAACCCTCTGTTGAGGCCCCTTGCGTTGGGTGGGTCGAAAACGGCGCTTGAACTCCTTTTTCTTCTCCAAGCCCACGGCTTTGAGAGTGTCCAGCTCAGTTTTCATGCGCCCCATCTCCTCATCCGTGTGAGTGCCGAAGAGGGAGTTGCCAGAGAACGGGAGGTTTAAAATCCGTTGCTGTGCGTCTGGCTTGAGCCCTGTCAGACGCAACCAGGACGACCTCCTGGCGCAGACGCCGTGTGTATAAGAGTGGGCTGAGATTAGCGCACCATCCGCCGCTGTGCTAATCGACTGATTAGCCACCAGTGCCCCTTCAGTAACAATCTCCTCAAAGTCCTTTTGGTCCTCCTTGGGCAGCTTGGATTTGAAACGTTCCATCGAATCCCAGAGGGCCCTATCGTACCTGCCCAGAAGCGCCGCCGCGCTGGAGATCTTGAGGGCTGCCGCCGCCGAAGAGCAGGTCCTGCGTCCCCATGAGTCCTGGGTTCTGCTCTCCTTGTCTGGAGGGACGGAGGAGGAGGCAGACGCCGTCTGACCCTTCCTGGCAGCTGCCACTATGACGGAGTCCGCAGGTGGGTCTGTCTTTACAAAGACGGGGTCAGAGGTAGCTGGCTTGTATTTTTTTTGGATACGAGCCGGAACGGCTTTGACAGTCGCCGGGGTGAGAAAAGTGTCCATGACTGGTTCCATGATTCCTGGGACCAAAGGCAGCAGCGGACGAGAGGCAGACTTTTGGTGAAGTGTTTCAAAAATCACCGAGGTTGTGACTTGGGGGACTGACATCTCAATCCCCAGCTTCAGTGCTCCCCGCTGCAACACTTCCTGGTAGGTGTTGATGTCGTCTACGGGAGAGACCCTGGACACTGGGCTGTCCGTGAGCGTGGGAGAATAGTTTCTGATGGAGGACTTGGAGGACGAGGAAGAGGACGATGATGGAGTCCTTTTGCGCTTCCGGTGATGATCACGCGCCCTTGACCCAGGTGAACGCTCCTCCCGTCTGGGGGAGCGCGATCTGCGTCGCCTGTAGTCCGGAGATCTCGGACGTGCTGGCCTGGGGGGACTAGCTCTGTCCACAGCCGCCACCAGGCGTTGCAGCGGAGAATCATGCACTGGGCTGATGTATTCCCGCATCCTCCTTGTAGGTCCTGAGTCTAGCCAATGATGTGCTGGTAGTAGCCATCTGGGCGACAGAGTAACGGTCTGAGTCTGAGGAGAAGACCTACGGGGTTGAGCTGCAGGTTCTCGTGGCTTTGCTGGTCGTGGAGAGGCCTCTGAGTGGGAGGAGGAGTGGCGAGAAGCCGACTCCGTAACCAGGACCACCGACTTGTCTGAGGCCTGTCTCGACGTCGAGCGCGGTCTTGACGACGATCCGTGGTGTCCTCTCCTGTCTCGCTGGGACTCTCTCGACGTCGAACGCCGTCTCGACGTGGACCGGCGGCCATGTTCCGTGGGCGAAGCCTGCCGCCTCGACGTCGAGCGGCGATGTGAAGCCGACGACGGAGGCTCTCTCTCCCTCGACGCCGGACGCCGCGGGGACGCCGGCGGAGATGCCACTCTCGACGTCGATACCGATGCCAACCTCGACGCCGAACGCCGCTTGGAGGACGACGGCGGAGGATCCTGCTGCTTCGACGTCGAACGTCGATGAAGCCTCGACGACGGTGGGGATGGTGCCCTCGACGACGGAGGGGTGACACTCCTCGACGCCGGTCGTCGCCTGGTTGACGACGGCGGAGGGTCCCTGCTCCTCGACGCCGATCGACGTCGAGATGTCGACGGCGGAGGGTCCCTGCTCCTCGACGCCGAACGCCGCTGGGTTGGCGACGGCGGAGGCTCTCTGCTCCTCGACGCCGATCGTCGCCGGGTTGACGACGGCGGAGGCTCTCTGCTCCTCGACGCCGATCGTCGCCTGGTTGACGACGGCGGAGGTTCCCTGCTTCTCGACGCCGATCGTCGCCGGGTTGACGACGGCGGAGGGGGGGTGTCTCTCGACGCCGAACGTCGCCGGGTTGACGACGGCGGAGAGGATCTGGATCTCGACGCCGCTCTGGATCTCGACGCCGATCGTCGCCGAGTTGACGATGGCGGTCTGGACTTCGACGTCGACGTCGTACCTGCTCTCGACGGCGAGCCCGCTGTCGAGAACTTCTTTTTCGAAATATGACCTACCGGAACATCTTTTCCCAGCGCCGAGCCCGACGCTGAGGCGGAAGGACGAGAGGACTTGCTTCTAGATGATTTTTTATGCCTCTTGGAGCCCTTCCTCACCGGAGATCGGCCTCTAGATGGTTGTGCCAGGCCATAAGCGCGACTTCGCTCTCTGTCCTTCAAAGTTCTTTTGGACAGGCCCTGGCAGTGAGGACATGTGCTGGAATCATGGTCCTCCGGCAGACACAGGATACAGACCCTGTGAGAGTCAGTCGCGGCCTTTTTCTTGCCACAGGCAGGGCAAGGATCGAAAAGAGAAGGCATTTTAAGTGGAAAAAATGCCCAAAAAAGCCTAAAAAAAGGCAGCCTCTTACTGACTTAGCTGTGAAACGTCGAAGTAAGGGAAAAAGAATTGAAAAAATAGTCAATATTTTCTGACAAACTCAGAAAAAAAGTGGAGCTCTGTTGCCAGGATCCTTCTAGAAGGAGCCGGAAAGAACAACTGACCTAACTGTCACCCCTGAGGCATGATGGGAAGGTGGGGGTCAGGTGTGCCTTAAAGGCACGGTGTCAGTTTTTACTATACAGCTATGAGTTAGCTTTTCAGTCTTTTTAGACTGGGTATTTGCAATGCAGCCTGGGAGCATCCTATGCTTTCAGTGTTTTTCTAAGAATTTCTGCTGTTTTCTAAGCATTAAAACAGTTTCCAAACAAGTTATAATGTTGTTTCTCATGTTTATAATGCTATTTTTCTAATGTGTAGTGGAAATTCCTTACAGCATGATTCAGCTCTAGGGTGTTAGGGGCTGCATTTGCTTGTGTATACATATAGGTATATATGTATGGATATGTATATGTGGGGCACATATAATATACTGTTTCCGGGATCCCGCACATGGGCGGGAATATTCTAATGCTTATGACTATTGATGAGGATCCCCTGGAAGAGAATTTATATTTCTAGTTAATCCTTGTGGTAGTTGCTTTATGTTGCTGGCTTTGAGAATGCACCTTTGGCACTGCTGCAGAATATAAGGCTTTACAGCAAACAATATAAGCAAAGAATATAAAGCAGCATATGATGGATGTTCCTATTTAGTGGAATTCACGTTTCCATTAAGAAACAGAAGGCCTCTAACTCTGCTTCAATTTGAACTCGATGTGTATTTGCAGCACACTTGATTACCCCACAACAGAGCAATATATTGTTTTGGGATGATGGCCTGGAAGAGTACATAACCTCCTCCTGAGGACAGGGGCATCTTAAGGATTTGGGGGGCCCTGGGCCAAACATATTTTGGGGGCCCCTGTTCAGGACACCTTTGAATTTATGATCTAATTTGAGCCCCTGTTTCCCACGCAGTTTCTGCTTCCTCAGCTGCGCTAGCGCTTCAGTTTGCATCATAGGCATTAGCCTATATATTCCCGATGTAAATGGACATGTGCAGCTTACAGGTGTAGGATTCAGGGTTTCCTGCCCTGCTACTACATTTTTAATACTTTTTAAATTGTATATGTGTGGCTGAATTACTCTGTGCTTTTTAACAATTTCTTCTACCTATGCGCCCTTGCACTTTACTTGATTCTGCTTGCCAACACCTCCTTAGCTGCTCCGATTCGTATTTCGGTTTTCCTCCAGTCCTGGTCCGCTGCTGCTAATATGCCGATAGTGTGGAGGGCTGGGGCTACTATCGGGCTACTCACTTCCGCCCACGCAGTTTCCACTTCCTCAGCTGTGCTAGCGATCCAGTTTGCATCATAGGCATCAGCCTATATATTCCCGATGCAAACGGATGTGCGCAGCTGATAGCTGTAGGATTTGGTGTTTCCTGCCCTGCTACTAGGTTTTTATTACTTTTTAAATTGTATATGTCTGGCTGAATTACTCTGTACTTTTTAACAATTTCTCCTACCTATGCGCACTTGCACTTTACTTGATTCTGCTTGCCTACACCTCCTTAGCTGCTTCGATTCGCATCTCGCTTTTCCTCCAGTCCTGGTCCGCCGCGGCTTATACGCCGATTGTGGAGGGCTGGGGCTACTATCGGGCTCCTCACTTATGCCTATGCAGTTTCCGCTTCCTCAGCTGCGTTGGCGATCCATTTTGCATCATAGGCATTAGCCTATATATTCCCGATGCAAACGTACGCGCTAAGTGGACGTGCACAGCTGGCGCGCTGCTGGCGCCAAAGGTAAGCCTGTCTGCGCCCGGAGGCGTTCGGCGCCGGCCATGCTGCCCAGTTCCCCTCCGGTGAGTTTCTTCCACTATATTGCAATAGGGATAAAACTGCTTAGCCTTAGGCGGCTACCATTATGTCACTGTACAGCCGCTGATCCGTGGTTGGAGGTAGACTTTCGATGCAATAAGTGCAACTGGACTCTCAGCCCAGGAAACTCGCACCCAATATCCTCCCACGCAACAACAAGTGTAAAAACAATAAGAAAACAGAGGACTTAAAGGCCACCCTTTTAAATTGTCGCTCTATACAAAAGCATGAACCATAAATTTATGGCCTACTTTTAGACTAACAGTCTGATCTTTTATTTCTCACTGCCATCCCTACGGGTTATAACATTCTTAGGAGGGACCGATTGAATGGGAAGGAGGGA
This sequence comes from Triturus cristatus, assembly GCF_964204655.1. Classification (NCBI taxonomy): domain Eukaryota; kingdom Metazoa; phylum Chordata; class Amphibia; order Caudata; family Salamandridae; genus Triturus; species Triturus cristatus. The sequence goes on from NC_140584.1 coordinate 146,257,375, forward strand.
GGTGTTGCCATAATTTACAATAAAAAACGAGGATGCTTAGGCTTCTTCTGTACATTATCCCCCCACCATAGCATAGCTGGATTTCTGATTTACAGACCTCCCAGTGCTATTGGAAATGTTATTACTACGCTTAATACAGCCACGACCTCCCTGGCCTTAAAATACAACAACTGCCTCATTGTGGAATATTTCAATATACATATGGACAATGGAAGAGACCCTCAAACAATTTCCTTGTTGGAGGCGCTGCAGGCCTGCAACATATTTCCATCTGTTTCTTTGGCCACCCATGAGAAGGGCCATACCCTAGACCAAATCGTTCACAACTTTGACATATCAGTAAGCCTACCTCTTCCCATTACCTGGTCTGACCACCTCCTATTAAAATTCGTCATTCCCAACTCTGCCACAGCCCCTTGAGCTAACACAGGGCAGAGAGTCTCTAATTACAGGACGTTTCATAAAATATCCATCCCGATGTTAGCAGACGCCCTCGGTCGTTCCTCACCAGAGCTGTCTGGCTGCCCCGACTCGGACGCCCTCTCAATAGATTCATGGCTCCGAACCAACATTGATGCAGTGGTACTGGTTGTTTGCTGCTCCTCAAAGAGGTCAGCCCCACCAGCTCCATGGTTTAACGATTCCCTTAGATCTCGCAACAGAAATTGTGGAACAATTGAACGAGAATGGCGTAAATCCTATCTACCTGAGGACAGGAAGGTGTATAAAGACACCTTAAATGCTCATTACATTCTCGTGAAGGCAGCCAAGAAAAACCTCTTTCAAACCAAGATAGAAAATGCCCCAAATAAGAGGAAGAAAATCTTTAGCATAGTTAAATCCTTTACTGCCCTGAGAGCCGGCACAAAGGAAGGGCCATGCACTGAAGAATGGTCTAAGTAAATAGTTGATTTCTTCCACAAAAAGATCTCCATGATCCAACAAGCCTTCACTAACATCTCAGAGGAAGAACTGACCTTCTACCTTAGTTCTAATAGCAAATTTCACCTCTTGGATCCTCCATCTTTACTAGCTTTCCCTGAGTTTCAGCTTGAAGAGTCACTGACCCCTCTCCAAAGCATTAAGTCTGGCTCTCCTACTGACCCATGTCCAGGGAATATCTTGAACCTATTAGCTCCCACCATAAACCCCACAGTAAACCAGCTCTTTAATGCTTCTCTCTCCTCAGGCAACATGCAGAAATTATGGAAGAATGCTAAGATTCTTCAACTGATAAAAAAGGCTAACGCCAAACCGACGGACCCTGCCAACTACAGGCCAATCTCCCTTCTTCTGACCCTCTCCAGAGTACTAGAGAAGCATGTAAACAAGGCCCTCCAAAAACACATTGAAGATTGGAAGCTCCTTCATGAGTCCCAATCCGGTTTTAGGGCTAACTACAGTATGAAGTCCGCTCTGCTGGAAGTGACTGAATTTCTCAAGGGTAAGCTGGACCAGGGAGGCAAGACTGTTCTGATATTGCTCGATACGTAGGCGGCCTTCGATATGGTCCTACATGAGAGGCTCCTGGAGAGACTTGCTAACATCAGTCTGGAGGGGGACCGCCTTAACATGGATGTCATCCTTCTTGGCAAATAGATCTCAAGACATTTGGCTCCCCCCTTTCTCATCCTCAGTTCCGGCCATGAATGTAGGTGTCCCTCAGGGCTCCATTCTCAGTCCTACCCTTTTTAATATATATCTATCCCCCTTGCATTTCTGGTAGAGGAAGAGGGCGCCAAAATTGTTTCCTATGCTGATGAGACTCAGCTGATTTTTACGTGTGAAAAAGGAACCGACTTTGACAGGGCAATGATTAGGTCTTGCCTCACAAAGGTTTTTAACTGGCTTAAAATCAATCAGCTGAAGTGCAATCCTGACAAAACTGAAGTTGTTTTCTTTGGTAATCCATAAACGCCTGACTGGAGCGCTTGGTGGCCAAAAGATCTGCCGCCCCCGCCCGCTGAAAAGGAGAAAGTCAAAAATGTAGAAATTGTCATAGACAAGACACTCTCCATGTGCTTTCAAATTCAAAATCTAGATGGCACTTGCTTTGGCACACTCTGGATGCTATTCAAAACTCCTGCCACTGTTACCGCTTGAGAGCAGAAAGATCGTGGTGCAGACTCTGGTGACATCAAAGCTTGACTATGTCAACAGCTTGTACCTCTGTCTTCCCAAATCCCTTATCCAGCGCCTACAAGTGGTACAATACGCGGCGGCCAGTGCCATCCTGAGACCTAAACCCAGATCTAGTATGACCCCTATTCTTAAGTCTCTCCGCATAAAAGAACGGATCGGCTTCAAAGCGATGACCATCTTCTTTATAGCTTTCCATGGCTTAGGAGCCGGCTACATAAATAAGCGCGTTAATCGCTACACAACAGCTAGACCCCTGAATTCTTCCAATGCCAACCTGGCCATCATGCCTAAAATATGCAGTGCCCGCATTGGAGGCAGATCCCACGGCTTTCTAGGCCCAAAATTGTGGAATAGCCTTCCTGAGTCTCTGAGACTAACCACAGACCTACTCTCTTTCATGAAAGAACTTAAAAACCTGGCTTTTTGATAACTGATGGGTCTTTTACGCATGTTTTCCTCCCACTGTCACGCGCCAGGACTCTCTAGTCTGAGTAGCTGTGCGCTTTATTAAATACACTATTTCATTAGGCCCCTGACAGTGCAAAGGAACACTCGTCCAAATTCTAAGGGCCTTATTTATGAGACCTTGCTTCACTTTTATGCAGCCAATGCGTCACTTTTTGTGCCGCACCGGCAGCATAAAAAATGTGCCATGATGCGCCCTATTTACAAAGTGACGCATCTAGGCAGATGCTTCACTTTGTAAACCCCTGCACCGCATTATACCTGCGCCAGGCATAATGTATGCAGGGTGGGTGTTGCCCCGCAAAATGCCTCGTAGAAGTGGCGCATTGAAATCTATGAGAACTCAGTGCGCCACTTCTAGGACGCCATTGCGTCAATATCTTACACCTGCCACACAGCAGGCATAAGACTGAGGCAGGCCCTTTCACATGGGGCTTGCCCAATGTGAAAGGACACATTGCTGGAGTTGCGTCTATTTTCAGACACACCCCAGCAATGCATCACTTTTGCGCATACAGATTCGTCAGAAATACTGACATATCTGTAACTCCTTGCGAAATGATGCGTCATACAGTAAATATGACACATCCGTCATGTCGCAACGAGGGCGCACTAAGAATTGACGCATCCCTGTTTTCACACAGCGATGCATCACTTCTCATAAATAAGGCCCTGAATGTGTTTACATCTAATATTCAGGGATAGTTATTTGTGTTTTCAAAATTGTAACACAGCAGCAGCTCACCAATATTCCTGCAAATAATCTCTGTGACGCCCTCCCATTTCTTATATGTTGGCCTTGTTTTGATCTAAAATAAACGTTTTTTATGTATATATTGCATGAAACATAAACACAAAATTTCTCTGCAAAATGGCTGTACTAGACACTCACACATCAGGTACATAAGAAATAAATGAATGGAAAACAGAATTTAAAACAAACTGTTTAGGAAATATTCAAGGTCATTAGGGAAAAACTCTGGAAAATGGAGCTGACTGTCAGGGGGCCCCCTGAAAGGCTGGGGCCCTGGGCCAGAGCCCACTTTGCCCCTGCATTAAAACGTCTCTGCCTGAGGAGATTCAGCATCAATACCGTGCCATATTTCCTCCTCTTCTGAAAGTTAATTGGTAATATGACCCTCTACAACCCATGTAAAATCTAAGGTGAGCTCTGTATATGTATTAATCTGGCTCTGTATGTCCCCTGAGTTATCTCTGTCTCTTGCCGCCAAAGACTTAGTTAATGTATACAAGATTTATGCGTCCTCGAATTAATGCTTTTTCTTCATGAGATTGCCACCTGTTGTGCGGACTGCCTTCTTCCGCCTCAATGACACATGATGGCTTTGTAGACTTGCTGCTCCTTAAGGTAGGTATCTTGTTTCTCTTCTGAGGACGAGGACCTTTTTCCCCATTTCAAATGATTCATCCTTGTAAGTTGAAAAGATGCCCTTAAGCAACTCCTTTCCAGTGGCCCTCTGTTTGTGACTGGTAGTGTGGGCTTTTACGGCAGCCTACTCAACTGACTGATTTTTCGATGTCAAAGGATTGCTTATGTGAGATTTATATTTTTCAGACTGGTTTTTGACTTTCCTAGTTTCTGGGAACACTTAAGTGCTTCCTCTTTTGACTGCATTAGATGCTCTTTTATTGACCGTACTGCAGGCTTAAGATCTTTTGTATTTTTCAGAAGAATTTACTCAAACAGATTTCTTTTGTTTCTAAATTATATTCAGATTGTTCTCCGAGGTCTAATCCAAGTGATTTCCCTTCTGAGGAAAATATAATCTGATTTGCTTAGTGTTGCAATAATCGTGGGATACTTTTCTTCAAAATTCTCTATTTAGTTAATAACTTTAATCTTCTTTCTTGGCAGCTCTTGCAATATACCTCCAAACTGATCAGTAGAAAAAAATAAAACCGTGATCACATATTGGGGCACTTGCAGTTAGCGTCATAGTCAGTCATAATTAACTCAGCCTATAGTAATGCTCAAGAAAATGGTTTTTAAACTTAGAAACACTTCAGTAAAAAACTAACAGATGGAATAATGCCCGGCATGTAAATCTATATGAAATTCACACTGCTAAGCTATTCATCTGAAAGATTCACAGAGGTGGATGATCCTAAAAAAGTAAGATCCAAAGCAGAAGTACCAGGTGGAGATTGCACAGGCCACTAGATCTGCTCTGCTTTAGACGCTAACTGTACCATATGTTAAAAACAAGGGGCTACAGAGACTGAGCAGTTGCCAATGGAGAAGAAAGCTTTGAAAATAATATGAGGTCTTTGGACTGGCATCATAGATGTATTAGAAGCTAAAAAACATGAGCAACTTTGGTGTGAAAAACGGTCAAAATTCAATTCCATTTTAAAGAAAACCCTTCACCCCAACTGCTAGTACTCACCAGCAATGTCCTGTCCAAGATAGGAGCACCAGCGGTTCCTCATAACTTCAATGGCATCCAGGTCGTCTTTGGAGAGGTCACAGTTCACGATCAGCTGCATGGAGGGGATAATCAGCTCATTCATGATGCAGACAGCCTCTGACACATGGTCTTCCTGGCCACTTTCAAACAGTGATGCAGCAGTATCATTCAACTCCTAGTGGCATAAGCAGAAAGTGAGCAATTACCAAACACTTGAAGATGGACCATGCGCTTTCCTGTAGCTCTTTGGAAATACCAATAATTCAATTCTTAATGTGGTTTGTGAGCTGCTCAATAATTATTAGTACTCGTCATGAGATAAACTGACACTGGACTTGACAACACACTATATTACCAACATATAATCGCACATGACAGAGTAAGTGGACCTGAGAAAACTGAATTTGTAACTTTCAGGCCACAAAGGAATTTCTTAATTGGAGGTGTCATTATAGTGAAAGTTCTTACTTAATGAAAAAAGGAACAAAATATGAAATTGTTCCAGCTCCTTAATCCAACGTAGGCCCATCAGAGAAGTATTTTGTTCACACAAGAAAAAAAAATGGAGCTGTTGTATGATAAAGCAATGTACAAGTGCACTGCTCTGCATATGATCCAGGGTTAAAACAGAACCCCATGGTTTAAATACTTTGAAGTACAACAAAACTTTAGAGAACTGCATGTTACATAAAATAAATCATTTTTCTCATACAGGAAACCACTCGCCAGAGATACATACTGCACTGATGGACTTGATCAGCAAGATAAACAAGCATTGGTAAATCCAATATGTCTAACCTATAATAGATCTATTGGCTTTGCCAATGCCTTTTAGCCATGTTGTACAACAGTGTGGCTGTTGCTCAATATGGCTAATGGTATCGGCATGACGTGGAGTGGCATAGAGTGGACTGGCATAGAGTGGAGTAGCGTAGAGAGGCACAGGGTAGAGTGGCATAGGGCAGAGAGCACAGGGTAGAGGGGAGCAACGATGAGTAGAGTGGAGTAGAATGGTATAGAGTGGAGCGGCATAGAATGGTGTGGCGTAGAGTGAAGTGGGGTGGTGAAGAATATAGTAGGATGAAGTGGTGTATAATGGAGTAGAGTGGTATAGAAAGGAGTGGAGCATAGTGGAGTAAAAGTGTCGGAGAGTGCCACAGAGCTGAGTAGTGTTAGACGGCGACCTCAGAGGAGCCTGGAAGGAGGTCCTGACTACCCTGAGACCCACCCTCGAAGTATCGTAGCCGGGCACTGGCGGGAGACTCCCCAGGGGGAGGAATCTCGTATCTAGGATCGTACTTCTGGCACCACACGACACGGAGTGACCACACCGGGTATTCTTAGAAATCAATCTTTATCAAGTAGGTTATCACTGCAAATATGTACAAGGTGAGCACGGGCTCAATGAGTCTCGGAAGGGGTAGGGGGTAGCGGGCACGCGGGCCCGGGGTGGCCGAAAGGAGGGAGGCCATGGACGGGGACGTCCGGGTCGGGTGCGTGTGTCCTGGTGGGGAGGGTCGGCTGGGTCGTGTGCTTGGGGCTGCAGGTACCAGGTTGCGGTGGTGCGGGGGCACGTAGGGCCATACTACGAGGCCGGGTCCAACAAGTAGCATACAGTGAAGTGGCATTAAGTGGCATAGAGTGGCCTAGAACATGGAGTAGCACAGAGTGACTAGCCATTGAGTGAAGTGGCATAGAGGTAAAAAAAGTGGCATAGGGTGACTTAGAGTGGAGTGGCAAACAATGGAATGACAGAGTGGAGTGGCATGGAGATGTGTGGGGTAAAGTGGAGTGGTATGGCATAGAGTGGCATGGAGAAGAGTGGAGTGGCATGAAGTAGAGTAGCGTGGCATAAAGTGGAGTTGCACAGTGAATAGTGGCGTAGAGTAGCATTGAGTAGAGTACAGTGGCTTAGAATGGCAGGGAGCTGAGTGGCATGAGTAGAGTGGCATGGAGTAAGTGGCGTGGACTAAAGTAGTTTAGAGTAGAGTGGTGAGTGGCGTAGAGTAGAGTGGATTAGTGTTACAGTGGAGCGATGTAAAATGGCGTAGAGTGGCCTAGCGTAGAATGATGAAGTAGAGTTGAGCAGAATGCCAAAGTAAAGTGACGCAGAATGCCAAAGTAAAGTGGCGTAGAAAGTCAAAGCAGAGTGGCAGATAATGGAGTAGAGTGGCATGGAGTAGGGTGAAGGTAGAGTGACGTAGAGTGGAATGGCATAAAATAGGATACAGTGGGGTTTGCATGGAGTGGCGTGGCAGAGAGTGGAGTGACAGAGAGTGGAGTGACAGAGAGTGGCAGAGAGTGGTGTGGTGCGGCAGAGAGTGGAGTGGCATGGCAGCGATAGGCATGAAGTGGCACTGTGCGGCATTGAGTGGAGTGGCACTGTGAGGGGTACCATTATGCGGTACGGAAAGTTGCCACTTAATTGCCCTATACCACTTCAAAGCCTGGTCAGGGCAAGTAAGTGCTACATAAATGTAATTTTAATACAATATGTTATCCATTATCACAACTTATGATCTGTGTAAACATCTGGGGCCGTATTACACATTATCATTGTTTGCGCCCGGCACACCTTTCAAAACGTGCGCCAGGAGAAAACAATGAAAATAGATCAAATTATGATGTATGCTCTGCCTTCAGGGCAGCCGCTATCTTACGCTGCCCTGGGGGCAGCGCATTCATGTGAAAACATTGAGCAGCTGCTCCGTGTTTTCACAATGCAGGCGGCACCCACCGGCACTTTCAAAGGGGATTAGAGATCCCCTTGCAGACGGGTGCAGTCAGCGACTGCACCCTCCTGCAAAGGGATGTCTGAGGGGTCCATGGGACCCCCTTTACCCCTGTAGAGGGCTGATCTCAGGGGGCACTCTGACAGTGTGCCACCTTTTAATTATGAACTGTCAGTGCGCCTCCTGAGGGTTTCTTTGACTCTGCGCCCGCGTCTGTACTATGGTGCAGGCGCCGAGTCAAAGGAATTCACTCATTTGCACAGGACACGACGCTATGCAAATGAGGGAACACCCTTTGAAGGCAGTGCTGGCGCTTTAAGTGCGCCAGCACTATTGGTATTATAGAAGGGGATGCACAAGCGGCTGCGCCCCCTTCTATAATACCAAAGTGCCCCGGGGGCACGCAAAGCAGACGTAAAGCCCATTGCACCCCTGGAGCACCTTCTGTAATACAGCGCGTAATGCGTTTGATCCGATGCAGGAGCTTGTTAGAATGTATAACGCTTCTGCGAGAGCTGGTTTGTTTACAAATAAATGTCTTTTAGACCAGGAGGTGCGAGTGGGCGAAAGAGTACTATATATCATACTGGTTGTGGATAAAGGAACTGGAGCTAGGTGACGGCAGTGAAAGAAATAGTACCTAAATCACAGCGTGATTAGCGACGGACACTAATTAAGTTTAATCAATCTGTGCTTGGTCAATGCTCCACAGATAGAAAACGAAGTAATGTACAGCATGTGCAGGTCAATTAGGAGGCAGCATACAAGAGTGACAATTAAGCCAACGAATAGTAAGCAATGGGCGGGCTCCAAGCCCTCCAAACCCTTTATTGTAAACGATACCCATTGCAAGTACAGTGCAGGTGCTCTGCAGGTGAGACATTAAAAGTGTAATTTAGACAAAAAGCATGACTAGTTTTATATGCAAGAACTCATTTCTATTTTGTTTTTAGTTTATTAAAAACTTCAGTTCTATCATTGTTAATACAAAATCAAAAATAAACTGTTAGCTTCAATCATTTTATCAATTACTTGAGTAATATAGTAACACGGCCCATAGAAAAATATAGAAATAATGAAATAAATATGAAGAAAACTGTATCTTGCTGTAGAGCACAGACTTACTTCTGGCTCAAAGAAAAAAAAAATATATTGCTCAAGTCAATCACTTATATAATTCCGATTAGATAATCCAAGCTCATTAAACATCTTGTGTGAAAGCTAAAGGTTAAGGTACAACAAGTTTCTTGTGGAAGGAGAAAAATAATAGACAACGCAGGTTCTGGACTAAATACAAGCCTACACACTTTTCCAGAAAACCAGCAAAGAATGCCCTGTACACGTTTGGAATGTCGGTTTTATACACCTCTTAGAAGTTTGTCTGTGGGCTTCCTAGAGGGAGAGGGCAGATATTAACTTCAAAGAGGAATGCAATTCATCATGACAAGATACCATGCTTCATCAGCACCCAGAACAGGGGATCTATGAACATCAGGACAATGAGCAGATGTATCGACCAGTACACAAAATGCATTACAGTGTCCTATAGCAGAGTATGCTCTGAAGAACACTGAAATAACATGCATATGGTGAGGTAGCATCTTTCATAAGACTCCCTGACACACCTTCTAGGGTGTTTAAAGTCTATTATACAAAGTAGCATGAAGACTTGTATGAAGCAGAGAGAGGTAGAACTCAAAATCCATTTCAGAGCTAGAAAATAATGCAATTATTTGTCAAAGAAATAGAATCAGATTTGCTAGAAATCCTAGCCCTTCTTTTCAGGCACCATATATTTAAGCAAGTGTAGTTCTTGTATTGACAGGCACTGAGAGATCTTAAAGTTAAGCAAGCACTTACCAAGAGACACTTTCTTCTGTACAATGCAATGAGCGACTGCTCAACACCTCGGCTTTGCCCCTGCTGAAGCAGGGTGCTGTTACTCTGGTAAGCATAAACCAAGTATGTGAGAGCCTCCTGGCATCTGAAAAAACAGTGGATACTCGGTCTTTAAAAGTTCATTACTATCTTAGGTGTTCCATATTTCATTCTCAGTAATAGTAATCACAGATTTTGTGTGAACAATTTCATAAATATCATGCCAAATTCAATACATACAATTAATCTTTTACATAATACCACATACTATACCCAATTTCACATAAATACAGAGAATAACTCCTCAACATATACAGCCAAGACATGTTGTTTTACAAAGAGGCGAGATAATAAAAACTTCAAGCCTAAAAATCTTATAGCAATGATAACGTAATAGAGCATAATAGAAATCTAGACTTCCCTAATCATTTCAGCTAACAAAAACAAACACCATCATCTTACCCATGTGAGCGGCCAAACCCAATAAGCAGGTGCCCATAACAACTGTAAACTTTGAATCCGGATGATAGAAGGGACGCCCCTTTGAGAGGATAGCGTCATTCATAAACCAACCGGGGTCAGCAAGGACTCAGTGGAGGATCTCTCCACCAGTAAAGACATTTTTCTGATGCTAAAATCACAGAGATTTCGCAGGAGAGACCTCATATGCCACAGAGTGTGTGGCATCAAGCCCAAAAGGTGGCAAACCTTCAAAACTGGAACAGGAGCAAGAGTCCTAAACAAGGGATCTCACCTTGAATGTCCAGTATCATCCAAGACAGAGGAAAACACTCATGGGTTTGGTGTCTAGGATTAGTCTAAGAATGGCCAACCAAAATGGGAAGAGGCAGGAATTGTGCTGGCTGATGAAGAACCTCAGCCGATGAAACATAGCCAGATAGATCGATACAAGAGTGGGGCAACCCTCTTTCAGCAGCCAATCATCCAAGGAGAGAAATAAATGGGCTTCTAAATAGCTGAGGTCAGCCAGTCCCTTGGTGAAGACCCATGAAGCAGTCCAAAGGGTACTGTCAAAATATGTAGTGTTGGGACCCCACAGAGTAGATCTGAGAAGATTGCCAGATTGAAATTGGCATCTTCGAGATCCAGAGACACAATCCAACCCTGAACATTCAGGGTGATTGACAACCTGATTTGGATCGCAGTTTGAATTTATCCAGAAGAACAAATACGTTCAAGGTTCTCAAGTTCAAGGTGGCTGTCCCTGGGGAACAAGTATAGAGAATAAAAACCCTGTGACTCTCCTCAATGGGCACCGCTTCTATTGCTCTTTCGTGCATCTCAGGAGCAGTTTGTGAAGGACAGCTGTTCCAGATGAATGGTCAAAAAATAAGACAGCAAAACCCTTGCAGACAAACGAAGCACCCAGAAATTCATAGTGGTAGATTAGATTCTCAACAGCTCAGAAAATGGGAAAGTCCCCCAGCTCCCCTAACATAAGTTGATAGTCTGAGGAAGAGTAAATCAAAGTGGTACTGAGGTTGCAGAATCACGTGAAGGGGGAACTGGAGGTCCTGCCATTGACATTCTGTAGATCTACCTCTCCCACAAAGAAAGCCCCAAAATTTCTATGGGTACTGCACCCATTGGGGTGGCTGCCACTGGTGGGAAGGTAGGCCCCTGAAAAAGCCACATAAGTTGCAGTCCTGCTAATGGACTTGTTTACGCAAAGGATAGTCTCACAGAGCAGGTTGTAGCATGGCTGTTTCTTGACGTCCTTCAAAAAGGGGTCAGCTTTCTCGCTGAAAAGTCTTGCACGATCAAAGAGTATATACATTAGGATATCTGATCCACAAGATTAGGGAACCCAGAAGGGGGCCCTAAAAGGGTAGAGAGGTCCTCACTGAAGAGGTTGGAAGGGATACGCCCTCCTTATTGTATACAAAACCAAAAACAAACTAGTATCCTCTCTGGTTCCTACAGGAAAAATATAGGGGGAAGGAACACCAAGGGTTTTCATGCCAGTCATTCGCCAAACCACATTTGTGGGTGGAAAAGAAAAGAGACCCTTTTCTTAATATACCCTCACTCACTCTAGCAGTGACATGCTTCATCATCAGATTCCCCCCAACTCCTAAAGGTCAGGGTGGGCTCAACCATATTCCAGGGAGCACTTGTGATAACTTGGTGTATGGGGGCGTAACTTCAAAAATAAAATTCCTCTCCCACTCCTAAAGTGTCCTTTATTCGCGGAGTGGGAGGGAAGGTTAAGAGAAATAGTAGGGCTAAAGGATGTAATGGTCCTATGACTGTAGACTAGAACACCAACATGTTTCAGCCCTTCCTAGTGGCCTACAAAAGGTCCTGGGCTTTCATCAGGGTGGGATGCAATGAAGTCACTTCCCCTGAAGACGTGAGTGAAGTTTTTTGGGGAAAAGTCTAATAGTTGCCGCTGTTTTCAAGAGGAATTACCCCACATCAACAGGGCATCTGCTCCCAACTGGGGCATGAGAGGGAGGCCTTGTAGTCACACATACATCAAAGGTCCATCCCTGCGGAGCAGAGAACACAGTAGGTCTCTCCAACTCTGCAAATAAAGGATACTTTAGGAGTGGGGGAGGAATTTTATTTTGAAAGTTACACCCCCATACACCTAGTCTTCACAAGTGCTCCCTGGAATATGGTTGAGCCCACCCCAAGCTTAAGGAGTTGTGGTGAACCCGATGATGAAGCATGTCACTACTAGAGTGAGTGAGGGTTATATTAAGAAAAGGTTCTCTTTCCCTATACATTAGGATAGCCTGGACTTCTTCAACAAATCCAGTGAAGTGCATCCAGTTATATCAGAGAAAAGTGGGAGATCTATTTCAATTTTAGACACTATCCAAATAATAAAGGAATCAAAGGTAAGGGGAAATAGTACACACACAAGTTTTCAAGTCAGTAAATCACACATGCTGCATAAACAAAGACATGCCAATGTTCAGGAGATGCCTAGGAAGATGGTTATGGATACTTCACAAGAGTTCTATGTGGGATGACCTTATAACATTGTGGCAGTATCCCAGATTTCTCACTATGGGTGTAATTCTCAGTTAAGAGGCAGGGGGTGGAGACTATTGACATATAAATATACACAGAGGGATTCTACTTTTATAGTCTGAATTTTCCCTCGGACTTATTCCGACCACTGTTCCTGCCTCACCACTGATCAGTATGTTGCTAGGTCCCTATCTGCATTCACCCAAGTCCATATCCTATCTAAAAAATGCTCTAAAGAAACTGCATCAGGCAATTAAATGTAAAACTTTATACAGAGTGTGCCGGCACACAATAATAACCATTTTAAGTAGCTTCTTTGGGAAATGTCAACATGTTTCACTGCCTTCATAATATTTCAGATTCATCAGAACTTAAAACTGCTAGGACTTGAATAAGTTACTTACCTTAGGTTACTCTCTTTCTAGTGGATGCTCTATCTAAATGCTGACTGTGTCCCTAAAGCATATCTCCCCAGGCTTTATCCTGAACATTCTTCAGGATAGCCCCAGAGCGCAAGTAGATGGCTCCAAGTCAGAACCGTTCAGGCTTAAAAGTGCCCGCATATACTTGCCACTCAAACGCGCTGTTGAACAAGTTCATTACCTTCGGTAATGCTCTATCTAGTAGACCCTTTAACGGCAAATAACTAACCCTGTGCATAGTCCCCGGGCAGCACTTTCGAACTCAACAGCAGTACCCCTGCATGCTTGTAGGTAGCCCTTTGTGGCTCTGCACCAACCTCACTCAGGAAGTGACAAACTGGGAATCATATAAATGGTACCCAATGTGCACTAACATCAGTTTCTTCTACCTACCGAAACTGGTCCTAGGATGCTTGTTTCTAGTCCAGAAAGGACCTGGCCTGGTAGTTCGGGCTGGACTGTCCCCATGGGGAACAGGGTCAAGACTAATTTGCATATGGCTGGTTCTAAACCGGATTGCATGGGGAGCAAAAAAACGATGGATTTAGGCCCAGATCTCTGTACTGTGGTGAATGCATGATATTGTTCAGCATTATGTCCATCAATTGTTCTTTTTGCAACATAAAAAGAGGTCACTACTTTTGGCAGAAGAGCAGCTCGAGGCCTTAACACCAGTTTATTTGTAAAAACAGCTGTGTAAGGCAGCTGGACCGAGTGCCTGAAGTACACTCCAATGAGCCGATGGAATCCTGATGAAGAAAAAAAAACTTTTCAGGGTCAAAAGGCACAGGAGAAAACTATGCATCGGCTCAAAAGGGATAAAATTAAAAAGGTGAGAACTAAATTCAGCATCATAGAGGGGTTCGGAAAAAAGTATGTGTTGCAAACCATTAAGAAATCTCATCACAAGTGAACTGATCAAAGAGGGCTGATGCAGCAATCAGAAAAATGGCGCAACAGCACACAAATAGCTTTTAACATAGCCCACTGCAAGTTCCTTGCTGGGCCAAACATGGAAGTAAGAACACCACTTCTGACAGCCTGGCAAAAGTGTTGGCACTGTGCATTCTAAGAGGTGGCAAAAAGATCATGCCAGGGCTCTCCCTTATTGGTGGAAGACAACCTGCACTGCCTTTCGGTGGAGCTGCATTTGTGATCCACAAATGGTAGCCATCAGAGTTTGTTCGTCCTTATGTTTAAAGACCCAGCCAGTTGATGTAAGATGAGGGAGAGGCCCTGACAATTCATCCGCACCCAGAGGCGGAGGGCTCCCTATCTCATGGTCCATGATCCCATTCCACCTTGCTTGAGGCAATTCCAAATAACTGTGTTGCTGTCCCTGAGGACTTGAACCAGCCTTCCCTTCATGGACAGGAGGATGGCCTTCAACGGCAAGTAAATGTCCTGTAACTCTAGAAGGTTGATATGAGGCAGGTGTCCACTGGAGCCCAGATTCCTTTGGTCTCAAATCTACCAGATGACCTCACCAACCCAGCAGGGATGTGTCCTTTTTTACCTTTAGCTCAGGGCTGGGTAGAGAGAGGGATCTGCTGCTGGTAGATTTGCCCTCGAGGAAGCAGCCACCACCACAGATCTTTTGTAATCTCTTCCAGCACGTAGATGAAATAAGACAGGTTCTTCTGGTGCTGGGCCGAGACTTCAGATCGGATTGTAGAGTCAGACTGTGCCACCAGACATGGTAGACTAGCAGAATGCAGGAGACTAGTAGGCCAAGATGCCTCAGAGCCATCTCACAGAGACACAGGACTGAGGCTGAAATATCAGGATCATAGCCTGAATGTCCTGGGTTTGTTGTTCCAGGGAAAAAGGCCTGAAAGTGATCATCCAAGATGGCTCCAATGAAAGGGATCCTCTGTGAAGGAGTCAGGTCGACTTTGGCACATTGACTGTTATCCCCAGCCATATAAGGAGGTTTGCCTTCGTCTGGAGGTGGCCCATGATCGACTGAGGCGCATCTGCCTTCAACCGTCAGTTGACATAGGGGAAGTCTCATAACCCCAAACTCCGAAGGTACGCTGTGACCAACTCCATCACCTTTATGAAAACTGGAGGGGTACAGGTGAGGTGTAAAGGGAGCACAGGAATCAGAAAATGCTTGTGACCCACCATGAACCACAGGTGGCACGTATGGGTCTGCAGGACAGGGATAAAGAAATAAGAATCCATTTAGTCTCCTGGTTCCAAGACAGATAGAACCTGGGTTAGCATGGGTATCTTAAATTTGTTCACCTGCAGGAAGAAATTAAGAGATCAAAGATCTGAACTAATGCAAAGGCATCTACTCTTCTTCAGCATTAGGAAATAAAAGTAGTAACACTCAGTTCTGATCTCTAGGGATCCTTTCCCCCGAAAGAGTCTTAACATCCCGCAGCAGAATAGGAAATCTGTCCTCCACAAGCCGTTCTGATGATGGTGGCAGGATAAAAAGGAACGAATGGCAAGGCACCGCCCCACTGGCATATCTGCAGGACCCACCTGTCAGATGTTATGGCTTGCCACCCATGGAGAAAATGAGTGATCCAGTCTCTCACTGGGTGGTTGTATGCCACCTAAATCAGCTTGGAGGCTTCTGCTGGGGGCTGGCGAGGGTCACGGTGAGCCTGGAATTGTCAGTTGGGCTCACTACTCCAACACCCAAAGGGCTGGGGTGTCTGTTGGTACCTGGAAAGGGGTAAAGTTGTTATGGATTCTGCCTTGTGGGTGTTGAGGGACCAAGTCATCACGCAGTGGATTTATTCGGTTTGAAGTGCTCAAGGGTGGAGTTGGCCTTTTCGACAATACAGATTTATTTTCGCTTGAATCAACTGAGAGTCAAAATCCTACATGCGGGGCAGTAAGAACTAATATCCTTAATTTCCTTAAAAAAGTAGTATCCGATCCCACTCAAAACATACTGGTAGTACTTGATATCAATGCACTGCATACCCACATTCTCCTGAAGGTTACTCTTAATGCTGCTGAACGGATGTTATCTAAAGCAGAGTGGTTTCATAACATAACTCTTGCATTTGAGCTAAAATGCATTGAATTGACTCATGGCTCAACCAGGAGCAAGTATTTATGTGGTCAATCTGGGAGAAGGTTCTGTACATTGACAATAATACATACAAAGAAAACATAAAAGTGCCCAAATGATTTACTGAGGATTTGCATGTCTCTAAGAAAATCATGCAGTGTAAATATACAGCTGACCTGTTGATGTCTGTAAAAGTTAATTATTATTGTGCCATAGTGCCAGGCCTAACCCAATACTTCTGATACTACTCACCAGCATTGGCCAGCATCTTGCCAAATTTCTGTCAGGGATCAATTGTTCATTTTTGAAGGAGCTATAAATTCAAAATGGATTGAAATGTGGTGCATTTTAACACTCCTGTTAATCTCCTTGTATTTAGAGGACTTCCATAAATACGGGTCATCCGCAAGGAATTTTCCACAAAATGTTTTAACTGCTCATGTTAACGTACTCATCTGTGCAGACCATTTTGTTATCCAAAACCACACACCAATGGAATTTCAATGCTCATCAGGCCCCATTGACGTTTACTATGACACAGTGCTCCAAGTGTAAATATAAATAACATTCATGTAAATATAGATAAAATGAAGGTAGTGGTATTTGGATGGAAAATGATGACCTCAAAATGGCAGTCAAGGAAATACCATCTACGGATGGTGGTAAATTATCATTGCGTGGGCTTAGTTTTATTGCTCCCTAACATGAAACAGTAATTGGATAACATTGTATACATAGCTTGGACTTGTTATGGCAGGGTAGCCTCACCTCAACAATGTTCATGGAATATTTCAGTTACTTCATTAAGAAAGGTTTTACATGAGTACAATAGTTATCACTGAAATTGCAAGACTACCCCTCGTTGGATGGTAAACAGTTAACTTTGAATTGTTTCCTTTACAGGACAAATGTCCGGCAGTAACTTTTGCTCAATGAAAAGTAAAGGACGCATATTTTGATTGAACATTTTACAGCATATTTTTTAATAACTCCTATTCATAAATAAGACCCAAGATTGAGCACATCTGTTTGATGAAGCTTATAGGGGTACCTATTTGTTTATGACATATGGGATAAGAACGACTTTGTCCTACTCCAAAAACAGTTATTAATACTACTAATTTAAAAAGGGGAACACCAAGTTTTAAGAATAGTGTGTGATCTGAGGCATCTGAGAAAGGAGAAAGTAATTGACTTAAGTTAAACAAATAACTTGAGCAGGGAGAAAGAGTTGCACTCTGACCCATATCTGAGAAACCTTTCATTTAACACACAAATGAGTCAGCCACTTACAAAAAATTGGAAAAAGTGAGTAGATGATTAATGGTGGACTGTGCAAGTCAAACAAACTCCAAAAAATAAAACATCTTCTTCATCCAGTTGCATGCGTGCTGGGAATGTCACATACATGACACTTTTTGTTATTTTCACTGGCAAGATTTGTAGTAGCTTTTACTAATGAATTATTTGAAAAAGTGTGTCCAGTATGTTTTAAATGATAGTTTAAAACGTTTGTCTTGTTTGATGTGTGGGTACAGTATTTAAATGGACATGTTTAATAAAGTGGTTACTGTATAAAAATAGGAGCACTCTAGAATAGATGGATTAAAGGGTTGCAAGAGAGGTACTGGCAGAGGTTACGAAAAGAAAGAAGGGATTACATTAGGTTTAGTGAGTAGGACATTCAGATATATGGGGTCTCTTGAGATGGTGTCAACAAATGTTAATGGAAATAGAAAAACAACAAAGCCAGTCTTAATCGTTGAGAAAATGAATGGAATATTTGAAGATAGACTCAGCATGAGATAACCTGGCAGGAACAGACAGTAACACACCTGAACACCTTTTTGGGAACATAACATTATTTCACCAGAAGTCTGAAAGACTTTTCCAAAAGCATTACACTAATTAGATGAACATGCTTGCTAAAGTAGCTAAAACAATGTTTCCGGCCCACCAGCAGTAGTGCTCAATATGCGATCGGCCTTTTCAGAAAAATCATATATGCATTTTTTTTAAAGCTTTGGGTTCACATACTTTCCATTCTGGTAGAGTTCTAGGCCAGTGAGAAGATAAACTGAAACTTTCCGAAACAGGCTGTAGTCTTCATGCCACTTCTGTTTAGATGGAGAGAAAAGAACAAAGGAGATGAACTGTGTTTGGTAAGTCTAGTAATTGGGTGAACATATTTCAAAACGTTGTACTGGTTCTCTCATGGAGAAATTAAACTGCACTATAACAAAGAAAATGAAGAAAAATCTTGACTACGGTAAATGGAAAAAACTAAATTAACCTGACAAGCACAAATACATAATCTGTATGCATTATTCCCCTATTACCTAAACCATTAAAAAACAATAAATGTCAGACATTTTAATCTACAAGTCCCCAGTTTCCAATGTATTTTACATCTGTCTGCTTAGATGTGTAATACTTTTCTTTTAATACCCTTTCAGTGTGATAATGTCCAACGTTAATTAATAGGATTGTCAATTCATTTGTAGTGTTTACCAGTAATAAATCTCCAAATTTGTGTCAAATAGAAAGCATGTACCAAAAACAAGACTTGAACCAGTTTAGCCTCCAACTCCTCAAACAAATTTTCTTATATTTAGAGCTCAAAATGCCAAAACACATGGGGCACACACTAATGGAGTTAGAGCACCTTCTATGTATCAAAAAAGTTGCATTTTAGTGCACATACAGGTTTCGAGGACAATTAGTCAATAAGTATTAGATAGGGAAGATTTTGCGTCGTGTTACGCAAAATCCTGACATTTACGCAGCCAATTATGTATACCATTTTGTTTGATATGTGTTCTATGCCACTACACATCAATACCTTCAACTCGCTTTGTGAATTCTGCAAGAAGCTGAATAGAGGCCTCTTTGTCTAATCCTTCCTGCCCTTGGCAGGCTAGCCACACACACCTGCACAGCACCAATTTACCCCCACGGGTGACAGTGCACTTTAAAAATATACTTACAAATCAAAAACAAATATCTCAAATAGAAACCAGAGAAAAAACAGACTGTATCATGATATTTTATCCACATCAAGCAGAGAGAGACCACAACACAATGAAATGAAATTTTTTCCAGACAATGTACAGTCTGTGCTACATTGGCAAGCATAACACAACTGCCAATAATGTGGCTTACTTAACATTGTCCTGATTTTCTTTTTTTTTCAGTCGATATTACAGAGCGTTAATTTGATCAACTAATAATTCCTAAGGGAAGAAATGGTAGGAGGCTCACCTTATATTCTTCCATGTCCATATCTTCTGGCCCAATCTCTCGCAACTTTGCTCGTGCAACCCTCATGATACTTATTGATCTGTTCAATAATGCAAAATGTAATATGAGCGAGGATCTCGTTATTACATGACATATTCTGGACATGGAACAAAACAATTATTGACCACCACCAGAAAGCAGAATCTTCAACACCCCACTAGGACGGAGACCCAGTATAAACAATTATTTCATAGTATCGTTTTTTTAAAAATCTGCGACTTTTCTTCACAAGAGAAATGGAACTTCGTGTTAAGGATATGCTCTTTAGAAAGCAGTCTTTATTCAAGCCTACCAGGGTCATACCTTACAATATTTTTAGACATAACAAAGGGTTCACCAGTTAAGTGGTTTCTTCTCTGGTAGTCGATCTAAAAACAACAAACATGCAACAGCTTCTAAACTGAATCAAGTTAGAAACAAACAAAAATATGGAAAATACTACATGACCAACACCTGCCATTTATATAAAAAGTACATAAGATTTAGATGTAATATCAATTGTATTAATCAAAAAGCATGCCTTTTCTCTTTTCTTGAAATCCTGAGACCAACTGTTTATTTATCATAAAACTTTGCCATGCCCTAGCCACTTCTTGGTTTTTCTTGTGTTGCTTTTTGATCTACATTTCCCTCCTCCTAGTGCACAACCTCACATCCACCTGGCTCCGCTTATCAGCAATGACTCCAGTGAAACAACCAGTTTGTACCTGCAGAACAGCTTATGAAAGAGACTAACATCTCTGCACTCTCAACTGCTTGCACTCTTGAATCAATCACTCATAACATGTAGTTGCTGTAGAAGGGAAAATATGCCATGGAACAGGACTTAAATAATTGAGATTTTTTTATCCCGACAATACTGCTTTTTCCTTTATGAAGGATTATGACTGTCAACACAAAGGATGCTGGTAAGCATCCCTGTCTATTTTCTAGGGATATTATTTGAAAGTTGAAACAAAGGCAATTGTGAGGAGGAGAGGAGTAGTAGCACTGGAATGCTAATGGCTTCCAATGCATTCTGTGGGAGTAGGCATCCAGTCTACATGGCAGGTCTTTGGTCTTTATCTTCATGGATTCTGTTCCTTCCACCAGCCTTCAGATGTAGTTCAGAGTCAGGTAAGGATAGATGTTTGAATCTCTTTTCAGCTTTCTTAGATCATGGTTTCTCTGCACACAATTATGTATTAGGGATCCTTAATATTTAGCTTATGCTGGGTAGGAAAGGTAGAGTAGGTATAGAAAACAAAGGGATTTGCATTTAAAAGGAAAACAGGCAAGGAAGGGACTATTTTGTCCTTTATGTGTGAAGGGTTCCATCTCTGGAATCAACTTGTATTGCCACATTTATTCTATTAATCGGTTTGGCTAAATAGTTACTTTTTTAATGGTTTTCTGAACCTGAGGTAATTTGTAACGGCATTAAGGGTTGTATTAAGAGTGTTCCAGAGCATCTGGGTTGGCACTGTGAAAGAGGCCTGCCCATTATACCTTTGAAGCCTCTATTTCTGTTGACAGATCATGTGCAGTTGGTCAATAAGCATTCACCAGCAGATACATAGGTGGGGCCAGTTTCTTCAAGTACCTGGAGTCATTGTTGGGGTGGGCTTTTATGTGATGCACAGGAGTTTGAATTTAAATTTCAGGTCCTTTCGGGACAATTTAGAATTTAAAAGCACATTTTGTGTGACTATGCATTGCAAATTTAAGCTCAGCGTGGACCATCATTTTGCATGCCTTTAAGCCTGTTGATGAGGCTTTTGGGAATAAGTGTTGAAAAAATTGCAATAATCAAGGCAAGCCATAAACAGGCCAGGTCTGTCAATAGTCTATGTCAATGATGTTCTTGTGAGCATTAAAGAATCATTCTGAAAACGGAAAGGTGAAAGTTATTCCGTGGCAAATTTTCTGTGCCCATGCTACTCACAAGTTATTATGGACAGAACACTTAAGCTATGCACATCCATATGTGATACACTCATCCAGTCCATTGTTTTTTTCTTTGCATGCTTGCGTGAAAAACTTCAAACTGATTTGTTATTATTAGTTTAAGTGTAACCAGCCGCAGACTGCTTTCTTGCCAAGGCTAACATTGCCCACAGCAAGTGCCAATCTCTGACATTAAGGCTACTGAAATAGTCTAAAGCCAACAGTGGGCCGAAGAGCTACAGATCCTTCACCTACTTATACCGCAGTGTTGTCACCAGTGACCTTTTGCATGTCAATTTGCATGCCTTTTTCACCTTGTAACAATACCATAGCTCTGGGAAAAAGGTTGGTACAAAACAACAAGGTCAATTCTATATGCCCACTAGGAACCCTGCTAACAACATATACATGCAAAAATGGTTCGAAATGGTCTTATTTAACACAAGCGTAATGGAATTAGATGCATCACAATTAATGTGGCTTAAAAACATGCATATAGCCAACCTACAAGTACAATTATTTAACATACAAAAGAATCCATTAAATGCTAAATGTGATCAGGGCCCCAAATGATCGCACTGGTCTACAATCTTGAAATTCAGCAGCATATGTTATCATCAATCACAATGCTACTTCCCTCATTCAATCAGCCCAGATTGAGACTGTCAATGTTGTTGAAGTTTCGACACTGGTAGTAATTTTCAAGGCAATCACTAAGACAAAAATGGTTAGCGATACAATTTGTCTTCAAAAGAAATCTCGGAATAGGTGTGCACTGTAAATAGTAGACCTAAACGAGATACTTTTCAATACATCTCAACAAAACATGGAATACGCTAAACGAATAATGGTTTTGGTAAGGAAATCATATTCCATCTCATTCCAGGCACACACCGTGATGGCCCTACTGCCTGCAGAGCTGTCCTACTGGGAGGGCTGCATCTGTTTTTGCGAATGGGCTTTCTCGAACTTTCTGAAAGCATTAATTGCTAAGAGTGCTCCAAAACAGAGAGCGTGAGAGGAATTAATCAAGGGCATGGAAGGGGAAAGTGTGCACGACAAAGGAACGCCTTAGTTTCTTCAGCTATGGTACGCTAGAGTACTGATCAACCTAAACAATCTGATTTTCCTCTTCCCCTCGGAATCAATATCCAACATGTTAAGACTGCCATGGGGGGGGCGGACTGTTATGAACATGTTCTGAATCCTGTAGACCAGAAATGGCGGTGTTATTAACGTAAAGATCACTTCATGCTTTTTTGATACTGGTGCTAGTCGATCAGTCCTGACAAAACCTCTGAATTCCTTACACCACCTCTCCTAGGGCAAAATAATTTATGCATTTGCCATTGTTGCCACACATGTTCCTCACCCCGTTACCGATTCTGTATATATTTCATTGGGTCCAATAACTGAGCAGGACACATTTCTCCCGAGTTCCATATTTCCTGAAAACCTGCAGATGAGAGCCTTTTGTGTAAATTGAACTGTACTGTAATTTGTACAAGTGATGGTGTATATTTGAATGTGTCTACTGAACATAACATAACGTGTATTAGTAACGCACACGTTCACCCGTAGGCATCTTGGAGCTGAATAAGGATTAGTTACTTACCTATAATCCTAGTTCTCATCCAGGGGTATACTCATCAAAGTCATAATCTATGAATAATCCCCACCCATGTGCGGGATCCCGGAGCATATAGAAAATACATATATATATATACATATATATGCATATGTGAAAACATATACATGCAGCCTAAAATGTTTCCAACATGGCAAAAATGCTGAAATTACATAGGTTTGCATTGTAGTACCCCTACCTTCCTAACCCATAAGGAAAAAAGGAAGCACTAAACGATTGTCATACAGAACAAGTAACTTACCTTCGGTAACGCTTTTTCTGGTGGATACAGTATCTGCCTGTGGATTCCTCACCTTGTGAATATCCCCTGCACCAGCATTCCACGGAACTTTTCTTTCCCAGCACTCCACGTCGACGTGGGCGACGTCATAATGCATCGGCTCCGCTCGCGACTCCATTCGACGTCACCGGAGCCATAAGAAGCCCACGTCGGCGTGATGACGTCAGTTCCACCCATTTTTTCCGTGCCTTCGAGGCGAACAGGTGGACTAACGACAGACTCAAAGAATACACAGTATACAATATACTAATACATATACATAATATGCAAAGGAAAGGAATGCAAAGTAAACCAAGCATTTCCTACAACTGTACCATACAGCATTAAAACATATCTACAAGACCTCTTTCATGGTATACAAAGGTGGACAACGGGGAGGCTGGTGGGTCAGTGAGGAATCCACAGGCAGATACTGTATCCACCAGAAAAAGCGTTACCGAAGGTAAGTAACTTGTTCTTCTGATGGATACATCTGCCAGTGGATTCCTCACCTTGTGAATAGAGTCCCACAGCAGTCCCGACTCCCGGAGGAGGGTGTCCACCTTCCTATACCAGAAAGTCTTGCAACACAGAGCGCGCGAAGTGGCCCTCCCTCCTCATCTCCGAGTCCAAGCAATAATGCTTTGCGAAAGTATGGAGGGATGCCCAAGTCGCGGCCTTACAAATATCTGCCACAGGAACACCCTGGGCCAAAGCAGATGTAGACGATTTCGCTCTAGTCGAATGAGCTCCAATACCCTCAGGAGGGGTCTTACCAGCCAGGGCGTAGCAGATCTTGATGGCAAGGATAATCCATCTCGACAACGTGCGCTTGTGCACCGCTCTCCCTTTGGAACGTCCAACATAACCCACGAAGAGCTGATCGTCCAGACGAAAGTCCGTCGTTCTGTCCAAGTAAAAGCTGACAGCTCTCTTTGGGTCCAGGCGATGAAGCCTTTCCTCCTCTTTGGAAGGATGAGGAGGAGGATAGAAAACAGGGAGAGTAATGGACTGCCCCAAATGAAACGGAGTAACAACTTTTGGCAGGAAGGCAGCCCTGGTCCTCAGAACCATCCTTTCAGCATGTAAGGTAAGAAAAGGAGGTTTGGAACTAAGAGCTTGAAGCTCACTCACCCTCCTTGCCGAGGTTATGGCTACAAGAAAAACCACCTTAAAGGACAACAGCCTCAAAGGACAACTATGAAGAGGCTCAAATGGGGACCCCATTAGAAAGGTTAAAACAAGATTAAGGTCCCACTGAAGCATTACAAAAGGAGTGGGAGGAAACATGTTTGTAAGGCCCTTGATGAACCTCAGAACAACCGGGGATTTAAAACAGTGATGGTTGATCTGGAAGGCACAGAAAAGCCGATAAGGCCGAAAGATAGCCCTTGACCAAGGCCACAGCACAGCCCTGCTGAGCCAAGGAAAGAGCAAACTGGAGAACATTGGAAAGATGGGCTTTTAAAGGGTCAATGGATCTCTCTCCACACCATTTTACAAATTTAGACCACCTGTAGGAGTAAATGGACTTGGTGGAGTGTCGCCTGGCCGATAAAATAACATCCACCACATCAGGTGGGAGAGAGAAGGAACTCAGGTTGCCCCGTTCAATCTCCAGGCATGAAGGTGTAAGCTCTGGAGGTGGGGGTGTAGAACCTGCCCCTCCGACTGTGAGAGGAGGTCTGCCCTCAGAGGGAGACGGAGCGGAGGGCACGAGGAGAGGTGGAGAAGATCCGTATACCACACCCTTCTTGGCCAATCCGGGGCGACCAATATGACTTGGGCCCGGTCTTGGCGAATCTTCCTCAGACCCCGAGGAATCAAGGGTATGGGAGGAAACGCGTAAAGGAGTTGTGAGCCCCAACTCAACTGAAACGCAGCCCCCAACGCCCCCTGCATCGGATACTGGAGACTGCAGAATGACGGGCAGTGCGCGTTCTCGAAAGTGGCAAACAGATCCACCCGAGGAGTTCCCCACGTCCGAAAGACATGACGAACTACCTCCGGATGGAGCCTCCACTCGTGGTCGGCGGAGAACTGCCGACTGAGACTGTCCGCACGCACGTTCAGCACCCCGGCCAGATGATTTGCCATCAGACAAATCTGATGGTCCTGAGCCCAGGACCATAGACATAAGGCCTCTCTGCATAGACAAAGAGACCCTACTCCTCCCTGCTTGTTGACATACCACATCGCGGTAGTGTTGTCCGTCAGGACTTGAACAGACTGACTGCGAAGGGAAGGGAGGAAGGCCTTGAGCGCCAAACGAATCGCCCGCAATTCCAGAAGATTGATGTGAAGCAACCTTTCCTCTGGAGACCACAGACCTTTGATCTCCAGGTCCCCCAGATGCGCACCCCACCCTAAGGTGGATGCATCCGTTATCACTGTGGCCACTGATGGAGATAGATGGAAGGGCTTTCCCTGCGACAGATTGCCCTCTACACTCCACCAAGACAGATCCGCTGCAGCTTCTCTGGAGATCTTGACCAACTCCCTGAGATCCCCGTTGTGCTGATACCACTGCTTGCGGAGGCACCACTGGAGCGCCCTCATGTGCCAGCGTGCATGGTTGACCAACAGAATGCAGGAAGCGAACAGACCGAGCAGGCGAAGGACCTTCAGAACTGGAACAACCGCTCCACTGTGGAATAAAGGGACCATCTCCTGAATGTCGAGAATCCTTTGAGGAGGAGGGAATGCTCGACACACAGTAGTGTCCAGTACTGCCCCTATAAACAGGTTGCGTTGAGAGGGCACCAGGTGAGATTTGGGCACATTGATTGAAAAACCCAAGTCGAACAACAGCTGAGTTGTCACCTGCAGATGACGCTGCACCATCTCTGGGGACTCTGCCTTCAGAAGCCAGTCGTCCAGGTAGGGGAAAACCGGAATCCCCGACCTCCTGAGATGAGCAGCCACCACTACCATCACCTTTGTGAAGACTCGAGGTGCGGTAGTAAGACCAAACGGGAGGACCGCAAACTGGTAATGTTGCGACCCAACCGTAAAACGGAGATACTTCCTGTGCGACTTCAGGATTGGGACATGGAAGTACGCGTCCTGCAAGTCGAGCGACACCATCCAGTCTCCTTGCTGCAACGCTTGAAGAACCTGCGCAAGGGTCAGCATCTTGAATTTCTCCTGTCTCAGGTAAAAATTCAAGATTCTGAGGTCCAGGATCGGACGCAGTCTGCCGTCCTTTTTGGGGATCAGAAAATACCGGGAGTAGCATCCCTGACCCCTTTCCTGCTCTGGAACCACCTCTATTGCACCCTTCTGAAGCAAGGCTAGAACTTCTTTCTGCAGGAGAAGCAGATGGTCTTCCGAGCAATAACCTTGGCAAGGAGGGTAAGGGGGAGGAAACTCCCGAAAGGGAAGGGCGTACCCAGTCTCTACGAGGTTCAAAACCCAAAGGTCGGTTGTAACAGATTTCCAACCCCGTAGAAAGTAGGACACCCGACCCCCCACAGGTCTTACATGATCCGGGATGTGGGATCTAGGGCTGCTTCCCCGAAGCCTCATTTGGAGCAGAGGAGGATGAGGAAGAAGAGGGGTTGCGTCCAGAACCTCTCCGACTCCTTTGCTTCCCTCTAAAGGACCTACAGAGGGGATTCTGTTGTTGTTGCTGCTGCTGTTGGGGCTGTCTGAAGGAGCGAAAAGATGTTCTTCCGAAACCCCTAAACTTACGAAAAGACGAACCCCTAGCAGGAGCCTGCAGACCCAAGGACTTCGCCGTCAGTCTGCTGTCCTTAAATCGCTGCAGGGCAGAGTCTGCTTTCTCCCCAAACAGCTTCTGACCGTCGAATGGCAGATCAACCAACGTAGCTTGAACATCAGCCGAGAACCCCGAGGTACGGAGCCAAGCCTGCCTCCTTGCTGCCACAGACGACCCCATAATTCTTGCCACCAAGTCCGCAGAATCCAGCCCTGACTGGATCACTTGTCTGGCAGCTGCCTGAGTGTCCGCAACAACCTCCAAAAAGGACGACTTATCCCCCTCAGGCAACTTAGGGGCCAAAGATTTAATGGAGTCCATCAGGGCATGCACATAACGCCCCAGAAGGCATGTAGCATTAGACTATTTCAACGCCATACTTCCTGAGGAAAAGGTCTTTTTGGCTGCTTGATCAACTTTTTTGGATTCCCTGTCAGCTGGAGACTGAGGGAAGGCACCCGAAGCATGTTTAGAACATGAAGCCTGCACAACCAGGCTGTCCGGAGATGGATGTGTAGACAAAAAGTCAGGATCCCCTGGTGCAACCCTGTACCTTCTTGCCACCTGTCTGCACACTGCCGGAGATGAAAGAGGTTTCTTCCACACCTCCAAGACCGGCTCCAAGATGGCCTCATTGAAAGGCAACAAAGGCTCTGAAGTCGAAGACGGAGAATGCAACACCTCTGTTAGCAAGTTGGATTTGTACTCCACAGAGGGCAGCTGCAAATCCAGAAGATCTGCTGCCTTCTTGATCACCACATGATAGGGAGCCAATTCCTGAGGCGGAGAAGACCTGGTAGACGTATGCTCCCACTCCGGGGTTGTATCCAACCCACTTGCTTCTTCAATACCTTCAAATTCATCAGAAGAAGAGTCAACTTCACCTTCTTCCACCTCTGCTCGATATCTCCCTTCCTCCAAAACCCTCTGGGCCTCCCTTCTCGACCGGATCCGGGGAGCCGGCGTCGACGACGTCGTACGCAGCGTCGGTGGAGCCGGAGGTACCGGAGTCGGCGGCGCCATAGGTGGAGTCGGCGGCGCCGGACGCGGCCTCGGCGTCGAGGAAGGCTCCGAAGTCTGCTGGTCCCTCCGAGGTCGAATCGGATCCCCAGACGGCGCCGGAAACTGCCAAGAAGGCGCCATCGGCATAAAGGGGGCCTGAGCATAATGCTGCGGCACCCCTAGTGTAAATGCCATCGGACCCACGGGACCAGTTGGTGCTCCGGATGGGTAGGCCGCCCTTTTAAATATGCCAAACATAGCATTCAAAAAATTTGTAGAATCTGTACCTGGAGCTGGGAATTGAGGAAAAGGAACAGACCCTGTATCCCCTTGTGGGGTCTCCGGCGTCGGCTCCGCAGTATCTTCCACCGGAGCCGCAGATTCTTCAGGCACCGGAACAGACTCTTCCTGTTCCTGTTCATCCATGGAAGCATCCGACTCCACTCGAACCGGAGTCGAAGCCTTAGACGGAGCCGATGACTGCGTCGGGGACTGAGCCGGAGTCTGCTTCTTCGAAGGAGAACGCCTCGGTGAAGGTGAAGGAGAAGGAGACAAGGCTTTGCTCCGACGTCGACGGGGCGAAGCCGACCTCGACTTCCTGGACTTCGAGGACCGACGTCGAGAAGAACGCTTCCTCTTTTTGTGGTGCTTCTTCGACCTCGAAGACCTCGAAGTCGATGATTCCCTCTTCGACTTCTCCTTTTTCCTTCCTCTCTTCACCTCACCGATCTTCTTCATGAAGAGCTTAGTCTTCCTCTCTTTGAGCGCTTTCGGATTCATGCTCCTACAGCATCCGCACTCCTCCATATCGTGGTCCGAAGAGAGGCACCATAAACAGTTCTGGTGCGGATCCGTCATTGACATCAGACCTCCACATTCCCTACAGGGCTTAAAGCCCGACTTCCTAGTCGAAGACATACCGAATTCAACACAGTTACACCGCTAAACTACAAAGTAGCTAGAGAGCACTGGAAAAAAAAACGTTGCGCGTCGACGGCGCGGAAAAAAGGGAACTGACGTCATCACGCCGACGTGGGCTTCTTATGGCTCCGGTGACGTCGAATGGAGTCGCGAGCGGAGCCGATGCATTATGACGTCGCCCACGTCGACGTGGAGTGCTGGGAAAGAAAAGTTCCGTGGAATGCTGGCACAGGGGATATTCACAAGGTGAGGAATCCACTGGCAGATGTATCCATCAGAAATAATGCTTTATTGCCATAAAGCAAACTTGTAATTGCAGGCATTTGCCTGTAGGCTGCAGCAGAGTACTAAAAACAAAGAAAACTGACACCTTGCCTTTAAGGCATTAGAGTAGGGGTACCGTGCCTTTAAGACCTGCAGGAGACTCCTTGCTTCCATGATGCACCACAGGTGGCAGTTAGGTCAGTTCTTTTTGACGGTGCATATGCACCTGAGTAGAGCTGCAATCAATAAACAATAACTTTGCTCTTCCGGGGAGGTGGGTGGGTCGCTTATGACTTTGATGAGTATACCCCTGGATGAGAACTGGGATTACATGTAAGTAACTAATCCTTCTCATCCAGGGGATACTCATCAATAGTCATAATCTATGAATACAGTAGCAAGCCCATACCCAAAGTCTCGCGGACGAGCAACAGAGCATATAGAACATGAAGTAACATCACATTCAAACAGCCGTTATGCAAACAAATTCCTCAAAGAGGCCTGCCCCACCTGGGCATCGGCCTGTGCATCTGAATCTAGGCAGTAATGGCGTGTAAAGGTATGTATCAAGCGCCATGTAGCCGCCTTGCAAATCTCAGAAATAGAAATGTTGAGAAGGAGAGCTGTAGTAGAAGCTTTCCCTCTGGTAGAGTGTGCTCGTGGTCTGCCCTGCAGAACCTTGTTGGCTAGTTGGTAGGACAAGGCTATACAGGAGACGATCCATCTAGAAATAGATCTTTTGGAAGCAGCCAGCCCGGTATTTGTTTAACCATAATTGACAACGAGCCGGTCAGACTTCCTAAGTGGAAGGGTTTTATCAAGGTAAAACTTCAATACCCTCCGAAGGTCTAGAGAATGTAAAGCTATCTCCGGGGGAGTGGTTGGCTAAGGAAAGAAAGTGCGGCAACGTGATAATCTGATTGATGTGGAAATCCGAGACCACCTTGGGCAGGAAGCTCGGATGAGTCCGCAGCATCACTCTATTGGCATGGAAAACAGTGTAAGGCTCCTTGCAGCACAGGGCCTGAATCTCACTCACCCTGCGGGCTGAAGTGATGGCTACTAAGAAAGCAGCCTTCCAGGTCAAATGCTGTAAAGATGCCTTATGAATAGGTTCGAAAGGAGCACCCATCAATTTGATGAGGACAATGTTAAGCTCCCAGGGAGGCGAAGGGGACCTCACTGGTGGAAACACTTTCTTAAGCCCCTCTAGGAAATCTTTGACCACAGGCATTTGAAAGAATGAGGTCTGGGTAGGAGACTTTCTATAAACTGTGATAGCAGCTAAGGGGACCCAGATGGAGAGATACTTCAGGCCTGATCTTGCCAAGTGCAGTAAGTATGGAAGAATCACTTGCTCTTGACCTTGACCTTGAGTCGGATCAAGAGGGTTGTCCCTACACCGAAGGTAAAATCTCTTCCACTTGAAAGCATAAGACTTTCTGGTGGAGGGCCTCTTTGATTTTCTAAGAATGCCCATACAGTTAGCCGAAAGGTCTAGATGTCCGTACTGGATGACTTCAGGAGCCATGCAGTCAACCGGAGGGAGGGGAGGTTGGGATGAAACACTCTCCCCTCGTTCTTGGTCAGTAAGTCCGGGCAGCAGGGCAACCTCGGGTGTGGAACCTCTGACAGTTGGAGGAGATCCGGGTACCACCACTGGCGTGGCCACTCCGGCGCTATCAGGATCATTCTGGTGTTGGTCCTGTAGAACTTCTGTATGACCGCCAGGATTAGAGGGAGTGGAGGAAAAGCGTACAGCAATGTCTGCAACCAGCTGATCAAAAAGTACATTCCCCCGTGATCCCTGCTGGGGGAATCTGGACGTGAAGACGGGGCATTTTGTGTTTGCCGCGTCTGCGAACAGATCGATCTCCGACACTCCCCATTGCCGAAAGACCTCCTGAGCGACGTCTTCGTTGAGCACCCAGTCGTGCGCTTCTACAAAGTCTCTGCTGAGGCCGTCTGCCTGCCTGCACGTTCAGGGTTCCTGGAAGGTGGACTGCGACGATTGAGAGACCTCTCGCCAGCAGCCAATGCCAAATGGATTGGGCTTTCAGAGACAGGACTCGTGACCTGGTGCCTCCTTGCTTGTTCAGATAGAACATCGTTGTTGTGTTGTCTGTCTGAATCTGACTAGTTTGAAGAGACGGATACAGGGATTTGAGTGCCCGTAGCTCCAAGAAGTTGATGTGATAACTTCTTTCTGTCTCAGAGCAGAGACCTTGTACCTGAAGCTGGCCCATATGAGCTCCCCAGCCTTGCATCGAGGCATCTGTGACCACTGTCTGTTTTGGAGGCGTCTGATGAAAAGGGACCCCTTGCAGCAGGTGAGAACGTTTCATCCACCATCTGATGGAGTCCCTGGCAGCTTGGTGGAGAGTCAGACGATCTTCCCAGCGACCTGACCTCTGAGACCATTGATCTTCGAGAGCCTGTTGTAGAGGCCACATGTGAAGGCGGCATTGGGCACAATGTAGATGCACGAGGCCATCGATCCCAGTAGTGAAGACACTTGCCTGGCTGTGGGAAGTGCAGTGTCGAGAAGAGTGTGGCACTTGGGAAGCATTGATGACAACCTCTCCTCTGAAGGACACACGCTTGCCTCTGCGGAGTCCAGGGAGGCGCCCAGATAGTGTATCCGTTGAGTGGGGTTGAGGACCGACTTCTTGTAGTTGACTTGCAACCCCACGGAATGCAGCAGGTTGAGGCAGTATGAGAGATGGCTCTGGAGTAGCACAGGTGTGGAGCTTTTCAGGAGCCAGTTGTCTAGGTATGGCTAGACGAAGATCTTCCGCCTGCGGAGGAAGGCAGCCACCACCGCCATGCACTTGGAGAACGTCCGTGGGGCGGATTTGAGGCCGAATGGAAGCACTCAATACTGTTAGTGGTGACGAGAGACCTAAAACCTGAGAAATTTGCGATGTTTCACTGAGACAGGAATGTGAAAGTAGGCGTCCTGCAGGTCGATGGCACACATCCAGTCTCCCTGGTGAAGGTGCGGAAAGATTTGATGTAGGGCTAGCATTCAGAATTTTTCCTTTCTGATAAACCTGTTCAGCAGGCGCAGGTCGAGGATAGGTCTGTACTCTTTGGCTACTCCTCGCTTTTGGACTAGGAAGTAGCGAGAGTATACCCCCTGGTTTCTTTGGAGAGGTGGGACCCTATGGCCCTCTTGGAGAGGAGGATAGATACTTCGTCCTAGTAAAAGCCGACTTTGAAGTTGAGGAAGGCGCTTCAATTGCGGGGGCACTTGCGGAGGGGGAGACTTGTACCTTAGCAAGTAACCATGCTGCACAATATTCTGCACCCATTTGTCCCTTGTTATGGTTTCCCACTCTTCCAGGTGAAAAACTATACTCCCTCCTACCCGAGTGGCGAACGGGTGCGGAGGAAGCAATGCCTCACTGTTTGGGAGGCTGCTTAGTGGTGGACTGTTGCTGCTTGTTGTTCCCTCTTCCTCTGCCACGACCCCTCTGCTGGAATTGGGACCTCTGCTGGTTCTGGGAGGACCATTGAGGGGTTTGAACCCTCTGCTGGAAGGAACGTTTGTCGCCCTGACGAAAGCGCTTCTGGTATTCTTTGCGCTTCTCCAGACCTACAGCTTTGACAGTATCCAGCTCTGTCTTCATCTTGTTCATCTCCTCATCGGCGTGAGCCCCGAACAAGGAGGAGCCGTTAAATGGAAGATTCAGAATCTTTATCTGTGCATCAGGCTTGAGGCCTGTGAGGCGCAGCCCGGCTGAGCGCCGTGAACAGACGCCATGGGAGTAACCAAGAGTGGCGAGATCTGAAGCGTCCGCTGCCGCACTTATAACTTGATTGACTACTAGCCCACCTTCTAGCAGAATTTCGCTGAAGTCCTGCCGGTCTTCTTTGGGGAGATTTTCGGTGAACCTTGACAGGGAGTCCCAAAGAGACCAGACATATCGCCCGAGAAGGGCTGAGGCACTTGCAATCTTCATGGAAGAAGCCGAAGTATTGCACATTTTCCTGCCATAGGAGTCCATCTGTTTACTGTCCTTCTCCGGGGGGACAGAAGATGACGCAGACGCCAAATGAGACCTCATGGCTGCCGCCACAATGACGGAGTCCGCTGGTGGATCAGCTCTGAGAAATAAGGGATCCTCGGCTGGGGGCTTATACTTTTTGGCAATCCTGGATGGTACGGAGCCCACCGTAGCAGGGGTGAGAAATGTGGCCATAGCTGGTTCCAAGAATCCTGGCACCAAAGGAAGCAGCGGTCTAGGAAATGTGCGATGGTGTAAGGTGTCGAAGATGATAGATGTAGGAACTACAGGGGTATGCAAAGTGATATTTAGTTTCTTCGCACCCCTACCCAGGACATCTGAGAAGGTCGCGATGTCATCGATGGGAGACACCCGCGATGGAGGAGTGGAGGAGAAGGTCGAAGAATAGTCCCGGACCAAGGACCTCATGGAGGAAGACCGTGTGGGCGATCTCGTGCGTCTTCTCTTATGGGGACAGTCGTGATGAGAGCTGCGACGACCCCTGGACCTTGATCGGTGCCTGGAAGGTGATCTTGGTCTTCTGGGGGGACACTGACGACCCCTGGACTGTGGTCGGTGCATGGACGGTGATCTTGGTCTTTTGAGGGGAGACTTGCTTCTCTGAGGAGAGATCCAAGAAGGCAAGTAAGTGCGAGAGTAGTCCGAGCCCGGACTTCTGCAGTCACCTGTCCCGACACCGTCCAGCCAGTGAGGCGACAGACCGTACTTCTCTCCAGCTTTGGGACAATTCTCCGGTGAAATTTGCACAATATACAGTCCTGGGATGATGACTGGTCCCCAGATGACGTCTCCTCTGTGGCTGCTGCACTTTTTTCCCTCGACGTCGAATGCCTTGATGTCGATGAAGTCTGCGTCACCATCGGCATCGATCGAGGGGATCTGCTATGAGAACGCCGTCCCGCTCTCGATGTCAATCGCCTACGGCGATGTGGAGACCTCGACGTCGACCTTCGCTGTCGGTCTGGTGATCTCGACGTCGATCTCCCATGGCGCTGAGTTGGCGTCGATCTTCGTGACGTTGAGTGATGGGACTTCCACGAAGTTCTCAACAAGCCCACTTGCGGCGAGATGTTCGCCGTCGTGACTTTCGACACCAACCCCCTCGAGGGAGGCGGAGAGTGTCTCGACGTCGAAGGAAGCCTCGACGGAGACTTTTCAGGTCTCTCAGGACCCACAGCCTTCGAGCCCGACGTGCTGTGCCTCAACGCCGACTTACTTGCATGCGGCGGAGAATCTCGACGTCGAGATGGTGATTTGTCCCTCGACGCTGAAGAGTGTCTGGGTCTCTTCGAAGGCGACTTCGACGGCGAATCTCCTGTTACCTTCTTCTTTCTGGACTCAGGAGAGGTGGTATGTCGCCGTTTTCAGTGTTGTTTGCTTGAAGAAGGTAGTTTGAAGACTCCATGGTCACCTCCATGATGGCTTCTGTCCTTCTTCAGTTGGGCATGAAGTTTTATGCATTCTCTGTCACGCAGAGTCCGCATGGAAAATTTCTGGCAGTGGTAACACTGGTCAGGATTGTGTGAGGATGGAAGACACACAATACACACAGAGTGTGGATCTGCCAGTGCCATCTTCTTGCCACAGGAAGGGCATTTCCTGAATAAGGCATTCTGATTGGAAAAAATTTATGGTAAGATCAAAAAACCAGTAGAATAAGCCTTTGTCGAGTTTTCCAAGAAAAATATCAATGAAATCACTTTCAATAAAAAAACTGAAGCGCTCAAGCTCCAGGATCCTCATAGAAGGAGTCGGAAAAAAGAACTGACCTAACTGCCACCTGTGGTGCATCATGAGAGCAAGGGATCTCCTGCAGGTCTTAAAGGCACGGTACCCCTACTCTAATGCCTTAAAAGGCAAGGTGTCAGTTTTCTTTGTTTCTTAGTTCTCTGCTGCAGCCTAAAGGCAAATGCCTGCAACTACAAGTTTGCTCCATGGCAATAAAGCATTATTGTATGACAATTGTTTAGTGCTTCCTTTTTTCCTTATGGGTTAGGAAGGTAGGGGTACTACAATGCAAACCTATGTAATTTCAGCATTTTTGCCATGTTGGAAACATTTTAGGCTTTATGTATATGTTTTCACATATGCATATTTATGTATCTATATGTTTTTTCTATATGCTCCGGTATCCTGCACATGGGCGGGGATTATTCATAGATTAGGACTATTGATGAGTATCCCCTGTATGAGAACAGATGTTTATTGTTACCCAATGCAATGGTACTCATTTTATCAACCTCAGATCGATGAAAGGCTGATTGGACCTGCCGGGATTTGAAACTGTGACCATGAGGTCGAACACAGGTCCCTGCAGTAGACTCACTAGTCCACTGAGCCACCAGACCTGGTGGAAATGCTATTCTAGCTGCGCTATGCAAAAATGATTGTCCTTTCAAATGAATGATACTATGAACACTTCATCTCAAACCATGTCTGGTATTGAGGATCAAGTCCCACCCTCCTCATAGTTTCAACATGTTAGTCACTTATGTTTTTGTACAGCACAAACAGTCAACGCCGGGATGAAGAAACCAACGGCAGACCCACGAGAACTCAGTAACTATCCTCCGATCTCCCTTTTACCTTTACTGGACAAGATGCTGGAAAGCATGATCAATAAACAACTAAGTCAATATCTGGAACTAAACGAAATTCTAGATCCATCACAATCGGGATTCCGACAGGGTTTTAGCACCGAGACGGCTATTTTAGCAGTCACAGACTAGCTCAGGCTGCAAATAGATAAAGGGGGATCGGCAATATTGATATTACTAGATCTCTCCGCAGCATTTGATACCATCTCACATGAAATGCTAGCGGAGAGACTTGACTCTTGTGGTATCCAGGAAACAGCTTTAAAATGGTTGCAAAACTTTATGTCCGGTAGAACACAAACAATCATGCTTGGTCCACATCTGTCAGATACAATCAGCTTAGACAGAGGCGTCCCTCAGGGCTCCTGCCTAAGCCCGACACTATTTAATATTTATATGGCCCCATTAGCAGGGATAGCGGAACAATTGGGCTTTGAGATCATCTCTTATGCTGATGATACTCAGCTTATGTTCTCGGTTGGCACTGACATAGTAGCAGAGAAAGCACGGTTTGCCAGAGGAATGCTTGAGATCTCCAGTTGGATGACACAGAACTATCTCCAGCTGAATCCCAGCAAAACCGAGTTAATGCTGATGGGCAAAGCCACAGCTAGCTGGTCTGATGACTGGTGGCTCGCCTAATTGGGAGTAGCCCCTGTTCCTACTCAATGCGTCAAAGATTTAGGGCTAAAACTAGATCAGTCTCTATCTATGAAAGACCACATTGCCACGATGACCAGCTCATGCTACTATAGCCTGCGTCTGCTGCGCAAAATCCTCCTCTTTATGCCTACTACCCATCGCAAAACCTTGGTCCAGGCTATTGTCATCAGCTGCCTGGACTATGGCAACGCCTTGTTGGCAGGGGTAGGAGAGACCCTGATGAGCAAACTGCAGGTGATTCAAAATACTGCATCTAGGATGGTACTGAATCGCCCAGTAGGCTTCGCATCGGCACCCTTATTGCAAGAACTCCACTGGCTCTCAGTGAGAAAGAGATCGTTCTTTAAGATCTGTTGTCTCACTTATACAGCACTTAATGGAAGAGGTCCTAAATACCTCCAAAAGAGACCGACTAAACACGTACCTAATAGAAACCTAAGGTCCAGCGTGCGGGGTCTCTTACAAGTACCGCGTATAAGGCTGTGTCGCTCTGGAGGAAAATCTCTCTCGTATCTAGCACCAAGATACTGGAATGAGCTACCAGATCCCCTTCGCAAAATTGCTATCTATAGCACATTTAGGAAACAGCTACAAGCCTTCCTATTCTAATCTCTCTTGCCTCTTTTCAGTCTCAGGAATATTTCTAGTCAAGCGCCGAGATGCCCCCGGGTGAGTCGAGCGCTATAGAAGTATTTATAACATAACATAACATAACAAGCCAATGACGAAACTCCCTCGCAAACCACAATACCTATTACCTCCTCAGGCAGAAGTAGGGCTCGGTGAGTTAATTGCTGCTCTGTAAAAGCAAAAGATTCTGTACCCACTGTGAGCACCCACCTTTCTAATCCAGTTACTATTCGAACATCCATTCTGGTGAAAGACTCATCATTCACAATTCTTGATTTGTGTTCTGCTTTCCTCCCTATTCCTATTCTTTTTTATAGTCTGTGACAGGGGTAAACAAGGCCAATCTTCTATCTTTTCACAAGCACTTTAAGTTCTGGACATTCCGGTCTTTCTAAGAGGGCCTACAATGATCCAGTGCTAAAATTATTTGTTGTTTGCCTCGGACTCCATAGACCAATGCAAATGTGAAACCCTGTACCTGTGCAGTTAGTGAAGCTACCGGGATAACTTTTCTAAAGAAAACTTACAATTGAGTTTACCCATTGTTTGATATTTACATTGTGAGATATCAACTGGAGAGGAACATTGATTTGTTGAAAGTATCAATGCTACTTATTACTATATCCCAGGTATGCTTATTTTAGTGATGGGATTTGAGGGCAATTGTAGAAAACAGATTTTAGGAGATGCTGGTATTGTTAAAACGTTGCAATTTATTAAGAGAGACACACTGTAACTGTTGCTTTGGCCCAAGTAGGCAGAACAAGTCTTTGCATGTCAAAAAAATGCTTTATCTTCCGCAACTATTTTGGGGTTAGCAGATTAAGCCGAAGCTATCACACTGTACTGTCATGAGAAGGAGGGTTTTGCCCTATAGGCACCAGTAAAAAGATCATGGTGACAAAAAGAAACCAATTACATACTTCTGTTTTTAATGCTGTGAAGCAGGGCTACCTCCGTGTTTGTGCACCGCAGCAGATAAAGCTAACCTTGTTGAAGTGTCTAAAAATACTGACGAGTCACTCTTTCATTTTGTTGTACCCCATGCTGTGGCTAATCAGCAAACCCAGCACCTTTCTATATCTAGGTTTAAAAGTACGAAATACTGTTGCTCTCTGATTCCCACACCACGCTGGTATGGTGACTTGTGTTCACTGTTTTATACTTCCGTTGATGGAATAGCGAACAATTGTTGCAGGATTGTCTTCTCACCACTGTTTACCTTCGCAAAACTTTGATTTTGTATCTCATGTTGATGGTTCTTCCCTCAGAAATGATAAAAAACATGAGTTGCAGTTTACAGTTTGTTCTATACATGAAGATACAGAAAGTTGTTTCTTACCCAAAGCGCAATACGCTGAAATAGCTAAACTGCTGCACTTAAGTGAGTTTATATTCTAATCACTCAAAAACTGTTACTTACTCCAAGTAAGCATTTGGAGTGTCCCATGACTTTGGGCGCCTTTGGGTGCAGCGAGGGTTCCTCACTTCAGCAGGGACCTAATTAAAAATGGGTCCTTTATCAAAGGATTACCTGGGACACATTTTGATCAATATAGTCAGCAAAAGCTTTACTTTTGTACACCTAACCTTAAATTGATTGGTGATCAGCGCATTTTACAACAACTACTGTCAGGGCTATTTATAGGGCATCAAGTAAACCTTTGATAGAGGACCCATTTTTAATCGGGACCCTGCTGATTCAGGGGGGGATCACAAGGACAGTCGTACGGGCCAGCTGCCAAAGAAGAGTGGGGCCCACGTCAGCCGCCATGGTGGGTGGGAGTTGTAAGTCACCCCCATCCCCTGACAAGAAGCCCTACAGCGAGGATAAAGGCCAAAGATGCAGAGACCTACATCGATAAGCCCTGCTTGGACGAGGAATGAAGACACTGGCCCGACTCTGGTCACGGCCCCATGACTTGGAAGAACGCACCCTGTCTGCCTGACATCCTGTGGATAAAGAGGGCCACATTCAAACAATAAAGAGCCCATCCACCAGGCTCCAACCTAAAGCTGGTGACCCACAACCACGCTCAATGGGACAACTGCACATCGAGAGCTGCTTGTCCCGCCTTGGGGTTAGTCATATCACCCAAAGGTCAAGCAGGCCAAGAGACTTCTTCGAAAGCGCCCCGGAAATGAAGGCTGCTCCCTGAAAAATAGACCAACCAGAAAAACGGCCTTTAAACACACCAAGGGTTCCCATGCCTTCTCCTGTACCCCCAATCCCCCTGCCAGGTGGGGGGAATTTGATCACTAAAAATGTCAGCCCACTCCTGTTTTATTGTAATGGCAACAGCAGATTCATAGAAATCCGCACCAGCATTCAGGCCTCCAGATGCGCCAGCACAATCCAGACACACAGCACGAATCCTAATGCGATTGGAGAGTTTTAGGCCGCTCTGGAGGCTAAAGTGAATACATTGACTACTGGTCTCAACATTCTGAAGGGTGACCACAAAAAAACAAGTGACAGACTAAGCCAAGCAGAAACCACACTGACAGAACTCGAACCCCAGTCAAAGGCCACCTCTAAGGAACTACACATCTAAAAGGAGCTAGTGCAGATCCCAGAAAAACAAGCTGAAGACACCGAAGGAGGGGCGAGGCATAATAATCTACACATAGTAAGCCTATCTGAATAGAAATATAATTGTATTTAAAAATTGAGAGTCCTAATGTCACCTTCTTCATTGAACAATGTCTCCAAGAGTAAATGTGCCCTCATGGCCTCACCCTATCTTTACAGGTGGAGGGCGCCCCCAAGACCAATTGTAGCAAAAATCATGAACTATCGGGACCAAGACCTCATCCTCAGCACAGCCTGGAAGAATGGCGGACAATTCGACCGTAATGATATTCCCAGACTTCATACTGGTGGTTCAACATCAAAGGTCGTCTTTCCTGGGAGTCAAAAAGCCCAACATATGCCTTACTCTTCCTGGGGAAACTGAAAGGTGATAATAGCACAAAAAACTAATTTTTTCACATCGCGAGAAGAAGCCTGGCCATGAATCGATCAGCTGCACATGGAACCAGGGAGCTGGAAAATCACTCCGACTAGTCCCCATTGCACCCAATGGTCGGCGTGGC
Source organism: Triturus cristatus (assembly GCF_964204655.1). NCBI lineage: Eukaryota > Metazoa > Chordata > Amphibia > Caudata > Salamandridae > Triturus > Triturus cristatus. The sequence continues at coordinate 146,297,541 of NC_140584.1, forward strand.
CTAGGCATGCCCGAAAGCGGAGAGAGGGAGCTCATACAGAGACCCACAACCCCGCAACAGATCTGTGCTGATCGGAAATCAGTGGTGGCCTCAGAGGCAGTAATCTGGACCAGGAGATCACTACCTGACTCTGAGGGGTCCAGTGGAGACCTGTTGAGCTCTGACCTGAGTGACACTCCCAATATCCTACCCAGTGTGCCTCAACAAACAGCAGATGAACTCATGTGAGGCTTGGACACAACCTCGAAGTAGTGTCAGTTACCCCTCCGATTTCAATGGGCCGATCCTCCACCCAATGTAGCTGGTTCTTCAGTCCCACGTCCCAATCAAGCAGCATTACGCACCAGACTCCTGTTACAAATCACATAATACTCTTTGCAGTTTGGAAAGTTCTCCACTTATCATTTTGCTCCTGCACTGTTTCCACGCCAGACTGGGAGTAATTGTTAAAAGGGGGTTTGTTTCTACTTGGATGGTGTCTTCTATGGAGTCACATAAACCACATGCCCAAGAAACCAAAGCCGGAGGTAAGGATCGAAACGCCGTTGACTTGTTGTACGCCATATACACCTCTTTATTTAATACTTATTATGTGTAATGGTGTCTCCACTATAATTTGTGTGTCCTACTAAAATGTGTCTCATACAAAAAATTACCTCTGCCTGAGCCTTTTTGTTTCATGTTGCACGGCCTTCCCACTAAGTTGGATACAGGCTTGTGTCCCACTTTATTTGTTTCTTGCTGAATTTTGTGTATATTTAAGCAACTATATATTAAAAACACCTGTCCAGCTGAACAGCTGTAAAATATAGTACTGATTGGGTCTATATTTATTGTTTGCTCGCATTAATCCTTGTCTAGGGACCACTGTCTCTAGAAATAACTCTGTTTCAGGCCACACAGCAACCGCCAAGATGGTAATGGTTCCAAGATTACTCTATTACTTTGCAAATCTACACCTTGTTTTGCGGAAGACGTACATCAGGCAGTTAGACTCCCTATTGATAACCCTCATCTGAGAGGCGGAGAATACAACTGGCCTAGCTGAGACTCCCGCCGCTTAAGGAAGGATGCCCTCAACCCGCCTTATAAAGATATTACCTAGCAGTCAAGCTCCAGTAGCCAGCCAGGTTGTTGGTGACATCCCATCTACAAGAAACCGGATGTTCGGCTACACAGTCCCGAGCTGGAGTACTGAACAAGCTGTTTTGCTCCGGGGAGGGTAGAGTACTGGGGTCCCCACTTTTGATGGCCATAACCATGTACAAAAGGGCTTTTCTTACACAGGCTCTAAATTACAGTTTGCCCCAGCTCAGTTAGGACTCCCAACTGAGCTGGGACCCCTTTCAGTCCAGGATCTATAGGCGAGGGGCGGGGGTGGGGGGGGGAGAAGACCGGGCTCCACACTCTGGGGGATACCTACCAGAAGGGTAAACTAATGGACTTTCACAAATTGCATGGTCAGTTTAATTTCCTGCAAGGCCAGTTTCTCCGTTTTGGGAAGATTAAAAGGATCTCTAAGGAGGCGCTGGGAAGAACCCCGAGCATATTCTCACTAATGCCTTACTACTAACAGTACACACTATTGGGAAAAAGACTTAAGATTGATAACCTGGCTATACAGAGAAATCAGAGATCACACTAACGTATCCCTGGAACCCCTTCAAGAGTCATGGGAGGGGCTCTCAATGAGAGCATTTTATAACCAGGAATGGTAGAGGGCCTTGGAATACCGCAGAAATGTCTCCAGAAACAAGAGATTTTGATTTATTCAGGGCCTATTTGATGCCACAGAAAATTGGCTGCGTGTTTTCGTGGGCATGTACCGACTGTGTCCGTTGTCACTATGCGCTTGCGGACTTCAGACATGTTCTATGGGACTGCCCAGCACTGCAACACTACTGGAAGTGAGTTGGCGCGCATCTGCGGCTGTCACTGGCGGACCAAAATGGACATCCATTGAAGTATGCCTAATCGGCACGGCCCTGAGAGCTCTCCTACACAAAGTCACAACGAGGTTCCTCATACTCCTGTTGGCCAAGCGATGTATCACAACAATGCAGTGAAATCCACTCACACTCCCCTTGCCCCCCCTGCCATCTGGGGTGACCTGACAAAAGAATGTGGTGTTCTGGGAAAAGGCGCTCCACAGGGAAGAAAACCGAGTCATTCGGTGGCATCAATTGCAGACTAATGGGACGCTTTAGTGCATGACCTCAAACACTAAGAAGAAGACAATCACCCTCCATAATCGGATCAGGGCATTTCCCTGAAACGCTACCAAATCTACAACAGTGCATCCTAAACCGAAAACCCAAGCAATATGTTGTAGGAAATGGCCCTCCATTGGAGAGAGACCCAAGACCAGATGCCCCAGGAGAGGGGAGCAGGACTTACCCTCTGGTCGCACTGGTCGACAACAAACTCCTCACACACTGGTGGTGAAACAGGAGGCCCGAGACAATTCTTGGACCCATATTGTTCCAGATGGTTTTCACGGTGAGAGCTGCAGTTAACAAAATTGTTTGATTGGAAGATAATATATGTCTCTGGAGTGGGAGTGAGTGAATTCTGGCACTGGATTATAAATAGTACAGGACAAAAATAATGTATATTCTATATAGTCCATCATAATGCCTGTATACGCGCTTTATTCATGTTGTTTCTCCACCTCCTGCAGAGCTTTGTAAAAGCCGATGAAGCTCTTTGGGGGGAAAAAAGCTACACACTACTTCAACCAAGGTTACGAGAACCCTATCAAGTTAGCTCATCACCAACACCACTGTAAAGTCACCTCACCACCAACATTGCCGACTGCCTGCCTGGATAGACATATCAAACTGCAAGCAAACCTCGGCACCAAAAGAAGTCAGATCCACTGACCAAAGTACTCCTGTTGCTAGAAGTGCAGCGAGGATGCCACCAGAATGTAACCCTCTTTCTGCCAATGGCTACCACCTGCAAACCCTGGTAGTAGAACGCTTCCCAGCTACTTTATCCTTCTGACTCTGGCTGGTCCTCCTGGATTCAAGGTTGTCTGGCTGTATCATCCAATAGCTGTGTCAGGAAGGCCACTGACCAATCCTGGGAAAATGGTTAATCTACAAAGACAATACTTAACTGCAAGTTGTTTGCAAAGTTTGTTCCATTTGTTTACTGGAAACAAATGTAACTGTTCTGCTTAGAGGGCCTTAAGCTATCCCTCCTGTCCACAGTACTCAATCTTATCTTCATTTCGACTAAAGCCAGCCCTAAATATGCTTTTCGAGGTCAAAGGATGTGTCTTTTTTTAAATACATGAATGTAACTGTAATGGTCTAATGTGTATGATGTGCTGTCAAGGTATTACCCCATTCATTCTTTCAAGATGGTCTAGTTTATTAGGCTATATTCTCGTCAAGAATGTACTTAAATTTTTTTTTTTTTAAACATCACACAAAGATGTGCCAGGTTTCGTTCGTGCCTTCTTAGATATTGTACTATTTAAACTTAACTAACCTACCTTTCGTCATAGCTGAGGTTTCTGTCAGCAAACTGTTCCAGAAGGGTGCGTTCTATCACACGGCCTGGAGCAGAATTTTGGAAGAAGTAGACCAGGACGTGCTGCAGGCGGGGGTCATTGTGTGGAGTGGGCGCCTCTTCCGACAAAAGATGCAGTCGAGAGTACTCCTCACGAAATGCCTGCCAAAAAATGGGAAAATATTTACATTTTGATGCACTGGCTAAAGTAACGCAGTTTACAAATGCAGAATAAAGGACATTCTAGCAATATCTTAGCAGCCTAACAAAATCGAGTTAACAGTCAAGTGAAGAATGGGAAAGCAGTGGTGCCTCTTTCCAGTTTCAATGCTTCAATGTTTCAAATGCTCCAACCATTAACTAAATCAGCCAGTTACTTACCTTTGGTAATGCTCTTTCTGATGGAAAGTCTAGCTAACCGCAGATTCCTTATTTTGAGAATATTTCCCCACAGAGTCAGACTAGATCTGGAAACTCAAAAGTAGTACTTCTGCAAGCCAGTAGGTTGTGTTATGTGGCTCTGCATAAACATTGTGCTATTCAAGAGTTAATGAGCAAGGCTGTAAATAAGCGCCACTCAGGAGCACTGATGTCAGTTTCTTTCTAGGACTTGTCCGTACCCTCATAGGAAAAGCCCTTCAGCAAATCGGCTTAACCATTGTGCAGGTGTCTAGGTTGGGAACGTTTAAGATGGAAAAAGAATCCATTCCACAGAAAATGAAGGTGCAGGCCTACCATTCAGTCTCCAGGGCAGACAGAACATGAGCCACAGTGAGCATCTTGAATTTTTCCATTTTCAGGAAACAATCGAGAGATTGTTGGTCTAGTATAGGGTGGATGCTGGTCTGGCGAGACTTATTGAGAGGGCTCCAAAAAGTTCTACCAGGCCAGCCTAGAGCTACAGTGCGGGTGCGGGTGCGCGCGCTGCGCTTTACCGCAATTACTTTCACTTTCGTGGCCGCGCGGCTGCTTGGCATAGCCAATAGGTCTCGCTTTTGGGACCTTATAAGTATTTAGTTATGCAACTGTTGCATGGCTAAACACTTATAAGGTCCCAAAGGTGAGACCTATTGGCTATGCCAATGCTTATTTCTAATGCTGGCACCCTCTCTATGGCTACTTTGGCCAGAAGAGCTAGCACTTCCTGCCGCAAAAGAGAAAGGTGGTCTTCCATCATCCAATCGGGTGACGATGGAAATGTGGGGAGTAACCCTGACAGACAATCTGGAACACCCAATATAATCTCCCGCCATTGGGACAGATGATGCTCAATTCGGCCACCAACTGGGTGACCCATGATGATGTAATGGCAAATTAAAGGGGCTTTGGGGGTGGGGTGGTAGGGGTAGGGGAGATTGGGTAGACCTCTGGCCATGGTGGCTAGGGGGGAAAGCAAAAGGCTGCAAGCCCCCTACTGTAGATATATACCTGTTGACCGGGGGCCCAGGGCATAGCTTTCCACAACTGCCCAAGAGGGAATCCCTTCAGCCTTGTTGAATGGCAAGAGAGGTTCAGCAAGTGCCTGGCAATGCTGAAGTTAGAAACTCGGTCATTAAAATAGTTTTGCCGTCCATTATAGGGAGCTGCAGGTCAAAGACATATGCAGCCCACCTCATGACTATAGCAAAAGAGGCGCTTTCCTTTTTGGCAAGACCCGGGAGAAAGATAAGTCCAGTGTCTTGGGAGGTGTCCAGACCACTGGTATCCTGCAATGCATCATTCTCAATTTCCATGTCCTATTGTGGGACAAATTCATCCCCTTCATATTAGTCGTTAGTGTCTGAATCTAATCCAAATAGCCAATGCTAAGTATAAGCTCTGCCATGTGGTAAAGGTAAGGTATCCAAGTCTAAATGATTGGCTACAGGCTGTGCTTCAGTGGGATGGGCGCGTGGCCTCGGTAGGGATCCAAATGAAGCTGGTTTAGGATCAGAGACCATTATAAATAACTGCTCCTTTTCCAGCACTTAAGTGGATGAGGAACACGAAACTGATTCAAGAGACACTGAAGGCTTCGTATCTGGGACCTAGCTCTGTTTGGGAATATTGACTGAGATATGTCCATGGATCTTTGAAAAGCGGGGGTTGCCTAGAGGTAGGGAACTTGTACCCTAGGGAGGTTTTCATTACATTACAGGAGGCTCAGGAGACCTTTGAGGAGGGGGCCAGGCTACTTCCTTCATTATGCCAAGCTGTAGAGTGTTGTGTGGGAGATTTGTGCTGGTTTCTCTGCGGCTCCTCAGGCCTCCCTGATGCTGGGTGGCCAGCTTCGTTGGAGAGGCATCTCATCTCCTTAATTTACAAGGCAATCCGGGACGACATGGCAAATGCCACATACACTTCCTGTGGGGCCTAAAAACGTGAGCTGGGGGAGCCTATTGAAGAAGCTGACTAGGGGGCTCACGTGGGGGGTTAGAAGGGTGGGTGTCCTGCAACCATTGGTTTATCTGCTTCATTTTAATTTCCTGCATCACACGTATTTAACCCCTAGGTGCCGGAACAGGATGGACCAGACGAGGGAGGTGTGATGTGGATGTTGCGGGGAGATGGGGCACCTTTTTGCATTTGGCCTGGGCGTGTACAGTGATTCAGGGGATTTGGAGGGATGTGGTGCCTAAAATAGTGGAGGCAGCTGATAGTGACAATCCTCTGACTCAGATGGCCTGCCTCTTGGGGTTGGTGATGATACCCAGGGGGTGCAAGATTCCTTATAAGCTAGCCCAACTTGCGCTGTTATTGGCCAAAAGAAGAGTGGCCACTGGATGGATGGACACCCAGGTACCGCTGGTTGCCTCATGGTAGCGAGGTCTCCTTGAATGAAGGGTGGCTGAGGTACTGCATATGCGTATTGCCCGAACCGAAGAGGGTGCCTCAGATGCGATTATGTTGTGGGGGTATCTTCACAATAAATTTGCAGAAGAGGATCACTCTGGCACGTAAGAGGGCTCCGATGGGGAGGGGTGTTCTGTGTGCTCTTGGTAATGTGATTCTGGCAGTCAAGTTTGTATAACTGTAATAATTACAGTATAATTAGCTTGATCTCTTGGTTTCGATGTGCCCTTGTCACCTAAGCTTTTATATGCATCTGGTGTTTCAGTTCAGCCGTATATACTGATATTTTTCTTTTTTCAATGTACTGACCTTACATATGACTGGAATTTCTCCTCCTCTTAGAATGGAGCCATGCACTGCTTGTGTGTTTTCTGTTTTTGTTACATAAAATCAATAAAAGAGTTACACACACACAAAAAAGAGGTACACAGGGCGCCATGCGTGAACCTGCAAGCTGGACCCCCACTAAGGGCGTGCCAGAGAGAGCCCGAAGCATGCCAAAAAAGCATAGCATGGCCTCCGTAAAGGCCTCTGTCTGCTGCGATGTCGCAGACGGACCAGGTAATTCAAGCTTCATCAGGACCAAACTGTAAATTGGCTCTTGAGGAGTTCTGGGGGGAGACGGAGGGCACGATGATGCCCTCACGCCCTCTTTGCTGTTAGAGAGTGGAAAAAAAGTGCAGATTCCGAGTTCAATATCTTGTGCTTCGTTCTGTGACAAGGACCTGCCGCAGTGGAAACTTCCCGTGGTAGCTTGGTATCACCAACGGCAGTGACTTGGGGAACCATGATGTCACCTGCTATGTGTTACCCAGGTGATGAAATGCGTTTATAATTAAATGAGAAGAGCAGTTGTACTGGAGGGCAGTTGAAGGATGGATAGGATCTGTTTTGGATTAAAGAAACCTTGTCTGGCAACTATACGACCCCATGTCTCCTTTGGCTGAGCTCCGTTCTTCAATTGCCGCACTTCATTTCTACCTTGACTGGACACAGTGCATTCTTTGGAAGCTTGGTGACTTAGAATTTCACCTCACAGTCCTGCATGGCCTTTCTACTAACAAGAAGTTAGGAGGAACTAGGACTGGATTGGTAGGTCGAACACACGCTCATACAAAGTCATAGTAGCCAAAAAAGGGATTCTGTTCCTTAAGCGAGAGAAAGAAAGGGGAGAGAAAAGTGGCAGCTGTCAGTCGGAGATAAGGGGGACAGATCACAGGACTGGTGGATACGACGGATTGGAAGCAATGGCCCTCACACCCCCAGAAGGGAGTCATGCTTCCTCATCAGGCAGCTCCTTGTTGGGGTGACAGTGCAATGCCCAACGGCCGCGCTTAAGGATCATTAATCTTAAGGACAGCCTCTATCCTTTTTTACTCATGCCAAGGGGAACCACCGTATTAAAATAGATTAGGTTCCCACTGGCATTTTTGACCACTCATTTCATTAGTCTTTATTTCGATAAAAAAATCATAAAAGACATTACAATCAATTAAAAATACAAAGATAAAGGGAACTCAAATCAGAACAAAACTGACATTAGTGTAGAAGAACCACAATAGGATCTGCATGAGTTTGTATATTAAAACATCAAATAACATGCTCTAATAGACCATAAAATCCTTAATTAAAAATAGAGTAAAATATAGTATAAAATGTATCGCCCCAACAATAGTTTGTGGACAGAGCAATATTATGATGCCAAAACACCTGTGGAAGTAGTTAAGACAACCAACTACCCCGGTTTGTGATGAATCAGTAGACCCTACATCAAGCCACAGCTAGATGCCCCGGTCGACCTTCCGCACATTCCTTAAGCTTGTGTAAGAGTAGGGATGAAACTAATTAGGGTTCCCTTAGTTTGTTAGCCCGAAAATGGCCCATGCCCAACTCAGGAATTTTGCCATAGCAGCAACAATAGATTCCTGAGTACATGTCTGCAGGATCCTTAAGGCCTCCAAAGCAGATCTTGTACCCAGGTGGTGCAAGTGGGTTTGAGCCATTTCATCCTAGGCGATCTATATGCCGAACAAACAAATAAAATGTGGGCGATTGATTAGGTCTGTGCTAATCACAAAGGGCACAATTCGGATGTGGGTGGATACCATCTGCTGGTAAAAGCTTTACTTGGGAGGGAACCTACTCTAAACTGATGGTAGAACTTTCTGTCAAGCGATTTTAAGATAGAGTCCCAATATGGTTCGAACCTAAGCTCATGTTTCAACATCAGGAAATTCGTGGACAATGTGGACCTTGTAAAAGAGGCAAAATACTTCAACTTCACCATGTCCAGGTAAACTGCCTTAAATTCTTTTTTTGTCGGAAATAGGTTGACTTCTGGGTTCTCTCACAAAATACTCATCCCCATTTCAGTCAGAATGGTTTTTAGGTCTCGGCTGCGAAGGCTGCGCTTGCGCAGTCTCGCTCCGAGATTTAATGACTTTGAGAAGAGGGGCTTGCACCCGCCCCTCTTCTCTCCTGTTCTCCATTGGCTGGCCTCTTAAATGCTGGCCAGCCACTGGAGAAGAGGTCCAGTCACTCCGTTGAAGCCCCGTCCTTTTCGGATCGGGGGGCGTGTTTTTTGCGAGAAGTCTCAGGGAGGAGACAACAGCAAAACACGCCCCCAAATCCGAAAAGGACGTGGCGTTTCTCCGAGGCATTTTCTGCTGTGCCTCGGAGAAAGGCGGTGGTGTCCCAGCGTTGCTCCCTCACCTGATCTCCTTGTTCTTTTTCTTGCAGGCAGCCTTCTCCCGGCGTTGGCTATAATAACAATTGAGGGTATTATTTCACTTCCACCATCACAGAGATATTTGTGTACCGGGAGGCTAGCAGTTCTACTGTGGCACACATTCTAATGCAGCTCCTTGTCACATGCTCTGTTGATGCATAATCTGTTCATGAATGCTGATCCCTCACATAACAAAATAACCCCCAAATCCTGCTTCCTCACCCTTCCCAGAGCACTTCTCTACACCCACAATCCCGACCAGCTTTCCGAATTTGGGTGCATTTTTGGTCATCACAACGTGTGTGTCTGTCAACGGAATGGGCGCTGGGTTAAAAGTTCCGGTACACACTCGAAGCGCGGTGATCGTTGGCGGGTGTGTAAACCGTCCGCCATTTTAAAAAGAGATCGACGAGAGAGAGAGAAAGAGCCCGGGCCTCATTACACCGCTGTCATTTACTGTCCCGCGCCCCATCTCTTTAGCAGCATTAAGATGGGATGTAAATGCGCCGGTTAATGCGGTTAGAAAATGGATGGTTCAAGAAGGGCACGAATTAAAGATCCGCATTAGCCGCTGATAAGCTCCTTTGCTCGCGCAGCGGCGGCTCGTTAACATTCATAGGGAAAAAGCCTCATCAAACAGTGTTATCACGGCCCTGGCAATGGCTGACGAGCCTCTTCCATCAGTATGATAATTTTATTTTACAGTTTTTTTTGTAGCTGTGAGCAATAAGAGAAGGGAATTGTTTTCTTTTTACAAAATAAGGAACCGCCTTTTTTTTTTCAAAATATATTTTCCAGGCCCTCGAGAGAAAAGGAGGGTGTCATTTATGTGCAGAATTTTAAGACCTTAATGTTTTCTTTCCTTTTCAACGAAAATATTAATTTTGCCAATTTAAGTCTCATTAAGATACAGAGGTAAACTGTTATTTCTAATGGAAAAAAAATAATCAAGGTTACTATGTTGCCTCCCATTTTCAAAGTTTATGTGCACCTACAGATTAGTGGTAATAGCCAGTGGTAATGTAATTGCTGAAGTACCTCTTCATTTACCGCCAGTGCACCATTAAAATGATCACTTTAGCAGAAAGAGTCCGCTCTTCAAGGAAAGGGCTGTCCTAAAAGGTGTAGGGGACATAATAGAGTGCGGATTGATAAACCTTTTTAAAACAATTTTAGCGCAAATACTTGGTGGCATTGGTGAACCCATCGGGTACTTATTGTTTCTGGCATATATGTTTTACAAAAAGGTCCTTTCATATGTTGACAAGCTCTATTGTACAATAAAAGAAAATAAAGCTCTCAGCTCAGAGTTGTTGCAAGAGTGTCATCTTCTTTTGATGCTCAGCCACCCTGTTTATAAACGAGCTGCCTTCAAACACCTCAGTGCTTCCCACATCACGGCCCAGGGAGATGGCGCTGATGGATGCAGCTTCACATTAGTGCCCGCTCTCCATGACACCTCTGGAAATCTAGATGCTGACCCTGTGCTTTTGCGTCTCGGTATCAGACACACCTCTGTCGGCACCTCTAGGGGGTGATTCTGGCCTGGCCTTTTTCAGGCTGATGTTATGCCAAGATGGAGCTGTGGAGTTGAGCAGCAAACAGGGCTGGACTGGAAACCCAAAGCAGCCATGACAAATTTTGTCAGACCAGCCCCATACGGTGCATAGTGAGTGCCGCAAGTGAGCCTGACCACTACAAAGGAGGACTTTAGGCTGGATTCTCCCCCAAGAAATTTGGGGGGAAATGGTGCATTCTACAGCACATTTGTCGTTATATATTCAATTGTATGAGCTTTTAAAGCATAGTAAATGGTGACCTTACTGTGCATCAGGATACAACAATGTTTATTGGGGCCATCAATAATTCCCTCACTATCACCCTCCAAACAGTACCTCTCATCTATCCATAGCCCCTGTCAATCGTTGTTAGTTGCATAACATAAATTAGCAGTAACTGTGGCTTGTATATAATATTGAGAAAGCATCCACTTGAAGCCCTAGTGACACCACGACAATGTTACTGCTCCTGAGTTTCAAAAAGAGACCACAATATAATCATGCAGTGGCTGAACTCGACAGATTAAGAAATATATCCCAAATTATATATAACAGTCGGTAAACGCATGCCTCTACAGTGTTCTCTTATATTTTGAAACCAGAATTGGTCAAGTTCGTATCCTTTCAAAGTTCCCTTTTCAAACAATCATTATCAACGCCAAGTCTGGCCCTGGCACGGTAGTGCGATTTTTGTTTAGTATTAATAAAATTTGACACTTCAGGCAGCAGTTTCAGCAGAGAGGACAAATAAGGAATAGGCATGGGATCCAAATACTAATCATGCATATTAGTCTGGGCCACTGGCATTTTGCGATGCTGCAGCGTTTTCCTCATATTTATGGATTTGCCAAACTTCCTAAATAATGCTCGCATAATAAATCTCGCTTTTGAGAGTGATTACGCTATTGACATTGTAAATAACAATGCCGTTTCTTTAAATGTTTTAAAAACATAAACAAAAAAAAACATTTACAATGCAACGGTCTCGGCATTGTTAAAGTTAGAACTAGTGGCATTGCTCATGACAATGCCGTTTCTTTAAATGTTTTAAAGACAAAAACATAAACAAAAACAATGTCAAGAGCAATGCCAATAGCTCTAACTTTACCAATGCCGAGACCATTGCATTGTAAATGCTTGTTATATACTGAAGCCATTTGATCTTACCTAGGCACCCTACCCCTCTGAAGTCCAAGAGTGCTTTAGCATACAGGGAGAGCTCAGGGGTAATCCAAAGCCTTGACCACTCAATTCACCACCCTACACCCATGGCACTATCTCAGATACTCATCATCACAGCAACCAACTATAAAGATCTCTGGCAAAGAGACCCCACGAGGGGAAGATTGGGCATTGCAACACCGGCTCAACGAGGAGCTGCCCGATGATGAAGCATGATACCCTTTTGGGTGTGTGAGGACCATTGCTTCTGATCAATCGGATCCCCCAATCCTGTTGATCAGTCCTCCTTATCTCCGACTGACTGCTGCCACTTTTCTCTCCCCTTTCTTTCTCTCGCTTATGAACCAGCATATCTTTTTTGGTTACTGTGTCCTTTGGGTTCATCAGGGCACAAATGTTACAGGCACTGTAGTCATGCACCACAGGCATACCTCTTGGAAATCAGTTTGCAACAGTCCCTACAAGTGTTTAACCCTGTTGTTTTTGGGGGTGAAATATTTTCTGTGCAGACTGGTGAAAAATAAAATCTGAATACAGTTCTAGATCCGCGTCTGAAGGGGTGGAAATAAAGCAACTGACACCAGAGCGCCTAGGTGGCTTTTATATGCAGTCCTGCTTGTCGCTTCTGGAGCAAAACGACGTTGGTGGAACCATAAGACGCCACCTACAGGCGAGCAGGAATATCAGTGCTTAATTTGTAAAAGAATTAGTACTGCGGGCAAAGGTCTGCTCAGAAGCCAGCGGCAAGCGCTGTTAAATGTCAGAGAGCGGAATAAGAAGGCTACTAGTTTTGAATCCACCTCAAGTCTCTTTAATCCACTACCAGACATTCCTTGACACTTTATCTCACTGTTGCATGTTCCTGCTTGCTCCCTTTGTGACCGTTTTCCCGTTTTTCCGTTCCTTCCTCTTTGTGCGTATTTTAATTTGTTTCTCTCCGATGAGGAAAAATAAATGACGGACCACAAAAAGGAGTGCAGGTGGGTGGGCCCCACCGGCAACCACCAGCTAAAGTTAAGCATTGGGAATAAAACTGTTTTTGAGGTTCTGTATCCAGTCTGACGGCTGGAGAAATTTTCACATTGTGAGGAATATGCGGTGAGAAGTATTCATCAGAACTAGTTATTTCATTGTGATATCACATCAGCTAAAAAAAGAAATATGCGTAATTTAGAATATAAAAAACACTAGCAAACACGTAGGTATAAGGTGTGGAAAGGTTTTTTCATTTCATCTGCAGGGTGTTGCAAATTGAAAAAGGTTTCCACATGACTAACTTTACGAAGTCACTTAATCAGTTGAAATAAAACGTAAAAACAATATTCCTTAAATCACACCCACCAAACCAGTGCTTCCCCCTGCCTTATTTAGCGATGTGGAATTAGACCGGTTTCCAGAGGCGGGCCTTAACTCTATCCCCTGTACCAAACCCTTTGTTGATGGCCCATACGTCATCAGGATTCCGGCTAGTAAACATGACATAACCTGCACTCCGATATTACATTTTTGCTGCTCAGACCCACGCAGTAAGGTGTGTGACGTTCCTGAAAAGAAAAACCCATAAATGTTACTTAAAGACGTGCTACTACGGGAAGCACAAGGGCTTCTGGAAATGCTTTGTGCCTGCAGATTACTATAGCCATGTTGGCAAACTGAAGTGCACAAACTAAGGAAACTGCAGAGAACGCCATGTTTCCTCCTGGGGACATCTAAGGAAGGCTGTTTGTTCCATACCGTAAAAATACAAGAACATGTATAATGTGGCAAAGACCAGCTCAGCGGAAAAGCTGTAAAATGTTGGTATGAAAAATATCATTAGCACAGTGCTTAGATCTCATTAATAAGCACGGTGAGGCAACCCTGTTTCCAAAGGTACAAACACAAACTATGGATGCTGGCAAGCCAGCGCTTATCAGAAAATCAGAGTGATATCCAGTCAGTTTGCTTTCAAAAACCCTCCTACATCAGATAACAAACCAATAGAAATTAACAATGTGAAAAGTGAAAGCAATTTACAGAGCTCCGTGTACCGCTCCAACGTGTGTCTACGACGACTGTGTCGAATGCTACACAACTCCTGTTCGCTACCAGCAGGCGAGAGCATTAAATGTGTATCCACTGCATGATTAATCGATTGACCCCGCTTTCAGCATGAAATATAACAAGCCACTTGTCTCTTCGACGGAAATTTGGAGTTTACGGCCGGCTACCGTTATGGAAAATAGCCGTCTAATTTCTTGCCTCAAAAGGTCACAATCTGTGGCCAATATGGCGGATGCAGCTCCCATCCCTGAGTTATAGCCAAGGAGCGCGAGCAGATGGTTCAACAGGAGCTACACCTTTATCAGCCCACGAGGGACTACAGACACCACCTCGTCAGCACTCCGAACCCCAGCCAGCTTTCTTCCAAGCTTCGAATGACGACGTGTCAAAAGTAACAGGGCTACGATCTGAAACATGGCTCCTCTAACCGGTAGCTATTTACTTACAAAGTAGGAACCTAGGTGCATGTTACTTCAGCATCGAAAATAGAAGCTAAAAAATAAATTAGCATACTTTTGCATACTGAGTAATATTATAGCTGCTGGTGCTATGGGAAGTGTTACAGCAGCTAAATATTTCAGGTTACTTATACGTACTAAGACAGCTTGTTGTTGTTCCGCAGAGAGCCAAAGGGCGCTGCTGACTCAGGAATGCACGATATGCCTCTCATTGAAGACGAGGGCTTGGATGAAAAAGCTGTTAGAACAGGCTGTGGTCCAATTTTACCTTTGCGGTTTCAGCATGAAATCGGAATTGAGAATATTTAAAGCCTCTACTCCCGAGCGAAGGCAGTTAGATGCCTGCTGGTTACCCATCATTACAATCTAGCCGGACAGGCCTCTCTCTGGTTTTGCTTTCTTTGCTCGTACCTTACCACAATCTCAAATCACCACCGACACCTTTTTTATTTTTAATTTTTACATTTGATGCGTAAAGTATTTTTTTTTTGTTTAATTTGTAAATTCGGGTCGGGCGGGGGTGGGAGCGGGTGCAAAATGCATGAGTTTATAAAAGTATGTCCATTACCAACAGAATCAATACAAAAATGCAGGTCTTACAGACCTGTGCACATAGCAAAATCACTCCAAGGGCAGAATTGCTTCACTTTTTTTTAGACCCAGTTCAGTTTGTGGCCAGAGGTCATTCTTGCGCCCTTCTCCTCTGCAACCTCTGCCTTTAGCCATAGATTACCAGGGATTACCATCCTCTCACCAAGTCTCGTTAGCATCTAGAAGTCCCTACTAATGGTTACATTATGAACCCACACACTTTGCAGATAGCCATATCAACCACAAGCTGAAAGATGATCTGACATGAATGCAGGGTAACTTGCTCTTGTAGTACATCAATACATCTGTAATCTTGCTAACGAGTCCCACAGACCATTACTCCCTTACAATCACATGTCCTGAATTACTGGGCACCCACCCATTAGAGTATAGTGTATAACACCTAAAAAGAGAGCAGGTTACACTCACTATGAGGAAGGTTTCATTTCCAATCCATGAAACAATAAAAACCCTATAAACTCTCCTGTAACGACATAACATAACTAGACAAACAAGTTATTTACCTCCAGTAATGTTGTTTCTGGTGGATACTGTAGCTATATGCAGATTACTCTCCTTCTGAATATCCCAAGGGCCAGGCTGGTTCAGGAGATTTTTCTCAGCAATTCCCATGCGCACCTGTAGGTGGTGTTGTGCGGCTCCACATAGACTCTGTCCCGGACTGGAAATTACGCTGGCGCCACATATAGCCACTACCCCACTGTGTTGGTGTCACTTTCTTTCTTGGCGCTGTCAGAAGCAGAGCCAATACTGATCTCTTTTTCGAAGGACACACAGAGTACATGTCACAGAACAGGGAAGTGGGTGTGTCAGTGAGGAATCTGCAGTTAGACAGAGCATCTACCAGAAAAAATAGTTACTTACTTTGGTAAAGCTCTTTCTGGTACAGAATCTATCTAGCTGTAAATTACTCATCTTTTGAATATTCCAGTGGGGTCTGACTGTATTCTGGAACTTTTCAGCAGTACTCCAGCATGCCATCAGGGGTTGCTGTGCAGCTATGCACTGATGCAGTTCCAATCCGGAAATGACGTGCAAAGCCTATAGGGGTGCGTGCTGAAGCCACTTGTGTTCAAGGCCGTTTGCGCCCCCAGAAGCAGAGCCTGGACAGTAAATTGGTTGAGACTATTGTGCAGATTACTACATTTATGGGATAGAGTCCAGTCTCAGAATGGGGAGGAAGGGCGGGTCAGTGAGGAATATGCAGCTAGATAGTCTCTACTAAAAAGATCATTACCAAAGGTAAGTAAAGAAATGGTTACTTACTAGTAGGGGTAAGTTTTGCAGCTTTAAGAGTTTTCTGGATTCACATGCTGTGCATTATTCCGCCATCTAGTGGTTGGGTCCGGAATAGTCTTTTTTTGTGTAGTTTTTTGTGTGTTTTGGGCGTCGTCAACCACCATTTGTTGCTAGGTCCGTCCCCTGCGTGACATCAGACAGCGGCTTGGAGGTCGTTGTGCGTAGTAGCCATCTCCGGATTCTTTTTTCTGTGTTTCAGTCTTATAGTCTTTCAGATGGTACTTTAGCGAATTGTTAATTAGAGTTCCCCGCCTGCTTGTATTCCTTGTAGGGGAAACTGGGTGGGTCGCATGTGAATCCAGAAAACTCTTCAAGCTGCAAAACTACTCCTACTGGTAAGGAACCGTTCATTTTGTAGCATGAATCCATTTTTGGATTCACATGCGGTGCATTTGATTATGTAGCGCGTTTTCTCTCTTCTTGGGGAGGCTGTGGTAAGAGAAAGACTTTGCGAAGAGGTATTGAAGTACCTTTTGTCCTACTTGTGCTTCGTTATTCATTTGTATGTCCACACAGTAATGCTTGGTGAAAGTGTGTGGAGATGCCCATGTTGCTGCAGCACTAGGGTGACCAGACGTCCTGCCCCGTCCATGCCCCTTAAGAGACCCCCCCCCCCTGTTTTTTCATCCCACTTAAAGCCATGGGTACTTCTGTCAGTCCTACTTCTTTGTCTATGACACCTGTCCTGGTTTTTTGTTTTGAGAATCTGGTCACCCAATGCATCACATTTAGTGTCTATTGGCACATTGGCAATAAATGCTAAGGTTTCTACTTTCTTTCTATTTGAGTTAGCTTTTGGCCGTACGGTTAGGGTTTTTCCTGCGGAGGCATAGCATAGTTGGATGGTTTGGACTATCCATTGTGCAATTGTTGCCTTTGTGACAGCCGTTCCTGTCTTGGAATGTATGCATGCAACAAACAGCTGTTTGCTCTTGTGAGCTTGTTCTGCACTCTGTAGACAGCACAGTAGAGCCCTCCTTACATCCAGGGTATGGAGGCTCTTTTCCCCTTTTGTTTGCGGGTCTTTGAAGAAGACTGGTAGGAGAATGCTTTGATTCAAGTAATACTTGGACACAACTTTTGGTACGAATTGAGATTTTGTTCTTAGGATTACTTTGTCCTTATGGATTTAAATGTATGGTTCTTCTATGGTTAATGCTTGCATTTCATTTACTCTTCGTAAAGATGTAACAGCTATTAGGAATACTGTTTTTAAAGTGATGTGTTTGAGGTCTGCATTGTGCATGGACTTAAATGGTTCGATCATAAGTTGCGTGAGGACTCTATTTAAACTTCACATGGGAGCTGGAGATGTCCTTGGGGGTATAATTCTTTTAGATCCCTCTAGTAATATTTTTATGACAGGTTTCCTGGCGAAGCTGTTGCATGATTTTCCTCTGGTGTGGGCTACAATAGCTGCAAGGTGTACTTTCAGGCTTGAGTAGTTGATGTGACTGTCTAGGAGGTGAGTTAGATATATGACCAGTGTTTCTTGTGTGGAGAGTGAGTCCATTAGGTTGTTTGTTGTGCACCAAGTGGTGTATCGCTTCCATTTTGCAGCATAGCATTGCCTCGTGGTTTGTTTTCTTGCCTCTCTTAGAATTTCCATTGTTCGCTAAGACAAGTTTAGGTGAGCAAACTCTACATATTCAGGTGCCAAGCCGCTAGGCATAGTGTCGCTGGCTCTGGGTGGACGATTTGGCCAAGCTGCACTGTTAGGAGCTCCTTGTCTGCTTTGAGTCTGATTATTTGTCCCCTGGACAGTTCTAGCAGACTTGAGTACCATGTTTGTCTGGCCCATTGTGGAGCAAGGAGAATTAGGTTTGTTCCTGGTTGTCTTGCTTTTTCTACGACTCTTCAGGGGTACTGGTGGAAAAGAGTATGTAAATGTCCCTGACCAATCTAGCAACAGGACATTTCCTTTTGACAGGTGGTGATGAAACCTGGAGGCAAAGAACTGGCATTTCTTGTTCTGTATTGTTGCAAAAAGGTCTATTCCTGGGGTCCCCCAGAGTTTGAAGATGTATTGTATTGTCTTCAGTTTCAATTCCTACTCGTGGGAGCAGCTGTTTTGCCTGTTCAGATGGTCTGCAGTTGTGTTGTATATTTCTGGTAGATGTATTGTTTGTAGATTGATTCTTTGTGAAATAGCCCATCTGTAGTGTTAACTTGTCGTGTGGGAATGACTATTTGTACCTCCCCGTTTGTTTAGGTAGAACATTGTGGTGGTGTTATCTGTTTGAATCAAGACAGGCTTCCTGTGAATGTGTTTCTGGAATGCTTTCAGTGCTAGGAGAACTGTTTTCATCACCAGGTAATTGATGTATTTTATGGAGTCGAGGTCGGTCCACTGACCTTGTATTTTCAGTTGGTCGAGGTGCGCTCCCCACCTGTTGTGGGATGCATCTGTTGTTATTGTCGTAGAGGAAGTTGGGCTTTCGAAAGGTCTGCCTTGTGTTATGTTTGTGGATGCCCACCATTGTATCTCTGCTTGCAGTTTCTGCGTAACAACCAATAGATCCCCCCCCAACTCCCTGTGGCCTGTGACCAATTGTTGGAAAGCCATTCCTAGAAGGGTCGCATATGGAGGCGGGCATGAGGAATGAGTGGGATGCATGATGCCATCATGCCCATGAATTTCATGACTCTCCTCACTGTCAGAGATCGCCCCCTCTGAAAAGTGATGTTTTCTGTCTGATGGCTTGTTTCCTGTTTTGCGTTGGATAAGCTTGTACAAGGTCTGAGTTGAGTCTTACACCTAAGAAGGTTCTTTCTTGTTCTGGCTTTGTGGATGATTTCTTGTGATTTATTGAGAATCCTAGTTTCTGGAGTGTGAGGATTATTGTTCAAACATGGCTGCGACATTTTTGTCTTGTATTTGCCTTTATAAGCCAGTCGTCTAGATAAGGGTAGACATGAATTCCCTCCTTTCGGAGGTGTGCTGCAAATGTGGCTAGGCACTTAGTGAAGACTCGTGGTGCTGATTTTGTTCTGAAAGGTAGTACCTTGAATTGATAGTGTATTCCTTTGTGTAGGAATCTGAGATCCTTTCTGTGGCTTTTGTTCATGGGAATGTGCAAATAGACGTCTTTGAGGTCTATTGTTGCCATGTAATCTCCTTTTTGAATTTGGGGTATTATTTCTTGAAGTGTAGTTATCTTGAAATTTTGCATCAGAATGAACTTGTTTATGAACCTTGGGTCTAGGATAGGCTTCAGTGTAAGGTCTTGTTTGGGCACCTGGTAATATGGTGAGTAGTTTCCCTTGAAAAGGTCTTCCTTTGGTACGGTTTCTATCGCCTGCTTTTGAAGAAGCTCCTTGATTTCTGATCTCAACTGTGTGAATTCTGACTTGTGGTACCTTTTTATTTTTGGAGGGTTTGCTGGTGGTGTCTTTGTCAGCTCTATGCAATACCCATATTTTATCAAGTTTACTATCTAATTTTCTGTAGTGATATCTTGCCATTTTTACAGGTATTGTGCTATCTTTACAGGTATTGTGCTATCTTGGTGTTGTGTGGGGGTCCTTTTTTGTGCACAAGTCAATTTGATCCATTTCCTCTTCATGTGGAGGGCTGGTCTCTGACTCTTCCCCTTTCTGGAAAGGACTGCTTTAGCTGTTGTTAATAGCCTTGATATCCGGTCTGTTGACTTGACTGTTGACCGTTTCCTAGGCCCTGTTGTGGATGAGGCTTTTGATGTTCTTGCGTAAAGGCTCTCCTTCCTGTGGGTTTCCTTCCATTAAGCCCTCTTTTTTTTAAAGCTCCTCTCTGTTATTATTAATTAGCATTTCTTGAGTGCATGGCTACCCTAAGGCATCCCAACGCTAGCGGCAAAAACAGGCAAAGAGATGCGGTTACCAATTGATCTAATGGAAAAGCCAGGTTTTAATCCCCTTCCTAAAAAGGAGGTGGGAAGTCTCTAAGCGCAAATGCAGGGAAAGGGAGTTCCACACTTTCACTGAGTTGTACGAGAAGGACCGACCCCCGGGCATCCTCTGAATTTTGGGGATGATGGCTAGATTTAGATTCGCCGAGCGGAGGGGTTTCCTTGGCTGATACGCCATAATAAGTGGGTGGTTAATACGAGGGCCTGAATCCCTAAGGGTCTTGTGGGCGATGCATAGGACTTTGAATGTAATCCTCTCCTCTATGGGCAGCCAATGTAGGGACTTTAAGCTGGGCAAGGCTGACTGCGTTCTGGAGGTTCCCATCAGGAGTCGGGCACTCAGTTCTGTGCCGCCTGAAGCTTCCTCAAGGTATATTTGGGTGCTCCTATATACAATGCGTTTCCATAGTCCAGGCACGAGAGGACCAAGGCCTGGACCATAGTTCTCCTTGCCCCTATGGGGAGTAGAGGAAGGACTTTCCGCAACATTCTGAGGGTGCCATGACAGACACCGGCGACTGCAACTGCTTGCTGGTCAAATTTGAGTGCCTTAGCCAGCTACACGCAGGGCTCCCATAGCTCTTGCAGTTTTGTTGTCCTTTTTTATGTGTTGGAGAGTTTCGTCGACTTGTGTCCCCAACAGGGCATCCCCTTTGAATGGTCTGTTAATGATGGAGGTCTGCACCTCCTGCTTAAAGCGGATTTTCTTAGCCAGGCATGTCTCCTTAGTGTGGTACCTGTTCACATTTGTCTGCTGGCAGTGTCTGCTGTGTGAGTGCTGACTTTAGGCATGTATTTGCAATATTCTTGCCTTCCCGGAAAATTAATTTTCCCCTTTTCCTGTCTTCTTCTGGTAGCTTGTTGAGATCCTCGATGTCCTCCCATTGCTTGTGACCATATCTGTTTAACAGGGCATTTGAGTTAGTGATGAGCCATTGCGTAGCTGCCTCTTTCTCTATTTTTCTGCCCACCATGTCCATTCTCTTGCTCTTCTTCTCTGGAAGTTGACCAGTGTTGGAGAGGGTGTTGCCCCTCTTCTTTGCTGTGGTGACAATGATAGAGTCTGGTAAAGTATTTACCTGCATAGAGTCTTCGGAGGAGGGTTTAATCCTCTTCTCAACTCTTGGTGTCACTCCTTTGGCTGAGGCTGGTGCCTTAAAGGCTTCCTTGCCCTGGTCCATGATGCTTGGTAGCATCGGAAGATACTGTGTGCCGTTGTTGGCAGGGGCCAATGTCTCTAAAAGAAAGCATGTTTCCTCTTTTTCTTCTATGAGGGCGACCCCGAAAGCGTCAGCTGCTCTTTTTACAATCCCGTTATAGAAGGCAATGTCATCAGGAGGCAAAGCCTTTGAGGGATAGCAGCATATCTCTTCCTCTGGGATTTCCGTGTCGAGGACGTTCCTTTGATCCTCAAAATTCTCAGAGGCTTCTTCTTCCTCTTGTGCGTCGATGTACTCATCAACGTCCTCATTGCGTGGTTCGGGAGTTGGAGGCGAGTAGAGGATTTATTTTTCCTCTTTGGCGTCAACATTTTCAGTGTTAACAGTGGGAATCACAGGGGTACCGAATCCCTTCAGTGATTTGTCGAACTCCTTTTTCGTTTAGAGGAGTGCCGCCATTTCTGCCTCGAGATGTCTTTTCTTCTTTTCGACCTCGAGGGCTCTCTGTGTGTCGGTGACTGGAGATTTTCTCTTCTTTGGAGTGGTGGACTCTGTATTCGATGGTGGTGTAGCTCCATGCGCGGGTTTGTGCTCGACCCTCGGCTTCGGCACCTTAAGCAATCTTCCCTCATCGGAGTCGCTCGGCAGAGTTCCGTGGGGTTCTTTGGATCGCGGCTGACCTTCGTTCGCCTTTTTATTCGAAGTCGGGGCTGCCTTAGGCTGTGCATTTGTATCGTGGTCCTTCGGTTCCGACGGATGCGAGTGTCTTACCTTGTCCGTCTTTTTCTCAGCATCTTTCGCCATCTTTTTCTGGGTGTGAATTTTCTGGGTGTCTCCCTCGAGAATTTCGACGTCTGAACTTTTGTGCGTCGACTCTGCTGGGACCCCTTGGTCCTCATCATCATGGGAGAGACCTAAGTCTTTCAAGGAAGGTTTCTTCTGCCCTTGGGACATTGTCGCGTAGTGGCCCTCTCTCTGCCTTCGTCGTGTTTTGAGAGTCTTTGACAGGAACATCGCGCAGGCCTCGTCTTTGTGAACTTGGGCAGACAGAGGCTGCACACCTCGTGTGGATTGCATTGGTCGTATTTGTGGTGGCACTTGGGGCATAATTTGAAGGGGGTATTTTCCATGGCCCCTACATCGCCATTTGTTGAACCATGTGTAATTGTGTAGTGGAGGTATTCTGTACTGAAAAATGTTGTCTACGGAGACCAGGTGTGTTCTCCAGTCGCGTCATCAATGCGCTGTTGGTTTTCTTCAAAAACTTTTTTTCTGCAATTTTTAGGAGTGTCCCCTCTTGCTTCCAGACCCAACGGCAGAAAAAATCTGAAGATGGCTACTAATCACCCTCCAGGGTGCCGTCTGACATCACGCAGGGGACAGAACTAGCACCAAATCGTGGTCGACGATGCCCAAAACACACAAAAAAATGAAACGAAAGACTATTCCAGACCCAACCTCTAGATGGTGGAATAATGCACAGCATGTGGATCCAGAAAATAATTCACTCTGCAAAACCTGTTCTACTGATAGAGACTTCTAGCCGCAGACTCCTCACCTTTTGAATAGATACCAGAGCAGTACCTATTTGAAAGCGAGTCTGTGAATGGACTCAAATAAGAAAGGTCTGCACGACTAAGTAGACAGAAATTAAATTCCAGCAAACCAGATTGTCCAGACAATAGTGCTTTGGGAACGTAAGGAAGGACACCTCCGTAGCCACCTGGCAAATGTCTAGGACAGAGACTCTACTTGCTAAAACAGTGGTAGCCGCCTTGACCCTGGTCGAATGAGCATGCAGTCCTTCCAGAGGTTACTTTTTAGCAAATGAGTAGCTGATCTTAATGCAGACCACAATCCATTGGAAGATGGTTCCCTTCTGCACTGCTTTGCCTACAAAGGGTTGATCATCCACCTGGTGTTCCTAAGTATGATTAATATAAAATCGGAGAGTTCTTTTGGGATCCAAGCAATAGAGCCTCTCCTCCACCTTATAGGGGTGATGTGGAGTATAGAACACCAGTAGGGTGAGAGTTTGACTACCATGGAACAGAATCACAACTTTTGGTAGAAATGTTGCTCATGTCCGCAGAACTAGTTTGTCTGGGAAGAAGGTAGTGTATGGGGATTCAACACAGAGCTAGAAGCTCACTCATATGTCGTGCCGAGGTGATGGCAATGTGACAAAAACGGTTCTAATAGTAAGATAGTAAGAAGCTGTAAGGGACAGCTGTGGAGTGACTCGAACAGAGTGCACATCAGGTAAGTGAGGACCAAATTAAGGTTTCACTTGGGCATGACAAACGGAGAAGTGGGAAACGTGTTGTAGCCCTTTCAAAAATGGTATTGTAACTTGTGACCTACACAAAAACGGCTGATCCGGTAATGGTAAGAAGGATGAAAAGGCCAAAAGATAACCCATAGCCATGCCCAAAGCAAAGCCATGCAGTGCAAGTGGTAAAACAAACAGAACATCAGATAACTGGGCCTGAAGGAGGTCAATTTGCCACAACAAACTACAAATTTATCCCAACAGGTGGACCTTGTGAAGGCCTGGGTGTGGAACTCCTGCAGTGTTGTTGCAACAGCAGGTCCTCCCAGATTGGCAGCCTGATCTTATAATGTATGCTCAATTCCAGGAGTTCTGAATACCATACTCTCCATGCCCGATCCTGAGCCCCTAGGATGTCTTGGCCCTGTCAGTCCTGATCTTCTTGAGGACTTCAGGCAGGAGTGATATCGTCGGTAAGGCACACAAGAGCCCGGAGTTCCACTCAAGGCACAGCATGTCTCAGAATGAGAGACACCTTGGAAACTCCAACGTGTAGAAGGGCTGACATTGCGCATTCTCAGCAGTAGCAAATAGATCGAGCCAAGTTCTCCCCTATTTGGGGAACAGATTTTGCACCACTTTCTGATGCAACTGCCATTTGCGATCCAATGGCCGTCAACAGCTGAGTTTGTCCATGTTGGCATTCAAATTGCCTGCCAGGTGGTTCACAACCAGGAAGATCCATAGGCGTCCAACCCTTTCCAGAGGCGCAAGGCCTCCTGGAACAAGGCCGTGACCCCACCCCTCCCAGTTTGTTGCAGTAACACATAGCAGTGGTGCTGTGCGCGAGCACCTGTATTCGCCTCCCCTTGATGGATGGTAGAAAGGCTTTCAACGTTAAGCAGATGGCTCACAAGTCCAGGAGGTTGATATGGAGACAGAACTCAGCCGGAGACCAGAGGGCTCCAATCTCCACCTCTCCCAAAAGCGATGCATCAGTCACCACTGTCAGCTCTGGGTGGGGAAGGTGGGGGGCCTGCTGCTGACCCAATCACAGTCTAATAACCACCACTGCAGGTCTTCTACAGTCTCCTCTGAAATCTGAACATGGTTGGAGAGGTCCCCTTGATGTTGGGCCCACTGGGATTTCAGGTACCACTGTATAAAACAAATTTGTCAACTGGAGTACTAAATCAGTAGGATACTGGAGGCCATCAGTCCCATAAGACTCAAAGTATATCTCGCTGAAATCCAGGACCGAGGTTGAAAGATCTGGGTAACAGCCTGAATGTCCCAGAATCTTTCTTGGGTGCAAAGGCATGAAACCGAACCATGTCCAGAAAGACTTAATTAAAGGGGAGCGTCTGAGGAGTCAGGTTGTAACTTCAGCACATCGATAGTGTACCCCAAAGAGGACAGGAAGTTCACCATAGTCTGCAGGTGTTTGAGGAGTGCCTGGGGTGAGCCTGATTTCAACAGCTAGTCGTTGAGGTATGGGAAGACTGGCACCTCTAACCTCCAAAGGTCAGCTGTTACCTCCGGCATCACTTTTGTGAACAGCCGAGGGGCTCTGGTGAGACCAAATAAAAATGCTTCTGTTTCACCACGAACTGCAGGTAGCATTCATGGGCTGGCAAAATGGATATATGCAAGTAAGCGTCATGCAGGTCCATCACCACCATCCAGTCTCCAGGGTCGATGGCAGACATAATCTCAGCCAGTGTGAGCATCTTGAATTTCTCCTTTTGGAAAAAGGCATTGAGAGGGCGCAGCTCTACAATACGATAAAGGCCTCCATCCTTCATGGGCACCAGAAAGTGGTGGGAGTAACAACCACGTCCTACTTCTGGTATGGCACCCACTTGAAAGCCCCTTTGGCCAAAGGACTTGCACTTCCTGCCGCAAAATGAAGACGTGGTCCCCTGTAAGTCTTTGGGTGAGCAATAGAAGGTGTGGCTGGGAAGAGAGGAAGGGTAAAGCATATCCCCTGCAGAAGATCTGCAGGACCAACCTGTTATCCTGGTAAGACGCTGTGGATTCCGCCTTGCACAGAGTGGCTGTGCTCCTGTAGGAGCACGCTTATGAGGTTTGGCAAGTAGGACTGCAGGGGTAGGGATAGACTAGGTGGCCGTATGTTCTTGGCCGTGGTGGGCACCATGGGGTTGACCGCAAGATGGGTTTCCTGTGGGGGATTGATGGGCTGGCGGTATTAGCCACCTCTATGAAAGCTGTGAAAGGAGCAGGAAAACTGGTGCAGTTGGCGAGGTGAGGCAGAGAGACCCAGAGAGTGTGGGGTAGCTCTGTTCTCTCGAAAACTCTCAAGAGCAGAATCAGCCTGGTCTCCAAACTAGGGAGTTCCACCTAGAGATATGTTCATTAGGGAAGATGGACATTGCCGGAGAACCTAGTTGAATGCAGCCACACATGGCAAAGTATAGCAACTCTGGTGTCAATGGCCTGCCCAATAGAATCCGTGGTGTCCAAACCACAACCAATCGTGAACTTGGCAGCATCAGAACAGTCTCGAATCGCCTGAGCTGGGGCAACCCGGAAATCTTCGGGCACACCAGAGAAGAGTTTTGCCGCCAAGTCCCAAAGGGTGTGGGAATACAGTACTAACAAGCAGCTGGTATTAAATGAGCGTGGTGCCAGACTGGTGGAGGAAAAAAATCTGTTTTATAAACATCTCCATCCACTTACATTACATTACATGTCGGAGGGAGTGATAGGGAAAGTGTTGGGGATTGACCAGCTTGTGAGGGTCTGCATCACCACTTTCAGGTAAAGGGTGCTGCGAGAGAAAAGCAGGGTTGCCTGGAGCAGGTTGATGGTGCATGGCAATTTGTTGATTGATTGGAAGGCGAACTCCTCACAGGGGCATAGCTTCAGTCGGAGTCTGTACCAAAAAGGGAATGTAATGTGTGTTGCTGTCCTCTGTTGTGAAGGTGGCTATCCATGGGGAGTAAGGGATGCCTTGGATGGTATCTGGCACAACTTCAGTTGGGATCAGGCAGTCATCTGATAGAACTTTTGGGACCTCATCCTCCAGCGGGGATGAAGTTCGCATCGGAGTCGAAGTGCCAGGGCCAGCGTAAGCCGTGAAGCGTGGAGGGAGTGGAACTAGGGGCAAGATAGTCTCAAAGGGTCCAACTGGCGCCAAGGGAGGACCTGCCAGCGGAAGCCAAGATAGATGGCATCTCTACTCCATAGCACCCGAAGGTGCGCCAGAGGGAATCAATAGGGATCCGAAGAGCCGAAGCATAGCTGCACAGATCCCTTCTATCTGATGTAGCGTAGCTGTTTGCCTCTGGAACTGTGGTTGTGCCAGGACCAGCTGCGGGATCAGCTCAGAAGTCGGCTGACTTTGTGAGCAAGTTCAAGAGATGTGGCACTGCCCTGGAGCTGTTCAAGCAAATGTGAAGGGCATCAGACCTAGGCATGGAACTGAGACTGCGCTGCTGGCGGTCACTGAGGAATCACGGAGGATACTGGATCAAGGAGGATCAGTGGCAGTGATCCTCCTTGACCTAAGTGCTGCCTTTGATACGGTCAGGTATACCATCTTACTGAACCGCCTCCTTGACATCGGGGTAACAGGCAATGCACTGAGGTGGTTTGACTCCTTTCTGACCGACAGATCATTCCAGATCTTTGACGGGGACACAGTGTCAGCCAGCAAATCTTTGAGCTGTGGGGTCCCACAGGGTTCCTCCTTGAGCCCTGCGTTGTTCAACATATACATGAAACCGCTCGCTGGGATCGTCGAACCGCATGGTATCAAGATCATATCATATGCGGACGATACCCAGCTAGTGGTCTCATTGACGCAGGAGGGCATCAGGCAAAAGTCGTTAGGTTTGATGAAATGTCTGGAGGAGGTTAAAGGCTGGATGACAGCTTCCTCCTTAAAACTCAATGGAGATAAGACTGAGGTCATGCTTTTGGGCCCAGCTTCCCCAGTACCTTTCACCTCCTTATGGCCTTCATGTCTGGGCAC
Organism: Triturus cristatus; assembly: GCF_964204655.1. NCBI lineage: Eukaryota > Metazoa > Chordata > Amphibia > Caudata > Salamandridae > Triturus > Triturus cristatus. The sequence continues at coordinate 146,325,089 of NC_140584.1, forward strand.
GCCCCCCATCCCCAAAGAGAGCGTAAAAAGTCTGGGAATTTGGTTGGACACAAATCTCACCTTCACTCACCAGGCCACCAAGTTATCTGCCACGTGTTTTGGCCTGCTAAGAATAATCAGAAAAGTCCTGCCCCTTTTACCAATGGAGGCCAAACAGGTGGCAGTACAAGGCCTGATACAGTCCAGGTTGGATTTCAATAACGCCCTCTACGTGGGTGCCCCAGAACTGACTCTACGGAAGTTACAAGTTGTGCAGAACTGCGCAGCCCGTACCCTGCTTAACATTCCACGTACACAGTCAGCCAGACCTGGACTAAAAAGTCTACATTGGCTACCGGTGAAACAGCGAGTGGCTTTTAAGGCACTATGTATCTCACATCATGCCTTCTGGAAAACAGGTCCAGCAATAAATGACAATTTAGTCACCCGCTATCACCCAAGTAGGAATTTACGCTCCACCGAAGCCTTTTTGGCCGTGGTTCCAAAAGTTAAGAGAGCGAGAACTGGAGGCAGAATGTTCGCTCTGAATGCCTCAAAACTGTGGAACTCACTCCCGCTTCAACTTAGATGCAATCCCAACCTACAATCTTTCCGCAAACAATTAAAGACTCTTCTGTTTGCTAGGTCTGCCCTGACCTAATCCCTGTCCTAACTCCCGCCGTACCTCCCCACTCTGGCTGCATCCTTAGCGCTTGGACGCCCGTCGGGCAGCAATCGCGCTCTACAAATCGATATACAATACAATACAATACAATGAAGGCAGAGAATTCCGTTTCGATTTCTTGTGCTGCTTTTTCGACATGCCAGACGATTTAGACTGTGATGAAGACTATCAGTTCGAACATCTACGTCGACTCTGGGAAGGTGATGGAATTTCCGACACAGACCGTGACTTGGAGCCATCCCAGTGAGGGGTCTTTTTATGCTTGCAGATGCAAAGCTAAGCCTTGAGCTCCATGTTGGCCTTGGGAGTCATCGACGCGCAGTCACTGCAGGCCTTAGAGTCATGCCTCGACCCCAGATACCAGAAGCATGTCCAGTGAGATCTTTCACATAAGATTTGTTTGTGACAGTCCCTACAGGGCTCAAAATCTGTTGTTTTTGGGAGTGAAATCATTTGCAGACTGAAGAAAGACGGAGGTAAATTTCTTTGAGAGACACAGAGGGAGCTCTGGAACACTGTTAGTGAGTAGTCACCTGGTGCTACCTGATGCTGTGTGGAGGTCCTGCTGAAAAGTGTCAGCATCCAGTCGGACGCCTGCGGAATACTTAAAAGGCGAAGACTCTGTGGCTAGAAGCCTCTATCAGAAAGAGTTACAGAAGGTAGGTCACTATTTCTTCTAAAGGACACTTAAAAAAAAATGTTTTAAACTTTGTTTATTAGCAGTTTTTTTTAATACAACGTTACAGTAAATATAGAGTTTGGCAGACACTACATTATACTTTCATGAATAAAGCATTACAACGCATACTCAGTGGCAATATACATCAGGCTCGGCACAGTCAGAGCATCAGCAAAATAATAGGAGAACCAAGTATCACAACAAACTCTCGGTTAAGTAATCACTTTCCTATGCAATCCAGCCATATTTCAAAAATAGCAACCTCCCAATGCTTGCCAGGGGAGTGTCCGCAGCCCCTCTTGTTTACAACAGTCTAGCTCACGGCCAAGGTGCGGCAACCCCCAGGAATATGAGGGGTGGGGAAGATATCCCATTGTTTCCAATTAAGGCCCATCTGTTAGTAATAGTGTCTCATTAAGTATGATTCCAGCACTCACCCATCCCTCCACCCGGTGTATCCCACCTCCACCCGTTATGCGGGTTGCCTCCTGCGGTGTATCTGTATCTCACGTCTCTCTGACGTATCCCTCTGCTAGTCACAGGGTGGCATATATCAACTGTTTAATTACATAGAGTCCCTCAGGTGTCCCTCCCGTGCCCATCCGTCACGCGAGTCTCGATGTGAGTGGCAGTCTGCTGTGGTGTGTCCTCATAGTCTGAGCCTGTGGCAGCTATTTTGAGCATATATCTAGTGAGTGGCTTCCAGATGTCTCGTGGTCTCGTGTGAGTAGGTAGTAATTCTGCGAAAATATAATTTTTTTCCTGACAATAAGTAATATGTGACAGTCATTCCTTGAACTTGGGCGCTGTGCCTCGCCCCCACCTGCAGGCAATTTTGCATTTAGCTATGAGTAAGCCTATCGCCAGGAATCTTTTGGCCTTACCCTTGTGCCCTGGAAGATAGCCCAGGAGACCCATTTCCGGCATCAGATCCAATGCTTGGCCTATCTCTGCCCAGTAGTTCGCTAAGGTCTTGCACTCCCACGCTAGGTGTAGAAAGCCTGCCCCTTCCCGCCCACATCGGTCACATCTATCACTGTCACGTAACCTGAGTTTATATAACCCTGAAGGATACTTCAAACTGCATATTTCTCCCTCCCAGGCGGTCGGTCTGTAGAATGGGTCGGCCTAAACAGAACTGAACAGGCAAAATGGTGCTCCTGTCAGACCTGGACATAAAATCAGTAGTGCTACATGTAGGAAAGTGCCCCTTTTTGTCATGGTCACACCCACCTTTTGACTGATGTGCATTGGGTCCCTGCTAAACAGGCCCCAATGCCAGTACTCTTTCCTTAAAACAAGGTAATATGGTCTAATTGTAACACAATTGGCATACATCTTGGCACCCTTGTAATTCCCTAGTAACTGGTACCTAGGGCATGTGTCCCAAGGAGGGTCCCTAAGGGCTGCAGTATGTATTATGCCACCCTAAGGAACCACCATACAAATTGCATGCAGCCGGCCATTGCAGAATGCATTTCATGGCGCATACCATGAGTGAAAACATTACATGGCACACTCACTGTGTGCCATGCCAAAGTCAGTGCATCTACTCCTAATTCAACATCTCCAATGTACTACCCTATATCTCACCCGTGCCTCTGTCAGTGCATCCTCTGCCTCGGCTCCGACTCATCCAAAACCTCAATCTACTTCTCTCTCCAATGCACTACCCTCTTTCTGACCCTACACCTCTCTCAGTATATCCTCTACTACTACTCTCTCTGACTACCATGAACCCCAAAATAACCCTTTCTAGACTCTTTCCTTCTCTTCCCCTCCCTTGCATCATCTTAAACCTCTTTTAGTATTCAGATCTCTCAAAAAGTCTTTCTCAACCCTTCCCTCTGACTCTTCCCTCCCTTTCTACTCATCCCAAACCTGCTCCTGCTGCTAGGATCTTCATAAAAACTCTTTCTAGACCCTTCCCTCTACTATCCCACCACTATCCTTTTCAATTCATCATCATCATCATCATAATCTTTATTTCGGTCACTATGGACCATAAAAGAATACAGCAATGTACAATTATAAATTATGCAATAAAAAGATTACATTTCGATGGATAAAAAAACCCATAAAACAATCGTGTTATAAATGATTCAAAATATTCATATAATCTGATTAGACTTAGTATAGCGATTGCGGATAAACCACATGGCTGTTAAAAATGCAGCGACTGCAAATACAGTTGGGGCGGATAAATCTGTCTTTAGGATTCTATATGCTGGGTAGTAATTCCTAAAACCTAATTTTTTGAGGAGTGGGATAAGCCAATAATTCCGAGGTATATTGTAAGCTGGGCAGAAAAATATAATATGCAGGTCATTCTCTCTCAGATGTGCACATGCTGGGCAGTTCACTGTAGAATGTATTTTTGACAAATGTTCAGTATGTGCCCTCAAGGGAAGAGTGCCATAACGCCACTGCATGTATAGCTTCCTCGTTATTGGGGGGCCTACATCATCAAAGACGGGCTCTAAACAATAAGAATCTTTAATGGCAAGGAAGTAATTAGATAGAGATCCCTGGCATGTAGACTCAGTTGTAACCCGTAACTTATACTCGTAGTAAGCCCTTGCCAAAGATCTGCAGGAGATCCTGCAACAACCATTTTCCGGGTTGAGCCACAGGTCCGGTCTTCCTAGAATTCCAAAAGTATATTTAATGTATTTAAACCATGGTATTTGTGACACTTTGGGTAGGCGCAAAATCTCTACGAGTTCAGCCCTATAACTAGATAACTCTGGCGAGCTCCAGATTTTGCACCAAAAAGTCAAAGGTTTAAGTCCCAACTCCTCCATGATCGGTCTTAGGCCCAGGTCCAATCTTAACGGGAGAAGTGGGGTGCTAGATGGTAATGCCGCCAGTTGCCTTGTTCTCAATTATCTGTAATTTCTGGTCAGCTGTATGCCCCCATATCTCACCCCCATATGTTACTGCTCCTCTAGCCTGAGTTTTATAAATTTGAAGGGGTGGGCCAAATGGTTTGTAAGTTGACCTGGTTAACATCCTGCATATACCACCCGATAGCTGCGCCAATTTCATGCTTGCCTTGGCTCTGTGCGACTCCCAGGTCATAGTTTGGTTGAGGTTTACCCCCAAGTAGTCAAACGTAGTGACCCGCTCTAGTCTAACAGACCCTAACAAGGGGTTTGGGCGGGTTGAGGGGGGTGGGTTGAAAATCATGTACTTGGTTTTAGACGCATTGATTTCCAATCCACGCCTCTCACAAAAATTCGTAAACCCGCCCAACACCCGTTGTATGCCCATAGGGGATTTGGAGAGCAGCAGGGTGTCATCTGCAAACATAATTGCAGGCACCCTGCTGCCATTTAACTTGGGGGCATCAGTGTTATTTAACCCCGTAAGATGATTAATGACCCCGTCCACAAAGAGGCAAAACAGGGTCGGTGCAAGCACACAACCCTGTCTGACCCCCGTGTCCACGGGGAAACCATCGGAGAGGGCGCCGCACCTCACCTTGGCAAAGTTGCCCTGGTGTAATCTCATCAGCATTGATAAGATATCAACAGGAACGCCTAAATCCTTTAAAACAATCCATAGTTTATCCCTTGGTACCAAGTCGAACGTCGCTCGTAGGTCCACAAAGACCGTATACAGAGTACCACCCTCAATTAGCGCAGTCTTCCAATATAGAAGATTAAGACGGAAGATCTGGTCTGTAGTTGAGACACCCTCTCTGAACCCAGCTTGGTACGGGCTCAGTATATCCCGTTCTTCAATCCAATCCTGGAGGCGGTTAAGTATAAGTCTACCGAAAAGCTTTTGAGGAACATCGATAAGACTGATAGGTCTATAGTTTGATGGGAGCAGGGGTGATCCCTTTTTAAATATTGGGACGATCTCAGCGCCCAACCAAGTGTTTGGCACCTGCATGCCTCCAAGAATAGAATTGAATAAAATCAGTAGGTAGGGAGCCCAGACATCAGGTTCATGTTTAAATAAGTCACCCGGCAGTCCATCTAAACCGGGTGCCTTACCTGGTGCCAGCCGTCCTATTGCCTCCCGGACCTCAATTAATGTGAATGGGGCCCCTTTCGATTCATCCCTGTCAAAATAGATGGAATTGGATCGAGAACCGTTAGGTGCACTATATAAAGACTGGAAATGGTTTTGCCATACCATGGCTGGGATATTAGGCTCAATTGCGTTGGTCTGCGTTTCAGTTCCTGTATTCACGAAGCGCCAGAATGCACGGGAGTCTCCACGTGCCAGGGTAGTTGTAAGTTTCTCCCATTTATCATGCTCCCATTCCTTTTTTGCAATACCAATCAAGCGTTTATAGGCCGATCTTCTGGCCCTAATCTCATCACTCCCCTTCCCCTCCTTTATCGCGGCCAGGAGATCAGTTTTTGCCTTACGGCATGTAGTGTTATACCAGGAGGGACAAAGAGAACGTCCATTAGCCCCTTTTGGGGTGGAGAGAAGGATATCAGACACTGCATGAATAAGATCCTCGTGTAGCGTGCCCCACGATTTATAGGTGTCGTGGGTGCTATCTTGTTCTAATAATACGAGGGCTTTTGCAAGTGTGGGGATGACCCGGGCATGGAGCCTGGGTAAATTTTCTGGGTTAGAAACCAATCTCTCCCACTTCACTCTCCGTCTGTTGTTCGAAAGAACTAATCCTATCTCAGGTGTCGGCCTCTGTTCCCTCCTAGCCTCATGACCGAGGAGGTTATATTCCATTTCCAAAGCGTCGTGGTCACTATCCGCCCTTGGAAATACCCGAAAGTCTCTGATGAGTGACCACGAGGCCAGAGGGACAAGAATATAGTCCAATCTTGATTCCCTACCACCTCTATTGTATGTATGTTTTGGTGGGATGTCGGATTTTATCCGGCCGTTGCAGGCCCGGACACCGTATTTTAAAGTTAAGGATGTGATTTGGACAGCCAAAGGTGTCCATGCTCTTGGGCCCGGTGCCTCCAAGGGGGTATGGACCAAAGCACATCTTCCTCATGAGCCAGACCGTCCAATGAGCCGAAAAGCGGCTCGTAGTGGCAATTTAAATCGCCTCCGATTAAGAAGGGGGTGCCATCTGGAATTTCGCTTAAAACTTCCGCGAGCTCCTCTATGGTACGGGATTCTTGCCCAATATTTACTGGTCTGGAGTAAACGTTTACCAGCAAGAGCCTATTTGAATTTGGCCATTCCAGTAGTACAACAAGAATGTCCTCCTTACTGAGCGGGAGTAGGGCGGCTCTACATCCCAGATCAGTGGCCACCCAGATGGCGAGTCCTCCCGAAGGGCGTCCCTTAACCCCCCATTTCGCATGCATGGAGAATGTAGCATAGCCAGAGTATATCACCTCTTCACGCACCCAGGTTTCCTGGAACAGGCATATGTCTTTGCCCTCAATGTATGAATTCCATTCTGGGCAATGCAATTTATTAGTTAAACCCGCCACATTCCAGGAGAGTAGTTTCAGTGAGGGGGTGGTGACACTATCGGTTAGTACATTTGAAAGCGGACCCCTGCTTGGTTGCGGCCCCAATAGTGTGTTAATATGTGTATTGGCAACTTGTGACACCTCCACCTCCCTTACAAAGGCTGGGGGGGGGAGTAAGCCAGTTGGCTGTCTCACCAGTAATATAATTCTCCTCGAGGTTAACTTTCTCTCCGGGGATAGGTGAGCCGGGTTTGGAAACCTTGGAACCATGGTGTCCACTGTCCTCCCCACTCCCCTTCTTGCTATGTCAGTCTACCATGTCTAAGTTGCTGTATCTGTTCTGGGTAGGGAAATAGTCAAATTGCTGTGTTCTAGTTGGGTAAGGGATTCTACTTTCTCTGTTGCCCCATCTACCCCTTCTTTTCTGTACTAGTTCCCAGCCTTCCTCGTCCTGATTTTGTCTTAATGGTGGATAAAAAAATGATAGTGGTAGCGCTTGGATTGAAGTCCCCTTATCATAATATGGCCAATTGCATATATAGGAAACAGTCACAGGGTCCCTAAAATTAACCAGGACACAGTCTCCGGCGATGGATTTCCTAGTACCCCCAAGCCACGGAACTCTTCTTACCATAAGGACCTCACTCCTGGTTCCTTCAGGGAGAGGTCTATTTGTGGAAAGCCAATTGATAACCTTGTTTTTAAGGGCTTCCACTGGTTCTCGCGAGGATTGTTTTAGTTCGGGGATACCTGCCAGAATGATTGTGTATGGGCTTGCCTCTGGTGGTAAGTTAATTATCCTATGCTTACTATCATTACCATTGTTCTGGCCCTCATTTCCAGTCACAGTCAACTTCTCCTTCAAAGTTGTATTTACTGGATGATCTGGGGCTGGCGGATTAAGTTGTAGTGGAGGGGGTTGGATTTGTGAGGGGTTAGTCACAGGGCCCGTTTCTTTTGCTAGGGGGGCTATTTTAGTCATCTCATCGCTATTGCTCAACCCTATTCCTGGTAGTTGGCTGTCTTTAGTACGGGCAGCTGATAGATATGCCATTTCCTTTTCAATATTCTGCAGGCAAATTTCCATCTTTACCAATCGCACTTTCAAAGGTTTGAGGATTATCCTCATCAGACTGCGAATATCAGAGAGGGTAATGTCCTCTTACCCAGAGTTTAAATTTGTACTGGGGGATTTCTGACTTAATGTGTGGGAGGGTGGTGGCCTTTTTTTTAATGGCAAAATTTGCCTTTTATTAGATGTGCCATTTTTGATTCCCTCATTCGGGATGGAGTTTTTAGCAGTTTTCAGCTTTCTCCCTCGAGGGCTCTGTGCCCTCCTCTTGCTTTTTGGAATCGCTCCCTCCCTTTCCCCCTGCCTTGGCAATAAAGACTTATGAGCCCCAGTAATAATTCCCTCCATCACGAGCAAAGTAGTATTGGGTACAATTAAGGGTGGGGGAAGCCTTAGTGAAGGTAGAGATATTATGCTAAGATCTACCGGGGGCGACATCACACAATCAATGTCAGGTGCAGTAGAACCGCTCAAACCAGCTATATCGGGCATATCATCTATTCCCCTAACCCCATCTGCTGATAATGTACATTCCAGTCTTTGTTCCGGGGTAGTTGCGATAGCAAGGGGGCCCAAAGACGATCTCCTTACCCACTCAATTTCTTGGGAAATACGTTGTTCTAATGTGGTAATATCATCAATAAGTAGGGAGCCAGCCTTAGCAAAATAAGTGTCTAAAGTACCTTGTGGCTTCCCGGCGGCCAGCATGGTCTTGCTTCTTGTCTCTCTTGAAGTCATTCTCCAAGTGTGGTGTTGGGTGTGTGCAGGAGAACAAGGAAGATCGTCAAGCAGGGGGGGGATGGCCCGAGCCCGATCTCGTCCGTTCTCGAACGGCCTCAAACGGCCCGCTCTTTGCCCGGTCTTCGCCCCGAGCGTTGACCCGCGCGCGTCCCGCTAGCGCGTGAGCACGGGTTATGTTAAATAGGGGGAAGGTGCAGAGGAGGAGCTAGCGGGAAGAGCCACCAGGTGCAGCGGTGATTGCCTCGCTATGCACGCTGGTCCTCGCAGTCCCGCCGGCAGAAGGGCCACGCACACAAGCTCCCAAGGAACAGGCAGGGTCCGTTGTGGCAGATTTAGTTATCCCAGCAAGTGTCAGGCTGCACGATCCTCAGTGTCACAGCGGCGAGCGGCGCCCGCGAAGCGGGGGCCGCGAGTCTTAAATGGTGGTGATGATGGGCGGAGCTGGCGGGAAGAGGCACCAGGTGCAGCGGGGATTGCCTCGCTATGCACGCTGGTCCTCGCAGTCCCGCCGGCAGAAGGGCCACGCACACAAGCTCCCAAGGAACAGGCAGGGTCCGTTGTGGCAGATTTAGTTATCCCAGCAAGTGTCAGGCTGCACGATCCTCAGTGTCACAGCGGCGAGCTAACAGACTCACATTTCCACCGCTCAAATTAATTTTGTTTTTCTCTATACTAATGCACCATTATTCCTATTTAGACCCTGGATGAGCGTGCACCCCTCGAAAAGTGCTTTTGATTACTCATGAGGGGTAGCAAGCGCTATAAAAATGCAAACCTCTCCCTCTTCTAGCTCTCTACAATCCTTTTCAACCCAAATAACAGACTTACATGGCCACCGCTCAAATTAATGTCATATTTCCCTATACTAATTCACCACTAATCCTTTTTGGGTTCCGGAGTAGCGTGCTACACAGGAAAAACACTGACGCCTCGTCAGGGGTAGTAAGCGCTATATAAATGCAATTACAATAGTATATGTAAATCACTCCTACAGCAGGCCTTGTAGTTCTAAGGCAGGGTGCATTATATTACATATGAGGGAATAACTGAATGAGAAAATATGCCCAAGTGCTGTCTAGTTCAATTGCTAGACAGTACAAGTGAACATGGGAGCCATCTTAACTACATGTACTGGGCACGTGTCATTACGATTTTCCCAGCTACATGATGGCTTCACTGAAACCTATGGTGTTTGGTATCAAACACCTTGTCTTAATAAATCTGTACTGTTGCCAGTACAGGATTTATTATGACATGCACTCAGAGGGCATCTTAGAGACGACCTCTGAAAACCTACTAGTACTCTAGTGTGCTGGCTGACTGGTACCGACCAGTCTGCCACCACAGAGGAGTTTCTGACCACCTGGAGGTAAGAGCCCACACTCTGAGGCCAGAAACAATGCCTGCTCCAGAGGAAGTTGTTCACACCTTCTCCAGCACGATAGCTAGTGAATCTGAATACCAAGGCCAGGGGCTTCAAAGCCCCTGCCGCCTTTGATATGTGAACCCAGCTTCCCCAGACCTGGGAGATGCCCTGTGGCCCATTTGCCGTCAGGTGGGAAATTAGTATTCCAAGTAGGCGTGTTGCACTACCAGGCAAGTCACACCCCTAAGGTGGGCTGCCGGATATGCTCCACGAAAGTAGGGTTCTACCATCTTCATTTTGGTGGAATTAGGAACTCTGGAACAGGGTTATGTCCACTCCACACAGGAAGTGGTCATATAGGAGGTGTAGTGACCCCAAGGGTAAGTAACCCCTTGACTACTACCCTTCACTCCCCTTAATGCCCCTAAAGTCAGCATGTAGATGGCCCCCCGATACCAGGCACTCACATACACATGACTAAAGGAGGAGGAAAAAGAAGAGCCAAAGAATGCAACAAATGTAGACTTTGTGCCAAACTCGGTCTGCCTGCTCCTGTCCCGACTCGTCCAGCAGCTGTGCATCCTACCAAAGCCTCGGAGGGCTTCCTGCACTTCGCCAATCAGTCAGCATCGATTAGAAGTGGAGGAGACACTTCCCTGCAGCCTGCAGGAATTGTTCGCAATGTCCAGTACGCCAACCTGCTGACCACAGGGTCCGTCAAAGCAGCAGCCACCCAGGAGAGGTCACCGTTCTCCAGGAGGGCAGATCCATCTTCCCACCAAGTTTGGAGAAGTCAAGACCCCAAGGAGCCACCCGGCACCAATACCAGGGTGCTTGAGCCCTTGCAGCAGCTAAGGCTTGTTCGGTGTCCAGCTCGAACACCAACACGCCAAGACCTACCGACGTCAGCTGCTATCTTGTTTTGTTTAGCATCTTGTTTTGTCCCCCTCTCCAGGTCAACCTAAAAAGTGAGAGCCTCCAAGGCCAGCAACATTCCGGGTAAAACACCTGTGCACTTTAGCCCTACAGCCCAAGCCTACTGACAGTGCACCCTTGCCCCAGAGACTCTAAAGAACCAAGCGTCTCCCCCTTTGGTTCCGACAGACTTATCCCCAAGTCACCACTTGCAGCATTTTTCTGTTACAGGTTTTCTCAACAGACTTTAGCGGTAGTGTTCGAGGCTACTATTGCGACCAGCACCTCTGCACCCAGACACAACACCTGGGTAGGTAAACCAAAACTGCTGGTGGTTCTAAGGACCTTGGCCCCTATTGACCTTAAGTCCAGAAGAACAACCCTGTATTTCTATTGCAAGTACCCCTTTACATTGTATGTTTCTCTCATAGGATAACATTACCACTTTGAAGGCTCATATCTCAAATCTGACAGCTGTATTTTCTGTGTTTCTGAAAGTCACTAACTTGAAAAATTTCCCTAATGAGTATGTGTCTCATTCATGGACACTGTTTGTGCAACAAATGCCTAGCACTCCCCTTGATAACTCTAAGGCTGCTCCACTACACTACTACAAACAGAGCACTTTGGGATTGTTAAAACAAGCCTGTACACTAATAAGTCATATCTGGACTCTCTGCACAGTGCACCTCATTTTGGTACACTATATAGAGGGCCTGCTTCCTACACTACATGAATGTGTGCACTGACGCCCACGTAGAAGTCTGAAAGATGAGAAACAGACCTGGTGGAAGAAGCCTTCAAGCATTCTGGAGACTACTACTTAGCCAGTGCAGATTGTTCATTTATACATTTAGCGATCGTTCTTTTCTGCACTGCTTCACCCAACTTTGCACCTGCATACCCCACAAAGAGCTGATTGTCCACCATATGCTCTCTGGTACAATGAACATAGAGGGATCCAAGCGATCTCTTCTTCCTTGTATGGATGCAGGATGCAAAGAATGCTGGAAATTCGATAGACTGTCTCACGTGAAACACTACCACAAGTTTTGGTAGGGATGCCACCCTGGTACTGAGCACCAGTATGTCTAAGGAGGGGGTATATGGTTGCTGGACAGACAGGTCTTGCAACTCAATCACTCACAAGCGGACGTTAATAGTATGAGGGAAATGTCCTTCAGGGTCAAAAGATGCAGAGAGCAACTATGCACCAGCTCAAATGGGGTGCATATTAAGAATGTTAGGACCAAATTAAGGGCTCACTATTGCATCACAAAGGGTGGAGGTGGAAACATGTGGGAAAGAAACTTTAAAAAACGCATCACAATTCCTTGCTGTCCTAGGAAAACTGGCCTGTAAAGGTTGGATGTGCCCAGAATTACACCAATCGACAAACCTTTCCAGCGTCCTGTATCCAGCATAGATGGATTTGGTGGATGGACGTCCTGCTGGCAAAACAACATCTACTACCTTGGAGGGAGATCACAACTCAATCACCACGCATGGAGTTGTAGGTTGTAAAGGGTCTTATGCAGGACTCTGCCCTGCTGCTGCGACAGAAGATCCTCACGAAGCAGCAGCAGGATCAGAGGACAGATGCTCATTGCCAGAAGTTCTGGGTGCCATACCCTCCTGGCTAGAAAGAAAGTGGGTTATTGTTTGAGAGGGGTGAGAGCCCAACTCAAGTAATAAACACACTCCTTCTCAGGGTGAACCATAAAAGTCACTAAGTAAACCTGTGCTTAACCCTTTGGTAGCTTAGCACAAAGGCAGTCAGGCTTAACTTAGAGGCAATGTGTAAAGTATGTATGAAGCAATCAAACAAAAATCAAGTGAAAACACATCCAAAACATCCCAAACAAATGTTGTCACATTTTTTCAAGTCAAATTTTGATTGATTTAGACCTCATTAGAGGATCCACAATTTCAATTACGGCATATACAAATAATAAAATTGTTCATATATTTACATCTTTAAAACAGTGTTAAAAAGGGTTTAAAGACATTTAAACAAATTATAACCTACACATCATCTGGTGGGACTCCTATTAACTCGATCAAATCATTAGTTCTAAAAATATTATATTTAATACATATAGGATTTATAAAATGGCTACGAGCTTCAACCAATGGGTTTATTTGGGCAAACGTAAAGAACATGCACAATATCTTGAGCTCCTCCTCCATGCAGATCACAAGAGCCTGATTTATCAAATGTGCGACCCCAATTTTTGGTTAAGTCTTTTAATGGTAGAGACCTTAATCACAGCATTAAAATGCAGTGCCTGACTTTATGTTCTAATGTAAAATCTCTAAACTTTTGGACTTACTTTATATTCGTTGCTAGCCATATATGTCTTATAATGGGATAGCTCTGAGCAATGTGCCTTATCAGAGTCAAAGTTCAATCTCGGGTAAATATTTCAGGAAAAACTTCAAAAGTCCTGGTGACCAAGACTGTAGGAGTGTAATGGAGCACTGAAAAGACTCCAACACAGTCTCTAAGTTTTCTTTAAAGGTATTTTTCCCTGAACCAGCCTTTAGGGTTTCCTGGCTTGAAAGCGCTCTCAGTGAGACTTCAGGTGAATGAAGTAGGTATAGCTTATCCTGTGAAAGTGATCTTGCACAGTAATTTCCATTCTTTGAGATTTAGGATACCCCACCTTTTTATAGGAATGTGCTCTACCACATAAATTAGAATAGGGGTAATGTTGTACAATAAATTTCAAGGAGGGCTGTAAAGTGCCGCCTCCCTGAAGATGGGTAGAATCTTTTAATTGCGCCAAGGTGAGCTACAGCTTTCCATTCGATACGTTGGAAGTGAGGAGCAGTTCCATGTGACTGACCAAATACTCTCCCCAGGTAGGTGTATGATGATACTACAACAACTGGGTTTCCTCCAAAGTTCCAAACGAAGGATCCAGCATTTCTCCTTCCCCTAAACGGTAATATTTTTAAATGTTAACTTTGAAAAAGTTGATTTCTGAATACTTAAAAAGAGCTTGCATATTGCGCTGAAGTCGGATTGGAGTGAGGTCAAAGATGAGCACGTCATCAGCGCACATTAATAAATGGAAATTTTGAGATGCTATTTGTGGTGGGAAATTGTTTACCTCAAGAAAGGAATCAGGTAAGTCACTCAGGAATAATGAGAACAGAAGGGGAGCAAGGAGGCATCCCAGCTTAAGACCGTTCTGCATGGGAATCTCCTGCTTAAGTCCCTTATCCCCTCCCATCTGCTCTCTGCACCAAGTTTATGTGTGGAGGGCTACTATTAGCATCAGCAAGGTTGCAGGGACTCACATTTTCACTAATTGTCTCCACAAGGTGGGCATATCCACCTTATCAAAAGCTGTAGAGAAGTTGACAAATAGACTAGAAACTACCTGAGAATTACTGTATTTATCCATTATAGTTTGCAAAATTGCAATGTTATCAGTCACTGAATAGCTTTGAAAGTAACCTGTTTGGACCATAGGGATTGCTCTCCTGGACGTGTCTCAGTCACCTAGATAGTCTAAGACGCTGCTCGCAGAGATCTTCCCTGTAGCTTCTAGGAGAGACATTTGACGATAATTACTTGGAAAGAGCCGTGAGCCATTTTTCAAAAGAGGAACCACAATGCTTCTTAACCAAGAACTTGGAATATGGCCAGTTTTATAGCAATAGGCAAAAGGGGGCCAGAAATGTACTCCATCCTTCTATATTGTTCTTTAAGACCTTCACAGGGATCCTGTCTGGGCCCACTGCTGCTGTGACTCTCGCTTTCCTTATATATGAAGCGATTTGCTTTTCTGTAGGAGACGTTATCTGCTGGTCGAACTCGTAGCGGGCTCTAGAAATATAGGATTTTATATTACTAGGGATCACCGAGTTAGTTCCATACAATTCAGATAGGTAATCAAACCATTCCTTTTGTGGGACTAGTGAAGCAATTGGTCATGTTTTGCTTCCACTTGCTTTTGCAATTATACCCCATAAGGCCTTACTATTTTTTTGCAAAGCTGCCTCTTGTGGGTCTACCCAGTTTCTGTCCATTATAGCTCTGTTATCTTTCATGCGGAGTCGTTTCCATTTTTTCTTCAGGAAAGAGATTTCCGACTTCCTGATCTGTGAGAATTCAATGTATTTGACTCTAATTAACTTATTTAGCTTACTGAAGAGAGGGTTCTCTGAGGGATACTTCTTCCTTAAAGGACTATTTTTGGTGAGGGCTGTCTTCCTCTGCAAGGTATGAAGTACGAAGATAAAGAGTTTTTATGAATTTTGTAAACAGAGTAAATTTTAATACATTAAACGACACCAAAACAACAAGAAATCCAATAAGTAAAACTGGACTTATGAATTGTTTAAGTTTCATGTGAAAAATAGTGCCAAGAAGCACAAACGGCACTTGGTTGTGCTGGACCAGGTCAAAGACACAAGTTCAGGCCGACCGCAATGGAGAGTCGGTCAGATACAGGAACTAGGCCTGTCCCAGTGAAGAGCTTATCTTCTCACAGTGCCAGGTCCAAGCGAAGAGCCTCAGCTGGAGCTTGGCTTAGGTGGGAGACATGTGAGGTCGCTGTTGCTGCAAAGAGCATGTAGTCAGAACATTGTTGTGACATGAGAAACTGTCGGTGGTTGCGGATGTGAAGAGCAAGTAGTCGTCTGAACTTTGCTTTGGTGGGAGACGTAGAGGTCATCGGTGGTACGAAAAGTCCGTTCGCGATTGCAAGATACCCAAAACGTATGGATTTTCACCTGTAGCTAAGTTTTGCAGTTTAGAAGTAGGCGCAGTATACTCTGATGCCAGTCAAGAGTCCAGGTTCTGGTGAGGCAACTTTTGGTCAATCAGGACTCACTCCAGAAGAGGTTAGCAGCACGGCTTAGGTCCAGTTGGTGCTCGTCAGTAGCAGGGCAATCCTCTGGAGTATTGTTCTACCTCTGTAGCTCAAACAGGAGGTTAACCAAATGACCGTTTGAGTCACTTCTGGGAATCCTGGTTCAGGTGTATTGTGGAGAGAGTTTTGGAGGATGGCACTTTAATACTCAGAGCCAGCCTTTGAATGGAGGCCCCTCTCTCTCTACTACTAAACTAGTTCTGGTCAGTTCTGCTCCTTTTCTTGTGTTTGGCTCTAAACTAGCTAGGGTAACAAAGGCAAGGCAGTCTCCGGTGTGAGCTTCATTTGCCAGTCACAGGTCAAGCAGCTTTAGAAGTCAGGAAGGTGCAGGATACATACCCCAGAAAAGCTGAGCGCACCCCCCACCCCACTACCCCCCAAGCCAGGAGAGGACCACCTTACCCCACACCCAAGGTGTTTTTGTTCTCTGTCTGAAAAGAATACACATCACACTACAGGAGAGCCATTAGTCAGGTAACCCCGGTTGCCGGCAAAAAGAGACATTCTTTTTTAGGCAGGAAAATGACAAGTTTCTGAAAGTGGCATTTTCAGAATAATAACTTAAATCTAACTTTACAGTTGAAGAGAATTTTAAATTAAAATGCAAGTGAGTGGTAGAAGTGTTTCTCTATCTGCTCCCAAATTGAAGTTAGCACTTTAGTATAGTAAGGTAAACCAGTGTAGTCTAAGTGATACATACCCTTGCTACAGTGAAAAATGACTTTAGGAATTTTTCACTGTCAGTACATGTAAAACTTAAGCATCTATGTCCTGCTTGCAGGACTAATTTAGTGGGTGCTGCAGCTTACTATAACATTAAATGTACAGGCCCTGGGCACATGTAGTACTAGGGACTTAAAAGTAAATTAAATAATTAATTCAAGTGTATACCAATGTTACCATATTTAGAAGACAAAGCAGAGCCGCTTTACTACTGGTTAACAGGAATAGTGTGTGCAGAGTCCTATATCAATAAAAACAAACTGATTTAGTAAAAGAAGGCAAAAATTGGAAGGTGACGTGGCAGAAAGGACCCAATACTAGCCCAGTTTGGGACCATTAAGAGGACCTGGTTCCAGCCGTTTTTCAATCTTCAGAACTATGAGCAGGAGGTATAGAGAGAACAACCGCCTTGGGAGCTTAAACGCAGAAAATCTAGTACACCCTGCGCGTTCTCTCTGGTGGCGTTTGATACTCCCCACGGGTCAAAGGGTCATCTTCATAAGTAATTGCCATTCAGGATCTGCAAGGCAATGCTGACTGAGTTCATCTGAACTATTAAAGATTCTGCCAGGGGGTGTACATACAGCGAAATGCCCTAACAACTCAGCCAGGTTCAGAGGCGTAAAGCTTCCTGGCACAGGAGCCAGGACCCCATAAGTCCTGTTTGTTGCAGTAAAACATGGTGGTATTGTTGTCCGTGACGAGCTGCATATGCACCCGTTTACTCCTGTTGGACAGGAGGAAGGCTTCTAGCACAAAGTGAATCGCCCGCAACTCCAGATAAAGGATATAGAGTCAGGTCTCTGCTGGAGACCAGAGTCCTCTGATCACCAACTCTCCCATCTGGCTCCATCAACCCAACAACGATGCATCTGAAAGGAGAAGGGTTTGCCACGGAAGTCTAGCAACTACCACAGGAGACCCTTTACAGTTTCCTTTGACACATGGAATACAATAGGTTCCCTTGGTGTTGAACCCACTGAGACTTCAGATCCCAGTGCAGAACTCGCATGTGTCACTTGGTGTGGACCACTAGCAGGATGCAGGAGGGCAAAAGGCCAAGACGTCTCAGAGCCACGCTCACTGAAACACAGGCCAAAGGTTGGAACATTGGCACCATGGCTAAAATTCCCTGTACTTCTTGAGGTTGAGGGAAGATTCCAAACCGCCCCATAACCACAATGGCTCAGATCAAGGTTAGCCTCTGTTAACGAGTTAGATCTTCAGCATACTTATCAAAAACCCCAAGGACGTAAGGAAGTTTGATTTTGTCTGGAGGTGTTCTACTACCGACAGCGGCCACCCTGCCTTCAACAGCCAGTCCTCAAGGTATTAAAAATGTTTCCTAACTTACGAAGATGTGCAGTGACCACCACTATCACCTGCATGAACACCCACGGGGCACTGGTGAGACCAATGGGGAACACAAAGAATTGAAAATGCTTGTGGCCCACTTGGAATCGCATTTAATGTCTGTGGGGATGTTGAAATGTACGAGTTACTTACCTTCGGTAACGATGTATCTGGTAGAGATAATTCTAGCCGCAGATTCCTTCACGTAGAATTATCCCCAGGCGTGAGACTGGATCCGGAAAACTTTTTGCCCAGCATCCGTGAGCGCCGGGGGGACGGCATCACGTGGCTGCGCCCAAGCGTCGTCCGCGCACGTGACGTCAGCGAGGTCACATATGTCCCACTCCCGCACCCCTACGTCAGTTTTCTTCTGAGAACTTTTCCGCACCACAATGCGGAGTCAGCAGACAAAACTGTGATAGTATAAGAACAGTGTGCGAAAGAGCAGCAAAAGAGAATGGTGAAGAACAACACCATAAAGAGCAGCACCTGGCACTGCAGTACCCAAAGGCAGGGAAAGAAGAAAGAACAGAGACAGCCCCCCTCCTGAGACAAGGGACATATGTAAAAATGTCACGACAACATGCAACAGGACTACAACCCCAAACAAAGACTAGGAACGGGAACCAAACTCCAAGACATCCCCATCACAGAGTGTGACAACCCTCATCAGGAACAAGGGCAGAGGCACAGCCAAAAGACCCCAACCTCAAGGGTCGCAAAGAGCCAGAAGTACCAACAACCCGATCCTCCCATGTGACAACGGTGAGGAAAAGGTGAACAGGTGAACAGCCCGACAGAAAGAGGGAAAGAATGCACTCATAGAAGACACAGCCACCCACAGGGAAGCGAGTGCAAAAGCCCAAGCACAAGCCTTTCGCAGAACGGGGAGGAAGGGTGGGCCGTGAAGGAATCTGCGGCTAGAATCGTCTCTACCAGATACATCGTTATCGAAGGTAAGTAACTCGTACATCTGATAGAGACTACTAACCGCAGATTCCTTCACGTAGAATAGATATCCTAGCCATACCCAAGGGGAAGGAGGGTCTGCGAGAGTACCTCACCCACCGGGGCAGGACAGAGGACCGCCCGGGGGCCGAGTCCAAACAGGACGAGGAGCCCCGCCCCCCAGGCAAGGGGAAACGAAGTGAAGAAGATAGCCAGTCCCCACTCAGCAGAGGAAACAAGGCAAGACGCAAAGAGGCCAAACACCCCCACGCCCACGTGAAGCAACAAAACCTCCGGCCAAGGAAAGGAGTACTGAAGGAGAAGAGCAACCTAGAGACTCCAAGGAGAAGAGGAAGAGCAGAGACAATCCCAGACAGGATGGCGCCGAAGGAGAAGAGCAGGCTAGAGACTCCAAGGAGAAGAGGCAGAGCAAAGGCAATCCCAAACAGGATGGCGCCGGCGGCAAGGAGTAGGCGGAAGCCGAAAAGGGGAACTCAAAGTCACCCACGAAGAATCGTACAACACCCCGCAAGGGCAAACTGCGCCCGCAAGAGGGTCCAGAAGTCAGGGACCATCCCCCCCACCGGGAGAAGAGGTAAAGCCGAGTGCAAGGCCCACTGGAAGCAGCAGAGAAGGCAGGATGACAGTCCCACTAAAGCCCCAAAAAGGCACAACAGTGCAGAAAGAACAAGAGGGCGGTATTGGCAAGCTCCGCCAGACGCCAGGAACACCACAGAACGAACACTCAAAGCAAAAAGGCAAAGAAGAAGGTTGCATTCGCAACATACCAGAACGCCACAAAGAGCAGAAGCCCGCAGGCGACCACGACTCCCCAGCACATACCAGGACTATATAACTGTCAACCCTGCCCCACATGGGGCATGTCAGATCCCAAGACATGGGATTCAAAAAAGACCTGCGGCAAAAAAACCCGCAGGAGGCCTATCAAGCAGCCAGAGGGGAACGCAGAAGGCCCAATTTCAGGCCCAACATGGTGTGAAAAACCCAAAGGAAAAACACAGTCAAAAAGGGCTGGCCAGCAGCCAACAGAACCACAACCTCAAGCCAGACAACCGGGGCGACCTGCCCCAATGGAAGAACAGCTCCAAGAAC
Source organism: Triturus cristatus (assembly GCF_964204655.1). Lineage (NCBI taxonomy): Eukaryota > Metazoa > Chordata > Amphibia > Caudata > Salamandridae > Triturus > Triturus cristatus. The sequence goes on from NC_140584.1 coordinate 146,344,966, forward strand.
CAGAGCAACACGCAGGTCACTGAGGAGGAGAAGGAGGGGGAGGAGGAGGGGCAGAGCGGAGCACAGGATAAACGCCGCTGGACATCATCGGAGGTGTTGGGTCGTGCCATGGCTTCTTCGGTTGCCCTTCGTCGCCATGCCTGGCTTCGGGACAGTGTGTTCCCGGAGAATGTTCGTGAATGGCTGGTGGATCTTCCCTTCGATGGTGCTCCCCCAAACACCACATACAGATGGGGTGAGGATCCATCGCCGACATGAGGCGGCCACACGGCGAACAAGTTTTAAAGCCGAAAGGCATTCGCACACTGTTCCCACACATGCAGCAATAGCAGAGGCCTAAACAGGCCCAGAGCACAAGCCGGATCCGCATTGCACGCGGAAAAGGAAAAAACTGACGCAGGCGCGCCGGGGTGGGACTAATGTGACCTCGCTGACGTCACTTGCGTGGACGACGCCTGGGCGGAGCCGCGTGATGCCGCCCCCCTCCGGCGCGCAGAGATGCTGAGCAAAAGGTTTTCCGGATCCAGTCTCACGCCTGGGGATAATTCTACGTGAAGGAATCTGCGGCTAGTAGTCTCTATAGGTATCTTACAAATCCAATGCCTCCATCCACTCGCCTAGATCCAGGGCAGACAGAACTTATCACGGTCAACAGGGTATGCAGTTCCTAGAAGTGAAGTCTATCTGTTCAGGTCAGTTAAGTTCCACAGGGTTTGCAGGGAACATTACTTTGTAGGAACAAATACCCTCACACACCTAGATAGGTGTCATGCTTCACCATTGGGTTTTTGCTCCACGTCGGGACGGTGCTATGCCCCACAAGCACCCTCAATGGGGGGTTCTTTTCCAGGGATCTTTTTACAAGCCGTATGGTGAAGTGTGGGTGAGTGGATATAATTGTAGGTTGGTGTCTTAAGTGTATATGTGAAAGTGTGAGGTAAAAATAGGACATGGGGTACTTTTCAGAAGTATAAGAAACGCAGGTCAAACAACCCAATCTTTTGAAATGTTTCAGCACGCTAATTAGCGTGTCACTATGCACGACACAAGGAGTCCTGAACCATACCCATATTGGGTGAGTTACCATACTCGTCAACAGAGAGTGTTGGAACTGCAGTATATTTTGCCTTCCACGTGGTGTATGTCACTTTTACTTTTTAACATATGGGACACAGAGATTGAGCATGAACGAATAAAGCATGCATTGGTGCTTCATTTCTCAAGCTTGATAACAATTAAATTGATTATGTTAAATTGTTGTTTGCACTACAGGTCATTGCCTAAATTGATTTCTTATATCGATACACAGAGAGGTATAGGTGACTGGTAGTGTCACAAAAGGAATTTATATATCGAAACTCCATTCACTGTGTACATTAGCTTATATTGGCCCTGAGGAAAAGCCGCTATATCATTCTCATGACTTAATTTGGCTTTAAACATCTCGACCTACAGCTATCTTAAATGATTATTGCTGGTAGACAGCACCACTGATTTTAACGTAGGCATAAGGACTCAATCATTAAAATTATTCTGAAGAGTATCCCCTGTCCTATTTTTACCTCACGCTTTCACATATTCACGTACGACAACAATCTACAATTGTACCCACACTTTACCATACGGCTTATAAAAAAGTCTCTGGTGAAGAGCTCCAATTGAGGGTGCCCGTCAGGCATTGCAGCGCAGGCCCGACGTGGAGGAAAAGCCCAATGATGAAGCATAACACTTATCTAGGTGTGTAGTGGCATTTGTTCTTACAGAGTAGTGCTCCATGCAGACTTTGTGGTACTTAACTGACCTGAGCAGACAGACTTCACTTATTAGGAGCTACAAACCCTATTGACCGCCATTAGTTATTTGGAGCATGTATGCTGGATCTTTATGCACTCCGAGTCCATCTTTCTTGACACAGAACTTATGACAAGGTAAGCAACTTGAACTTGTCATTTTTGAGGAACAAGTTCAGAGACTGAAGCTCAAAGAGAATGTTTGGGCAATCATCATCCCAATCATGGGGGTCTGGATATGATCAAACATGTTGGTAGCGGCAATGTCCCATCAGATTCCAAATAGGACTGCATGGGCTGTGTCTGAGGTCGAGGTGGGCCCGACTTCGGTTGAGGTGGATTCGCTTCAGAGTCCTAAAGTTGGTTTCTTCCTCCAGCGTAGGTGGAGTCCACACATGGGGGATAGGCAAGGATCTCAGCAAGGGGTGAGAAGTCAGGACAGGTGTCGGTCATGGAGTCATGGCAGGCCCCGCAGCAGGGTCATGAAGCACAGTCTGCATTGGGGACTGATCCGCCAGCTGCTGTCTCAGATGAGGCTTCTCGGATCCTTGGGGCTAGTAGGCGCACCAGAGGGAGCTGGCAGGATGCCGAAAATGAGCAACGTGCTGAAGCGTCAGCAAAGAACCCGGGAATTAGTGTTGGATCGGGATGAGCTGAGAGATCAGCTCTGCATTGGGGAACTGAGACCTAGATTGGAAGGCACCATGACATCTGTGTGACTTCTCTTGACGCGAGTGGCGGGAAGAAGGTTAGTCACATTTAGACAGATGTTTTTTCTTAGACTTTGACTTACCTGATGGTTTGGAGTGGGAAGAGGATCTCTCTCGAGAACGCGTCAGAGTCATTGACTTAGAGGTCTCAGACTTCACTTACACATTTTTCGATGGTGTTCAGCTACGTACAGCTTGGCCGCAGGGTCTAAGATGGCCTTTGGATTCATCCTGGCCCAGTTGTCACATGACTGAGAAATGTGAGGAACCTAGAAATTAGAAACCTACCTTGGTTGAGCCCGTCACAAGCTTATGGAAGTCCTTGGAAGATTTCAAGCCTGTATATTAGGGGGAGACATGTCCCTAGCACACTGTATTAATTCTTGACAAAAATAAGTTATGTTAAAAGACAGAAAATGAAGGTGCAAGCTCTGGATTCATGTTAGAAGGTGTAGAAAGAAAGGAACTGATGTCAACGCTCTGGGGTGGCGGATAGATGAGGATCTGGTGTCAGTTCCGGGGTGAGACGGTGCCGATGCAGAGAAATACGACATCACCTAGCAGCACACAAGGGAATTGCTGAGAATAACCTACAGATTCAGTCCGGCTCCTGGTGATATTCACAAAGTGAAGAATCTGCAGTTTGAAGTATCAATCGGTAATCAATGGCTGGATGCACACCAACAAAATTAGATTTAAACTGAGCACTATTCTCTGGTTAGGGTGTGGGGGGGCTACCAGTGAAAGGCTACACTTTACACTTGCATTGTTTCTATTTTACAAACTAGAGAGGATTGGTCCACCCATTTCCCTCATCAACCACAAAATACAATGTGGGTAGAAGCCACTACATGCATCCACTGGATCGATAGGAGGGCTACTTTTGCCGCTTCATGAAAAACAGAAAATTAAAGGCACTGTTTCAAAGAAGGTAAATCACAAGAAATCTAGATAGAGTTAAACATAATGCATCCTTATAAAAACAGTTGTTTAGGTGAAAAATCTACTAGAAGGTGAAGATAAGACATAGTGACATCAGGAACGGCTCTGCATTTAGTAAGTTACAGCCATCTAAAGGGTTCTTAAAGTTAAGAAGGGCATGTAAATGTTTCCATGTAATTGTTTATGTCATCAATCGCCGTTATTAACAGATAGGATGGGAGTGCACTGCAGGAGAGAAAGTGAAACTTGAAAGAAACAAGTTTTCATGTTTAGAAGATAGCCAGATTAAGGGTCAATTAGAAAGCCAAGTTTATGGGTGGAGTTGTGGAACTCTTCTGGCTTTTTGGGTAGCTAACCAGACAGGCAGGTATTGATTTATGCTTTTGGCTACTAATCTCTCAATTTATTGCCACTTTCCAATTATTTTTGTTGCAGTCAAAAAACAGAGCCAAGGAACCACGCTCAAATATCAATTAACTGAAGTACAGGTCTGCTTAACAAGAGAGTCATTACTAAGGGAAAAGAGCGGGCTTCATGCACTCCAGCAGTACTACTCTCCTATTCTAAAAAGAAAGAATCCAAGTATCTAAGCTATTTGCATGAGCCCTGCTGAACTGAAACTCAATCACAGGGCGTAGGCACACAAAATGTAGCTGCAAACCACCAAAGTGTTCCTGCAGAGCTTCCTATGGATGGAAAACGTGACTGTCTGAGAGAAGGTCTGGAACTTCTTGCTGACACAATTTTCACTTACGAGACCCCTCAACAAATTAAAATTGTGGGAAAAAGATTTTAAAAAGGGCGATTAAAAACCTTTTAAGACGGATTGAAAAGGACAAGAGTTCTATGGAAAGACTATTTGAAGAACTACCAGTATCAAGGAACCATGAGCATAAACAAACATGGCAAAAATAGTCCTCTCTGATGCCTAGTGGAAGACTATTTATGCAGCGATGCAACTGTGGGGAGGGTGGACTTGAACTGAAAAATCTGGTTATGACTATCAAAGAAAGACTGCTACAAATGTATAATGGTGCCATACAAAGATTGGTAGCATTTGATTTTCCATTTGCACTGTTTAAGTTAAGTAAGTAAATACCAGTAACATCTCATTGAAAAGAAGATAGGGGCTCTAGAACTCCTCTTTAATACATAAAAGGCTCAATATCTGCTTTCAAACTAAATCAGAGGAGCAGCTTACTTCGTCTGGATACACCAATTAAACTCAAAAGCCACTGATGTGATTGTATTGTATTTTACCTGCCTTTATATTGACTCTCATACTCATGACAAGGTAGCGAAATGCATTAGCATACATAAATGTACAACATTCAAAAGTGGTTGGTTGGAAGACTAAATAATGTGATGCTATGTGGGAAGCTGGTGCAGTGGTATCTCCTTCACAATTGTTAAGACTGATACCGCTGACAGCTAAAGATAAAGGTATCTGACATGGGCTGCCAAATGCTTGTCTTGTGATACCCATAACATTTCCAGCAAAGTCTTGGAACATTGGCATTTACGCGTCCTTATCCATTAACATTAGCATCTACTCTGACTTGGCATGTCAACTCCACACCCACTGGATTATTGACATCAGTACAAGTTTATCACAAGTTTCCTGAAATGAGGCATTAGTTGTGGACCATGGGTACTCACAAACATTTTCCAAGTTTGGTCTGTGTTGTGGCAGAGGGCCGCACTGATGCCAGCGTAGTGGCGGTTGGGCAGGGAGAGTTGGCGGTAAGGTAGGTATACAGGAAGCAAAGCAAAATTGTACAATGTAAAAACAGAAAACCTGTGATTAATCCCTGCTTCCCTAATCTATCAAATTGTGTGATCCTAGGCAATTGTTTTATTTTAATGTCCCTCCAATTTCTTCATTATCACAAATAAGAGGACCTCGAAATAAATGACTGAAGGATGTGCACTGTACAAAACCTTCTCCTGTGTTTGGTTTAATAAACTATAATGTTGTTCATTTATAATAGGAATCCTGGTCACCCAAAGAGTGCACATAACAATTGATTTGTCTCTTTAGTTTACCATTGGCATTATTGTCAGGATGGAGGGAACAATTATTGTTTATAAATTAATGTGTGAAAACTATCACTTTTAAAATAATACTTCTCAATGCACTTGATATAATCTAATAAACTAAGGTGAAAAGGTTCTGCATGTTAATTAAATACACTTTTTGAATTTTGAAGAGACTATTCAATTTTTACACTTTTGCTGAAAAACTTCTTCAAAAATGAGAATGTTCTTAAAGTTGAGCATTGCAGAACTCCCTAGTTACATCCTTTCCTTAACACAAATTAATTTTTAAATAAATACCTGCCTGTTTATTTGGCATATTTTTATTGTTAGTGCTGAGACGAGGAACAGCAGCCCACGGCTGCTGTTGTCCAGGGCCCACAATTAAAGGTCAGAAGGGCCTCATGCGGCCCTGAGCAGTATTTTGAGTATCAGTGTCATTGACAGTCCTGTCACATCAGAAACAATTGTCTAATAGTGTTGTGAGAACTAGACTTGCTGTGAGCTTTTTTTCAGGAGATCTGTGGAAGCCCTTAACATTAAAATTCAGTATTTCCTGGTCTTTTGACACAAACAAAGCTTCTTGCTTGTCAGTGTACAACATTTATACTTGAAAACCTATACCAGTTTGTGCCTTCAAAACTCACTTTCCGATTCGTTAATGGCATTACCGACCACTTCAAGCTCTTCTTGGAATATGTGTACAGAGATAGCAACGTCCCCCCTCCTCCATTGATCTCTTTTGAGATCCATGATGAACACTGCACCCATATCCATCATGGCATCAGTGACCATTATATCCTCCTCCTTCCAAAACTCAGTGCCAATTCTCGTTTGCCTTACAACATCAAGTCATACTTGTTCTCCAAATGGTGAGCCTAGTTGCCCTTTTTTAATATGAAACAAGTGTCATGCCGTACTTTGCTGGAAACATTTTTGAGGTCTATGTGTCCAATTGATAGTCCGATTTAGGTACTAACTAGTTTTACTTCAACAACTATAGCACTGAGAGAATATTAACACCGTCATCAGTCTGAAAATATTAAGACTATACAATTAGTCTGGCCAAAGCACCAGAAGAGTTCAATAAAGGTGAAACTGATAGAGATTTTAAATATATAAATATCGTTAAACATAAAATTTGATACCTTCACCAGCCCTGCTTCCGGCCCATCACGATCAAAGGTATGTCGGGCCTTGACAATAGAGAGGATCACGCCCTGCATAGCTGGACTTAGCATCACCTACCACATAAGAACAAAGAAAAAAAAAAGGAGAGAAAAAGGCAGAAAAAAGCTGCAGTGAGGAAAGAGAGAAGAAAAGAACACAAAGAAACAAAAACAAAAAAGACGCCGTTTCAAAGACCGCTGAAAACAGGATGAATGATATTAAATTGCAATCGGCAGGTGGTTAGTAATTACAGTGCTTGTGACCATTTAAAGGAAGTAAAAACAAAAAAAAGGAAACATGGAGAGTACAAGGGGGCATACGTTTGGATCCCCAAAACGTCCAAAAGGTATTTTAATGCACTACACCTTCTAATGGGGGAGATGCTTCTGACAATAATTTAGATAATACGCTTTGCGTTTAAAAAGAGGTGCAGCCTTTGGTCTTCTGCCTCCAAACAGCATGATATTTGTACGTCATATGACAGTACAGGCTGCCCTGTCCAACTAAATATACACAAGGCTCATTAAACAGTTGAAAGCATTGCTTAAGCACCGATATCCGATTGGTCACATTCTGAAGACAGCATTGTTAGATTGCTGACTATCCGCACTTCTAAATAATGGTACAATAACCTTCATATTACTGGGTCCCTGAAACTTTATAACCAATACTGGGCCCATTCTCACGGCTGTTATCCAATTCACCCACAGGTGCTAAAAAGAAGCAAAGCGTTCTGAAATAGCACCCTATCATAGAAGAAAAATTAAATGTGATTAAACATTATTTTCAACTGCTGCTCGGGCATCTACTCTGTCACTAACAGATTAATGATATTCAAGTAACAAACAGAAAGGCACTGCGTGGCCCAGACAGCTGTAGAGAACACCAGTAGCTATGTCGCATATCAAAGGCCAAATACCTTGAAATCATAAGGAGCTTCCAGAAGACTACTGAGCTTGGGCAGAGAAAAATGTAGATCACAGTAATACCATGGGAAACCCCAAACATCAGATTTGCAATAATAAAATTCAGCAGTATGTGTAACACCCACCTTTATAGTTAAACCTTTGAATAAGAGTTTGCACCCTAATTCCACAACAATTTGGAATATAGCATATAGACAAGGTTTTACACAGCCCTGCGTTTGATCTACACAAAAACCTACAGCTTTTACAGAAACTCAGATAAAATATGTCAATGTTATAAAACAGGAGGCCTAATATAACTGGACATTACAATTCCATGAACGAAACTTGAGACAAACCACAAGACTCCGATTACAACATAGAAAGACAGCAGCAAATGACATCTACAAACAGGATGTGAAACAATTTGCAAGAGTGAAGCTCCTCCCTCCACTTGCACGTAAAGTGCGACTTGCGCCATTTCCATTGGGTAGTGTTAGGCGTGCCATGTATGTTCACCAAAACAACATATTCCTCTTACAGTTAACAAGAATAGAAAAAAAATAGTCCTATACTCGGTGATGTACCTCCTCATTATATCCATCGGCATCAGATCTAACCAGAATCTTTCCCACACTGGGAATATCCACCTCAGAGACCTGGGAGCTGGGCTGAGGGTCTCCGTGTGAGCTGCTAGACTTGTGCTCCATTCCTGACTGAACTGCACGCTTGCATTCAGGCTGCCCAGCCTCCTTGGGATCTGGCTCAGGTGGCTGCAGCGGCACAAAGGAACAACAATTAGAAGAAAGAGGAAGAAGGTGGATGAAGTTTCTGAAGGAAGGAAAGCCTGGTAAACAGATAAGAGTGTGGCAATGCAGAATGTTCACACCACTCCACCCGCATTCTTGTTTTGGTTTATAATGTGAATGTGAAAAAGTGCAGTAACACTCTGCTCGATGCCTGCACTCAATCAGAATAGGTAAAGATTCTGGTATCCCTTTGCGTTTGTTTGGGACAAGCAAGAAATCACCCTTGTGTCATGGACATTCTACTACCTAATGAGAATATAGTCACTTAGCAGGCGACTGAAGAAAAACTGAGAAAATGATTCAAGCAGATTACTGCCATTTTACACACTGGCCAAATGACACCAATCCTATAGAGTTGCAGTTTACAGAACTTTAATATGCAAAAATAAAGCTTTGTTAAGGGGTGGTGTAGTAACGTTATCATTTGGTTTCTGTTTTGCACTTTATCATTTTTAATTATATAAGCAAAAGACAGTGGACACTACATTAAATTAATGCAATAAACTACGTCCCACAATATAAAACAATATTCAGCTTTAAGACTTATTTGCCCATGAAATAATGTTAAATGAAACTTTGCTATTGTCATAGCATATCAACAGGCACAACACCAGGCTGACTTCTGCTCCATATTTTTCCATGTACGGAGCTCGCAAAAATAAATATATGCAATATGCAAGAACCCAGCCACGTTATGGAGCCTGAGAACATGAGGTCATTCTATTGCTGCAGCTCGTGGATCTGGGACATCTGATTCAATAGAAAGGACTGTGAAGTGGTTTGCAGTAGTTATGTAGAATGTTTAAATGAGGCTCAGTGGTCAAAAACCTGTACACAAGCGTTCAGCGCTCACTGAAACATCTATAGCCTTTCCAGGAGTGCGGTTGTGGGACACATAGCAATGACATTAAAAATAGAAATACTACAGATCTTAACTCAAAAAATGTTTACAACCCAATCCACACTGAAAATGAGAAAATATACAACATATTGGCTGCAGGCTTAAAACACGTCTCATTTCTTGACATTCAAGCACCAGATCTTAGAATAAAAGCTAGGCTTAAAATTATTTTTTTAATTATATGAAATAAGTATTCAATTTGCAAATTTTGAGTCACTGGGGTTTATAGTGTATTTATAGTTAAGCATGTAATCATTCACCGTATTAGAAAACAATAGCGTGATTATTGCACAGCAATATTTGTAGCTCCACACAAAATAACATCTTAGTTCTTAAAACACTATAAAACTACACTATGACTCCTTGTAACAATCATGTTTTTTTGCCAAAGCCTTTGGGAGGGACAGAAGACGACATACAGTCAAAACATGATTTCTCTCTGATGCGTATTTCTATTACTTTGACCGGTATTTAATTGTTATATTCAAAAGCCAGATGCCTCACCATCTAAGAAAATAACTAAGTCACCGTGCATATCTAATAAAATACAAAACTGGATTATGTCTAAAATACACCACAGCAGCATGAGCTAGCAAGTGTATTTGAAATATAGGCAGAAAACAGAGCAGCTTATTCTTAAAACACACTGGTTTTAAAAGAAAATGCCTCAGTAAAATTATTCTCTTCTAATCAGGGAGCACGTTGCTACTCAAAGTAGAATATTGCCATGTACATGTTATGTCTATTTCATACACTACATTATCGATGGGACCTTTTTTTTTTTTAGCTATAATGCACTCACAGTAAATGTGTGTCACAGAATTGTGATGGAGCCTGAACTCTAAAAACCATTAAAACTACAAAGGAGGCTACTCTTTAAGTCAATGGTATGCATAAATTACCATTTTATGAAAACGGATTGTAAATGTTGTCAACAACAACTAGGAAGAGAAAATAAAAAAGGGAAACAAAGCGGTTAGCCAGACAAAAATCAGGCATCAGTTGTGGAGCATACCACTACTGGTCCGGTGACTGGGTATGTGTTGAAGGACTTGGTTGCTTCAACGTAGATTTGCAGTAGATTGGTCACATCTTTTAAAGAGTTGTATTTTTAAAGAGAGTTATATTTTTGATCGGGAAATTGCAGCTTCTGCAATACTCAACAAACACTGGTCTTGAAACAGTAGGACTGCAGCTTACTACAATAGTGCTAGCACCCTTTCAGAAATTAATGATACATTTAGCAGGTTGGGTGTTTCCCTTTCTGGGTTTCTGTAAGACGTATTTTCGGATATTCAGCAGGACCCAGATTTTCTGTGACCTTTTATTTGTATAATAAAAATCTGAGATTATGTATTTTTGGGTGAAGAACTGAAGTTTACCGTTCAATGAAGATATAAAATACACTTTCTTCTCTGAGGGAGGTGGAATCATCCCATTCATTTGTAGTTGCATGGGCCTTTTTATTTGAATGTGTTGAGGAGTGTACTATTTATTGATCCGTTTTCTAATTTTTAACTGTACTTTTTGATGCATCTGATTACAGATTCTTGACCCTCATACAAGTCCTCGAGGTATGCTTTTCTAATATATGAATTACAATCTCACTTAAAATGCTGTCCAGTTTATAATTGTCACCACTTGGCTAGGTACAGGCAACCCCATGACTACTCTTCTAGATTTTATGTTAGACTGCACCTCGTGATAATTATTCAATTCTAGAGAAGTCAGTGGAGCGATTAAAAAGTGTTGCTGGCTGCAAATAATATATTTAGTATACGCTCTGTCTTGTAATCGGGGACAAGAGCCCTTGACAATCAAAGTTTGACAAACTGGTGATCTAGCTGATAAAACAAAATTGTCAGATCACCTAACAACATGAGGTGAGGAGCAATTGTTCAATTTGTTGTCACTAGACTCATAAGGGGGACCTGTGCCTCTGAGGTCGCAACACAGTAACAAATACCTGGTGCTAGAGAGGACAAGACAATGACAAGCACTGGCAAAGCAAATACGCCAAGCGTTAGCCGACAGCCTTCTGGCTTTGTCAATGCTACATTTCTTTTTTCATGGGTTTTGAGAAAAGTTATTGTTGGGGTAGCCAAGCCATCATCAATCTAAAACAAACTGGCAAAAAAGCACACATTGCCCTAGTAGACCCTCGAACAGTTGGAAACCACTATGTCCATGGATTTGCTCCTAGTAAAAGGGAAGAATGCTATAATTCACAGGTAAGTTAGCGAATGGCTGAAGCAAACCGACCCTTTGCCTCATCTTGTAGTGGGCAGAAGAAAAATATTAATGACAATACCAGACCAATGGAGGAACAGGGTTGCTAAAAGCCCCTATAAGTTATTATATTAAACAATCATTTTAATAAAATAAAATGGTATTGGCTAACATCAGACCTAAAAAAACAATGTCATCTGTGACTTACAAGCATGCCCCTTTATTTGTCCAAAACCAAGCACAGATGAGAGCTCACCAGGTCTCTAGCCATGACACACTGTAATGACTCCAACTTATCATATGTTGGCCTGCCAAAAACCTATTGGCTAGCTACAAGGAAACATGACAATCTTAACAAATCATGACACCACTTGAAATCGGCTTTTAAAAGTAGTCCACTGAGTTTATGAGCGACTTCAAGTTTTCCTTTCCATATACGCTGTAGGCTTCTGATATATTTGTTGATGAGTATTTACAGTGCTACAAAATAGAAATAAAGCTCTGTTAAAGAGAACTTTACAAAGGGGCCCATCTTTGCCAGTAAATAATTTTAAGTGCCCATTGCTTTGTGAAGCAAGAGCCCAGTATACATGCAGATGATGCAACATCGCAGAACACCATCCAGGAAACCCGGATTTGGCAATGGTCTCTCCTCCCATTATACGCAAAGACAGGAACTTCCAAGTACCAGGCCTAAACCTCATAATTCTTATTAAGACATCTGACAGAATAGCAAACGCACCTGCTATTCAGAGAACCGTTCCAAACTCAGCTGTTTATATAATACATTAGTATGGACTACAACAGCTATCTGCAGTAGCCAAACAACAATGGATGAAAGGGAGCTCATTGCTTCTGTTAGACAGAACTGAAATCCCATAAACAACTATTTGCACTCGGTTTCTTTCCTGCTTACAATAGGAGTCAGATCTTTGGAGACTCCTAACCCTTATTTGTAGCATTTCCATCACCCATTTTTTCATTAATCGGCATATGCTTAGCGGTTTGGTTAAGAATGCTTTGAATTGATCTGTAGGTTAGTATTTTATAAACTTCCCGGTTAATAGAGTGCACCCATCTTCCATTGCAGATCCATCAATTTTTTTTATTTTCAAACATATATATGTGTCTCGTTCTTTAGCACAATAGTCATTTTTTTACATTCCTGGACTAGTAAACTATGTAGAATTCTATCAAAGCAAGATGGGAACACACCCAGCTTTAAATAGCTTTTAAATTTAAAAATAAGCTTTTTTTTTTTAGGAGAGTTAAATACATTAAAAGACTAGGTGTTTGTAGCAGCTGTGCACTGAGCGTAGGTGACCCAGCAGTTACATACAAACACAACACTTTAGTGTCAGGGCAGGGCTGATTTTCATAATGTAAAAAGATGCTGTGTAGGTACAAGGACACAAAAGGAATATTTGTACTTACTAAGCAAACAGTAGTTCAACATTTTTATAACTAATTTTGCATGCTAAATATCATTTTTTTTAAAATTATTATGTTGTGCCATATAGGCAAAAGTGTTGATATGACACTTAAAAGGTGCTCAGCTTCACTTACAAGCATTCAGCCTTTTCAACTCAAATGCCAGTAGAAGTCTGAAACTGCAATGACCCCATCTGCCAGCATTTTTTTTTCTCATAGTTTAGGCACAATGCTAATGTTCGATTCAGCGCCCAACACATCTAGATGCTCATAGCCCAGTAATTATTTCCTTCAATGCTGCTTCTGAATAGACAACAAGCAATAAAGGACATTTCGGAGAGGTTCATTTAAATGAAACGTTTCACTAAGGAACAATGTGTTTTCAAAAGTAAAGATGGAGCCATTCATTTTCCTTCAATTAACATTGCAACTGGCTATGAGAACACGTAGTGCAGTATAAAATGGGGAAGGGAGAAGACATAAAAACAGACAATGCACAAAAGTTCAAAACCCGCATTTTACCTCCTCTAATGCTGCTTGCACACCATTCTTCGCAAACGATTCGGCCGCATTTGCAATTGCCTGGGCTGTTTGTTCCTTGACGAAGGTGGCATGATCAGAAGATAGGGATCGCTCTTGATGACAAGGGGTGAAAGATGATTCTGTGGACAAAACTTAAAGTATTAGGTTTAGATTCAGTGTACAATAGAGCCCAAACAGCATGGATGTGCAGAGTAGTGTTATGGATATTGGAATACGTAGCAATGTGTGCCTCAACCCAGTCAAAAATATTAAACCTTTTAAGTTATTCTTTTTAGCAAGACTCCAACATAGGCCTTTACTCTGAACCACTTATCAATATCTCTGCACCAGTTACTGATGATGTGTGTGGATTAGTATCCTGCTGTCCCATTCCTCAACCATTTGTAAAATATTAGAAAATATGAGGATCCCATTTTGCCTAAAGGCAGACAAGAAACCTGAAGTATGAAAGCATATTTAGCTGAAAACTATCCAGAAAAACTACTCTTGAAAACTCAGCAAAATACATTTTATCAAAGTTAACACAAGGCCTAATATTTAAGCCAAAGTAATCACTGATCCTCTTCAAGTTAAAACTCTAACCAGGCCTTCAAACCATCTCTGAAGTGGACAGCAACTTTAAACAGGTAATAAAAACAGTGGCCTCAACCCTATCTTAGACTCAAACTTTAATATTAAATCAAACATAACTGCAACCCTAAACATGTTACCGTCCCTAACCCTAAGTCAATGATAACATAACCCTTAACCTAATTCTAACCTGCAGTCAAGAGACACAAAAGACTCACATGAGGAAAGTGAAGGCCAAATTGAGGTCACTACTTGATTGACCAATTAAGCCTTTTAAAGCACCAGGCGAATGGCCTGTAACTCCAAAAGGTTGCAACTGGTACACTCTGAACTCTCCTAGGTGGGCGCCCCAATTCAGCAGCGATGAGAAAGATACTTACCTTCGGTAATGAGGTATCTGGTAAGGACATATATTAGTTGTAGATTCCTTAGGTAGAATTTCCCCAAGGCGTCAGTCTGGATTTGGAGATTTTTCAACAGCAGTACCCCTGCGCGTCCGTAGGTGGCGTCGGTCGGCTCCAAGTCCGTCGTCGGCGCCGGGACGACATTGCGGATCCTATATAGATGCCGCACATGTACACTGACGTCAGTTCTAAACACAGCTTTCAACACCAGAAGCGCAAAGCCATGAAAGACACTGACCACTGGTACGTCAAAACTAGGGCCCTTTAGGAGAGTCCCTATCCCTAGTTCGCATAGCAGGGAGGATGGGTGGGGCGGTAAGGAATCTACAACTAATATGTCTCTACCAGATACATCGTTACGAAGGTAAGTAACTTATTAATTATAGATTCCTTACCTTAGAATAGCAACCCCGGAGGAGGGTCTGCTTGGAAAGGGAATGCACTCTTAAGATGAGTCTTGGACAACCAAATTCTTAGGGAAGGAATGTTGTGTGAGGAACGCTGGGTCGCCCAGAGCGGGAAGTGGCGACAGGCGATTGAACTATCCACAGGAGCACCTTTGCTGGGCTTGGACCAAGTGCCCAGAAGGACACCAGTGAGGGCTTCATTGAAGGGCAAAAGAGGTTCTTAAGTGGTAGCTGCTGGCTAAAGCACCTCTGTCAGGAAGTTAGTCCTGACAGCCACCGAAGGGACCCCAAGGCCAAGGACCTCGGCCGCCCTTCTCACCACCATGGCGTAGGTAGCTCCATTCTCCCTAGCCACAGTAGGGGGAGAAAGCAAGCCAGTGCCAGGGGAGGTGTCCAAACCACTGGTCTCACCCATGTCCATAGATTCTTCAAGCTGGTCAGTTAAAGGGTCCAGCTGCCCATACCAGTCCTCTTCCCCACCTACTGGCACAAAATCCACACCATGGATAAACACAGGGCCTCGGAATCAATGCAGAGCTTAGTTGGTATGGCTCGGTGTCCACGTCCGGAGCAAGAATAGGATCAATGCCGACTGGGGGCACTGTACGTCGTCGGCGGGGCAGAAGTTGGGGGAAAGTCGAGTAAGGTCGGTCCGTATCTGAAAATGGATCTACGGATGCCGTCGGGAGTAGGGGCCAAAGCTGCCAGCGTCAAAGGCCTAGGACCCCCAACCGGCTCCACGGGGCCCGAAGACACACCAGTGGAGCCGGGTTGCCCAAAAGTGAGGTAGAGGGCCTCATACTACTTTTGACTTTGGGCAGGAGACGCCCCGGCTCCCGGAAAAGTGGGCAGGCGTGAAGTCGTCTCAGAAGGAGACTCCAGGGAGAGAGCTTTCGAGCGACGACGCTAAGAGTCCCGCGTCACGTCACTGTTGACCGAAGGGTTGAAGTCAAAGAATGCCTGTCCTTCTTCGACTTCTTCTTGTGCGTACCTGACCTCCCTGACGACTTGGAATGCAACGAAGAGTGTGGGCTCTGGGAACATTCACGGGACCTTCCTCTCGAACGAGAACGGGAGCGACATTGAGCTGAGCACAGGGTCTCCAACAATTTTCGGGATAGATCCCGCAAATCTTTCGGATTCATGGCCCAGCACTTGTAGCACAACTTCGGGCCGAGGTTGCGCTCGAGGCACCAGAGGCACATGAGGTGCTGATCCGTCACGGATATTATCCGGTAACAGGAGCTGCAGGGCTTGAAGCCGGTCCTACCCTGGGAAATCCTCGATGCACCAGGAGTCCTAGATTCGAAAAAAAGTCGCGAATAAGTCAAAAAAGGCTAGCCAAAAAAATGACTAAGGGGTAGCTCTCTTCAGATCTGCGCTTAGGGTGGGGCAGAAATAATAAAGAACGGACATCAACGAGCATGGGCGGCGACTATATAGGTCCCGCAATGTCATCCCGGCACAGACGACGGATGCGTAGCCAACCGATGCCACTTACCGGCGTGCACAGGTACTGCTGTTGAAAAATTTCCAGATCCATACTGACACCTGGGGAAAATTCTAAGGTAAGGAATCCACAACTAATAGTCTCTATCAGATGTAGCTATCAAAACAGTCAGCTCTGACTGTGCAGGGAGAGAAATATGCCACCAGTTTAACTGCGGTCGAGTCGAGCAGCTATCACTGCAGGACTTTTGAAGCTGGTTGGAGTATGACCGGTTCCCCTCGTGCTGGGCCCACTCAGGCTTCAGGTTCTACTGCAGAGCCCTAATATGCACCTGGCATGGCCAATGATCAAGATGCAGGAGGCCAAGAAGTCCCAGAGCCACTCTCACAGAGACTGAAACATTTAGATCACAGCCCAAATGTCCTGGGCTCATTGTGACTCAGGTAAGGCCTGGAACAGAACGATATGCAGATTGGCCCAGATGAAAGGAGGACTTTATAAAGGAGTCAATGAGACTATGCCACATTGATAGTGAGCCACAATTAAGTTAGAAAGTTTGCCATGGTCCAACAGTGGTCTACAGTTGACTGTGGCAAGACCACCTTTAACAGTTAGTTGTCAAAGTAGTGAAAATTGGATTCCTCGACCTCAGATTATGAGCTGCAAGCACCACCATCACTTTTATGACAACCAGACAGACACTAATGAGGCTGAAGGGGAGCATAGCAAAATAAAAATGTTCCTGGTCTACCTGAAACTGTAAGCAGGGTCTGTGGGATTGCAGGATGGGAAAATGAAAGTAAGAGTCCTGCAGGTAGTAGCAGCCAGTCTCTACGGAACCCTCTCATTTGCTCCTTTGGCCAAAAGAGTCTGCACCTCTTGATGCAGTATGGACAGGAGCCACTCTGAAAGGTGCTCTGATTCGGCGGAAGATGCATGGGTCGAAAAAGAATGGCAGTGCCTATTCCTAACAGACGATCTGAAGGACCCGCCTGTCGGATGTTATACTTTTCTACCCTTGGAGGAAATGTTGTATTTGGTCTCCAACAGGATGGCCATGTGCAACTAAGGTCAAACTAAAGCGGCTTGGAGGCTGATGCCACAGGGGCTAGGGACTAGGATGTTTGCTGACCCTGTTGGCCTGGACGGAGTTTCATAGATCCTGGCCCTCGACCTCAAAAGGACTGGGTTGCCTGAGGTGGTTCTTGGCATTACAGTATGCCAAACTTTCTAGAGTACTCTCAAAAGGGGAAAAATTGCCGAGGGTGCTGCCTTGCCTGAGTAGAAGGGCCTAAGGAACGAGCCATGACCTGGTTTTCTTTCAAGCATTCTAACTCTGATTCTGCCTTTTTGCCAAACAAACAAGACCCATCAAGTGGCATATCTAGAGTCCGGGGAAGTGTTCAACCCACTGGCCTTGTGTAAGTGCATATATCGATTGTCCTCATTACAATGTAGAGGAAAATCTCCATTGGCTTTTCCAAAAGCTGTTTCACTCTGATCAGTGTCCGAATCAAAATGTTGTTGGGAGCACGGGGATGCAGCTACGAGGTAGAGACATGGTTCTGTCTGAGTTTGAATGATCTGGGGCCGGGTGTGTCGGTACGGATTTGGGGTGTGACTTTGACCAGAGATGAGACATATTTGGCTCAAAGTTAGATAAGATTATTGGGACATGGCCTTTGTCCAGTGCTAGAGGGTTTGGGGCCAGTGTTGACATCGAAGAAACCACTGTGGATTTTAGTGCTGGTTTGGTCGGGCGGAACCCATGATGGGTCCATGAGGCCCAGACAGTGCAGAGGTTGTACCTGCTGGCAGTATCCCCCTGAAGGCTTTTGCAGCACCTCTGGCCCTGAAGGTGCATCAGAGGAAGTTGGATTAGTAGTAAAGATTTGCAACATGGCTTCTCTAAATGGCTCAATTTGTTGCAATGTTGCCGATGGCCTCAAACTTGGGGTGCATTAGATTAAGTTGTGCAATCTGCTCCTCAGTGGCAGATCAGGACTGAGAGGAACACTTACATCCTCGGGACTACTCAGACAGAGTGATGAAACAGGGAGGAATCCTGCTTAGCGTTCCTGTGCTGCCTTTTCTACTTAGTGGAAAACTTGGACTGCGATGGGGACATGCTGCTGGAACATCCCAAAGAACAGGAATAGGTCTGCGCACTCAACCTCAAGCAGGAGCGGAAATTCAGTAACTTTCCCGGGCATTCTGACATATAGCTTTGCTTTGTGTTCCGGGGGAACTTAGGTTTCCTTGCACACTGGAATAATGTAGAATTTAAGAGCAAACTCGTCAACAAATGATAACAAAGTTGGGTTTCCACATACAGAGGTGCAAAAAGGAACTAACATCAGCATGCAGAGGCAGCGCTTATGTGAAGCTCCATTTGTCACTTCCGGGGCAGAATGAAACCAACGCAGAGCCGCATGACGCCACCTATTGGCACGCAGGAACAATGTTATCTTAAATCTTCCGGAACCAGTCTGCCACCTGGGGATATTCTAAATGAAAGGAATCTGTGGTTAGAAATATACATCAGGAAAACAAGTAATTGGCAGAGATGCTGTGAAAGAATTGGATACCCTAACCCTCATTCAAAAAAGTCAGTTATTTCTTGCTCTCCAAAACTAATTTTACCTATTTGTTATTATCGAAAGGCCGAAACTAACTGTAATTATGGTAATCTTTTAAAGTGTAAACTGCTTCATTACTTAAAATGTGACTGGCCACAACCAGACATGTTGACCACGAAAAATTACTTGGTGTCAATGTATCATTCTGTTCAATACAGAGACCTATAACCTCTGCACTCTGACACTCTACTAAGTTTCCAATGGTCAATTTCACTTATGGAAATGCTGGGAAGTTACAATAGATATAAAACTACTAATTGGAGTGAATAAAAATCAACTGGCATCTAATCCACTGAAATCAGACTAAACAAAAAGTTAACAACCTTCACTTGGAGCTGAAGAGAATTCCTCGGACTCGGAGGCAGTGGCTGGTGCAATCTGAGGAATTTTGCGGGTCTGCTCCTCTTCCCACTCTTCCACTTCCTGTTCAAACCTCTGGTTGTCTTCCTGCACATAACGTTTCAGTCCTGAAGGCAGACCACAGAGTTTGGCCCACCTGTGATTCGTTTCTGCCGCTTCTAGAAAATAATTATTACAAAATGTAAAAGTGCCAGGACAACAGGCCATTGCTTGAACAAAGGACCAAAGCTTTGTTTAATTCAAAGTCCTAGAAAGTTATGTCTCTACACATTTTCATTCATGTTAAGCTGACCACAAGAATTAAAAAGAAAGTATACATAAAAAGATACGTATCAGAACAAAATAGAAAATGTGGTCAAGGGTCGTGTGCCAATTGTAGGGAAAATTAAAAAGTGTGTATTTTTCTGCAAAAAATGGTGTGCCAATTACACTCCACCATCCCCCATTCTAAGAAGCTGAGGTCACAAACCCACACACCAGGTCCAGATGGAAATCAACCTCAGAGCAAAGTCACAATGTAGCAGACCAATCCCCTAAATATGTGTATATTTAGAACTGCACAATATTTTAAAATGACAACTGTAAAGTTAGCCCCTTCTTAGCAAGTGACCAATCCCATATGAACTCTTATATACAGTTTTTCTTTTTTAAGTATGTTTGGGGGAAATGCATCTATGCCAGTGAACAGCAAAGACAGATTAAAAAGCCCTCAAAGCTTCAGTGAAAGTCCTTGAAACACACAAAATACAATTTTAAGTACTTTTTTTGCACATGCCCTCTATGGTAAATGGTTGGGTTAGAGTAGAAAACAAAACAGCGGAAATGGGGTAGTTTTAATCTTATTCAAATACACACTAAAAGTTATAAATTCTGTCGCCCAAGTACTTGAACCAGATGAGACGTTCAGATATTGCGAGTCTTTATCCATGTAATGTGAACTAAGCATTTACCTGCACTGTTGTGAGGCAGTTGGTCATTGACATAAATCAGGCAGTAAGCACTGGCGTTCTTCAGTCCCCCAAAGGAGTCACGTGTCAACTCTTCCCAACTCGACTCAGTCACTGAAATATCATTGTACTTTAGCCAGGTGCGGTTAGTGTGGCTGTAAATATAAGCCCAGTAGTGCCCTGCGTTAGCCTGGCCTTCGTGGACTAGGACAGCATGCAGGCGATATGGAACCTGGGGACATTGGTGATGCGAAAGAAAACAAAAATGTGATTTTTAGATTTTGCAATGGGGGCATCAGGCACTTAAGAGTAACTGTTTTTTGTGGTCTGCTGCAAGCAAGACATGCTCTTAACATGTCCTGCAATAACACAAAAAACACGTCATACTTTTTACAAATGTATTCATGGGATAGAAATCCAGTCAAAAATGAGGATCAAACTACTGAACTCACCTGATAAAGGAAAACAGACACTCAATGCATTTGTTCAAAGTAAAAATGAAAACACTTGAGATACTGCTTGCATTTACTACATTTTACAATGTATTTGATAAATAATAATGTATTGTCTATTAAATAAAACTTGCTGAGAGAGTGAAAGAGAACACTGTTGAGCAGATACGAGAACAAGCCCTTTTGGATCTAATCATGTCTTTGTTTTTATTGCCGCCACTGCCGCCATGCCATGCTCCTATCACTGCTAAATGGATACACGCCAGTGCTGGGTTTCTAGCCAATACGACTTTCCATGCATATATTTTTCTGCGCTTACTTATATTGTTACCTACTTCTAATGTCACTGTGCTGTAGGCAGACAACATCCTTAGCCTAACATCAGGTCCACTGGATTTATGCGGCAGGGGGACAACATTATGCAGCAGGAATGACAAAATTATGTAGAATGATGCAGCATATTTTGTGGTAGCCTTACTTCATCCATTTATCGTTTCACTCATGGTAACACTGTCTTATCAAAGGGTTCATCTTCTTAGTACCACTTTAATACCCAAGTCCAGCAATAAGCTGCTGAAAGGTGACCTGTCACCTTTGCAAACAGGTTTCCACTGACTTGAAACATATGCCACCACATCTTTAACAACTTTTGATCCATTTGAGATAGAAACGGATTGTTTTTGCTAAAATGTACTAATTATGCAGTAGAATATGGTTTTCATGGCAAATGTGGCAGATCAATAATTATTCAGAAAACACTGCAGCAGCAGCAGAATCGCATAATTCCAGGGGGGCTTGTGTAAAATCATACCTGGACATCATTCAACCCCAGCTCTTTGCACATCATCGGACATTCAAAAAAAGGATAGAACCTGTTCAAATAAATGAAGGGAGACCCAAGCCTGTGTGTTAACAGCAGGAAAACAGATGGTTTCTCTTCCGCCTTTCATCCTACACTACTTGCCTGGGATTTCTTATTGACTGCTTTTTGTCAATCAGTGGTCATTTAAGTAAAAAAAAAACACAAACATGCACGTTCCAAGGAAGGGCTCTAACTTGCTTTACTGTGCATAATCAAGACCATCTTGTTTCCTTTCCCTTCTTCATCCGTATTCCGAGGTTTTTTTGCCTTGGATTTTCACTGTAAACATATCTATGTGCCTCTATATCCTCGTGTGTTGGCTATGTATCCTGTTAATATGTACCATGCTCCACTACCCTCTTGAGCTATATTTTCACTTTATAAAGGTCCACAATACTACAACTCTTGAAAGCAAAAGTACACGTGCCAAAAGAAAGAAAACATTCAGCCAAAAATACTCATGATGGAAGGTGCAACACATAACACTTACCGTTCTGCCACTGAACATTTTCTGTGCACTCCTATCACTTCCTTTTAACTCAACATACACAAAACTCGACTGTGCAGAATTCTCTCCTGCGAAGTGGTTCTTTGCCACTCATTTCCTTTTACTTGTAGTCCTGGAACTCTCACTTATCCCTCAATGTACCCTATGTGTTTTTACTTTGGGGCTCCCACACGGTCTCTAGTGCTCTCCACTGTTGTTGTCCGCAGGCCCATCCAGTGCCCTCAATGTGGGGAAAAAGATGTCAGGAAAATAATCTGTATCTTTCTAAAGGGACAGACAGGCATTTTATTCCCCTGGCATTTCGCCACGTCTTGTAAATGCAGTCAATTTAGGCCTTACTAGTGGTAGTATTGGTCACTGAGCAACTTGCAAAACAAATATCTCTGTCTCAAAGAATTCAATTTTCTAGCAAGATTGAATCTTTATACTGGGGCATTTTATATTTTTTTAAATGTGAAGGATAATTAAACTCCATGATTACTCTTTAGATCCATCAGTAGGTGGCACATAGTCACCAGTTCCATCTATTGAGAGGACACAAGGACTTGATATCTTCAAGAATACAACGGCATTCCAGTCATAACCTCTATAAATGGGTATCTTGTGGCTCCATTACCTGCTTGCACAGCTTTCAATATTTATTATAGATATTTATTTTAATCTCTAAGAGGTAAGTTCATCTTTCAAATGAATCGCTTTTGATGTGTTTAGGAGGAGATGTTTTGGCGGCTCAATAGTCTTCTGAATAATTTTTTGTATTTACTCTTATATTACAGGTTTACATGAGGAAATATTACACCTTTTGTGCTGTACCAATTTCATTAGTTCCCATTTAAAAGTATGCATGTATCTCTTATGGAGAATTCAACTTATCACATTACCAAATTAAGCATTTAAAGAGCGGATACATCACTTATTAAACTATGTATCACATAAATGTGAGCTCAAGCAAAGGAAACCCAACAAGCAGCCTCACATCACAGGATGGTGTAAATTTATGAAGAAAAAGTATAGATGATGAAATATATTTTACGTTTTTATCTTCTTTATTGTGATTTATCAGGTCAGACATTATTGCACAGGCTAGACATAACAATTGAACATATAGACACCTATTTTCAGATGTATAAAGATAACATCTCTGCTTGAACTGTCAAGAAAAAAATTCAATATTTGAAAAAATCCTGCAAATCTACCAAATTGCTTTACCAGCAAAGAGCAAGGTGCTGTAATCCAGATTTTTCTATTATGTAACTTTCAGAAAAACCTAGATATCTCATTAATTTTAGAAAGAGTGCTTTTCAGGACTTTATGTGTGCCAAAACAGCATGGTTCCCTTAAAACTTGGGTTGTACTTGACAAATGGAAAAGAGTAGTGGTCGACCCCATCTCAAAAAGCCTATCCTTCCCAAAAAGTAATCTTTGTACTCTGATTCCTCTAAAAATGTATGGTCAATTTCACTGGTACGGTATGTTTGATAATTGGTGAACTGCATAACTTTAACGGTAGTAGGGGCTTCTTGACGCCAACCAAGCAGAATTTAGACCATGCTGCTATACAGAGCTGGTGGTCCAACAGGAGGTGGATGAAGTTGGTTTGCCTCTCTAGTTTTTGTCTGTAGCATTCAACACGACTGGCCACCATTTCCTGCTTGAGAAAATCTGTGACATCGATTCCCAAGAGTTTATCCTGGAGTAATGCAGAGCTTACCTCTCAGACACATTTGTGCGTAGTGCTGCCACCTTTCACTTTATGAATGGGCCATCTCAGTCGAGTTGTTCCCCAGGGTTCTATTTTGTCATCCATGCTTTTTAACATCTTTATGATCCGTTGTCAATCCTCCTCTGTGCAATGCAAGTTTGAGCCAATATGTATGAAGATGACAACAAATTGATGCTTGTACTATCCAGCGATGTGGTGAAAATAAGGATCAACCTACTATGCTTGCTTCCTGGTTGGTAACGTACACTGGTGGGCATCTTTGACCTTGCTAAAGTTAAATGGTTCCACAAATGAGGTCCTAAAGAAATATCCACAGATCCCAGCAGGAGTATATAGACCTACACCGAAACCAAGGGTACCAAATCCATGGCAGACAAAACTCTGCGCAAACCAGGTTTGATATTGGACTCTAAGTTAAACTGAAAGCTCAGGCCTCAACAGCAACAAACTTTTTTAGAGGGCACATCACAGAACACTCCCATATATGAGCCTTCCTGGCACACGTGATTGTAATAAAAGTCATTATCCAGTCTCTGCTTGACTACTATTTCTGCATTTGTTTGGAAGATAAAGAACCTGTTTTCAATAGCTGACATTTTGTCCAAAATGCAGCAGTGGGTCCATATCCTCCAATCTGGTTGATTCTTGATGGTGGTCACAATGGGCCTTCTTGGGATAAGACGCTGCTACAGTCCTCATTCCAAATGCAGCACTCTAGAATCACTTCGAGAGACTTTGGAGAAAAGGGAGGAAAGGATGGCTAAGTTGTATCGGGAACTCAGTACTCCAGCCCCCAAAAAGCTAATCAGGGCTCAGGGACAGAGTGCCTTGAGGCACTAGCTTTGTCTTCAGAGTGGTGCAGCCACGAAGCGTAAGCTGGGTCCATACCATGCTGGCCTCTCAGGCAGTCAGCTGGGTACCCTGGGGTGGGCACCACGAATTTGTAGGATGCTTCTTCAGTGTCATGCCAATGACAATCATGGACTTGCCAATCTCTTCTTCAGTCAGGCAAGCCATTTGGGCAGACTATGGCATGTGCCAAATCTGGGATGACAGTGGGAGCCACTTAAGCATGCTTCAGAAGTGCTGTGGTTTCCTCAACGAGGTCAGCGAGGAGCTGCCAGGCTTGAGCACCAGTCATGCTAGCTGTGAGTCTATGGTGGGAGTACCACAGCATCAAAGTCCAACATTTTTGTCCATACCAGCAGTCAGCTCCTTCTGTAGCATCAGTTTGCTACATCCCTCTCGCTCTGGCAGAACGCCTAAGGTTTCCAGGTTTAGCCAAGAAGTTCTTCCACCAGATCATAGTGCAGGTGATATCCATATACATCTGAAAAGCGGACTATCAGGGAGACATTAGCTCTGGTTGCAAAGTGGTCAGTGGTCCTCAGGATACTCTGTGGAGTATACCATCCTTGGTCAGAGAATATTTGGGAACTTTAGCAAAAATGGGTCAGCAGCTCTCACTCTTATGCAGGAATGGCAGGCACAGTATGTGCATGGTCAATCTGCCCTTTCAGAACTGGTTTAGGTCAATTTCCTTTTCCAGTACCCTTCGTAGGTAGTCTTCCAAACTCAGCCTTTGTCTTGAGTGACGCTCTTCAAAGCAGGGTTGCCTCCTGGCTAAAGAACCCACAAACATGTGTGAGCTGTCTGGACAGGCTATCAAAAGTCATACCTTACAGTGATCAGGAAGAGAGAAAAGGTTGGCTCCTTCTAAAGGACTCTTCACACACAAACAACAGGATCTGCAGGCCCACACTACAGACATACCATCTATCAAATGGAAGTTTCAGAAGGACTAATTAGCAGGCCACTGAGCACAAAAGGAACTAATCAAATTTCTAGAGTTGGTTTTCTCTTTCCCGACTTCAGTGACTGGGTTAGGTTCTTCCAGTCTCTGGGATGCCAGCAATACACTTCCAATGTCTCAGAAAGCAATGTCACTTCCATCATACGTCACATCAATCTTGTGCATGTAAGTAGGCCAGGGGTTCCCAAAATGAAACCTCCAGGCCTATGTTACTATGGTTCATACAATCTGTAAAAAGCTTGTAGCACACTACATGAATTCCTCCAAGTGCTCTTCATCTCGGGGCCAGCATTCTGGGTTCACTGTTGGCAGCGGATGGCACACAAGGCACGGGGGACGATTGCACACCATGTTGGGGATATTCCTGTCCCAAAAGAACTCCAGACAGTTTAGCTACTGATGTGTACAACACTTAAACAAATGTGTACATTTAAATTACACATGATTTTTAAATGTCTACCCATCCATACAACAGTGAGTGTTTTTACATCTCAGGATCAATACGGAGGAGTTGTGAGGGTATTACAGCACAGCTGGTGTGATATTTACCCTGTTTTCACAGTTGGCGCAATGTGAAGTTTAGTATGTTGAGGTTTAACTGTTATTTTTGTGTTATTCCCCGTGAGTGAAATAATATTCACACTATTAAGGAGTTTGAAATTAACATAATGATATTCAAGTAGTAACTTTACATCTGGTGTTTCGCATACTGATTTTATTTGTTTCTAACATTCACTTGGGTTGTGCCGTCATGAGGGTGTAAAATACAATTTATACACTGAGTGTTTCCACACGCATTTCCTTCATTGTTTATATTGAGAAGGCGAGATTTACTTGGTTGAAGCAGTAATAAGGTTGCAATGTATGCTTTGCAATATGCTTTCTAGTCTTATTTCCACAATCTTATCTACTAATTTAGGTATATTTATGAGGCTAAAAGAGTACAGAGATCATGCCATCAATGTTTTACATTGAGTGTTTCCCAGAGACCTATCCTTCATTTCCCTATACAATAAAGGTCCATCCTGTGCTATTATTCTGTAGAAACCTATCAGTGGGTAATCTCTACAAACGCATTCTGATTGGTTGAAAGGCAGTGTAATTTTTATTGCAATTTTCAGAAGTCCCCTACCTGGGAAAGTTCTGGATCTGTGTATATCTGCTCAATGGATTGGTTAGTTTCAGCAATACAATTTTTTAGATCTGTGAACAAGAAAATAATTGAGATATGCAGCACAAACACACAACTGGAAAGAAAGTGTTCACAAAACATTAATGATGCAGGAATGTATGTCTAACAGGAGGGAAGGATTCCCATGCACTGTCAAGAGTGTGGGGATTATGAGGGAGTATGCAGTCCATTTAAAATCTGACCTTCTATGTCTTGTTCTACCTCTGTCCTCCACCGTTGTAGGCAGGTTTCAACATTCTGGAGCTCTTCTGCTGTGACAGTTCGAGGAG
Organism: Triturus cristatus; assembly: GCF_964204655.1. Taxonomy (NCBI): domain Eukaryota; kingdom Metazoa; phylum Chordata; class Amphibia; order Caudata; family Salamandridae; genus Triturus; species Triturus cristatus. The sequence continues at coordinate 146,372,029 of NC_140584.1, forward strand.
CAGGATGTTCAGATACCTCAAGAGCTGTCCTCTGGAAGCCATGTGGGTGGTGTGGGGGATGATGCGTAGGCGAAACGCTTGCTGTTGAGGGATTCACAGGAGGTAAAAAGTGATCCTCGGTGTTCAGGCTTTGCGATGCTTCTAAAGGACTAAACCAAAACAGGTGTTCGTTTCTTATGCATTCTCGAAATGGTGTGCAAACCGAAAATATTTTACATGCTTGACGCTATTCATTTTGAAATACTACATTATTGATAGACTATCAACTGGTTTGTTTCAGAGCACATTTTCCACAGCTGTGTGGGCCTGTTTTATGGTCTTATGGGCCATTTTATATTGTTGATTTCCCTAATATTACAAAAAACATTGCCTGCCCCAAGTAAAAATGCACGCAATCTGCCATATCTAAGAAAACAACTGTATGGAGTGTTTCTACAAGTTCAAGATGGCCCCAATTGCAAGTGTGGGCCACTTTTTTATCTATCTGATTTGTTAATGGGGGCTACTTTTATTTTGGTGTACTGTCACACATTTTCTGCCCCATCAGACCCTGCTACTCCTACATGAATGGCACGGCTAGTATTTCAAAATTTTTACCCAATCTGCCTTTGGACTTTTTACAATATGTTCTTGCTGTATTTATAATTAATTACATTTTTTAAACGCTAAAGGTTTTAGTAACAGGTAAGGAGAGATTAAATTGAATGTTAAGGACGCTTCCATATTGAGAACTATCACCAGACCTCATACGCTGGTACTTTTTTCCTAACTATGTCACACTCCATGTGAAGAAGCAATGCCAAATATATATAAAAAAATATATTGCATATATTAAGAATGCAATAAGCTGCTTATTATCATTGTTGAGTGTTAGGAGGTGCGATGATTCTTTCACAAATAGTGAAGACACGAGTGGGCCTTGAAACCAACTTCCCAATAAATTGTGATGAATAGTATTCTAAACTAGATGTCTCTCCATATTTAGTTTAGATCATCCTGCTTTTTATGCGTTTTTCTTATGTACAAAGGTGTTTAATAAAAACTTGAAGGCTGTCTTTTCTGGGGGACCACAACCCCCACCTGGCATTGCGGTAGGTGCCGCCAACAGATGTCACTCGCGCCAGGAGGCGCTTAAAGACTGCGGGAGCCCGTTACTCAACTTGGCACTTTCTTCATTCCTGGGGGACCACAACCCCTACCTGGCATAGTGGCAGGCGCCGCCAACGGACGTCACTCGTGCCAGAAGGCGCTTAAAGGCAGCTCAGGGCTCCAGCAGCACGGGAGCCCGTTACCACACTTGGAACCGTCTTCTTTCCTGGGGGACCACAACCCTCACCTGGCATTGCAGAAGACGCCACCAACGGACGTCACTTGTGCCAGGAGGCGCTTAAAGGCAGCCAGTGCTCCAGCAGCGAGGGAGCCCGTTACCACACTTGGCACCATCTTCTTTCCTGGGGGACCACAACCCCCATCTGGCATTGCGGCAGACGCCACCAACGGACGTCACTTGCACCAGGAGGTGCTTAAAGGCAGCTCAGGGCTCCCTCAGCGCGGGACGCGCGTGGGCATGCCCGGGTGTGCCCGGGCAAAGGGCAGGCCCATCTGCACCAGTTTGCGACTGGCAGAGGCGAGGCTGGGACACCCCTCTTTCATCCAACTCACCGAAGTCATCATGGCTAAGTGTAAACGACCTAGTAGCACTGTCTTGGGCAAATCTAAAGTAGAAGTCCCACAAAACTGTGCCTCTATTATTTCATATTTAACCAACGCTGTGGGAGCCCTGACTGAGGAGATTCAAAATGTTGAGGATCAGCTTGGTCTGGGGGATGAGCTTTTAGTACTTAGAACATCATCAACTGTTGCTTCACAGATCGCAACTCCAGTCAATATCACGGAGCAGGCTGTCTCTGCCCAGGGCCCGCAGGAAAAATCACAGGGGCCTCTGACAGCGGAGGGGGGAAATTTGGGTGAGGTTGTTTCCTCCCCACCTAAACAGATTTTGGCCCCAGCTAAAAAGAAAGGGAAGAAGAGAAGCACAAAATCCAGGTCAGTCATGGCAGAACCACTGTTGCGCCATGATCGTGGATGGAGCCTGGACTCTGACCACGTATTAAATCCAGCAGTGAGTCAATTTGTGGGTTGACTTTTGACAACATTCCTGGAGGATATGTTCAAACTTGAGAAGACATTGGTAGAAGGGCTGGTTGGGAAAATGGCACAAATGGAGACTCAACCAGAACACTAGGGGTGCGATTAAATACACTCACGAAGCACATAGCTTGGTAAATACCACTAATACTAGAAAAGGAGGGGTGTTACCGAGCCAGGGAAGCCAGAGTACCCCACATTTTGGCTTTGTCAATTACGATGTAGGTAAGTCTGATGATAATCTAAGTGCTTGAGTGGTAGATTTGAATCCCAAGGATACAGGAGAATACATCGCCTCAGGAAATCAACCCCATAATTACGATGTAGGTAAGTCTGATGATAATCTAAGTGCTTGAGTGGTAGATTTGAATCCCAAGGGTATAGGAGAATACATCGCCTCAGGAAATCAACCCCATGTGTTAAGCAGGGCAAAACACCCACAAATAGGAAGGTAAAGAGGACTGCCACTAGCTGTATGTTACATCTACCCTCTGAAGCCACTCCACTTGTAGCAGTACTAATAGGAGTACGCCCGCTCATAGAAAGAAAACACTGAATCCACAGAAGAGCTCATGCGTAAAACAAAATTCTGGTGTAAACAACTGTCAGGAAACGAGGTCCTAACGTCCGCCCTTATTATTATGCCTAGACGGGTGGGATGGGTAGGCAGGATGGAAAAACAATGAGATGGAGACTGCATTATTATAAATTTTGACCAGATATATATGGCAGAGAAGTGGTTTCAGGGAGGCCTAAACCAGGGCCTAGGGGCTATTAAGGCTTTGCAGTTTGGATTTTTCTATCCACCGATAGAGGGTTTCCAGGCCAAAGGCACGTGTGATAGGTGTAGATTAGATCCGGAGTGAGAAAGGATAAGACTGGTTAAAAGATTGAGATTCGAGGATAGCTTCCCTCTTTTGGCCGATTCTCCCAATGCGCCAACACCACCCTCAAGACCAGGAGAACTAAATGGGGGCTGGGTAGGGGAAAACAGACCCGAAACTACAAATAGATTCCTTCCTTTAAGCCAGCTGGCTAACAATGGCATCATCCCCCACCTGAAACAGAGCACAGATGACTTGCTTGAGTACCTCCATTCCTGGCCCTACTGTTAGGAATAATGAGGGAGTTAAATCATGTGTGAGGGTTCTTAGCTGGAACATAGCGAATCTGGGAAATAAAAGATGATCCCAGGTGGTCTGATACCTTGAGGGAGTATGATGCGGTGGGCCTACAAGAAACATGGGAAAAGGAAAATAGCTATTGGTTGGATGGGTCTAAGAGTTACTGGATACCCGCAAGGCCCTCCCCAGCTGGAAGAGCCAAGGGGTGGATTAATAACTTTAATTTCCCTTAAACTCTCTGAAATTCATTGTTTATTGGACTATGGCTCACGTAACTGTTTAGTGATCGAAATCAAGCCTGTTCATGCGCCAAAATTACTTATTGTACATTTTATAACTCTTTTGTAAGTACGTTTACGAATAAAATGTAAAAACAAATTTAGACTCCTATAAGGAGAAGCAAACCACTTTTTATTCCAGTAATGATCTTAGGTGATTGTAATATACACTTATGCTCAATGAATTGCCAAGTCACTGATATTCTGGGCCCCACAAACTGTTCTAGTTTGCATTTTGAGCACACGCAGCAAGGAGGGCTTCTTGAGAACCTCCTGGCATATTCTGATCTACTACAACCAAGTGTAAACCAAGGAGAGTCCAGGATCCCCCACTTTCAAGGGCAGAGGCCTGAATACCATAATAGATTACATCTTTATTTCTCCAGGTCTGATAACACAGTTGGTATCCTATAACGTGCTGTGTTCTCACTTTAGGGACCAAAATCCCATACATTTAATTTTGGGTGGGGGCACCGGGGTAGTCGGATAATCTGGGGAGGCAACCGCCAGCAAGTGTCTAAAGTTAAAAGACCAGTGCCGTAGGTTGAAATGGAGTAAGGTAGTCCCGGACCTTTTTCTGAATTACCTATGTGAAAATTCTAAGTCTCTGTCTTGATCAGACTGAGATGGGGGTAGAAATTCTCACAGCTTTTGAAAGAATCTGTAAACAGGTGGCTAGACGTCTCACATGCACACGGAGGAATTGCATCCAAAGGAGTGAGAGGTAGTTTGATCATGAAGGTACTGAAGCCCACCAAAAGCTTTTTAATGCCCTAAAGCAGGTACCCCAAGACAAATCTCAGATAGCCGGTCTTAGAAAGACATGTAAGCTTGTGCTAGAAAAACGCAAAACTGAAATCAAACAAGAAGCCTGGAAAGATTTACTTACAGTGGACGTTCTTAAGAACAGTGCTAGGTTCTGGGAGATTGTAAAAAAACTTTTTTTACTGGGACCACCTTACCTGAAGATCAATGGTTCACCCATTTTAAACATATATATGCTGATCAGGGTGAGGTGGGAACTCTATGGCTCCCGCACATCGAATATGGGCACACACCCAGTCTGATTTTTAAAATAGAGGAAGTAGGGATGGTAATAATGCATATGACTAGTAATAAAGCCCCTGGTCTGGATGGCGACCCGGTAGACCTTTTCAAGCTGGACGTGGTACTTTGGTCTTAAACTTTAACACGTTTAATGTGGCAAGTCAGTCTGGTTTCCCGGTCTCTTGGTCCCAATCTATTATCATACCTGTTTTAAAGAAGGGGCAGAGAGGAGACCCGCAATGCTATAGGCCCATATCAATAATTGATTCTGCTGTGAAAGTACTGGGGAGAGTGATCCTTAGCAAACTAACAGAATGGTTAGCAGAGAGTTGTGTATTATCAAATCTGCAGTACGGTTTCAGGAAGGGTAGGAGTACAACTGACCAATGTCTGAATCTGCAGCTACTAGTCGGGAAATGCACAGCTGCTAAGGCAGGGACTCTACACCTGTCCTTTATGGATCTGTCCTCGGCCTTTGACTGAGTTAATAGATCGAAATTATGGGTCATATTAATCGAAATGGGAATGGAACGGTGTATAGTAAATTTCCTGTCAAATTTGCATAGGGACCTCTCTGCCAAGGTAAGATATGATCAGAGGGGTAATCAAACCGAGCACTTTCGCATTGGCAGGGGAGCCAGACAGGGCTGCATTTTAGCTTCCCTTCTTTTTACTTTATAGATAATCTTGACTTATCCCTGTGCATAGCCTGCAAAGACATCCCCCTGAGCGGAGGATCAGTTAATCCCCACTCTTTTATACGCAGAAGATGCGGTTTTACTAGTTCGCACAGCGGTGGGAGTTCAGACCCTCCTGGATTCCTTTGCAGTCTTTATGAGATCTCTGGATTTAAGTGTTAAGTTTTCCAAACCACATACAATGACCATGGTTCTGAGACCGAAAAAGCTAAAAACTTACTTTTGCGATGGAATCTAAATAACAAATGTGACAACTTTCACATACTTAGGGATATTGTTGGAGGAGAGGGGCACATGGGCACCAGGGAAGAAAGCAAAAATGCATGCTATGGCAAGATCAACAGTATCAATCCTGGACTAAGCCAATTGAAGCCATGCTCAATATTTATAGAGCTAAATGTGTTGCAATCTCCAAGTATGGGTCTGAAATCTGAGGCTACAAGCAAGCAGAGGATCTACAAATAGTGGAAAATAAGTTTCTTAGAAATCTGCTGTTGGTCCCGCAATCAACCTCCTCTTATATTGTTCATCAAGAACTAGGCATAGGCTTTGTTTCCGATCTGATTGGTTTGGTGCCACTCATGAGTTGGATAACGATCTGGACCAAATCCATTAGTGGTGGTAAACTGTGGATTGCCCAAGATTGCTTATCCCTGGAAACAGTTAGCAGCATCCCGTGGCTAGGGTATGTAAAGAATTTAACAAACAAATTAGGGTGCCCGTACTTCTATAAGTCCCCAGAAAAACTTAGGAAAGGGGACTTACATTGGGTTAAAAAAATATTTTTTAAATATGATGCATACTGAAAGGGAGGCCAAAGAGCTATTGAAACCCAAGGTACAGACCAATATTTTGCTGAAAACAGCCCCAACGACAGAACCTTATCGAAGTGTAGTAACAAGGCCTTACCATCACTTTCTTTTAACCAGATTTAGATTTAACCACCTGGGCTGCTTATTGGCTGAACCTCAGGGCTGGAGTAAAGGGAATGATTTGGGCCCATGCTTGTGTGATAACTTCTCTACCAAGATACTTTGCACTTTATTATGTTTTGCGACCACTTTCATGATATTTGTAAACATCTTTTAAGGCCTATTTTAAGGGGAAAAGGTTTTATTCAGTTAAGGCCTGCTTTACTTTACTTACAGATGCTGAACGACGCATGGGAGATTGTTAATATTGCTAGTTTTTTAGTTGCGGCCGTCAGAGAAAAGAAAAGAAGGGCCACTCTGTCATGAAATGCTGTAGCTCTCTCACTGCTGCGATGATCTGTGTTTTAAAGTGGATATATTTTTGTATTGAATATGATCCCTATTATGAATTCTATGATGAAATGTTGTTTAGAGTGATTGTCTTCTGTGCTTTAGAATAATTTTAATCAACAACTCTTTGTATAGGTTTATTTCGAAACATCTAATAGTGGGAGGATTGTCTATTCAATTAATTTTTAAGGTGTTATAGGTTATTTTAATATGGTCTCTGGATAGGTTTTACTGCTGTTATATAAGATATTTGTAGAGTACTTTTATGGTTTTTATAAACCAAATAAAGTGGCTATGACTAATGAACTAGAATACATGGGTTTAAAACTATGCAATGAGAAATATCACACTACATAGTAGCTGTTGCTTTCCTCTGTAAAATGATTTAAACTAACAATCATCAAAGGCGGTAAATTACGATTTCAGGATGCTAGTTAGTTTGAGCTACAGCAATCTTACCTTTTTACCGTAGTCATAAATGTGCAAGTCTGCTTCCTGTACAGCAATTGATTAAAATCAAATCCCTTAGTGGGCCACATTTATTTTGCTGTATACTTCTGCTTTGTATGTAAATGGGATAACATTTAGGTGCTCAAACGGCATCATATACTTTTTTTCAAGGATTCCAGTTGAAGAGCAGAGCCCAACTGGGCATGGATTTGCATTAAAACAATTTCTGAAAAGTTCATACACTACTTTCAAGAACAGCAACCTCACTAAAGGAAAGTATTGATCCCTGTAAAGCTTCAAATTTGCTGAAAATCCTCTTGATACCACTAACTACATAGTGAGGCTTTATTTAAATAATTTAGGATGACGGGCAAAAGCTGAAGAGTGCGATGTAAGTGCTGGAACGAAAGAAGGATAGGATATGTTGTGCTGTAACTGAAGGCAACACAAAGGTATTGAAAAATCAGAAACGGTCCACCACAGTCAGTATCGAATGGAGGAAAAACACAATCTTTCTACTTGCATCTTTGCTATGTCCAGGCATGCAGCAGGCCTCGCAGGAAATTTCTATCAAATCTCATCATGTATTATTTTGGCATAATAAATACACAATTAAATTGTTTCCTCCATCCACTTTTCTTAGATTGAAATGAGGTAGTCAAATCAGAGCTGGACGTACGGAATACTAGTTTCGACCATTATTACAACCCACCCTCAGAGAAGGGTTACACTATTATAAATGATGGTCCCATCATAGTTAACAAAAGGCAGAGTTAAAAGAATGTTTTTTTCTCTTGCTTGTCTTGTTTTCTTGTGCTGCTCAGCCCCTCATTCAATATCTCACTGTGGCCACACCACAATGTAGTAATACTGATATACCAATCCCTGAATGGGTTCCTTGCTACATTGCATTTCTACTTATTGTTTGCTTAAATCCGCATTGCTTGTTTTTGACCAGTGCTTTTTATAGGGGAATTTCCCTCATAGAAAATAACTTTTTTTTTTTTTATTTGGTATGAGACTTTTCTGCAAAATTGGTGAAAATAAAAAACGTGTTTTCCATTCAACTGATTTTGGTACCACACATTAAAACTGAATGGAATTAGAGAAATGCTAGTGGAAATACCAGTATGCATCAGTTCTTGGCATGTAGAGCTGCAGATTCGTACACTATGCATTAGATTGCCATCTGGTGTTGGGCTCGGATGCTTGCACCTTATTGTTGTCTTGGAAGAAGTCTTTTGTAGTCACGAGATAGGTGACTCCTCCCTTAGACAATAGCGCACATGGGCATCGACTCCATCCTCAGATTGTTTTTCGCCATTTTGGGAAACGATGGAGTCAATAAGTAGAAGAGATGTCCATGTGAATGTATCTAATTAAGATAATACTGGAACGGATACAGGTCCCGGGGAGGCGGGTGGGCGTGTACAGATCTGCAGCTCTACATGCCAAGAACAGATGCATAGCGGTAAGTAGCATTTTCTGTTCGAGGCATATGAGCTGCAGATCATACACTATGCATAGACTGTACAGCAGTGTCTTCCCTAGCGGTGGTCACCTGTATCCGCTGCAATAGTTTGAAAAAGTGTTTTAAGAACAGCCTGGCCTACAGAAGCGTGTTGCTTAGCCTGCACGTCAACACAATAGTGTTTTGTGAAGGTGTGTGGTGTAGACCATGTTGCTGCTTTACATATGTCATCTAAGGGAATGTTCCCTAAGAATGCCATAGAAGCCCCTAGTTTGCGTGTTGAATGCACTCTAGGGGGAATTGTTAAGGTGCGTTTGGCTTTTTGGAAGCATATTTGAATGCATCTTACTATCCACCTGGCAATCCCAGCTTTAGAGATGGGGTTACCCTTATGAGTTGGGGAGAAGGCTACAAACAGTTGTTTTGTTTTGCGAAAGGGTTTGGTCCTGTCAATGTAATAAAGTAGTGCTCTTTTGACGTCTAGTGTATGAAGAGCTCTCTCTGCCACAGAGTCTGGGTTTTGGAACAACGGTAACTCAACTGATTGGTTAAGATGAAAAGCAGAGATTACTTTGGGATGGAATTTTGGATTTGTTCCGAGAACCACTTTGTTCTGATGTATTTGTAAGAATGGTTCTTGTATGGTTAAAGCCTGGATCTCGCTTACCCTTCTGAGAGAGGTAATTGCGACAAGGAAAGCAACTTTCCATGTGAGGAACTGAAGTTCACATTTATGTAGAGGTTCAAATGGGGGACCCATGAGCCTGGTAAGAACAATGTTTAAATTCCACATCGGAGAGGGTGGCAGTCTGGGAGGAATATTCTTTTAAGTCCCTCCATAAATGCTTTAATTGTAGGTACTCTAAATAGTGACAAATGTTGTCTGTTTTGTAAATAAGCAGCAAGCGCTGCTAGATGTAACCGTATGGATGAATATGCTAGATTACATCTCTCTAAGTGTACTAAATAGCAAATGATGTCATAGATGGAAGCATCCAGGGGATCTATTTTATTATTTTTGCAGTAGATGACAAATCTTTTCCATTTTGCTGCATAGCAAGCTCTAGTAGTAGGGCGTCTGACTTCTTTAATGATGTTCATACAATCTGGCGGAAGGTTAAGGTAACCGAACTCTAGGACTTCAGGAGCCAGATCGCTGGATTCAGTTGTCCTGGATCGGGGTGCCTTATCTCTCCATGGTTCTGCGTCAGCAGTGTTGGGGAGAGGCATAGTTTTTGGTGTGGAACTACTGAGAGTTCCAGTAGTGTTTTGAACCAGGGCTGGCGTGCCCATGTGGGAGCCACTAGGATCATTTTGAGAGACTGTTGTCTTTGTTACTACTAGGGGAATCAGTGGGAGTGGTGGAAAAGCGTTCGCAAATCTGCCTGACCAGTTCATCCATATCGCATTGCCTTTGGACAAGGGGTGTGGGAACCTGGCGGCAAAGGTTGGGCATTTTGCGTTTGTGTGTGTGGCGGACAGATCTAGGTTTGGTTGACCCCACATGTGGAAGAAAGGTTGGAGAACTTGGGGATGAAGTTCCCATTCGTGTGTCTGTCGACTTAGCAGATCCGTAATCTGATTGCGAATCCCTGGAAAATGTTCTGCCAGCAGGTATATATTTTGTGGGAGGGCCCATCTCCCAATGTTTTGTGCGAGCAGGGACAGCTGCAGAGTGTGTGCATCCTTGTTTCTGTATGTAGTACATGGCCGTCATGTTGTCCGTCTGGACGAGGACAGTCTTGTGTTGTAGATGTACTTGGAATGATTTTAATGCTAGAAATACGGCCAGTAATTCTAGGTGATTGATATGGAGCACTTTCTGTTGAGTGGTCCATTTGCCTTCAATTGTATGGTTGAGGAGATGGGCTCCCCAACCGGTGAGTGATGCGTCTGCTGTGAGCACTATCTGCGGAACCAGCTCGAGGAACGGCCACCCTTTGGACAGGTTTCGTGTGTTCCACCACTGCAGAGAGCGATGTGTGCGGCTGTCCACCAACACCAGATCTGTAAGTTGTCCTTGAGCCTGGTTCCACTGACGTGCTAGACATTCCTGTAAGGGGCGCATCTGAAGTCTTGCATGAGGTACGATAAAGATGCAAGAGGCCATCATCCCTATGAGTAGCATGAATACCCTTGCTGGGAGGGAGTGCTGCGGTTGACATTTGCTGCTTAGGGCTTGTATAGTGGCTATCCTGGCTGGACTGGGCTATGATAGAGCTTTGGAGGTGTCTACTGTGGCCCCTAGATACTGATGTGGGAGGGCTGGAGATTGGACTTGGGGTAGTTTACTGTGAATCCCAAGTCGTGTAGCAGCTGGATAGTTTGAGGAGTGTGATGAACACACTGGTTGAATGAGTTGGCTTTTATCAGCCAGTCGTCGAGATATGGGAAGACATGGATTTGTTGTCTTCTTAAGTATACTGCTACTACCGCAAGGCACTTTGTGAACACTCTGGGTGCGGTGGTCACCCCAAATGGAAGGACTTTGAACCAATGGTGTTGTCCGTCCACTATGAAACTCAGATACTTCCTGTGAGCAGGGTGCATGGGAATGTGGAAGTAAGCGTCCTTGAGATCTAGTGTGGCAAGGAAGTCGCCTTGTTGTAGCAGTGGGAGAAACTGTTGAAGAGTGATCATATGAAAATGATCGGATTGTATATAGAGATTGAGGGGTCTGAGGTCTAGTATGGGCCTTAGGGTCCCGTCCTTTTTGGGGATTAGGAAATACAGTGAGGAAACCCCTGTTCCTTGATGCTGTAAGGGAACTGGTTCTATTGCGTGCTTTTGAAGCAGTAAGAGAACCTCGTGTTTTAATAGCATAAGGTGTTCCGTGGACATTGGACACTGTTTGGGTGGAATGTTGGGCGGGGTAGCTGTGAGTTCCAGGCAGTAACCATACTGGATAATTTGTCTTACCCACTTGTCTGTTGTGATGGAATCCCAGACAGGTAGGAACCGTGAAAGTCTTCCCCCGACCGGAGTGGAATGGTCCCATAGATTTAGCAGTTTCTGAGTCCTTTATTTTTTTCAAGTGGTGTCTACAGCCGGTCCAAAAAGCTGTTCCTGATTGAACGGCTGGTTGAGGATGGTGGTTTGTACCTCCTGTTTGAAGCCTGAAATGCGTAGCCAGGTATGTTGTCTGAGTAGCACACTAGTGTTAATGGATCTAGAGGCTGTGTCTGCTGCATCAAGGGCACTTGATTGAGGCGTTAGTTATTAATTTGCCTTCCTGAATTAAGTCATTCGCCTGAGTCTTGTACTGATCAGGTAAATGCTGTAATAGGGTTTCTAATTGGTCATAGTGAGCCCTATCATACCTAGCAAGTAATACTTGGGTGTTAGCTATGTGCCAGTGATTGGCTGCTTGGGCAGCAACTCTTGCCAGAGGCATCTAGCAATTTAGATTTTTTATCTGGAGGCGGTGCGTCACTGGAGGTTTGGGAATTGGCGTGTTTTCTAGCATTAGACACTACTAGTGAGTCTAGAGGTAGCTGCCCTTTGATGTAGACGGGATCATCGGGGGCTGGTTTGTATTTATCAATTCTTGGATCGAGAATTCTAGCTCTCACTGGGTCTTTGAATATATCTGGGGCATGTTTAAGGACCCCTTTAAGCAATGGCAGTATTTGGACGGATTTCTGCGACTGTTCAAAAGTATCTAGGAGGAAATCCTCATCTGCTGGGTCTGAATACATGTGAACGCCATGGTAAATAGCAGCTCTATTAACAAGTTGTCCAAATACAATATTGTCATCTGGGGGAGATGGTTTTGTTGGATATGGCTGGGGATCTGGGAGGTATGGGGGATCTATTGGGTCATTATAATTGTCCCAATCATCTTGTGGTGTGTCTGTATCATCATCTGGGTCATTGTTGCCGCCCCCTCCCCCTACATCATCATCATCATCATCCCGGGGTGGTGGTGTATGTGGTGGAAGTGTTATAGGCTGTGGAGGTGATAGAGGTATAGGAGGAAGAGCAGGAGTAGGAAGAATAGGAGAAGAGGGTCTTATAGGTGAAGTGGCACAGTCTTCTTTCTTCAGAGGCACTGCAGGAGTGTCTGTTGTGTCCAGCTTCCTCTTCTTGTGTGGCACAGCGGTCACATGTCCTGTTTTGGGGTCAATATGGAGTTTTTTCTCTTTGGGATCGACAGGATCTGGTTGAAAAAGTTCTTCCTCCTCGATAACCGCTTTCCGCGCTGACTTTTTTGGGTCCGTGCGTGGCTGAGATTTGCGCTCTTAGGCCTTAGGAGGTGTTTTAGAGTCCTTTGGCTTGACTATGGAGACTGAATTCTTCTTCGGTTCCGACGGGTTTGGTTTCGGATCTGGAGGTTTTTGTTTCGGCGTGGAAGTGGTCGGAGCAGATTTCTTTTTGGGGGTAGGTTGATCTCCTGGTTTCAGTGCCAAAGGCGCCTTGGGGATAGGGATATGCAGTTTGCTCGGTCCTGAGCTACCGGAAGGCTTGTCCGTTATCTTCGGAGCCGAGCCCGAGGGCGGGGCTTCTGAAGTATATTTTTGATCGCGACTGGGGCCAGCAGGCGAAGTCTTGACTAGGGCCTTCTTTTTCTCAGGTGGAGTGGGGTAGGGGCAGTTGCACTCACTCGTTGACCAGGTGTGATGTTGTCATCTGAATCTGCGTCGTCTGCTTCGGACACGATTTCCAGGTCCGCGGAATCTTCCTCTGGGCCTTCGTCAAAGATGCCACCTGGTGCCGGAGCTGCTTTCTGCACCATGATGTGTCGTCGAGCCCGGCGATCACGGATGGTCTTTTTCGATCAAAAAGAGGCGCAGGCCTGGCAATTGTTCTCGTCGTGTTCTGGTGAGAGACACAGATTACAGACCTTGTGATGGTCACTGTGTGGAATTTTGCTCCACACTGGGGGGCATTTTTTGAATGAAGTCCTTTCCATGAGCTGTAGGCCCGACGGCGTGGATAGGCCCAGTGGCCCGCGTCGGCGACCGGAATCGAGGTGTTGAGATGCGCGTCGAAGATCACGCGATCGAAAACAATACTGGAGAGTTGTAGAGAGTTTGCGTGTCGAAAAAAATTGAAAAACAAAGTTTCGAACCGGAGCGCAAAAGTTACATCCAAACCCTATGGCGGAAAAAAACAATCTGAGGATTGAGTCGATGCCCATGCGCACTTTCGTCCAAAGGAGGAGTCACCTATCTCGTGACTACAAAAGACTTCTTCCAAGACAACAACAAGGTGCAAGCATCCAAGCCCAACACCAGATGGCGATCTAATGCATAGTGTACGATCTGCAGCTCATATGCCTCGAACAGCATTTTCTCTGAATGACCTTGAGCATCAAATATATTTTCATTGTTACCTGTGTGAAACAACTTAGACCAAGTTCATATCACTAAACCAGAGAGAAATCATTAGGGATAATAAGGACAAACTAATGAACATCTACCCCCATACAAGGAGTCAAGCCAGCAATTTCAGAAGGTTTATGGCTGGTTTTCAAAATCTAGACTTCACAAAAAGGTCCAATTGTGAAAAATGGGCTACATGTCAGGTGACCTATATTACCCAGGAAAATTAAGAGTACTATAATATGAAAAAATATGTTTATAAGATTCAAACACTGACGCAGAAATAGTTTCCACATTCTGCTGGCACTCTTTTTCACTAACAGAAATAGTACAATTGTCTCACTCCTGTGATTGCAACACACAATAGAAGAATCAACAAATACATTTAATAATTAAATCATCTTTCATTTAAAATGAAAAAAAAAAAAAATAAGTTTTACATTTTATTTATTTACCCATGTATTTCACTGTTTGTAACAGGAAGAAATGGCTCCTCTGTGGAAGGTGTTACAGTGGTTTGGGAGCTCTGAGCACTGCACATCACAGTCAACGGGGTACGAGCAAATTCAAGGGCATACTGCAGCACATCAGGCAAAGGGTATCGAATAGGACCAGAGCCAAAATTCAAGTACCTAAGGAATGAAACAATTCAAAGTTTCAGACTTATTAATTGCCCCCAAAAATCTAAAAATGTGAAGCAAAAATCGGGGCCGTCGGAGATTACATTCCCATTTTTTGCCATCGAAGCCCAAGTGACTGGTTGGAAGAAGAATGAGAATAGTCAATTTTAGTAATAAGAGTGTACTTTATGGGCATTCATTTAAAGGGTGACTAGTCATGTGATGTTCAGCCTATGCACTTTAGACGAGTACAGACGGAAGTGCATCAGGATCACCAGGAAATATCATTAAAAAAAAAACTGTAAACTTTTTGTCACATTGCAATCTCCATTCAGTAAAAGGATAAAGGAAAAAAAACACAAGTGAAGCAAAAAATTCCATCAGGCACACCATCCAAAGGCAGTTATTTTCAAGGTATTGTAATGCCTGATCCAATTATCATCTAATTGGACTTATGAAGTTCTAAGTCCTATTCTATGTGTTCTGAGAAGATCTCAAATACTGTTCTCAAAATATGAATAAATCTGAGACTATCTCAAATCTTTTTCTCATTCCCTGAATAAATTTGGTTATCTAGAAATAAGTAATATTGGGACCTCTTTTCAGAATATAAGACATGTATTTGAGAACTTTATTTTAGATGTATAATGTAACACGATTATAGAGAAATAGAGTTTTCAATATTTTGCAGAGGTCTAAATAAAAGCACAAGCTAGTGGACTAACCCATTTTCTACCAAGAATCTTATTAAAACACAACTTCCATTCAATGGCAGCTAGTCAATTCTTGATCTGAAGAGCACTAGGTTTACTCCGAATAGCATCTTGGTGCTACAAGCGCAATTAAATACTCACTTGATTAAAACAGAATTAATGACAACACTGAACAAAGGAAATTGTGTTCAAAGAATAAATAGGTATTGATCTCCATCCTAAAGGTGAGTCAACCAACTGTAATTGGAAAAGGATGATGTTGAAAAGCTTTTGACTGAAAACATATCCCCCTCCTTCTGGGTTTATGTTTTAAGAGGGGTCTTTAGCAACAATGTGAAGTGGAATATAAAAGTCTACTTGTACAATACAGGGACAGACTATACTACAAAACAAGTGAAACCCTATAATCACTAGGGACCTGGGGTGTCAATTAAAGAGAGAACAATGGTCCCTAATACCATCAAGATTTTATGAAAATCAGTCATTTTTTCATGATTCAATAATTGTATATATTCTCAAATGTTTATCAAACAATAAATCACAATATACAGTGAGGAGCAAATGTGTCTGTGCTCGGTGCTCAGAAGAGTGACACACTCATGTGATATACAGAAATAGGTGTGTATCACAAAGCGTTCTTAATAGATGACCCAGAGAGCAAGTTAAGATACAAATATCACTGAACTTGCCTAATTAGTCAACAGCATTTTTATGCCTATAGATGGCAGGATACCCATTAGGACTTCTAATATATATGAGCCCAAGAAGTCCTTTAGAGAACGTAACAAAATCAGGAAATACATTGCAGTAGAGCGTTAAGGCCCAGTTGAAACGTTGGTGAGAGAAGGGCAGGATGAATTAGGGCAAAATTCTGAAACGGCTGCCGAGAAGGGGAGAAGCAGCGTGAACCAAAGCAAAGCTGCAGCGACCAGCAGTGCTGGGAGGAGTGTAGACATAGCAGACCATCTCCCAGGATGTGGGAAAGAGACACCATTTAACACACTTTTCATTTCAATCTACTTCTCCGCCGCTCAGCGGCAAGTTCAGGATTTAGAACTTATTTATCCTGTCCTTCTCGGACCAGCACTTCAACCGAGAAAAAACACACTACCAATTCAGATCTCCCACAGCAATTTGTTTGTGTCCTCTGCATGTATGTGCTGATTATGATACATTCTCCCAAACTCTTCTCAGACTCATACGTATTTGAAGTCCTGATGATGATCTTATCATAAATAAGGACTATTTAGGCGAACCAAATGAAATTTAGATCTAAACTTGTTCTCTGGGTTTTCTATTAAGAAAGCTTTGTGATATACAACTATTTCTTTACATTACATGAGTGTATCACGCTTCTGAGCACCGAGCACAAATACTTTTGCACCTCACAGTACGATTTATTGATTGGTAAAAATGTGTAAATATATACAATTATTTAAAAATAATGAATAATTGATTTCAATGACATTTTATTGGTATTAGGTACAGGGAGAAATGTCAACAGTCAGGTGTTACCAAGCTGGTAAAAAAGGTTGCATATAACACAAAGAGCCTTATTGCTGACCCTCTGTAATATAGGTAAGCAGTGTACAGGCTTCCTAGCCACAGATACACAATCAAATGTCTTAAAGATTTGGAGCCTTTGAAATTTAGTATGGTCAGTCTCAGGGACACCAGGGAAAGGATGATACAACTCTCTATCTGTGAGAAAAAAATTGGCAAGATGCATTTAGCATGCAGCTCAGGAGGTGGAAATGGTAACATTTTGCTTAAGTACTTTAACACTTAAATGCAGGAGTAAAGGATCCATTAACTCGTGTTTTGAGTAAAAGCTCCTCATCTAAGACGTCATCTTGCATGGATTGTGCCTTTGCTGCTAGTTAATGAAGACCACCCGATGGGGTGGCTACAATGAGTTCCACTGGCAGTTTCTTTTTCCATTACTGAAACCAGAAGCTTAATTTTACTTCTTGTAAGAAAATGGAGTTCTGTTGCAGTACCCACCCACTTTTTGCCTAGCTTCTGAAGCATCTTTGAGTAGAGTACTGCGTCCCTGCTGTCCAGGTTCCCAGTACCAGTGTTCTTTCCTTAAAACTGTTCCACAATCGGGCCTTCAGGCACCTTGTAAGTCCCTAGTAAATGGTCCCTGAGTACCTAGGGCCTTGGGACTGAAGAGGGTCCCCTCACCTAGGCCAGCCAGACTGCCATTGCAGCATGCTTGGCCTGGTGCAGACAAAAAAGACAAAGTCGACATGGCACGCAGCCTGTGTGCCATGCCGAGTAGCACTGCCTAAGGTAGAGGTAAGTCACCCCTCGAGCAGGCTTTCCAGCCATAAGGCAGGATGCACTATACCACGGGTGTGGATATCTGCATGAGTAGATATGCCCCTAGAATATGTAAGGCCATTCTTAGATACTGTAAGTGCCAGGGAAGCCATAAAGAGTACATGGGCTGGAAACTCGACAACTCAAGTTTGCCAGCATCATGATGGCTTTTCTGAACGCAGGAATGTTTGGTACAACACTAATCCTTTCAATAAACCCACACTGAAGCCAGAGTGGGATTTATTGAACCATGTACCCAGAGGGCACCTCAGAGGTGCCCTCTGAAAACCTACCAACCCTGTTGTGGTCACAGACTGGTTGTAGGCAGCCTTCCATCACCAGACATGTTTCTAGAACCCTGGGTCGAGAGCCTCTGGTCTCTGGGACCAGAAACAATGCACATGCTGGACAGAGGTGTCACACCTCCTCCTCCAGGATGGGCGGAGTGCTTGAGAGGAAAGCTTCAAAGGCCTGACGCCATTGTAAGGCAACCCCCCGTCCTCTGCTGCAAGAAGCAGCTGGCAGTCCCCAGATTACACTACCACTTTGGAAGGAAAAAGTGGCGGGAAAACAGAGAAGAATAGGAGGTGAGCCCACCTCTGTCAACTCCACATCTAACGTTTGGGAGGCGAGGTGAAGCACTTATTTAGTCCACACCATCTTGAAGATGTGGAAACCCCTTCAATCAAGCTAGATATATGCCCCCTCCCACAGGAGGGTGACATAATTAAGGGTGTAGTCGCCCCCCAAATAAGGTGCCAATTGGCCCTACCTGCTACTCCCATAAAACACCCCTAAATTTAGCATTTAGGTGTGTAAGAAAGTGCCCTCTTTTTGCATGGTTGCCCTACCTTTTGCTAAACTGCTGATGGACTTTGACTGAGTGTGCCCTGGGTTCCTGCCAATCAGTTACCCATTACAACAAACAAATGATGGACGGAATGCTGACAATGCATACATTCTCCCCCAGTCAAGAGATCTGGGTTAAATCCATCGTTCTTTTGCCCACTACACCACCCCAGTTTAGACATGGCCATATGTAAATCAGTCTTGACCCTGTGCCTCATGGGAACAGTCCAGCCCGAACTGCCAAGCCATGTCTTCCCTGGACCGGAATCAAGCATCCTAGGACCGGTTTCTGGCTATCAGCCGTCATCAGCCAGGATAGCTTGACTCCAGTGGAGTAGTGAGCACGGGTCCCACGTCTGGGAATACCCATCCCACTTAGGGCGAAAAGCGTTACAACAAACAAATGATGGACGGAATGCTGACAATGTAGACATTCTCCCCCAGTCAAGAGATCTGGGTTAAATCCATCGTTCTTTTGCCCACTACACCACCCCAGTTTAGACATGGCCATATGCAAATCAGTCTTGACCCTGTGCCTCATGGGAACAGTCCAGCCCGAACTGCCAAGCCATGTCTTCCCTGGACCGGAATCAAGCATCCTAGGACCGGTTTCTGGCTATCAGCCGTCATCAGCCAGGATAGCTTGACTCCAGTGGCGTAGTGAGCACGGGTCCCACGTCTGGGAATACCCATCCCACTTAGGGCGAAAAGCGTTACAACAAACAAATGATGGACGGAATGCTGACAATGCAGACATTCTCCCCCAGTCAAGAGATCTGGGTTAAATCCAGCGTTCTTTTGCCCACTGGCAAAAGAACGATGGATTTAAGCTTATGGAGTCAAACTATGGATTTAAGCGATGGAGTCAAGCTATCCTGGCTGATGACGGCTGATAGCCAGAAACCGGTCCTAGGATGCTTGATTCCAGTCCAGGGAAGACATGGCTTGGCAGTTCGGGCTGGACTGTTCCCATGAGGCACAGGGTCAAGACTGATTTGCATATGGCCATGTCTAAACTGGGGTGGTGTAGTGGGCAAAAGAACGATGGATTTAACCCAGATCTCTTGACTGGGGGAGAACGTATGCATTGTCAGCATTCCGTCCATCATTTGTTTGTTGTAACGCTTTTCGCCCTAAGTGGGATGGGTATTCCCAGACGTGGGACCCGTGCTCACTACGCCACTGGAGTCAAGCTATCCTGGCTGATGACGGCTGATAGCCAGAAACCGGTCCTAGGATGCTTGATTCCGGTCCAGGGAAGACATGGCTTGGCAGTTCGGGCTGGACTGTTCCCATGAGGCACAGGATCAAGACTGATTTGCATATGGCCATGTCTAAACTGGGGTGGTGTAGTGGGCAAAAGAACAATGGATTTAACCCAGATCTCTTGACTGGGGGAGAATGTCTGCATTGTCAGCATTCCGTCCATCATTTGTTTGTTGTAAATCAGTTACCCATGGCATATCTTCTTTCGCTAAAACTGCACAAAACACAATTTGCACTCTTTGGCCACAGGTCAGTCCTTGTAAATGGTACCGCAGGTACCAAGGGCACTGTAGCAGAGGAAGACCTCTAAGGGCTGCAGCACTTATTGTGAGACAGCCAGACAGACAGACAGACAGACACACAGACAGACACACAGACAGACACACAGACAGACAGACACACACACACTGCAGGAAGCGTGTTTTGGTGTAGAACAAAGTGAAGAGTCAACATCACACATCCCTGTGTGCCATGCCGACAACCCACTGTCCTGGCATAGGCCAGCAACCAAGGGGGGGCCCAAGCCAACCAGAGTGAGGCATATGCCCCCCTCTCACTGGAGGGTGGCATAATAGGGAATGTACCGACACCAAGGAAGGGACCCACAGGTCCCAACCTTTATCTACCTGTAAGGACCCTCAATCTAGTATTTAGGGGCAACCCTGAACCTTGCCTTCTCAGACAAGAAATGAGAAGAAGAAGGACCGAAGAAGCTGTGCTGAACTAGGAAGAGGAGGATGCCCACTGACTTGGCCCCAGCCCTACCCGTCTGTCCACACCTCGAACCTGCTCCAGCAAATTCCCGGTGTGTCCTGAAGCCAGCAACCTCAAGAACCCAGAGGACATGCCCTGCCTTTCAAAAGAAAGACTTTGTATCCCATGAGCACCGGATTTGCTCACCCACAGACTCTGGCTTCTGTCAAATCCAAGAGTCTGCACCACTCTGCACCAGACGCCCACGGCCCGAGTACAAGTGGCACAAGGAGGTCTCCCCGGCGATTCTGACCTGGGATCTGCTGATTTCTGACCTGTCTCGACTCTCCAAATGACGCCTGCAGTCTCTTTCTGGAGGATCCCCCTGACCGCGATCGGAGTTGGTAAGAAAACCAGAAGCCTAAAGACACCCCTGCACCCGACGGCCCACGGCCTAGGGTGGCCCAACCGATGGCGTCCCGGCATCCCCAGGCATCCCAACTAACCTCTCCAATTGGTGGTCACCCCCAGAAGATCTTCATCCTCGAGCCTGCAGTATTTGTTGCAACCGATGACTCCCCATTGAAAACAACAGGGCACCCGACGCCAAAACAGCACCCTGCACCTAGCTGCCCATGCGGGTGTTCTTTGGGTGCCAACTCGGATCTCCCTCTGCCCTGAGCCTAACACCAGGAGCTTTGCTCCCACAACCTTATGGCCCGCTTGTGAGCAGCCACCAACCGGAGGCCCCTTTTTCCCCATTGGATAACATTGGCCTCAGCACTTTTAGCCCGGCCACCCTTGTGCTGCTGAGGGTGCTTTGAGAGTGCATTCATGACCCTGTGGGAACCCTGGTTCTAATCCCAGAATACCAACTCCTGCAAACTTGTACTTACCTGCAAACCATTAACTTAATTTTTCTCCATAGGAATACATTGACTGTTTTTCCTTGAAAATTGTTTTAAGTGTGGTGTTGGTTTGTTTGGAACATTCAAAAACTGTCTATGTACTAAAAGTGGATTACTTAACTTTTATCTAGGCGCTGTCTCAGTGTGATATCTAGGCATATCACACTGATTAGCAAAAGTAGTCTGAAAAGTAATCTAAAAAGTAAAGTACATCGTAATCTGAAAAGTCACTGAAAAGTAATTTTGAAACAGTGACTTACCTGTAATCCATTCAATTGCATTTGAACTTGCATTCAACTGTAAAACATTGCATAAGATTTTGCAATGCATTTATTTCATTTACCTGCACCAGGCTTGGCTCTAAGAAATAAAATAACTGAATAATATTTTTGATACAAACAAATTGGTCTGAGTTCAGTCTTTGAGTGTGTGGCATCATTTGCTGCCTGAGTGTGTTCAAGAAATGCTTAACACTACTCTCTGATAAAGACTTACTGCTTGCCCACACTAACACAAATAGAGAGTAAGGTGCTATATTTACCTCTGCCTACCTTGGGGTTCCACTGGACTCTGTGCACACTATACCTCATTTTGGTATAGTATATACAGACTCATCTTCCTACACGGTGGCTCCCCCAGACCTGAAAACTAGTTCCCTCCTGACCTAAGGAGAAGGATGAAGAAGACGCCTTGCAGCGAAGCCCGAAGGAGACTAATGACCTGGCAACAGCTCTACCGGCCTGTCTCCTGCTTCAAAGACCCTGCGAAGAAGACAACAACTGTCCTGCTGCCAGTGACTTCCAGAACCTGAGGAAGACTGCCTGCTATTCAACAAAGACCAGGGTCCACTTAGAAACTTACACAGAGGACTCCGGTGCCTTATGGATTTGCAAGTCCTGCCCACTCTGCACCCCATGCCTCTGGCCGGTGTCCAGGTGGATCACCAACCCAGAACAGGTTTCCCAGCAATCTTGAACTCAAGTCCAGCATTGGCTGACCCCTCCTGGACTCCACAATGACGCCGGCAGTCTGAATTCAGAGGCTCCCCCTGACAGCGACCGACTCCGTAAGAAGAATCTAAAGGCACCCCTGCACCTAAATCCCCTGGGCCTTGGGGAGCTGAACAGATGGTGCCCCAATGACCCCCTACATCTTTACTTACCTCTGCTGTCGCTGGTCTCCCTCTTGCAACCTCTGGTGCGACGCCTGCATCCTGTATGTCTAAAGCAAGCTCTCCATTGAAAAGCATTGGGCTTCCAACGCTGTATTTGTACCCTTCACCTGGCCGCCCCTGTGCCGCTAGTGGTGTATGTTTGGTGCTGCTTTGTTTCCCCCTGCCTGCTTGTTCTAACGCCCAAAGCTTGGTCCCTGCAACAGATTTACTTAGCTGCAAGCAGTGTGGCTTTGAGCACCCCCATTCTCCATTAAAACGCATTAGGTGAACTACGAATTTGACCTTTGCACCCGACTTTTGAAAGTCTCAATTATAGTGCAAAATGTATACCTTATTGCAAAGATCTTGGTCTCAAAATAAAACTTAAGCAAAGCTTATTTTTATAACAATTGGCGTGGATCTCCTTTTTGAGTCATGTGTCAATTATTGAGAAATGTTGTGCAAGAAATGTCATACACTCCTATGTGTTCGGCCTAAAGCTGCTCACCAACACTACCACTAATAGAGCACTTTAGGTTTACATTGAGCCCTGTAAACTTCTGGGGAATCTCAAGACTCTGCACGGTGTAACTACCTCATGGTATACCATATACAGGGCCAGCTTCCTACATTTCAGTTTACTTCTAGAAATTCAGAGTCTTGCTAATAGTCACTCAAATACGGAGTTATTTAAGCACTATTAATTGAGTGTCTGCAGCATATGAAAATGCCTGTCAGCTGAATTATCTGATTCGCTGTGCTAATCTTCACAGATATATGTTAATTTGGTGAATATGAGGAATCCTGATGGACTCTAGGGTCGATAGGAGACATGTGAGTGAGAAGGAGGCAAAGCTACCCACTGAGAGAGACCTCTGAGAAAGGATGCAAACCATGCTTTCACAGAACAGCAGTGTCCTATTTTTAAGCATTAGAACTACAGAAGATATGATTGAAAATAACTGAGGTGGGCTATCATTTGTACCATCATGAAAAAAAGAGGGTTCCCGATAACGATGCAGGCAGAGAGGCCGGAAAAGTCAATGAAAAGAAGAACCCACCCGAAGGGAGGAACAAATTGCCTCCTGCCAAAAGCTAATAAAAACCTGAATATATCGCTATACTTTATTAGATTCAACAAAAGCTGGCATGGATCGAGAATTTAAAGAAATAAATATTTGATCATATCGTTTGTCCTTGTATGGTTTATTGGATCCTAGAAATATCATATCAAAAATATAATATATAATAAATACTTAATATAATGATAAGTGTGCCCAAGACATGTATCGAAATTTCTTTTTTTCTTTTCTCCCTTTCTTTTTCTTTTATATTCTTTTTATAACCCCTTAATATTCTCTCCTTCTTCCCACAACATTCATGCTAAATCACACACCTCAATCAGAAAACTCACTCATCACACATCTATCTTCAATTCACTTAAGTTAAAAGTTCATAAATGCTTCAATATGGACAGCAGGAATAAGGACAGAAATGTCATATATGGCTGTAGTAAATCCAGATAGAGGAAATAATTTCCATAGGTCCACAAAGTGAAACTCGGGGCCTCGTATATACTTTGTCTCACGGTAGTTAAATTTAATGACGCACTGTTTTTTTGCATTCATATGTGTGTTATTGAGGAGTCTTCATAGTTGATTCCTTAGGAACATATCAAATATTCCTGTTGCACCAAGACATAGTGTCGACTAGCGTTTCGGTAAGGGCTGTTCGAGGGGCCAGAACCTTCTTTAGGGCACAATGGTGTTTTTCAATTATATGTGAATGGTGATAAGGTAGGTCAGTGAGGAATCCGTGGGTATATAGAGCCTACCAAAGAAGGAGTTAGCAAATATAAGTAACTTCTTCATCTAATAGAGACTTCTAACCAAAGAATCCTCTCCTCGCCTGGTTAATAGGTACCAAAGCAAAGCAGTACCTCCCTGGGTGGTGGGTCTGTGGAATGGCTCAGACCAGGAAATCCTGCAGGACAGATCAGGGGAATCCATGCAGTAGTAATTTGTGAACGTGTGGCTGGATGCCCACACAGTAGTGGCAGATGTCGAAGACTGGCACACTCCACGCCCCAGCGCAGTCATAGAAGTCTTTGCTCTGGTGGAATGAGCAGCAAGCCTTCTGGGGCTTCCTTCTTGGATAGCCCTTAGCAGCTCTTAATACATAGAACTATCCTTTGGGAGATGGTTTTTATTTGTGCTGCTTGTCCTTTTTTCGCTCCTGAGAAGCCCACAAAAAGTTGACAGCCCAATCAATGGTCTCTGGTCTGATAGATGCAAAAACTGAAGGCACTCTTATGGTTAAGACGATGGAGCCATTCCTTCTCCTTAGGGGGTTGAGGTGGAGTGTAGAAAGATGGCAAGGGGATGGATTGCCCAATGTAAATGAGTATCAGTACCGTTGGCAGGAATAACAGCTTGTCCGGAAAGAAGGATTATATGGCTGTTGCACAGACCAGGCTTGATGTTCGCTCACTCTCCTCGAGGTAATAATGAGGAGCACTTTTGTTATGGTCAACAGATGTAGAGAACAACTGTGCACCCATTTAAAGGGAGTGCACACCAGGTAGATGAGGACCAAAAAGTTCTCACTGCAGCATCACGAAAGGTGTTGGCGGAAACTTGTGGATTAGACCCCTAAAGAAACCTATCACAACAGGCATTATGAAAATGAACAGCTGATATGGCAAATGTACAAAAAGCCTAAAGAGCTGAAAGATAACCCTTAACTTTTGCTGCATCAAGGACTTGTGGTGCCAAGGAAAGACAACACCGAAGGACAGCAGAAATTTTGCTTGTAGAGGCTGAATGTCACAAGAAGAACTCCAGACAAACCTTTATCAACATCCTGCATATACAGATTTTTGTGGACGGACGCCTGGCTGCGAGGATAACACCAACCACTTTGGGAAGAAGATCGAAAGCCATTAACTGTCACCATTCAATCTCTACCCATTCTGCCCCATTATGCTGTCCTGAAGGGACAGCAAGATCAGAGGGCATATGCTCAAGGCCAAAAGTCTGGATACCACACACTCCTCGGCCAGTCAGGAGCCACTTGGATGACTTGGGCCTGGTCTTTCCTGATCTTCAGCACTCTTGGCAGAGGAGGAAGGAAGTGGGAAGGTGTACAAGAGTCCTAAGACCCAATCCTGGCAGAAGGCATCTCTGAGTGAGAACTGCCTTGGGAACTCCAAAATGCTAAAGTTTGGACACTGCTCGTTATGTGCAATGTCGAATGGATCAAGCTGATTGTTGGTAGTTGCCCTTTACCACCTTAGAGTGTAACCACCATTTGTGATCCTCTAGGCAACACCAGCTGAACATGTCCACCCTGGCGTTTAAGATACTGCCAGGTGCTAGGTAATTAATGAGCCCACAGTCACTTCTAGGGACATACAGCCTACTAGCAGAAAACCCACGCTGCCCTGTTTGCTGCAATACCACATGATTGTTGTGTTGCCCATGAGAACCTGTGATGTTTAGGTGGGTCTCGGCCAAATACCAGAGTCAACTGATTTCCAATTCCCAGATGACCTCTCCAACTCAGCAACAATGCATTCTACACAACCGTTGGTTCTGTGTGGGGTAGTAAGAGGGGTCTGCCAACAGTCTTATAGTGGGGTAGCAGCCACAACTGCAGTTCTTTCGCAGACTTCTCCAACACCTGGATGTAATCTCACAAGTTACCCTCGTGCTGCGCCCATTGAGACCTCTTATTCCACTGCACAGCTCGCATGTGCCAACTGAAGTGTTTCAAAACCAGGATGCAGGAGGTCAAGAAGCCAGAAGCCTCAAAGCGGCTCTCACTGAGACCAAGGTCAAAGTTGAAGCATTGGAATCATAGCCCTAATTTCCTCGACTCGTTGAGGTGTGGAGAAGGCTTGGAAGAGCCCAGTTTCCAGCATGGTTACGATAAATTAGGCGCCATTGTGAAGGATTCATGTGTGACTACAGCAGATTAATGGAAAAGCCCAAAGATGTCAGCAAGTCAGCCGTTCTCTGGAGGTGGTTTACAACTGTTTGAGGCAAGCCCACCTTCAGCAACTAGACTTCGATGTTTGGGAAGGCTGGTTGTCCCAATTTCCACAGATGGGCTGCAAACACCTCCATAATCTTTGTGAACACCTGTGGTGCACAGGTAAGGCCAAAGGCGAGCAAAGTGAACAGGAAGTGCTCTCGGCCTACCTGAAACCACAGATAACGTTTGCTAGATTGCTGGACAGGGTTATGGAAGTAGGTGTTTTGCAGATCCAACGCCACCAACCAGTCTTGTCGAGCCAGGGCAGACAGGACTTGACCAGGGTGAGCATTCCGAACTTGTTCCTCCAGAGAAGAAAGTTCAGAGGGCACAGACTGGGGTTAGGAAGGAGGCATCCGCCCTTTTTCGGCACCAGAATATAAGTGGAGTAAAAGCCAGTCCAGATCACTGATGTCAGAATCCTGTGCAGCACGTAGCTGCAGGGGCCCCGAGTGCTGTCGGCTTGATTTCCTGCATCTAACTCTAATGACTGCAAGGCATGCTGTTGTTGAGAAAGACTGGTGTGGTCTCTGCTGCTTCTCTACTGAAGCCACAAAAAGGCTGGGGTAACTGCCATACAGGTGGGGCTAGACGCTGGGCCACGAGAGCTTGAACTTCTCCTTAGGTACAAGTGGTCTTCTGGGTGGTGTTGAGGTATGGGTGGCACATCCAGAGGATATGACAAAAAACATAGGGTGTAACCATGTTCCACAATCTGGAGCACCGATTGGTCGGGTGTGATGTTCCTCCACCCGGGGAGGTAAAAAGTGCTAAATCTTCCTAACGGGTGTTCGTAAGCTGCCTGAGGATGATATAAACTGTTTTGTGCAGCTGCCGGAGGGAGGTTTGGGTAGCGTGCTGCTCCTAGAGGCCTAGGCTCTGGAGGCTTGATCCCCTACTCCTACCGCAAAAGGACTGAGAGGCATTATGTTAGTAAAATGACATTTACTGTTTGTTATGGTGATTACACTCAGTTCCTCAAAGCATTTCTACTTGTTAGCATTTATGGTTACAGCCTAGAAAAAGCCCCAGGCCGCGTGGCAACGGAAGGGATGACACACATGTTAGTTGCTCTATCCAAAACCAAGCTAAATTACAAGTCACCTATTGCGGAGTAAAAAGCTACACAATACCAGTTAATTATTGTCAATTATTGTTCACTTCCAGCCCTTGCAACCTTACTTCGGTGCCAAGATGGCCATACCACAAAAAATATCCCTATGGTTAGAATAACATTTGTGGCTGGCCATAAAGGTGGGGCTAGACACTTGGCCAAGAGTGCTTGAACTTCTCCTCAGGGTATGGACAAGTGGGCTTCTGTGTGGTGCTGAGATATGGGTGGCATATCTGGGGGATGTGACAAAAAAACGTTCGGAGAAACCATGCTACACAATCTGAAGCACCGATTGGTCGGATATGACGCTCCTCCAACCGGGGAGGTAAAATGTGCTAAGTCTTCCTACTGAGTGTGTGTGAGCCACCTGAGGACGATATACAGGATTTTGCGACAACTGCAGGAGGGAAGTTTGGGTAGCATGCTGCCCCTAGAGGCCTTGACTCTGGTGGCTTGATCCTATGCCTCTACCGCAAAAGGACAGAGAGGCATTATGTTGCTGAGAATAATCCAATCGAACTGTTAGTACTAGTTTGCACGTAAGTCAGTACAAGGTACTAGTTTGCACGTATGTTTACAGCCAAGAAAACCCCCAGGCCTGCAAGCCAAGAGAGGGGTGCGAAACACGTGTTAGCTGCTCCTTCCAAAAGCTAGCAAAATTACAAGTCAGTTATCACAGAATAAAAAGCTACAAAATACTTGTTAATTATTGTCTATTATTGTTCACTTCCAGCCCTTGCAACCTTACTTCGGTGCCAAGATGGCCATACCACAAAAAATATCCCTATGGTTAGAATAACATTTGTGGCTGGCCATAAAGGTGGGGCTAGACACTTGGCCAAGAGTGCTTGAACTTCTCCTCAGGGTATGGACAAGTGGGCTTCTGTGTGGTGCTGAGATATGGGTGGAATATCTGGGGGATGTGACAAAAAAACGTTCGGAGAAACCATGCTACACAATCTGAAGCACCGATTGGTCGGATATGACGCTCCTCCAACCGGGGAGGTAAAATGTGCTAAGTCTTCCTACTGAGTGTGTGTGAGCCACCTGAGGACGATATACAGGATTTTGCGACAACTGCAGGAGGGAAGTTTGGGTAGCATGCTGCCCCTAGAGGCCTTGACTCTGGTAGCTTGATCCTATGCCTCTACCGCAAAAGGACAGAGAGGCATTATGTTGCTGAGAATAATCCAATCGAACTGTTAGTACTAGTTTGCACGTAAGTCAGTACAAGGTACTAGTTTGCACGTATGTTTATAGCCAAGAAAACCCCCAGGCCTGCAAGCCAAGAGAGGGGTGCGAAACACGTGTTAGCTGCTCCTTCCAAAACCTAGCAAAATTACAAGTCAGTTATCACAGAATAAAAAGCTACAAAATACTTGTTAATTATTGTCTATTATTGTTCACTTCCAGTCCTTTCAACCTTACTGAGGTGCCAAGATGTTCATACCACAACAAATGTCCCTATGGTTAGAAGAAGATTTGTACCTTGCACATCTAACCTGAAGCTGTAAAGTAAATAGTACCAACAATTAAAATGTGTTATCACCATCAATCCCTTCAGTCACTGACCATAGCTGAATTGAAAATCTGACTGTTTGCTGGTGGGTCCAAAACAATTCATGAATTTGATTTGTCAATACAAAAATAGCTTCAAATGTACAGAGTAAAGCATGAAGAAAAAAACATTTTTAAATATAAAAATATGTTATTGCATCATATTCTATAACCAGTGAAAATCCTATTAAAGACTGCTAATTCTGAAATTAAGTTTGAATGCCATATATTTCTTGCTAAGTTAACAAAGATTTGCATGGCACTACATTGACATTTGTCTCTCCTCATACAGCCTAATTATCTAGGAATGAATAAAGTTCTGATTCTTGAGATACGCTTCCCCTTGTATGTTAGAAATGTGCACTTAAACTAAAGGACTTTGTAGGAGAGTACTTTTTTGTATGGTCACCCACCTACATTTTGCTCCAATGCTGATGGTTATGACTCTAAAAGTGCACTAGAGCCGGCTGTTCAGGCCCCAGTGTCAGTGCTCTCTTCCAAAAACTGATACATGTGAATTGGCAACCCCAATTGGCAAGGACTTCAACTCCCTTATAAATCCCTAGTATATGGTACCAATGGTACACAGAGCATGGGTGTTAAGGTCGTCACCTGGGCCGGGCCTGAAGCACTGTTTGTGCTACGCTAAGTGACCTTAGTAAACTGATTACAGCAGGCCTACCATTGCAGACTGTTCGAAGTCGAATTTGCCATCACCAAGTGCGGCAAAGACAATGCACTATTTTTAATATATGGCGGTCACCCCGAATGAATGCCTCCTGAGCCCAGGAGGCAGGGTTCAAAATATTAAATGTGGACCTACAAATGCAAATTTATATGTCTCTATTGTAACCTTTTCTATTAAAGGCTACTAGAAGTGATAAGCGGTCCATAGGATAACATGGACTGAAAACTGCACAAACTCGAGTTCAACAGTTCCATTATGGTAATGCCAAAATATATCATGTTTGGTATCAAACAACGTGCCTCATCACCCCTGACATGATTCTCTTGGCGGAGACGATGTGGCATGCACCCAGGTGGCTACCTTAGAGGTTTCCCACCTGGTTGCCACAGCTTTTTTATGCGCTCTGGCTGCCAGCCTGCAGCTGCTGCCACCAAGACAGAAATCTGACTCCTTGCCAGGAGGTGTGAACGCTCCTAGGAGTCAGAAACAATAGCCTGGACGGGAAAGAGATCACACCTCCCTACCTGACAGGATGGCTAGTGAAGTGTCGGGAAGAGGGGAAATGTCGGGAAGAGGGGAAATGTCGGGAAGGGAGGAAACGTCATTGGGAAGAGGGGAAACGTTGTCGGGAAGAGGGGAAACGTCGTCGGGAAGAGGGGATACGTCGTCGGGAAGAGGGGAAACGTCGTCGGGAAGAGGGAAAAGGCATTTGGGAAGAGGGAAAAGGCATTCGGGAAGAGGGAAAAGTCATTGGGAAGAGGGAAACGGCAGGAGGAGGGAGGGAAACAGCGGGAAGAGGGAGGGAAACGGCGGGCAGAGGGAGGGAAACGGCCGGAGGAGGGAGGGAAACGGCGAAAGGAGGGAGGGAAACGGCCGGAGGAGGGAGGGAAACGGCGAAAGGAGGGAGGGAAACGGCGAAAGGAGGGAGGGAAACGGCGAAAGGAGGGAGGGAAACGGCAGGAGGAGGGAGGGAAACGGCAGGAGGAGGGAGGGAAACGGCAGGAGGAGGGAGGGAAACGGCAGGAGGAGGGAGGGAAACGGCGGGAGGAGAGAGGGAAACGGCGGGAGGAGAGAGGGAAACTGCGGGAGGAGGGAGGGAAATGGCAGGAGGAGGGAGGGAAATAGCGGGAGGAGGGACAGAAACAGCAGGAAAGGGAAACGGCGGGAGGAGGGAAATGGCGGGAGGAGGGAAGAAACAAGTAGAAAAAGGCAAAACAGAGGGCAGAAAAATGAGCAGAAAAGGCAAAACAGAGAGCAGAAAAGTCAAAATAGAGGGCAGAAAAGGAAAAACGGAGCAGAATAGGGTGAAACAGAGGGCAGAAAAACTAGCAGAAAAGGCAAAATGGAGGGTAGAAAAATTAGAAGAAAAGACAAAACAGTCGGCACAAAAATGAGCAGGAAAAGCAAAATAGAGGGCAGAAAGTGAGCAGAAAAAGGCAAACCAAAGCAAGAACCGAGCAGAGGAGGCTCACAAATTAGGCAGCAGGTAGACTGATAGCGGACGGCGGGAAAGCTGGCACAAGGACCTCAATAAAATATTGAGTTAGATCAATGGCAGAGCAAAGTGGTACAGAAGCTCGATGTTGAAACATTAGCACACACAAAGCAGAGGTCCTTGTGGTGGGCTGGTTGAATCGGTACATGAAAGTACCAATTTTGCATGTCCGGGGAAACTACTCAATCTTTGGGGGACCAAGGCAAGCAAAACTTGAGCAAGTGTTAACTTTGTCTTAAAGAGGAACAAGATCAATGCCCTGAAGTCCAAAATTGGTATGAGGCGAAGTACTTCTTGGGGACCAGGAAGTATCTGGAATAGCAACGCAATACCTCTTTTCTTCAGTGATTATTTCAGTTGCTCCTTTCATCATCACTTATTTGGAGAGAACGCAGCTTGATCCTCTGACACTTGGGCAGAAGCAGGAGAAATGTTAGAGAGGGTGTCTAGAAAAGGAAGGGCATAACCTTGCTGAACATATTAAATGGCCCATTCATCTGCCTTAATCGAGCCCTAGCGGGAAGACAGATGTGGATTTGGCCCCTAATGACCACAATGGTCATTGGAAGGGTAGCTAAAGAGGCTTGCTGGTGGTAAAAAAAAAAGAAGCTGATGTACAGCTGCTTTTGCAGAATTATTCCATCACTGCCCACTAAACCACAAAAAGGTTGACAAGTTGAGTGGGCATCCCCTGGAGACAGGCATGGCCCTTTGTGTATCCTCTGAACTTCTGATGCTGCAGATGGAATTAGCGAGTTGGGACAAAGTAACCTTAGGGAGCGAGCAGTAGCTCTGCTACCCTTACTGTGTTTAAGAGGCATGTATGCTTTCTAATAAAACAGTCTAGCCCTATCAAAGGTCATGCCTACAAGAGAGGCTTAGCAGAAAAGCTGGTGGCGAGCACGAAGTATGGTGCCCATAGTACAAGCTACAAAACATGTTGTATCTAAGCAAGACCAGAACAGATATTTTGCAATTACTTGGCCATTCTGCACTGCATGTGTGAATGAGTTTATTAGGTTTGCAGGCAATGCGAGTAAAACCTCACTTTCCATGTCCTAAAGGAGGAGAGTGTAGTGAACCAGGATATAAACGGCACTGATGGAGCGAAGAACTAGGCAGACTAATGAAAAAACCTTCTTACCCATAGCATCCATTCCCTTTGATTCCTTGTCTGGAGGGCCTTAGAAAAGACGTTGTGTTGACTTTGATCGTGGAAGCCTGAACTATAATGCTCTCAGGTGTAGGATGTGACATCAGGAATGTTGTCGATCACCTGGTGCACCTGTGTCATCCCGCAAAAAAGACAATTCTTTGGTAGAATCAAGTCATACCCTCATGACAAACTAAACTAAATCATGGCTTTGCTAAACTCCAGTAGTGGCACGGGGAACTCTGATGCATCAACTTAAGATTATGAATTTGAACTGAGTCTGAATACATAGTCAGAGTCTCGTTCCTCAAACGCAGACTACGAGACCTCTCCCTGGAACGTCTAGACTTCAAAGGGCTTTAGATACTTCTTTTCTAGTGTTCTCTTCAACTTGTTCTTAGACTTTGATTTGGGCTTACCCAAATATGGAGAATGGACCTGTGAGAGGCCACATAACTTGAAGGCAAACCAAGCTGGTAGTTTGTCTTTAGTTACCCAATGTTTGGCCTCCCTGATGGCCTATAGATGCATCAGAGGGCTATGTTGTAAAACGTATGGTTTTGATTAGAGAAAAAGCACCAAATACAGACGTCGTGCAAGTTTGTGGCTAACACATGCTATTATAAGCCCAGCACAGCTTAAACCCTGCTATCTTCGGAGGAGGCATCCCTGCACAATGCCAAAAAAGTTTGGGACAAGCTTTGGTAAACAACAGAATCTAGAGTAGTTGAATGCTGGATCAATGTCTAATGGCTCTGTGCCATCCTATCCAGAGGGAAGATTGAGTCCTGATGGAGGCAACAGCACCAACTCTTGGTGTACAAGGCGAAGAGTCGGTGTTAAAAATATCGATCAAAAATAAGGTGAATCGGAGTCCAAATATGTTTGCTAAGCAGTTTAGCTAGGCCTAGGCAAATACATTTGGTTTGTTATTAACCAGCTATATTGACAGGTGAAGAATAAACACAGGCCATGTTTACAAGGTATTCTGCTAATGGGGTCCTTATACTTTCTATACAATTAACTTGTATGGCTTTACATTTAATTGATTAGGGATTTCCCAATTGTTTTCATAATCAAGAAAGCAAGCAAGTTCTACATTTGCATGTTTCATTAATCCAAAATTCCACCTGCAACCCACTGCATACACTTTTAAAAAATGTTTTTACATGCACTGAATATTTTCTAGATATCCCCCCCCCCCACATTTCAATAGATCTCAATGATCTTGGAGATTTTAGTAGTGATCATCGCTCAGCTAAGCCAGAAAAATCTTGCACCCATCTCCCTAATGCCCCCCACCCGCCTGCCGCTTCCTTGACTTTGTTACTATTCAAGTGGTCCATGTCTTACTCTTTCAAAATGTTTTAATAGCACTGCAACATTTATCACTGTTTAAAATGCCTCAACATTTTACACTTCAGTTTTAAATGAATTTCGAAAATCCAAGGACCTTGAATAATATCTGCGGTCCAAGATAGTTCATAGTGAAAAACAGATTGCTATAATAAAGTGATACTCAAAGTACGGCCCGAGGGCCGCATGCCACCCTCCTGACCTATGCATGCGGCCCCCGGGGCAGCAGCAGCACTGGGCTGTGGTTTACTCGACTCAGCACTAACATGGAAAAAAATGTAAATATACAGCAAACACTTATTTAAAGGTTAATACATTTAGGGAAAGGAAATAACTAGGACCTTAACTTTAGAAACACCTAAATTTTTAAAGACAGCCACTAGATATACATGCTTTGCTTCCCCTACAGCCACTTTACACCCCCCCCCCCCCGCTGGCATCAGTGCAACCCTCGGACACACCATAGACCAAACTTTGCGGCCCCCGGGAAAATGTTTGTGAGTACCCATGCTATAATAATTTTTTTTTTTAATTCAGTGACTGATAGCGGGCACGGTGAGCTATACAAATTGTTATTAATTACATTTTCAATGTTGGCCCTGACATGCGTAGAATTCAAAAGTAAATGTCACCCAAATACATCAGCAGCATTAACAAGAGATAAAAGTAAGAGGCTCAAAGCGAGTGAGACCTTGAACTGCACATAAAGGCTCATACCTTTCCAGTTTCTTTTGTAGGAATGATGCTCTCCCCTTCAGTCGTCTGATCTCCTCCCTTTTTGTTCGGATGAGTTCTTTGTTTTTATACAAGTACCTAGGCATTGAAAATGGAAGACAGCTGAAGAACAGTAGCCTGCTCAGTTCACCTGTGTACAACATCTGAATTTCCAGCACCCAATTAAATGATGACAGACCGTGAGAAACAAATGACAACAAAGCAATGTAGTAGGACATGAAGGACAACATCCAAATGCACATAAGGAAAAGTTAAAGCATATAGCAGGGAGTATGAAAAAGAGTGGAGTACAAGGAAACCTTAATTCTATTAAGCATCCTCAAAGGCTGCACTCAGGACAGACAAATGACATTGGCACCATGTCAGAAAAGGCAAATGCTACTTACCAGTATGCATCTGTTCTTGCATGTAGAGCTGCAGATCTACACACTGTGCATAGATCGCCATCTGGTAAGGGCCCCGGATGTTTGCAGTTGTTATTCCTCTTGGAAAGTCTTTGCAAGTCACGAGGTATGTAGCTCCTCCTTTGGATCGTATTGCGCATGGGCTTCGGCTCCATCCTCCGATTGTTTTTCGCCAGCAGGGAAATGATGGAGCGTAGTAGTAAGCAGTGAGGATGCCCATGTGTGCTGTATCTAAATAAGATAAACTGGAACAGATAAAGGTAGCCGTGGAGGCGGGTGGGCGTGTGTAGATCTGCAGCTCTACATGCCAAGAACAGATGCATACTGGTAAGTAGCATTTGCCGTTCGAGGCATATGAGCTGCAGATTACACACTGTGCATAGATTATATAGTAGTACTCGCTCCTAGCGGCCACCACCAGTATCTATGCAGTGGTTTGAAACAATGTTTTGAGTACAGCCTGGCCCACACTAGCTTGTTGCTTAGTTTGCACATATACACAATAGTGTTCAGTGAAAGTGTGCTGTGTAGACCAGCTGCCTTGCAGATATCATCTAAGGGGATGTTCCCTAAAAATGCGACGGAAGCCCCTATCTTACGTGTAGAGTGGGCTTTTGGGGGAACAGATAGCGTTCGTTTTGCTTTGTGGTAGCAAATCTGTATGCATTTAACAATCCACCTAGCTATCCCAGATTTGGAGATGGGGTTGCCTTTGTGTGGTGGTGAGAAAGACACGAACAGCTGTTTGGTCTTACGAAAGGGTTGTGTTCTCTCGATGTAGTAGAGTAAGGCTCGTTTGACATCTAGTGTGTGGAGAGCTCTTTCTGCAATGGTCTGTGGCTGCGAGAAGAATACGGGTAGTTCCACAGATTGGTTTAGGTGAAAGGGAGAAATGAGTTTAGCGAGGAATTTTGGAGTAGTACGGAGAACAACCTTGTTATGGTGCATTTGCAGAAAGAGTTCTTGAATGGTGAGGTCTTGTATCTCACTGACCCTTCTGAGGGAAGTAATGGCTACAAGAAAAGCAGTTTTCCATGTTAGGAATTGAAGTTCACATTTGTGTAGACGTTCAAAGGGAGGACCCATTAGTCTTGTGAGAACGATGTTTAGGTTCCACACAGGTGAGGGTGGCACTCTGGAGGGAATTATTCTTTTGAGGCCTTCCATGAAGGCTTTTATGGCAGGTACTCTAAAGAGTGATAGATGTTGCCTGTTTTGTAAATCAGCTGCTATGGCCGCAAGGTGCAGTCTAATAGACGTGTAGGCTAGGTTGCATCTTTGTAGGCTTAGTAAATAGCCTATGATGTGTTGAATGGACGCATCTAGGGGATTGAAGTTATTGTTGTGACAATAGATCACGAAACGTTTCCACTTGGCTGCGTAGCAAGCTCTAGTGGTAGGTCGTCTAGCTTCTCTAATGACGTTCATACAGTCAGGGGGAAGATTAAGATAACCAAATTCTAGGATTTCAGGAGCCAGATCGCAAGGTTGAGCTGAGCTGGGTCTGGGTGCCTGATCTCTCCATGGTTCTGGGTTAAGAGGCGTGGAGAGAGGTGTAACTTTTGGTGCGGTACTACATATAGTTCCAGCAGTGTGGTGTACCACGGTTGTCTGGCCCAAGTTGGAGCTACTAGGATGAGAGTGAGGGAGTGTTGCTGAAGTTTGCGCACCACTAGTGGAATGAGTGGGAGAGGCGAAAAGGCGTACGCAAATCTGCCTGACCAGTTCATCCATATCGCATTGCCTTTGGACAATGGGTGTGGATACCAGGCGGCGAAGGTTGGGCATTTGGCGTTTTCGTGGGTGGCGAAGAGGTCTATCTGTGGGTGCCCCCACATTTGAAAGTAGGGGTGAAGAACTTGTTGATGGATTTCCCACTCGTGGATCTGTTGTGTTTGTCTGCTCGGCAGATCGGCATAGTGTTTGACTCCTGGGACATGTTGCGCTAGGAGAAAGATGTTTTGGGGTATGGCCCATCTCCATATGCTCTGTGCTAGCTGAGAGAGCTGCGGAGAGTGTGTGCCTCCTTGTTTCTGTATATAGTACATGGCTGTCATGTTGTCCGTACGGACTAGGACGGCCTTGCCTGAAACATGTGTTTGAAAAGCCTTTAGGGCTAAGAATATGGCTAGTAACTCTAGATGGTTGATGTGGAGTAACTTTTGTTGAGGTGTCCACCTGCCCTGCATGGTGTGATGTAGTAGGTGAGCTCCCCAGCCGGAGAGCGATGCGTCCGCTGTCAGTACTATCTGAGGAATCGGGTCCAGGAACGGTTGCCCTTTGGAAAGGTTTTTGGTGGTCCACCACTGCAGAGAGCGATGGGCATGACCCTCTACCAACACGAGATGTCAATTGACCCTGGGCCTGGTTCCATTGGCGTGCTAAGCACTCTTGGAGAGGACGCATCTGGAGTCTTGCGTGAGGTACTAGGAGTATGCAAGAGGCCATCATTCCTATAAGTTGCATGAACATTCGAGCTGG
The DNA here is from genome assembly GCF_964204655.1 of Triturus cristatus. Lineage (NCBI taxonomy): Eukaryota > Metazoa > Chordata > Amphibia > Caudata > Salamandridae > Triturus > Triturus cristatus. The sequence goes on from NC_140584.1 coordinate 146,409,376, forward strand.
AAGAGAGTTGAAATTTGGCACGTAGAGCCTGAATGCTTGCTATCCTGGCAGGACTGGGATAGGCTAGCGCTTTTGAGGTGTCTATGGTGGCACAGAGGTATTGTTTTACGTGGGACGGTTGCAGATGGGACTTTGCATGGTTTACTGTGAAGTCCAGTTCGTGAAGTAGTTGGATAGTGGCGTGAGTGTGTTGTACACACTGGTTGTATGAGCTGACTTTTATGAGCCAGTCGTCTAGGTATGGGAAGACGTGGATGTGTTGTCTTCGCAGGTGTGCTGCCACTACCGCTAGGCACTTGGTAAACACCTGTGGTGTTGTGGTGACTCCGAATGGGAGCACTTTGAATTGATAGTGTTGACCGTCCGCTACAAATCTGAGAATTTTCCTGTGAGCCTTGTGAACAGGAATGTGGTAATAGGCGTCCTTGAGGTCTAGGGTGGCAAGGAAGTCGTTTTGGGAGAGCAGGGGAAGTATCTGCTGGAGTGTGACCATGTGGAAATGGTCTGAGTGTATATAGTGATTTAGGGGTCTGAGGTCCAGGATGGGCCTTAGAGTGTCGTCCCTTTTGGCTATGAGAAAATATAGGGAGTAAACTCCCATATTTTGTTGGTGGGCAGGAGCTAGTTCTATCGCACTCTTTTGTGGGGGGAGATTACCTCCTGCTTTAGAAGTGACAAATGTTCCTGTGACATTGGGCGTTGTTTGGGTGGAATGTTTGGGGGGTAGATGTTAGTTCGAGGCAGTAGCCTGACCGAATTATCTGTGTTACCCATTTGTCTGAGGTGATAGTAGTCCAGACAGGAAGGAAATTGTGGAGTCTGCCCCCGACTGGAGAGGGATGGTCTGGGGGGAGTGGAGGGAAGTCATTGGGCAGGGGTGGAGGTAGAGCGGGAGGTGTTAGTTTTGCCTCTGCCTTTATTGTTGTTACCCCTGTAGCTGCCTCTCTGGTAACCTCTAGTGAATGTGGATTGGATAGGGGCTTTATAGGAAGTGGAGGCGCTGTCGGAGGAGTAGCCTCTGGAGGTGCTTCGAAAGGAAGAGCAGTGAAAGGAGCGCCTGGGAAGGTGCGACTGTAGGGCTCCCATAGACTTTGCCGTATCGGTGTCCTTTTAATTTTTTCCAGGGTAATGTCAACGTTCGGGCCAAACAGATATTTCTGGTCAAAGGGGTGGTTGAGGATGGAAGCCTGCACCTCGGGTTTGAAACCCGAAATTCGTAGCCAGGCATGCCTACGGAGGAGGACGTTGGTGTTAATTGCCCCAGAGGCGGTGTCAGCTACATCGAGGGCGCAGCAAATGGAGGTGTTGGTGATGGTTTTACCCTCCTGGATTAGTTTGTTGGCTCTATATTTGTCAGGGAGGTGTTGCATTATGGCTTCTAGTTCGTCATAATGTGCCCTGTCATATCTTGCCAAAAGCGCTTGGGTGTTTGCAATGCGCCATATGTTGGCAGCCTGGGATGCAGTTCGCTTGCCAGAGGCGTCTAGGAGTTTGGACTCCTTATCAGGTGGTGTTGCCTCGCCTGATGGCTGGGAGTTCGCACGCTTCCTTGCAGTGGAGACTACTAGAGAGTCTAGTGGTGCGGGCCCTCTGATGTAGGTGGGGTCTGTAGGGGCAGCCTTATACTTCTTCTCGATGCGAGGGTTGATGACCCTGGCCCTGACCGGCTCTTTAAAGACCTCTGGCGCGTGCTTGATAACCCCTTTAAGCATGGGCAAAATGGAAGTGGCCCTGTGTGTAGTGTCAAAGGTATCTAGGAGGAAGTCCTCCTCCACGGGGTCTGTATGGAGATCAACTCCGTGGTAGTGTGCAGCCCTATGGAGCAGTTGGTTAAACCCCAAAGTGTCTTGGGGAGGGGGGGGGGGGGGGGGAGGGGAGAGGGGGGGGGAACGGTCTTGAAGGGTAAAGGTCATCCTGCGGGACGTTCGGGACGTCTGGGATGTTGTGGTCATCCCATGGGTCTGGGGAGCCTGTAGGAGTGGGGTCCCCTGTGGGTTGGTCATGGAGTCTGTCCCCTGTGTCGTCATAGACATCGTCATCATCCTCATCCGGAGAGGTTGTGGGGGAATGATGAGGTGGGGGAGGCGGAGGAGAGGGAGGAGGTGGAGGTGGAGGAGGAGGTGGAGGAGGGGTGAAGGTAGTCACAAAGGGGAGGTAGCAAAGTCTCTTCTCTTTGGAGGTGGAGCTGGGGCAGGCTTGTTCAGCGGTCTCTTTTTGATCCTGAGCATCAAATGTCCAGTTTTAGGGTCTTTGACAAGTGTTTTTTGTAGTGGATCGGGCCGAAATAGTTCCTCTGTGAGGGGCTGATCCGTCGGCGCCAAAGGCGTCGGAGCCGTAGGTTTTTTAGTCTTGGAGTCGGCATCGGTTCGTTGTTTTGAACTGTGTGGCTTAGAAATGTCCAGTTGTTTCCTCGGTTCCGAGATGACTTTCGGCTTCGAGGTGTGGGTGTCGAGGGCTTTTGATTTTTTGCTCGGTTTCGGAGATGGTGTCGGTTCCGAGGAGCTAGTGCTTGTCTTCAACGCCGAGTGCTTCGGTGTGGATCTCGGCGTAGAGGAGGAGGAGGCCATCTTCTTTTTCAGTGCCAGCGGAGGAGTGTTTCTCGGCACCGACGGCAGGCTGGTTCGAGCCCGAGCTGCCAGAAGGCTTGATGGGCTTCTTTACCGGGCCCGAAAGCGAGGTAATGTGAAGCAGTGTCTTTGGTCGTGCCTAGGTCCGAGGGCGAAGGCGTGAACGAAGCCTTTTTCGATGCCTTTGAGGGTGGGGGGTGGGGATCGAGGTTGGTACTCACGCCCCTCTGTGCCGGAGTGATGTCCTCGACATCTGAGTCATCGGCTTCGGATGCGCTGACGAGGCCCTCTTCAGTGTGCTGGTCTTCGGGAACATCGACGCCTTCTCCGAAGATGTTGTCGGAGATTGCAGTCGACGAGTGTGCCATGGTTCTCCTCGCCCTTCGGTCCCGAATGGTCTTTTTCGACCGGAAGGATTTGCAAGCCAGACAGTCTCGAGCCTCGTGCTCTGGGGAGAGGCAGAGGTTGCACACCTCATGGAGATCGGTGTGGGGAAACTTTGACCCACATCGAGGACACTTCTTAAATGGAGTCCTTTCCATCAGCCAGGACCGGAGCTCAGGTAGGCCCGAAGGCCTTCATCGACAACCTGAATCGAAGACTTCGAACGTTGAGAGTGGCGTCGAGTGTGGAGATCGCGTTCTAAACAATACCGCGGAAAGGGAAGGCTTGCGCGCCGATCAGAAGAACTGAAAACGGTTCGGAACCGGAGCGCGCAGATCACATCCGAACCCGATGGAGGAAAAAAAACAATCTGAGGATGGAGCCGAAGCCCATGCGCAATACGATCCAAAGGAGGAGTCACATACCTCGTGACTTCCAAAGGCTTTCCAAGAGGAAAAACAACTGCAAACATCCGGGCCCAACACCAGATGGCGATATATGTACAGTGTGTAATCTGCAGCTCATATGCCTCAAACTTGCACTTCGAAATTCTGCGTCTGCATTTTCAAAACAGAAGTTACTTACATTTTTAAACTGCAAAGTGCACATTAGAATAGCTAAATAGCTAAAGGGGCTGCACAGGATCTAAATTTTAAAAGCAACTGCTCCTGTGTCATTGAACACAACAACGCAGTGCTTAATTTGTAAAATAATGAGTGCCGTTGCCCAAAGCACATGTCAGAAGCCCACGGCCGGCGCAAGTGAATGACAGCACGCCGATACTCGAGGCAGTGCAGTCTGGAATCCACCAGCGGGCAGTCTGACAACGGGCCGGTATCAGAGAAATGCAGCTGTAGGGCCGCTTTTTGGGAAAGCATGGTGGCAGATTTGGGCTGTGTCTCTAGATGTCGCAAACGGCCAGTGGGGGCCTGAGCGGCCTTTTAAGAGACAGATGGGCCTCTATTACTTACTTTTTACTAACAGGGAAGAATTGTCATTCCCAGTCACTTGCTTGGCTGGCCCAATAATGTATGAAGATTTGGCAGGGGGCCTGAGTATTAGTGGCCTCACTTGTATACAGCTGTGGTTGACCACTGTGAACTAATCGGTGCACGAAGAGTCCTGGCAACATCTGCATTTTATTAAATCTCCATGAAGTTAAGAAAACACGCCTCTTTTAGAGAAACCCCCCTCCTTATTATTAGACTTAAAGCAGTGTTTTGCAAAAAGTTGCAATCTGCAAATGGGAGCTCCTTCTTTTTAGGGTACCCAAGCCTAATTTTGATCCCAATCCAACCTTGACCAAGGACTCTGGAATTCGCCGCCAGACACTCCCTTACACTTTATCTTATTCTTGCAGGTTCCTGCTTTCTTTCTTGGCAACATTATTTCAGTCTTTCTTTTCCTGCCTTTTACCCCATTTGTGCTGCTCTAGGGAATTGAATGATGAAGAAAAATAAGTGCCATTCCCCAAGAATTAGTGCTGGTGGCTCATCACCAGGTCAAATTAAGCACTGCCACAATGACCTCACAAAAGAAACAAAGTAGAGCATCATATAGGCACATCCCCAGAGCAATGGCGTCAGTTATGTCTTGAATGGTTACGTGCCCTCAGATGCGGATCACCCAAGATAGATTGGAGGGGACAGTGTGCCGAATCTAAACAGGGACCTTTTAAACAGTTGCAGGAGTATACTCCACAGAACAGGGAGAAAAGAGGGCAGTGATAAACTGGAGGCTAGAAAGAGCATTCAACAAAAACAGAATTACTGAAGGTAAATAAGTTCTTCTGATTGATATATTTCCATCTACATACTCCTCACCTTTTGAGTACATTTCCAAATAATACTTCCCAAAAACAGCGGATATAAGGAGTGGACTGACACCAAAAAGTCTTGAAGGGCCAAGTGAGATAAAAAGGCCTTTTCTGCAGCCCTAACTGCTGAAGCAGTAGTGTTTGGTGAACATATGTACAGATGCCCTTGTTGCAGCATGGCAGATTTTTAGGACAAACACTCTTTGCCCATAGTGGAATGAGCCCCTACGCCCTCTGGGCATAGCAAATCTGTATAAACAGGATGATCTACTTGAAAAGTGTCAGTTTCTGTACCACCTCACCCTTTTTAGTGCAGCAAACTCCACAAAATCCTTGCAGGATTGATGCCGAAGCTGAAGCAGTAGTGCTAGGGGAAACATTTCCACTTTAGTGGGAGAGAGATAATGGCAGGAAGAGTGATTAATTTATTTACGTGGAAGGGCAATACCACCTTAGATAGAAAGGAAGCTGAAGTCCTCTGCACCAATTTTTCTAGAAAGAAAATGCTATATGAAGGCCGCACGTACAGTGCTTGCAGCTGACTGACACCCTGTGCAGAGATAACTGTGATAAGGACAACCGTATTGATGTCCAGGAGTGGCAGAAAACAATTATGCAAGGGTTGGAAGGCGTGAACATCAGGAATGTAATGACCACTGTGAGACCTGGCATCCTCGGCGTGGTTTCCCCTGTCTTTATGCCTCTACCGCCTGTATTTTTGACTGTATGCTGGAATTCATTTTTGCTGGTTTGTGCACATTTCCACTGGTGATCAGTGCTGAAGTGCTAGTTCTCCCTGTGCAAATTGTGATTATGTTTGGTTACCCATGATTGACATATTTGATTTAAAGGTAAGTTCCAAGTAAAGTACAGTGTGTGCCAAGGGCATGTAAATCAAATGCTACTAGTGGGCCTGCAGCACTGGATGTGCCACCCACACGAGTGGCCCTATAAACATGTCTCAGATCGGCCAATGCGGTATCTGTGAGTGCAGTTTTAAACTGCCATGCCTCCCTGCCAAGTGCACCCACTTGCCAGGCCCAAACCTTCCCTTGTCTTCCATATAAGGCAACTCTAAGGTAGGCCCAAGGTAGCCTCATGGGCAGGATACAGTGTATGTGAAAGGTAGGACATATGATGGTGTGCTTTGCATTTCCTGATAGTGGAATACTGCCAATTTCGTTTTTTACTATTGCAAGGGCTATCTCTCGCATAGGTTATCATTGGAGTTGCTTTAAAACATCTTACAAGTGTAACTTTGAACTAGGAAGAGCTAGAGATTTGGAGTTTTGGCTCCTTGCGCTCAGCATTTAAAAATCTATCTTTTAGTGAAGTTAGTTTTTAAATTGTGTGTTTGAAAATGGCACTTTTAGAAAGTGGGCATTTTCTTGCTTTACCATTCTGTGTCCAGGTCTGTGGAATCAATGTCTGGTTTAGACTGACAGCTGGTTTGTTTGTGCAATCACTCTAGTCAGTCACAGGGAGCCGAAGTGTGATCTGCATATCCTGATGACCCATCACCAGGCAGATAGGCCTTCCTGAGCTGGAGTGGTGGGATGAGTTGTCACCGACACCTGAATAGGGCTATGCCTAGCCTCTCACAATGCTGTCTCCGCCCCCCTGTAGTGTGTCTGTAGCCAAGGAATGGCAAGGCAGGATCTTGTGCACAACAAAGACTTTCCTTTCAAGTATGCTTATGTCAAAGGTCAAAAGGGGTACAAGTATTGGACCTATAACACCAGATCTTTAGAATACTTCTGGAATGAGAACTCTGCCAAGAAAAGGAGCTGAAACGCTGTCAGGAGTAGTACTGCCCCTTTGTTGTGTGTGCTTTGCTGGGTTGGTCTGCAATTGCTGCTTTGGTCTGTGGGGAGTGAAAGAACTGGAATTGCTTTCTTGTATCCTGCTTTCCCAAGGCTCTCCAAGGGCTTGTGTGCACTTGCCTGGCTTGTGTGCACTTGCCTCCGGTTGGAAGTCTCAGGGCCATCAAAGACTTAATTTCCAGCATCTGAGCTCCACTGCTAGGAGTTCTGACCTGCCAAGTGGTACCCATTCCAGTTCTGGGCCCTTGGAAGTAGTTCTGCTGCTTCAAGACCTGCAAATCCCTGCATCGCCCTTTCAGCGCCGTTTATCTCACTGCAAGCTTCCAGTGTGGTTAAAAAACCAACACACAGCCACGGTGCAGATGGAAAATCAAAAAAATAAAAATCGACACAGCGCCCGTTCATGGCCTGAAGAACCGCCACAGCCGGAATCCAGAGCACTGTGTCTTCAATGTCCGAGACCCCCTCTCCAACTTCGACACAGGCCTTGCTGTGCGACTGAAGGAATCTACGCATCACCTATCTGCAGGAGTTAGAATCAATGCAGCGCTAGTTTTGCCATTGCCTCGACGCGTCTAGATTTTCTCATGCATTGCACCTGCGCGCAAAGTTTCCAACGCATCACACCACAGAAAGGAGTAACCTCCGGAAATCAACGCCTCGCTTCTACCCAGTAAGGAATCGACGCAACACTTCTGCTGCGTACATGCAAAATGACGCCGCCTCCATTCCTCTGGGACTCAAGAACCAATGCATCGCTGAGTTTTCTGACACTTTCCTCCTTTGAATCAGAAGTACTTTGTGCTAAAAACCAATGCATCCATGAAGTTCTATGGACAGAATTGCTTAGACCTTTTAAAAGTGATATTTTGAGTTATGTATGTTTGATTTTTGTCGTTTTGGTCTTGTTTGTGTTTTTTTTAACTGGTTTGGTGTCCCTTTGTAGTGTTTTAACTGTGTTACTGTGTGTTCTATGAACAAACGCTTTACACATAGCCTCTGAGGTACGACTGCCTGCTCATGCCCAACTACCAAGGGGGTGAGCAGAGGTTATCTTGGGTGTGTAACTACCTTGCCCTGACTAGAAGGAAGGGTTCCTACTTGAACAGGGTGCATACTATTGCCAACTAGAGACCCCCATTTCTAAAAACCACATTAAGGTTCTATTGAAGCATAATAAAAGGTGTCAGTAGAAACAAGTGCATCAAAAGACCGAGAGAGCCAACATATAACCTTTAAGTGTGACCACTGCTAAGCACTGCTGAGCCAAACGTAAAACAAACAATAAACATCAGACAGCTTGGCATTGGAGGGACCTACATAAAATGGGGGCAACTGTTATGCACCAGGCCACAGATTTTGCTCAGTGCTCCAAGTAGAGAAATTTAGTCAAGGGAATCTAGCTTAAAAAAACAAAAAATCACAAATCACATCCACTACTTTAGCAGGTAAGTTGATTCTGTTCAATTGTCGCTGGTCATTCTCCCCACATGGAAATGTAAGTTGCAGAGATTCAGGTGTAGCACATTACCCTGGTGTGGAGACCAGCGGTTCTCTAAAAAAGGCAAACAAATCGGAAGGCAAATAGCCATGATCAACAAGTAAGGGTACAACACACTCCTGGACCAATCTAGAGCTATCAAGATGATTTGAGCCTTGTCTTTATAAATTTCTCTCAGAACTCAAGGTAGGAGGGTTAGCTGTGGACCTCCAGCTCGCAGTGATTGTTACACTGCTGTTCTCGGTGGTGGCGGCAAAAAGATTCATCTGGGGTAAGCTATACTGGTCAAAGATGTACTGAGCCACCATAAGGGGAAAGGCGCCATCTCTCGTCTGCCAATTGGCATCTGCTGAGCTTGTCTTCCTTGGCATAGAGCAACCCTGCTAGATGATGGGGCATGGCCAGGCAAGATGGCTGCCTAGACATGTTTCCCCGGAGCTCCCCCGACACACCAAAAATCCTTTTAAATATCCTTGACTGCCGCAGCCACTGCACACTACTTCAGAGTCGCAACAACACCCTGATTGACCCCCACCTGGCAGTGGAGCTGTGAATCGGTTGAAACCCAGCAAAGTAGAAAGCGGAGCCAGCATGCACAAGAGGGCCTGTGGGCCTGCGTGGAAGACGCTCCAAGAGACTGGGCTGTGGGGGGAGCACGTATCCCCGCCATAGGATCTGAGTTGTGGGCACAGCGGCGTGGCTGCAGATGGGCTTGCTCGGCTGATTGCAGAGATCTGGGCTGAGCCTGGTTTAGCGGAACCGCAAAGGAAAGGAGTGCTACAGCCGCTGGTCCCACTGTGCTGGGCTTGAAAAGCCAACTGATTGCAGGGCACCCGGGTGGTCTCCGGAAGCTCCCTGGAACTTGAGGTAGAGTGCATGCAGGCCGCTGGGACTGGCCACAAGGCTGCCCAGAGATGTATGCGGAACCAGCGCAGGGGTCTGGGGGAGTGGAGAAGGGCTGCCTGGGACCTGACTGAGGCCTAATAAGCAATAACCCTAAATGGAGGGAACATATTAACTCACACTGCTGCCAAATAGAAGGGCCGAGGTCCACAGGCATAGTTGATGTTGGGTGAGTCCCTGTGGTGAAGCACCTGGACCGTGAAAAGGCACTGTGACGTGGGCACCCATACAATTTAATTTACAGTGTCTTTAGCCTCTGTGGTGCCCGACTCGGAGAGGCTAAATAGGGTTCCCGGGAACAATTTTCTTGCATCTGGGGTCACAGAGTTACGAATCCCACATGGCCAAGGACAAACCCAGCCCATACAAACAAATACAATTGATAATTATGCCCAGCTTTGACTTTCGCAAGGCGGAGTGTAATTTACGGTTGCTGCAAAATGAGGTGGCTATCTTGAAAAGGACAGTGTCTGCACTACAGACCTTATCGGCCTGCATGGATGTGAGGCTTGAAGATGCTGAAGGGCGTTTCGGGAGGAACAACCTTCGCTTTGTGGGGTTCCCTGAGAAAGAGGAGATGCAATCCACCGTGTTATTCCTGGGAGATTGGATCCCAAACATCCGAGGCCAAAAAGACTTTCCAAATTTTTCACAACTGAATGGGCTCATTGAGCGCTGGCTCCGCTGCCCAGGCTGGGCGCACAACCACACGCCCTTATAGCATGCTTGTTTAATTTTAGAGTTAGAGAAGAGATCCTGCAACATGTTCAGGCTCACATGGCCCCTTAGTTTTTAGTACGGAATGTAATGGTATTCCCGGATAACACTCGTAAGGTGCAGACTTTTTATCAATTAAGAAACGGCTGCACGACAGGAATCTCCACTACAGTCTCATGTTTCCTGTGAAACTTGGGGTACAACACAGGGGAAAAATGTATTTCTTTGTCAATTCCGGCAACGCAAATGACTAGCTGGATTCACTAGGAGAACCACCTCGACAGGAAACTCTGGAACGCAATAGAGCTGCGAGTGGCACTAAACGTTGGAGAACTAAAACCTGCAGGCACTCACCTGACATTTTGCCACGCTCCGACGTCCGTCATACCGGGAAGATTATAGTATCCCAGATGGAACTTTAAAGGACTAGAACAGTGTGCCTGACACCCATGACTCCTTTACATCACACAGAGATGCTAGAGACTACCGGAGTGATACCGCAGGTCAGGAGAAGGGGTTATGGTTTGGACATTGTGTGTATACCTTGAACTTTCCAGTTAATAAGAGTATACGTATTGATGCAATTTATACCCAATATATCCACAGTATTCATATATGAGCTGGTGTACACTGGTCTGGGAAATGTCTCTTTGCCTTACTATAGGTGGGGGTAGAGTATGTTTTTTATTTTATTTTCACTATATGTCATGCCATTGATGGCAACATGGTAAATGTGCTGGGGGGAGATCACAGCATGCAACGGTCCTACCAGGCGGGCTGAGAGCCTCCGGCCTCGCCAGCCTGGTGGGATGCTAGGTCCTCTGCACTATGTATTTTACTTAGTTGAGGCGGTTGCCTCTATGGGAGAGGGTTGGGGCAGTGGGACCTGAGTGTTTGCCATGTTGGGTTAGGCCTTCAAAGTTTGGACTAGTAGCCTGTGGGTGGCGGGGGAGTTGCGTACGGTTTTGGGCTCATGTTTTCGTTTTAGGGATTGAGGGACTCAGGCTCTACGATGATTTCTATTTATGCCTATGGTTCACAGTGCATTTTTGAAGGAGGTGGGTGAGGCGAATGTGGAGTACACGATGGGACGTTGGCGCAGATGGCTTTAGTTCTTTATGACTTCTGGGTGGAAATTTGTGACCTGGAATGTCAGGAAATGGATTAACCTAGCAAACGACAAAGGGTATATTCCTATCTAAGTAGACATGGGGTCTCTCTGGCTTGCCTTCAGGAGACCCATACATGGGAATCTCGTATTCCGCACCGACACCGCAGGTGGTGGAGGAAACTTTTTTCCACATCAAAATCTAGCTATGCCAGGAGGACTTTGATATGGATTGCGCCCGGTGTCCATTTGGTGGCAAAGGGTGTGAAATTAGATCCCGAGGGTCACTATGTGATAGTATCTGTGGTACTGCATGCTTGAGATGTTTGTTTGGTGAATGTGTAAGCTCCCAAAATTGATGATTCTGATTCAGCCATATTGATTACTGTTTGCTATCAGGAGCCTTGCTACAGTTTGCAGAAAATGCGACTTATTTAGCGTGCTATTTGTCGGGCCATTCACCACTTCTAATTTCTTTCCGAAAGAATAAGGAGGCACCTGGGGTGTCGTTATGGAGGATGAGTGTGGATGCGCTGTCAACCAGGTGTTCGAGGGAGTGGTATCGAAAGTCACTGATCACTATTTTGCTTAAAACTGGGGTAGTGCAACCACACAAGCGATTTGGCTTTGGAGTGGGACACAATGAAGGTGCTGCTGCGTGGTGAATGCATGAAAGTCAGTAGGGTGTCAAACAGCTGACAAGGTCCTTGAATAGGCTTGAGCAGCAACTTAATACCCTGGAACGCAAGGTAGTCGAGCGACCCCTCCGACTGCCTGAAAGGAAAAAGTGTAAACGGGAGCTGCAAGACACTTTGATAGGTTGGATAAATGTGTTTGCTCTAATTCTAGAAAGCATCTCCATGTCGAAGGGGACAAAGCTAACAGGATGCTTGCCACACTCATCGAAGTGAAACTCAATACTTGCCTATAGTGTAAGTACAGGATGCGCAGGGGCGTATGGTGAATTCACAACGTGGCATCACCGAGGTGTTTGCATCGCACCTGCAGGGGGTGTATAAAGCACTGCTGGATAGGGGCATGCAAACTAGGGTTAACTGCTTAGCTACTAAACAAATGTCCTCTTTATCCTGGGACAAGAGGGACAGTCTAGACGCCCCCATCACGAAGGAAGAATTTACTACAGCAATAAGGGCTTTGAAGACAACCAAGGGCCCAGGAGGGGATGGCTTACCAGTTGAATTTTACCAAAGTACAGCATTACTCCAGTGGCCAATCGGCTCATAGAGGTTTATAATGAAGCCTACAGAACAGGGATACTCCCTGCATCCATGAAGATGTGCTTATAGATATGCTCCCCAAGCTTGACAGGGATAGTACAGTGGTGACCTCCTACAGCCCTTTGTCAATACTTAATGTGGATTTGAAAATTTGCAGTAAATATTAGCCACAAGATTATTGGAGGACCAGCCTCAATTGATTGCAGAAGATCAGTGCAGGTCCATGCCATGCAGAAACACACTCAGTAATCTGTGGAGAGTATCGCTGGTGATGCATTCACCGACCCTGGAAAAAGGCCAGTATGCGCTTGTGCTGCTGGACATTGAACGAGCATTTGATTCCCGGTCATGGGAGTTTTTATGGGAGGTGCTGCGTAAGCCTGGCATTGGAGGGACATACATAAAATGGGTGCCACTGTTATATGGCGCCCATTCGGTGAGGGTGCGGGTGAGTGGAGTGGTGTGGTGTCGCAGAGCTTTGCTCTGAGCAGGGGAACCCAACAGGGGTGCCCTCTGTCACGCCAGCTCTTCACGCTGGCCATGGAGCTCTTGGCTAGACGATTGCAGGCTGTACTGCAGGGATGGGGGATACAGATCAGGGAGACCACACATGTGGTTTCCCTATATGCTGATGATGCATTGATAAACCTGCACAGCCGGTCGTACTTGGTCCCTATCATGTTGTCGGTTCTAGCAGAGTTTGGCGAACCCACTGGACTACACATAAATCACACTAAATCAAAATGCTTCCCATTGGGGATATTGGCAAAGAGGCAGGTGTAGGACATGCCACAGCTGGACCTCCTGTGGGAGATTGAGATGGTGAGATACCTGGGGATATGGGTTACCCATAGGGCTAGGGGGTATGAAGCAGCAAATATGGATAGAGTAATTGATGGTCTGAAGCCCACAGTAATGTTTTGGAATACACTTTGCCTCTCCTTGATGGGGAAGCTAGCATTGGTGAAGAGGATATTGCTTCCTTACTGCATGTATATTTTCCAAGGGACCCTTTTCGACATCCACCGGAAGTTCTTTCTGCATCTGGATAGGTTGATAGTGTAATTACTATGGGCCAATGGGAGAAAGAGAGTTAGCTTGGCCACTCTAAAGTGCCCCTAGCATAAAGGCTGTCTTGAGGTAACCTGTTTGAAACTCCACTATCTTGATGCACAACTGCAGCATCCAGTCTACTAGTTGGAGGGTCAAGAGAACTGGAAACGCAGACTGTTGAGGGGCACATGTAATGTGGTTCCATTGCCGATTTACTGATGATAGGGGTGAGAGCACCAGCAACCCTACCTTATGTGGTCAGGCAGGTGTGGGGGCATGGAAGTCGGCGGTCAGGATAGTGTTGAAGAAGGCCCCCTATTGCGCCAGATATGAGCATCTGGGCATTCCCCCTGTTGAAACTTATTGAAAGATCTATGTCCTTAATCCATTCGCTGCCAGGCCTTTTCCCCTCCGGTGCCACGCCCTTTTTTGGCTATTTGGGGTAGTGTGCGCTGAGGTCCCTGTAACTTTTTGACCACATAAGGTATCCACGCCAAATTTGCGCCCTTTTCTTCCAACATCATGGGGATTCTAAAGGTACTCAGGGTTTGTGGATTCCCCTGGAGGGGTCATAGAAATGAGCCAAAATACAGCAAAATGAAGTTTTTTGGGGGGAAAATGGGAAAAACGGGCTGCAAATAAAAGCTTCTGAGTTTTTCCCTGCAAGTGTTATCAAAAAAGGGTTTGTGAGGCTGAAATCACCATTTTCCCAGCTTTTAGGGGATACCAGACTTTTGTCAGAAACCCACATTTTTTTTTAAACAGTTTTGGCATTTTTCTGGGACAAAGCCTATTTTTGCTATTTTTTGTGCTTTCGACCTCCTTCCAGTTAATGGTAGAAATGGGTACAAAAGCAATAATGGCTCCTGGAAAGCTATACATTTTAGAGAAGTAGACAAAATTCTGAATTCAGCAAGGGGTCATTTGTGTAGATCCATCAAGGTTTTTTTTATAGAAACTAACAGTTAAAAATAGGATACATTGAAAATTTGTTGAATAAAAAAAGACTTGTGTGTCAACGTTTTCACCTGTAACTTCTTCTAATTATGACAGCTCTTTGAAAGCAATATACCGTTACATCCGCTGGACATTACTGGTTGTGGGGATATATAGGACTTGTAGGTTCACCAAGAACCCGACGAACCCAGGTCCAAAAACTGAGAAGCAACTTGCAATGGTTTTTTATTATGTACCGGGTATATAGTAATTATTCTGTAAAAATGTGTACATGGAAAAATCGGTATGAAAGACACCTATGTATTTCTGAAATGGGAACAAAATATAGAGTTTAGAAACAGTAGATATTTGCACATTTCCGAAATTGGGAATACTCATACTAGCATGAGAATTGTCAGTCCTTTTTTAGAATGACTTCTTTTTTACACAATGTCGTTCATTTGGAAGGCAGAAATGCATCGAAAGTCAATAGGTAATAACAGTTCCTTTACAAATCTGAATTACCATAAGTCTCCTGATAAAAATGGTACCTCACTTGTAGGGGTAGGCATAGTGCCCATGACAGGAAATGGCTCAAAACCCAACGTGAACACACCACATTTTCACAATGCAAAATTACCCTTTTTTAGCAAAGTGCCTAGCTGTAGTTTTTTAACACTAGCTCTGCCGGCACCTAGGGAAACCTATCAAACCTATACATTTTTTTAAACTAGACACCCAGGGGAATCTAAGATGGGGTGACTTGACTGCCTCCCACCAGGTTCTGTTACCCAGAATCCCTTGCAAACCTAAAAAATTTCCCCAAAAACACTTTTTCCCCACATTTATCTGGTGGAAAGTTCTGGAATCTGCGTGGATCCACAAATTTCCACCCACCCCGCGTTCCCCAAAGTCTTCAGAGAAAAATGGTACCTCACTTGTGTGGGTCAGCCTAGTGCCCGCGACAGGAAACGGCGCAAAACGTAAGGTGGACACACCTCAATTTCGTAGCGAAAAATGACCCTTTTTTGGCAAAGTGCCTAGCTGTAGTTTTTTAACCATAGCTCTGCTGGCACCTAGGGAAACCTAGCAAACCTATACATTTTTGAAAACTAGACACCCAGGGGAATCCAGGATGGGGTGACTTGACTTCCTCCCACCAGGTTCTGTTACCAAGAATCCCTTGCAAACATAAAAATTTACCCAAGAAACGCATTTTCCCCACATTTCTCTGGTGGAAAGTTCTGGAATCTGCGTGGATCCACAAATTTCCACCCACCCCGCGTTCCCCAAAGTCTTCCGATAAAAATGTTACCTCACTTAAGTGGGTCGGCCTAGTGCCCGCGACAGGAAACGGCGCAAAACGCATCGTGGACACACCTCGATTTCGCAGTGAAAAATGAACCTTTTTAGGCAAAGTGCCTAGCTGTAGTTTTTGAACCCTAGCTCTGCCGGCACCTAGAGAAACCTACCAAACCCACACATGTCTGAAAACTAGACACCCGGGGGATTCCAGGGAGGTATGGCTTGTGTGGATCCCCCAACGTTTCCCTACCCAGAATGCCCTGCAAACCTCAAATGTGCACCTTTTTCACACATTTTTGTGTGGGAAAGCTGTGGCATCACCGGGCTGACACAAATTTCCTACCACCCAGCGTTCCCCCGGGTCTCCCGATAAAAACGGTGCCTGACTCGTGTGGGAGGCCCAAGTACCCGCGACAGGCAAGGGTCCAAAACGTATTGAGGCGACATGAAAATTGCCTACCTCAAAATGACCTGGTTTTGCAAGGGGGGTCACCTGGGTTTTTGGCCCGGTGCTCGGCGGCCACCTAGGGGAACCTACCAAACCCACACATTTCTGAAAACTAGACACCCGGGGGATTCCAGGGAGGTATGGCTTGCGTGGATCCCCCAACGTTTCCTTATCCAGAATGCCCTGCAAACCTCAAATTTTGCTGAAAAAAAAAATCACCTTTTTCACACATTTTTGTGTGGGAAAGTTGTGGCATCACCAGGCTGACACAAATTTCCTACCACCCAGCGTTCCGCTGGGTCTCCCGAAAAAAACGGAGCCTCACTGGTGTGGGTGACCCAAGTACCCGCGACAGGCAAGGGCCCAAAACGTATTGAGGCGACATGAAAATTGCCTACCTCAAAACGACCTGGTTTTGCAAGGGGGGGTCACCTGGGTTTTTGGCCACGGCAGCCACCTAGGGGAACCTACCAAACGCACACATTTCTGAAAACTAGACACCCGGGGTATTCCAGGGAGGTATGGCTTGTGTGGATCCCCCAACGTTTCCTTACCCAGAATGCCCTGCAAACCTCAAATTTAGCTGAAAAAAAATCACCTTTTTCACACATTTTTGTCGGGTCCTTAGGCCTCCCACACGAGTGAGGCACAGTTTTTTATCAGGAGACCCGGGGGAACGCTGGGTGGTAGGAAGTTTGTGTCATCCCGTGATGCCACAACTTTCCCACACAAAAATGTGTGAAAAAGGTGAATTTTTCAGCTAAATTTGAGGTTTGCAGAACCTGTTGAGAGCCAGTGAAGTCACCCCATCCAGGATTCCCCTCGGTGTCTAGTTTAAAAAAATGTACAGGTTTGCTAGGTTTGCCTACGTGCCAACTGCGCTAGGGCCCAAAATCCACAGGGATGCACATTGCTAAAAAAAAATTCGGCTTTCTGCCGCCCTGGGGGGGGGAAATCGGGGAAGGGGGGTTTCATCCTGATATGCCCCTAAAGGGGCAGAAAGACTGTGGCTATTTTTTTTGGGGGGGTGAGGGCATTGGTATGACCATTTTGGGCAGCCCCCACCCCCATGCATAAAAAAGCCTGTGTACTCGCTGGCGCCTAGTGGGCTTTCTGCCCCCCCAGGGGGCAGATCAGGGGCCACTGCCACCATCTGCCCTCCCGGGGGGGGGGGGCAGAAAGACTGGAATTTCTCTGGGGGTGGGGTATTGTCTCCCCCCTCTTGGGGGGCAGAAAGACTGTCATTTTTGTGGGAGGGAGGGTGGGGGTATTGGTGTGCCCGTTTCGGGCAGCCCACACCCTAAAAACAATTGCGCAAAAAAAATCCCTGGTGTTTAGTGGGCTTTCTGCCCCCCCCCCGAAGGGGCAGATTAGGGGCCAATGCCCCATCTGCCCCCCAGGGGGGGCAGAGAGGCTGTAATGGTGGCGGGTGGGTGGGGGCATTGGCGTGCCCGTTGCGGGCAGCCCCCACCCTAAAAAAAAACTAAAAACTAATCCCTGGTGTTTAGTGGGCTTTCTGCCCCACCGAAGGGGCAGATTAGGGGCCAATGCCCCATCTGTAGTAATTGGGGTGGGGGGGTGGGCCTGCCCGTTTTGGGCAGCCCTCACCCCTATTTCTTTTTTTTCTTTTCATTCCCTGGTGTCTAGTGGGCTTTTAAACCCCCCCCCCCCCCCCGGGGAGGCAGATTGGGGGCTAATGCCCCCATATGCCCCCCAGGGGGGGCAAAAAGACTAAATGGTGCCAACGTCAGTTGGGGGAGCAAAGGCCCTTGCCCAAGGGGCCGCTCTGCCCTCCCTGGTGTCTAGTGGGTGGATCCCTGCTTGGGGATCGCCCTCCTGTGGCGATCCCCAAGCAGGGATCCACTGGGGAGGGGTACCATTGGAAAGGGGAGATTCTCCCCTTTCCAACGATACCTCTCCCGCCTTTCTACGTGCTCAGGGGGCTGAGATAGCCCCCTGAGCACGTTGAAAGTGAAACTGAAATGAAATAAAGGGAATCCCTCTGGTGCCCGCACCAGAGGAATTCCCCAGGGAATGCCTCATGACGAGCTGGACTCGTCATGGGCACAGCGCGACTGTGCTCCATGACGAGTCCAGCTCGTCATGGGCACACAAGGGGTTAAACAAATGGCAGACTGGTGGTAGTGATACTCTGTAAGATCTATACCCAAACAACAGGATTTTTTACCCTTGCAGATGCCACAGATGTGTTCCAACTTGGAACTGGACATTTTCTTCAATTTGACAATATAGCTGCTACAGCACGAGTGATTTGGCACCCTTCCCTGAGATTCCGCAGACCTCCTACCCACCTTAGAAACTCGGTTAATTATGGCAGGAGGTAAGAGGCTGATCTCCCATATCTACAGGGCACTGAGGGAGGATGCTCCTCTGACCGAGCTTTCAGTACAGCACAAATTGCAAGAGATCATTGAGACGCCCCTCTCTAAGAAAGACTGGGAGGGAATACACGAGGGTGTGAAATTCACATCAACTAATGGGCGGTTTCAACTGCTGCAATATAACGTGCTCCATCAGATTTGCTTTTCCCCCAGTAGGTAACTTGCTATATATTTAGAGCCCTCTTCTAGGTGCCCTCGATGCAGAGGACGGACGGCAAGTTTCTTACATATGATTTGCGGGTGTCCGAATATTGATGAATACTGGTAGACAATTCGAGTCATTGGGCAAGGTCTTGGGTTGGACAATCCCCAGGGAATGGGTCCTTGTCTGTTGAGACTTATCCTCATTAGGAAAAAGAAAAAAAGTGAGCAGGAAATTCCTTATCCTTGGGCTGGTATTGGCAAAGGTTAGAATTGCTATAGGCTGGCTGAAACCGATTGCACTGAAAATTACTGACTGGTTGAAAGATATGACTGAGTGGGAGAACACTGAGGAGAGCCACATGCGCAAGATGCGCAGGGATAATAAACTGGCAGATGATTAGGCCTGGGCAGCAATGCTCTCTAAGCTGCTGACTCCTCCAGGTGAGATGCCCTCTTAGGAATGTGAGTGGCTTTAGTCACAAAGATCATATGGTTGTGATAAGGCTTCAGAGATGACCATTAGTTTATACTTTGCAAATGATATGCTTGATCTGCTGCCCTCTGAGCAGACATGGGAATTCACGGACATTGCACTGGATGTATTTATTGAACTGAGATTATGTCAGAGCCTGAAGGCGAAGGGTTAGGGGGAACACAAGAGGTTCTTTTCCTGTTTTGACATTGTACTATTATCCATTGGTGAAGTATTTATAAAAATGCCAATAAAAATGTATACTTAAAAAAACCCTAACTGACCAAGTAAAAACATCCCCTGTCAGACCAGCCACCTCCACAGGCGGGGTGCCTCACTGCACAAGGCCCAAGGCTCCATGCCACCCTGCTTGCTGCAGTCCCACATGGTGGTTGTGCGGTCTATCAGGACCTGCACTAGCCCTGAAAAACAGGAGAAAGGTATTCCAGAGTTTTGTGCCGTTCGTTTGACTCTGAAGACTGAAGTGGAGCATTAGTTCCACTGGGGCCAGAGATCTCTGATCTTCACTTCTCCAAGGTGACTGTCCCACAAAAAAGTTGATACGTCTGTCACTATTGTGAGCTGTGGTTGGAGATGGAAGACAAGCCTGCTGCATGACAAGTTGGTGCCCACCTGCCACTACTGAAGGTCCTAGGCTGTCTTCAAGATGCAGAATTTGTTGGATAGGCAGCCCTGATATTGAGACGTTTCACTGCAAAGCCTGCATGTGCCAGAAAGCACAAGAGACCAGGAGGATGAATGAGGAAGGAGTCTAATAAGCAACAGAATCATCCTCACCAAGAACTCTGATTAACCCTGAAACATCAATATCATGCCCTTAAGGTCCTGGACTTTTTGCATGGATGAAAAGACCACAAACACTACCATGTCTAGATGTCCCTGATGAAGGGAACCCCCTGCACATGCGTCAGATGGGACTTTGGTTCACTGATTGAAAAACTCAGTAATGAATGAGGGGTGACCTGTTTTGAGGCCTTCTTGGGCCCACTTTGTTTCCACATTTTAGTTTTACATTGTGGACAATTTAGGCTAACATAATTTTAGCAATGTTGATTAAAAATGTTTTGTTTGCACATTATTCTGAGAAAATGCTGTACATGCTGCTTGTTTTTTAAACACCCTCTCTCGTCATATAATTTATACACTCCAATCAAGGCTAGAAACCCAGAACAAAATGCCCTAGTCCTTGCATTGCCCATTCGGAGACAGCTTCTAACATCTAGCCATATCAATACATCAGAGCTGTACTTCGAACGCAGTGGCTTTTATTATATAAACAATACACTGTCCGTCAGAGTTCACAGAGGAGTACTCGGTCAATCTGTCCTGCAACAAACCTGTGTTCGACATGCAGCTTTGTTGACACTGATCTGCCATCCTGTAGAAAAGGACTGCCAATCCTATATCAGGTCGATTCCCTGGTCCAGCTATACAGATACAGGGGCTCAGGCTAACCTAAGGGATGTGGCAGACAGTACACCCACTATGCTCTCAGAATAGGGGTAGCGATAGGTAGGAATATATAGAAATGTCTGCGATGGTTGGGTTGTTTATACTTTTCACCATGTTCATAATGCTGGTTACTTTGCTTTGTTATCTACCTAATAATCGCAGGTCATTCTTTCTATGCAAGACTATGACTGTGTCAATAAATATATTGAAAACTTTATTTGTACCTTTCTTGTTTTTACTATGGACATGCATAAGTAAACTACAAAAGGGTTAGGTTTGGTTCTCACGCTTCCCTTGCATATCAGAGTGTCATGTTCGATGTTGCCAAAAACACCTGCCCCCCCAGGAAGGTTAGGGGTTTGGCTGAGGCACTGTGAGTTAGATAGAAATTTGGCAGACAGTCTCTGATGGTGTAGATGGACTCAGTCCCTACATTCTGATGTTCTGTCTTCCTAATATACGGTCCTACCTTTTCTAGTGGGAATCGTATAATAGACCATCATCATCCTAAGGTGGTCAGTGTCTGACTGCTACAAGGCTGCCTTAAAAAGTAATTCGTCGAGGTACTGAAATACTTCTATGCCAAACCTTACAAAGATGGGCTGTGACCACAAACATTACTGTAGGAAGCAGGCTCTTTATGTGATATCTCAAAAATCTGATATAAAGTATTAAGAGTTCAGGGGTTCCCTTATGAGTGGACAGGGGCTTGCTATCCAATCCCAAAGTGCTCTGCTAGGGGTAGTGTGGTCAAGCAGCATTAGACTTAAAGCAGAGGAGTGGAAGACATTTGCAAATAAACAAAATTATCAATAAATGAGAACACTCTTCAAGAAGGAGATACACACCAATTTATAAAAATTAGCAAGTATCTTTATATACGTTTAGGCATCAGAGAAAAATCAGATCAGGTAAGTTTGTTTTTAAATGTAAATTCTTTTCAGTTCAAAAAGTGGACACAATGCAATTTGAGTTCTGCAATGTTATCCTAACAAGGTCTGCAAACAGGTACAGTACATCAACTTACGGGACCAATAATCAGGAGTTAAGTTGAGTGGTAGGCAAGGTCCAAGGCAGCACCAGCAGTACACCACCAGTGGCACGAGGGAAGCCAGGTGCAGGATGGTAAACCGCATCGGGAGCCCAATAGGTTTCAATGGGGATCAGTCACTGTAAAAAGAAGCTGCAGGTTTTGACTAGGTTTGACCAGTTGGGGTGAACCAATAAGGGGGTTTGAGGCTCGCTATGCTTGGGATGTAGGGACACCTGGGGTCCTCTTCTGCACAGTCATGGGGCGAAAAATGCAGAGGTGTCTTCAGGCATCAGGTTTCTGTAACCGGGAGCAGTCACAGCAGAGAGAGCCTATCAACAATACCACTACACTCTTTTCTTGTAGACATTTAGCAAGCACTTTCAGAGCCTTTTGTCTCATATTGTTTAAGTCTCCTCTACTTTGCTTTTCTTTTCTTTGCCACTCTTGTGTTCGTTTTGTTTGAATCTCGACTGCTTCACTTGTTTGTTCTCAGCACTACATCACCCGTTTGCTATCGCTCAAGTGACCAGTGCCAAGCACCCTGAAATCCTTTGTGTTGGTGTGTCAAGTGTCAGCTCAAGAGTGGTGGATCCATGCCAACTATTGAGGACAGCAAACAAGAAGTAGTGCCTGGTTGTCTGTTTTCACTGCTATTTATTTTGGGCGGAAAAAAAAAACCACAATGACCACTTGGTTCATATGCTTTTGATATGTTCGTAGAGCTTAAGAATAGTAAGGCCAACTCTAAGGGCTGGTTTGACCCTTCCTGCACAAAAGCCTATCAGAGTTTGAAAGTAGCCCTCCACAACAAGCCAAGAGATAGAAACGAGATTGCAGCCCTTAGAAATGATTATAAGCAGGCTCTAAAGTGTCGGAAGGACAATTTGAAAAATGATCTCTGGGCCCAACTACACAAATCATGTGCTTTCAGAGATAGTGCTGCCTTCTGGAAGGTCGGGAAGTCCCCCTTTTTTACGGAATCATCTGTAAACCCTACTGTTGAGGTGGCGATTGACGAACAAACATGGCTTGACTATTTTGAGCGAATATTCAGCCTTCCTTCAACCACCACACTCTCAACTTCTA
The DNA here is from genome assembly GCF_964204655.1 of Triturus cristatus. Taxonomy (NCBI): domain Eukaryota; kingdom Metazoa; phylum Chordata; class Amphibia; order Caudata; family Salamandridae; genus Triturus; species Triturus cristatus. The sequence continues at coordinate 146,431,785 of NC_140584.1, forward strand.
CTAGGCCAAACATAGCTGCCTTTCCTCTGCCAATAAGTATTTCCCATGAGGAGGTGGAGCACGCCCTAACGACTAGTAAAAATGGTAAAGCCCCGGGCCCCGATGGGGTCCCAGTTGATTTTTTCAAATTCACTATGGACCTGTGGTCTCCAATACTAACCAGGGTCCTTCAAGCATCCTGTGCACTGGGGCCTATAGATTCTTGGTCCCAATCAACTCTTGTCCCTATTTTTAAAAAGGGGGACCGTCATTTGCCATCTTGCTATCGACCGATCTCCCAATTAGACTCGTTAGGGAAAGTCGCGGGGCGTGTAATCCTGGAGCGCCTCCAGCTCTGGGCTCTTGATAACAAAGCCCTCTCTGATCTCCAGTTTGGGTTTCGTGAGGGTTTGGGTACCACCGAGCAAGCCCTCAACCTATCCCTAATAATTGACAAATATGTTAGCGCAAAAGGGGGTGCACTCTACCTAGCATACGTAGACCTTTCTGCAGCATTTGACTGCGTTAATCACTCTAAGCTGTGGGATATCTTAGAAAGCATGGGTATAGAAGCGCCTCTTATAAGTTTTTTGCGCGAACTATACTCAGACGCCACAGCCCGTGTGAGATACGGACTGGGGGGCGAGGTGACAAAGCCTTTTAGAGTCGAGCGTGGAGTAAGGCAGGGTTGTGTCCTGGCCCCTTTCTTATTCAACTTATATACCAATGGCCTGGAAAAAGCCATGTTAAAGGGGGCTCAGGACATTCCCTGCATAAACAACCGTCCTATACCGGCACTACTCTACGCTGACTATGCCGTTATCCTAGCACGCACTCCCAACGAATTACAGCGTGCGCTCACGAAATACCATACTTTTATGGCTAACCTTGACCTAAGGATTAATACTAAAAAAACCTTTGTAATGTCCATAGGATCAAGGAAAAAGAATAATAAGACCATCATTATTGATAACCAAAAAGTAGAGAGCACTCTTCAATATCCATATCTGGGCATAGTATTCGATCACAAATGCTCATGGAAACGTGCCATTGAGTCTAGGAAACTCACCTTCATAAGATCCACAGCTGCACTGATTATTTTGCGAATAAACTCGGCAGAAGGCCAACAGTTGAACTCCTGGAGATTTACAGGGCAAAATGTATATGGGGCTGGCATTTGGGGTTATGCAAAAGTCGAGGAAGTTCAAAGGGTGGAGAATAGCTTTTTGAGATTTCTCCTGGCTGCCCCGCGGGCTACATCGACCTACGTCTGCCCTTTAGAGTTGGGTCTGCCCTATCTCACAGATCTGATTAGGACTCAACCCTTACTCCTATGGCATCTTATTTGGACGCCGAACGCCACTACTTTTTCCCAGGGGTTCATCAAGGACTGTATAGCTCTAGACCATGCACATAAGATTGGTTGGATCTCTTATATAGAGAGATTCCTCGATGATTTGGGCATGGCACGCTTTTTCCACTCTCCTCAGTCACTGGCCGAATTACCGAGGAAACAACTTAAAAAGAGGTGTATGGCTCACTTAGAATCCCTGAGAATGACTAATGAGTTCGTCAAACCAACTGTACAACACTCGTTGTTGGTCCAAACAACCCTGTCCATTCAGCCCTATTTAACTTACAACTGCACGGATTTTGAGAGACTCCTTCTAACAAAATTTAGACTTAACATATTCCATCACTTGGTCACTTTCCCAAAGTCTAATATCTGGGAAAATTCACTCCAACCTTGCCCTTGTGATGAGATTTCCTCTCAATCCACGATTCATACAGTATTGTTCTGTAAATATTATCACGACTTGCGGAAACGTTGGTTTGGCCCGCTTTTAAAGATCTGGGGCCTCCGCAGATGTCGTCCCGCCTTTTTGGCTCTCCAATTCTTGGACACTGAGCTATCTGCCAAATTGGTAGTCACTTTTTTTAAATTAGTCTTGAGGCATGGACAGAATTTGTAGATTCCACTTATCCTTTTTTTCTCATCAACTGGAACTCCTGTTAATGATTAATAATTCTAAAAAAATTCTTTGGATAAAGGAAATGCCTATTAGATTTGCTTTTGAATTGTGGCTAGCTTTCTCTTTGTTCATTTTATGGCTGTATTCAATATGCTCCGTTATATTGTTTTATTTTCTTCATTTTTATTTATAGATTGAACTGTTTTGTACTTTTATGGTTGTTTGTCTTCAACCGAATAAAGTTTGTTTTGATTTTTTTTTGATTTTGATATGTAAATTACATTTTTCATAATTAATTCAAACATATTTCTTTTAGACATCTACTTCATGCCTGAGATGCGATACATATTGGGTACAACACATGATTTTGATACATAAATAATGTGCATGAGAAAACAAAACAGTGCAACAATATTTACAAAAACAATAGTTAATATACAAAATACTTGAAATTACACCAGTGATTAACTATTGTTGTCAGTTCCCCGTTTTCCTATCAATAGTTTTTTTTGGAGACAGGAACTGTGGCCACATGGGAAAAATTGCTACTCCGAGGGGTGCATAATCAATTGCCCACCCTCACCGGAGAATGATAATTAGTCGTCGCCCTATGTGGGAAAGACAGCTGGAAATGGCCGACGCGTTTCTAATCCCTGCGTGGATTCACAGGATTGTCATCAGGGCATAAAAGCACGGTGTAACCTAAAAGTGAAATTAAATAAAAATAATTTGCATAAAAATGGGGCGTCTCCTCTTTTCTACTTGTTTGTAGCGTGCCATTTTTTATATCTAGGTGGTTATACCTGAGGTTAGAAGTATCACTTCAAAAGCGGTGGATCAGTTTTGTTCGCGTAACAGGACCTAAAACAGTCAAAAAGATGCCTGTCATTTTAAGAGTTACTGTTTCAATAAAGCATCTGCTTTAAATGATTATATGAAGGGACTTACATTTGAGAGTCAACGGAGGGTACCAGGAAATTAGTTATTGTAAATGATCGTCAACCGGCAAGTACGCCGTCAGGTTCGGTATTACACCACCGGTCCCATTTTTCATTTATAACTGCCAGAACGAAAAACAAAAAATTAAAATAAATAAAACAATTACTGTGGCTACTTCAACAACGATATCTCATTACTAGAAATCTTTTTCATCACCAAAATTCACTTTGTATGGATATTATGGCAGCCTCATGTAGCGAGAACGACTTCAATCACCAGTCAGATTCATCGTATTTCTAGATGGAAAATGAAACGCGGTTAATGCGTTTGTTCATTTCCGCCTACTTGCAATCTGTTGGAGCGGATTTTACTCTCTGCGGTCACTTACTTTGAATATTGACTTAAAGGTCCGACAGGGATTCGTCCCACAGTTTGTTTACTTAACAAATGAGTGCAGGTGCCAAATGGAACTAAATCATGATTAACATCAATTTTAGCGTTTCTTATTTTTGTAACGTTATGTGGATTCTAAGCACTTGTTATTGAGCCACAGATGTGACCAACAGCAACAATGCTTTAATGTACATTTCAGAAACTTTATACAAAAATCATTTGAATGTGACCTCCTTAATGGTAAAGAGAATAATTATGGCCTACGCTCTAAAGGTCGTTAAAGTGTAATTTAATGTGCGTGTTTTGGTGTGTGTGTACCAGTGTTTTTGAAGACAGAGGGCCCAAGGCAAAAGTCAAGGTTGTTATACCAACTCATTTAAACCACCCACCACACAGTTATATTTCATAATGAGGTATGTTTCTTTTTTCTTAAAAGTGAGTCAACATCTCCGCCTCTCGATGGAATTTTCAGTGCGGATAAAACTGTCCAAACGATTGGTGCTGTCAATATTCTTTGTTTGATTCTTGATCTGTGTTGTGTCATTCTCTGATTGATTTGTTGGGTGGTTTTACCGACATATACTTTAGGGCACGGACATTTGATGGCATATTCGACGTTCATACAATCAAACAAAGAATATTGACAGCACCAATGGTTAAAAACTTCGTGGAAAAACAGCATTCGGAAAAGGATTTAGTTTGGACAGTTTTATCCGCACTGAAAATTCCATCGAGAGGCGGAGAGGTTGACTCACTTTTAAGAAAAAAGAAACATACCTCATTATGAAATAGAACTGTGTGGTGGATGGTTAAAATGAGTCGGTATAACAACCTTGACTTTAGCCCTGGGCCCTCTGTCTTCAAAAACACTGGTACACACACACCAAAACACGCACATTAAATTACACTTTTACCGACCTTTAGAGCGTAGGCCATAATTATTCTCTTCAGGATTTATCATTAAGGAAGTCACATTCAATTGATTTTTGTATAAAGTTTCGGAAATGTACATTAAAGCATTGTTGCTGTTAGTCACATCTGTGGCTCAATAACAAGTGCTTAGAATCCACATAACGTTATAAAAATAAGAAACGCTAAAATTGATGTTACTTCGCAACTTCAAATCCAGTTACTACAATTCCCAGAACACATCAGGAAAGCGACTTAACAAACTTCCGGTGTAATCAAGATTTAGTTCCATTTGGCACCGGCACTCATTTGTTAAGTAAACGAACTGCAGGACGAATCCCTGTCGGACCTTTAAGCCAATATTCAAAGTAAGTGACCGCCGAGAGTAAAATCCGCTCCAACAGATTGCAAGTAAGCGGAAATGAACGAACGCATTAACCGCGTTTCATTTTCCATCTAGAAATACGATGAATCCGACTGGTGATTGAAGTCGTTCTCGCTACATGAGGCCACCATAATATCCATGCAAAGTGAGTTTTGGTGATGAAAAAGCTTTCTAGTAAAGAGATATCGTTGTTGAAGTAGCCACAGTAATTATTTATTTTTATTTTTCGTTTTTCGTTCTGGCAGTAATAAATGAAAAATGGGACCGGTGGTGTAATACCGAACCTGACGGCTTGCTTGCCGGTTGACGATCATTTACAATAAATAATTTCCTGGTACCCTCCGTTGACTCTCAATGTAAGTCCCTTCATATAATCATTTAAAGCAGACGCTTTATTGAAACAGTAACTCTTAAAATGACGGGCATCTTTTTGACTGTTTTAGGTCCTGTTACGCGATCTAAACTGATCCACCGCTTTTGAAGTGATACTTCTAAACTCAGGTATAACACCCTAGATATAAAGAATGGCACGCTACAAACAAGTAGAAAAGAGGAGACGCCCCATTTTTATCATAATTATTTTTATTTAATTTCACTTTTAGGTTACACTGTGCTTTTATGCCCGGATGACAATCCCGTGAATCCACGCAGGGATTAGAAACGCGTCGGCCATTTCCATCTGTCTTTCCCACATAGGGCAACGACTTATTCTCATTCTCCGGTGAGGGTGTGCATTTGATTATGCACCCCTCGGAGTAGCAATTTTTACCATGTGGCCACAGTTCCTTTCTCAAAAAAAACCTATTGATAGGAAAACGGGAAACTGACAACAATTGTTAATCGCTGGTGTAATTTCAAGTGTTTTGTATATTAACGATTGCTTTTGTAAATATTGTTGCACTGTTTTGTTTTCTCATGCACATTATTTATGTATGAAAATCACGTTTTGTACCCAATATGTTTCGCATCTCAGGCACGAAGTAAATGTCTATAAAAAATATGCTTGAATTAATTATGAAAGAAATGTAACTTACATATCAAAAGCATATGAACCAAGTGGTCATTGTTTTTTTTTTCCTGCCCAAAATAAATAGCGGTGAAAACAGACAACCAGGTACTTCTTCTTGTTTGCAGTATTCAATATTGGTCCAAACCTGGTTTGCTGAGGATGAGAACCCCCCTTTCTGTATACATAACTATTGAGGACAGGCACAGATGATAAATCTATAGACAATAAATCTTTTTTTTAATTTTTAGTTTTTTCACATTTCTTTATTGATATTTTCGTAATAAATGAAAAACATCTGTAATGAAATAAAAGTTACACCACAAAGTACTCCACTCCAATATAAATATTTTACTAAATAAGATCCCAAAAAGAACTTAAGAAAGAAAGAGCTTCCCAGACATGTTTTTGTTCTGAGTGTACTGAGATCAGAGGCTCTCAACCTAGGAGATCAGAACAGTGTCTCTGGTGGCAGGCTGGCAGAAACCAGTCAGCAAGCACACCAAAGGCTAGTCGGTTTTCAGGGGGCACCTTTGATGTGCTCTTTGGGTGCAAGTATTGGTAAATCCAACACTGGCATCAGTGTGGGTTTACCAATAGGAGATAGATAATATCAAATACCACTTTTTTTGGTGAAGCCATCATGTAGCTTTGGAACTTGTTTTCCCCTTTGTTCAGCACATGTTTTAGAATGGCTTCCCTGGTCGCTTGCACTGGCAGTAATGTAATTGAGCAGTACATGGGCATATCTGCTCTTGCAGGTATGCCCTCACATGAGCTAATAGGCACCCTGCCTTTGTACTGTCAGGCCTGCTGTAGGGGAGACTTACAAGTATCACATGCAGCGGTAAGGTACATGGCACACAGGGATGTGTGATTTGTGTTTCATTTTTGTCTGAACTAAGACACGCAGCCTGCAATGGCAGTCTTGCATGTGCTTGGTGAGGGGTCCCTTAGGGTGGTGCAATTTGTGCTGCAGCCCTTAGGGTCCTCTTTAGTACCTCGGGCCCTAGGTACCACAGTACCATTTACTAGGGACTTACATTAGGTTCTAAAGGTTTTGAAAATCGGGCGAACAACTGTACATCTTTTAAGGAAAGAATACTGGTAATGGGAACTTGGTTAGCAGGAACACAGTTAACTTCAGTCAAAGTTGTATAAAACACCAGGCACAAAATGTGTGTGGGGGGGGGGGGGGGAGGGGGGAGAACGATCTAAGTGTACTCTGTTCCGGATCAGGACCAGATCCGGGAACGGTGCACTGGAACTGGCAATGACTTTACTACAACTGGCGTGCTATCTGGCAAAGCAGCAAAAACATGACCCACCTCCTGTGAGGGACAAGGCAGAGATCTAACAAGGGTCAATCAACTCTGGGGCAGGACCCATCAGTCTAAGTCTGACTAAGGGGCCGAGTTGATCCATGAGGCCCAAAGGCATGCCAAAGGGCCCAGAATCCTCAAGAAATGCTGTATTATTGTATCCTTTACCTGCTGAGGACTCGAAAATGGCCTTGACACTGGTTCCAGCTGTTGAATGAGATAGGAACCAGATGACTGATGCAGAGTCAGTCCATAGAGTGCCTTTTGCGCTGTATCTTCCTGGAACCAGAATGACACGTGTTGGATTCTCATCTGGACTTCTTGTGTTGGCCCTTGGTCTTCAGCATATTTCCAGGGAGAAAGGGGCCTAAATCGAGACCGGAACTTGGAGCGAGCGCAGGCCTGTGATTCAGAGCAGGAGTGTTTCTTGGGCTTGGCAAAATATCATTTTGTTTTCCATTGACTGATGCCTTAGATTGAATCAAACAGCGTTTTTTGCATGACGTTGAATCATGCTTGAAATCTAGACACTAATGACAGAAGTCACGCTGGTCTGTAACCAACATCTGCTTCCTGTACGTGCGGTACAACTGGAAGCCAGTAGTCATCAGGGTAGAAATCCCTAGGCCATGGTCACATAAAATGTTGTTTTGGGTGTCAGCACTGTATAGAAAAAGTTCAAGAGTGCAGCTCTGCATCTGTTTTGATGGCCATGGGACAAAAAAGGAACCAACCTCAGTGTGCATGGATGGTGCCCATTTGCAGCTCCACTCTGTCACTTCTGGTGGTAGGACAAAGCCTTTTGACAATAGTCATGCAATACAAATACATATTTGCAATAACGTTTTGGTGTTCCCAGACCCCAGCAGAAGTACAGAGCTTAGAGGAAGCAGCCATCAAGAAAGAGTTTATGCCAGTGGACCTTGGTGCCAGACTCTGGTACACTGGGAGGCTCAGAGTAAATTGTAATGGAGACCTTATGCCTTCATACCCAGGGGAAAATACATTTACTGGAAAGGAGGTAAAAAATATATATTAAAAATGCAGAAGTCAAGAGTCGAAATGAATGAGAGTATGAAAAGCCTTCAATATTCTTATTGAATTGTGAGCTCAAGACAAACAGTTTCCTCCCTTCCATGTTCTCTCTTAGTTCCCTTCTCTGTCCTTCCATATTTCTCATTTGTTGGTAGGTACCATTTTGGAAGGTCTGATTGACAAGAGTACTCATAAAAGTATTATAATTCTGTGTTGCTACATTAGGTTAAAATTACTGTGTGTCTACTGTGAAATATAATTTGAGTGTGCGGTCATCCAGTGTTTCATGTCCAATAAACGATTTAAACGAAGAAGTTGTTACATGTACCTTCATGTAAATGGGGGTTGAGAATCCACTTATTTTATGGCTGTCTCGAAAAAGGGCAATTTGTGCAGATAAATTACAGCAATATGCTCTCCAACAAGATATTATTCAGGACATTCATGGTTAGTTGCCAATAGTGAGAAGTTATTCTTCCTAGTGAATGGCAAATACATGCAAGAGTAGAACGATCCATTTGCTATTATAAATTGAAAACTAGAAAAGATGCATACATTAGTACAGTTATTGGAAAATAATCGATTTGAAATAATTTGAAATGTAAATCAATTTATGCCTTTGCCACCAGAAAAAAATGTTTTTGGTGCTTAAATTACATTACATAGCTCTTAATCAGTCTGAAGGAAATTATATGGAATATTAAACATAGAAGGTTGGACATGTGCAATGAAAAGAAACTACTTGAGCATTGAAGAACTCAAAACAATGACAACTAGAGCCAATCATATGAAACAATCGTCTGACCCCAGAATACAAGTCACACACTAGAGACATTTACAGAGGGAGCAGATATTGCAGACAATACATCTAATGAAAACAGAGCTTGCCTTCTCAACTTAACAGACACAACTTGTTGCAAAACCATTGCCCTCCAGTTTCTGTGCTGCTTGATTGCAATGAAATGTGCACAGAAGTTGGGTCATCAACAATGGTGATTAAAATTAAACATCGGATTTAAAAACTGTCGAGCCCAGTCAGAAAATGCTTCAAAGATGAGCTTACCTGTCCATGTAAATAGTTTGTGGGAACTCCAGTTTGTTATGGATCTTCTCTGGCTGCCCCAAAGACTGGTTGAATTCAAACCTGGAGAGCTCAAATGTTAATACTGGAGGTAACTTGGTAAACCAACGCTGTTAACCAATCAGAAAAGGTAAAAAAGAAAATACAGAATAAAATGATTGACAAATTATAGCTGAGGAAACACGACATAGGTACACTTTCAACAAAGATAAAAAAATTGTGGTAAACAGATCGCAACAGCCAACTTGCTTAGAATCACAGAATTTCTTCTTTTGCATTTGCGTTCACCCCAACGTTTTACCTGCCAAATACTGCACAACATTCTCGTGGCATAATTTTTCACCTCAGTATTTTTCCCACTTAATACCAGACATCAGGTGTGTTTTTTATTTTAAAATATTCCCCTGGAATAGCTCTTTTGCAAGCAGCCAATAGTTCAAAATTTCCATTTTTCGTTTTGCTCGCACCAAATCGCAGCTATCTTAGAATACAAGATACAGACCTTAAGCCTTAGTGGGCTGATTATTTGCTTTCAACTTGAGCTCAGAAAAAAAACTTACCAATTCACCTCATATTTTCCTGCCACTGATACTAAATATATTACATAACATTGGCACCATGATCTAAGCTTAGAGAAGAAAGTGATATTGAGCAAGTGGTCCTTTATGTAATTACCTTTCTTTTTAGAAAACCTCAGTGGATAGTGTCTTACTCTAAGGAGAAATACTTTGGAACCCTGACGTAGAGACCTAAGCTAACATCTTCTGAGCAAATTCAATATATCTTATGCATGAAATAAAATCTGTGAAGGAGAGATCTGTTCTATACAAAAAAAATTACAAACAGGGAATAAATGACAAATGTGGGGATATCGTATTTTGACTACGATTGTTATTGTCATCTCATCTAGATTTTATCAAATGGTTATAGTTTTTAATACTTTTTAGTATAATATTTATTGAATATTTTAATGAATGCCCAATTATGGATCTGAGGCTTGAACCACTCGTTTCTGGATATGCTTTTTGATAGTATACGTAAACAATTGTTTTGGTATAAATTGTGCCTAATTCTTAAACTGGCCATTATTGTAATGTGAAATGTTAATGTGTCTTTTTATGATATTTATTTTATCGAATAAAGTATTTGACTGACTGACAAATGTATTTGAAATTCCACAATCACTGCAAAGTTATGATGAGCAAAAAGTGGTGGCAAACAATATGCTTTTGTATGCCTTTCTGCTTTCAATATAAAAATGCCTGCATACCCAGTGTTTCAGTTTGAAGTCTGGGTTGGAGAACTGATGTAAGTACAGCAAAATATTAGATTTGAGTTAGAGGTGGGATTGTAGGTGAATTGTGACATTGTGGATGATTTGTCCACCACCTGAGACGGTCTCTGCCCTTGTAGATTATGGATATGAGCTGCACATTAACTACCCAAAAAGTGCTTTAAATAGGCATATAAGAGTATGTTTTGCTCATTTAGGCATTTCTTCACATAGATGTAAGTTTAACTTTTTTATGGAAAGTTCTGCTTTTCTGCATAATATCTGCTGGGAAAACAGTGGCAATTGAGGGTAAGATAGGTATCCTAACCGAACATATAAACACGCCTTTATTTCTCAAGTAAAATTAAAATAAGTAGAAAGATCTGCAAATGTCACACCTTTCTAGGTATTATGCATGTGCTCCATGCACATAATGATAATAATGTAACATATACCTAGCTAGAGAGCTGCTGTGAGCTGAATGTCAACAGACAACAGGGATGATTTGAAGTCATGCAGATCAAGTTGGACTTTACATATTTGTGTACTTTTAAAAATGTGTAACGCAATCATACAGCATTATTACATATATTTACAATTGCAAATACAGAAAGATGATTTGCTCAAAATCACAAACATTTTGATCAGAGGTCAAAGCGGAGATTTAGAACCAAGAGCTGCAAGTTCCAGGGACAGCAACATAGGCACAAGAGTGGATCTCCTCTCAGTATGATTTGGCATCATGTTTCAAACTCACACTCACCTCTTGCACATACTTCACAGGTTGTTCTGGCCGCGAAGTATCAATTTCGCCTTCCATCATGGCACTCTCAAGACACTCACTCAGGTTTCGGTAACCATTTACTTGGAGTGGATACTGGCCAAATGTTTCGATGTTGGAAAATGTTTTACCTGAAGAGAAAGTATGAAAAGTTTAGAACACTATGAATCTCTTCAGAGTGTCCAGTGAATGATCCAGACTTACCACTAAACAGTAAATCGAATTAATTGAACATCTGTGGGCCTTAGAAAAGAAAGTTACTTACCTTCAGTAACGCCTTTTCTTGTAGAAACTATAACCACAGGTTCCTCACCTTATTAATTTACCCAGCCACAAGATTCCATCTGGAAACTTTTGAGAGCAATTCCATCACACATCCATTGGTGGCATCGTGTGGCTCCACGTTGGATCCATCCCTCCCCAGATGTCACGTCGGAGCCCATAGAAATAATAATGTAGAAGAGTACAGTTTTCTAGGCTGAGAAAATATTAACCTCTTCCATGCGTCGGACGGCCCCTGGCCATCTGATATCACGGTGGGCTTGTGCGTCGCCGTCCGATTTGCGCACACGTGGAATTCGCCCGCACAGAGAGGAAATGTGCACCGCATTGAAGCGGTTAATGGACAATAGGGATTCATTCCACAAAATGGGGAGAGAAGGTCAGTGAGGAGTCTGTGTTTATCTCTACCAGGAAAGGTGTTACCACACATAAGTAAATTATTCTTCTGATAGACTTCTAACTGCAGATTCCATACCTTAAGAATAGATACCAAAGCAGTACCACCCCAGGTAGTGAGTCTGTTGAATTGCTTAGACCAGGAAATACTGCAGGCAGAATGGGGTAAGTGCCCGTTCCCCCAGACCTGGTTATCCCGGCAGTAGTGCTTTATGAACATGTGGAGGGACACTAATGAAGCAGCCTGGCATACCACACACCAACACAGTTTTAGTAGCCTTTGCTCTGGTCGACTAAAAATGCAAGTTTTCTTGGGGCTGCTTCTTACCTAGCCCTTTGTGGATTTCATGCACAAAATAATCCATTGGAAAATGATCCACTTTTGTACTGCTTCATCTTTTTTGCTCCAGAGAAGCCCACAGAAAGTTGATTGTCCAACCAATGAGCTCTGGTCCAATCGATATAAAAACTAATGACTCTCTTAGGGTCAAGAAGATGAAGCTGCTCCTTCTCCTTAGAAGGGTGAGGTAAGGCACTGAATGTTGTCAAGGAGTGCAGTAAGCTGGCACTTTATATAGTATACCCAAAAGAAGTGTACTGTGTAAAGAGTCCAGGTATACCTTATAAGTGGACAGGGGCTTACTCCAGCAATCCTAAGCTGTTCTCTGAGGGGGTGGTGTGGTCGAGCAGCCTTAAGCTTATCAGAAAGGAGTGTTCGACATCTGCAGTATACACACAGTCAACAAATGATACGCATGACTCAATAAGGAGATCCACACCAATTTATAAAAATAACATATCATTTTTCTTTTATTTCAACGAATCTTTATTGAGTTTTGTTCAAAAGAAACAAAAGAGAAACAGTAATGCAAATACATGTCGAAGTAGCCAGGTACAGTGAATATTCTTTTTGTACAAGATTGGTAAACACATTTAGGGGGAACTAAGGAAAGCACAACATAAGGTATATCAAACCAAATCCTGAATGTGAAATAAAACATAAGAGTAAACAGTGGATCAGCGCAGTAGGCATGACAAACCTGTATTTAGGCACAACAATATATATACTTTTGAGAAGGCAACAGACTGGCGGCAGACTAGAGAGGAGTTCAGGGTAGGTATTGGCTATGAGGCCGCTTCATGGTATGCTAAGGACTCCTGATGATCTGGAAACATCAAAGTAGTTGTCAAGTGGCTTCCATACAGATCAGCCCTGTGGTATCCAGGGGAGTTTTTAAGAATTATGCTATCGGCACCCTTTAATTAAGCAACCCAGTTCAGCCAGGATCGAAACAAGGTAGCAGCAGTATTTTTTCAGTTAGCGAGGACGGACTTACAGGCCGCATACAATAGTATGTCTACCAGGAGACTATCATACTATGTCATGAATTGCGGATCAAGGAAACCTTGGTTTAGTGAAAGGAAAGTCCCATTTCAGATGTGCCGCAAATAGAGTTTGATGTCATCGAATATGCAGTCCCAGAAAGGAGCCACAGGACTACAATAGTAAAGTAGATGAGGAAGATACCCAGTGGCTTTGTTACATTGCCAACACATTGGGTTCGATCTAAGAGAGATTTTATGAAGCTTTGAAGGGGTCCAGAATTTCCTATGCAGGAGCCAGTATTTCATTTGGGGAGAGGGGGTACTTTTATGATTGACAACTGACTTCCAAATTCGGTCCCATGCCTCCGGAGAAATGGCCACCAGAGCATCCCATTTCCTCAGAAGTTTTGAGGTCAACTGTTTTATTTTAGATAGTAAAAGTTATAAGAACTTGGAGTATTAGTGTCCGGTTTAATTAAAGGAGAGGATGATCTTAAGAAGAGAAGGATCCCCCTTGGGGCACTTAATTTTAGACAAACTAGGCTTTAGCTTGAGGAAATCAAATAAGTCTATATCTAATAGATTATATTGTTGTTATAGTTCTCTGAAGGCAAAAGGTGCTTGCTGTGTGTCTAATTGCTTAAAAAAGTGAAAACCATTAGATGCCCATGAGCACAAATATATAGGTTCCCCTTGAATTTTGAATTTAGGGTTATGTCAGAGTGAGTTCAGGTTGGAAAGGGCATTTGTGATTTCTAGTAGTTGGTCAATCCTCAGGAAAGTTTTTCTTCTATTGTTCAAAAAATAATTTGTCCGGTGAGAAGGAGGGGGGGGGGGGGATTTTGTTTTGATATTTAGAAGCATTAATGGGTGCATATCTCCGAGAATCTCCTTATCGACTAATAGCTATGTGGGGGTATAACCCAGAGGTTGGGAGAACCAAAGGAAGCCTGGCCTGGCCTGGCTAAAAAGGCAGTTAAGTAATTTCTGAAATCGGTTAGGTTCACTCTGCCCAGATGGATTGGCAGGCTTAGTTTTTTTTAATGGAAATTATGGGGCACATCAGCTATCCGAAAGTCTCAAAAATTCTAAAATCTTTTTCCTCCTTGAGGCTACTCTGAGGCCGATGACGGTCCACGATAAATTTTTTAATTTCTTTGGTCTATCTAAATTGGCCATATGACTCCAATAATTTAGTGTAATAAAGGTATTTATAGCTCTTTAAAAGAGCTGGACTGTGCCAGATTTTGACTGAATCATTTTGACTAATGAGGTTTTTTTCTTTTTTTACCCTTATACTCCCCCGCCCTATACGTGCACTTAAAACATTTTATTGTTTGTGTTTTATTTTTTGCTGTTGACCCTCCTCCCCCCCCCCCCCCATTTCCCACGCCAGGGAACTCTCCTACTACTACGAGAGGTAGCTGGGTAGATTACCTCCTATTTGAGCTCTATTACACCAGGTGAAAGAAAGTATAGTGTTTATTTACGTTGTGCCTTTATTTGTTCAATGAACTTGCAGACTTCGGTTGGATCCCTGAAATGATGCATTTTGTTGTCCCACATCACTTTGAGGGAGGCTGGGAATCGTAAGTTAGCAGTGGCACCCAATTCTCTCAGCTCTGAAATAAACTTCCCCATCTCCCATTGTTTATCTTGAGTTGCACGAGAAATATCAGATCTCACCTTGAAAGACCATTCACCCTTCTTATAGATATTTGCTTTAAGCCATCCTGAATGAATTTTCTATTTCAGGGAATAAGATTTAAAATTAACCAGAATTTTCCTAGGGTTTTTTTTCCCTGGTCTCTTGAGATAGGGATCACGCTGGACTCTCTGGATATCCTCTTCTAGAGCAAGCTCATCGATATCCATGTTGAATTCTTTCAGAAGTTTGGTTGTAAAGCCCTTTATATCTTCACCTTCCAAACCCTCTGGGGCATTCAAAATGTTAATGTTATTTCTCCTGGCATTGTTTTCAAGGACCTCCAGCTTATTCCGCAGATCTTTATCATTTTCCTTCAGTTTAGCGATCTCGTTCTTGTTTACATCAACTTTTCCTGAGAGTTCTTCCAAGGAACTCTCAATTACTCCAACTCTGTCCTTCAATCTATTAATCTTATTTTCTAGTGTTTCCCAGGTATATTGAATCTTTTGTTGGTTTGTCTCTGAAATGGTAAATTTCTCTCGGACTTCTATTAGCAGAGTAGATATTAGTTTCTCTATGCCTGGTTGGGTGGACTGTTCTAGGTTGCGGAGGCTTCAGAAGCTATTTTCAGGGACCCATTGGTGATGTCAACTGGGTTTGTCTCACCTTGTGCGCCTATTTCGCTTTCTGTTGTAGCCGCTAAGGGGACGAATCTATTTTCCAACCACAATGTGCTGTCCATACCTTTAGTGGTACTGGTACCGGTGCCATCCATAATTTGTGTAGGGACTATGGAATCCGGCTTTTGAATCTCAGCTAAAGGTGCAGAGGCGAATACTGAGGCAGATACAGGTGTTATAATAGGTGTAGTAATGATGAGAAGAGGAGGGGTTAAATGCACAATTTGAGTCTGGACTTTAAAATATGAGCGAAGTGAAGGTGTAATTTTTACACAGTCGACATTTTTCTTATTAAGCTTTTTCCTAGCCCCCAACCGTAGTTCTGGTACCTGTCTAACTATCGAGGAGTCCTTTATTGCCTTATCTAGTGAGGCTACTTGAGAGCAACTAGATCCTCCCTCATTCCGCTCTTTTTGAGGAGACAGCAGTGATAAAGTATTTTGAGTCCTTACCTCCCTGCTCCATAAAATGTGTATCCGTCGATAGAGCTATCGGTAACGCTATTATTAACAATTAGGGCCTTTTTAGATTTAAATTTGTGATCTTTCCCCCCTCTTACCGGAGTCATCAGGTTTTCGGAGGAGAATTTGTTATTTTTTTACTTCCTCTCTGGGTTTCTTCAGCTGAATGGCGCGCAAGTCTTCCAAATTTGGGTGAACTGCACTCTGGTACACAAGTCAGACAGCACCCCTCGCCTCCCCCACCTCTGAAACCTATTCTTGCGGCAGCGCGCCGACCCTGACCGAGCCGACTAGCTGCCTCCGCCCACACACTGTAGTGTTGAGACGCCGTCTTCCGAGAGCACAACAAACACTGGTGCAAGGGAGCAGCCGAGCCCGCACAACAGCCTCAACCAAGTTTCAAACGGTGAGCCCCTCTATTTCCCCTGCCTCCGCCTCCACCCACACGCCACGCCGCACCGCACCGCGGTCGAGACACGACTGGGACGCTGCAATAGGCTGCAGATGGAGACTGGCAAGAGGGAGCCTCCCGAGCAAAGCACAAACGCCGTCAAAAAAAGTGCCCAGTCGGGACCGAGGGAGCACGCCCCAGACTGCACGCGATCGCTGTTTGCGCACCCAAAAGGCACAGGTCAGTTTTCGATCATTCCTTCACCCGGTGTGCCGGAGCTCATAACCGGCACTACCTGTCGGCCACCATGTTCCCCCCCATATAAATTTTGTTAACAGCTTGTTAAGTTTTTGATGGAATTCATCGGATAGTACTAGAAGCAGCACGCTTACAAGGTAATTGACTATCGGGGTGACCATCATCTTGATCGTCTCAATGCAGCCCCACCAAGAGAGAAATTTGGGATTCCATCCATCCAGTAGATTCTCAATTTACTTTAGCGTTAGGTTTTCGTTATGGTGGAGCGATTCTAGTAGGTCAGAGCCAAATTCTAGACACAGAAAGTTTATGAAATGGGACAGCCCAGTAGATTTGAAAAGGTAGGTAGTGCAGAGATTGTTTAAACCCTTGACTTTGGATTTATCCTTATTCAGCTCATAGCCTGCAACCAGGGTATATTTATCTATCGTCTGCAGGAAAGGAGGGATCGACTGAGCTGCATTCTCAGTCATGATTAGAATACCGTCAGCCTAGGCGACTTAGGCCAAATGTTATGGAGTAAAGGCTCAAAAGTCAAGATGAATAGAGAGTGGGGACTAGGGGACAGCCTTACCTGTTGCCTCTTTTTAAGTTAATGGCAGGGGACAATAGGCCGCCAGATCTCACCTTGGCAGACGGATCACTGTAAAGGGCCATGACCATCTTAGTAAAAGCTTCACCCAGGTTGAACGTCAGGAGAGACTCCCGAATAAACGACCAGGAGACCCTACTGAATTCCTTTTCAGCATCTAAGGTAATCGCAACGGTGGCCGAATTTGTTGATTTTATTTTGCTCTCTCAATGATATGGCATAGGAGGATGAGTATTGTATTTAGATAGTCGATTCTTCATGAACCCCACCTGTGTGTTACTAATCAGGCATGGTAAAAGCGGTTGAAGTCTCTTACAAAGGATTTTTGTATGCATTTTTGCATTCAAATTAACCCTTTCGATGCGCATGACGGAGCGGTTCCGTCATGCGCATCGGTCGCGCTGTGCGGATGACGGAACTGCTCCGTCACGGCCCGCCCGCGCAACGAACCTTCAGCACGGCGCGGTAATCCGCGCCGCGTTGAAGGGGTTAAGGAGATTGCCCTGTAATTGTTTTGCCAAGGTCAGGTATTCGCCCTCTTTTGGGATCATTCCAATAGTAGTCTCTCTAACTGTGCCTGCAATGACACCTGAATCTGAGAAGTGATGGAAAAAATCAAGAAGTATAGGAATAAGGACGGAGGCAATTTTTTTTATAAACGTTAGCAGTAAAGCCATCACAACTCGGAGCGTTACGTGGTGAGCTAAGGGACTTTTTCTCTAGGTCTGCGATAGCTGGTAAGTGTGGGTTATTTAGGCAATCCCTGCATTTCTCTATAGAAGAGTTTCAATCGTCCTCGTATATAGATTTGTAAAAGTCTTTGAGGATGCCCAAGAGTTTTTGATGATTCATTGAGTTACGTTCGCTTTATCTTTAAGTGCATTGATGACCTTATGGCTCTGTTTGCGTTTCAAATATGATGCCAGTATTTTAACACCTTTGTTTGCCTAACACAATTTTAGGCTTTTATATTTGTTAATCCAGACCCCAGCACTCTCACTCAGGATTCTATTGTATTTGTATTTTTCGATTGATAAGGGTAGAGAGAATTTAAGCATCTTGGTTGGAAATGTGAGTACCCTCTAGGGATGTAATCTTTTTTTTGCCCTAGCAGATTGTTAACGTGGGCTTTGTTTAATTTAGATTGGATCTCAATTAGTGTACCTCTAACAGTAGATTTTACTGTATCCGAATCAGTAGAGGGAGACGTATATAAGGTTAAGTTTACTTTAACATAAATTAGTATGGTGTTTTTGATAATGTCTCTGGGTGCACGAGTCTTTAATTGATTCATCATTGAATCTCCAAATTTTACAAGATGGTCTTGCTTTGGTTCCAATAAGAGATGGGGTAAACGTAGAGTGATCAGATACTGGACTTGGTAGATTGTCTGTCTGGTCGATTAGATGGGTGTGTGCCTTAGATATCAGCAGGTTATCAATTCTGTAGTATGATATGATGGGTTAGAGAAGATATAGTCCCTGGTATCAGAGTGTGGCAGTCCCCAGGAGTCATGTAGACAGAAACTAGAGCATAATTTAAGAAGCAACTTGTGTGATTTAGGGCACTGTAATGAGGTCCTGCATGGTATGTCAATGGTAACATCCATGGGTAGATTTAGGTCTCCGCCCATGATAGTGAAACCATCGGTAGGAACTTGGCTTAGAGGAGTAGCCAGGGAGTCTCAGAATTCAAGATCATCAATGTTTGGGCCGTACACAATGAGGAAATGGAAGCAATTTGTGTTTTTGGATATTTTTTATCAAGATCCATCTTATCTCATCATCTGTTATGTGTGAGTCAACAGATGCGCCTGAATTTTTAGTAATCAGCATTATTACCCCTCTCTTATTGTTGGCAGGGGGACACAGGGTGTCACTGATCCAATTCCTTACAACCGATAACATTTCTTTGTGGGTAATCTTGGTTTCCTGTAGTAGGATTACATCAGCTTTAAGTTTATAAAGGTCGTTGTCAATATTTTGGAGCTTAACTGGATGTTGAGTCAGTTGACATTTAGGTAGACTAATTCTAGATTCACATTAAGGGGATTGGTCGCCATGGGGTAGATATGACTTCGGCTTAGTGGAAGACATTTGATGGCTGTCCATTAAAACACCATCCCTTTCATCTAGAAAAGAATGTAAATCTTTGCACTAGCTGAAGATATGGTGTCTTCCATCAGCAAGGACTTCAAATTTCGCAGGAACAATGAAGGAGAACTGAAGACTCAAGCTCTTAAGTCGGGGTCTAAGGGCAAGGAAACCCTATCTGTCTGTGAGCAATCCTATAAGATAAATATTTTATGGCTGTTTTTTGTTCCACATTTTATGGTTGTTTGTTACGCATATGACTGAGGATGAGATGTGTGTTGATATCTTAGAGGACGGCAGGCAATCTGGCATGTGATGTTCCTATAGTCAGATTTCAATGATGTAACGCGATGTGCCCTTTCCAGTTCAAAATCTTTCTTGAAGAGTAAGCATGGTATTTGTGGTATCCACCTTTCCTAAAAGGCAATGCAAGTGTCTGTTGAGTCCTCTGATCCTTTGGGCACTCCAAAAATATTTAAGCTGCCCCTGCGGTTTCTTTCTGCCAGCTCGGTTATAAGCTTTTGTAGGGTTTTGGTTGTGATCTGTAGATTCTGGACATCCTTGCGTGAGCGAGCAGTTTTGTCTTCTAGAGAGCTGATTTGCACTACTGCATTAGCCACTTTGGTGCGGATAGTGTTAATGTCAGATCTGATTGTGCACAGTTCCTGTTCCTTGTTGGTTTTGGTGGACTTAGCTAGGTCATGTACCTCAGCGAAGTGTTTTAAGGATCGTGTACATGTGTTGCTTATTTATGTTTTCACTTTGATAGGGGAGTTAGGAAGCGGTGGTTCCGCTTTGGAGCTTTTGTAGTTTGGTTTGATTTCTTTTCTGCCATAGTTCTGACAGTAGAAAGAAGTTTTAGTGTACACGCCAATCTTGTTCTGAATTTGATTAGGGTCACCGGCGCAAAACCTCAGCTATGTTACAGATGATGGTATGAGTAGAGGCAGTGGGTACGGAGAGTAGATATGTAGAAAGAGCACGTGGCGTTTGTAGGTTGCACTTGTCAGCAGGCGGACTGAGAAATCAGCGTTCGCGCTACAGAGCCCCAAAAGATAGACACCAGTACACGTCCTTCGGCATCTAAATCAAGGGTGGAAAATCCAAGATCAGGTACTAGTGAATGCAGTTACATGTACAGGCAATATAGGCCAGCTGAGCTCAGGGGCCACACATGTTCAAATAGAGATGTTTGGAACACTGCTTGGATTGAAACACAGACAGACAGATTGAAACACAGGCAAACAGAAAGGTACAAAGACCAGCAGCTCAAGTAGTGATGCTTGTATTAATCACAGCCAGTCTCGAGGAGTCAAGGGTCAGCATAATTTTGACCAAGAGCGTTCTTGAGGTCTTATTCTCTAGCATCAACTGTATATAGGTGCAGAGGAGAGCAACTGATCGATGCCTTCAGAAATGTATTAGAGTGCCTCGTGGCAGGCTGCCATCTTAGGGTTAGGCAAGGTGAGATGAAAACCTCAGAGAAATCGAGGAGGCAAACAGACGCCTCAGCATAGTAACATGGATCACTAGCAGGTAGACTGCAGATGACCCTCTGTGGGAGCAGTAATTGAATACTAAGGGGCTTACTTGCACCGTGGAGCCTGAGCTTGTCTGTGTATCAGTGCCTGATCTAGTCCGGGCCAGAAGCCATTTTGATTATCAGCGTGCACTCGTCCCACAGAGTACAGTTCTCAGCAGAGATATTTGAGGAAAAGAGCTGGTAATTCTACGAAATGATGAGCTTCCTGGGTGCCCTCAGTCTTCCGATGCTTGGATCTGTAATTTTTAGGTCGAGACTGGGCAGCGCATGCGCTGCTCTGCAAGGCCTGCTGTATTGTGGTATGGACTTGATGCTCGGCCCACTCTCCGCCCACATTTTTCATTGGCTTGTGTGATTGTCCTTTGGAAACTGAGGCTTTCATTGGTCAATAGGCTTTGTAGTCTCTCCTAAGTACCGCCTTGTCTCAATGTGTAACATTCCATGATGACACTCCCTGTTACATCTGTTGTTACTCGGTAGGCTTTAATTACAGCCTCCGAGCACTATTTTGCTAAATGTTTTTTTTGCCCTGCTGTTGCAAGCAGAACAAGCTCTCTCGCAACACATAGCGGCCTGTACTCTCCACACCAAGTTCAGTGCCACTATAAAGATTTGAGCCCGGTCTCTCCTGATCTTTTTCAGTACTCTGAGCAGGAGAGGCCAGGCACAAAGATGTACAGGAGTTCCAACCCTCAGTTTAGGTGAAAGGCATTCCCCAGAGAGAACTGCCTTGAGAATTCCAACATACAAAGCTTTAACAATGCTCATTCTTTGCGGTGGCGAAAAGATCAAGACAGGGTTCTTTCCATTGTTCGAAGACGCGCGCTGCTACCTTTGACTAACTGCCATTCATGACCCGCTAGGCAATGTCGGTTGAGTTGATTCGCTAAGGCATTTAAAGATCTGACCAGATGCTAACCCAATAAGGAGATGCCCTGCATTTTCAGCCACTTCCAGACAAGTAATGCCTTTTGGCACAGTGCCCACTGCCACAGACCACTAGGTTTGTTGCAATACCATATGGCAGACATGTTGTCCGTGAAAATCTGTACCCAACCCACTTGATAGATGAGAGGCACACCTGCAGTGCCAAGCAAATTGCTTGCAACTCCAGCAAGTTGATGTGGAGATGAGCTGCCAGAAACCAGACTTCTGTGATCTTCACCTCTCCCAGATTACCTCTTTAACCCAGCAACAATGCATCTGTCGAGACAGTTAACCCAGTGTGGGGAAGGGAGAGGAGGTCTGCCGCAGGTCCAATTACTGTTGGGTAACCACCACTGTAGGTCTTTCGCAGACTCCTCCAATACCTTGGTGGAATTTAACAGGTTCCTTTAGTGCATAGTGAACAGACTTCAGATCCTAATGCAGAGCCTGCATGTTCCACGAGCAGGAGGTCAAAAGGCTCAGAAGACTCAGAGTTGCTCTCATTGAGACCCAGGTCAAGGGTTCAAACATGAGGCTCATAGCCCAAATATCCTGGACTCATTGTGGTGGAGGGAAGGCTTGGAAAAGCATCATATCCAGGAAGGCTTAGATGAAGAGGAGCCAATGCGAAAGAGTCAGGTGTGACTTCACCACATTGATGGAAAAGCCAAACTAAGTTAACGGGTTGGGCATTTTCTACAGATGGCTTACAATTGTTTGAAGAAAACCTGCCTTCAATCGCCAGTAATCAAGGTACAGGAAGACTGTTTTTTCCAACCTCTAATGATGGGCTGCAACCGGGGGGCAGAGCTAACCAGGCATGAAGATGGCTGCTTTGTAGAGGGATGGCACCTGAACCCTTGTGCCCAGCCAGCACGTAGGGGCTCCCTGGTCTGACCCAGGTTGGCATACAATGTCTACTGGTGTACACCCCGCATTGTTTGCCCCTCACCGATCGGGTGTACTGACTGGATAATCCTAACCGTATTGCACCATGTGCCTATCCTGACACTGTGCTAGCTGGCTCCTATGCCTAAGAGATATTAGAGTACTACACTGCCAGGAGTTTAATATAGTCAGACTTCACTGCTGGAACGCCAGCTTGAGGTGCCTCATCTGGACCTCCGAAAAATGAGTAAACATGAGGCGCGCCAATCGAAGTTGTTATTTGAAAGTAAAAGACAGACCCGCCAGGCAGACTAGGAGGCGCTGCAGGGGGTCGGAACTGAGCTTGCTACAGAGGGTGCCGACCAGGAGAATGACATTAAGGCAAACCTAATAGACATGAAATCAAGCCTGCGGACCATCGACGCTAAGTTCAACCTTATGGCCAGCCGCTTAGAACGAAGGAACGAGTCAACAAACAACGATTGCCTGGACCATCTGGAATCTTGTGTCTCAGACAACTATGATGCATGTGCCAAGACAACCAAACAGCTACTACGAATGGATAAAGTCCTTGATGTAATTAAAGCCAAAAACTAGGACCTGGAGGCGAGATCAAGGCGCAATAATCTCCACATTATCCCCTAGTCCACGGCCATAACCAAGATGGTGACCATGCTCCAGGACCTCTTCGGGGACGCTTGGTCTCCAGTTTTCATTGTGGAGTGCCCGCACCACTCCCTTGCACTAAACCCAGGCTGCCCCGGGGAACCACAGCTCACCAAATATTAGCTAAGCTCTTAAACTACAAGGATCGAGACACCGTTCTTCGGCTAGCTCGCGAGAGGGGGGACATTACACTATCAAAACAATGCAATGTCACTCTACCCTAATTTCACTGTAGCGGTACAGGCAGCATGAAGGGAATTCCTCACACCCAACTGCTTGTTGCAAATAGCGGAAAATAAAAACGCTCTTCTATACCCGGCTAAGCTGCATATGTCAAAAGAGGAAAGACCTCATCATTTCACTGACACAAAGACCGCACTTAAATTGGCAAGGAACATCACAGCTGGACATGGCTCTCCTGGGACGTCCTCACAAACCTGGGGGGGCGCACACCGACCTCAAGGACAACGACGAATGACTCATATGTCAGTGGGGGTCACAATTCTAACCGCCCAGTGTGGGAACTATAATCATCTTGTTGCACAGACTGTTTCTTATATTTCTCTCCTCGCAGCCTAGCAGCCCTGCGTGCAACGGAGGATATAGCCGTCGGATCACAATGAGGGTGACTTTCTCCACTTCAGCCACCCAGTGGTACCTTGACTGGGGAGTTCACACGGCTCTACTTTGCCCCCTGGGATGTATCCCACAGGTTGTTTCTCGGAGGGAGTGGGTTTTGGGAGAGGGGTGGGTTTCTAGGTCTCAACCTATTTTCTTGATTGGTGTGGGGGTGGTGTTTCTTCCTCTGCATGTTTAGCTTGTTGTGTTTCGTTTTTGATGGCAGAACTGCACATTGTTCGCATGTCCCGATAATAAGATTCTTACTGTTCCCACACGGCAATCGAGACCCCTGCTTCCTATTTATGGTACCTACTAGCAGGCTATATTCTTCCATCACGCTACTTATTGCAGTTACTTTTCATGTTTCTCCCACTCTGCTCACTTATACCTCCTCACAAAGGTCATGACCGCTATTAAATGCTTGACTTGGAATATACGTGGCCTTAACGATAAACGCAAGGCCAGCTTTATTCACAACTATCTCACCCGGCACTACATTGATATAGGTTTCCTACAAGAACTCCACTTAACTCACAACACGGTGTCCAGACTGCTGGCGCAATGGTGCTCAGAAATGTATACCTCCCCTTACTCCAACTACTCTCATCAGGAGCGGCGCCTCATTCAGATTAAAAGTGACACTGAGGGGCGATATGTCCTCTTGGCTGGCACCCTGTGCTGCCACCCGGTTACCCTCACTTCCATTTATAGTCCAAATATGGACTCTCCTGAATTCTTCTCCGAGGTGAGGTGACAGCCAGTCTGGGATCGGGCAATGTGATGTGGGGAGGAGACTTCAACGTAGCATTGAACCCCGCTCTGGACTCTTCAGGCACCCCCCATCCCCTTCACCCCAGAGCAGCCGCACAACTACACAAACAGATAAGCGACGCATATCTGGTTGATGCTTGGTGCTGCCTGCACAGCGATCTCAAGGAGGGTATGTGTATCTCATTGGCTCACAACACCTGGTAAAGAATTGACTATTGACTACTGGCTGACCTTCCGAGGAATTTTCATGTGGAAAATAAACGTGACTCACCTCCCTCGCACTTTCTGACCACGCACTTCTGGAACTCTCCCCACCATTGCACACTCCACAGGCTTTCAGCTGGCGGCTGCCCGCTGGAGCGCTCTGCGATTCAGTTTTCCACACGGAGGTCCAGACTGCCATAGCGGAGTATTTGATATCAATGAAGGCTAAGAGTCTTCTCCACAAACCAGATGGGAGGCCTATAAAGTGACCATACGTGAGGTTTGCATCAGCAAGCAAGCCGGAGTACTAAAGGCGATTCGTAATCGCCCTGTCGGGATCGAGCGCGAGATAGTTTTGCGGGAACGCAATTATTACAGCTCAAAAGACCCTGTCTTGCCGGCAGACATTTGCGTGAAAATCACAGAGTTTAATAAGGTGGCAGACCTCGAATTGAACTTCTTGTCCTGCGAGGCAACGGCGTGATGCTATGGTGATGCTATGCTTAGACAGCCTAGGGCCTCCGAATATGTGGTCGAACTCTTAAGACAACCATCTGGAGCGGCACTCTTCGCTCACTGGTCTTCTTAACACCTCCTCATCATTTTATTCCCACCTATGCCAATCTATGATATCGCCGTCTGGCGAAAAACTTGCCGATTACTTGAAAACGGTGCAGTTACTATGGTTAAATCAAGCCCATCAATTGTATTTGGACGTACCTTTCACTGAGGAAGAAGTGCTGCAGGTCATGCAAATCTCACAGGTAATAAGATGCCCGGCTCATACAGGCTTACGGCTTACTTTTATAAGGAATATGCTGCCCATCTAGTTCCTCACCTCTTGTTCAAAGCCTCTGTGGGCACCGCCGAGCTTTCGCCTTCCCTTCATGAGGCAGTAATTGTTACTATGCTCAAGCCGTACAAACCAGCAAATCGATGCGACTCGTACCGGCCACTGTCGATGATCAACACGGACATTAAAATACTGGCTAAGTTAATCGCTAATAGTTTCCTGCCTCTTCTACCTGACATAGTCCATCTGGACCAGCTGGGCTGCTCCACAACACATAACCTATTTTGCAAAGTGTGGACCCCAGCCTGACCGTGCTACTAAACGCTACAAAAGCGTTCGACACACTAGGGTGGCCATTCTTATTCACACTGTTAAATCACATCGCCTGGAGTGCAAGATTTGGGAGTCTTATTTAATTGCTGCACGCTTCCCCAACAGCTAGGGTGCAATTGAATAGGATGATTTCAGACCCCTTCTCAATCTCCTGGGGCAGACAGCAGAGGTGCTCCCTCTCCCCCAGCCTATTAGCGATGGCGATGGAGCCCCTTGCTTATAGCAGCATTACGCACATCGGGGGCTCAACTTTATCAACAGATGGGTCGTGATTTCCTATGTATGATAATGACACAGCTCTCTATATTTGGGACCCCCAAACAAATTTAGACCCCTTTATTCAGGAAGTAATCAGATTTAGGGGTCTGTCAGGCATACAGATAAATTAGGGTATATCTACTGCTTTTCCCTTTACTGACGCCACGCAACATGGACACTGATTTCTCCCTGACGTGGGCGAGTGAACCGTTGAAATATCTGGGAATCCGGCTCAGCCGAGAAATGGATGAGCTATGGCACGCTAACTATGGCTGAATGTTGTCCTGGCTTGAGAACAGATTCCCCATCTGGAACTGTCTCCCACTGTCACTGACGGACCGATTGGCTATTGCAAAAATGGTGGTATTACTCAAATTGTTATAGCTGTTTCTCACTATCCCCATTTTGCTCCCCAGACAGTTCCTTCGACGATTGTGCTCTAACCTAACATCATTAGCGTGGGCTGGGAAACAACCCTGAATCGCATGGGAAATCCTCACATCACCATTAAAGCAGGGGAGCTTACAGGCACCTGACATGGTGCTCTATGCTCAGGCCCAATATCTGCATTATTGGGTATAACCCGCCACGATTCCCAACGCGTGTGGCGGGGGAGGTGAACATTGCCTCTCCTATTCCTTTGACAACTGCACTTTATCAATACTATAATTCTCCACTGGCAGAAGTCAATACCGTGGAATGTGTTAGATGGGCTTGGGATGGTCTGCGTCGCCGAGCTGAGCTACACTGTCTTTATGCCCCCTCTATCCCCTTGGCTCACAATCCAATGCTGCCTGGATGCTTACAGGATGTTGGTGCTAAAGCACGGGTGCACAGCAGGAAACTGTTCACGTACAGTGAATAGTATCCTAACGATCAATTTCTTCCCTCATTTACGTTAGAGGGGACCCCTACCTTCCACCATGCTCGATACACTCCTGTACTATCAGATTCTTGCAACTTGCAGAGCACAGCATGCTACTTTCCCTAGACCTCCGCCTACACTACATTCCCTTGAATACATATTGAAAAATGCCTCACGCTGTAAACTGGTCACACGCCTGTATACCACCATGCAAGACAAAGCCCCCGTCCATAGCCCCACTGCTTTCAATAGGTGGGCAGCAGACATAGCCCCCCACCTACTGAAGCACAATGGGCTTATTGTTGTGAACAACAGAGGGCACTTTGACCCAACTATAGACTCAGACTTATTCATTTCAAATTTCTTAATAGGCTATATCGTACACCTGAACAGATGCAATATATGGGCCTCTTGGCAGAGGTACGCTGCGTGCGTTGCGCAGTGTCCCAAGTCTCTTTCTTCCACTTAGCCTGGGAGTGCCCCAAAATTGCAAACTATTGGAGAAAGATACACCATATCATTCAACAAATAAAGAGTCACTCACTATCTACAACTCCACTAGTCAGCATGCTGGGCACGCCGCCGCATGGCCATGCTCATGTTCCGGGCCAAACGTCAAGTAGGTAAGCATTGGGGGAGGAAACCTGCACCTATGGCTGCGTCCTGGCTACGGGATGTCGTCTACTGTCGGGAGCAGTTGGCCCATTACTGTGAATTAATGCCGCTGACCTCTCGCCCTCTAGTCATTTGAGAACCTCTAATGAATTACCTACGATCCCAAACCCCTTCCCCTTCTTAGTCGCCACTCGAGTTGCATGGGTACTCATCACTGCGAGTCTCCTGGTCATTGTTGTGTGGAAAAGTTGACAACCTATCTCCTTTACTTGAAATAGACCGCAGGAGTAGGTCTCTGTATTTAACACCGCTATACTGAGTACTACCATAGCATGGCCCTTCCATTAAGTAAACCAACAATTATATGTTGCTGTGACTTCTTGTAGGTAAGACATATGGGATGATATCATGCTGTAATAATGACACAGATTTCTGCCTTCTGTTCTTATTATAAAATGCTAAACAAAATTAAAATAAATAAAAAAATAAAAAAGATGGCCTGCAACCACAATTATCACCTTTGTGAACACCAGAGGTGCAATGGTAAGGCCAAAGGGGAGCACACAAACCTGAAAGTGCTCTTGGCCTACCCGAAAGTGCAGACAGCACCAGAGGAATTGCATGACAAGGATGTGAAAGTAGGTGTTCTGCAGATCCAACACCAGCCCCAGACCCAGTCCCAGTCCTCTGGGTCCAAGGCAGACAGAACAAGGGCCAGGGTGAGCATTTTGAACATGTCCTTCCAGAGGAAAAAGTTCAGGTGGCGAAGATCTAAAATGTGACAAAGGCCAACGTCCTTCTTCAGGACCAGAATAACAGGAGTAACAGCCAGTTCCGATATCTGATGCCGGCGCTCTCTCTATGGCTTTCTTGCACAGGAGAGGTTACTTCTCCAAGGTGGCCCTCCCGGAGGTGTTCTGGTGTGGGTGGCACATCCAGGGAATGTGATATGAAGAGTAGAGAGAAACCATGTTTTACTATTGGCGCACCCTTTAGTTGGATGTAATTCTCTACCACCCGGGGAGGTGGATGGTGACACGTCCTCCCAATGGACCGATCAGGAGTTGAAGAGGGTGAATTAATAGGTTCTGCTGCAGGAGGAGGAGCTGGGGTTTGGGTAGCACGTTGCTTTTGGCGGCTTGGACACTGCCAGCCTGATCTCCTGCTTCTACCTCGAAAGGACTGAGAGGCCTGCTGTTGAGGAAGGTTCTATTGGGGCACAATTTCTAGGGGAACTGCCAAATAGGCAGGGCAAGCCATAGAGAGCATGATGTTGTCTTTATCTCGTTTAACCTCTCCAAGGCAGTCTGCTTTACTCCATAGAGTTATCAAAGGACACATTCATTAAAGGCTGCTGGGCATCAATGGAAAAGCATATGGAGAGATTTCAGGCCCCAGTGCCAAGCCCGAGCGAATGGAGTACTTCAGCGTATCCAGGCCATCTTGAATCAGAGGTTGCATTGTTGGCCAAATGTCCTCTGGGACAGGAGGCAAGATGTCCGCCACTCAGTCCCACAATGCATGGCAGCTGGTGTTGACTGACCTGAGGGCAAGGCTGTCAGAGTTGAACATATGCTTGGCGAATGCCACCATGCATTTAGATCCAGCCTGGTGGGGTGGTTGGAATTGTGTTTGGGTAGGGACGACCAGTGCATGCTTGCATCACTAGGCTCTCAAGAGTGGGATATTGTAAAATGAAAAACAGATCCCCAGGGCCCAATTTGTGCCACCGTGCTACTTGCCTACAGATTATGGGGCAAGACCCTGGCTTTGCCCAGGTACCCCGCAGCACATCTTTAAGGGCCTCATTGAAAGGTAGCAGAATTTCCTTGTTCAGTTTGTGCTGGGATCAGTGCCTCTGTCAGCATGTTGGTCTTGACCTCTGTGAAGTCCAGCAATTCGGACACACTTCTGATTAAAGTGGATGAGGAAGCGAATTCCTGGGTTATCATTAAAGGGGCGGGGAAGAAAGGACAATGTCTGGAGAAGTAACGAGACCACTGGCAACTTGTATTTCTTTCAAAATATTGCACCAAAGGTAAGGGGCATCACCATCACAAATATCATTATAAAACGTAAGGTAAACTTCTGGGTCCGAATGGGGTTAAGGGTGTGGTGACTAGGACCTCAGGACAGGTATCTAGGTCTGAGAGACCCAAAAAACTGATGGTGACTTTGGTGCTCATATCAAGGCTCGGAGTGGCGGCAACAGACACTGCACTGGGGTTGGAGTCGGTGGAGCCAAGCTTGCTGAAAGTGCTATGCTCAGAACGGAGTTGAGTGGCACAGTCTGCATCGGGGAGTGATCTGTTGACAATAGCCCAACTGGAGGCCATCTCTAATCCTTTGGGTCCAAAGGCATCCCAGAGGGTTCTGGTGGGTTACATAGCCAACCTAATCTTATGGAGCTGTTGTGGAGTCTCCGATGGCCCAGGGTGCATCATAAGCAGGTCCGGAATCTGGGAAATAGTCCATGGCCTGGAGGTACCAGAGTGCTTGGACCTCTTAAATTTCTTAGATTGTCTGTACTTACCTGAACTCTATGACTTCGACGATGACTAGTCTGGAGATTGGCCTTGGAAGTGAAAGCAAGTTCCAACCCTCGACTGAGACTGTATGTTCTTTGACTTCTTGCAAGACATTGACAATAGCAAGTTTGGTTAGATAGCCATGGATAGCCTTGCGATTTATCTTGGGGTAAGAGTCACATGGCGCAGTCGTGTTCGGAACCGAAATACAAGAGGCATACATCATGGGTATCTGGTGGTTCAATACTTTATTTTGTTTTAGCTTTTTTATCTTTGATGTTTGAGTCATCAAGAATGATTGCATATGGCACTCCTGTTTATACATAGTCTACGGGATACAGTAATTCAAATAATACACTACCCTTTCTTAGTGACAATAATAATTCTATTTTTCTGTGATAGACATTTTTTTAAAAAATCTGCACCTGTTGTAATTTGACCTGCCTGCTACAGAGCACCCAAATGTTTATATTACATTTTTTACAATGTTTATTCTTGTTTTCTAATTTACTATTTTTAGTGCAAGCCTGTGGCAACAACGTTTGGGCTAGCATGTTTACGCTTTTCCCTTCTTTTCATTTTTGAGGCACATATATTGTACACCATAAATTTGTAGTGTAAACTCAGTGTATAAACTGCACTTTTCTTTTGTCTTGCAGTATAAGCATGTGTATGTTTAGATTTTTCTTTTTGTGATGCTTATGTTGCTTTGCAATCAGTAAAGAGGTCTGAATGAAATAAGCGTAAGCACTGGCAATAGACCTCTTTTGGGGAACATTTCCAACAATCTACTTCAAGTAATGGCATATTCAACAACAGATCACTTGATTAAAAACATACCATCACGAATGCCTTCAGTCAGGAAAGTGCCATAAAAAAGCTGCACCATTGGATTTTCAGACTTGTCTCTGGAGGTGCTGTAAAAAGGGAAATAACGTTTAATATCAAACATATCAATGTGTAACTAATTATTCCAACATGACACAAATTAGCTGTGTTCCAAGTTAATTCCACACTTAAGATATCGAGTACAAATGAAGGATAAGTTACTTCTATTGTTTTACTGATTATGGAAAAGGTGATTGTGAAGACTGTAGGAGAGGACTGTGACAGAGAGTACATGGAAAAATTAGTGATTTCTTCGGAGTAGGCTTGTCCAGCATAGATCACCGAGTGCTGGATTCACTTTTGTTAGGATTACTACTCAATGTGTAAAAGAGTATTATTTAGATTTGCTGTCTGTAGTGACAAGATAGTGGCTGGGCGCAAAATGGCTGCTTCCAGCTAGAGCTTTGATGCCTCCCAGCACCCCCTCTGAAAATGTAGCAGACCCCCAGCACCTCTGTTACGCATCTCAAAGACTGATATGATGGTAGGGGGGCACCGTTTGATCCTTTTTGGCGGTTCCTGGAAGAATTGCTCTAGCGGAGAAGTGGAGCGACAAAGTGCTCAAGATGGCCAGCTTCCACAACGATTTTGAAGCCATCCAGAGTCTTATAGATGGTTTCTTGTGCGTGGCTCTGACTGTGAGGGGCTCAGTTGTACCAAATAAGTCCAGCGCATGTCTGGTCTCAGGTTGAATCTTCATCATTAATATTGTACTGGCACTCAGAGAGCAGACTTATTGGAGCCTGGGCTCTATCCCGTCTGCAGTGACTGAGGAGGATTGGGAGAGCGTCATATGGGTATTCTGGTCTCTGCCTTTATTGGCTCGGGCAGGGTCCAGCTTTCATTCTATGCAACGGCAGTTAAGTAAATGGGGTTGTCTGCACTCAATTTTAGGGGACTGAGATTACTTGATCCCTCAGATTTGCAACGTGGTACTGGAGGGTCCAGGAGTTGACTTTTGTACCGCTCCCCACTTTTTGGATCAATGAGGCTGGCATTCTGACATTGCTTGGGGTCGCAGCTGCATGGCTATGTTAGTGGACCTTCCCCTGAAGTTCTCCTCAACCTGCAGCTGGTAGTTCTGGTTTGATCCTATCACCTTGGTCCAGCCTTCGCATCCACAGAATTTTGGCCTTGAGGTGCTCGCATGGTTGCTTAACTGGTGGCTCCTTATCCTGCTGTGGTCTGTTACAGGGACATTCAACCTAAAAAATAATTGAAGTCTGAGCAATAGCATTACCTATCTGTCCTGACGCAGCAATTTGTGTTACAACTGAATATATACTGAATTTGACACTGTTTATCCTTTCTGTGGTGTGGTATTGGAGTTATGTAGATCTTCGAGTCTTCCAAGTGTATTCTTGGCCCTTTGTTTTATATAGGAGGTCTTTAGAGAGCTTTGAATACATCTTACGGATAACAATCCTCGCTGCTCTAATTATCCAACGGATTGGATCTGTGATTGAATGTGCTTGGTTGTGTTGATTTTTTTTTTCAACTAGTTTTCAGCTAGGAGTTGAGTCTTGTCAAAAGATTGTCCTCTCTAGTTTTCCCCGGTGGCCAAGGGTAAGACCACCCATCAGGCTCTTCTCAGACACCTTTTTGAAAAGTCAAAACACACTATCCCTAACATGGCGGATATCACCTTAGAAACGTTAATGAGGGAACTTACAAGAATCAAGACAACAATGGATCTAATGCACGCAGACACCACGTCCACAGCGGCTGATCTTAAATTCCTGACAACAGACCGTAGTGACTTCATGAAACATATCACAGGATTGAGGCTGTGGATGAGCACTTGACAGTCCTAGAAACTAATCTTGATGTGGGGAGTGAGGTATGGTACCTATGCAGGAAGCTAACATTAGTTGAAGATTGCAGCCGCAGAAATACCGTTTGCTTTTTTGGTATACCAGAGGATGTAGAGGCAAAAAACCTGGAGGGTTTCTTTCGGTTTTCATTCCAGAGCTTACAGGGCTCACTTACATGCTTTGGTTGGAATTCCAGATGACACACCGGATTTGTGATTGAGGAGCCACTAGTCTGAATACTACATAACCAATTATCGCTTGTTTCCTATGTCATTGGCAAGCTCGTCAGGTCACTGTAGCACCCAAGAGACACACTGGTCATTTTTTTTCACAGCATCAAAGTCTATGCCACTGCTAATTTCTCACAAAATACTGTGCTCCATCGTAAGAAAGTCTCGCCGTTTTGGTCGACTTTGAGGAAACTTGGTATCCACTATAGCCTTTTGGAACAGGTCACCATGGTCCTTACCAATGATGGCAAGCATAAAGAATTAAAGGAACCAGATGATTCTGATTTTTGTTTTGTTTTCTCTGTCTGAAGCAGACATGAAGGTGATGTGAACTGACCCTAACATTACACCGCAGTCAATTTCAGTATTGTGCCTGCCCAGCGTGAAGGCCAGAGTGATGATGTCCCAGAACGTAAGAGGCTGGATTATGCGCTAAAACCCACGAAAGGGAAGACCCCTAGAGAAGGATCTGAAGCTGCTGCGAGGGGTCGTGACAAGTCTCGCAATCTTTGAACACTCCTGCTACTGGCGCCTAAGTAGAGTGCATTCCCGTAGTCCATTCGAGAGGTGACAAGTGCGTGGACTAGGGTTTTTCTGGCAGCTACCGGGAGCACATCTAAGGTCTTCCGAAGGCCTTTCATTATGCCAAAGCACTTTCCAGCCACAGTCCTGGTGTGGTGATCAAAAGAGAGATTAGAGTCTAGCCACATCCCCAGGTTCTTTACCTGCTCCTTTGGGGTGGGGGTGGAACCCAGAGTCTGTGGCCACCATCTAGGTGACCATAACGCGGTAGCCCTACCCACAATTAGGACCTCGGTCTTGCCGCCATTTAACTTTAAGCAGTTGTTAGACATCCAGACTGTAAGTTCTTGTAGGCACGCGGAGAAGTTAGCGACAGCTACTTCCTGAGATTGGGACAGAGATACTACAAGCTGCGTGTCATCCGCATATGACAACACTAATGCCGTATTTTTCAATGATTTTAGACAGAGAGGCCATATACAGATAAAAAAGCGTAGGGCTTAGTATAGAGCCCTGGGGGACCCCCTGACCCAACCGGATATTCTTGGAGTAGTACGGCCCTTGGGATACTTGAAAACTCCTGTCCTGGAGGAAAGAGCTTAACCATTTCAGCGGCAGGTTGGTCAGTCCGTTTTCCTTAAGGCGCTGCAGGAGTATGGGATGGGCCACGGTGTCGAACGCGGCGCTAAGGTCCAGCAGAATCAGCGCCACCGTTTGTCCTGTATCGACCTGTTACCAGATCATTTGGCCTCCGGCTTCCTGACATGAGGCTTTACTGCCTGGCTCAACATTTATCAAACTGACATATGTTTTGGTTCCTATCGCTGATCGTCATCATTGGGTGTCCCAGAAGCGGAACACTGTACAGGTTCCTGTTGGTTTAGGCATATTACACAATCCTGGCATTTTGGCAGCCCCAATTTTTCCTTCTACTTTAAGGATTATGTGCGTTGCATGGGAAGATTCAGACTGACTCTTGAGAGTTGATAGAACAGTTCATAAAGAATGCCACTTTGGTACAATGAGGGAATCACTGTGGACCGCCAGTCGATCAAATGTGCTGTATGAGAAGAACAGAGAATTAAAACAACTGAAGACAGTCTAGATCGGGATTCCTTTCGTTCCTTTGAGATGTTAAAAACCAACATTCTCGCTTCCCCAGTCGCAGTCCTGTAGGCATTGGCAAGTACATCATACCTTGAAAGGTAAGCTCGGGTGAGAACTGAGTCATCTCTTGGCTTCGCGGATTGTAAACTACATGTGGGGCTTTTCCAAGAGAGGTGTGTCAAATATGTACCTATGCTCACTGACAATCTCTACTCGCATGATACTTGCTTTGTGGCTAAATCCGCCTGGCAGGAGCAGTTGGGTGTAATTTTAAATTATCATGATCGCTCGCTCAAAGAAGCGTGCTCTAGGTTTGCTTATTTACAAGTCAACCATAATTTTTTTGGGTCTCTGTAGGAATGTGCACCTTTTTGACATGGTCACCCCCACTTTTTGCCTGGTAAATTATATGATTTCGACTCAAAGTCCACTAGGTTCCAACTAACTGGGTCTCCAGCGCCAGAGTTCTTTCCCAAATATGTACAATTGTTCCCCAATTGGCACAACCTTTAGCATCCTCTGTAAGTCCCTAGTAATCAGGACCCTGGTAAGAAGGGCCTGAGGCACTGAAAAGGGCCCCTAAGGGCTGCAGCACCAATTGTGCCACCCTAAGGAACCCCTCACCAAGCACATGGAAAGACTGCTATTGTAGGCTGCGTATCTTGGTGCAGACTAAAGTGAAAACTTGACAGTCACATATCCCGGTGTACCATGTTCCCTACCACTGCATGTTATACTTGTAAGTCATCCCTACACTAGGCTTGAAAGCCCTAAGGCAGGGTGCTTAGTACTACATGTGAGGTCATACCTACATGAGCAGATATGCCCCTGTACTGGTCAGTTCCATTAATGCCAGTACAAGGTACCAGGGAAGCCATTTTCGACAAAGTCCTGGACATTGGTGCAAACAAGATCCCCAGCTACATGATGGCTTCACTAAAAATAGAGATATTTGGTATCTCAGGAGACCCAGAAAAAAAGCTTGTCTGGGAAGAGGGTACAACGCCCCCTCCCACAGGTTGACCTGCAGTTTAGCATTCTTTAGGCGGCAAGCCTCAAAGGGCTGCCACCTTTGAAATGAGACTCTGGCTCCCCCCCCCACAACAGAGGAATCCAACCCCTTTGTCCAGGACCCCCTTGGCACCTGGCAAGAGGGAAAATTAGCTAATCAGGTAGGCGTGCCACGTCCAGGCTAGTACCACCCCTACTGTGAGGTGGACATACATTTTTAGAAGCAGCCATCCTTGTGATGGCATACTTAGGAATTTTGGGACAGGGTTATGGCCACTTCCCACAGGAAGTAGTCATATAGGGGGCGCAGTGATCCCAAGGGTCAGTAGCCCATTGGCTTCTACCATACACTCCCCTAATGCCCCTAAATTCAGTATTTAGGGAAGTCCCTGGCACCAGAGGAGCAGTTCCTGACGACCTATGAAGAAGATGGACACAAAGAGCTGTGAAAGCAAAAGAGAGTACTTGACCTGGCCCCAGTCCTGCTGCTTGTCTGCTGTTCTCCATCTAATATGAGCCAAAGTAGACTTGTCCTGCAGCTGAGGACCTCCAGAACCTGGAAGGACTGCCTGCCTTCAATAAAGACCATGACCTCCTGTGAACAGCGAACCTGTTCAAAAGAAACTCAAACTCCAAAGAAAAGACTCTGATGCCTCCGGAAGCACCGAATACTCGAAACCTGAAGTCAGCTCTGCAAAAGATGCCTCCGGCCTGATTTGAAGTGGCCCACTGGTGCCAACAATGTTCCAAAGTGCTCCTGGCAAGGAAACCAGACGTCTAAAGACATCTCAGCAGCTAGCAACCCTGGGTCATGGAGAGGGGCTGATGCAGAAGTTGTTATTCCTCCCATAGGATTACTTTGAAGAACTCCACAATTGCAGTTTCAACTTTTTGAAAATAATGTATTCTTAAAAATGTCCCTTACCTAAAAGATTGTCTTCTGATGCCTAAAGATATATAAAGATACCTTCTATTTTTATAAATTGCTGTGGATCTCCTTCTTGAGTTGTGATGTCATTTATTAATCATTGTGTATATTTGCAAATGTCTTGCACTCCTCTGTGTTAAGCCTAAGGCTGTTCGACTACACTACCTCTTAATAAAGCACTTTGGGATTGCCCAGCAAGCCCTGTCCACTCAAAAGGGAACCAGGGGAATCTCTACACGATATATCAGATTTTCAACATACCACATAAAGAACCAGCTTTCCACAGTCTCCTTTAAAATTGTAGAAGGCTCGCCTGGTTCCTAGTGCGGTATGTTGGAGGTGTCCAGACGTTGCATGTGACTTGTACCATATACTTTGGTCATGCCCTACATTAGATACCTCCTGGTGTTATGTATGAGAGACACTACACTCAAATAGTTTTATTCCTCTTGAGGTGTCTGACAAGATGGCCTGCTTACATGATTTTGTCGCTTCTGATACTACGACTTCCCATTGGCGTAGATGGATGTCGACTGACCTTAAGGTGGCTAAGATCTGCATATTACGGCATTAGCATACAGCACATCAAAAATGGTTAGCTGAACTTTACTGGTTGGCTAAATATGAATGCCGAATTTCAAGGCTCAAGATCAAATCCAGGGATTCTATGAGATTTGGGGTCCTTTTTTTAGCTTATGTGAACACTGGCTTTCTCTTGCATGGGATTACTACTTTATCCGCTCAATTGTGACGATACTTGGAGTGTTTTCATCTGTGATTTCAGTCTGGAATGAAACATTTGAGACATGGAAAGTAATCCATTTGTTTGTGGGGTGTATGTTATGTGTGGGGATAGGTTACCCCAGGCATTGCTTACACTGTGTAGCTTAAGCGAGAGGGCTCGGTTGTTCCTTATTGGGTTTAATTTTTCTCTCTTCTTTCTTTCTTAAGTTCTTTATGTTCCTTTCTGGGATCTTATTAAGTATAATATTTATATTGGAGTGGAGTACTTTGTGGTGTACTTTGTATTTCATTACATATGTTTTTCATGTATGATGAAAACATCAATAAAGAAATCTAAAAACAAAATTACATTTAAAAAAAGATTTGCTGTCTGTAGAGTTATCATTTGTGGCTATCCTCATTAGTTGGCATGGATCCAACACTCTTGAGCCTACACTGGACACCCGAAATAAAAAGGATTTCAGAGTACTTGCCAATGGTTACTAGAGCAATAGATAAAGGATGATGCAGTGCTGACAACACACGAGGGAAACAGTTGAGATTAAAACAAAACAAACACAGGTGTGGCGAAGAAAAGAAAAGCAAAGTAGAGGAGACTTAAACAATATCAGATAAAAGGCTCTCAAAATGCGGGTTAAATGTCTACGAGAAGAGAGTGTAGTGATATTGGTGATAATAGTAATAGGGGATACAGTAATTGGCAGATAAGTATGTGAAGAAGAAGGTGACAAGAGGCACGAAATGCTGCTAGAGAGAAGCTGCAAGTGACCAGGTTGCAGAATTGGAAACATGAAAGGAAGATTTTCAGTAGCGGCCATTTTATTAGTGGTAATTTCAAAACAGTAGTATGTATTTAATGGTATATAAATATAATGGATGCTTAGTTGCGAGGAACCACACTCTCAGCATGACCTCAAGATGCACTTCTGATTCAGAGCTGTGATGCCTTAAGAGTATAACTGGGACACCCCCACTTTCAATCTACAACACTAACGCGTGTTACTGTTGCATCCTCATAAACTCGTTAAAATGTCAGCACAAAAAATAATTAAGCTACTCACTCTACATTTACAGTCAGTTGGAAAGCGTCCTCCAGCCAATCCAGGAGTTTGTGTGTGAACTCGCTTACATCTTGCTATAAATTGGTATGAAATCAAATTCATTAAAAGGTAGAAGATCAAATTATTCATGCAGACTCAATTTTAAAATACATCTATGGTGTATGCAATGGAGATTAAAAGAACATTTCTGCTAAACATGCGTGGTATATCGACTAAACAATCACTATATGTACAGGCATATTTTGCATTTTAATGTTAACTGCAAAAGCCTGCAATGCATGCTTAAAACTGAGCTTTTCGAGAGTCTGGCTATTGTCAGAACAGTAAGCATATGACAGTCTATATGTACTCATAAGCACGTGTCTGATTAAAAATAATCGGCGCACTTTTAGAACTTTTAGAAGAAGACTGAAAAGATTGCAGCAAACTTCACCAAGAGCTGAAATAACATCTCCACATCACAGGAACATTTGCTCTTCCTTCCCATCTTGCAACTATCACTGTAGTTAACTCTAGGCCTTGAATACTGTTCAGCTGCTAAGCATGGCCAATGAGTGTCTCATGGTACTATGGACCCCAGCTCAACTAATGCTTCAAACAATTCCAATTCCATCTGTCCACTCTGTTAAACACATTAAACATGATCAATTCTACCTTCCAGCCTGAGGTTGTTATAGGTCACGCTAAAACTTGACATCATCCCTCCAGTCCTGAAACAAAATAAAATCATCCCCAGCCCTGAAGATTATGCCAACTACTGACCTCTCTCTAACCTACCCTCCCCATCAAAACATCACTGGACAACTCCTAGATACGTGGAACGCAACCACAGCAAACAGCAAGAATTCAGAACAGCGGGGGAGTTGAATCAGACTTAACCTATATCAGACTCCACTGATGACATAGTCACCACACACTAGTGGTTGTATGAATAGCTCGATTCAGAATATGGAGTGAGACAGCTAAACCTGCTAAGCCTCTTTACCATAAAGCTACCCGAAAGTGAGATACCTTTGAGGAAGTTAGTTAAGACGAAACAAGTGTTGGCGACAATGGAAATTCGAGAGGAAAGAGAACGAAAAGAGCTATACTGCCAGGGACTTTGATTAAAAGGCTTTCGAGGGTTCTGCTATCCATGGATGGCACAAAAATAGTCATCATATTCCTCAGTCTACTGGCGTTGTCAAACACAATTCTTTTAGAAAGGCTGGAACACAGAGCTGGAATAACTGGATCTGCTCTCTGGTGAATACAATTTGCTTAAACAGTAAAAAAGAAATTAGAATGGGGTCTGCTGTATTATCTACATGTCCTGCTGCTTGATGTGTATTCAAAGGACCATTCCGTATTTAATAGTGAAGATGGCTTGTTTGTGAAGCTATTAGAGCAATAACCAAGTGAGATTTCAAATATATACAGCCAATATGCAAATTAATTTCCACAAGGCCCTCCACCACAATACCCCCCACTACCTAGCTCAGAAATTGGTGCGCTCTTCGGGCAACAGAGCCTCCAGGAGTGCCAAGACTCTTCTTTTGAAACCACAAAGATTTGCCAAAAACAAAACATATAACCGATCCTTCTCGGGCATGGCTCATAGGATCTGGAATGCCTTACCCATTGAAACAAGAATGAACCCTTCTTCTGCCGCATTCAAAAAAGAAGTGAAAGCGATCCTCATGGCTAAATTCACATGAACTTTGTTGCGGTTTTCTGTATATTATGTTTGGTGACTGTTTGTTTGATACTCTTTAGTTTGTCCTTATGTATAGCTTAATCTTTATGACTTTCAGAACTGCACCTATAACCTGTTAAGCGCTCTGTTACTCGCAAGAGTCTTGTTCGCGCTATATAAAACTTCAAAAATAAAAATAAAATAAATAAATAAAATAAGTTATATAGGGCTTTCAACAACTTTACTAACCTCACTTCCTGACTGAACTTCTAGGTGAAGGTCACTCATTGCATGAATGGAGTTAAAACTGAGATGATCATGGAAATAGTGGAGCGTAAATCATTACCCTTTGACTGAAACCCAGGCCTTGAACCCCCTACCCATCACATTTCTGAAAGCAAGCCATGTGGGGATTACCCCTGATGGAAACCTTTCCATTGCACCACAGGTCAGGGCATTATTTGAAGACACCATGCTATGATTCTCCATATTCTGCTAAATGTTACCCCTACTCAGAACTGACCGCTACAGATCATGAGATGGAGCCGATACAAGTTTTGGTCATGGCACATGAAGACTGCTGTAGTGTCATTTATAATTACCTCCCTAAGTACCTCATCATCAAGGTACATAGAATACAGAACCAGACTGCTTGATTGTGTCATAACATCAGAAACCTTGCCACTTGGTCCCAAATGAAGAAGGAATTGAATTAAATGCACTCTGAGCCGTCTACAAGTCATACTGGAGCAAAGACTCAGAAGTCGGCACCTCATTAGGCACCTTCCAGAGGACTTTTCTCAGTCTGATCATCTGATTAATCCACTGACCTTCAAACTAATGTAATCTGGAGACAGATTCTGAGGAGTCGAGAGCCAAGAATGTGGAATGCTGCAAACCACAAACTGAAATTAGATAGGTTAATATCTTTTGAATGTCAGTAGTGAATGAAACATTTCCACTTTGCTGTATAACAGGCTCTAGTAGTGGGTCTTCTTGCTTCTTTAAGTATAGCCATGCATTGTTGAGATAGATTTAGGCATCCAAATTCTAAGACATTAGGAGTCAGATCATGATTGAGAGATCTGGGGTTTGGGTGCATTACTGCTCCCTGGTTTTGGGTGAGAAGATCCTACCAGTTAGGAAGTATGAGATGTGGAACTACTGAGAGTTCAAGTGATGTGGTGTAACCAAGGTTGCCTTGGTCATGTGGGAGCAAATGGATGAGTGTCAGAGCTATCTGCCAAAGTTTGCGAATCACGTACTGAAGCAGTGAGAGAGGTGGAAAAGCATA
The DNA here is from genome assembly GCF_964204655.1 of Triturus cristatus. NCBI lineage: Eukaryota > Metazoa > Chordata > Amphibia > Caudata > Salamandridae > Triturus > Triturus cristatus. The sequence goes on from NC_140584.1 coordinate 146,473,274, forward strand.
AGTGAGTATCCCTGACAAACTCATCCATTGTGCGTTGCCCTTGGACTGTGGAAACATGGATGCAAACTTTGGGGATTTGGCATTTTCTGCTGTGGGGAAGAGGTCTATGTCTGGTTGATCCCATTGTTGGATGAACGGGAGAGGACTTATAGGTTGAGCTCCCCCTTATGGACTAGTTTGCACCTCCTGCTGGGGAGAGCTGCAAAGTCGTTGTCCACTCCCAGTATGTACACTGCTAAGAGGTGAATGTTGTGCTTGAGAGCCCACCTAGATGAGATAGCTAAGATTACCTGATACCCTCACCCCCATTCGCCCCCCTGGTTTTTACAGATAATACACAGCAGTCATGTTTGTTTTGATGGAAAACACTTTGCTTTTATGGTGAGGAAGGAATGCTTCCAGTGCTAGATAAACAGCTAGTAGCTCTAGGTGACTGATATGGGGATGAGTTTGACTGGGTGCCGAGTGACCCAGTATAGTTAACTCCTGTGACTGCGCTCCCCAACCTGTGAGTGATGCATCAGTTGTTCTGGTCCTCCGCAGAACTGGGTCTAGGAAAGGTTGGCCTTCTAGAAGACTGTTGGTGTTCCACACACTGCCGAGAGTGGTAATCTTGACGGGTGATCAACACTAGATCTTCCAGTTGACCATCCATCTAAGTCCATTGATGCACTAAGCATTCTTGCAATGTGCGCATATTGAGTCTGGTGTGAGGTACTATGGCTATGCATGATGCCATAGTGCCTAGAAGTCGCATGCCTGTTCTCACTGTTATCTGCTGATGAGGCTGAAACTGTGTGTAGGAGAGTAGGGTCTGCTATCCTATGGTCACCCCAAATTTTTGCTTTTTGCTTCACTGGTTTTTGACATATTGAGGCTGTGGGCCTGCCAATCAGACCCCCAGCCTGCTGTTCTCTCTACTAAATTAAAACTATGCACCCTAGGTGCATAACCAATTGGAAGTGGATCACCCTGTCAGCCCCTGTACCAGTGTACACTAGGTACCCAGGGCATTGGTGTACCCAAGGCCTGCCAAGGGCTGAAGCATGTATTATGCCACCCCAGGCTTGGCCTAACAATTTGACACAACTGGCTGATCACTCAGCTGGGGTAAGTTGGTGTAATCACCTCTTACTTAGGTGTAGTATACCTATACCTAACCTTAAATGGGACACCTGGTAACCTATAAGTCACTCCTATGGCAGGCCTTAACAATCCTGAAGGCAGAGTGCTTGGTTCCATGTGAGATGGTGCTCTGGCATGAGCTGAGCCTGTCTGCAGTGGTCGGAACAACTTCCTTCTACTGTTTCCAGATATCGTCATACCATATACTCTCAAGTGCATTATGAACCTCGCTGTTAAATGCTATCTTTGGTTTGGCTTTATCAAAACATGTCGAGTAAGGTGTCATACGAATTGGAATACTAACCCCTCGCCAATTCTGGCGACGGGGTTAGCATTCCACCCTTCTAGAGGGACACGACATGTACAGTACCTGAAACCCGGGTAAAATCAGACATCCTGGAATCAACTTAACACTAAGAAGAAGACGGGAACTTCGACGCTCTGCTGCACAGAGGACTGAAGCCAATCTCCCCTGTGGTCAGGGAGTGACCACCTTGCTAACGCAAGCACCATCCAGCGAATCAACGTCTGCTTTGCCGCCGCCTCCCGCCGGAGCCCGAGCCCAGAGACCGACAAGACTTGGACCTCCAGACCTCTCACCGCCCGATCCACAGTCCCTGAAAAGAGGAGACCCGTGGAGGCACCGAGACACGTGGAGCCAGCCATCTTGGAACGACTACGACAAGCTGACAAGCGCAACAACCGAGGCTCCCTCCAAGTTGTGCTTTGGGATCTGAGAAGCCCAACACCCGAGCAGCATCTGCACCAAAGGTGAGCCCTCCAGCATCTCCACGATCTGCGTGGGGCCCTTCTGCATTTTGCCACTCGACGCGCCTAACCGGTTGCTGGCCCGCTGGCTAGTAGCCATCTTGGCGACGAACTTCAAGAAATACACCGCTGGTCTGGTTGCTCCAGACTGGCCCTTGCTCCCCTCCAAAGGAGCAGTCCTTCTGACCTTGCTGGTCAGAACCATCAGCTTATTTCATCTCCTACAACAATTGCTTTTGCCAAGGCTTGTTTGCTTCGATCAAGTCGCCGACACCGCCGACAGCGAGAGCCTGCGTGGGACAGCTCGTGAACCGACTCCTGGACGTCGTCGACCTCCAGGGACCACGTGGCTGCAGAGACAAGCTACACCTTTCTTCCTGTTTGCACCCGACATTGCCTGGTACCCACCTGGTGCCACGCTGGTCACTGGCTAGTGACTGTGAACACTGTCCCCTCTGCTTACAGGTCTTCAACATCTCCGATCCACTCTGGGATCCACTGCATCTCTCCCGGACCGACCGCCTGCAGCATCTTTGTCTTCAAGCTCCACGGAACAGATAGAAGAAACCCGACGCACTTCGAGGCCTATGCACCCGCTTCCTGTGGGTGAGGTAAAGCTGGCACACCTGTGCCCAAGTGTAGTATTACATCTCTAGTGCCTGTGTTCCAAATCTTGAGTTCCTAGTCCATCCGGAAGATCCTCTTTGCAGTAACTTTGTACTCTTTACGCACCCATTGAAACCTATGGGAGCACGCGTGTGACTATTTGCTCTGCACACGCCACCCGTGGACCTCCTGGTCACTAACTGACGTTAGCTCCTTGTAGGCCCAGCGATTCTAGAGGCCCTAGGCCTTTTCCCTTTTCTGTTCGTGGTACTTATACCACTATTTTAGTATATGGTTCGAGTGGCCACCAGGGCCTATCCATATAAAGTGCAACTTCTGTGTATTCTGTGATAATCTTGTTTGACGATTTGTGCTCCTGTGCTCATAAAGAGACTAGGGGTTACTTTGAGAAATAAATACATATATATTTTGAATATATATCTGTGTGGTGTCCTTTCATTGGAATAAAAGGGGGTTGCATTTGGTAAAACAGCTGGCTTAACACGCTTCACGAGTTTAGCCTCAAAGACTGCTTAGCCTACGCTACCACTAGGGCAGCTAGTCCGAAAAGGTTGACTTACAACCACACCATAAGGGTTGCTTGGCATGGTACAAGGTGATCACTTTAACTAGTGAGCATCATATACCAGGCCAACTTCTCACATTGGAGGCAGCGGTGGGATTTGAGCTTGCTGTGTTTTACCATTGTAATCTCTTGGTTACCAATTGAAAGATCACATAGGTACCTATAGGTACATATAAAACAAGATTAGATATACATAAGTTCTACTGAACTTAGTTGTTGTAGAGCAAAGGGAGTAGCACACCCTGACTACAACTACTAGATAGGTTTAGTAGGTAAACCCAAGTGTAGGTAGATTGCAACACATCCACCCACACTTAAGAGCAATGGCCGGGGCAGAGGGGTCCACTGTACCCATCTCTGTTGAGAGTGACCCCCAGAGGGCACCATCCAGCTTTGCTACCCTTAACCAGAATGAGCTCAGGCATTTGGCAACTCTTAGAGGCCTTAAACAGCCCAAGAACCCTACCTCTGCTGAGCTCAGAGAACTCTTACAAAATGATGAGAATCAGAGAGAACTCAGGAAAGCTTCCCAGTTAGCCCCCTTAGGGTCAGGAACAGGAGGCCCCCCTTCTGAAGATGCCACAGAGGTACCCCCTTCCAATAGCCATCCCTTAGATGAGCACCATACTACAGAGGAGGAAAGTGATGGGGATACAGAAAGTGGTGAGGATGAAGGGAGAACTAGCCCAGTGCCAAGTGTTATACTTGGCCCAGCTAAACTAAGGCTATTGGGGACTGACAATGGGTTTACCCCATTGGATCTCCCCAGTGGACTTAACACAGGGCTTGGGAGGCAAAGGAATCGCTCAGGTGACTCCAATGCTTCTCATGGCTCTAGAGGCTCTCAAGGTCACTCCAGGAAAAGGATGACCACCCCTCAGAGGAGGGAACATGAGGCCAGAATGCAGGAAGCCCAGCTGAGGATCAGGAAGCAGGAGCTAGAAGTAGCCCTGATGGAAGAAAAACTGAACAAGGCTAGGCAACCTAGAGAGAGTGGGTCTATACCCACTGGTGGCTGCATTGTCCCTAAGGACAAAGATAGGATCTTTGACAATAGGAACCTGTCTAAGGTTGTGCCCCCCTACAAAAGTGGGGATGACATCCACAAATGGATAACTGCTCTTGAGAGAGCCTGCAAAGTACAGCAGGTTCCTGAAGACCAGTGGGCAGCAATCCTCTGGCTCTCCATTGAAGGAAGAGGCAGAGACAGACTCCTCACTGTTAGAGAAGAGGATGTCAGAAACTACAGAGTCCTGAAGAGTGTTCTGGTAGATGGGTTAGGCTTAACCACTGAACAGTACAGGTTAATGTTCAGAGACACCCAAAAGACACAGACTCAGGACTGGTCTGAATATGTTGAATGTGCCACTAAGGCTTTGGAGGGTTGGTTGCTGGGAAGTAAGGTATCCGATTTTACAGGATTGTATAATTTGATGATGAGAGAACAGATTTTAAATAACTGTCAAAACCAGCAACTGCATCAACACTTGGTTGACTCTGATCTGACCTCTCCCCAAGAATTGGGAAAGAAGGCAGACAAATGGGTCAGAACCAGGGTTAAGCAAAAGAACCAGAACCAGGGCCAAGGGGGTGATCAGAAGAAAACAGACCAAAAGGGTGGAGATCAGAAATCTAAAGACCAGAAGTCTTCAACAGGGCCCCAAACTACTGCTAAGGAGGGTGGGTCCCAACAACAGTCCAAAAAGAAGAAAGAAGGTCAAAAGAAACCCTGGTGCAATCATTGCAAGAATACAACTCACTGGACTAGTGATTGCAAAAAGGGTGGAGCCCCCAACACTGTTGCCCCTAAGGCACCTGCTCCCAGTACTACTGTTAGCAGTGTTGGTCCCCAGACAAAGGGTGTAGTGGGAATCACTATGGGAACTGAAGGAGATTCTGACTTAGACAGAACCCTGACACAGGCAGTCTTGATCTGTGATGGGGACATTGATTTGTCCCTGACTGTGAGCCCCAGTAACCTGGGCAAGTACAGACAGACTCCTTTAATTAATGACAAAGTGGCTCAAGCCTACAGGGACACATGTGCCAGTGTCACTATGGTGACACCAGGCTTTGTGGACCCTGGACAATACATACCAGGTGAGAACTACCTGGTGACCAATGCCAGCAATGCCACTACTTCACATAGTGTGGCAGTTGTTAACTTCTCATGGGGAGGGGTAACTGGCCTCAAAAGGGTTGTGGTTAGTGCAGACCTCCCAGTAGAATGTTTGTTGGGCAATGACCTAGAGAGTTCTCTATGGTCAGAAGTGGAGTACAGGACTCATGCAGAGATGTTAGGTATATCATCACATGTCCTTGCTGTGACCAGGTCACAGGCCAAAAAGTGCCTCACTGAACCTCAGGTCTTGGATCCTGGAACAATGGACCAAGCACCTACCAAGAAGAAGAACAGGAGGGTCAAGGCTGTGCCTTCCCCCCTGCCTCAGAGTGATTATCAGCCTTCCCAGGAAGCTGATCTAGAGGACCCTGAAGGAACTGTCCCTGAAGAGCTTGAACCTGATCAGGTTGAGTTTCTGGGGACAGGGGGACCTTCAAGGGCTGACTTGAGGCAGGCTCAGTTATCCTGTCCCTCTCTTGAACCCCTCAGACAGCTGGCTGCTGCTGAGGCTGCTGGGAATGCTCAAGGTACCCATAAAGTGTATTGGGATGAAGGGCTCCTTTATTCAGAGGCTAGAGACCCCAAGCCTGGTGCTACCAGGAGGTTGGTTATACCTCTGCAATTTAGGGGCTTCCTTCTTACCTTGGCCCATGACATTCCTTTAGCAGGACACTTAGGCCAGAACAAGACTTGGGACAGACTTGTCCCTCACTTTCACTGGCCTCACATGAATGAAGATACCAAGGAGTTTTGTCGCTCCTGTGTTACCTGCCAAGCCAGTGGCAAATCAGGTGGCACAACAAAGGCCCCCCCAATACCACTACCTGTGGTGGGGGTCCCCTTTGAAAGAGTGGGAATAGACATAGTGGGTCCCATGGATCCTCCCACTGCATCTGGGCACAGATTTATACTGGTGGTAGTGGATCATGCCACCAGGTATCCAGAGGCAATTCCCCTTAGGACCACTACAGCACCTGTTGTGGCCAGGGCCCTGCTGGGAGTATTCTCCAGAGTGGGGTTTCCTAAGGAGGTAGTATCTGACAGAGGTACCAACTTTATGTCAGGATACTTGACAGCTATGTGGAAGGAATGTGGTGTCAACTACAAGTTCACCACCCCTTATCACCCACAATGCAATGGGCTTGTTGAGAGATTCAACAAGACCCTAAAGGGTATGATCAAAGGATTACCTGAAAAGCTCAGGCGAAGATGGGACATCCTTCTACCCTGCCTTCTGTTTGCTTACAGAGAGGTCCCACAAAAAGGAGTTGGCTACAGCCCCTTTGAATTGTTGTTTGGGCACCCTGTGAGAGGCCCACTGTGTTTGGTGAAGGAAGGATGGGAGTTACCTCTCAAAAAGCCTAAGCTAGACATAGTGGACTATGTACTTGGTCTCCGCTCCAGGATGGCTGAGTATATGGAGAAGGCATCCAAAAACCTTGAGGCAAGCCAGGCCTTACAGAAAGCTTGGCATGACCAAAAGGCTGTCTTGGTTGAGTTTCAGCCAGGACAGAAGGTATGGGTGTTGGAGCCAGTGGCCCCAGCAGCACTCCAAGACAAATGGTCTGGACCCCATACAATCCTGGAAAAGAAGGGAGAGGTCACCTACTTGGTCGACCTAGGAACTCCCAGGAGTCCCCACAGGGTACTCCATGTTAACAGGCTTAAAGCATATGTTGACAGGGCAGACATGGGCTTGCTCATGGCTACAGATGAGGGACAGGAGGAAGAGAGTGACCCTCTCCCCGACCTGTTGTCTCAGAACCCTGAAGATGGCACAGTTGAAGGAGTGACCCTTGGAGGCAACCTCACTGCCCATCAGCAGACTGAATGTAGACAGGTTCTACAATCATTTTCACATATGTTTTCCTTGATACCTAGTCAAACTGACTGGTGTACCCATGTGGTGGACACTGGTGACAGTCTGCCTGTAAAGAACAAGCTTTACAGACAACCTGACCACGTCAGGGACTGTATAAAGGCTGAGGTACATAAAATGCTGGAATTAGGTGTCATTGAACCCTCAGAGAGCCCATGGGCTAGCCCAGTGGTTCTGGTCCCCAAACCTCACACCAAAGATGGCAAGAGAGAGATGAGGTTCTGTGTGGATTACAGAGGACTCAATGCTGTCACCAGGACAGATGCACACCCTATTCCAAGGGCAGATGAGCTCATAGACAAACTAGCTTCTGCAAAGTTTTTGAGCACATTTGACTTAACAGCTGGCTATTGGCAAATCAGATTAGCTGAGGAGTCTAAGGCCAAAACAGCATTCTCAACCCCAGGTGGGCACTACCAGTTTGTGGTGATGCCCTTTGGTCTGAAGAATGCACCTGCCACCTTCCAAAGGCTGGTGAACCAAGTCCTTACTGGGTTGGATGACTTTTGCGCAGCATATCTTGATGACATTGCTGTCTTTAGCTCCACCTGGGAGGATCACCTGATCCACCTGAAGAAGGCTCTTGAGGCTCTGCAAAGGGCAGGCCTCACTATCAAGGCTACAAAGTGCCAGATAGGGCAGAGTAAGGTTGTATATTTGGGCCACCTTGTAGGTGGAGGCCAAGTTCAACCACTGGAGAGTAAGATACAATCCATCAAGGACTGGTCCCCTCCAACCACCCAGACTCAAGTTCGAGCTTTCTTGGGCTTGACTGGGTACTACAGGAAGTTTGTTAAGAACTATGGGTCCATTGTGACTCCTCTTAATGATCTGACATCCAAGAAGATGCCCAAAAAGGTTCAGTGGACAGTAAGCTGTCAAAAGGCATTTGATGACCTGAAGGAGGCCATGTGCTCTGCACCTATCCTGAAAAGTCCTGACTACTCCAAAGAGTTTATTGTCCAAACAGATGCTTCTGAGTTGGGTGTGGGAGCTGTGCTGTCACAACTTAATGTAGATGGTCAAGACCAACCCATTGCTTTTATTAGCAGAAGGTTGACCCCCAGAGAGAAGAATTGGTCAGCTATTGAGAGGGAGGCCTTTGCTGTGGTGTGGGCCCTGAAGAAGCTGAGGCCATACTTGTTTGGCACTCACTTCAAGATTCAGACCGACCATAAGCCCCTCTTGTGGCTAAATCAGATGAAGGGTGAAAACCCCAAACTGCTTAGGTGGTCCATTTCCCTACAGGGGATGGACTTTACAGTGGAGCACCGGCCAGGTACTGACCATGGGAATGCAGATGGTCTCTCCAGGTACTTCCACTTAGGACATGAAGACGAGACTGGTCAAGGCTAGTTTAATGTCCCAGCGTTTGGGGGGGGGGTTGTGTAGGAGAGTAGGGTCTGCTATCCTATGGTCACCCCAAATTTTTGCTTTTTGCTTCACTGGTTTTTGACATATTGAGGCTGTGGGCCTGCCAATCAGACCCCCAGCCTGCTGTTCTCTCTACTAAATTAAAACTATGCACCCTAGGTGCATAACCAATTGGAAGTGGATCACCCTGTCAGCCCCTGTACCAGTGTACACTAGGTACCCAGGGCATTGGTGTACCCAAGGCCTGCCAAGGGCTGAAGTATGTATTATGCCACCCCAGGCTTGGCCTAACAATTTGACACAACTGGCTGATCACTCAGCTGGGGTAAGTTGGTGTAATCACCTCTTACTTAGGTGTAGTATACCTATACCTAACCTTAAATGGGACACCTGGTAACCTATAAGTCACTCCTATGGCAGGCCTTAACAATCCTGAAGGCAGAGTGTTTGGTTCCATGTGAGATGGTGCTCTGGCATGAGCTGAGCCTGTCTGCAGTGGTCGGAACAACTTCCTTCTACTGTTTCCAGATATCGTCATACCATATACTCTCAAGTGCATTATGAACCTCGCGGTTAAATGCTATCTTTGGTTTGGCTTTATCAAAACATGTCGAGTAAGGTGTCATACGAATTGGAATACTAACCCCTCGCCAATTCTGGCGACGGGGTTAGCATTCCACCCTTCTAGAGGGACACGACATGTACAGTACCTGAAACCCGGGTAAAATCAGACATCCTGGAATCAACTTAACACTAAGAAGAAGACGGGAACTTTGACGCTCTGCTGCACAGAGGACTGAAGCCAATCTCCCCTGTGGTCAGGGAGTGACCACCTTGCTAACGCAAGCACCATCCAGCGAATCAACGTCTGCTTTGCCGCCGCCTCCCGCCGGAGCCCGAGCCCAGAGACCGACAAGACCTGGACCTCCAGACCTCTCACCGCCCGATCCACAGTCCCTGAAAAGAGGAGACCCGTGGAGGCACCGAGACACGTGGAGCCAGCCATCTTGGAACGACTACGACAAGCTGACAAGCGCAACAACCGAGGCTCCCTCCAAGTTGTGCTTTGGGATCTGAGAAGCCCAACACCCGAGCAGCATCTGCACCAAAGGTGAGCCCTCCAGCATCTCCACGATCTGCGTGGGGCCCTTCTGCATTTTGCCACTCGACGCGCCTAACCGGTTGCTGGCCCGCTGGCTAGTAGCCATCTCGGCGACGAACTTCAAGAAATACACCGCTGGTCTGGTTGCTCCAGACTGGCCCTTGCTCCCCTCCAAAGGAGCAGTCCTTCTGACCTTGCTGGTCAGAACCATCAGCTTATTTCATCTCCTACAACAATTGCTTTTGCCAAGGCTTGTTTGCTTCGATCAAGTCGCCGACACCGCCGACAGCGAGAGCCTGCGTGGGACAGCTCGTGAACAGACTCCTGGACGTCGTCGACCTCCAGGGACCACGTGGCTGCAGAGACAAGCTACACCTTTCTTCCTGTTTGCACCCGACATTGCCTGGTACCCACCTGGTGCCACGCTGGTCACTGGCTAGTGACTGTGAACACTGTCCCCTCTGCTTACAGGTCTTCAACATCTCCGATCCACTCTGGGATCCACTGCATCTCTCCCGGACCGACCGCCTGCAGCATCTTTGTCTTCAAGCTCCACGGAACAGATAGAAGAAACCCGACGCACTTCGAGGCCTATGCACCCGCTTCCTGTGGGTGAGGTAAAGCTGGCACACCTGTGCCCAAGTGTAGTATTACATCTCTAGTGCCTGTGTTCCAAATCTTGAGTTCCTAGTCCATCCGGAAGATCCTCTTTGCAGTAACTTTGTACTCTTTACGCACCCATTGAAACCTATGGGAGCACGCGTGTGACTATTTGCTCTGCACACGCCACCCGTGGACCTCCTGGTCACTAACTGACGTTAGCTCCTTGTAGGCCCAGCGATTCTAGAGGCCCTAGGCCTTTTCCCTTTTCTGTTCATGGTACTTATACCACTATTTTAGTATATGGTTCGAGTGGCCACCAGGGCCTATCCATATAAAGTGCAACTTCTGTGTATTCTGTGATAATCTTGTTTGACGATTTGTGCTCCTGTGCTCATAAAGAGACTAGGGGTTACTTTGAGAAATAAATACATATATATTTTGAATATATATCTGTGTGGTGTCCTTTCATTGGTATAAAAGGGGTTGCATTTGGTAAAACAGCTGGCTTAACACGCTTCACGAGTTTAGCCTCAAAGACTGCTTAGCCTACGCTACCACTAGGGCAGCTAGTCCGAAAAGGTTGACTTACAACCACACCATAAGGGTTGCTTGGCATGGTACAAGGTGATCACTTTAACTAGTGAGCATCATATACCAGGCCAACTTCTCACACTGTGGAATAAGTGTTATGAAGGATTGAATCCCTGCAGCATTTGGGTAAGCTATTCCAGTGTGTGTGTGTTGAGGACGTCTCCCAGGTAAGGTTGTGTTTGGAGAGGTTGGAGGTGTGACTTGACTGCACTGACTGTGAACCCCAATTGGTGAAGTAAGTTTATGGTAGTTTGAGTGTGTTGGAAACAGCCTTGAAAATGTGTGCTCTTGAAGAGCCAGTTGTCTAGATAAGGAAAAATGTGTATGTTTTGCCTGCGCAAGTGTGCTACTAATACTGCTAGGCATTTAGTAAACACTCTGGGGCTGGAGTGACCTCGAATTGAAGCACTTTGAACTGAAAGTTTTGTCCATTTAACACGAACCTGAGGTATTGGCGATGTACCGGGAGAATTAGAATGTGGAGGTAGGGTCCTTTAGGCCCCATGTGGCAATGACATCGCCTCTTTGTAGTACTGAAATGACATCTGGAAGAGTGAATACGTGGAAGTGGCCCGAGAGAATGTATCTGTTTAGGGGTCCGAGGTCGAGCACTTGCCTTGTAGACACATCCTTTTTGGGAATAAGGAAGTAACGTAAATACACCCCTGTACCCTGTTGATGCAGTTAAACAAGTTCTATTGCTCAATTTAGTAAAAGAGCTTGGACTTCCTCTTTGAGCAGCTGCTCATGGTTCTTGGAGAGCCTGTGTGTGTACAGTGGAATGTTTGGAGGTGTGGATGCGAGCCCTAGGCAATAAGCATGTTGGATAGTATCCAATACTAACTGGTCGGCGGTAATATTCCGCCATGCAGACAGTTGTAGTGTAAACGGTTAGGAATGGTAGGAAAGTCAAGGTTTTGTGGCGGATATTTTAGAGAAAACGCCCCTACCTCTAGAATTGTTGCCACTGTAGGAACATATATATAAACCCCTTGATTATGTGGTTTGTGACTGGGGACACCAGTAGAAGGTGGAGGTGTCTGAAGATGTGGACTTTGCTGCTTCACAAAAGGGAGAGCGACTAAAAGTTAAAAGTACCTCATTGCGCGGGTGTCTGTAAAACCCCCATAGCTTTGGTTGTTTCATTTTCTTTTAAAAAATTTCCACATAGAGTATCTACTTGAGGACCAAAGAGGTGTTCACTATCAAAGGGAAGTGCAAGGATGTTTCATTGCACTTCAGGCTTAAAACCTGAAACCTTAAGCAAGGCATGCTGTCCAATGATAACACTTGTGTTAATGCCCCTTGCGGCTTTGTCAGCTGCATCCAGAGCGCTGTGAATAGAGGTATTCACAATTAGTTTGCCTTCTGAGGCAGTCTCATATGCCCGATTCTTACATTTTTACTGGGAGATGTTGGAGGAGCTCATCTATTTTATTCCAGTGTGCCCTGTTATAACGGGAGAGGAGACAACCAAAGGATTTGGCAATTCTCCAGTGGTTGGCAGATGGGCGGCCACCACCCCCCACCCACGAGTCCATTTTCCTACTTTTTTTATCTGGCGGGGGAGCCTCACCACATTTGTGAATTTGCCCTTTTCCTTGCTGTTGCAACCACTAAAGTGTCAGGTGTTAATTGGCCCTTTAAATATGTTGGATCAGTAGTGGACAGTTGGTATTTTTTTTAATCGACCCTTGGTGTGATAACTGGCGTCTTGACAGGATCTTTGAAAATGTCTAGAGTATGTCTCAGCATGCCTTTGAGCATCAGCAGGTATTGGGCCAAGCAATCTGTGGAGGAAAGGGTCTCAAATAAAAAGTCATGCCCCACTGGTTCAGTGTGGAGCTGAACCTTGTGATAATTAGCCACTCCATCTATAATGTCATGATAGGTAGTGGTGTCGTTTGGAGAGGAAGTCTTTGCTGGATACAGATCTGGGTTTGTGTCTGCAGGTGGGTCTGTATCATGCGTTTCCCACACGTCATCCTGAGGCGGAGGGAGAACTGGTCTCCATCATCCCCATGTCCCTCAAAAGAGTGAATGGAACCTTCTGGAGAATACTGTGTGTCTGCAGGAGGTGAAGGTGGTTTGGAGTGCGATGGTGGTGCCACAAGTGGTGGTGGGCCGAGAGGCGGTGGACTGGAAGCCTTATCTGCTTTTTTCCTGCGCTTTGGTGGATGGGTATATCCAACAAAGCATCTTCAAAAGACAATTGCCTTTTGGGAGGCTGTGCCCCGGTATGAGGAGGTGGAGCTAGAATACGACTAGTATCTGGATGTATGACCAGGTGTTTCTGTCTAGAGCCTAACTCTTTCTGTAACTGTTGAAGCACGTGTTCCACAGGTTAGGAGCTGTCCTTTTGTTTGGAGAAGGATTTTAGCTCCGAAGTGCCTTTTGACACCGAGGACTTCGATGTCGAGGGTCTTGGTTTCAAAGTGGCTGCTTTCAGTGCTGAGGTTATGATTCTCCATATTCTGCTAAATCTTACCCCTACTCAGAACTGACCGCAACAGATAATGAGATGGAGCCGATACAAGTTTTGGTCATGGCACTTGAAGACTGCTGTAGCGTCATTTATAATTATCTCCCTAAGAACCTCATCATCAAGGTACATCAAGGTACATAGAATACAGAACCAGACTGCTTGATTGTGTCATAACATCAGCAACCTTGCCACTTGGTTCCAAATGAAGAAGGAATTGAATTAAATGCACTCTGAGCCGTCTACAAGTCATAATCAAGGTACGGTGCTTTAAGCGCTTGACTCTGATGCTCGTCTCGAGTCCTATGGCTGGTGAACATTAATCTTATTCCGGCCTTTTAGTGCCAAGCCAGGTTAAGATGTGTCTGATGCAGCTGTTAGGTGCCAACCATGACCTGGGGGAGACGGTTGCCCATATGAAAACTTTTGCCGGTCGGAACTAGTTGGATGACTCTTTGGGTTGTTTTGCTGAGGCTGCTGTGAGGGTGAATGGAGCACAGTAGTCACAAAATGTCCTGGTGGAAGATCTTGGATCTCTAGCACAGATCCCAAGCTGTATTTCTGAAACAAAGTGCATTCGTCTACGGCCGACACCTAGGCATGGGTCTCGTGCTGGAAATCTTGGGAACCGAATATGTACGGAGTGTCTTTGACGCTGCGGTGAGACCTCTTGAGCGCGCCAGTCACAGAGCGTTTTCTTGGATCGGAAAGACTTGCAAGCATCGCAAGTGGATTCCTGGTGTTAGGGAGAAAGTCATAAGTTACACACCTGATGTTGGTCCTTGTGTGGAAACTTGGCATGGCAGCATGGGCAGAAATGGAAGCACATCTGTTCCATCACCAGGTGGACATGGCGTGGACAAGACGTCGATAAATTGAGAATTGAGCCGAAGGGAGAAGGCCCTCCGGGCCTTGGTCGACTGGAAATGCGTCGATAAGCAATCAAAATAAATATAGAAATAACTGATTGAATACAATACCAACATTAAGGTGTAAAGACTAGGAAATTGCGATGCCAAGACAGAGCAGAGGCGCACATGACTGAAACAGACAGCGGAAAAAACAATGTAACAATGAAGTCGAGGACCATGCTCATTGCAAGCAAGAAGAGGAGTCACCTTGTGACTCCAAAGACTTAATCGAAGAAAAACAACTTGCACGCTTCAGAGCCAGCACTAGATGGCAGACTTATGGTAAGCACATGTATCTACAGCCACACATGCCTCCAACATATATATTTAAATGGCATAGTGGGGAAGGGGATTGAAACTTACAGGAAATAATAATTACTTTCAATGTATTGAAGTGAACCTTAAATACTCATTGTTGCTTTATGCCACACATTGAACCAGTACTCCATTCAAGATCGACCTCTGCTACTATTGGAAATGACGACTGCTTCTCTACTATTCCAAAGACACCAGACGAGTGTGTTCTCAAAACTTCATGTGTCCCAGCCAGATGTACCATACTCCAGTGTTGCAGTGCTAATAACTCAACTTTCTGTCCATGTATGGAAGGGGCACAGTGGGCTCCCAGAGTGAGAAAGAGGCTTAGTGCCGGGGGTTTATAAAATGCACAAGCCAAAACCCAAATCAGACATCAAATTGACTGTTGATATACAACACAGCAAGTTATTTATTTCAAGCTAAGATGTATCAATGTTTAATTTCGTACTGTCCCCTCTTCATAATCACAAACAAACAACAAATGATAGAGCAGCGCTCTCAAGTCATCCGGCAACTACTTTTTTGTTAATTGCATGGCTCACAAAGGATTCACAATTTTTTTTTCTTTTTATGGGAAGATACATAATAGCTAAAGGTCACTTTTAGATGCAATTGTATACTGAAGATACTTTCCAACAACTGAACTGTATTACCTGCTGTGCCTCCACAGAAAGAAAAGCATCTTTCAAGAGCTCCAACGCCGCAGATGGGTCAACAAACTTACAATTCGACCCCACCATGAGAGCGAAAAGGTACTGAAGCTCCTGCATGAAGGCAATATTTCTTTTCTCCTGTGCAATCATAAATTAAATGGAAAAGTATGAAAAACTATTAAATAAATAATTGCAAAAGAACATTTATTTGGTCACTAAGGCACTTCGAACAGACAGATTACCCAACGCAAATCACTCACAGTAAATAGGGGAAAACATGTGGATAGCTCTGAGTTGCATGGAAGATCTGAGTACAACAGGGGAGATTCATAATGGGTGCCACTTTGAATAGTATGGGTAGACCCAGCATAGGTTCAGGGGGGTCAGATCTATGTTGCTTGTTCAAGAACTCTGTGTAAAATAAATGTACACTTTTAATTAATATGAATGGAATTAATTTACATAGCCTGAAACTGTCTTGAAAATGCGGCATGGATCTGGCTGTCTTGGATCCATTTTAGAAACCCCAAGTGCCAGCTATCTTACTGCAGCACAGTTCATGGTTTGATGCTCAAGTCTTCGTAGGTGATGCAAATACCCATGGAAATAACAAAAGGCTAAAGCACAACTCTGGAAATCGATTGGGGTTACCCAAAACGGGGATTGAAGCATTGCACATGGACTTCAGTGATCAAGTAGGCAAAGTCAGCAAACAATATATAGCAGGAGAAACTAAACAGTCATAAAAAGCTCTTACACCATGGCTTCGGCAATGTTCAAGTACACTCTGAGGAAGACTATAGCCCAACACTAATCTTCGGAACTCTGGAAGCTGAAAGAGAGACTACAAAACAAAATATGAAAATTAGCAGATTAGCAATATAATTTATTCCTTTATGGTTATTTAATTTAGGGTACTTGTGAAGATCAAACCTGGTCATGCATGCATTAGGGCAAATAATATAAGAAGGAGACAGTGGTACAGCAGTGTGAAGGAATCAGTTGAGCATGTGGGACAAGCTATATCAATGAGATAAGGATGATGCTGAAATGTAGGCGTTCAATTAACACCCTTATGGAATTTGTTACTCCTGACCATCTTGTGCTGGGTCTGGAGTTGTGCAAGCTTTTTTTCGTCAAAGAAGTCTTTCAAGTCAGGAGGTCGAGAGACTCCTCCGCTCGGTGGTAATGTGCATCAGCATCAACTCCATTGTTAGATTGCTTTCCCGCGGGTGGTTGAGAAAGGAGTGTAAAGTATGTGTAAGTAATGTGATGACCCTTCTTAATGTATAAATAGTGAAAAAACTAGTAAATGTAATGAACTGTAACTGCCACAGGTTTCCGGGCCGGGGAGGAGGGTGGGCACATGTGAATCTACAATGTCACAATCGGATGTTTACAGAGTAAGTAACATATTCCGCTCAATTGCATGTGCGGATGTAGATGTACATGCTCTGCATAGACTTTAAAGCAGTCCTTCCTTGTAAGCGGTGGCTAACCTGTGGGTGTTACAGAGGTTTGGAAACTGGTATGTAGCCCTGTCTCTCCATGTTGGCGTGCTAAAACATCCACACAATAATGTTTGGTGAAAGTGTGTGGTGTGGACCATGTAGCTACTCTACATGTCAGCTATGGGTATAGTTCCAAAAAAGGCCATGGTTGGTCCCTTTTTGCGAGTAGAGTGTGATCTGGGAGGAACAGATAAAGGTTTTTTGGCCCTGGTGTAGCAAGTCTGAATACATTTTACTATCCATCTGGCTATGTCCGATTTAGATATTGGGTTGCCTTTGTGTGGTAGAGAAAAGGTGACAAAAAGTTGAGAGTGTCTGAAAGTTTTAGTTCTATCAATGTTTAACATTAGCACTCTTTTGACATCTAAAGTATGAAGAGCGCTTTATGCAACCGAATCAGGTTGGTGAAAAAAGACTGACAATTCAATAGATTGGTTGAGGTGAAATTGAGACATTGAAATTGAGAAAATGTAGGTTTGTACAGGGAACCACCTTGTCTTTGTGTATTTGAAAGAACAGTTCTTCTGGAACTTCTGGAGCTCACCAACATGTCTGAGTGAAGTTATGGGTAGGCCTGGGCGGTAAATTCCGTTCCGTTCGCGGAATTTGGGTAGTTTCGCGTTCCGCGGAGAACGCAAAATTGCCCAAAAATCTGCGTTCCGCGACTTCGCGAAATTTTCTGCTTGTTCGCGTTCTCAATATGCGTGTTCGCGAGATATTTCACCTCGAGCACGCAAACAGCGATCACGAACAGGAAAAAAGTATCGCGAGCAAGCAATTCCGCGTGTTCGCGGAGATTTTTTACCATTTCGCGGAGATTTGCGTAGCGCGATTACGCAAATTCCGCCCACCCCTAGTTATGGGGACTAAAATGCCACCTTCAAAGATAGGAATTGAAGAGAGCATGAGTCTTGTGAGTTCTACATTAAGGTTCCATAGAGGTGCAGGAGGAATCCCGGGTGGAATAACCAGTGTAAGTCCTTCCATAAAGGTTTGGTGAATAAGATTTTGAAGAGCATAAGGTGTTCTCTATTTTGGAGATAAGCAGCCAACGCAGCAAGAAGTAGGCATACAAATGTGAATGCTAAACCAGCCTTTTGTAAGTGCAGTAAATAGCAGATAATGGTTTGTACTGTAGCTGTGAAAGGGTCAATTTGTTTTGGGTAGCAGTAGCAAAAAAAACATTTTCATTTTGCTGCACAGCAGGCCATAGTGGTAGGTCTATGTGCTTCCATAAAAATGTCAGTACATTCTGCTGGTAGGGTTTTTTTTTTTTTTTTTTTTAAATAGCATATTTTTCCACTGTACATTGTATGTAACAGCCAATAACTAAACACATTCAAACTCACAATGATACAGTAAGAACATTTCACAGTCTACACAGTTGCAGCACTACTAAAACTGATACTTGTAAATTGATACTTGTATAGCGCACTACTCACCCGCAAGGGTCTCAAGGCGCTTGTAAGAATACCGCTGTGGAACCCATCCTGGCTTTCGCTGTGAGGCGTCCACTCCTGGGCACCCCCAAGGTGGAGGCCAGGCATCCTTAGCGTTGTGGAGATTAAGCAAGCTATTGCCCAGAGTTGCAGAGTGGGACTCCATGATTGGAATAGGCACTGAGGCAAGAATTATCAGGTCTGTGGAATTTTTGAGCCCAAGACCCGCCGAGGCGGGGAATTGAACCCTGGTCCCGGGCTAGACCTCTGCATCAGGGTCTGCTGCTCTAATCATTGAGCCACACTTCTCCACTACTGAAAAGGAGATGTGCAAAGTCTGCATTCCTTTACATTTACTGGCTGGAGTTTGGTGTGGACAGGGTCAATACGTACTCAGTCAGAAGCTGCCACATATCTTTCGGGCGGGAGGGAGGTGGTTGAAGGGTTGTATATAATTCACTATTTATATCACAATAGTTTAGACTATTTATCCATGCCGCCACGGTAGGTCAGTGCTTGCTTCCCCAATGTATGGCAACCTCATGTTTGGCCAAAAGTAAGATAATGGCAACGTATCTGCACATAGATTTTAGGATGACGGAGACATAACACAATAAGGCTAGAAAGAGGGACGGTTCAAGCATAATCGAGTCATCAAAGCAAGTCTGGTGAATACCTATCTCCCGTATACTGCTACACTAGGACGTGTCTACGCCATTGGGGCAAAGCCTGTGCCCGCCATGAAGTTAACGAACAGAGCTTTAGCACCATTTCAAAGGGAAGTCACAATGCAACCGAGTAGGTACATCCGTCAGTGGAAATAACTTTGACCTAATCCAATTAATAGGGATTAATTCCCTAAATATTGGGGCTAAATTGTCAGTGGAATGACATACAAAGTGTAATATATCGTCGGCAGAGTGAAACCAGGATTGGCAAGGTTTAATTTGCACACCCCTTTGTAAATGCTTAGCTTGAAGATGGCACACCAATGGATCCACCACTATACTGAAGAGCAGGGGTTAGAGGGGGCACCCTTGCCGTGTCCCCCGTGTTACTGTGAATGAGGCAGACAGTGTACCCTTTACCCTACTCCGAGCTGTCGATAGTGAGTGGAGAAGCGTTATGAGAAGTTACATAGAAAGCCCAATTTACTAACTGCGGTGTGTAGGAATGGCTATTCTAACTAATCAAAGGCTTTCTCCACGTCCAAGAGGGTGACTATAGTGGACACCGTAGGGGATATTCTATTAACGACAGCAAATACCGTACGGAAGTTCAGGAAAGTCGAACAATGCGGAACAAAGTTCTACTGAGCCGGGGGAGATAATTTGGTCCATTAGAAGGGCAAGGAGGGTTGACAACAGCTTAGCTAAAATTTTACTACCAAAATTTAATAGGGATAGTGGCCGATAGGAATTGAAATGTTGTGAGTTTTCACCCGGTTTTAGAAGTAGGTGATCATTGCTTCTTCACCTTCTAGAAGGCCAGGAGCTTTAGTGCCATGCATTGATTTAATCGACTGAACGATCTTCCTCAGCCGTAAAAGGCTCACTAGGAAACTGTTAGTGTGCAGTAGTAAGCCAGACCAAAGCGATCTCGCTCAGGTAGGCCGTCCTTTCAGATTTGTCATTGCCCAGGTGAATGGTGTAAAGATCAATAGAATAGCAAAGGAGCTCAGCCTGTATATCTACAGTGTCTGTGAGGTGGATGCCATCTGCTCGGTGTAGCTCAGATATATATGATGTGCCCCTAAGGGGTGTAGGAGCCTGGCTAGAATATGTCCCGGCCTCTGTCCCTCTCCGTATCAACAGGCCCTAGCATATTTTCCCAACTAGTGGGCACCACACTCCTCAGTGTCTTTAAACTTGGCCATAAATTAAGCACGTCAGGGTAAGTGGGCCTTGGTGGTATGCCGAGCACTAGCGCAATCCAACTCTGTTTCAATGCGAGTCAGTGTCCAACGCAGATCGTGCAGTATACCAACATGTTTAGATATACATACACTTCTGGTGAATGCCTTAAAGGATTCCCATAGGGGGCCTTCAATTGAACTGAGTCTTTATTGTGCTCAAAATGTTGAATGATAGCGGACCAGAGCCACGTGCAAAAGAGGTCATCGAAGTGCAATATTAGGGAATGACGTTCAGGCCGCCTACATTAGGAGCACGCAGTGTCATCGCAACAGGGGAGTGATCGGAAAGTGTTTGTGGGAGATGTCTGAATGAGCCAAGCCATTGTGTATGCATGGCCGATAGAAACCAATAGTTTATTCGCGTCCAGGTATTGTGGGGTCCAGAATAGAAGTGTATGCAGGGCAAGTGGGATGTAGTAGGCACCGCGAGTCACAGAGCGTGTTAACGCAACATAAGTCACGTAAAATATGTAGCGAGCGGGGTTACCGTCTGAGTTTCACACCGTGGTATCTAAAGCTGGGTCAAGGAGCATATTAGATTCACCCCCCCAAGTACAATGTGATCTGCGTCAGTGCGATCAATCAAGGCCCGGAGTCTCTGAAATAAATCTGGGTTGTCAATGTTTGGGGCATATACTATGGCAAACAATATTTGGTGTTAGGCCTCGTGACCGGTCACCGGAGATACTTGCCCTCCTCATCAGAGTGGGTGGCATAGGGCTGGAAAGGCAGGAGTTTATGTATCACTGTAGCAATGGAATCTTGTTTTGAGTTCAGCAAAAATGGCTTCCAGGCCGGCCAGCTGATCAGCTGCAGGGCCTCCTATCGTACCATGTCGGTCAAAGTCTCGGCTCCCCCAGTAGTTTTCTCAGAACCAATGGAGTAGGGGATGGAGGGAAGAGTTCTGGTATCAACAGTAATGACGGTAAGAGTATGCAGGGGGGGGGGGGCCCTGCCGTCGCACGCAGAGCTCAAATCTCAAGACCAATTGGGGGATGGGGGGATTAGCGACCAGGTGCACGCCTCACCCCTCCTGCAACATTGTGCACATCAGTCCGTAGGCTGTGTCTCGTGATCTAGCAGGCTGAAATGGTTCAACAGGGCCCACGCATGCAGCCAACATCAAGGACAACCCCTCAAGCTCAAGGCCTAATCGCAGACTCCACAGACGAATCAGGCACCACCACAGGTGCAGAGACAGCATTTCTGATGGGGGCACTTAATTTGCGCACTGCCATCAGTGGGTGAGCAGGTTTGTGGGGAAGCCCTCTAAGGGCCCAAACAG
Source organism: Triturus cristatus (assembly GCF_964204655.1). Taxonomy (NCBI): domain Eukaryota; kingdom Metazoa; phylum Chordata; class Amphibia; order Caudata; family Salamandridae; genus Triturus; species Triturus cristatus. Next base: position 146,494,544 of record NC_140584.1, read on the forward strand.
CAATGTCCAAGGGTGTCCCAGTCAACAAACTGGCCCACGGCAGGAGCGCGATCACACCAGGCAAACAAGCCATGATGTGCAGCCAACAGGGATAAGAAAGTGAGTCATACCTTAGCAATGCGGCCCAGCAAGGCTCTCACCGGTAACCCTGTCCGGCAGCCGCGCAGCCAGGATCGTCAGGCAGGGGGCTGCACCATGGCCCAGTCACGCCACTGGCCCCACATCTGGCCCAATCCTCAGGCCTTAAGCGCTAAGCAGATGGGACGGTCAGGATTCCCACAGAATAATATATGCCCTTTTCGCTGCGGCTGCGCAGTGCATTTTGGGGCAATTCGGATCGCATTAGGGGCACAGGACGCACTGCTCGGCCTGCCAACCCAGCACCTCAGGCTCACTCACGGCCCCTGTCACTGCGGGGCCTCAGAGGCACGTGGTTGTTGCCAAGTGCAATCCTACCTTCCACGGTGTCGCGGCCACCGGGAGCAGCCAAACTCATCCCCCGTAGTCGTCTGATGCCCCAATCCCCATTAACCCGGTCTACGCGTCCATCTGTCCCAGGATCAGAGCCAGATCCATCGGTGCTTCAGTACCGTGTGGACATCTTCGTCATCAGCAGGGCGACGCACCCCCACTGGTAAATTAAGATAACCAAACTCTATGACCTCAGGAGCTAGATAACTAAAATGAGAGTTTTGGGATCTGAATGTCTGATTTGTCTATGGTTGTGAGAGAGAAGGCGCGGTACATTGGGCAGCTCATTGTATGGAACTACTGAAAGGTCTAGTAATGTTGTGAAACAAGGTCTAGTTGTGAACCAAGATTTACGCGCCCATGTGGGAGCTATCAGGATCTTTGTTAAAGAAGTATGCAAGAGCTTCTAATCCAGAAAGGGAAGGAGAGGGAGAATCGGAAAAGCGTAGGTAAATAGCTTTGACCAACTCATCCATAGTGCAATGGCCCTGGATAGTGGCTGTGGAGACCTGTGGGCAAAGTTTGGGCATTTTGCACTTTCTGCTGTGGCAAAAAGGTCCATTTGAAGGAACCTCCACTTTTGGAAATAGGGTGAGAGGACTTGTGGGTGAAGTTTCCATTTGTCTTGAATTCTTGCGGGATTGGGAAAGAATCATCCTATTTGTGTGTTTAGGATTGCCCTTAAGTATGGTTGAACTTGTAATGGTTGCAAGTGAGACATGGGAATGTTGATAGCAAACCCTTAACTGTGGAGAAGATCTATTGTCATCCGGGTGTGTTTTTGGCACTGATGAAGAGTGCTGGCTTTGATTAGCCAGCCGTCCAGGTAATAGAATGCGTGGACATTTTGCTGAGCATATGAGCTACAACCACTGCTAGGCATTTGATTAACACTTGAGGTGCGGTGGTTACCCCGAATGGTAAAGCTTCAAACTGGTAATGTGTGTCAGCTATGACAAATCTTAGGTATATGCAATGAGATGGGTGTATTGATATGTGGAAGTAGGCGTTCCTTAAGTCTAGTGTTGCCATAAAGTCGCCCTGTTGAAGAAGCGGAATGACGTCCTGTAAGGTACCCATGTGGAACTGTTCTGATAGGATGTATTTGTAGAAGGGCCTGAGATCTAAGACTGGCCTTAAGGACCCGTCATTTTTGGGGATTAGTAAGTACAGAGATTATACTCCCGAACTCTGATGTTGAAGAGGGCTAGGCTCTACAGCACCTTTGAGGAGAAGATCTTGAACTTATTGTTTGAGTAATGTTTGATGATCATTTAACAGCCTGTGAAAGCAAGGTAGAATGTTGGGTGGCCAGGCAACAGTCATGTTGGATAATGGTTAAAACCCACTTGTCTGATGTGATGGGATGCCATGTGGGTAGACAATTGTGAATTCGGCCCCGACAGGTGTTATACGATTGGAGGAAAGGAGAGGATAGTCTTTGCTTAGTGGAGGGTGTTGCTCCACAGGGGGGCACCCTTACCTCTACTACTGGCGTTTTTAACTCTATAGGAGGCACAAGAGTAACCCTTGGAGTAGGATTAGGAAAGCTGACCTGGCTGTTTTTGTTGGGAGGCGGGAGCCTCAGAAGAGGTGTATTTTGAGCCTCCATGGTAACCCAGGCAATGAAAAAAACTGGTAGCAGGTGTTTGAAGGGCTCCCATAGCTTTGACTGTCGCAGTGTCCTTTTTATATTTTCTAATGTGGAGTCCACCTGAGAACCAAAAGAATGGTTCCTTATCAACTGGCATGTTTAACACAGCTTGTTGAACCTCAGTCTTAAACCTAGAGATTCGATGCCAAGCGTGTCCCCAAAGTAAAATTCATGTGTTGACTCCTCTGGCTGCGGTGCCAGAAGCATCTAATGCGCACCGTATGGAGGTGTTAGCAACAATGTTCCCCTGAGAACCTAACTATTGGGCCCGTTTTTTTATGATATTGGAGTAGATCTTCCATTTCATCCCAGTGGGTGCGGTCATAGCGTGCTAGGAGAGCTTACAAGTTGGCAATACGCTAATGCTTGGCAGCCTGAGCTGACACTCTTTTCCCCACACCCTCTATTCTTCTACTATCCTTGTCAGGGGGAAGGGTGTCTCTACCCTACCCGTTACAACTCTATCCCAAACAGGGTCGTTAAATATGTCATCAGTATGCCTAAGCATGCCTTTTAAAATGGGCAGGTATTGGGTGACCGTATGTGTGTTGGAAGGCATGTTGAAGAGGAAGTCGTCCTCTAAAGGCTGTTGATGAAGCTCCACATTATGAAATGCATCAGCCCTTGCTATAGCATCTTCAGGAGGAGAAGGGTGCGCAGGATAAGGATCAGGCTCCATGTCAGCAGGGGGATCTGTGTCAAAGGTGTTCCAGTGGACATCTCCCTGTGCCCCCACACCCAGCAGTATCAGACTGTGGAGACCATTGTGGTGAGTCATCTAGTGGCCCACCTGAAGAAGATGGTGGTTCAGTAGAGTGTGATAGTGGGGGTGAAGGTGGTGGGGGTGAAGGAAGGTGGAAGGGGTGGTAGCCTTGTCAATAGTCTTCCTCTTATGAGGAACTGGCATGTCTAAAGCCTCTTCAAAGGTAAGCTGCCTTCTAGGTGGTGGAGGAGAGGAAATTGTGGCCTGGATTCGTCCAGTGTCCACTTGGATATGAATTTTCTTCTTGTGTGTGTCCAACTTTTCCTGTAACATATACAGGATTGGTTCCACCTATGGTTCGGGACCGGGCTTGGAACTCGGCTTCAACATTTTTGGCTTCAAAGCTTTCGGATTCAAGGTGGAATGGGCACGCGGTGTCGAGGTGGATGATGTTGACTGCCGGCTTGGCATCGAAGATCGACCCAATGCCTGTTGCTGGTCTCATTACATAGAAGCTGAAGTAGATTGTATCGACTATGCATGTGCTTTCGGTGCAGAGCACAAAGGCGAGGGCGCGTCCGTAGCGTTTTTTCTGTGCCGGCAATGGCTAGACAGCAGTGGTAGCCTATGGACCTGGGATTCTGAGAACAGAAATGCTGAAAGGTTTTTGGCACAATTAGGCTGGTAGACATGAGCTGGGGCAACCATACTCATAGGTTTTTGAGCTGGCATAATGTCCTCTATTTAAAAGTCACCCTCGAGCTCAGAGCTGGAACTGTCATCAACAGAGAAGGTTCCCTCCTTGGCGACCGATGGCTGCTCCTGGGCATACTCCTCACCAAAAAGGTCAGAAGTGTAGTCGGTGGCTCTGTAGGACATCTCAAGGTGATGAGCTCTATGATCTTTGTGGAGCGGCGGCACAAGCTGCTTTATTGTACTCGGGGAACAAGCACAAGTTACACAGCCAGTGTTGTTCTGTGTGAAGATACTTCACATGGCAACGGGGGCAGAACCGAAAGGTTGTGCGTTCCATTACCAGTGGAGCATTTTTGGGAGGACAGGTGGCAATGTGAAAGGTAAGCCTTGAAGGGCGCTGCGCCAAAGGGGCTTTGGTCGAACGGAATCGAACAGGTGGAGTTTTTGTAAGAGGCGCAACTGGAGAAGAGCGACCGATAAACTGTAGAACTGACCCAAAATATAGTCGAAACATGGATTGGAGGTACAAATGTCCGAACCCGCTGGTGGAGAAAAAACTATCTGTTAGACCTGGCCCTTTTGACAGGTTTATCCCTAAACTTTTTGCCTTTTACCTCCTATTTTTCTGCACCTGTTTTTGTTGGCTATAGGTTGCGGGCACTTTACCAGTGCTAAAGTGCATATGCTCTCTGTATAAATTGTGACAATGATTGGTTATCCATGATTGGTATATTTGATTTACTGGTAAGTTCCTAGTAAAGTGCACGGTGTGTGCCAGGGCCTGTAAATCAAATGCTACTAGTGGGCTTGCAGCACTGGTTGAGCCACCCACATGAGTAGCCCTGTAAATGTGTCTCAGACTTACCACTGTAGTGTCTGCGCACACAGTTGTGAACTGCCAGGTTGTCCTGACAAGTGCACCCACTTGAGAGGCCCAAGCATTCCCTTTTCTTACATGCAAGGCATCCCTACGGTAGGCCCAAGGTACCCCCATGGACATAGTGCAGTGTATGTGAAAGCTAGGACATGTACTAGTGTGTGTGACATATCCATATAGTGAAATACTGTGTATTTAATTTTTCACTGTTGAAAAGGCTATCTGTCCCATAGGCTTATCATTGGGGTTGCAATGTAACATTTTTACATGTGTAACTTGCAATAGGGATGAGATCAGACTCTCTGAATTCAGAATTTATTAAAACATATTTGGTGAACGTGATTTTTAAAACCTGTGTTTGAAATTGCCACTTTTAGAAAGTGCTCAGCAAATGTATGAATGGCGAATGCACACCTCCTCTTAGAAATGTAAATTGTTTAGCTGAAAATTCCAAATGGATGCGTGCAAGCAGCGCTGTGTATCGCCCCTTCACAGCATATCAAAGATACTGGAAAAGGGTGCGTTTTTGCGCACCCAGCTGCTGCACTGCTTGAGTGAGAACAATGCTCAATATAAACCACTTTTTCAAGCGACCCCTGACGAAGAACCGCACAGGTTCGAAATGCATTGGGTTTTACTGCGAGTCCTGAGGAAATACGATTGGCCGCACATACTTATGTTAAAGCCTGGATTGGCAACAGAAAGTATTTGAAAATGCAAAAATAAAGTATTTTGCGTAATTATGCTGTCTCCGGATTGATTCTACGAATATACAAGATTTGGACAACTTGAATTGAGGATTATTTGATTACTATGGATTAAATATGGTCGAGTTTGAAAAAGTGGTTTATATTGAGCATTGTTCTCACTCAAGCAGTGCAGCAGCTGGGTGCGCAAAAATGCACCCTTTTCCAGTATCTTTGATATGCTGTGAAGGGGCGATACACAGCGCTGCTTGCGCGCATCCATTTGCCATTTTCAGCGAAACAATTTACATTTCTAAGAGGAGGTGTGCATTCGCCATTCATACATTTGCTGAGCAATTTTCTAATCGTCCCAACGTGTGTTTGCACCCCATTGGTTCTGAGTAAGATGATTAAATATTGGATTTAAATGATTGAAAGCATCACTCTGGAGACAGTGGTACATCAATGAATTTTGTATGGACTATACAAATGGATTAGAACATCATGTCAGATTGGAAGGATGGCGAAATCTGAACACTCGATGGACGCATCTTATATTCAATGGACTTTCACTGACAAATTCGAGGTTTTTCGTGTTGGTGGCAATTCAATGTTTTACAGTTTAACCCCTTCGATGCGCGTGACGGAGTGGTTCCGTCACGCGCGTCGGTCGCGCTGTGCGGGTGACCTGGAACCACTCCGTCACGGCCCCGCCCGCGCAAGAACCCTTCAGCACAGCGCGGTAATCCGCGCCGCGCTGAAGGGGTTAAGCTGATTTATTTTACTGATGCAGAATTTTTGTTTTTGATTCAGTGCTGTATTTGTTATGATTTCCGAAGTTACAGGGTGGAATGTGTTTTGGTTTTATTTTGGGTGGGATAATGCATTATGGGTTCTGTAATCGGAATAGCCGGTTTACAATAATGGAGGCACTTCATTTGAATTTAGTAATCACGTGGTTATATTGAAAACACCTGTGGGAGCTTTTCAAGTACTATTAGAGGGAAAGGGAGCACAAGATGACTTTTTGGGAAAGAAGGGCCTCATATAGAGGTCATAATGCTGAACACGGCTTACATGAGGTAACTGGGGTTTGTTTTTATCTTATTTTATCTGTTCATGCGGATGTGAATTCACGAGGGAGGGTTCAAGGGTGGTGATTCCTGGGGAATCATAGAGGCAATATTAACTGTTCAAGCACTGAGCTCGTTTTGTTTTGAAGAAAGTATTTCTTTTTTTCTGGTGAATGAAGGAGGGATGGAATTGGGAGGTGACATCTGAGTAGAGCAAGAGGGAAACTAGGATTTGTAAATCTCAGAGGAAGGTCTGTCTGAGAGTGGTGGGTTAAGCGGATTCTTTAAATTTTTTACAGTGACCCCTGACGAAGAACCGCACAGGTTCGAAATGCATTGGGTTTTACTGGGAGTCCTGAGGAAATACGATTGGCCGCACATACTTATGTTAAAGCCTGGATTGGCAACAGAAAGTATTTGAAAATGCGAAAATAAAGTATTTTGCGTAATTATGCTGTCTCCAGATTGATTCTACGAATATACAAGAATTGGACAACTTGAATTAAGGATTATTTGATTACTATGGATTAAATATGGTCGAGTTTGAAAAAGTGGTTTATATTGAGCATTGTTCTCACTCAAGCAGTGCAGCAGCTGGGTGCGCAAAAACGCACTCTTTTCCAGTAACTTTTAGAAAGTGGGCCTTTTCTTACTTCACCATTCTGTGTGCCTCTGGCTGTTTGTGTATTCAGGTGTGTGTGTGTGCCTCTGGCAGTTTGTGTATTCAGGTGTGTGTGTGTGTGCGCCTCTGGCTGTTTGTGTATTCAGGTGTGTGTGTGTGCCTCTGGCTGTTTGTGTATTCAGGTGTGTGTGTGTGTGCCTCTGGCTGTTTGTGTATTCAGGTGTGTGTGTGCGCGTGTGTGTGTGTGTGTGTGTGTGTGTGTGTGTGTGTGCGTGCGTGTGTCAGGAGCTGAGATGTGCATTCACTCTAGACAGTCACGGGGGTGGTTGAGGTGTGCTCTGCCTTGCCTAGGTGACTCATTGCAGGCCTGGAGAGATCTGGTCTGCATTTAGAGTGGTGGGAAGAGTTGTGATTACACCTGAATAGGCTGTGTCTCCTTTTGCACAATGCTGTCTGGGTCCCCAGTGGTCATGCTGCACCAGTGAGGGCAAAACTGGTTTGGATTGGGTTCAGAGACCCTTGCCACAAAGAGAACACACCATTTTGGGATACAAGTATTACACCTAAAACCCCAGGATTTTAGATTACTTCCAGGAACAAGAGGACTCTGCCAAGAAGAAGAGCTGGAGGAGGAGTTCTGCCCCTTTGCTATGTGGGTTTGGCCTGCAGTTGCTGCTTCTGTCTGTGGTGGAAGAAAAGGACTGACACTTTCTGCCCTGCTGTGGTATCCTGCGTGTGAAGAATCTCCAAGGGCTTGTGTGTGCTGGCCTCCTGTTTCTGAAGACTCCGTGACATCAAAGTCTTCATCCAGTGTGTTAGAAAGGGTAGACGGACCGGGAGGGTCGGCCGGGGTCAGGAGGAGAGGTCTCCGGGGAGAGCCGTCTCCAGCGATCGTACAGACAAGTAACTTCCCCCCCACAGACAGATACCACACACGGATACGGTTCAGTGTTCTTTATAAGCACTTCTTAAGGTACGGTTGAATGGTACAAGGAGGTCTGGACTCAGGGGTCCCCTCGATTCAAGTCTCTCAAAGCAGGGTAAGGGGTAGCGGGACAGTCTGTTTACCAGTCAGGTAGTTCGGATGAGATGATGACTAGCTCACAATCCTCGAGCTTGGTGGTTTAGTTGGTACGGGCCGCGGCAGCGCCAGCAGGTCCAGGTTGAGATGGTCGGTACACGGTCCGCGGCAGCGCCAGCGGGTCCCGGAAAGGTGGTCGATGTACGGTCCGCGGCAGCGCCAGCAGGTCCCGGTGAGGACGGTCGTTACAACGGGCCGCGGCAGCGCCAGCAGGTCCCGACGAGGATGGTCGTTACAACGGGCCGCGGCAGCGCCAGCAGGTCCCGACGAGGATGGTCGTTACAACGGGCCGCGGCAGCGCCAGCAGGTCCCGACGAGGATGGATGTTGCAGAAGGCCGCGGCAGCGCCAGCAGGCAGGACGATGGTTCACAAGAGCGGGCTACGGCAGCGCCAGTAGCCCGTCAAGGCTGAGTTCTCTCGGTGTCTCTCGACTCCAGGATACAACTGCCTTCCTGCACCGGAGTTGCCCCAGTTATAGGGCAGGCGCCCTTTGATGTCCGGACCCTCGCACTTGGAGGTCGGAGGGCCCGGGATGAAGGTGTCCAGACACCCAGCAGGGGGTGGAGCCAGCGCCTGGGGGAGCTGGAGGCGATCGGCACCTGGCGGGGGAAGAGCTCTTGACACTTCGTTCTCCCATTGACCTGCCAAGTGGTCCGCTCACCTCCTGGGTGGAGGGTGGTGCCGGGATGTCGGGGCCGGCCAGGCCCGGGGTTAGGGTCGGGCCGAGGCCACGCGGCCTCGTGGTGCAGGGCCCAAGATGGCGGCTTGAACCGGCCGGGGGAGCCGGTGGGGCTGGGCCCCGTGATGAGTAGAGGTCCGAGGGCAGAAGATCCGTCGGGAGACGGGGTACAGGTGCTTTTCGTGGGTTATGCCTGGTGGGCCGGAGCTCGGGCCCTGTCGTGCGGGGAGGGAGCAAGCCCTTCGGGTGGCCTGTCCAACATGCGTCCCCCCCAGCTGAAGGCGGGGAGAGTCACCCATCTCCTTGGGGACTCTCTTCGTCGAGGCGGAAAAAGCGGGACAGGCCATCCGCGTTGGTGTGGTCTTGGCCTGGTCGGTGCTCCACAGTGAAGTCCATTCCCTGCAGGGAAATGGACCAGCGCAAGAGTTTTGGGTTCTCCCCCCGCATCTGCATCAGCCACTGCAGGGGTCGATGGTCGGTTTGTACCCGGAAGTGGGTACCGAAGAGATGGGGCCGGAGCTTTTTGAGGGCCCACACCACTGCGAAGGCCTCCCTCTCGATGGTGCTCCAGCGCTGTTCTCGGGCCAGGAGACGTCGACTGATGAAGGCCACCGGCTGGTCATGACCTTCGGGGTTTAACTGAGAAAGGACGGCTCCGATGCCGTGGTCGGAGGCGTCGGTCTGTACCACGAATTCCCGACTGTAATCGGGGGCCTGGAGCACAGGGGCGGTGCACAGGGCGGCCTTCAGCTTCTCGAAGGCCGCTTGACAATCGGGGGTCCAGTTAATCCGCTTCGGCTGGTTCTTGGACGTGAGACCTGTGAGGGGCCCCACGATGCTGCCGTAGTCCTTCACGAACCGCCGGTAGTAGCCGGTGAGTCCCAAGAAGGCTCGGACCTCGGTCTGGGTGACGGGGGGCTGCCAGGACTGGATGGCAGCAATCTTAAGTTGTAGCGGGGCCACCAGCCCGCTTCCCACTTGGTGCCCAAGGTAGGTCACAGACCCTTGGCCAATTTGGCACTTGCCGGCCTTAATTGTGAGGCCGGCCCGCTGGAGGGCCTGTAGGACCTCTTGGAGGTGACGGAGGTGGTCGGGCCAGTGGCGGCTGTATACAGCGATATCGTCCAGGTAGGCAGCACTGAACTCTTCGAGCCCCGCCAAGACCTGGTTCACGAGGCGTTGAAACGTGGCGGGGGCATTCTTCATGCCGAAGGGCATGACCTTGAATTGGTAGTGGCCATCGGGGGTAGAGAAGGCTGACCGTTCCTGAGCCCTGGGTGTGAGGCCGATCTGCCAGTAGCCCGCTGTTAGGTCGAAGATACTAAGGTAGCGGGCGGCCCCCAGCCGGTCGATCAGCTCGTCTGCTCGGGGGATCGGATGAGCGTCGGTCCGGGTGACAGCGTTCAAGCCCCGGTAGTCGACGCAGAATCTCAGTTCAGGTGCGGTGCCGGGGGCAGCGGCTTTGGGAACCAATACAACCGGACTGGCCCAGGGACTGTCCGAGGGCTCGATGACCCCGATTGTGAGCATCTTGGCCACTTCCTCCTGTATGCAGGCCCGTACCCGATCTGGTACGCGGTAGGCCCGGTGTCGGACAGGGGGACTGTCCCCGGTGTCCACGTCGTGCAAACACCAAGGGGTGACCCCGGGGGTGAGGGAGAACAGGGTAGCGAACTGCAGCAGGAGGTTCCGGCAGCCCTGGCGTTGCTCCGAAGTGAGGGCGTCAGAGAGCCGGACCCCGTCCACGGAGCCGTCATTCTCCTGAGTCTTCAGAAGATCCGGGAGGGGTTCGGAGTCTTCCTCTGCCCCACTGTCCGTAGCCATCAGGAGGCTGAGTTCTGAGCGCACAAAGTGCGGTTTGAGTCGGTTGGTGTGGAGGACCCGAAGGGGGTTCCGGGAGGTCCCCAGGTCGATGAGGTAAGTGACGGGGCTTTTGCGCTCGACCACTTTGAAGGGCCCCGTCCACTTATCTTGCAAGGCACATGGTTCGGTGGGGGACATCACCCATACTTGTTGTCCAGGCTCGAACTCAACGGAGGAGGCATTGTGATCATACCACCTCTTCATGTCCTCCTGGCTGGCCTCGAGGTTCGCCTTGGCCATCTCTCTGAAGCGCCGGGTCTGATTGCGTAGGGCCAGGATGTATTTGAAGACGTCTGGAGGGGTCTTTAGGGGGGCCATCTCCCAACCTTCTTTTACTAGGCTGAGGGGCCCTCGCACAGGGTGCCCGTACAGGAGTTCGAAAGGGCTAAAACCGAGGGACTTCTGGGGAACTTCTCGGTAGGCGAAGAGGAGGCACGGGAGTAGTACATCCCACTGGCGACGGAGGGGCTCTTCCAATCCCCCAATCATCCCCTTGAGAGTGCGGTTAAAACGCTCCACTAGTCCGTTCCCTTGGGGGTGATAGGGGGTCGTGAATCTGTAGGTGACCCCGCATTGTTGCCAGAGGGACTTCATGTATTTGGATATAAAGTTCGTGCCTCGGTCGCTGACGACTTCTCGGGGGAAGCCTACCCGGGAGAAGATCCCCATTAGGGCTGTGGAAATATGGATTTTTCTGGTCAGTTATGTCCCCTATCTTGGACCCCAACGGTTCCATGTGCATGTCACAAGTACATGTATGTTCCCTCCAGTTCCAGTTATGAAGACGCGAACACATGCGCGTCCACCGTCAACATGTCCTTTGACAGATCCGCCATGAATAGGCCGGATATTCCATTCCTAAATATGAAAGGCCACCGGCTTTATATGGTTCACTTATGCCACTTTACAGTCCAGGCAAGTAGGCCCTGATTCTGTCATCAAAACTCCTCTTGCCTTCTGCCTCTGAAAGCTCCAGTCCGAGCCTGCATCTGTGACCATGAACTTTGTCTCATTCTCTGCGCAGCTCACGAAGCCTGACATCAGCCCATTCTCTGCCAAGAACTGTATTTCACCTTCGAATTATCTGCCTCCCCCTCAGCCGATGCATTCCTGCCTAGTAGTTTAGGTAAACATTCTTCCAGTTACCAAGCAAAAAGGCCCAACTTCTCTGTCCTCATGCAAGTAATTCATAGCCCTGTTACCATGGAATATTCCTACCCCCTCGCATTCAGTGTAGACACTTAGACGCTTGTACACGCACGCACAGTCAGTATAGAATAGATTCTGTCCGAGAGTCCTTCTTTTGTGGATAACATAGTTCTTTAAACATAGGATGTTAGATATGATTTGGGATTAGGTTGACTTGACCCCCCAGACTTCTCGTCTCCACATATAGAGCTAAATGTCAAATCCCCGTCACCCCCTAGTTACACGTCAATTACACGTCATACTGCTGCGCGCGCATTTAGGCCAAGTATTATCTTATAGATCCACCTATGTATGACATCATAACCAATCATGTTCCTTTTTACTCATTATTACACCCATTTTCGGTTACGCAGACCAAACGTCAATTTCCTTATCAATTGTTACGCCTACTGTATTCACTTCATTATAATGTATGTACTATAAAAGTTACTTCTTGTCAATAAAGTATGTACTTCACTTCCTGAACCCCCGTGGTGATGGAACTTGAAGCATCCGATTATAATCGATTATTGGAATAAAGCCCATTCCGAAACTCTAATATCACGGATTCTGCCTCTCATTTTACTGAGCTATTTTATAATGTTTCTGTATCAAATTCAGTCCCGGTAAAGGAATTTTTATTTACCACATGATGGCGCCCGAACAGGGACACTTTCTCATCTCACGCGCCGGCGGTGAGTTGCAGGCCCGGTCTCCTGCCACAGCTGGACGGACAATAACGCGTACCAGCAGGATTTCCTGTATCTCCCTCCGGTCAAGCGGGGGCGACTGAGACTGCGATCAACACCCAGACGAGGCGGTGAGAAGTGCGAAGTATCCCGACCAGAGCCTAGCTGAGAGAGCAAGATCCGAGGTATACAGAGACCCACCAGTTCGAAATCAAGCTCAGTTTCCGACGAGTCGAGTCGAGTCCAGTCCGGTTCAAGTTCAAGTTACCGAGGCCTTCCGTTTCCGAAGCTACCCGGTGAGTACCATTACTGGGGAGGCATTTCTGACGTGCACATAGGTTGTGCCGGTCAAGACGGGTTTGGGTACACAAATCCGGTCTGCACTGTTTTAGCAGTGTATCTGTACTGTTTAGCAGTATATCAAGTATTCCGAAGTATCTAGTTATTGTCAAGAATTAAGCATGGTGATTAGTTATGCAGACGATCATCATTGTTGTTTCAGTTAAAGGTTTAATGTTTTAATGTTTAATGTGTTAAACGTCCTGCATATTGTGGTATGAATGGTTGTTCATTAAGTGTACTTTTTTATTAAGTGTGTTCAAGATTAAGTATCAGATCAGTTGTCAATATGCCGCTCTTTTCGAAATTAAGACAGATCACTACTAGAAAAGGGGTACTTGAAGAAGCCGTCCCTATTCCTCCTAGGGATACTCCAGGGCACTTCATGTATCACAAACATGGCTTAGACGCTATATTATTTCTTGATTTATGGGTAGACTACACCAAGGGATTACCAGAAAGTCAGAGATGGCCCGCAGCGGGAACCTGGGATGCAGAGTGCATCATGAAAGTCGAGGAAGAGTTATGGAAAAGGAAAGTCAGACAGTCACAGAAAGACGCCGTTGAGTTATGGCGTAAAGAATCTCATAGACGTACGGAAAAAGCACGTAGACAGGAAGAGAAGAGTAAAGAAAGTTCAAGCAAAGTTCAAGACAATCTATTAATTAAGGAAGGTATCAGAGTGAAATCAGAACAAGTAGACAGACAAAGAAATGCCCTTATGAATGGTATGTATCCCCTTCTGGCCGAAGGATTACCTAAGGCTACTCCAGAGATACCGAAAGACTTGCCACCCCCATTATTCCCAATCAAGGTACATCCTAAGGGGCATCCTAGAACCGCAGAAGATGTTTTTCTTTCCTCATATTTAGATGACGCAGCTCCCGAGTATGCTAATTCCGTCCCACGTAGACCGCATACCAGGGAGGTCCAACGCCAAGATCCAGCACCCGTATCCCTACAGCAACAAATCGAGTCACAAGTTCCGGCAAGCACATCTGTTTCTGCATCTGTTCCTACAGGTACTTCTATAGCTGAGTCCACACCTATAGTTGCTGTGTCACGTTCGACGAATCCTTTCACACCCGACGCCCCAGACGGGGCCACGGGAGGTGCTACCAATATTTTTTCTACGCCACCTAGAATAAATAAACTTATTTTTCAAGAGTCAGCGCATTCACGTACACCCAAATTCGTAAGTGATCGTACGCTTAAGGAACTTCTTATAGATTGTAGATATGACCCGGTGCTCGGTAAAGAGGACGAAATGATCCTGGCATCATTACGTATCAGACGAGCCGCAGGGTATTTAGCGAAGCTACCAGGAATGACTGCGCATCTAGATAAAATATATCATTTTGTTCAAACAGGGCGAGATCCAGAATGTATTAACAGAGCTATGGAATACCAGAAAGTAGAGATACAGGGGGAACTGTTATGTTTCCTCATAAACTGTGTGATCAGAAATCAAGACCGACCGGGGGTAGATCCGGAAGCAATGAAAATTCTTACAAAATGGAGCCAGAATATATCAGAAGGGAGACACGATAAGCAAAATTGTATAATAGCCATGTGCCGAAAGATCCGTAAAGAAATAGAACGCCTACACGAGGAGAGATTAGAGACAGACGAGTTCGAACAAAGCGAGGAAGAAGGGTCAGGACTGCCCGCAGGACAGTCGGACACCATAGCCTATGTAGGTAGAGGAAGATCTTGTAATAGGGATCAGACTAGATGTCATACTGACTCAATACGTCCAATATGTCCAGATAATGACAGGAATTTCCAAATACCTATAATTAACATAAGGTCTAACGAGCATTCGTTCCAAACCGCCGACAAACTACTCCGAGAACGAAGGGGTTATCATTTTCTCGATTCTATGGATGAACAAGATTTAGCAAGGGCAGCTGTCCATTGGGTGGACAGTCCCGGAAAATATAGTGATGAGACAGTAGTACGCACATTTTTGAATCTCACCCCAGATGAGCAGAGGTTAGCTGGGATTTATATGATTCAACAACTCATTATACTATATCAGAGTCAGCATTCGGACCCTGGTCCCTTACCTGACATATTGACTGAATTGCTTATGAATAAATGGAGAGGTCCAGGTACTAAATTAATTAAAGAAATTCTAGTATCAAGAAAGCAGTATATTCTTTTTGTATGCTCAGAGCATGTCTCATTGCCTGTCAAGGAAAGAACCACGTATCACCTGGATAGACAGAATCCCTTACGAGAAGTACACCCAATAAAAGGCGAGGACAATCAGTTTAAACGCGTATTTGTATATACGCCCATATCGAAAATAGAATTGTTAGAAATGAAGAAAGTGGTACCCAGTCATGACAAAGACCCAGCGGGTTTTCACCGAGAAATTAAAGACATGTTACTCATGGGAGAGTATACCTACCCCGACATTATGACAATATTAAAGGTGTTGATGCCTGCTGGCATTTATGAGAAACTCAAGGAAAAAGAGTGGGAGGTAGGTGACCAAAAGATAGAATGGTCAGCATTAGAAGCAGAAGAAAGGGCCCGAGGTCCAGGTTCGGGGCTTGGGGACAAAACTAAAGCACTACCAGGTCTACTAGTACAGGTACTGCCACGTTTATTAACTACGAAAAAGGAAGATTGGGGTACAATTTCAGCCTGTAAACAGAAGCAAGATGAAGACACTAGCGATTACTATGCCCGATTCGAGAAATGTTTTGGTATAAATAGTGGCATAAAAGCAAGTAGCGAATCATACCCGCATCTGTTCGTAACAAAATTAGTGGAAAATGCCCTGCCCCCAGTAAAGAATAGAGTATTAAAATTCGAGAGTACCTGGCAAGGTAACACCCCAACACAAATGTTACAAATGTTACAGTACCACCACAATAGAATTAGAGAGGAACAAGAACATGAACACAGACGCATGAAAGACACGAAAATGAAAATGCTAGTTTCCCAGACAGTTCCAGCTGAAGGACATAAAAAGGGTATGACACATTCCGATTCAGCAGGACCTGTAAAAGGGACATGCAATTATTGTAAAAAGCCAGGTCATTACGTACACGATTGTCCAGTGCTAAAACATAATATCGCCATAGGTAAAACACAAGAAAGATCACGGCCACTAAGACAAGATCAGAATGAACAAGGAGCTATGCAGCATGCCCAGGCCATGCCAGCCGCACAACAGCCAATACAGTTTGTGCCAGCTGCACCACCGTTGCCTGTTGCTGCCACACAGACAACAACACGACAAATGTATCAGACCGCACAGTATGAATATCCCGAGTATCAGCGTTACGCATGAACTAGCCTAGAGAGGGAAGTTGACTTACCCCTTATCGAGATTCCTGTAGATCAAGAAGGACCTTATGTACATAGTGAATTATTAGGTCAAGATAGAAAATTTTTACTCGATACAGGGGCAAGTCGAACAACTATAAAACGTAGTGAAGTTCCAGGGGCACCCCTCTCAGGCTCTCAGAATATTTCCCTTGGTTTTTCAGGAAAACCTATTGTTAATGAAGTATCACAGCCTCTTCCACTTACGATAGGACCTCTGACCCGAACTACAGATCTATTGCTTACTAAATCATGTCCAGAAAACTTGTTAGGAATAAAAACGTTGAAAGCCCTAGGAGCCATAATATGTTGTTCTCCGGAAGGAGTAAGGTTGTTTTTACGTGATTTTAAAGGTCACTATGTATCTAGAGACATGGATCCCCGACTGCAGACTTTACCTACACATCTATGGGCACAAGGCCCTACTGATGTTGGTTGCATGAATATTTCACCATATCGAGTCACACTAAAGGCAGGAGTGGTGCTACCACGAATGCGACAATACAAGTTACCACCAGATGCTGTAGCGGCTTTACTACAAATCATTGACGAGCTCATTGCCCAAGGAGTAGTTGTAGAAACAGACTCCAATGTATGTAATTCACCGATAATTCCGATTCTTAAACGAACAGATCCTACAGCTCCGCCAGTATATCGATTGGTTATTGATCTGCGCGAGTTAAACAAATGTATTGTGCCACAATTTCCTGTGGTCCCAGATATCTCGTCATTATTGACAGCTATTGATTCTGAAGCCACATTCTTTACTATAATTGATCTCAAAAATGCCTTTTTCAGCGTCCCAATAGATCCGGAAAGTCAATATTTGTTCGGATTTAGTTTAAATGGGCGTAGCTTTAAATTCTCCCGCGCACCTCAAGGATTTACAGAAAGCCCCAGCATCTATAGCCAAGCACTGAAACGGGAACTTGACAGTATCCACATGCCAGTTAACACCGCCTTGCTTCAATACGTCGATGATCTGCTGATCACCGCCCGAAGCGAACCCGAATGTGAAAAAGCATCACTGACAGTTTTACAATTTCTAGCCGAAAAAGGGCACAAGGTGTCCCCTTCTAAGCTGCAATTCTGTGTCCAGCGAGTTGTTTATCTTGGACACTCGCTGTCCAAGGAGGGAAGGCAGCTTACACCCGACCGCATTCAGATAATAGCTAACATGTCAATACCCAAGACACAAAAGGAGGTGCGGGCTTTCATAGGCCTCACTTCATATTGTAGGCAGTGGATCCCTCAGTATGCATTTCTAGCAAAACCACTCATTCAGTTAACCACACAGGAGGCAGCCACATCGACTGTTCTCCCTTGGACTCAGGAACACACACAAGCTTTTGAAAGCTTAAAGAAAGCTTTATGTCAAGCACCCGTTTTAGCAACGCCATGTTACAGAAAACAGTTTACACTTTTTGTTACAGAGCGCGAAGGTACTGCCTTGTCAGTACTCACACAAGAACAAGCAGGAGCACGCAAACCATGTGCTTATTTTTCTAGTACATTAGATCCCGTAGCTCAGGCTTTGCCTGCATGCCTGAAATCAGTAGCAGCGACAGCTTTAGCAATCAGACAAAGCGATGCCATAGTGTTAGGACATCCATTGACAGTTCAAGTACCACACGCAGTAAAGGTTCTTGTAAATAGAACGCAAACACAACACTTGACTATAGCGCGACTTACAGGATACGAGCTTACATTGTTTCAGCCACATATAGAAATCAGACGCTGTAACACATTGAATCCTGCCACACTTTTACCAGTAGTCGGAACAGACCCACTAGCCCATGACTGTATTGAAGTTATTACAATAACAACAAAACCCAGACAAGACTTAACCGATGTCCCATTGTCAGATCCAGACCTGACCTTGTATGTAGATGGTTCATGCATGAGAACAAGTACAGGAGAGTTAGTAGCCGCCTACGCAGTCACAACAGATACTGAAGTCATTGAAACTAATCGTATAAATACTTTGTCAGCTCAAGCCGCAGAACTTATCGCTCTGACACAAGCCTGTATTCAAGCCATGAATAAAAAAGTCAACATATACACTGACTCGCGTTATGCATTCGGAGTTGTACATGACTTCGGCGTGCTGTGGCGAGAGAGAGGTTATTTAACTTCCCACGGTGCCCACATTCAGCACGGACCCCTCATTCATGCATTATTAGATGCAATACATCTACCCACTGAAATATCAATTATGAAATGTAAGGCCCATACGAAGGTTACTGATATCATTTCCCAAGGCAACGATCTAGCCGACAGAACAGCTAAACTGACTGCTCAAACTCAAACCCCCGACATGACAAAGACAATAGTCCCGACACCGACACATTGTATGACAGTTAAAGATCCTACTCTTGACGTAATTGACATACAGACACATGCTACACCAGACGAAATAAAGAAATGGACTGAATTAGGAGGGATCCAAACGGACCAAGGATGGATGTAATTGTAATTGTAATTGTAATGGTATTTGTAGAGCGCGATTGCTGCCCATGGGCGTCCAAGCGCTAAGCTGACCAGAAGTGACGGAGGAGGTGCTATGGTACAGTGGGTTTGTCAAACAGCCATGTTTTTAAGTTTTTGCGGAATGATAGAAGATTTGAGTTGGACCGGAGTGGGAGGGGAAGGTCGTTCCAGAGCCTGGCGGTATTCAGCGAGAACATTCTTCCCCCTGCTCTGGCTCGCTTTACTCTGGGAATGACGGCAAGGAAGGCCTCCTTTGATCGTAGGTTCCGGTTGGGATGGTAGGGGTTAACAAGATTTCTGTTGATCGCTGGGCTTGTGTTCCAGAAAGTGCGGTGCGCCAGGCACAGTGCTTTGAAGGCTATCCTCTGCCTCACTGGCAGCCAGTGGAGAATTTTTAGGGCAGGTTTAGCAGACTGAGTGCGCGGGATTTCTAGCAAGGAACGAGCTGCACAGTTCTGGACAACCTGCAGTTTTCGAAGTGTAAACTCAGGTGCCCCCATGTATAGGGCATTGTTCGAGTCAAGGCGAGACTGGATTAGCCCTTGGACCGCAACCTTTTTGGCTTCTAGTGGCAGCAGTGGAAGAACCTTCCTCAAGGTTCTTAGAAGGCCAAAGCATGTGGCAGATAGTTTAGTGGCCTGGGTGGAGAAGGAGAGTTTGCTGTCCAACCATACTCCCAGGCTCTTCACGCTTTCCTTTGGGGTGGGGGGGGGACCCAGTGCATTAGGCCACAGGGAGGTGAATGGAACTGGAGAAGGTGGGCCTAGGAGCATGAGTTCCGTCTTATCTCCATTTAATTTAAGGGAGGAGTTGGTCATCCAACCCTTTATGTCCTCTAGGCAGTGTAGCAGATCGGCAGGGGAGCACTTACTGTTCTCGGTGGCCAGCGAGACCACCAGCTGGGTGTCGTCGGCGTATGACACGATTTTGATGCCATGTGGTTCGACGACACTTGCCAGCGGCCTCATGTAGACGTTGAACAGCACAGGGCTCAGGGAAGAGCCCTGTGGTACTCCGCAGCTCAGGGGTTTGCTTGAGGATACTGTTACACCGTCGAAGATCTGAAACGACCTCCCAGACAGAAAGGATTCCAGCCACCTTAAAGCGTCACCTGAAACTCCGATGTTATGGAGACGGTCCAGCAAGGTGGAGTAGCTGACCGTATCGAATGCGGCGCTTAGATCAATGATGAAGGAAAAGTCTGTATGGTTCCTTCCTGATTCAATGGTCCAAGTTATAATTAACACTATACATAGTCCAGCACATCTAGGAGAAAAAGCTATGCTAGACAGCATTCAACACATTTGGTTCAATAAACATTTACGAGCAGCAGCAAAACAAAAGGTCCGTACCTGTATGATCTGTTGTCAGTTCAACCCAGGAAAAAGCGTTCCCGTAGAACAGGGTGGATTTCATACTCCTAATCATCCTTTTGAAGTCCTCCAGATGGATTATATCCAGATGGAACGATGTCGAGGATTCAAATATGTTCTCGTAGTTGTTTGCGCTCTGTCCCGTTGGACGGAGGCATACCCGGTTTCAGATTACACTGCCCCGACTACTGCCAAACAGTTGGTTCGAGAATTCTTCCCACGATACGGTTTACCACGTGCTGTTTACTCAGATAACGGCCAGCCGTTCTCATCCGAATTAATGAAACACGTTTCACTCCTGTTAGGATATCAGTGGAAATTCCACTGTGTCCGACATCCCGAGGCAGCAGGTCTCGTAGAAAGACATAACCAGATACTGAAAATTAGAATGTCCAAAATATGCAGAGAGAAAGGTGTCGACTGGGTAGTAGCGTTACCAGTTGCACTCTTTTACATGAGAATGGTAGCACACTCTCGAACAGGGCTATCCCCGTATGAGGTGATCTTCGGTAGACCACCGAATATGTGGGGGACGCCTATACCACGCAAAATAACTGATATTGACTGTAATATGCTGACAGATTACTTGGCTTCCTTGATGTCTGCACTACAATCTTCTCGTTCACAGGTAGCTGCAGCCTTTCCCGACAACACTGAGGTGAAACCCCATGACGTTGTTCCGGGTAATCTTGTCTTTGTGAGGAATTTCGACCGAAAGACTCAGCTGGAGCCCAGGTGGAAAGCACCCAAGTTGGTCCTGTTGACCACAAGAACAGCCGTGAAGATCGAGGGCCGCAAGGGCTGGATTCATTCAAGCCACATCAAGAAATTTCATGGACTATCCTCGGATATAGACATTGTGCCCTGCACTCCCTCACAGACTGATACAAAACTCCCTTTTGTTGAACCGAACAAATCTGAAAATTACAAACTAAAGCTTAGGCCCACCAAGTCGAGCAATTTGATTGTTTAAGTCCTCTCCAAGGTGAAGCGGTTGAATTGTCTCTGACATGTATCCCTTGGACCTGAGTAGAGAAAATACCCGAAAAATGTTGAAACGACAGGCGTATTGTAAATCACTGCGTAGCCACTGCATAGTGACATTATTAATTTTGTTTTTATTGAGTCTTTTAATAATTATTACAAGTATGTTGTTGCACATATATTACCCTATTTCTAGACATGTTTATAATGTTGCTGCTGAACATTCTTTTAGTGACTTACCTCCGCATGAATTGTCTTATAGACTTGCGCTGCGCAATAACACTTTCATTAGTATGTTACATCATTCCCATCAGACTAGTAATGCCACCAATTGTTGGGTGTGTGGCCGACTCCCTCCCTATCAGAATTATGAAGGAGTCCTGCCTTTCTTTCCACATCCATTTACACATAATGGCTCCTGTGGAGCATGGTTTAGTTTAATTAATTCCATAGACTCAGACACAGCAGTTTACCAAGATCATTGGGTATGGGGAAATCTGAACCTAGCTTTACTCAAGGTCTGTTACCCTGACAAGGAGGGTCGCCCCAAAAGAACAGGAACTGATCTAGAAAATGAAGTATATGGATTAGGAAATTTTACACCTAATCTCATGATTCTAAATGTCGTATCCGAGGTTGAACTAGTCTTACCCACCATGTCAGTATTCCCAGCGAAGGGTGAATTGTGTGTAAGAAAGGTTGGTTCCATACATATGGGCCATAGTAAATGCACTACTATAGTAGAATTCAGTGATCAAGGAAAATCTTCATTTAGAGCTTCCCGCCACTCCTACTTTATATGTGGTCAGACGACATATATGCGTCTACCCCTAGATTGGGATGGTACCTGCTACATTGCATTCCTTTTGCCACCTGTTTTCCTAGCTCCTCCTGATTATTACAGAAATATTCATTTAGTACACAACAGAGAACGGAGAGATCTCCCCATTGTCGATTACACTGAGACGGCATGGGACAAGTATGTAGATTTTAATAAAGGCATCTTTCCCTATATAGGTACTGTTACTAATAGTAAGCTGATACGTAGATTAACTAGAACCCTTGAAGCAGTAGTGAATGAGACTATTTCTGCCTTAGGCAATTTAACGGAAGAGCAGTCTGCTATGCGGATTGTTGTGCTTCAAAATCGTCTTGTCCTTGACGTCATCCTGGCTGATAGGGGCGGAGCCTGTAGGGTCATCGGATCAAGCTGCTGCGTATTCATACCAGAAAATTCGCCATCTGTATATAAAGCCATCACTCGCCTTCATAAGATTGTAAGCCAGATACACCAGAACCCAGGCACTTGGACTTGGTCCAGTTGGTTTTGGAATGCGGTATCAGCCTGGGGATGGAGAGTTTTATCCTTCCTAGGTATTGGCCTTCTCATACTATTCAGTTGCTGTCTATGTCTACAATGTGGACCAGCGATTTGTGGTCTGTGTGCCACATCGTGCATTCCACATCAAGATTTTCATTCAAGATCCCGGAAGAAGAAAGAAGAACAAATGATGCTATATGAACAGATCAATGGATTGATGAAGATTGATATCTCTTGAAGGGCAAGTAGGGGACAAGGAGGGAATGTGGAAATATGGATTTTTCTGGTCAGTTATGTCCCCTATCTTGGACCCCAACGGTTCCATGTGCATGTCACAAGTACATGTATGTTCCCTCCAGTTCCAGTTATGAAGACGCGAACACATGCGCGTCCACCGTCAACATGTCCTTTGACAGATCCGCCATGAATAGGCCGGATATTCCATTCCTAAATATGAAAGGCCACCGGCTTTATATGGTTCACTTATGCCACTTTACAGTCCAGGCAAGTAGGCCCTGATTCTGTCATCAAAACTCCTCTTGCCTTCTGCCTCTGAAAGCTCCAGTCCGAGCCTGCATCTGTGACCATGAACTTTGTCTCATTCTCTGCGCAGCTCACGAAGCCTGACATCAGCCCATTCTCTGCCAAGAACTGTATTTCACCTTCGAATTATCTGCCTCCCCCTCAGCCGATGCATTCCTGCCTAGTAGTTTAGGTAAACATTCTTCCAGTTACCAAGCAAAAAGGCCCAACTTCTCTGTCCTCATGCAAGTAATTCATAGCCCTGTTACCATGGAATATTCCTACCCCCTCGCATTCAGTGTAGACACTTAGACGCTTGTACACGCACGCACAGTCAGTATAGAATAGATTCTGTCCGAGAGTCCTTCTTTTGTGGATAACATAGTTCTTTAAACATAGGATGTTAGATATGATTTGGGATTAGGTTGACTTGACCCCCCAGACTTCTCGTCTCCACATATAGAGCTAAATGTCAAATCCCCGTCACCCCCTAGTTACACGTCAATTACACGTCATACTGCTGCGCGCGCATTTAGGCCAAGTATTATCTTATAGATCCACCTATGTATGACATCATAACCAATCATGTTCCTTTTTACTCATTATTACACCCATTTTCGGTTACGCAGACCAAACGTCAATTTCCTTATCAATTGTTACGCCTACTGTATTCACTTCATTATAATGTATGTACTATAAAAGTTACTTCTTGTCAATAAAGTATGTACTTCACTTCCTGAACCCCCGTGGTGATGGAACTTGAAGCATCCGATTATAATCGATTATTGGAATAAAGCCCATTCCGAAACTCTAATATCACGGATTCTGCCTCTCATTTTACTGAGCTATTTTATAATGTTTCTGTATCAAATTCAGTCCCGGTAAAGGAATTTTTATTTACCACAGGGCCCGGCCAACCACCGGAGCTGTCACGGTCCGTAGGGGCACCGCCTCGGGGTAGCGGGTGGCATGGTCCACCAGTACTAAGATGAACCTGTGTCCTTGTGCCGTGCGGGGGTCCAGAGGCCCCACAATGTCTATCCCCACCCTCTCGAACGGGGTGGTGACCACAGGGAAGGGTTGCAGAGGGGCTTTCAGCTTCCAACCACTCTTCCCGCTGGCTTGGCATGTGGGGCAAGATCGGCAGTGGTTCAGGACGTCGTTCCTCATTTTCGGCCAGAAAAAGTGGGTCACTAGGCGGCTGTACGTTTTGTCCTGGCCCAGGTGTCCAGCCAGGGGGACATCGTGGGCCAGGTGGAGCAGAAAGTCTCTGAAGCGGAGAGGTACCACCAGTACTCGACCGGCCCCCAGCTCGGCGATTCTTTGCTCGCTGTATAGCAGGTCGTTATCCCAGTAGACCCAGTGAGTTCCGGTGGAGTCCCCTGCGTTCTGGGCGCTGGCTTGTTGGCGGAGTCCCTCGAGGGAGGGACAGGTCTTTTGTTCCTGGCGGAACTGTTCTTGGGTGGGCCCCCCTTCTTGACGCCACTGAGCCAGGTCAGGAAGGTCCTGGGGTTGCGCGTCCCCTTCGGTCGTCGGGTCTGGGAGGCTGGCCTCGTCGTTGTCTTCTACTGGGGCGACCGGGGGCGGAGGTGCTGGCCATTCCGGTTCTTCTGATCGGGGGACGGCACGGGCGGCCATGGACCGGGTGGTTATGCAGGCCCAGTCCGGGAGGCCCAGCATCCCCAGGTGCTCTCTTCTCTCAACGGTGGCCCACGGGGAACTCTCGAGGTCATTCCCCAGGAGGCAGTCCACGGGGGCATCGTCCCGGACCGTCACCTTCAACAGGCCGGAGACCCCTCCCCATTCGAATGGGACGCAGGCCATTTGACACATACTCTCAGAGTTGTCTGCCGAGCGGACGGGGCAGAGAATGTTCGGCAGGATCTGCTCGGGCTTCACCAGGTGACAGCGGACGGCCGTCACACTGGCGCCTGTGTCACGCAAGGCCTCGGCTCGCTGTCCATTAATGGTCACCCACTGACCGTATTTCCTGGTGTTAGCGGGTAGGGGAGCCCGCGGGACCATGTCTCTTCCCCCTAAGCACGCCAGGACCATGGCGGCCGGTTCCCACTCTTGCTGGGCCGGCTCATACTCTTCTGGTTCCTCCGATAATCGCTCTTCCCCCAGGGCGGCGGCAGCTACCTGGCGGGGCTTGGGTGTTTGGTTCTGCGGCCAGCTCGGGTCATTGGCGTAGTGGCCGACTCGCTGGCATCGGTGGCACGTGACGTTGGCTCGGACCCCAGGACGCCACGGGGGGTTGCCCCGGCCGGCCGGAGGCGGGGTGCTGGCCACGGGTGTTGCTGGCAAGGCGTCTCTCCCTCGCCCCTGGCCCCCTCCTCCTCCCCGAGGACGGTGCTGGCCTTGGTTGCTTCTGTTCTGTTCGTGTGGCCCCCTCCGGCCCACTCGGGTGCTTTCCCATCGGTCAGCTTCGGCGGCGAGCTGCCGGGGGTCAGTCAGCTTACTGTCGAGGAGGTGCTGCCTGAGCTCGACGAAACAGTTGTTCGACAGGTGCTCCCATACCATAAGGTTAAAGAGTTGTTCGTAGGTGGTGACATGGCTCCCCTTGATCCAACCCTCGAAGGCACGGCTGAAATAGTTCACGTATTCTACCCAAGTTGTACCTGGGATCCGGGTGCAATCTCTGAACCTCTGGCGGTACATCTCGGGTGTGAGGCCGTAGCGGGTGAGGAGGGCAGCCTTCATGTGGTCGTAGGACGACATTTGGTGATCTGGGAGCTGCAGTAGGGCATCGCGACCCTCGTTGATAAACCTCCCCCAAAGTCCGGCTCTCCAATCACTCCGGTCGATCCGGTGGGAGGTCATGGCGATCTCGTAGGCTTTAAACCACTGTTGTATGTCGTCTTCTCGGACATACTCGCGGACAACATCCTTGGGGATGTGGACTTTTTTCTCGATTGGCCCCGGGGTGTGTGGTCGCTCAGGCACCCCCAGTTCTTTATTCTGTTTCCGAAGTTCTATCTCCGCTAGTTGGCGCTCGTGCTCGAGCGTTATTTTTTTCTCCTCCAGCTCTCTCTGTCTCTGCTTCTCTTCTCGTTCTTCTCGGAGCCGCATATGCTCGAGGTTGAGTTTCTGTTCAGCTAACTTGAGTTCCCCATCCATCTTGAGTCGTGCCATTTCCAACTCGTGCAATCTGGTTCTTTCTCTTTCTCGGATCTCCTCCTGCGAGAGGCCCGTTCCCCGCTCCTCGGGAGCCGTGGCGTTCCCCTCTGGTGTGATGCTGCTTTGGTCGGAGGGTCCGGCGACCCCAGTTTCTGTCCACGACTCTAGGGCGTGCTTTAGATCATCCTTGGTACTCAGGCCGGTGGTAGCAATGCCAAGTTCTATGCAGAATTGTCTCAGTTCGCGGTGGTTGTATTCTTCTAATTTATCCATTTGGAATTTCTCGGTGGAGCTGCTATCTTTGGCTGACATCGTGTTTTTGTCGTGGGGTGAGCTACTCTCTGTACGATTACGCGTTGATTCGGATCGCGCCGCTGGACACCAATGTTAGAAAGGGTAGACGGACCGGGAGGGTCGGCCGGGGTCAGGAGGAGAGGTCTCCGGGGAGAGCCGTCTCCAGCGATCGTACAGACAAGTAACTTCCCCCCCACAGACAGATACCACACACGGATACGGTTCAGTGTTCTTTATAAGCACTTCTTAAGGTACGGTTGAATGGTACAAGGAGGTCTGGACTCAGGGGTCCCCTCGATTCAAGTCTCTCAAAGCAGGGTAAGGGGTAGCGGGACAGTCTGTTTACCAGTCAGGTAGTTCGGATGAGATGATGACTAGCTCACAATCCTCGAGCTTGGTGGTTTAGTTGGTATGGGCCGCGGCAGCGCCAGCAGGTCCCGGTTGAGATGGTCGGTACACGGTCCGCGGCAGCGCCAGCAGGTCCCGGAAAGGTGGTCGATGTACGGTCCGCGGCAGCGCCAGCAGGTCCCGGTGAGGATGGTCGTTACAACGGGCCGCGGCAGCGCCAGCAGGTCCCGACGAGGATGGTCGTTACAACGGGCCGCGGCAGCGCCAGCAGGTCCCGACGAGGATGGTCGTTACAACGGGCCGCGGCAGCGCCAGCAGGCAGGACGATGGTTCACAAGAGCGGGCTACGGCAGCGCCAGTAGTCCGTCAAGGCTGAGTTCTCTCGGTGTCTCTCGACTCCAGGATACAACTGCCTTCCTGCTCCGGAGTTGCCCCAGTTATAGGGCAGGCGCCCTTTGATGTCCGGACCCTCGCACTTGGAGGTCGGAGGGCCCGGGATGAAGGTGTCCAGACACCCAGCAGGGGGTGGAGCCAGCGCCTGGGGGAGCTGGAGGCGATCGGCACCTGGCGGGGGAAGAGCTCTTGACACTTCGTTCTCCCATTGACCTGCCAAGTGGTCCGCTCACCTCCTGGGTGGAGGGTGGTGCCGGGATGTCGGGGCCGGCCAGGCCCGGGGTTAGGGTCGGGCTGAGGCCACGCGGCCTCGTGGTGCAGGGCCCAAGATGGCGGCTTGAACCGGCCGGGGGAGCCGGTGGGGCTGGGCCCCGTGATGAGTAGAGGTCCGAGGGCAGAAGATCCGTCGGGAGACGGGGTACAGGTGCTTTTCGTGGGTTATGCCTGGTGGGCCGGAGCTCGGGCCCTGTCGTGCGGGGAGGGAGCAAGCCCTTCGGGTGGCCTGTCCAACACAGTGTACTACACTTTACTTTTATTTCCTGGAGCTTCACATGATCTGTTGAAATTGGTCTAAACTTCCTTGCACTGCTGGGGGAGTTGGTGTGCTCTTTCAGAAAAAAACTCACTGAGTGCTGGACTACCAATTCCCAGCTGAGGAGGTGCCTAATTATTCAGCGCGCTGAGCGCTGTGCCGTTCTCCTTCTTTTACTCCAAAGCAAAACGTGGGTTGGGCACTTTGCTATTCCAGATGGGAGGAGCGTTTGTTTGCTCTGCTCCCTGATCAGTGCATGTGGAGCGTGCTATCCGAGGCACAGCGGTGGGCTAGAGCTCTTGGTGCAAGGAGCACTCAGACCTGGGACAGCTGTGCGAGCCATCTTCAAGTACGTGCTGAGCGCTGCAGGGCTCACTTTGTTGTGGGCAGTGGAGGGGAGAGCTGGCTAATGGAAAAGTGCTCTCCCCGTCCCTTCACCGCGGCGGCATGTGAGCACTGAACAAAAAGATGCGTCCTGAAGAGAGGCGCAGACTGCCCTGTGTATCCCCCCTTGAGGAGCCCCACCAGCCGGCCTGGAGGGTTGGCTGCCAACTGCAAGCCACGGATTCCCCTAAGTGGCCCTGTCCTCATTCCTTTTTCAGGAGGGACTGTGACTAAGAAGATCCGCCTTTTACCATGCTGCAGGCCAGGCCAGCGAGGAGGGCCGAGCCCGTTCTTCCCGACCTGTAGCATGAACGTCATCCTGCTGAAGGCGGGAAAGGAGGCCACCAGCATCGAGGTGAGTACAGAGCCCTGCGGGGGCTCAGGACCAGCAAACAGCCGGCACCCGGGGTAGGGCCTCTTGTCTTTGCTCCCCGCTGTGCCGCGGTCTCGCGGGCAGCTGCAGGGAAGCCATATATACCCACAGGAGACCTCGAGGGAGGTCCCAGTTACGTGCCTCCTGGAAGTGCAGCATCTGTAACCAGGTCGCGGCGGTGACTTGCACCGCATTCCCCGTATTGGCTGGGAAGATGGCCCAGCCGCCTATGAAAATGGGAGCACCATATAACTTGTTGGAAAGGCGTTCTCCGGGGGGCTTCGGAATACGTTCCGGACCACCCTTTGACCCACCTCTCCCAGAGTTAGGCCGAGCAAGGGCGGGGAGGCCCTTCCTGGGAGGGTCTCGTTCCTAGGATCGCACACGCCGAGCTTGCACTCTCGGACAGAGGGACACCACACAGTAGTTCTTCGTAAGACAGTACTTTATCGTTAGCTTTTAGGGACCTTTATGATCCGAAATGCAGGTATTGAAGCAGCGCCACAAGCGGCGACGATTTCGTGATGGGGGTATGGGGGTAGCGGGACAGTCTCTGAGTTCAGTGTCTCTGCGGAGTATCCTTCGCACAGCTCTCAATCCTCGAGCTGGGGGATGTTGTTTCTCTCGGCAATTTCTGCCGATTCTTCTAGAGGAGAGTGCCGCGAGTCGTACCTAGCAGACAGAACTCTGTTCGCCTGCTGCAGCACTTCACGGGATATTCATATACCCGGAAGCAAGGAAGAGAGTTGATTGAACTCTTGGATACTAAGCGACAGCTATTCAGCAGTTCGCGTTTGCAGCCTTCGTGGGTGATGTATGCTATCAGACCCTCACGCTGAGCATATTCAACAATAAGACATACAAACAGTGGGCTACTGCCTCTTCGTGAGTCTTCTCTCACAGGGCACCCGGCTGGGTACCTGTGAGTATTTTATTTTCACATTGAGCACGGTGTCACTGAACACTGAAACGTTAGATTCCTTCTTAAACGACCAGGTGTCCCTATATTAGACTGTCCTGACGAGACCCTTTAATTGGAATAGGGTCGACACGCCGTTGACGTGAAAGGCAAATCATTCTATCGACACTCAGAATGCTTGAGTGTTGTTAATTGGATTTATTAATTGTTTATGATTGCCTTTGTAAAGAAAAATGGAAACCTTTTTTGTATGTTGCACTTTATGTTATTTGTTTGTTTAGGTTTATTTTTTTCACTGGGACACTATTTGTAAATCGTATGAATATTGTCAATCTGTATTGTGAATTTATGTCCACTTCTTATAAAACCCTTTTTTGCTATAAAATATAAATATTCTTTACAAAAGACCTAATGTGTATGGCTGTGCCTTTTCTTCTGACATCACTCTTAACCCTTCCTCTTCTTTGGATTATTATCATGTATTATATACTGTATTGGTAAATATTAATCCACACGAGCCATTGTTTCCTCACAACACATAATACCCAGGCTCCTTGTGGGTAGGGTTTCCTTGTTTCTTAATCAGCGAGTCACTCAGCAGACACAGGTGGTTTCGGAGTCGGGGAGCCGCGACGGCGTCAGCAGGGCTCAGATGGTTCAGAGTTCGGGGAGCCGCGACAGCGTCAGCAGGGCTCAGATGGTTCAGAGTTCGGGGAGCCGCGACAGCGTCAGCAGGGCTCAGATGGTTCAGAGTTCGGGGAGCCGCGACAGTGTCAGCAGGGCTCAGATGGTTCAGAGTTCAGGGAGCCGCGACAGCGTCAGCAGGGCTCAGATGGTTCAGAGTTCGGGGAGCCGCGACAGCGTCAGCAGGGCTCAGATGGTTCAGAGTTCGGGGAGCGTTCTTCCGTTCAGGGATCGATCGAGCCGCGACCAGGTCAGCAGGGCTCTCGTAGGTCCAGGTCTTCTCTGCCTCCCGTCCCTTCAGCACCCCTTGTTATACTCCCCCTCCTCTTTGAAGTCCGGAGTCCTCGCTGAGAGGGGTCTTGGTGCCTGGGGCCAGGGTGTCGGGATTTTCTGTCGCTCGGCCCTTTGATCTGTTCAGGTGGGTCTGGGAGGGACTCCAGACGCCCAGCAGGCGAGGCGCCCGCTCACCGGGGGCCTGGTGGCCGATCGAAACCCTCCTTGGGGAGGAGACCAGAGGTGTGACAGGGACGGCGTCTCCTGGTCTGGCTTGGGGGCTTCTCGCTCTCTCGGCCGGGCATGCGTGGTAGGGTCTAGGGTGTTGCTGGGGCCTTGGCCGGCCATCGGGTTGTTGGGCCATGGTGGCCGGAAGTCTGTGACATCGGGGATCAGGTGCGGTTGCAGGGTGTCTGGCTGGTCGGGAGGGCCCACGCCACGAGGCCGGTCTCACACGTGCCCCCCCCAGCTGAAAGGCGGGGAGAACTACCCATCCACTTGGGGGTTCTCCTCGCTGAAGCGGAAGAATCGGGACAGGCCGTCCGCGTTGGGTGGTCAGTCCCGTGGCGATGCTCCACAGTGAAGTCCATCCCCTGGAGGGAGATTGACCATCGTAGCAGCTTGGGGGTTTCTCCTCTCATCTGCATCAGCCACCGCAAGGGTCGATGATCCGTTTGAACCCGAAAGTGGGTTTCGAACAAGTAGGGCCGTAGCTTTTTGAGTGCCCAGACTACTGCGAAGGTCTCTCTTTCAATGGTGCTCCACCACTGTTCTCGAGGTAGCAACCTTCGGCTGATGAAGGCTATGGGCTGATCGATGCCCTCGTCGTTGAACTGTGAGAGGACTGCCCCGATGCCGTGCTCCAAGGCGTCTGTCTGGACCACAAACTCCTGAGAGTAGTCGGGGGCTTTGAGTACCGGTTATGACAAACTGCCCTACGGCACAATAATTCAGGTAATGGTGATCTTATGCTTTATATGCATATTTATTACAAGCCCCTAGTGGCGCAGTGATTTACGTGATGTGGTCCAATGTGTTTTACATGCTACGAAGTGATTTATGGTCTAATGTTTTTTATGTATGAATACAAAGGATATTTTTGATATAACCTTGTGTGCAGTTTCTTTTCGTGGTGTGCCTAGTGTGTCACTTGTGTGTGTGTGTGTGTGTGTTGTGCAAACGCTTTACACATTGCCTCTGGGATAAGCCGGTCTGCTTTGCCAAGCTACCAAGGGGGTGAGCAGGGGTTATCTTGGGTGTGTAATTCCCTTACCCTGACTAGAGTGGTGGGTTCTGCCTGCATACCCTAGCCAACCAGAAATCTCATTTCTAACACAATCTAACAATGGAGTCAATGCCCAAGTGCATTACCACAGAGAGGAGAAGTCACTCGACCTTGTGACTTGAAAGACTTCTTCGAAAAAAAACAACTTGCCCAACTCCGAACTCAACACTAGATGGCAGGAGTATGCAGAACATGTGAATCTACAGCCACATATGTCATCAAACATATATTTCTGGAGTATATTTATTTAAATGTCCATCAAGTGGATGAGTGGTTATACATTTTACTAGTGCATGTCCAATGGCAAGGTAATTTCCCTTTAGCTTGAGCTTTAGAACCAGTGTTTCCAGATCCTGTTTACAACCCAACAGACCGTGTGGCATAAAAGCTACATGGTGTATTCATGGTCTGATGTCACTACTTATGTGGTTTTCTGAAACTAGAGGGACAAGGACTCAGCACTGCTAAAGAGTGGCTCCTTCCAGTGTGGGATCTATCCAAGATACGGTCGATCAGTATGGTGGCTTTTTTGATAGACGTAATCTTGAGAAATAGATAACATATTTTGAAAACCATTTGGGCATGCATAGGGGGCTAGTGTAAGTGCATCAGAGTTGAGGTGGTTTAGTAATTTATTGCTCCTCATTTATGAGATGAAAGCAGCCTGAAAGACTGCTTTCAAGCTATTCCGGACAGTTTCTTGTAGACCTATGAGGCAGAGTTGACATGTGGTAGAATGAGACCACAGAGTCTTTTCTAGAATGTAATGAGTGACAAGTGAGGCTTTAGCTTGCATACAAAGTGTCATTAGGGGCAGAAGGTCGGCAATATTTTGACAATGAGTATTTCAAGCTCTGCTGTGCATTAACATGGAAGCCAAGAAAATAGGCACATATTACAGGAAGGGAACATTTGTTTAGCTCAGTGGGATAGCTTCCACCAGATTTTCAGGGTATTCACAAAAGTTAAACGTACACTTAATAAATAAAAATGAAAATCAGATTCACAGTCTGAGGTTACCCCAAAACTCTGACTCAGATCCTGTCTCATGGACCAACACTGGGCACTCACGGTCAAGTAGCTTAAAGTATCAAACCAAAGTGAAGGTAAAACACTAATTAAAACTTATCCAAACATACATATATATGCCTTAACGGTTTTACAAAATAAAAAAAAAAAAGCCAAGCCAGTATCAATTTTCAATCCGCTTATATAAAAGTACAGAATAAAAGAAAGGAAAACCACAAGAGGGCACACAAACATTAAAGGAGCCCAATGCCCATAGATTACAACCTCAAACAACCGAACCCCATCCAACACCCCTCTATCAACAGTCTGCACAACAACATATTCCAAATTTCTCTGGCACAGCAACAGTGTCACCAAGGGCAACAAAATGATTCTTTTCTTTTTCGCTCACAAGCACGGATACGCAAGTGGCAGACCTGCCACCGACCTATTGCCAGTAACATGTGAAATGCCACTCTCCTAGCAAACATACTTTTTATGTTGAAGGCTGCCAGACAGGACAATTGTCTGGTTAAGAAAGACGTACTCGAAAGATGTCAAAAGCCGACCTGGAAAGCAACTCCACCCATTGCTTCCCCTTGGCTTTTTGTTTTGTCACTATTTTCTTGATTTCTATTATGGGTTTATTTGTTTTAGCCTGTTCTTCTAGTCTTTTCCCCTCCTGTGGAGCATAGCATGTTCATCATCTCTCCGATTGTCTCCTTTAATCATTCCACAAGTTTCTGCTTTCCTCGAATTTGTTGTATTTTTTTTCTAAAGGCATTCTATCAGAGTGTAGGTGTTTCCGCCATTCTGTGTGTTTTACTACTCCTGCCCGCACATTTCTTTTCATAACATTATAAAAGTTCTACTTTCAACACCTTCTTCCTATCAGCCAGAAGTTTTATACAGGTTCACCCTTCCAGTTACTATCAATTTTAAGCCATTACATCTAGGGATTTCCTGTATGTCCATGTGCACACTGCATTTCGTACTGCGCATTTCATAAGTTTTCAATGAGAGTGCATGTATTATTACTAGAGGTGGACACAACTTTCGTAATTTCACGTAGTGTAACTACGGTGAAGTACCCAAACATTCTGTGAGATTACATAGAATACATGTGAAAACTGAATCAGCATTTAGCGCTCTTTTCTTAGCACAAAAATGAATGCGAGTATCCATTTGCGCTAAGAAATAGCGCTAAATACAATAGAACATAAATAGAAAGCATCCGCTGGCTAAATGTGCACTTGGGGAAGGATTTTGCTCCACCTTACCCCAGCATTTAGCAGTAGCATCTCAGTCCAAAATGCATCCCTTCTCTACATTATAGAAAATAGCACATTGGAACCCTACTGAGATACACACCCTATCTACCACCTGTTGGGCCTGGTCGAAATATTTACGCTATTTGGTTGGAGACACTTTCTACTCTCCACATATACCCATTGTAAATAATCCATGGCTTCCACTCGGTTGGTGCGCCACTCCCTTCCTTCACATCAGCTACGTGTTGTGGGTGACCTATATGACAATGGTACCTTTAAGCTCAGCTCTACTATGGCAGATGGGAGGGGCTCAACTCATATGGATATTTTTATATTCCATGGCTTACACAGCACGCTACAGGTTACCTTGCCTGCTTATCCTGAAGAACCTAAGGAATTTCCCCCTCTTACATTAGTCCTTTCCACTTCAGATAACTGCAAACTGGTATCAGGAGTATCGCATTTCTTTGCAACTGTTGCCTGCTGGTGCGATTAAGTGACTGGAAGAGCCTTTGAAGGAGTGATTGAACATACACACATAAGTGCTCGTGGGTAAAGGTATGCCCATGATGGGCTACATCCCGGTAAATTTTAAGATAAAAATCAGTAAGGGAAGTCTCACATGCTGCATTACGTTCTCTGTGATTAGATGCCAACTAACTTTGTTATGTGTTGTTTGTCTATCTTTTGTTTCCCTGTGTCTCCATCATAATTGTTTTTAATAGACAAGTGTTGGTGCAGGGTGGAGCGATAAAACCCACGCCCTGAACAAAATTGCCGTGAGTTTATCCAGTGGCAATGAAACATGTCGGCGTTTTAAATGAGCAGACACACAGCACAGAATAAAAGTTGATAGCAAGTGTGATCTAGCTCAGTTTGTATATAGGGACATGGGGAGTGACTTCCTGATCCCCAGGTCCTAATTGTGGGTTTGTATCTGGTGCACGAATTATTGCACAGTTATTCCTCATCACACACCCTAGCACCTTGTCTTTTTGGGTTTCTACCCACCTCTATTCTTCTTCACATTTTCCTTTCGGAGTGGTGGTAGCGGATGATGAGACCTTGAGGTAGCAGGCGAGTGCCTTCCTGCTTTATCCTCCCTGGTGTTGCTACCGTGAGGCACCACCATTCCATCTTCACATCTTTTTCACCACATTAGGGTTTTTAGAGACACAGGTCACTGGTTACATAGATAGCCTCTAATTCTCATAAATTTTTCTCTCTTCCTTTGTTGGTGATCCGTTCCTATAGGAGTACAGATGGTGTAACCACTGGCTCAATAGATTGTCTAAATATAAGACAACTATGTTAGGAGTACGAGCTGTGATATCACCGTGTGAACAGGTCATTTACTGTGTATAAGTCTCAGAGTGGGGGAAGACCTGTTTTCTGCCCCTATAGCTCCTTATTGTGTTTGGCGATTAAATTGAGAGCTGCCTCTGTGCGCAACTTAAGATATTCCATCCCTGGCACAACCTGGGGTTATTTCTGTATGCAAATCAAACTCTTCTGCAATAACCATCGTCACAAATTACTACACTGCAAATTTCTTCATTGGGCATACATTGGCCCTGGCTCAGTTTGACACCACTAGGCCGCATCAATGCCCCAAATGAAAAGCATAGCAAGACAATTTTGCTCATTTATCCTGGAATTGTGCAGTGATCCAATACTTTCAGGGGGAGGTTTACTCTACGGTTTACCCTACGTTCTCTCTCATGACTGAACAAACACCTAACCCAGACCCACTAATGGCCTTACTGGGTTATGTTAAAAATCATACCCCTTGCAGTACAGCGCTTCACTGCCATTGCGCTACTTTTGGCCAAAAGAAAGGTGGCGTTACATTGGGGCAGCAATACCCTCCGCACTATACCCGCCTAGCTGATAGATATGTCATACTATGACACCACTAGCGAACTCTACACATCTCTACAGCCCATTGCTTCCAAACCTAAGGACATAGGACAGCCGGTTAGATATTATCTTTTAACCATGGAACAAACTGGAGAACACACAGAGGGAGACTGAACCTTTCTGTCCACAATGGTGCTATGAACATTGTGCAGACTGTTCCTCATCTGAATTAAAATAAAATGCTACATGCAATAGAACATAAACAGCGGCGTGAGCTGAGCATTTCCCACACTTTTGTCCTTTGATCCGCTTTTATGAACGCTTTAAGTTTTATAAAGCAAAACAGAACTCACATACAAGTTGCTGTGTTGACATTATACAACAAAACTAGAAAACTCAAATCAATAGTATAAACCTAAACTTTGCATTTATCATTACTGTCATGACAAACAAAGAAAAATCCGATTTTCAATTCCAAAAGACGACAGACCTTCAGTGTCTCAAGGAAGAAACCCAAATCCACTTATTAGCCCTCTGAAATGAATAACAATCAAACACAGCCTGAAAAAAGCGGTGATATAGAGGAAAAACAAACCTTAGCTAAATAAATACAATAATCTTCACAGTTACAAATAGCCCCAGTTTTCAAAATAAGTTACTTACAAGCAGTTAAGCCAGTGCACCGCCACTACATCGAAAAACTATTAAATTGATTAGATCATTATGTCAACTTGCAATGAGGTAGAGGTGGTTCTAGCGACCAAATTGCTAGGATATCAATTAGAAGAGTAAATCTTTCACGACAAGCTCATGGCACATTTAGGTAATGGCATCGTAACTTAGAAAAAGAAGAAAATTATCATCTTTCCCATAACATTTGTTTCTTTCTTCAAAGAAGAGCAGGTCAAAACAATTGTTTTAGGTATCCATATGGGTCAAACCTTCAAAACATTTATCAAATTAGGAATCCTGAAATTCTGGAATGGATCAATCTGCAAGGACCAAACTTCATACCACTGCTGCTTATGGAAAAGTGAGGACATAAATATAAGCCAGTCATGGGTAAGATATTAAAGGCAAAGGTGCAAGAGAAGTGGGTACCTCTTCAGATGGAATGTAGCATCAGGAGGGGATGCAGAGCTGGTTTAACACAGGAAATAGGTAACGGGAGAATATGAGAAAAATGGTCTAGTTCAACAATATGCGGGAAAACACTAAAAACAAGACTGTGGAAATAGATTATGCAACATCAACTATGTACAATATGGGTAGACATGACTGAAAGAAGGATCCTACAAATAAAACCGAAATATAAGAGTGAGAATAGTACAGGTTAAGAGAGAGATTAAAATAAAAACAATGCAAACAGAAGAGTGATATAGCAGAGGACAACCAAGCGGTGTTTTGCCAGTGATCATTCCTCACAAGGAAAATAATGTACAAAACAGGACTTGCAGCTGATGCTACTGTGTTGATTTCAAACCAACCTGTATAACTGCACTAAACCAGCAGGTGTTACCGATATTCTTCATCCCAACTGGCCAGTTGTCCACTCTCTTCCACTCGTTTGGGTTTGGATGATCTCTCCACACTTCGCAGCGTTTCCTTTTGGAGCGGCTTTTACTTTCATTGATTTCAGACTCATATGTCCTGTCGCAGAAATAAACAAAGGTAAAACATCTGTGATGGCCAAAATACAGGGAAAAAACTGTCTTGCTCTCTTGGATGAGTGTTGGGAACATTGGAGGAGAATGCAACTGGACAATTTTAAAGCTTCTAATACTAAAGCATGTTATAACAATTTTTCCAACATCGAAAAGCGGTGACGAAAATGTAGCAAAATTGGACAACTAGCCTATAAGCAAATCAACCAGAATCTGTTGTCCTTCCAAACTACAAATCCCCCTGCCAGTCAGACACTCTTATATGGTAATCAAAGTTTCTGTAGAGTTATAAGAGGGTGGCCAATTAGCTACTGCAAAGTGCCTCTACTGCTGCGAAAGACAAAATGCGCCCTTCTATGCAACTGCGACCACCATGCTAAGCACTGATACTACTGCTGGCTGCTGTCGTCCTGTCAGGTTATGCTTGTACCAGAAAACTATTGTGATACTGCTTAACTTTGCCTTTTATTCTGAAAGACGAGGTAACCTGTGACTGCAGTTTACAGACCCTTTACCCAGTTCATATCTTAAGGTTACAAAGAGCAGCCGCTCAGTCTCAATCACAGTAGGATGCTTTCTTAGAAGATGCTCCCACCCTCATTGCCTTAAATTCCTCCTGAAATTATTAAGTGATGCCTTTAATTTTTCAGTGCTTTGAGATATTGACAATCTCCAAGTGTTGTCGCTCTCCAAGCGCCTTCAGATAACCAATAACAGGTTACAAATATCAAGAAATTTCCACCATTTTATGCGTCTCAATCCAGCACAAGATTTCCCACTCATCAATGATTAGCTGAGGCAAATGCGACTCTCTCTGCAGATGATCGCTCCACATTGCAAATCTAGGGGTGAACGCCAAAGCCAAATCTACTATTTGGCCGCCTTATCTTTCCAGTGTTCTAGATACATGCCAGTAATGCTTGTGGGTGAGACTCGCAGGCAAGGCTCGTCTGTCAGTTCTTCCAAACCTACAACTAAAGATCTGTAACTGTGACTGGAGTTTTCATTATATTTTGCATAGTTTGAAGGGCAGTTAGAGAATGGTTGCATTTGCTGCTTTCTTCCATTTACTTTCACATTACAGTTTCTAATATCCAACTGCCCTACGTTCAACAGCACCTTATGTCCCTTCAACATCAGATCATAAAAGCATGGTAACCTACCCAATGCATATCCAAAGCAATACAAAGTCATTTGTAGTGGCTTTAAGTCAACACTGTTAACCCCTTGAGTGCCCATGACGAGATGGTCTCGTCATGGGCCGCGGTTGCGCTGTGCCCATGACGAGACTATCTCGTCATGAACCCCGCCCGCTAATTCAACGCCCGGCACAGGGCGGGGCACACAAGGGGTTAATGTACATTTTGGTGTACAAAATCTGATCAGCCGTGCTCTACACTAATCAAAGCCACTTCACATTAAAAATATCCACCCGGTAGCTTCCACTACCTATCAACTAGCTCACTGTACAAATGTAGTAGTGCCTTGCATGAATTTGCCTCAATCAACCAGACATTCTTAGTCACTGCAAAAACTCTGCAGGACTTAAAAGCAGGAGAGAACATCACAAGCTCCTGTCACTGTAAAAAGTGGTTGTGAAAGTGACAGAATGGATTTAACCCTGAAGTGTCTAGTGAATGTACCTGCAAGGTTCTCGTCCTTCAGCTTCTGGATTTGAAGAATCCCGTAAACTAAGAGCGATGGCTGCTTGAAGTGCTTCTCTATCATTTTTTAAGTCAATCACAGCTAGAGGATTACAAAGACTGTATTTTAACACAAATTAGTTAAATCACAACACATCTCACCCACAGACTATGCCCTCTTGAAAGTATCAATTCATACAATTATTTTTTAACTTTAAACATTTATTTTACTAATTAATGGCATTTTATTTTAGCATCTTACGTTGGAATTCTCAGAAATGAAATGACACTCATTTCAATTTAAAAATGCACTACACTGAACATTTCATACACACCATGCAGTTGGTATAAAAGCACATCAATCAAAAAGATATTCATTTTGAAAGTAACAGCTATTAAACCATGTAAGGCATGTTACATTCTAAAGTTGGATTGGATTATTAATACAACCTCCATTACATGTCTTCAGAAAGACAGTCTTGCTTCTGTTATTGTTTAAACCTTTGAAAGTATGTTGTTAAATATTCAGACAAATGCACTTTTATTTTAGACTTCAATTAAAGGTCTAGAGGTAAAAATAGCTTAGTCAATATAGTGCTAATTTTTTAGGTCACAGAATTAAAGTATTACTCTATACATTAACAGGTAACAAGAATGATGATCAAATAGCCCAATGTGTAGGGTTGCTGCGTGTAGTAAGGTGATGGAAGCATTACAAAACACACTCATTTTTAGGTCTCGCCTGGCTATCGCGTAAGCGATCGCCCAGTGAGACTTATGTAGGGGCTTCCGAAAATGCTCCCAAAGGCTTCCCAGGAGGATCGGGTGGCGGTTACGCGCACAACCACGCGCATTCCATTTGCCACCAGCTACTTCCTGCGCGTGCGCCGCCTCACGCATTCAGAGAGATTTAGTAAGGGGCACAAGACCTTAGGAATGCGGTTTATGGCCAGTGCATGTGAGGCATTCAAGCGCGAAGTTGGCATCTGGCATCGGACTTGAAAGCAGCAGACTGCTTTCTCCAGAACTTTCGTTATAACTCACACCCCATATGCTCATTCCCTCCCACCCTTCCTTTGATGTCCGCTTTTCTTGTTGTTTACAAACCACGCCACACACTGCTGCACGCTGCACACTGCTGCACGCCACACACTGCTGCACGCCACACACTGCTGCACGCCTCACACTGCTGCATGCCGCACACTGCTGCATGCCGCACACTGCTGCAAGCCGCACACTGCTACACAAAACACTGCTGCACGCCACACACTGCTGCATGCCACACACTGCTGCACGCCACACACTGCTGCACGCCACACACTGCTGCACGCCACACACCACACCCTGCTGCATGCCGCTGCACGCCACACACTGCTGCACACCACACCCTGCTGCATGCCGCTGCACGCCACACACTGCTGCACGCCGCACACTGCTGCACGCCACACACTGCTGCATGCCACACACTGCTGCACGCCACACACTGCTGCACGCCACACACTGCTGCACGCCGCACACTGCTGCATTACTCACTGCTGCATGCTGCACGACACTGATGCACGCAGCACACTGCTGCACGCTGCACACTGCTACACGAAACACTGCTGCACGCCACACACTGCTGCACGCCACACACTGCTGCACGCCGCACAATGCTACACGAAACACTGCTGCATGCCACACACTGCTGCAAGCCGCACACTGCTGCACGCCGCACACTGCTGCACGCCACACACTGCTGCACGCCACACACTGCCGCACGCCACACACTGCTGCGCACACTGCTGCATTACACACTGCTGCACGCCACACACTGCTGCATTACACACTGCTGCACGCCACACACTGCTGCACGCCACACACTGCTGCACGCCACACACTGCTGCACGCCACACACTGCTGCACGCCACACACTGCTGCACGCTGCACAATGCTACACGAAACACTGCTGCACGCCACACACTGCTGCACATCGCACACTGCTGCACATCGCACACTGCTGCACGCCACACACTTCTGCATTACTCACTGCTGCATGCTGCACGACACTGCTGCACGCAGCACACTGCTGCGCGCCGCACACTGCTGCACGCCACACAGTGCTGTATGCCTCACACTGCTACACGAAACACTGCTGCACGCCGCACACTGCTGCACGCCACACACTGCTGCACGCCACACACTGCTGCATTACACACTGCTGCATTACACACTGCTGCATTACACAGTGCTGCATTACACAGTGCTGCACGCCACACACTGCTGCACGCCACACACTGCTGCACGCCACACACTGCTGCACGCCACACACTGCTGCACGCCACACACTGCTGCACGCAACACACTGCTGCACGCCACACACTGCTGCACGCCACACACTGCTGGACGCCACACACTGCTGGACGACACACACTGCTGGACGACACACACTGCTGGACGACACACACTGCTGCACACTGCTGCATTACTCACTGCTGCATGCTGCACAACACTGCTGCACGCAGCACACTGCTGCACGCCACACACTGCTGCACGCCGCACAATGCTGCATGCCGCACAATGCTACACGAAACACTGCTGCATGCCACACACTGCTGCACGACACACACTGCTGCACGCCGCACACTGCTGCACGCCGCACTCTGCTGCATTACTCACTGCTGCATGCTGCACGACACTGCTGCACGCCGCTGCACGCCACACAGTGCTGTATGCCTCACACTACTACATGAAACACTGCTGCACGCCGCACACTGCCGCACGCCACACACTGCCGCACGCCACACACTGCCGCACGCCACACACTGCCGCACGCCACACACTGCTGCACGCCACACACTGCTGCACGCCACACACTGCTGCACGCTGCACAATGCTACACGAAACACTGCTGCACGCCACACACTGCTGCACATCGCACACTGCTGCACGCCACACACTGCTGCATTACTCACTGCTGCATGCTGCACGACACTGCTGCACGCAGCACACTGCTGCGCGCCGCACACTGCTGCACGCCGCTGCACGCCGCTGCACGCCACACAGTGCTGTATGCCTCACACTGCTACACGAAACACTGCTGCACGCCGCACACTGCTGCACGCCACACACTGCTGCACGCCACACACTGCTGCACGCCACACACTTCCGCACGCCACACACTTCCGCACGCCACACTGTTGGACAGGCCACACGAAGGGCTTGCTCCCTCCCCGCACGACAGGGCCCGAGCTCCGGCCCACCAGGCATAACCCACGAAAAGCACCTGTACCCCGTCTCCCGACGGATCTTCTGCCCTCGGACCTCTACTCATCACGGGGCCCAGCCCCACCGGCTCCCCCGGCCGGTTCAAGCCGCCATCTTGGGCCCTGCACCACGAGGCCGCGTGGCCTCGCCCCGACCCTAACCCCGGGCCTGGCCGGCCCCGACATCCCGGCACCACCATCCACCCAGGAGGTGAGCGGACCACTTGGCAGGTCAATGGGAGAACGAAGCGTCAAGAGCTCTTCCCCCGCCAGGTGCCGATCGCCTCCAGCTCCCCCAGGCGCTGGCTCCACCCCCTGCTGGGTGTCTGGACACCTTCATCCCGGGCCCTCCGACCTCCAAGTGCGAGGGTCCGGACATCAAAGGGCGCCTGCCCTATAACTGGGGCAACTCCGGAGCAGGAAGGCAGTTGTATCCTGGAGTCGAGAGACACCGAGAGAACTCAGCCTTGACGGACTACTGGCGCTGCCGTAGCCCGCTCTTGTGAACCATCGTCCTGCCTGCTGGCGCTGCCGCGGCCTTCTGCAACATCCATCCTCGTCGGGACCTGCTGGCGCTGCCGCGGCCCGTTGTAACGACCATCCTCACCGGGACCTGCTGGCGCTGCCGCGGACCGTGTACCGACCATCTCGACCGGGACCTGCTGGCGCTGCCGCGGCCCGTACCAACTAAACCACCAAGCTCGAGGATTGTGAGCTAGTCATCATCTCATCCGAACTACCTGACTGGTAAACAGACTGTCCCGCTACCCCTTACCCTGCTTTGAGAGACTTGAATCGAGGGGACCCCGAGTCCAGACCTCCTTGTACCATTCAACCGTACCTTAAGAAGTGCTTATAAAGAACACTGAACCTTATCCGTGTGTGGTATCTGTCTGTGGGGGGGAAGTTACTTGTCTGTACGATCTCTGGAGACGGCTCTCCCCGGAGACCTCTCCTCCTGACCCCGGCCGACCCTCCCGGTCCGTCTACCCTTTCTAACACACACACTGCTGCATTACACAGTGCTGCACGCCGCACACTGCTTGTTAGAAAGGGTAGATGGACCGGGAGGGTCGGCCGGGGACAGGAGGAGAGGTCTCCGGGGAGAGCCGTCTCCAGCGATCGTACAGACAAGTAACTTCCCCCCCCCACAGACAGATACCACACACGGATAAGGTTCAGTGTTCTTTATACGCACTTCTTAAGGTACGGTTGAATGGTACAAGGAGGTCTGGACTCAGGGGTCCCCTCGATTCAAGTTTCTCAAAGCAGGGTAAGGGGTAGCGGGACAGTCTGTCTACCAGTCAGGTAGTTCGGATGAGATGATGACTAGCTCACAATCCTCGAGCTTGGTGGCTTAGTTGGTACGGGCCGCGGCAGCGCCAGCAGGTCCCGGTTGAGATGGTCGGTACACGGTCCGCGGCAGCGCCAGCAGGTCCCGGAAAGATGGTCGATGTACGGTCCGCGGCAGCGCCAGCAGGCAGGACGATGGTTCACAAGAGCGGGCTACGGTAGCGCCAGTAGTCCGTCAAGGCTGAGTTCTCTCGGTGTCTCTCGACTCCAGGATACAACTGCCTTCCTGCTCCGGAGTTGCCCCAGTTATAGGGCAGGCGCCCTTTGATGTCCGGAC
This sequence comes from Triturus cristatus, assembly GCF_964204655.1. Lineage (NCBI taxonomy): Eukaryota > Metazoa > Chordata > Amphibia > Caudata > Salamandridae > Triturus > Triturus cristatus. The sequence continues at coordinate 146,538,124 of NC_140584.1, forward strand.
CCTCGCACTTGGAGGTCGGAGAGCCCGGGATGAAGGTGTCCAGACACCCAGCAGGGGGTGGAGCCAGCGCCTGGGGGAGCTGGAGGCGATCGGCACCTGGCGGGGGGAAGAGCTCTTGACACTTCGTTCTCCCATTGACCTGCCAAGTGGTCCGCTCACCTCCTGGGTGGAGGGTGGTGCCGGGATGTCGGGGCCGGCCAGGCCCGGGGTTAGGGTCGGCCCGAGGCCACGCGGCCTCGTGGTGCAGGGCCGAAGATGGCGGCTTGAACCGGCCGGGGGAGCCGGTGGGGCTGGGCCCCGTGATGAGTAGAGGTCCGAGGGCAGAAGATCCGTTGGGAGACGGGGTACAGGTGCTTTTCGTGGGTTATGCCTGGTGGGCCGGAGCACGGGCCCTGTCGTGCGGGGAGGGACCAAGCCCTTCGTGTGGCCTGTCCAACATGCGTCCCCCCCAGCTGAAGGCGGGGAGAGTCACCCATCTCCTTGGGGACTCTCTTCGTCGAGGCGGAAAAAGCGGGACAGGCCATCCGCGTTGGCGTGGTCTTGGCCTGGTCGGTGCTCCACAGTGAAGTCCATTCCCTGCAGGGAAATGGACCAGCGCAAGAGTTTTGGGTTCTCCCCCCGCATCTGCATCAGCCACTGCAGGGGTCGATGGTCGGTTTGTACCCGGAAGTGGGTACCGAAGAGATAGGGCCGGAGCTTTTTGAGGGCCCACACCACTGCGAAGGCCTCCCTCTCGATGGTGCTCCAGCGCTGTTCTCGGGCCAGGAGACGTCGACTGATGAAGGCCACCGGCTGGTCATGACCCTCGGGGTTTAACTGAGAAAGGACGGCCCCGATGCCGTGGTCGGAGGCGTCGGTCTGTACCACGAATTCCCGACTGTAATCGGGGGCCTGGAGCACAGGGGCGGTGCACAGGGCGGCCTTCAGCTTCTCGAAGGCCGCTTGACAATCGGGGGTCCAGTTAATCCGCTTCGGCTGGTTCTTGGACGTGAGACCCGTGAGGGGCCCCACGATGCTGCCGTAGTCTCTCACGAACCGCCGGTAGTAGCCGGTGAGCCCCAAGAAGGCTCGGACCTCGGTCTGGGTGACGGGGGCTGCCAGGACTGGATGGCAGCAATCTTAAGTTGTAGCGGGGCCACCAGCCCGCTTCCCACTTGGTGCCCAAGGTAGGTCACAGACCCTTGGCCAATTTGGCACTTGCCGGCCTTAATTGTGAGACCGGCCCGCTGGAGGGCCTGTAGGACCTCTTGGAGGTGACGGAGGTGGTCGGGCCAGTGGCGGCTGTATACAGCGATATCGTCCAGGTAGGCAGCGCTGAACTCTTCGAGCCCCGCCAAGACCTGGTTCACGAGGCGTTGAAACGTGACGGGGGCATTCTTCATGCCGAAGGGCATGACCTTGAATTGGTAGTGGCCATCGGGGGTAGAGAAGGCTGACCGTTCCTGAGCCCTGGGTGTGAGGCCGATCTGCCAGTAGCCCGCTGTTAGGTCGAAGATACTGAGGTAGCGGGCGGCCCCCAGCCGGTCGATCAGCTCGTCTGCTCGGGGAATCGGATGAGCGTCGGTCCGGGTGACAGCGTTCAAGCCCCGGTAGTCGACGCAGAATCTCAGTTCAGGTGCGGTACCGGGGGCAGCGGCTTTGGGAACCAATACAACCGGACTGGCCCAGGGACTGTCCGAGGGCTCGATGACCCCGATTGTGAGCATCTTGGCCACTTCCTCCTGTATGCAGGCCCGTACCCGATCTGGTACGCGGTAGGCCCGGTGTCGGACAGGGGGACTGTCCCCGGTGTCCACGTCGTGCAAACACCACGGGGTGACCCCGGGGGTGAGGGAGAACAGGGTAGCGAACTGCAGCAGGAGGTTCCGGCAGCCCTGGCGTTGCTCCGAAGTGAGGGCGTCAGAGAGCCGGACCCCGTCCACGGAGCCGTCATTCTCCTGAGTTTTCAGAAGATCCGGGAGGGGTTCGGAGTCTTCCTCTGCCCCACTGTCCGTAGCCATCAGGAGGCTGAGTTCTGAGCGCACAAAGTGTGGTTTGAGTCGGTTGGTGTGGAGGACCCGGAGGGGGTTCCGGGAGGTCCCCAGGTCGATGAGGTAAGTGACGGGGCTTTTGCGCTCGACCACTTTGAAGGGCCCCGTCCACTTATCTTGCAAGGCACATGGTTCGGTGGGGGACATCACCCACACTTGTTGTCCAGGCTCGAACTCAACGGAGGAGGCATTGTGATCATACCACCTCTTCATGTCCTCCTGGCTGACCTCGAGGTTCGCCTTGGCCATCTGTCTGAAGCGCCGGGTCTGATTGCGTAGGGCCAGGATGTATTTGAAGACGTCTGGAGGGGTCTTTAGGGGGGCCATCTCCCAACCTTCTTTTACTAGGCTGAGGGGCCCTCGCACAGGGTGCCCGTACAGGAGTTCGAAAGGGCTAAACCCGAGGGACTTCTGGGGAACTTCTCGGTAAGCGAAGAGGAGGCACGGGAGTAGTACATCCCACTGGCGACGGAGGGGCTCTTCCAATCCCCCAATCATCCCCTTGAGAGTGCGGTTAAACCGCTCCACTAGTCCGTTCCCTTGGGGGTGATAGGGGGTCGTGAATCTGTAGGTGACCCCGCATTGTTGCCAGAGGGACTTCATGTATTTGGATATAAAGTTCGTGCCTCGGTCGCTGACGACTTCTCGGGGGAAGCCTACCCGGGACAAGATCCCCATTAGGGCCCGGCCAACCACCGGAGCTGTCACGGTCCGTAGGGGCACCGCCTCGGGGTATCGGGTGGCATGGTCCACCAGTACTAAGATGAACCTGTGTCCTTGTGCCGTGCGGGGGTCCAGAGGCCCCACAATGTCTATCCCCACCCTCTCGAACGGGGTGGTGACCACAGGGAAGGGTTGCAGAGGGGCTTTCAGCTTCCGACCACTCTTCCCGCTGGCTTGGCATGTGGGGCAAGATCGGCAGTGGTTCAGGACGTCGTTCCTCATTTTCGGCCAGAAAAAGTGGGTCACTAGGCGGCTGTACGTTTTGTCCTGGCCCAGGTGTCCAGCCAGGGGGACATCGTGTGCCAGGTTGAGCAGAAAGTCTCTGAAGCGGAGAGGTACCACCAGTACTCGACCGGCCCCCAGCTCGGCGATTCTTTGCTCGCTGTACAGCAGGTCGTTATCCCAGTAGACCCAGTGAGTTCCGGTGGAGTCCCCTGCGTTCTGGGCGTTGGCTTGTTGGCGGAGTCCCTCGAGGGAGGGACAGGTCTTTTGTTCCTGGCGGAACTGTTCTTGGGTGGGCCCCCCTTCTTGACGCCACTGGGCCAGGTCAGGAAGGTCCTGGGATTGCGCGTCCCCTTCGGTCGTCGGGTCTGGGAGGCTGGCCTTGTCGTTGTCTTCTACTGGGGCGACCGGGGGCGGAGGTGCCGGCCATTCCGGTTCTTCTGATCGAGGGACGGCACGGGCGGCCATGGACCGGGTGGTTATGCAGGCCCAGTCCGGGAGGCCCAGCATCCCCAGGTGCTCCCTTCTCTCAACTGTGGCCCACGGGGAACTCTCGAGGTCATTCCCCAGGAGGCAGTCCACGGGGGCATCGTCCCGGACCGTCACCTTCAACAGGCCGGAGACCCCTCCCCATTCGAATGGGACGCAGGCCATTTGACACATACTTTCAGAGTTGTCTGCCGAGCGGACGGGGCAGAGAATGTTCGGCAGGATCTGCTCGGGCTTCACCAGGTGACAGCGGACGGCCGTCACACTGGCGCCTGTGTAACGCAAGGCCTCGGCTCGCTGTCCATTAATTGTCACCCACTGACCGTATTTCCTGGTGTTAGCTGGTAGGGGAGCCCGCGGGACCATGTCTCTTCCCCCTAAGCACGCCAGGACCATGGCGGCCGGCTCCCACTCTTGCTGGGCCGGCTCATACTCTTCTTGTTCCCCCGATGATCGCTCTTCCCCCAGGGCGGCGGCAGCTACCTGGCGGGGCTTGGGTGCTTGGTTCTGCGGGCAGCTCGGGTCATTGGCGTAGTGGCCCACTCGCTGGCATCGGTGGCACGTGACGTTGGCTCGGGCCCCAGGACGCCACGGGGGGTTGCCCCGGCCGGCCGGAGGCGGGGTGATGGTCACGGGTGTTGTTGGCAAGGCGTCTCTCCCTCGCCCCTGGCCCCCTCCTCCTCCCCGAGGACGGTGCTGGCCTGGGTTGCTTCTGTTCTGTTCGTGTGGCCCCCTCCGGCCCACTCGGGTGCTTTCCCATCGGTCAGCTTCGGCGGCGAGCTGCCGGGGGTCAGTCAGCTTACTGTCGAGGAGGTGCTGCCTGAGCTCGACGAAACAGTTGTTCGACAGGTGCTCCCATACCATAAGGTTAAAGAGTTGTTCGTAAGTGGTGACATGGCTCCCCTTTATCCAACCCTCGAAGGCACGGCTGAAATAGTTCACGTATTCTACCCAAGTGGTACCTGGGATCCGGGTGCAATCTCTGAACCTCTGGCGGTACATCTCGGGTGTGAGGCCGTAGCGGGTGAGGAGGGCAGCCTTCATGTGGTCGTAGGACGACATTTGGTGATCTGGGAGCTGCAGTAGGGCATCGCGACCCTCGTTGATAAACCTCCCCCAAAGTCCGGCTCCCCAATCACTCCGGTCGATCCGGTGGGAGGTCATGGCGATCTCGTAGGCTTTAAACCACTGTTGTATGTCGTCTTCTCGGACATACTCGCGGACAACATCCTTGGGGATGTGGACTTTTTTCTCGATTGGCCCCGGGGTGTGTGGTCGCTCAGGCACCCCCAGTTCTTTATTCTGTTTCCGAAGTTCTATCTCCGCTAGTTGGCGCTCGTGCTCGAGCGTTATTTTTTTCTCCTCCAGCTCTCTCTGTCTCTGCTTCTCTTCTCGTTCATCTCGGAGCCGCATATGCTCGAGGTTGAGTTTCTGTTCAGCTAACTTGAGTTCCCCATCCATCTTGAGTCGTGCCATTTCCAACTCGTGCAATCTGGTTCTTTCTCTTTCTCGGATCTCCTCCTGCGAGAGGCCCGTTCCCCGCTCCTCGGGAGCCGTGGCGTTCCCCTCTGGTGTGATGCTGCTTTGGTCGGAGGGTCCGGCGACCCCAGTTTCTGTCCACGACTCTAGGGCGTGCTTTAGATCATCCTTGGTACTCAGGCCGGTGGTAGCAATGCCAAGTTCTATGCAGAATTGTCTCAGTTCGCGGTGGTTGTATTCTTCTAATTTATCCATTTGGAAATTCTCGGTGGAGCTGCTATCTTTGGCTGACATCGTGTTTTTGTCGTGGGGTGAGCTACTCTCTGTACGATTATGCGTTGATTCGGATCGCGCCGCTGGCCACCAATGTTAGAAAGGGTAGATGGACCGGGAGGGTCGGCCGGGGACAGGAGGAGAGGTCTCCGGGGAGAGCCGTCTCCAGCGATCGTACAGACAAGTAACTTCCCCCCCCCCACAGACAGATACCACACACGGATAAGGTTCAGTGTTCTTTATACGCACTTCTTAAGGTACGGTTGAATGGTACAAGGAGGTCTGGACTCAGGGGTCCCCTCGATTCAAGTTTCTCAAAGCAGGGTAAGGGGTAGCGGGACAGTCTGTCTACCAGTCAGGTAGTTCGGATGAGATGATGACTAGCTCACAATCCTCGAGCTTGGTGGCTTAGTTGGTACGGGCCGCGGCAGCGCCAGCAGGTCCCGGTTGAGATGGTCGGTACACGGTCCGCGGCAGCGCCAGCAGGTCCCGGAAAGATGGTCGATGTACGGTCCGCGGCAGCGCTAGCAGGCAGGACGATGGTTCACAAGAGCGGGCTACGGTAGCGCCAGTAGTCCGTCAAGGCTGAGTTCTCTCGGTGTCTCTCGACTCCAGGATACAACTGCCTTCCTGCTCCGGAGTTGCCCCAGTTATAGGGCAGGCGCCCTTTGATGTCCGGACCCTCGCACTTGGAGGTCGGAGGGCCCGGGATGAAGGTGTCCAGACACCCAGCAGGGGGTGGAGCCAGCGCCTGGGGGAGCTGGAGGCGATCGGCACCTGGCGGGGGGAAGAGCTCTTGACACTTCGTTCTCCCATTGACCTGCCAAGTGGTCCGCTCACCTCCTGGGTGGAGGGTGGTGCCGGGATGTCGGGGCCGGCCAGGCCCGGGGTTAGGGTCGGCCCGAGGCCACGCGGCCTCGTGGTGCAGGGCCCAAGATGGCGGCTTGAACCGGCCGGGGGAGCCGGTGGGGCTGGGCCCCGTGATGAGTAGAGGTCCGAGGGCAGAAGATCCGTTGGGAGACGGGGTACAGGTGCTTTTCGTGGGTTATGCCTGGTGGGCCGGAGCTCGGGCCCTGTCGTGCGGGGAGGGACCAAGCCCTTCGTGTGGCCTGTCCAACACTGCTGCACGCCACACACTGCTGCACGCCACACACTGCTGCACCCCACACACTGCTGCACCCCACACACTGCTGCACGCCACACACTGCTGCACGCCACACACTGCTGAACGCCACACACTGCTGAACGCCACACACTGCTGAACGCCACACACTGCTGGACGACACACACTGCTGCACACTGCTGCATTACTCACTGCTGCACACTGCTGCACACTGCTGCATTACTCACTGCTGCATGCTGCACAACACTGCTGCACGCAGCACACTGCTGTACGCCACACACCGCTGCATGCTGCACAACACTGCTGCACGCAGCACACTGCTGTACGCCACACACCGCTGCATGCCGCACAATGCTGCATGCCGCACAATGCTACACGAAACACTGCTGCATGCCACACACTGCTGCGCGACACACACTGCTGCACGCCGCACACTGCTGCACGCCGCACTCTGCTGCATTACTCACTGCTGCATGCTGCACGACACTGCTGCACGCCGCTGCATGCCACACAGTGCTGTATGCCTCACACTACTACATGAAACACTGCTGCACGCCGCACACTGCTGCACGCCACACACTGCTGCACGCCACACACTGCCGCACGCCACACACTGCCGCACGCCACACACTGCCGCACGCCACACACTGCTGCATTACACACTGCTGCATTACACACTGCTACACGCCGCACACTGCTACACGCCGCACACTGCTACACGCCGCACACAGCCTCACACTCCTACACGCCTCACACTCCTACACGCCTCACACTGCTACACGCCGCACACAGCCTCACACTCCTACACGCCTCACACTCCTACACGCCTCACACTCCTACACGCCTCACACTCCTACACGCCTCACACTCCTACACGCCTCACACTCCTACACGCCTCACACTCCTACACGCCTCACACTCCTACACGCCTCACACTCCTACACGCCTCACACTCCTACACGCCTCACACTCCTACACGCCTCACACTCCTACACGCCTCACACTCCTACACGCCTCACACTCCTACACGCCTCACACTCCTACACGCCTCACACTCCTACACGCCTCACACTCCTACACGCCTCACACTCCTACACGCCTCACACTCCTACACGCCTCACACTCCTGCACGCCTCACACTCCTGCACGCCACACACTGCTGCACGCCACACACTGCTGCACGCCACACACTGCTGCACACTGCTGCATTACTCACTGCTGCACGCCGCACACTGCTGCACGCCGCACGCGGCTGCACGCCACAGTGCTGCATGCCTCACACTGCTACACGAAACACTGCTGCATGCCACACACTGCTGCAAGCCACACACTGCTGCAAGCCACACACTGCTGCACGCCACACACTACCGCACGCCACACACTACCGCACGCCACACACTGCTGAGCACACTGCTGCATTACACACTGCTGCATTACACACTGCTGCACGCCGCACACTGCTGCACGCCGCACACTGCTGCATGCCGCACACTGCTGCATGCCGCTGCACGCCACACACTGCTGCACGCCACACACTGCTGCACGCCGCACACTGCTACACGCCGCACACTGCTACACGCCGCACACTGCTACACGCCACACACTGCTACACGCCACACACTGCTGCATGCCGCTGCACGCGATGCACTGCTGCACGCCGCACACTGCTGCACGCCGCACACTGCTGCATGCCACACACTGCTACACGCCACACACTGCTACACGCCACACACTGCTACATGCCGCTGCACGCCACGCACTGCTGCACGCCTCGCACTGCTGCACGCCGCACACTGCTGCACGCCACACACTGCTGCACGCCACACACTGCTGCACGCCACACACTGCTGCACGCCACACACTGCTGCACGCCGCACACTGCTGCATGCCACACACTGCTACACGCCACACACTGCTACACGCCACACACTGCTACATGCCGCTGCACGCCACGCACTGCTGCACGCCTCGCACTGCTGCACGCCGCACACTGCTGCACGCCACACACTGCTGCACGCCACACACTGCTGCACGCCACACACTGCTGCACGCCACACACTGCTGCACGCCACACACTGCTGCACGCCACACACTGCTGCACGCCACACACTGCTGCACGCCGCACACTGCTGCACGCCGCACACTGCTGCACGCCGCACACTGCTGCACGCCGCACACTGCTGCACGCCGCACACTGCTGCACGCCGCACACTGATGCACGCCACACACTGATGCACGCCACACACTGATGCACGCCGCACACTGATGCACGCTGCACACTGCTGCACGCCGCACACTGCTGCACGCCGCACACTGCTGCACGCCGCACACTGCTGCACGCCACACACTGCTGCACGCCACACACTGCTGCACGCCACACACTGCTGCACGCCGCACACTGCTGCACGCAGCACACTGCTGCATTACTCACTGCTGCATGCTGCACGACACTGCTGCATGCAGCACACTGGTGCACGCCGCACACTGCTGCACGCCGCACACTGCTGCACGCCGCACACTGCTGCACGCCGCACACTGCTGCACGCCGCACACTGCTGCAAGCCGCACACTGCTGCACGCCACACACTGCTACACGAAACACTGCTGCATGCCACACACTGCTGCACAGCACACACTGCTGCACGCCGCACACTGCTGCACACTGCTGCATTACTCACTGCTGCATGCTGCACGACACTGCTGCACGCAGCACACTGCTGCATGCAGCACACTGCTGCACGCCGCACACTGCTGCACGCTGCACACTGCTGCACGCCGCACACTGCTGCACGCCACACACTGCTGCACACTGCTGCATTACTCACTGCTGCATGCTGCACGACACTGCTGCACGCCGCACACTGCTGCACGCCGCACGCCGCACACTGCTTTTATGCGAGTTTATGCTACTGACATTGTAAATGACAATGCCTTTTATTTGTTTTAAAACCAAAACATAAATAAAAGGCATTGTAATTTTACAATGCCAATAACTCAAACTCTTATAAATGCGAGACCTATTGCATTGCAAATGCTTGTTTCTCTTCCATTTCATAGTGTGCCTATTCTGACTTCTTTGGTTGAACCAAATACGGAGGTTTTCAATCCGACACCAGCAGCTTCAACAAGACTGTATTACGTACCCTAGAAGCTTAAACTAGACTCAGATCTAACAAAATGGGATTACAAGACTAGAGAAAGACCATGCTGCAAGTTGCCGCTGGTGAAACATGTCTTGGTTAAATCATAGCTTGTGTAGAATATTGGGGTACCAATGCAGTAACTGTCCTCAATAAAGGATTTTTTCTATATAAAATAAGGTGTTTTAGCTCGTTTTTTTATATCACTGAATCAATTTTTAACTGAATTAATTCCAAGTGTTATCCAACTCCATTTTTTCCACATTGCTGAGGGTATTCAGATAAATAATACCAAGGAGAATTAAGTGCCATTTTCCAACCACGCAAGAATTATACTACCCTGTAAGCATCTGTTCTTGGCATGTACTGCTGTAGATTCACATGCTTTGCATGCTCCTGCCATCTAGTATTGGGTCCGGATGTGTGCACGTTTTTTATCCTTCGAAGACGTCTTTCGAGTCATGAGCTTCCAAATGGTGATAATGCGCATGGGCCACGACTAAATTGTTACATTGTTTTCTCGCAGGCGGGTGAGAATGGAGTGCAATGTAAGTGTAAGTAAAGAGATGTCCATGCATATAAAAAAATATAGTAACTGCAATGGCCATAGGTGTCCGGAGAGGAGAGTGGGTGCATGTGAATCTACAGCACTGCATGCCAAGAACAGATGCTTACAGGGTAAGTAACAATCAGTTCGAGGCATGTGTGGCTGTAGATACAAATGCTTTGTATAGACTGTAGTGCAGTGCCCTTTAAAGTGGTGGCTAATCTTTGGGTATTGCAGTTTTTGAAAGCGTGTTCATAGCACTGTCTGACCTACATTAGCTTGTTGACATGCTAAACCATCCACACAATAATGCTTAGTGAAGTGTGTGGGTTAGACCATGTAGCTGCTTTGCATATAACAGCTAGGGGGATGTTGCCTAGGAAAGCCATAGAAACCCCTATTTTGCAAGTAGAGAGTGCTTTAGAGGGTGTAGGTAAAGTCCCTTTGGCTTTAACCTAACATGTCTGAATACATTTAACTATCCATCTGGCAATGCCTGATTTTGATATAGATTTTCCTTTACAAGGGGGCAAAAAAGCAATAGAGAGTTGTTTGTTTTTGCAAGTCTTTAACGCTTTCAAGGGGCTCATTTAACAACCAAATGTATGGACAGCCCTCTCCGCAACGGAGTCTGGTTGAGGAAAGAACACAGGTAACTCGACTGATGAAGGTAGAAATGAAAGACCACCTTTGGAAGGAATGTTGAGTTGGTGCGAAAGACCACCCTATCTTTGTGGAGCGGGAAGAAAGGCTCATCCAAGGTTAGAGCCTGGGGCTCACTAACATGTCGGAGTGATGTAATGGCGACCCTAGAAGATAATACTTGAAGGGAGCAGTTATATAGTGACTCAAATGGTGGACCCATATGTCTTGTGAGAACAATGTTAAGATTCCAGGTAGGTGCATTTGGATCCCGAGGCGGAATCACTCTCTTATGACCTCCCATAAATGCTTTGATGATAGGTACTTTCAACAAAGAATGGTGTTGTCTATTCAGCAAATAGGCAGCCACTACATCCAGATTCAAGTGTATGGATGAGAATGCAAGGCCAGAAAGCTGTATATGCAAAAAGTAACAGTGTTTTGTATTGTAGCATTAAACGGATAGACACTCTTATTGTGACAGTAAAAGACAAATCTTTTCCATTTAGCTGAAGTGCATGCTCTAGTAGTAGGCCTGCAAGCTTCATTGCGAATGGTTATACATTCAGGTGGGAGATTGAGAAAACCGAATTCTATGACCTCAGGAGCAGAATTGCTAGGTTGAGTTCCTTGGGATTTGGGTTCTGAGTGAGGTCTGGGTTCAGGGGAAGCTTCTTGAGGGAAACTACGAATAGTTCAAGCACCGTTGTGAACCAGGGCCGTCGGGCCCATTTGGGAGCTACTATTGTAAGTCTGAGAGATGTTTGCCTGACCTACTGAACCAGAAACGGAATCAGAGGGAGAGGCGGAAAAATGTAGGCAAATATACCTGACCAGTTCATGCATAGAGCATTGCCCTTGGATAGTGGGTGTGGGAACCTGGAGGTGAAGTTTGGGCAATTTGAGTTGTACGCAGTTGCGAACAGATATATTTGTGGGAATCCCCACTGTGGAAGTAAGGGAGGAAGACTCTGTGTTGGAGTTCCCAGTCGTAGACTTGTTGCTGCATTCTACTGAGGAGCTCAGGAAAGTCGTTGTTCCCAGAAATGTTCTGCTAGCACAAGACTGCTGTGAAGTAGAGCCCAACGTTAAATGGTATTACCAAGGTATGATAACTGTAGAGAATGTGTCCCTTCTGGTTTTCTAAATAGTACATGGTTGTCATATTGCTTTTCCAGACTGAGACAACATTGCCAATCAGGTGAGTTGTCAACGCTTTCAACGCTAGGTGAACAGCTTGAAGCTCTAGATAATTGGTGTGGCGACCCTGACGTTTTGTGTCCCAGATACCCTGGACTGTGAGACACTGTAGGTGAGCAACCCATCCTGTCAGTAATGTGTCAGTTGTCAGGATGATGTGGAGAAACAAAGTCTAGGAAAGGCCACCCCTTTAACAGGTGGTTTGTTTCACCACTGAAGAGCGCAATGAGTGCGGCTGTCCATCAACACTAGATCCTCCAATTAACCCTGTGACGGAGATCACCGTTGTGCTAGATATTCCTGTAGAGGACACATATGTAGTGGTGAATGTGGCACTATGGCGATGCATGAGGCCATCATACCCAGTAGGCACATAACAGTTCTGACTGTCAGCTGTTGATTGGCTTTAAAACGTGACAGTAGCGTTAGGAAATTTTGGATTCTAGCTGTATTGGGCGAAGTTATTGACAGTGGTTTGTTTAGGATAGCCCCCGGATACGATTGAAGCTGTAACATTTGAAAATGAGATTTCTGTATATTGATGGTAAATCCTAGTTGATGGAGCAGGTCTATGGTATCTTGAGTGTGTCGCTGGCACAGAGGAAGATTGCTGGCTTTGATAAGTCAGTTGTCGAGATACGGGAAGACATGGATGTTTTGTCTGCTTAAATGTGCTGCTCCAACTGCTAGGCATTTGGTGAATACTCGAGGTGCAGTAGTCACCTGTTGGACAGGCCACACAGAGGGCTTGCTTCCCCCCCGCACGACAGGGCCCGAGCTCCGGCCCACCAGGCATACCCCCGTGACAAGCCCCTGTACTCCGTCTCCCGACGGACCCTCTGCCCTCGGACCCCTACTCATCACGGGGCCCAGCCCCACCGGCTTCCCCGGCCGGGTCAAGCCGCCATCTTGGGCCCTGCACCACGCGGCCGCGTGGCCTCACCTCGACCCTAACCCCGGGCCTGGCCGGCCCGACATCCCGGCACCACCATCCACCCAGGAGGTGAGCGGACCACTTGGCAGGTCAATGGGAGAACGAAGCGTCAAGAGCTCTTCCCCCGCCAGGTGCCGATCGCCTCCAGCAGCCCCCAGGCGCTGGCTCCACCCCCTGCTGGGTGTCTGGACACCTTCATCCCGGACCCTCCGACCTCCAAGTGCGAGGGTCCGGACATCAAAGGGCACCAGCCCTATAACTAAGGAAGCTCCGGAGCAGGAAGGCAGTTGTATCCTGGAGTCGAGAGACACCGAGTGAACTCAACCCTGACGGTCTACTGGCGCTGCCGTAGCCCGCTCTTGTGAACCATCGTCCTGCCTGCTGGCGCTGCCGCGGCCTTCTGCAACCTTCATCTTCCTGGGACCTGCTGGCGCTGCCGCGGCCCGTTGTAACGACCATCTTCCTGGGACCTGCTGGCGCTGCCGCGGCCCGTTGTAACGACCATCTTCCGGGGACCTGCTGGCGCTGCCGCGGCCCGTTGTAACGACCATCCTCACCGGGACCTGCTGGCGCTGCCGCGGACCGTACATCTTCCGGGGACCTGCTGGCGCTGCCGCGGCCCGTTGTATCAACCATCCTTACCGGGACCTGCTGGCGCTGCCGCGGACCGTACTGCCTAAACACCAAGCTCGAGGATTGTGAGCTCGTCATCATCTCATCTGAACTACCTGATTGGTAAATAGACTGACCCGCTACCCCCTTCCCTACCTTACGAGACTCTAATCGAGGGGACCCCTGCGTCCAGACCTCCTTGTACCATTCTACCGTATCATAACTAAGTACCTATAAAGAACACTGAACCTTATCCGTGTGTGATCTCTGTCTGTGGGGGGGGGGAAGTTACTTGTCTGTACGATCGCTGGAGACGGCTCTCCCCGGAGACCTCTCCCCCTGACCCCGGCCGGCCCTCCCGGTCCGTCTACCCTTTCTAACATTGGTGGCCAGCGGCGTGATCCGAATCAACGCGTAATCGTACAGAGAGTAGCTCACCCCACGACAAAAACACGATGTCGACCAAAGAGAGCAGCTCCACCGAGAAATTCCAAATGGAGAAATTAGAAGAATACAACCACCGCGAACTGAGACAATTTTGCATGGAACTTGGCATTGCTACCACCGGCCTGAGTACCAAGGATGATCTAAAGCGCGCTCTGGAGTCATGGACAGAAACGGGGGTCACAGGACCCTCCGACCAAAGCAGCGTCACACCAGACCAAACCAGCATCACACCAGAGGGGAACGCCACGGCTCCCGAGGAGCGGGGAACGGGCCTCCCGCAAGAGGAGATCCGAGAAAGAGACAGAGTCAGATTACACGAGTTGGAGATGGCACGACTCAAGATGGATGGGGAACTCAAGTTGGCTGAACAGAAACTTAACCTCGAGCAGATGCGGCTTCGAGAGGAACGAGAAGAACAGCAGAGACAAAGAGAGCTGGAAGAGAAAAAAATAACGCTCGAGCACGAGCGCCGACTAGCGGAAATAGAACTGCGCAAACAGAATAAGGAACTGGGGGTGCCTGAGCGACCACACACCCCGGGGCCAAGTGAGAAAAAAGTTCACATCCCCAAGGATGTTGTCCGCGAATATGTCCGAGAAGACGACATACAACAGTGGTTTAAAGCCTATGAGATCGCAATGACCTCCCACCGAATCGACCGGAGTGATTGGGGAGCCGGACTTTGGGGGAGGTTTATCAACGAGGGTCGCGATGCCCTGCTGCAGCTCCCCGATCACCAGATGTCGTCCTACGACCACATGAAGGCTGCCCTCCTCACCCGCTACGGCCTCACGCCCGAGATGTACCGCCAGAGGTTCAGAGATTGCACCAGGATCCCAGGTACAACTTGGGTAGAATACGTGAACTATTTCAGCCGGGCATTCGAAGGGTGGATCAAGGGAAGTCAGGTCGCCACTTACGAACAACTCTTCAACCTTATGGTGTGGGAGCACCTGTCAAACAACTGTTTCGTCGAGCTCCGGCAGCACCTACTCGACAGTAAGCTGACCGACCCCCGGCAGCTCGCCGCCGAAGCTGACCGGTGGGAAAGCACCCGAGTGGGCCGGAGAGGGCCCCACGATCAGAACAGAGGCAACCAAGGCCAGCACCGTCCTCGGGGAGGAGGAGGGGGCCAGGGGCGAGGGAGAGACGCCCTACCAACAACACCCGTGGCCAGCACCCCGCCTCCGGCCGGCCGGGGCAACCCCCCGTTGCGGCCTGGGTACCGAGCCAACGTCACGTGCCACCGGTGCCAGCGACTAGGCCACTACGCCAATGACCCGAACTGCCCGCTAAATCAAACACCCAAGCCCCGCCAGGTAGCGGCCGCTGCCCTAGGGGAAGAGCAATCATCGGAGGGACCCGAAGAGTACGAGCCGGCCCAGCAAGGGTGGGAACCGGCCGCCATGGTCCTGGCATGCCTAGGGGGAAGAGACATGGTTCCGCGGGCTCCCCTACCCGCCAACACCCGAAAATACGGTCAGTGGGTGACCATTAATGGACAGAGAGCCGAGGCCTTGCGTGACACCGGCGCCAGCGTGACGGCCGTCCGCTGTCATCTGGTGAAGCCCGAGCAGATCCTGCCGAACATTCTCTGCCCCGTCCGCTCGGCAGATAACTCTGAGAGTATGTGTAAAATGGCCTGCGTCCCGTTTGAATGGGGAGGGGTCTCCGGCCTACTGAAGGTGACGGTCCGGGACGATGCCCCCGTGGACTGCCTCCTGGGGAATGACCTCGAGAGTTCCCCGTGGGCCACCGTCGAGAGAAGAGAGCACTTGGGGATGCTGGGCCTCCCGGACTGGGCCTGCATAACCACCCGATCCATGGCCGCCCAGGCCACCCCCCGATCAGAAGAAACCGAATGGCCAGCACCTCCGCCCCCGGTTGCCCCCGTCGAGGGCAACGGCGAGTCCGATCTCCCGGACCCGACTATCGAAGCAGACGCACAACACCAGGACCTTCCGGATCTGGCTCAGTGGCGTCAAGAGGGGGGGCCCACCCAAGAACAGTTCCGCCAGGAACAAAAGACCTGTCCCTCCCTCGAGGGACTCCGCCAACAAGCCGATACCCAAAACGCAGGGGACACCCCCGGAACCCACTGGGTCTACTGGGACAACGACCTGCTCTACAGCGAGCAAAGAATCGCCGAGCTGGGGGCCGGTCGAGCTCTGGTGGTACCGCTCCGCTTCCGAGACTTTCTGCTCAACCTGGCCCACGATGTCCCCCTGGCTGGACACCTGGGCCAGGACAAAACATACAGTCGCCTGGTGACCCACTTTTTCTGGCCGAAAATGAGGAATGACGTCCTGAACCACTGCCGATCTTGCCCCACGTGCCAAGCCAGCGGGAAGAGTGGTCGGAAGCTGAAGGCCCCTCTGCAACCCTTCCCTGTGGTCACCACCCCGTTCGAGAGGGTGGGGATAGACATTGTGGGGCCTCTGGACCCCCGCACGGCACAAGGACACAGGTTCATCTTGGTACTAGTGGACCATGCCACCCGCTACCCCGAGGCGGTGCCCCTACGGACAGTGACAGCTCCGGTGGTTGGCCGGGCCCTGATGGGGATCTTCTCCAGGGTAGGCTTCCCCCGAGAAGTCGTCAGCGACCGAGGTACGAATTTCATATCTAAATACATGAAGTCCCTCTGGCAACAATGCGGGGTCACCTACAGATTCACGACCCCCTATCACCCCCAAGGGAACGGACTAGTGGAGCGTTTTAACCGCACTCTCAAGGGGATGATTGGGGGATTGGAAGAGCCTCTCCGTCGCCAGTGGGATGTGCTGCTCCCGTGCCTCCTCTTCGCCTACCGAGAAGTCCCCCAGAAGTCCCTCGGCTTTAGCCCTTTCGAACTCCTGTACGGGCACCCTGTGCGAGGGCCCCTCAGCCTAGTCAAGGAAGGTTGGGAGATGGCCCCCTTAACGACCCCTCCCGACGTCTTCAAATACATCCTGGCCCTACGAAACCAGACCCGGCGCTTCAGGGAGATGGCCAAGGCGAACCTCGAGGCCAGTCAGGAGGACATGAAGAGGTGGTATGATCACAATGCCTCCTCCGTTGAATTCGAGCCTGGGCAGCAAGTATGGGTGATGTCCCCCACCGAACCATGTGCCCTGCAAGACAAGTGGACGGGGCCCTTCAAAGTGGTCGAGCGTAAAAGCCCCGTCACTTACCTCATCGACATGGGGACCACCCGGAACCCCCTGCGGGTCCTCCACACCAACCGGCTCAAACCACACTTTGTGCGCTCCGAACTAAGCCTCCTGATGGCGACCGACAGTGGTACAGAAGAAGACTCCGAGCCCCTCCCGGATCTCTTGAAGACTCAGGAGAAGGACGGCTCCGTGGATGGGGTCCGGCTCTCCGACGCCCTCACTTCGGAGCAACGCCAGGACTGCCAGGACCTCCTGCTGCAGTTCGCTGCCCTGTTCTCCCTCACCCCCGGGGTCACTCCTTGGTGTTTGCACGACGTAGACACCGGGGACAGTCCCCCGGTCCGGCACCGGGCCTACCGCGTACCAGATCGGGTACGGGCCTGCATACAGGAGGAAGTGGCCAAGATGCTCACGATCGGGGTCATCGAGCCCTCGGACAGTCCCTGGGCCAGTCCGGTTGTATTAGTTCCCAAGGCCGCTGCCCCCGGCACCGCCCCTGAACTGAGATTCTGCGTCGACAACCGGGGCTTGAACGCTGTCACCCGGACCGACGCTCATCCCATCCCCCGAGCAGACGAGCTGATCGACCGGCTGGGGGCCGCCCGCTACCTTAGTATCTTCGACCTAACGGCGGGCTACTGGCAGATCGGCCTCACACCCAGGGCTCAGGAACGGTCAGCCTTCTCCACCCCCGATGGCCACTATCAATTTAAGGTCATGCCCTTTGGCATGAAGAATGCCCCCGCCACATTCCAACGTCTTGTGAACCAGGTCTTGGCAGGGCTCGAAGAATTCAGCGCTGCCTACCTGGACGATATCGCTGTATACAGCCGCCACTGGTCCGACCACCTCCGTCACCTCCAAGAGGTCCTCCAAGCCCTCCAGCGGGCCGGCCTCACCATTAAAGCCGGCAAGTGCCAAATTGGCCAAGGGTCGGTGACCTACCTTGGGCACCAAGTGGGAAGCGGGCTGGTGGCCCCACTACAACTTAAGATTGCTGCCATCCAGTCCTGGCAGCCCCCCGTCACCCAGACCGAGGTCCGAGCCTTCTTGGGGCTCACCGGATACTACCGGCGGTTCGTAAAGGACTACGGCAGCATCGTGGGGCCCCTCACGGGACTCACATCCAAGAATCAACCGAAGCGGGTCCACTGGACTCCTGATTGTCAAGCGGCCTTCGAGGAGCTGAAGGCCGCCCTGTGCACCGCCCCGGTGCTCCAGGCCCCCGATTACAGTCGGGAATTTGTGGTGCAGACCGACGCCTCCGACCACGGCATCGGGGCCGTCCTCTCTCAGCTGAACTCCGAAGGTCATGACCAGCCGGTGGCCTTCATCAGTCGACGTCTCCTGGCCCGAGAACAGCGTTGGAGCACAATCGAGAGGGAGGCCTTTGCAGTAGTGTGGGCCCTCAAAAAGCTCCGACCCTATCTCTTCGGTACCCACTTCCGGGTACAAACCGACCATCGACCCCTGCAATGGCTGATGCAGATGCGGGGGGAGAACCCAAAACTCTTGCGCTGGTCCATTTCCCTGCAGGGAATGGACTTCACTGTGGAGCACCGGCCAGGCCAAGACCACGCCAACGCGGATGGCCTGTCCCGCTTTTTCCGCCTCGACGAAGAGAGTCCCCAAGGAGATGGGTGACTCTCCCCGCCTTCAGCTGGGGGGGACGCATGTTGGACAGGCCACACAGAGGGCTTGCTTCCCCCCCGCACGACAGGGCCCGAGCTCCGGCCCACCAGGCATACCCCCGTGACAAGCCCCTGTACTCCGTCTCCCGACGGACCCTCTGCCCTCGGACCCCTACTCATCACGGGGCCCAGCCCCACCGGCTTCCCCGGCCGGGTCAAGCCGCCATCTTGGGCCCTGCACCACGCGGCCGCGTGGCCTCACCTCGACCCTAACCCCGGGCCTGGCCGGCCCGACATCCCGGCACCACCATCCACCCAGGAGGTGAGCGGACCACTTGGCAGGTCAATGGGAGAACGAAGCGTCAAGAGCTCTTCCCCCGCCAGGTGCCGATCGCCTCCAGCAGCCCCCAGGCGCTGGCTCCACCCCCTGCTGGGTGTCTGGACACCTTCATCCCGGACCCTCCGACCTCCAAGTGCGAGGGTCCGGACATCAAAGGGCACCAGCCCTATAACTAAGGCAGCTCCGGAGCAGGAAGGCAGTTGTATCCTGGAGTCGAGAGACACCGAGTGAACTCAACCCTGACGGTCTACTGGCGCTGCCGTAGCCCGCTCTTGTGAACCATCGTCCTGCCTGCTGGCGCTGCCGCGGCCTTCTGCAACCTTCATCTTCCTGGGACCTGCTGGCGCTGCCGCGGCCCGTTGTAACGACCATCTTCCTGGGACCTGCTGGCGCTGCCGCGGCCCGTTGTAACGACCATCTTCCGGGGACCTGCTGGCGCTGCCGCGGCCCGTTGTAACGACCATCCTCACCGGGACCTGCTGGCGCTGCCGCGGACCGTACATCTTCCGGGGACCTGCTGGCGCTGCCGCGGCCCGTTGTATCAACCATCCTTACCGGGACCTGCTGGCGCTGCCGCGGACCGTACTGCCTAAACACCAAGCTCGAGGATTGTGAGCTCGTCATCATCTCATCTGAACTACCTGATTGGTAAATAGACTGACCCGCTACCCCCTTCCCTACCTTACGAGACTCTAATCGAGGGGACCCCTGCGTCCAGACCTCCTTGTACCATTCTACCGTATCATAACTAAGTACCTATAAAGAACACTGAACCTTATCCGTGTGTGATCTCTGTCTGTGGGGGGGGGGGGGGAGTTACTTGTCTGTACGATCGCTGGAGACGGCTCTCCCCGGAGACCTCTCCCCCTGACCCCGGCCGGCCCTCCCGGTCCGTCTACCCTTTCTAACATCACCCTTAATGGGAGGACTTTGAATTAGTAATGTTTGACTGCTATCACAAATGAGAATCTAAACGTTGGTGTCCTTTAAGTCTAGAGCTGACAAAGTTGCCTTGCTGGAGAACTGGGATCACATCTTGGAGAGAGACCATATAGAAATGTTCTGACAGGATGTAATGATTTAAGGGCTGTAGATCTAAGATTGGTCCCAAAGATCCGTTCATTTTGGGGATTAGGGAGCATAGGAAGTATACACCTGATCTCCGATATTGTACAGGGATTAAGTTCTTTAGCTCCTTTGAGTAAGAGAGCTTGAACTTCCTGTTTGAGTCGTGTTTGGGGTTTCAGAGAGCTTGTGAGAGTGAGGTGGAATGTTTGGAGGTGTGGTAATGAGCTCCAGACAGTAACTATGGCAGATAATGTCCAACACCAACTGGTCTGATGTTATTGATTGCCATGTGGGAAGTCAATCTTGTAATCGTCCCCCAACAGATGTTAAATGTTCTGGGGGGGGGGGGAGGAAAAGGAAGTCATTGTTTGGTGCTGGGTGTGGCACCAAGTGGGGATGCACCATTTCCTCTACCTTTGGTATTGGTGCACACATAGGAGCCTCTATAGTAACCTCAGGGAGAGGAGTGGGGACCCTGGCCACATTGGTACGAGGTAGAGGCTTCTGGAGAGGTGTTTTTTTTTTACTTGTTCGATAGGTGGAGCTGCGAAAGGAGTCACAGGGTGTTTTAAATGCATCCATAGACTTGGCAGTCTCTGTATAATTATTTTCTTTTTTCAAGGTCCAGGTCAACCTAGGAACCAAAAACATGATCTTTGTTGAAAGGGACATTTAATAGACTTTGATGTACTTCTGGCTTAAAGCCAGGTATGCAGCAGCAGGCATGCACCACAGCAAGCTACTGGTATTAATCCCCCTACCAGCGGTATCTGCTGAATCTAAGGCATTGCGGACAGATGTGTTTGAGAGGACCTTTACTATGGGTAAAAGCTCCTGACCCCATTTCTTGTGCTCCTCGGGAGATGCTCCAAGAGTTCTCCCATTTCATCCCAGGGGGCACGGACATACCTTGCAAGCAAACCCGTTGAACTGGCAATATGCCAATGGTTGCCAGATTCAGCTGTGACCCTTTAACCGGACGCGTCAATGAGTTTACTTTCCTTGTCAGGAGGTGGTGCATCACTGGCAGCTTGGGAATTAGCTCACCTGCAAGCATCTGTAACAAGTGAGTCAGGAGAAATCTGTCCCCTGATGTAATTGGGGGTCGGATGGAGAAGCTTTATATTTTTTATCTGCCCTGGATCCTGGCACTAGCAAGGTCTAAAGTGGTCACCTGCATCACACAACATACACTTAAGCATAGGGAGGTACTGAGAGGTCCTATGTGTGGAAGAGAGTGTTTCAAAAAGGAAGTTCTCTTCTAGACGTTCCTTGTGTCGCTCGACCTCATAAAAAGTAGCGGCTCTACCAATGAGCTCCTGGTACATTGTGGTGTCATCAGGAGGAGCTGGACGAGCGGGGTACAAATCTGGGTCAGTGTCCCCTGGAGGGCTTATATCATATGCTGTCCAGGGGTCGGTTGGGGGTGGTGGTGTATCAAAAGTATCATTCCCTGCCCCATGGCCACCTGTGTAAGAGTGTGGAGACCCTTGTGGTGTTATATCTAAGGGATCTCCATCAGAGGGTGTTGGAGATGGTGGAAGGGAGTGTGGCAAAAGACTGGTGGCCTTGTTTTGCCTTCTTCTTCTGTTTGGCCGGGACCGGTATATCAATAGCCTCTTCGAAGAAGAGTTGTCTCTTCCATAACAGTGGAGCTGAAACTGACAGTTTGGCAAGAACATGCCCTGTAAGGGGTTGGATGTTTATTTACTTTTGACAAGCATCCAGTTTTTCTTGTAACATGTGGAGAATAGGTTCCACTGGCTTGCCAGGATCAGATTTCGGATATGGTTTTGAAGGTTTTGGTGCTGAGGTGTGTTTCTGCTTTGGTGCTGAAGGGCTAGTCGGAGCCAAAGATGCGGCTGGTCGACTCGGTACCAAAGGTTGACTTGGCACAGAGGTGGAATATGTTGATGGCTTCAGCTGGTGTTTCAGTACTGGGTCTGAGGGTGGGGCATAGGAAACAACTGTTTTGGTGCGGACTATGGCCCGAAGGCAATGGTGGTCCGAAAGGCCTTTTGTTTGGTAGGGACCGAACGTCTATTAAGTTGTTTAAGATGTGGCTGTGGAACAGAGGCTACCGTACTCATGGATTGTTGAGCCAGTGAAAAACTCCTGCATCTCCATTTCAACCTCTAGGTCGGAGCAGGAACTGCTCTCAACGGAGAACATCTCTTCCTCCACTACAGATGATCCGGGGAGATCTTCCTCCTCTTCCTCAACATCTTGATGTCCGAAGATATTGGGAGTGTCTTTGATACTGCTCCGCAGCATCTCGAGTCAACAGACCAGACTGTCTCTATGAGTCTTTTTGGAGCGGAAAGATAGACAGGCCTCACAACCCTCCTCCCTGTGTGCTGGTGACAAACACAGGTTTCAGTACGGATGAAGGTCAGTCTGGGGGTATTTTGCGTGGCAGTTCGGGCAGAAACAGAAAGGGGTCCGTTCCATCACCAGCAGGGCATGCTCTGGTGAACCTGATATAGATTGGTGGAGGACCAAAAGGGGGAGGCACTTGAGTGCCGCAGTGGAAGTTCGTCGATTCGATGAGCGATAACGTTTTCTATTACTCGATACACAAGATGGAATACCCAATTGAAAACAATACCGGTGAAGGAGAGCCCAATATGAACAGAGCACCTTAACGGTCTCAACCCAGAGTACACACACACGTCCGAACACGACAGCAAAAAGAAAACAATCTAACAATGGAGTCAATGCCCATGCATATTACCACCAAGAGGAGGAGTCACTGTCTCGTTACTCGAAAGACTTCCTCGAAGAAAAACAACTGGAAAACATCCAGACCAAAAACTAAATGACAGGAGTATGCAAAGCATGTGTACCTACAGCCACACATACCTCGAACATTAATTTACAAAGGAAAGCAAATATATACTGCCACTTACAAAAATGTACCAAAAACTAAGAGGCAAATACAAATAAGATACCAGGGCACTGCGGCCTATGAACCACTGCAATGCAGGTCAATGGACTGTCATAGTAGCGCTTCGAAGATAGAAAATACAGGAAGCTAACAATCTGGAGAACGTTTTGCATCAGAATGTTTCTTTTGAGTATTCTTAAGTGTACGAGAAGATACAGTTAAAGGGTAGTAAGATTAACAGAATGGAAATCTATTAGGTCAAACGCCCAAATCATACAGTTTGAAAGCCATAGTTTCGAAACTTAGGTTTGAAAAACCATTAGTTTAAATACAAAAATTTTGCATAAAAA
Organism: Triturus cristatus; assembly: GCF_964204655.1. Classification (NCBI taxonomy): domain Eukaryota; kingdom Metazoa; phylum Chordata; class Amphibia; order Caudata; family Salamandridae; genus Triturus; species Triturus cristatus. Next base: position 146,561,416 of record NC_140584.1, read on the forward strand.
ATTAGCTCAAGAGAAATGTTTTAAAAATTATAAGGCTTTACAGTGTATTTAGTTATTGTTAGAGAAATGGCTTGCGTTCGGGATAGAGAGTTGTTTAGGGTTAGGATAGAGGATGAGGTAAGTGTTTGCACTTGAGTTAGAGCATGGTTTACTTTAAAGGTACAGCAAGAGTAGTGTCAGGCCTTGGAGTAGGGGTTAGGCTTGCGTTTATTATTTTGGTTAGGTTTAGACTGCACGGGGGCGGTTGTTGTGGTACTTTGCCGCACAGGTTACTGATGGAATTAGTGGAAAAAGGTGGCGGGAAAAAGATTGTTTTTAAATGTTAAAAGTCAAATAAATTAACAATCGCATATTCTGCAATTAATTTCAGATTATGTTTCTTACTTTCTACTTCGACTTTTGGCTTTTTAACTTTCACTGTTGGGCCTTCAACCTGAATTAGAATACCTTCTCTCTTCTTTGCAGTGTCCTAAGCTTATTCTCCCCCTTACATTAACTCTTTCTTTTCCTCTGAAGAAGAGACGCCTACTGCCTACTTAACTACCAAAACGTCAGATTCTCCAAGTAAACACTGAAAAGTACAGCATCCAAAATAGCAACGCTGGCTGAGGGCTAGAAATGCCCCATTTTATGTAGCATTAGAGCAGCACGTGGATTGACACTTACATGATCGAGTCTGCTTGCCTACGGCACTCCCTTCGCTGTCTGATGGTTCTGCGGCTTCTGTCTCCAGGCCCAGCTCTTTCGCACTTTCATCTGTGAGCAGACTAACAGCTTGCGTGATGTCACCGTTACTCGCCTTGAATAAAGCACAATCTGACATGAGCACTGGCGTCTCAATGAAAAACACAGATAAAAACTCATGTTCCATAAAATAGATTTATCAACAGAAGTATGTCATTGTCAGCTAAATTAGCAACACACCAGTGATATCTGCTTTTTGAGGTACACAAAATTGTAGAATACAACAAAATAAAGTAAAAAAATTAGGTAAAGAAAGAAAAAAGGGGAAAAGAAAGAAATAGAACAGTCAGGCCTTTATTTGTGGTCTGTGTATAAAGCTGCTGCAGTTTAGGAAAGCACCACTTTAATGTAAACCAAGGAAATGACTGTACATAACTTCAGAGTGGATAGCATAGATCAGAGTTTTCCGGCATTGGTCTCAGTGCATACAAGATGTCCAGGAAAACCACTATGTAATTACATTCCAAGTAGATTTATCATTTCTATATTGGTCTTACATGGGTATCTTGAAAATGTGGCATGAAAGCAGCCCTCCTTGACCTATACAGGACATCCCTTTCACAGAACTATTTCAATATTTCTTGGGACACGTCAGCAGTGTCGTTTAGAATTTGAGAAACTGATTTAAATACAAGTAATATGCAAGACACGCACGTTCCACAGCTCTTGAATGGCCATAAATCGTGATTCACAAGAAAAGCAGACAGAAAACTCCAGTATTAGTGACCCTGGAGTGATGAAATGTGTCTAAGAAGCGCTGCGTTACAGGTAGCACATCGACAATTTTGACAATATTGTAACACATTGCTACAGTAGTGTTCTTAGTAGAGACTCAATTTCCTACATGTTTTACAGTCCCACATCTGTGTGTTTTGAGGTCCGGCCGAACAGATAGCTCAAGCTTTCTGGTTGCAAAAGACCTACTGTGAACCAACACTGGGCTTACAGCCACCCATTACTTACCACTAGCTGCCTTTGGCACCCTCATTTACTTGCTTCTAACTCAAAGTTTTGCATTTCCTCTTCTTGCCTTTGTCTCTCCCCGGGAGCATAGCCTCTTAGCCATCCTTTTGATTGGCTTGCACTAGTCACTAACTGGTCGACTTTTTTCTTCTTGGCTAAGCAGTTCATGAGAGTGCGTCTGCTTTTCAGATTTCTCCTTTGTGTGCATCTCCCCCTAGCAAATACCCGCCCCACTCGCTGTTCCTCTCTCCCTCATGTGCTGCTCTCTCCACCATGTGCTGCTCTCTCTCGTGTGCTTCTCCCCAATCTCCCTCGCACATAGTCTTGCTGCCTCCCTCACGAGCATCTTCACTCGCACGTTGCTCTTTTCCTCGTGTCCCTCTACTTCCCCGCGCCCTCTACTGCTCTCCCTCGTGTGCAGCTTCTCCAAGATCTATTCTCTTTGCCAACGATGGTCAACAAGGAAGTGAAGCTAAAACTAACGTAATTAACTGATAACTTAAACATTCATTCACAACGCCAAAGTTAAAACATACTTTGGGAAATAAACTTCACTATATGGGACATCTAGTACAGTTTCTTACAGGGCTGCTTATAAACTGTATCAGCGTGTGCCTTGGAAACGTGTTTCCCTGCACTCAGACAGCTGCAGCACAGCGAGAACTGACTTAGGAGGCTGAAACCACACCGGCTGTAACCACTTACTTCGTTTTCTGTGGTAGAGCTGTTTTTAGCGTGCGGGTGAGGGGGCGAGGGAGAAAGCACTTTAAAATAGATCAGCAAGGCATGAGAAGCTTGGCTGCCGCCATGGGCATCGCAAGGCTGGGTAACTCGGTCTGCTCCAGTGTCTGACCGTAGTTTTACACCACTTACCATTCCCAGATTACGAGGCGGACGTAAACATGGAAAAGGAATCTTCCAATCTGCCTTACCCTTTTCAGTACACTACAAGGCAGTCCAACTCACATTACCAACTTGCAATTATTTTCTGCAGTTTTCTTCCAAATACTAAACGACATTTCCAACGTGTTTCATCTTGTACTGCGTGTTACTAATGCTAAGAATGATCCTTATATTTGCATTATCTTGAGCATAACTTTTTAAGTACTTCAAGAGATGTCAACCTCCCACCATCTTGTGTAGCTCTTCACTAGCCCGTCAATAGTTCGTCCAACTCTTCTAATACTGAAAGAATTTGCCAAAGTGTCAAGGTAGCATGTGCACTGTGGCACCATCACACCCGCAACCACTAAGGTTTTCATCCCAGCAAACACCTGAACACACTGATCCCGGTCTCTCGGCAGCCTCCTTGAGAGCAGAACTGGATTCTGTTTATCAGCTGCTCAAATACGCATGAGGTTAGCGTTTAGCTGGGGATGGTTTAGCAATAGTCAGATAAGTGAGTGCAAGAATTAAGATCAGCAGCAAAAACAGACGGCAAATAACCGAAATCAAGTGTGAACAAAAAATAAAACAGTGCTGCTTTACAAATTAAACATAGACCTCTCCAAGATGCCTGCTAAAAGTGTGCAAAGGCCTAAAAAGCCGCAAAACGGCACTCCACTTGGTAAGAATTGCTGTGGCAAATTCCACAGACTGCGCATGCAGTTCTACTTGGCAGGCACAAGGGAAAAGCAGAATCTCTGGGTTTGCAGTAGTTATCATGTGTTAAATCATCAGGAGAACAGGGCAGATGGTGAGGGCAGGTACAGAAATGAAAGAACGGCCACTGGTTACATGGTCAACGGAGAGCGACGTACGGTGGGTCTATGGCTCAGAAGGATAGGATGGGGCACTCGTGGTAAAGGGTACACATTTAAAAATGATTTTGTTCTCTCTTGTTCGTACACAAAAACCACACCATAAGGTACAGCTGGGATCGAATCAGCAGACTTCCCCTTCTTGCCTGCCTCATTACTTTCTTTCATTCCTCCTTTCCAATCCTGTGTCTTTAGGACAGCAGTTTCTGCAGTGCCACCATTGTGATCATGACTGGAGTGCTGGTTTTGATGGGGTAAAAAGGTTAATCGTTATTTTTTTTCTCTAAGGTCCTATGTTCCTCTAAATCAGATCAGCTTCAAGCAGTTCAACAGCCCTAAGTATGTCGTCATCATGTGTATCCAAATATCACTTGGGCGGCTTAAATCAAGCAGTGCCCTCGCCTGAAAATAATTATTCTTACTTGTGGGTTTCACAAATCTTTCTCTCTGTTACCATTAGATGTGCCCCCACCCTCCTTACGAGGCTGCTGAGGGATGGACATTATAGCGAGTAAACAGGAGTCTGATTGTTTGAATTTGTGCTTGCTTTATTACCATACAATAGTATTCCATTAAGTATTATTTCTCTATACAAGATGCTGACTGTTTTAGGGAGTGGTGGTGATAACACAAATACTATTGGGCGCCCCCCAATTATGGGACCAATTTTAAGGTGGGGCGCCTTGAAAAAAAACATCTATTACCACCTGTTCACAACTGACAGAACATCGACAGTGTGAAAACACATGCGCAATGTGCCCTTCTCAACCACCACAGGCAGGCAAACATATCCTCCCTCTCCAGGCCTCACGGCTAAGCCTAAAATGCAGGCGAAGTGTAACTAGTGCCAGCAATCTAGATATTCTGATTGGCTGTCCCAATCCCAGCATTCTAAAAGGGCTGCTGATAAACATTTAGGCATGTTTCATTAATAACACAGTGTGATACAGGCGATAAGAAACTGGGGTTTAATGTAAATGCCACTATTCCCATAAGTCATTCCCGAGGGCTTGAATACAGAACAGCATGCCGGGGGAAACATTTGTGTAAAAATGCTTCCCTTTGGTCTGTTTCTTTACAGTTCACCAGCAAGAAATAAAATATCACCGGAAACAATACAAAAAATGCCCCACAGACCAATACGGCCTGTTTTACCAGACATCAGAGAGCCCTTTTAGTAGTCAGCAAGGTGTGCTGTATTACAGAGACAGCACTGATGACTAGACCAAATTGAATTTAACAAGACTCAGTGCTACCGCAGACAACTAGTGTTCAGCATGAAATGGCACTACGAGGGACATTTTAGGAAGATACCACAGTGGAGAAAAATAGTTGAAGCTAATTTCATTTTTAAGGTCATCATAGCACAAGCAACAAGCATTTGCAGTGTAACAGGTCTCGCAATTGCGAGATTTTGAGTTATTAGCATTGTAAATGACAATGCGTTTTATTTATGTGCTTAAAAAACCTGCAATAATGAAAGGCATTGTTATTTACAATACCAATAGGTGAATTGCATTGCAAGTGCTTGTTGTTTACAAGCGCCCCATGCTGCGCTTTCCCGTTAATAAAGGCCACGGACCTTTCTTTACACGAGCTGTGTCTAAAGAAAGGTCCACTGCAAATATTAAAGTGAAAGTGTGGTATGGGGTGCTTTTACCCCAAAAAAGCATGTTTGTTAGGTTGACAAATAAATGCTTTTTTTGTAAAAGTGCCATGTGAAAGCGCGCATGACGCGCTGAATGTTGCAGAAAAGCATGTCATGCCTGCAGTAGGAAAATCTCATTAAAGAAAATAGTGCTTACAGACTAAATAAGACGTACATGTAACAAACGAAGTAAAAGGGCCAGTCCTCATGGGAGGTTACAAATGAAGACAAGGCGGTTCTAAGGGAGGACTAACGAGCCTATTAACGAATCAGAAGCCAGCATTTACGAAGGACAATGACACAAGCCAATGACAACTATGAGTGGAGAGTGGGCGAGGCTTCACGTCCATACTCCAATACAGCATGCCTCGCAGAGCAGTGCATGCGCTGCCCCAGGCTTGACCTAAAAATATGATTGAGAAAATAACATATACTTTAAGGGGGGAGGGTTTCAACAGGATCTTGTTTACGAATTGGTAAGGGATTAAGTAGAGACTAGAGTCAGTCTTTGAATAAGGGTTACAGTTGAGATTAGTGTAAGGGCAACGCTGATGATTAAGGTCAGAATAACTTTAGTATAGCCACAATGCATTTTCTTCAAAAAGGAATCTGTTGGAGGATTGACAGTGTGGTCTAATGTTAATAAAAATGTTTAATTTTTGAGGAATCCTACTTTGTTCTTCATAATGATTTTTCGACTGAAATGCATTGGTTCACCCCATCATACTCCCTGTTCAGCAGATCCCCTGCCACCTGTTACATTGGGTGACCAATACTGCAGTTCTTGGCAGTCTGCCACGTGGAGTTTCCCTGGCCAAAATCCATGTTAACCTTCGGACGCATTCAACAAAAGCGGACAGACACTCCTTCCTTGTTCCTCTGGCTCCATGAAGCCTCCTTGCGCGCTGCTTACCCTTGCCACCACTCCCTGTTGCTTATCCTGTACTGTAATGAAGTTGGATAAGCCACTGTGATGTAACACAAGCTGTAACTTTAAACGCTAAACGTTTCTGATATTTTATCAAGTTTCCCTTTTGAAATAAGGCGGAAACAAATGCAAAGCATGCCGTTTCCCAACTGGCCAGTAAGTGTCAAGCATGCAGCCTGGCATTTAAAAGTAGGGGCTTTTTGAGGCTGTTCACAGCTTAAACAAACGCACCTCCGGCAGATTGTAAGAGACCATATACAACTGGAAATTGCACAATCTATTACAAAGTCAACAGTAGCTAAGGCATGCAGGCCAAATAAGACAGGACAGAGCGAGTCCTCCACTCTAGATCACCTAACATGAACAGGTGCATGTTCATTCAGTAAGAGAGAATCCGGCAAACTCCTAACAAAGTCACAAGCCCCAAAAGGTCCTCATAGGTCTCATATTCCTAAAAGAATCCTTGAAATGTTTCCTTTTAGGTCAAAGCCTACCAGTTGCACAGACATCTTCAGGACATTCTGCAAACCTTCCCTGTGAATGCATTCCTGCCATTGCTTGACATTGGCTTTGCGATTTGTAACTCACATATGCTTGCTTTCTAGTTATTAGCTTTATGTGTTTTAGGCTGTTCAGCACGTCTAGGTCCCTCCTGTGAAGCAAAGCCTGTTCACCATCGTTCCTTGTATTCTTCCATGAGTGCTCGCTTTCTGTAAATGGCCCTTTAAATTTTGTTCTTATCTTGTCACGTTTGCTGTACATTCAAAGACCGAAATCAAATGTTAGACTCCGTCTTCCAAGGAGCTTGGTGTTTAGACTTCGTTCTCTGACTTCAAAGTGAGAGGATTTAAAGGACAATCCTGCTGGGTGCCCATGTGAGAGGAAAGGCTATAGAATGTTATTTTTTCTAGCATACAACAAAATGTAAATGTTTGTAAGTGAACTGTTTAAATATTTCAGATTTGATCACAATCAGGAAATCACAAATGAAGCACTTTTAAAAAAAAATTCTGAAGTGTGGAGGAAATAAATATTTTAATACGATCAAAACAAATCAATACACTTGGTGACACCCTTTCCACACCTTATCATTTGAACGCTGTATAGTTTTATCAGTAAAACTGTACGTCTGTGCAAATGTAAGGTAATTTCAATTCAAAATGTGTTGTCTGTATTGGCAGTGCACTACCATACCATGCAAACTCATCTCAACAAAACTCCATTCTATACCAGTTCACTTGACGCCACCACAATATTCTACTCCCCTCTACGGTACTCCCATCCACTCTATGTCACTCTACTCGACTGATGCCACTCCACTCCAGTCTACGATACTCCACCTAATGACATCATGACACTCTTTGCCACTTCACTCAAGGTCACTCCACTCTACATCACTTCACGGTACTCTGAGACTCTATGTCATGCTACCCCACTACACTTTATGATGCTTTACTGCACTCAACACTACTTCACTATACAACACTTTACTACACACTATGCTACACCACTCTACATCCATCCACTCCATGACACTCTACTCCACCCGAGTCTACAATACTCCATTCGAAGACACTCTAATCCATGACACTCTAATCCATGACACTCTAATCCATGACACTCTAATCCATGACACTCTAATCCATGACACTCTAATCCATGACACTCTAATCCATGACACTCTAATCCATGACACTCTAATCCATGACACTCTAATCCATGACACTCTAATCCATGACACTCTAATCCATGACACTCAACTTACCTCTATGCCACTTCACTCTAGGCCACTCTACGGCACTCCACTCTAGGCCACTCTACGACACTCCACTCTAGGCCACTCTATGACACTCCACTCTATGACACACTACTCCATTCCCCTCTATGCCACTTTACTCCATGACACTCTATGCCACTACTCCATTTCAAACCATTCTACTGTATGACACTACTCTATTCCACTCTACTCCATTCCATTCCACTCTACTCTACTCTACTCCATTCCACTCTACAGCTTTCTACGATACTCTACTCCATTCCACTCTACGATATTTTATGATACTCTAATCCACTCCACCCCATTCTATGACATTGTACGATACTCAACTTCATTCCAATATACAACATTCTACAATACTCTTCTCCAGTCCACTCTATGACATTATATGATACTTCACTCCATTCCACTCTACGACATTTTATGATACTCTAATCCACTCCATTCTATGACATTCTACGATACTCTACTCCATTCCAATATACGACATTCTACAATACTCTACTCCAGCCCACTCTATGACATTATACGATACTTTACTCCATTCCACTCTACGACATTCTACGATACTCTACTCCATTCCACTCTGCAAGATTCTACGATACTCTACTCCATTCCACTCGACAGTATTGTACGATACTCTACTCCATTCCACTCGACAGTATTGTACGATACTCTACTCCATTCCACTCTACAGCATTCTACGATATTCTACTCAATTCCACTCTATAACATTCTATGCCACTTTACTCAATGCCACTCCACTTCGACCCTACAACAGTCTACTCTACGACACTCCAATCTACGACTCTCCACTCTCTACGATTCTCCACTCTCTACGATTCTCCACTCTCTATGATACTCCACTATCTACAATACCCCACTCTCTACGTCACCCCACTCTATTCCACAAAGTTTTAGCCATGCTGAATAGCAGCCACTCTGGTGTGCAACATAGCTAAAACACAGTGGCAAAGCCAATAAATCTAGGTGAGACCTATTGGCTTTGTCAATGCTTGTTCACTCTGCACCCAAGTCTTACTTTTCCCAGGCCTTACTTGGCCACTACTTAAGGGGAACTCCATCACCACAACCATTTCCTAACAACCTGGAAGATGGTCAAGCCTCACAAATGACATGTTGCTTAATACCTTGGCATAAGCACCTTACTAACCTTTAGTGCATCGTGAAGGAATGAGGAGTTCTGGATGCCAGTTATCTCCCTCAGCTGGTTCAACACCATTTGGGCATTCTGAAAAAGGAAACAAGGATTAGACACTGGGAAAAGGTTAAATCCTTTACTCATATCCAAAACATGTCCCTCCCACTTAGGCATTGAACACTTGTCTATTAATGGACACGTACTCATAACGGTCAATGGTTCACGTAATTCAGACGACTTTCAGACAAATGGCCGTTAGATGCAGGTTCATACTTATAGTGGCAAAAGTGAATCGAAGGGTCCCGAAAAAGACTGGTGCTGTTGTCTGAACGTCCTCCTCACAGCAAAGGGCCAGTTTCTTACTCATAGATAGGCTAATTAACTGCCACAAACAGTTCAGAAATCTGTTAGCCCGCTGAGAAATACTAATCTGCAACGAACCCCTGAATCTCATGGGATTTTCAATTTAACACTTATATCAAATATAACGATTTTTATTGATTCTCCAAAGGAAGAAAAACACACAATTCAACTCGCGAAGCAGTACAATATTCTCGTTTAAAAAAAAATCGGTTTTATTTAGTTCCGAAAAAAGCCAAACATCCTCATGAAAAAGTGGGATTTCCAGAAAAAAGGCAACACTACATAATGGAGCCGAAAGACTAAAATACGTGCTTTGCGGCTATGCTCGCGCGGGGCCAGTGACACACAGGAATGTGGAACGGCCGATGACAAAGGCTATTTTAGGCTCGTCTGCAAGTGCCACTTGTGTTTGTCATTCCTCAGTCACAATCAGCTGCCAGAAATACAAGTGTGAGCCACTGCGGAACCAATGCCGGAGGCTTCTCATCTGCTAAATACGGATGTTAGCGACGGTACAGTGTGCTGCAAGACATGGGCAGGATAGGCGGCACAAATTGATAATTCCACATACGGGTATACAAATCTGGATATTAAGGGCATGTGGACAAGTGGGCTTGAGTGTCCTGCTCAGGATGGAAAGAAATAAAATCATTTTTATTTATAATAAGCTTAGCGAACCTGTGCAGATGATAAGTGAAGAACGGCTCAGGTGATAACAAAAGCCATGATAGTGGGGGTACAGCAAGTAAGGACATAGAATACAGAACAAGACACTCATTGTCTAGAACCCACGGGGCCGGGGGAGGGGGTGAGCGTGTGTGCATGTGCGTGTGTACACTAAATGGGGAACAAGCATTTGCAATGCAATAGGTCTCGCATTTACACAAGTTTAAGCTTTTAGCATTGTAAATGGCAATGCGTTTTATTTATGTTTAAAAAACGAAAACATAAATAAAAGGCATTGTTATTTACAATGCCAATAGCTCAAACTCGCCTAAATGCGAGACCTGTTGCATTGCAAACTACCCTTTTGTTTCCTTCCTAGTGACTGGTCTGTGGCAGTTCATAGCCAGGAGTAGATTGTTCACACCTCTTTATGACTTGACTCTGTCATGGTTGCGCCAGGATGGAGACCACCCTGTTGTGAGGAGCATCACCCCCACAAAAAGGCAGCATCTGCAGAACTGCACAGAGAGGTACTCAAAAAAGGAAGCCACCCAGAGAAAGTCCTCCTGCCTGCAGAATCCTGGAAAATGTTCCTCTAATATCCTGCCCTGGATAATCTCACCTCAATTCTGCTAAATGTTGGCTAAATGTGATACAAAGCCTTTCTGGTCAAACGGTTTAATCAGAAAGCGTATGGTCAGACAAACAGCATTTGTAAAGCACAACACTGTCACCCCTAGGGGTATCTGGGCGATGTGTCTCCATCAAATAGCCAGGTCTTGAGTCTCTTTCTGAAGTCTGCCAGCGAGGGGGCAGTACAGAGCTGGAAGGTAAGGTTGTTTCAGGTCTTGGCAGCGATGTAGGAGAAGCGGCTGTGGTGGATGCAAGGATGAGTGAAGAGTAGCGCAGGTGTCTAGCGGGTTGGTGGAATTTCAGTTGGTGATTGAGGGAGGTGGGTCCTAGGTCATGGAGGGCTTTGTAGGCATTCAGGAGGATCTTGAACTGACATCTCTTATGGATGGAGAGACAGTGGTGGTCTCTAAGGTGGTGGGGGGGGGGGTGATGTGGGTTCATGTGGGGTGGTCCAGGATGAGTTTGAATGCCTCATACTGTATGGTCTGGAATCTTCTGAGGAGCTGGGTGGTAATGCCGGCATAGAGGGCGTTGCTGTAAGAGAGGCGGCTGGTGACGAGGGCCTCAGTGGCATTCTTTTTGGTGTTGATTTGGATCCATCTGAAGATTCTGCAGAGCATGCAAAGTGTGTGGAAGCAGGAGCAGGCGACCGAGTTAGCTTGTCGTTTCATGATCAATTAGCTGTCGAAGATGATGCTGAGGTTGCGAGTATGGTTGGTCGGCATTAGCCTAAGTTCTACAGGCCACCTGCTGTGGTCCCATGCGTAGGTGTTCTTCCAGAAGATCAGTACTTCAGTTTCATTGGACTTGGAGTTGGAGGCAGTTGTCGCACATCAATTTGGTAATGGTGGTCATGGTGAAGAAGAAGTTGGTTTGGGCGTTGGAGGGGTCCTTGCTAAGCGAGAGGATCAATTGAGTGTCATCAGCGTAGGAGATTATGTTGAGTCCGTGGGATCGGACGACGTCTGCGAGTGGGGTCATGTAAATGTTTAACAGGGTCGGGTGGAGGGCTGATCCTTGTGGTACGCCACATGAGGTCTTTGGGTGCGGAGGTGAAGGGATGCAGTTGGACGCTCTGGGTGCAACCTGTAAGAAAGGAGATGATACACTTGAGGGGGTCTTGCTGTATGCCTATGTTGCTGATGAGGGTGTTGTGGCAGACTGTGTCAAAAGCTGCAGAGAGGTCAAGGAGAATCAGGGCCACTGTCTCTCTGTGGTCGAGGAGTGATCTGTTGTCTGTGGCGGCAATCAACGTGATCTCAGTGTTGTGGTTGGCTAGGAATCCTGACCGAGAGGCATCCAGTAGGTGGTTTTGCTTTAGGAAATCGGTAAGCTGCTGGTTGATGGCTTTCTCAAGCACTTTGGCCAGGTAGGGGAGCAGGGAGATTGGCTGGTAATTTCTGAGATCATTGGGGTCAGCGGAGGCTATACTGTCTGAGGGGTCTGATGTCTGCGTGTTTCCATCAGTCCAGGGTGGTTGCTGTGGAGATGGAGGTTTGGGAATGCTGGTGAGTTGCATGCTGATTGGGTTCATTGCGAGGTTGTATAAGTGATGGGGGCAGTGGGCGCCCCGCTGTGGATGGAAGACATGATGGTTGAGGTGGTCAGGATGGCGAGTGTTGACCAGGCGGTAATGGTCTGGCTGGTGTTCGCTGGTTGGTTGAGATGTTCTCTAAGGCTGTCGGGTTGGGTAATTTTTTGAATATTTTGAAGTGTTCGTTTGTGTGGTTGGCTGCAGAGTCGATGCAGGTGGTGATAAGCTGCTTTCTTGGATTCTTTGATGTTCCAGTGATAGTTGCTGAGGGCTGTTTTGTTAGCGGCCCTGACGCAGGGGTCCTTGTTGGCACACCATTGTTACTCCAGTTGGTAGCAGTTGCACTTTGTGGTCCTGACTTCTGGGGTGTACCAGATGGCATGTTTGGAGGTCTTGTTGGATTTCGTAGGTTTCAGAGTGGCGACTCTGTCGGTGATCCAAGTAGTGAAGTTCTGGACGCCTGGTAGAGGTCTTCTTGGAGACGTGTGTTTATGGCACCAGGTGCCTGGTAACCTTGTCTGCTCAGAATGCTGGCAATGCCAATAGCAGCTTCACCCAGCTTTTGCATACCAACAGCAAACACACAAGAAACGCAAAAGGCACAACCCTACAAACAAATGCCCAAGCCAAACCCAATGTACACGAAAAGCATTCTGCAAAGTCTATATACATAGCCACTACACATCCAATGCACAAACACCTCACACTCTGCATACCCAAGGACACAATGCACATACATGCAAAATGCACACTCCCTGCACACAGTTTACATGCAGTTTCTAAAAGAATGCAAGGTAAGCACGCACGATGCACAGTGAAAATTACAATAAATACCCAATACAAACAAAAATACCTACAAACATACATACACAAATGAGAATTACACACAAAACGTATACAGCACATATTATACATAGCCAAATAATAAAAAACGAACTTAGCACACAGACACCCATACCACAAGATGCACTACAAACATACATACAAAAAAGGACATCAAAAACAGAGTTTGGGCTACTCATCTTCCGAAGACATGACGTCGCAGCTTATCAGGTGATATAGGCCTTGGTCTCGGACATTGAACCATAGTATCGCTGCACAGCTGAAATTAAATTCATGCTTTGCACACCTTCAAATATTGCCCATTTTAAATGCCTTGACATAATGCAAACCAAATACATTGACATAATGCCCACCACACGTGTTAAAATCTGTACATTAATCAATTGTATACACAAAATTAGGCCATTACATGCCTCCAGGCATTGCCCTCACGAAATACACTGACGTAATCCCCACGGAACATGCCGATACAATGCACAGCAAATAAGTTGGAACATGGCTGCTGGGCATACATCGTGTGCAATGCCTGGGTTTATACCACACGCAAGCTATACTGTGAGACATGAGCCATGGCGCAGATAGAGGAGGTATGACTGTTGAACTTGCTAGTCCTCAGGCGTGGGGGTACACATTGGCCCCTTTCCTGTGTCTTCAAAGTTGGAGTGCCCTCTGCACATTATTCCACGAACAAGTTTGGGATTCGATACGTTGCGCACAATTAAAATGTATTCCACCCCACGGAGAAGATTGGATACCTACGACAATATGCGATATATCTGTAAAAACTATGTACCGTTGTGCATAACGTACTGAACGTGTGAGTGACCACACAGTGCCGAAAGCATTGTGTGCTCCACCACAAAATGGCTGTCCGCTCTCTGGGGTCTGGACCTGCACTTAGACACCCGTCTACGGTGGAATACCTCTACAGTTCTGAGAGCACAGAACATAGATCCCCTGACAGAACATCACAAAGAGGGGAATTTGGCTCACAGTCCGCTGTCAGACAGATTGAGCAGCTCCGGCTTGCAGTGATGGCTACTCCGGAACATACACACCGAGGGACCACAGACTGAAGAACGTCCGTCATGGAAGGATTGTGCCCGCGACTACACGTGCTAGAGACAAAGTCACCAGCCTGTTCAGAGGGTCTACTCAAGATAGGACTGTGCCCACAGTATAGATGTTAAACAAGGGGGTGTGCCCACTATTAATACTTTTGAGATCATTCTTCTTTTATGAATTGAATGTACATTAGATGTAGCCTGACTTCTAACTTCCTGAACATATTGCTTAGTTTGCACTGCGTCTCTGGCTACATTAACTGTAGCGTGCAAGCCAATGTCTGTGCCTGCTCATATCTCTTGTATAGTTTTACATTTGGTTCTCATGAAATCGGATCTCAGTAACTGATTATAGCAAATATTTTCCAAGCCACAGGCCACCGCAACAGGTCCCAAAAAGACAATATAATGATCAATGGATTTCCCTTTTTCTATTAACTGAATAGTACTCACTGTTTATCAGAATCATCTAACAAAACTAATATATTAAAAAAGTGGGCACCACTTTCCACAAGTCCCAGGTAACAACTAGATGGATACAAGTATATAATTTTCCAATCAGGTCAAAAGCTTGAACGTTCAATGTTCATCAATATTCTTAACAATAACGTCACAACACTCTCCTAATATACTTCCAAATATTAACACAAAAGACTATTCACACAAAACTGGTAAAACCTAACTTGCTTGCTATCCTCCTCACAAAATATTATGGTGCTTAGAGTTCATATCTTTGCTACTTCGCACTTGCATGTGTTCACAAGAGCGGACTCAGATTTTAAATAACGTTGTGGAGCAGTGCACTCAGAATCACTTCTTTGACGATTTCCACAACACAAAAACAAGAGCACAATAGAGTGTCTTCACAGTGCTGAAAACATATGTATTTACTTCACCTAACACTTCTGTAATCCACAGAAAAGAGTTAACAGTTATGAGACGGCCCTTACCCTGCCTCACTTAGGTTCACACTAGGTACTTACTGCCCAGTGCAAGTCTTCATGTCTCCTAATAAAGGTTCTACTCATCCATAATTGACCATCATTTACCACACATAAACAACACTGGTTAGGTCTATCATGTGCTAACGGACTTCAGAATGAAAATGGCGGTGATAACCGACCTTCTACGATTAACATTTCTCTGCATCTGGTAAACTAGTATGTACTTACTACTCTATAGTTCTCTTCGCCCATGTGAAGCACGGCTGGATAACGCCAACTGTTATAAATCAGAAATTGCGTTCAACATCACAGAAATGTGA
This sequence comes from Triturus cristatus, assembly GCF_964204655.1. NCBI lineage: Eukaryota > Metazoa > Chordata > Amphibia > Caudata > Salamandridae > Triturus > Triturus cristatus. The sequence continues at coordinate 146,576,765 of NC_140584.1, forward strand.
TTGCCACCATCATCAGCAACATGCACTTCTCCAGTCGTTCAAGCACCTACTCATAACCAGTGGAACAATCACAAAGATGAACAACACTGGCACACAACGTGTGCAATAGCATATGCCTTTCAAGCATTATACATGTACAACTATGAGCAACCGAAATGCAAGCATCAGTATTAAGTTTAACTTCTAACTGTCCGCACTTATACAATGACCAATTCGGATTCCACAATGCACCCACACTACAGACATAAACAAGCATTTGCAATGTAATCGGTCTCGCATTAGTGAAAGTTAGAAGCATTTGCGTTGTAAATGACACAATGTTTTCTAGTTATTTTTTTGTTTGCAGTGGAGTGATGATTTGACCTATCTAAAGAGATAGGAAGGAAAGAGGATGGAGAGGAAACAGTGTAAATCAGGGGTGGTAAGAGTAGTGCTTTAAAAGAAAGAGGAAAGACGGAATTTGTGCACATGTAAAGTGGCCCTCGAGCACTGCAATTACACTAGAGCACGAGACCATATCAAGAGCACACATGGGAGAACACTTACCTGAATATTGTATGCAGGCTGTATTGTTAGCAACTTAGTAAATATTAAACGATAAATATTAAATCTCTTTTATGTGTATGTAAGTGCCCAATTGTCTTATTGGAACGTGAAGGCGCTAAGAGCAGAGTCGAAGGGATGTGACAACGAGGAAAGGGGCATAGAGGGAAGTGGAGGGGGCAGACAGAGAGTTAGCATGTGACAGGGTGCAGTGAAAGCAAACAGAGGCAGCTGTTCCTATGCACAAGGTGTCGGGACGCTAGTCTTCAGAGATGGCAATGGAGCGAGTCAGCCGGCCCCACAGCAACTAGAGTAGTTTATGATATAATAATGAGAAACTCAGTGTCACAAAATCAACCACCTGAGGCGCCCTCTTTATAATGAGTTGCATTCACATTGTAGAAAAAAAACACATAGAGAGGGAAGGGAGGCCCGAGAAGGGAGGGGAGGGGAATGGAACTTAAGAATGGGTGAGGCGGAGGGACAGTCGCCGAGCTCAGTTCTGTCCCACCTCCCACAGGCTACAAGCGGGCAGGGAGTCGTGATGTGCCTCGAAGAAACTGGGATCCAGGGAGAGATGCCACTAGGAGGGTGAAGAGCACAAACCTGTTCCTGCAAGAGCTGTGCTCATGAAAATTGCAGTCGTCATGTTAAAAGATGACGTGCGACGGGCGCAGGTTTTGATAAAATAAAACAAGCCGCATGCCCCCTGTTTAAAACCAAATAAAGTTCCTAAACACAAAACAAAGAACATGTAACAACAACAGCCGGTGCTAGCAAAGCTGCCCCGGCAGCCTCCTATGCATGTTTTCTGCTGTCCAGGCCGTAGAGAGCTCTCGAGGCAAACAAAAAAGTAAATAGTGACACAAATGAACATAAACTTGCAAAAAAAAAAAAAAGGAACACCACAAGCAACAGGGGCAGTCTGCTGGGTTTTTTTTCGAAACCACAAAAGGCGGGATGAATTAGCCATATTATCCAATCACAAGCAACTATTTACAAAGAGCATTAACAGGAGCCAATAGAAAACATGGGAGGAGCTTCAAGCTCATGTTCTCGATACAGCATGTATCGAAGAGTCAACACATGCACTATCGAGGCTAGACCTAAAACACATACATTGAACAATTTAATAGAACGTTACACTAAGCTACACAATACTACAAGCAGTCAAAAACGCTTGCCCTGCAACTACTCTTATTTCCATCTCCAGCTTCAATGCATTGATGCAATGTGAAAGCCTTTGGAGAAGAGACAAAAAGGTGGAGGAGTGGGTCAGAGAGAAACTAAAGAATTAATCAGGTCAGAGAAAACATGGGAGGGGTCATCTGGGTTTAAGAGACTGGGAGGGCACACTGACCAGAGGGGGCTCTGGGGCACACTGACCAGAGGGGGCTCTGGGGCACACTGACCAGAGGGGGCTCTGGGGCACACTGACCAGAGGGGGCTCTGGGGCACACTGACCAGAGGGGGCTCTGAATTTTCAAGAAACAAGGGGACTCAAGTATACTGGAAGGGACTGGGGTGTAACTAATTATACAGGAACAGTGGTTCCTTAAAACATAAGTAAAAGACAGTATGAACACAGAGATACAATGAAATCCACGTTATGGGAGTCCCAGAAGGAAAATTATCATTTTATTCACATCAAAAATAAAGAAACCATAGAAAGTGGGACAGTATTCAAGAAGAAAGGGGTTCAGAACTCTGGCATAACAGTGCACGGTCGCAATACAATCAACGATTAGGCCACAAACATGTAAATAGCAGCACTGCAAGTATTTACAGTATATTATTGTATATTATTGTATTTACAGTAACTGAATGAAACAATCTGTGTCAGGGAGATGAGGTCAAAGGTGTTTCCATCCCTAATACAGTAATGGTATCATCATCAGGGCATAGTAATAATGCCTGATAAATGGAAGTGGAGATCCACACATCAAGCAATTCCAAGCGATCAGTAAGAATGGTGGGGTGATAGACGCAGGACCAAAGCATGATCTGGCCATGGGGAGGACACGGAGTGGCCCCAATGCACGTAGAAATGTTATCAACCATCAAGCAATTCAGATCTGGCCACGAAAGGGACACAACATGTGTCCGAACTGTGCGTTCAACTGGGGAATAATGAAATTGATGATAGCATTCAGCCCGTGAAATATCCACAAACCATATTGAAAGGGAGGTCTGGGGCACAGGGACATGGGGGCAAGTGGGGCACAGAGACAACGGGGGCACGCAGGGCACAGAGTCTATGGGGGCACAGACAACGGGGCGTGGGGAACAGAGACAACGGGGGCACTCAGGGCACAGAGACAACGGGGCACGCAGGGAACAGAACGGGGCACGCAGGGAACAGACAACGGGGGCACAGAGACAAGGGAGTCATGCGGGGCACAGAGACAAAGGGGGCACGCCGGGCACAGAGACAAAGGGGGTACGCCGGGAACAGAGACAAAGGGGGCACGCCGGGCACAGAGACAACGCGGGACACGCAGGACACAGAGACAACGGGGGACACGCCGGGTACAGAGACAACGGGGGTACAGAGACAACGGGGGCACAGACAACGGGGCACAGAGACAACGGGGGCACAGACAACGGGGGCACAGACAACGGGGGCACAGACAACGGGGGCACAGAGACAAGGGGGGCATGCGGGGCACAGAGACAAGAGGGGGCACGCCGGTCACAGAGACAAGAGGGGGCACGCCGGTCACAGAGACAAGAGGGGCACGTGGGGCACAGAGACAAGGGGGGCACTTGGAGAACAGAGACAAAGGGAGCGCGCAGGCACAGAGACAACGGGGGGCATTCAGGGCACAGGGCAACGGGGGCACACTGGGTACAGAGACAATGGGGGCATGCAGGGCACAGAGACAAAGGGGGTACGCGGGGCACAGAGACACCAGGAGCACGCGGCGCACAGAGACAACCGGGGCACAGAGTCAACCGGGGCACATGGGGCATAGAGACAACGGGGTCATGCGGAGCACAGAGGACACAGAAAACGGGGGAACAGAGACAAGGGGGGCAGGCGGGGCAGGCACAGAAACAAAGGGGGCACGCAGGGCACAGAGAAAAAGGGGGGCACGCGGGGCACAGAGACAAGGGGGGCAGGCGGGCATACAGAGACACTGGGAGTACGCGGGGCTCAGAGACAACGGGGGCACGCGGGGCAGAGACAAAGGGGGGCACGCGGGGCACAGAGACAACGGGGGCACTCGGGGCAGAGACAAAGGGTGGCACGCGGGGCACAGAGACAATGGGGGCACGCGGGGCACAGAGACAAAGGGGGGCACGCGGGGCACAGAGACAAAGGGGGGCACGCGGGGCACAGAGACAAAGGGGGGCACGCGGGGCACAGAGACAAAGGGGGGCACGCGGGGCACAGAGACAATGGGGGCACGCAGGGCACAGAGACAACGGGGGCACGCAGGGCACAGACAATGGGGGCACAGAGACAAGAGGGGCACAGAGGGAACAGACAACAGGGACATAGAGACAAGGGGGGCACACGGGGCAGGCACAGAGACAAAAGGGGCACGCGGGGCAGAGACAAAAGGGGCACGCGGGGCAGAGACAAAGGGGGCACGCGGGGCACAGAGAAAAAGGAGGTATGCGGGGCACAGACATAGGGGGCATGCGGGGCACAGAGACAAAGGGGACACATGTGGCACAGCGTCAAGGGGGCACATGGGGCACAGAGAAAAGGGGCACACGGGGCGCAGAGACAAAGGGAGGAGGTGGGGCACAGATAAGGGGGGCAGATGGGGCACAGAGACAAGGGGGGCACGTGGGGCACAGAGACAAGGGGTTCAAGTGGGGCACAGAGACAAGGGGTGCACGTGGGGCACAGAGACAAGGGGTGCACGTGGAGCAAAGAGACAAGGGGTGCACGTGGAGCAAAGAGACAAGGGGTGCACGCGAGGCACTGAGACAAGAGGTGCACGCGAGGCACTGAGACAAGAGGTGCAAGCGGGCCAAAGAGACAAGGGGGTACGTAGGGCACAGTTGGAGGCACATGGGGCACAGAGACGGGGGGCACGTGGGGCTCAGATGGTAAGGCTTGTGGGGAATCCGAGGCAGCAGGGACATGGATGAAAGCAGAGTAAAGTATTACTTTCACGGTGCCAGTGCAAACAAATGACGGCAAGTTGGCAAAGAGAGGGTTGTACGGGTCAGAGTAAGCACCTACTCTGTGGTTGCAAAGTAAAACAGACTTGAGTGGAGAAAAAGAAAAGCAGATTTGAGGGGACCAAAGAAGTACAGAGACGGGGGCAAAGCAACACCGACTTCAGGAAACTCAAAGACATGCAGACTCCAGGAATTAAGAATGAATATTTGATTAGAGTACACTATCATTTGGAAACAAAACTTTCTTTAAAAGTATTGAAAATTAACAAAACCATGCATATTTAATTCTTCACAAATCAAGGAATCTACTCGTGAACAGAAGACCAGCCTTAGTCTGACTGCCTGGCAGGGAGAAAACCTTGAAAATATATTTTCTACTTTTTTACAAAATTTCTCTGGCAACACCCAACTTAAGAAGTCCAAGCCGGATTTTCAAATGGCTGACATCTGTCTAAAGTTACAGGTTGTGCCAAAAAATGGTATCGAAAGTGGCCCGAGCAGAAGCCAGTGGCTGAGATTTTTCCCATCCTGAAAAGGAAAGCCTGGCTGATAAAGGGTAATACCCAGAAACGGGTCCCAGGATGCTTAATTCCGGTCCAGGGAGGATCTGGCTTGGCAGTTCGGTTTGGACTGTTCCCATGAGGCACAGGGTCAAGACTGATTTGCATACTGCTGGGTCTAAAATGGGGTGGCATGATGAGCAAAAGAATTATGTATTTAACCCAGATCTCTTGACTGGGGGTGAATGTATGATTTATTCAGAATTTCGTCCATCATTTGTTTGCATAGCACTTTTCACCCTAAAGTGGGATGGGTATGCCCTGAAGTCGGTCCCTTGCTCACTGTGCCACTGGATTCAAGCTAGCCTGGCAGATGAAGGGTAATACCCAGAAACCATTCCCAGGATGCTTGTTTCCCGTCCAGTGAGGATCTGGCTTGGCAGTTCGGACTGGACTGTTCCCATGAGGCACAGGGTCAAGATCATGCATATGGCTAGGTTGAAACTGGGGTGGCATGGAGAGCAAAAGAATGATGGATTTAACCCCGATCTCTTGACTGGGTGTGAATGTAAGATTTATTCAGCATTCCGTCCATTTGTTTGCGTAGCACTTTTCACCCTATGTGGAATGGGTATGCCCAGACGTGGGTCCATTGCTCACTGTGCCACTGGATTCAAGCTAGCCTGGCTGATGGAGGGTAATACCCAGAAACCAGTCCCAGGATGTTTGTTTCCGGTCCAGTGAGAATCTGGCTTGACAGTTTGTTCTGGACTGTTCCCATGAGACACAGAGTAAAGACTGATTACCATATGGCTGGGTTTGAACTGGGTTGGCATGGTGATTAAAAGAACAATGGATTTAACCAGATCTCTTGACTGGGGATGAATGTATGAATTATTCAGCATTCCGTCGATCATTTGTTTGCGTAGCACTTTTCGCCCTAAGTGGGATGGGTTTGCCCAAATGTGGGCCCCTTGCTCACTGTGCCACTGGATTCAAGCTAGCCTGGCAGATGGAGGGTAATACCCAGAAACCGGTCCCAGGATGCTTGTTTCCGGGCCAGGGAGGATCTGGCTTGGCACTTCGGTCTGGACTGTTCCCATGAGGCACAGGGTCAAGACCGATTTGCATATGGCTGGGTCTAAACTGGGGTGGCAAGGTGAGCAAAACAACAATGGATTTAACCCAGATCTCTTGACTGGGGGTGAATGTATGATTTATTCAGCATTCCGTCCATCATTTGTTTGCGTAGCACTTTTCACCCTAAGTGTGATGGGTATGCCCAGATGTGGTTCCCTTGGTCACTGTGCCACTGGATTCAAGCTAGCCTGGCTGATGGAGGGTAATATCCAGAAACCGGTCCCAGGATGCTTGTTTCGGGTTCAGGGAGGATCTGGCTTGGGAGTTCGGCCTGGACTTTTCCCATGAGGCACACGGTCAAGACGGATTTGCATATGGCTGGGTCTAAACTGGGGTGGCATGGTGAGCAAAAGAACAATGGATTTTGACCCAAATCCCTTGACTGGGGGGGGGGGGTGAATGTATTTTTTATTCAGCATTCCGTCCATCTGTTTGAATAGCACTTTTCACCCTAAGTAGGATGGGTATGCCCAGACGTATGTCCCTTGCTCACTGTGCCACTAGTTTCAAGCTAGCCTGGCTGATGGAGGGTAATACCCAGAAACCGTTCCCAGGATGCTTGTTTCCGGTCTAGGGAAGATCTGTCTTGGCAGTTCGGTCTGGACTTATCCCATGAGGCACAGGGTCAAGATTGATTAGCATATGGCTGGGTCTAAACTGGAGTGGCATAGTGAGCAAAAGAACAATGGATTGAACCCAGATCTCTTGACTGGGGGTGGATGTATGATTTATTTAGCATTCCGTCCATCATTTGTTTACATTGCACTTTTCACCCTAAGTGGAATAGGTATGCCCAGACGTAGGTCCCTTGCTAACTGCCACTGAATTCACGCTAGCCTGGCTGATGAAGGGTAATACCCAGAAACCGGTCCCGCAGGGAGGATCTGGCTTGGCAGTTCGGTCTGGACTGTTCCCGACTGATTTGCATATGGCTGGGTCTAAACTGGGGTGGCATGGAGAGCAAAATAACGATGGATTTAACCCAGATCTCGTGACTGGGGGGTGAATGTATGATTTCTTCAACATTCCGTCCATCATTTGTTTGCGTAGCACTTTTCACCCTAAGTAGGATGGGTATGCCCAGACGTGGGTCCCTTCCTCACTGTGCCACTAGATTCAAGCTAGCCTGGCTGATGAAGGGTAATACCCAGAAACCGGTCCCAGGATGCTTGTTTCCGGTCCAGGGAGGATCTGGCTTGGCAGTTCGGTCTGGACTGTTCCCGTGAGACACAGGGTCAAGAATGATTTGCATATGGCTGGATCTGAACTGGGGTGGCATGGTGAGCAAAAGAACGATGGATTTAACACAGATATCTTGACTGGGGATGAATGTAGGATTTATTCAGTATTCCGTTGATCATTTGTTTGTGTAGCACTTTTTGCTTTAAGTGGGATGGGTGTGCCCAGACATGGGTCCCTTGCTCACTGTGCCACTGGATTCAAGATAGCCTGGCTGATGAAGGGTAATACCCAGAAACCGGTCCCAGGATGCTTGTTTCCAGTCCAGGGAGGATCTGGGTTGGCAGTTCGGTCTGGACTGTTCCCATGAGGCACAGGATCAAGACTGATTTGCATATGGCTGGGTCTAAACTGGGGTGGTATGGTGAGCAAAAGAACAATGGATTTAACCCTGATCTCTTGACTGGGGGCGAATGTATGATTTATTCAGCATTCCGTCCATCATTTGTTTGCGTAGTGGTTTTGTTTAGGCACGGCTGGCCAGACGCAGTGGCGAAAGGTGAGGTGATATTTAATAATGAAAAATGAAACATATAAGACAATATCAGTAAATAACCAGATATGAAAAACAAAGGGAAGTGTCCTCAACAGAACAGGACAGAAGCAGAATGAGAATACCTAGCGAGCGAAAAATAAGACATCAAGAAGGACACAAGGGAACTGAATATATACCAGACGACAATAAGCAAGTCCGGCAAGTATGGCAAGCACACTCAAGAGGACTATCAGGTTAACAATCAGCAGAGCAACTGTAAATCATTCAAAGAACATGCATTGGCAGCAAACTACTGCGCATGACACATGCACAAAAGTGAAGCGGGGGAGAAATAGTAAACCAGGTGGGGGATATAAAGCTACAACAAGCATTGCGGCACCAGTGCTTTACTTTTAATATTAAAAGTAAAGCGCGGGTGCCGCAATTATAGTAAAAGTAAAGAAATAAATGTTTTTTTCTATTTCTTTACTTTTGCGAAAGTGAAAGTCATCACGGTGCTAATGACCTGTGAAGGACAGATGGTGGCCGGCTACGCTCGCGTGAACGCAAGCGCTAGGCCAGCCAGTAGCACTTTGAAAACTCACCTACTAAATGTCTAGCAGCGCATGCGCGCTGACTCAACGAGACCTAAAAAGGGGCAACAACCCTCTGAATAAATTGTTGCTCACCCTACAGAAGACACAGAAGAACAAAATAAGTAATTACCCTCAGGGACATGCCCCCAGTAGCCAGTCATTACGATTGAGAAAATAGTAATGTATACCACGTTAATGGCCTCAAAGGTGAATTAGACTTTGGTCTGACATCTCCCTGGGAATTCAGAACACACAGCATGTTGAATATTTAATTGAGTGCCCATAAGGACTACATTATGTTGTGAAAGTTGCAAATGTGCAACAATAACTAGTACACAGCTTATAGACAAGGGGCACGCACACAAGATCATTTCAAATGAGTTATTGAGGAGAGGAGGGGGAAATCACCCACCAAAGATGCTAATCAGGCACCATGCTGTTTTAGTTACAGAAACATATTTGCGGACTGAATGATGAAATAATATGGATGTCACTCAAATAGTCTTGACATTTAGCTCACATAGCATTTGATTTGATTCTAGATCCAAGCACTTGATCTTTAGGTCTTTCCTTTGAGGAAGACTTACCGGACTGAGTCATACGTAATATAAATACATAGAAGGGCTTTTGGCCAGGGGGTCTGTTAAAATGTCATTAACATTTTGCTTTGGCTTATTAGCGCATACAGCACTGGGAAGCCACAACGGGGGGTTAATATTTTGTTCCTGTATTTATGATCTCTGAGAGTACCATTGGGGCAAGCTTGTACCATGATAAAGACTCAGACACCAGGAGAAGAATATTTTATGTGTTCATTCGCAAGTGTGGGTATAATACAGATGGGTATCTGCTCAAGCAATCACTACAGGGTGCTTTTATTATGAGTGGTGCTTTTCACAATATTTCATGTTTTAAGCACTCTCATGCACAGCGCCAATGCATAGATTAGTAGGATCGGTTGGCAACTGCAATATTTTCCTTTATGTAACTTTGCTATTGATAGTCTTTGGTTTAGTGACCCTTCTCTTTCCCACGCATGTTACCAAAATCAAAATGAATTTCCAACCCTTTATTCCATCATATTAACTGGTTTTGTTTTTTCACAGCACCCATTTTTACACAGAGCTTAAAGACACCATCCAGTGTCCTATTAGCAGTGTTAATTAAGGGACCTTGCCTGGTCCCTCTGAAAGCCCTAAACCTATTGTAGGCTCTTACGAAGGGCTGAAGCATGTCTACTTTGAAGGGTTAGACTTTATTATTAACTGATCGATTAATTAAAATCATTCCAGTAAAACAATGGCGCTTTGGGTGCATAGGGCAAACCCCGGTGTTACTCCCATTTTATTTATGCTTAAAACCATTAATACAAAACGTTAAAATGCTTGGACTTGATAGTTCTGTGACGCTTGGTGGAACCCCTTAGTGCCTCACGGGGGCCACCCTGGTTGCTTGGGCATCATTTGGCATGTCTGTTACAGTAACAGGGTTGCATTCCTGAGACTCCTTTAAGGCGATCCTTATCAGGTGCGTACATTTCTTTACTTTGAAGGGTTAAATCAATCAGTTAACTTCTTTTTAAACCTACTGATGGTGACTTGTTTGTCAGCTGGTAGATAGCCTTACTTCACTAGCTCCCCTCACATTTTCCACTACATAATTTGAGTGATGTTGCGTTAATCTCTCCGCCCTCAAAGCATGAACTTCTTTATTGATAAGGTATGGCCTGTTCATGACATCACTATCAGTCATCCAGGAGGAGCGGGCCCACAGGTGAAGCATGCCCTTAGGGTGGGTGACGGCTTGGCGTCCTTTAAATAAGAAGATTTTAATTTAGTTTGATCACAATTGAAAATGTAACATTTCCAACCTAGAGAGTAACCGTTTTTTGCTATTGTTGCTATTGTTTACTCTTTGGACATAGTTTTCTTTACTATTTAATAGGTTCCATATTTATTCCTCAAGTACCAGCCTTTTTGGGCTTACGGGACACACTCAAGGGGGTCTGATCTAATGTATATGTTACTGATGCCATTCTTACACCAACTTACCATGGTTTTACAGAAAGTTAAATAGGCCAGTGGGTGTACCCAATTTTACATTGTTTTCTAAGGAATGAGTTCACACTCGAAGACACTTAATGGCAGCATCGCAGCACACAGATCCAAAATAGCATCCAATATCGGCCAATACAAAGATGAAAATCTACAGAGGTCATGCAAGAAATAATGTGCAGCAAACAATATACAAAAATAAGTCCTCAGTGCTACTGCACAGTTGACTCTCCAGATATGGGCGCTAGATACAGGGCCAGGGCTGCTGCGCATCGTCGAATGCTGTCCATAACTGGCTCTGGTTCAACGGGCCTTGGCTCAGAGGACAGTCAAAGGCAATGTTCTGCACCCAGACGCCAGTGTGCACAGACGAGGTCCATGCACAATGCGACTTGTGGACACGAGGTCATGCAGTGTGAGATCGGTACAGGGGTTGTGCCCACCATTGTCAAGAGCCATAACCAGTGGTTCTTTTCTCCTTAAAGGGGCTCCACAATATAATTGCAGAGCCCAAAAGAATAGAGTAAACCACATGTTCAAGTGCTCAAAAAGGTAAACACATTTGTTTAAAATACATATAAATTCCTATAACATGATTGATTGAAGGGAGCTAAGGTTACGAAACTAAACCTACAAATTGCTAAATTCATCAGGTATGAGGAGCAATACAACCATAACTCCTGCAGTACTCATTACCACGCAAAACATTAAGAAAACAGGTCATGCAGAACATCATGCCAACATACCCAAGAGATACAGAATGGAGGGAATTGCTAACGGCCATACCATGCACCCAAATGCAGCACAGGCATTCAGAATCAAAGTGGCTGGGTGTGCCAATAGTTCATGAACTTATATTAAAAGAATGCAGAATTTGTTGCAAAAGCTGCTTCAGATTATGAATCTCATTCAACCAGTCCCTGCTGTACAAGAGACATTTAATTACGACAAGGTGGGTGATGTAGCAGCACTAGTTGTCATCAACCCGTTGCCTTAACTGGCTCCACGGTTCAAATAGCAGGAAGGGTCATCTTGCACAGACAACTATCTTTCTAAAATCTATGTAATGATTTGAGGTCCTAAATCTACAAAATCAAGAACCATGACCGTAAAAAACAGAAGATTAGATTTACTTAGGTGGTAATTTCGATTTCTCTAGGATTTTGTCTAATTTAGTATCTACTAAGAGGAAACTTTTCACTCAAGGTGCTGTGTAAACCTTGCCAGCAAGCTTGGATCTAAGCCTGTAAACAACATGTTAGATATCCACAAAACTAAGTGTGGTGGTCTATTGTTCAATGTGGGAATGGAATCTGGGGTTATGTCAATGCTGTGAATTTACTAAGGAGAAGACATTTTTCAGATGCCTTTTGCGTTTTCCACCCAGCAGCCCAAACTTTTCTTGTTGTGAAGAACTGGGTTTATGCTACCTGGAGGATATCAAATTATCTCCTTTAATATTGTGGATATTAGTCTAGGCCACTCCTAGAAAAGGGAACTCCCTCTAATAGTTCAATTGGGTCTGGGAGAAAAGGGGGACAAGCACACCAAACATTATATCAAAAAGCCTTCCACTTGACCTCCATTTCTTTGATTTTTTGGGCTAAATATGCTCCAGTAGGCTGTCAATGTACACTCTGCGACATGATATATATAACATCATCATTTAATCAAAAACATTTATTAATTTTGAGATTTTAAAATGTTGTGGTATCAAAAAAAAGAGTTAAAAACCATACATAATATTGAAAATTATTTTCATTTTTTTCTTTTATACATGTCATAAATAGACAAAACGTCCTCTACATAGTTACACATACGATACAATTGTCTTCATAAGACCCCTATTGATTCACTACACAATCATACTGACCTGGGTGAGACCCCTCGTGGGCTATGGACAGGGAGACACCTGTAGTAATTACCTAACCTCTAATCGCAAAGCATAATGATGTATCCAGACTTAGAGATCACAGTGCCTGCCACACAAGAGATAGAACGAAGTAGAAGTAAAGAGAAAAGAAGAAAAGAGAAAGGAAAATACAAGTACTAACAATTTTAGAAGACTGAAACCCTCCTCCCTATACTTTTCCCACCCCAAAAGATATATCCCAGAACAGTTGGGTATTCGAGCGGCCATGGCCAAGACCGCTCCAGCAAACTTTAGAAGAACTAATACTATCCGTAGTAAAAATGATGTAGTAAAATAACAGTAGTTGTACCTATTATAGCATACAGGTCACAATCAAAACATTGACAAATCGTCAATTTCCAAAATACTTCTTTCAACGTCACTATTACTATTTACTGTAGTTCAGGTACATAATTGCATACAATTGTGTACTTAAGAATTTGAGACAAGAAATTATGCTGATTGTTCTGTAACTATATAGGTGTTAATCTATGGTAGAGCTTGACACTGATAGTGTTTGTTATTTTGTGATATCTATATATGGAAAATACATTTGTGAAGATCAGTTCACTGAAGTAGGTGTACATATGTTTATAAATTATCAGACCAGTATGTTTGATTTTCAGTGGAAAAGGAAAAGGAAAAAGGGCATGCTATGTAACACATTGCATATTGAGGCTACGATTATAAGGGATCTGAGCTCCATTATAATCTTATTGCGGAGTTGTGTAAAAAGTAGCGAACACTAACTGGCAAAAACTATCACTATTTGGCAAATATCAGCAACTATGATGACTGCTAGCTAGTATGCGGGTTTAAGTAAGGTATTAGAAAAAGAACAGTGAGAAATTGCAATGATTTTGTCAATAATGTATTGGTGACAGATGGGATCGATACAACATAGGCCGAAGAAAGAGTCAGTCATAAATCAGAGACCCATTTCAGAGTGAGATGAGTTGGTAATGAACATTCCTAAGACGGTTAATTTATTGAAAATAACTATTTTCCCGCCATGAGTACTTCTCATCTTAGATGGGCTGTCCAGGAGAAGAGGGCATTCACAGATCTCAAGTTTCATCTTACAGGCCACAGATTATTTCCTGTGGGCGAGACAGTCTTTTGCATGGTCCTGCAAGATGCAAAAAAAAAAAAAAAAAAAAAATGAAAAGAGGTCCTGGTCACATATGGTACTGCACTCTGCAACATGGCTAGGTTAAACAAGCATTGAAAATGCAATAGGTCTCGCCTTTGATTAAGTTAAAGCCATTTGCTTTGCTAATGGTATTGTATAGCAAAGCAAATGGCTTTAACTTAATAAAAGGCGAGACCCCTTCCATTTTTAATGCTTGTTCTTTTAGCTTCTTGCAAGTTGACACCCCTAACTCCTAAATAGTCAATAGTTATTTCCTTATCTAACCTGCGAGTCAAAATAGCCAACTCGCTGTGCACGCGGTTCCAATCAAATTATAACGGTGGTATTATCTGCCATTGTTAAAGTAGGGAGACCAAAACAACATGTCCAATTACAGGGTAAAATAGTTACCTTGTAATTGTACATGATGGTCACCCTAATATAACAATGGCAGATAATAGGGCTTTTGGGGATAGCAGACCGAAAGGAAGTCTGTTCCCAGGGGGCATTGGGGGAATATAGGCATGGTCCAGATAGTTGGGCTTGTTGAGCTACATCCGGAAAAGGGTGTAGCCCAAGGGTTATATAGCACGCCATTTCGGGCAGCCACCCACAATTTTGTTGGTAGCTGTACACGGTGGAGGCCCTTAGCATAGTGGTAATTTTTCTCTCTTCCGCCCACCCATTTTGTTAATGGCTTTGGGGAAGAGTAGGTTGATTTTTCATGTCATGTCTGAGGCAGGCTAGTTGCAGCAGGTGCGTACGTAGTAGGAATTGTCTTGGTTGCCACTTTGAAACAGGTGCCAAAGTGGGATGGTTGCCCCACAAGTTCGCAGGCCTTTACTGAAGGTTATTTTGGTTACTATAGGCTAATCAGGCAGAAAGGGAGGGTCTCAACAAGCCCACGCCAGAAGTCCTGGAGTTAAAAGGTTACGTCATAAGAACATTAAGTTGAGCACAGGTTAGTTAGTTCACTGCTTAGCAGAAGGGGAAGATTAAAGAGAGACAATCAGAGAAATCCAATAGGTCACTATGTCAAAGTTTGAAGGGTATCTATACAGGGGTCAGGTTTAGGGGAGTGGGGCAAGGAATCTAGGTTATTAAATGTATAGTGAGGTTTTATTTCTGTAAGGCTTTAGGCAGAGGATGTTTGTGTGATAAGCACCTGTTTCAATAAAAGGGTCTTTTCCACACATACAATGAGTCAGTGATTTGTAACGCGCCCCATATCACCCAAAGACGAGCTTATTGCCCTGTGAGTGACTTTTCCTGACTTTTTTAAATTAAGAACATATTCTGTTCTTCTGGGATATATATGTTCTGCCCTAAAAGCCTGTTGGTGGTTCATGGCCATTCTGCCACTAGTATTAAACGTATATGTACTTACATATTTTTTTATTAAAATGTTTTGCACAGGTTCGTTAAGGGGCTATTAGCAATAAAATAAGTGTTTTCCTTTCGACTTACCGACGAGCAGTTTGGACGGGGCCACCACCGACTACATTATATGTACATACACCTACAAGTGATGGACCACAAATCACAAACCACTACTTTGGCCACGCTTCAAACTTAAGAAAAATCTTACACTCGGGACTAAGTCACTGCCGATGGATGCCAGCACTTGGAAAAGAAGCACTCGCCACGCAGCCGCTGTTTATTTTTGCATCGCGCTTTCACTTTAAAGTGAAAGCGCGATGCAAAAATAAACATGCGGTTTGCAGATATACTTTATTGAAAAATCAGGTGCGGAAGTTTAATCTCCCATAAAAAAATAAAGATTTCATCAAATCGTTTCTACAGCACTTTGTGGAGCAGCCAAAGGCGAAATTTCCCATTTCCAACATAATGGTAACTTAAAAAAAAAAAAAACAAGGTGAAAGATTGACAAGTGGGGGGAGTGCTGGGAACAGGCGCCCTCAGAAGGCCTGTGCGCCGCGGCTCATCTGCTTCACAGCCGTCGTGAAGACTTTTCTTATCTGCTTCTTAAATAAACAAGCAGATAAGAAAAGTCTTCACAACAGCCGTGAAGCAGGCGAGCCAGTCTGGGTGGGCTGGCACAAAAAGCGAAAAGGAGGCACCCTGGAAACCTTATTTCCAATGGCAGCTCACCGTTTAACATAAACGGTGACGCAAGCCAATGGGAATAAGGGGTGGGTCTTCAAGCCCTTTTCTGAAAGTCCTCATCTGCAATAAATCTCACCGAGCGAGCTGCGCATGTGCGCAGCTATGCTAGGCGAGACCTAAAAACATTGGCATTTATGATGCCAATAACTCCAACTTCAACAAATGCGAGACCTATTTAGTGCATTTGCCATACAATAGGTCTCGCTTACTAAACGTTTTAGTTACTGGCGTTGCACTATTATCAGCAACGCCAATAGCTCAAACTTTCAGTAATGTGAGACCGGTTACATTGCAAATGCTTGCTGTTTACTTTAGATTGGTAAAAGAGGTTATTATCTTGAATTGGTGCAGTTCGAGGGGAGGCGGCACTGAATTACCCCACGATTTCATATGTGTGCACCGTGGCAGGGTCAGCCTTATCTGATTGGGAGCAGAACCAATGCGGACTCACTCACCCCTGACGTACGCACCGTGCGTGGTGAAGCCTCGGTGACTCATTGTCTTGCTGATAGGTGAATGGAACCCTGAAGGCATATAAAAAAAAAAAAAAAGACATTACGCCTGTCACTGCAGTATGAGCAAGTAGTTGAAATAGGGGGAGAAGTCGCCTAATAAACATATTTATTGACTTCACAGGAGCAAATGAAGTGACGTCACACTTATGTTTACATCAGTGACAGCACCAGAAATGAATTTGATGAAAGGACAATGCACTTAAAATGGATATAAAATGTATAAATATAAAATGAGAAAAATTACACTACAACCTCGTTAAAGTGGACTACCTGATTGCAGACATAGTGGAGTAGATCTGTGATGTGTCCAAAATGGTCGTACTATGAGCTGGAACACTTTATAGGTGAGCTTCCATGAGCTGTTTTGCACAAAGCAGAGGTGGGAAAAGCACCCCAGATGGTGGATTTAACCTAATTCTACTAATATGAGTTTCTCTGGAAAAGTACACCTTTAAGATATTGCATGCGGTTTTTCTCGCCTTCTCAGGCTTCTGTAATGCTGCACGTGCTTTAGATGCACGTATATTCACAAGCATTGCAAATGCAATAGGTCTCGCATTGGTAGTTGAAGTTAATGGCATTATAAATGACAATATTTTTGTATCTAGCCATGCTGCAGGATGCAGTACCATATGTGGACAAAAGAGGTTCGTCGGAGATCTTTTGGCCACATATGGTGCTGCAACACAGCTAGGTAAAAAACATTGGCATTTATAATGCCAATAACTCCAACAAATGCGGGACCTGTTGGTTTGAGTTTGGCGAGCCATGCCATTGAAAAGAAAGGTGCAGCTCACCAAAGTCCATTTTTTCAATATTGTAAGCTTTTCGTAAGCAGTGCAGCATGCCACCTGTGCCACGCTGATTACTAAAAGCATGAAATGTCGAAAAAATTAAGTTTGGCGAGCGGCACCCAAGAAAAGAAAGGCTCGGCCACCATGGTTAAAGATGAAGGCGTGCCTTGCTGCACTGTGCAGGGTGTAAGCCAAAGCAGGAGAGCTTTTTGTGCCTTCTGCAAAAGCAGCTAGGAGTTCATGAATAAAATAGAGCTCAAAGACTGTAAATGAAATACTGGGTAACAACACATGTAACAGGGGCAGTCCTCAAGGGAGGTTAAAAATGGAGAAAAGTTTGGGTATAGGGTAAGACACCTGGCAAAGCACTGGGGTACTCACCACCAACCCATTGCTGAAGGGGTATGCTTCACTTGCATAGATCTAGGCGAAATGACCAATACTGAGCTGCTATAGCAATGAAGACATAAGAAGGGACTTGGACATGTTTGTATTCCATACTGTGTAACATGCTGTTATCCTAAAATTACGGCGGGGGGGGGGGGGGGGGGGGGGGAGGTTTGTAACCAAGCACCTCACGAATGAGGGTGGGTGGGCGACAGGGACTCTGCCTTGTTGGGGTGTGGTTAGTTGGAAATCCACTGGCAGGGGGGCAGGGAGGGGGTTGGAGCAGGGGGAAGGGAGGGGTTTTCTCTTTGTTAGTTTTAATGTTGAATGTCACAAAGCACAGTGTTCTGAACTAGATTTGTAAAGCAGTGTTGCCCCTGAGATGGCATGGTATAGAAAGATGGTGTTCCAGGAACACTCTAGAACGTACAATAGGACCAAGATTATGCGGAGAACTCCTAACTTGCATGGGGAGATAGTCACCCCTTCAGGGATATCCGCAGGTGTTTTGCAAGACCCTAATGTCGATTTCTCATGGGCAGCACAATAGAAACGAAATTGTCCATTATGACGTGGAATGTGAACGGTCTGGGAGACAAAAATAAAGAGCGGGGTGGTGTTGCAATACCTCAAAAGACAGGCACCTGATTTATTATTACTGCAGGAGACACACCTAGTGGGTAATAGCTGCAAGGCCCTCAGCAGGTGGGGATACAAACTTTTGGTTCACGCAGGGTTTACAACCGGCTCCAGAGGCGCGGGTATTTTAGTGCGGAAAAACCTAGCCCTCACAACCACTCATACGTAGGCTAACCCACAGGGCCGATTCGTGTAGATGACGGCCAGTTGGGAGGGGAAGCCGATAAATGTGATATCAGTATATCTACCACCGGCACTGGGGAAAGAAGCACTCAGCGATTTAGGCAACATCCTAATAGATCTCCCAGTAGGTACATTAATACTGGGAGATGATGTTAACATGACTATGGATGATGCACTAGATAGGTTTCCTCAACGACCCCCAACACGACACAGCACTCAAATGGAGGAATTTACTCGAGCCATGGGACTGACAGAAATATGGCGCTCATTGCAACCTAACATGACATATTACATCCAGTACTCTAATGCACACAACAGTATGTCCCGCATTGATTACTTCCTTACGCACTTGGCAGACCTCGGCCACTTTCAAAACCCTCGCGGACTCCCCAGGGGCATGTCAGATCATTCCCCAGTATGGCTCGAACTCACCTTCAACCTCGTCTGGGGTTTGGCCCGCGGCTTGTGAAATGGGTCAGGCTGCTTTACACTGAGTTACGGGGTCAAGTCAAGGCGAATAACCGCACATCCCGAAAGTTTAACCTGAACAGAGGGACTAGACAAGGCAGCCCCCTGTCCCCCCTACTTTTCACCTTAGTACTTGAACCACTGGCATCCTGGGTGAGACAGGACGTGGCTCCACGGGGGCTAAAATGGGAGGAAGACAATGAGGACAAGATTTCGTTGTATGCAGACGACATCCTGATTTTCTTAGCATCCCTATATTTATTATTTATTTTATTTTATTTTGTGATTTCTAGAGCGCCTGGTGACCCGTAGGCATCCCCGCGCTGTAAATCTGTCAGACCAGAAGGGGGGAGAAGGGGAAGGATGATATTAGTTAGGAAAACAGATGAGTCTTGAGTTTCTTACGAAACAGGGTGTGCGAGGGTTCCAAACGAAGGCTGGGAGGGAGTGCATTCCAGCCTCTGGAAGCTTTGACAGCAAAGCGGCAGCCGCCGGTTCTAGCCTTTCTGAATTTTGGTACAGTGGCCAGATGTCCGGTGTCAGAGCGGAGGGGTCTGGAAGCTTTATAGGGTGTAACCATGTGTTTTAGTGCGGCTGGACCAACTCCATTAATAAGCTTATGGGTGATGCACAGGGCTTTAAAATCTACTCTCTGGCGGACAGGAAGCCAGTGTAGGGTTTTAAGGGCAGGCTTGGCTGAAACTCTGGGAGGGAGGTTCATAATAAGCCTGGCCGCCGCATTTTGGGTGCGTTGGAGTTTGGTCACGGTGTGTTCCGGGGCCCTGAGATAGATGGCATTACAGTAGTCGAGCCGGGCTAAAACAAGACCCTGGATCAGTAATTTCCTAGATAGCGGGGGGAGAATGGATAGGATCTTACGCACGGATCGCAAGAGACCAATGCACGTACCAGCAGTCTTGGTCGCCTGCGTCTTCATGGTTAGGTCGGGTTCCAACCATACTCCTAGAGTTTTTATCTCCTTTTTAGGTGCGGGGATTTCGCCAAAGGAGTCAGGCCAAACTGAAGGTGGGATGGACGTCCATTTGTTGCCCAGAAGCATGATCTCGGTCTTTGCACCGTTCAGCTTCAAGGCCGAGTCACACATCCAGGTATGGATGTCCTGGAGACAGTTCAGCAGGCTGTCAGGATGGTTGTCCAGGTGAGACAGGGAGACGACTAGTTGAGTGTCGTCTGCGTAGTTTATTATTTTTATACCATAAGGGGCCACTACGTCTTCCAAGGGGGCCATATAAACATTAAACAGGGTGGGGCTGAGCGACGAACCCTGGGGAACTCCGTTCTTGAGATGAAGAGGTTCTGACCGAGAGTTACCGTCCCACACCTGAAAGGAGCGGTTGGAGAGAAAGGATTTAATCCATGCTCGCACCGTGCCCACAATTCCTGCCTTGGCCAAGCGATGTAATAAGACACGGTGGTCCACCGTATCAAAGGCGGCACTAAGGTCCAGGAGGATCACTGCCACCGATCCTCCTGTGTCCAGAATGCCCCTAGCCTCCTCGATGACAGAGAGGAGGGCGGTGTCCGTACCATGGCCGGGTCGGAACCCGGTTTGGGATTGGCGCAGAAGATGGTTGGTCTCTAGGAATTGGGACAGTTGCGAGTTGACCAGCTTTTCCGCCATCTTGCTGATACAGGGGAGCAGCGAGATGGGACGGTAGTTGGCCATGTCGTCCGGGTTGAGTTGGGGCTTTTTTAGCAGAGCCTTAACGACTGCAATCTTCCAGTTGGGAGGCACCGTGCCTCCCGACAAGGAGGTGTTGATAAGGTCCTTGATGATAGGGGCTATATTGTGAGATACCTTTTTTAGGAATCTAGCCGGGGCTGGATCGAGAGGGGAGCCGCTTTTCATTTGCTCCAGCGTGGAAGTGACTTCAGAGAGGGAGACTGCTCTGAAAGTGTCCATCTGTGGATTGTTGTTGGCATCCGCTATGTCCAAGATGGGAGGGGGGCTAGCGGTGGGTAGGGAGTCCAGTATCCCCAGGATTTTAGAATCAAAGTAGTTGGCCAGGTCCTGACTTCTATCTGGGGGGGGGGGGGGGGGGGGGAGTGAGAAGATGGTACTGTAGGGATGTTCAGTAGTTCTTTAACTATCCGGTATGATTCTTTGGAGGAGTTTGTAGCGGTTTTGATTCTGTTGTCATAATGTGTCGATTTAGCTAATTTCAAGGCAGTTTTGTAGCGTCTTAGTATGCCTCAATAAACAGCATACTAAATATATTCACTCATTTCTGCAAATATTCAGGATATGGACTAAGTCGGTGTTATTTGTTCTGCTTGGTGCAACACCTAGATTTCCCCAGGGATGCGAGTTTGCAGTGGTCTCTGAAGGGTTCAGTTATTTGGGGATCTTCGTTACACCCAACCCCCGAACTTTTTATGACAAGAACTTAGCAGTCCCCTTAAATAGGCCTCGTGAGGACGTCAGACATTGGAGATCGCTACCATTGTCGCTAGTGGGTCGAGCGGCCCTATTTAAAATGCTGGCTCTACCGCGATTCCTTTACATGCTTCAGAATTGCCCATACAGGATCCCCGACACATATTTTAATAGCGTGGAGGCGGAGGTCCCCACATTATTGTGGGATGGAGGGGCACCGCGAATAGCCCTAGGGAAGTTGACAAAGGGGTGGTATGACGGGGGGGAATCGCAATCCCAGATATACGTCTCCAATACAGGGCATCACAACTGGTGGCAATTAACCATTGGCTATATGGCCATCCTATGAACCCAGCTTATAGGTTAGAAAGATATCAGATGGGACAAGAGGGTTATCTTGGGGCCGTATACACTAAGGTCCGTAAAGGGAGGTATTTGGGCTCTATGGCTCAAACGATCACCATCTGGCAACTAGGCGTCTGGGCTAGGCGGAAGTATTGACAGAAGCCACACCCTTATGGTCTTCTCAACAGCTAGGGTTGCTCTGTCACCATATGGGTTTTGACAAATGGGACACCACTGGAATATCCACCATAGGAGATTTCATACACAAAGGTAAGATTCTCACATTCAAAGACTTGCAAGTGAAACACGAACTAGCACAAGGGGAGGTATTTAGATATCTACAGATTCGCCATGCTATTAAAACAGTACTTCCCGACTTAACAACACTACCAGAATGGTCTCCCTTAGAGGACCGGTTATTGTCGGAACCCATCCTAGACAAAGTCATTTCACTCGCATATCGTAAATTGTGAAATAATTTGCCAGACCCCTTCCACACTCTCAGAAGCCGCTGGCAGGCGGATTTAGGACCTTTTGACAATGATGACTGGCAGGCGGCATTGATGTCCCCAAGAGAGGCAGCCATAAACCATCGCTTTAGATTGATTCAACTAAAAGTTATTCATCGTACATACCTCACTGGAGTGATCCTAGCTAGAATGGGAACAAGGCAGGACGCATTATGTCTGCGTGGATTTAACCAAGAGGCCAAATTTTATCATATTCTTTGGGACTGCCCCCCGATAAGACCCCTGTGAGAGAAGGCCACAGAGAAGTTGCAAGATGCGCTGGGGAAACAGATTACGTTGACGCCACTAATGGGGATTCTAAATATTTGGGAGCCCGCTGACTTAACTGACATAGAACAACAATTAGCCACCCTAGGCTACACATTGGTGAAGAGAGCAATCGCTATGAAGTGCGGAGCAGCAACTCTACCATTGACAATAAGCTGGGTAGCAGAAATGGACAGATGTATGATTGCTGAAAAAGATGTCTATAAATCCAGAGGCTGTACCAAAAAATGGGGAGGATGGAATGCCTATCGAGGGGAATTGTGTATTTCACCAACGGTAGAAATGGAAATGTCAAAAAGAGGGTACCACGAACATGAATAGATGATCTAACACAACGTATATGATAAATGTTGACATATAAATGCCTGATGTATAACGGAATATACGCATCTGTAAATCTGAATGTGACAAGTTTAGCTTTAAAAAAAAAGAGAAATTGCGGTACTATTGAGGGACTACTAAGCCTATTCACGAATCAAAAGCCACTATTTTTAAAGGACAGTAAGAGGAGCTAATTGAAAAGATGGACGGAAAATGAGTGGAGCTTCAAGTCCATACCTGAATACAGCATGTCCCGAAAAGATAGCACAAGTGATGCCTAGGTGAGACTTACCAAAAAGGGTTGATCTGGCAACTGCAAATAGGGCAAAAGAGCATACAAATAACCTTTAACTGTGCCAGAGGGGAGATCTTGTTGGAGCCAGGGAAAACATAAAAGCAACACTTCGGAGAGTTTAGCCTGAAGTGGGTCAATCTGCTGAGTAGTGCAACAAGCCACAAATTTGTCTCAATGACAGGCATGTATGGATTTGGTGGAGGGACGCCTGGCTGCCAAGATGACATCAACAATCTCGGGAGGGAGGTTAATTGCAGCCGCCCCATCTCCAAGCATGAGGTGAATATTGCGCAGGCCCGGTGCAAGACCCAGCTCTGCTTTTACGACAGAAGATCATTCCGAAGCAGCATACTGATCAGAGGGGAGATGCTCATTTCCCTGAGTTCCGGGTACCACACTCTCCTGGTGCAATCCGGTGCCAATAAGATAAGTTGGGTCTGGTCATCTCAAGAACTCAGTGCAGGAGAGGTAGCAGCAGAAATACATGCCACTACAGCTCCACTCTAGGCGAAATGCATCTCAGAGAGAGAGGCATCTGGTAAAGTCTGACGCGCAAAAATGCTGACATTGTGCATTCTGGGCAGTGGCAAAAGATTGAGCCATGGTTCACTCCATTTGCAGAAGATAACCTGCACCACCTCTAGGTATAACTGCCAATTCATAATTTGCTAGGCCCTAGGGGTTGAATGTGTCCACCCTGGGATTTAAAGATCCCACCAGGCGGTGTGCCACTGGAAATATTCCATGGGGTTTCAGCCACTTGCAGACCCTGAAACAGGGTCCATGACCCCCCCACCCTGCTTGTTGCAGTACCACATGTCAGTTTTGTTGTCCATGAGCACCTGCACTAGCCTCCCTTTGGTAGATGGTAGGAAGGATTTCAATGCCAAGCAGATGGCTCGAGACTCCAGAGGGTTCATAGGGAGCCAGGCCTCCGCTGGAGACCATGTTCCTCTAATCTTCAGATCGCCTTCCCCACCCAGAAGCAATGCATTGGTCCCCATTGTTAGTGCAGCCACCATGGCACATCAGTTGCAGTCTCCCCAAAACCTGGATGTGGTCGAAGAGGTCACTCTGATGCTGTGCCGACGTAGCCTTCAGATCCCACTGCAAAGCCAACATATTCTAACTGGCATGCTTGACCAGCAGGATGGAGGAGGCAGTTAGTCCCAGCAGCCTTTAGAGTCATCTTCACGGAGATCCAGGACAGAGGCTGTATAATCCTGAACTTAGTTGGGGGGTGGGGGAGGGTTCAAAACCCTGCCGAAAGGGAGAGTCTGCGAAGGAGTCAGGTGGGACTTCAGCACGTTGATAGTGAACCCAAGAATGTCGAGAGGTTCACTGTAGTATGGAGGTGGGTGATGACTGCATGGGGAGAGCCCATCTTTGACAGTCAGTAATTGAGGTAGGAGAAGACTGGCTGCAACAACCACCATCATTATTTTGGTGAATAACCAACGGACACTGGTGAGACAAAAAAGGGAGTACGGCAAAGTGAAAGTGCTTCTGCCCCAGCAAGAACCAAAGACCGCCTGTGGGTCTGCAGAAAGGGGATGTGAAAATAGGCATCCTTCAGGTCAAATTCTACCAACCAGTCTCCAGGGTCGAGGGCAGACAAAACCTGGGTGAGAGTGAGCATCTTGAATTTGTACTTTTTCAGAAAGGCATTAAGAAAGGCATAGGTCTAAAATAGGACAAAGGCCTCCATTGTTCTTTAGCACCAGAAAGTAGCAGTAGGAATAAACAGCGCTTACCTCTGGTTCCAGTGCGTCTCTATTTCCCCTTTGGCATAAAGGGCCTACACTTCCTACTGCAAGAGTGACAGGTGGTCCTCAATCAGCCACAGTGAAGGTGGAAGTGTAGCGGGTGAAAAGAAGCAGAAGGGCGTAACATCGCTGGACAAGTTGTACAACCCACTTTTCCGAAGTGATGGCTTGCCAACCTGGTAGAACATGCCAGATCCTGCCTCAAACATGGTCAGGCATTGAAAAATCCTAAAAATGTTACTATACCTGCAGGTCTAGTGGCTTAAATAATGAACTTGACCTAATTATAATGCTCTTGACCCATAAAGTGGTTTCAAATGATGTGATCCTGGGGAATTATTTTAATTCACTGAGATGCTATTTTCTTCTTTATCACATATGAGAGGACCTTCAAATATGAGAGTTCAGCATGTCTGCTGTACAGATAACTCTTGGTTGACGTAATAGACTAAAAGTTTGCTCCATATGTAATACAAATCTAGCCACATGTAGGATACACATGACCGCTGACTTGCCTCAGTTCATTAACTGCATTGTTATCAGTGAAGGGGCAGAAATGTTTATGAACTTATGTTTAAAAACTGTCACTTGTAATAAATACATAACTAAAGCACAAAGTGGAAGCACACTGTCATTTGCAATCAGCAGATTTTACATTGAAATGCCCAAAGAATTTCCCACTGACATGTGGTTTTAGAACTATATGGTGTATAATGTCTGGGAATCGAATTTCTGCAAATATTGGTCTTTTGCACATCACCACGTGTTGTGATTTGGTTTGCGCCTATGTAAATCTTTGTTTGCATCACACTTCTGAATTTCTAAAAAAAGGTTCTTTCAGAATTCCTGCTATATTTTGAAATAACTGAACTCTTCATTTTCAAGCTGTTTAAATATTGGGTTAGGAAAAAAACCTGACATTTTACAGCCTTTTGTTTGACAATAATTGTCAGGATAATTCACTTGACAAAAAGTACTAACTAGAATAAGAGAAAGAAAAGTAAAAAAAACATTTAGGAACAAATAAGCAAAAATTAGTAAAAAGACAAACTGACATTTGACCTCTGTCCTTAAACAGACAGCAAATGTGTCAAGACAAAAACAAGATTTAAAGTCCTCTTCATAGCTCATTCACTTTCTGGATGAACAGAACACCTGTTCCTTCCAGTTTAAATTAACTTGCCAGCATGGTCGAGTAAATGCTAAAAATAGCTCGACCTGATAAAATCCCACTTGAAATTGCAAGTGGGTGAGTGGATTTTTCGAGGCCTGAATGGTGGATGTGCACCTTGAAGGACACACTAAAGGAGGTTATGCGGCTGAAGGGCCAAGGAAATGTATACATGCCGTGAGCATTGCCTATGGGTATTGTGACCTCGACCATGAAAGGGGAGTAGAGTCTGATTGGCTGGTTGCATGGGTGGGTGCTAGCTGGAATGAGAGTGCCTACCATTGCCACAGAGGGGGGCGGTACACTTGCGGAACTGATGCACAGCTGCAGACAGGCCAAAGGAGCACGTTGCAGCCCTGTTGTCTTTAAAGAGTTGGGCAAGAGTTTGATTTCTTGTCAAAGAGACAAGAGCCACCGAAGAGCAAGTCCATTAAGGAGCCTGTAGACCTCATCCTGGCGTGTCTCTAGGTGTTAACACTGCTTTCGACTGCCTAACCAAGGCAATCTGCAGTACCCAATCCACAACAAATCGTGAATGTTACAGCATCAAGACACTCCTGAATGGGGTGCAGAAGGGTGAGGCACAACTCATATGGTACTGCATGGAGGACCTGAGAGACAGAAAACAAAAGAGGATGAGTAATATGGTCCGGTAGGCAGCTGGCATTGACAGATTTACGGTCAGGCAGCTTGAGAACATGTGCCTCCCACAAATTTAAAGGCACTTGGATTCTCTATCCTGTGGGGTGGTTGGAAATGCACTGGGGTTGATCTTGCGCATGATGCCTGCACTACCAACCTTTCCTTTGTCAGATGTTGCGTCACAAAGACTTGGTCATGCGTGGCAGGATGGTTGTGCTGTGAAATCTGCCTTTTTACCAGGGGTAGAACATGGCTTTGCCCATGTGCAAAGAAGGGTGTCTGTGAGGGCCTCACTGAAGGGTTGCAGGGCCTCAGCCGTCCTCCGCATCACAATGCAAAGGAGACACTTTCTTCTGTAGCAGGTCCAGGTGAAGAGACAAGCTCAGTGTCTGGAAAAGTATCCAGGCTTTTGGCTTCTGCAGCTCAGCATATCAGTCATCATCAGTAGAGAGTTCAGAAAATTCACCCCCTTCATCATAGTCATCTTTATCGGTATCTGTGCCAAAAAGATTGTGGGTGATCTGGGCCCTTCCCTGAGGCACGGACTATGTATCAGAATCCGATCTGTTTTGCCAGAAGGCTGCAGCCCAGTGAAATCCAGGCCCCACTTCAGTTGAAGTCAAAGCAGGGTCAGCTGTGTCACAAGAGCACTATTGGTTTTGCTTTGCCATCTGGTGGGGCTGGCTAAGATTGTGGTGCAAAGACTGGCGTAAGCACTAAAGCTGTTGCAGGCCTGTAATGGGTTCGATAAGTACCAGCGAGCACCACAGCGGGCCCCCCAGGGCAACTGCAGGTGGAGATCCTTGCAGTTCCTTGGGTTCCGGAAGCATGCCAGAGGGATCCGGCAGTGCGCCGAAGAGACGCAGCATAGCTTCGTAGAACTCGTGGATTTGTTGCTGCCTCACCATGGGGCCCAGAAAGTCGGGATTTCCCAGGACAAGAATGGGAATAGGCTTCGAAGGAGATCGAGTTCGGGAGCAAGTACAAGAGGCACTTTATGCCCTTGAGCCTTTTCAGGAGTTTGAGAAGAACAGGAAGGGGTCGAGTCCCATTTCGACTTTTTGTACTTCCTCTGTAATTTATCCAGGGACTTCAACCGTGACAAATATCTACCACAAATGACTTCAGGAGCAGGACCTTCCTTTCGAAAGGTTACCCTGTGGAGTCTTCTGGGACTTGGGGACATACAGCTGTACTTCAGGGTCCCGGATGGTTTTCAGATTCATCGAGGCACAGTTGCTACAGGTCTTGTAGTAGTCACCTGAAGTGAAGCACCAAAGACTAATCTGATGGAGATCTGTCACAGACCTTTTCTCTCCCAAACACGTATCATGCTGCAACGCCAACAGAAGTACAAACACAAAATATTATAAACCCACTGCTTGAAATGTAGGTAAGAATCCTAATAATCAAAGCAAGCACTACTTTGTAACCCCATAAACAACTTAAGCTACAAAGAGATACAGACGCTGTGCACAATCGCTAACAGGAATGGCCCGATCTAAAACATGACAAAAACACATTGAGCCAAAACCAGGAGTCACACCCAATCAAGTGGCCAAAGAGACCTGACACAAAGACCCTTTATGTAGGTTATGTGTTTTGTGTGAAATGTCTTGTGCTGACATGAGGTCAGGCCCACTGCTAAGCTGCATTTTGCTAGACGTTTTAGGTTTTTAGAACCCAATTTGATTTCTTTTTCCTGCTGCTACTTTTGTGACCACAGGTAAAGGGGTAACCACGGATAGCAAGGGCAGCACCACTGTTATGGTACCAATGGTTAAACTAAGTGTAGCCACTACTATCACTAAATACCACATAAATGAGCATAGGTTGTTAATTCTGAGTTACAATGTTCAGCACTCCACTACCTAGATGGTGCACATGTACAAACACACTCACATATTAGATACAAAAAAAAAGGGAATGGGATGGAAGACAGACACCAGACCAACCATTAGAAATGCAATAGGTCTCTCATTTTTTTGAGTTAGAGCTATTGGCATAGCTCAACAGCTACAGGCAGAAATTGCCACGTTGCACGCGCTGAACAGAGAAATGCTCCGTGAAACGGCCTGAAAGCCTAAAACGATGTTGATACCCAACAAAATAAAAAGGCAGATCAGGATGACCAGGAAGAACCGCGGAGGTATTGGGATGGTCACGGCAAGCAAACAATGAGTGAAGTCGCATGGGTGTGACCCAAGCACACAAATACGGGAGAATCGGACCCAATGCACCAATAAAAACCCCGTATAGCTAAATGGCACAACAACGAACAAATGGCAATTCATGAGCATGCCAAAAGCCTATAGAGGAGATAACAGGTCTTGTAGACAAGACATGCGCGCTGCCTAGAATCGACCTAAAAATGAATAAGGTGGAAGACCATGGGATATTTGCATTCCGGTCATAACCCTTGAATATAAAAACACAAACAAAGCACAGTTTAAGCATCTCCGGCTCAAACTGCCATTGATACATGACCAGAAATCTAAACGCCTTACTTTTGAGCTTTAATACTCCCATTCTCCAAGGCCAACAGTTGAATAACGATAACATTTATAAACTATGAAACAGTACGAAGTTGTCTCCCTCAGACGTATGTAAGCCAACAGTTTTCATTAGACTTCCGGAGAGTAAAACATTGTACGGTATGCCATTATATCCTGAAAAGGTGTCTCTGTGAAAAAGTGAAATACTTTGCAAGTGAAAAAACCTGCAAGGAAATAATTAATAAAAGCAGGATAAAACATAATCAGGTTAAAATAGGTTTTAGTCCACTGTAGCGAATTCAAAACAAATTCCAACCTGTGGCAGCAACAATCCAAGTGAGGGAGTTGTGAACTTGGCACCATTAAGAATTCATTAAAATAATTAACATTAATATTTTATTCCAAAACATTCTTGGTGTGTCCTACAGACAATTGCTAGAAGTGGCCACCGCCAAGACAGCTATAGCACAGTAATCACACACAACTATAAAAAAAACACTTTGTTAGAAAAAATATATACATAGATCTGAAGCCACCTACACCACATTAAAATCCATTCTGTTTGTCTAGAAATCAGTATTATTAACAATTCTGCCCATAAGCACTCTGACTTAACCTACATTGGTCCCCAAAGCAGAAAAAACAACCCGTTCAAGGTCATAAGCTGACAACAAGCAAAGAGTAAATGTCAAGGATTAAGACAGTGACTTGATATGGCTCAGAAACCAATGTCATTCGCCATCTCAAAATTTGACAACTTTTGAACAAAACGAAAGGGGCCAACTTCTGTCCTTGTTTGAAAACTAACATGGCACCAAATTTAGCACTATCACAGGAAACCCTCAAATTTGATATTCCAATACCTGAAAATGAAACAACTTACCCGACTGTAAAAGAGTTCATTGGGGAAAATCTAAAGTAACCTCCAAAACCAAAACAGAAACCCACATCTCCCAATTGTGAAAACACTGCAACAGCAGCCAATCAACATATTTACCACTCTCAAACTTCTAACCACACAAAGCCAAGTCCACTACATAGTAGCCTTACTGTAAGTGATATCCTTTGTTAACACCTAATATATATCAACTTATGTTCCAGCACAAATATATTCTAACTCCGTAAATCTGCAGGCCTGTATCTCAAAAGCTAATTGAGGAAAAACCCCACTCTGGTTAAGAAACTCCTGATCAGCCTCTCAAACCAGTGTTGCATAACGGCTCAGTGTTGCATAATGGCTTTCGGAAAGCAACAAAACAACCATTAATACCACAACTTAATCCGTAACATTCAGCTTGAAAACGGGTAGTTTCGCCAGAGAGGTCATAATGATTTTGAAATCTGAATTAATTAGGTAAAAGGCCATAAAATGTGTACAAATATTTTCACAAACTGCAACCATTCACTTTTTGTTTACTACGAAGGTGCAAGTAAATATTTTCTGCATTTCACCCTCTCACTATCAAAACGTATATACCCATATACAAAGCTTCAGCACGAGGAGTCACTAAATTTATGAGATATGGTTAATGTTTGATCTGGAGAGACTGCATTCTGAAATCCCATTCATGAATTTGGTATCTATGACTACCACCAATGCCTACAGAATTTTATCAGTATGGCCCGTATTTGTATGTCATGACGAGTAAAAAAAAAAAAAAAAAAAAAAACACACACACACAAGAAGCTCATAAATTCCAGAATTTTTCCTCCTTTGAAAAGTAAACTTGCAACAGTAAATGCAAATAGGAACCACCTCAAAATTATTTGTCTACACTATTCCTAAACGATTTTAAAAGCAACAAAAGTCATAACTGGTGTGGCGAACAATAAAAACCAACAAAAAAGGGAACAAAAAAAAACCAAAAGGGTTTTATTTTTTTGTGTTGAAATTTTTTATTGAATTTTATCATGAAATACAGAGTAACACAGAAATAATATGATGATGATAAATATGAACGAATAAATCATATTATATATAAATATTAAAATGAATAAATAAGTGAGTAGATATATGGTATAAAGAACATGAATAAGAACTGGATATTATACATATTATAATGAATAAATCTAAATATAAAAAAAGAGAATGGCTTTGTACAAGATAATTAGATCAGAGTACAAACATTTTAAGAAAAAGGAGAAAATTGGTATGAAAAGTGGAAGAAAGAAGCAAAGAAGAGAAAAGAGATAAACTGTAAAGAAGAGAATAAGAGAACAGTGAGAGATAGTAGAGTCAGAGGAAGGGAGGGAGGAGAAGGAGGACGGGAGAGGTGGAAATAAATTGATGAAGGATAAAGGAAAGGGGAAAAGAAATACATAAAATATAAAATAATGAATTAGTTAATTCAAGTGTTTGCATTAGGAGAGAGAGTGGAGTTGGCATCATTGTTAATTTCAGTTTTTTAAAAAGAAGACCAAGTCTGGAGAAATACATCAACTTGATCTTGAAGGTTATACATTTTGCGCTCATGTAGGGCCGTTTGCATCATTGCCACCAGCCATTTTTCCTGAGAGGGTTGAGAAGGAGACTTCCAATGACGCAAAATACAAACTTTAGCTGTAGCCAATGCAGTGTGTAGTAGACGTATTTGTGATTTGGAAAGTTTTGAAAAGTGTTGAAAATCATGTAAAAGGATTGTGGCAAGTGTAAATGGTAAAGATAATGGCATTGTGGAATGTAAAGTCTTGCCAACAAAGGACCAAAAGGACCTTGTTGCTGGGCAATCGCAAATGATATGAACTATGCCACAACCAGAGGTGGAACATCTCCAGCCATTAGTGTGTGAAAGCAATCCAGCTTTATGTATTTAGTTGGTGACCAGTGCCATTCATGAAGGATTTTAAATATACAAAATGTAAGCCCTGCTTCACGAACGCCTTTATGTAATCCCTCCAGTATCTTGTCTCATTCAGAAGGCGTATATGAAATAGATAAACGAGATTGCCATTTATTTTGAAGAGCATAGGAGTGAGATTGTGAAAATAAAGGAGACAAAGGTTTTATAAAGACCAGAGGTCGCTCCTCTAAACTTTCCCAACATATTTAGGTAAGATAGTATTGGGGACACCTGCAACACTCAAGGGGGAGGTCCCAAGTGATTCCTCAAACATTGTTGAAGTTGAAAGTATCTAGAGGAGTGTTGTATAGGAAGATTAAATTCCTCACATAATTGACAAAAGGATTTAAAATTTCCATCATGAAGAAGTTGATCTGGGGAGTAAATACCAGCTACTTGCC
This sequence comes from Triturus cristatus, assembly GCF_964204655.1. Classification (NCBI taxonomy): domain Eukaryota; kingdom Metazoa; phylum Chordata; class Amphibia; order Caudata; family Salamandridae; genus Triturus; species Triturus cristatus. Next base: position 146,609,080 of record NC_140584.1, read on the forward strand.
ATAAAGGCCAGGATAAAGTGCAACCATTGATACGGATAGCGGAATTGTTCCAAAGAGGAGCCTTAACATGAATACGCGCATTTGAGCCTAGTATAGGATGCCCCTTTTGCCAAGATTTGTGCATGACTGATAATATCGGATTCTTGGGATCAGAAGAACTAGTGCCACTACCATATAAAAGAGAAAGATCTGAGTTGTTGGATAAAAGATGACGCTCGATGGAAACCCATTGTGGGACATCTTTAGTTCCTGGCAAAAAATAAGAAAATTGGGAGATGTGTAAAGCAAGGGAATAGTGTTCAATGGATGGAAGACCCATACCTCCATATAACTGATGGGCCTTTAATTTTGTTATAGCAAGACGTGGTTTAGCTGAGCCCCATATAAAAATCTTAAAATCTATTAATCTAAGGGTAGCTAAAGGAATCTGGAGGGGAAGCATACCTAAAACATAGATGAAACGAGGAAGGGTGAACATTTTGATAGCTTGTACTCTACCCCAAAGAGATAAACCCAGAGCATTCCACTTATCAAAATCCCTCTGCATTTGAGAAAGTAAAGGAGCTAAGTTATCTGCAACCATATTTTCCAAACCTTTGTTGACCAAAATTCCTAGATATTTAAGATGTGAGGACTGCCAATGAAAAGGGAATCCATGAATCACTGCCCTTGTAGTGTCATTAGAAATGGGTAACGCTTCACTTTTGTCCCAATTTATTTTATAACCCGAAAAGGAGGAGAAATCATTAATAATTTGAAGAAGGGATGGAAGAGATCGAGGAAGATTAGTAAGAGTAAGAAGAATATCATATGCATATAAATAGATTTTTTTTTTGATTTTTTTTTTTTTGAAAACCTTTATTTCAAAATTCAGGACACAGCTATTCAGCCGACAGCCCGAAGGTTCGGCAGCATTGAGAGTTAGATACAATGATGTGTCCCCAATACAGTTCTGTGGAAATGTGGATTTTCCTGATCAGTTATGTCCCCTATCTTGGACCCCAACGGTTCTATATGCATGTTACAAGTACATGTATGTTCCCTCCAGTTCCAGTTTCGAAGACGCAAACATATGTGTGTCTACCGTCGACATGTTCTCTGTCAGATCCGCCATCAATGGGCTGGATATTCGATTCCTAAGCATGAAAGGCCACCGACTTTATATGGCTAAGTTACTCCATTTTTACAGTTCAGGCAAGTAGGCCCGATTCTGTCCTCAAAGCCTTTCCCTGCTCTCTGTCTCTGACAGCTTCAGCTTGAGCTCGCATCTGTATCCATGAACTTTGTCCTACTCCCTGTGCAGCTAACGGTGCCTGCCTCGGCCAGTTTTCGCCTGCCTGCCAAGAAGCTGTATTTCACCTTCGAATTATCTATTTTGCTCTTCAGCCGATGCATTCCTGTCTAGTGATTTAGGTAAACATTTCCTTTAGCTCACAAGCAAAGGACTCAGCCTTTCCGTCCTCCTGCAAGTGATTCATAGCCCTGCTGCCATGGAAAGCTTTCTGCCTCTCGCTTCTCATATAGACACTTAGGCGTTTGTGCACGCACACAGTCAGTATAGACTAGATTCTGTCCGAGAGTCCTTCCTTGTGGATAACATAGTTCTTTAAACATAGGATGTTAGATATGATTTGGGATTAGGTTGACTTGACCCCTCAGACTTCTCGTCTCCACATGTAGAGCTAAATGTCAAGTCCCTTCACCCCCTAGTTGCACGTCAATTACACGTCATGCTGCTGCGCGCGCATCTATGCCAAGTATTATCTTATAGATCCACCTATGTCTGATAATCCTAACCAATCATGTTTCTTTTATTCCTTATTACGCCTAGTTTCGATTACGTACCTGTCATGTCACTTTTCTTATCAAATGTTACGCCTTCTACATTCGTTTCATTGTAATGTACTTATTATAAAAATGCATGTCTGTCAATAAAGTATTGTACTTCACTTCCTGAACCCTCGCGGTGACGGAACCTGAAGGCCGCGACTCGAGTCGGCCATTTTGAATGGAATAAAGCCCATTTAGAAACTCTTATACCACGGATTCTGCCTCTTGTTATTTTGAGCTATTTTACTTTATTTTAAGATCCCGTATGAAATTCAGTCCGGTAAAGAAGATTTTATTTACCACATAATGGCGCCCGAATAGGGACACTTTCTCATCTCACGCGCCGGCGGTGCGTTGCAGGCCCGGTCTCCTGCCACAGCTGGACGGACCATAAACGCGTACCAGCAGGATTTCCTGTAAGCTCCCTCCGGTCAAGCGGGGGCGACTGAGGCTGCGATCAACCCAGACGAGGCGGTGAGAAGTGCGAAGTGTCCCGACCAGAGCCTAGCTGAGAGAGCAAGATCCGAGGTATACAGAGGCCCACCAGGTTTCTCGAAATCCCGATGTCCAGAGGGTCCGCTGTCCGCAGTCATCGAGTCCTGTCCATTCTCTGAGGCCTTTCGTTTCAAGGAGCTACTCGGTGAGTACCATCGCCGGGGAGGCGTGTTGACGCGCACATAGGTTGTGCCGGTCAAGACGGATTTGGGTACACAAATCCGGTCTGCACTGTTTAGCAGTGTATATGTACTGTTTAGCAGTATATCAAGTATTCCGAAGTATTCAGTTATTGTCAAGAATTCAGCGTGGTGATTAGTTAGGCAGACTGTCATCATTGTCGGTCGTTGTTAAAATGTTTAATGTTTAATGTTTAAAGTGTTCAAATATTGTGGTATGAATGAGTGTTCATTGTTCACTGTTCATTATTGTGTTTTTCGTATTAAGTGAGTTCAAGAGTAAGTATCAGATCAGTTGTCAATATGCCGCTCTTCTCGAAGTTAAGACAGATTACTACCAGAAAAGGGGTGCTTGAAGAAGCAGTTCCTATTCCTCCTAGGGACACTCCAGGGCATTTTATGTACCATAAGCATGGCTTAGATGCCATATTGTTTCTTGATCTATGGGTAGATTATACCAAGGGATTGCCGGAAAGTCAAAGGTGGCCCGTAGCGGGAACCTGGGATGCAGAATGCATCATGAAAGTGGAGGAAGAGTTATGGAAAAGAAAGGTCAGACAATCACAGAAAGACGCTGTTGAGTTATGGCGTAAGGAATCTCATAGACGAACAGAAAAAGCACGTAGGCAAGAAGAGAGGAGTAAAGAAAGTTCAAATAAAGTTCAAGAAAATCTATTAATTAAGGAAGGTATCCGAGTGAAATCAGAACAAGTAAATAGACAAAGAAATGCTCTTATGAATGGTATGTATCCCCTTCTAGCCGAAGGACTACCTAAGGCTGCTCCAGAGATGCCAAAAGACTTGCCACCCCCATTATTTCCAATTAAGGTACATCCAAAAGGGCATCCCAGAACCGCAGAAGATGTTTTTCTTTCCTCATATCTAGACGACGCAGCTCCCGAGTATGCTAACGCCACACCACATAGACCGTCTGGCGGAGGGGTTCAACGTCAGGATCAGGTATCTGTCCCCGTGCAACAGCAAGTCCCGATACAAGCTTCGGCAAGCACATCTGTTTCCGCATCTGTCTCCGCAGTCGATCCTACAGGGGTATCGACACCCATAGTTGCTGTGTCACGTTCAACGAATCCATTCACACCCGACGCCCCAGATGGGGCCACGGGAGGTGCTAGCAGTACCTTTACACCACCCAGAATAAATAAACTTGTTTTTCAAGAGTCAGCGCATTCACGTACACCTAAATTCGTAAGTGAACGTACGCTTAAGGAACTCCTTGTAAATTGTAGATATGACCCAGTGGTTGGTAAAGAGGACGAAATGGTCCTGGCATCATTACGTATCAGGCGAGCCGCAGAGTATTTAGCAAGGTTACCAGGAATGACTACGCATCTAGATAACATATATCATTTTGTTCAAACAGGACGAGATCCAGGATGTATTAACAGAGCTATGGAATTCCAGAAAGTAGAGATACAGGGGGAACTGTTACGTTTCCTCATAAACTGTGTGATCAGAAATCAAGACCGCCCGGGGGTAGACCCGAATGCAATGCTTATTCTTACAAGATGGAGTCAGAATATATCAGAAGGGAGACACGATAAGCAAAATTGTATAATAGCCATGTGCCGAAAAATCCGTAAAGAAATAGAGCGTATTCATGAAGAAAGATTGGGAACAGACGAGTTTGAGCAAGATGAAGTGTCCGAATCAGGGAATTCCGCAAGACAGTCAGAGACCATAGCCTATGTAGGCAGAGGAGGATCCTGTGATAATGCTAGATGTTTTTCTGATCCCATACACTCAGTATGCCCAAATAATAGCAGAACGTATCCGACGCCTGTAATGAATCTGAAGTCTCCAGAACATTTGTTTCAAGCCGCAGATAAAATACTACGAGAACGAAGAGGTTACCACCTCCTCGATTCCATGGATGAGCAAGAATTAGCCAGATCAGCCGTTCACTGGATTGACAGTCCTGAAAAATACGGTGATGAGACCGTAGCACACACGTTTTTTTAATCTCAGTACAGATGAACAACGTTTAGCTGGAATATATATGATTCAGCAACTCCTCATATTATATAAGAGCCAACATGCTGACCCTGGTCCTTTACCTGATATATTAACGGAACTACTCACGAACAGATGGAGAGGTTCTAGTAACAAGCTAATTAAAGAGATATTAGTGTCACGTAAGCAGTATGTCCTTTTTGTAAGTCCGGATCCTCTCTCGCTGCCCCGCAGAGAAAGAGCGCCGTACTATATGGATAGACAAAATCCCCTACGAGAAGTGCACCCAATAAAAGGCGAAGACAATGAGTTTCACCGTGTATTTGTTTACACACCCATATCAAAAATGGAATTATTAGAAATGAAAAAAGTAGTACCTAGTCATGACAAAGACCCAGCGGGTTTCCACCGAGAAATTAAAGACATGTTACTGATGGGAGAGTACACCTTTCCTGATATTATGACGATATTAAAGGTGCTTTTGCCTGCTGGCATTTATGAAAAACTGAAAGAAAAAGAGTGGGAAGTGGGTGACCAAAAGATAGACTGGACAGCATTAGCAGAGGAAGAAAGGGGCCGAACTGCAGGTTCAGGGCTCGGGGATAAAGTTAAACTGTTACCAGGTTTACTAGTACAGGTACTGCCACGTTTATTAACTACAAAAAAGGAAGATTGGGGTGCAATCACAGCCTGCAAACAAAAGCAAGATGAAGACACAAGCGATTATTATGCTCGATTTGAAAAATGTTTTGGTATAAATAGTGGTATAAAAGCAAGTAGTGACTCATATCCACATTTATTTGTGACAAAATTAGTGGAAAATGCATTGCCTCCAGTAAAGAATAGAATATTGAAATTCGAGAGTACCTGGCAAAGTAACACTCCGTCGCAAATGCTACAAATGTTACAGTATCATCACAATAGAATTAGGGATGAACAAGAACACGAGCATAGACGCATGAAGGATACAAAAATGAAAATGCTAGTTTCTCAGACAGTACCAGCAGACGGTCACAAAAAGGGTGTGACACATTCTGGTGATTCTGCAGTTCCTGTAAAAGGAACCTGCAATTACTGTAAACAACTGGGCCATTATGTACACGATTGTCCAGTCCTGAAACGTAATATAGCTACAGGTATTGCAAAGGAGAGACCACGATTAGTTAGACAAGATCAGAATGAACAAGGAACTATGCAGCATGGACAGTCCATGCCAGTTCAGCAACAGTCCATGCCAGCCTCACAGCAACCCATACAGTTTGTGCCAGCTGCACCACCGTTGCCTGCTACTGCCACACAAACCACGACACGACAAATGTATCAGACTGCACAGTATGAATACCCTGAGTATCAGCGTTACGCATGAACCAGCCTAGAGAGGGAAGTTGACTTACCGCTTATCGAGATTCCTGTAGATCAAGAAGGACCTTATGTACATAGTGAATTATTAGGTCAGGATAGAAAATTCTTACTCGATACAGGGGCAAGTCGAACAACTATAAAACGTAGTGAAGTTCCAGGGGCACCCCTCTCAGGCTCTCAAAATGTTTCCCTTGGTTTTTCAGGAAAACCTATTGTTAATGAAGTATCACAGCCTCTACCACTTACGATAGGACCTTTGACACGAACTACAGATTTATTGCTTACTAAATCATGCCCAGAAAATCTGTTAGGAATTAAAACTCTGAAAGCACTAGGAGCCATAATATGTTGTTCTCCGGAAGGAGTAAGGTTGTTTTTACGTGATTTTAAAGGTCACTATGTGTCTAGAGACATGGATCCCCGACTACAGACTTTACCAGTACATCTATGGGCACAAGGCCCTGCGGATGTTGGCTGCATGAACATTACACCCTATCGAGTCACACTGAAAGCAGGAGTGGTACTACCACGAATGCGACAATACAAGTTACCGCATGATGCTGTAGTGGCTTTGCTGAAAATCATTGATGAGCTGATTGCCCAGGGAGTAGTTGTAGAAACAGACTCCAATGTATGTAATTCACCGATAATTCCGATTCTTAAACGAACTGATCCTACTGCCCCACCAGTGTACCGATTGGTTATTGATTTGCGTGAACTAAACAAGTGCATTGTACCACAATTCCCTGTGGTCCCTGATATATCATCATTGTTGACAGCAATTGATTCCGAAGCAACATTCTTTACTGTAATTGATCTCAAGAATGCCTTTTTCAGCGTCCCAATAGATCCGGAAAGCCAATATTTGTTCGGATTCAGTTTAAATGGGCGCAGCTTTAAATTCTCACGCGCTCCCCAAGGATTCACAGAAAGCCCCAGCATCTACAGCCAAGCACTGAAACGAGAACTTGATAGTATCCACATGCCAGTCAATACAGCACTGCTTCAATATGTCGATGATCTGCTGATCACCGCGAGAAGCGAGCCAGAATGTGAAAAAGCTTCTCCGACAGTTTTACATTTTCTAGCCGACAAGGGGCACAAGGTGTCTCCTTCTAAGCTGCAATTCTGTGTCCAGCGAGTTATTTATCTTGGTCACTCGCTGTCCAAGGAGGGAAGGCAGCTTACACCAGATCGCATCCAGTTAATTGCTAACATGTCAATACCCCAGACACAAAAGGAGGTGCGGGCTTTCATAGGCCTCACTTCATATTGTAGGCAGTGGATCCCTCAGTACGCATTTCTAGCAAAACCACTCATTCAGTTAACCACACAGGAGGCAGCCACATCGACTGTTCTCCCTTGGACTCAGGAGCATACACAAGCTTTTGAAAACCTAAAGGAAGCTTTATGTCAAGCACCTGTTTTAGCAACACCATGTTATAGCAAACATTTTACACTCTTTGTTACAGAACGCGAAGGTACTGCCTTGTCAGTACTCACTCAGGATCAAGCAGGATCACGCAAGCCATGTGCTTATTTTTCCAGTACATTAGATCCCGTAGCTCAGGCTTTGCCTGCATGCCTGAAATCAGTGGCAGCGACAGCTTTAGCAATCAGACAAAGCGATGCCATAGTATTAGGACACCCATTGACAGTACAAGTACCACATGCAGTAGAGGTTCTTGTGAACCGAACACAAACACAACACTTGACCATAGCAAGACTTACCGGTTATGAACTGACATTGTTTCAACCACACATAGAGATCCGACGGTGTAATACATTGAATCCTGCTACACTATTACCTGTAATTGGAACAGACCCACTAGCTCATGATTGTGTTGAAATCATTGAAATAAAGACGAAACCTAGACAAGACTTGACAGACGTTCCATTGTTAGATCCAGACCTGACGTTGTATGTAGACGGATCGTGCATGAGAACAAGTACAGGAGATTTAGTGGCCGCGTATGCAGTCACAACAGACACTGAAGTTATTGAGACAAATTGTATAGATACTTTGTCAGCCCAAGCAGCAGAACTTATTGCTCTAACACAAGCCTGTATTCAAGCCACAAATAAGAAAGTTAATATATACACTGACTCACGTTATGCATTCGGAGTTGTACACGACTTCGGCGTGCTGTGGCGAGAGAGAGGTTATTTAACTTCCCATGGTGCCCACATTCAGCACGGACCCCTCATTCATGCTTTGTTAGATGCAATACATCTACCCACTGCTATATCGATTATGAAATGTAAAGCACACACGAAGGTTACTGATACCATTTCTCAAGGCAATGATTTAGCTGACAGAACAGCTAAACAGACTGCTCAGAATCGCACATTAGACATGACAAAGCCAATAGTTCAGACACCAACACAGTGTATGACAATTAAGGATCCCGCACTTGACGTAATTGACATACAGACACATGCCACAGCAGAAGAAATAAAGAAGTGGACTGAACTAGGAGGGATCCAGACAGATCAAGGATGGATGACGAAGGAGAAATCTGTATGGTTTCTCCCTGATTCCATGGTTCAAGCCATTATAGCTACAGTTCACAGTCCAGCACATTTAGGAGAGAAGGCTATGCTAGACAGCATTCAGCACATTTGGTTCAACAAACATTTACGAGCAGCAGCTAAACAAAAAGTTCGTACCTGTATGATATGTTGTCAGTTTAATCCAGGAAAGAGTGTTCCCGTAGAGCAGGGTGGATTTCAGCCTCCTGACCATCCTTTTGAAGTCCTCCAGATGGATTATATTCAGATGGAACGTTGTCGAGGATTCAAATATGTTCTCGTAGTTGTCTGCGCTCTCTCCCGTTGGACAGAGGCGTATCCCGTATCAGATTACACTGCCCCGACTACTGCCAAGCAGCTAGTTCGAGAATTCTTCCCACGGTACGGTTTACCACGTGTTGTATATTCAGATAACGGCCAGCCTTTCGCATCCGAATTAATGAAACATGTCTCACTTTTGTTGGGATATCAGTGGAAATTCCACTGTGTCCGACACCCCGAGGCAGCAGGTCTCGTGGAACGACATAATCAACTTTTAAAAATCAGACTGTCTAAAATATGTCAGGAAAAAGGTGTGGACTGGATAGTAGCCTTACCAGTTGCGCTATTTTACATGAGGATGGTAGCACACTCTCGAACAGGGCTATCCCCTTATGAGGTGATCTTTGGTAGACCACCGAATATGTGGGGGACGCCTATACCCCGTAAAATAACTGATGTTGACTGTAATATGCTGACAGATTACCTGGCTTCCTTGATGTCTGCACTACAATCTTGTCGTTCACAGGTAGTCGCAGCTTTTCCCGACAACACCGAGGTGAAACCTCATGACGTAATTCCCGGCGATTATGTTCTCGTCAGGAATTTCGATCGGAAAACCCAACTGGAGCCAAGGTGGAGGCTTCCTAAGTTGGTCCTGCTGACGACCAGAACAGCTGTGAAGATCGAAGGGAGAAAGGGCTGGGTGCATTCCAGCCATATAAAGAAATTTCATGGACTTCCTCCTGACACAAACAGTACTCCCCGTGTGTCTTCCCCCATTGACTCAAAGCTACCTTTGGCTGAAGCCAGTAGCACCGAACTCTATAAGCAGAAACTCAGGTCCAGATCCAAACTGTCGGACGATTTGATTGTTTAAGTCCTCTCCAAGGTGAAGCGGTTGAATCTGTCCCGACATGTATCCCTTAGGTCTGAATGATGTAGAGTCCAGAATCATAATGAAACGACATGCTTATTGTAAATTACTGCGTAGCCACTGTATTGTGACTTTATTAATTTTGTTTTTCTTGAGTTTTTTAATAGTTACTGCAAGTATATTGTTGCATATGTATTATCCTGTTTCTAAACGTGCTTTCAATATAACTGATGAACATTCTTTTAGTGAATTACCCCCACATGAGTTGTCCTATAGACTTGCGCTGCGCACCAACACCTTCATTAGTATGTTACATCATTCCCATCAGACTAGTAATGCCACCAATTGTTGGGTGTGTGGCCGACTCCCTCCCTATCAGAATAACAAAGGAGTTCTGCCTTTCTTTCCACATCCGTTCACACACAATGGCTCCTGTGGAGCATGGTTTAGTTTATTAAATTCCATAGACCCAGACACAGCAGTTTATCAACAACATTGGATATGGGGAAATCTGAATCTAGTTTTATTCAAAGTCTGTCACCCTAATAAGGAGGGTCACCCCAGTAGAACAGGAACTGATTTAGAAAATGAAGTGTATAAATTAGGTAATTTTACGCCTAATCTTATGATTTTGAATGTCAAATCCGAAGTTGAACTAATTCTGCCCACTATGTCAGTATTTCCAGCTAAGGGTGAATTATGTGTAAGAAAAGTTGGTTCCATACACATGGGCCATAGCCAATGCGTTACTACAGTAGAATATAGTGATCAAGGTAAATCTTCATTTAGAGCTTCTCGCCATTCTTACTTTATATGTGGTCAGACTGCATATATGCGTCTGCCTCTAGATTGGGATGGTACCTGTTACATAGCATTCCTTTTGCCACCTGTTTTCCTAGCTCCCCCTGATTATTATCGAAATGTTCATTTAGTACACAATAGAGAGCGAAGAGATCTCCCAGTTGTCGATTATACTGAGACGGCATGGGACAAGTATGTAGATTTCAATAAAGGTATCTTTCCCTATATAGGTACAATATCAAATAGTAAGCTGATACGCAGACTCACCAAGACTCTTGAAGCTGTAGTAAACGAGACTATAGCCGCCCTAGGCAATCTGACAGAGGAACAATCAGTGATGAGAATTGTTGTTCTCCAGAATCGTCTTGTCCTTGACGTCATCCTGGCCGATAGGGGCGGAGCTTGCAGGGTCATCGGATCCAGCTGCTGCATATTCATACCAGAAAATTCGCCATCTGTATATAAAGCTATAACACGCCTTCATAAGATTGTAAGCCAGATACACGAGAATCCAGGCACTTGGACGTGGTCCGGGTGGTTTTGGAGTGTGATATCGGCCTGGGGATGGAGAGTTCTATCCTTCCTAGGTATTGGCCTTCTTATGCTCTTCAGTTGTTGTTTATGCCTGCAATGTGGACCAGCGATTTGTGGTCTGTGTGCCACATCATGCATTCCATATCACAGTTCTCGTTCAAAACACCGGAAGAAGAAGGAAGAAGAAATGATGCTCCATGAGCAAATCGATGGAATGATGAAGATTGATATCTCTTAAAGGGCAAGTAGGGGACAAGGAGGGAATGTGGAAATGTGGATTTTCCTGATCAGTTATGTCCCCTATCTTGGACCCCAACGGTTCTATATGCATGTTACAAGTACATGTATGTTCCCTCCAGTTCCAGTTTCGAAGACGCAAACATATGTGTGTCTACCGTCGACATGTTCTCTGTCAGATCCGCCATCAATGGGCTGGATATTCGATTCCTAAGCATGAAAGGCCACCGACTTTATATGGCTAAGTTACTCCATTTTTACAGTTCAGGCAAGTAGGCCCGATTCTGTCCTCAAAGCCTTTCCCTGCTCTCTGTCTCTGACAGCTTCAGCTTGAGCTCGCATCTGTATCCATGAACTTTGTCCTACTCCCTGTGCAGCTAACGGTGCCTGCCTCGGCCAGTTTTCGCCTGCCTGCCAAGAAGCTGTATTTCACCTTCGAATTATCTATTTTGCTCTTCAGCCGATGCATTCCTGTCTAGTGATTTAGGTAAACATTTCCTTTAGCTCACAAGCAAAGGACTCAGCCTTTCCGTCCTCCTGCAAGTGATTCATAGCCCTGCTGCCATGGAAAGCTTTCTGCCTCTCGCTTCTCATATAGACACTTAGGCGTTTGTGCACGCACACAGTCAGTATAGACTAGATTCTGTCCGAGAGTCCTTCCTTGTGGATAACATAGTTCTTTAAACATAGGATGTTAGATATGATTTGGGATTAGGTTGACTTGACCCCTCAGACTTCTCGTCTCCACATGTAGAGCTAAATGTCAAGTCCCTTCACCCCCTAGTTGCACGTCAATTACACGTCATGCTGCTGCGCGCGCATCTATGCCAAGTATTATCTTATAGATCCACCTATGTCTGATAATCCTAACCAATCATGTTTCTTTTATTCCTTATTACGCCTAGTTTCGATTACGTACCTGTCATGTCACTTTTCTTATCAAATGTTACGCCTTCTACATTCGTTTCATTGTAATGTACTTATTATAAAAATGCATGTCTGTCAATAAAGTATTGTACTTCACTTCCTGAACCCTCGCGGTGACGGAACCTGAAGGCCGCGACTCGAGTCGGCCATTTTGAATGGAATAAAGCCCATTTAGAAACTCTTATACCACGGATTCTGCCTCTTGTTATTTTGAGCTATTTTACTTTATTTTAAGATCCCGTATGAAATTCAGTCCGGTAAAGAAGATTTTATTTACCACAGTTCAAAGAGTAATGCATAGGTCCAATTTTAAATAAACACAGAAAAAACTCACAACAAACCCCAGCAAGGCAGAACATTGAAAGCCCATGGCGAAAGCCCCCAGGGGAGGCCGGACCCCACTCATCTACTAGTTACAAGACTGTGTACGGAGGAAGAAGGGGGACAGCAGAGGCCCAAAACGGTTCCTAAAACCAAACTGTGCTGGAAAGTAGGTCAGGGGGAAAGCTGTTCCTCGGGAGGTTCCAGATCCGGGGCAAGACATATTCCCCCCCTGTATTGGTTCCACCGCCCCCAGATGGCGTGCCACTTCCGGGGGCGACCTCTAGAGCAGTAGACCGTCTTCTCCCTAAACATGCTCCAGTCCATGTTCTCCTTCCACGCGGTCAGTGTAGGGGGTCCCGAGGAGCCCCACAATCGCGCGATATCCCTTTTAGCTACCATGTTACCCAGAGTCACCCATTGGGTCTGCGCCTCATCGAGGTCAGTGGGCCCCCAGACGTTAAGGAGGCAACACCGCGCCTCCGGCTGTACCGCAGTGCCCGTCACCTCCCCCATAACTGCATGGACTCTCCTCCAGAACTCCACAATGACACCACATTCCCAAATGATGTGCAGGAAAGTACCCACCATACCACATCCCCTTCTGCACAGGCCGTCCTCCGAGAATCCCATGTGGACCAGCCTTGGCCCCGTCACATACACCCGGTGCAGTATTTTAAGCTGCACCAGCCTCAGACGCGACGGGATCGCAACCTCCTTAGGAGAAGAAACCGCTGACTGCCAGTCCTCATTATCCAACTCAAGGCCATCCCTAGTCCACTGTTCTCTCAGCCCCAAGAGCATATCTGCCCGGACGTTAATCAACTTCTTATATATGAGCGAGATCGTGCTCTCGGGCATATGACCATCAAGGACTCGGTCCTCAAGGGGAGAGGACTCCGGCACCTTCTCACCCTCCACGAGGACTGATCGGAGGGCGTGACGCAGCTGGATATACCTGAAATACTCTGAGGGCCCTAGCTCATACTCAGTCTGCAACTCCTCGAAGGACTTCACCCTCCCCTTATGCAGCACATCTCCCACCTTGGATATACCTATCAGGTCCCACTTATCAAAGCCCTTCGTATGCCAGAGTCTTCCCAATCTCTCCGATTCAAACAATGGGGTAGCGAGGGTGAGCCTATCCTTCCAGCCCAACGAATCAGTCGCCATCTTCCATACACGCACCGCCACACCTGTGGGCCCCGTGAGGGACGAGTCTAAGGACCGCGAATACAACGCCCTGTAGTAGTTGCCGCCACGAAGCAGCCACCTATCCAGGGCATACCCAGGGCTGAGGGCAGGGCCATAAAACCCATGGTTGATCGCGCTCAGCTGCGTGGCCCAATAGTACCGTCGGATGTCTGGGAGCGCAATGCCCCCATCGTACCATGGTAGCGTCAACTTTGAAATAGCTATTCGCGGCCGCCCATCCCACAGCAACGTCCGTTGGAGGCCTTCGACCTCCCGAAAGTATTTGGCCGGTACCCAGTCCAAGGTGTTCTGGAGGGCATAGAGGAAGCGGGGAAGAGACATCATTTTAAACAGGGCCGCACGCCCAACAAGGGAGAGCGGCAGCCTCCGCCAACCTTCAACATCTCGCCTCAAGCGCGCCAAGGGGGGGAGCAGATTCCTCTCATAGCGCACAGCAGGATCCATGGATATAAAAATCCCCAAATACACGAAACCCTGCTGGGCAACCTGTATCGAACATGTTCTAGGGATCGGTGGGACCTCTCCACTAAGAACGTACAAGTACGATTTGCCCCAATTAATCACAAGCCCCGAGTTCCTACCGAACGATGCGAGTACGTCACAGACCACTATAAGTGACTTCTTAGGTGAGGCAAGATACAGTAGGATATCATCGGCATAAAGCGAAACACGGTCCTCGTGATCAGGCGACCACCGAAGGCCCCGTATATCCGGGTGCCAACGTATCCACGCAGCCAAAGGTTCAAGGGCGAGGGCGAACAACAGAGGCGACAGGGGGCAACCCTGCCGAGTACCCCTACCAAGCTGAAACGGAGTAGATGCCCGACCATTCACCACAACATTCGCTAGTGGCCCCTCGTACAGCAACCAAACCCAACTCACAAAACCGCGACCGAAACCAAACTTGGCCAGCACGGCCCATAAGTATGCCCACTCCACCGTGTCAAAGGCCATCGTGGCATCAAGAGATGCCACAATAGCCGGTTCACGCAGCGTGCCCGCCCTGGCGATGACGCCATGAAGACGCCTAAGGTTTAATGCTGTGTTTCGGTGCGGGATGAAACCAGATTGATCCGGGTGGACCAAGTCGCCAAGCACCCTACTCAAACGGGTAGCCAGGAGTTTGGCCAGAATTTTCGGCTCAGCGTTGAGGAGTGAAATGGGCCGATAGGAGGCGCACCTATCTCGGGGTTTACCTTCTTTATGTATTACCACGATCGACGCGAGCCGCTGATCCAACGGAAGGATCCCATCCCCCCGCGCCTCCAAAAACATGGCGCGCAGGTGAGGGGCGACCCTATCCGGGAACAGTTTATACAGGTCGATCGGCAGTCCATTCGGACCAGAGGCCTTACCCGAGTTTAACGCGCGAATCGCCCCCGCCACCTCGTCAACCGTTATGTCACCATCCAAATCATCCCTATCTACGTCAGAGAGGCAGGGCAACTCGATATCACGGAGGAGCTCAGACGAGTCCTCGGGCGGCCTGTCCGACACAGAGGAATAAACCCTACGAAAATACTCGGCGAAACACTTCACAATCCCCTCAGGTTCCACGATCGCCTCTCCCCACTCTCCCGTCAACTCTGGCACCACTCTATTGACCCGTTCTTTCCTGTCCAACCACGCCAGGAGTTTCCCTGCCTTATCACCAACGTCATACAGGCGGCCCTGTTGTTCCCTACTGAGGGTCTTAGCGGCGTTCGTAACCAGGTCCCTATACTCCGCCTGCTTCAAGCAAAGCTCATGCAGTGAGGACTCTGTAACCTCCTCCTCCATAGCCCCCTCAAGGGCCGCGATCTCCTCCTCCACTTGCCGCACCTCGCCATCCCTCCGATTCTTGGCAGCCACCACCAGGGAGAGGGCTTCCCCCCGAAGCACGGTCTTAAAGGCTTCCCACAGCGACACCGCCGAGTCCACGGTTCCCAGATTGTCCTTAAAGTAATTATCCACTTTCTTTACCAGGGCGCTGCGCATCTTGGGGTCTCGGAAATACCATGGGTTGATGGGGGCCACCCTCCCTCCTCCCTCCCGACCTAGATCCAGCCGGATCCACACTGGCGAGTGGTCAGAGATACCGCGTGCCATGTGCCTCGCCTCGGATATCAACGAGGCATGTGCGGCCAGACTGAGCAGGTAATCAATCCTGGAGAGGCTACCATGCGCCCCGGAGTGAAACGTGTATTGACTCTGCGTGGGGTGCCGGAGCCTCCAGCAGTCTATCAGACCAAACGTATCCAGGAAATCCGGAAGCCATTTCTGAGCCCCCCCTGTGTCCCTGGGCGGGCATCTATCCAACAGTCCGGAGCCCACAGCGTTGAAATCCCCTCCCACTACCAGCATTCCCCCCGGGAGAGTCAGCAAAGCCCTGCCCAGTTCGGCAAGTGTGGAGGCCTGCAGGGCCGGCGGGACATAAACCGAAACCAAAACCAAAATCCTTCCTTCCCATCTCCCCGCCACCGCCACAAACCTCCCCCTATCGTCAACAATGGTGGAGTCCACCTCAAAAGGCAACGATGCTCTAACAAGGATGCCCGCACCCCTGGACCCAGAGGAGAATCCCGAGTGTGCAATGAATTTATACCCCTTCCTATTCAAGGCATAGCACATATTACCTATGAGATGCGTCTCCTGCAGCAGGACAACATCTGGCATTGAGCGTTTCAAAAATTGCAAAACAATCCCCCTCTTGATGCGATCCCCCAAACCATTAACATTCCAGCTTATAACACTTAAGCCCCTACCCCCCATCCTCAAACGGAAAGAGGTCCACCCCACACCCGAGGAGCCACCATGGAACAGCCCTGAGGATAATCATCATGCCTTGCAGAAATAAACCCCCCAACAACAAACTCAAAATCCCCAAAACTCCCCCCACCCTGCACCCCTGCTGCAGCTTACAAAGCCCCCCCAACTTGCAGTGTGCCTGTCGCCCTACAAAAACAAAAAATCTACAAAAAGTACCCTAAGGGAGGAAAAGAGCACCCCTCGTCCTCCCGCAACCCTCCACAGTTACTGCACTCTGTTCGAATCTTCAATTATGGTCAAATCAAGTCAGGCCGGCTCTGAGATCTCAGCCCTGTCCATCCCGGCCACTGTCTCCATGCTCGGCTGTGTCATCCCCCGTCCGTCGCCGGGGCAAAGCGTCCAGCCATTCGTCGGCCATAACAGGAGAGTCAAAAAAGAATGTCCGATCTTCATGCACCACCCGTAGTCTGGCAGGGAAAAGCATGGCATACTTCAGATCCAGTTCCCGAAGTCTCCGCTTCACCCCCAGGAAGCTCTGTCTCTGTCTCTGCACCTGCTGGGTGAAGTCCGGATAAAAATTCACCGACGCATTCTGGAAGGGGACTGGGCCCGTCACCCTCGAAGCTTGCAGGATAGCGTCCCGATCTCGAAAATGAAAGAGCCGGGCGACAATCGGCCGCGGCGGGGCACCCGCCTTAGGCCGCCCGCCCGGCACCCTATGGGCCCTTTCCACCGCAAAAAACGTTCCAAGGCCCTTAGGCTTCAGATGATTGAGGACCAAATCCTCCACAAGCAGGTCCGCTGAAGCCTCATCCGAGGACTCCGGGACCCCGATGACGTGCACATTGTTGC
This sequence comes from Triturus cristatus, assembly GCF_964204655.1. NCBI lineage: Eukaryota > Metazoa > Chordata > Amphibia > Caudata > Salamandridae > Triturus > Triturus cristatus. Next base: position 146,626,219 of record NC_140584.1, read on the forward strand.
GCCTGGCCCGGCTATCGAAGTCCTCCAGCCGGCGGGCGGCGAGGTCACTCTCGGCCCTCAGCTTCCGAACCTCGGTCTGCAGATCCGCAACATCATCAGTGAGGCCCGTGGTCTTGTGGTCCAGGTTCTTAACTCGCTCGTTCGTCTTGCCCAGGTCCGAGCGGATCAGATTGACATCTACCAGGATGGCATCCACCTTATGCGCCAGGGCCTCGAACTGTCTCCCCATCGAGGTCTGCATCCCGTCGAGCGCGCCCATGACATCCTGTAGGGAGAGCTCCGGTGTCCCAGGCGAGTCCTCCTTCTGGGCATCCGGCGCCTGGCTCGATCCACTCGGCGATGCTTTCAGGAGGGCGTAGCGATCCATACTGTTGACTTGGGAATACGTTCCCCGCCTGGTGGACTTAGTCTTCAGCCGATCCCCTTCTGCTTTGCCCGACATAATGGACTCCGGGCAGTCCAGTGCAGTTAAGACGGTTGCCTCTCAGCGAGAGGGATAAGGAGTGAGCAGCCCGCCGAGCGTCCTTGGGGTAATTAAACCACTCAGAGCTCTACAGTGTCCGGGCAGACAAAGGGAACGAAATCGAAAGTGAAAGTGCGAGGACCTCCGTCCGACAGTTCACACCTCGCCAGGCCGTTGTTGATCAACTAGGAGTCGGGCATCCTGCCAACTCTAGCCCCTGGCATCCCCGGGAGTTAGGCCGCAATCTTCCGCCAGTCGTAAGTCCGGTTCCCGATGGGCGATCCGACCGCGGGTAGCATCAATCGCCTCCCTGACAACTCAGCAACACGGTGCCATGCATACCATCAGGATTAGAGACAGGATAGTCGACGGAGAGCGCGAGGGTCTCGGGAGCTCTAAGCTCACGCGGCCATCTTGGTCAAGCGCTAGGCTCCTCCCTCATAAATAGATTTTAAAATGTCCAATTGGGAGAGGCACACCTATAATATCATCAGATTGACGGATAGCAGCAGCAAGTGGTTCCATAGCTAAAAGAAAAAGAAGTGGGGACAACGGGCAACCCTGACATGTTCCCCTCCGAATTGGAAATGCATTGGACAAAAAACCACCGCAATTAACCTGAGCTGAGGGGTTGTCATATAATAAACGCACTTTATTGATGAATTGATCACCCAAACCAAATTTATGCATAATAGTAAAAAGGTATTCCCACCCAATGCGGTCAAACGCTTTTTCTGCATCAAGGGAAAGGGCCAAGGTATCTTCTGAAAGATGTTTAGCAGACCACAAGGTGTGGGCCAGAGTACGGAGATGGATCCGAGAAGAACGCCCCGGTACAAAACCTACTTGGGTGAAATGTATTAAAGAAGGCAGTACTTTGCGGAGTCGAGACGGCAAGATGCTAGCCAAGATTTTAATATCACAATTTAATAAAGAAATGGGACGATAGCTACCGCACAAAAGAGGGTCTTTGCCAGGTTTAGATAGTACAGCTATAACTGCTTTGTTAGAGAGAGGGCCCAATGATGATTCTTTATCAGCCTCAAGAAATGCAGCATGTAACGTATCAATCATACTATGACCTGCCCATCTATAAAATTCAGCAGGTAAGCCATCTTCCCCAGGAGCTTTATGATAAGGCAGAGCAGTAATGACTTTAGAGATCTCATCTCTTATGTTTTCACCATCAAGCAGAGCTCTACCATCATCAGAAATATGCAGAAGACTCACCTTCTCTAAAAAAGAGGACATCTTACCTAGGTCTGTTTGACTACCTGGAGTATATAAGGATTGATAAAAGGAGGCAAATTCATTAACTATCTCTTGGGGCCTTGTAAGTATGTCACCTCGAGTCGATCGAATAGCTGGAATAGCCATTGCTGCTTCCCTTTGATGTAATTGTGCAGCTAACAACCTCCCGGCCTTCTCCCCTTGCTCGTAATGTCTTCCTTTCATCCTTTGTTAAGCAAATTCAGCTTTGGATGTAAAGAGACTATAAAGAGACATACGTGCTTGCTCCAATAACTTGCGATTATGTAAGGTAGGATCTGACGTATATAAACGGGAATAGAGTTGAATATCTCATTCTAATTCTGTCTGCTTTGCAATATTATTCTTATTGGCAAATGCTGCATCGCGCATTAGTTGACCTCTAATAGTGGCTTTAGCCGCCGCCCAAACAGTCCTGCTGGAAGTGACAGAACCCTGGTTAATAGATAGATAGGGATTGTAACTAAAGTTTACCCTTGGCCGTCCTGTGTCTTTGAATGCTCGTACGCCATGGTTTACGCCCTGGTCGGGATAGACCTAAATCTAAAGATAAAAGGACAGGAGAATGATCAGACAAGGCTGCTTCTAGGATACGTGATTCCGTCACTAATTGAACCACTTTGTGCGCTATCATAAAATAGTCTAAGCGGGAAAATGCACCATGTGAGGATGAGAAGAATGTATATTCTTTGTCTTGTGGATGACTAAGACACCAATGATCAACCAAACCATTATCCGAAAATATGTCATTTAATACCGCTCTATCCGCTGCATTGGCCTTATCAAATGAACCAGTTTTATCTAAAATAAGATCTTGTACCAAATTCCAACCCCCGCCAATGAGGTATTGCGAGGCATCAATCTCTGTGAGGAGGCGATTCAATTGAAGGAAAAAAGACTTTTTAGTACCAATCGGAGCTTAAATAGACCCAAGACAGATGTAAGAATTCCCGATACGTAATTTCGCAAATACATATTGACCATCAGGATCTGACCAAGTCTTGGAGATCGTGACTGGAAGTGATCTGCGGATTAGAATTGCAACTTCACATTTGCGGACAGGATTAGTATCTGTGGGGTCATTTTTGTGAATGCTGCTGTGAATGACCTTCCCCACCAAATCTCTGCAAAGTTTGTCAGATTCAATCTCATCGAGGTGCGTTTCTTGTAATAAAGCTATGTCTACATGTTTGGACTGTAATAAGAAAGTACCTTCTTCCGTTTAATGTAATGAGTGAGGCCATGGACAGTCCAAATAATGGTAGATAAAGGATGAATATTAGCCATGATGGGATACAATCAAAAGGAATTGGGAATCAATGTATTAGTCAAAATGGGAAAAATAAGAGGTAGGAAGACAATGGGAGGGAATAGGGCTGTATGGGAAGGGAGAGTACTCTGGTTGATAAGAAATAGAAAAGTGTAAGAAAATATGAGTTTTACAGGTTAAGAAAGTTTAGTATATGAAAAGAAAAAGAGAAGAAAAGAAAAGAAAAAAGACTCATGGAGGACAAACGTGATAAAGAAGAAAATAAATAATATAATAAAGTATTGTATAGAACAATAGAGAAAGATATAAGAAAATGTAAAAGAAGGTTCCTATTGATATATATTAAAGGGATCAAAATGTTCTAGGTAATCAGTATATTTCTGGCTGTTAAAATATAAAAAAGAATCAAAAAATTGATATAGATTCGTTACCTACAACTTTGAACTTTTAACAGCGGGTCTGGGCTCACTGGAGCACCACTACGAGTACAGACCCCTTAAGGAGGGTAGACAATTAAAATGAATATCAGCCAGGACAATAAATTAGAAAAGCTGTAAAGAGTGGAAACTCCTGTGACCCAAATACATATAATAGTATGCGTTAGGAGGATAAGCATATTTCATTAAGAAACATAGATCCGCATTAAATGGGTCTAAAAGCAATAAATGAATGAGAATGAATTCCAGAAGTTAAAGTAAACTATTAAAATTATCATTCATACATACAATTCTCATAATAATTACATAATAAACAACACATTTGATAACTTAAATATATAAATAACTATAAGAAAAAACGTTGGTATTATTTAAGAAAGCATATCAGCAATGTAAAGATGGATAAAGAGCCTGTTCTTAAAAAGTGAGATAGTAATACATTAAAAGCACATATCATAGCGTATAACATATGACCAATGTGAAATAAAATTATAAATAATGTTTAGAATAAAATTCTTTTGATAAAGGGACTGAAATAAGATACATACTAAAATACATAGTAAGTATATCCATAAGGAAAAACACTCAGTAATATATTATAATCATCTATAATAAATATAAGTAGAACTTATTCATCTTTCTGACTGAAGAATAAGATGTAAGTAAACACAAGGAGTAAGCATTAACTGAACTCAAAGAGTCAGGTAAGTTGATAAAACAATATTAACTAAGACCGTAACTATAGGGATAATAAATAGGGACTCAACTCATTCTAAATCTGGAGTAGATTTTAAGGGAGATCTGGACTTATCTCTACGTTGATCTAGTGTGGTAGTAATTACAGACTGCAAGGCAGACGTTTGATCCTCATGTGTACGAAAAGGTCGCTCTGTTTCTCTACCTCGAGGACGCACATCCCCAAAGTTGCGACGTCTTTTATCTGTCGACTGTTGAGGTTGTGTAGAACTTTGACCAGACTGCTCGTGAGAAATATGTTGTACATCCATGTCCTGAACTGATAAACTGTCTAGAAAATGCTGTAAGTCTTCAGGGTTGTAAAAGTCGTGTGATTCACCATTTTTAGTAAGGCGGAAGCGAGCTGGGTCAAACAGACCATACTTGATATCCAACTTCCGCAGTTGTGGTCGCATAGCTAAGAATAGTTTCCTTCTTTCATTGGTTTCTCTCGAGAAGTCAGCTGCCATATGTATTTGATGACCATTATAGATGTAAGATCTTTGCGTGCGAGCTGATATTAGCATCTGTGTGACTTGCTCATGTCTCAGAAATCAAGCAATTAGAGGCCTTGGTCGAGAATCCAGGTTTGGTCGTGGAGGACCAATACGATGAGCACGTTGGATTTCCAATGGTGGGTCAAAAGTAGTACCAAGTAATTTGGGAAGAATTTTACATATAAATAACCGAGCATTTTGGCCTTCAATTTTCTCCGGAAATCCAAAGAAGCGAACATTGTCTCTTCTATTGCGATCTTCCGAGTCAACAAGCTTACTGCGAAGAAGTAGAAGATCCTGGTCCCTGGTTTGTACTGAGTCAAGCCTGTTTTCCACTACAGTTAATCGCTGATCCAGCCCATCAGTTTTTTGATGAAATTGCGCAATATCCGCTCTAATGGATTTGGTTTCAGTCGTGAGGGAAGAAATGTTATTATCCATTTCTGTCAGACGGCAACTAATAGTTGAAATTTCCTGCAAAATATGGTTCATAGTTGCTGCTGACTCAGCGGTTGAGTTGACCAAAGATGAAGTAGGTGGTGATGGGGGTGGGACTTTAATAGGCATAGTGCGCAGTTGCTTGTGTGTGTCTATAGGAGGAGACAATTTAGAATTTTTGTTGTAATTTTTGTGATTAGACATTTGCAAAATGTGTCCACAGAGTGTTGAAAAAACCAGACACAAATGAAGCGATTAACAATCAGATGCAAACAATTAGAGCACTTAGGGGTTAAAATGAGGGTGAAAGAGTAAACTTATCACACATAATCCTGTAGGCTCACGTAAATAAGCATTTTAGTCTCTTATCGAGAATAATGACAAAAATAATCAGTCACAAATGACAATGTATGGCATCCTATGACATAAAATATTTAGCGTTTGTCACTGAAAAACAACATCAGCATAAGAAACTAGTAAGATACAAATTATAAGAAAAAAGAGCTCAATCTTCTACTGCATTGTGTATAAAATAATTAGACCTTCATAACATGCAATATAAAGCTGACAGTGTGTTTAGATCATTGAGCGAAAAATGCATAACAAAAGGGTTATACACAAAATCTTATGCAGGCTCCAAATCAAGAACTGTCAACAATCTCAAAACATAAAAAAATGGCCAGTATTCGTCTCAGAGAAATTTGGCAACTCTATGCCATTACGTGACATGTAGAGTTTGACATTTCATGACACAGAACATTGGTTTTGTTGCACAGCTGGTCATTTGTTTGCAACACCAAGTGAACCATGAATAGTTTTAGACAATATAATTTAGATGAGCACTTCCACCTCAAATTCTGGGTCTACTTCGTAGAGATGTCTTTACAGAAATTATGCATTTTGTACAGTACAGTTATAGACTAGCTTCAGGTTACAATCCGAAATAAACTTACTTCTGATCAGTTCTAACAGTAACTCAACGGTACTCTTAAAATGTTTAGCTTAAGTTCAGTACAACCAAATTGGACGGTTTAAACAGGATAAAACTTTGTCACATGTGAGGATGCCTTTCCACAGATCACCATTCACTACACTGGACAGCTGCGTCATACGTTCCAACTGGTAAGAGTCTAAAGAAAACAGTCCGAGGATTCAAGCAGTGCTATCTGGTTTCACATACGTTTCTAAACTGAGACCATGATGCAGCGATATTGAAACCTAAAGCAGAGTTGAGCTCGTTCACTGCTCCAAAAACACAATTGTGACAGGATAATGACCTAAGAGCTTACGTTGTGATCGGACAAAAATAGATGCATCGGCTGGACTTCCATTACAATGTGCAAAGCATTACAAGAGTGGAAGATTCCACAACAAGTTCCACTGCACACAGGGTACCCAAAATGAGATGAAAAGCAGCATTCACTTTACTGCATTGGAGCAGACAAATACATTCACCAATTATGGTATGTTTTAGAAGAACCAGTTACAATGCACATCAAGATGGTTTTACAAAACGTAGGCTGACAACTCCCTAGATTTGAGGCAAAATCACTTCAAAATGGCATTTGAAACAATGCCTTTTTAATAAGCATATCAGGAAACTGAAGTGTTGTAGACACTGTCTTACTTCGAAAATAACGAGGCAAACAACTTATTGCAGGTTTAAATAAATTCTGACACCTTAATGACTAAAACTGGACGTTACAATCCCAATACTGAGCATCAACAACCTTTACGAATATGGTTAAAATAAATTAAAGAAGTTATGTTCCTTTGAATGCTACAAACACAATATAGATAGAGTAAAACTAAAACCACTAGTTGTACATTAAACTTCCTTATGCCAAGATCTTAGAGGTCTTGTTTCCTGTATGACCAAAGCACTTCAACACCCCATCAGGGGTAGCAAGCGATAAATAAATGTAAACCTTTTTCCCTTCTCTATCCCTCCACTATTCTTCTCAATCCAAATAACTGACTAACATATGCACCACTCAAATGACTTTCATATTTCCACTATGCTAATTCACAACAATTCCTTTATGGGTTCGGAAGTACCGTGCTACTCGCCGAAAAACCGCTTTGACACTTCATCAAGGGTAGCAAGCGCTATATAAATGCAAACCTTTTTCCCTCTTTTATCCCTTCACTATCCTTCTCAATCCAAATAACTGACTAACATATCCACCACTAAAATTACCTTCATATTTTCACTATACTAATTCGCCACGCATAGGTATAGGTTCCGGAGTAGCGTGCTACTGGCTGAAAAAGCGCTTTGACACCTCGTCAGGGGTAGTAAGAGCTATAAAAATGCAATTACAATACAATACATTACAATTACTCTAGAATTGACGTTCTTCTGACAATCTCTCAAATAAATAGGTCAATAGGCTGCAGAAAAACATGCTTCCTAGTGCTTGAGAATCTTCTCTCATTGACAAGAAAAAATCAAAAAGGGACAAATGTGTGTGTGAGTGAGATAAAACCTAGATGTTTACTTACAAATTGATTCAAGTTTCTGTTCCTCACATTTTGAGAAACAGGATTATGCCTTTGGGACAACTATGCTCTTTATCCCACCAAAAGACGTGCTCCAGTCACTCTCTATCAATAGAGAGGTAGTGGCAGAAATTGTGCTGAATGTTCTCTATATGAATGGAGCTTAAACGTACTGACAACGTCTGAACTGGATCAACAGTACTCTAGGTCAGCAATAGAAAACCGGCTCTACCATTATTACAATCTGACCGAGCCCAGTACAAGGTAGGGACTCTGTAGCTTATAATTCAATACAATATCCCAGAACAAAAATAAAAATATGATGGTTTAAGGTACAACGTGAATCATTCCACAAGGGCATTGTAAACCAGACAGCATCGGGCAAGAACCAACAAGTATTGTTTAACAGGCAGGATAATACACAAGGTGAATTCCTTTCAAGACTGGTTGTCAGTCACATATCACATTAGATGTGGTGCCACTGATCAAAATATTGTACATTCCAATTTTGCCTGGAGGTGAAGAGCTTCTGGCTAAATATTGAACATTCCATGTTGCCTGGAGGAGAAGAGCTTCTGGCTATATAAACTGGAGGCGATACCATTGGTGTTGGCAGTTTGATGTTTCAGACGGGAACCGACAGTAGCATTATGAGGAATACTGGAAAAAAATGTAACTGATGTATTAAGCCTTTGTAGAGTTTGCTCTTGTATCAAAGAGAAACGTTTGCAGCAAAGTGGAAGAGAGCAGTGTTTCCGGATAAGGCATACAGGAAGGAAATGAACTACTGCAAGATATCTGAAAAAGCAACTTGTGTTACTAAATGATGTCAAAGAATGATACAGAAAGTCTGAAAGCTTTCCAATAACTTATGTCAACATACAGTGATGGTTAATGAGAAGGAATTATACTAACCGGAGTTCAAGTACTATTCTAATGAAAAGTGATGGCATGTGCCTAATCCATATACCCATCTATATAGAGCATGTTGCAAATCACTACTATGGTAGGTTGGTTGCAGTATTTTGTAGGTACATATACCACAATATTCAAGTACAAGTATATATCGATAAAATAAGAAACTGTCAAAAATACAAATTACAATTTAAAGAGACATTGACAAAGTCATATGTCATTGCTCGGATAATACCATGCCATATGTGTTTAAATACAAATTTGAGACTAACACAAACTGAGACACTTCAAAATTCCAAGCATCAGATGAAGCATAGACACGGTAGCAGAATCCATAACACTCCTAAAAGGTTTGGTAACCAAGGGCTTAATTGTTCTGTCGTAGATAATTCAGATGTGTGCTGCTAGACATTGAGGTTTTTGGTTGAGTAAACACCTAGAATCTAGAATATCATTACAAAGACAATCAATAAACAATACCTTAATGACGCAGAATGTGGCGCTGGTATTAACAGCAAAAAGATAATTAAAGTGCACTATGAGAGTCACAGTGGGGTCCTGCAGTAGCTTCTTTAAAAAAAATCAATTGAAGCCGGACTGGCAATCCAGGCGTACACAAGGGGTGCAATGATCTCTGGACTGGGTGTAGCAGCAAGCAATGGGACAGCACTATATGCTCATTAGTAATTGAGAAAGTGATTGGGGTGGTAGAAGAAACAGCTTCTATAAGAATGGAGAAGCCAACAATGACCGCAGTGAAAGGGTGGGAGACTGTAGACTAGGGAAAACAGAGGGCTGTTCCAATGTGGGTGGATACCAACAAACTTATAATGGAAGACGTGGAGGTACTGTACGGAGGTCACAAATCAGCCTTTGCTGATCACTAAGCAGTAAGTTTATGGGTAGGACTGTCAGAGAAAGGGAGCTTGGTGTCTGTTATTGAGGGGGTTGGTACTGGTATTAAGGAAGATGTGGTAGATGCCAGTTATTGGGATATTTCATACATGTCATTTAAAAGCAAGGGAGAGCATTCAACACCGATCTAAGGTAAGAATTTGTTGTGAAGATTATTTGTGGTTGGATGTAGAAAATGGTGTAAAGACTCTTGGATGAATTATTGTTTAACAGCAGTTAATCTGTAGCATGACATTGTCTCGGGTTGCTACAGGTGAACTGTCAGTTAGTAGGAGGGGAAATAGTGCTTGAGGGTTTAGGGCACAAGGTGACTTATCGTGGGGCTGAGATGCGAGGCTTGACTTTCTACGGTGTGGTGAAATAGGGTGGCACTTACCTTGAGAGCAAGAGTGCCAATTTTTTGTGGGTTAGGTATAAAGACCACATAAGATGCAAGGATTGCCCTAATGCTGCAGAACCTTTGGGGGCAATGTACAAAATGGATTTCCATGTTTGGGACCTATTGTGAAGTTAGTTAGAGCATATCACTTACGGTAAACACGTTCCAGAGTTGCTACCTACTCTTGGATTGGAACCACAAGTGCCACTTATCGTGAAGGAAAGAGGTGACATACATTGTGGGAGGCTGGCACCAGGTGTGCTCCATTCTAGGGAATCGGTGCCAGTCAAGCAACCTTTTGTTTGGAGTGTACACCTTTAATTTGGTTGGTATCCCTTACGGCGGGCGGTGATTTCCAAGGAGGTAGTTGACAGGGGTGACAATCAGGAGTGCCACAGGCTACGCAGCTGTCATCTGTGCCATGGGAGCCTACTACCGGGGGTGCATATCACGAACATGAAAAATAATGTGTTTTATTAATACAGCAGCTAGGGATCAGATCTGATGTACCTATTGAGGGTTTCGATGGCAAGTGTGCAACCTAATTTTTTAAGGAGCTGTCGTTACGCACACTGCGGGGGCACAGGATACAGGAGCTAAAAGTGTGACTTGGGTCTGTTGTCAGACAGGTTGTGTTCCAAACGGTGGGGCTAAAATCAGGTTTGCACAGGGGCAGCTGAGGAGCGACCTGTTGACTGGAAAACTGATTTCTACCAGATGTCACTAGCCAATTCGTCTCCAAGCACTTCACATGCCACTGCACCCTGTCTCTACTACCCAGGCCCTCTTTCCCTATCTCGCCACCACTGAATCCCCGTGCCTCCCTCACTTACAACCGTGCCTCCGGGCTCGGGCGCGCTGTCCTCGTCTTGCAGCTCGGCTGTCATAGCCGGACCGGAGTGTCCGCCTCTCTCCCGGAGCCTGCCTCCTTTCCCCGTGGCTGCTGCTGCACCGTCCGGGGACCGGACACCAAAAAGTAGCAAAGACAGCAGTCCAGCACCAGCAGCCGGACAGTGGGGGCGGAGACACAGACAGAGTATATGGAGTGTAGACACAGAAGAAAGACTGTCAAGCACTGAGCCGTGACACTAAAGAAGGACAAAACGCTCCTGGGTACCGGATGGGTGTAACCGAAAGAATCTTTGCTTAAAATCTTGTACCCGAAGTGCTATGAATGTTGACTACGGACCTTTTGTAAAAAAATATTCCTGAATTACATATTGTATATGGAACTTTACCCTAAATTTTAGTTTATTACATGTTGCATTGTAAGTTTTTGTAAATGTTAATATTTTGATAACATTGATTCACTTTGTGAGATATTTTTCTAAAAAAATAAAGATAAAATTCACTATTGTGTCCTCAGTAGTACAAAAAACACTCTTCCAAGATGGCTTCTCAACCATGCCTCCATGTCAACTGACTAACCATCTTGGAAAAGGGCTGTTTGTTCATAGGTTGCTGTGTATACAGACTAGAGGCAGGGTCACTGTAATTATGCGGTAGGGGAGGGTCAAATTATGCAGCAGGGTTGAGTAAATTATACGGCAAGAAAACCCTAGTTATGCGGCGAAATGCCGTACATTTTGTAATCATATTTCTTCATTATTTTGTCTTTTTTTTAGGTCTCGCCTGACCCAGCGCATGCGCTGGTCTGGCGAGACTTATTGAGAGGGCTCCAAAAAGTGCTACCAGGCCAGCCTAGAGCTACAGTGCATGTGCGCGGGCGCGCGCGCCGCGCTTTACCGCGATTACTTTCACTTTAGCGGCCGCTTTGATGTTTGATGTGATCTCGATCGTGAACACTTTCACTTTCGCGGTCGCTTTGCATAGCCAATAGGTCTCGCTTTTGGGACCTTATAAGTGTTTAGTTATGCAACTGCTGCATGGCTAAACACTTATAAGGTCCCAAAGGCGAGACCTATTGGCTATGCCAATGCTTGTTTACACTTGTTAAGAGTGGCTAAGCATTGGTTGGACCTCGTTGGTATCAGCCTAATATCCAAATACAGCAATAAGAAACAGAAAGAGGACCAGCCACGTTTTGTAAAGGGCCTTCCACAGCGTGACAACATGGGTTGCTGCATTTTTAGTAACTTTTAAATCATTTTAGCTGGAAACAAAAAAAAATTCCCCGTACAATCTGCAGATTGTGTAGCAGATGATTGATTATATGGCAAATGCCTAAAATCCACAATAATTATACAGAAAAATGCATCCTACACACAATCACATTATTTTAGTGGTCCTTATACTAGAGTGAGAGGCATTTATTTATTTTTGTAGACTTTTATACACATATATTTTTGTGAATTTACATAGCACAGACATGGCCGGAGGATCAAAGCGCTTTCCAAGAGAACAGTTACTAAACAATCACAGTAGGATTAAAAAAAAGGATACAAATTGGAATTAAGCACAGGGTTACGACCTTTCTCAGAGTAAAATACCGGCCATCTGTTCAAATTTTGGTATGCAGCAAAAGCCCGGACATGATTCCAAAACAGAACTTTTTACGAAGTTGTCTGTATTCTTGTTTAACATGGCCTTTCTCTCATTGTTCACTTTAATTATCAACCAGGAATTCATTAGTCATCTGTAGAACACATTTTAATGTGTTTTCTTCTAACATTTGCGGCTTAAAGTATGTATTGATAAGGTGATAAAATACCAACATCAGGTAATTTTCCTAATTTTTTTACTGGTAGGGAAATTAAAATACTTGCCATACCATTAGAAAATCAGCCAGGTTCAACCCTATTCAAGAGTAAGTGGGAGAAAAGCTGTAGATTAGTTCAGTTCCCAAACAATAAGTGTTGGATTACAATAGAGATCGAACATCAGAAAAATTAAAGCAGACAATTCAAGAGTGAAAGAGAGCAAAATGAGTTTAGAACAAGTGTCTTTCAAAGAGAAGACTTAATCTTTCTTGAAGGTATCATGCCATGTGGTCATACGGAGGTTTGGTGGGAGAGTGTTCCAAATTCTTGTGGCGCCTCTGGAGAATGACTCTCTCATGAATCAATTGTTTGAAGGTGGGGGCTCCAAGAGAAGGGACTGTTTCTTGAACCCCGTTTTGAACCCAACATTAAAAAGAATGCAGTTAAGCAAAGAGAGTTGCAGTGCCTCATGAGAGGTGCAGGCAGTTTTAAACTGGGCTATCACCTCAAGAGGTAGCCAATCGAGGGTTTGCTGGATGTGAGTGATGTGGTCAAATGTCCTGTAACTGGCTAACAAAGTGGGCTGCACGAAGTAGAACTGCTCAGAGATTACATAAATGAACCTTGGGGTTGCCTGAGAGGAGCAAGATCTCGTAATCAAATCTGGAAACAACCAACACCTGTACAATTGATTTTAGGTCATGTTTTGGAATGGGTTGCTTAATTTACCAGAGCAGTCTTAGTTGGAACCAGGCATTCCTGGCCATTGGTGCAATGTTATTCTGGAGGTTGATGTGGCCATTGAGGGTGAAGTGATGTGACTTGGTGTTCTGAACAAAGGGGATGGCACGCCTAGGTCAGGATGGATTCCATCCAATCTTGTACACAGACAGATATCAGACGGAATTCTGTTGATGTGTGTAGGAAGGTGGATATCTGACTATGGTTACCCCCAACTTTTTGCCTAGAGTCTAGCTGGTTTTTCGACTTAGTTGGCCTGAGATCCTGCCATTCAGGGTCTCAGGCTGTCTGCTCTCTCTTTAAAATGGACTCCATGTACCCTAGGTACATACCCAATTGGTAAGGATCACCTTATTGGACCCTGTACAGTGTACCCTAGGTACCCAGGGCATGGGTGTACCCTAGGCCTCCCAGGGGCTGCAGCATGTATTATGCCACCCCTGGCCTGGCCTTCCAATCAGACACAACTGGCTGATCACTCAGCTGGGGCAAGGTTGTGTAATCACCCCTTGCTTAGATATAGTATACCTATATCTACCCTTAAAATAGACACATGTGTACCTATCAGCCACTCCTATGGCAGGCCTTAACAATCCTGGAGGCAGAGTGCTTGGTAACATGTGAGATGGTGCTCTAGCATGAGCTGAGCCTGTCTGCAGCTTTCGGAACCATGTCCTTATAGCTGTTCTATGATATAGCCTACCATATACTCTTAAAGTACCTCATGATCTTAAACGGTTATGGTAACTATGGTTTGGCTTTATCAAAACATGTCGTGTAAGGTGTCTAACACTTTGGGATAATACCCCCATACCATTTCTGGTGATGAGGATATTATTTCCCCCTTCTAGAGGGAGAGACATGTTAAAATCCTACTTTGCTGTTTAACTCTGACCAAAGCCTTAGCATCACTAAATGGATGCTGCTGCCACAGACACGAGTCTGACCTCCTGCAGCTGGGAGCCCTCTCAGCCAGGGAGGCCTGGACAATAGATTTCCTGCTTGGGGAGGTGCTAGCACCTCCCCAGACAGACTTTAGTGTATTGGGGCAGGGAGGGCTGAAAGGAAGGAGACATGCCTGGGGCACACAAGGTGCTCCATGCATAGTCCAGTTCAAACCGGTGCTGGGGCACTCCAGCCCCAGCTCTGGCTCGAAAGTGGACAAAGGAAAGGGGGTGTAGCCACTCCCCTTCCTGGTCCCACCCATAGGAGGGACCTTGCAGGTAGCCCAGCCCACTAGCCCAGTATATCAGTAGGTAGCTGAGCCCTGCTAAATTATATTAACCTGAATCTGCAACTTGAACAGAAACTCTGGACCGTCGACATTCGACCTCAGGAAGAAGACTGAAGAAATCTCCCTTGTGGCCAAGGAGTAACCACCCTGGGCAACCAGGCACCATCCAGCGACCGCTGCTTGCTTTGCGACTGATCCTACAAGGGATGACTGCAGAGACTGACCAGCGCCAAGACTTCCAGACACCTCTGACCCAGATCCACATCTGCAGCGAAGCTGAGACCCGTGGAGGCGACGAGGGACGTGGGACCGGCGACTTGGGAAAAGTGGCTAGTAACTGACTAGCGCAACTTCTGAGGCTTCCTCGAGGCTGTGCTTGGGGAATTGAGAAGCCCCCACCCCGAGCACCATCTGCAAAGAAGATCAGCTCCCCACACTTCACGTGTTCTGCGTGGGGCCCTTCTGCACCTGAGTTGCTCGACGTGTTGTCCGGTTGCTGGCCCGTTGGCTAGTGACCTCTGCGACGACGAACCTTTGTTTTCATCTTGCTGGTCCGGCTCCTCCAGACTGGCACCCGCTCCTCTGTGAAAGAGAAGCACCCCAGACCTTCCTGGTCTGCACCAGAAGCAAGTCCTCCATTCTGCGTGAGTTCCGCTTGCCAAGGCTAGTTGGGTCCTAACTCGACAACGAAGCCGCCGACAGCAAGAGACTTCGTGGGACAGCTCACCTCCTGGTCCTGGTCGTCCTCGACGTCTCCTGGTACCCGTGGCTGCTGCGACAAGCTTCACCTCTTCACCTGCATCTGCACAACATCGCCTGGTTCCTTCCTGGTTCCTTCCCGGCTCCTGGCTGGCGACCTAGACTCTGTCCCTTCTGCTTGCAGGTATCCTTCCTTCTTGATTCCATCCTTGGGATCCACCGGACACTCTTCACTGACTGCCTGTCAGCAACTTTCCTTCAGGCATCCATAGGAGTCCACGACGAAACCCGACGCAAGTTCACACCTATGCACCCGCAGCCCGTGGGCTAGGTAACTTGAGTACTCCGGTGCTCACAAGGGTATTGACTATCCTAGGGTCTAGTTTCCAAGTCTCGACTTCCTAGCTATTCCAGAAGTGTCCTAAAACTGTTAAATTCTAATTACTTCTATTTTTATCGACTTTTACGCATTACGCGTGAGTGTTTCCACTCTGCACCCGAATCCCGTGGGCCTCCCACTTCCTAACCTTTGGTAGTATAGTGTAGCCCCAGCGATTCCCTAGGCCTAGGCCTATCCTGTGTTCGTGACAGTGGTTCTTATACCACTTACTTAGTATATGGTTTGCGTGGCCCCTAGGGCCTAACTGTATTACTTACCTGTGTGACTTAATGTATGCTTAAATAAGACTGTGTTGTACTTACCTCGAATCTCATAAAGAGTGCTGAGGGTTTGACTAGAATAAATACATTCTATTTTTATATATATATCTGTTGTGGAGTCCTTTTATTTGGTATTCAAGGGATTACATATGGTATAACAGCTGGCTTCACATGCCATACAGAGTTTAGCCTAAGACTGCTCTTGTCCATGCTACCACTAGGATAGCTGGTCTATAAGGTTGACTTTACAACCAATCACCATAAGGGTAGTTTGGACTGATACAAGGTGTACACTAGAACTAGTGACATCATATATCAGGCCAACTTCTCACATTGGTGAGCAGCGGTTGGGATCTGAGCTTGCTGTTGTTAATACCATTGTAATCTTGAGATACTGAATTGAAAGATCACATAGATATTGTTAGGTACATATAACATAGATTATAAATACTTAAGTCCTACTGGACTTAGTTGTTGTAGGTTGAAGGGCCTAGCACACCCTGACTACAACTACTAGAGAGGTCTAGTAGATACAACTAGTGTAGGTAGGTGTACACACCACACCCTCACTAGATCATGTCTCTGAGAGGAGATCAATTGATTCTCTCTCAGGAGGGGTAGATCCTAGAAAGATCCCCTCTAGATATGATACCCTAACTTTTCAGGAGATGAGACAATTGTGTACCTCCAGAAAGTTAAAACAGGGTTCAAACCCTACCCTCATTCAACTAGTGGAGATCTTAGAGGAGTATGATGCTCAGAGAGCCTCCCAGGTTAGTACCCTAGGTACAGGTGAGGGTCTACCCACTACAGATGAGTCAGATGGGACTTCAGAAGATGAGGTAGACAGCCAGGTTCAGGTTGGGAGACTTAGCTAGGATAACTTAAGCCTACATGGGAGTCTGACTGGGGTCCCCCCATTCAGACCCTCAAGTGGACTTAACCAGAGAAGCAGGAGAGGAAGATCCCCTTCAAGGGAATCTACCCACTCCCATGTCTCTAATAGCTCCAATGCCTCTTCTCACAGGGGAATGCCTTCTCCAGAGAGAAAAGAGCATCAGCCCAGAATGAGGGAAGTCAATCTGAGGATTGAGAGGTAAGAAATTGCCCTTGCCAAAGAGAAACTTGCCCTGGCCAGAGAGAAAACATTGTGTGGGTTAGAACCCACTGGTGGCAGCAACATTCCTAAAGATAGGGATAGGTCTTATGACCATAGAAACCTAAGCAAGATAGTCCCCCCATATCAGAATGGGGATGACATCCACAAGTGGATGACTGCTTTGGAGAGGGCCTGCAAAGTACAGCAGGTACCCCAGAGTCAGTGGGCAGCTATCTTGTAGCTCTCCTTTTCTGACAAAGGTAGAGACAAGCTCCTCACAGTTAGTGATGAGGATGCTAACAATTACAAAGTCCTGAAGAGTGCTCTGATAGATGGGTTTGGCTTAACCACTGAGCAATATAGGTTGTTGTTCAGAGACACCCAGAAGACACAGACACAGGACTGGTCTGATTTTGTGGATTGTGCCACTAAGGCTTTGGAAGGTTGGTTAACTGGCAGCAAGGTGCAGGACTATACAGGATTGTACAACTTGATTATGAGGGAGCAGATCCTTAGTAATTGTCAAAACCAGCTTCTCCATCAACACCTGGTAGACTCAGATTTGACCTCTCCCCAAGAATTGGGAAAGAGGGCAGATAAATGGGTCAGGACCAGGATTAGGCCTAAAAATCAGGGTGGTGACCAAAAGAAAGATACCACCAAGCCTCAAGAGAAGGGTGGGGATAAAACAAAAGAGAAATCTTCCTCAGGGCCCCAAAACTCCACACAGGGTGGTGGGTCCCAAGCTCCCTCCTCTACCACAGTTAAAAAGTCTTACTGCCATGAATGTAAAGTTCCTGGGCATTGGAAAACTGACAGCAGTTGCCCAAAGGCTAAAAACAAAACTGTTCCTCCAATTACTCCTGTAACACCCCCTATTACTATCAGCAGTAATCCCCCATGTGGTGGGAGTGCCCCCAAAAATTTGGTTGGGTTTTCTTGGGGAACACAGATGGACCCTCGCTTAGCCAAGTCCCCTGCAGCAGCTGCTCTTGTCTGTGATGGTGGCATGGGGTTTGCCAACTTCACTGCCTGTCCCAACACTTTGGGTAGGTACAGACAGGAGCCCTACATCAATGGTAGAAAAACTGAGGCCTACATAGACACTGGAGCTAGCATCACTATGGTGACTCACAGACTAGTTCCCTCTGAGCAGCTTTTGCCTGGTTTCTCATACCAGGTAACTAACATTGATGGCAAACAGAACAGTCATCCCATGACAGAGGTGTGTCTCAGCTGGGGAGATGTCACTGGCCCTAAGAGGGTGGCAGTGTCCCCAACCTTGCCTGTAGACTGCTTGTTGGGGAATGACTTAGAGCTCTCAGCTTGGGCTGGAGTTGAACAAGACACCCATTCTAAAATGGTAGGCCTTTCACAAAAGGGTAGTGGAGTTGTGCCAGCCACAACCCCTGTCCACATAGATTTCCTCCCTGAAAAGGTTGGAAGGGCAGTGGTAGCCACAGCCCAGGCAAAGATAGACTTCCCTGTAGAGATTGGCAGAGCTGTGACAGTCACAGCTCAAACCCAAACTGAGTGCCTCCCTGGGAAGGTTGGCAAGGCTGTAATGGTCTCAGCCCATACTCAGACTGACATAGGTGTAGTGAAGCCTGAAACTATGGATCACTCCACACAAACAGAGAGTATTGGAGAGGAAGAAAAGTCTCCCTCCCCCCAGACATTAGGAAAAGGTCAACCTCCTCAGGGATCTGACCTCATCCCTTGTGAAGGAACTGCCCCAGAGGTAGCCAGGCCTGGCCTGGCAGAGCCTCTGATGTCAGTTGACCCTTCCAAGGTGGGACCCAGTCTGGTGCAGGTAGCCTGCCTCTCTCTACCCTGCCTCAGTCAGCCCAGGGCTGCAGAGGTCAGGGAGGCCAGTGGACCCCAAGAGAGCCCCTGTCCACAAGAACCCCCCCATCAAAAGAATGAGGATTGCCTGGCTAGTAGCCCTAGCCAGGTGATGGTTAAAAACATTCCTGAGGGATCTCCTTTACAGGTAGTTAGGGACCTCCCCCAGAGGGATTATGTTGGGCACAGGCAAACATGGGACCTTAGGGCCCCAAACCTGACCTGTCCCTCCAGTAAGCCCACCAAAGGGACCCAGCCTCCAGCTTTAGGTAGCCAGAGGCTGACCCTGAGAGCACAGTGCAACTCAGTTAAAGAAAGAAAGGCATCCATGGTGGAGGATGATTGGAGGAAGCTGAGGCCTCACTTTGAGGACACTCACTTCAATACTCCATCTCAACACCAGCCTTTTACTTTGCAAAAACACACCAAAGGTAGAGATTCTCTATGGTGGAGACCCTATGATACCTTTAGGGTGAGGGATTGCTTAGTGGACCATGAGACAGGGGGTAACCATGCCAGTGCTGGTTCTTCCTTATATGGCCACTTAGGCAATATAGGCTTACCTGGTCAAGGGCAGCCTTATCTCCTTTCGTTTGGGGGGGGAAGGGGTTGTGTAGGAAGGTGGATATCTGACTATGGTTACCCCCAACTTTTTGCCTAGTCTCTAGCTGGATTTTCAAATTAGTTGGCCTGAGATCCTGCCATTAAGGGTCTCAGGCTGTCTGCTCTCTCTTTAAAATGGACTCCATGTACCCTAGGTACATACCCAATTGGTAAGGATCACCTCATTGGACCCTGTACAGTATACCCTAGGTACCCAGGGCATAGGTGTACCCTAGGCCTCCCAGGGGCTGCAGCATGTATTATGCCACCCCTGGCCTGGCCTTCCAATCAGACACAACTGGCTGATCACTCAGCTGGGGCAAGGTTGTGTAATCACCCCTTGCTTAGATATAGTATACCTATATCTACCCTTAAAATAGACACATGTGTACCTATCAGCCACTCCTATGGCAGACCTTAACAATCCTGGAGGCAGAGTGCTTGGTAACATGTGAGATGGTGCTCTAGCATGAGCTGAGCCTGTCTGCAGCTTTCGGAACCATGTCCTTATAGCTGTTCTATGATATAGCCTACCATATACTCTTAAAGTACCTCATAATCTTAAACGGTTATGGTAACTATGGTTTGGCTTTATCAAAACATGTCGTGTAAGGTGTCTAACACTTTGGGATAATACCCCCATACCATTTCTGGTGATGAGGATATTATTTCCCCCTTCTAGAGGGAGAGACATGTTAAAATCCTACTTTGCTGTTTAACTGTGACCAAAGCCTCAGCATCACAAAATGGATGCTGCTGCCACAGACACGAGTCTGACCTCCTGCAGCTGGGAGCCCTCCCAGCCAGGGAGGCCTGGACAATAGGTTTCCTGCTTGGGGAGGTGCTAGCACCTCCCCAGACAGACTTTAGCGTATTGGGGCAGGGAGGGCTGAAAGGAAGGAGACATGCCTGGGGCACACAAGGTGCTCCATGAATAGTCCAGTTCAAACCGGTGCTGGGGCACTCCAGCCCCAGCTCTGGCTCGAAACTGGACAAAGGAAAGGGGGTGTAGCCACTCCCCTTCCTGGTCCCACCCATAGGAGGGTCCTTGCAGGTAGCCCAGCCCACTAGCCCAGTATATCAGTAGGTAGCTGAGCCCTGCTAAATTAGATTAACCTGAATCTGCAACTTGAACAGAAACTCTGGACCTTCGACATTCGACCTCAGGAAGAAGACTGAAGAAATCTCCCTTGTGGCCAAGGAGTGACCACCCTGGGCAACCAGGCACCATCCAGCGACCGCTGCTTGCTTTGCGACTGATCCTACGAGGGATGACTGACCAGCGCCAAGACTTCCAGACACCTCTGACCCAGATCCACATCTGCAGCGAAGCTGAGACCCGTGGAGGCGACGAGGGACGTGGGACCGGCAGCTTGGGAAAAGTGGCTAGTAACTGACTAGCGCGACTTCTGAGGCTTCCTCGAGGTTGTGCTTGGGGAATTGAGAAGCCCCCATCCCGAGCACCATCTGCAAAGAAGATCAGCTCCCCACACTTCACGTGTTCTGCGTGGGGCCCTTCTGCACCTGAGTTGCTCGACGTGTTGTCCGGTTGCTGGCCCGTTGGCTAGTGACCTCTGCGATGACGAACCTTTGTTTTCATCTTGCTGGTCCGGCTCCTCCAGACTGGCACCCGCTCCTCTGTGAAAGAGAAGCACCAAAGACCTTCCTGGTCTGCACCAGAAGCAAGTCCTCCATTCTGCGTGGGTTCCGCTTGCCAAGGCTTGTTGGGTCCTAACTCGACATCGACGCCGCCGACAGCAAGATCCTTCGTGGGACAGCTCACCTCCTGGTCCTGGTGGTCCTCGACGTCTCCTGGTACCCGTGGCTGCTGCGACAAGCTTCACCTCTTCACCTGCATCTGCACTACATCACCTGGTTCCTTCCTGGTTCCTTCCCGGCTCCTGGCTGGCGACCTAGACTCTGTCCCTTCTGCTTGCAGGTATCCTTCCTTCTTGATTCCATCCTTGGGATCCACCGGACACTCTTCACTGACTGCCTGTCAGCAACTTTCCTTCAGGCATCCATAGGAGTCCACGACGAAACCCGACGCAAGTTCACACCTATGCACCCGCAGCCCGTGGGCTAGGTAACTTGAGGACTCCGGTGCTCACAAGGGTATTGACTATCCTAGGGTCTAGTTTCCAAGTCTCGACTTCCTAGCTATTCCAGAAGTGTCCTAAAACTGTTAAATTCTAATAACTTCTATTTCTATCGACTTTTACGCATTACGCGTGAGTGTTTCCACTCTGCACCCGAATCCCGTGGGCCTCCCACTTCCTAACCTTTGGTAGTATAGTGTAGCCCCAGCGATTCTCTAGGCCTAGGCCTATCCTGTGTTCGTGACAGTGGTTCTTATACCACTTACTTAGTATATGGTTTCGCGTGGCCCATAGGGCCTAACTGTTTTACTTACCTGTGTGACTTAATGTATGCTTAAATAAGACTGTGTTGTACTTACCTCGAATCTCATAAAGAGTGCTGAGGGTTTGACTAGAATAAATACATTCTATTTTTATATATATCTGTTGTGGTGTCCTTTTATTTGGTATTCAAGGGATTACATATGGTATAACAGCTGGCTTCACATGCCATACAGAGTTTAGCCTAAGACTGCTCTTGTCCATGCTACCACTAGGATAGCTGGTCTATAAGGTTGACTTTACAACCAATCACCATAAGGGTTGTTTGGACTGATACAAGGTGTACACTAGAACTAGTGACATCATATATCAGTCCAACTTCTCACATTGGTGAGCAGCGGTTGGGATCTGAGCTTGCTGTTGTTAATACCATTGTAATCTTGAGATACTGAATTGAAAGATCACATAGATATTGTTAGGTACATATAACATAGATTATAAATACTTAAGTCCTACTGGACTTAGTTGTTGTAGGTTGAAGGGCCTAGCACACCCTGACTACAACTACTAGAGAGGTCTAGTAGATACAACTAGTGTAGGTAGGTGTACACACCACACCCTCACTAGATCATGTCTCTGAGAGGAGATCAAGTTGATTCTCTCTCAGGAGGGGTAGATCCTAGAAAGATCCCCTCTAGATATGATACCCTAACTTTTCAGGAGATGAGACAATTGTGTACCTCCAGAAAGTTAAAACAGGGTTCAAACCCTACCCTCATTCAACTAGTGGAGATCTTAGAGGAGTATGATGCTCAGAGAGCCTCCCAGGTTAGTACTCTAGGTACAGGTGAGGGTCTACCCACTACAGATGAGTCAGATGGGACTTCAGAAGATGAGGTAGACAGCCAGGTTCAGGTTGGGAGACTTAGCTAGGATAACTTAAGCCTACATGGGAGTCTGACTGGGGTCCCCCCATTCAGACCCTCAAGTGGACTTAACCAGAGAAGCAGGAGAGGACGATCCCCTTCAAGGGAATCTACCCACTCCCATGTCTCTAATAGCTCCAATGCCTCTTCTCACAGGGGAATGCCTTCTCCAGAGAGAAAAGAGCATCAGCCCAGAATGAGGGAAGTCAATCTGAGGATTGAGAGGTAAGAAATTGCCCTTGCCAAAGAGAAACTTGCCCTGGCCAGAGAGAAAACATTGTGTGGGTTAGAACCCACTGGTGGCAGCAACATTCCTAAAGATAGGGATAGGTCTTATGACCATAGAAACCTAAGCAAGATAGTCCCCCCATATCAGAATGGGGATGACATCCACAATTGGATGACTGCTTTGGAGAGGGCCTGCAAAGTACAGCAGGTACCCCAGAGTCAGTGGGCAGCTATCTTGTAGCTCTCCTTTTCTGACAAAGGTAGAGACAAGCTCCTCACAGTTAGTGATGAGGATGCTAACAATTACAAAGTCCTGAAGAGTGCTCTGATAGATGGGTTTGGCTTAACCACTGAGCAATATAGGTTGTTGTTCAGAGACACCCAGAAGACACAGACACAGGACTGGTCTGATTTTGTGGATTGTGCCACTAAGGCTTTGGAAGGTTGGTTAACTGGCAGCAAGGTGCAGGACTATACAGGATTGTACAACTTGATTATGAGGGAGCAGATCCTTAGTAATTGTCAAAACCAGCTTCTCCATCAACACCTGGTAGACTCAGATATGACCTCTCCCCAAGAATTGGGAAAGAGGGCAGATAAATGGGTCAGGACCAGGATTAGGCCTAAAAATCAGGGTGGTGACCAAAAGAAAGATACCACCAAGCCTCAAGAGAAGGGTGGGGATAAAACAAAAGAGAAATCTTCCTCAGGGCCCCAAAACTCCACACAGGGTGGTGGGTCCCAAGCTCCCTCCTCTACCACAGTTAAAAAGTCTTACTGCCATGAATGTAAAGTTCCTGGGCATTGGAAAACTGACAGCAGTTGCCCAAAGGCTAAAAACAAAACTGTTCCTCCAATTACTCCTGTAACACCCCCTATTACTATCAGCAGTAATCCCCCATGTGGTGGGAGTGCCCCCAAAAATTTGGTTGGGTTTTCTTGGGGAACACAGATGGACCCTCGCTTAGCCAAGTCCCCTGCAGCAGCTACTCTTGTCTCTGATGGTGGCATGGGGTTTGCCAACTTCACTGCCTGTCCCAACACTTTGGGTAGGTACAGACAGGAGCCCTACATCAATGGTAGAAAAACTGAGGCCTACAGAGACACTGGAGCTAGCATCACTATGGTGACTCACAGACTAGTTCCCTCTGAGCAGCTTTTGCCTGGTTTCTCATACCAGGTAACTAACATTGATGGCAAACAGAACAGTCATCCCATGACAGAGGTGTGTCTCAGCTGGGGAGGTGTCACTGGCCCTAAGAGGGTGGCAGTGTCCCCAACCTTGCCTGTAGACTGCTTGTTGGGGAATGACTTAGAGCTCTCAGCTTGGGCTGGAGTTGAACAAGACACCCATTCTAAAATGGTAGGCCTTTCACAAAAGGGTAGTGGGGTTGTGCCATCCACAACCCCTGTCCACATAGATTTCCTCCCTGAAAAGGTTGGAAGGGCAGTGGTAGCCACAGCCCAGGCAAAGATAGACTTCCCTGTAGAGATTGGCAGAGCTGTGACAGTCACAGCTCAAACCCAAACTGAGTGCCTCCCTGGGAAGGTTGGCAAGGCTGTAATGGTCTCAGCCCATACTCAGACTGACATAGGTGTAGTGAAGCCTGAAACTATGGATCACTCCACACAAACAGAGAGTAGTGGAGAGGAAGAAAAGTCTCCCTCCCCCCAGACATTAGGAAAAGGTCAACCTCCTCAGGGATCTGACCTCACCCCTTGTGAAGGAACTGCCCCAGAGGTAGCCAGGCCTGGCCTGGCAGAGCCTCTGATGTCAGTTGACCCTTCCAAGGTGGGACCCAGTCTGGTGCAGGTAGCCTGCCTCTCTCTACCCTGCCTCAGTCAGCCCAGGGCTGCAGAGGTCAGGGAGGCCAGTGGACCCCAAGAGAGCCCCTGTCCACAAGAACCCCCCCCCATCAAAAGAATGAGGATTGCCTGGCTAGTAGCCCTAGCCAGGTGATGGTTAAAAACATTCCTGAGGGATCTCCTTTACAGGTAGTTAGGGACCTCCCCCAGAGGGATTATGTTGGGCACAGGCAAACATGGGACCTTAGGGCCCCAAACCTGACCTGTCCCTCCAGTAAGCCCACCAAAGGGACCCAGCCTCCAGCTTTAGGTAGCCAGAGGCTGACCCTGAGAGCACAGTGCAACTCAGTTAAAGAAAGAAAGGCATCCATGGTGGAGGATGATTGGAGGAAGCTGAGGCCTCACTTTGAGGACACTCACTTCAATACTCCATCTCAACACCAGCCTTTTACTTTGCAAAAACACACCAAAGGTAGAGATTCTCTATGGTGGAGACCCTATGATACCTTTAGGGTGAGGGATTGCTTAGTGGACCATGAGACAGGGGGTAACCATGCCAGTGCTGGTTCTTCCTTATATGGCCACTTAGGCAATATAGGCTTACCTGGTCAAGGGCAGCCTTATCTCCTTTCGTTTGGGGGGGGGAAGGGGTTGTGTAGGAAGGTGGATATCTGACTATGGTTACCCCCAACTTTTTGCCTAGTCTCTAGCTGGATTTTCAAATTAGTTGGCCTGAGATCCTGCCATTAAGGGTCTCAGGCTGTCTGCTCTCTCTTTAAAATGGACTCCATGTACCCTAGGTACATACCCAATTGGTAAGGATCACCTTATTGGACCCTGTACAGTATACCCTAGGTACCCAGGGCATAGGTGTACCCTAGGCCTCCCAGGGGCTGCAGCATGTATTATGCCACCCCTGGCCTGGCCTTCCAATCAGACACAACTGGCTGATCACTCAGCTGGGGCAAGGTTGTGTAATCACCCCTTGCTTAGATATAGTATACCTATATCTACCCTTAAAATAGACACATGTGTACCTATCAGCCACTCCTATGGCAGACCTTAACAATCCTGGAGGCAGAGTGCTTGGTAACATGTGAGATGGTGCTCTAGCATGAGCTGAGCCTGTCTGCAGCTTTCGGAACCATGTCCTTATAGCTGTTCTATGATATAGCCTACCATATACTCTTAAAGTACCTCATAATCTTAAACGGTTATGGTAACTATGGTTTGGCTTTATCAAAACATGTCGTGTAAGGTGTCTAACACTTTGGGATAATACCCCCATACCATTTCTGGTGATGAGGATATTATTTCCCCCTTCTAGAGGGAGAGACATGTTAAAATCCTACTTTGCTGTTTAACTCTGACCAAAGCCTCAGCATCACAAAATGGATGTTGCTGCCACAGACACGAGTCTGACCTCCTGCAGCTGGGAGCCCTCCCAGCCAGGGAGGCCTGGACAATAGGTTTCCTGCTTGGGGAGGTGCTAGCACCTCCCCAGACAGACTTTAGCGTATTGGGGCAGGGAGGGCTGAAAGGAAGGAGACATGCCTGGGGCACACAAGGTGCTCCATGAATAGTCCAGTTCAAACCGGTGCTGGGGCACTCCAGCCCCAGCTCTGGCACGAAATTGGACAACGGAAAGGGGGTGTAGCCACTCCCCTTCCTGGTCCCACCCATAGGAGGGTCCTTGCAGGTAGCCCAGCCCACTAGCCCAGTATATCAGTAGGTAGCTGAGCCCTGCTAAATTAGATTAACCTGAATCTGCAACTTGAACAGAAACTCTGGACCTTCGACATTCGACCTCAGGAAGAAGACTGAAGAAATCTCCCTTGTGGCCAAGGAGTGACCACCCTGGGCAACCAGGCACCATCCAGCGACCGCTGCTTGCTTTGCGACTGATCCTACGAGGGATGACTGACCAGCGCCAAGACTTCCAGACACCTCTGACCCAGATCCACATCTGCAGCGAAGCTGAGACCCGTGGAGGCGACGAGGGACGTGGGACCGGCAGCTTGGGAAAAGTGGCTAGTAACTGACTAGCGCGACTTCTGAGGCTTCCTCGAGGTTGTGCTTGGGGAATTGAGAAGCCCCCATCCCGAGCACCATCTGCAAAGAAGATCAGCTCCCCACACTTCACGTGTTCTGCGTGGGGCCCTTCTGCACCTGAGTTGCTCGACGTGTTGTCCAGTTGCTGGCCCGTTGGCTAGTGACCTCTGCGATGACGAACCTTTGTTTTCATCTTGCTGGTCCGGCTCCTCCAGACTGGCACCCGCTCCTCTGTGAAAGAGAAGCACCAAAGACCTTCCTGGTCTGCACCAGAAGCAAGTCCTCCATTCTGCGTGGGTTCCGCTTGCCAAGGCTTGTTGGGTCCTAACTCGACATCGACGCCGCCGACAGCAAGAGCCTTCGTGGGACAGCTCACCTCCTGGTCCTGGTGGTCCTCGACGTCTCCTGGTACCCGTGGCTGCTGCGACAAGCTTCACCTCTTCACCTGCATCTGCACTACATCACCTGGTTCCTTCCTGGTTCCTTCCCGGCTCCTGGCTGGCGACCTAGACTCTGTCCCTTCTGCTTGCAGGTATCCTTCCTTCTTGATTCCATCCTTGGGATCCACCGGACACTCTTCACTGACTGCCTGTCAGCAACTTTCCTTCAGGCATCCATAGGAGTCCACGACGAAACCCGACGCAAGTTCACACCTATGCACCCGCAGCCCGTGGGCTAGGTAACTTGAGGACTCCGGTGCTCACAAGGGTATTGACTATCCTAGGGTCTAGTTTCCAAGTCTCGACTTCCTAGCTATTCCAGAAGTGTCCTAAAACTGTTAAATTCTAATAACTTCTATTTCTATCGACTTTTACGCATTACGCGTGAGTGTTTCCACTCTGCACCCGAATCCCGTGGGCCTCCCACTTCCTAACCTTTGGTAGTATAGTGTAGCCCCAGCGATTCTCTAGGCCTAGGCCTATCCTGTGTTCGTGACAGTGGTTCTTATACCACTTACTTAGTATATGGTTTCGCGTGGCCCATAGGGCCTAACTGTTTTACTTACCTGTGTGACTTAATGTATGCTTAAATAAGACTGTGTTGTACTTACCTCGAATCTCATAAAGAGTGCTGAGGGTTTGACTAGAATAAATACATTCTATTTTTATATATATCTGTTGTGGTGTCCTTTTATTTGGTATTCAAGGGATTACATATGGTATAACAGCTGGCTTCACATGCCATACAGAGTTTAGCCTAAGACTGCTCTTGTCCATGCTACCACTAGGATAGCTGGTCTATAAGGTTGACTTTACAACCAATCACCATAAGGGTTGTTTGGACTGATACAAGGTGTACACTAGAACTAGTGACATCATATATCAGTCCAACTTCTCACATTGGTGAGCAGCGGTTGGGATCTGAGCTTGCTGTTGTTAATACCATTGTAATCTTGAGATACTGAATTGAAAGATCACATAGATATTGTTAGGTACATATAACATAGATTATAAATACTTAAGTCCTACTGGACTTAGTTGTTGTAGGTTGAAGGGCCTAGCACACCCTGACTACAACTACTAGAGAGGTCTAGTAGATACAACTAGTGTAGGTAGGTGTACACACCACACCCTCACTAGATCATGTCTCTGAGAGGAGATCAAGTTGATTCTCTCTCAGGAGGGGTAGATCCTAGAAAGATCCCCTCTAGATATGATACCCTAACTTTTCAGGAGATGAGACAATTGTGTACCTCCAGAAAGTTAAAACAGGGTTCAAACCCTACCCTCATTCAACTAGTGGAGATCTTAGAGGAGTATGATGCTCAGAGAGCCTCCCAGGTTAGTACCCTAGGTACAGGTGAGGGTCTACCCACTACAGATGAGTCAGATGGGACTTCAGAAGATGAGGTAGACAGCCAGGTTCAGGTTGGGAGACTTAGCTAGGATAACTTAAGCCTACATGGGAGTCTGACTGGGGTCCCCCCATTCAGACCCTCAAGTGGACTTAACCAGAGAAGCAGGAGAGGAAGATCCCCTTCAAGGGAATCTACCCACTCCCATGTCTCTAATAGCTCCAATGCCTCTTCTCACAGGGGAATGACTTCTCCAGAGAGAAAAGAGCATCAGCCCAGAATGAGGGAAGTCAATCTGAGGATTGAGAGGTAAGAAATTGCCCTTGCCAAAGAGAAACCTGCCCTGGCCAGAGAGAAAACATTGTGTGGGTTAGAACCCACTGGTGGCAGCAACATTCCTAAAGATAGGGATAGGTCTTATGACCATAGAAACCTAAGCAAGATAGTCCCCCCATATCAGAATGGGGATGACATCCACAATTGGATGACTGCTTTGGAGAGGGCCTGCAAAGTACAGCAGGTACCCCAGAGTCAGTGGGCAGCTATCTTGTAGCTCTCCTTTTCTGACAAAGGTAGAGACAAGCTCCTCACAGTTAGTGATGAGGATGCTAACAATTACAAAGTCGTGAAGAGTGCTCTGATAGATGGGTTTGGCTTAACCACTGAGCAATATAGGTTGTTGTTCAGAGACACCCAGAAGACACAGACACAGGACTGGTCTGATTTTGTGGATTGTGCCACTAAGGCTTTGGAAGGTTGGTTAACTGGCAGCAAGGTGCAGGACTATACAGGATTGTACAACTTGATTATGAGGGAGCAGATCCTTAGTAATTGTCAAAACCAGCTTCTCCATCAACACCTGGTAGACTCAGATTTGACCTCTCCCCAAGAATTGGGAAAGAGGGCAGATAAATGGGTCAGGACCAGGATTAGGCCTAAAAATCAGGGTGGTGACCAAAAGAAAGATACCACCAAGCCTCAAGAGAAGGGTGGGGATAAAACAAAAGAGAAATCTTCCTCAGGGCCCCAAAACTCCACACAGGGTGGTGGGTCCCAAGCTCCCTCCTCTACCACAGTTAAAAAGTCTTACTGCCATGAATGTAAAGTTCCTGGGCATTGGAAAACTGACAGCAGTTGCCCAAAGGCTAAAAACAAAACTGTTCCTCCAATTACTCCTGTAACACCCCCTATTACTATCAGCAGTAATCCCCCATGTGGTGGGAGTGCCCCCAAAAATTTGGTTGGGTTTTCTTGGGGAACACAGATGGACCCTCGCTTAGCCAAGTCCCCTGCAGCAGCTACTCTTGTCTGTGATGGTGGCATGGGGTTTGCCAACTTCACTGCCTGTCCCAACACTTTGGGTAGGTACAGACAGGAGCCCTACATCAATGGTAGAAAAACTGAGGCCTACAGAGACACTGGAGCTAGCATCACTATGGTGACTCACAGACTAGTTCCCTCTGAGCAGCTTTTGCCTGGTTTCTCATACCAGGTAACTAACATTGATGGCAAACAGAACAGTCATCCCATGACAGAGGTGTGTCTCAGCTGGGGAGGTGTCACTGGCCCTAAGAGGGTGGCAGTGTCCCCAACCTTGCCTGTAGACTGCTTGTTAGGGAATGACTTAGAGCTCTCAGCTTGGGCTGGAGTTGAACAAGACACCCATTCTAAAATGGTAGGCCTTTCACAAAAGGGTAGTGGGGTTGTGCCAGCCACAACCCCTGTCCACATAGATTTCCTCCCTGAAAAGGTTGGAAGGGCAGTGGTAGCCACAGCCCAGGCAAATATAGACTTCCCTGTAGAGATTGGCAGAGCTGTGACAGTCACAGCTCAAACCCAAACTGAGTGCCTCCCTGGGAAGGTTGGCAAGGCTGTAATGGTCTCAGCCCATACTCAGACTGACATAGGTGTAGTGAAGCCTGAAACTATGGATCACTCCACACAAACAGAGAGTAGTGGAGAGGAAGAAAAGTCTCCCTCCCCCCAGACATTAGGAAAAGGTCAACCTCCTCAGGGATCTGACCTCACCCCTTGTGAAGGAACTGCCCCAGAGGTAGCCAGGCCTGGCCTGGCAGAGCCTCTGATGTCAGTTAACCCTTCCAAGGTGGGACCCAGTCTGGTGCAGGTAGCCTGCCTCTCTCTACCCTGCCTCAGTCAGCCCAGGGCTGCAGAGGTCAGGGAGGCCAGTGGACCCCAAGAGAGCCCCTGTCCACAAGACCCCCCCCCCATCAAAAGAATGAGGATTGCCTGGCTAGTAGCCCTAGCCAGGTGATGGTTAAAAACATTCCTGAGGGATCTCCTTTACAGGTAGTTAGGGACCTCCCCCAGAGGGATTATGTTGGGCACAGGCAAACATGGGACCTTAGGGCCCCAAACCTGACCTGTCCCTCCAGTAAGCCCACCAAAGGGACCCAGCCTCCAGCTTTAGGTAGCCAGAGGCTGACCCTGAGAGCACAGTGCAACTCAGTTAAAGAAAGAAAGGCATCCATGGTGGAGGATGATTGGAGGAAGCTGAGGCCTCACTTTGAGGACACTCACTTCAATACTCCATCTCAACACCAGCCTTTTACTTTGCAAAAACACACCAAAGGTAGAGATTCTCTATGGTGGAGACCCTATGATACCTTTAGGGTGAGGGATTGCTTAGTGGACCATGAGAAAGGGGGTAACCATGCCAGTGCTGGTTCTTCCTTATATGGCCACTTAGGCAATATAGGCTTACCTGGTCAAGGGCAGCCTTATCTCCTTTCGTTTGGGGGGGGGAAGGGGTTGTGTAGGAAGGTGGATATCTGACTATGGTTACCCCCAACTTTTTGCCTAGTCTCTAGCTGGATTTTCAAATTAGTTGGCCTGAGATCCTGCCATTAAGGGTCTCAGGCTGTCTGCTCTCTCTTTAAAATGGACTCCATGTACCCTAGGTACATACCCAATTGGTAAGGATCACCTTATTGGACCCTGTACAGTATACCCTAGGTACCCAGGGCATAGGTGTACCCTAGGCCTCCCAGGGGCTGCAGCATGTATTATGCCACCCCTGGCCTGGCC
The DNA here is from genome assembly GCF_964204655.1 of Triturus cristatus. NCBI lineage: Eukaryota > Metazoa > Chordata > Amphibia > Caudata > Salamandridae > Triturus > Triturus cristatus. The sequence continues at coordinate 146,657,792 of NC_140584.1, forward strand.
TTCCAATCAGACACAACTGGCTGATCACTCAGCTGGGGCAAGGTTGTGTAATCACCCCTTGCTTAGATATAGTATACCTATATCTACCCTTAAAATAGACACATGTGTACCTATCAGCCACTCCTATGGCAGACCTTAACAATCCTGGAGGCAGAGTGCTTGGTAACATGTGAGATGGTGCTCTAGCATGAGCTGAGCCTGTCTGCAGCTTTCGGAACCATGTCCTTATAGCTGTTCTATGATATAGCCTACCATATACTCTTAAAGTACCTCATAATCTTAAACGGTTATGGTAACTATGGTTTGGCTTTATCAAAACATGTCGTGTAAGGTGTCTAACACTTTGGGATAATACCCCCATACCATTTCTGGTGATGAGGATATTATTTCCCCCTTCTAGAGGGAGAGACATGTTAAAATCCTACTTTGCTGTTTAACTCTGACCAAAGCCTCAGCATCACAAAATGGATGCTGCTGCCACAGACACGAGTCTGACCTCCTGCAGCTGGGAGCCCTCCCAGCCAGGGAGGCCTGGACAATAGGTTTCCTGCTTGGGGAGGTGCTAGCACCTCCCCAGACAGACTTTAGCGTATTGGGGCAGGGAGGGCTGAAAGGAAGGAGACATGCCTGGGGCACACAAGGTGCTCCATGAATAGTCCAGTTCAAACCGGTGCTGGGGCACTCCAGCCCCAGCTCTGGCACAAAACTGGACAAAGGAAAGGGGGTGTAGCCACTCCCCTTCCTGGTCCCACCCATAGGAGGGTCCTTGCAGGTAGCCCAGCCCACTAGCCCAGTATATCAGTAGGTAGCTGAGCCCTGCTAAATTAGATTAACCTGAATCTGCAACTTGAACAGAAACTCTGGACCTTCGACATTCGACCTCAGGAAGAAGACTGAAGAAATCTGCCTTGTGGCCAAGGAGTGACCACCCTGGGCAACCAGGCACCATCCAGCGACCGCTGCTTGCTTTGCGACTGATCCTACGAGGGATGACTGACCAGCGCCAAGACTTCCAGACACCTCTGACCCAGATCCACATCTGCAGCGAAGCTGAGACCCGTGGAGGCGACGAGGGACGTGGGACCGGCAGCTTGGGAAAAGTGGCTAGTAACTGACTAGCGCGATTTCTGAGGCTTCCTCGAGGTTGTGCTTGGGGAATTGAGAAGCCCCCATCCCGAGCACCATCTGCAAAGAAGATCAGCTCCCCACACTTCACGTGTTCTGCGTGGGGCCCTTCTGCACCTGAGTTGCTCGACGTGTTGTCCGGTTGCTGGCCCGTTGGCTAGTGACCTCTGCAATGACGAACCTTTGTTTTCATCTTGCTGGTCCGGCTCCTCCAGACTGGCACCCGCTCCTCTGTGAAAGAGAAGCACCAAAGACCTTCCTGGTCTGCACCAGAAGCAAGTCCTCCATTCTGCGTGGGTTCCGCTTGCCAAGGCTTGTTGGGTCCTAACTCGACATCGACGCCGCCGACAGCAAGAGCCTTCGTGGGACAGCTCACCTCCTGGTCCTGGTGGTCCTCGACGTCTCCTGGTACCCGTGGCTGCTGCGACAAGCTTCACCTCTTCACCTGCATCTGCACTACATCACCTGGTTCCTTCCTGGTTCCTTCCCGGCTCCTGGCTGGCGACCTAGACTCTGTCCCTTCTGCTTGCAGGTATCCTTCCTTCTTGATTCCATCCTTGGGATCCACCGGACACTCTTCACTGACTGCCTGTCAGCAACTTTCCTTCAGGCATCCATAGGAGTCCACAACGAAACCCGACGCAAGTTCACACCTATGCACCCGCAGCCCGTGGGCTAGGTAACTTGAGGACTCCGGTGCTCACAAGGGTATTGACTATCCTAGGGTCTAGTTTCCAAGTCTCGACTTCCTAGCTATTCCAGAAGTGTCCTAAAACTGTTACATTCTAATAACTTCTATTTCTATCGACTTTTACGCATTACGCGTGAGTGTTTCCACTCTGCACCCGAATCCCGTGGGCCTCCCACTTCCTAACCTTTGGTAGTATAGTGTAGCCCCAGCGATTCTCTAGGCCTAGGCCTATCCTGTGTTCGTGACAGTGGTTCTTATACCACTTACTTAGTATATGGTTTCGCGTGGCCCATAGGGCCTAACTGTTTTACTTACCTGTGTGACTTAATGTATGCTTAAATAAGACTGTGTTTTACTTACCTCGAATCTCATAAAGAGTGCTGAGGGTTTGACTAGAATAAATACATTCTATTTTTATATATATCTGTTGTGGTGTCCTTTTATTTGGTATTCAAGGGATTACATATGGTATAACAGCTGGCTTCACATGCCATACAGAGTTTAGCCTAAGACTGCTCTTGTCCATGCTACCACTAGGATAGCTGGTCTATAAGGTTGACTTTACAACCAATCACCATAAGGGTTGTTTGGACTGATACAAGGTGTACACTAGAACTAGTGACATCATATATCAGGCCAACTTCTCATAACGTAGGATTTAGTTTGAGGTGGCGATTTGAAATTCCATGATTGAATTTTTATCAAAGTATTAGATAGAAGGGTAATGTCATCGGGGCATGCGTTGTTCAGGTAGATTTGGGTATCGTCAGTGTACAGTTACAAAAGCATCCAAATTTCATGAGGATCACACAGAGAGGCTCAAGATAGAGATTGAATAGAGATGGAGAGAGGATTGAGCCAGCCATGGTAAGCTACTTGTTGCAGGCAAACGGGATTAGAGACAAACCTTACAATATTCAATACTTGAAAGCGTTTTGTTAGATAGGAGGCGAACCAATAAAGGACTACACCTTCAATTCTCATTCGGTTTTTCAGGCTCTTTTTTAGAGCATGTGGCTTGGCAGTGTCAAATGCAGCAGAGAGATCGAGAAGAACAGAAAAACATGACTTTTCAGTGTTAATGATACGAAGAACTTCATCCCCAATCTGCAGAATTGCACTCTCTTTGCTGTAGCCCGGTCTGCAGCCAAATTGGAGAGTGTCAAAGAGGTTGTTTGTGGGAATGTTAAACGAAAGTTGGGAGGCTAAGCAGCTCTCAATCACCTAACCCAAGAACAGAAGGGTGGACACTGGATGGAAGTTGATAAATTCATTGGGGTCCAGTTCATGTTTTTTTTAGAAAAGGTGGAATTTGTCTAACTCTTAAATAGTCTGGGAAGGAGTTGACCAAGGTGAACCAAACAGAAGTAGCTGTTTTGTGAGGCCTTTACTGATGGAGCAATGGATGGCGTAGCAGAGATGGTTTGAGGATTTTACCTTGGATATGGTCACTAGCAGTTCTGAATCTGAAACTGAGTATAGAGAGGTCCATGGACTCTGCTCTGCAAGAAGACGTCTTCTCTGCTTTACAGTCTAAGGTAGCTAGCAGGTAGATATTTATGTTTTTGGCTTTTTTGGTCGAAAAACCCCTCAAAGTTGTTTCAAGATACCTCAGAGGACATGGGTGGGGTATTAGAGGAAGGGTTGTTTGCCTGTTTAATTACTTAAAATAGGAGTTTAGGTCTGTTCTTAGCATAGTCTAGGAGGGATCTGACACCTATTTATTTCACAGATTTGTATAGTGCATGATCAACAAAGGTAAGTATACGCTTTACAGTTAACAGTAATGTGACACAGGGCCTTACATAGAACAGAATTATACAGAGCAACGAATTGTGGCATAATCAAAAATATGTCATGGTTTGGCTCTAAAGATGCAGTCTCTGTAGTTCTTCCTCGCTGATCTCTGCTTAGTCAGACTCAAAGTGGAGGGTGATTGTCTCCATTCTTTCTCAAGCTTTCTGTGGATTTCTTTTCTTCATAGATATCTTTAGATAACCAAGTTAGGGAAGGTTTTAGTCTACTGAATTTACTCTTGAGGGGTCCACAAATTCTCTATCAAGGATTCCATGCATTTATTACATTTGTCATTACTTTTGTCTGTGCGATATTGATGTTGAGTTGCCGTGCTACCAAAGCAAGATTTGCATCAACCATGTTAGAAATGGCTTCAATGTCAATACTACTTGTGTCTCTAAACAAGGTTTTCTCCTTCTTTGGTTGACTGGGGGTTTTAGTGTGGCTAAAGGAAACTGTGAAAGTAGTCTATCCAGTCTACCGGGATGGGATCGATGTTGTTATGTGGAGGGATTTGGGTATGATCCGACCCAGAGAAGAGCCTTTGCAGTGTAGGGGTTTCTGGCAGTGTTGTCGGTGGTCACTGTCACCGAGAAAATAAAATAATGTGTCCATTAGGTTGTTGCCTCTGTGCCCCAGTAAACATTGAAGTCACCAAGGAATCAATCAATCAATCTATTTATAGAGCGCATGGCTACCCCAAGGGGTTTTTCAGCGCTGGCGGGGAACAGAAGAACTAAAACTCAAGGCTGGAAAAGCTAGGTCTTGCGCATCTTCCTGAATATTGCAAAATAGTTGCAGAAGAGAAGCTGGAGGGGTAAAGAGTTGCAAAGCTTGGGGCCTAACAGTCTAAAGGGCTTTCCGCCCTGCAAAGACACTCTCACTGTATGAATGAAGGTGAAATTCTGTTCACTAGAACAAAGTGTCTGCTTAGGAATATAAGGGCAAATCAGAGAGCAAACACATGCTGGCCTGGCTTGGTGCAAAGCTTTTTAAACATAACATAAATCTTTAAATGTAGTATGTTTGTCTATTGTAAGCCAGTGAATGTGATGAAGATATTGAGCATCTGAGGCTCGACGAGGAATATGGCATAGCAAATATGCCCCCGCGTTTCGAACAGTTTGTAAATGCCTTAAAAAGGCACCTGTGGCTCCCAAATAGAGCACAATGCTGTAATCCAGGTGGAAATTATCTTTGTGAGGCATCTTAGCAGACCAAAGCAGCAGGCAGCAACCTTAATACTTTGCTTTTCTATCATTAATTTACTATCCAGTCAAAAACCCAGGTCTTTAACTACCTGCTTTGGAGTAGGGCAGTTGCCCAATTCCACAGACCAACAGTGAGGACCCCCATAGCAGGGGTTGATTACCCAGAACCTATACTTTTGTCTTGCTACCATTAAGCCTCAAGCAACTAAGCTTCACCCAGTCTGCCACATTCTTAAGCTTAAAACAGTTTGCCAAATTAGAAGTAGTACTGGAAACTGATGAAGAAAAAGATAATAACAATTTGTGTGCCATCAGTTTAGGAGTAGATCGACAGTCCATGGTTCCCTACTATGTCTGACAAAGGACGCACATAAATGTTGAACAGTGTAGGGCTCAGTAAAGGGGCTCTGCGGGACTCCCGAGGTAGCTTGAACACCGAAGATGTATAGGACTGAGGAATAAACTGGAAGATTGAAACCAGGCAAGAGCTATGTCTTGAATACCAGCAGCTGCTAGTTGCCTGAGAAGAACCTGATGGGAGATACTATCGAATGTGATGCTTAAATCAAGAAGAATAAGGGCCACAGCACCTTCCCTATCTAGCACTTGCCTCAAGTGCTCCATAACTCTCGGAAGAGCAGACTCTGTACTATGTTTAGGTCTAAGTTCAAATTGGGAGGGATTCAAAATGTTAAATGCTTCACAATGAGGGGTGTTAATATGTTTTTCCACAATCTTTGCAAGAAGAGGTAGCAAAGAGATGGGGCGGTAGTTGGCCCAATTAGATGCCTCTTAATTCAGTTTATTAGTAGCGGCAAAATGAAAGTATGTTTTCTGGCTTTAGGAACCATGCCCCACAGTACGGAAGTATTACAAAAGCTCAATTAAAATTGGAGCCAGAATGTCACTCGCAGAATTGAGCTGGTCTGATGGCAAAGGGCCAGATGGAGCACACGATTTAATAGCTTTTACTAAACCTAACAAGCATTGAAAATGCAATAGGTCTCGCCTTGATTAAGTTAAAGCCATTTGTTTTGGTAATGGTATTTTATAGCAAAGCAAATGGCTTTGACTTAATTAAAGGCGAGACCTATTGCAATTTGCACTGATAAAATGCAACATGGAGCAAAGAGATGAATTAATCATCTGCCGTATAATCTACATTTTAATCCTCCGTGAAACACAGACACACACTACAAGAGGTCCTCCGGCGGAGGTCGGAGCTTCATTGGCAGTCAGAGGCTCCACCTGGCACAGGGTGGGCACAATAGCATCGCGGGGTGAGTGCGCTTTAAGTGCCGCAAATGTAACAAAGTGACAAGTGATTTGGGAGTTTTAGAAGCGGTTGATGAAAGAAAAGCTGTACCCGCGGCACTGACAACCAGACACAAGTGCCCGTTGGCTGCTAGGTACCGGCGGGTGCATAGACTCAAGAAGTCAGTCGGGATGCGGAAACCTGTGCAGTCACCACATGTGCGGCAGAATTGGCAACGCGGCAAGGGCTAGTGGGGTTGTGCACTCACAGGGATGGGGCTCTGAACCTGTGGATGAGAGACAGATTTAGAATGCGTGTGTGAGAGTGTGTGTGTGTCTGTGTGTGTGAGAAAGAGTGTTAGTGTGTGTGAGAGAGAGTGTGTGTGAGAGTGTGTGTGAGAGTGTGTGAGAGAGTGTGTGAGTGAGAGAGAGTGGGAGTGTGTGTGTGTGACAGAGTGTGGGTGTGGGTGTGGGTGTGTGTGTGTGTGTGTGTGAGAAAGAGAGAGAGAGAGAGAGAGAGAGAGACAGAGAGAGAGAGAGAGGGAGAGAAAGAGCTAGAGCTCGTGCCCGAGAGAACCATGTGTGAGAGAATTAGTGTCAGACAGAGTGTGTTACAGTTTGGGAAAATCTTTGTGACAGTGTTTGAGAGAAAGAATATCTGTGTAAATGTGTGAAAGAGGGGAAACACGTGCTGGAGTGAACTGCTCATTTCCTTAAGGGAATTGCTAAAACTTACTGTTGGAAGGAAGACTGGATGCGAGAGCCAAGCTGGAGATATTTAGGGAGAGGAGGGAAGTCCTGCTATGAGGGGGAGGGACGCCCATGTGTGCTGCTCCTGCCCTGTGTGTCTGTAGGAAGTTGAGCATTTCTGTGCACCCTAGGTCTAGGAGCAGGGTGTCGGGATACAGACATTCAGAAAATAAAAACGCAAATATCATACCCGGGCTGTGCCACCGGAAGAAGGCATGCATTAGCGCTGTCAGCAGATTGGATTACAAAACAAGCTGTCTCCGCGTGCACATCTCCTGTCCACGCAGGCACAGTGAACAGGAGACAGGGAGGGACAGGAGATGTGCACGCGTGCGAGCGGCATTGAATGAAGCCAGAGAGGAGACGCCAAGCGCACGCACTTTGACTGTCCGTGCGCGCACATGGTTTGTCTCCCTTCCGAACGAAACCGACAACAATAGAGGCTCGTCAAGGCGAAAGCAGCACATGCGCTGCGTTAGCCAGGCGAGACCTAAAAAGTAGCACCAAAAAAAAAATGTGCATAATAAAAACACAGTAATGCTGCCATGCTCCAGGGAAGGACAGACTTGCGACGGGGAGGGAAAACCACTAAAGCCATCTAATAAGATGCAAGTAAATAAGAATGACAGTGAGGCCAAGCAATGGTAATCAATGGGTGGGCTCTAAGCCCATTGAAAGACAACAAAATATCTTCCAACAGGCAATGTGTGTGCTGTCTTAGGCAAGACCTAATATATAACTCCCTCCTCATTTCGTAGGCACACATGCATGGTGGCGTTCGCGCTTGCATACACCATCATACATGCGCACGCCTATGAACTGACACACTGATTGGCCATGCCATTGCACCTTTTGTTATTTTTATTTTTTCCAATGTTGCGCAGCATCAGCAAAAAAAAAATGTTTGTCTTGCTGTACAACATTGACAAACAGCATTTGCAAAGGCAATTAGTTTTACAGGGAAGGCCTATTAGTTTGCCAATACTTGTTCACTCCTGCAACCAATGGATATCTGCTACCAACGCATCCCAATGCCACTGGGTGGATAAAAGCACGGTATACCAGAAACCTTGCACTGTCTGGTCTGGGGGCTCCGTGGACAAATACATCCCCCCCAGAAACCTGTGTTTTGACCCCATGGCCACAGGTTCAAAGACAGGTGTATACAGCCTTTCATCCTTCTGTGGTTGATAAAATGAGCACCATTGAGTTGGGTAACAGTAAACACCAGTTATTCAATGCCAAGATGCTTCAAGTGGTGAACATGTAATTTAGAAGTACATGTTTTATGTTATGGGTGGATGGTCCACTCTCATCAAGATGTAAAACAAAGATAAGTAATCAGTAAACTGAATGCGGGTGAACCCTCTCATGACATTCTGCACTGACGGACTCTAGGCCAGGCCATCAGCCGTGTGGTGCTGTTAGGGAAATATAAATCCAACTGCACTTATATATGGTTTGTGACTGTCCTTATGCGAAGTTCCTAAAATTAGACACACTATAAGTATTGCTATCTTTACAAACTATATAAATTCGGTAAAGGTTAAAAACATAGTGAATAAAAAGTCACATTACAAAAATTCGTTTTCTGGTCGAAAAAGTTCGGAAATAAGAATTATAACTTTGCACACCCTTAACATTCATGTGCATGCTATAGATTCATTGAGGACACTTAACTTTACATAATACAGGTAAACGTCTGAATCAAAAGATAGGTCACAAACATTCTGACTGATCCTAAAGATCTATTCACAAAGATAAAATATAACACTTTCTCTGTGGAAGCTGGATGCCATGATTATTAAAGTATCAATTCTATTCAAATTACATCCCCAATGCTTCGTTCACCAATTGTTTATGATAGTAATCTCAAAACAACAAACTTGGTTGTGTTTATAATCTATTTTAAGCCAAGTTCTCCCCGTTATCAACAAACTGCCATTGATGCATGCAGGGAAGTTGTCAATCCCTCGCTTTAGGAGCTTGCGTAGGGGTCTCAAGGAGGAGCTTGGTGTAACATAAAGTTATAAAAAGATATGTGAGAGGAGGTTGGATAGATGGGGACAAGGATGGATGTAAGGAGAGAAGGATAGATGTATGAGGGATGAATGGATGGAGAAAGGCATGGATGGGTGGATACTGAGATAAGTAAGTTAACAGGTAGAAGAATGGCTGGATGCAAAGTCAGAAGAGCGAACAGATGGATAGATGGATGGGTGGATGGATACTGAGATAAGTAAATTGATGGATAGAAGAATAGGTGGAGGCGAGGTGAGAGGAGTGAACAGATGGATAGATGGATGGATGGATGGATGGATGGATGGATGGATGGATGGATGGATGGATTTCTGGATTGATAGATGGATGGAGGTGGGAAGGATTAAGGAGGGAAACACAGGAAAAAAGAATGAACGAGTGCCCAGCTCACTAGAAACGCTTCCTTGCTCAGTACTATTTATGATATTGTGTCTTTTATTGGGCAGTATGGTTAATTATATAAGATTATTAGATTATTTATTATGAATGTGGCATCACAACAATATTTTATTGAGAGCTCAAAAGCTCAGGGTTTGGGGGAAGTGGGTGTCCGAGTGCATTCCTTGGGCGTAATTGTATGTGAGTGTATCAGTGTGATTGCTTGTTGTACGAAGTCATGTTTAATCCTGTAATGAATTGGTGTCAATGTTCATTTATTTGTCCTTGTTCCATCTTGCGTTTGTGGATGTCAAAAACAATATTTGATAAAAATGTGACCTTTGTTTCTTTAATTATTGACTTCTATCCAGCAGAACTATTTCCTATGGTTGGTAAGTAGTAGACATGTGGCTGTGTCGTTTTCTTTCATTATGTGTTACACTTACATCGCTTTATTCCTGTATGTTTGAGGCAACTATTCATAAAGTTGGTAGATGCAACAGATCAGGCAAAGAATAGCTCCCCCCACCCCCCCCCCCCGGTCATGAGCTGTACTTACTGATAAATGTTCAGAAAACTCTTGTTGGTTATGCATTTAAAATTATGGTGGGTGGGAGGGAATGAAGACCTAAACGTCTGTGGTCGTCAAAATGTTTCTGTTGTGGAGTAACACAAAATGGCTGAAAGTCACTACTTGCTGCCCGGCGTGTTCTTTCTGTGGCAGGTCCATACGACAAGGGGTTGTGAGAAGGGGGAGGGTGGATCAACTCTATCATTCTTTTAGTGCATTAACCCTAGGAGCCTCAAGGAGTAAAGAAGTCAACATTTGTCTGAGGTCACACAGTGTCATGATCAGGATGCCCTGGGCTCTGGGGCGTGCCTGGTTATACTATGGCAGAAGGCGGGAAAGCTCGAGGTGTGCAGAAAGGCTTTGCTAATGCTCCAGATGCACACCCACACCCACCGCGCCTTTCCTAAAGGACCATTAAAGTCACTCGTATTAGACTCAGACAGCTTGTTATTGTGTGAGTCTATCTTGATCAATCGACGTCCGCCGCCGCGCAGCAGCAATGGCGGCATCTAATTTCCTCCCAGTTGCGTGTTCACTGCCGCCGGGTCAGCGGCCGTTCCTTGAGGACAGTCAGGATGGATGACATTGCTATTATGGAACAGGTAGCAGGCGGCTACTCGTATCCAGGTGAGCGGGAGTTAAGCTTTGGGTCCAGAGTAATTAGAGAGCAGGTATCCTCTAATAATTCCGACCATAAAGGTGTTTAATGACAGCACGAACATTTAGAGGCGTGATTAATTTGCTTAGGCATTTTGGGCATGCGCGTGTGCATGCCCGCAGAGCACACTGGCCATCAGCTGGCACGCAGGCATCCTTGTAAAGGGCTTTCCGCGCTGACACTGGTTATATATCACTGCAGCTGTGCCCTTTGATTACTGGGAGGGCTCGCCGAGTGATTAATAGCCAAGATCAATGTTTCTGCCCAACACACGACACTTGGTCACAGAGCAACCATATACGTATTCCCCTTTAGCATGACGCTTAGGAGGAATAAAGGCTGGGCCCTGCCAATTTATGGCTGAGGAGCTTCCAGTTTATAAAATGAGTCAACTTTGACTGTACAAAATTATTCCGCATTGAAATAATTAGTGCAGTATTAAACGCAATTAGAACTAAAACCAGGTAGAATGCTCACTGAAACCACGCCAGATGACAGATGGGTGAGGGCTGATTCTTGGCTGCCTACATGGTCCAGGAGTTACTGTTTCAGCTGATAAAATGAACAAGCCCGCAAGTGGTGCGCGCACGCGCGCCACATCGAGCATTCTGTTTTCAATTATCGCGCCCGTGTCTGGGTACGATAATTAAAAACTGATGTGGTCTGTGCGGGTAACCAATACTAATAGGCCGTAGGCGGAGCAAAGGCGGGACATGCACCCGCCTTTGCCCAATTGTGTGCTGTCTTTATCAGAAAGACGCACGCAAAGCCTAATAGCCCTGTAACTAAAGCTGACCACAAGCACAAGCGTTTGGTCAGCTTTCAGAAGCCCCTACAAGAAGTCTTGCGCTGCGCGAGCAGTGTTGTGCAGTGCAACGCTAGGCGCAAGACCTAAAAATTAAGTAGTCTCCAAAAGCAACAAGCATTGGCATAGTCAATAGGTCTCACCTTTGGGACCTTATAAGTGTTTAGCCATGCAACAGTTGATGTTGTTGTACCAAGGATATTGTGCTGCATAACTAAATACTTATAAGGTCCCAAAAGCGAGACCTATTGGCTATGCGCATTAACTGTCTCTAGGCTCGACCTAAAAAGGGAAAGTCCTATAATGAACACACAACTAATAAACATGCGCAAAATTATAAATTTACAAGATTTCAAGTGGAATTCCAAATTGAAGCTCGCCTAAAGAGAATATGCAGAAAAGCAGCTACAGCTGCGCTGTCACTCCAGAATTAAAAGGTGGAGCATGAATATTGGCCCCTATTGACATGAGAGTGGAAAAGTCTAACCCTTTCCCTGGAAACATTTTTTAAATAAAATGGCACAACTTACTAAACAATGTCCCAAGTCATATTGGTTACAAGTAGTTCTGAGGTGGGACCCATCTGACCTTCACCAGGGAAGCTTGTAAGGAGGTAGAAGTTTTGTGCCAAGATCACTTTGAAAAATGGGACCAAAAGGTGTATTTTACAGCATGATTTTCTAAATAAATCTTTTAAAAACAACAGGTTTTGTTGGCAGTTCTAAAAATGAACTTATAAACGTATGTATTATATGGTTGCCTACTGTATGAAGAAGCATTATTTCACTGCGTCATCAATCCTATGTGTGATTGACCGATATATACTGCCAATAATATTTTGAGGACCCACTATCAATGGTATACATCTCTAGAAAATCACTGAAAAAAACCTGTATGGAACATCTCAGGGAAAAAAGATTATGTGAGGAAAAAAAGGAAAAGACCGTGTGTTCCCACCAGTTGATATTGAGTGGTGCTGAATTACAACCATACTTATCCCTTTCCATGGAGACTCATGACAGATTTTGCCTTACACGTTTCAGATTTAATATCCTTTTTAGACTATTAACTTTCCCAGAAATGAATTCTTGGTCTAATGAACTGTGTTTATGTCCATGTGATGAATTATCTTCGCAATCTGATATTCATGTGCTGTTCTTCTGCAGATTTTATATCTTGCCCCGTAGGAAATTTATCGTCCCAATTCTCAAAGAGATGAAGATAAATAGATGCCGCCCAGCGTTGTTAGAATTGCAAAGGATGGACACTATATTTACTGTTGCTTCTTTGACAGAATTTTTTAAAAATGTTTTTAAATTGCGTAAATCAATGGATGGATAATTTTTTAAATCGTCCATACAGAAATTCTTTTGCACTTCTCCTCTGTAATAATAACTATGTATTGAATTATTTTAATTGAATTTGTATTCTTGCTACTTTTATGGTTATTGTTTTTTAACCGAATAAAGTATATTTTGACTTGACTTGACTGACCAGTGAAAATGCTGGACGCACAATGGAGACACATTTGTGCCACGTAACTGAAGTGTGGTCTGCATTGTCTGCCTACTGGTGAAAAGTGACAGTCATAGAAAATGCGCCAGTAGAAAACAAACCCGTTTGCATAGTGTGCAGAGGAATGCACTGCACATCACAGTTTTCCACCAACATTAAAAATGCTGTTACTGTATAGTGCTCCCACCATATCCCAATGTTGCTGACATATCCCCTGTATGATGCAGAATGTATCAGGGAGGAACTAAAATATGCTGGGATGCTCCTAGGGTACCACAACATTCTGCTCCAGGTGCCAGCCTCACAGTTTCCACGCTTCGGAGCCTGGTTTTTACTCCAATATAAAATATCCTTGTCGGTTTTACATTGCAGTTCAAGCTTTGACATTTTTATGTACGTGTCACATTGTACCAATTAAGTAAACTGCGATACCAGTTTCTACACTGCCAGCAAAGAAAATCGCCTTACGTTGTGGCAGTTTCTCACTATTAAAAAATAATGCCACATTTTAAAAACTGCCAAGCCAGTTTCATATTACACCAGTACATTGCCCCAGCGAAACACCTTTCAATGTATCAATTTCTACATTGCTCCAGATTTCGACATTGTCGGTTTCAACAAGCTTGAGAAAAAAACATACATTGCCGTTGTATTTTCTGTACTGTCATCAGCCCTTACTAACCATCTCAAGGCGAGACCCACCTTCTGGAATATTTGCACGGCTCCCCATCCAACACTGGGGAATTGCCCTCTCACTGAACTTCTAAACAGTTAGGTTTCACCTACGAGCATTACTTATATTAATGTAATCTCCATTTTCTTCAAATCCAAGTACTCTGAGGCAGCACCAGCCGTGGGTACCCTTAACAAATGCGATAGTGAATAAATAACAAATGCGATATATTCATAGCCAGGTTGACATTGTGAAAATGAGGTAAAGGTGCCATGCCAGTTCCTGATTTTATGGCACGACACGGAGGCCAACATTATTCAATAATTCCTTTATTGCCACCACTCAGCAGCAAGAAAAACAAACATCATGTTCTTAGAACAGAGAATACAGAATCTCTAAGAACATTCCATTACTAACAAAACTCTTTAACAACCTCTATTCTCCCTTCTTTTATTGCTGCTGCTCAAAGAGATAAGTATAATCTACTTATGAACAACTTTTAAATTAAGGCTTGGTAAATGAAAGAATATGAAAGGAAAATAATAATAATATGGTTTATGTTTAATGAATGTAAGAATATATGAATAATAATTGAAAGAATATTTTCGAGAAAAAAAAAAAAAGTCATGCTGTTAAGAGTATTTTAGCCGTTTATTAACAGTGATTGCGATGTGATTAATGGGGAAAGTAGGAACGAAAGGAACGCTTAGGCATATGCTTGCTGTGGAAAACGATGTCGCGTTAAGGAGGGTAGTTGAGATCAATGTGATCGATGTTGGTAAAGGAAAGAATATGTTGATTACTTCGTGATTTTTAAACAAATCAAGTTTGAGTACGCGTATGAAGTAACGGAAATAGATTCAAAAGTAAGTCGCGTGTTCGGAAATAGATTCAAAAGTAAGTCGCGTGCTCGTTCGCACGCTCTTACCTTAGCGTTGAGGTCCTGACGAGTTTCTATGAGGAGTTAGCGCGTGAGGAGTTAGCGCGTGACTTAATTTTGAAACGCGCACGAAAAATGTCCAAATGAAAACTCCGTAGTGACGCCGGTTGCTTAGCAACGACGTTTTTACACGGAGAAACGGTTTTTCCCTATGTCGAGAGATCGTGAGGAGTTTTTATGACTAAGAGAGAAAGGTTTTACTGGAGAAGGATAAAGAAAATAAGTATAAGTTGAAAGAAAGAGAAATTAGAAGTAGATAAAGAGAAAGAAAGATTGTTTTAGAAGAAGCAAGGTTATAAAAAAAAAAAAAAAGGATGGAGCAAGGGGAAGGATCATTAGACGAAAGATTAAATAAGGCAATAGAAAAAATAACTACAGAAGTTTCTTTAAGAATGGAAAAGAAGCTAGAATTGTTAGCCTTGTCAAAAGCAAATAGACAAGAGGAGGAGAGATTTTGGTCGGCTCCTGAGAATGAAACTGCACATTGTAGTGGAAAGAAAGTTTCAAGGAAAAGAAAAAATGTTTCTTCAAAAGAAATTCATGGGAAAAAATAAAAAAGAAATGAAAGTGAAGATGTTTGCTGTTTAGACAGGCAAAAAGCAAATGCCGCGGGCATAAATGAAGGGCAAGTAAGAGGCCCAAATGAAGAAACAAAAAGAAGACAGCGCAGACATAAATATGTGGTATGTGATGAGTCTTCTGAGAGTGCAGAAATAGAACTAAGTTGTAGTGATGATTTTGATTCCGGAGAAGAAATTCACGTTAAAAAAGCAAAAGTAGATGAAAATTCAGAGAGTAATAATATAAAAGACCCATTGGGCAATGAAATGTTTGACCCATTGCTCATTAAACATCCTTTTTCCCCTGAGTGGTCCACTTCTATTCATGTTTCAAAGTATTTGGAATTCTGGATGAGAAGGGAGATCCCAAAAGAGGTGAGAGTAAGACTCCGGTCGGAGTGTCCACGTCCTATGGTTGACAATAAGGTACTGATGACACCCGAGCTTGACCCGAAAATGATTGCATTTATTGCAAAAGGGGGTCGTGACCCTAGGAAAAGAATTGATCGAGGGTTAAAATCTTGTCAGGATAGATTGTTAGATGTCATTGGACCAGTATCAAAAATTTTCGATATGGCAGAAGAGGCCTATATTGGGAAAAGCGAAATTGATGTACTAGAACTTCGAGAATGGGTCCAAAGAGTGGTGTGTTTATTAGGTAACGCTAACACAGCTTTATCTATTGAAAGAAGGAAGAGTTTATTATTAAAGATTGACCCAAAATTGGTAGACCTTGCGGTAAAAGAGGAAGGAGCTTTGGCTAAAGGTCTCCTTTTTGGAGAAGATTTTATAAAAGACCTATCAAGATATGTAGGGGCTTTCAGCAGCCTACAAAAATCTCAAAGGGAGATAAAGAAAGTGTTTAATGAACGTGTTTTTGGTTCGGCCGGGAGAACGCGGAGTCGGTTCCCCGGCCGAGGACAAGGGATTACAAGAGGCTCCTTCTTGCGAGGATATGGAAGCAGAGGCTACCAGGGTCAACAGTATAATCGAGGAGGAGGATTTTTTCCACAAAGACAGCGTCCGAGAGGAAGGTATAATAGAGGAGAGAGACGAGGCAGAGGGGCGATTGGTAAGTCAAGACCCTTCTGTTATCCACTTAAGGTTGGGCGGCAGACTTGCCCAATTCAAAGAGTTTTGGTGGACAATAACAAAGGATCCATGGGTTTTGGAGACAGTACAGGGTTTCAAGATAGAGTTTTTAGCAAAACAAGTTCAAGGAAGGGTTCCGAATCGTATGATTTTCAGGGAAGATCAAATAAAGATGATAGACATAGAAGTAAAAGAATTAATGTTGAAAGGGGCAATAGAGAGAGAGGAAGAGAATGTGGAAGGATTCATAAGCAATATATTTCTGGTGGAAAAGAAAGACAAAGGGGGAATGCGTCCTGTAATAAATTTAAGGCAATTGAACGATTGGGTGGTTTATCACCACTTCAAAATGGAGGGAATACATCTGTTGAAAGATGTGTTATTGAAAGGGGATTGGATGACAAGGTTGGATTTGAAGGATGCTTATCTAACGATTCCAATATGGAAAGAGCATCAGAGGTATTTGAGATTTATATGGAGAGAGCAAATATGGAAATTTGTGTGTCTACCTTTCGGCCTGTCATCCGCTCCGTGGTGTTTCACGAAAGTATTATGCCCGGTGGCGGGTTTTCTGAGAGAGAGGGGTATACGACTGATAATTTATTTAGACGATATTCTTATAATGGATCAGGACAGGTATACTCTTCTGTCTCATACGAAGTTGGCGAAAAGGTTGCTAGAGGATTTGGGATTTGTTGTGAACAGGAAGAAATCTCAATGTGTACCCAATCAACAGACTCAGTTTTTGGGTTTTATAGTGGATACGAGAGAGGCAGTGTTGAAACTTCCGAAAGAAAAATTAAAGAGGATACGGAAAGAACTAAAAAATGTTTTGAAATTGAACAGTATATCTTTGAGAATGTTGGCCCGCATAGTAGGGCTATTATCTTCAACAATTCAAGCAATTTTCCCAGGTCCTTTGCATTACAGAGCATTACAGAGGTTGAAAGGTTTCCATTTAAGGAATGGTTTGAGATATTCGGAGAGTGTATGTCTTTCGCAGGAAGCGAGGCAGGAGTTGATTTGGTGGTTAAGGAATATGGATGCATGGAATGGGCGAGCAATTTTTGGAGAGAATGCAGATCTGATTGTGGAGTCAGATGCAAGCTTGGAAGGTTGGGGTGCAAGATGTGGATTAGTAAGTACTGGAGGGAGATGGACAAGTCAGGAAAGGAATCTACATATAAATTGTTTAGAATTGTTAGCAGGTTCTTTTGCAATAAAGTGTTTTGGGGAACGAACTGCAAGATGTTCTATCATCTTAAGGATGGACAATACTTCTGCAGTACGATATGTCAACAGGATGGGTGGTCCGAGATCGAAAGGCCTTGCAGATTTAGCGAGAGTTTTTTGGGAGTATTGTTTGGAGAGGAATATTCATGTTCAGGCAGAGCATATCCCAGGGATCTCAAATTCGGTGGCAGACTGGTTTTCGAGGAATTTTTACGATTCCAGCGACTGGATGTTAGACCGATCAGTTTTTGCGCAAGTGAATCAATTTTGGGGTCCGTTTCAGACGGATCTTTTTGCGAACAGACTAAATACTCAACTAGAAAGGTTTTTCAGTTGGCATCCGGACCCAGAGTCAATGGGAATAGATGCATTTCTACAGGATTGGAGAGGTCTACATCCATATGCGTTTCCTCCGTTTTCGATGATAAGCAGAGTGACAGGGACAATACGGAAGTGGAAGGAAACAGTGGTGATGATCACCCCGTTCTGGAGTTCGCAAGCATGGTACCCTATGTTGTTGGAGATGAGCGTGGATTTTCCAATTCTAATTCCAATGTATCAAGGGATTTTGCGAGGACCGTTGGGGGAGGTTCACAGTTTGGTGGATTCAGGTCATCTTCACCTGTTGGCATGGAGACTTTCAGGAGAGTCTGGAGTAAGCCAGGGCTTTCATCAGAGGCATCGAAACTCATTGAGGAATCTTGGGCACATGGAACAAGGAAGGTATACAAGTCTGCATGGAATAAATGGAATGGTTGGTGTGTGGAAAGGAATTTGGATTCCGTATCAGCGGATGTAGTTCATGTTTTGAATTTTTTGACAGATTTGTATCAAAGAGGTTTGGCATATAGGTCAGTGAATTTGTATAGATCGGCAATATCGGCAGGTCATATTTTGATAAATGGAAATACTGTTGGTCAAGATATTATGGTCAGAAGATTATTGAGAAGTATTAGGTTGGCTAAACCTCCTGGTCCAAGGTATACCTCTCTTTGGGATGTGTCTATAGTTTTGCGTTTATTTGAGTCATGGGATGATAATGGTCTTTTGGATCTGAAAGATTTATCCTATAAACTCACAATGTTGTTATGCCTTCTTTCGTTTAGAAGGGTTTCGGATGTTCGTGCTTTGGAAGTAACAAGCAGATGTTTTACTCCTGAGGGTATTTGTTTTTATGTTAGACAAAGAACAAAAACTAACTCAAATGTAATTTTCTATCCGTATTTTCAAGATAAGGAGAAACTTTGTGTGGTACGCTGTGTGAAAGAGTATGAGTGCAGAACGAGGTCTATAAGACCTGTTGGGGTAGATCAGTTACTCATTACTTTCAGATATCCATATAAAGCAGTTTCTGCACCAACTTTGGCAAGATGGGTGAAAACATTAATGGAGAAAGCAGGTATAGATATTAGTAAGTTTGGTGCACATTCTGTGAGAGGTGCAGCTGCTTCGAAAGCACGTATTTTGGGAGGTAGTTTGCAAGACATTTTAAAATGTGCAGATTGGTCATCAGATTCTGTGTTTAGGAAATATTATTTTAAGCCTATTGAGAATGCAGCTCAATGTATTGTAAATGTGCTTTGAATTTGCATAATGTTGGCCTCCGTGTCGTGCCATAAAATGTAGATTTTCCACAGCCTTGGTGGGCTGAAAATCTGGATTTTATTAAGGACACGGAGGCTAATATTATCCCTCCCGTTATTTTGTTTCCCGAACCCTAATGTTTATATCTTGTATTTATGCAGGACTGTAGTAAGTAGATTATATTGTATTAGCAAATGTGTTGTGTATCTTTATGGAATGTATCTAGGTACGCTGTAGGTAGAATGTTACTGGGGATCTAGAATCTCTGTGGAAAGGCAGATGAAGACTGGATCTTGTTGGGATATGTAGTGGGTTCTTTCCTCTGAGAATAAATTCTATTTTTACTGAATAAACAGTTCCTGTGACTTCTTTATATGCTCCGAAGGTGAAGAGAGCATACTACATATTTTGGCGACGCACTGGATGGGATCTGTGTAACTTCGTAAGATTTTGATCTGTTTTGAACTGTGGAAAAGTGGCAGTTGGGCACAGCTGGAAAGGAAAAACCCACCGACGCTCATATCCTGCTTAAAATTCGCATGCGAGGCTGTGAGTACATCGACAATATCTATTTTGGTTGGTTTTGCCGGATGCCTTACCCGTTACGCCTCAGCATCATTCAAACAGCGCGTTGATTCTTTTGGAGGTCCGCGCTCGTGTTTCAACTGCTGACAGCTCAATCGGAAGCGGCAACAAAGAAGTGACGTCTATGCGCGATTGCATCATCACGTTTCGGCGGCCATTTTGTAAGGTTGGGATCGCTTGCCTTGCAAATCATTACGGCCACGTTATTCGGTTCGTGTATTTCATCAAAACATCGTTTTTTTCTCGTTTTTTTTTTTTAATTAATTATTTCTCTCGTCATCACTATCAGCATTGGCCACAAAACGAATTAACTCTCAGGTGTGTTTTTGTCTTCAAGTTTTTTTTTTTTCTTTCTGTGTTTTGAATTCTGCACTATGGCAAGATCTAATGAAAGTATTGTGGCTTCTCCGTGTTTTTTAAAGGTGGTGGGTAAGCCACCCATTCCTTGGCCAAAGTGGTTAAGAGTTTTTACTAACTATTTGGAAGCCATTGATGCACTTGAATATTCTGCTTCTAGGAAAAGAGCCATATTATTTAATCATCTTGGTGATGCTGGTCAACAAGTGTTTGATAGTCTTCCTACTGTCACGAATCCTTCAGCTGACGATTCTTGGAATGTTTACTCAGAAGCTTTAGCTCGTTTGGGTAAACAATATAAAGATGAGCCCTCAATAATGATCGAAAGACATGTTTTTTTAAACAAAAACAGTCTGCAGAAGAATCCATTGAAGATTATTTAGCTACTTTGAGGGTGTTGGCTACAAAGTGTGAATTTGGGTCCTATTTAGAGACAGCGCTTCGAGACCAACTTGTTTTTAATTGTTACAACAAAAAAATACAGGAACGCATACTAACTTGCAAAAATCCTACTTTAGACGAAGTGATTACTATTGCTAAGAGTATTGAATGTTCTGTCACATCATCCAAGATTTTAGCAGAGACTTCTAACGCTTCTTGTAACCCTAAGGTCATGAATGTAGATATGGATCAGAGTAACCAAATAGAAGTCAATGTGGTTGCAAATCGTTTAAAGAACACAAAAGTATTTGAACGTAAAAATAACATTTTTTGTTACAGGTGTGGTTCCAAGTTTCATGTTGGTAACAATCCAAAATGTCCGGCTCAAGGAAAAAGGTGCAATAATTGTAAAAGAATTGGTCATTTCTTTACTATGTGTAGGTTGCCAAAAGACAAAAGTAAGGTGAACTATATTTACAATGAGGACGAAATATGTGATGCGTTAAATGTGTCTTCATTATCAATTCATATTAATTCTCTTGAAGGGAATAAGATTAAAGGGCCTAATTGTGCTGTGTTAATTGGTCAAGTTGAAATGGAAGTAATGGCTGATTCAGGTTCGCCCATTACGATTTTAGATGAAAAAACATTTTACAGGCTATGGACAAACATAGAACTGTTACCTACTGATGTTAATCCAAAAGCCTTCGGAGAGTATGACATAGTAATGAGAGGGTATTTCAATGACACTATTAATTTTAAAGGTAGGGTGATCAATACTAAAATTTACGTGGCTTTGGATGGCAGAGACATTTTGGGTTGGCGTGACCAGGCCAGTTTGGGTATTTTCTTGAAACCGGGTCATCCGGAGCCTGTGGTTCTGGGTGACTTTCCAGTTCTATTAGTCAATGGCGATAATTCACATGACCCTGTTCTGAACAAATTGTTTAACAAATATAAATTGGTGTTCAGCAATGAAGTTGGGTTGGTTAAGAATTTTGAACATACCATCAAACTTAAAGAGAAAGTTTTCCCTGTTGTTCAGAAAGTTCGTCCCGTTCCACTCTCTGTAAGGGATGATCTAAAAAAACACTTAGATCAATTGTGTGCACAAAATATCATTTGTCCCGTAGAATCATCAGAGTGGGTTTCTGCTGCAGTGGTAGCTCGTAAACCCTCTGGCGATATTCGTCTATGTGCGGATTTGAGGATGCTGAACCGCAATATTGTTGTAGATGCCCACCCGTTACCCAAGATTCATGATATGCTTGCCAAATTAGGTCGCAGCAAATTCTTTTCCACCATCGACTTACGCTCGGCGTATCATCAAATTCCACTTTCTGTTAAGTCTCAACCTTTGACTACGCTTGTTACACCATTTGGTGTTTTTATGTACAAGCGACTTCCTTTTGGTTTAGCGTCTGCTGCCAGTATATTCCAGAGGTTAATGGATAAAATGTTTGATAATTGTGATGGTATTCAAGCCTTTCAGGATGATATCTTGGTACATTCTGAAACGTTGGAACAGCATTACACTCGTCTTGAAGAAGTTTTATGTAAATTGCAAGATAATGGTATGACAGTGAATATCGACAAATGTAAATTCTTGACACAAGATGTTGACTATTTAGGTCACAATTTATCTAAGGAAGGTATTAAACCAAAGAATTCTTTACTGGATGCTATCAAAAATGCACCAGCCCCACTAGATAAGGACTCACTAAGGGCATTCCTTGGGTTAAGTGAGTACTATGCTCGCTTTGTTCAGGGGTATGCTCTGGTGGTACAACCTCTTCGCAACTTGTTAAAAAAACATGCTAAGTTTGAGTGGTCTGTGGAGGTTGAGGAGGCATTTAAATC
This sequence comes from Triturus cristatus, assembly GCF_964204655.1. Taxonomy (NCBI): domain Eukaryota; kingdom Metazoa; phylum Chordata; class Amphibia; order Caudata; family Salamandridae; genus Triturus; species Triturus cristatus. The sequence goes on from NC_140584.1 coordinate 146,679,852, forward strand.
AGTTAAACAATTAATAGTCTGTGCTCCTGCAATTAAGCCATTTACTTATGGTGTTCAAAGCATAATTACGGTTGATGCTAGTGCGAAAGGTTTAGGTGCTGTGTTGAGTCAGATAATCAATGGTCAAGAGTGTACAATAGCCTTTGCTTCTCGTACTCTAACTAGTGCTGAGATCAATTATAGTACCATAGAGCGAGAAGCTTTAGCGTGTTCTTGGTCTGTAGAGAAATTTCGCACATATATCTGGGGGACTCGATTTCAGCTCTACACTGATCATAAACCTTTGATGTATATGCTTGTGGATAGTTCTTCCAATAAAGCATCTTCTCGTCTAGTCAGGTTGTTAGCTAGACTCCAAGAGTTTAACTTTGACATTAAATATCTTCCTGGTGGCAAAAATGTTCGTGCGGATTGCCTTTTGCGTATTCCGCTTCCTCATACTCAAGAAACCTTTCATGCGGATGATGAGTTTGAGTGTGTGTTCTCGGTAGAGGATGTCATACAAACTCACAAAATCACGCATGATGACTGGGTGCAATGTTTCCAACAAGATGATTGTTTGCAAAATGTCAAAAAGTTTCTTGTTAAGGGTTGGCCACTGGATCGGAGTTTATCATTAGAAGAGAAGAATTTTGCACAAGTTGCCTCAGAGTTATCTTGTTGTAATGATATTTTAATGCGACAAGATAAATTTGTTCCTCCTAGAGGTATCAGGGATAAAATTATTTTGCTTGCTCATGAGGGACATCCTGGTTCTACGGCTACAGTTAACAAAATTAAAATGTCATATTGGTGGCCTGGCATTGACAATCAAGTGAAAACTCATGTGAATCAGTGTGCTCAGTGTTTGTGCTCTGACAAACATTGGAAGTCATCTAATTCTCCGTTATGTCCTGTTGAATGGCCCTCTGCAGCATGGAAGAAAATTGGCTTGGATTATTCTGGTCCGTTTTCGGTTTTCAATTCAGAAAAGAAATATCTTATTGTAGCCGTTGATTACTTTTCTAAGTGGATTTATTTTTCTATTGTCAAAAATGCAGATTCTGACACTGCTATTTTATTTTTGCAACATTTGTTTTACACTGAAGGTACACCTGATGATATTGTAACTGACAATGGATCTCATTTTGTTAGCCATGATTTTGAATTGTTTCTAAAAAAGTTAGATGTCAAACACACTCTTGCTCCTTTATATAGTCCCTCTACAAATGGGTTGGTTGAGCGTGCCAACAGAGTGTTGAAAGATGCAGTACAAACTGCAGTCAGCAATGGGTTAAATATTCCTTCTTTCTTATTTCAGAGAATTTGGAATTACAATACTACTCCACACACTACCACTGGTGTTTCACCTTTCACATTATTAAGGGGCAGAATACCAACTTCCAAACTTAATCCTTCATGGTTGCTTGAAAAACAATCTCAAGTTCCTCTTGATTTGAGTAAAATTAGAGATTGTGTGATGAAAAAACAATGTAGTTACAAACGAAACTATGACAAAAGGTTTCATGTTGTTGAGAAACCTTTGTTTGTTGGTGATTGGGTTTTGATTCGGAAACCCATTAAAGTTTCTAAGGGTCACTCAACGTTTTCATCTCCTGTTCAAGTGGTTGCTGTTTCTCGGGGGTCTGCTATGCTGCAAGATAGAGGGTGGTGGAATAAGAATGCACTTATAAAAATCACTGATAAACAAGCAGCTATCATTTTGGAAAGTAAGAATACTCCTGTTGTCACAGATATTTCAAATCAGGATTGGTTTGGTGTTTGTGACAATATTGGTACTCGTTCAGGTTCCTCCCTTCATTCTCGTTCTGATTTGTGTCAGGGTGATTCTAGGGAGATTGTTCCATGTCCAGTTTCTCCTCGTGTAATTCCTGAAAGGGGAGAAGGTGAGGGTAGTGGTAGAAATATTGGTGGTTCAAGATTACGTTCTGCACCTTTTCGCTTTCGTGATTATGTCATGACTTGAGTTATTTTATTTTTGTTGTTTTTTATTTCTTTTATGTATCTTCTGTAATGTTTGTGAATTATTTAAATTTCTGTTATGTATAAAGGGGAGGGTGTGTAGTAAGTAGATTATATTGTATTAGCAAATGTGTTGTGTATCTTTATGGAATGTATCTAGGTAAGCTGTAGGTAGAATGTTACTGGGGATCTAGAATCTCTGTGGAAAGGCAGATGAAGACTGGATCTTGTTGGGATATGTCGTGGGTTCTTTCCTCTGAGAATAAATTCTATTTTTACTGAATAAACAGTTCCTGTGACTTCTTTATATACTCCGAAGGTGAAGAGAGCATACTACAAGGACAAAGTTAAACTGTCGGGGATTGTTCGTTTTTGGACGACTACATCATTGAGGAAAGAAAGAAGATTTCGTTTGAATGGTTTTATTCACTGTTTATGGACTTGAAATTTGAAAATGGTTAAATATATAAATTCTCTCTTTTAGCAGGCAATGTCAGAAGGGAGAATAGAGGTTGTTAAAGAGTTTTGTTAGTAATGGAATGTTCTTAGAGATTCTGTATTCTCTGTTCTAAGAACATGATGTTTGTTTTTCTTGCTGCTGAGTGGTGGCAATAAAGGAATTATTGCATAATATTAGCCTCCGTGTCCTTAATAAAATCCAAATTTTCAGCCCACCAAGGCTGTGGAAAATCTACATTTTCCCCCAGAACATCACCACACTAGTTTTAATTGCCCCTCCCCCGCACATACTGTTATGCCAGTTCCTCCTTTGCCCTAACATTGCTACTGCAGCTTTTATATTGCCATACTAATTTGAATTAACCAAGACCTATTTATCTGTGTACAAAAATAGCAAAACAGTTTAGGTATTGCCACCAGGCAGCCTACCAGGCCCCATTGGTGGGGATTTGCATATAGACTTACAGGCAAGCACACAGGGAGACGTCTACACACTAAGATAGACAAACACACACACGAAGACATGCACACATTCACACAAGCAGACACATATACAAGCATTCACATAACCAGGCTTATACACAAATACACACACACACTCATTGTGAGCCTTGGCAGGCAGAGCCATGCTAACCAGAGCGAGGACAGTTTTGTGCAGCTGTGCAGTGGTGCGCAGCGGGGATCACGAGGCCTCGGGCAATGAATGGACTGGCAAATATCAGACATTTGTTTCCTCCTCTGTACTGGGTAGTCTGGCATCGTTCCCACGTCTTTAGAATTGTTAGACTCTGGGAGAGTCAGCACCTGTACAACATGGATCAGTGCCTGGGTGCTGCCATGACCTCAGTTGTGACAATGCACAAGTATTTTTGGTCGGTCGTGAAAGCTCGACATAAACATCGGCGTTGTGATTCATTCTTCACGCACATTGTTTTACATATAATGAGAAGTGAGCGTGAATCGCTGCGTGAAGGCCCAAAGCTTCCGTAGATAGCTTAGGAGCGGCGCACTCCGGCCACTGTAAACCACCGGTTACCATGACAACAGAGTTCACGCACTTTCACTGACAGTCTTCGGCCTGAGTTGCAGTTTCCAAAAATGATTATTAACAAGCTTAAGACACCCACACTTCACAGGCAGGATTCAGCTCGCGTGCTGGAACAAGACTTACAGCGCATGCGCAAAACAGCAAACCAGACGATTGAGCAGAATAACGTTACTGCCTGTGTACTGAATGATTCAGTAAAATCGATATTCCTAAGCGCCATATAAATACCGTTTACAATGGCCACTAGATGTCCCCAGAGCACTATCTTATTCTGTCCCAAGTCAAAGTCCGAGAACCACTGCCTGCAATAGGGGGGGGAGACACTGCATGGGAGACAAGCACAGGCACGCTAATTAAAAACAGATGGCCCCTGCGCGCCGCTGCTGGCTCCCGAGAGCAAAACGCTCTGGGAGTAAACATTTCATAAGAAGCTGGAACCTCCACACGCCTTTGACCAATTGCGTACTAAAGCCAGATGCAAAGGCGAGCACCACACGCACAAGCTTGCACACAAGCTGAAGTGATTCCAAGAGGTCGAATTCCTATGCAACGCAAGCGCGCTGCCATAGGCTTGACCTAAAAACTGCGTCAAGTTAGTTGGAGAATCGGTAACATCTAATCAGGACAAGTCTCTGATTTCCTGGAAAGTAGAATACATATTGTTAACCTTACTACAGAAGTACTCTGCCAAGCAATTGCAGTCTTCTTGTGAAAGAGAAGGATGAGGTGCAACATTGTTGCAACAAACGAGGTGCAAGGAAGATGATGCTGTCAGATCTGATTTATTAGGATGTGAAGAGCTCCATGCATTCTTCGATAAAAGCAAATTTGTCTTGGATCTGAAAAGTATATCCCATCAAATATAAGACTTGCATCCTTTAATTAGGAATGTCCTCAAGGGTTAACAGGTGACATTTGCCCTTATTGTATATTCATAGCATCCAGGTTTCCTAGGTCCATCAGTGACTTGTTAGGCCAGTCCTGTTTTTATCTTAGAATTCTAAGACTTGTAGTCCTGGTTTTATACTGTGCTAAATAAGACTACAATTCCCAGAATTTTAAGAAAAAATAGAACTAACCTAACTAGTCACAAATGGACCTGGGAATCCTTGTAGCTTTGTATTCTCTTTCAGAATATGCAAATCAGGAGTTTCTGAGGTATTTGTAGTTTATTTGTTTATAGGTTATTGTATTCTTTCTTTCAAGGAAAGGCAACGGCAAGCTCACGTCGGGGCTTTCTGTAACCTAAGTCATTATCAACCTTTCAAAAGAAAACAATCTGAAGCTCTAGTAAGCGATTTGTGTAATCTGCCCATACTCACCTTTGCAGAAATTACTAAAATATACTTGCGAAGATTCGAAGTGGGAAAGAGGGAGATTTAAAAAAAAGAAATTGGGGATCATTATTTTTTCCATGAACTTTGATTGAAATGGAGACAGTTGAGCTAAAAAAAACTGTTTCAGTCTTTAAAAAACACTAATTATCCCACTAGAACCAGGTGTGTTGGCAAGTATTCTAAAGCACTTGGTCGCTGTTTCCATTCACTTAGAGGTATCTCTGCTTCCAGATCGACTACACAGCACCAGAAATCAGAACAAATCTTTTATTTCGTTTTGGCCACTTGTGCCCTACATGAGCTAACTCGATAAGTCTCTTATGCTAAATATTGGAAACCAATAATCTAGAGCCGTGTAGCAGTAGACCCTCACTCATAGATAGTTCTGTCTTGACCAACCCATAAGACTTCATATTCCCTACCTGCAATTTCCTTTGAGTGGTACCACCTCTCACAATTCTGATTGCCTTCCCAAGCATGGGAACTCTTTGAACTTCTGTCCTCCACTCATGTTCCTGCACTGCCCCATCTGTGATTGTATACACCCCTCCTCAGTGACCATCCTTCCACTCTTCACAATTGTTTGCCATGGCCACGCTAACCAAACACAATAATCAGTCGCTGCATGATTAAGGACACTTGGAAAATATCTAAAGTCAAAAGAGAAGTCTGGAAGACTTAGCACCCACTTTTATATGCAGGCAGAAATCTTATCCAAACCTTAGGATGAGAAGATCTCACAGATGTTTGTGGTCAGTCCTGACTTTCATTCTAACAAACTGTATAAACAGCCTAAATCTTTTGATTGCGCACTTCACAGCAAACACCATTTTTTCAATAATGCAGTAGTTAAATTCCACACCTGTCACTGCACGGAAAGGTGAAAGCAATCCAATGTTCCTGTCTTCACCACATACTGTTTTCAATAGTACAGCCCCTAGGCCTTTGTTGCTAACACTGGTGACCACCACTTCTCGACTAGAAGAAAAACTCTAAGCACTTCCTGATTGCTACTGATCAACTCAAATTCTTTCACACACACTCACTCCAGCAGAACTCAATGTTTTTTTCAATAGACTTTGTGCGGGCAAATTTACAATGAAACAAGCATATATTCTATCACTACTAAAAAGTATAAAACCTCCTCCTTGGTTATGATAACTTCAGCTATGGCCTCAACAAGCACATTCCTGGACGGACGGACGGACACCATTTTTGTATTCCTGCATATCTCACCCCCTATAAAAAATTCCTCAAACCCAAAATAGCATCTATCAGCCCTCAGTGTCACGCCGTGCGCCTCCAAAACCTCCTTAACTGTCCAATTGTGTAAGGGTGGGGGTAAACCAGCAAAGGAGTGAGCCATACTATGTGAGCACCTTCTGGCTGCCAGTTCCATTTAACAGGAATCCTGATGAACTGGAGATTGCACAACCGCTGGTCCTATTTCTCTTGTAACCCCGACTCCTCCATAAGTGATTAATGAGGAACAAAGTGCTGGAACTTACCAGTATGGCGCTGGTTTGAGCAGTCATGGGGCGAGGGAGCACACAAGATGCCAGAAAGATGTGAGTGGAATGCCAAAAACGAGGACTCCCTCTCCAAGATCGAATGGATTTTGTCTGGGACAGCAACAACAAGCACCAGGCAAGGTGAGATGGAGGACAACCCTATCAACCTAAAATAGTTTTGAGAAGAGGACCACAGTGAATGCAGAGTGTCGTGGGGCAGGTAGGCACCACCTGATGTCGCGCTATGCTATTGCACGCTGTATGGCCGCCGATAAAGGGACACAACACTTGTGGTCGGTGGTATGAGCCGGAAGGTCATGAGCGACCCCGGCTCCTTTATTTATGCTCTCTGGCCACACCTGGCCAGAGAGTGATATATTGTGTGGTGGTGCTTCCGGGACAGGGGTATTTACGAAATAAGCTAGACCGCTACATCCCATCCCAAATCTGTTCTTTATTTTCAATTATGTTAGAATAGTCTACCATGCAAACTCAGCCAGTCTGTAGTTCGGTCGAGGGTTAGGCCTGAGGTTATATCGATGTTGGTGATTACTTGAACCTTTGGTAGGGCTGATGGCTTCTCCTCCACTGACCACGACTTGAGGGTTGCACTCAACAGCGTGCGTTGATGGTACTTGACTCCAAGATACGTCATCAGTGAAAATGGGCTCTGCCTCTCCATGTGTGGTGTCGTCACCTGATGTGTGTTCGGGGCCTTGTTCCTCGACATTTGCCACCGGTACTCTCTTAAACCATGAAATGTTTCTGGTTACTACTACTCCGTTCCGCTCGGCAGTCACGGCTGTCCCTCGGACTGCTCTCACAGTCCACAGCCCTGTCTCGTATGGGGTGCGGAATTTTCCTCCACTCCTGCAATTTCTTATTAGGACTGTACATCCTGGCATCAGCGTTCAAATCTTTGCTCGCCTTCGGTGACTCGCTTTTTCGTTGTTTGCTACTCCTCTGGCTTGTGTGCTTGCTGGGTTGTATGGCTCGAGCTCCCAGTTGTCAGCTATTGGAAAGTTGTCTCGTCGAGGCCCTGCCAGCATCAGGGACCATGGAGATATCTGTGTTGTGCAGTGAGGTGTACTGCGGTATTCCCGTAAGAATTTCTGCAACTCGACTTCTGGGTCAGTGTGTTCAGCGACTGCTATGCGTAGAATCTTATTCACTGTCCGCATAAAGCGTTCTACTTCTCCATTGGCTTGTGGCCACTGTGGTGTAATGTGGTGATGTTTTATCCCCAGCCGGGTGAGAAAGTCTTTGAACTCAACACCAGTTCTAGATGGTTAAATGCTGTGGACGGCAGGACTTCAACGCAAGGATATTTAGTGTAGCTGTTGACTAAAACCGCTGTGACCCTGCCATCCAGGAAACTCCCAAAGTCAAGGCTCACCCATGACCAGGGTGACGGAGCATGGTCTTCAGTTATTACTGGAGCTGGCACTTCTGCGTTTCCAGTGAGTTGGCATGCTCTGCAGTTCCTTACGACAGTGTCTACAGCTTCCTCCAGTCCAGGAAACCACAGCTTTTCTCTCATCCGGGATTTCATCCTTCCTGTGCCTTGATGACCTTTGTGTGCTAATACAGTCGCACGTTCTTGGAGACTTTGAGAGATGACGATGCGTGACCCCCTCAGCAGTATGCCACACTCAGCGATGCTGAATTCATCTTGGATTCTCCATATTTTCCCCAGTCGGGACCTGCCTTGGATGTCCTGGAGAAAACCCTCCCAGGAACCTTTCTGTATTGCGTCTGTCACCCTTTTGATTACCATGTCGGTGTCCATGTGGGACTTGATTTCGTCAATTGAAAGCGTCTGTGGGCATGACCATTGGGAGATCATGTTGACAAATTCTTCCGTCTTACGCTCTTGATCAGAATTCGCTTCCGCAGGATGTGCCGGATGACGTGACAGGAAGTCGGTCGGGTTTTTGGCCCCTGGTCTGTATACAAGTTCAAGTTGATAGTACTGAAGTTGTATCGCCCACCGCTCGATCCTGGATGGGGGTGAGGTGCAGTCCCTTTGAAGAGCGGGAGTAGTGGTTGATGGTCCGTTACTACTCTGAATGGATGACCACTGACATATAAATGAAAGTGGTTGCAGGCCCACTTAATGGCAAGCGCTTCTCGTTCTATTTGAGAATAGCGAGTTTCGGTCGCTGTCAGCGCTTTGCTAGCAAATGCCAGCGGAACCCAGGTACCTGGCTCAGTCTCTTGAGTTAGTAAGGCTCCTAGCCCCACTGGACTGGCATCCACTATCAGTTCCGTTGGCCGAGTCGTGTTGAAATATGCCATGGTTGTGCTCTCTAGCAGTGCTGATTTTACTTTTTGGAACGCTTCCTCTTCCACTTGAGTCCATAGCCAGGCAGACTCTTTTTTCGTCAGATTTCGTAGTGGTTCTGCAATCGTGGCAAGATTCGGAATGAACCTCCCGCAGTATGTCGCCATGCCCATGAAGCTTCTGACTTCTGATGCAGTAGTGGGAGCTGGGGCGAGTTGAATCGCCTGCGACTTCCTGGGGTCTACTTTCACTCCGTCTTGACTGAAGACATAACCAAAGAATTCGATGGACCTTTTGAAAAATTGGCATTTCTCCTTGTGGAGAGTCACTCCATGTTCTGCCAGACGCTTTAGGGTTGCTCTGAATCGAAGATGATGGTCTTCAATTGTTGACGAGTGAATTAAGATGTCATCACTGACATTAATAACTCCTTGAAGTCCCGACAGAACTTCTTTCACCGCGTTCTGGAATATTTCAGCTGCTAAAGATGTCCCGAAATTCAGCCTTTTATATCGTTGAAGACCTAGGTGTGTTGAAAATGTGGTAATATACCTTCTTTCTTTGTCTAATTTCAGCTGGTGGTAACCAGCATTTATGTCTAACTTAGAAAACCACTGCGACACGTTGAGGTCAGCCAGTATGTCGTCGACTGTAGGCATCAGGTGCCTCTCCCTCCTAATCACTTGATTAGGTATTCTCATGTCGATGCAGATCCTGATTTTCCCTGGTTGCCTGGGTTTCTCGGCGATAACCATGGGAGACACCCATCGGGTTGGACCCGTCACTTTCTCTATTACACCCTGCCGCTCAAGCTTCAAAAGTTCTTGCTCTACTAATGGCCTTGGGTGAAATGGTATTCTTCGATGCCGTAGAGCGACGGGTTTCACAGCGGTGTCGATGTGTAGTTTTATGGGTGGTCTTTTTATACTCCCTAGGCCTTCAAATAACATTGGGAACAGCTCCAGTATGTCCTCTGTTTGAAGTGTTTTTACTGCGTTCACAAACGTGACCAGACACAGGTCTTCATCAGTGTGACTCCCGACTAAAATGTCTGCTTCCCTGTCAACTATGTGGAATGTTGTGGTGACCTCATGGTCTTCTGATTTGACTTGTACAGACATTTTTCCTTTCAGAGGAAGCGGAGTCTGGCTTCCGTACGTGAGGATCTTGACCTTGGATGGCGTGAGTGCCGGCCTTGGATTTAGTTTCTTGTAGTGTTGACACCCCGTGACATTCACTGATGCCCCTGTGTCAATGAGGGCTGTTACAGGTGTCCCGCCTATCTCGATGGCACACGTCGTTTGTGGACGACGTCTTCGCTTGAGATCATTTACGAAAGAAACAAAGAGACATTCTTCCTCGCCCTCTGAGGATAGTGTCAACGGTCTGCTGTTGTCATTGTTGTCTTTGAAGTGACAGGTTCGTCCAGTGTGAGGTGCCTCACTTGTTTGGATGGTGGTTTCCGCCCTCCTCGGCACACACTCGCAAAATGGTTGGGAATGCCACATTTTGTGCAGGTTTTTCCCCTCGCCATGCAGCTGTCTTGTGGGTGCTCCTCCTTCCCACAGTATCCGCACTGTGGTTGTCGTGGATTCCTATTGGGCCACCTTCCTCGCCCACCGCGAGTCGTCGCGCGAACGGCGTCCACTCGTTCCATCTTGACGGTCACTGCCTGTTCAGTTGTTGAGTTGAGTGCAGCTTCCATGGAGGACGCCCGGACATCTGATAGCTCATGCGATTGAGCTAGGATTAGTATGTCTTCAAGAGATATACAAGGCTGTCGAAGGATGAGGGTCCGCAGAGTCTTATTGCGGCATCCTTGGATGAGTTGCGCCCATACTTCCTTTACCTGATCATCCTCGGTGCATGTGCTTGCTAACTCACGGAGGCGAGCGTGAAACGTGTCCACTGACTCCCCTTCCCTCTGACGAGCTTGTCGGAGTTTGAAACGTTCAGAATCAGGGTTAAGTTGAGGGTCAAAGTGGGCATTTAGTGCTCTGACAGCTACGTTGTAGTCTGTCTGTGGTCGTGTATTCTGTAAGTGTACAAACAGCTTGTATATTTCTCCCCCGCAAAGTGCAACAGAAGTGATCTTTTTACTGCTGCATCTGTTTCTCTGGTGGCTATAAAGTAGTTGTCGAGATGGCTGATCCACACTTTCCACCTAGGTGACACCGTTGCAGGGTCAATCAATTCACTAAACGGGGGAAGTGCGCTGACTTGTGAATGTAGATGAGAAGGTGGAGCTGCAGGGGCAACTGGCTGCTGTGCTGGCGCTGCTGCTGCCTAGTCAACCATGGCTGGTGATTGTTTTGCAGTCTTTTCTAGTGTGGCTTAGTTCTGGTGTGGTCACTGTGTGATTTTGGATGCTGCTGCCAGTTCTCTGTGGCACTTTCAGTTTTATAAGGGCGCTGCTGCCACTGCTTATCTGCTATTTCTCTGCCCCGGGGCTTGCATTAGCCAGTGCTTTGTTGTGTGTTGTGCCCAATGCTAATTTATTTTTATTTTTTTCAGTGTTCACTGCCTCTTTTGCAGTTTGAGACTTGCCTTAGCCTGTGCTTGGTGACACTCTGATTCCCTCTGTGCTGTGTGCCGCTTGCGGTGACTTCTCACAGAGCGCTGACAATGCGCTCATGTTTTCTCAGCTGTTCGTTCAGCCTGGAGGCAGCAGGGGGCTAATGCGCATGCGCGCGTTGATCCCGATGATGCGTGCTCGACCGGCCTGTGCTTCGGGAGCATCAAACGCGTTGTCTGCTGACTGTACAAGCGGGCCATGGGATCTCCGCTTGCGAGCAGTCCCCGGCAAAGGATGCGACGCGGGCAGCCTGGGCTCTTTCGATCTTCGCCTTCAGCAGGAGTCCTCCATTAATTGCGGGCACTTCTTCCACGCAATGCGGAGCCGGGGCTTATTTCTTACCGGCAGAGTGTCTTCAGCGGTAGGCAGGTCTTGCAGTTGTGGGCATGAAGCATCCCACCCTCGTCGCCAGTGTCGTGGGGCAGGTAGGCACCACCTGATGTCGCGCTATGCTATTGCATGCTGTATGGCCGCCGATGAAGGGACACAACACTTGTGGTCGGTAGTATGAGCCGGAAGGTCACGAGCGACCCCGGCTCCTTTATTTATGTTCTCTGTCCACGCCTGGCCAGAGAGTGATACATTGTGTGGTGGTGCTTCCAGGACAGGGGTATCTACGAAATAAGCTAGACCGCTACACAGAGCACAGGCAGCAGAGTTGACACCACAGTGGCATTACACAGGACCCCATACTGTAGTCTTGTTGCATTCAGTGATGGTCTTGTATAGGACGGGCTGGTAGAGGGAATAGATGTGTGTGGGAGCCGGCCTCGTGGCGTGGTCCTGTTCCCCCTCGCTAAGCCGCACGAGGTCCCATGCACCTCGGGGCTCCTCCATTTTGGATTATACGTCACTCCACGTGACCACCTGCGTGACCCCGCTTCACCCGGCCTCTGTCCCAGCGAGGCCCGACATCAAGGCGCCAACCCCTGGCCCGGGGCATACCACGTGAACCCTTCCCACTCCCGGCGGAGGGCAGTATCGATGGGACCCCCAACCGTCCTTCCACACCTAGGTGCAATCGCCCCACAGCTCTCTGGGGCCTGGCGCCTCTCCTGCTGGGCGTCTGGCCGCTCCCTACCCGGCCTCTCCGCCCCCTCCGGGCCCAAGGGTCCGGACATCAAAGGGCTCCAGTCCTATATCTGGGGCGACCCGACAACAGGACAACAGTTGTATCCTGGAGTCAAGAGCCCTGCTGATCGGATCGCGGCTGACCCTACGGAAGAAGACTCATCCTGAACCCACACTCTGAGCCCTGCTGACGAAGTCGCGGCTCCACCGTGCTTAAAGACCTCCACGAACCTTTGGGGCCCTGCTGACGCTGTCGCGGCCCGACCTTGTTGAACCTTACCCTCAGAGCCCAGCTGACCTCGTCGCGGCTCGACCGAAGCGGACCTACCACCGGAGCCCTGCTGACTGTGTCGCGGCTCGACCCAAGCGGAACTACCACCCGAGCCCTGCAGACGCCGTAGCGGCTCCCCACGTCCGAGCCGCTCTGAGACCAGCACTCAAGGTCTGGCGCAGAGCCCTTCCGTACCTGGTTGGTACTAAGACTGTCCCGCTACCCTATCCTTCTAACAGACATTGAGACTCTTACTGGATCCCTCGATCCCACTGTAAATATTGAACGTACTACTGCTGATAAAGAACCACGTCAAGCAACTGATATTGAGTCCTGTGTGGTGGTGTTACTGGGCCTAGTGCGATCATAGGAGAAAGACCTCCCCGAAGGGGGCTTCTCAGCGGCGCTCGGCTATAACTTTGCGGTAGGAAGGTGCCCCGGAATAGTCTCCCCGACTCCCCGGTGGCCCTTCCTCCAACATTTGGTGGCCAGCGACGGGATCCGAGCCAGACGCAATCGTACAGGCAAGTAACGCACCCACTACCTAACCAGACGGAAAGAAAAGGGAACCATGGACGGCCAAGAGGCAACCGTGGCCGCAACCTTCCAGCCGGAAAGATTGGAAGAATACACCCACAAAGAACTGAAACAATTCTGCAAGGACAAAGGGATCCCAACCACAGGATTGGGCACCAAGGAAGAAATGCAGAAAGCCCTGAAAGCCTGGGCAGAACCCGAGACCACTCCACCCCGAGCCGAAGGGACCTCGGCCCGGGACGGAAACCTGCTAACCCCAACCCCAACAGATGGGGGGCGAACCATCCCAGAAACCAGCCTTTCCCACGAAGAAATGCGAGAACGGGAGAGGGTCCGGACACACGAAATGGACCTCGCCCGACTCCGGCTGGACGGTGAGCTCTTACTGGCGGAGAAGAAAATAGCCTTGGAGCAACTACGGCTGCAAGAGGAAATCGAGGAAAAGAAACGGCATCGGGAACTAGAGGAGAGACGGCTAACCCTCGAGCACGAGAGGAGCCTCAAGGAACTTGAACTAAAAGCTAAAACGGGGGAGACCAGCACCCCCGGAGCCCGGGACGCTCTGCCACTGACCGAGCCAAAGGTTCACATCCCCAAGGATGTCGTCAAGGAGTACTATAAAAATGACGACATCCAGCAATGGTTACGAGCGTACGAAGTAGCCATGACCTCCCATCGGGTACCCCGGAAGGATTGGGGTGCCGGCCTATGGGGGAGGTTCCTCAGCGAGGGCCGGGATACCCTGCTGCAACTCCCCGACGCGGTGATGACATCATACGACCACATGAAAGAAGCCCTACTCACACGCTACGGACTATCAGCCGAGATGTACCGGCAGCGCTTCCGGGACTGCAAGAAGCTCCCCGGTACCACGTGGGTCGAATACGTGGACTTCTTCAGCCGAGCATTGGAAGGATGGATAAAAGGAAGCAAGGTCACCTCATACAATGAACTGTTCGACCTCATTGTCTGGGAGCACCTCGCCAACAACTGCTTTGTTGAACTAAGGCAACACCTCCTGGACAGTAAACTGACTGAGCCCCGGAAGCTCGCCGCCGAAGCAGACCGATGGGTCAACACCCGGGTCCCCCGGAACCCCGTGGGGGACTACCAACGGAGTACCACGGGACCTCCCCGCCAGCGAGGCGGAGGAGGGGGGTCCCACCGCAGTCGAGAATTCCCGGCCCGGCCGGGCCGCCCAGAAGCCCGCCACGAGGCCAAGCCACCAACCACACGTCCCCGACCCTGGGCCGAAGGGGGACTCCTATCGCACGGCCTGGACCACGACCGACAGTGACCTGCTTCGGCTGCCAGCAGACCGGCCACTATGCGAGCGACCCGGCCTGCCCCGTGAACCGACGGAATGGGACCACTGGGCCCCCTCCCCGGCAAATAGCCGCCGCAGCCCTGGGGGAGGGAGAAGACGAGGAGGAAAACCACGACGGCGGGTCCCCTGAGTGGGAACCAGCTGCCATGTCACTTGTATGCCTGGGCTCCCGAGAAATGGTGCCCCGAGCTGCCATCCCAAGCAACACCCAGAAGTACCAACAGTGGGTCACCATCAATGGACGACGGGCCGAGGCCCTCCGGGACACTGGGGCCAGTGTGACCGCTGTCCGCTGCCACCTGGTGACCCCCGAACAAATCCTGCCGCATGTCCTATGCCCTGTCCGGACCACGGACAACACCGAGAGCATGTGCCGGATGGCCAGGATCCCCTTCGAGTGGAGAGGAGTGTCCGGCACCCTAAAAGTGACTGTCCGCGACGACGCCCCAGTGGACTGCCTCCTGGGGAATGACCTAGAGAGCTCCCCCTGGGCCCAGGTGGAACGCCGAGAGCATCTGGGGATGCTAGGACTGCCCGAGTGGGCCTGCGCCACCACCCGGTCCATGACCGCCCAACCAGCCGCTGCCACGGCCCCCGACAAGCCGACGGGCCCCGAACTATCACCCTCCTCCGGCAAGGAGGAAGCTGACGAGGAGGCCGGGCCATCCGAACTTTCTACCGACGAGGCCGCCTCCATTAGCGAGATCCCCGAGCTGGCCCAATGGCGCCACGACGGGGGCCCCACCCGCGAACAATTCCAGCAAGAGCAGTAGGCCTGCCCGTCCCTCGAGGGGGCCCGACAGCAAGCGGCCGCCCAGGCTGCGGGGGACCCCACGGGAACCCACTGGGTCTATTGGGACAATGACTTATTGTATAGCGAGCAGAAAGTCGCCGAACTAGGGGCCGGCCTGGTGTTGGTGGTCCCCTTCCGATTTCGAGAGTTCCTCCTGAACCTGGCACATGACGTACCCCTCGCCGGACACCTCGGGCGGGACAAAACGTACAGCCGCCTAGTGACCCATTTCTATTGGCCCCGAATGAGAAGAGACGTGGACCATCACTGCCGGTCCTGCCCGACCTGCCAAGCTAGCGGGAAGACTGGGGGTCGAGTGAAAGCCCCCCTACAACCATTTCCAACCGTCAACACCCCGTTCGAACGAGTGGGGATCGACATCGTGGGGCCCCTCGACCCCCGAACCGCCCTGGGACACCGTTTCATCCTGGTACTGGTCGACCACGCCACCCGATACCCCGAGGCCATCCCACTCCGCACCGTGACAGCTCCAGTGGTGGGTCGGGCCCTGATGGGCATCTTCTCCAGGGTGGGGTTCCCCCGAGAAGTGGTGAGCGACAGGGGTACGAACTTTATTTCAAAGTACATGAGATCCCTCTGGCAACAATGTGGGGTCACCTATAAATTCACCACCCCTTACCACCCCCAGGGGAACGGACTGGTCGAGCGGTTCAACAGAACCCTGAAGGGGATGATCAAGGGCCTGGAAGAGCCCCTGAGGAGGAGATGGGATGTCCTGCTGCCCTGCCTCCTGTTCGCCTATCGGGAGGTACCACAGAAATCCCTGGGCTTCAGCCCCTTCGAACTATTGTATGGGCACCCCGTCCGAGGGCCCCTCAGCCTGGTCAAGGAGGGCTGGGAGGCGCAAGTCCAAGATGCCCCTCCCGACGTCTACCGGTACCTCCTGACCCTGCGGAACCAGACTCGGAAGTTCCGGGCCCTGGCAGAAGCCAACCTCGAAGCCAGCCAAGAAGACATGAAACGCTGGTATGACGAAAATGCCTCAACCATCGAGTTCGAGCAGGGCCAGCAAGTCTGGGTCATGTCACCCGTGGACCCCTGCGCCCTGCAGGACAAATGGACCGGGCCCTTCAAGGTAGTTGAGAGGAAGAGCCCCGTCACGTACCTAGTCGACATGGAGTCCCCGAGGAACCCCCTCCGGGTCCTGCACGCCAACCGGCTCAAGCCCGACTTTGCCCGAACTGAACTAAGCCTGCTGCTGGCTACCGACGATGGGGGCGAAAGTGACTCCGAGCCCCTACCAGACCTCCTGGGGTCCTCGGGCCAAGACGGCTCCTTGGAGGGCGTCCACCTCTCCGCCACCCTGACACCAGAACAGCGCCATGACTGCCAGAAGCTGCTGCAACCCTTCGCTGCCCTCTTCTCTCTCACGCCCGGGGTGACCCCCTGGTGCGTCCACGATGTGGATACTGGGGACAGCCCCCCTGTGTGACACCGCGCTTACAGAGTATCTGACCGAGTCCGAGCCTGCATACAGACCGAGGTCGCCAAGATGCTCGCCCTCGGAGTCATCGAGCCGTCCGACAGCCCGTGGGCCAGCCCGGTGGTCTTGGTGCCGAAGGCCGCCGCCCCCGGCACTGCCCCGGAAATCAGGTTTTGTGTCGACTACCGGGGCCTGAACGCAGTCACCAAGACCGATGCCCACCCCTTGCCACGAGCAGACGAGCTGATCGATCGCTTAGGGGCCGCCCGCTACCTAAGCACCTTTGATCTCACCGCTGGGTACTGGCAGATCAAGCTCACTCCCGGCGCCCAGGAACGATCCGCCTTTTCCACCCCCGATGGGCACTACCACTTTCGGGTAATGCCCTTTGGTATGAAGAACGCCCCAGCGACCTTTCAGAGGCTAGTGAACAAGGTCCTGGCCGGACTAGAAGCCTTCAGTGCGGCCTACCTCGACGACATTGCCGTCTTCAGCGACCACTGGTCCGCGCACCTAGGACACCTCGGGGAAGTCCTGGCCGCTCTCCAAAGAGCCGGACTCACCATTAAGGCCAGTAAATGCCAGATCGGTCAAGGATCTGTGACCTATCTGGGCCACCAGGTGGGGAGTGGCCGGGTGGCGCCCCTCCAGTTAAAGGTCGACGCCTTTCAGGCATGGGAGCCCCCCGCAACCCAAACCGCTGTCCGGGCCTTCCTAGGCCTCACAGGCTACTACCGACGATTCATCAAGGATTATGGCAGCATTGTGGGCCCCCTTACGGAGCTCACTTCCAAGAAACAGCCCAAGGTGGTGCACTAGACGCCCCGCTGTCAGACCGCTTTTGAGGCCCTCAAGGCGGCCATGTGCGCTGCCCCTGTGCTACAGGCCCCTGACTACAGCAAGGAATTTGTAGTCCAGACCGATGCCTCGGAGTACGGGGTCGGGGCGGTCCTCTCCCAGCTGGACGCCAAGGGCCTCGACCGACCTGTGGCCTTTATCAGCCGCCGAACGGGAGGCCTTCGCCGTGGTATGGGCTCTCAAGAAGCTCCAGCCCTACCTTTTCGGCACCCACTTCAGGGTCCAAACTGACCACCGGCCCTTGCGGTGGCTCATGCAAATGCGGGGCGAGAACCCCAAGTTGTTGCGATGGTCCATCTCGCTGCAAGGGATGGACTTCACTGTGGAACACCGGCCCGGCAACGGCCACGCCAACGCTGACGGCCTGTCCAGATTCTTCCACCTCGGCGAGGAGAACCCCCAAGGAGATGGGTGACTCTCCCTGCCTTCAGCTGGGGGGGACGCGTGTGGGAGCCGGCCTCGTGGCGTGGTCCTGTTCCCCCTCGCTAAGCCGCACGAGGTCCCATGCACCTCGGGGCTCCTCCATTTTGGATTATACGTCACTCCACGTGACCACCTGCGTGACCCCGCTTCACCCGGCCTCTGTCCCAGCGAGGCCCGACATCAAGGAGCCAACCCCTGGCCCGGGGCATACCACGTGAACCCTTCCCACTCCCGGCGGAGGGCAGTATCGATGGGACCCCCAACCGTCCTTCCAAACCTAGGTGCGATCGCCCCACAGCTCTCTGGGGCCTGGCGCCTCTCCTGCTGGGCGTCTGGCCGCTCTCTACCCGGCCTCTCCGCCCCCTCCGGGCCCAAGGGTCCGGACATCAAAGGGCTCCAGTCCTATATCTGGGGCGACCCGACAACAGGACAACAGTTGTATCCTGGAGTCAAGAGCCCTGCTGATCGGATCGTGGCTGACCCTACGGAAGAAGACTCATCCTGAACCCACACTCTGAGCCCTGCTGACGACGTTGCGGCTCCACCGTGCTTAAAGACCTCCACGAACCTTTGGGGCCCTGCTGACGCTGTCGCGGCCCGACCTTGTTGAACCTTACCCTCAGAGCTCAGCTGACCTCGTCGCGGCTCGACCGAAGCGGACCTACCACCGGAGCCCTGCTGACTGTGTCGCGGCTCGACCCAAGCGGAACTACCACCCGAGCCCTGCAGACGCCGTAGCGGCTCCCCACGTCCGAGCCGCTCTGAGACCAGCACTCAAGGTCTGGCGCAGAGCCCTTCCGTACCTGGTTGGTACTAAGACTGTCCCGCTACCCTATCCCTCTAACAGACATTGAGACTCTTACTGGATCCCTCGATCCCACTGTAAATATTGAACGTACTACTGCTGATAAAGAACCACGTCAAGCAACTGATATTGAGTCCTGTGTGGTGGTGTTACTGGGCCTAGTGCGATCATAGGAGAAAGACCTCCCCGAAGGGGGCTTCTCAGCGGCGCTCGGCTATAACTTTGCGGTAGGAAGGTGCCCCGGAATAGTCTCCCCGACTCCCCGGGGGCCCTCCCTCCAACAATGTGTGTAAAAGAATAACTGGTCCGGCACATGAAAGGGGCCCGGTGCTTTGATTGCAGTGACCTAGATGTCCATTGAAAAGTCTCCCCTTAACCTATGGGTAATACAAGTTTTGGCTTTCGTAGGAAACAACTACAAAGATGTCATAAGGATTAATATTTGTTCAGAAAACCAATCAGAGCTGCCATGATTTAAATTAAATTGCTGTTCTACGAAAGCCCTGATATCGCGATTGGCTTCACAAAGGGGTTTTCTCAGGTTCCTGGTAATTAAAGTGGTCTTTGCAGTGATATTATATAGTGAACATCATCATGGTGAACAAGCCCGCTGATTGTCCAAGGCTTGCAATTGAATGGATGCAGGGCACTGAAGTGGGCGACAGGATGGCAGTAATTTGGCAATATGTTTAAGGAAGAGATTTATGCACATCGATTGACTTTTATAACTTGAGGCCACAGTTAAATACAAAATAATAAAGACAATGTTGATCAAGGAAACTGGTGCCAGTATGAGCAATGCAAGTGGAAGCCAGGGTGACTGCCTGAAATATGAGGATTCCACATTGGATGAACACATACAAAAAAGTGATGACATTTTGCAAGCCATCCAAAACATTAGAAGCACTTTAGAAACAAAAATAAACTCTGTGGTGATAGATCTCTGCCTTTTGAGAGCTGACCACAGGAAGTTAGTGGGAAGGACTGTTGAAATTATGAAATTGGGTTATTATTTTAGGGTATGCGACTTCACATCTAAAGGAATAGTCACAAGTCTTGTTAGGGTGAACCCCTAAAGTCTCTAAATTAACCTGAGCTCAACCCCCTGGTAGCTTTCGCACAGAGTATAAAGGCTTAAATTAGGGCAATTTATAAAGTATTTCTGCAGTACCATAACAGTATTAAAGTCATAATGCCAAACAATAAAAAGTCCAAACCAAATTTAAAAAATAAAGTAAACTTTAAGAAACAAAATGACACCGAAAAGAAAGATATGAGCTTTTAAAGTTTTAAGTAGAAATACCACAAAAAAGTGGTAAGCGTCAATGATAGTCAATGGTCACGGTAGAAAAGGACCTAGAGGTAATTTGAAGCTGACCATAATGGAGTAAGTATTGGTTACACCAACCTTGTTCATCCCAGTCATGGAGTTTACATACTGACTTAGCCATCTATTCATGACTTTTCAGGGTTTCTGGAGCAGCTCCTCTAGGTCTCTTTTAAGGCTCCCAGAACCTCAGGTGCAGCACTTAGGGGCCAGGACACCCTCCAGCAGAGGTCACCAGCAAGGTCCAGTTGAGGTCCAGTTGCTACTGGTCAGCTGGGCACTCCAGGGAAAAGGAGGTTTATTCCTCTTCTGATCTTTTGCAGGTCCAGATGGTGCTCTTACTTAGGTGCTTGGCGGGGGCACATTTTTGACTTGCACCAGCTAGTTTGTGAGGGTGAGTCTTCGGCACTCCTATCCAATAGGGTAAAAGTTCCCGGGTTTAACCATACCCATTTTTTTCTGTAGTTCATGTTTGCCAAACTGAAAGCAGGCACAAAACGCTATGAATTAGGGCATCTTCAAGATGGTGAAAGTCCTCTGCTACACTAAGCTTGGGAGTGGGCCTAGTGTTGTGTGTGGGAATGCCATAGAGAAACCATCAGTATCTTCCCACAGCTAACACTAAAATCTAGTCTGAAGCAGGTACTGTACCCACAACAAACCCACAGACAAAAGCAGGGTCCATTTACAACCGGATCAAGGATACACAAACATTTCTGGGCTTCCTGTTCTCTCCCTTTCAAGTGTGCTCCAAGTATTACACATGGCTTAACAGACCTGTGAGGCAGGATTTGTCAGTGTGATGTCACATGATGCCCACAGCTCCCACTATGACTATTCTGTGAAGTTAAGAAGAGTCATCCCTGTCATTCAGCCTATTGTTTTATCATGGGAGGCATTTCACACCTATTAAAGTCAAATCATTGACTGGGCTACTGCTGGATAGCTAATGCAAATTTGCCTCCAGGAGCATCAGGCAGACGCTCCTGGCAAGTTACTTTTCCTTAATATTTATTTAAATTTTTTTGATTTTTAGTAACTATTCAACATTGTGGTTTTGTTATTCTTCTTGCTGGTCCCTTTCCTGAGTTTGCAGTTATAGCATTTTAATCTCCACTTTAGTTTTGCACATAGTAGCTAGGCCTGCCACAGTAAAAATTTATTTTTGGGTCGTGTCACTGTAGGAGCACGGTCATTTTAATTTTCTACATGTCCACTTATAAATATCATGCCCCTGTCCTTGTGGTCTACAAGGCTTATATAGTGGTGACTTCCTAATATTTAAAAGGGACGTTTTTACCTGTCAAAATTTGTTATTTTAACAGGTCGAACTGTAGGTTTTACACTGCAGCAATCAGGCAACAATAGTAGACCTGAACCCATGTTTTCTTTTACTCTAATGGATGGCACAATAACTGCTGAAGTCCACATGTTACAGTTAATCTTTCATGTCATTGGTGTAATTCTGCAGGAAGAGGAACAAATGGAAGGATGCAAGTATACCTATGATAAAACAAGTGGAGAAATGATGCACACTGTCGGAGAGGTGCGACAAAGATTCAGCGATCATGCCAGTGGGTCCATGTTGGAGCTAAGTGAGGAAGGGCAAATGTCAAGATTGGAAATAGAAATTTCGGATGGAGCCAACCATGGGGAGGCAGGGGATGAGGGTTGGTGTTTAGACTACTGATTTTGGGTGAGATCCTTTCAATTTTTGCAAGTATTGAACTGCAATGTTCAGGCAGATATGTAAGAATGGGAGACGTTCTACAGGTAGGAACATGGTCCAGTGGATGGTATTGTTAAAACTATCATATACATTTTTTTAAGTGCAAATGTTAAACATATATGCATATTTATTCATGTTACTATTTCATTGTAATATGATAATTAAGAATGTTTGATTATATTCATGTGTTTCTGAATGGATTAAGTACTCTTTTCCAGTGATTGGTTTTAAATAATGAACACGTTTTTGTAGAAGCTGATAACTTCACTTTTTCTTTATTGTTTTAAAACAATGGGCACAGTTTCATAGAATGTAAGTAAGTGAAAGGGTGCCAGGACACTTCTGCTAATTGTTTATTCTAAACTTGTCCAATAATGTTCAGATATATTATGTAAACTAAAAATATGGTTTAATGATATAAAGAGGAACTTTATATCAGAGACTCGAGACATAGGCCATATAGAGCTGTAATCACCTTCATTCTCTGAAGGCTACTTGGAGGCACATTTACCATTCGTTCGGTGGACTTATGTGCCTGCCTGCCAATGCAGACAAGTATAGTTGAGGCTGTTATTTTACTGATCATTGGTTCCACTATCAAGAGTAGGTATACAGTTCTGAACCCTCTTTGATACTCAAATTAGACATCTTTTTAGTTATAAAACTTATCTTAGTTTGCACAGTGAAATGGGTGTGTGTTGAAGATATTAATACAAAGAAAGCTTCATGATATCACCAACATGTTCCAGTAGTGTCTGTTGTTCACCTTTTTGATAAATATCACTGCCACTATTTTATTGATTTTTATAATTTGTACTATTCATATTGTATGCACTAGGATAGAATTTAGATTTTAAATACATCTTTAAAATGCATCCCTGGTTTCCTAGTGTTCTTGAGAGTGCCCTTCGATGATGAAAGCGGATTTGGGTTCTACTAACTAGCCCTTTGATATGTCACACGATTGATTGTTACCTTGATTGCATCTCACTCAAAAAGTGCTTAGTGGGTTATGTGGGGTTTGCAGTTCATCTGGCCATCTGTCTTGGCTTGACATATTGCCAAAGTCCTCAGTGCTCGGGGATCTACAGAGCCTAATAGCGGGCCATGTCCTGGAAAGAAAAGCAATAATGGTTCTTAATGCAGGGTCTCAATCTTCTATATCTGTGAGTAATTTTGGATGACACACTCATGATACCAATTATTGGTATTACTGGCGATGTCAGTTGTAATATTGGTTGCCTCCTTTAGTCCAGATAGGAGCTTTCTTTCTGCTGTGGGTTTATCAAGCGCTTTATTTATAAAAGGTTTCATCTCTGAGTCTCACGTTTTGAATCTGATTTAAAATGGTTGTTGGAGCCGGCCTCGTGGCGTGTTCCTGTTCCCCCTCGCCAAGCCGCACGAGGTCCCCTGCACCTCGGGGATCCTCCATTTTGGATTGTACGTGACTCTGCGCACCCGCCTACGTGACCCCGCTCAACCCGGCCTCGGCCCCAGCAAGCCCCGACATCAAGGCACCAACAACTGGCCAGGGGGTACCACGTGAACACTTCCCCACTCCCGGCGGAGGGCAGTATCGATGGGACCCCCAACCGTCCTCCCACACCTAAGTGCGATCGCCCCACAGCTCTCCTGGGCCTGGCGCCTCTCCTGCTGAGCGTCTGGCCGCTCCCGACCCGGCCTCTCCGCCCCCCCGGGCGCAAGGGTCCGGACATCAAAGGGCTCCAGACCTATATCTGGGGCGACCCTGCAACAGGACAGCAGTTGTATCCCGGAGTCAAGAGCCCTGCTGATCGGATCGC
The DNA here is from genome assembly GCF_964204655.1 of Triturus cristatus. Classification (NCBI taxonomy): domain Eukaryota; kingdom Metazoa; phylum Chordata; class Amphibia; order Caudata; family Salamandridae; genus Triturus; species Triturus cristatus. Next base: position 146,703,415 of record NC_140584.1, read on the forward strand.
GGCTGACCCTACAGAGAAAGACTCATCCTGGAACCACGCTCTGAGCCCTGCTGACTATGTCGCGGCTCCACCGTGCTTAAAGACCTTCACGAACCTTTGGGGCCCTGCTGACGCTGTCGCGGCCCGACCTTGTTGAACTTGCCATCAGAGCCCTGCTGACGCTGTCGCGGCTCGACCGAAGCGGACCTACCACCGGAGCCCTGCTGACTGTGTCGCGGCTCGACCCAAGCGGAACTACCACCCGAGCCCTGCAGACACCGTCGCGGCTCTCCACGTCCGAGCTGCTTTGAGTCCAGCACCTGCCGGTCCGATCCCCGGAGCCACCTTCGGCCTAACGCAAGGTCTGGCGCAGAGCTTCCCCGTACCAGGCTGGTACTAAGACTGTCCCGCTACCCTGTCCCTACAAAGACATTGAGACTCTTTCTGGATCTCTCGATCCCCCTGTAAATATTTCGAATGTGCTACTATTGATAAAGTACCTAGATAAGCAACTGATACGGAGTCCTGTGTGGTGGTGTTACTGGGCCTAGTACGATCATAGGAGAAAGACCTCTCCTAGGAGGCTTCTCAGCGGCGCTCGGCTATAACTTTGCGGTAGGGAGGTGCCCCGGAGTGGGCCCCCTGACTCCCCGGTGGTCCTCCCTCCAACATTTGGTGACCAGCGACGGGATCCGAGCCAGACGCAATCGTACAGGCAAGTAACGCACCCGCTGCCTAACCAGACGGAAAAAGAAAGAGAACCATGAGCAGCCAAGAAACAATCGTGGCCGCAACCTTCCAGCAAGAAAGGTTGGAAGAATACACCCACAAAGAATTGAAACAATTCTGCAAGGACAAAGGGATCCCAACCACAGGATTGGGCAGCAAGGAAGAAATGCAGAAAGCCCTGAAAGCCTGGGCAGAATCCAAGGCCACTCCACCCCAAGGCGAAGGGACCTCGGCCCGGGACGAAAACCTGCCGCCGACCATGACCCCGGCAGATGGGGGACGAAGCATCCCGGAAGCCGGCCTATCCCACGAAGAAATGCGAGAACGGGAGAGGGTCCGGACACACGAATTGGAACTCGCACGACTCCGGCTGGACGGTGAACTCCTGCTGGCGGAGAAAAAGTTGGCCTTGGAGCAACTACGGCTGCAGGAGGAAATCGAAGAAAAGAAACGGCATCGAGAACTAGAAGAGAAACGGCTAACCCTCGAGCACGAGAGGGGCCTCAAAGAACTCGAACTGAAATCCAAAACGGGGGAGACCAGCACCCCCGGATCCCGGGACGCTCTGCCACTGACCGAGCCAAAGGTTCATATCCCCAAGGATGTCGTCAAGGAGTACTATAAAAACGACGACATCCAGCAATGGTTCCGAGCATACGAGGTAGCCATGACCTCCCATCGGGTACCCCGGAAGGATTGGGGTGCCGGCCTATGGGGGAGGTTCCTCAGCGAGGGCCGGGATACCCTGCTGCAACTCCCCGACGCGGTGATGACCTTGTACGACCACATGAAAGAGGCCCTACTCACCCGCTACAGACTATCAGCCGAGATGTACCGGCAGCGCTTCCGGGACTGCAAGAAGCTCCCCGGTACCACATGGGTCGAATACGTGGACTTCTTCAGCAGAGCCTTTGAAGGGTGTATAAGAGGGAGCAAGGTCACCTCGTACAACGAACTGTTCGACCTCATTGTCTGGGAGCATCTCGCCAACAACTGCTTTGTCGAACTAAGGCAACACCTCCTTGACAGCAAACTGACCGAGCCCCGGAAGCTCGCCGCCGAAGCCGACCGATGGGTCAACACCCGGGTCCCCCGGAACCCCGTGGGGGACTACCAACGGAGTACCACGAGACCTCCTCGCCAGCGGGGCGGAGGAGGAGGGTCCCACCGCAGTCGAGAATTCCCGGCCGGGCCGCCCCGAAGCCCGCCACGAGGCCAAGCCGCCAACCACACGTCTCCGACCCTTGTCCGTAGGGGGACCCCCATCGCCAGGCCTGGTCCCCGACCAACAGTGACCTGCCTCAGCTGCCAACAGACAGGCCACTATGCGAGCGACCCGGCCTGCCCCGTGAACCGACGAAACGGGACCGCTGGGCCCCCTCCCCGACAAATAGCCGCTATAGCCCTGGGGGAAGGAGAAGAAGAGGAGGAAAACCGCGACGTCGGGTCCCCCGAGTGGGAACCGGCTGCCATGTCACTCATATGCCTGGGCACCCGAGAACTGGTGCCCCGAGCCCCCATCCCGAGCAACACCCAGAAGTACCAGAAGTGGGTCACCATCAATGGGCAACGGGCCGAAGCCCTCCGAGACACTGGGGCCAGTGTGACCGCTGTCCGCTGCCACCTGGTGACCCCCGAACAGATCCTGCCGCATGTCCTATACCCTGTCCGGACCGCGGACAACACCGAAAGCATGTGCCGGATGGCCCGGATCCCCTTCGAGTGGGGAGGAGTGTCAGGCACCCTGAAAGTAACTGTCCGCGACGACGCTCCAGTGGACTGCCTCCTGGGGAACGACCTGGAGAGCTCCCCCTGGGCCCAGGTGGAGCGCCGAAAGCATCTGGGGATGCTAGGGCTGCCCGAATGGGCCTGCGCCACCACCCGGTCCATGACCGCCCAACCAGCCGCTGCAGCGGCCCCCGTCGAGCCTGCGGGTCCAGAACTGCCACCCTCCTCCGGCACGGAGGAGCCTGACGATGAGGCCGGGCCATCCGAACTTTCCCCCGACGAGGCCGCCTCCCTCAGCGAGATCCCCGAGCTGGCCCAGTGGCGCCACGACGGGGGCCCCACCCGCGAACAGTTCCAACAAGAACAGAAGGCCTGCCCGTCCCTCGAGGGGGGCCGACAGCAAGCGGCCGCCCAGGCCACGGGGGACCCGACGGGAACCCACTGGATCTATTGGGACAATGACTTGTTATATAGCGAACAGAAAGTCGCCGAACTAGGAGCCGGCCGTGTGTTGGTGGTTCCCCTCCGATTCCGAGAGTTCCTCCTGAACCTGGCGCTTGACGTGCCCCTCGCCGGACACCTCGGGCGAGACAAGACCTACAGCCGCTTGGTGACCCATTTTTATTGGCCCCGAATGCGGAGAGACGTGGACCACCACTGCCGGTCCTGCCAAACCTGCCAAGCCAGCGGGAAGACTGGGGGTCGAGTCAAGGCCCCCCTCCAACCATTTCCAGCCGTCCACACCCCGTTCGAACGGGTAGGGATCGACATCGTGGGGCCCCTCGACCCCCGAACCGCCCTGGGCCACAGCTTCATCCTGGTACTGGTCGACCACGCCACCCGATACCCAGAGGCCATCCCCCTCCGAACTGTGACAGCTCCAGTGGTGGGCCGGGCCCTGATGGGCATCTTCTCCAGGGTGGGGTTCCCCCGAGAAGTGGTGAGCGACAGGGGTACGAACTTCATCTCGAAATACATGAGATCCCTCTGGCAACAATGTGGGGTCACCTACAAGTTCACCACCCCTTACCACCCCCAGGGGAACGGACTGGTCGAGCGGTTCAACAGAACCTTGAAAGGAATGATCAAGGGCCTGGAAGAGCCCCTGAGGAGGAGATGGGACGTCCTGCTGCCATGCCTCCTGTTCGCCTATCGAGAGGTTCCACAGAAATCCCTGGGCTTCAGCCCCTTCGAACTGTTGTATGGGCACCACGTCCGAGGGCCCCTCTGCCTGGTCAAAGAGGGCTGGGAGGCGAGCGTCCAAGATGCCCCCCCCGACGTCTACAGGTACCTCTTGACCCTGCGAAACCAGACTCGGAAGTTCCGGGCCCTGGCACAAGCCAACCTCGAAGCCAGCCAAGAAGACATGAAACGCTGGTATGACGAAAATACCTCGACCATCAAGTTCGAGCCGGGCCAGCAAGTCTGGGTCATGTCGCCCGTGGACCCCTGCGCCCTTCAGGACAAATGGACCGGGCCCTTCAAGGTGGTTGAGAAGAAGAGCCCCGTCACTTACTTGGTCGACATGGAGTCCCCAAGGAACCCCCTCCGGGTCCTACACGCCAACCGGCTTAAGCCCCACTTTGCCTGAACCGAACTGAGCCTGCTGCTGGCTACCGACGATGGGGGCGAAAGCGACTCCGAGCCCCTACCCGACCCCCTGGGGTCCTCGGACCAAGACGGCTCCATGGAGGGCGTCAAACTCTCCACCACCCTGACCCCAGAACAGCGCCATGACTGCCGGCAGCTGCTGCAACCCTTCGCTGCCCTCTTCTCTCTCACGCCCGGGGTGACCCCCTGGTGCGTCCACGACGAGGATACTGGGGACAGCCCCCCTGTGCGACACCGCGCCTACAGAGTGCCCGACCGGGTCCGAGCCTGCATACAAACGGAGGTCTCCAAGATGCTCGCCCTCGGAGTCATCGAGCCATCCGACAGCCCGTGGGCCAGCCCTTTGGTCTTGGTGCCGAAGGCCGCCGCCCCCGGCACCCCCCCGGAACTCAGATTTTGTGTGGACTACAGGGGCCTAAACGCAGTCACCAAGACCGATGCCCACCCCCTGCCACGGGCAGACGAGCTGATCGACCGCTTAGGGGCCGCCCGCTACCTAAGCACTTTTGATCTCACCGCTGGGTACTGGCAGATCAGGCTCACCCCCGGCGCCCAGGAACGATCCGCCTTCTCCACCCCCGATGGGCACTACCACTTTCGGGTGATGCCCTTCGGTATGAAGAACGCCCCAGCGACCTTCCAGAGACTGGTGAACAAGGTCCTGGCCGGACTAGAAGCCTTCAGCGCGGCCTACTTAGACGACATTGCAGTCTTCAGCAACCACTGGGCGGCGTACCTAGGACACCTCAGAGAAGTCCTGGCCGCTCTCCAAAGGGCCGGGCTCACGATTAAGGCCAGCAAGTGCCAGATCGGTCAAGGATCAGTGACCTATCTGGGCCATCAGGTGGGGAGTGGCCAGGTGGCACCCCTCCAGTTGAAGATCGATGCCATCCAGGCGTGGGAGCCCCCCGCCACCCAAACAGCTGTCCGGGCCTTCTTAGGCCTCACAGGCTACTACCGGCGATTTATCAAAGACTATGGCAGTATTGTGGGCCCCCTCACGGAGCTCACTTCCAAAAAGCAGCCCAAGACGGTGCACTGGACACCCCGCTGTCAGACCGCTTTTGAAACCCTCAAGGCGGCAATGTGCGCTGCCCCTGTACTACAGGCCCCTGTCTACGGCAAGGAATTCGTGGTTCAGACAGATGCCTCGGAGTACGGGGTTGGGGCGGTCCTCTCCCAGATGGACACCGAGGGCCTCGACAGACCTGTGGCCTTCATCAGCCGCCGACTGCTGCCCCGAGAACAGAGGTGGAGCACCATCGAGCGGGAGGCCTTCGCCGTGGTATGGGCTCTCAAAAAGCTCCGGCCCTACCTTTTCGGCACCCACTTCCGAGTCCAGACAGACCACCGGCCCCTGCGGTGGCTAATGCAGATGCGGGGCGAGAACCCCAAATTGTTGCGATGGTCCATCTCGCTGCAAGGGATGGACTTCACCGTAGAGCACCGGCCCGGCAATGACCACGCCAATGCCGACGGCCTATCCAGATTCTTTCGCCTCGGCGAGGAGAACCCCCAAGGAGATGGGTGACTCTCCTTGCCTTCAGCTGGGGGGGACGCTTGTTGGAGCCGGCCTCGTGGCGTGGTCCTGTTCCCCCTCGCCAAGCCGCACGAGGTCCCCTGCACCTCGGGGATCCTCCATTTTGGATTGTACGTGACTCTGCGCACCCGCCTACGTGACCCCGCTCAACCCGGCCTCGGCCCCAGCAAGCCCCGACATCAAGGCACCAACAACTGGCCAGGGGGTACCACGTGAACACTTCCCCACTCCCGGCGGAGGGCAGTATCGATGGGACCCCCAACCGTCCTCCCACACCTAAGTGCGATCGCCCCACAGCTCTCCTGGGCCTGGCGCCTCTCCTGCTGAGCGTCTGGCCGCTCCCGACCCGGCCACTCCGCCCCCCCGGGCGCAAGGGTCCGGACATCAAAGGGCTCCAGACCTATATCTGGGGCGACCCTGCAACAGGACAGCAGTTGTATCCCGGAGTCAAGAGCCCTGCTGATCGGATCGCGGCTGACCCTACGGAGAAAGACTCATCCTGGAACCACGCTCTGAGCCCTGCTGACTACGTCGCGGCTCCACCGTGCTTAAAGACCTTCACGAACCTTTGGGGCCCTGCTGACGCTGTCGCGGCCCGACCTTGTTGAACTTGCCATCAGAGCCCTGCTGACGCTGTCGCGGCTCGACCGAAGCGGACCTACCACCGGAGCCCTGCTGACTGTGTCGCGGCTCGACCCAAGCGGAACTACCACCCAAGCCCTGCAGACACCGTCGCGGCTCTCCACGTCCGAGCTGCTTTGAGTCCAGCACCTGCCGCTCCGATCCCCGGAGCCACCTTCGGCCTAACGCAAGGTCTGGCGCAGAGCTTCCCCGTACCAGGCTGGTACTAAGACTGTCCCGCTTCCCTGTCCCTACAAAGACATTGAGACTCTTTCTGGATCTCTCGATCCCCCTGTAAATATTTCGAATGTGCTACTATTGATAAAGTACCTAGATAAGCAACTGATACGGAGTCCTGTGTGGTGGTGTTACTGGGCCTAGTACGATCATAGGAGAAAGACCTCTCCTAGGAGGCTTCTCAGCGGCGCTCGGCTATAACTTTGCGGTAGGGAGGTGCCCCGGAGTGGGCCCCCTGACTCCCCGGTGGTCCTCCCTCCAACAATGGTGCAACCTATTCTGATAGGGTGAGTTTGAGAGCACCAGTTACAAAACATCTATTTCCCTAACACTGGGGAATTGTATGGTAACTTTTATAGTAATTGCAGATGCTGCATATCCTTTTGAGATATTTAACCCATGGGTAGAGTTCGATGCTGTAGATCCCAATACAGGAAACTTTAATACATAAAGAGCTGCTGCAATCCTGGCTCATAAGGAACTCTTTTGTTATGTAGGAGTCCCTTTTGGATATCAGTAATATCAGAAATGGTTTGATAGTCAACTACCTTGTGTAGTTCACAATATTAGACCGAATCCCTTGAGTAATGAAGCGGCTACCTGGCTGTTATTTGTTAGCGTATCCTGAAGCAACAAATTTGACAGTTGAAGAAGTAAAACATTTGTTATACCAGATGGTGGCCATTTATAGGCAACTTCAACACAATTATCAATGGCATTATGGATGAAGTGACCACAAATCGAAATGAAACTCAGTTTTGGATAGCTCGTCGAAACTAACCATCCAGCAGCAGTTTATCGTCAAACAGCACCCCGGGATAGACATAGGATGCTAACCATGTGTGTTTCATTTGGAATAGAATAATATTTATACTACTACACACTGCACACTTTCTGTAGGACGTGTTACGGGAGGTGTTAAAGCAAATACAAACTGAGCATTGCGCTGTATCTGTTCGTGATTTAGGAATAAAATTAATAGGTAATTTTGATGAAGTGTCTTCAGTAGTTCTGAGTAACATTCAAGGAGAAGACATAATTCTGGCTGTAGTCTAGAGGTTAGGAGCAGTTACCATTCAGGATTTGAGAACAGGATTATTTCCAAAGTCTACACCTTTATGGGCTGTTCTTGAGCCATAAAACCATAACTCATAGCGAAAAATAGGAGTGAGGACTCCATAAAGGAGAACACAGCAGTAAAGACTATGAAAAAGCAGAAGGCAAAACAAAAAACAGAACTAGATCTTCTCCAACGCAGGAGCAGCGTAGGACTGAGACAACAAACAGGCCCGGGCATCAAAATAAAAGTGACCCTCTTTAGTGAATCAGATAGCTAAATAGTGGCCCATACTTGCAAATCAGGCCAGTTCTGAACTTGTAAAGAAGCACCTGGCCATAAAACAGGCCCACAAATTGCTAAAAAAAAAAGCAGCTCACACACTTAACGGTCAGACCCTTTGGCCAGTCCAACCCTGCGCTGGAGGGGTTGATACAATTTGAGGGACTGTGATAAAATCAGAAAGCAGGATCGGTATCAGTATCAGAACAGTCGTTTTTAGGTCTCGGCTGGCGTTGGAGCGTGCATGAGCTACTCGCCTCGAGACTTGTAGTAATCAAGCTTAGTTTGGAGAAGGGGACTCGAGGCGCGGCCCTCATTTTCATTGGGTAGCGTCAGCGTTTATGTTAAATGCCAGCTTCCCATTGAAAAGGAGGGTTTTAAGTTGCCTCCCTTTGGCTTTTTGGGATGGCCTACTTTGACTCCCTCGCCTGCTTTACGCTGGTCGTAAACGTTTTCTTATCTTTATGGGGCCATGTGTTTAAACATATGGCCCCATAAAGACAATAGATCACCGCCGGGAGCTTCATCAGCTGTGGGCTCCTACGTCACCGCAAGCCGCGCTGGGATTGGCCCAGCATCGCAGGTTGCCTAGCAGCGGAGGGGGGCTCGTCTCTTGTTTCTTCCTTCCAGTCCTTCAGCTACTCCATTTTTTCATCTCTTCTCCATTTCTGTCATCCTCCCCACACTCTTTCTGTTTTTCTCACCTTGTCTGTTTCTAGCTTATACTTGTAGTCTCCTGTGTACGTTTTTGACATATTCAGTTTCTTAGCTCCGAACTTGCGTTAGTTCTTACCTGGAGTGATGCCCGTCGTCTGCCTCTGTGTGTGTGGCTTCCTGTCCTTCCAAGTGAAGGGTCCTGGGAAGGTGGGAGCTTTATTTTCGCCTCCTGCCGCGGTGTTTTCTTTTACTTGACTCGCTTACACTTCGTGTCTTTTCCCTCTCAGAGAGACAGTGCGACAGTAAGGCAGTGGAAGGGGATAGCGGTGCTACACACAGAGCTTTAATTCTTCAGAGCCGGAAAAACAAGATCAGCACATCTGGATGGAGGCCTGAGAGGAGAGGAGGGAGGAGGGAGGACAGAACCCCTCTCAGGGGGCCAGACTTTCCTAGGCACAGACTGAGTTCACGTTTCTGCTCTCCAGACTGAAGGCCCACACACACACTGGAGAGGAAGGAGGCCAAACACCCCAGAAAACCTGAAACCGCGATCCAAGCAATGATAATATAGTTCTCTCAATCTTTTAATGCAGCGTATAGAAAGAGAGCAAGGCCCGTCTCCGTTCGAAAGTGAAAGTAACCGAGTCTGAGTGACACACAAGGTGCCCTCCTCACCACGTGTAACCACCTGCTTTGTTGAGACCGGTTGTGCTGATGCCAAACCGAGTCTACACCATGCTGACAGTGACGTACACCATGCTGACAGTGACATGTATTTCTTATTTATTCCCTTACTGTTCATCTTGTTTACCTCGGTAATTTACATTGACCAATTATAGTACATTGTTAAATTCTGTTCTGCTACAACTGTCAATGCGTGATTTGACTTCTGCGTCTTGTTGCGTCACTATGAACAGCGCCATAACACCTGGCTGCTGTTTTCAGATAGCTAATACACTGAAGTCTAAATATGTGCTGGCTGTACTGGGGAAGACACAAGGCTACCTCTAACCCACCCAAACAATGTTTTTAAGTCTCACCTACTCTCTACTCTCTACTACTCACTCTATACTACTCTCTGCTCTCTACTACTCATTTTCTACTACTCTCTTCTACACTCTGCCACTCTCTCTACTACTCTCTACTCTCTACTATTCACTCTCTACTACACACGCTAATCCTCTCTACTACTCTCTACTACTCACTCCCTGCTACTCACTCTCTACTACTCTACTACTCACTCTCTAATACTCTCTACTCTCTACTACTCCCTCTCTACCACTCACTCTCTACTACTCTACTACTCACTCTCTACTACTCACTCTCTACTACTCTCTACTCACTACTCCTCACTCTCTACTAGTCTCTACTCTCTGCTACTCACTCTCTACTACTCTCTACTCTACTACTCACTCTCTACTACTATCTACTACTCACTCTCTACTCACTCTCTACTACTCACTCTCTACTACTCATTCTCTACTACTCTCTACTACTCACTCTACTACTCTCTACTCTCTCTCTACTACTCACTCTCTACTACTCTACCACTCTCTACTACTCACTCTACTACTCATTCTTTAGTCCTCACTCTACTACTCTCTACTCTACTACTCACTTTGTACCACTCACTCTCTACTACTCTCACTACTACGCTCTACTACTCTCTACTCTCTACTCACGCTCTACTACTCTACTACTCACTCTACTACTCACTCTCTACTACTCTCTACTACTCACTATCTACTACTCACTATCTACTACTCTATACTACTCATTCTCTACTACACACTCTCTACTACTCACTCTACTACTCTACTACTCTCTACTACTCACTCTCTATTACTCTTTACTCTCTACTACTCACTCTCTACTACTCACTCTCAACTACTCTACTACTCACTCTCTACTACTCTCTACTACTCACTCTCTACTACTCTCTACTCTACTACTCACTCTCTACTACTCACTGTCTACTACTCTACTACTCACTCTACTATTCACTCTCTACTACTCACTCTCTACTACTCACTCTCTACTACTTACTCTACTACTCTCTACTACTCACGCTCTACTACTCACTCTCTACTACTCACTCTACTACTCACTCTACTACTCACTCTCTACTACTCTCTACTCTCTACTACTCACTCTCTACTACTCTCTACTACTCACTCTCTACTACTCTCTACTACTCACTCTCTACGACTCTCTCTACTACACTCTCTACTACTCACTCTCTACTACTCTCTACTCTCTACTACTCACTCTCTACTACTCTCTACTCACTACTCCTCACTCTCTACTAGTCTCTACTCTCTACTACTCACTCTCTACTACTCTATACTCTACTACTCACTCTCTACTACTATCTACTACTCACTCTCTACTCACTCTCTACTACTCACTCTCTACTACTCACTCTCTACTACTCTCTACTACTCACTCTACTACTCTCTACTCTCTCTCTACTACTCACTCTCTACTACTCTACTACTCTCTACTACTCACTCTACTACTCATTCTCTACTCCTCACTCTACTACTCTCTACTCTACTACTCACTCTCTACTACTCACTTTGTACCACTCACTCTCTACTACTCTCTCTACTACGCTCTACTACTCTGTACTCTCTACTGATGCTCTACTACTCTACTACTCACTCTACTACTCACTCTCTACTACTCTCTACTACTCACTCTCTACTACTCACTATCTACTACTCTATACTACTCATTCTCTACTACACACTCTACTACTCACTCTACTACTCTCTACAAATCACTCTCTACTAACTCTACTACTCTCTACTACTCACTCTCTATTGCTCTTTACTCTCTACTACTCACTCTCTACTACTCACTCTCAACTACTCTACTACTCACTCTCTACTACTCTCTACTACTCACTCTCTACTACTCTATACTCTAATACTCACTCACTACTACTCACTGTCTACTACTCTACTACTCACTCTACTACTCACTCTCTACTACTCACTCCCTACTACTCACTCTACTACTCACTCTACTACTCACTCTACTACTTACTCTCTACTACTCTCTACTACTCACTCTCTACTACTCTCTACTCTCTACTACTCACTCTCTACTACTCTCTACTACTCACTCTCTACTAGTCACTCTCTACTACTCTCTACTACTCACTCTCTACTACTCACTCTCTACTACTCACTCTACTACTCACTCTACTACTCACTCTACTACTTACTCTCTACTACTCTCTACTACTCACTCTCTACTACTCTCTACTCTCTACTACTCACTCTCTACTACTCTCTGCTACTCACTCTCTACTACTCTCTACTCTCTACTACTCACTCTCTACTAGTCTCTACTCCATACTCTCTACTAATCACTCTCTATTACTCTCTACTCTCTACTCTACTACTCACTCTCTACTACTCTCTAATACTCACTCTCTACTACTCACTCTTTACTCACTCTCTACTACTCTCTCTACTACACTCTCTACTACTCACTCTCTACTACTCTCTATTCTCTACTCCTCACTCTCTACTAGTCTCTACTCTCTACTTTCTACTACTCACTCTCTACAACTCTCTACTTTACTAATCACTCTCTACTACTCTCTACTACTCACTCTCTACTACTCACTCTACTACTCACTCTACTACTCACTCTCTACTACTCTCTACTACTCACTCAACTACTCTCGAATACTCACTCTCTACTACTCACTCTCTACTATTCTACTACTCACTCTACTACTCACTCTCTACTACTCAGTCTCTACTACTCTACTACTCACTCTACTACTCACTCTCTACTACTCACTCTCTACTCCTCACTCTCTACTCCTCACTCTCTACTACTCTCTACTACTCACTCTCTAATACCTCTCTACTACTCACTTTCTACTACTCACTCTCTACTACTCTCTACTACTCTCTACTACTCTCTCTACTACTCTCTATTGTCTACTCACTCTCTACTACTCACTCTCTACTACTCTACTACTCTCTACTACTCACTCTATTACTCACTCTACTACTCACTCTCTACTACTCTCTACTACTCCCTCTCTACTACTCACTATCTACTACTCACTCTACTACTCTCTACTACTCACTCTCTACTACTCTCTACTACTCACTCTCTACTACTCTTTACTCTACTACTCACTCTCTACTACTCACTCTCTACTACTCTACTACTCACTCTACTACTCACTCTCTACTACTCACTCCCTACTACTTACTCTACTACTCTCTACTACTCACTCTCTACTACTCACTCTACTACTCACTCTACTACTCACTCTCTACTACTCTCTACTACTCACTCAACGACTCTCGAATACTCACTCTCTACTACTCACTCTCTACTACTCTACTACTCACTCTACTACTCACTCTCTACTACTCACTCTACTACTCACTCTACTACTCACTCTACTACTTACTCTCTACTACTCTCTACTACTCACTCTCTACTACTCTCTACTCTCTACTACTCACTCTCTACTACTCTCTACTACTCACTCTCTGATACTCTCTACTCTCTACTAATCACTCTCTATTACTCTCTACTCTACTACTCCCTCTCTACTACTCTCTACTAGTCACTCTCTACTACTCACTCTTTACTCACTCTCTACTACTCTCTCTACTACACTTGCTACTACTCACTCTCTACTACTCTCTATTCTCTACTCCTCACTCTCTACTAGTCTCTACTCTCTACTTTCTACTACTCACTCTCTACAACTCTCTACTTTACTAATCACTCTCTACTACTCTCTACTACTCACTCTCCACTACTCACTCTAGTACTCACTCTACTACTCACTCTCTACTACTCTCTACTACTCACTCAACTACTCTCGAATACTCACTCTCTACTACTTACTCTCTACTACTCTACTACTCACTCTACTACTCACTCTCTACTACTCACTCTCCACTCCTCACTCTCTACTCCTCACTCTCTACTACTCACTCTCTACTCCTCACTCACTACTCCTCACTCTCTACTACTCTCTACTCTACTTCTCACTCTAATACCTCTCTACTACTCACTTTCTACTACTCACTCTCTACTACTCTCTACTACTCTCTCTACTACTCAATATTGTCTACTCACTCTCTACTACTCACTCTCTACTACTCTACTACTCTCTACTACTCACTCTATTACTCACTCTACTACTCACTCTCTACTACTCACTCTCTACTACTCACTATCTACTACTCACTCTACAACTCTCTACTACTCACTCTCTACTACTCTCTACTACTCTACTCTCTACTAACTCTACTACTCTCTACTACTCACTCTCTATTACTCTCTACTCTCTACTACTCACTCTCTCCTACTCTACTACTCACTGTACTACTCACTATCTACTACTCACTCTCTACTACTCTTTACTCTACTACTCACTCTCTACTACTCACTCTCTACTACTCTACTACTCACTCTACTACTCACTCTCTACTACTCACTCCCTACTACTCACTCTACTACTCACTCTACTACTCACTCTACTACTTACTCTCTACTACTCTCTACTACTCACTCTCTACTACTCTCTACTCTCTACTCCTCACTCTACTACTCTCTACTCTACTACTCACTCTCTACTACTCACTTTGTACCACTCACTCTCTACTACTCTCTCTACTACGCTCTACTACTCTGTACTCTCTACTGACGCTCTACTACTCTACTACTCACTCTACTACTCACTCTCTACTACTCTCTACTACTCACTCTCTACTACTCACTATCTACTACTCTATACTACTCATTCTCTACTACACACTCTACTACTCACTCTACTACTCTCTACAAATCACTCTCTACTAACTCTACTACTCTCTACTACTCACTCTCTATTGCTCTTTACTCTCTACTACTCACTCTCTACTACTCACTCTCAACTACTCTACTACTCACTCTCTACTACTCTCTACTACTCACTCTCTACTACTCTCTACTCTACTACTCACTCACTACTACTCACTGTCTACTACTCTACTACTCACTCTACTACTCACTCTCTACTACTCACTCTCTACTAGTCACTCTCTACTACTTACTCTACTACTCACTCTCTACTACTCACTCTCTACTACTCACTCTACTACTCACTCTACTACTCACTCTACTACTTACTCTCTACTACTCTCTACTACTAACTCTCTACTACTCTCTACTCTCTACTACTCACTCTCTACTACTCTCTACTACTCACTCTCTACTACTCTCTACTCTCTACTACTCACTCTCTACTAGTCTCTATACTCTCTACTAATCACTCTCTATTACTCTCTACTCTCTACTCTACTACTCACTCTCTACTACTCTCTAATACTCACTCTCTACTACTCACTCTTTACTCACTCTCTACTACTCTCTCTACTACACTTGCTACTACTCACTCTCTACTACTCTCTATTCTCTACTCCTCACTCTCTACTAGTCTCTACTCTCTACTTTCTACTACTCACTCTCTACAACTCTCTACTTTACTAATCACTCTCTACTACTCTATACTACTGACTCTCCACTACTCACTCTACTACTCACTCTACTACTCACTCTCTACTACTCTCTACTACTCACTCAACTACTCTCGAATACTCACTCTCTACTACTTACTCTCTACTACTCTACTACTCACTCTACTACTCACTCTCTACTACTCACTCTCTACTCCTCACTCTCTACTACTCACTCTCTACTCCTCACTCACTACTCCTCACTCTCTACTACTCTCTACTCTACTACTCACTCTAATACCTCTCTACTACTCACTTTCTACTACTCACTCTCTACTACTCTCTACTACTCTCTCTACTACTCTCTATTGTCTACTCACTCTCTACTACTCACTCTCTACTACTCTACTACTCTCTACTACTCACTCTATTACTCACTCTACTACTCACTCTCTACTACTCTCTACTACTCACTCTCTACTACTCACTATCTACTACTCACTCTACAACTCTCTACTACTCACTCTCTACTACTCTCTACTACTCTACTCTCTACTAACTCTACTACTCTCTACTACTCACTCTCTATTACTCTCTACTACTCACTCTCTCCTACTCTACTACTCACTCTACTACTCACTATCTACTACTCACTCTCTACTACTCTTTACTCTACTACTCACTCTCTACTACTCACTCTCTACTACCCTACTACTCACTCTACTACTCACTCTCTACTACTCACTCCCTACTACTCATTCTACTACTCACTCTACTACTCACTCTACTACTTACTCTCTACTACTCTCTACTACTCACTCTCTACTACTCTCTACTCTCTACTACTCACTCTCTACTACTCTCTACTACTCACTCTCTACTACTCTCTACTAATCACTCTCTATTACTCTCTACTCTCTACTCTACTACTCACTCTCTACTACTCTCTACTACTCACTCTCTACTACTCACTCTTTACTCACTCTCTACTACTCTCTCTACTACACTCTCTACTACTCACTCTCTACTACTCTCTATTCTCTACTCCTCACTCTCTACTAGTCTCTACTCTCTACTTTCTACTACTCACTCTCTACAACTCTCTACTTTACTAATCACTCTCTACTACTCTCTACTACTCACTCTCTACTACTCACTCTACTACTCACTCTACTACTCACTCGCTACTACTCTCTACTACTCACTCAACTACTCTCGAATACTCACTCTCTACTACTCACTCTCTACTACTCTACTACTCACTCTACTACTCACTCTCTACTACTCAGTCTCTACTACTCTACTACTCACTCTACTACTCACTCTCTACTACTCACTCTCTACTCCTCACTCTCTACTCCTCACTCTCTACTACTCTCTACTACTCACTCTCTAATACCTCTCTACTACTCACTTTCTACTACTCACTCTCTACTACTCTCTACTACTCTCTACTACTCTCTATTGTCTACTCACTCTCTACTACTCACTCTCTACTACTCTACTACTCTCTACTACTCACTCTATTACTCACTCTACTACTCACTCTCTACTACTCTCTACTACTCACTCTTGTGGGAGCCGGCCTCGTGGCGTGGTCCTGGTCCCCCTCGCCAAGCCGCACGAGGTCCCATGCACCTCGGGGCTCCTCCATTTTGGATTACACGTCACTCCACGTGACCACCTGCATGACCCCGCTTAACCTGCCTCTGTCCCAGCGAGGCCAGACATCAAGACGCCAACCCCTGGCCCGGGGCATACCACGTGAACCCTTCCCACTACCGGCGGAGGGCAGTATCGATGGGACCCCCAACCGTCCTTCCACACCTAGGTGCGATCGCTCCCCAGCTCTCTGGGGCCTGGCGCCTCTCCTGCTGGGCGTCTGGCCGCTCCCTACCCGGCCTCTCCGCCCCCTCCGGGCGCAAGGGTCCGGCCATCAAAGGGCTCCAGTCCTATATCTGGGGCGACCCGACAGCAGGACAGTAGTTGTATCCTGGAGTCAAGAGCCCTGCTGATCGGATCGCGGCTGACCCTACGGAAGAAGACTCATCCTGAAACCCACCCTCTGAGCCCTGCTGATGACGTCGCGGCTCCATCGTGCTTAAAGACCTTCACGAACCCTTGGGGCCCTGCTGACGCTGTCGCGGCCTGACCTTGTTGAACTTTACCACCAGAGCCCAGCTGACCTCGTCGTGGCTCGACCGAAGCGGACCTACCACCGGAGCCCTGCTGACTGTGTCGCGGCTCGACCGAAGCGGAACTACCACCCGAGCCCTGCAGACGCCGTCGCGGCTCTCCTCGTCCGAGCCGCTCCGAGACCAGCACTCAAGGTCTGGCGCAGAGCCTTCCCATACCTGGCTGGTACTAAAACTGTCCCGCTACCTTATCCCTCTAAAGACATTGAGACTCTTATTGGATCCCTCGATCCCACTGTAAATATTGAAAGTACTACTGTTGATAAAGAACCAAGTTAAGCAACTGATACAGAGTCTTGTGTGGTGGTATTACTCGGCCTAGTACGAACATAGGAGAAGGACCTCCCCTAGGGGGCTTCTCAGCGGCGCTCGGCTATAACTTTGCGGTAGGAAGGTGCCCCGGAGTAGTCTCTCCGACTCCCCGGTGGTCCTCCCTCCAACAACTCTCTACTACTCACTATCTACTACTCACTCTACTACTCTCTACTACTCACTCTCTACTACTCTCTACTACTCACTCTCTACTACTCTTTACTCTACTACTCACTCTCTACTACTCACTCTCTACTACTCTACTACTCACTCTACTACTTACTCTCTACTACTCACTCCCTACTACTTACTCTACTACTCTCTACTACTCACTCTCTACTACTCACTCTACTACTCACTCTACTACTCACTCTCTACTACTCTCTACTACTCACTCAACGACTCTCGAATACTCACTCTCTACTACTCACTCTCTACTACTCTACTACTCACTCTACTACTCACTCTCTACTACTCACTCTCTACTACTCTACTACTCACTCTCTACTACTTACTCTACTACTCTATACTACTCACTCTCTAATACTCATTCTCTACTACTCACTCTACTACTCACTCTACTACTCACTCTACTACTTACTCTCTACTACTCTCTACTACTCACTCTCTACTACTCTCTACTCTCTACTACTCACTCTCTACTACTCTCTACTACTCACTCTCTACTACTCTCTACTCTCTACTAATCACTCTCTATTACTCTCTACTCTCTACTCTACTACTCACATTCTACTACTCTCTACTACTCACTCTCTACTACTCACTCTTTACTCACTCTCTACTACTCTCTCTACTACACTCTCTACTACTCACTCTCTACTACTCTCTATTCTCTACTCCTCACTCTCTACTAGTCTCTACTCTCTACTTTCTACTACTCACTCTACTACTCACTCTCTACTACTCTTTACTACTCACGCAACTACTCTCGAATACTCACTCTCTACTACTCACTCTCTACTACTCTACTACTCACTCTACTACTCACTCTCTACTACTCACTCTCTACTACTCTACTACTCACTCTACTACTCACTCTCTACTACTCACTCTCTACTCCTCACTCTCTACTCCTCACTCTCTACTACTATCTACTCTACTACTCACTCTAATACCTCTCTACTACTCACTTTCTACTACTCACTCTCTACTACTCTCTACTACTCTCTACTACTCTCTCTACTACTTTCTATTGTCTACTCACTCTCTACTACTCACTCTCTACTACTCTACTACTCTCTACTACTCACTCTATTACTCACTCTACTACTCACTCTCTACTACTCTCTACTACTCACTCTCTACTACTCACTATCTACTACTCACTCTACTACTCTCTACTACTCACTCTCTTCTACTCTCTACTACTCTACTCTCTACTAACTCTACTACTCTCTACTACTCACTCTCTCCTACTCTACTACTCACTCTACTACTCACTATCTACTACTCACTCTCTACTACTCTTTACTCTACTACTCACTCTCTACTACTCACTCTCTACTACTCTACTACTCACTCTACTACTCACTCTCTACTACTCACTCCCTACTACTTACTCTACTACTCTCTACTACTCACTCTCTACTACTCACTCTCTACTACTCACTCTACTACTCACTCTACTACTCACTCTCTACTACTCTCTACTACTCACTCAACTACTCTCGAATACTCACTCTCTATTACTCACTCTCTACTACTCTACTACTCACTCTCTACTACTCACTCTCTACTACTCTACTACTCACTCTACTACTCACTCTCTACTACTTACTCTACTACTCTCTACTACTCACTCTCTAATACTCATTCTCTACTACTCACTCTCTACTACTCTCTACTACTCACTCTACTACTCTCTACTACTCACTCTCTACTACTCTCTACAACTCTACTCTCTACTCTCTACTAACTCTACTACTCTCTACTCTCTACTACTCACTCTCTACTAATCTCTACTACTCACTCTCTACTACTCACTCTCTACTACTTACTCTACTACTCTCTACTACTCACGCTCTACTACTCACTCTCTACTACTCACTCTACTACTCACACTCTACTACTCTCTACTACTCACTCTACTACTCTCTAATACTCACTCTCTACTACTCTCTACTAAATCTCTACTACTCTCAACTACTCACTCTCTACTACTCTCTACTACTCACTCTCTACTACTCACTCTCTACTACTCTCTCTACTACTCTCTACTCTCTACTATTCACTCTCTACTACTCTCTACTCTCTACTACTCACTCTCTACTACTCTCTAATACTCACTCTCTACTACTCACTCTCTACTAGTCTGTACTCTATACTCTCTACTACTCACTCTACTACTCTCTACTTTGTACTCTACTACTCAGTCTCTACTACTCTCTACTACTCACTCTCTACTCACTCTCTACTAGTCACTCTCTACTACTCTATACTACTACCCTCCTCTCTACTACTCACTCTCTACTACTCTACTACTCACTCTACTACTTACTCTCTACTACTCACTCTCTACTACTCTCTACCACTCACTTTTCCTACTACTTACTCTCTACTAAGCACTCTACTCACTCTCTACTACTCACTCTCTACTACTGTACTACTCTCTACTACTCTCTATTCACTCTCTACTACTCACTCTCTACTACTCTACTACTCTCTACTACTCTCTACTCTCTACTCACTCTCTACTCCTCACTCTACCACTCTCTACTACTCACTGCCTACTACTCAATATTTACTCACTCTCTACTACTCACTCTCTACTACTCACTCTCTACTCCTCACTCTCTAATACTCTCTACTCTACTACTCACTCTGTACTCACTCTCTACGACTCACTCTCTACTACTCTCTACTGCTCTCTACTACTCATTCTCTACTACTCTCTCTACTACTCCCTACTACCCTCTACGTTTTTAGGTCTCACCCACTCTCTACTCTCTACTACTCACTCTCTACTACTCGCTGCTCTCTACTACTCACTCTCTACTACTCTCTACTACACTCTCTACTACACTCTACTCTCTACTACTCACTCTCTACTACACTTGCTACTCCTCTCTACTACTCACCACCTACTACTCAGTCTCTACTACTCTAGTACTCACTCTCTACTACTCTCTACTCTCTACTACTCCCTCTCTACTACTCCCTCTCTACTACTCACTCTCTACTACTCACTCTACTACTCACTCTCTACTACTCACTCTCTACTGCTCTCTACTCTCTACTACTCACTCTCTACTACTCTCTACTACGCACTCTCTACTACTCTTTACTCTCTACTACTCACTCTCTACTAGTCTCTACTTTATACTCTCTACTAATCACTCTCTACTACTCTCTACTCTACTACTCACTCCCTACTACTCTCTTCTACTCACTCTCCACTCACTCTCTACTACTCACTCTCTACTACCCTCTCTACTACACTCTCTACTACTCACTCTCTACTACTCACTACTCTCTACTACTCACTCTCTACTACTCTCTACTACTCACTCTCTACTACGCTGTACTCTCTACTCCTCAATTTCTACTAGTCTCTACTCTATACTCTACTACTCACTCTCAACTACTCTCTACTCTACTACTCACTCTCTACTACGCTCTACTCTCTACTCCTCAATTTCTACTAGTCTCTACTCTATACTCTACTACTCACTCTCAACTACTCTCTACTCTACTACTCACTCTCTACTACTCTCTACTACTCACTCTACTACTCACTCTCTACTACTCACTCTCTACTACTCTCTACTACTCACTCTACTACTCACTCTCTACTACTCACTCTCTACTATTCTCTACTACTCACTCTCTACTACTCACTCTACTACTCTCTGCTACTCTTTACTCTCTCTCTACTACTCACTCTCTACTACTCTACTACTCTCTACTACTCACTCTATACTCCTCACTCTCTACTACTCTCTACTCTACTACTCACTCTCTACTCACTCTCTACTACTCACTCTCTACTCACTCTCTACTACTCACTCTCTACTACTCTCTATACTACTCTCTACTACTCTCTACTCTCTACCTACTCTCTACTACACCCTCTCTACTACTCTACTACTCTCTACTACTCACTCTACAACTCACTCTACTACTCACTCTTTACTACTCTCTACTACTCACTCTCTACTACTCACTATCTACTACTCACTCTACTACTCTCTACTACTCATTCTCTACTACTCACAATCTGCTATTCTCTACTACTCACTCTACTACTCTCTACTACTCACTCTCTACTACTCACTACTACCCTACTCTCTACTAACTCTACTACTCTCTACTACTCACTGTCTATTACTCTCTACTCTCTACTACTCACTCTCTACTACTCTACTACTCACTCTACTACTCACTCTCTACTACTCACTCTCTACTACTCACTCTCTACTACTCTCTACTCTCTACTACTCACTCTCTACTACTCTACTACTCACTCTACTATTCACTCTCTACTACTCACTCTCTACTACTCACTCTCTACTACATAGTCTACTACTCTCTACTACTCACTCTCTACTACTCACTCTCTACTACTCACTCTCCACTACTTACTCTACTACTCACGCTATACTACTCACTCTCTACTACTCTCTACTACTCACTCTCTACTACTCTCTACTCTCTACTACTCACTCTCTACTACTCACTTTCTACTACTCTACTACTCACTCTACTACTCACTCTCTACTACTCAATCTCTACTACTCTACTACTCACTCTACTACTCACTCTACTACTCACTCTACTGTTCACTCTCTACTACTACTTACTCTACAACTCTCTACTACTCACTCTCTACTACTCACTCTACTACTCACTCTCTACTACTCACTCTACTATTCACACTCTACTACTCTCTATTACTCACTCTACTACTCTCTACTACTCTCTACTACTCTGCTCTCTTCTAACTCTACTACTCACTCTCTATTACTCTCTACTCTCTACTACTCACTTTCTACTACTCACTCTCTACTAATCTCTACTACTCACTCTCTACTACTCACTCTCTACTACTTACTCTACTACTCTCTACTACTCACTCTCTACTACGCACTCTCTACTACTCACTCTCTACTACTTACTCTACTACTCTCTACTACTCACTCTCTACTACTCACTCTCTACTACTCACTCTATTACTCACACTCTACTACTCTCTACTACTCACTCTACTACTCTCTAATACTCACTCTCTACTACTCTCTACTAAATCTCTACTACTCTGTACTACTCACTCTCTACTACTCTCTACTACTCACTCTCTACTACTCTCTCTACTACTGTCTACTCTCTACTACTCACTCTCTACTACTCTCCACTCTCTACTACTCACTCTCTACTACTTTATACCACTGACTATCTACTACTTTCTACTCTCTACTACTCACTCTCTACTAGTCTCTACTCTATACTCTCTACTACTCACTCTAGTACTCTCTACTCTACTTCTCACTCTCTACTACTCTCTACTACTCACTCTCTACTACTCACTCTACTACTCTCTACTACTCTCTACTACACTCCTCTCTACTACTCAGTCTCTACTACTCTACTACTCTCTACTACTCACTCTACTAAGTACTCTCTACTACTCACTCTCTACTACTCTCTACTACTCACTCTCTACTACTCTACTACTCTCTACTACTCTCTTCTCACTCTCTACTACTCACTCTCTACTACTCTACTACTCTCTACTACTCTCTACTCACTCTCTACTCCTCACTCTCTACTACTCACTCTATTACTCACTCTCTACTACTCACTCTCTACTACTCACTCTCTACTACTCTCTACTCTCTACTACTCACTCTCTACTACTCTACTACTCACTCTACTATTCACTCTCTACTACTCACTCTCTACTACATAGTCTACTACTCTCTACTACTCACTCTCTACTACTCACTCTCTACTACTCACTCTCCACTACTTACTCTACTACTCACGCTATACTACTCACTCTCTACTACTCTCTACTACTCACTCTCTACTACTCTCTACTCTCTACTACTCACTCTCTACTACTCACTCTCTACTACTCTACTACTCACTCTACTACTCACTCTCTACTACTCAATCTCTACTACTCTACTACTCACTCTACTACTCACTCTACTACTCACTCTACTGTTCACTCTCTACTACTACTTACTCTACAACTCTCTACTACTCACTCTCTACTACTCATTCTCTACTACTCACTCTACTACTCACTCTCTACTACTCACTCTACTATTCACACTCTACTACTCTCTATTACTCACTCTACTACTCTCTACTACTCTCTACTACTCTACTCTCTTCTAACTCTACTACTCACTCTCTATTACTCTCTACTCTCTACTACTCACTTTCTACTACTCACTCTCTACTAATCTCTACTACTCACTCTCTACTACTCACTCTCTACTACTTACTCTACTACTCTCTACTACTCACTCTCTACTACTCACTCTCTACTACTCACTCTCTACTACTTACTCTACTACTCTCTACTACTCACTCTCTACTACTCACTCTCTACTACTCACTCTATTACTCACACTCTACTACTCTCTACTACTCACTCTACTACTCTCTAATACTCACTCTCTACTACTCTCTACTAAATCTCTACTACTCTGTACTACTCACTCTCTACTACTCTCTACTACTCACTCTCTACTACTCTCTCTACTACTGTCTACTCTCTACTACTCACTCTCTACTACTCTCCACTCTCTACTACTCACTCTCTACTACTCTCTACCACTGACTATCTACTACTTTCTACTCTCTACTACTCACTCTCTACTAGTCTCTACTCTATACTCTCTACTACTCACTCTAGTACTCTCTACTCTACTTCTCACTCTCTACTACTCTCTACTACTCACTCTCTACTACTCACTCTACTACTCTCTACTACACTCCTCTCTACTACTCAGTCTCTACTACTCTACTACTCTCTACTACTCACTCTACTAAGTACTCTCTACTACTCACTCTCTACTACTCTCTACTACTCACTCTCTACTACTCTACTACTCTCTACTACTCTCTTCTCACTCTCTACTACTCACTCTCTACTACTCTACTACTCTCTACTACTCTCTACTCACTCTCTACTCCTCACTCTACCACTCTCTACTACTCAATGTCTACTACTCAATCTCTACTCACTCTCTACTACTCAATCTCTACTCCTCGCTCTCTAATACTCTCTACTCTACTACTCACTCTCTACTCACTCTCTACGACTCACTCTCCACTTCTCTCTACTGCTCTCTACTACTCACTCTCTACTACTCTCTCTACTACTCTCTACTACCCTCTACTATTCTACTACATTTTTAGGTCTCACCCACTCTCTACTCTCTACTACTCACTCTCTACTACTCTCTGCTCTCTACTACTCAATCCTACACTCTCTACCACTCTCTCTACTACTCTCTACTCTCTACTACTCACTCTCTACTACACTTGCTACTCCTCTCTACTACACTTGCTACTCCTCTCTACTACTCTCTACTACTCTATTACTCACTCTCTACTAATCCCTCTCTACTACTCCCTCTCTACTACTCACTCTCTACTATTCTACTACTCACTCTCTACTACTCACTCTCCACTACTCTCTACTCTCTACTACTCACTCTCTACTACTCACTCTCTACTACTCTTTACTCTCTACTACTCACTCTCTACTATTCTCTACTCTATACTCTCTACTAATCCCTCTCTACTACTCACTCTCTACTACTCACTCTCCACTCACTCTCTACTACTCACTCTCTACTACTCTCTCTACTACACTCTCTACTACTCACTCTCTACTACTCTCTACTACTCACTCTCTACTACTCTCCACTCTCTACTACTCACTCTCTACTACGGTCTACTCTCTACTCCTCAATGTCTACTACTCTCTACTCTATACTCTACTACTCACTCTCAACTACTCTCTACTCTACTACTCACTCTCTACTACACTCTACTACTCACTCTACTACTCACTCTCTACTCACTCTCTACTACTCACTCTCTACTACTCTCTACTACTCACTCTCTACCACTCACTCTACTACTCTTTACTACTCTTTACTCTCTCTCTACTACTCACTCTCTACTACTCTACTACTACTCACTCTATACTCCTCACTCTCTACTACTCTCTACTCTACTGCTCACTCTCTACTCACTCTCTACTACTCACTCTCTACTACTCTCTATACTACTCTCTACTACTCTCTCTACTACTGTCTACTCTCTACTACTCACTCTCTACTACTCTCCACTCTCTACTACTCACTCTCTACTACTCTCTACCACTGACTATCTACTACTTTCTACTCTCTACTACTCACTCTCTACTAGTCTCTACTCTATACTCTCTACTACTCACTCTAGTACTCTCTACTCTACTTCTCACTCTCTACTACTCTCTACTACTCACTCTCTACTACTCACTCTACTACTCTCTACTACTCTCTACTACACTCCTCTCTACTACTCAGTCTCTACTACTCTACTACTCTCTACTACTCACTCTACTAAGTACTCTCTACTACTCACTCTCTACTACTCTCTACTACTCACTCTTCCTACTACTTACTCTCTACTACTCACTCTACTCACTCTCTACTACTCTCTACTACTCTCTACTACTCACTCTCTACTACTCTACTACTCTCTACTACTCTCTTCACACTCTCTACTACTCACTCTCTACTACTCTACTACTCTCTACTACTCTCTACTCACTCTCTACTCCTCACTCTACCACTCTCTACTACTCAATGTCTACTACTCAATCTCTACTCACTCTCTACTACTCAATCTCTACTCCTCACTCTCTAATACTCTCTACTCTACTACTCACTCTCTACTCACTCTCTACGACTCACTCTCTACTTCTCTCTACTGCTCTCTACTACTCACTCTCTACTACTCTCTCTACTACTCTCTACTACCCTCTACTATTCTACTACATTTTTAGGTCTCACCCACTCTCTACTCTCTACTACTCACTCTCTACTACTCTCTGCTCTCTACTACTCAATCCTACACTCTCTACCACTCTCTCTACTACTCTCTACTCTCTACTACTCACTCTCTACTACACTTGCTACTCCTCTCTACTACTCTCTACTACTCACTCTCTACTACTCTATTACTCACTCTCTACTAATCCCTCTCTACTACTCCCTCTCTACTACTCACTCTCTACTATTCTACTACTCACTCTCTACTACTCACTCTCCACTACTCTCTACTCTCTACTACTCACTCTCTACTACTCTCTACTACTCACTCTCTACTACTCTTTACTCTCTACTACTCACTCTCTACTATTCTCTACTCTATACTCTCTACTAATCCCTCTCTACTACTCACTCTCTACTACTCACTCTCCACTCACTCTCTACTACTCACTCTCTACTACTCTCTACTACTCACTCTCTACTACGGTCTACTCTCTACTCCTCAATGTCTACTACTCTCTACTCTATACTCTACTAGTCACTCTCAACTACTCTCTACTCTACTACTCACTCTCTACTACACTCTACTACTCACTCTACTACTCACTCTCTACTCACTCTCTACTACTCACTCTCTACTACTCTCTACTACTCACTCTATACTCCTCACTCTCTACTACTCTCTACTCTACTGCTCACTCTCTACTCACTCTCTACTACTCACTCTCTACTACTCTCTATACTACTCTCTACTACTCTCTACTCTCTACTTACTCTCTACTACACACTCTCTACTACTCTACTACTCTCTACTACTCACTCTACTACTCACTCTACTACTCACTCTCTACTACTCTCTACTACTCACTCTCTACTACTCACTATATGCTACTCACTCTACTACTCTCTACTACTCATTCTCTACTACTCACTCTACTACTCACACTCTACTACTCTCTACTACTCACTCTACTACTCTCTACTACTCACTCTCTACTACTCACTACTACTCTACCCTCTACTCTCTACTAACTCTACTACTCTCTACTACTCACTGTCTATTACTCTCTACTCTCTACTACTCACTCTCTACTACTCACTATCTACTACTCTACTACTCACTCTACTACTCACTCTCTACTACTCACTCTCTACTACTCTCTACTACTCACTCTCTACTACTCTCTACTCTCTACTACTCACTCTCTACTACTCACTCTACTACTCTACTACTCACTCTACTATTCACCCTCTACTACTCACTCTCTACTACTCACTCTCTACTACATAGTCTACTACTCTCTACTACTCACTCTCTACTACTCACTCTCCACTACTCACTCTACTACTCACGCTATACTACTCACTCTCTACTACTCTCTACTACTCACTCTCTACTACTCTCTACTCTCTACTACTCACTCTCTACTACTCTACTACTCACTCTACTCATCACTCTCTACTACTCACCCTCTCCTATTCTACCACTCACTCTACTACTCACTCTCTACTGCTCACTCTCTACTACTACTTACTCTACTACTCCCTCTCTACTACTCACTCTCTACTACTCACTCTACTACTCACTCTCTCTTACTCACTCTACTACTCACACTCTACTACTCTCTATTACTCACTCTACTACTCTCTACTACTCTCTACTACTGTACTCTTTACCAACTCTACTACTCTCTACTACTCACTCTCTACTACTCTCTACTCTCTACTACTCACTCTCTACTACTCAATCTCTACTTCTCTACTACTCACTCTACTACTCACTCACTACTACTCACTCTATACTACTCTCTACTAATCACTCTCTACTACTCGCTCTCTACTACTCACTCTCTACTACTCTCTACCACTCACTCTCTACTACTTACTCTACTACTCTCTACTACTCACTCTCTACTACTCACTCTACTACTCACACTCTACTACTCTCTACTACTCACTCTACTACTCTCTAATACTCACTCTCTACTACTCTACTCTCTACTAACTCTCTACTACTCACTCTCTACTACTCTCTACTACTCACTCTCTACTACTTCTCACTCTCTACTACTCACTCTCTACTACTCTCTAATCTCTACTAGTCTCTACTCTATACTCTCTACTACTCACTCTACTACTCTCAACTCTACTACTCACTCTCTACTACTCTCTACTACTCACTCTCTACTACTCACTCTGTACTACTCTCTACTACTCATTTTCTACTACTCTCTACCACTCTCTACTACACTCCTCTCTAGTACTCTACTACTCTCTACTACTCACTCTACTACTTACTCTTTACTACTCACTCTCTACTACTCTCTACTACTCAGTCTTGCTACTACTTACTCTCTACTACTCACTCTATTCACTCTCTACTACTTACTCTCTACTACTCTCTACTCAGTGCTTAATTTGAGCAGGTGCTTTCCGGTGCTCAGCACCGGCACCTGATTCTCAGCACAGGTGTTTATAGCACCAGTTAAGGACACACTCATTTGGAAGGCACTTTATTTTCCACTGAATCACATGATGTTGCGCTACGCCGAGACTCAAATCCCGTTCCCCAGCTCCAAAATCGGCAGCTCTAGCCATTATGCCAAGTCCTCTATGGAATGATAAGTGCCAGTGCCTAAAGTCAGGAGGCAGTTTTTACCAGAACATTTCTCCTGTTAGCGCTGCCTCCCGAGCAGAACCCCAGCACTTTTTATTTTACAAATTAACCACTGTCTCTACTACTCTCTACTACTCACTCTCTACTACTCTCTACTACTCTACTACTGTCTACTACTTTCTACTACTCACCCTCTACTACTCTACTACTCTCTACTACTCTCTACTCACTCTCTACTACTCACTCTCGACTACTCACTCTACTACTCACTCTCTACTACTCTCTACTACTCTACTCTCTACTAACTCTACTATTCTCTACTACTCACTCTCTACTACTCTCTACTCTCTACTACTCACTCTCTACTCTCTACCTCTCTCTCTACCTCTGTCTCTACTACTCTCTACCTATCTACCTCTACATCTCTACCTCTGCCTCTCTACCTCTACCTCTCTCTACCTCGACCTCTCTCTACTGCTCTCTACCTCTCTACGCGCACACATATGCACATATATATAAATATGTATATATATGCATATATATGCATATGCATTTATATATATGTATGTGTGTATATATACATACATACATATATAAACATATATATACATCTGCATATCTATTTAAATACAAATATAAATGCATGCACACATATACATATATGCGTACATATGCATGTTATGTGTATGAAAGTTTGAAAAACACTAATAAAAGCAAAGCTAAAAAGCCACCTAATTACAAACAGAATTGCTTTAACTTAAACAAGGGCGATACCTATTGCATTTTCAATGCTTGTTCCCATTCTTTATGAGACTCCGAAAATAGTAAATAGACCGAAAGGAGTTTATGATTTGAGTATTGCAGAAGGGAAAAGTATATCAAACAGAGAAGTGAAATGATGCATGAAGTTGAGGTTAGCATAATGAAGGAAGAGAAAGGTTGAGACTCAAAAATTCACTTTAAGAAGGGGAAAGTAACCGGTTTAGCAAAAAAGGGTACCCTAAATACAATGGAAACTTCTGCGGAACACGACTTGGAGAGTTACGCTTTTTGACAGTTCAGCAGACATGACAATAGTTTAGCAGACTCTCAAGGAACATCTGGTGGTGACTCCAACTAAAGAATATATGCAGACTGAGACACAGAATGCACATGTAAACCCTCCATACAGGATTTATAATGTAGAGATGCAAATTAGGGGTGATATATTGTGCAAAATTAAAACTATATTCTGGGCTATGGGATGCTTCTGATATCATGCTCGCAGCAAATGATTGGCCTCCTGTTTTTATAAGAGAGGCACCTGGAGGTGAGGATGTAATAATGCAAGCATGTTCTCTTCAGTGCAAGAATGGGCCTTAAAGCAGGCACCTGTGTTATACGGAAGCCATCCGGGAAGGGGAAAAGAGCCTGTTCGACATGTGATTCTCTGAAGGAGTGAGCCCCAAGTGCAGACTCAATGTCCCCTAAAGCCGGCACTAAGCACAATATGAAAGCTATTTTAGATCAATTAGAATATCAACGTAGCATTAACACTCCTCTTTTTCTGATGTTGAAACCTGATAATTCATACAGAAAAAGTTTCGATTATAGAAATATGAATGGACATACATGCACTCTTGATGTACAAAATGGATACGATACTGTGTTAATGATGAATTTAGTCAGGAAAAAGTATAAAACAACTTTAGATTTATTTAATGTGTTTTTAAGCGGAAATATAGCACCTGAATTCCAGCATCTAACTGCTTTTTCATTTGGCAGTTTCCAATACGCTTATACAAAATTACCTCAGATGTATAGGAACCACCTTGGACTCTTTGCAGCAAGGATTATCGAGCTCCTGCATGAAGATCTGAGGGACCATCATATATCGATGACGTATATATATAAAACAGACAAGGAATTGACTGAACACCTGGCTAGGGTGGACAGGATAGTGATGCGTTTAGTTAGACATGACAATTAAACTGTATCGGTCCGTGGAGGGAGTTCGGTGGGGCAGTGAGGCGGGGCGGGGGAGGGTCAGAGTGGGGAAATGTAAACACCGGAATATGGATGAACGGAGGTAAGTACACATTTAAATAAATAAAACTAATTCCATTGCATGCGCTGCATTGCAGAGTGGAGTGGCATAGAGGGTGTGCTGTAGAAAATAGTGGCCTAGAGCAGAGTAGATTATCACTGAGAGGAGCGGTATAGAGTTGAGAGATGTTGTAGAATCGAGTGGCGTAGAATGGAGTGTCATAGAGCACCATAGAGTGGAGTGGCATAGAGTGGAGTAGAGCGGCACAGAGTGGAGTAGTGTGTCATAGAATAGAGTGGAGTAACATGGCATAGAGTGGAATAGAGATACATAGTTCAACCATTTTCCTCATTATAGACAATATATGCTTGCATACAAGTACTGCAATATAATGTACTTCTACCTAGCGCATCCTAACCTTTCATGTCTAGGGTGAGTGAATCTGCCAAATCCCGATCAGGTGGTCTAACTCTCCATTACATATGGGCTAGAGTCAGCAAGCTGCTTGTCTTAGTGTAGAGTTGGACATCATCCCTCAAATGAGGTAATAGGAATCAGCTGAGCAGGAAATCCGACATGGACAGACCTCTCAGTGCTAGTGAAATGCTCCTCTGTCTAAATAAAGTCTTGATGCCATATATATCCTCCATGTTACCGTGCAGAAGCCCCATCAGCCCGCTATTGTTCCTTCTATTGTGATAGCTCTGTCACCGGGCGACCAAAACAAATAACATCTTGCGAGCTGAGCTTAGCCCTTGTACAGAATGTTCAAGGTGTTCTGATAGTGTGCCTTTGTAGTGGTATTGCAAGTTAAACTGAGTTTGAAGAATGTTATCCTGTGTGCACGCAAACAAATGTGTGACAAATGTCCTTGTGTTTGGGAGAGAAGGTATTGTAAGAACGTGAACATGTAAAAATAGAGTTTTTTACCAGTCCTAATACCTCCACGCGACACCCACTCCTTGGACTTGAGACGATTAAAATAAAATGATCTAAATACAATGCTAAACCTATGTAAAAGCATGGAAAACCATCAAATCATAAAAAGGCACTATGCTAGTTTAAGGATACACGCATTCAGAAAGCTATATTTCAAAATATGAAAGCAAATTATAAAATGCGTTAAAAAGGTGGTGTATAAAACAATTTAAAAACAATTTGGGATGTTAAAAACAAGTCTGAATCAAAAATATTCCCACACCTCGAAACTGCCAGATTGTTTATGTGTCCTGAGTAGTAGAGGAAACATTGCTGTTCCCAGCAACCACAGGCAATGTTCCTAAAGGCACCCAAAGCATATAGAGCAAAGATGTTCCAGTCCATCTTCCTCAGTGTTCACCAAGGGTGGAACAGCCAATGCTTTTTTAAAATATGTTTCTTATTTTTCAATACAGAGGGTACATAAACATCAAATAAGTAAGCCATAGCAAATAGTTGTAAGCATATATCAGATAATCATATCAAACTAGAGGAAAAAATGTAAAGTAACTATATGTCTGGGGGATCACACAAATCCCAAAAGAAATTTCCATATGCGGTTAAAATTTTGCATTGAACATATAGCTCTAGTTTTAGCCGGTGCCAGCTCCCTCTCATATATGCCTTTCATGAGAGCCAAAAAACACGTAAAAGGATGCCCTCCTTCCCTTATGTTTGTTTATCTTGAGTTAATTTGTTTGATTTGAAAGTGCGGACGATCAGTAACTGTGAATCGCCCCCAGTCACAGTAGATACTAAAGTAATCCAAAAAGGACCACTTTCCTTGCGCTCCAGCGCATGAGAAGATTTGAATAAAGTATTTGAGTGCAATCATGTTCTCTCCGCAGTGATGAAAAGAATAGAGTATAAGTTTGGAAGAAGGAAGTGTTTAACATTTGGTATCGTGTGTTGAGTATGGATTACCTGGATAAATTGTTACATTGGAGGGATTTTTTCCCACATTGGCAGTGCGACAGCTTGGAGCGCAAGGGAAGTGCTCCTTTTTGGATTACTTTCATGAGAGCCAACCATTCGAAAAAGATTGGCGGATTAGGCATAATCCATACTCTAGCTATACACAGATGGGCAGCAACTAGTGCAATAGATAAAAAGCTTCTCATGGCATGATTCTCACTCTCCTTAAATCCAAGCATGATCTCTTTGTTAGTAAGCGAAAAATCAGAACCCAAACATTGAGCAATATATTTTGTGACTTTCTCCCAAAAATCAGACAGCATAGGACAGGTGCAGAACATATGAAGAATATTAGCTGCCATAAGGTTACATTTGGGACAGCATGATCTATCTGCGCCATCGCCCATCCCGCTGTACTTTTCGCTGCCATTTACTAATCCTTTCAGGGGTATAATAGAGCATACAAATGGTTCTAAATTGTTGCAACTTTAGGCTTATAGAATGAATAGAACTATCTAAAGTATCTAAAGCAGAGACTATCTCAGAAGCATAAGTAGTAGTATCTAACGTCTGGCTCCATTTGGAAGCCAGGTGACAAGTATCATTTCCTCTGAAACTACAGAGTTGTAGGTATAATGAGCTTATTCTAGCTTTTAGCGAAAGATTTAAAAAATATGTCAGTAGTTCATGAGAATGAGGGAGCAACACCCATTGTAATTTTAATAAGTAATCTCTAATTTGTAAATATTAAAAAAAAGATTGTTGTGGGAGATCAAAAGTAGATTGTAATGATACAAAAGTGCGGAAACCATTAGCATCTCAGAGCTGGCCGAGCCGTTCAATACCACACTTTGCCCATCTACAAGCAGTAAGATCTTGAAATATGCTTGGGAGAATTTGATTATTCCATAATCTAAAATAGTCATGCTGTGTGAGATCTTTAGGAGTAAAGCAGTACTCAAGACTTTCTTGCCATATGCGGACCCTATCTCTAATGGTCTTAAAGCGGACCCTTTTATAATAGTTAGGATCATTAATCCTATACAAAAAGTCAGTACCCAATGCCAGAGAGAGGCCAAAATATGTTAGTATATCTGTTGGTAAGCTTTGCAGGCGCCCGGTAAATGCTGCCCAAAAATAAAGTTTGAAATCAGGGAGTTGTAATCTGCCCAGCTTATAGGGAAGTTTAAGAGAGCGTATCGCATGTCGTGCTTGCTTGTATCCCCAAATAAAGGTACTGATTGCACCCTCCAATTTTTGAAAATAGTAGTTGGGGACACGTATAGGGATGGCACGGAACAAATAAAAAAACTTGAGTAGAATTGTCATCTTTTTTATGTTAGACCTATCAATAATAGTTCTTGGAAGTTTATTCCAGTTGGTAAATTTTTTTGTAACCGAGTGAAGTAGTGGTTCGTAATTAAGTCTCCAAAGTTGTTCAATAGTAGCAGATATCCGAGCCCCCAAGTAAGTTACAACAGCACATCCTCCAATTAAAGGGGTAGACAAATCCAAGTTGTGAAGAATTTGAGTTTTATGGGAGTTAAGTTTATAACCTGAAAAGTGACCAAAAGTTATTGCTTCTTCCTGAATTGCACTCAGTGCTGATACTGGGTCGGATGTAAATAACGCAATATCATCGGCAGACGCGATTGCCTTAAGTTGACACATCCCATTACAAAATGGAATAATGTGAGTATTCCGGTTTAGTGCATTAACAAATGGCTCTATATATAAAGCGAACAGCAGGGGGGAGAGTGGGCACCCCGGCCAAGTACCACAACATGTGGAAAAAGAGGCAGAGTGCAGGTTGGCATATAGAAGTTTAGCCTGTGGGTTGATGTATAGCGAACAGATCCACCTCAAAAAGTGACCTGGTAGCCCATTGTTTATCAATATTGCCCATAGTGCATCCCACACAACACGGTCAAATGCTTTTTCAGCATTTAAAAGGACCATCACTCAATTACTAAGTGTTTTATTAGCAATATCAAACGCTGTTATAGCTGTATTTACAAGAGCAGTAGTATCTCTACCCATTATGAACCCATGCTGTTGATCAGATACAAGGTCCGGTAGAGAGGGCGCTAACTGGTTAGCCAATATTTTGGCTAAAATGTTGGCGTCAGAATTGATGAGGGGCATTGGGCAGTAAGACCCACAGTCTTCTGCAGGTTTCCCCTTTTTAAGAAAAAAAACAATATTCGTCATATCCCAGGACTTGGGAGCATCCCCACCTTCCCCTATCTGATATATAGCATCGTGAAGTAGCGAAAGAATTGTATTTTTAAAGGTTGCAATCGTCACCTGCAGCCTTGCCAGAAGCCAACACTGCTATAGCAGTTACTATTTCTTCATCAGTAATATCGTGTTGAAGACAGTCCGCTGCCTCTAAGCTCAAAGACAAGAGTTCCCCAAGTTGTAAGTATCTGTCTGGTGCGCTTTTATCGATGTTACCGGGGAGGGTATAGAGTTCCATATAAAAGTAAATTGTTCTAAGAGTGAGTCTGGAGATGTGTGTAGATGGCCATCTCTACCTTTTATCATATCTATCCGAGTTTTAGATTTTTTATCCACAATCTGGTATGACAAGATCCTCCCAACCTGGTCCCCATATTCATATTTTGTTAAAAGCAGCTGCTATCTTTTCCTTAAGCTTCCTGCTCAAAAGTAAGCACGTGTCAATTAAAAAGGCATATATTAAATCACTGTTTGGGCCGCCAGACTTAAGTTCCTACGCATGTATCATTTCTAAGCGTTTTAATGTGTCACAGCTAAGTTTCAGATTGTTCTGCTGAATTTTACTTTTTTTGATAAATATACTGTTGAGTAGTACCCCGTATATAAGCTTTCATTGTGCCCCATAATATGGCAGGAGAAGCAGTATTAGTATTTGACCGCAAGAACTCCGTAAGACTTCGTTGAGGTATGCTTTAAACTCTGGGTCAGTCAATAAGTATCTAGGAAACGAGAAAGAATGCTTATTCTTATCTGCACCTGTTAATTGAAAGCTTATCAAAACAGGGTTGTGATCAGAAGTTATTCGTTGGCAAACCTCTATCTGAGCAGTGGTTAAAATACTGTTACTAACAAAAGCGAGATCTATTCTTGAATAGTGCCGATGGGGCGCAGAATAATATGTATAACCTGGAAGAGTAGGATGCAGCGTCAATTGCAGATGACACTATATTACCCAGACAGTGGACATAGTAGTCATACCATTATCTACTATTGCCAGAGCCTTTTCTAAGTGTGCCCAGTCAATTTAGCGCAATCTCTCAGTAGCTTCCTGTTGTGAATACTTCATTGTATATTGCATAGAGAAAGCGATTTTGACATGCTCTTCGAGGACCTAATAAAAAGTCTGGGTAATCCATGTCATCAAAAAGAAGGAACAAGTGTTGTTTCACCTGAGACAATGTTGAGATTATTAGCCATACTATGCATAACTTCCCAACACTGTAAGTAGTTACCACCCTGGGGTACTGTGTCAGTGGGTATTGTGGTTAGGGCCTACTGATCCTAAACCAGTAGGTGTCACACAGAAAATGAGCCTGACATCCGTTAGTGGCTAACGGCCACACTAACCATCCCTTCTGATTGGTACGTGAAGAACTGTATGAGCCATTGAAAAGCACTGTGTCTAATGTTTCCTCTGTGTAGTTTGCGAAGTGTTGCCACTACACAAATCATGCAAATGTGGAAATGTTTGGTATGTTTAAATCTTTTATCTTGGCCCGACCAAGATAAGAAGTTTGCTGCACGTTTTGTTCACGAAAATAATTTATTGTGGTATAAGGCATGCTCTAAATAATGCCCTGTTCCCCAGAACCTGCCAATCCTTAGTTCCCCAAATGGATTTCAAATTGACATTGCCTTTCCAAAAGTCCAACCCTTGCACAGACAGATCAAAAATTAAAGATGCAGAATAAATTATCTTGGTGTCCGTGAGCATAGTTTTCTGAGCCTGTGAGGGAGTGAGTTTATAATAATAAGATCCTGGGTCAGCTGGATTATGACCAAAAAAACATGCAAACTTCTGAGCAAATGCTTTTGTTCTACCTCATGGTGGCCTATTTGGTATTCGTAAAGCGCACAACTGATCCCCAGAGGGATATATCGGTGCTAGTCTGAGTCAGTAACTGATTCATGGTTAATAAGACTAAAGTAGATATAGCCTTGTCTTCAATTTTCTTTCTAAAAGTTAGCAGATCCGGCACTACACGTAGATCCTGTGGGAGCCTATTCCGGGGAGGAGGGGGGTGGGGTGGCCAAGAAGTCAAAAGAGCATCCACTCATCTGGGATTTCTTAATTATTTACCAGAATATCAGGGTCCTGCTAGCTGATCCGAAATTTCGAGTGAGTTTGTAAAAGTTGATTTTTTTAACAACATCCTAAAGCCATTACCCTGAAGTGCCCTATGTGTATGGCACAATAACTTAAAGACAGCTTGTTTAAGAACTGGTAGCCAGCAAAGCTGATCAAGGCAGGCAGATTGAGGTAATTCAGTATTCTGTCGCCATTTTGTTGCCCTCACTCAGGCAGCTTGGCAAACCGAGTGTTTTTGCCCTTTGTACTGCCACGTGTCAAATAACCTTCCCTTCCTTGTTGTGAAGCCAATTCCAGGAACTAGCCAGACTGACTAAATCCCTGCCTATACTGACTAACCCTTGTCCCAACTATTTGTTGGCCTTCAGTATTCTTTCTCCGCATTATCCTATTTTGCAAGTTGTCCTTTGAAGCACACAAACATGTCCTGCCGTTACTGATTGACCTATAGGTGCTGTCATTGATTGACTTATGGGGTTGGGCAAAAACACGACTCAAGGGGGACGTTCTGGTTACATGATGCCTTGTTTTGAATGTTTTCCTATTGGCTAATATTTGGCAGATCTTGTATGTCCATATTGGCATTTTGCATGCTTGCATGAGCCATGACTGCCCCTTTCTTTTATGCTGAGTATTTAACCTCACATATAAGGCCCCAGTGTTCTGCTCTCTTTGGACTGCCTCATTCAGTTGCTGCGGCTTCTGGGTGACGTAGTCACACTCATTTTGAGTTTAATAAAGATGTTCTTTTATATTTCAGTTTCTGTGCCAACTTCTTTTTTTTGTTGGTTTAACCCTGAGAAGGAGTTTTGAATTTCTTCAATTGGTGCCCTCTCTGAGGATCATCAGGAGTGGCTATCTGAGGGAGCGATCTTGTCAGGAGACTGAAATCTACTGAGGAGGACAGGACAGGACTCTACTAAGGAGGTACTCTGTGCACGGAGATTCTGGGGATTCTTTGTCTCTGCAACCCAGTATATTTCTGATCTTCCTTATTTTGATCCTCCACATGATATCACTCCTGACTGAGAACTTTTTTTTTTTGGCGTGAGTATTCTAAAAAAGACCGTTAGGTCATTCAGAACTTGGCAGTTAGAATTTGGACAACCTTTTTATTGGTAAGAGTCGTTATGAATTTGTGTTGGCCAACTTTGGATTTGTATTGGATTGATATGCAAATTGCAATTTGTGTAGGCAGGTCATGAGGAGATTTTTCTCTACTTTGTATAAAATTTGAACGGTGCAACGTACGGAGAGTACCTTAAGCACTACTTTGATTATAAATACTTGCATATTCTGCAGTATTTTTTTGGCATGCCTGTTTCAAGCTCACATCGAAGAATGTGTTGCTTTTTTGTTTTTGAAGGTACCATAGTGAGATGTGAATTAAATTATCCGGCTCCCATGAGGGAATACCTAAGTAGGTTTAGGTATAAAAACATATTTCTTCCTTGGTGATTCTGTATCCCCAGGGAATTAAAATATGGACATAATACATACAAGGATCCTTTGTTCTGCACAATCTTATGAATGGAGTGTATTTTGGCTTCTTGGACATATAGCAGTCTGTTGGGCTGTTTTTTTTGCAGTCTTTTCGAACACTATTAAGAAGCGTTTCTTGTAAACATGACTTCGAACTAGTATTTACAAATGGTTTGGTTTAAGTACAGTCTGTGGGCTGTCCTTTGTTTCTGTCCTAAGTGTTGATCTGTGGGTTAAATGTGTGTTTCTGTGGGTAAAAAATATGTGTCCTGAGTGTTTGACCCCTTTCTTTTTATGTCTGAAATGAGCTCAATGTGTGTTTGTGGTTTTTCTTGATGTTTTCAGTCTGTTAAGCAAAATGTCAGTTAATTAATATTAAGTAGAAATTAAATAAAAATCCAGAAATGAACCATGTGATATGCTAAATAGCTATATGTTGCTATATAATTTATAGACTAAGCAATTATGCACATGTACAAACTGTTAAATGCTTAAAAAAATAAAAATAAAATGTACATTCACTAGGAATACAATGGCCTCAAAAACGAAATTGTGTGTTTTGTAGAAAATAAACTTATAGTATTTTTTACTTACATACATTGTATTAGATATCAACAGGCAAACACTTCAGCTGAAGTAAATTTTTGCTGAACTCAAACGCAACACGCATTGATATGTCTTAGTTTGAAAAAGACTGCCACCGTGCTCATGTTACAACGCTGAAAGACAAGCTTTTATTGTCGCTAAGCAAGCAGCTCTAATAGACAGGAATGTTTACTCAGCCAGGACTTCGCCCTCAGTTGAACAGGGGTGAAACTTTGCATTTCAAAATGTTGTTTTAAAAAGGTTCCAAAACTAAGGTTCATTATTTTGTATTACAGGAAGACATTTCAATTAAGGGTTTCCTCTCTTTAAGCATTTTTATAAGAATATTTTTGGTTCTAATGTTAAAATAATTGTTCTGTTAAAAAAAAAAAAAATGGCGAATACATTTTTTTTTGTCATGTTTTAAGTTAGGCTTCTGTGCTTAGGCTTATAAATGAATGCATCTAAAATGATAGGCAAGGGATGCAGCTTGCTTTTATATGTGAAATTATCAAAAATGATTGGGTTTATCAAAAATAATTATTAATTATGAAAAATAATTATTAAAAATAAGTGCTTCTAAATTCATTTTTTTAAACTATTTATAAAGCTTAATACTCATACTGTGACCTCCTAGCATTATAATTTCATTTAAGTTGTGTTGTACTGCATAGTGAGGACATTTGTATATGGAATTTCACTTGGCGCAGGCTTAAAAAAACTCATTTTTCTAAAGGATTTGCAAGAGATATGCCTAATGTCCAATATCTGCAATCTGTAAAGAACATTCTGAGGATGATTAATATGTAGCACAATTATAGGATATTTATTTTTAAGTGCCCCAAATATCAAAGTCGAAATTGGGTAAAATAGACTATTTAACAGCATTCTTGCCCTTTACAATAGCTTTAAAGTGCCTTAGGCTTCAGTAAATGCATATATTTAGGTATAATACAAATTTGCAGGTTGTTCCCATTTGGAGTTGCTTTTAATGTCTCAGTGAGCCAATGTGCCCAGTGCAGAGGTTTGGGTTTAATATCAAGATTGAAGGTTCTAACTCTAGCTAGACCTACTGAGACGTTCATCCTTTTCAGGTTGATGAACTAAGTACCGTTGCATAGGGTAGTAACAAACATTTGTTCTAAAGCTAGTATGTTATGTTATTATGTTCTGTGAGTTATTCACAGTAAATGTTTTAATAATTTAAGAATAGAAATAAATTGTAGCCCCTAAAAGAAGTAATATATATAACATGTGTTTTTAAAAAGGGTTAATTATTGCAGGTTAGGAAGAGTTAGGAAGGTTTTTTTGTCTGTGACAAGCTTCAGGGTGAGGAGAGAGACAGGGCTAAGGAGCGCAGAACGCGAGGCAGATTTTGACCTTGAGGTCAGTAAGGTGGGAGTTAGGAGTGAGTGTAAACAGATGGAGAAACCATTGCTTGGAAAAGCTTCTCTGACAAGAAGACATTAATGCTTGCACACTATAGGAACCTTGAAAAGTGGCGGGGACCAGGAATGCTGGCAGAGGCTGGATAGCAGCCCAGAAAGTTCTGCTGAGGTATTATTCTTAGTTCTTGGAGGACTGTGCAAGGTCGAGAAGTGCATTCCTGCACGGCCTCGCTCAAAGCAGGGCCTCAAAGGGGGTGATACATTCATATTTTTGCTTTTGAAAATACTGTCCATGTAGTTGCCTTAATTTAAGATGGTTGGTTACAATTGATATTTTGTGTGTTATGTGAAGTATCAGCAGTAGGTTGAAACAAGATGATTTTTTTTGTATGACTTCTTTGAAAACAAAACAAAATGTTTGCGTGTTTTCCATGTTTTTGCATTTTGTCCTTCTATGAATTGTTCCTGCTGGTCCTGTGTGTCAGAAGCGACACAGTAAGTTATATTTGACAGCCGGTCACCACTAACTGGTGACCAGCTGTCAAACGGAGGGTTAGGAAAGTAAAAAAGTGTAATTTTCATTTTAAGCTTGACAAATTAAGCAGGCCCGAATATTGGGTTTTGGGCTGCAGGTTCATAGTGCATAAAGTACATGACATGGTGTTGTGAGGAACGGGAACATTAGCTGAGATTACCGTATATGGTGTAGGGGCCAGCGGTAGAGTTAAAATTTGTGTACTATTTTGACTTTTGTGTATCACCCATACTCTTGGTATTGTGTCACAAACTTGACTATCACCCGAGTAATTTTTCGTTCTTCCTATAGATTTTTCTTTTGCCGCTTCTCCCCTGATTGATGTTGCAATGTGCCTAGTTATTGGGGATTTTAGCTATGTCCTAGTCCCATTTCTCTTTTTCGAATTCCTTTCACCAGTCAGCCCTTTTATTATTATTGGTGTATTGTTCAGGTTCACATTTCCAGACTGTAGTAATGTACCAGGGACCCCCATATTATGTATAATTACCTTTTTGTATCACCAGACTGGTTTTTAAGAATTTTCTTTAGGCCTACTTCGATGTTTTCCAGTCTGACTGTCAGGGTAGTGATGGACTGGTTAACTGACTCAATACTATAGTAAGACAAGTTTTCCACCTCAATAGGAGATACCTTACATTTATTTTTTTGAACATGACAAATTTTCAATGACTATTTTAATTTGGTTTTTTACCCTTTTGTTCCTGCTTCTTTAATTTTCGGTGGGATCAGATGTGTTCTAAATCATGGAAATACCAGGACTCTCTAGCTCTTGTCTTTTGTTTCCACATTTGATTATTAGCCTGTGTATTGCATAGTGCACCTGATGCACAGCTATTAAAGGGAGGTATCTACATGTCCCTGATAATCTGTATCATGTGATTTCTCTTTTGAGGTGTTTTAGATAAGGAATTAAGGAACACCTAGACGTAATCATTGAAAAAAAGAATAAAAAAAAAAAATGTTTACCCCATTAGGCAATGCCACCATGTGATAGAATTCCCATGTAATTATCTACCCTCAGATGGCAGAGGATAATGAAGGGTACCCAAATTGAAGAGACTAGAAGTACTGCCTTTGAGAATGACAGTGTATTCTAGACCAGAGTTGTCCTATGGCGTATGGTCACTCCCTTGCAGATTGTAGGCCACCTGCTTGCAGTCCCATTGTTAAATACAATGAACTGTTTTTATACTAAACTGAGGGAAACTAACAACTGTGTCACATTTCCTACGTCACTAGATTCTGCGGGAATTAAGTCATAATAACCTGCAGAACACTGATTTAAGCCTAATTCCCGTCAGTGACAGCTACAGATGAAAGACGGACGTCTTGGCCCTACAGTCCCAGCACCCAGAAAGTAGCAAGGCTGGACAGCGATCGCCAGCGCGCCATCAATGGTATCTCCAAAGCATCGTACTTGCTCCATCAGACGGCGTTGGACATCACAAAACCAGAGTTTCAGTGTAAAAGAGCGAAAGAGAAGGATTCCTGTTGTTGATGGCAGAGCTGGTTTGGGGCTTCAGTTTTCTACCTGTCATGTGCTGGTAACC
The DNA here is from genome assembly GCF_964204655.1 of Triturus cristatus. Taxonomy (NCBI): domain Eukaryota; kingdom Metazoa; phylum Chordata; class Amphibia; order Caudata; family Salamandridae; genus Triturus; species Triturus cristatus. The sequence goes on from NC_140584.1 coordinate 146,746,280, forward strand.
TCTGACAATGTGCAGTCTCTTGAGCCCCTTGGCCTGAGTTTTGGCCACCCCCCCTCTCTTTTCTTTGCTCCAACGGAAGGGCAGTGCACCGGAGGATCTAAGGCACTACATGATGAAAGGAAAATTAAATGAAAGAGCAGCCCAAACATCCTCTGACACTGAATAGCGAGTGTTGGAGCCTGAAAGTGTTGCGGAGCGTGAAAGTCTGTTGCTCTTTCCGATTAATAGTACTTGGGTCTGCACGAGATGATCTGTGCCCATGACCAACGAAGAGCACAATACCTGTAGTGCCTGCCGCAGAGGAAATATATTGGTGCACTGCCTTGAGACATTGAGACTTTCGAGTAAGCTGTGAGTGTTTGCCAGGAGGGCACTCCAACGGATACTGAGAAGCACTATTTTCATGAAAGGCCTGAATGAAGAGGCCCAATGCGGAAGAAAACAACAGAAGCAGATTTGATGGACGATAGAAGCCTACCAGAGAGGCTTAGAACGGACTTTGGCATAGTTATGGTTGCACAAGCGGTTCCCGTGCAATTGCATAGAATGGGTGTTAGGAGACTGATTCTTATTGTTTTGCTGGCATTGTTTTAGAGTAGTATTCTGTTTAGTAAAAGCAGAATGAGGTCTATCCTCTGTTGAAGAGTATCCCCATTTCACCTGAGAGCATTGATAAGGATCACCACTGTTTCACCTGAGTATACAATAGTCACTGAAATGCATAAGAGCCCTGAAAAGGTTCGCTAAATAATTTTAGGATTTGCTTTTGCCTAGGGTTGTGAAAAAATGATAATCCTGTTTGTAATAATGGTCATTACTTTCTTCTGCTATCTGAATGGTAATTATGACTCAATGCTTTGTTCTCTTTGTATCCCTGTTGATAGCTTACACATATCTGCTTAAATGAAATGTGTAGAATGGAAAATGCTCACCTAGCAATGAATTTGGATTTGCCTGAGTAATGGCAAAAGGAGGGTCTGAGGTAATTCAGCTTTAACTCCATTCTTATGGCTCTCTGGACTCCATACAGGTGATGAACACAACTGTGACCTAAACATTATACCCACACTGTTAAAGCCTGCTTTAAGTCCCGGTTCTTTCTCCACACTACCGCATTTCCCTCACGATAGTCGGGGGAAGAATAACACACAGTCACATCCAATTTTACCATGTGTCACTATAAGGCAAATGTGTTTTATGTGCAATTGGTACAGGTTGCTTCATAAACCTACTTGTCCTTCCAAAAAAATCTGTTTGTCCCTCTTGGGCAACATAGTGCGGCGAGTTATGGTACCAATCTCATTATATACGAGCTCTATTAATAGCCTGTCTGAAAATACCAAGTCAAACATTATAGTTGGGTTTCAATTCTAGCAATTGTCTTATTTTGCCACCTTTCCACGGATCTACATATTGGGGCTGGAGGTAGTGTTAAGCAATAGTTCCAAGGTTGGAATGTGCTTTTGAGACTGTGTTAAACTTTACTCCTGACAAGGGCAGAAGTAAAAGTTCTTCCAGGGTTGGGAAAAATGTGGTTGGAGGGAAAGTGAACTTGTAAACGCTCAAAGGATTATCACAAGAGCAAATCTAAACATTCATTTTTGCTTGTGCTAAAATGCAGTTAACATATATTGTCTAGAGCACAGTTACTCATAGTACGGCCCGCGGGCCGCCAGCGGCCTGGCATGCCTTCCTTGGCGGCCCGCGGACCTTGCAGACATCCTACATGTGTTTTATAAAAATAAATTAAATAGTGTTAGCAAACATTGCCGGTTGCAGCAGCCCAGACTCTGCTCTGTGGGGGCCGGGGGATTCCAGTGATTGTCAAAGTGGAGATGCAGGGGCCTAAGAGGTGAAATACAACAAAGCTTTATTAACATGTTAATGGTCTTTTAAAGACCTGTGAAGTACTCGGGTGCGGCTGAGTGTGCGCGCTGGGAAGCTGTCTCAGCCCGGGCTGAGGGCTGACACACACATGGGGTGAGATGACAGAGGGTGACGGAGGGAGGGAGAGGGAAACAGAGGGAGAGGGAGGGAGACAGAGGTTGACAGATGGTGACAGAGAGAGGGAGACAGAGAGGCGCAGTCTGGGGGAGACAGAGGGAGCGAGACAGAGGGAGAGGGAGGGAGGCAGAGGGAGGGAGAGGAACGGAGACAGAGGGAGACAGAGAGAGGGAGGCAGAGAGGGAGGCAGAGAGGGAGGGAGACGGAGGGAGGGAGACGGAGGGAGACAGAGAGAGGGAGGGAGACGGATGGAGGGAGACAGAGGGAGACAGGGAGGGAAGGAGACAGAGAGAGAGACAGAGGGAGGGAGACAGAGGGAGGGAGACGGAGGGAGGGAGGGAGAGGGAGGGAGACGGAGGGAGGGAGACAGAGGGAGACTGACGGAGGAAGGGAGACAGAGGGAGTGAGACGGAGGGAGGGAGGGAGATGGAGGGAGACAAAGGGAGGGTGGGAGACGGAGAGAGACAGAGCGAGACGGAGTGAGACAGAGGGAGACGGAGGGAGACGGAGGGAGAGGGAGGGAGACAGGGAGGGAGGCGGAGGGTGAAAGAGGGAGGGAGGGAGGGAGACAGAGGGAGAGGGAGGGAGACAGGGAGGAAGACAGAGGGAGAGGGAGGGAGACAGAGGGAGGGAGACAGAGGGAGAGAGAGACAGAGGGAGAGGGAGACAGAGGAGGGAGACAGAGGGAGGGAGACAGAGGGAGGGAGACGGAGGGAGGGAGACGGAGGGAGGGAGATGGAGGGAGGGAGAGACAGAGGGAGAGGGAGACAGAGGAGGGAGACAGAGGGAGGGAGACGGAGGGAGGGAGGGAGACAGAGGGAGACGGAGGGAGGGAGATGGAGGGAGGGATACAGAGACAGGGAGGGAGACGGAGACAGGGAGGGACACGGAGGGAGGGAGACGGAGGGAGGGAGAGGGAGGGAGACAGAGGGAGGGAGACAGAGGGAGGGAGACAGAGGGAGGGAGACAGAGGGAGGGTGACAGAGGGGGAGGAGGGAGACAGAGAGGGAGGAGGGAGACAGAGAGGGAGGAGGGAGACAGAGAGGGAGGAGGGCGACAGAGAGGGAGGAGGGCGACAGAGAGGGAGGAGGGCGACAGAGGGAGAGAGACTGGGGGAGAGAGACAGGGGGAGAGAGACAGGGAGACAGAGGGAGGGAGACAGAGGGAGGGAGACAGAGGGAGGGAGACAGAGGGGGAGACAGAGGGGGAGGAGGGAGACAGAGAGGGAGGAGGGAGACAGAGAGAGAGGAGGGAGACAGAGGGAGGAGGGAGACAGAGGGAGGAGGGAGACAGAGGGAGGAGGGAGACGGAGGGAGGAGGGTGACGGAGGGAGAGAGACAGGGGGAGAGAGACAGGGGAGAGAGACGGGGAGAGAGACAGGGAGAGACAGGGGGAGAGAGACAGGGAGAGAGAGACAGGGAGAGGGAGGGGGAGAAAGGGAGAGGGAGGGGGAGAGAGGGAGGGCGAGGGGAAGGGAGTGCGAGGGAGGGGGAGAGGGGGAGGGAGTGGGAGGGAGGGGAGAGGGAGTGGGAGGAAGGGAGAGAGGGAGAGAGAGAGAGAGAGATGGGTGTATGCCGGGTCTGGTGGCTCAGTGGACTAAGGCGTCTGCTGCAGGGACCTGTGTTCAACCTCATGGTCAGAATTTATTTTTGCTTTAGCCCCGCCCCTCCCCCTCTGACCCCGCCCCCACCGGTGCGGCCCTCGGCCACAAACCACACTGTAAATTTGGCCCCCGAGAGAAAGTTTGTGAGTACCCATGGTCTAGAGGTACGATTTCCTGGCACTATGTCCTCCCTTTAGACCTCTCGCTGCTCCTCTTTGAACTGAAGCTCTCTTGGTTCCTCGTTCTGTAGAGGAATCTGTACGAATTCAATTTTGAAACCACGTTCTGTTGAAAGAACCCATTGGTCCTGAATTATTTTCTCCTATTCCTTCTGAAATAACCTTAACCTTCCTCCTACCTTTATCTGGGTAGATGCAGAAACAATCTCCCTACTCACCTATCGAGTTAGATCGTTGGCCTCTCCTCAAGAAGGTCTGCCTCTAACTCCTCTTCCCTTATGGGGATAGAAACCGGTTGAGCCCTGGTTTCCTCTGTAATTAGTTTTTCCGAATCCCATTTGGGTCCTATAACATACACGGCCAGAAGGTTGCCCTCTCCTTCCGACCTTCTAATATAAATTGTTCCCAATGAAAACATTTCACATGGAAGACTGTGCCTTGTCTAAGGCTGTAAATGGTGCCACATACTTCCTCAAGGACTTTACCATACCTTCCCCAAAGAGAAGTCCTTTGGTATCCTCATCCGCTTCTTTTCTAGCTAAGTCCTCTACTTTTGGACTAATCTTAAACAATACTGCCTTCTTCCTTTCTGCTATAATACTAGCAGTATAAGAATAATAATTCCCATTTGTAAAGCGCAAACATATCAACTCTTAGATTTTCAAGGCGCTGGGGGCCGTCGGAGAGATTGAGTGAGCTATTGCCCAGAGTCACATGATGCTCAGCTGCCGCCAGTGATCAAACCATAAACCTCACGGTCTGGAGCCAGACGCTCTGCCCACTGCACCATGCCTCTCCTTTAGTATCGGCGTTCCCTAGGAAACAGATTGCCCTTTGGCTCCACCCTTTCAGGAGCTCTAAATCAGTTTCACCTCCAATACCATAAGTATCTTCTACAAGGTCAAAGATATGGGTTAAAGTGCCCAAAACATCTAATAACTTGCCCTCACATTGTTATAGCAAGCATTCCAGACCATTTCTAGGATCCCTTCCAAGTTTAAATAAAAAGGTGATAAGCTCTGGATCCAAATTAGGTGTCATTGTGTCCTTATCCCCAATTACAGGACGATAATACTTTACCCTCAAAATATTCCTTTCCTCTTTTTCCAGAGGTTTCCATTTTCAGCCACATGCCCCATCGACCACCATTCGGAACCTCTAGGGTACTGTATTTCATTTGGCTAAAAAAGATTTTGCCCCAGAGGGTCTTTAATACATTTCTCTTTTTTCAGTGCTAAAAATCACTGTCTCCAAATTCCGTACCTGGGAAAACATCCCCATCATCATAGTTCATATCAAATATATATTTGTCAAACTCTCTATTATTTTCATCTCTTTTCTCTTTAAATGGAAACTCATTTGCAGGGTTAGCCTGCCTTGAACTTGTGCCGCTTTGGGTCACCTTTCCTTGTGAGCCGCTTAGGACTCCTATTTTTGAACAGACATCTCTTCTGTAGATAAATGTTTCTTTTTGCTAAAACATTTGCCCCCAGGTCACTTATTTGAGGCTTATTTGAGGCTCCTTCCTCCCACTTTCCATTTTTTCATACAAGCACTTATGCTGATGACTGCGTGACCTGAATTTGCCTACGTCAGGTTAAGCCTGCTTGACCCTCTGCAAACTTTGAAATGTCTACAGGAGCCGGGACCATGCCAACATTGTGCTCGTGACCATTTGACAATCTTCTTGGGCTGAGAGTGCAGGACGTGGGATTGCGCCTTTCCCTGAGCACCTCAGCCGACCTGACAAAAAGCTATTATGCCACGGGCGACGAAGCTTGAAGTATTTAAATGTCGCTTTAACTGAAAAGAGCAGCCTGCTGGCACTGCCTGCTCATTTGAATGATAACAATTACCGGTACCGGTCAATTTGATTACATGGCCAAATGCATAATGATCATACTGTTAAAAGTAGTTACAGTTAACTTCGGCGTTGGTTTTTCCTACATGGTCTACAGCTTAAGTCGGTAAACTAATCAGAAAAACGTACATTAAATCGTCCTTTTAGTTCTACTTAATTAGCTGTAACCAACCTCACCTAACTAGAACTCATAAATTGTTTTGCCCTCTATATCTTATCTATGAATTAATTAAACAACTAAAAATCAATTATTCATGCTCTATGCATGCTAATAAGTTAAACAAAGTTGTATCTGTTCAGAAGCAGCAAACCAAAGAGGAAGAATCTGGAGTGTTGGGGAGTTTTATGGACAGGATATTCTATTTTTGTTTATGTTGTCATACTTGGTTCGAGTATGGTAGTTTGGCAGCTAGTTTGCATTGGCACTGAGACACTTTAGTGGAAGTAGCCATGTGCTTCATAAATTGTTTATTATTATTATTATTATATTAATAATGGATCTTTAAAAGGCTGCTGCTTGGAGGTTGCGGAGAAAAGGATTTATGCATAATGCTAGCCTTCAGTCTTGCCATAAAATTCTGTGTTTTTCCTGAAGTCCTGTACGGGGAAACACTGCTTCAAGCTGATTTGCTTTTTGTGCGTTCTAGAATGGTTTTTCCACCCGTCTGATGGAAATTTTACCCATGGCGAATTGATTGTTTGTGGATTTATTCCAGGTGTAGCCAATTGTGGCTGTGCAGCTTGAGCGGCCCTTGCAGGAGTTACTGTCATTGTTTGCATGGTAAATTCTGTTAAACTTCTATATGTCTTAACCAGATCTGTACATAGCATATGTAGGTCTGGTGCTGTCAGATTGTCTATATCTGGCCATGGTTTGTAGCAAGGTAAAGACTGGCCATGTTGCTCTCTAATAGCTATGTTATCCGAGTCTAACGTTATTGTTTGTATGTGGTAGGGCACTTTCAAACCAATTTTTATGTTCTTGGTACGTTAGTGGTATTTCTAGTGCTTCATAAGCTGTGTAGTTGTTAGGGACTGTATCTGCTGTGTATGTGTGAAACAGTCTTGTAGTTGCATTTGTTGCTGGGAATGTAACCCATGAATAGAATATCTCTATCCTGAATGCTTCATGGGCCTCAACCACGTATGTAACGGCTCCACCCGAAATGGCCAGACCAGCTTTTAACACCATTTGGGAAACCGCATGTCTGCAGTTAGATGGTGTATTTATTGCTGCATCTTCAGCCAAATGAATATGTGGAATCAGAGAGGGTACCTCTATGGGGAGATCCTTTGAAAGGCTCAATATTTAAGAACCTAAAGCCTATACATAGGGTTTACCAACTCAGTTGATGAGGATTTTTCCATAACTCCACGGTTGTCTCTGGTTAACAGGCGAGAAAGGGTATTTGGGTATACAAAAGAAGCTACTCAGGCGATCCATCAAGAACCCAAGCTAGAACGTTGGCAATGCCATGTTGTAGGGCTTATACTTTCTCAAGTAAAACGGTGCATTTGTTGGACAACATAAACTTTGAATTAGTGCGAGACTGATTCTGTGCACCCCTAAGGATATGTTGGCCTATAGTCCTGCTAGCTCACGGTGCACCCTCTGTACCCCTACCCTTACAGGGTAGCAAATGGATGTGCAACTTCAGAACATTACAACCCTGGCTCCCAAGGAAATCATGGTAACAGATCTAGAGCCCTTTTGTTTAGTTACTTATGTATACCCAAAGAGATGCACAAGAAATACACAATAAATCATTTCAATATTTATTAAAGCATTGTGATTCTTGAGGAAAATACATGTGCTTTAATAATTAATAGATGGAAGCAGAGTAATGTGATTAGCATTAGGAGAATGGTGAAAAAGATGAACAGTTCAACTATTTTGCTTATTACAGAGAATAAATGCATGCATACAAGTACTATAATATAATGTACTCTTACCTAGTGCATCCTAACTTACCATGTCTAGGGTGAGATAATATGTCAATTCACTATTGGGTGGTCTGACTCCACACTACCTGTGGGTTAGAGCCAGCAAGTTGTGAGGTAACAGGAATCAGCTGAGCTGGAATTCCGGCATGGGCCGACCTCTCAGTACCAGAAAAATGTTCCTCTGTCTAAACAAAGGCTTGACGTCATATATATCCTCCATTTTCCGATGCCAAAGCCCCAGTCAGGCCGCTATTGTTTATTTCTATTGTGGTAGTTCTGTTGCCAAGTGGCCAAAAACAAATAACAACATCTTGCGTGCTGAACTTAGCACTTGTTCAAGGTGTTCTTATAGAGTGCCTACAAAGTGGCATTGTAAGCAAAACTGAGTTCGAAGAATGTTATACTGTGTGTATACACAAACTAATGTGTGTTAAATGTCAACGTGTTTAGGGAGAGAAGGCAACTTATGAACGTGAGAATGTAAAAATTGCATATTTGGACTAATTAATAGCCGGTCGCTAGTTAAACACTCCTTGGAAGTCTATGGCCTCCTGGAAGACCTGGAGCTAGACGCTCTTTTTATAACGGAAACATGGGCCACGGCTGAGTCCACAGTAGGCCTGAGCGGGGCATGTCCCAGTGGATATAAAATCTTCCACAAACCCAGAAGCATGGGTAGAGGAGGTGGAGTGGGTTTGATTTTCAAGGACACATTAGACTTCAGACCTTTTCAGATCGACAAGGTAGGGGGGATAGAAATCATGGGTTTCTCTTTACAGTCTCCCGGTGGGAATCTACTTACGGGGATGCTATGTTATAGGCCCCTGGGCGCGACCACACAATTCCACCTCCTCGCCGATACCATTATCAACTTAAAACTTGCCCACACCAACAAGATTGTACTAGGCGACTTCAACCTCACAGAGGATGGAGGTCTCGGCAGTCAACTGAGAGACCTCCAGCATACCTGCTCTAACCTGAATCTCCACCAATTGATGGCCAGTCCTACCCATCAGAAGGGGCATATCCTGGACTTGGTATTTGCAACCCAGCTATAACTGGGATATCAAGTATTATGCCCTTGAATTGGACGGACCACACTTTTATACATCTGAGCATGGCGTTGCCCTGTCGGAAGAACAAGCCCAGCCAGCAGTGTTCTTACAGGAAGGATAGAGAATGGGCCAAATTGGCCAAAGTTGACCCCTTAACTATATTATCGGGTGTCTGCTACTTCTCTCCTGCTAAGTCCGTGGATGAAAATTATAGATCATTCACCGAACAGATAATCAAGACCCTTGATCACACTATTCCCATAAAGTCACTAAAGAAGTTGAGGAAAAGATCAGCACCATGGTACAATGAGGAGCTGCATCAACTTAGACTCTCCCGTAGGCAAGCAGAGAGGAAGTGGAGAAGAAACTATGCCGAGGACGATAAGAAAGACCTGAGATTGATTCAACAACAATATAAAGCTCTGATCCTGAGGTCCAAGGCAGATTTCTATGCTAACTCCATCACCCAGGCCTCTAATGGGACCAAAGCCCTTTTTAAGATTGTCCGCGACCTCTCTACCCCGGATTGCATGAACAACAGAGTAGCTCCCTCACAAGCCCTGTGCAATGAAATTGCCTCCTTCTTTCAGGAGAAGATTGCCAACATCGTCAATATACTACATGACAATACTCAGGATGGTTCTGAGGAAACTGCCAGTTTGGCCAACGGAGATCTACCACTGACCGCGGCCCTAGACAGCTTTCAACCACTCTCTCAGGTGGCTTTTGATAGTCTAACAGAAAGTGTGTCCTCTTGCTCTCCTCTAGACCCTCTCCCTCATAAAATCTGGAAATTACATGGGCGCAACACCTTCCCATGGCTGAGGATGATTTGCAATCAGTCCCTGATGGTTGGATCTGTCCCGGACTGCTGGAAATTAGCAGTGGTAACCCCACTGATTAAGAAACAAAATCTGGACCCTTTGGTACCAGCTAATTTCAGGCCAATTTCACTCTTGCCTTACCCGGTGAAAATTCTTGAAAAGTCAGTAAGTAAGACACTGTCCTGCTTCCTGGAGGAGAATATCCTGCTTGACAGGGATCAGTTCGGCTTTCGTCCCGGCCACGGGACTGAAACAGCTCTGATTACCATGCTGGACAATCTTCGAAAAATCTACTAAACCATATCATCGTTTCCTACTCATAAGGTTCAGGTTCAATCTGATACATCTTGTGCTTGGCTCGTATACAAAGTGGGGTATCCCAGAAGAATCCCCACCCTGCACCTGCGATTCTTTCTCTACACAGGATACTCTGCACCTAGTGATGCTTTGTGAACACTATTTGGTGGCCCGCAAAAAATTTCTTTTTCCTATTCTGAAAGACTTAAATTTTGTGCAGGTACGGCCGGCTCTATTATATTTACAGATGTTGAACTCGGTACAGGTTACATATGGTGTAGCGTGTTTTTTGGTAGCAGCCGCTAGACAAAAGAAAATCAGTCTGGACACAAAGATCAATTATCAAACCTGACATCTGTAAATTTGCCATTCCTCATTTTTATCGATATGTTTCTTTTTAGGATTTGCAATCATCTTTTAAATCTGTTTTACTGAATTTTTTAATGTTATTTTATGTATTTTGTATTGCTTTTATGGTTTTTAGTAACCGAATAAAGTTCTTTGACTGACTGACTGACACAATAAATCATTTCAATATTTATTAAAGCATTGTGATTCTTGAGGAAAATACATGTGCTTTAATAATTAATAGATGGAAGCAGAGTAATGTGATTAGCATTAGGAGAATGGTGAAAAAGATGAACAGTTCAACTATTTTGCTTATTACAGAGAATAAATGCATGCATACAAGTACTATAATATAATGTACTCTTACCTAGTGCATCCTAACTTACCATGTCTAGGGTGAGATAATATGTCAATTCACTATTGGGTGGTCTGACTCGGAACGAAGCCCGGGCAAAGGGCGGGCCCTCTGTGGCCCTCAGAGGCCAGAGGAGGCTGGGCTGGGCCACAAACCTTAGTCGGTTGTACTTCGCTCCCTTGTGCTCTTACTGGTAGGATTTTTGGCCATGAATTGTCGTGAAACTAGAAGCATGGCCGCTGTAGGAGCAAAAAAACTTACAGGAACCTTGGATGATTTTATTACTCGCACACATGCGCTAATTGATGAGGGCATAACTTTAATGGATAGGAGAGTGTCCCAAGACCTGGCCATGGCCAAACGATCTTCTTTGGGCCTTATAGCACAGGCACAGACACCCAATACTGATTCTCGAAGAGATATACAGGTCTTGGTACATAGTACTGGAGAGACTGGGGATCTTGATGCTTTAAACAGCTCACAGGATCTGGAGGCTTCTCCTAACCTTCACTTCCTATTAGAATGCGGAGTGCAACAAAGCGAGTCAAATACCTCTAACAACATATCCGTCACAAAAGAAAGGGGTCGGACAGAAGGGGCTATCCCTAAGCAAATCCGAAAAACTAATAAATCATCTATTCACAAAGGAAAGAAGGTTCGAATCCCCCCTAACCCCCCTAACATGGATAAATTGCCAGTAGCTTTACCCAATTCTACAGAAGGACCGCATGTTACTAAGAGTGGCTTATCCCTGAGCCTTCCTGATGATACTATTATTGATCACAGCCTGGAGGAAATCCTGGAGTTGACCGGGGAAGCGGGCAAGTCAGTAAAATCTCCATTACAGGAGGGCCATGGTTTAAGCTTGAGTAACACCACTATTTTTAAGATGTTAAAAACACTGCTGGAACCCTTAGAGGCTAGACTACGCTGTTTGGAAACTGTCCTAAAAAACATACATAAGGACATAAGTGCCCCTAGCTTTACCTTGAATAATAGAACTGCCCAGGTTATTATTCCAGCTAAAAAGGTCAATAAGCCTTCGGTGGTTGTTAATAAACCGCTGGAGACCGTAATAACGACCCCCAAGAATTCCAGTAACGCTATAAATCAGGATAGCACTACTATAAAAGCCCCCAGAACCGATCAAACTCAGATAACAGATCAACCCCTGATAACTACCAAGAGCATTTCCGCTCAGGCTACATTAAGTGATCGCTTACCACAGCCTCTAAATTCTGATGCACCCGACAGAGCCAAGGGCATGGCCCGCAGAAATATCCATCTTCCTCCTGATGCCTGCCCTTATGTAATTATTCTCACTGGCGTCACCGAAATCTCTTCACAAGAAGTTGAATCGTACCAGGCCTTAAAAAACAAAGTATGTTATTGGCTATCTAAAAATTATCCTCTTCCGCCAAACATACCGTGTAATATTTTAATGATTGAGAGAGCTCCGTGGGTAGGAGGCAATAGAAAATACCTACAAGGGGACTGTGTAGTGGTCACTTTTGAGAACCCTGAGGTTGTAGAGTTTATTTGTAGTAGTGGATCCCCTAGATTCCAGACGAGCACGGTGGTTGCTAGACCTTTGTCTTATTTTTATCTCCCACAAAATCAAGCTGATAACCGATGGAGTTGGTTAAAAGGACCCCATGACAGTAAAGTTAGACAAAGATCTAATCCCCCCTGGGAGATACAACCCCATGGGTGGGAGGAGGGGTGGAATGTGGGATGGAATCAGGTAAGGAGTAGAAGAGGTAGATTACGTCAAGGCGGCCATCTTGTTGGTTCACATTATAGCCAACCTTATCATTACCAACAGTTTACAAATGGTCTAGATAACCCCTCGCATTTTCCAATAGCTAATCGTTTTGAATGTCTGTCAACCACAGATTGGGTCGACTGACAAACACAGAGCTTGGAATTTGATCGGAGTCCCCAGATTATTCCTACTCAACCAATTAAGACTGTTGCTATGGAGGATTTGATTAAATCAAACATTTCTTATACTCCTGATAAAGACACAGCGGTGGGTGGTTGTCGGGGTGTGCTTACCCCCTCTAATGCAGATTCATCATACTGCAAATTTTTAACCTGGAACGTGGCAGGTTTAAATGTAAAGGCTCAAGACCCCATATGGCAAGGGTTTGTAAAACAATATGACGTCTTGGCAATCCAAGAAACATGGGATACCACTAGAAGCTTCTCATTGGATGGTTTTTGTAGTTTTTCAACCCCAGCAGTCCCAGGAGCGAGAGGCAGAGCAAAGGGTGGCTTACTTACACTATGTTCCCTGAACTTAACGGGAGTCTTTAAAAAATTAGATTCCGCACCCAAGAACACGTTAGTTGTGGAGTGGATCTTATCTGATACTAAAGTTTTTTTGATTATTAATTTTTATAACTCCAAGGAGGTTTCTTATGCGAATGAGCACTTGACCTCCTTGTTAGATTTCCTGTCAGTCTATAGACAAGATTGCAATTCCGTCCCAGAGATGGTAATCCTGGGTGATTTTAACATTCATCCCTGTGATGGAGATTGTTTTAATGATAGATATGGGGGCTTACCGACCGAGGGCATTCCCCATTTTGAACATACAAACGAGGGTGAGTGCCTGGAGACTTTTCTTGCAAACTTAAATCTATTTGAAATTGAGCAGGGCAAAAGTGAACCCAGACCTCCAACATTTATTGGGAGAGACGCCAATACTGTCATAGACTATATTTTTGTATCATCCGGGGTCCTGTCTAAGGCACGTGAGTATAGGGTTGTTACTGCTAGTTTTAGCGATCATCACCCTGTCCTCCTAGTGCTGGAACTAGATTGTTTCCGGACTAGTAGATTGACAAGTGTGGCAGCTCCAAATGTTCTGACAACTAAGGATCAGGGAAGGCGCCTTAAGTGGGGGATGATTGTCCCTGAGCAATTCTTCCAAACATTAGCCCAAGAGGCGGAGGCTAACTTGGCAGTGTGCCTAGATCCAACTGCCCTTGGTCCTGATGTTATGGCAGCGTATGAGGAAATATGTATAAGGGTCTCTAAGAACTTGGAGTTAAGGCCAGGCGCTCTAAGGAACAAGAAGATCTTTAAATGGTTCAACAAGGATTGCTCGCTAAAACACAGTGCCCTGTTGAAAGCATTAAAACATAAACCCAGAGATAGGCCCTTAGTGACCAAACTAAGGAAGGAATACAAAATTGCAGTCACCAATCGCAAAAACCAAATTAAGGAGGAAGCTTGGGATAGTTTACTATCCATTGATGTATTGAGAGATAGCAAAAAGTTTTGGGCCTTGGTGAACCAGCCTTTCTTTTCCGAGGATGGGAAAACTGATATGGACTGTGTGATCGAAGATGGAAGATGGCTTGGCCATTTTAAACAGATTTATGAATCCACAGCATTAACGCCACCAGTCAGTACCCATGCTACACCTCACCTGAAGTTTAACACCACTGAGGTTGAGAGGGCGATTAAAGATACAAGTAAACATAAGGCCCCAGGCCCGGATGGGGTCCCTGCAGATCTTTTTATCCAGTATCCGCAATTTTGGTCAAAAATACTAACCAATGTGTTTAATGCGATACCTGCAGCTGGTTTTCCTTCCTCCTGGTCTACCTCCATTATCGTGCCTATTTTTAAGAAAGGGAATAGGGGGGACCCTGCCTGCTATAGACCAATCTCCCTGTTGGACTCTGCCGTTAAGATTCTGGGCAGAGTTATTTTGCAAAGAATGGGGGATTGGCTAATGGAGAGCAGGACCCTTTCGGATTTACAGTACGGATTTAGAGCACATAGAGGGACCATGGACCAATGTTTAAACCTTCACCTTATCATTAGTAAATACACTGTGGCGAAGGGTGGGCTTCTTTATTTGGGATTTATGGACTTATCTTCTGCTTTCGATTTGGTAAATCGCTCAAAACTTTGGATTATTTTGCGAGACATGGGTTTGGATAGCACCTTGGTTAATTTTTTGCATGACCTTCACCAAAATCTGTCTGCTTCGGTTAGGGTCACAAGGGAAGGGAGATGCACGGCGAAGTTTAGGTCAGGAAGAGGGGTCAGACAAGGCTCGTTCTGGCCCCTCTCCTTTTTACCCTATATATTAATTCCTTGGGGAAATCCCTGGACTCAGCTACCTTGGACGTACCGTATATGGGGGGGCTACCCATTCCGGTACTGCTGTATGCGGACGATGCCGTCCTTGTAGCTCGGACAGGCACTGGCCTGCAAAGATTATTAGATCATTTTGGTGGTTTCATGGAAGCATTGGACCTAAAGATCAACACCACCAAATCCCATGTTATGGTTACAGGCTCACGGAGGAAAAACATGAAGATTAGGGCCTTTAGCTGTAACAATTCCCCAATTTCGAGGGTACCCTTTTTTTGTTACTTAGGAGTGACTTTTGACGAGAAAGGAACTTGGGGTGCCCAACTAAAGTTAAAGGAGAATGGTGTATGTAGATCTACTACAGCTCTTATGCATTTTGCTAAAAGATTGGGTTCGAGACCCATGGAAGCCATGACTCGTATTTATAGAGCCAAATGTGTGGCAATTGCATCATATGGGGCAGATATATGGGGCTATGTTTCAGCCCCAGGCATTCAAATCGTAGAAAACAATTTTATACGAGCCTTGTTATCACTCCCGAAATCATCCCCCACATATTCAATACATAACGAAATAGGTTTAGGTTATGTTACTGATCTCCTAAAAATGTCCCCACTGTTATGTTGGATTAAAACCTGGACAAATGAGGAGATCACATTGAACCACTGCATTCTTAAAGATTGCATGTCTTTGGACAAAGCAGACAGCATACCGTGGCTAGCGTATGTTAGAGCGGCATGCGCCAGGCTAGGTCGCCCGGATATGTACTCTTCTCCACAGAACCTTAAAAAAGAAGATGTAAGGTGGGTCAAGCAGCACTTTAGAAATATGTTGGAAACTGAGAGGGAAACGGTTGAGCTTTGTAAACCAATGGTAAGATCACTTTACCAACTTTCGTCTTCCTTGGCCATGGAACCTTATTTAAAATATGTTACTAAACCATATCATCGTTTCCTACTCATAAGGTTCAGGTTCAATCTGATACATCTTGTGCTTGGCTCGTATACAAAGTGGGGTATCCCAGAAGAATCCCCACCCTGCACCTGCGATTCTTTCTCTACACAGGATACTCTGCACCTAGTGATGCTTTGTGAACACTATTTGGTGGCCCGCAAAAAATTTCTTTTTCCTATTCTGAAAGACTTAAATTTTGTGCAGGTACGGCCGGCTCTATTATATTTACAGATGTTGAACTCGGTACAGGTTACATATGGTGTAGCGTGTTTTTTGGTAGCAGCCGCTAGACAAAAGAAAATCAGTCTGGACACAAAGATCAATTATCAAACCTGACATCTGTAAATTTGCCATTCCTCATTTTTATCGATATGTTTCTTTTTAGGATTTGCAATCATCTTTTAAATCTGTTTTACTGAATTTTTTTATGTTATTTTATGTATTTTGTATTGCTTTTATGGTTTTTAGTAACCGAATAAAGTTCTTTGACTGACTGACTGACACAATAAATCATTTCAATATTTATTAAAGCATTGTGATTCTTGAGGAAAATACATGTGCTTTAATAATTAATAGATGGAAGCAGAGTAATGTGATTAGCATTAGGAGAATGGTGAAAAAGATGAACAGTTCAACTATTTTGCTTATTACAGAGAATAAATGCATGCATACAAGTACTATAATATAATGTACTCTTACCTAGTGCATCCTAACTTACCATGTCTAGGGTGAGATAATATGTCAATTCACTATTGGGTGGTCTGACTCCACACTACCTGTGGGTTAGAGCCAGCAAGTTGTGAGGTAACAGGAATCAGCTGAGCTGGAATTCCGGCATGGGCCGACCTCTCAGTACCAGAAAAATGTTCCTCTGTCTAAACAAAGGCTTGACGTCATATATATCCTCCATTTTCCGATGCCAAAGCCCCAGTCAGGCCGCTATTGTTTATTTCTATTGTGGTAGTTCTGTTGCCAAGTGGCCAAAAACAAATAACAACATCTTGCGTGCTGAACTTAGCACTTGTTCAAGGTGTTCTTATAGAGTGCCTACAAAGTGGCATTGTAAGCAAAACTGAGTTCGAAGAATGTTATACTGTGTGTATACACAAACTAATGTGTGTTAAATGTCAACGTGTTTAGGGAGAGAAGGCAACTTATGAACGTGAGAATGTAAAAATTGCATATTTGGACTAATTAATAGCCGGTCGCTAGTTAAACACTCCTTGGAAGTCTATGGCCTCCTGGAAGACCTGGAGCTAGACACTCTTTTTATAACGGAAACATGGGCCACGGCTGAGTCCACAGTAGGCCTGAGCGGGGCATGTCCCAGTGGATATAAAATCTTCCACAAACCCAGAAGCATGGGTAGAGGAGGTGGAGTGGGTTTGATTTTCAAGGACACATTAGACTTCAGACCTTTTCAGATCGACGAGGTAGGGGGGATAGAAATCATGGGTTTCTCTTTACAGTCTCCCGGTGGGAATCTACTTACGGGGATGCTATGTTATAGGCCCCCGGGCGCGACCACACAATTCCACCTCCTCGCCGATACCATTATCAACTTAAAACTTGCCCACACCAACAAGATTGTACTAGGCGACTTCAACCTCACAGAGGATGGAGGTCTCGGCAGTCAACTGAGAGACCTCCAGCATACCTGCTCTAACCTGAATCTCCACCAATTGATGGCCAGTCCTACCCATCAGAAGGGGCATATCCTGGACTTGGTATTTGCAACCCAGCTATAACTGGGATATCAAGTATTATGCCCTTGAATTGGACGGACCACACTTTTATACATCTGAGCATGGCGTTGCCCTGTCGGAAGAACAAGCCCAGCCAGCAGTGTTCTTACAGGAAGGATAGAGAATGGGCCAAATTGGCCAAAGTTGACCCCTTAACTATATTATCGGGTGTCTGCTACTTCTCTCCTGCTAAGTCCGTGGATGAAAATTATAGATCATTCACCGAACAGATAATCAAGACCCTTGATCACACTATTCCCATAAAGTCACTAAAGAAGTTGAGGAAAAGATCAGCACCATGGTACAATGAGGAGCTGCATCAACTTAGACTCTCCCGTAGGCAAGCAGAGAGGAAGTGGAGAAGAAACTATGCCGAGGACGATAAGAAAGACCTGAGATTGATTCAACAACAATATAAAGCTCTGATCCTGAGGTCCAAGGCAGATTTCTATGCTAACTCCATCACCCAGGCCTCTAATGGGACCAAAGCCCTTTTTAAGATTGTCCGCGACCTCTCTACCCCGGATTGCATGAACAACAGAGTAGCTCCCTCACAAGCCCTGTGCAATGAAATTGCCTCCTTCTTTCAGGAGAAGATTGCCAACATCGTCAATATACTACATGACAATACTCAGGATGGTTCTGAGGAAACTGCCAGTTTGGCCGACGGAGATCTACCACTGACCGCGGCCCTAGACAGCTTTCAACCACTCTCTCAGGTGGCTTTTGATAGTCTAACAGAAAGTGTGTCCTCTTGCTCTCCTCTAGACCCTCTCCCTCATAAAATCTGGAAATTACATGGGCGCAACACCTTCCCATGGCTGAGGATGATTTGCAATCAGTCCCTGATGGTTGGATCTGTCCCGGACTGCTGGAAATTAGCAGTGGTAACCCCACTGATTAAGAAACAAAATCTGGACCCTTTGGTACCAGCTAATTTCAGGCCAATTTCACTCTTGCCTTACCCGGTGAAAATTCTTGAAAAGTCAGTAAGTAAGACACTGTCCTGCTTCCTGGAGGAGAATATCCTGCTTGACAGGGATCAGTTCGGCTTTCGTCCCAGCCACGGGACTGAAACAGCTCTGATTACCATGCTGGACAATCTTCGAATGCGTGCCGACAACGGGACTGCCATGATTCTAGTGCTTCTTGATATGTCGGCAGCATTCGACACGGTGAGCCATCCAGTCCTGGTGGAGAGACTAAAGCAGATAGGTGTTAAAGGCAGAGCGCTGCAATGGCTTCAATCCTACCTAGAAGGTAGACAGCAGGTAGTCACCTTGACCCCTTTCTCCTCCAGCAGGTCTCCAGTTGCGTACGGGGTGCCGCAGGGATCTGCAATTAGTCCCATCCTTTTCAACATCTACCTACGGCCCCTGTTTCCTTTAATTAAATCTTTTGGAGTCAGCCTGGTGAATTACGCTGACGACACGCAGTTGGCCTTTTCTTTAGAAGGGGATGATGCACTACCTATGGATCGATTCCAGCAGTGCATGAAGCAGACCACGGACTGGCTCAGAAGGAATTCTCTCCAGTTCAATAGTGGTAAAACTGAGGTGGTCTTCTGCTCTCCAACTAGGATCCCAAAACATCTACCTCCTGAATTTAGACTCTCTCCAGAGGAAGGTCCCCTGACACCGGTCAGTAAGGTACGCAATCTTGGGGTGATCTTTGATGATGACCTCCAGATGGCATCCCAGGCCAGTAAGTCCGCTTCGGTCTGCTTCGCCTTGCTGCGACTACTCCGAAGTATACTACCCTTACTTCCCAGGGAGTCACGAGCCACGGTAGTACGCAGCACGGTATTAAGCAGACTCGACTACTGCAACTCCCTCTATCTGGGGGCCCCGCAGTATATCTTCCAGGGATTGCAGAGGATACAGTCAGCAGCAGCTAAACTAGTGCTTGATCGACGTCGCAGTTCTTCGGCCACCGGAGCATTGAGGGACCTACACTGGCTCCCTGTCAAGGAGAGGGTCTCCTTCAAGTCTCTGTGTCTGACATTCAGAGCAGTGCACGGACTGGGCCCAGCTCCTTTGCAGGACAAGTTTGTCTGCCATCTACCAATTAGGCAGCTCCGTTCCTCTACAGCATGCCTACTGGTAGTCCCGAGATTTAAACGCTCTAGGGTAGGCGGAAGGGCCTTCAGTATAGTAGCTTCCGGCATGTGGAACAAGCTTCCTCTGAATCTGAGACAGTGCAATTCTCTATTTGAATTTCGCAAGGGACTTAAAACCTGGCTCTATCCCAAAGTCTAACCCGGTTTCGCTCTCCCTGTTCCTCTCTCTGTTCCCCTTGGTATGGTTCCTCAGTCTAAAGCGCCAAGATGCCCGTAGGGTGATAGCAGCGCTATATATATAAGTCTCCCATCAATCAATCAATCAATCATATTTTAACAGGGCCTAATACTCAACGTGACAATGCAACTGAGTGATATTTGCAAGGTTTTATATCCAAATGCCCGAGAAAACTCTTTTTATTCACAGGTGCATCAGATAAATACATGAATTTATATATATTTTAAGCACATCAGATCTAAGTACTAAAATTTGCAAGTTGGAGGTTTTGGGTTGAACATAATCAGATCAAAGACCATTATATATGCCAATAGTATGGGGTACAACCAGAGCTAAGGCCCCAATGTGCGATTTTGCTTAGGTGCATTGTATGATACCCTCATTGTCAGAGCTATTCAAGATGGTATAGGTCATTACTTTTGAGAAAATGAAGGCACAGCATCAGAGACAAGAGTAGAATGGGATGCCTTAAAGGTAGTTGTTGGAAAGTTTGGCTTTTTGCAGGCTCATGCCAGATTTTTGCACTCTGTATCAAACCCATTTTGGTTGCCTTAAGACTCAGTGCACTTTACCCCTGATGAACAGGGGTAAAGTGCATGTGCTCTTTCCTTTAAAAATATAACATTGGTATACACCAGATTGGTACATTTAATTTACTTATATGTCCATAGCATATGGTACTAAATGTACCCAGGACTTCTAAATTAAATGCTACAAGTGGGCTGCAGGACTCATTGTGCTACCCACTAAAATAGCATTGTCAAACATGTCTCAGGCTTGACATTATATCCTGGAGTGGAGATTTAAAACTGCCATTATTACCTAGCAAAATACATAATTGTCATGTCTAAACCTTCCTTTTTAGGTTAAGCATTCACGACCTCTTGTATATACGTTAGTATATACTTATATGTGTATGTACTTTGTGGGCTCCGAAGATCAGTCCTAGGACTTGTCTGCTTCCGCTTAGGGACTTTTTTTCTGTTCAACTGCCTCTATTTAACTGTCTTGATAGAAAACGACCAGCAGAGGTCAGTAAAATACCAGAATTGCTTTCTGCTTAGGAACTTTCTTTTTCTTTTTCTGGCAAGTGCCTCTATTTAACTTTCCTGATAGAAAACGGCCAGCAGAGGTCAGTCAAATTCCAGAATCACTTTAGCATTCTCTAGATTCCAGTCCATAGAAATTGTCTCCCACGAGCACCCCTAGACAATAATATTTTTTTCAAATCTTGTATTTTCACTGATATGACCACCGAAGGCCCAGATTTTATATTAAAAACAGAGCTTTGGACTATACCTTTTCCCGCTGAAAGGCAATATTTATCTCTGTGAGTTCCCATACCTGGTGTTTCACGCAGTTTTGTGCTTACTCGACCTCCATGTTAAAGAACATGAGATGTTTCAGCACCCAGGCTAATGTGCTGCACAGCTAAATACATTTATGGCCCCAAAGGCGAGACCGATTGCATTGCAAATGCTTGTTAATACTTATAAGTCACCCCTACGGTAGGCCCTAAAAGCTCATAGGGTGGGATGCACTGTATTTAGAAAGTATGACATATGTACTTAAGGGTTACATATCCTGGTAGTGAGACCTCCCAAAGGTGTTTGTCTCTATAGCATGGCTAGCCCTCCCAAAGACTAACACTGGGTTACCTTATTACTTTAATAAATGATACCTTTTCATTTGGGAAAAGCTAGATAAAAACATATTCCACTCAATTGAATTATAATTTAAAATTATCATTAATGGTAAAAAAATTAAATAATAAAAAACATAATTTTAGTTACTATTAAGAAATTGTCACTTTTTGAAAGTTGGCATTTTTCTGCCAAAACCAAATGTGCATTTATGCCAGTGTTCATGGTTATATGACTGTCAGTGGATTTCCTGTGGTGTGATGTGTATTTCTTCCAAACAGCGGACAAAAGGGCCTTCTGTGTGGACAAGGGTTTTCCTCTCCTGAGCAGAATAGCCTGGTGGTTGTAATCAGTCCCTTCCTAAGCTTCAAAGAATAGCCTGAGGGTTGTAAAACTGTATGAGACCTCTAGCAGACCTATATTTCTTTTAATAATAGGCTATAGCTTTTACAGGCCCCACAAGAAAACAGTTTTTTCTTTTTACAAAAGAGTCATTTAGAATTAGCAATTTTTATTGAAAAACGTTATTTTTTAGTTTTTAGTTTTCATTTCCAAAAAGTGAGAATTAATTTATGCAAGTGTTAAGTTCACAAATCACAAAATTACATCATGAAACTAATTCAACAGAATGTGAGCTAAATATGTACATTTAAGATCAGAAACAAATCAATTCTTTATGGAAACCTTACCCCAATATACTCATACTAAAATGCAGCATACACACTCCATATCATCCTGGGCGAGGTGCTAAATCTCCTCCCCCAGGATGGGCAGGGGGAAGCTTCAAAGGCATGCCGCCTCTGTGAGCTTCCCCAGGCCACTGCAACCCACCACTCTGGCGGGAAGCTTGGCCGGAAACCCCAAATAAGGACAGGGGATGTGCCAGCCTGCCAACCCCACCCCTCAGGTGGGGGAGGCTAGGTGAAGCACATCCCCGGGCTCTCGCCACCTTGAAGATGGGAAGCCCTACCCAATCAGGACTAGGCTACTGCCCCCCTCCAACAGGAGAGAGGCAGGATAGGGGGTGTACCCACCTCAGGACAGGGACCCATTGGTCCCTGCCCTTCACCTACCTGTAACACCCCTAAATCTAGTATTTAGGGGCACCCTGAACCTTCCTTCCCCAGATTCCAGATTCCAAAATCCGAAGAAGAGCTAGGAGAAAGAAGACCTGCCCTGCAGCTGCTTAGAAGAGGAAGACACAAACTGCTTTGGCCCCAGCCCTACCAGCCTGTCGACCCTCGAACCGGCTCCTGCTCAAACCCGGCATCTCTTGTGGCCAGCAACCTCACAAACCCAGGGGGACCTGACTACCTTTTGACTGTAAGCCCCTGGGACTCCCATGAGTAGAGGCTCTACTCAAAATCTACTGCTAATCCCTGGCAGCAGCCCGGAACCGCGAACCCAGCACACTCTGCACCAGCCAAGCCTGGCCTGTGCCGAGTGAACAAAGACCACGAGGATGACCCCACGGCGACTGTGACCCTGAGTCCGGCACCCAAGGACCTCCCTCAACACTCCTGAAGAAGCCTGCAGCCTCAGAACAAGGTGCCCCCCCCAACCGCTATCAACAGAGGGTAAGATTTCCCGACACCAAAAGGCACCCCTGCACCCGGCGCCCCGCAGCCCCCTGTATCCAATCCCGGGGTACCAACCTATCCTCCAACTACCCAACTTACCTCTCGAAGTGGTGGTGGTACCTGAAGAATCCTCGTCCCCGAGCTTGCAGTCTTTTTCTAAACCGGAGATTTCCCATTGAAATCAATTGAGCGCCCGAAGGCTCAAAAGCACCCTGCACCCAGCCGCCCGAGTGGCCCTGGCAGTGCAACCTCTACACCTATCTACTTCCCCACTTGCCCTGAGTAAGTGACCAGGAGCCCAGCTCCCACAGCCGCATGGCCTGCTAATCAGCAGCCACCAACCAAGGCCCCCCTACCTCTCATAGGATAACATTGGGCCTAACTCTCTCTGCACCCGGTCGCCCTTGTGCCGCTGGGGGTGAACAAACTGTACCTACCTGGCCCTGGGAGACCCCTGAGTCTATGCCCAGAACCTTAACTCTGCCAGTCGAGTACTTACCTTTAAACCGATTACTCAATTTTCTCCATAGGGTAACATTGACTGGCTTTTTCTGAAATTTCTTCTAAGTGTGGACTTTTCAAAACTTAAAATATTCAACAAAAATCAGCCGAGTAACGAAAACGAAAATACTCACCTGCTCTTAGGTGAGCTCCCAGTGCTGGATCTTGGTGCCCATCACTGACTCTGAAAACTACTTACAACTGTACTTACCAGTAACCCAATTTTCTTCCATAGGAAATCATTGACTGTTTTTCTGTGAAATTTCTTCTGTCAATTTCTGCAATCTTTAAATATTCTTTAAAAATCGTATAATATCTGAAAACGTAATTACTTACCTGTTTTGGATAAAGGTCCCAGTATTGAGTCTAGGCACCCAGTACTGGATTACAAAAGTAACAAGAACATACTATACCTGCATCTTGAATTTTCTGCCATAGGGAATCATTGACTGTTTTCTATGAAATATTTTCAAAGTGTCAACTTGTAAAATAGCAAAATATTGTCTAAAAGTCATCACAGTAATTAAGTCGACTTTTATCACTTGATTCCAAGTACTGACCCAGGACTGAATCTAGGATCCAGTCCTGGAATTCCAAAAGTAATCCTAAAAGTAATCTGTGGCAAATAACATGAAACTTCCATTGAACTCAATGCATTATTGTGTTTAAAATAGTGTTGCCTATTGCAACCACGTGTAACTGTTTACAAAAGTCAATTGCATATTGCAAAAGTATTTATATAAAGCATCTCATTCTGAGAAAGTATATTTTAATTCCAATTGTTGGT
Source organism: Triturus cristatus (assembly GCF_964204655.1). NCBI lineage: Eukaryota > Metazoa > Chordata > Amphibia > Caudata > Salamandridae > Triturus > Triturus cristatus. Next base: position 146,770,373 of record NC_140584.1, read on the forward strand.
CCTAAAATAAAACAAGCATATTTTTTTTATATATAAACCATTGGCCTAGAGTTCAGTTATTGAGGGTGTGAGACCATTTGCTGACTGAGTGTGTACAACAAATGCTTTACACTGTCCTTTGATACTGCCTTACTGCTCGACCAAGCTACCACTGTAGAGAGTAAGGTTATATCTAACTTTAGCCTCTGCCAAACCTCTGGGGACTGAGGACTCTGTACACCCTGTACCTATTTGGGAACAGTATATACAGAGCCACTTTCTCACATATATGAGAAAGTCAACTCTGTTTCTTTCCTATATATATATATCACTGGGCGGATTCCCATGGGTCAGTGGTCAGTGGTCGACGTAAGTTTTGGTGGAACAACCATTCTTTTTACCACCTTCGTCAGGACCAATCGTTAGATTTTACAATTATAGTATTAAAAATGGGAGCAAGGGTGTCTGTTAACGCAAGAAAAAATACATTTTATTTATAACTTGTATAGAAAACAGGGGCTGTAACTTGGAATTGTCAAGTCTACAAATTGTCTATAAAAAGACTTTTAGATAAATCAAGACCAAGACATATAATAGATTTTAAAAGACACATGTTGCTTCTAATGATTTTTATACTAAGTGCTCATGAGAAGTATATAATCTCTCATGTTGCTTATTCAAAGTCAAACCATTCACACAACAGAACAAAACCACAGGTGAAAACAGAAATAAAGATTGCGTGGTTACAAACTGCTTTGTATATAATTTGCAGTTTAAAGACAGTCAAGAGAAGAAAACGTAGAAATAGAAATTCTTCTTAGACTACTCCCATGTCTCCCGCGAAGAGATTTGAAAAACCGAATGTGCATCCAAAACAATGGTGTTATCAAACTCCAAGATGTGAAGCCAGTGAAAAGAGGATCATAGGTTAAAAAAGGAGAGAATATTGTAGGCACCTGAAAAGACGTATATTCAGTCCTAGCGAGTGGCTCTAATCATCATATAGGCCACTTTAAAAAGCCGGAAACTTTTCTTCTTGTCACTCACAACTAGGATAAAGGCCCACACGGGACCATTAATTTCTACAACAATTTCTGCTCCCATACAGCTCAGTCAGAGCCTGAGGTACCGACGGAGAGGGCGGGCCTCCTATACCTGAGTTGTGACCGGGTGAAGTGAGGTTTTACCCTCATACAAGACAGTTGTCAAAGGCATTCCGCTTGTACAGAGGAACGATTACTTAAAAGGTTGTATTCATTCCAACTTTATAAAAAGTATTTTTTCACGTATTTTCTCACTCAATTTTTAATGCAGTAGCAATACAGTCTTTCTTTGTAGGTCCTGAAGAAAGCCTACGACCAATAGTCAATAAGGCTGAAACATGTTGACCGTATTGTGAGGCAGCCTATGTGTTCAAAGCTGCTTCTGTACTATTTTTAATCAGGATTGGTAGAGATATTTGGAATAAAATCGTTTTTCTCTATTCCAACTCCTTTTTAATTTCATTCACATGCACTGCACAAATATTCCATCACTCAAAAAATCCATCATATATTATTGATGTCTATTACTAAGTGAGAAAGTGGTCTTTTCTTTACTTCCTCGTTTTGGGATTTTTGTGACCTCGTCGAAACCTGATCCACATGACTCTCCTCTGTGATCAAGAGGGGTAGTGGTGGGTAGGAAAGATATCCAAATGATGACACTGACCACACTGGTAATTGATGGAAATCCAACATTTCGCGTAGGTCTTTTTGCTTTTCGCGTCTAGGGTCTTTGTAGTACTTTTTGTGTGACTTGGTGATTTTGTCTCATCTCCCATGTGTAGATCACCAGACTTATTTGTTGTGTGAATTAGTGTTGTATAAGGGAAATAGTCTGTGTCTTGGTCTCTAAACATTCCCTAGGACCCTCCTCCACATTAACCGTTTAAGTTGAACCCAGTCCCCCCAAAGCTACAGGGACACAACAAGCTTTGTGAGGACTTTCCCTGCAACTGCCCAACTGACCTACACCAACTAGACCTGCCTGAACCCTGCTGCTAGACTCTGCTGACGTAATTCCTGAAGACCAAGTGTTGCCCCTCAGATCCTGGACCCTTGCCTGATGTTGAAGTGTACTCCTCCAACCTTAAAATGAAAAAACTGGACTCCAGGTGAAGAACTAGAGGTTCTACACTCTTCGTGTAGATAAGAACCATCCTCAGTCTCTCTACTTGCGAACAGACTTCACTGAGGCTGACATTGAGACTGCATCCTAATGTCTAACAGACCCTGGACCTCGCCCTCATGGTGCTCTTCACTTCGACAATGACTGCCTGTGTTTCCTGCCAATGCGAAGTTCAGATCGCCGGTCAGGACTCACGCTGAAAAAAGGCAGTTCCATTGTCCCCAGCCACCACAAAGTTCCGACCAGGGTCTAGGTCTTCAGTGGCCAATTGTTGACCAGCTCCTCTCAGGATCCAGCCTGCAGCCCAACTCACCAATGACTTTGTCCATGAGAGCTTCTAACGTGAAACAGGACTAAATTGTAACGTAAGCTTTCCCCCAGGCTGAACTTGGTCCCTGTATTTGGCTTGTGCTTCATCGTAGTCTGCTTTAACTCTGCACTTGCCCCAGTCCAGTGCAGCTTTTTAACCGTGATTGGTGCTTTTTGGCACCATTTCTACTGATATGTCTGGTTCTACTTATTAGATCTTTTTTCTTTTCATTGTCTTTTTTTATTAAAATTATCTCTATTTTTCTAGATTGGTATGGGATTTTTTTGTGTTGTGTTTTCACATTATTACTGTTTGAGTGCTGCATTAATACTTTATACATTGCCTCTAAGTTAAGCCTGACTGCTTTTGTGCCAAGCTACCAGAGGTTTATTTAATGACATTTGTGGTCACTGTGACATGGATTGTGATAGACTACATCTATCGACAAACTAGCAAGAGGGAAAATGATAGGGAAGGATTGTTTCCCTGTAGATGTCTAAGCAAAATAGAATACCTAGCTGTCTATATATGTATTGGATAGGATAGGATAGCACTTGTAAAGTGCACTAATATGCGAAGGTGTCAAGGCCCTATAGCAGACCAGGAGGACATCAAAGGAGAGGCGGCCAAACAAACAAAAACTAAGATGAAAATAAATTGTAATTGAAATCTTATCTGGAAGTGAAGCAGAAGGGTTCACTTCCACAATCTATGAGGGAAGTTACAATTGCAGTTCTCCCAAAGCATGGTAAAGATCCACTTGATGTCAGTTCCATTTGTACATTATCTTTATAACATTTTGACAGTAAAATTATTGGCATTAGGTTGGCCAATAGCTTGTTGACAGTAATACCAGAATTGATTCACCGGACCAAATGGCTTTCTTTTGGGAAGGAGCATGTTTTCAAAATATTAGGTGAAAGTTCCACTTTATGTATGGATTGCATCCTGTTATGTTGAAGAGGCAGGAGACAGGCAGGTAGACACTTCTTTTATTCAAGTACAAGCAAAGTGGGTGCAAACTCATCCAATTGCCTTGGTAAGCAGCAAGGAATCGCCAACAGTGGAACACAGATACGTAAATCCCACAATGACCCAACACATCCCATACTACATAATAACTCCTTTGTGACCAACAGTGGGATACAGATACGTAAACCCCACAATGATCCAACACATTTCATACCACATAACCCCCTCATGACCACATGAATTATGGTAAACACAATGCATCGTCCCCCTATACAGAAAAACTGAAACAAAAACAATGCATTAAAAAAACACAAAATACAAGAAGTGTGATAAGAAAATTAAAACAAACTCTAAAAACAAATGACTAGAGCTACGGACCTCCTTCAGGGAACATAATCCTGTAGGTACACATGATGCTTGATCATTCTTCCAGATCTTCTGTGAACCTGAACACCTCTTCATCTACATCAATACTTCCACTTCCTTCCGCATAACTATGTTCATTCACATGAACTACATCTTCCTCTGAACTACCCAATCTATCCACACCCTGATGTTTACTTTCCCTTGAGTCTCCAGTCCAGCCTCAGCTTCACCAACTTCGCCCTCATACCCATCCTTATTCAAAACATCATTAGCACACCTCCACCGTAGGAAAGTGCTCCTTATTGCATGGTTAACGCCCACTTTATGCCAGATTTGTGATGCACTTTGACTGAATGTGCACTTTAAAAAAATATATATATTGTTTTATTTTTCTTTATATGCCTTCTCTGAAACCAGCCTGTAGTGGAGTCAAGATTTCTGTATCCACCATCCACTCATTCAGTCTATTCTGGATAATACGAGAAAACTATTTTTGGGCACTATCAATTATTTTTTTTTTATAGGTGTATAGTTGGCAGGGGATGATCTGCAACCTTTTTTAAAGCTCGGGACGATCTCTGCCCCAGCCCATGTTGAGGGTAGGGGAGCACCGTACTAGAGGGCATTAAAAAAAGGACAAAATATGGGCACCATATCTTTTAACATCTTAAACAGGTCACCAGGCACTTTGTCCAAGCCTGGTGCCTTGGTGGGCGTAATCAAGTCCAGGGCATTGGAAACCTCTACCTCTTTATGTGGGGAATATGTAATTGTGGTTGGTCGATAACGAGACCAGTAGTGGCAGCACCATCAACAAAATTGCCAGTGTTCCACATAACCTTCCCATTGTCATCTGTAGCCTAGAATTCTTCCTCTCCTACAGTTGAGTTATGGAAGCTACCTGACAGATTTTGAGTGGAGGCTCCCTGATTCTGCTTGAGCATACAAATTGAAAAAACACTTGTCGCAATATTGTTATCAATTGGGGCCTGTGTACCTGAGTCACACCCTGCAACTAAACACCAAAAGGTACACAGATCTTTACTTTTAATGGCTTCTAACATTATAGACCATTTATCGCACTCCCACTCTCTTTTGGCTTTAGTATAGTGACTTTGTAATGTGACCTGGCTGACGGTATCGCATCTCTACGCCCTGCTCTTATGGACCCTAGGAAAGCACTCCTGGTTTCCCAACAAGGCTTTGTTTACCACGAGGCCTCCTTTTCCTTGCCCCCGGGAGTCCTTTGTAAGTAGTGGCCTGAGTGAGGCGAAAACATAGAATTATGCATTGCATATCCATTTTGCAAAGGGTCTAGGTTATTACTGTCCACAATCATACCTGCCACTGACTCCAGCCCTGCAATTACAACCTCTAACCCATTTTTGAGGGTTTCTTCTAACTCAGCCACCAAACTCCACTTGAGCCTCCGCAGATTATTAACAAGCACTAATTTTCTGTCTAGGGCCATGTTGGGTGCTGCAGAGAGTGAGTCGCCCAGGGCTACCAATGATAGACTCAGAGCATTATGATCACTATCCTGCCTTTGAATTACCGTCATGTCTACCAAGGATGGACACAGTCTTAGATCCAAAAGAATATAATCGATAAGGCTGGAGTGGAGTAGGTGATTATATGTAACTCTCACATCTCTGTCTGATTTAGATCTTGCATTACATTTCTGAAGGCCGTTTCTGAGAGTAAATGCATTCAGTTGCAATATGGCAGGATACCACAGCTTTAAAATAAAAAAACATTTTTAAATGTGCACTGGGTCCCTGCTAATCAGATTTCCAGTGCCTATGTTCTTTCCCCAAACTGTACTTTTGTTTCCACAACTGGCACACCTCTGGCAAACATATAAGTCCCTTGTAAAATATACCACTGGTACCAAGGGCCTTGTGACCAGAGAGGGCCTCTAAAGGCTGCAGCATGTATTGTGCCACTCTCAGAGACCCCTCACCAAACACATAAACACTGCCATTGCATACTGTGTGTTTAGGTGCGGCTAAAAGTGAAGAGTCAACCTGACACACATCCATGTGTGTCATGCCTACAAACCACTGCCTGTGGCATAGGTAAGTCACCCCACTAGCAGGCCTCACAGCCCTAAGGCAGGGTGCACTATACCACAGGTGAGGGCAAACCTGCATGAGCAATATGCTCCTATAGTGTCTAAGTCCATTCTTAGACATTGTAAGTGCAGTGAAGCCATATCGAGTAAATGGCTGGGGAGTTTGTAATTTCGAACTCCACAGCTACATTATGGCTTTATCGAATGCTAGGACGTTTGATATCAAACTTCTCAGCATAATAAACCCACACTGATGCTAATGCTGGATTTATTGTAAAATGCACTCAGAGTGCATCTTAGAGATGTCTCCTGAAAAACAACCAACTCTTTAGCATGCAACTGACTGGTCGGTACCAGCCTGTAACTTCCAGATATTTTTCTGACCCCTGAGGTGGGAGCCTTGTGCTGTTGTTGGCCAGAAACAATGCCTGCTTGTATTGGAGGTGCTTCTCTTCTACCTCCAAGCAGGAACAGCATTCATGGCGGTGGGCCTCAAATGCTTCCTGCCCTTTGTTATGCTAGCGAGGCCTCTCCAGCTAGTGGAGATGTCGCCCCCCTGACCAAGCCCCACTTTTGGCAGCAAGGTGCGCGGGAAAATTAGTAAGCAGGAGAGGTGTGTCCCATCTCAGCCAGCACCACCGCTTCCTTAGAAAATCATCCATGTTGGATGGAAGGATTTTAGCCACTAGGTTAGGGGATGCCCCCTCTCCGAAGGGAGAGGACATATAAAGGGTTTAGTCACCCTAAAGGTAAGTAGCCCATTGGCTATTACCTGCCAGTACCTGTAACGCTCCTAAATTAAGTATTTAGGGGCAACCTGAACCTTTATCCTCAAATTCCTGGTGACCTAAAGAAGAAGATGGACCAAAGAACCGTGCAGCAGTGAAGACTCCAAACGACAACTGACTTGGCCCCAGCCCTACCGGACTGTGTGCAGCCCTCGGAGAAACCTGCTCTAAGACACGACTCGTCCTGCAGGCCCAGTGATCTCCACAGCCCGGGGAGGATTGCCTGCCTTCCCTAAAGACCAAGAGTCCCGAGGACTGCAGCCCTGTCCACAAATAAACCAACACCATGGACTCCCTTACCTTCTAGATCCATGAGTCATGCACACTTTCCACCTGACGCCCACGGCCAGAGTCTGAGTGGCTAACTGGTCCAGTGAAGTCTCCCCAGCGATCTTTACCTCAAAAACATTTGTGGCTGAGCTCTCTTTAACTCCACGAAGGTGCCTGCAGCCTCATCACAGAGCATACCCATTGATCGTGACCGACTCCCGTGAAGATTTTCCAACATCTAAAGGCACGCCTGCATCCTCAGTCCCCCGACTCTGGGTGTCCAGGCATCCCCCGACATCCCAAGTCACCTGCCCAGACGTTGGTCACCTTCATCCAGCCTCCTGGTCCGAGCCTGCAGCCTCTTTGTGAAACTGAGTTCCCCCATTCGCTTGCATTGGGCGCCCGATGCTGTCTTTATACTCTGCACCCTGCCGCCCCTGAGCCTCTGGTGGTGTATGCTTGGTGCTGCTTTGTGGTCACCTGTGCTTGCTTAATCCCCTGAAGCCTGTGCCCTGAATTCGCTAGTACTTCTCTGCAAACTGTGCTTCTTCAATCATCCCCAGTCTCCACAGACTAACACTGGGCTACAGACACCACATTTAACCTCTGCACCTGACCGCCCCTGTGCCTCTGGTGGTGCAGATTTGGTGCCCACTTGAACCTCGCCCTGTGTTGGTCCCAAACCCTGAACACTGGGATTGTAAGTCATGTACTTACCTATTAATGTGCATAACTATTTTCCTTCCATAGGATTACATTGTATTTTCTTGCTATTTGCACTAAGTGTCTATTTTCTACATTGCTAAGTATTGCTACTGTTGATTGACACCACAAAGTATTTCTAATACTACTGTATAGTATTCTTATTGCTATTTGCAGCACATTCCTATTGTACCTGAAAGTATTGCTATTTTTAAACTGCCACTGACTTGCAACTGTGTTATTCTTGGTTTTCTAATAAAAGTAACAAAGTAATATTTGTATGCAAATATTGGACCTGTAAATTAGTCTTTGAGTTTGTGCCTCATTTCTTGACTTTGTGTGTACAACAAATGCTTAACACAACCCTCTGATAAGCCAAACTGTTCAACCACACTACCACAAAAGAGAGTAAGGTATTATCTACTTTAGCCTCTGTAAAGGCTCTGCGGATCCACTGTACTGTACACAATATACCTTACGTATATACAGTTCACCAACCCATAATAATTCACCATGCCTTCGCTATCTTCCCTAATCCCCCTCCTACATTTCACCAACTGTCTCATATGGCAATCCTTGCCATCACTCAGTCTTGCTGAATTATTCAACGCTTCCTTTCCCATTACAGGCTTAGAAAATTGACTTCCCCTTTCTTAACCCTACAGTATTCTTACTCTTACCAAATCTCCTTCTTTGACCTGAGAATCTTTTGAACCCTTCTTTTTGTCCTGAAATTCCTTGTACTTCTCTTGCGCTTTCTCAATGTTATTCTTAGCCTCGACAGGAGACCAATGCAACAATCTAGGGCCTCATTTATGAGAAGTGACGCATCGCTGCGTCACTTCTCAGTGCGCCCTCCTTGCGACACCAATGATGCGTCATATTTATAATATGACGCATCATGTCGCAAGGAAGGATAGATACGTCAGTATAACTGACGTATCTGTCGGTGCAAAAAGTGGTGCATTGCTGGAGTTGTGTCGGAAGCCTGAAGCAACTCCAGCAATGTTCCTTTCACATGGGGCAAGCCCCGTGTGAAAGGGCCTGCGTCACCCTTGCACCTGCCATGAGGCAGGCGTAAGGTTTTGACGCATTGGCGCCCTAGTAGTGGCGCAGCGAAATCTCATAGATTTCACTGCGCCACTCCTACGACCCTTTCTTGCGGGGTACGGCCACCCTGCATACATTATACCTGGCACAGGTATAATGTAGCGCAGGGGTTTACGAAGTGACGCATCTACTTAGATGCGTCACTTCATAAATATGGCGCGGCATGACGCATGTTTTACGCCACTGGTGCGTCACAAAAAGTGACGCACTGGTGGCACAAAAGTGACGCAGGGGCTCATAAATGAGCCCCCTAGTGTTTACCAACCAACCTTGACTATCCCTCATAAAAGGCACTCTACTCCTTATGATAGTGAAAGGACTGAACCCAGTAATGGTGGGCGTGGTGCGATACGCAGTTCATTGCAAACAAACTTACTTTCCAATTCAACCTTTTACTCCTGGCCGCTAGCAAAGAACCTTTCAACACTTTATTGAATCTCTCGACTTTACCAGTGCCACCTGGATGATAAAGAGATGTAAATGTGTGCTCAATACCATTGCGCAATATGAACCCTTCAAGGCGTTACTTCTAAACTGTACCTCGCTATCAGATACAACTCTTTTGGGCAAACCTTCTCTCTGGGAAATTCCATCCAAAAATGTAATGACCGAATCAGCTTTGGCACTTTGCATAAAGTCCACCTCTGCCTATTTTGAAATGTAATCCATTGCCACCAACACATAACACATAACAACAACTACCTTCCTCATCACTCACAGGATTCATTATATATCCACGCCAATGCCATGTCTGGGTAGGTACAGGAGACACACGTGGCCTCATCACTACTTCAGACTTGTCAGCTCCCTCACCCAATTCACATTCTCCAACCACTCTTTCTACCTCCAAATTCTATTCAAGGCTACCATTACGTTTCTATCCCAAGATGGCGGCAGGGAGAAGACGTCTCACGTCGGTAGCTATGAAACACAGCAGCTATGCTGTAACCTGACAGTGCCTTCAATCGCACCCAATATGGCAGCACATTGTCAACGAAAAGCATAAGTACATCCTGCAGCACAAGCTTGTGTTGCAATGATGCTCATCCTCTCGAACACAGCAGTCTTTTACGTTAGAGCTTGCCTCGCTGCCTGTTTCGCTCACAGCTGTCTCGTGCACCTCTCCACAATCTCGAGCCAAGCAGTACATAAATTCTGTACCTGCCAGTCTTCCCACGCACGAAATATATCTTAAAATGCTACTATATAACCACCAAGCAGCACTCGCGTTCACCCCACTCATTGTCACAACCGTCAGCTCTAGCCTCTGAGTGCATTTACAGTTTGCTTGAAAATGTGCCAAAATAACAGCTCAACACGCTGTAGATTCTTCCTCAGTCGATCACCTAAATTGTTATGTTGAAGAGGCAGGAGACAGATAAGTAGACACTTCTTTTATTCAAGTGCAAGCGGAGTTGGGGCCAACACGTCCAATCTCCTTGGTAGGCAGCAGGTAACAGTCAACAGTGGAACACAAATACGTAAACCCCACAATGACCCAACAAATTGCATACTACAAAATAACTCCCTTGTGGCCAACAGTGGAACAAAGATACGTAAACCCCACAATGACCCCACACATTGCATACTACATAACCCCCTTGTGTCCACATGAATTAAGTAAACACAACACACCCTTATAGAGAGTCCCGCTCCTTGATGACTCATTAGATATAGAAAAGGCATGTGATACACTCAGTTGGATGGAGGTGCACATGAAACTGGGAACATGAGCATAATATGTGATGTGGGGAACTCCAGCTGATTGAGAGAGGTGCACCAGATGGAGATGGGTCATATACCCCACTCTCTTTGCCATGGCTACAGAGCCACTGGCTTGTTTATTGTGATCTAAAGGCAGGGACAGGGAAAGTCAATTGAATATTAAATGCCACATAGTGTCCCTTTATATCAGGGGCGGAAGGCACGGCTCACGGGGGTGAGTGGGCTCGGGGTAGGGTGGCTCACGGGATGCTTTAAAAAAACAAAAACAAAAAACTTACCTTGCCGCTGCCAGGGTCCCGCGACTTCTCTCCTGCTGCCTGTGCTCGACTCCAGTTCAGAACAAGAAGCAGCCAGCCAGGCTCCCACCCCTAAGCCAACCACAACGCTCCAGTGATTGGTCTGAGCGCCGTGAAACGGCTCTCAGCCCGGGGCTGTAGGGGTGGGCATGTTCTCCATGCAGGCTGTAATGCAGCCTGCATGGAGAAGTGAGAAGTTTGCATGACTGTTTTGGGCAGCCCGAGAGGGCAGACCATACAGTCATTACGCACAGGAGTGTCTACCACTCCTCCCCTGCAGGTCCGCCCTGCCCCCTCACGCACTGCCGCAGCAGGAGGAAACAAATACAATGATTATAACATTCCGTTATTATTATTTTATTTTTTCCTTTCTTTGCTGCTCCCAGCTGTGGGGCAACACTCCCCCCCTCAGCGGAGGAGCCGCCACTGCTTTATATGAATGGCTAGCTTAAATGACTCCAAAGTATAGTTTGGGACTTCAATGACGCTATGGTAATATTGGATACATTTGGTGAATGCTCTGGGCTCAAGATAAACTAGTCCAAATCCTGTCTTTTTCCAGTCAGACCGTTGGCTAATTTGGAGAGGAACAGATGCCAGTGACGAGGCTGTCTTAGTCTTTCCACACTTTTAAGTATTTAGCAGCACATATTTGTCACATGAAAGAAAGCCTATTATCCATTAATTTAGTTTGGACATGGATGTCTATGAAGCAATCAGTCCCATTCTGGATTAAACGACTGCTTTCACCTTTGGGTAAGTGGCTGTTATATGCTATTTGTCTTTCTCTCAAGAGGCAGGAACACATAACCTCCTCGTAAGTAACCATGTTGTCCTTTGATTATTGTTCCACGCTCTGTGACGGATCATCAACTGTGGGTTTTCCAGCAATAGTCAGTTGCGGCGGAGATCTACAGGTCTCGGACGTCCACCGTCGTGGGTGTTTTTCTATATTGGAGAATAAAGTTCTTTATTTACCTTTCTTCTGTGGAACCACTTATTTCAGTGGCACTTGTAAGATGCTTGTATTGCTCAGGCTGTTGTTTCATGGCCTTGCCAGTCTGTTTAAGTCCGAGACCTGCACAGTATTTTTACATGTTTGATTTGGGGAGTAGCAGACCCAGATTTGAGCTATACAAAATGTAGTGGCCCATTATAAGTGGAGGAATGGGGGGTGGCATTATCAGGAATATTATGAAAGCTGCACTAGTAGTGAGATGGCTTGATGCTGGCAGCAACCCTAAAAGGGATGAAGTGTAATGTTTACTAAGTGAAAGTTGTATACTAGACTGGATACTGGATACAAGCAAAACAAAAGAGAAACTGCCAAGGTTGTTGAAGGTGATTATATATAGTAGGAAGGTCTGAGTTAGGAGACTGAATAGAACTACACTATATTGCATGTAAACATGATATACAAATGTGGCGGAATCCAAATGCCAGCAAGATGGGTGATTTATACGAAAATGGCTTGTTGCGCTCTTATGATAATTTTATGGAGATGTATCAGATTCCTGGTGGTCAATATTTGGTATATAATGCATTACAAAAAGCGATACGGCTCACATGGAATAGGCCACATTACAACGCATGCGATACATCGCATGCCATTGCAACGACCACGTTGTTACATCGCCTACCATTACAAAGCAAGAGGGGTGCTGGTGGTTGTAATGACCGCGTTGTGCTGGATTTTGGAATAGTATAATTTACTATTCCAACTCCAGTCTTTGCAACAGAACAGAAGGTGTTGGATTTTAAATCCAATACCTTCTGCCCCCTACTGCAAGTCGTTGTAACGACTTGGGTTGTAATGGTATGCAATGTAATAACACGGTGGTTGTAATGACCGCGTTGTAATGGCATGGGATGTATCGCATGAGTTGTTAATGATGTTTCCCTTTAATGATTTGTATTGAATGTCTCTCAGCCCAGTGCATAGGGAAAATGTAAGCAGGGGCAATCACTTGTTGCTCCAGTTGTAGGTCTACAAAGGCCAACTTTTTTTCATATGGTGTGGAGTTGTGATCATAGCCAAATGTACTAGCAAGATATTCTGATCATCATTCAGTGTCCCAGAAAAAAACTTGAGTGTGCACTTCTAACATGTCTGTTGGGACTACTCCCGAGATCTAAAAGGTCTTAATGCACTATGAAATGTATAGGTCTGGCCTTCATAGTGGTGAGAAGGAGTATAGTTATGTCATGGAAAGCCTAAACGCCACCCACCATTAGAGTCTGGATGAAGATATTCTAAGGTGGATGTGTGTTGAAATAGCTGCTTAGGTTTGCGCTAACAGACAGACGGTGAAGGGGGAGGCACATACAGCTTGGGACTCTCTGATGGTCGAGCTGGAGGTATTATCAGACAAATACCCACATTGTGTACAGAAAGCCGATGTTGTGCCAACCAAAGAACATAGGCCTCAAAGTGCTCATTAAAGATAGTGGGAATTGGGTTTCTGTGTGATTATTACAAAAATGTCTTAACTTCTAATCATAGCTAATAAGTGTTAATGTAACTGTGGAAAGGAGAATCACATTTTTAAAGTAGAGAAAATATTAGCTGGAGACAATCGTGAAACTCTCTAAGAGACTGATATGACATATGGGTGGGATGAACCTATCGTTATTGTTAAAAAGTTTATTGTTGTATGTAACTGAAAATATCCTTTATTGGGCTCCTCTGTGTTTTTTCAACACAACAAAACATCATTCTCATAGGAAACCAACCCCTGTAACCTGCCCAAGTTCAACAAGGATATGAACCATGGGAAAACCAAGGCCACAGTAACCACCCACATGACATGCTAAGAAACTTGTAGGGCGCCATCGCTGTGATGAAAGCCACCAGATCTTGTGACATCTCGTGCAGTTTATCTTGTGATACGCGGGGGTTAGATCAAGTGTGATGAAGATCCCAGCACTCTCCAGCAACTTGAGCATATGTTTGATATTGGGGAGACTGAACAGTTACAGTACCGCGCTGAGCGTATTATCAGGTAGATGCTGAAATGATTATGCTGGCACACTCATGGCGTAACGAAACGTGAGCCCCCCGCCTCCCCCTGCAAAGTACCTGGAGGGGGCCCCCTTCGGCCACACAAGACCTTTCTGGCCAGGGTACTGTGCCCACACTGCTACTGCACACTCCACTTCTCACTGTCAACTGTCTCTGCAAGCCCCTGACGCTATGAAGCGCTCTTACCTGGGCTTCCGTAGAATATCGGAACCGGGCTCCGCTTTGATGTCGTGCGGTAATGGAGGAGGGACACGAAGCGCAGGCACCGGCTGGGCATGGTTTCAGACTGCCAGGCGGGTGCCCGGAGGCACGTGATGTATGGACGGGCACGGAACCTTTAGTAAATCCTGCAAGAGACGGCCTATGCGTCGTGTGCACGACGGGGCTTCTCTCAGTTCGTATATCCTGTCGCAGCCTCACCACTACCATGGCCCACGCTGTGTAAGTGGACCGCCAGCAGTATCCGACCACTGTGCACGAAATGAACGGGATGCTAACTCAATCTCCACGGCAACAGTGTACATTCATTGTACGTCACAATAACGCGCTGTGACCCATAACTCGTCAGTCACACGTAAACAGCACGGAACACCGATCCGGACAGTCATAGATGTTTAAATTGTTCAGCTGATAACGCTGTTCTGGGGAATCAGGTTTGAGTCTTACCTTCGACTCAACATCCTGTAATTCTAGACAAATCACTTCATTTCCTCGTGCATTAAAAAATGAATGTGACTTGGTGTAATGTAACTGGTGCTCCTGTAAAGCGCTCAAATAACTTTGGGTTGAGTTATACAAAATACATAAGCTATATAAAACTGCCCAAAAAAATCAAGCTTGGCCAAGTGTCAGAAATTGTGTTATAAACTTAGGCTCAGATCTATCAAGGTTTTGCGTCACCCTTGTGCCACGCAAGAATGCACAAGGACGATGCAAAACCTAAATGAGCTTTATCAAGACATGCAAGGCCACCTTGCGTGGATCTGCATGGCTTGATAAATCTAGAGTATCTCAAGGCAGCACAAATCGCTGCCTTGCATTACTCTGTGGCATGGACCTGTTCCGTCGATGGAGTGTGGGTGTTCCCACACATCCACCCATGGATTTTGGTGCATTCCCAGATTTGCCACTAGTGGTAGACCTGGGAATGCGCCGAAATGCTATGCCTCCCTAGGTGAAGCGTAATGAGGAGAAATATCTCTATTTCTCGTGTTTTTGTCCTCTTTCTATGTGTGCTGCATTTTGCAGCACAGGTAGAAAGAGGATATGCCTCTCAGGATTGATTTTGTGCAGGAAGGTGTTCCTTCCTGCACACAAACAATCCTGCCTACAACGCAGGCACCCTATTATCATGACGCAAGGGTGACTGTGTCGGTGCTAGGCAGCCAAAAGTGCACTAGGAAAGGAAATGAATGTGCCATATAATTGATAGAGCGTTTTCAGCACTCTATTTCGTATGGATGCACTATACTCATGGTTGATACACACCTTCACATATTCCTATTGTTTGCAGTGTCTTATGATCATTAACATGTATTTAGTAGCATTTATTGTAATGAAATGTGATATTATGATTATGTATGTATCGTTATGCCTGCATATACTGAGCGCAGGGCAGTCTTATAAACACACAATGTAACAAAGTCTAGTTTAACTTGCCCGAGTCACTAGGCCTGAAACCGTAATTGTTTTGCACCTCCTTGGCTTCTCGAGAAATAAAGAATTAAATGCATGTTGTTTTCAAGAAATAGCAGTGTTCTCATCCTATTGCAGGATTCGGAATGCCAACTCGTTATTTTCAGATTGGAAAAAATACAAGGAATGCTTTGAAGACAGTTGGAAGCAAGAAGGGAGGATGTCTCTCGTGTCTGGCTGGTCTGGGAACCAAGGTCGACTTGGTGAACAAAGAACTTTAATTAACAGAGCATTAACCTCCCCGCATAGAAAAAGTGGCAATGGAAATTGTTACCAAGATTAGTCAGAAAATCGAATTCTATATTGTATGATGCGCAGGGACAGAGAGCCCAGACTTCTGCTAGTTTTCGTAGAGAAAGGAACATCTTAGAACTCGCTCCTAGCCTTAACCACCTTAACCCATTTGACGTGAGTACTTCTCAGGAAGTCAACACGTGCTGACACCTTTGGGATTAGATGGAAGAGTAGTGAGGTAGCGTCACCTTTTAGTATAGTGTAGGGACAGATTTGTTTTTATTTCTAATGAAAAAAGATTTAGATTCTGCTTCCATCCTGAGTTTTATCCTTATCCTCGAATTTACAATTGTATTCTTGTTATGCCGAATCACTTACATTCGTAGTATTGGCTCTGTATTGATTTTTCTATATCTATATATACTAATTTTACAATGTATATACATCCAATTATTATTGACCTTATAATAAATTGACAAACCCAAAGTCGGAGTCTGTGGTACTTTCAGGTATGATATCGACATCTTGTTATGAAATGTTTCTTCCCCTCCACCACTTTTAGTAGGTAAATAAAAGATCATCAGCGCTAAATGCTAGGAAGAAGACAGGGGTGCAATTTAGCGTAATAATAATTATAAATATGATGCATTCCTGCCCATTCATAAATAACATTCAAGCAGTGCAGCAAAGTGGTTTGCTGCATTGTGATGGGTGAAAACATGACAAATATGGGTCTTACATTGATGTGATAGTTTGAGGGTCCATTTTCTGCCACTAAACAGAGCATTATCTTTTGGGCTTTAGCCTGTGTTTACACTGCCCCCCATCTTGCCTCAAAGTAACAATATATCACAGGTTGTTGATTCCGGCTCTAAATAAAACTTGTGTAGTTCCACTCAAGTAAGCAGGAAGTGTTCTCAGATAAATGTCTTCGTTGTACTGAATCAAGGGCAGTTGTTACTTTCTCAGGCTTGATGTTAACAATGTTAACAATGTATCAGATTAACTGAACAGCTGAGACTGTGAGAATGGTTGAATCTCAAAGTACCACTATGCTGAGAGAATCCTCCAATGTATTCTGTAGTAAAATGTTTCTTCTGGGATGTTTCCTATTGGTCCAAACCCTGACAATCATGCATTCCCACAGAATGAATGAACATCTTTGTCTAAAGCCCTATATAAAAGTGTGGATTTTGCTAACACAAGAGACCCCTAAACCCCATTTTAGAAGGCAAATCAATGCCGGATTGAATTTAGAACTGTACTCCTAAATTTGCCAATGGCACCTTTTCTGTATTTTGCCAATTAATTCTTGTTTGAAGCATTGAAACAAGAATCTTTGTCTGTCATTCTTATGAGAATGTTTCAGCCTCATAGTATGAGTTCTCCAAAGTAGAAAAGAGATGGTTCCAGTCGGAGAGGTCCAAAGTCTGTATTGGGACTACACCGTTCCCGGTCCTAGATGTTGGGGCGCCCACAAGCTGGAATTGGATATAAATTTCTGTGCCCATAGATCTGGTAGCAGAGGTGATGGCTACCCTACTAAGATGCTTAAGGCTGCCAGTGAAAAGGTGGATGAATTATCAAGCGACAGTCTCTTAACAAAGAGAAGCAGAGCAACAGATTCTAATCAGGTGAGATTAATCACCACCTACAACAGTGAGTCAGCAATAATGAAACGAAGGCTGGCAAAACATTGGCACTTAGTAAGGTCCGACCTGGGGATAGGAAGTATTGTTGCACAACATCCTCTTGTCACCTATCGAAAATCTAAGTCAGTAAATACATATTGGCACACAGTCGTTTTGGGAAACAGAGTAACAAGGAGGGGTGGTTAAAGGAACAACAAATGTTTTACAAATGTGGGAAATGCAAAGCATTTAAAGGAAGCACAAAAAGAAAGACCTATAGATTACCCACTTGTAAGACCACCAATATAAGAAAATGTATTACCCACAGCAGTGATTATTGTGTATATGTTTTGGTATTTCCATGTGGTTGACAATATGTTATTAGTACCATTTTTTAGGTGAAAAAAGAATACTTGAACATCTCGGAGCTATTAAACATTGTGATCAGAATGATTCTGTAGTCAGACATTGGCAACTGGAGCATATTCAGGACCCTGACACACTTTCGTTTTTTTGGGATTGCCAGGATTCAAAAGCGGGCACAGAGAAAAGATACTGAGGATTTTGGAATCCATATTATTCTTCCAAACAGCAAATCCTGTGAGGTTTGAATGTGGATGAGGAGTTATTTGTGCATATTGGATTGTTTTGTTAAGGAAGGTGTTATAATCTCTAGAGCAGTATTGTTCTCCCTTCCCTACCACCCTCTTTTTCTGTTTAATTCCCGATTTTCTTCAAAGATGTCTGGGCAGACAACTAATATACAGTTCTGGTAAAGCTTTGCATGGTAGCGTATGATGAATTGAATGGCATTATATGGAAGTCTCTTGCAAAAGGTTATAATGAACTTTGTTTCGCATGAATTACTTATATGCACTATCTTTTTATTTTGCACCTCTTTTCTACTCTTCTGTTTTTGGCATGATTTTTCACAGGGTTTCATTTCTTTTTTTTTTAATTCTGTGTTGAAGGAATGAGATGTTTTGAGTAGATGGCCACTATATCAATTGAAGAGAGGTGTGATGTAATTCGGTTGTGTAGGCTATTCAGAAATGGATGGTCCACAGGCATTGATAAAATACTGATTGACAATGATGCATAATGAATGAACTTGATGAATTATGCTTATGTTAATGGATACATAAAAAAATCATTTAAATTGATGGCACAAGAAGGCTACTGGGCCCATGGAATTTTTAAATTCTTAAGTTGTTTGAAATTTTAAGCTTGTGAATATATAATATATTATACTCTGGTCAATTAATTGACTAGTAAATATTAATGTCATTTGGTAAAATTGTTTTGATAATTTTTTCTTTTGCCCCCTTTAATGAATGAAATGAAGTCTGTCTTCTTGTGACATATGCTTTGCAGGAAAACACAAATTTATAGGATTTTTTTCTATTTCAATTGTTAAACTCATGTTTTTAAGGGTGCTTATACACGTTTGCTGTGAGACAGTAATGAAGACTGTAAGGTCGAAATGCCTCACCACTAACTAAATCTTGAAAACACATCCAGGTTGAGGAAAATAAAAATCTATGAGGCCTATGTGTCCCCATGTGCCGCCCCCAAACGCTTATATGCACATACATGTAACCTATGTATTTCCCCTCCATGGCCTTTCTATCATGATGCTTATGCTATAACGTGGCCTGCCATCATCCAGTCTCCCATGAGAGAAACGACAAATCTGTATTGAGGCCTACACGTTTTTCATCATGTTTTCCTGCATTTTCATGAAGCCCATGTTTATGGCTCAGCCAGAGCCGAAAAGAGGTTTCATGCCTCAGAACGCTCTGAAAGCTGCAGCTACGTATCCTTGGCCTTGCACACTTGGGCCTCAGCCAAAGGGGCCCCGACCGAGGTGCAGAGACAGTATTGAGCACGGTTATCTGCTTACTCTTACTGAAACCACATTCTTGCCTGGTGAAGGAGGAATGAACGCGACCCATCTGCAAGGAGGGAGCCCAGCCCTACTGTCTCTCTTTGTGAGATTGCAAAGCTCACGTCAGTAAAAAGCCCATAGCCCCCATGTAAGGCCTCTGCAGTAAATGAAGTAAATGAAGAAATAGATGCCACATCGGCTCTTGGTGATGAGCAACCTATGTCACAAATCAGTCCCTGCTCCAGACATCGGATATCAGATAATACAAGATGTGCTGGTCGTCCTGACACTGAAGGCCTCACTCACTGAAGGCCTCACTTCCAGACTTGTCCGGTTGCATAGCAACCCTCCCCACGTCAGTTACACGTCATGCTCGAGTTGAGCACAAGTAAGGCAAAGTTCCAGTACAATTCCAGCAGATCACGCAACCCCCTCCAGGTATCCACCCACACATGACAAATTACCCATTATCATCAAGTGGACGCCCACATGGACGCCCACCTTCACGCCTACTTACACGCCCACATGCTCTTATCTCATTCTCTCTTGCTCTTTTGCTTACGTACAATTGAGAAATGTATATATACTGTACTCTGTGAATAATGTTTTGAGAATATTGAGAATACTTTTGAGTCCCTTTCCAGATCCTTTGTGGTGATGGTAATATTCTCCCTTTGACTCGAGTTATTGGAATAAAGCCCTTTATGAACCTGATACCACAGACTCAGCCTCTTGCTTTATGCATGATCTTATTTATATACTAAAAATTCTGAGAGCGTAATATTTTATTTACCACATAATGGCGCCCGAATAGGGACATCTCTTTCCCCACACGCCGGAGATGAAGGTCCAGTTTTGCCCCCTTCCATAGCCGTGACGGACTTCAAGCGCGCACGTCGCGGGTCTTCCCGCCAACTCCCTCAGGCCAACGAAGGGGACAGACTGCGACCAGGCATCCATACGAGGCGGTGAGGAACGCAGATTGTCCTACTCAGAGCCCACCTGCGAGAGAGCTGTGTCCGAGGTATACAGAGGCCCACCAGATTCCGAAGTTCCGAAGTATCCAAGTCACGAGTCGAGTCCAGTTTGGTCTAGTCCAGTTCAGTTCCGAGGCCTTCCGTTCCGTGCTACCCGGTGAGTACCGTTGCTGGGGAGGCAGTTAGACGTGCACATTAGGTTGTGCCGGTCAAGACGGGTACACAAATCCGGTCTGCACTGTTTCAGCAGTGTATCTGTACTGTTTAGCAGTATATCTAGTATGTCTTGCATATAATTCAGTATTCTCTAGTGTTAGTATTATGTCAGTAACTAGTTTCCTATTAGTTATCATCGTATGTTAAATGTTAAATGTTTTAATATGTTTTAAAAATTGTGGTATGAATGAGTGTTCATTATTGTGTTTATTGTAATTTATTGTGTTCAAAATCAAGTAGCAAAGTTTAAAGATGCCGTTCTTTTCAAAATTAAGACAGATCAAAACTAGAAAAGGGGTACTCGAGGAAGCTGTTCCCATTCCACCTAGGGACACTCCAGGGTACTTTATGTATCATAAGCATGGCCTAGATGCCGTATTATTTCTTGATTTATGGGTGGACTACACCAAGGATTTACCAGAAAGTCAGAGGTGGCCCGCAGCTGGGACCTGGGATGCAGATTGCATCATGAGAGTAGAAGAAGAATTATGGAAAAAGAAAGCCAGACAGTCACAGAAAGATGCCATTGATTTATGGCGTAAAGAATGGCATAGACGCACAGAGAAAGCGCTCAGAAAAGAAGAGAAAAGTAGGGAGGATTCAGACAAAGCCCGAGAAAACGTATTAGTTGAGGAAGGTATCCGAGTAAAAGCAGAACAAGTAGACAGACAACGAAACACTCTTATGAAAGAGAAAATGTAGACCAGCTCGGAAGGATGCCATTGAGTTTTGGCGCAAGGAGTCACATAGGAGGACAGAGTAAGTGTTTCACGAAGCAGAGAGAAGTAGACTGGAGTCTGGAAAAGCCAAGGAAAAGATGTTACAGGAGGAAGTGGAGCAGGTAAAATGAGCGCAGGCTGACAGAGAAAGAAATACTGACGTTGCTGGTATTTATCCCGTCCTTTCAGAGGACCTAGCAAGAGTGGCCCCAGTAGAAGGTCCAGTTAGGGTGCCACCGCAAGTACCACGATACATATAATAATGATATAGTAGCCCAAAGGTTCTTGAGCCTCCCACCAAACGAACAGCGCATAGCTGGTGTTTTCATGGTCCAACATTTGATTACGTTGTTAAAAGGGACTTGAGAGGGGTGTAGCTAGGGTAATAGCAACACCTGTGATTTGATGACACCCCTAATGTACAAAGTGTTAACGAAAAAATAATTAGTGAAAAGTTTAGCTTGAAAAAAAGAATTGTGGGTATTTCGAATTTGCAAATTGTTCAAGAATACAGGTTTGTGTTCTTGGTGGTCCAGTGAGCCAATGTGCTGGGTCAAGACGGTAAGATTATGACCCCCTGAGAGCAAATTGTATATAAAAATAATTTTTCAATTGGGCGAATTATTGCAGTTTTTATGGAATTGTGTAGTCTTTTTGTCTTTGACAGCTTCAGAGTGAGGAGAAGGTGGGGGCTGTGTAGAGCAGAATGTGATACAGAAATCGGAGACAGATTCTGACCTTGTAGCCAGTGTAGGTGGGGGCCGGTGAGAGGAGCAGAACAGAGGCACTGCTTAGAAAGCTTCTCTGACATCGCATCTGTGTAATGCCTGCAGCCGGAGAGCCTTGGGGGCCAGGAGTAGGAAAAACAAAAAAGTTGGCTGGCAGCCCAGGCTCAGGCCACGCTGAGGGGCTATTTTTAGCTTCTCTGATAAGACAGGGCAGCTGAGAAATGTAAGTCGAGAAAGATTCCCTTGGTCTATTCTGTGCTAAACCAGTGCCCCGAGGAAATGTCTATGGAGAAGATTTGTTTTATTTTTTAGCAATTGTTATATTGCTTCTGGCCAGAAAGTAAAATGTTGCTCTTGCTTGGAATTTTAAGGGCTATATGCCTATATAAAAACGATTTTCAAATTCAGACATTTTTTAATTGTGGCCACAAGCTGCCACCAGTTGCATTGGATAAATGATCCAGTGGTTAAAAGTCTGTGAGGAGAGATGAGAGGTGCGTCTTCGTCTGGGACATTAGGGTACATTGTGTTGACGAAGATGCATAGCTCATTTTTATGAAAAAAAAACAAACAGGTTCGTGTGTTCTTCGTTTTTGATTATTCTTGCTGATTCTGTGTGTCAGACTTGACACGGTGATTTCAGATGGGGGTGTATAGGGCAGGTAAATCAGTTATTGATTATAAGCCTGACAAATTAAGCAGGCCAGAATGTTCGCCTCTGAGCTGTAGGTACAGAAATTGGGCGTCACTGCTCATTTATATATGTTAACGCAATTTGTCTATGCTTTCTGTGCTTGGTATACTGATGGCTTGGCATATGTATTTTATATATGTTTTGTTTTTGTGTTGTATTGACCAGTATGTTTGGCATTAATACAAGTTCTCCTGGGCGTTACAGAGATGGACGTGACGACGTATATCTTTGCGCTGCGCTTGGCTGGAACTTGTTCACAATTACTAAATTTCACAGACATGATATTACCTTTATCATGCTGTCAAAATAGCAGACAACACGTTATCAGTGTATGTCTAATTGGTGTTGGAGATGAATGAAATAAAAGAAATAGTTATGCAAGACTTAAATATGTATCACATGACTGCCTTTCTCTTATAGACAGGCAGCCTCGGTCATATGTTTCCAGATTGGACATTAAGGAACCATTATGATCTGTGCACTCGCATCTTACCTCTTGAAAGGCCTGTTTTAAATAAGGACTGCCACCCCAGAGTGACAAATGAGGCTCGGTATTTAGGGTAATGAGAAAATATCTGACAGGATTTCCTTTTTAAAGTTTGCTTTAGTAAGCTCATTCTTGTAAGTGGTGGCCCCAAAAGTTGACTTGTTTTTAAATTAGGCTGTTTATTGTATAGGTGGAAATTATTGCAAAATGACTGATTTCTTTAGCAGATGAATTATTAATTATCAACATTAACAACTGTTCTTAAACTTGGTTTTCCGAATATTTAGGTAATTTAGCATTCCTATTAGGGCCTCCTAGCATTAATATTGACTTCAGGTTGGTGTAGGTTCATGTAATAGGGACATTTGCATATGAGATGTCATTTGGCCAGCTTATGAGCTAACACAATGAGGTTTGTACATTAATTTGAAGGATTTCTCGCCGTTTCAAATACGCTGTGTATCTCCTATAATTTTGCTTACGCCCAGTAGCTACACACAGGGATTAATAGTGTTGACAAGACACAGGGTTTGATAGTGTTTGACAGCAGTGAAATCTGTTTCGGATTTCCTCCTGTCAAAAAGGGGGGGAAGGAGGAGAATATTGGCTTTCTGCTGGCCCCTGAGGTGGTTCGCTTCCCGCTAGCCCCTTAAGAAATTAAGCCCCTTAGAAATTAGCCCCCTTAGAAATTAAGCCGAGGAAATAGGTATGGTGCTTTCCCCTTTTTCTCATGTTTTATTGTGATCTTTCAGGGGAATTAGTCCAAGCCCCTAATACAGCTTCTACTAAAGTCCTCCCTTGGACACAAGAACACACTGTGGCATTTGAAGAATTAAAGAGAGCTTTATGTCAAGCACCAGTTTTAGCAAACCCTGATTACAACAAATCGTTTATGCTTTTTGTGACAGAGCGGGATGGAACAGCACTATCTGTCCTAACACAAGATCATGCAGGAAAACACGAGCCCTGTGCTTATTTTTCTAGTACATTAGACCCAGTAGCACAGGCTTTGCCTGCGTGCCTAAAATCAGTTGCAGCAACGGCCTTAGCCATAAGACAAAGTGACTCGATAGTGCTGGGCCACCCTCTGACAGTACAAGTACCACACGCAGTAGAGGTTCTCTTGAACCGGACACAAACACAACACCTGACTGTAGCTAGACTGACAGGCTATGAGCCAACGTTATTTCAACCACACATAGAGATCAGACGATGCAACATACTGAATCCTGCTACCCTTTTGCCCTCCAGTACAGAAAGCGTTTCACCACACGACTGTGTTGAAGTAATACATACCGTGACTAAACCAAGACAAGACTTGACAGACGTTGCACTCCCAGACCCCGACCTAACACTATAAGTTGACGGCTCATGCATGAGGACAGGGGTGGGAGAATTAGTGGCAGCATATGCAGTGACTACTGATACTGTAATAATAGAGACTAAAAGAATAGACATATTGTCAGCACAAGCAGCAGAGCTCATCGCCCTGACACAAGCGTACATAAGAGCTAAGCACCTGAGAGTAAACATTTACACCGATTCTGTGGCGAGAAAGAGGTTTCTTGACCTCTCATGGGGCCAAGATACAGCATGGCCCCCTTATTCAAGCCCTACTGGAAGCAATACATTTACCAACAGCCATAGCTATCCTAAAATGTAAAGCACATACTAGAGCCACAGATACCATTTCCCAAGGCAATGATCTGGCAGACCGAACAGCTAAACAGACAGCTCAGACCCCACTAGACATGACAAAATCACAGATACTATCACTGTCCAAAGCCATGACAGTTAGGGATCCTTCCAGGGATGTACAAGACATTCAGACACATGCTACTATGGACGAATTAAAGAAATGGTCGGAACAAGGAGGGGTACTGACTGATCAGGGTTGGATGAATAAGGGCAAATACACATGGTTTCTTCCTGATTCGATGGTACAAGTGATTATAAATACCGCACATAGTCCTGCACACTTAGGAGAGAAAGCAATGATAGATAGCTTACAGAATATATGGTTCAACAAGCACCTGCGTGCAGCAGCGAAACAAAAGGTCAGAACATGTATGATCTGTTGCCAATTCAATCCAGGTAAAGGCATTCCGATGGAACAAGGTGGAATCCATCCACCTGACCACCCTTTTGAAGTGCTCCAAATGGATTATATCCAAATAAACAGATGTAGAGGTTACAAATATGTCCTGGTACTAATGAAGCAGGTGTCCCTTCTGTTAGGGTATACCTGGAAATTCCATTGTGTGCGACATCCTGAAGCAGCAGGCCTTGTAGAAAGACATAATCGGACATTAAAAATTTGCGCAGACAAAGGTGTAGATTGGATGGTAGCCCTGCCGGTTGCCCTCTTTTACATGCGAATGGTAGCTCATTCTAGAACAGGCTTATCTCCCTATGAAGTGGTCTTTGGTAGACCACCAAATATGTGGGGCACTCCAATGCCTAAAAGATTACTGATGTTGATAGTAACATGCTGACAGATTACCTGGCTTCCTTGATGTCTGCACTACTCTCTTGTTGTTCGCAGGTTGCTGCCGCCTTCCCTGACAACACCCAGGTCAAAGAATACTCCATCGCTCCTGGATGGAAGGCGCCAAAGTCAGTGCTCTGGACCACGGGGACGGCCGTTAAAGTCAAAGGGCGGAAAGGATGGTTGCACCTTCACCACTCTTTTACAAAGGAAAGACTTTGAACACCATTTTCTAGAGGAGACTCCCCAGAAGTTTCCACAAAGCTAAACTTTGATCTAAAAAGTCAGAACCCGTTTGATCAATTAAGTCCACTAGGTGGTGAAGCGGTTGAACATGTATTCTGGCTCACACAAGATCTTGGACAATAACATAAAGCAAAAATAAGAGAGCAAGATAAAAGGCAAATACTGTAAAATATTACGTGGTAGATGTATAGTGACTGTAATTTTTCTATCTCTTCTGTGCATCACGATAATATGTATCAGCTTAATACTACATGCTATTTTTCCTCCTATTGCCTCACTTTTACACTCCTCCACTAATGATGCCACAAAACACACGTTTAGTGATCTGCCATCCCATGAGTTATCATATCGACTTGCCTTACGCAACAATACCTTTATTCAGATACTGCACCATTCACATCAGACTAGCAATGCTACAGACTGCTGGGTCTGTGGCCGATTTCCCCCGTATCAGAAGGTAAAGGGAGTGTTGCCTCTTTTTCCTTTTCCGTTCTCCCATAATGGTTCTTGCGGAGCATGGTTTGCCTTCATTACATCCATCAACGGTGATGCCAAAGAATACAAAGCAATAACAAGGCTCCACAAGATTGCCCAAAACATACATCAAGACCCAGGCACGTGGACATGGTCCGGTTGGCTCTGGGGATTAATATCGGCTTGGGGATGGAAAGTGTTGACCGTCTGTGGGTTGATACTATTAATGATATTCAGTTGTTGCCTATGTCTGCAGTGTGGCCCGGCCATTTGTGGCCTGTGTGCTACTGCATGTGTTCCACATCCCTATTTACAAAGCATTGAAAATGGAAAAATAATGCTGCAAGAACAGATCGACTGTCTCATGAAAATAGACGTTACATAGGGGGTTCACTAGGGTACAAGGAGGGAATGAGGAAAATAAAAATCTATGAGGCCTATGTGTCCCCATGTGCCCCCCCCAAACGCTTATATGCACATACATGTAACCTATGTATTTCCCCTCCATGGCCTTTCTATCATGATGCTTATGCTATAACGTGGCCTGCCATCATCCAGTCTCCCATGAGAGAAACGACAAATCTGTATTGAGGCCTACACGTTTTTCATCATGTTTTCCTGCATTTTCATGAAGCCCATGTTTATGGCTCAGCCAGAGCCGAAAAGAGGTTTCATGCCTCAGAACGCTCTGAAAGCTGCAGCTACGTATCCTTGGCCTTGCACACTTGGGCCTCAGCCAAAGGGGCCCCGACCGAGGTGCCGAGACAGTATTGAGCACGGTTATCTGCTTACTCTTACTGAAACCACATTCTTGCCTGGTGAAGGAGGAATGAACGCGACCCATCTGCAAGGAGGGAGCCCAGCCCTACTGTCTCTCTTTGTGAGATTGCAAAGCTCACGTCAGTAAAAAGCCCATAGCCCCCATGTAAGGCCTCTGCAGTAAATGAAGTAAATGAAGAAATAGATGCCACATCGGCTCTTGGTGATGAGCAACCTATGTCACAAATCAGTCCCTGCTCCAGACATCGGATATCAGATAATACAAGATGTGCTGGTCGTCCTGACACTGAAGGCCTCACTCACTGAAGGCCTCACTTCCAGACTTGTCCGGTTGCATAGCAACCCTCCCCACGTCAGTTACACGTCATGCTCGAGTTGAGCACAAGTAAGGCAAAGTTCCAGTACAATTCCAGCAGATCACGCAACCCCCTCCAGGTATCCACCCACACATGACAAAATACCCATTATCATCAAGTGGACGCCCACATGGACGCCCACCTTCACGCCTACTTACACGCCCACATGCTCTTATCTCATTCTCTCTTGCTCTTTTGCTTACGTACAATTGAGAAATGTATATATACTGTACTCTGTGAATAATGTTTTGAGAATATTGAGAATACTTTTGAGTCCCTTTCCAGATCCTTTGTGGTGATGGTAATATTCTCCCTTTGACTCGAGTTATTGGAATAAAGCCCTTTATGAACCTGATACCACAGACTCAGCCTCTTGCTTTATGCATGATCTTATTTATATACTAAAAATTCTGAGAGCGTAATATTTTATTTACCACAAGGTGTGCGTGCATTTTTGTGTGCGCTGAGCGGGCACAATTGTTTTTGGAATTATAAACGGGACTTGTATCTGCTGTTCATAGATCAACCCAGAGGTGGACAAATTACAGTGACGATTGCCAATGGGTAGTTATTGTTATGATCGTATTGCAATAGGAAATGCATTTTTTGTGTTGCTAATAACTTTAGGCACATTTGACAAATCTCCATGAAACTTTCCAGAAAAGTGCCAATTTTTGACTAGTTTGTACTTGGGAAAAATGTCAAGGTGATCCGTAATGCGGCGATCAAGAAAAAGGGGGGGGGTCCCAAAACATTTTTACCCCATTAATTTTTCTATAGAAAATGTAGACACCCATACAGCCCGAACCGCTGAAAGGATTAACAAAAAAACTTGACAGAAATCTAGATCTTGGTCCAGAAAAGAGTGCTTTTTGTGTTTCATGTTAATTTGTTCAGTAGGTTTGGAGAAATTAAGGTTAAACAAATTTGTATATTTCATGCCACAGGGGATCCTTGGAGCCGACAGAGCTCAAAGTTTTCAATCTTGATTCGTCAGTTCAGACTGAATGTAATTTTCCTCAAAACTATTATTAGAAAAAAAATTATTGTTCTTTTGTTTATTATTTACTGTAATTTAAAGTACTATCGTATGTTGTGAATATATGTGTACTTATGCATTTTGAAAGATAGGTGACTGTCTTTTTGTGTAAGCAGTGTTCAAGTCAATGTGTCCTCTCAACTGAGCTGTCACCAGAAGAGTGATGACAAAATGGAAGACTGTCGCTTTCTAAAGTATTTTTAACTAGAAATTAGATTTTAAATGTAAATCTGACTTAAACATGTTTTAATTATATTACTGTATTTAGTGCAACATGTTGACATCACTAGTAGAAAATGGGAGCCAACTTGATGGGGAAAAATATGTCATAATTTTTTAAAAGGTAAAAAATGAAATGTCACTTTACAAAGGTTATTTTGACTAATGTACCTATACGTGTGGTAAATATGTTATGCAACATATATAGGGTTACATTAAAATAATGTAAAATATGTGTGGTAAAGTTTAGTGTAGTTAACATTTGTGAGGTAAAGTCTGATATTTCAGTGAGAACATCAACATATATGAACAGGTGAGATTGAAGCTTGTTCCCCTGTGTTCTACACATTATGCAGACCCAGAAAGAGCAGGTCAGCTGGCACTTGCTCCTCCCCCTGTTCAGAGTTAGGAATAGGGTGGGAAGCGGGTACAGGCTGACATGATTCTCCCTGACATGCACAATGCCACTGGTCAGGGGGGAGAGGGTCGACTGGCACATGCTCCTGAGTCCTGTTCAGGTTATGAGCAGAGAGCAGGAGTGGGTGCTAAGTAGCCCACTCCTCCATCGACAGTGGCATTATGTGAGCCATGTAGAAAGTGTTAGCTGGCACCCGCATCCTCCCCCTGTTCATATTTTTAAACTGGGAGCAGGAGGAGATGCCAGATAACCCTGTCCTTTGAGACCAGCACAAGGCTGCAGGCCACTGAGAAGCAAGTCAGTTGCCACCTACATTCACTCCCGGTTTCAAATTACATGGCAAGGGTTGGTGGCACATCACCTGCCCTACCTAGAAGCTGTATTTGTTTTTAAGCTTCACCAGCATTGAGAAAGGCAATGGGGCAGATTAGCAAATACTACCCAAACCCTTTTTCCATACGCTTCCACCATTGGGCAAGGTGGTGTGGGGAATAAGTCACTTCCCACACTGTTGTGCAAGGGGGAAATAGTAATTGAAATACAAACCACCACGGCCATTGTACAAGGTGGGGTAAGCGATTTCCAATTAAAACCGCCACCCTTTTAAAAAAAATCTTTCAGATGTTGGCAAACTTTGGTAGATATTTTTTTTAAGATAAGGCGGGGACTTAGGGGTGTAAAGTAACATCCCTCTGACCGCTTGGATTAACGTCTTTGAAACTCTCTCCAGGTTTTCGTGAAGAACTAGACAGATTTTTAAAAAAGCTTTTGCAAAATCAATTGATCGAACCTGTATTTTTGGTTCATGCCAGACCCATTGGCTTGCCAATGTCGGGAACACAGATGGGTTGTTCGGGCAGAACAGGGCTGCACATAAAGTGGCTGTACACAAGGGCCTACAGAGGCAGAGGAGCACACAAAGGGGCTGCAGGTCAGCAGAAGGGCTTATACAGGGGTGCCAGGGAAAGAGCAGCCTCAGTGGGGCAGGGCCACACAGTAGGGGTGCTAGTAATAGAGAGTGTAGATGCAGGGGAGGCAGAGGGCACATAGGGGTGTTGAAGGATTGAGGCAAGGTGGTGCATAACTCCACAGCAGAGTTACAAAGAGGGATTGCAGGGAACAGAGGGGTACAAAAAACGGGCTGCAGAGGCATGGCAGCACAAGGACTGCAGCGGAGAAAGGCACTCAAATAGGAGCTGCAGGGTGTCAGACCACATAAGGATGAGGCGAGAGCCGACCAAAGGGGTTTCATGGAGGACAGAATGACACATAGAGGGTCAACATGGAGTAGGGGACAACCATAGGAGCTGGAGAAGCAGGGAAGGGCGACACACAGAAACTGTGAGTGGAGAAGAAGCACACGAGAGGTAACAGTGGTAGTGCAAGTGGCTCCCAAGGGCCATACTGGCTGTGGGTATGGATACGGTCTCCACAGTGTGGAGTATAAATAGAGGATGGAGGGGGAGGTAAGCACATAGAGAAGATGCAGAGGACGCAGGGGGCACATAGAAAGGCCCCAGTAGAAGGGCAGGACAACAACACAGATTGCAGTGATGCAGGGCCACACATTGGGAATGGGAGCACAGAGAGCAAAGGCAAGGAAGCCTTAGAGTACACATGGTCTGCAGGGGCGAGGCAGGATGGCACAAAAAGGTGCTGCAGTGGCAAGACAGACTGGGGCACAGGAGTGCAGTGGAGCAGGGGAACAAAGAAGACTACAGAGAGGCAGTAGCACACTGAGTCAATGTAGAAGAGGCAGAGGCACAAGCACTGCAACTCTGCTGAGGGCCACACACAGAGACTGCAAGAAAGGAGGACATGCACTCATGATCATAAGCACACACAAAGATTGTCGTCCATCCTCTCTCCAATCTTATATCATTATACCACCATCATAGGTCAATACACCTATGCAAACAACATCATATGCCAACCTATTAAATATTAAAAATCAATTCAATCCACATCACATGTAAATACAGTCACCCTCATACTCCAAAATAATCACTGCCATATGCAAACAAATCCAATGTTATAAAACACATATACTGTTGTACACTAACACACACACCATGATGTGCTAACCAATTAACACCATACACCAACACAGCCACCATCAGCAGTAAACACAAGTAACGTAGGTCCACAAACTTACTATTAGATGCTGAATGAAACACCATCAATTGTCAACACACTCAATTATCACTAATACATCCACCATAATCTATCCACACAATAAACATCAAATGCCAAGCTGGGTTACATGTTTTGGACTTACTCTGGAACCCCTGGTCGATGGTTCTTTGTTGCTTGCTTGAAAGTGTGGAGGGGAGAAAAATCATTAGGCAATTATACATTACCATTACAGTTGCCCACATTACTGAAGGAACACAGACTTCGAGTCTAAAGTTTTGTGAAATTATTAATAAGCCAGCAAATGTTGAACATACAAACACCTCAAAACGAGGGTGTAAAAGTACTTGGCTACCAATACAAAACCAAATCTATGAGTGAAATTTAGGCGGTGCAGAATGCACAAGATGACCAAATCCAATATCAGTAAGCAGAAGATAACTGTGCCGACATCAATAGCTCTCTTCATTGGAGGTTCATAGGTGAAAAGCATTAGTCTCTCCCTACACTGCCACTATCGTGACATCTCTAGTTAGCATTTCCCAGGCATGTTCCAGAAAAGGTGTCAGCATGTGAAGGCTTCTTAAGAAGTACACTCATGTTGAATAGGTCAATTAGCAAAAAGTTACATAGCTCGTTCGAAGATGCTCTTGCAAAAGGAGACCGAAGAGGATCTCCCCTTCCTGACTCTCTCCTCTCAAGGCAAGGCAGAAGTCCCTGGACTCTGTCTCTAACCCCAACACAAAAATCATAGGTCACACCCATCATCACATCACACCATCACCCCATCCAACTAGACACCTCTAGGCAGCAACGGTGCTCCCAGGCTCTTGCTCAATGACCTTGATTCCCAGGCCTTCTCCAGTGATGAAGAACACTGTCCCACATTATCAGTATTGCATGTTCAAATGTATCTTCTCCTCCCTAAGCCTAGATCCTAAAACACAAGCGTTATTCTTACTAACAAGATATATTTCTCCACCTGCAACAGAAACATGGGAAAGAACAGATTTTTGGCAAAGAGGTAGTCCTCTGGTCAGGCATGTGCCTTTTGCTTAAATGGTGTAAATCCGTTCAGTAGTTTCTGAGAAAATCAAAAGTAAAATCACATATATATCTGGGCAGAGCCTAACCACACATCTCATCGTGAGATCTGATTGGCTGTCGGCACTTCATCCAAGAAGTGTTGGCAGCCAAATTGGAACCAATATCCATGATAGTACCTCATTAAAAAGCATTGCAGTTAATAGAAGGTTTTAAGACTTTAGTTACATTATAAATCATTTGTTGATGGTACCATACTCATTTTAGGAATTGTGGTGTGTTCTAAGGCGATTTTACCATGTGAAAAGCCTTCTGCTGTGATATCATGAATCATGTTTGAGAGAAAACTATATTCTCATTCGTTTGCCACAGAGGTTTGGAAGGTGATCTATAAGCTAAACTGACAGCATATTTTCTGTAAATTCACATTATCTTTCTCAGTCATGTGAGAATGAAGTCAGACATTCTCAGTAAAACATGTACATCCAACAAGGGCAGAGACTGTCAGTTGCTTCCTTTGTGTTCTACTGCAGCTTCCCAGAGGGTTCTAAAGAACAACTAGAGCGCTAACAGTCCTACTTATGACAAACGTAGGGCACACCTGAAGCCATCTTGGTTGGAATAAAGTGGTAACTCTTAAAACATTTAATTTAAAAAGGAACAAAATGAGGGGGTTCATTTTGCCATAGAAAGTATGATTAATGCTGCAGAAAGAAAAATTAGGGCACATTTTGAGTGACTTCTCTTCTATTTCATTAAAAAATTCTGACATGCAGACTGAAACATGCACTTTCAATACCAGCAGCAGACTTCCCTGGTGAGCAGTAGCTTTACTGTAGTAAATGAGGAAATTAGGAAACATCATAACAAATAAGTCTCCCAAAATGTATACCAGAGACAAAAGAGCCCAAATGTAGCCCAAATATCACCCAGATGTAGGCCAAGTATAGCCCAATGACAGAATGTCCCAGAGTGTTCTAACGAACAACTAGAGCGCTAACAGTCTTACTTATGACAAAAGTATGGCACACCTGAAGCCATCTTGATTGGAATAAAGTGGTAACACTTAAAACATTTAATTTACAAAGGAACAAAATGAGGGGGTTCATTTTGCCATAATAATTATGATTAGTGCTGCAGAAAGAAAAATTAGGGCACATTTTGACTTCTCAAATCCTCTTCTATTTCATAAAAAAATTCTGACATGCAGACTGAAACATGCACTTTGAATACCAGCAGCAGACTTCCCTGGTGAGCAGTAGCTTTACTACAGTGATCTAATGAGCAACTAGAGTGCTAACATTCAGAATTTATGGCAAATGTGTGACACATCTGAATGCCTTCTTGATGGAACCAAAGTAAAAAACTGAAAGTATTTCCTACTGAGTAGACTGCAGTAAATGAGGAAATTAGGAAACTTCATAACAAATAAATCTCCCAAGATGGCCACCAGAGACAAAAGAGCCCAAATGTAGCCCAAATTTCACCTAGATGTATCCCAAGTATAGCCCAATGACAGAATGTCCCAGAGTGTTCTAACGAACACCTAGAGCGCTAACAGTCTTACTTATGACAAAAGTATGGCACACCTGAAGCCATCTTGATTGGAATAAAGTGGTAACACTTAAAACATTTAATTTACAAAGGAACAAAATGAGGGGTTTCATTTTGCCATATAAAAATTATGATTAGTTCTGCAGAAAGAAAAATTAGGGCACATTTTGACTTCTCAAATCCTCTTCTATTTCATAAACATATTCTGACATGCAGACTGAAACAGGCACTTTGAATACCAGCAGCAGACTTCCCTGGTGAGCAGTAGTTTTACTACAGTGATCTAATGAGCAACTAGAGTGCTAACACTCAGAATTTATGGCGAATGTGTGACACATCTGAATGCCTTCTTGATGGAACCAAAATAAAAAACTGAAAGTATTCCCAGGAGACTGCAGTAAATGAGGAAATTAGGAAACTTCATAATAACTAAATCTCCCAAGATTGCCACCAGAGACAAAAGAGCCCAAATGCAGCTCAAATATCACCCAGATGTAGCCCACATGTAGCCCAATGACAGAAGTGTGCAAAACACTTATTTTTTGTGTATTTGCAGTTTTATATAGTGCAGACTTGTCAGGTATTGGAGTGCTTTACATGAGCATTGGTTACATCACACAAGATCAAATTCATTTTGGTTGTAGACATGGGGAGATTAAGTGATTTGACCAGAATCACAGAATGTTGAGCTGAAGCAGAAACTCCAACCTGGTTCCCCAGTTGCAAAGTCTGCAGCTCTGGAAGTAACACCACATCCTCTCCCCTAGGTGCAACATTTAATCAAGTGGTCAACTGGATAAAAAAACATAAAGATTACAAATAATTTAAAAGTTCTTTGTCGCTATTTGAAAACTCAGAAAATATGTCCTCATTTTAGTTTTTTAGAGCAATAACCATAATTTTGATGCAAATAAGACCCTCTCATATATGTAATTTCTAAAGGAAATACTCTAGGTATTACAGTTTTGATTACATCAAGATGACGTCAGGCGTTCCACACTTTTGTAATAAATATAGAATGTTAGCAATCTAGTTGTTCATTGGGTTACTGTTGAGAGGCAGAGGCCAGGGGCACGGACTCTGAAAATTGAAGGCAGGTAGGAGAGTGCAGAGGCAACAATTTGACCACACTGGGCAGGCAGGAAGGGCAGTGGCAGCACAACAGACTATGGAGGGCAGTGGAAAGGGGGACAGGAGCAACAAACTAACAATACAGGACTGGCAAGAGAGGCTGTGGCAATATAATAGACCATTGTGGGCAGAAGGAAGAGGCAGTGGTAGTACAACCATACATGCCAACAGACCTGTTTCAGCCAGGAAACGTCCAATGTTTTTAAGCTCAAATGGGCTTTATTTGATCTGTCTCCTGTCTACAATCTCTTCTTTTTCAATGTAACTCAAAGTGGAATATCAATACCCCAGTTTTTTTTCAAAATCTCCCTCTTACCAAGTTCAAAATGTTCGCAAGTATGGTACATTGGATCATGGTAGGCAGGAAGAATTGGGGTAGGGACATGGACTCGGATAACAGAGGACAGGTGAGACATGGAGAGGTGCACCAAACTGACCCTACAGGGCAGGCATCAGGGTTTGCAGCAGCACAATACACCACACAGCGCATGCGGGACGGGAGTACAGCACAACAATCCATAGAAAGCAATAGGCAGGGGACAGGACCATGCACATGGACAACAGAGAACAGAGGGGAAAGAGGCAATGGTAGCTAGCTGACCATAATGGACAGACAGGAGAGAAAGCGGCAGCATAACAGACCATAAAGGGCAGGAGGGATGGATCAGCGGCATTACAATGGAACAGACAAGCCAGGAGGGAGGGAATAAGGGTCTGCACATGGAAACAGAAAGCTGGGGGCAAGGGGGCAGGACAGGAGCAGCAAGATGACCATGGAGGTCAGGCAGGATGGGTACTAGAAACAAGACACACCATGGAGAGCAACAATGAGACTATGATGGCATACACACAGACCATGGAGGGAAGGTGGGAGGGGGTCAGGGGCAGCTAGCTGACCACACAGGGAAGGTGGGAGGGGCCATGGCAGCACAGAAGACCATGCATGGCAAGCGGGAGGGTTAGTGGCAGCACAATGGCTATGATGGGCAAGAAGGAGGGTGCAGGGGCATGCACAAAGGACCATGGAGGATAGAAGGGAGGGTCAGGACCTGGGCACAGACAAGATAGTTCAGGGGAAGGGGCCTCACAACAGACCGGAGGAGCAGTTGCAGCACAACAGACCAGGGAGGGCAGAAGGGTGTGGCAGTAAAATGGACCATGGAGGACAGGAGGAAGGGGATAGGGGCATGGCATGTGGACAGGCAGGGTGGTGGTGACAGGGACAGGTTACAGTCATCTGACAATGCTAGGCAGGTGGGAGGGGAGTGGCAGCTCAACAGAATGCTCAGAGTAGGTAGGAGTGGCAGGTCCATGGAACATGGTGGGCAAAAAGGATGGAGCAGGGGCATGCACAAA
Organism: Triturus cristatus; assembly: GCF_964204655.1. Classification (NCBI taxonomy): domain Eukaryota; kingdom Metazoa; phylum Chordata; class Amphibia; order Caudata; family Salamandridae; genus Triturus; species Triturus cristatus. Next base: position 146,806,663 of record NC_140584.1, read on the forward strand.
GACATCGGAGGGCAGGTTGAAGGAGAATAGGGGCAGCAAGCTAAGCACAGAGGCTAAGCAGGAGGTCAATGATGGGCCATATAATTGGGCAATGGAGGGCAGGGGAGTGGACTGGTACATCATGCTAAATGGAGGGCAGTGGCAGCACATCAGACCATGCATGGCAGGAGGGAGGAGGCTAGTCCATGGATTCAGACAACAGAGGATAGGGAGGAGGTGGATGGGGCAGCAAGCTAACTGTTCAGAGAAGGTGGGTATTAGGAACTTTATTGTTTTTAAAATGTGTGTCTGTGCGAACTACTTAAAATATGAACAACTATGCAGCATAATCTCACTGTTATTCAGGAAGAAGAGGAAGTTTGTGACTGTGACTCCGGGCTCACTTGGCAGAAACACCCCCTGACCCTCCACCTCCCATCGCAAAATGTAATGGCCGTGAAAAGGGTAGGTGGACGCATTGTTATATAGAACATAGTCCTGAGAGCACGATTGACAATGAAAACTAGATATAGTATATGGTATAAACTATGCACCAGAAAGTGTGATATAAGATGAACCGGGGTGTGAAATATAATATGCAATACATTGTGCGCAATTACAGATTCATTGGAAAGTGTGAGATAGCACAGGCACTAGCGCGTGCTATGCGATATGCGCCTTGGAGTGTAATATGCACAGGGCAGTGTTGTGTAACCTAACTAGTCTCTAAAGTTGTAATATAAAATATTTGCTGGGGAGTGTAACGTTGCATATGCACTGTGACAAAGATATGGATCCCAGATTGTAATATGTATGGCATAGCGCTGTGCGTTATAACATAGGCATCGAGGAAGGCACGTTAGATGGGGCAATATAACCCGTGCGAAGGCAAGTGTGGCATGACATATTCACGGGGGGTGTTACAGTGCACATGGGCTAGAGAGTGTCATAGCATATGTACTAGCTGGTGGAATACAACACAGAGGTGTGAGGCACTTGGCGGGCACAGGTGGGTGTAACACAGCATTGGGCTCAGCCAGGAGCACGCTGTGACTCTCAAGTGAGGTTTGTCTCCTTTCCAGAGAGTAAAATAAAAAGTATTACACATCCGGCGGTGGATGTGTATTTTATTAACCGTGAGGGGGGTTTCTTGCACAGTTTGGTCGAATTTTTGTTGAATCCCCTTTGAATGGCTTGGTGTGCGTGTATATTAAATGTGCCCGTCAATAGCTACCCATATTTGTATAAATAAACGACAAGAGTGACTACTTGGAGAGTACCCACCGGCGGGGGCGCCGGGATTAGGCACGGTAGGGTGTTAGACATGTCAGAGCTTCACTAGCGGTGTAAATACATTCCATGTGGATTCATTCTATGCATAGTCGCCTTTTAATGAATATCACACAAATCGTCATGGTGATAGGTACGTACGGTTTGTCCAGCATGTCCTAGGTGTTTCTATAAATATATATTTTTTTAAAATAATAAAGAACAAAGGCCGGCCCCGGGGGATGGGGTCCCCGGGGCCATAAGTGGCCTGAGGAGGGGGGCAACGCAGCCCCTCCTAAAGAATTAAACAAAAAAAAGGCCATGACCCGGGGTTGGGGTCCCCGGAGCCGATTAAGGCCTTGGGAGGGCCAAATTTATTTTTTTCTACAAACAAAATTTAGGGTGCAGGCCCTGGGGGATGGGGTCCCCAGGGCCAGTAAATTAGAAAAAGAAGGGGGGCCACACAGCCCTCCTTCTTAAAAAAATAAAATAAATAAAAGACCGGCATCATGCCGGAGGCCACGCCCCCTCCTTGCAGCACTCTGCAAACGCGCCCCCTGGCCAGTTGTAAGTTGGGGAATTAATTCCCCTTCAATACTGATGGTCCCTGAGGGCCAACTAGCCCAACAGGTATCTCCAGTATGCGCCAGGGAGCTGCGTTGCAGACAGGTGTTCTGAGGCCACGCCCCTTTTTACACCTCTATGCAACGCAGCTCTGTGGCGCTTACTGATGGTACCTAGTGGGCTAGTTTGACCCTTGGGACCCTTGGGATTCAAGGGGACTTAATCTCTCAATTTAGAACTGTCACAGGGCACGTTAACACAGTAGTGAAGGGAGGAGATGGGGTCTGAGGTAACATGTGCAAACACGACCTGTGGCGCGTTATAAGTTGGGGAAATTATTCCCTTTCAATCCTCAGGGACCCTGGAGGCCAACTAGCCCACCAAGTGTTTCCAGTAAGCGCCACTGCGCTGCGTTGCAGAGAGGTGGTCTAGGCCGTGCCACTTTTTACACCTCTCTGCAACGCAGCTCTGTGGCGCTTACTGGAGGTACCTAGTGGGCTAGTTGGACCCTAGGGACCCTCCGGATTCAAATGAACTTAATCTCCCAACTAAAAACGGCCACAGGGCGTGTTTACACAGTGGTGAAGGGAGGGGACTGGGCCTGAGTTAACATGTGCAAACAAGCCCTGTGGCGCGTTTTAAGTTTGGGAAATAATTCCCCTTCAATCCTGAAGGACCCTGGGGCCCAACTAGCCCACCAGGTGCTTCCAGTAAGCGCCACTGCGCTGCGTTGCAGAGAGGTGGTCTAGGCCGAGCCCCTTTTTACACCTCTCTGCAACTCAGCTCTGTGGCGCTTACTGGAGGTAAACTCCAAAAGGGACATGACCTGGGCCACCTCTGTACAACGCAGCGCAGTTTTAAGAGGTAGTTTTAATCCCCTGCCCTATTATATACTAGGGGCTTACAGAGGAGGTCATGCTGATCACAGGGGGACCCCAACGCATAGTGTTCCCTAGTGTATGTAGGTGTTTTCACTGTATTCTGAGTGTCTTTTAACTTAGCACTGGCTCTAGGACTGGTTAGTCAGACTCAGTTACCACCAGTATCCGTTTGAAAAAATTGAGGGTACAGGATGATTTTGCAACAAGGCTTCTTTCTGCTCTTCTGTTTGTTCTTTCTGCACGTTATCCTTCTTCCTGCACTTTTCTTCGTCTTTGAGGACTTCTGTTGCTTCTTTCTGCATTTCTTTTTTTTCTTTCTGTGCGTTTTTTCTTCTTTCTTCACATGTCCTATCTCTGTAGGCATAGTTAGAAATTAGCATTTAAAAAACCTTTGAAATTCACAGAAAAAACCATAGGTTTCTGGCACGTTATAGTTAGGAATTAGCATTTAAAAAACCTTAGAAATTCACTGAAAAAACCATAGGTTTCAGGGGCGTTCTAGTTAGCTGGACTTTTCACTGATACAAAACCATTGAAATTCCCCCGTTATAGTTAGTTCAGCTAACTATAACTTGTGCGCCCGCAATGCACTGCTGATGACGTCACATAATACATCACTCATGACATGGTCAGTGACATCACTCATGACATCACTGATGACATCTCAAATGACATCACTGATGATATCATCCTTGTGATAGAGTGGCAGACCTCCTCTCCCCCTAATATAACCTTTGATATACACATTCAAAAATAGACCAACAACCTATTCAGTAATTCTAAGATCCACATACACATCCACTCATTCACCAACAATCCTATACAGTCACTCATACATGTACTCACTCATCATATGTACTCATACACCTATACATCCTGTTACACAACGCCACTCACCGATAGAGTTACTCACACACATAGTTACTCATGCTATTAAAGAATCAAACATCCATTTACTTGCCTATACAGTTATACACACACCACCACACTTACTTCTACAGAAACTTACACATACTTAGTCTTTTTAACAATCACTTATAGAAACACATACTTATTCATACAGGAACTCTTTCAATCTCTCACTCTCACATATACTCACTTATATACACCAATAGTCACATATACTAGTTTTAAACATATGTAGTTACTCATAAAGACACTATTGAGACAGTCATTCACTCACTAACACACCCATGCACACACTCATCCACCCATACAGTCCTGCACACATGCTGTCTTCAAAACATACAAACAGTGAGTCACTCATTCATGCACCTATGCACTACGTAATACCCCCACCGAACCATACAGTAACTCAGACACTCATACTGATACTCAAAAAACCAACTAATAACCTATATAGACACTCATGGAGCTACTCACCAACCCATGCAGCCACTTATACACAAAGTGAGAGACTGATACAGATATTTACATATTTAAACATTACTCACTAAGCCATGTATTCACTAAGATACACTTACTCAGTCAGTTATAAAATCAATTTTTCATAAACAAATCATCCATTTAGACACTTATATACCCATTTATTCTTCCATCGACCTTGAGATATACATAGATAAAACATATGCAATTTTCAGAAAAACACACATTCACTGGATGATGTCATCAGTGATGTCATTTCAGATGTCATGAGTGATGTCATGAGTGATGTCACTGACCATGTCATGAGTGATGTAATATGTGACGTTATCAGCAGTGCATTCCGGGCGCGCGAGTTATAGTTAGCTGAACTAACTATAACAGGGGAATTTCAATGGTTTTGTACGAGTGAAAAGTCCAGCTAACTATAACGCCCCTGAAACCTATGGTTTTTTCAGTGAATTTCTAAGGTTTTTTAAATGCTAATTCCTAACTATAACGTGCCTGAAACCTATGTTTTTTTCAGTGAATATATATATATCTATATCTATGTATATCTATATCTATATTCACTGAAAAAAACATAGGTTTCAGGGCCGTTATAGTTAGTTGGACATTTCACTCGTACAAAACCATAGAAAATCCCCTGTTATAGTTAGTTCTGCTAACTATAACTCGCACGCCCGCAATGCACTGCTGATGACGTCACATATTACATCACTCATGACATGGTCAGTGACATCACTCGTGACATCACTCATGACATCACTCATGACATCTCAAATGACATCACTGATGACATCACGGATGACATCATCCTTGTGATAGAGTGGCAGACCTCCTCTCACCCCTAATATAACCTTTGATACACACACTCAAAAATACAAACTATCATTTTCAAAACAATGGACATACCAATACCAGTTACAACAAACCTATTCAGTAATTTCAAGATCTACACACACATTCACTCATTCACCAACAGTCCCTATACAGTCACTCATACTTGTACTCACTCATCATATGTACTCATACACCTATGCATCCTGTTACACACCGCCACTCATCCATAGAGTTACTCACACACATAGTCACACATGCAAACAAAGTATCAAACATCCATTAACTTGCATATACAGTTATACACACACTACCACACTTACTTCTACAGAAGCTTACACATACTTACTCTCTTAAACAATCACTTATAGAAACACCTACTTATTTGTACAGGAACTCTTCCAATCTCTCACTCTCACATATACTCACTTATATACACCAATACTCACATATACTAGTTTAAAACATATGTAGTTAATCATAAAGACACTATTGAGATAGTCATTCACTCACTAACACACCCATACACACACTCATCCGCCTATACAGTCCTGCACACATGCTGTCTTCAACACATACAAACAGTGAGTCACTCATTCATGCATCTATGCACTAAATAATACCCCCCACCGAACCATACAGACACTCAGACACTCATACTGATACTCAAAAAACCAACTAATAACCCATATAGACACTCATGTAGCTACGCACCAACCCATGAAGCCACTTATACACAAAGTGAGAGACTGATACAGATATTTACATATTTAAACATTGCTCACTAACCCATGTATTCACTAAGATACACTTAATCAGTCAGTTATACAATCATTTTTACAAAAAAAAAATCATCCATTTAGACACTTATCTACCCATTTATTCTTCCATCGACCTTGAGATATACATATATAAAACATATTTAATTTTCAGAAAAACACACATTCACTGGATGATGTCATCAGTGATGTCATTTGAGATGTCATGAGTGATGTCATGAGTGATGTCACTGACCATGTCATGAGTGATGTAATATGTAACGTCATCAGCAGTGCATTGCGGGCACGTGAGTTATAGTTAGCTGAACTAACTATAACGGGGGAATTTCTATGGTTTTGTACGAGTGAAATGTCAAACTAACTATAACGCCCCTGAAACCTATGGTTTTTTCAGTGAATTTCTAAGTTTTTTTAAATGCTAATTTCTAACTATAACGTGCCTGAAACCTATGTTTTTTTCAGTGAATATATATATATTTATTATACTATGTATACACGTGAAAATGTCTCGGTTCGCCTGTTTGCCTTGATGGCACAGAAAAAATGGGTGGAACTGACGTCTGCACGCCAACGAGGTCCTCTTATGGCTCCGATGATGTCTTACGGTGTCGCGAGCTAGGAAAGAATTTCCGTGGAATGCTGGTGCAGGGGATATTCACCTAAGTGTTCAGGCAAGTCCTTTGGGAGCAACTGTTTTAGTTGCCACTCCAGAAACCGAAACCAGTGATCCGAGGGCAGAGGCCCTGCAGATGGCACATGAGTGGGGTGCCCAGTCGTGTGCACTGGCGGGGCATCGAAGTAGCAAGCACCACAACCCACAAATAAGGTAACGAGGGCACTGAATAACACAAGATCTTCTCTTTGTATCTGGCAGGAACAACAAGGTTAAAATGCCCTAGTACCAAAATGTAGAATTAGTGCTACAACGGTCTTCAAGAGGACCTGCAATGCCGCTTCTGCCTCCCGTACCCTGGAGGCGGCACATGGGTCACGGGGTACGGTCATACTGCGGTGGGACACACACTCGTTGACCTCTCATGGCACTGCTCCACACTTCAGGGAGGACGCTTTCCATTAGCTATGTTTTCTGATGACGTGTCGCACCGGCCCCGTCCAACAACCGAACTCCATTAGATCCAAACAGACTCTTCCACTTTCTCACCGGAAGTGAAACCAGGCCACGCGGACACTTTCACAATACAACAGCTGGGAATGCACTTTTCGTAAAAAAAACACATTCCTTCCTCCTAATTAATCAAATAAGCGTCTCACTGAAAAAGAGGGGCCAGCTTCGATCGGTAAACAGCCGTTACAACGACTTTTTTACTTTGCGATACCATTACAACGCATGCGTTACCACGCATGCGTTGTACATCGCGAAGTCATTACTACACATTTTTTTAGAATGCATGGTCATTTACCACACATGCCTTGACAACAAATTTTATTGTAACGCTATGTATGGTAAATGAGCATGCGTTCTAAAAAACATGTAGACGATCCACGTTGTTGTAAGGAAACAGAGGCTGTTCTGTTTCCTCACAACAACGTGCACCGCCCCTTAGAGACGACTTGAAGCAGGAACCACGAGGAGAGAGGAACCACGAGGAGTGAGAGGTAAGGGGGATTGGACATGGGGTGTTTTTTTCCTCCAGGGTTTAGGGTAGTGCAGTGGTGTTTGGATAGTGTAGGGGGTCGTGCTGGGGGTAGTGTTTTAGGGCTTACGGTAGTGCAGTGGTGTTTGGGTAGTGTAGGGGGTCATGCTGTGGTAGTGTTTTAGGGTTTAGGGTAGTGCAGTAGTGTATGGGGTCGTGCTGGGGTAGTGTTTTAGAGTTTAGGGTAGTGCAGTGGTGTATGGGTAGTGTTTTAGGGTTTAGGGTAGTGCAGTGGTGTTTGTGTAGTGTAGGGGGTCGTGTTTTAGGGTTTAGGGTAGTGCAGTGGTGTTTGTGTAGTGTAGGGGGTCGTGCTGAGGTAGTGTTTTAGGGTTTAAGGCAGTGCAGTGGTGTTTTTGTAGTGAAGGGGGTCATGCTGGGGGTAGTGTTTTAGGGTTTAGGGTAGTGCAGTGGTGTTTGTGTAGTGTAGGGGGTTGTGCTGGGGTAGATTTAGGGTTTAGGGTAGTGCAGTGGTGTTTGGGTAGTGTAGGGAATCGTGCTGGTGGTAGTGTTTTAGGGTTTAGGGTAGTGGAGTTATGTTTGGGTAGTGTAGGGTGTCGTGCTGGGGGTAGTGTTTTAGGGTTTAGGGTAGTGCAGTGGTGTTTCGGTAGTGGAAGGGGTAATGTTTTAGGGTTTAGGGTAGTGCGCCCAACCAGCCACAATATTCGTGGGCAAAAGGGATCCTGACTCTTTTGAACACTCCACCAATTTAATAATTTGGGTCAAGGGCCCTACCACGTCCTAGACCTATCAATTCCTTTCTTGGGATCCCCCATATACTTGGAGAAAAAGGTACATAGTTTCTCATCAATTTCAGGCGTGTGTGCCACCTTCCCCTTCAGTGAGGGCCTGGGGCATTCTACCCTCATCCTATTCCTGACCTCCCTTTCAAGGGGTTGATGGATTTTCCCCACCACATACTCTGCCACTTTGGTGTCAGGGGTCCACTTCGCTGACCTAGGATGGTAAATTTGGGTCGGCTCGAACATGTCCGAGTGGACCCCATCCCCAACCCAGGTCTGAGAGGAGTGGAACTCTGGATGCCAGGGACGCCCGAGTCCTTATCCTAATCGCACGAGAAATCGTCCTCCGATACACCCTCTACCACTAAGGGAAACCCACCGTCGGGGTCTACAATAGTGGTGACAGTGTCGCAATTTTCTCCGGTTCCTCCTCCTCCCAGCAGGGTGCATGTTTTACCGTTCGTGCATTCTTGAGGAAGGTCTCCGTAAGTTTATCAAATCCTTCCAAGTTCCCCGTGTTATGCTTAACGGCCCTTTTATTCCCCAACTGGGAGCTACTGGAACCCGCCACCACCAGATCTGGGTCACTGAACTCCCCAGGGATGCTTTTCGCCAGCTTATCAACCTGATCCCTAAGAGGAGCCAGCACCCTAGAAATAGCCAGAGAGAAGGCTTGGTCCACTGCTGGAGGGAGAATTTGGCGGGCCATTCCTCCTCCACTTCCTGGTAGGAGTAAAAACGGTCTTCTGGAGAAGACATGATAGCAGAGGGTGTGAGCACAGAACAAATGCCCTTAAAATCCTGAAGGCAGACCCCTCGCCGGTGCTCCAACAGCTGGGCTTTCCCCGAAGCTGTTATAAGAATAGACTGAGGCGCAATACCAAGTACCACCACCAGGTGGTGCTGGTCACTAACGTGGCCATGTGGGGAAATCACCGCATAGTGGTGTCAAAATTAGGCGAGGGTTGGTCGGGAATCAAGCAGATACTAAAGGAGTGACCGGATTCACAAACGCGCGTAAAGACCAGCGGGAGCGCTCGACGGAGCTGCCTCGCTCAGACCAGACGCGCCTGACAGGATCTCACCGCGCGCAGACTGCACAACGGGAGAAACTGCGAGGGGGAGAACGCTTTCGGGCAAGATCCTGCTTCGCAGGGAATATGAAACAATACCAAGGCAATAATGCTAATAACGTACACAAGGAACCGCTATACAAACAGCAACAACGTCAGATTAAGCCAAGACTGTAAGGAATGCACTTAACTGACGAGCAGTGAAGAAAGAGGAAGCGGAAGGGACGTCACGATATTATATATGATGGACTGTGATATGATTGGACTATAGTTGCCTTGGAGACTACCCCACTAATGGTTCATGGGTTGTGTAGTCTTTTGTTTAATGATTGTTGTGTTACGTTTTCTTTGAACTGCTATGCAAATAAAATGAGGAAAGATATGCATAATCCTCGCCTCCGTCCTGCCATAGAATTCATGAAACTTTATTCGATCTGATTTAGAAACATAGATCATAAAAGTGTACATAAAAACAGTAATTCCTCTTTCCTAATACAATACAGTGAGAATTAATTAAAACCAGTAGGTAAAAACAGGTGTTACGAAGCCTGGTTCAGAGCAACTTCAGGTTAACAGAATCGTAAAGTTCAATGTTTCGCAAGATCAATCTCATGTACTTAGTGCAAAATATGCAATAAGGGGTTCAAGTAAGATGTAACGCTCCAATACCTGACCAGTCTGCACTATATTAAACTGCAGAAAAACTAAAAATAAAAAGTGTTTTGCACACTTCTGTCATTGGGCTATATGTGGGCTACATCTGGGTGATATTTGTGTTACATTTGGGCTCTTTTTTCTCTGGTGGCCATCTTGGTAGACTTATTTGTTATGAAGTTTCCTAATTTCCTCATTTACTGCAGTCTCCTCGGTAGGAAATGCTTTCAGTTTTTACTTTGATTCCATCAAGTAGGCATTCAGATGTGTCACACGTTTGCCATAAATCCAGAATGTTAGCACTCTAGTTGTTCATTAGATCACTGTAGTAAAGCTACTGCTCACCAGGGAGTTAACTGGAAGTCTACTGCTGGTATTGAAAGTGATTGTTTCAGTCTGCATGTCAGAATTTTCTAATGAAATAGAAGAGGATTTGAGATCCCACTTAAAACATGCCCTAAATTTTCTTTCTGCAGCACTAACCATAATTTCTATAGCAAAATGAACCCCCTCATTGTGTTCCTTTTTAAATTAACTGTTTTAGGTGTTACCAGTCTATTCCAATCAAGATGGCTTCAGGTGTGCCATAATGTTGTCATAAGTAAGACTGCTAGCTCTCTAGTTGTTCTTTAGAACACTCCGGGAAGCTGCAGTAGAACACAAAGGCATCAACTGATAGGCTGCTCCTGTTGATATATAACAGGAAGATATTTGAGATCTCACTTAAAACATGTCTTAATTTTTCTTTCTACAGCACTAACCATGACTTCTATGGCAAAATGAACCCCCTCATTTTGTTCCTTTTTAAATTAAATGTTTTAAGTGTTACCAGTTTACTCCAAACAAGATGGCTTCAGGTGTGCCATAATTTTGTCATAAGTAAGACTGTTATCTCTCTAGTTGTTCTTTAGAACACTCTGGGAAGCTGCAGTAGAACACAAAGGCATCAACTGACAGGCTGCTCCTGTTGAAATATAACAGGAAGACATTTGAGATCACACTTGAAACATGTCCTAATTTTTCTTTCTACAGCACTAACCATAATTTCTGTGACAAAATAAACCCCATCATTTTGTTCCTTTTTAAATTAAATATTTTAAGTGTTACCAGTTTATTCCAATCAAGGTGGCTTCAGGTGTGCCATACTTTTGTCATAAGTAAGGCTGTTAACGCTCTAGTTGTTCTTTAGATCACTCTGGGAAGCTGCAGTAGAACACAAACAAATCAACTGACAGTCTCTGCCCTTTTTGGATGTAAATGATTTACTGAGAATGACAGACTTCACTCTCACATGACTGAGAAAGATAATGTGAATTTACAGAATATATGCTCTCATTTTAGCTTCAGTTTTCTCTCAAACATTTTTCATTATATCCCAGCAGAAGGTTTTTCACAGGGTAAAATCCCCTTAGAACACACCACAATTCCTGAAATTAGTATGTTACCATCAACAAATGAATTCTAATGTAACTAAAGTCTGTTATCACCCTTTATAGTTCTCCTTTTGGTAACCCTCAAAATCTTCGATTCACTACAATGCATTTCAATGGGGTACTATCATGTATATTAGTCCCAAGATGGCTGCCAGCAATTCCAGGATGAAGTGCTGACAGCCAATCAGATCTCACGATGAGATGTGTCATTAGGCTCCACCCAGATATTAAAACTTTTTCTTTTTCTAATTTCTCATGAACTACTGAATGGATTTACACCATTTAACAAAAAGGGATCTTTCTGAACCAAGGTCTACCTTTTCGCCAAATTTGGTGTAATTCCGTTCAGCAGTTCGGGCTAAAGCCGTGTCTAAAGTTTACTATGGGAATTAACATGGAGAAAACACGTTTTGGGACCCCCTTTTTTCTCAGCCCCCACTTGCCGAATCACCCCGAAACTTTCAAGAAAGGAGCTGACCGGAGCGCCCCACAAGTTTTGAAAATTTCACAATGATTCATCAACCGATGCCAAAGTTATTGGGAAAAGAATGTTCCGATTTTCCTACGGATAATAGGTCCTAACTATAACTACCTACTGGCGTCCGCCAGTAGGTAATATATCTATATCTATATATATATATATTGATGTGATCAAGAACGGGGAGACCCGGTCGAAACGTGTCATGCTGTGAATTTTTCACAATAAAGCACATTCATAACCAAGCACGCTGTGGTCCGTACCTGATTTCCATTGGACTGGATTCAATCAGGATTGTGGTTCTTCATATATATATATTCACTTAAAAAACCATAGGTTTCACACAGGTTATAGTTAGGTGGATATTTCACTCGTAAAAAACCAATGAAATTCCCCCGTTATAGTTAGTTCAGATAACTATAACTCGCGCGCCCGCAATCCACTGCTCATGACGTCACTTATTACATCACTCATGACATGGGGTGGCATCACTCATGACATCACTGATGACATCATCCTTGTGATAGAGTGGCGGTCGCGCGAGTTATAGTTATCTGAACTAACTATAACGGGGGAATTTCATTGGTTTTTTACGAGTGAAATATCCACCTAACTATAACCTGTGTGAAACCTATGGTTTTTTAAGTGAATTTGCAAGGTTTTTTAAATGCTAATTCCTAACTATAACGTGTGTGAAACCTATGGTTTTTTAAGTGAATTTGTACGGTTTTTTAAATGCTAAGTTATGTATTTATAACATTTTTTTTTTTCAAGGTTTTTCACCGTGCGCACACCGTGCGCCCGCTTTGGGCACACGGTGCGCTGTGCGCACCGTGCGCACACCCCGCGATTTTTTTCAAATAAAATAAAATGTTTTTTTTCCCCTTGTGGGTCCTTCTGTGACCCCCTGACAAAGGCTAGGGGGTCAAGAACTCTCTTCCCGGCTCCCTTTTCACGTTTTCCCCCTTTCCTTTTCAGTGCGAGAGACAAAATGGCTGCCGACACTTCCTGATTTCGACCGATTCGAATGTTTACCGACATCTAACAACCGATCAGATTTTCGCTCGCGCACGGCACGGTGCGGGCGTATAGATATTCATATGCTTTTAAATGCTATTTTCTCAGGAAATACTGAACAGATTGACACCAGACCTGCAAAAGGCACTTCCCTGACCTGAGGACTACCTCTCTGCCAAATTTCAAGTAATTCTGTTCAGCCGTTCGGGCTGTACCTTCGACTAAAGGTCCTATGGAAAATGCATGGGGAAAACGCGTTTTGGGACCCCCCTTTTTTCTCGGCCCCCGCTTGACGAATCACCCTGAGACTTTCAGGGTAGGAGCTGAGCGGAGCGCCCCATTTGTTTTGAAAATTTCGCGAGGATTCGTCAACCGGCGCCAAAGTTATTCAAAATAGAATTTTGAGATTTCCTATGGAAACACGATCCTAACTATAACTATCTACTGGCGGCCGCCAGTAGATAATATATATATATATATATATATATATATATATATATATATATATATATATAATCTACTGGCGGTCGCCAGTAGATAGTTGTAGTTAGGACCGAGTTCCCATAGGAAATCTGAAAATTCTATTTTGAATACCTTTGGCGCCGGTTGACTTATCTTCGTGAAATTTTCAAAACTCATGGGGCGCTCCGCTCAGCTCCTACCCTGAAAGTCTCGGGGTGATTCGTCAAGCGGGGGCTGAGAAAAAAGGGGGGTCCCAAAACGCGTTTTCCCCATGCATTTTCCCATAGGACCTTTAGTCGAAGGTACAGCCCGAACAGCTGAACAGAATTACTTGAAATTTGGCAAAGAGGTAGTCCTCAGGTCAGGCATGTGCCTTTTGCATATATGGTGTCAATCTGTTCTGTAGTTCCTGAGAAAATTGCAGTTAAAAGTTCATAAATATCTATATGCGCACACCGTGCGTGCACCGTGCGCGCACCAAATGTCCGCGAGCGTAATTCTGATTGGTGGTTAGATGTCAGTCAACATTCCAATCGGTCGAAATCAGGAAGTGTCGGACGCCATTTTGTGTGTGACAGTGAAAAAGAAAGGTGGAGAACGTGAAAAGGGGGCAGGGTAGAGAGTTCCTGACCCCCTAGCCTTTGTCAGGAGGGCCCTGAAGGACCCCAAAGGGTGAAAAAAACATTTTATTTTTTTTCAAAAAATCGCGGCGTGCGCACACGGTGCGCGCACAGCCCAGCCGCCATTTTGAGTTTTGTGCCGCCGTGCGCGCACGGTGTGTGCACGGTGCACGCACGGTGCGCGCACGGCGGCAAAAAATTCATTAAAAAAATTACAACACAGTATATTGGGAATATAGCTCTTCTTAGAGAAGTGAAGTGAGTTCTGAAAAGAACTGGGTTTTTTTTGTATTTTTTTTTGTTTTTTAAAACTTTTGTATTTTTTTTATTTTTTTAGAGCAACAAAAAAAACTGGTAATGAAAAACTGTACAACAGGAACAAAAAAAAAAACCAATGAAAACAATTATGGGCTGGAGCATGTGTGCTGCTGTATTTTGTTTTCGATCAAGTTAATACTGCTCTCACCGTAGCAAAGAACAGGATTGCACACATTACAATGTATGTGCACCTTCTGAAAAAGTGGGCGGATGTCCAGTGGCCTGGTGCACGGAGAATCTGCGGCCGCAGATGATGTGCTCGGCTGAGCAGGTGGAGGGTTGTGCCTTAGGGCTCTAGTTGACTCTCGAGCATAAGGTACAGGATGCACTGTCTTGAAGTGTCTCAGCATTGAATAAATACTAAACGAGTATTTCTTGCTGGGATCTCCTCTGGATAAGACATTTCCACAAATAGTGCATGTCACCTTCGGTGCATTGACCTTCTTTTGGCCCTCTGGAAAGGTGAAGAACTTCCAGATGAAAGAGTCTTTTTGTTTGGTCTTCCTTGGTGGTACCACAAAGGTCTCCTCCTCACTCCCTGAAGTAGACTGCTGTTCTGCCATTTTCAAGTAGAATAGCTGTTCAGCTCCTTCTCCCAGGAAATAAGAAGAAATAGTGAGGGCAGTGGGTGTGGTGTTTGCAGATTCTGGAACAGAAACTACTATGAACCAATGAAAAGTGTTGTTTCGTAATCACATTACTTACCGTGCGCGCAGAGTGCTCGTACGCATGCGTGCACCGTGCGCGCATGGTGCTCGCACACATGCGCGCACGGTGCACGCACGCATCAGAAATGAATTACTTTTAACCCGATTTCTAAAACATGAAAAGGAGGCAGGGAAGACACTCCCTGACCCCCTAGACCTTCTCAGGGGGTCCCTAAAGGACCTCGTAAATCAAAAAAACCCATTTCGTTTCATAAAAAAAATTGCCGGTGCGCGCACGGTGTGTGGACCGAGAAAAACCCATAAAAAAACATTAAAAACTTTTTATAAGTTTATAGAAGATATTAACTATGCAGTTCAACTTTATCCAAATAAAAAAAAAAAAAAAAAAAGAGCTGAGCCATTCCATATTACAAGATACAATCAATCTATAACTATATACATAGGTGGTTTATTGTAAAATAAATATATAAAAAAATATAATAAAACATACATAAATTAACATTTAAAAAACCAAACAAATTCACTAAAAAAACCATAGGTTTCACACACGTTATAGTTAGGAATTAGCATTTAAAAAACCTTGCTAATTCACTGTAAAAAAACATAGGTTTCACACATGTTATAGTTAGCTGGACATTTCACTCGTAAAAAAACATTGAAATTCCCCCGTTATAGTTAGTTCAGCTAACTATAACTCGCGCGACCGCAATCCACTGCTGATGACGTCACATATTACATCACTCATGACATCATCCAGTGAATATGTGTCTTTCTGGAATTACTGAATAGATTGTTCTAACTGGTATTGGTATCTCTGTAGTTTTCAAAACTTTAGTTTGTATTTTTCAATGTGTGTATCAAAGTTTATATTAGGATAAGAGGTCTGCCACTCTTACACAAGGATGATGTCATCAGTGATGTCATCAGTGATGTCATTTGAGATGTCATCAGTGATGTCATGAGTGATGTCACTGACCATGTCATGAGTGATGTAATATGTGACATCATCAGCAGTGGATTGCGGTCGCACGAGTTATAGTTAGCTGAACTAACTATAACGGGGGAATTTCAATGGTTTTTTACAAGTGAAATGTCCAGCTAACTATAACATTTGTGAAACCTATGGTTTTTTCAGTGAATTTTTTATATATATATATATATATATATATATATATATATATTCACTGAAAAAACCATAGGTTTCAGGCCTGATATAGTTAGGAATTAGAATTTAAAAAACCTTTGAAATTCACTGAAACAAACATAGGTTTCAGGCCTGATATAGTTAGGAATTAGCATTTAAAAAACCTTAGAAATACACTGAAAAAAACATAGGTTTTAGGGGTGTTAATTTAGCTGGACATTTCACTCGAACAAAACCATTGAAATTCCTCCGATATAGTTAGTTGTACTAACTAGATCTCGCGCCCCGCAATCCACTGCTGATGATGTCACATATTACATCATTCATGACATGGTCAGTGACATCACTGATGACATCTCAAATGACATCACTGATGACATCATCCAGTGAATGTGGTTTGGTTCGTTATTTAAATATGTATTATATATATAGCAATTTGCATTGAAGAATGAGTAGATATATAAATATAAATATCTGGATGGAGGATTTAGTAGCAGTGTGATTGACTGTTTACTTGACTAATTTATAGTATCTCACTAAATATATTGGATAGTGACTAAACTGTGTGAATATCTGTATCACTCTGTCAGTTGTTGTGTAAACTGCTTCTCCAGTTGGTTACTGGCTATGTGAAAGTCTATATTAGTTATTGATTAGTTAACTGAGTATTTATATGGGAGAGTGAATGTGTGTGTGGTTCGGTGGGGGGTGTGTGACTGCTCAAAGATGTGTGAATAGTTGATTCAGGTGGTATCTGCAGTTAAAACTACATGTTATAACAGTTGTTTGGGTGAGTGAATATCTTTATGGGTGTGGCGATGAGCAAATATATGTCTCATAAGACTCAGTGATTGTATGAGTGACTGTATGGATAACTGTATACTTGTAATAGTGATTTTATAACACACTAAGGTGCCAATTACGATCCGACTCGTATCCGGTCTTTTTACCGTACGAATCGTACAAGTGCCGTACAAACTGGCAATCACGATTCGCATGGTAAAAAGTCCATACGAACCGCAGTCGGAATATTTCCCCACACGTCCTCGGGTCGGAAAATGTGCCCGACACGTCCTCGGACGATTTACCGTACAAATGTGAAAAGTCAAGTCCGACCGAGGAATCACGATCCAACCCGTGCGTCCGATCTCACAACCGTATGGTAAAAACACCGTCCGCACCGAACTCCCATTGCAACCATGGAGACATGTCCTCGCATACACGCCCAACACTCCCCCCAGCACCCATACGTTCGAGTCGCACTCCCCGTTAATGTACACCCCCCCTGTATGTACACCCGTGTACGTGTCGAACCCCCACCCGTGCATGTACACCCCAGTACGTTTGCGTCATACCCCCACCCCTGTACGTGTCCTACCCCCGTGCATGTACACCCCTGTACGTCCGAGTCGTACCCCCACCCCTGTACGTGTCGTACCACCGTGTATGTACACCCCAGTACGTTCGCGTCGTACCCCCACTCCTGTACGTGTCCTACCCCCGTGCATGTACACCCCTGTACGTCCGAGTCGTACCCCCACCCCTGTACGTGTCGTACCACCGTGCATGTACACCCCAGTACGTTCGAGTCGTACCCCCACCCCTGTACGTGTCCTACCCCCGTGCATGTACACCCCTGTACGTCCGAGTCGTACCCCCACCCCTGTACGTGTCCTACCCCCGTGCATGTACACCCCTGTACGTCCGAGTCGTACCCCCACCCCTGTACGTGTCATACCACCGTGTATGTACACCCCAGTACGTTCGAGTCGTACCCCCACCCGTGTACGTGCCATACCCCCGTGTATGTACACCCCAGTACGTTCGCGTCGTACCCCCACCCCTGTACGTGTCCTACCCCCGTGCATGTACACCCCTGTACGTCTGAGTCGTACCCCCACCCCTGTACGTGTCGTACCACCGTGCATGTACACCCCAGTACGTTCGAGTCGTACCCCCACCCCTGTACGTGTCGTACCCCCACCCCTGTACGTGTCGTACCATGTGCATGTACACCCCAGTACGTTCGAGTCGTACCCCCACCCCTGTATGTGTCGTACCACCGTGTATGTACACCCCAGTCCGTTCGTGTCGTACCCCCACCCGTGTACGTGTCGTACCCCCGCGTATGTACACCCCAGCACGTTCGAGTCGTACCCCCACCCCTGTACGTGTCCTACCCCCGTGCATGTACACCCCTGTACGTCCGAGTCGTACCCCCACCCCTGTACGTGTCCTACCCCCGTGCATGTACACCCCTGTACGTTCGCGTCGTACCCCCACCCCTGTACGTGTCGTACCACCGTGTATGTACACCCCAGTACGTTCGCGTCGTACCCCCACCCCTGTACGTGTCCTACCCCCGTGTATGTACACCCCAGTACGTTCGCGTCGTACCCCCACCCCTGTACGTGTCGTATCCCCGTGCATGTACACCCCTGTACGTCTGAGTCGTACCCCCACCCCTGTACGTGTCCTACCCCGTGCATGTACACCCCTGTACGTTCGCGTCGTCCCCCCACCCCTGTACGTGTCGTACCACCGTGTATGTACACCCCAGTACGTTCGCGTCGTACTCCCACCCCTGTACGTGTCCTACCCCCGTGTATGTACACCCCAGTACGTTCGCGTCGTACCCCCACCCCTGTACGTGTCGTACCACCGTGTATGTACACCCCAGTATGTTCGCGTCGTACCCCCACCCCTGTACGTGTCCTACCCCCCTGTATGTACACCCGTGTACGTCAGAGTCGCACCCCCACCACAACCTCCTAAGTGCGGAGCGCACCCCAGGCCCCAACATCACAACCGCATGTACGAGTCGTACCAAGCCACACACAAGGACAGCACCGTACAACCAAATGGCCCATGTACACACCGTACACACGCTCAAAACGCATGTACACAACCAGGACAAAACAAAACAACACAAGAATACACTATTCGAATGGCACAAAGCCACTAAACATGGCCAACAAACACTAAAAAAACACATTCACTGACCTGCAACTGCCAAAAACAAACAGAGGCCCAAAACACCACCACTCCTTATAACACACCCACCCAAATTTCAAACACAGCCACACCCACCAATGGACCAATAAAAAGGGCCCACACACACAAACCATGAGCCTTTGCAACAGACTCACTGCTGCCAGACACCACAGAACCATACTACAAGCTTCACCACACCTTACACTTGCACACCTTCACACAACCACCTTCACAAACACCCCCTCATCACATTCACACACACACACCTGCACAACCACACCCACACACCCACAACCATCCACACACCCCCCCACCATCCACACCCACACCCCTCACCATGCCCACTAACAAGAATCCAAAGTTCAGTAACCGAGAGTTGGAGGTCCTTGTTGATGAAATCCTCAGAGTCGAGCCACAGCTCTTTGGAACATTGGTCAGACAGACCAGCATGGCAGCAAAAACAGCCATGTGGCAGACCATCGTCGATGCTGTGAATGCTGTTGCGGACACCAGAAGGACCAGGCAGGAATGCCAAGCCAGGTGGTACGATCTGCGGAGGAGGGTCCGAGCCAAGATGCTGGAGGAACACAACCAGGCCAACACCACTGGAGGAGGGCCCTCCCGCAGACCCGTACACTACCAGCCCTGGGAGGAGAGGGTGATGGCCATACAGCCGGTGGAGGCAGTCGAAGGATTAGGAGGACTCCGAGACCCGGGTGAGTACACAAACAACGCACCTCACATGGGGGGAACGTCATCCACAACCAAAATCACTAACAGGCACGCAACCACCCCAAGCTATCGCATGACTCAACTACACTCCATGAACACGCACATGCCACTGCCGCCACCATGCCCCATGCACCCAGCTGGACAATGTCAAGTCACAGGCCACAGAAGACACCAACACATGACACAGTAACCCGGATGGCGGGAGGGTGGGCCCCAAAATTCACATAGTGCAACTCAGAAGCAGACAACAATGCCCTCTGCCCATATGGCCTAGGTCACAGCCATACAAACACTGTGTCCCCACACAGGAAAGACTCGCCAGCAAATGGCGGACGCCTTGCATCAACACATGGGGGTGAAGGCACTGTTTTGCACATGACAGCAGCTAATGAACAGCCAACATTGTGAAAGACTGGCAGCACACACCACCACAGCAGCAGCGCAGAGACACACACTACACCCAATGGGTGCCTGGAGATCAGAAACAAACTCACATCAACAAGCCAAGGGCCATTCAAAGATCTGCTAACAGTGTGTGCCCAGGAAGCTGGGCAGAGGTGACAGAGGGTGACACACAGAAGGAGGGAGAGGGGGATAGAGAGGGAGGGAGAGGGGGACAGAGAGGGAGGGAGACACAGGGAGACGGACAGAGGGAGGAGGCTGACACACGGAGGGAGGGAGAGGGGGACAGAGAGGGAGGGAGACACAGGGACACGGACAGAGGGAGGAGGCTGACACACGGAGGGAGGGAGAGGGGGACAGAGAGGGAGGGAGAGGGGGACAGAGAGGGAGGGAGACACAGGGAGACGGACAGAGGGAGGAGGCTGACACATGGAGGGAGTGAGAGGGGGACAGAGAGGGAGGGAGACACAGGGACACGGACAGAGGGAGGAGGCTGACACACGGAGGGAGGGAGAGGGGGACAGAGAGGGAGGGAGACACAGGGAGATCAAATCAGCCGTGTGGTGTGTGGGAATGTCTGCTCGTCAGCAGGTAGACTGCGTGCATGTAGCCAAGGGTGGCCAGTGCCAGAACCCCCCCTCTTCTCCATGGCCAAACACAGGGCCATCTCACAACCTGTTCACGAGCACAACGACAGCTACCTGCATTATATAAGTGTGTGGATCCACTCCATGTGCACATGTACAGTGCTACACGGAAGGCGCCAATGCATGGCTCGCCACACCTGCCCACTCCACTGCTGACTGCAGTCACACTTGACGCAGCAAGTAAGACTGTGCCACACATAGTTAAAGGGGCCAAAGTGCTGCACAAGGGACACACCCATGCACAAGTGCACTGTGAGTGGAATGCAAGACAGATCCTAATTCCAAGAGGTAATGTGCCAACGTTGAAACTGATGAAACATGGATGTTGCATGGACCAAAATTAACATTGTCTCTCTCACACACAGGTCAACGTCGTGGTTCACCCCCCAACACTGGGGGGGAACACTCACAGGACCCGGATCTGCGGGAGCCCGATCCCACCGGCAGCGACGACTCTCACCACTCTGTGGACGACCCTGACCAACCTGGCCCCTCTGGTGTCCAACCACCTGCAGCACCTGCGTCAGGTACAACGGGGCCAACCACCACCCCCACTCCTGCCACATCCCAGGAGACACCCAGGATCCCTGCCCCACCACCACAAAGCAGCCAGGCTGGCCAGGAGGGACACGGTGTCCCGGGCACCCAGGAGGAGGCAGGCGACAACGCAAATGCCACCCCTCAGGGGTCCCGGAGACCCGATGTGCCCACAAGGGCAGGCCAGGTGCAAGTGGGCAGGGGTGGTGGGAGTGGAGGATGGCGGAGGCGCCAGCCTGACCAGTTGGCTGCGGAACCGGTGTATTCCCATGTCCGAAACATCCTGGACACATACCGGCAGGACACCACGGGCCTGGCCCAGGTTGTGTCCGTCCTCGAGGGGATCAAGACCCAGCAGGCCCAGCAACATGCGGAGCTACATGCCTGTCTACTGCAACACCAACGGAGGATGGAGGACGGACAGGCTGAGCTCGTGACGGCGTACACGGGAATTCACGATACACTCCGTCGAATGGCCGACAACATGGCCGACCCTCCCTGTGCCAGAAGGCGGCGAACATCACCACCCACAGGGAGGGATCAGGAGGAGGAAACATCCGATGGAGCATCCCAGACGTCGTCGCGGCCTGCTTCTGAGGGTCCCCGCAGGAGGGCGGGTCGTCCACGGAAAAGACCGTGAGGGTCGGCGCAACATCACCATCTCCCAGGACACCTGGCCTGGCACCTGGCCCACTGGAGCAACAGCATCACAGCATCAAGAGACATTCTCTGCCACATGGCCTTGCTGGTCACTGTCTGACCAATGTAGACAAAGACTGTGGCATGGACTCTGAGGACTTCCAATGGCAAGGACACCAACTCCCCTACTGAACTTTGGATTCCAAACTCCCGGAAAGCCCCTCACGTCATACCCCCCCCCCCCCCCCCCCAAAATAAAAATTCACACCATGAAGAGAAGATGCCTGCTGGTTGCATTATTACCTTACATGTGTCTTGTAAAGTCCAAACATGCCAGAGTTCTCTTTTGACTTCAACCATCCACACCCTGGGGCCTGAGTCTGGCACAGGACACACGGGCCACAGTGTATTAGCTAAGACAGACATGGAGCATCACACACACCCGTGATGGGCCCAACCAGCTGAGGGGGTGGCCGAACAACCGTGCTGACAGACACATTGAGTACAGCAACAGTCATGCGCAGAGGTCAGGGATCCAGTCCAGTGTCCTGGGGGGCACCCAGGTATGTGTAGACAGGTGGCAGAACCATGTCCTGCAAGCTTGAGTCTGGTGGATGCAGAGAATGGGGGCCTGGCCAACGTTGGATGCATGGGGATGGCACATGTCACTTTACCCACACAGTCATGGACATCATTCATAATACACAGTCTCAGCCCACACACACAGCTTGCATCTTGCTACTCAACACATAGACACATAGCCTCTATCAGGGGAAACCATGCCAAACATGCTGGATGCACCGTGGCAACACACCAGCATTGACTGAGAAGAGGCACCTTGGAGGCATAGGGACACCTTTATTAGTCATGTTTTCGGGATTGCAGAGGCAACTTGAAGTACACATGAACACTTCATGTGGAGTAACATGTGGGTCCAACACTGGCACCCCCCTTCTGCAGCACAAATGCGTGATAGCCATGGAACTGGCACACAATTGCCGGCCAACAGCTAAACACCCACAGCTGCTCACGGAGATCCTGCCATACACCATAGATCCGCTGATGTAGAAGTCCCACACCATGTCAAGCCAATGCAAACCGTATGTGACCGAGGGCAGTGTTACACACATTGATGCCATCATCACAATCCACTATCCCATCACTGATGACTGTCAACAAGTCTGACCATCTATTCAGGTGTACCCAGCTGCATGTTATGTGTACCATGGTGATGCTACATGTCTGCAGAGGAACCAAACATCGACAGGGGCAGTGTGCATACATCGTGAACAACTGCCACACCCAATACACCCCTGATGCATCCCTTACCCTATGGAGACTTCCAAACGTGTCCGTGCTTGTAACGCTGAGTCAGCACACGATGACGTGTCCATGAGGAATAGCAGTGCCACAACAATGCAAGCAGCAGACGGCATGCGCAAGTACCTGGGGAAGAGAGACACACAAGAAGTCAGCCACAAAAAGCACAGCCACTTGCATGTGCATTTACTCGACACATGTTTGGATGACAACATGCTAGGTCACAATTATGACTGGGGAAATACAACCATCACTGGCACCATCACTCCAGTGACACACCCACACACACCTCTGACTCACGTGCCATACATGCAGGTGGAGACACACATCACAACACATGCCACACGGGGACCAATGCGTGCACACTCAGACACTGGTACTCACCACTAAGCAAAGAAGTCGCGTATGAGCCGAGTCCGGATGTCCTCTTGCGGCTCCACATCCTCCACATCACTAGCCCCATTGCCAAGCCCTTCGTCCTCCACGGGTGGATGGTCCTCGTCATGTTGATCCAGGATGAGTGGCACAGCTTTCTCAACTGCCATGTTGTGCAGCATGCAGCAGACCATGAAGATTTTGCAGACCTTCGCAGGGGCATATGGGAGTGCACCGCTGGTCTTGTGGAGGCACCGAAATCGGCTCTTCAGCAGGCCAAACGTCCTCTCTATCACTCGCCTTGTCCGGCCATGGGCGGTGTTGTAGCGGAGCTGGGCCGGCGTGATGGGGTTGCGGAGAGGTGTGAGCAGCCATGGCATGTTGGGATAGCCAGCGTCCCCTACATGGGAAGCACATGGACATCGTTAGAAGTGGTGAAGCGGTCGTGCTGGTAGGCTATGCAAAATACAGGACAGACAGACTGTACCCACCAACAACACATGCTCGTTCGTTGCGCAGCTGCATCATCATTTCAGGCATCCTGCTACGCCTCATGATGTAGGCATCGTGTGCTGATCCTGGAAAACGAGCACAGACATGTGAAATCACCATGTTGGACAGACACACCACAAGGGCATTGATGGAGTGGTAGTGCTTCCGATTGCGGTACGCTACCTCCCGTGCGTGTGGTGGTACCAAAGCTACATGTGTCCCATCTATGGACCCAATGACATGGGGCATCCCTCCCAGGGCATAGAATCCACGCTTGACCCCAGTCATCTGTTCAGGGGTTGGGAACTTGATGAAGTCATCCAGGTGAATCAACATGGCCTCTAAGAAATCATGCAGCACACGGCAGAACATGCTCTGGGACATGCCACCAACATGAGCTATGGTATTTTGAAAGGTACCCGTGGCTAGAAAATGTAGGGCTGCCATTACCTTCAGCTTGGATGTCAGTGCCGTAGGATACCTGTGCAGCGGTTGCAGGTGTGGTTCCAGTCTCGCCGTCAACTCCAGAATCAACCGTCGTGGGAAGCGGTAGCACCGGATCCGATCATTCTCCCGCATGGCAGCCAAGTCCGGCATTGCTCGGGGAAGAGGCGGCGCTCTGCAGTAATTTGGAAGTGACAAGGAAGAGTGAGTGCACCACAACAACAAATCATTTGTACTGAGCACATGTTATTCTGTCTATACACATATGCTACATACAGAGTGAGGTATGTGCCACATGCCCTGGACACGTATGCCTGCCAGGTGACACTCCTACCAAGACCCAGCTACACACGGAGATTGAGAACCTCCCCATGCCATGCCATGGGATTAGCTGTGTTCCAGTGCAAGTGAACAGCCAGACGCAAGACAGGAGTGACATACACCCACACATCAGCAGAAGTAGGAGGCCGATTGCAGAGACTGGTAGCGGAACACTAGAGCCACAGGTCACATGACATTACACTAGGACAGCCCACACACCTTGCCATGAAGGTGCACATGTCATGACTCACCACACATTCATTGAGAGGATGCAGACATGTCCTTGTCACGCTACTCCGTGTCCCATGCATACATGCGCACCTCACATCCGAAACCACATGTGGCATGGTGTGCGGAACAGTGTGCAATGTCAATCTACACACAGACACATGTTGGTTGCTGCAACAGCTGCAGCTTTTGAGGGTGCTCCAACATCAACCAAATGGGAAGCCCCCACACATACATGACATAGTCACATCGTGCACCGTGGGTAGTGACAAGTCAGGTGTGGTAACCCCTGTAACGGGCATCAGGGGACACTTCCGTATGTTGGTGTCCGTGCCATGCCAGTGTCGGTCATCCCAAGTGTGCAGTACGACATGCACACATGTCTAAGGAGTCAAGGGCATGCCTGGCACACATTGCACCGTCACACATTACATCTGTACACATCTCATCATACATCTGGTGCCTTCTCGACTCAGGAGTAATGTGCCACATCACAGCCTGTCACACCTGTGCCCCACACATGTAGTAATGCACAGACAATGCCTTGATGTCCATTCATGGACAAGTATGTCCATCCATGGACAAGTATGTCCGCCCTATTCCTTCCTGTGTGCTGCCTGTCACCACTGTGATGTGTGAAAACCGCCGTACTGCTGCTAAGAGGGCCTGTGTACGTTCCCATATCACTATGGGAGTGCTGCCGTATGTGTACCCATCGTGATGGCGAGCGTACAGGCATGTGTACGGTCCTTACCACTACGAGTACGCATACGCAAGAACACCCATAGTGGCACGGGCCGTACACACGCCTGTACTCTCCCTATCACTATGGGTGTCCTCGCGTATGCGTACACGTAGTGATAGTGAGCGTACAGGCGTGTGTACGGCCCGTACAACTACGAGTACGCATACGCAAGAACACCCATAGTGGTACGGGCCGTACACACGCCTGTACTCTCCCTATCACTATGGGTGTCCTCGCGTATGCGTACACGTAGTTGTACGGGCCGTACACACCCCTGTACTCTCCCTATCACTATGGGTGTCCTCGCGTATGCGTACACGTAGTTGTACGGGCCGTACACACGCCTGTACTCTCCCTATCACTATGGGTGTCCTTGCGTATGCGTACACGTAGTGATAGTGAGCGTACAGGCGTGTGTACGGCCTGTACCACTACGAGTACGCATACGCGAGGACACCCATAGTGATAGGGAGAGTACAGGCGTGTGTACGGCCCGTACAACTACGTGTACGCATACGCGAGGACACCCATAGTGATAGTGAACGTAGGCACGCGTGTACGGGCCGTTGCTATGCATTTGGGGTGCCCTAGGGCCCCGGAACGCACCGTACCTATGTGTGAAGCTCCAAATTACATAGGGGACACATGAGGGACAAGTATTAAGGCCTACATGCATGCTGGTTGTCATGGAGACCAAGTTCAAATTTTGATTTTGTTCAGGAAGGTGCACAGCAGAAGTCAGTTGGAATGAATCTACTTTGTTGCAATGTGTTTGTGGGGCTGACATGCAGGAGAAAAAAACAGATTGAGAACCCACAGACTGCTAGGTTTGAAGGGATTGGAGGAAACATAGGATGCATATGTGAGTGACCAATCACTCTGTACTCCTGTGCATGAGATGGGCCAGCAAGGCAGATATAAGGCAGCCAGGTCCCATGAGGGAGCACTTGCCTGCACATCTCTGTATTCCACGACCCAGCTGCTGCTACTGATTCCCTGGAACCATGTCAAGGGCTGTGGAGAGGTCACAGCCATTCACCCTGGAGGAGAACATGGCTTTGGTGGATGTGATCCTCCCACGGTACCCCATGCTGTATGGGTGACCAGGTTATCAGGTGAGTTCAGTGTCCACTGGCACAGACTGTGTCCCTTTTTTGTGGCTGTGACTTCTGCCATTGTGTCCAGGTGTGACACACATGCTATGTACTGTAGGGGGGAGTCCCAGGGGGGGGAATGCCTGATGTCTCCCAGCAGTGCCCAGAGACAGGAGGGGTGGGTTCCTAACACTCCCAGCAGTGCCCAGAGACAGGAGGGGTGGGGGCCTATCACTCCCAGCAGTGCCCTGAGACAGGAGGGGTGGGTGCCTAACACTCCCAGCAGTGCCCAGAGACAGGAGGGGTGGGTGCCTAACACTCCCAGCAGTGCCCAGAGACAGGAGGGGTGGGGGCCTATCACTCCCAGCAGTGCCCTGAGACAGGAGGGCTGGGTGCAGAGTCCTCCCAGCAGTGCCCTGAGACACGAGGGGTGGGTGCCTAACACTCCCAGCAGTGCCCAGAGACAGGAGGGGTGGGTGTGATGCACAGTGTGAGCCTGGATCATTGCTTGTGTAGTTGCCCTCATTCCACCTGTGTCCTTTAAATGGCACGTACTGCTTTTGGCCTTCCCCCAGAGGATCATGTCCCTATGACAAAGGTGCAATGCGTTGGATGCATACTATGCCTTGTTGGAAACAACAAATGTGTTATAATCTGTGTCCCTGTGACATGTGCCAGGTGTATTGAGGTAGTGTCACTTGTCCATCCTCACAGGTAGACGCCTCTGCCAAGGAGAAGATATGGCTGGACGCCGTCAGCGCCGTGAGGAGTGCGGATGGTCGGAAGCGGCGCCTGCCCCAGGTGAGGAAACGCTGGCAGGATATCCGGTGCAGGACGCGGAGGATCGCACGGGTCCTGCTGGGGGACTCACCTGAGAGCCATAAGAACCGCGGGCGCCGCCGTCTCTCCCACATCCAGAAACGTGTGCTGGCGGTGGTCTTTCCTGACTTGGACAGGCACCTACAGGAGATGCAGCAGCCGGAAGGGGGTAGGTACATGTGTGTGTTTGTTGTGTTTCACCAGCATTTGTAAGTGCACTGTTCCATGGATACACTTCCAGGGTTTATGGTGCTGTGCAGATCCTGTTACCCACAGTGTTGCAGGCCTCTCCTGCCTCCCTTCCCCACCTTGCAATGTGTTCACTGGTCTCTGTGTAGTCACTCCATCACAAAGTTATGTAGCCTGACACATTCTCCAAGTGTACAATGCCTGCAGCATCATGTGTGGGGGTGGTGTGTAACAGGTTTAGTGACCTTGTCTGTGCCCTGTCCAGTTCTGGACTTGTGGGTTCCATGTAAGTTGGCACTAATGCTGATTGCAGACATGGGAGTTAATCTCTTGAGTGCGAGGCCTTCCAGCAGGCATGTCCCATGTGGTGGCCTGTGACATGATGTGCATGAGTGTGTGTTACGCGTAGTGCAGGGATGTTAGCGTGTGTTGCAGTCATTTCCATTCAGGAGCATGGAGTTGTGAGGCCACTACTGTCCCCAGGGGCATCTTTTCCTAGGTATCATGTGTGTAATCCGAGAATGTTGACAATCTCTGTGTCTACAGCATAGGTTGTGCTCTGTGCCATTGTCCCCTGGCACCATGTTTATTGACGTGAGATGTATTACAAGTGTCCACTGTCCAGCCTGACCTGATTTTCCAAGTACATACTCACGGTGGCCATTGCCTATGTGTCTTGTAGCAATCATCTGATGATGCCCATTTGTACATGATTATTTGGACAGGCGCACCTTGGGTATTTGGTGTGCAATCTTGAATTATTGCATCCCATGTGTATTTCACCCAGACTAAGAGATGTAAGTGCTTCCTGTGTCTCCACATATTTGTCTCATGTAGGGGGTGGGTGGTGCGGCCATGGCCTACATGTCAAGACCTGTAATCTCCTTGCTCAGACTGGCCAGTGTGTGATCTTTGTCTGGACATACACTCAAGGTGCAGCGTGCCAGTCAGGGTGGGCATGTTATCAGTATTACCTATGCTGCATGTGCCTCTAGTTCCTGGATATGGTCCCTGCTCATCCCAATTTCCTGCCATGCTGAGTGGTGCAGATGCAGTGCTGTATTGTCCCCAGGGCCTTGCTCCTCAGTCAAAATTCCATGTCATCTCATTTGCTATTGTGTCATGCTCTCCATAGTTTTTCCATGGCATGGTGGGTCACACAACTGTGTCTTGCAGGGCCTACATATGTACCTTGTTTTGTAGTTGTAACTCATCCTTTGTTTCAGGCTATGCACTGTAACCTAAGTAGATTTGACTCATGTGACATATGTATACAGGTGTATGATTAATTTCTGTCTCTTCACCCTGCCCACAGCATCGTCGGGGGATACGGAGGGAGACATGGACACAGACGGCGTGGAGGGACCGAGCACCAGTGCCAGCGGTGACATCGGGGCTGGCACTTCGAGTGGGACTGAGGCGGAGGAGAGTGAACCCGGGGACCTGTCGACTGGCACAACAGAGTATGAAGCTGACGGGTCCGAGGATGATCTCTCCGAGTGGGCGGTGGCTGCACCACCACCTGACAGCAGCCCTACATCTGGCACCGCCCCCTCCATTGGCATCAGCCGCCTCCCACGTGCTCGTGTCCCTTCCCAACGTGCCCGGTCACCACATGTCTCCTTCCTGCCAGGCACCGCACCCCCTGCCCCTGTCTCCACTGCTGCCGCCAATGCTGAGTCTGTGGACATCCAGCGGCAGTTGCAGATTGGTCAGACTGCGATCCTTAATGTCCTCCATGCCCACAGCCAGGTCCTCAACAACATGGAGGCATACTTGGAGGGCATTCATTCATCGCAGGCTGACCAACGCAACTTGCTGAGGTCCATAGACTCCACACTGACTGCAGCAGTGGGTCTCCTGCAGCGCTACGTCCCACCCCCTACCCCTGCTCCTTCCACACTTCCCACTCCCATGCCTGTCCCACATACACCCAGACGTAAGCATGCACCCACCACAACAGACACAGGCACCACACCAGCAGGGAAGGTCCGCCGCACACCTCCTGACACGCACACACAGGGTGAAGTAGGCACACCCACTGGGTCGGGGGCAAACGTGTGACACGCAGCCAGAGTGGGAGTCCGCATTCCACCCAATCCACTCCCTCCAAATCCCCTCCCCTCAGCTCTCCTGGCCACATCTCCCCCAAAGACTCCTTCATGGCCGCTCTGTCCCTGAGCCCCACAGTGACACCACCCCGCAAGCGGTCAAGGAGGTCCACGGTCAGGGTGCTTGAGTCCCCCCCGTCCACACCCTCCCCCAGTGGCGCTGCGACCCCTGTGGTGGAGTCCTCCATCCCTGCACCCACGTCACCTACCCTTCACCCTCCTGTCCCTGCGGTGCCTGTTCCTTCCCCCCAACATGATGCCCTGACCCCTGTGGAAGACAACGGCTTGTAACTGTGCAGGCAAGCTAGGGGACACGCATCCCACTGTGTCCCCCATCCAGCTGGGACTCCTGGACTGCCCTATGGGCTTTGTTAATATTGGACTTACTTCATACTAGTTTTTTGCTCATGCTGAATAAAGCTATTTATTTTTTGCCCTTGGAACACTCCTGCATTGCTGGCATTGCTGTTGGTGGGGCTGCTACATGGTTGTGGGTGTTGGTCATGTGTTGGGTGTGTGGGAAATGTAGTAGTGTGCTGCTCATAGGGGGGACCCTGGGATCTGTGTGCCATCCCACGGTGTTAGCTACCTTTCTCCATTCATGTAAGCAGTTGCTGCATGTTGCAATTGTCCCAAGGTGTATTCCTTCCTCTGTGTACCCTGACTTTTTCCCTGCAGGGTGTCCCCTGACTTTAGCGCAGAGCTGTGTGTCCATTAGCTGGGTGTGTGACATAGTCCTTCACCTTTGCACATGCATGCTGAGCCATTTTCCACCTGCATCATTCGTGGCATCCTTGGTAGTCATTGTACTTGTGTATGTGGCCTATTGACATGACTTCATGTGGACATGTTTTCTTTTTGGCCCTATGCATGCGTATACTCCCAGCCTCGCACACATGTGGTACATGTACTGCAGGGTCTTTGTGCACCTGACTGACATTTGTGGGCATGGTATCTGTGGCTACTCCACCCTTTGCATTCCATGGGCACTGCTGGGAGTGATGGGCACCCACCCCTCCTGTCTCTGGGCACTGCTGGGAGGACTCTGCACACACCCCTCCTGTGTCTGGGCACTGCTGGGAGGACTCTGCACACACCCCTCCTATTTCACAATATGTACGCTCATGACATACACGGATGTGGGTACGCTCCATGCATTCGAGGTGGGGGTACGTGTCGTACTTACACTGTTGGGGTAGGGGTACGCTCCATACGTACGCGGGTGGGGGTACGGGTCGTACTTACACTGTTGGGGTGGGGGTATGCTCCATACGTACGTGGGTGGGGGTACGGGTCGTACTTACACTGTTGGGGTGGGGGTACGCTCCATGCATTCGAGGTGAGGGTACGGGTCGTACTTACACTGTTGGGGTGGGGGTACGCTCCATACGTACGCGGGTGGGGGTATGGGTCGTACTTACACTGTTGGGGTGGGGGTACGCTCCATACGTACGCGGGTGGGGGTACGGGTCGTACTTACACTGTTGGGGTGGGGGTACGCTCCATACGTACGCGGGTGGGGGTACGGGTCGTACTTACACTGTTGGGGTGGGGGTACGCTCCATATGTACGCGGGTGGGGGTACGGGTCGTACTTACACTGTTGGGGTGGGGGTACGCTCCATACGTATGCGGGTGGGGGTACGGGTCGTACTTACACTGTTGGGGTGGGGGTACGCTCCATACGTACGCGGGTGGGGGTACGGGTCATACTTACACTGTTGGGGTGGGGGTACGCTCCATGCATTCGAGGTGAGGGTACGGGTCGTACTTACACTGTTGGGGTGGGGGTACGCTCCATGCATACGGGGTGGGGGTACGGTCCGTACATATCCGTCCCCACGCTATGTGATGCTTGTGTGGCCCGTACCCAGGCCTTTGCCACGTGGGTACGAGCCGTCCCGCCATTGTTGGGGTGACGTGGGTGTGGGCGTGGTACGACTCGTACCCATGCTCTTCAGGCGTGGGTACGGGACGTACCTGTCTGGTTGTGTTGCCGGTTCGCGTCGTGAAGGACTTCCGTTGTGGCGGTCGCTGGCTTAGCTGGACACGCCCCCACCCCCTCGTAGTGACCAGGGCCTGGGAGTCAGGTATGTCCAGGGCATGTGTGCTGTGTGACTTTGGTGGGGGTTTGGTGGCCTGCCCCTGGTCCTGCCACCCCCCCCTTTTCCCCCCTCCCTTAGTTGTTCTGACCTTCTGCGGCGTCTGCGTCCGAACCTGTAGAGGAGGTCGACTGCTATGAGGGCCGGGATGACACGTAGGTTCGGGTCCATGTCTGTCCGTCGCGTACGGGTACTCCTTGTTCGCGTCGTCCTGTCTGTCCGTTGCGTACTGGTCCTCCTTGTTCGCGTCGTCCTGTCTGTCCGTCGCGTACTGGTACTCCTTGTTCGCGTCGTCCTGTCTGTCCGTCGCGTACTGGTCCTCCTTGTTCGCGTCGTCCTGTCTGTCTGTCGCGTACTGGTAGTCCTTGTTCGCGTCGTCCTGATTTCCCGGCAGTTTTTGGCAGCCGGAAAATATTCACCGTGCGGGATGACGTCGGTGCGAATCGTAATTCCTGGTTCGTGAATGCAGGCTGCGAGCGTCCCGACGTCAGGTCGGCGCTTTCCTGGATCGCATTTGTAGGTTTATTTTGTTCGGTCGGGGTTTTTTACGATTCGTACGGCAATGGTGTTCCCGTGCGAATCGTAATTCCATGTTTGTATATTTTGACGACCGGGTACGCGTCGGACGGAGAATATGCTCCGTCCGACGGTTCGTACCCGGTTTTTACAGGATCGTGATCGGCGCCTAAGTATGAGTTATTATCTATATGAATAGATGAAATGGTGTTTTTATAAGTGTATAGCTAAGTAAAAGTAAGTATGATCCATTGTTTGCATAAGTGAGTAGGATGACTTCATAAGTGATTAGGATGTGTGCTGGTGTGTAATGTCGATATTGGTGTATAAGTATATTTGATAGTGTTCTATTGATCATCAGCATGTATGAGTGAATCCATAGGTAAGTGATTAGATGTGTGTATAGATCTAGGAATCACTGAGTGGGTGTTTAGAAACTTGTATTGGTGTGTCAATGGTTTAAAATCTGGCACTCTGTATTTTACAGTGAGTGATGAAAGGTTATACTAGTGTATGATGAGGTGTATCTGATTGTCACATGGATGATGTCATCAGTGATGTCATCAGTGATGTCATTTGAGATGTCATCAGTGATGTCACTGACCATGTCATGAATGATGTAATATGTGACATCATCAGCAGTGGATTGCGGGCGCGCGAGATGTAGTTTGTACAACTAACTATATCGGAGGAATTTCAATGGTTTTGTTCGAGTGAAATGTCCAGCTAACTATAACACCCCTAAAACCTATGGTTTTTTCAGTGAATTTCTAAGGTTTTTTAAATGCTAATTCCTAACTATAGCAGGCCTGAAACCTATGGTTTTTTCAGTGAATTTCAAAGGTTTTGTAAATGACAATTTTTAATGTATTAACTGTTATACTGATTTTTTTTATACTGATTTACTACATTTTTTAAACTATTTATTTTTAGATATTTTATTTTTGTAATTACATTATACATTACAATACAAAATATACTTTCTCAGAATGAATTACTTTAGTTTAAATACTTTGCAAATAGGCAATAGACTTTTAAGTACAGTAGTTACAGTTGTTGCAATGGGCAAAACAATTTCAAACACAATGCAACATTGAGCTCAATGTGAATTTCTGGTCAAATGCAGTTAGTTACTTTATGGATTACTGTTCTAACCACAGGACTGGATCCTAGATTCAGTCCTTGGACATCTCCTGTAAACAGTTGAGTAAAAGCATTTTGGTTACAGTAGTGATTTTTAAGGAATATTATTGTATTTTAAAAGTTGACACAGAAATGTTTTCACGTATAATCACCAATGTTATCCTATGGCAGAAAATTCACTTAGCAGGTAAGCAGTGTTATCGCTACTTTTTCTTACTCCGTGGTGGATCCTGGATCCAGCACTGGTGAATCTCCTGTAAACAGTTGAAAGAATGTGTTGAAGTCATGCAGACAATTTTTTTAGGAATATTTTTAGGTTGTGAAAATAGACACTTAGAAACTTTTCTGCTGAAAACCACACAATGGATTCCTATGGAAGGAAATACAAGTTACTGGTAAGTACGCTTAGAATTACTTTTCAGGGTCAGTGCTGGGCTAAAAGATGCAGCACTGGGTCCTCTCCTGATAACAGGTGAGTAAATCGGAATTCTTAGTTAGACTGATTTTAGAGGATTATTCGTACGTTTCAAAAATGGACAGAAACGTTTCTGCTGAAAACCACACAATGGATTCCTATGGAAGGAAATACAAGTTACTGGTAAGTACGCTTAGAATTACTTTTCAGGGTCAGTGCTGGGCTAAAAGATACAGCCCTGGGTTCTCTCCTGATAACAGGTGAGTAAATCGGAATTCGTAGTTCGACTGATTTTAGAGGAATATTTGTACGTTTCAAAAATGGACACGTAGAAACTTTTCTGCTGAAAACCACACAATGGATTCCTATGGAAGGAAATACAAGTTACTGGTAAGTACGCTTAGAATTACTTTTCAGGGTCAGTGCTGGGCTAAAAGATGCAGCACTGGGTTCTCTCCTGAAAACAGGTGAGTAAATCGGAAATCGTAGTTCGGCTGATTTTAGAGGAATATTTGTACAATGGTGAAGGAAGGGGGCGAGGCCTGAGGTGACGTGTGCAAAAATGCCCTGTGGCGTGTTTTAAGTTGGGGAATTAATTCTTCTTCAATCCTGTGGTCCCCTGGGGGCCAACTAGCCCACTAGGTGCTTCCAGTAAGCGCCACTGAGCTGCGTTGCAGAGAGGTGGTCCAGGCCGTGCCACTTTTTACACCTCTCTGCAACACAGCTCTGTGGCGCTTACTGGTGGTACCTAGTGGGGTAGTTGGACCCTAGGGACCCTCAGGATTCAAATGAACTGAATCTCCCAACTAAAAATGGCCACAGGGCGTGTTTACACAGAGGGGAAGGGAGGGGACGGGGCCTGAGGTGACGTGTGCAAACACGCCCTATGGTGTGTTTTAAGTTAGGGAAATAATTCCCCTTCAATCCTGAGGGCCCCTAGGGGCTAACTAGCCCACCAGGTGCTTCCAGTAAGCGCCACTGAGCTGCGTTGCAGAGAGGTGGTCCAGGCCGTGCCACTTTTTACACCTCTCTGCAACGCAGCTCTGTGGCGCTTACTGGAGGTACCTAGTGGGCTAGTTGGACCCTAGGGACCCTCAGGATTCAAATGAACTTAATCTCCCAACTAAAAACACACACAGGGCGTGTTTACACACTGGTGAAGGAAGGGGACGGGGCCTGAGTTAACGTGTGCAAACACGACTTGTGGCGCGTTTTAAGTTGGGGAAATAATTCCCCTTCAATCCTGAGGGACACTGGGGGCCCACTAGCCCACCAGGTGCTTCCAGTAAGCGCCACTGCGCTGCGCTGCAGAGAGGTGGTCTAGGCCGTGCCCCTTTTTACATCTCTCTGCAACGCAGCTCTGTGGCGCTTACTGGAGGTACCTAGTGGGCTAGTTGGACCCTAGGGACCCTCAGGATTCAAGGGGACTTAATCTCCCAACTTAAAATGGCCACAGGGCGTGTTTACACAGTGGGGAAGGGAGGGGACGGGGCCTGAGGTGACGTGTGCAAACATGCCCTGTGGCACGTTTTAAGAGGTAGTTTTAATCCCCTGCTCTATTATATACTAGGGGCTTACAGAGGAGGTCATGCTAATCACAGGGGGACCCCAACGCATAGTGTTCCCTAGTGTATGTAGGTGTTTTCACTCTATTCTGAGTGTCTTTTAACATAGCACTGGCTCTAGGACTGGTTAGTCAGACTCAGTTACCACCAGTATCCGTCTGAAAAAGTTGAGGGTACAGGATGATTTTGCAACAAGGCTTCTTTCTGCTCTTCTGTTTGTTCTTTCTGCACGTTAACCTTCTTACTGCACTTTTCTTCGTCTTTGAGGACTTCTGTTGCTTCTTTCTGCATTTCTTTTTTTTCTTTCTGTGTGTTTTTTCTTCTTTCTTCACATGTCCTATCTCTGTAGGCATAGTTAGAAATTAGCATTTAAAAAATCTTTGAAATTCACTGAAAAAACCATAGGTTTCAGGGGCGTTATAGTTAGCTGGACTTTTCACTCGTACAAAACCATTGAAATTCCCCCGTTATAGTTAGTTCAGCTAACTATAACTCGCGCGCCCGCAATGCATTGCTGATGACGTCACATATTACATCACTCATGACATGGTCAGTGACATCACTCATGACATCACTGATGACATCACTGATGACATCATCCTTGTGATAGAGTGGCAGACCTCCTCTCCCCCTGATATAACCTTTGATACACACATTCAAAAATAGAAACTAAAATTTTCAAAACAATGGACATACCAATACCAGTTACAACAACCTATTCAGTAATTCTAAGATCCACATACACATCCACTCATTCACCAACAATCCTATACAGTGACTCAAACATGTACTCACTCATCATATGTACTCATACACCTATACATCCTGTTACACAATGCCACTAATCCATAGAGTTACTCACACACATAGTCACTCATGATAATAAAGAATCAAACATCCATTTACTTGCATATACAGTTATACACACACCACCACACCTACTTCAACAGAAACTTACAC
Source organism: Triturus cristatus (assembly GCF_964204655.1). Classification (NCBI taxonomy): domain Eukaryota; kingdom Metazoa; phylum Chordata; class Amphibia; order Caudata; family Salamandridae; genus Triturus; species Triturus cristatus. Next base: position 146,843,409 of record NC_140584.1, read on the forward strand.
ATACTTAGTCTTTTAAACAATCACTTATAGAAACACATACTTATTCATACAGGAACTCTTCCAATCTCTCACTCTCACATATACTCACTTATATACACCAATAGTCACATATACTAGTTTAAAACATATGTAGTTACTCATAAAGACACTATTGAGACAGTCATTCACTAACTAACACACCCATGCACACACTCATCCACCCATACAGTCCTGCACACATGCTATCTTCAACACATACAAACAGTGAGTCACTCATTCATGCACCTATGCACTACGTAATACCCCCCACCGAACCATACAGACACTCAGACACTCATACTGATACTCAAAAAACCAACTAATAACCTATATAGTCAGTCATGTAGCTACTCACCAACCCATGCAGCCACTTATACACAAAGTGAGAGACTGATACAGATATTTACATATTTAAACATTACTCCCTAAGCATGTATTCACTAAGATACACTTAATCAGTCAGTTATACAATCAATTTTTCAAAAACAAATCATCCAACTAGACACTTATATACGCATTTATTCTTCCATCGACCTTGAGATATACATATATAAAACGGTGAGCAGTCTAAATATCGATAATTTAATTTTGACCTACCATAATATCGAGTCTAGAATATCGTAGGGACAGAATATCGATGTCAAGAATATCGATGGACAGAATATCGACCCTAAGGTAAGTAATATCGATTTTTGTTATATCGATGATAGTAATATCGAAGTTAGTAATATCGATATGAAATATATCGATGTTACTTATATCCATGTCACTAATATCGATATTTATAATATTGTTATGTATTTTATCATGAATTTAATATGTATGTGTTAATTATTTTTTGTTAAGTGTTCTACTGTTTTTAAAATATATGTATACAATTTATATATGTTAATAATGGTTTTTTTAAAGTTAATTTTGTGTTTTAGTACCGTAGTGGGTTGTGGGTTTATAGGGGAATAGGGTGGGAAGTAATTTAATTATATGAATTTAATTATACATTTTTGGGAATTATAAATTAATTTTAAATATTTTTTGCGTTTAAATTCTCTAGCAGGTTGTGGGTTTATAGGGGAACAGGGTGGGAAGTAGTTTAATTATATGAAATTAATTATAAATGTTTAGGAATTATAAATTAATTTGAAATAATTTTTGCGTTTAAATTCTGTAGCGGGTTGTGGGTTTATAGGGGATTAGGGTGGGAAGCAATTTAAATATGAAATTAATTATACATTTTTAGGAATTATACATTTTTTTAAAATAATTTTTGCGTTTAAATTCTGTAGCGGGTTGTGGGTTTATAGGGGAAGAGGGTGGGAAGTAATTTAATTGTAATTATGTAATATTTATATTTATTTATTGGTATTGATAATTATATTATTGTTAATTAAGTATTAATTGGTAATTAATTTTTATTAATTGGTAATTAGTTTTGAATAATTGATTAATTGTTAATTATATTATTGTTAATTAAGTATTAATTATTGGTAATTAAGTTTTTATTAATTGGTAATTAGTTTTGAATAATTGATTAATTGATAATTATGTTAACTGTATTATTTTATTATTTGAGCGTTTCGTGCGTTTATAGGGGAATAGTGTTGGAAGTAATTGAAATCTAATTAAGTAATTATTAAATTTGTAGTTGGGTATTGATAATTAATTAATTGTAGATTAATTATTAATTGGTAAATATTTAAAATAATACTTTTTTGGTTATGAAAAATAATTTATTGTTGATTAATAATCAATTGGTAATTAAATATGTTTAAATATTATTTAGTGATATTTCTAATTAATATATTAATAAGATATTATTAATTGGTAATTAATGTATAATAATTATTATTTTGTGTTAAAAAAATATGTAATTGTTTAAGATTTTTTAATTGGTAATTAATGTTTGATAATTAATTTTTGGTATACAAAATTTAATTGTTCAATAATTTTTAAATTGGTAATTAATATTCCTTAATTATTATTTATTGGTATTTATTAATTATCTTTTGCTAATTAATTATTTATTGGTAGTTATGTTTTTTGATAAATATGTATTGGTATTTGTAAGTAATTTTGAGTTATTTAATAATTAAATTAATAATTATTTTAAATAATTATTTTATTTAAAAGTATGTTATTTTTAACTTCTAAGCTATCCAACACTTTCTCTACTGTTGCACTCTCTGGAGTTAGAATAGTAATTTTTACCCCTACGCAATCCAGTCTGGTTAGTCTATCAGATGCATCATTGACGTCAGTGATCTCCAGGTCAGATGCCGATAGGTGCAGTTCATTAAAAATGGGAGAATTCGGTTTGGAGTTAGTATTTTGTAAGGGGACGTTTATAACCAAATGGCTTGGAGGACAACTTGGCTCTAATGATAGTCTACGCTCCGTGAGGGCATTCTCATGTATTAGAGCCGACTCGGCCCTTAGTAGGAAAGCATCCAATGTCCCTACAACTCCCTGCCCTGTTAGCGATTTGCGCGTACTCATGATTTGCTCCCCAGTCACTCACTCAATACAATGTAATGCAAACTCTATTTGCAAGTGATATGAGGTAGAGTGTTCAGCCTCAGTACCTTGGTATCACAGTTCAGCGAGCGTCCATGGGCGTCCACTAGGCCTATGTATGTCAATAACCAGGCCCAGCCCAGCCTCCTTTGGCCTCTGACGGGCTCGGTCGGGCCTGCCCTTGGCCTGGGCGTGGCCCGGGCGCGCCCGCACGAGTCCCACGCTGCGGGAGCCCCAGCCTCCTTTTCTGCGCCTCCTGGCACGCCTGGTGATGAGAACGGTGTGCGCGCCGCACAGGCTGCTGGATTTTGTGGTCCCTTACCCCTCGTGGGACCAAGGAAGCAACTGCGGCTTTGGCGTGCGTTCTGCTGCAGGCTGTAACGGGTGGCAAGTAGCAGAGAAAGAAACAAATCAGGCAGGTTGCAATGTCAGTAACTGAATATGGCAGTATCTGAATATGGGCTCCAGCACTGCGGGAGCCCCAGCCTCCTTTTCTGCGCCTCCTGGCGCGCCTGGTGATGAGAACGGAGTGCGCACCGCACAGGCTCCTGGATGTTGTGGTCCCTTACCCCTCGTGGGACCAAGGAAGCATCTGCGGCTTCGGCGTGCGTTCTGCTGCGGGCTGTAACGGATGGCTGGTAGCAGGTAAGGAAACAACACAGGCAAGTTGCAATGTCAGTAGCTGAATATGGCAGTAGCTGACTATGGGTCAATAATCATTAATTATTACAAAACTAATCAATAATTAAACCGTCCTCTGCTACCAGAAAACTGATCCAGCGCTACACTTTATCAGGGATTGATAGTCATCAATATTTCATACAAATGGGCAATACACGTTCACCCAATTCATGAAATCCCTGTTGCGCTGGGGGTCAAGTTTTAATGACGTGATAAATCGCTTTCTTCACAAATTCATGTTTAAATGTCTAAATACATAACTAGACCTGTCTATCAACTCTCATTCCTCTCGGTCGAGGGACCAATTAGTTGAGCAGTTGATGGTAATAATAATACTATCTGACTATCTATCTAGCTAAATAATCACAGACTCTGGGTAAGGTTAAAAAAGTTTCTCAAATTTTTGTGAATAGTTAATGCTCATCGCATACAGGTCACAAATGCAAACAATGAATCCCACAAAAGGGAGAGAAAACAAATCAGCAAAATGCAAACAGTGTCATACTTATCATCAATTTACGATATGCAGATGAGGTAGTGGATAGATGAAGAGAAATAAGTTTCAGCGAAATAATGCGAAACAAAATACATATGATGGAGTGGATAGGTGAAGAGACATAGGTTTCAGAGACAAAAATACATTTGCAAATAATTATGCAAAGTACGAATCAGAAAAGTAACACAAACCCAAAGGATCAGTAAAAATACAACCCCCCTGGCCAAGGGAGTAGTGGGGGTCCCATGAAGTAGGGTCAGGGAACAAAGATTTCAGGTATCAGGAATGGGACAGAAGAGGAACAGCTAGGGCTCTCTGCAAACCCATGGACAGCGATGCATCACCCCTCTCTCCTCTCCATCCGACTTAAGCATCCTAATCTTAAACCACACCCCCAAAGGCACCCCAGTTATACCCAAAAATCCTACATGTCCAACCCACATTAGTTGAAACATTTCTCAAAATTCGACTGCCTATTGGTTAGTTTGGGAGGTGTTGTATCACGCCGCCATGTTCTCATTCAAAATTCGACATGCTCTTTGTTCTACATCCTTTCACATTACATAATTTTTGACTCGTTCCTACAATATATTTATTTAGCTTTTCATTATTTTCACACATGTTTCTCGGCCACGTCTGCGGAAGAAGTCTTGGGTCCCACGGTCAGTCTCCTCTTTTGGCAGTCGAACAATGTTCTCTGTGCTGAACAACCTTGGACGCTTGAACTTCTTCTTCTGCAGTTCTCAGCGCTTCTTTTTTTTTTTCAGGTCATTCACGTTTTCTCTCTCCAGCCCCTCATCTATCATGTCTATTTAGTAGGATGCAGGCCCAAATCGTCTCACTATGGCGAATGAAACATATACTTTCATTAATTACATGGAAATACACTTTTCACTGTTTACCACCCACCTTTGCACTATCCCCTGTTAATATTCACTTAGCAGAAGCTTAAGGCAAAAAGCGGCATTATTTGTTAATATTTTAAAAGCAAGATGCAAGTTGCGAAATGCGGCCTGGACATGCACTCATTTTGTTTCCTTCGAAACACAAATGTAAAATGCGGCCTAGTTCTTTCATGCATTAGTTCACATTAGTGCACGCATGCGCAAAGCGGTTTTATGTGTGGTTCACGTGATTTTGCATGTTAGTTTCCACTGCACACTGTTAGTAAGTATTATCAGGGTATCAATCCGAGCAGGTTTCTTTTTGCAAAACCCTGCTCCATCACATGACACCTTTTTCCATCAATTTACACGTCACTATTCATTCTTTATCCATCAACGGATCTGTTAGGTCATTCATCCATGCCTGTTTGGATTTGAGGCTCTTCCTAAGCCTATAATATTTTTGTGCTTTATAAAGCATAAACACAAGAGGCCATATGTAGGTAGCTAAATACCGGTCGGTAACGGACGAAATTCGGTAAATATCCCGTTACCGACCGGTATTTAGTCAATTGAGATGTAGGAGGCCAAAAAGGAGGTTTCGGTAAATATGAATCGGTAAATACCGATTCAGGGGCTAACGCGAGGACCTCCCTGGGGATATTTGGCCTTTACACTCTTGTTGTGCTTCTGCAGCGGGTACCCCTCTGTACCTTACAGGCTCTGGATCGCCCTGTAATGCTGCCACAGCTCTGGGTGTGGCCACCATCACAGCCAGGGCCCACCACCAAAATAGGCATCCTTACCTACATCCTGCTGACCCCAAACTCTAAAACTTACACCAGGATGATTTCATTACTGGCGTAGTGCCCTCCTACCCAGTAAAGTCCAACCATTGTCCCCAGGTGTATGACCAAAATGTTGGGAGGGAAGACACCCCCGTCTGTGCCGCAGCTTCTACCGCGCTGTTACAGCGCATATCTGGGAGTCCCAACCAAATTATTTTAGTAGTGTGCTGCAGCATCTTCAGCAAGCAGTTCTAGCCCATGCCTGGCCCCCCCAACATAATATGTCAGTGATGGAAAACCCATGCCTAATTTCTTGAATTCCACCCGTCGCATCACTCACAGGACTCACGGACAACCCTTCATCCAGACCTTTGATCCTGGCAAAATAAAGGAGGCTAGGTTGGTAACACCCTTATTGAACAATGCACACCATTTTATACAACTACTACAGCTGGCACATAGTTGCACAATAACACTGCCCCCCATCAAACCTCTGGTGCCTTCCAGTTTGCCTTTGGAATACTCAAAGTTTGCCTGTACATTATACCTTAACCTGTCTTCCGGCCACTCCCCTGGGTGGCTGCGGACGGCTGACTTTTTTTTTTAAACCTTGGAATTCCAGTCGTCCCACCTGCCTGATGCGCTCCGCTGCTGATTGCCCATAGCTAGCTTCAGAGCTCACGCGGTTCCTGGCACTGTACCCTTCTGCCCGTGCATGGGCCACTGTACTACCATGGCATCGCACCTGACCCCCCCCGTATTCTGCTACATTTGGCATGACAAACTAGCGCAACTTGCCAGGCTGACAGTTGAAACTAGCGATGTAGCCCATAAGCCAGAGGTTGCTAGGGGTATACCAGTGTGTCAAAATAGGGCCCTTGCTTTTGGCTAGTGGGACCCTGGAGAAAATAATATGCACAACTAGCCTGCCCTTTATTTTCCACTTGCCTGCAGGTTCCTTACCATCTGACAGCGATCTATAGCTGCTGAGTCACCCTGCTCCTGACCCAACCCTGGTGTGAGTAGCCCTGTGCCAAACCTCTGTTAGTGTATACCAGGAAGCAGGTAAGTGGGTGGTGAGAATGGGGGGACAGACTGAACAGGCTCCAAACCCCATCCGACTAAGGGTTATGACTGGATGATGTGTAGCCATACCAGTGCACCCCCCTGGTTATGGTGAGGGACGATCCCCTTAACTGGCCCCAGGTTTGCTCCTCCCCCTGATTGTTGATACAACTGTATTCAAACAATGTTGCAACATGGTCCAATACCCTTCAGGGACTGTCTTTTGTGCCTCCCCAAGTCAGTCCCCTGCCTGTTTGACCCTGTTCAAAATCTTGCAGTACTACATGCTAATTGGGATGATCGTTGGATAAACCCAACAGGGAGTGATCCTGTGAAATGAGGTAGAGACCACAACCACACCCAGCAGGTGAATCGGTCCAGGTTTACTTAGCCATAACCCCTCCCATGCCCTTAGAGATCACCATAAACAACCTGTAAGTGCCCAGGTGGCAAGCACCCAGCGGGACCTAGCAGTCCTATATACCCTTCCTCTCCTTGCCGCATAGCGGCACTAACTTCTGCATGTGTCTTGTTGCAACCACTACCCACCCTTCTTGACCAGTAATAATTAACATTGCTGAAGATGTGTGGTTACCTCTCATCAGGGTAGGTGGAATATATAGCATGTGTCCTGAAAGCACAATATGTGTGATGTGGGGCAGGTGTAGCGGAATCATTACACTGATAATAACTGTGCATATCACACCCAGTACAATTGTAATTTTTCCTTGATATTTAATAAAAGCTGTTAATTGCAATGCAACTTACTGGTGCTAATTTTATCACACTCAAAGAGTGAAAGCTTGAGCTAGCTACTTATGTCCTGAACCGTACAGATGGGGTTTGCAGCAGGCACATATCCCAGTGAGCTATCTTGTTTGGAAAGGATCTTTGACCTGGGGATTACACCTCGATCTCTATTCCAAATGTAAGAACACCATAGGAAATGTACTAGTATGAAGAAGAAATGACCCATCGCATCAACTTTACAGACCTTGTAAGCAAACATTTGACGGTTACCCACCGATCCTTACAGTGCATGCATTAACCCACTGATCTCTTCTTACTAAAGAAGCTTTTGTCAAACAGATACTGCTGTTAAGGTAGCACAGAGAGTTCTTGTTCATTATGTGGAAATCTGTAGACCGATTGGTGCGGGAAAGCAACACCCGACCAAGCACTTAGATTGCAAGAAACAGAAAATCAAGTGGCATTTAACTGGGCATTTGAGGTACTGCAAAATAGAAGAATCTTTTTTAAAGATAACATACATAAAATAAAATTAAAGGCACAGTTTGAAAGACCCTTCCCCCTTGTCGCACGGTCTCAAAGGCCAGATGTAAAATGTGAGTGGGATACAATGATGCCAACTGTTTGATATAACTATTTCTGTAGTAAGATAGCCAGCTGAGTCTGAAGAGGGACCCTAGGGACAGCTTGGCACAGTGCATCTGGGAAGGGTACAATCTGTTACACCCGGCTCTGAGGGAGCGGGACCGAATAATGGACAAGGGCAAGTAAAAAAAAAGGCCAAAGTCCCTTCAAAATTATAAGAAGTATAGATTAATAAAGTATATTCCTCTAAGTACCAGTCACCCCCCTCTGGCTGGCACGTGGTGGAGCAGGAGGAATTACCCTGCACCAAACCACATTGCCTTCTGTACGCTAAAACTACCTAGTCGAGTCACCCGGTGGCCCCATAATTCTGGCCTGGACGATTAGACTATCATGGCATAGGCTTAAAAACATGTAAGCTGTAAACTTTTCCTGGCATAGCATGCCCCACCGTTCAGCCTCTTCGTCCTGTATCCCTCTATTAAAACAGCTTGTAACATTAGACCCAGGGCTTTAAGTGGGCCGGGTCTGTCCGGGTCTGAGCACCGGCAGTTTTTTTGGGGGGCCCTCGAAACGGGTCTCTATCGGGCTCTATTTTCGTGGCTACTAAAGGTAGTCCGTTCTTTATTATTATTATTTTTCGGACCCGTTTTGAGGGCCCAAAAAAAAACTGCCGGTGCTCAGACTCTGCCCACTGTTGATGCACTGTTAGGGATCACATAACAAACGTCCTCCTGCACAATCACCAGAATTAAATGTAAGCACCAACCCATGCCGAGGATTACACCAGCTGTCAGCTGGGGGATGGGACTCGAGCAGATGAACACCGGCCCCACAATGAAGAAAACAGGACTGAAAATGCTGCTTGCATGGTGCACGGCTGACAAACTTTTGGAACTACGTGGTCATCGCTTTGTATGCAAGCATTACACACCACCACAAAGAAGCAATGAATACAAAGGCAGGAAGCCGCGGCTCTTTCAGCATAACTGGGCCGTACGTATTCTTTTTTAAAGTAGAACCACCCTTTACAAAAGGTGTTACAAAAACACCTGTTCTGGAGCATTTGTGCTTTTTACTTCATTTATGACACGACTGTAGAAGACAGAATTGATCGTCATTTGCCAAGGATCACACCATGCAGGCAGGTAAAGATTAAGACGTGCGATTACTGAAGCCATAATGAACAGCCTAATCACTCAGGTCCCTTCTCTACAAAAGAAATATGCTGTGTCACCTTCTGACCTAAAGCTCATAACGATTTGAGGAACATATACATTAAGCCAATGCCTCCTGACCAGGACTGTACCGCGCCAGGCAGTTGTGTAACAACTATATTGTTCATATGCTTACACTTGCAATGTTTATTTGCCAACAACATTGAACCGTTTTTTCCTGCAGTGGAAAAGGGGCGGCCCGAAATAGTAGGAGATTCCATGTCCGAGGCCACTGGAAACATTAGGCAGCGAAAATCTAAGTATGATCATAGATACTTGGCAATGGTGTTTTTCCTGGCGTGGCTGCAGCATTCATTTTCAAAAAGTGCTTTTCCTTTACTGCTTTAGTAATCATACTGTTGGTGTGATATTATGCACTCAGTCACGCTAAATGATCTGCGCTTTTTAAAAGGACATCTTTGGTGTCATTACACTGGGTAGAGAAAACCCCCATTATTTACAGTGTGTAATGACAGAGGATGCGACTTCATGATTTTCTTAAGCACACAGTGCTAGTTATTTTGATTTAGACCACGCCCCTACTCGGATAGGCCACGCCCCTTCAAGACATTAACCACGCCCCTTTTAGAGCACCCCCAGTTTTTTTCCCCACTTAAAGCACTGATTAGACCCATCGCCAGCCCTCATATTGCCCTCGTCAATGATTGATAGTTGCATCGGACCATCGGAAGAAGGAGCATGGGAACAATTCAACACGTTGTGGGGATCCGATCAGTGAGAACCCCATCCGGCCCTTCATGGCGACCCCCAGAGGTGCTGCACCGTTGGCTCCCCTTTTCAGTTTAACACTGACCCATACCACAAACCCAGGCAAGTGTGCTGAGGGATTGTCTCTGTGCGTGGCTGCCAAGGAAGGAACAAGCTTGTGCTTGCTGATAACACAGTGACCGGTAAGGAAGATGGGGGTATCCGAATAAATCTAGGGTCTAAAGATATAAATCCTTCTCAATTAGTGTGTTTAACCTAGCGCTTCAGACTGAAATCCGCTATCTCTGCTCTGTGTCTGGCAGCTGCTACCCTCTGCCTGTGTTTCCTGGCCTTCCGGAGAGGGAGGACAGTAGGGCACTTGTGAATGACACAGCCTGGGCCAACGTACCCTGTGAGTGCACACACCTTCACCCCAAGGGATATCCTGGCACTGCCTCACAGGTGTTTCATGCTATCCCCCTTTGCTGGTACCCATGATATCAACCCCAGGAGGATGAAATGCTGAGTGAACGGCACACTCTCTGATGGGATGACCTTAAAATAGCTGCCTCGTGTGATTCCCATCTGCCCAATCTACCACTCAGGGATTGCGGGTTAATCTGCAGTGTTCTGCCCACCTCTTACCAGGCTGCTTAATTGCTGAGAATTAGAGTGGCTAATGACATAGATGGTGACATCTATTTGTCGAAGAATCATAACCTCACACCACACCTTATGAGTCTTCTGGGAAAAGTGTGCCACCGACTGGAATTTGCGGCTTCAGTCATTGGCTCGAGATGCGTACTACAAAAGTAACACTACCCTAACAAGTCAGACTTATTGGGCGATAGGTGCATGAGTAAATAAGCAACAACCAAGGCTCCGCAAGCTGAAAATTGGTGCTTGGCTTAGCGTGGTGCCGACTGGTTATCTACGGCTTCTGTCATTGACCGGAGCTGCCTACCAAAAGTAACACTACACCTGCCAGCCCAACTCAATGGGTGATAATTTCCTAAGTAAGCAAGAACTATGGCTCCGTTCTAAGAATAGTTAACATGCTTCAGTTCTGAAATGATGAGGCTGTGCAAGCTCATGATCAGTCACTTAGAAGTTACATCACTGGCACAACAGTCACAAAAATACAACCTACTCGCCGAGCTACTCCAGTTTGCGCCCCTCAACCTGAGCCACCCTAGACGCACATAGCTAACCGCCACCACACCTTCTGCTGCTACTCTTCTAACCATCCTCCTTGGAGTGGCTGTACTGAAGAACCTGTCCAGCATTTATTCACCGGACATTCTAGAGTTGAAAACCATGCAACAATCGGACCTGTTGAGAAACCAGTAGAGCATTGCCACCTTGTTGCCTGACACTGTAAGCCATAGGGGGAATACAACCACTTCCTTTACAACTAAAGACGCAGGATAAACTCAAAGGGACTGACAACCTACCCCTGAATTCTATGGAGGACTAATGCCTGCTGACCGGCCATAGCGTTGTGCCTCTGAAGAAGTCACCCTGGGAAATCGATTCAGGCCGTATCAATGCCGCTGTTCAAGCTACTTCACACCCCTGACAAGCTGCAGCAGCGTGGCAACCCACTGAGGCCCAGTTAACACTGCCTGGGAATGTAGCCACATAGTACCACAAATACAATTCTGCCCTTTACCTCAGAACTGCCAGCAGAAATCACTTTAGGATCCAAGAGAAAAAACATACAAACTCGAGCCACTGAAAATTCCACTTTTAAAAGTGTCAAGCTTTCTGCTAACCTATACCCTTTTAAAATGATCATCCCTTTCAGACTTTCCCCTTCACTTTTTTGCCTGGCGAAACTGCAGCCGATTCCAACCACTAAAATGCTTGGCAGTGCGTTCAACATGTCAGAAATATTACTTTTCCAACACAGCTCCATCATTGACTGGACAATCAGCCAACAAACGTTCTAATCTCAGTCATGCTCTCTCGCCCACCAAATTGGTCCGAAAACTCATGTGCTCGCTCCCGTATGGGCTTAGCCCTATAGAGAAAGTGAGGGAAGAGGTGATAGCTGAAGTCCATCATGACCCTGAGGCTGCACTGGGCTCAATGATGGACGGGAGCTGCTGTGATCTGATTTCAGCACCCCCTATCCACATCTACCCTGCTGGCTGAGCCAAGTCATTAGCGGAGGGTAGGTATCGCTGAATTCTATGGAGTACTAATGACTGCTGACCGGAGGGAACAAGTCCACAAAAGCTGACACCAGCCACCAAGGGGTCCGGAACGGCTAAAGTCAAAACACCTGTTATCTAGGGGCTTAAAACTTGAAGGGCAATGGTCACCGCCCAAATCCAATACCCCTTCCTTTCGTCCGCATCGCACAGCGAAACCGCGAAACATAGAGGGCGTCGCGACGCTCGCATCAATGCAGATGGCCACCAAGGAACGTGCCTGAAGTCCCACTGGTTCAGGCGGAAAATAAGAGTTGCGCAATGACCACGAGCCACTCCAGCTGGGACACAAACCCACAGTCCCTGACTTATCAGGCCAATGCTTTAACCATTAGGGCTGTGCAGGAATAGTGCATTGCAGGGCTGCATTGCTCCATTTCCGCCCGAACCTTACTTGATGCCCACTTTTGTCCGCATTACGTGAGACAATTTTAATTGATGTGCAAAAAGCTCCTCACATTGGAATAGCAACAAAACACACAGGAGGGGCAGCTAAATAGACGAACAAAGCTGCCAGCAACACAATAGAGAAGAAGAATTACACAGCCATGTCTATACAAAAGACCAAACAACCATATTGTACACAGGTAAACATAATAGACACACAACAGGAGCCAACAAAACCCAAACAGGACATCAACAAGGACAAAGTAAAGACAACAAACAGTTAATGGAAGTGAGTCCGGGCCCCCCGGGGAGGCCGCTGAACGCATGTCCCATCTGCCCACCTGCCATCCGTGCCTGCCAAGTCTCCGGTCTGTGTTGGAGAGTCGCCAACTGGATGAGGCATCTGCCAACCCAGCCCCCGGGGCTAGGAGGCACAGACCCTGCCTCCCCGTCGCAGTCCGGCCAGGCAAACGGCTCAGCGAAAACTAACAGCATCCGGGGAGCTGCATGCCCGACAAACCAAGGTACAAAAGGCCGCAACCAACCATCCCGCATATTGCATAAACATCTCAGACAGACCACACCTGAAATAAGCAAATAAATGCCCCACCGAATTCATAATCTGACACTCTGTCAACAATGAATCGGGATTCTATCCTTACCCATCCACTGCAGTGTCGACGCAGGCCCCAACAGCCAGGCCCCTTTCTCGCTCCATGCAGCCCTCACTCCACGTGCCAATATCCGCAAGGGCCAAACCCGTGACCGCATATCATTCCACACCCGTGGGCTCCCGTGCTCCTGATGGGGCTGCGAGTCACCTTGCCTATCCTGCTCAACGGCCTGCGAACACCAGACTGGGATCCAATCGACCAGACTAAAGGATGTGGAACCACGACCAGCATGAGCACAACTCAAAAGATGGACGCCATATCAGCCTGGAAGCGATGTGAATACTGCATGTGAAGCCAGACAAACATAGAATACCCGGGACCCCGCACACTCCGCCTCCTGTCCCCCAACTACATAGGCATGACTGCCCTGCCACTGGCTCCTCCCGGCCTCGCACAAACACTCAGCGCCCTTAGCCCGCTACCCTCACCGCTCAGCATACTTCTTGCTCCCCGACCGTCCACCCCCCGAGCCATGCCAGGAGGCCGTGCCCAACCTGGCTGCTCCCACGCTACACAGCCAGTCCAGGGAGGCTCTGGGACACCAAACGCGTCAAGGGCCCTGATCCCCATGAGCATGACCCAGCATGGCACTCACCGGATCAAGAAAACCCGAAGCTAGACCAAGACGAAACAAACAGCGTCAGGGATGTGGGCAAAGAGGATGCCAAGTGGGTAGGAGAGGTATTTGTACCTTGCCCCTTGCCCACTCCTGCCCAGATGTGATGCGGGCAAGCGGACCCCTAGGGGGTCCCCAACACTGGGCGGGTGTCTCGTGTGCCCTCATGTGGCACTAAGGCGGCCGCCCTCTTAGGAGGGTCCCCTTCGTGGACCCAGGGAAGCCTGCATACCATTAATTGCTATCTGCGTCATTGCTAAGGACCCAATGGGTCATCTCAAGGCCATATTCAGTGGTTTATCCATCTCCCATTTCAGTATCTGAGCCAGCAATTTGCTAGGTTTGTTGCCTTCACTGTTCACAGCCTTTGTCGATACTCCCATCGGATAAACGTTTCCAGCCTGTCCCATGTTTCCCCCATCACACTTGTAGTTCTGTGAGTTCTGTCCTTATCACTGGATTTCGTACTTCCTGTATCTGTATATCTGCCAACTTGCCCTCTAGTGTCCCCCGCTCCTTAGTTAGCTGTTGTCTACTCCATAGAACCCACTCATGCATTCTCCCCTAATCACCGCCTTCATCACATCCTATTCAGTGGCTCTACTGTTGGTAGTACGCCAATTCCCATGTAGATATTCTGTCAATGACCCTACCACTCTTTCTCTACCTGACAGGTTCGACAAGACCTCAGGAGGCTGTCTCCAGTGTGTGTGTGGTGGGGCACTCAGAGATCTCCTCCTGTAAGCTAAAGGAGCAGAGGCGAAAGGTCCAACAAATAGCGCCCCAGGTATTTATCTGATTGTACTTCAATGGCCATCGCCACCATCCCCAATGCTCTGTCCAACCTACTATAGGCGTAAGGGAGTAAAATGAGTATTCCTTGACTGTAAGGCACAATTCCCTCCAGATATCCATGCAGCCTACATTCTCCAGCACTAAGCGTAATGTCTCAACCATGCCCGGTTTTGTTAGATGTTTCAGGGTCGACCTATCCAATTTTCCATCCAGCACACAATTAAAGATCCCCACACACAGGATCCTGGTTGTCATACAGTCAGTCAACAATGTCTGCATTTTAAAGTAGAAGCGTTATTATCGTTACTGGGAGCGTAAACATTCAGAATACAGATCTAGTGTTCTTCCATCCATCTAGTGTTCCCTGCATTAGGACATATCTGCTGCTCTAGTCTGCCTTAGTGTATTGTAGCTTTGGCACCACCCATATAGACCCCCCTCAGGCATAGGCAGAGTTCTTAGCAGAGAATTGCAGCCCCTTTCCACTTTTTCTGAAGTTTATTATTCTCCTCCTCAATCAAGTGTGTTTCTTGTATATAAGCTATGCGTATCCCCCTCCCACGCAGATAAGACATCACCCTGTGCCTCTTCACATATCCTCTAAAGTCTCTGATATTCTATGTGACTAACTTATATCCTTGTGCCATGTATGAATAAACATTGTTCCATGAGGCATTCCCACACTTTCTCCCTGTTGCATTGAATCTCCATCCCTCCCAAGGTGACATGCAGTAGCCACATTAAGTGCCACTGAACTATCTGTGAGTGCCCCTCCATTTGACATTTCTGTTAACTGTAATGCAAAAACATTCCAAAAATAAAACTCCCCTCCAACCAAAGATATTGTGTTACCCATCCTGTAAGGTCGGAGTATGTTTCCAAACCTATCCCTCCCAGTCTCGCATCACAAATTGAACAAAAAGAAAACTAGGGAGCTGTACACATGTCCATGCACAAACTAACTATTGAAATATGCAAGAGCAAGGCAATTCCAAGCATGTCTCCAGTTCAGAAGGGATGAGACACCAAGCTCAAGCTGCCCTATATATCTCTATCCAGTTACCTTGATGAGTCCATCAGATGCAAAGTCCAGCTGCTCCTGCTTCCACCAGGGGTTGTTGCATCTCACTCAATTGTTACCTCCATGCCCTGAGCCCCCTCATTCTGTATAACCATCAGGCACGTTTGGCTGTTGCAAAGGCAACGTACTTACCCACCAGTGGGTTATTTTAGTGTTCTCTGCTCCATCCAGTTGGTGTTCTCCCATCTTACCGTCATTGTCTGCCATCTGTTCTGTCCCTCCACTATAATGCAGCTCATTCTCCAGCGTGTCATCTTGCTAGACCAGCACTCTCAGTATAAACAAAGCTTTCTGCCTCTCCATCCTATGAGACCTTTTATTGTCACCGCACCGGGTTCTCGTAAGTCTGCCACCTCTGCCAGTCCCATACATCCCGCTCATGCCTAGGGGTATGGTCCCACAGTTAAAGCCATGTCCACACATCATCCAGCTTCTCAAAGAAGTAGGTCTTTCCAGTAGCCATTACTCTAAGACTAGCGGGCTGCTTCAGCATATACGAAAGATTCATGGCTATTAAGTTCCTGTTTAACATCCATACAGGATTGCATTTGCATCTGTACCTAGTGTGTGTAATCCAGGGAAGACTACAATTGTATGATTTTCGAAATGCATGTCTCCCACTTCATATGCGACCTTCAGTATACTATCACTGTCCCTGTAATTGAATAATCTGGCTACCAGTGGCCTCGCCATGAGAGCCCTGGGAGCATAGTCAACAATCCTTTCAACTTCAGTGTGTTCATTATTCAGTCTACCAAGGAACATTCATTGGAGTCACCATCTATTCTTTCTGGGAAACCCAGAAATCTTAAATTATTTCTACAGGTTGGGCCCTTGGCATCCCACGATCTGCTCTCCAGAGTTTAGCTCCTTGAGTAGCATGAGATCTGTCTTCAGGTCGGAAAATGAGTGCTCTGCGTTTGTGACTCTGTCAGCCACTTTTTAAAGATCTGTGTGAAGCACACCCACCTCTATGGAGAACAGATCTATTTTTCCCCTCCAAGGTTATGCATGAGACTTGAATAGACTCCAGTATTGCAGCACAAGATGGCTCTTCTTTCTGCTGCATTGTCTTTTACCCCATGGGACCCTAGTAGTTTGTGAAGGAGGTCCTTGTGGGGTTGTGTACCACACGATCATGTTGCCCTGCTGTCCCCTGAGAGCCCTGCCTTTGCCCATGCTGGCGGGCATCCCTCCAAAGGTGGCCAGTCTGTCTCAGATCTGGGACAAAAGTTCAATATTACCAGGCAGTCTCCCTCCACCACTTGCAGAAAATGACGTAATCAGTGAATTGTGTCACACTAACAGTGCCTGTTGTGAAGTTCCACAGATTGATTATGTGCACCTTCCAGTGTATTTGTGAGGGGCATGATGTTCCGTCATTCGTATCCCCAGTGTTTGTATTCTATGTCAGCGTTGCTCTCTGTTGGTCTCCACCCTGCACCCAGTACCACTCAATCTGGGGCAGAGATCTGCCCCTGGGATCTCAGACCTTCCATAATGTCACAGGTCACCAGCAACCGCACAGCTCCAGCCCCAGCACTCAGATCCCCAGGAAGACCAATTCGTGCAGCCAGCTTTACTGTTTATGCTTGTGAGCTTGAGCAGAGACTTTCCATCTCACCATGCACCCCTGCCGTGAAACCATGTAATCTCCTCGACCAGAGAGAGCTTCCTCGGGAAACCGTCCCGACTCAGCTTCGGCCCACTGATCGCAACATCGGGGCGGGCCACGGTGCGAGCACAGGCAAGAGTCAAGTGTCCTTTCTCTCTTCTGCAGTTGCTGGTCCCAGCAGTATTCTTCGTTCCCGCTTGCCGTTCTTCACCCCCGGAGTTCTGTAGGGGCAGGCCCAATACCGCTCCAGTCACCGCCAGTGCTCACCACAGGTCCTCCTCCCAGCGTCACATGTGTATCTGCCCTGTGTTGGGAATACAATGAGCCAGGCCCATCAAACACCTCACTCCCAGCAACAGTGACGACTGCAAGACAGGCCTCGACACATGTCCTCCACCTCAGCGCCTCCGCAGGGTTTCATTAATGTCTCGTGAGGGGCACCCAGCGTACAGGTCTAGGAGTGTCCCATCACAATTTTTTGGGAAATCAATCGAGAAGGATTATATAGGAATTTTACTAGGAGCAGCAGATTCTGATCAGCCGTCTTGTCAACCCACACCCCCTATGGGCACCATGTTTAGAACCAACATGTGAGCCACCTTGGAATGATAAAACAATGATATACAATCGACATCAGCATTCCATAACGGTAGCCTGGTTTAGAGGAAGGACGATGCAGGATGTGGCGCACTGCAGATGAAATTAGCAGCCAGCAAGTGGTCCATTAGCACTGGAGGGCCTGGACCCTGGTCTGGGCCTCGAGGACCGAGAGGCCTGTGTGAATGCTCCTGGTGGAGGCTCTCTCTTCTCGTCGCAATCCCGGCCAGGCCTAGCAGCCCTGCAACACTCACACCCCCCTGGACTGCCCGGCTAGCGAACTAACAGCAGCGTAGGCAGATTCTGAACAGGAGGGTGTCCAGGTGGAGATCAGGAGAAAGCAGTCTCATCAGTACAAGGCATACGGATCCCAATATTGACAGAGCGGCAAGACTTGGTTCATCGCGGATGGCACTTAAACCCTGAAATGAACGGGAAATTGTCGGGACACTAGGAGATTAATCAGAGTCCATCACACAGGCTAAGACCTACGCAACAAGGTCGATCTGAAACTCCTTTCAAAGGCCATAATTGACTTCACGTTACATGACCAGCGAGCTGCCTGACCTTTATTGGCTAGACAAGGGGGGGGTCCTCAGGTTCTCATTATTAGCCTCTGCCAACTTAAAAAAATATATAGGGTTGTGAGGAAAAAATTAAACCAAATACGTGAAATTAATTTTACAAGTGACCCGTAAAAGGAAAACCGGGGTCTAACATAGAAATCCAGTGTGCCTGAACTTAAAAACGAGCTAGACATGCTGGCTATATTAATTTATTCCTTGCTGTGAGTCTGCTCAAGTAAAACCAACATGTTTCATTGCCTTGTGAATTTTATGGCAATTTTGTCACGGTTAGAGTCAACGTCCTCACTGCACCTCTTTTCTCCGTTTGTTATACCTGCAAAAGACAGCACACCACATTTCATCAGCACATTCCAGAACACACATCCACTTAAAAATCTCTCTCTCTGGGGAATCGAAGGTATCGTATGTGATATTATTACCGGTTGGTTGCCCCTCTTCGGCATACCTGCAACCTCGGTGTGTGATTACTTAACAGCTCCCGTATCTGTCACTGCAGTAAGTCAGTCTGTACAGAAAAAGTAGAGGAAAGTTAGAAACGCATTCCCTGTATATATGTAATGTAGTTGACCTTACTGATATGTAGTGTCTAGCTGCATACCTCACTATTCTGCCTTCAGTTGGTTTCCTTTGCTTTATGTCCCCCCTACGAATGTATAGTATCCCTTTATGTTTGGTTCTACCTGTTCTTCAAGGACTACATAGCATAAAATATCGTAAAATGTCAGCGGGACCCCCTCTGGGTTCTGTATACTTGCACCCCTATCGAGCGAGCCCCTAATCACAGTGGAATCACTAAATGTCACTCAGTCAATATTGCTATCCACTACGTTGAAAGTTACGAGTAATATGTTCAGCCTGAAAGAGTTAGCCCGCTTCTTGTTCATATTTACTCTCGGGTGTCTCTCGTAATCGGCAACAAAGCCTCAATACACCAAAAAGTTTCCTTATTCAGAAGCCCTGTCTTACCGATCTGTCAGGAGATGTACGGCCAAAGCTCGATCCCTAGTGTGTACCTGCCCGGAAAGCTCTTTTTCACAGGAAGTACGCGCTGGAATCATCTTGTGCGTCACGCCCTACTTCCGGTTGTGACCCTTGAATGCAGAGAGCTCATATTATAACGTCGGCCATCTTAGAATGTCTGAAATAGCCTGGCACCTATATTTATAGGGACTAATATAATATATAACCTGTATGCGTTAAAACCCAACAGAGGCAAAAAATCAACATATAGATCGTACATATTTTCATTTCCTATTTAGTTGGTCAATCAGAGGGCTTACATTTCACTTACAGGTATATATAATAAACGTGGATATTGTAAACTCCCAGGAATTGTACTCATCATATGGAGTATATTCTTGCTATTTAAAAAAAAAACATGTTTATTAACTAGTTGGCTTCTCATGTGGATGTTAAAAATTAGGGGGAATAAACAGGTTTTTTTTTTAAAAACTCCATCCTTAAGTGGCTATAGGCCAACCAAGGCACATTACAAAAGATTTCTTCTGCCTGTGTTTGCCTAAAAAGGTGCCACTTTGTTCCACTCTATATGGCCATTCAATCCTTGTTGTTCTACCCCCTCTTGGTAAATCCAACGGGCTTCCTTCATGATAAGTCTATTCTCCATATTATACTGATCACCTAGTACCTTTTCTAGTATCACCCATCATATGTCTCTGGGTTGATGTTTCTGAGTGACAAAGTGTTGGGCCAGTCGTAAACTTACCTGACTTAAGGGTACTGACGTGTTCCTGGATTCTGACCTTAATTTTGCGTGTCGTGAGACCAATATAGTGTAAGTCACATGGACATGTAATCCTGCAAATTACATTTGTCGTGTTGCAGTTACTAAACCTTTTCAAATGCCAGGTATTCCCACGTGTTAAAATCGCGCTCTTCGTAGTCACTGTAAGTTCACAGACTGAACATCCCCCACAGGGGTAGTGCCCCGAAAGTACACCAGATTCTCTAGGTTCCTGCGTTGGGCGTGTGTGGACCAGCCGGTCCCGAAGGTTAGTGGATCGTTTAAAGGCAAACCTTGGTTGGGGCATTTTCATAGACGCAGTACTAAGCAGATGCCAATGTCTTCTAATGATCTGTCTGATCTTAGTAGAACATGGCCCGAAGGTCGTAACCACTGGAATGCAATAATTATTGATTTTTTCATTCCTTTCAAGTAAGGCATTCCTTGGTGTGTTATGGGCTCTTTTTCTAGCATGTTTGATGATTTTTTTGGGGTAGGCCCTGTGGGAGCCGGCCTCGTGGCGTGGTCCTGTTTCCCCACGCTAAGCCGCACGAGGTCCCATGCACATCGGGGCTCCTCCATTTTGGATTATACGTCACTCCACGTGACCACCTGCGTGACCCTGCTCTACCCGGCCTCGGTCCCAGCGAGGCCCGACATCGAGACGCCAAACCTGGCCCGGGGGATACCACGTGAGCCCTTCCCACTCCCGGCGGAGGGCAGTATCGATGGGACCCCCAACCGTCCTTCCACACCTAGGTGCGATCGCCCCACAGCTCTCTGGGGCCTGGCGCCTCTCCTGCTGGGCGTCTGGCCGCTCCCTACTCGGCCTCTCCGCCCCCTCCGGGCGCAAGGGTCCGGACATCAAAGGGCTCCGGTCCTATATCTGGGGCGACCCGACAACAGGACAGTAGTTGTATCCTGGAGTCAAGAGCCCTGCTGATCGGGTCGCGGCTGACCATACGGAAGAAGACTCACCCTGAACCCACCATTTGAGCCCTGCTGACGACGTCGCGGCTCCACCGTGCTTAAAGACCTTCACGAACCTTTGGGGCCCTGCTGACACTGTCGCGGCCCGACTTTGTTGAACATTACCATCAGAGCCCAGCTGACCTCGTCGCGGCTCGACCGAAGCGGACCTACCACCGGAGCCCTGCTGACTGTGTCGCGGCTCGACCCAAGCGGAACTACCCCCCGAGCCCTGCAGACGTCGTCGCGGCTCCCCACGTCCGAGCCGCTCTGAGACCAGCCCACAAGGTCTGGCGCAGAGCCCTCCCGTACCTGGCTGGTACTAAGACTGTCCCGCTACCCTATCCCTCTACAGACATTGAGACTCTTATAGGATCCCTCGATCCCACTGTAAATATTGAACGTATTACTGCTGATAAAGAATCAAGTCACGCAACTGATATTGAGTCCTGTGTGGTGGTGTTACTGGGCCTAGTACGATCATAGGAGAAAGACCTCCCCGAGGGGGCTTCTCAGCGGCGCTCGGCTATAACTTTGCGGTAGGAAGGGCCCCGGAATAGTCTCCCCGACTACCCGGTGGGCCTCCCGCCAACAGGCCCCCTCCTCCAATCTTCTGGACAGTGCCTCTGTTTGTTAAACATAGCTATGGGTGGACGAGCAGTTTTTGCGATAGAGTAAAAATTGACCCACCGGTAAATGATCTCGCAACGCCCTGGGATGATAGGATCTATAGTGGAGTAGCGAGTTTTTATCGGTGGGTTTTTGGTGTACACGTGTCATCAATTTGTTATCCATGGCCTCAATGTCTAGGTCCAAGTACGTGGCTGTATTTATGTTTGTTGCCCATGTGAACTTTAAACACTCATCCAAGGTGTTCAACCAGATGAGGAGTTCCGTAAGTTCTCCTTCCGTTCCTGGCCAAATACACAGGACATCATCAGTGTATCTCTTCCAGAGGACAATGTTCCTCTGGAAGAGATTGGTGGAATGATAGATGTAATTAGACTCGAACTGGCCTACATAAATGCAGGCCAGAATGGGGGCAAATGTAGCCCCCATTGAAGTCCCAGAGACCTGGAGGTATAGCTGATATTTGTGTGCAAAAAAGTTGCGTGTGAGTGCAATCTCAATGCATTGCAGCACGAATGTCTGAGGTGTATCATAAAACCATTCACACTGCCCCAGGGCGTGCGCTGCTGCCACCAGCGTCGCTTCCTGGGGGATGCTAGTGTAAAGTGACTCAATATCTTTGATGGTAAGGAACAAGAATTTCCATCTGTTTTTTCATCTAATTTGAAACGTCCGTCACGTTTCTGCCCCCTCAATAACCAAATAGGCCCGGAGGTACATGTTTTCGAACAAAAAGTCCTCAAAGATATCACAGACCTGGAACGCAATGGGAATGGTGCAGCGCATAGTAATATGAGTAGACTAGACTGGTTAGCTGTGAAATCTCTACAAAGTAATACCTCCATCACCATCAAACCGGCCAATAAGGGCGGGGCGGTGGTGGTGATGAACACCGTAGATTATGAAGCTGAAGTCTCGAGATTGCTGGGGGCACGGCAACATTATAAACCCCTGTCAAGGGATCCAACCGCTGAGCTACAGAGCACTATATCAAAATTGGTATCTGAAGCCAGAGAAAATAAATGGCTCACATATAAAGAAGCTGATTTTTTGATCAATACTAAACCGAGGGTCCCAGCATTCTATATTGTGCCCAAAATACATAAGGCCCAGCGCCCTCCTCCAGGGCACCCTATAGTCTCTGGGATTCAATCTTTACTTGAACCCTTGTCTCAGTTTTCTGATTTTTTCTTGTGAGAATGTGTTGTTTCGCAACCATCCTATGTACAAGATACCACGGATAGTCTAAGACATCTGAATACCATGGTGTATGATCCTAGTCACCAATTTTTGGTGACTATTGATATTGAGTCACTTTACACTAGCATCCCCCAGGAAGCGACGCTGGTGGCAGAAGCGCACGCCCTGAGGCAGTGTGAATGGTTTTATTGATACACCTCAGACATTCGTGCTGCAATGCATTGAGATTGCACTCACACGCAACTTTTTTGCATACAAAGATCAGCTATACCGCCAGGTCTCTGGGACTTCAATGGGGGCTACATTTGCCCCCATTCTGGCCTGCATTTATGTGGGCCAGTTCGAGTCTAATTACATCTATCATTCCACCAATCTCTTCCAGAGGAACATTGTCCTTTCAAAGAGATACATTGATGATGTCCTGTGCATTTGGTCAGGAATGGAAGGAGAACTTACGGAGTTCCTCATCTGGTTGAACACCTTGGATGAGTGTTTAAAGTTCACATGGACAACAAACAGAAATACAGCCACGTACTTGGACCTAGACATTGAGGCCATGGATAACAAATTGATGACACGTGTACACCAAAAACCCACCGATAAAAACTCGCTACTCCACTATAGAGCCTATCATCCCTGGGCGTTGCGAGATAATTTACCAGTGGGTCAATTTTTACGCTATCGCAGAAACTGCTCGTCCACCCAGAGCTATGTTGAACAAACAGAGGCATTGTCCAGAAGATTGGAGGAGAGGGCCTATCCCAAAAAGATCATCAAACATGCTAGGAAAAGAGCCCTTAACACACACACCAAGGAATGCCTTACTTGAAAGGAATGAAAAAATCAATAATGATTGCATTCCAGTGGTTACGACCTTCGGGCCATGTTCTACTAAGATCAGACAGATCATTAGAAGACATTGGCATCTGCTTAGTACTGCGTCTATGAAAATGCCCCAACCAAGGTTTGCCTTTAAACGATCCACTAACCTTCGGGACCGGCTGGTCCACACACACCCAACGCAGAAACCTAGAGAATCGGGTGTACCTTCGGAGCACTACCCCTGTGGGGGATGTTCAGTCTGTGAACTTACAGTGACTACGAAGAGCGTGATTTTAACACGTGGAAATACCTGGCATTTGAACAGGTTTTGTAACTGCAACACGACAAGTGTAATTTACAGGATTACATGTCCATGTGACTTACACTATATTGGTCTCACGACGCACAAAATTAAGGTCAGAATCCAGGAAGACGTCAGTACCCTTAAGTCAGGTAAACTTACGACAAAACTGGTCCAACACTTTGTCACTCAGAAACATCAACCCAGAGACATACGATGGGTAGTACTAGAAAAGGTACTAGGTGATCAGTATAATATGGAGAATAGATTTATCATGAAGGAAGCCCGTTGTATTTACCAAGAGGGGGTAGACCAACAAGGATTGAATGACCATATAGAGTGGGACACAGTGGCACCTTTTTAGGGCAAACACAGGCAGAAGAAATATTTTGTAATGTGCCTTGGTTGGCCTATAGCCACTTAAGGATGGAGTTTAAAAAAAAAAACCTGTTTATTCTCCCTAATTTTTAACATCCGCATGAGAAGCCCACTGGTTAATAAACGTTTTTTTTAAAAATAGCGAGAATATACTCCATATGATGAGTACAATTCCTGGGAGTTTACAATATCCACGTATAGTATATATACCTGTAAGTGAAATATAAGCCCTCTGATTGACCAACTAACTAGGAAATGAAAAAATGTACGATCTATATGTTGATTTTTGCCTCTGTTGGGTTTTAACATATACAGGTTATATATTATATTAGTCCCTATAAATATAGGTGCCAGGCTATTTCAGACAATCTAAGATGGCCGCCGTTATAGTATGACCTCTCGGCATTCAAGGGTCACAACCGGAAGTAGGGCGGGACGCACGAGATGATTCCAGCGCGAACTCCCTGTGAAAAAGAGCTTTCTGGGCAGGTACACACTAGGGATCGAGCTTTGGATGTACATCTCCTGACAGATCGGTAAGACAGGGCTTCTGAATAAGGAAACTTTTAGGTGTATTGAGGCTTTGTTGCCGATTACGAGAGACGCCCGAGAGTAAATACGAACAAGAAGCGGGTTAACTCTTTCAGGCTGAACATATTACTCGTAACTTTCAATGTAGCGGATAGCAATAATGACTGAGTGACATTTAGTGATTCCACTGTGATTAGGGGCTCGCTCTATAGGGGTGCAAGTATACAGAACCCAGAGGGGGTCCCGCTGACATTTTATGATATTTTATGCCATGGTTTCCTTGAAGAACAGGTTGAACCAAACATAAAGGGATACTATACATTCGTAGGGGGGACATAAAGCGAAGGAAACCAACTGAAGGCACAATAGTGAGGTATGCAGCTAGACACTACATATCAGTAAGGTCAACTACATTATATATATACAGGGAATGCGTTTCTAACTTTCCTCTACTTTTTCTGTACAGACTGACTTATTGCAGTGGCAGATACGGGAGCTGTTAAGTAATCACACACCGAGGTTGCAGGTATGCCGAAGAGGGGCAACCAACCGGTAATAATATCACATACGATACCTTCGATTGCCCAGAGAGAGAGATTTTTAAGTGGATGTGTGTTCTGGAATGTGCTGATGAAATGTGGTGTGCTGTCTTTTGCAGGTATAACAAACGGAGAAAAGAGGTGCAGTGAGGACGTTGACCCTAACCCTGACGAAATTGCCATAAAATTCACAAGGCAATGAAACATGTTGTTTTTATTGAGCAGACACACAGCAAGGAATAAATTAATATAGCCAGCGTGTCTAACTCATTTTTAAATTCAGGCACACTGGGTTTCTATGTTAGACCCCGGTTTTCCTTTTACGGGTAACTTGTAAAGTTTATTTCACGTATTTGGTTTAATTTTTTCCTCACTACCCTACATATGTTTTTTAAGTTGGCAGAGGCTAATGATGAGAACCTGAGGACGCAGGCGAGTACCAGCCTGTAACCTCCCTTGGTGTTACTACCATGAGGCACTGCCAACTTTTCCTCACCTTTTTCTTCAAGTTCTTTCCTTAACTTGTTTCTCCCTTCACCCGCACATTGGTGGGAGATTTTGCACTAATAGACAGTATACACCACAACTACAAGTAGTGATTTAGGTCACTGTATGGCAGAAGCAAATTTTGGATTCTCTGCATGGACACGCAAAGTTATGTGTTTCCATTAAAAGTATATGGTGAACGGTGTGTTTGTTGTTTACACATTAAGATGAAACAGGTCTGTTGTTGAGGAGAAGTTAATGAGTGGGGGGCAACCTGTTTTTTACTTTCCCCCTAAGCTTCCATTTGTGGATAATGACTCAGAGGAGATACCAGAGACTGCATGTACCTAGGGACCTGCAGGCCGTGCAGGTGAGAAAGGCAATCAAATTGAACTCCATCTTGGTGGGTAAGAGTACACACGAGTTTGGGTGTAGGAGGACCTGAGCGGGAATGACCCACGAGAAGCGAGTGGAACCCCTATAGGTAACGAGACAATTCTCCACTTATCTACGCAACAGTATAGCCTATCCTCGAAATGGCTACAGGCAAAAACAAGAAGGAGCGCTCTGTTAAATATCTTCTCCTTAAGTCTTATTCTGGCAACATGGACAGGACGCCATCTACACCTGAGGGCGATGCGGGCCCGGAGGGGGGGAAACAGAAGCACCTGTAACGCTTGATTTTCTCGAGACACTGTTTGCCTCTCTGAAAGAAGATCTCCACTCTGTAAAGAAGGAACTGGCTGAAGAGATCCGGGAGATACGAAGGGACCTAGAGTAAGCAAGTGATAGAGTGGACACATTGGAAAAACAGACATCTACTAGAGATGAAGAAATACACCAACTCCAGCAGGAAGTCCTCTGCTTACAAGACCAGCACCTAGATCTCCAGGCGCACAGGGAGGACCTGGAAAACCGCTCCAGACAAAGTAACATATGAATTTGGGCAGTCCCTCGAGGAGCTAAGGGGTCGGACATCGAAGCATACGTAGCCGATCTCTTTCGCTTCATCCTGGCTGGCCTGCTGGATCAACAAATCAAATGAGATCGTACGCATTGGGTAGGACCAGGAAGAGTGGCACCAGCTCCACCCCCGGACATCCTCACCTGTGTCCACAACTTCCAGCTTAAGGAACAAATCCGGCCGTGAGGCACGAGAAAAGCACCGTATTGAGTTTCGGGCAGCACACACCCTATCAAGACTTGGCTGCCTCTACATTGCAAAAGAGAAAGGAGTTTAGGCCAGTCACTGCTCACCTGCAATCTAACAATGTTCCACACTCCTGGGGACATCCGTTCCGACTGATCTTTCAAATGGGAAGGGAAAATGCACCATATCACATCACTGCGGTAGGCTCAGCAACTGTTGAATTTAACTAAGGAAGACCCGGGTCTCGCTACCCAGACATATTTTAGCAACAAACCAGAGTGTGGGAGTGCAGAGAGTGGGTCAGACCCCCTTGCACCTCCGGCTGGTCCCTGATACCATTGCTAAAGAGCTGAAGGCGGTCATCGCCACCCTTGGGGAGGACACTCTCAACACAGACTGATATATGCCTGACTAAGCCCCCAAGGAACTGGGGTTTCTAAGAATCTTAAATAGTGGATCCTCCTGTCCTTTAAGTTGCTGGGTAACGGGTGGGGCGGGGTGGTGGCATGGGTCTTGCTGAAATCTCACGCCCCAACCATTGGGTTTTCCACCCAGGACTATTTTACTGTTCTTTCAATATGTTTCTTTTTATTTTAATTGTACGGGGGTTTCACATTCCTCCTCCTCCCTCAGATCTTCTCCTTAATGCATGCAAACACTCCTCAGGAATTCGACCGTAAATGCACAAATATTGGTATATCCACGGGCCGTTTTGACCTAGGGTTCTTTTTAAAATGCAAAACTGACCACAGCAAAGGGATCAATCCATCAACATGACCACCACTCTTGAAAGTATCATTCTGAACGTGCAGGGCCTTAACAACCCAGTCAAAAGACGGGCCATCCTTTTGTATCTGGAGAACTCAGAAGCACACAATTGTCTACTCCAAGAGACATACCTCATCTCAAAGGACGTCCCCAGACTAAAAAATAGGGCTTCCCTCAGCAGTTTTTCTCGTCACATTCCACTAAGAGAGCAGGGGTGGCCATTCTTGTCTCCTCAAAGTTCTATGGTAAAGTCGGTCCCAAACAAGCTGAGATTAAAGGCAGACTGCTGGCACACACATTCACGCTAGGCTCCCACTCTTTCACTGTAGGCACAGTTTATGCTCCAAATGAAGCTCAAGAGAGATTCCTTCGAGAAGTAGTGCTTGACCTATCTAAGTCATCCGATAGAGCACTAGTTATAGGGGGAGACTTTGATTTAGCTTTTGACAAATAGGTAGACAGGTCAGGCCAGCGATTTGGGCAGACTGGTTCCCTCTTCGCAGAGGGACAGAAATACTTGTTAACTCAGCAAACGCATCAGGTAGAAATAATCCACTGTACAATATACGATAGCTCGGCAGTTAGTATGTCAGTGTATTTTGTTATCCCCCAGACAACACGCCACATCTGGAGGCTCAAGGAGACCATACTCCAACGCCCGGAGGTTGTGCAGGGGATCACGAAAGCAATAGGTGACTATCTTGTCATCAATGATACCCCTGATACTCCTGGAGGCAGCTTAAAGCGGCACAAACTCAATTGGCAGGACTGGACATAGACAGGGCAGAATATGCCGCGCTGCGCCTTAGGCACTCCTTTTACACCGGGGGGACAGGGGAGGGAGACTGCTGGCTAACAGGCTAAGGGCGCAGAGAAAGAACTCAAATATACCTACTATTCTGGATGGCACAGGACAAGAACGGAAGACCGACCAGGACATTGCAGAAGAATTTAGGCAATATTACGCTGCCCTATACGAGGCACAAAAACTTCCCGATGACCGCTCGGCTCTATATTTGTGTGGAGTCAGGACAGCCAAACTCTCTTCCACACAGGCGGAGAACCTAGACTCACCGATTAAGTTAGAAGAGGTAATTTCGGCCATCTCAAAATTAAAACTGCTTAAATCCCCTGGCCCGATG
The DNA here is from genome assembly GCF_964204655.1 of Triturus cristatus. NCBI lineage: Eukaryota > Metazoa > Chordata > Amphibia > Caudata > Salamandridae > Triturus > Triturus cristatus. Next base: position 146,872,340 of record NC_140584.1, read on the forward strand.
GTTTCTCTTCCACTTTTTATAAAACGTTTTGTAGCATACTAGCTCCGATATTGGTATGGGTTTACAATGCAATTGGGATCTCCTCGCCTATGCTGCCCACACTGTTGGAGGCACTGGTTACAGTCATACCAAAGCCGGGTAAAGATAAACGACAATGTGCGTCCTACCGCCCAATCTCCCTTCTTAATGTAGACCTAAAACTGTTCACGGGGAATTTGACTCAGCGACTCTCCCCCTGTCTCCCGGGGCTGATAGACCCAGAGCAGTCAGGCTTCGTGCTGGGGCGTCAGTACTCCGATAACACTAAAAGGCTTTTGCACATCATAGATTTGGCCGAGCGGTTTGAGACAGAATGCATGATCCTCTCTATAGACTCTAAAAAACCGTTTGGCAGAGTACATTGGCCTTATGTCACAGCAACTATGTGGCACTTCAGTCTGCCAGAAAAATGTATTAGCTGGGTCCTCAGCAGTTATACTAACCCCACTGCCTCTGTTCGCAAAACGGCCTTACTTCAAATCTTTTCCCTATTCAACAAGGAACAAGACAAGGCTGCCCTCTTTTGACACTTTTATTTGCCCTCTACACAGAACCTATGGCCCAAAGGGTCTGAGGCATCCCAGAGATATCTGGGCTATTGTTTGGAGGCGAGGAACATAAGATTAGCTTGTATGTGGATGACGTGGTCGCCACCTTAGAAAACCCCAGAGGCTCATTACCTGACCTTCTGATGGAGCTAGACAACTTTAAACAGGCCTCTGGATTCAAAATCAATATCCACAAGTTCCAGGCCCTTGACCTGTCCCTGACTCCAGACACATTAGAATCACTTAAGCGCACTCACCCTCTTCAATGGGCTCAAGCGGCCATTCCCTACTTAGCATACAATGTACCACCTCCTTGAATTACACAATGCTATTACGTCACATACGGGACTGCCTCCAGAGATGGAGACTACACTCACTGTCCTGATTGGGCCCTATAGCGGTGGTAAAGATGACAATCTTACCCAAAAGAATATTTTTATCTCAGACCCTCCCACTGGACCCTCCACTGTGGGTATTACCTTCCATGCAACGTGACCTAGAGCGCTACATATGCATGTCCAACGATCTAGGCTCCATAGGGAGCTCTGGTACAAACCCCCGGATGAGGGAGGTCTGGGGATTCCAAATTTACAGGCCTACTATAAGACAGTACATCTGAGCCCCCTAGCAGAATGGTCAAGGCCGGAGTCGGAGAAACACTGGCTGTTCATGGACAGATCTCTAGCCAGACAGCCTCTTTGGGGAGTCCCCTTTCTGTCTAAATCAGAACGACCGATTAACTTATACCTAACAAAGATTAGACACTCAACACTATCGGCATTGGATAGAGTGGCCATAACTCGGGAACTTACGACATTCCCCTCTCCTATCATACCTATCGTACACAACCCCCGTTCACTTACAGTCTCAATACAATTGCATTGATCAATGGACTAAAGAAGGCTGACGGTTCATAGAGCATTTCTTTGATGTAGAAGGACCCTTGTGGTTTATAGACTTTCACACACAACAGAACCTCCCAGAGACGGAACGTTTTCGCTACCAACAAAATTGACACTGGGTCATGCAGTCTGAAGTTCGGGAAAAGGCACAAAGGGCTCTTCAATCTTTTAAGAAGTGGTTAGTGATGAAACGTACTGATTGACATCTGATGACGGAACTCTATGGTTTCCTCAGACATACCCCCAAGGCAGATAAATCACCTGTGCAGCGTAGATGGGAGAGAGAGTTGGGAAGGACGCTTTCACAGAAAGAATGGTCGAACATATATTACAGGGCCAGACACACGACACGTAGTGTAGCGAGTATAGAGACAGCAATGAAAATAGCAACTTACTGGTACCTCACTCCACCAAGGCTTCATAGAGGCAATCCGATTTGATCTTCCCAATGCTGGAGAGTATGCCGCTCGTTGGGTACCTTGACTCACTTACTATGGGAATGCCCTCAGATATCAAATTAGTGGTCGCAAGTAATAGATGATATCGGTACAGATTTTGGACACCCAGCTCCCTCGTTTCCCAGGTTACATTTTTCTGGGGCTCTCGAACACCCTCACCTTCCCACTTCAATCACGAAGGTGTCGACACAATGCACTAGCGCTAGGAGCGGCCCTACAAAACATGTTATCCCTCTGGGGGACAGCCACCCTACCCACACATTTGGGTTGGCTTGACAGGCTCTTGCGAATTCTGGGCATGGAGAGAATCTCTCTCTCACTTTCCAACCCAGGGGCCTCTTTTCAGCACCTTTCCTGTCGCTCTTATCATCGGATTTTAAAGAACTCACTTGCCCAAGGTACCTGAGGCTGTTGCGCCTAACGGATCCGCCCCACACAACACCACAGGAGGAGGAGTCACACTAGAGATTATAGGTCACAATAGATTGGCCAGCCGTTGCTAGCCGGGAGTAGGTTTGGGGATGCAGGTTATGGAGTGCCATATTATAGCAGGAGGGGGATTGGGTTTGTTCTGTTTCCTTATTTTATTTGTCTTACATTTAAGTCAGCCCAATTTACGGGGCTCACAGCCACACTTGCAGATCGCATTGTATTGTGGTTATTTTTTGACTATGATAAAATCAATAAAGAAATTTATACATAAATATTATCACAGTGAAAATCCTCAGGGTATGTCGGAGTGGATGGCCAAAACCAAAACATTTGCATTCTACAGTAATCTGTGAGATTACGTGGACGAAATACCTTTCCATAGCTTTAAACACAATGTAATGACAATCTGTCTTAATGGTCTGTTGATTTTAACACATGCTTTGCAAAATAAATAAGTCAGACCTGTTTCCTTTGTAATAACCTTTCATAATAAGCAGATCAGACGTATGGCAACATACACCACTTTTCCCAGCGCACCAATCAGACCTATAGCTTTTCATCATAACCAACTCATGCATACTGTTTTGAGCATAACTCATAAAATTACAAAGTTATACAAAATTACAGATTGCAAAACAAAATACTATGTCCCCTAAGAGTGCTTCACAAGGATGCTCACAGAGCAAATCTTCTATATCCACAAGGGGTAACCAACAACTATACCCTTGCGTACTACAGTAATATGCTAGATTCTGTGTAACAGAATCCTTCTCTGCAGGCTTTCATACAGAGTGATAACAATTTAACCTTAAATAGATTGACGTTAACATAACCTTTTCACAATAAATTGGCCAGGCCTACTGCCTTTATTTTAGCATTTCATAATAAACAGTTCAGGCCTTTAGCCATGATCTTTCCTGACTTGCCATCATGACCAACTCAGGGGCATATTATCAAGAAACGGCGTTAAAATTATGGCCGCTTTAGCGGCAGAAAACTGCAGCTAAAGTGGCGATAATGGGCTTGATAATATGCCCTTGAGAATTGCCATAGAAGCCCATGTTCTGGTGTCAACATGGGCTTCTATTGGAATTCTCTACGGCATATTATCAAGCCCATTATCGCCGCTTTAGCGGCAGTTTTCTGCGATAATTTTAATGCGGTGCTTGATAATATGCCCCTCAGTTCTGCTGTCATGAGTATAAGCTTTTCCTACAACCCTAAAGGTGAACTACAAGCATTATTTTCAATGTATTCCCACAACTTCTGTCCAATCAAATCCTTTACTCAGGGACACCAACTTGGTGGAGCCCAATCCCCTCTCCCAGTAGTACCCTGAAAGCTCCTTTTCTGTTGATCACATAAGGTCAACTGACAACTGTGCTGCCAAGCCAGACCTAAATAGAAATCTCAACCTTGGGCCTTGTGGTATAATTCTATTGAGGCTCAGCTAGCTACTTGCTTTGAAATAAAATGAGATTAAACTTCAAGAAGGTTTTTAAAAGTTCTTTCCTGCTACCTTTAAACAAAAAAATGCAGCGATTCAAATCAGTCCAAACTGAGCATATTTTCGTTGAGACATTTTGGTTGGAACGCCTGCATATCAACATATATTCTCCCTCACTGTTCCCAAAAGAATCTTGCTTTGAGGTGCACTGTAAATCACTAGCAGAGGGCTGCCATTAAGAAATAATAAAAGCCGTAAATGGAATGGCGGTTTCCATTAAAGTGCTCGGGCGCTGGATAGGTCACTAGATTTCCTGCCAATAAGTTGGATGATTTTCACATTTCATTTTCTCCCATCAGTTAAAGTCCTATAATGCGCTGACCGCTGATTTGCGAGATTTCATTAGCCGTGGGACTAGCGCGCCATTTTTAAGTAGGCCAATATACTGTTTCCAATATATGCAGTTAGGATTGATTTTCTTGCCACTGTCTCCAGGTCTGCCCATTCGATGAGTTTTCCTTGACTTGGGTAATTGTTTTAGCAATGAAATAAGTCTCCCCTTGGTTAACCAAAGTTAGTAATTTGAAAAACTCAAAGTTACAGAATGAACTAACAAGTCTGGATCAGTTCACATTGCGTACAAGTGTTCGTATGGGTGCAGCGTTACAGTTTGTACAAAATGCTCCTTGGCATTTTCAGCCAGTGTATCTCTTTTTTTATTTTTCAGCCAGGTTACCTTTTATTTTTGATTTTTCAATCGAAGCTCTTCCAAAAGATATGTGCCCGTGTACCTTTTCCCACTCCTGTGCACAAGGATCTCTGCCAAGTTGAATTATCATGATGTTCATTTGGGGTGAATCTGCATACACATGTGCATACTTAGACCCTCATTAGGAGTTTTCTGTATTTAGTGTAGGAATGCTGGGGTGCTGGACTCCCCCCTACTATCCCTTCACCATAATCTGGCAATTGTGAGATACCCATTCTGTGTTTTTTACAGATTCCAGAAGCAAATCCGCAGATTTTTACGGCCAGAGTAGGCGAAAAATGTCAGTGAAGAAAACTGGTGGGGATTGGGTTGGGGGTCAGGGCTGGCCAGGGAAGGGTGTGGTCAGTTAACAGGGAGCATTGTTTTGTTTGCTTCCTCCCTGTTATGTCTAGGCAGGAAGGGGGTTCTCTGCACCAGGCATATGCCTACATCCTGGGGTGTGTTGAAGACATTCTCCCCCTTCTTCTCCATGGGCCTGCGATGTTGGGAGAGCTGTTGGAGCCATGTAAATGTAAATGTAAATGTGCTTGTACTTATATAGCGCACAGCTACCCCGGTCCGGGGTCTCCCGGCGCTGTACTCATACCGCTAGGGAACCCTTCCAGGCTTTTTCCCTGTGAAATGTCCACTCCTGGGCATCCCCAGGGTGAAGCCAGGCATCCCAGCGCTGTGGGGCCGTTGTGGAGATTAAGCAAGCTATTGCCCAGAGTTGCAGCGTGGGACCCATGATTAGAATAGGCACTGAGGCGAGAATATCCGGTCCGCGGAATTTATAGCCCGAGACCCTGCCGCGACGGGAATCGAACCCTGGTCCCGGACCAGTGCTCTGTATCGAGGTCTGCCGCTCTAACCATTGAGCCACACTTCTCCATCAGCCATCAGCCATCAGCCATCAGCCCTGAGCTCTGTCGGAGGTGTGGGACCTTCTCCCTTTGACAGTTGTGGGCTTGCAACCAGCATCGTAGTGGCGGGGGCAGGTGCTGGTCAGTTCTCCAGCCAACACAGGAGTCTCTAGCTTATTTGGGAGGATCTGTCTGCCTCCGAGTGCTGTGTGAGGGCTGCTGGGAGCCCTGGCTTCTATAGTTCAAAGCCTTAGTCCCTGGTTCACGGCATACTCACACCAGGCCTTGCTGCGTGGAGAAGGTGAGGGGTAAGGTGTCAGAGTCTCCCCCCCAAGGCTTACCTTCTGCTTGGTGGGTTGTTCCTGCAGGGACGAAATGAACTACCACCCCGTTCCCCGCCTTGCCCTAGTCGAGGTTCGGGCACCGTCTAGGATAAGGGGGTACCTGGGGTAGAAGCCAGAAAGGCGCAAGTCTAGAAGGCACTGGACCCCACGCTGTGAAGGAGAGAAGGGAACACGGTTAACTTCCTGCCCCGTTCCTTCTTCTTCCTCCTTCGTGTCGTGCCCCGTCTAAGCAACCCTGTTTTACCTGGTACGGGGTGTAGAGAGCCCGGCCTCCGCTTCCTGTTCTGGGTGGGAGTGGCCGCTGGATTGAGGGCAGCTCCACGGACCAATGAACAAGAAGAGCGAAACCAGCGCTCCTGCGCAACTAATAACGTACTCCAGCCTGTTGGAACATAGCACCAACCAAAATCAAGGAAACAAAAACCAGCGCTCCTGCGCAAATAATAAACGTGCTCAATCCTGTGGGATCAGAGTAAGTACCAAAATGAAGTAAACAAAACCAGCGCTCCTGCGCAAATGATAAACGCGGGTATCTTCCCCGCACACCTTCCGTGGTGTAGTGGCAAGCAAAGTGTGTAGGGTTGTGACGGCAGAACCCGCCGTCTTTCTTGCCCAGAATCGCCTTAGATATGAACAGTACCTGTGCCGTAGGGGTTCCGCAGCAGCGTCCCTTCTTCGGCGGATGGTGTCTTCTCCGGAGTGGCGCCTCTCCGTCTGTGGCGATGACGAAAATTCAAAGCGGGTCTTCGCCGGAGTTCCCGGCTTTCATGCGTGAGCAACCGGAAGTGAGTATTTCGACCTTCCGTGTTGTCCCACAGGTGCTAGACCGCTAACCTCCTTCCTCGAGGAGCGGGCAGCTCGCAGAATCATGACAGCACCCACCACTAAACAGGACCCCCACCCGGCAGCCGGCGGGTCACACCGCGGTGGCAGGCCGAGGACAGCCAGGATGACCCAAGTGAAAGGCCCGAACCAGCCGGGAGGCGTGGCGGACATGAGACAGCGGCTCCCACGACCTTTCCTCCGGACCGTAACCCTTCCAGTCCACCAGGTAGAAGAGTCGACCCCGGGTCCTCCGGGAGTCAAGAATGGCCCGGACCTCGTATTCGACGTGGTCACCCCGAAGAACCGGAGGAGGAGGAGCGGAGGCAACACAATCAGGGTGAGTGGCTCGCAGGAGGGAAACGTGAAAAACAGGATGGCATTTCATGTGAGGAGGCAGTGCCAATTTCATGGAAACACGGTTGATTACCTTAGCAATGGCATAGGGCCCCACAAACCTGGGTAACAGTTTCTTGGAACCATGAGTGTTAACGTGCTGTATGGACACCCATACCCTGTCGCCCACCGCGAACTGGGGTTCGGCTCGTCTGTGCCTGTCCGCGAAGAGTTTGTAGGTCTTCTTGGCTTTGGCCAGCTCGAACCTGGCTTGCTGCCACAGATCGCGAAGGAACCCATGATACGTCTGGATAGTGGGCAGAGGACTGGTGAAAGGATCCTCCCACGGGGCCGTTCGGGGATGCCGTCCATGGAGACAAAAGAACGGGGACATGCCGGTTGCGGAATGTCTGCTGTTATTATAGGCGAATTCCACCAGCCAAAGGACGTCCGACCAATCGTCCTCCACAGACAGGAGCAAACATCGGAGGTACTGCTCCATGGTCTGGTTGGTCCTCTCGGCCTGGCCATCGGTTTGCGGGTGGTAAGCTGTGGAGAGGCGTACCTCCATGCGCAGAATGCGACACACCTCATTCCAAAACTTGGACACGAACTGAGACCCCCTGTCCGTGATCACCACCGACGGTATGCCATGTAAGCGTATCACATTACGCAGGACGATACCAGCCAATGCAGCCGCCGAGGGCAGTTTCTCCAACGGGACGAAATGGGCCATTTTGGAGAGATGATCCACAATCGTAAGGATGGTGGTGAATCCTGTCTTTGTCCTGGGTAGTTCCACCACGAAGTCCATCGATATGGTATGCCAGGGGTACGGAGGTACAGGGATCGGATGCAACAATCCCACCGAGGGTTGAGAAGTACCCTTTCCTTGGGCGCAGACGGCACACCGCGCTATGTAGGTGTGGACATCAGTGTCTAGATTAGGCCACCAGAAATGCCGTGACAGCAAGTCCTTTGTTTTCCGACGGCCAGGGTGAATGGCTAGAGGGTGGTCATGGCACATGTACAGGGCCCGTTGTTGGAGGTCCGGCAGAGGCAGGAAGTACCGGTCACCCTGGTAAATGTACCCATCCTTGGAGGTGAGCCCTTCATGTACCCCCATCCATGACGAGGCGGACTTCTGTTGCAGGTCGTCACGCAGCTGGGACAAGAAGCCTGATGACAGTACGAGCCCCAGAAAACAACGGTTCGGGATGATCGGTGTAGGAACCTCAGCAGGTAAGGTATCATCGGAGTCCGAGAGCCGTGACAGGGCATCAGCCTTGGCGTTGTTTTTGCCAGGTCGGTATGTGATGTGGAACTCGTATTCGTTAAAGAACAAGGTCCACCGCAGTTGTCGAGCTGTCAGGGCCCTTGCTGAACGAAGGAACTGGAGGTTCCTATGGTCAGTGAAAATGGTAATGGGATGTCTAGCGTCCTTTAGGTGGTGGCGCCATTCCTCAAAGGCGGTTTTTATGGCTAGTAATTCTCGGTCGGAAACCGTGTAGTTCCGCTCTGCCGGCTGTAGTTTCCTTGAGTAGAAGGCCACTGGGTGCAACAAACCCGTGTTGGTATCTCTCTGGGACAGCACCCCACCCATGGCGTTTTGAGAGGCGTCGGCCTCCACGACAAAGGGCCGTTCGGGGTTTGGATGTAGCAAAATGGGGGCCGTAGAGAACCGAGTCTTCAGGGTTCGGAAGGCTCGTTCAGCGTCGTGGTCCCAGTCAAAACGGACCCCTTTTCATAGAAGACGAGTGATGGGGGTAACAATCCTGGAGAACCCCTCGATAAAGCGACGATAGTAGTTCGCAAACCCCAGGAACCGTTGTACCTGCTTCACCGATGTAGGGGAAGGCCATTGTCGAATCGCTGCCGTCTTCTTGGTGTCCATGGTAACCCCCTCCGGGGTGATGACATGTCCCAGGAACTCCACGGCGGTGGTGTGGAAGACGCTCTTTTCTATCTTGACATACAACCCATGGTGTAGCAGTTGTTGGAGAACGGAGCGTACATGAAGGATGTGTTCCTCCTGGGTTGTGGAGAAGATCAATATGTCGTCGATATAGACGACGCAGAACCGGTCGATGAAATCCCTCAGCACCTCGTCGATAAAAAACTGGAAGGCGGCTGGGGCGTTGCAGAGTCCGAAAGGCATGACCTGGTATTCGTACAATCCGTACTTGGTGCGAAACGCAGTTTTCCACTCATCTCCCTTTCGGACTCTGACGAGATGGTAGGCCCCTCGGAGGTCCAGCTTGGTGTAAATGACGGCGTTTTTCACCTGATCCAGCAGGTTCGTGATCAGAGGTAACGGGTACCTGTTTTTCACCATGATGGCGTTCATCGCTCTGAAGTCGATGCACGTTCTCAAATCTCCTTCCTTCTTTGCCACAAAAAAGAGAGGAGACGACACCGGTGATCTGGAGTGGCGGATGAACCCATTGCGTAGGTACTCGTCTAGATACATACGTAGGTGTTCGTTTTCTTTGTCAGTTAGCGAGTAGATGCGACTACAGGGCAGCTTCGAGCCGGGAATCAGATCGATTCTGCAATCGAAACTGCGATGCGGAGGTAACGTGTTTGCCCCCTTTTTGTCGAACACCGCGGCTAGGTCCAGGTACGCCTCAGGTATTGTTCCTTGTACGGTTAAGACCGTGTTGGTAAGGGGCAACACGTGAGCCCGTATACTCGATGAGTGGGGGGTACACGGTCGGGAGTAACAGAGCGACCTACAAACATCGGAATCCAAGTGCACCACTCTGGACACCCAGTCAATACGTGGATTATGGGCCGCTAACCATGGAAGACCCAGGATCAGGCGGAATTGCGGTGCGTCAATTGCATCAAAGGTAATGGATTCTGTGTGCGTATTCGGGAACGACATCTCGAGAAGCTCTGTTTGGAAACGGATGAGCCCAGAAGTAAGATCCGTCCCGTCCACCGCTTTCACAGCCTCCGGTGTCTTCTTTGGTACCCCTGCCATTCCTAGGCTGGCCATATAATGATTATCGATAAAATTGCCCGTGGCTCCGGAATCGATAAGGGCTATCACCTGCCATGCCTGGCCAGACAGTGCCTTTAGGGTGACTTCCACTCCGAAATGATGGCAACTGACTCCGTTACCTGGGGTTGAGAGCCTAATGGACGATGAACCCAGTAGCCGGACCCCACCGTTTACTGGGTTTCTTCGTTTCCCGACCAGTCACCCCTGGATATAGGGAGCGCAAAGGGTCTCTTCGGCCTCGGTTTTGAGGGTCTCACAGGGCATTCCTTCACGAAGTGTCCGCATTTGCCACAATACAGACATAGATTCTGTCGCCGTCTCTTCTCTCGTTCCTCCTTGGTCAGGGCTCCCCGAATCCCTCCGATCTGCATCGGCTCTGGTGCATCGAGGTTATTTACCGCCTCATTGGTGATCTTTTCCCTCTGTGGTAGCACTCGGGAATCCCCGCCTCTGTGTCGATCGGTCTTTCGTTCCTGTAGCCTGAAGTTCAGTTTTACCACCAAATCGATGAACGAGCCGATGTCGTCGGGTGGGTCCGGAATCTGGGACAGAAGGTCCTTCATCTCGTCTCGCAAACCCCGATAGAACACCGATACCTTCTTGGACTCAGGCCATTGGGCGTCAATTACCAGTCTATTGAAGGTGGTCACGTAATGTATCAAGTCCGTGGTTCCTTGTCTGAGTCCGAGGAGTTCGTTGTCCGCCGCCTGCACAAAGGTGTGGCGGGCGAACATCCGTCGCATGGTGTCTCTGAAGGCAGGTAAGTTGTACAACACCGGGTCATCGTTCTCCACCAATGGTATGGACCATAGAGCGGCGTCGCCTCCCATATAGGAGAGGATAAAGGCAACCTTAGAGGCATCGTCAGGAAAGGCGGTAGCACGGGCCATGAAATGCAATTGGCACTGGTGCATGAACACGCTATACTTCGTGCTATCACCAGAAAAGCGCTCCGGAGGGGCCAGCTGTACGGTATGCGGGGTTATCACCTGGATGGAGGTGTCCTGCATGGGAGTAGAGGGAGAACCACCGGGTTGAAACGTAGCGGGTCTCAACAGGCCTTCTCGCAATACCCTAGATGAGGGGTATTGACCCCAAGGTCCGGTTCCGGGATCAGCCGCTTGCGTCTGCAAGGCGGTGATATCCTGGCGTAGGCTGCGGTTTTCCGCTTGCATAGTCGTCAGGATGGCTGCGATGTCTTGAAGAGTGATCTCAGGGTCACCCATGTCGCCCGGGCAGGAGTAAGTGCTTGGGCTTTGAATTCTGTCAGAGTCTCCCCCCCCCAAGGCTTACCTTCTGCTTGGTGGGTTGTTCCTGCAGGGACGAAATGAACTACCACCCCGTTCCCCGCCTTGCCCTAGTCGAGGTTCGGGCACCGTCTAGGATAAGGGGGTACCTGGGGTAGAAGCCAGAAAGGCGCAAGTCTAGAAGGCACTGGACCCCACGCTGTGAAGGAGAGAAGGGAACACGGTTAACTTCCTGCCCCGTTCCTTCTTCTTCCTCCTTCGTGTCGTGCCCCGTCTAAGCAACCCTGTTTTACCTGGTACGGGGTGTAGAGAGCCCGGCCTCCGCTTCCTGTTCTGGGTGGGAGTGGCTGCTGGATTGAGGGCAGCTCCACGGACCAATGAACAAGAAGAGCGAAACCAGCGCTCCTGCGCAACTAATAACGTACTCCAGCCTGTTGGAACATAGCACCAACCAAAATCAAGGAAACAAAAACCAGCGCTCCTGCGCAAATAATAAACGTGCTCAATCCTGTGGGATCAGAGTAAGTACCAAAATGAAGTAAACAAAACCAGCGCTCCTGCGCAAATGATAAACGCGGGTATCTTTCCCGCACACCTTCCGTGGTGTAGTGGCAAGCAAAGTGTGTAGGGTTGTGACGGCAGAACCCGCCGTCTTTCTTGCCCAGAATCGCCTTAGATATGAACAGTACCTGTGCCGTAGGGGTTCCGCAGCAGCGTCCCTTCTTCGGCGGATGGTGTCTTCTCCGGAGTGGCGTCTCTCCGTCTGTGGCGATGACGAAAATTCAAAGCGGGTCTTCGCCGGAGTTCCCGGCTTTCATGCGTGAGCAACCGGAAGTGAGTATTTCGACCTTCCGTGTTGTCCCACAGGTGCTAGACCGCTAACCTCCTTCCTCGAGGAGCGGGCAGCTCGCAGAATCATGACATAAGGAAAGACCAGGCCTTTATTGCAGGGCGCATTGTATCCACCCCAGTGTTAATGCAGGAGTTAGGCAGCAGGCGGACTGTGCGCCTTCCTGCAGGCTCTTCCCCTGCAGTTCTCTAAAGCGCCATCGCTACCTTCCTATATTGTAAATGACCATGCTTCAAAGCTAGCCACCCTATATTGTATTGTAATTGCATTTATATAGCGCTTACTACCCCTGACGAGGCGTTGAAGTGCTTTTTCGGCGAGTAGCACGCTACTCCGGAACCCATAAAGGATTAGTGGTGAATTAAAATAGTGAAATATGAAAGTAATTTAAGTGGTGGATATGTTACTCTGTTATTTGGATTGAAAAGGATAGCGGAGGTATAAAAGAGGGAAAAGGTTTGCATTTATATAGCGCCTGCTTCCGCTGATGAGGTGTTGAAGCACTTTTTCGGCGAGTAGCACTCTACTTCAGAACCCATAAAGGATAAGTGGTGAATTAGTATAGTGAAATATTAAAGTCATTTGAGTGGTGGATAGTTAGTCTGTTACTTGGATTGAAAAGGATAGTGGAGGGATAGATGAGGGAAGGATTTAGATATTTTTTTGTGGTTTTCTTTTGAAGGAGACTTGGGATGAGTAAAAGGGAGGTGGAGGGGGAAGAGTCAGAGGGAAGGGTGTCAAAGCTTAAGAAAACAAGTTGTGCTAGAGACGTAAAATTGAGCAGTTGAATAAAGCTTGAAACACTGTACATTAGGACCAATTTGACCGATTTGCCGGGATCGACCTCGTCACAGTATAATTTGGTAGCAACTTTGCTTTTATTATTTTCAAATGAAGGAAAAATAGAGAAAAGGCTGTCTATACAATGTCTGAACTGCACAATGTGAAAACAGGAAACCTGTGTGGTGGGAGTGCAGTTTAATCTCCATTTACATACTTGACCTAATTGTATGTTTTTAGTCAAATCACTTGACTTCACTGTGTCTTGTTTTCCTTGATCGTCACATTTGAGAGCATCTTGCAGTGAGTCAATTCAGGACGTGCTCTATAAAAAATCACTCCTGTTTATGTTCCAATAGACTGAAATGTTGCGTCATCTGTAACAACAGCATTGGTCATTTGAATGGGGAGCATGACAGTTGACTTGCCTCTTCATGGCATTATCGCCAGGAGAGGTGGGGCTTATGGATATTTCTATGTTTATGTTTAGAAGTTTCCAAATGCCATTTAAGGCGTTGATGAAATGTAATTTATTAAACTGTAACTAATCAAAATGATGAAGAAAACACGTTTTCATTGTACAGTCTCTAAAACATGTTACACTACATTTGTTGCTTAATTTGCATACCAAATATTTAGATGGCTCTGGTTGTGCTTTGACTCTTAGAGACAAGTAGGTTTCTGGGTTGGCCCTGTCACGTGTTTCCATGTTAATTTGCTGACTTGCCCACCCTTAGCGGTCATGCTGAAAAATGGAACATGGATCAAGCAATTGTGGCCATCGAAAATAAATTTCTTCGGCAACTTTTATCTCTTCCTAGTAGTACTCCCCTTCTCCCCCTTAGGTTAGACTTAGGAATAAGATCCATAAAGGAGGAACTAGGCCTAAAGCCCCTAACCTTTTGGCGGCGTCTTTGGGCAACCCCTGAACTCAATACCTATAGACTAGAATTTTTGGATTTATTGAAATACCAAACTATACAAAAACTTCCCTGGTTAAAATATATAAAGGTAGAGTTTGATAGGTTGGGTTGCCCTTCTCTGTGGAGTTCTCCAGAAGACGCATCAAAAACTATATCCCGTAAAGATTTGGTTAGAATGTATTATGAAAGCAACCTGTCGGTTTGGCTGGTCTCTGATAAATTGGGTTCCATGACAAGCTCATTTCTCTTAATTAAAGATTATTATAAGTTTGAGATAGTGCTGAATGATATTTATCCTACTACCCTCAGAAAATTATATCTCCAATGGAGATACAACTTGCTTCCAATTTGAGCTCTTACGAGCAGATGGCACCCTTCATCCATTGTCAATTGTCCCCTTGGCACTGACCAGCCTGAAAATGATCTCCATGTAATCCTCTTTTGTCCTTTGTACACAGCCTCTAGGAAAAAGTGGATTGTTCCCCTATGTAAAAAATGGGGCTTTAGGAAACATTTGGAGGCTTATCGAATACTAAAAACGGATTTATCACCACTAACCGTTTTTGCTGTCAGCAAATTTTTAGATGCAATGTGGAAAACTAGAAGAAAGTCTTTGGAATAATGAGATCACTCTGTTCTATATGTTCCTGTGTATGTTAGACGATTGGTCCCAAGGTCATCTTCTGTGTTTTGCTAATTTGATAATCATTCATTTTCCGGCTATAATGTGTATTGAGGATGTATTTTTATCATATATTGTATATCGGTAATTTTATGCTATATTCCTGTGTTTTTTCTTTTATGACTCTTTGTAGTCGAAATAAAGATATTAAAGAAGGAACATGGATCTGGACTCTTTGACCAAGGATGAACACTTTGGCTTCTAATGAGACGTTTGCACGCCACATACACACAACTCTCATTATCCGCTATGCTCTCTATACCTGTTTACACAAAGAAGTAGCACCCCAAGCTCAGTTTACTGCAAATCTATGGGTTTGATTGCTTGCTTCCAATTATAGAAATACTATTAATAAGGCAAAGGATATTTGCATTACATAATTACTAGGCACGTGTGAATTTTCCTTTACGTCAAAGTGATCATGAGTAATTTTGTGTTACACTTGGGACGTCAGCTCACGGAAGGGGCATACCTTATTTGCAGAATGCTGTCTTGCCCAGCACTCGGTGCAGCAGGGGAACTATCGCTGGCACAAGAGCGGACCCAGCAACCGGAAGGGACCACAACTCCCAGTGGGCCACGCTCGCAACGCGACGAGCCGCGCACTTCCAGCGCACCACAGGAACTTTAAATCAGCGAGTGCAATCCCGCGGCGCGGGACGCCAGATCACGGAAGGAGCATACTTTATTTGCAGAACGCTGTCTTGCCCAGCACTCGGTGCAGCAGGGGAACTATCGCTGGCACAAGAGCGGACCCAGCAACCGGAAGGGACCACAACTCCCAGGGGGCCACGCTCGCAACGTGACGAGCCGCGCACTTCCAGCGCGTCACAGGAACTTTAAATCAGCGAGTGCAATCCCACGGCGCGGGACGCCAGATCACGCAAGGGGCATACCTTATTTGCAGAACGCTGTCTTGCCCAGCACTCGGTGCAGCAGGAGAACTATCGCTGGCACAAGAGCGGACCCAGCAACCGGAAGGGACCACAACTCCCAGGGGGCCATGCTCGCAACGCGACGAGCCGTGCACTTCCAGCGCGCCACAGGAACTTTAAATCAGCGAGTGCAATCCCGCGGCGCGGGCCCGTCCTTGCCCGTCATCTCCTGGAGGAGGCTGGGTTGGGCCCACCTTCATACTTCCGCATGCCAGTAAGCTAAAGATATGTTAGAGGTACTGCGACTATACGATCGCCTCGTTAAAGCACTGAGAGACATATGAAAGCTCCCTTGAACCTTCAAAAAGTATAAGGAACATTAATCAAATCGTATTGTCATCACTGTTTGTTTTGTACCTTTGCCTCGCTGCATACCCTTGGTGCTATAATGGGGAAGCGGAAAATTATGGAGGAGGCTGGGGGTGGCAATGGCTCTAACATCTGTGTAGGGAAGACAAAAAAGGCCAGAAAGATTCCCAAAAGTGCTGCTGACAACTGTGTCATGGATCGGATAGAGACTCTTGTCAGAGAATGTGAGGATCTTCTGACTGAAAAACCCCCTGCTCCCCTCCCAATAGTAGTCAAAACAAAAGCTGGTTTGACAACTATTATACCATCAATGTTTAAAAAATCATCATGCAATTCTGATGAGCAATCAGCTAAGATCTTGGGCCACAAACAACTTGTAGTTATAGCCCCGGATCTACAGGCTGATCTCCCAAGTCCAACCACGAGCCAACTAGGCATCCCAATACCCTGCTCAATCAGGTTTGAAATTTTAGCAGATCTTTCCACTACTACACCGGTGGAAATCACGGCTCCCACTTTGCATCCTCAAATTCATCTGAATGGGAGTTGTTCCTGTAAATGCCTTGACAATAATCTGATTAAAATCATCCAGTCCCTTAAGGCCGAGGTTGAATCTCTAAAAAATGTGATTGTAGGACTTAACTCCCTAGTTAGGTCTCTCCCCCCAGTCTGTCAACCAAACCAGCATCCCACCACCCTACAGTGCCCTCCCATCATAATACCGAGTATTGGCAAAGAGAGAGAAGGACCAGGAATGATACAGGTCACCGCTCCTCACTGTGTGTACGACAATAAATATAACGCTTACAAGATACCTCAAGTTCCCTGCATTAATAATCCTTTTGAGAATCATTCTCAAGCTAAAAAATATTCCATGTTCAGGAGTACCATATCACCATCTGATTCTCAATCCCAGATTTATCCAAAACCACGGGTTCCAACGACCTCTCTACCCCCCTTTTAACCATAGGGACCAAATGAAAGTAATGCACACTGTCTTCATGTATGGATATTTGTATAGCGCACGACTACCCGGAGGCCTCTCGGCGCTTGTACGAATACCGCTGTGGAACCCATCCTGGCTTTTCCCTGTGAGGCGTCCACTCCTGGGCACCCCCAAGGTGGAGGCCAGGCATCCTTTAGTGTTGTGGGGGCCGTTGTGGAGATTAAGCAAGCTATTGCCCAGAGTTGCAGAGTGTGACTCCATGATTGGAATGGCACCGAGGGGAGAATTATCAGGTCCGTGGAATTTTTGAGCCCAAGACCCACCGAGGCGGGGAATTGAACCCTGGTCCCGGGCTAGACCTCTGCATCAGGGTCTGCCGCTCTAATCATTGAGCCACACTTCTCCACATGGTTAATGTCCCCAAACTTAATTCCACTCATTGTTTTGAGAGCAAAGAATCGCTAGTGAATAAGTCTATCTACTGGCTAAGACATGTTAGAGGTTGCCGCTCTATTATACGGGAGGACATATTAAGAGCAAGTAGGTGTCCATCTGCAAACGGGGTGTTTGACAATATTTAATTAACTCTGTCAAATGTAGATCTGGCGGATAATCTGATTGCGCTCGAGTATCGTACATCTTCTCCTGAGTCGTCCTCAATACAGATTAGGCGTTGTCCACCTATAGTTGAGAAAAGAGCTGTTTGCCAACAGGAATCCTTAGTGCGTGGTCCTCCTTCACCATTGACCCAAATTGATTGACTACCTAACACCTCTGTCCAGATTTTAAGGCAGAATATACATCCTTATCAGGATAAATCTTTTTGGCCTAGCTCCCTTCATTATTCTTTGTATGATACACCGCATATGGCTATCTTTCGAAGCCATAGCATAGCATCCACTGCTGATCTAGGCAGAAGGGGATGTGAAGGGCTCATTCTTAATTATTTTCACGCTCCAAAGAACCTATCCTCAGACTTCATACCACCAGGGGGATCTACCCCATGTGCTACTTCCTCGATCTCTTTAAATACAGATCAGGCATGACAGAAAGCCCCGGGTTATGACCAATCAAAAACCAATTCTACGATACCCACAATGGACATAGCTACTGATGTGGTGGCCACTGAATCCGAGTCGTGCAATACTCCCCTTAAGATACTCTCTTGGAACGTCGCAGGGCTCAAGAACAAAGTATTACTGCCCCATTGGAGCAGCTTAGTTGACGATCACCATCTTTGTATCTTTCAGGAAACTTGGAGTCTGATCTCACTCCATAAGTCAGGGTATACCACCTTTTTTACTCCAGCGGTGTATGCTGGTAAGGGGCGTCCATCTGGTGGTCTGATTGTGTGGGTCAGTATTGATCTGGGGTGGACAGTAAAACAAAATATAGTTCCATCCCAAGACATCTTGTGGCTCCCTATAAAAGGGCCAAAGGGAGGGGTAACCCTTGAACTTTTTAATGTTTATGTAAGAGGGACGACTGGGGGCAAGACTTCGCCTACCCTCTCACTCCTTGTGGAAAAACTAAGTAGCTGTCACGCATCTGCTAAAATTATGGTAGCAGGAGATCTCAATTGTACTTTCGAACCCTTGGGTTCGGATGATCTCTTGGGGACAGCAGATGAAGATCTCCATTGGGGAATACCTCCCTTAGACTTAGTACCCATTAAGAAGTGGACTCAGGTGGCTATCCAAATCAATGCAATTATTTTAGAATTTGGTTTGAGGGCACTGAATGATAGAGTTCCATCTGACTGTCTAGGAGCTCACACATACAATAGAGTAGGATTCACTTCACGCATTGATTATATTTTATTAGATATCCGCCTTTGGACTGTATCAATTGATATGGTAATTGGTTCCACAGTGGATAGTGATCATATCTTTCTATCCTGCTGCTTGAAGAATTCCTGGACATGGCCCGAGCAAGCCTTAAGCACCGATCCTATTCTAGTTACCAAAGATGTTGTCCCCTCCAACTCTGGCAGGTTCCTCAAGTGGACGAAGGTTGTAGGGCAAGATTTTAAAATCCAGTCTATTTCTGAAATCTTGACGATTAGAACTAAGGAATTGGAGGCAGTTGCCACAAACCCTCTAGCAACATCCAAGGCAACTCTTATTTACGATGCAACCATCAGTCAGATGAGCTTGCATTTTCAGACTGGGCAATTCTCTAATCACAAGTATAACAACAAAAAAGGGCTCAACCCCTGGTTCACTAAGGGTTGTAGAATAAAGAGGAAAGCTTTATCTCTTGCCCTTAAAAGGAAAATCCCTTCTAAAATTAGTGAAGCCAGGAAAGAATATAATGCCGCTATTAAAAAAGCAAAACGTGATTGGGAGGAATCGTACTGGCAGGCACTTAAAGATGCCTGCAACCCAAGGGAATCCACAGCCTTTTGGAATTTGATTAAAGCTGCTGATTCCAAAGGTACTGTTCCAATACCCAACCATATCACTAATTTAGAATGGTATGCCCACTTCTCTAAACTATACTCATGTCAGGACCCCTTGGATAACCAGCAGTTTCCAGAACATGCCCACTATCCACACTCTGTTGATGAAGCCATATCTTTTAATACCACAAAAATTGTAGATGCAATTAATTGCATCGTCCCTGCCGAAGCAGCAGGACCGGATGGTATTCCGGGGGACCTACTCCGACTAGAACCAGTCAGATGGGCTAACTACATTTTGCTCTTGCTCAACCTAATTGCAAAGGGCGTACCGGTCCCAGACTCCTGGAAAGGAGCCGAAGTAGTTCCTATATATAAAAAAGAGGACAAGGAGGACCCTGCCAACTAAAAGGCCCATAAGCCTGATAGATGTCATCCAAAAGGTGGTTGGCAGGGTTCTCCTACACAGGATTCAGGATTGGATAGATGATGGTAGCATCATCTCCCAATATCAAGCGGGGTTTAGAAGGAATACCGGGACTATTGATCAGGTGTTTCGGTTGCTCCTCCTCTACTGGAAAGTGGTAGTGATTGGTAGGGGCAGCTTATATCTTGCCTTTATTGACCTCAAGACCACGTTTGATTTGGTACCCAGGGGGAAGCTGTGGTCAGTATTGGCAGAAATGGGCACCCCACTACAAGTTTTAAACTTATTGATCTGTTTACACAAGGATAATTGCGCTGGTGTAAGATGGGGCGCCCAGGGCCAAGTTATTGATAGGATCATTGTCAGTAGGGGGGTTCGCCAGGGGTGCATCATGGCTCCCACCCTATTCACATTGTATGTGAATGGGGTGGTTGATTTTTTGGGGAAAGATCTTGCCGACGCACCCACCCTGGCTGGTGATAAAATCACGACCCTCCTATTTGCCGATGATACACTGCTCATCTCCAAAACTCCAGCTGGCCTACAGAAGTTACTAGATCGATTCCATCTTTTTTGCACAACTCGTGGCCTTAAGATAAACACTGCAAAAATGTAGTTTATGGCTTTTAATCCTTGTAAACAGTTTAGAACTAGCCTTATCTTAGATAGAACCCAGTTAGAGAGAGTCAAAACCTTCGACTATTTGGGGGTTAGACTCTCCGACAAGATGAATTGGAGATTTCACTTGGACAAAATGTTATTAAATCACAAGCGAGTGGCAGGAGCTATCAGGAAAGCACAAAGCTTATCATTAAGTAAACCGGTCGCTCCTGCCCTCGCAGTTTATGAGAGTAAAGCAGTGAGCTCGGCCCTATATGGCGCCGAGCTCTGGGGCTTTGACCATACAGATGATATCTCCAAGTCTGAACACAAATTCCTTAGAGAGCTAGTCTCACTTTCTGCTAGTACTCCCCTGAGACCAATTTTATATGATATGGTTAGGCGTCCCTTTAGTGACATCGCCAGGTCCCGTCCCTTGTTTTTTTGGGCACGCCTTCGGCGGACACAGGAGATCTCTGGGTATGCAGTAGCACTTTCAGAGGTACTGACATTGGACATAGGCAACAAAGTTAAATGGCTGGCGAACTTCAATAAATTACTAACTGATCTAGGGCTGTCCGGGGCATGGGCAAGCCAGATCCCTCCCCCAAAAGAGGAGCTCAAATTGCTTTACTGGAACTGGGTAGCAGAACGGGAGTTAAGAACCCTCCATCTGGGAAAACTAACTGAGGACTACTTTTCAGATAAACAATATAGCTGCCTCGAACCATATATGGATTTTATCCAAGTACCAAGAGACAGGACTTTGTATATTCAATTTAGGTTAGGCTCCTTACCCCTAAACCCGTTTACAGCTAAATGGAATCCATCAAAACCTTCTCCACAATCATGCCCATGCTGCCCTGCCCCGGAGGAAAGTATTGCCCATTTCCTTTTTGCTTGCCCTGCATACAAATTGGCAAGGGCCAGATGGTTAAAACCAGCCTGCAGAAACCTTGGCACAACAAAACATTTAGTCGCCCTTCGAATCTTAAGAACAGATGGCACCCCATCGCTGGTTTGCGGGGTGGCCAAGTTCTTAGGCTGTGCATGGAACAAGCATCAAAAAATACTTGGAGTGATACTGTCTTATTGCTAAATTGGAATTACTAGGACGTCCTGCTCTACTATTTTGTGATATAATGCTTCTAGACGGAACAACTTATCTAATAATTTTAAATTCACAACCAATTTCTCTTTTTTTTATAGAATTGCTGTGTTCCATATGCACAGATGCAGAACGCTTTTTTGAAATCATATTTAACGAATAAACCAATTTTTAAACTTTTAACTTTTTAAATTTATTACTAATGCAACAAGAAGAAGAAAGATTTACTCATATCTGTAAACACTGTTACATGATGAGCCAGAAGAGTGTATGTAGTTATGTCATGTATCGCCCATTAGGATATACAATAGCACAATGCACTTTACCTATCTACATGATGCAGGTCTTTTTGTCCATTATGTCCTGTGTATTATACCGGGATATTTAATAATACCTTGCATTATTTGTATTTATTTGTTGTAGATTATGTAGTTACTTTATGAATCGTTTATTGGGACATATGATAGCACAATGCACTTTCTGTACCTATATGATACAGGCCATTCTGACTATTCTGTACTGTACCCTATACCGGATATGCAATAGCACTTTTTGTATATAAAAGACATAGGTAATTATGCCCATTTGCACTATATATCATGTAAACATGTACTGTACCTTGATGTATTTATTGAGTATGAACTTCTGCTGTCTTAAATTTGATTGTATATTTTCTTTTTCTTTTTTAAATTGTGATGGTTGTCTTTTATTAGAATGCTTTTATGGTGGTATATTTTGCACCAAATAAAGCTTGTTTTGACTTTGACTTTGTTACACTTGTTATGTGAAATTCATGAAATCCGGTTTTACGCTGCATCGCGTAATTACATGCCATTTGCTGTATAAATTTAACGCAAGCCCCCAGGAACAAGGGGAAATACCAGAAGAAAAGAGACTGCTGTTTGAGTTGCTTGTGTTCTAGAACCATTTTTGGGACACAAGGATACATTTTGAGATAAAATATAGAACTAGATGCCGATTTTGCGCAATTGCGTGTAATTTCATCCAATTTTTCAAAATTTCACCTAATTATGCAAATCGTGCAAATTTTGTTATACTTATTTGTGTAGTGGCCTTCAGGGGAATTTCACTTGCCCACACTTATTATTGTTTAATCGGCTTGAGAAATAGTTGAAATATCAGGTGAATGAAGAGAGAGCTGGGAAAAAGAAAGTTGGAACATGTACCAACACTGTTTTGCTTTTAATGCCAGTCACTGGAAAATATGATTGTTATTAGTAGAAAGAAAGGTACTATTGGCTTTAAATTACTATAATCTGAAAATATTAGTTAAGCACACAAGGATAACTCAAAAAGGATAAAGAATGGAAAGAAAAAAAGAGGTGACATTATAACATTTTTGCCCACTAGGCTTGGCACTAAAGTGCAGTTTTTTCGAACTGACCATAGGGCAATCTGGCAGTGTCAGAAGGGCTGGTCAAACAGGCCAGTATGTATGTAATTATTTGGCTGTTTGAGGGCCTGTTTTATGGGATGTCATCAGTGATGTCACTGACCATGTCATGAGTGATGTAATATGTGAGGTCATAAGCAGTGCATTGCTGGGTCGTATGTCATAGTTTTATCCCAGGTAACTATAACAGCTGAATTTCACTGGTTTTGAAATCTGAGCCTAAATATAACGTCCCTGTAACCTTTTGTTCTTTTAGTGAATTTCTATGATTTTTTAACTAGTAGTTATGTTTTGCAGAGTGGTGGAGGAAGGGGCCGGGGTCTCAGACCAGCACTCAGGAATCCTGCTGTGTCGGACTTACTGGAGGCAACTGGAGGGATTCTGGGCCCCAAAAAACCCTCAGTGTCCAAGAGACTTCATCCCCCAACCAGCATTTCACCAGGAGGCACGTTTGCAGAGAAAGGGGACGTGGCCTCCGATGACCTCGCAGCAATTCTACTGTGTGGGATTTACTGGAGGTAACAGGAGGACTTGTTCGCCCCCAAGGACACTCAGCAGCCAAGGGGACTTCATCCCCCAACCAGCAGTGCACCAAGATAACGTTTGCAGAGTGGTGGAGAAATGGGGCATGGACTCCAAATTCCTCTCAGCAATCTTGCTCTGTGGGACTTACTGGAGGTAACTCGAGTGCTTGTTGGCCGACAAGGACCTTCTTGCCGCCCCCTCATGCCTCGTCGCCCATACGCATTGCCATTTGCAATGCAATAGGTCTCGCGTAAATGTGCGTCCTGTTGCATTGCCAATGCTTGTTTTTTTCAGTAAATATATCTATCTATCTATCTATCTATCTATCTATCTATCTATCTATCTATCTATCTATCTATCTATCTATCTATCTATCTATCTATCTATCTATCTATCTATCTCCTACTGACATATGGGCTTATAATAAATATAGGAGAGAGGCGTACAGGGCCCCCTTCCAAGGGCTTATCAAAGCACCGGGGAAAGCCACCTCCCAGGACACTTTTCATTATGAATGCGGGTGGGCCCACTGGGCCCGCCCGCAGCCCCGCAGACTGCCAACTACCTGGGGCTAATTTCAATATTACAATTATGTGGTGTGGTCTTGCAGACTGCCTCTGCCCCGGGGACAGCCTCCTCCCAGGTGCTAATTTCAATATTATGGGGTGGGCTTAAGGAGCCCCCTGCCCTGGGAAATGCCACCTCCCTGGGCACACTGTTTTTGTTAAAGTTATGTGGGGGAGCTCTATCCCAGGGACAGCCACCTCCCCAGGCCACAAATACAATGATAAAGGGGGTCTGTAGCGAACCCACGACCCCGGTGATCACCACCTCCCCTGGGGCAAATTTGAACAAAGAAGGCGGGGACCATGTGGTCCCCCTCCAGAAGCCCCACATGGCCCTGGGGACTGCCCCCATCCAGGGCTGGCTCTAGCAATGTCCCGGGGTGCCCAACCCAGGGACATTGCAATCTGCTATGGCTTGGTGGAAGCAGTGCTCCCGCCAATCCATAGCAAACACTGCTTCGCTTCATGCAAGCTAGAGCAAAAATGTATGAAGTGGAGCAGAATTGCTTTCGGACATAGGGAGCTGCATGTTAGCAGCTCCCTTTGTCCAAATGCAATGCCGGCTCCGGCAGGATGCGGCAAGCCGGCAGAGACTGCTGGGGCCTTGTTCCCTGTGGTCCCCAATGAGGTGGACGTGCCCCAGGGGATGAATCCCCTGAGGTGAAATCGGCCTGGGGAGGGGGGCTGCATGGGCGACCTTCCCAATTTGAAAATTATTATGAAGGTCAGGCCCTGGGAGATGGGGTCCCTGGGGCAGATATAGGCCTGTAGAAGGGGCTGCATGTCCCACCTCCCCTTTAAAAAAAGAATATATATATATATATATATAAAGTCCTGTCCTGGCTCAAGGGGATGGTGCCCCGGGGCCGAAATCAGACTCGGGAGGGGGGCCACGTGGCCCCCTCCCTTTTTTAAAAATAAAATAATAAAAAAAGGGGCAGGCCCGGGGGATAGGGTCCTCAGGGCCAGAAATGGACCATCTCCCTTTGAAGTATAAAAAAATTAATAAAGTCCAGGCCTCGTGGTAAGGGCTCTCAGGGAGGGGGGCCAAGCAGCCCCCCTCCTGTTTATTTAATAACTTTTTTATTTTTTAAATGGTCAGGTCCTGGGGGATGGTGTCCTGGGGCTCACAATGGTCCAGGGAAGGGATGCCACGTGGCCCCCCCTTCCTAAAGAAAGAAAAAAAGCTGCCAACTCACAAGAGGCCCCGCCTCCTTTCTGTGCCACTCTGCAAATGTGCCTCCTGGCATGCTCCTGGTTGGAGGATGAAGTCCCCTTGGCTCCTGAGGATCCTTAGGGGCCAACAAGACCTCCTGTTACCTCCAGTATGTCCCTCACACTGGGATTGCAGAGAGGTGGTCAGAGGCCACGTCCCCTTTCACCACCACTCAGCAAACGCGCCTCTCCATGCACTGCTGGTTGGGGGTGAAGTCCACTTTACTCCTCACTTACTTCCTGAGAGCTGGTCGGATGCCCGCCCTTCCCCACCACTCTGCAAACATGACTACTACTTTCAAAACCATTGAAAAAAAACAAAGATTGCAAGGACGTTATAGTTGGGAATTAGCAGTTAAAAAACCTTAGAAATTCACTGGAAAGAAACAGCAATGTTATAGTTAGGTTGACATTTCACTCGTACAAAACCAGAGAAATTCAGCAGGTATAGTTAGCTGAACTAACTATAGCTAGACCCCCACAATGCACTGCTAATGACCTCACATATTACTTCACTCATGACATGGTCAGTGACACCACTGATGACATCCCTGAGGACATCTCAAATGACATGTTGATAGCTAACTATAACTGCTGAATTCCTCTGGTTTTGTATGAGTGAAATATCATCCTAACTATAACGTCCCTGTAACCTTTGTTTTGTTTTTATATATATATATATATTGTCGCTCCCAAATTCCTCCTATATTGTGAAAAAGGAATCTCAAGCACTCACAGGGGAGTCGTTTTCACAGCGTCGTTTATTACGGCAAAAACAACAAACGCGTTTCGGAGCTAGTCCTTCTTCAGTGTTGTTACCAAATTCATCACAAGGTGCCATTTTATAAACATATGATCGCTTTGTAAACATAGAAATAAACATAAACAAAGGGGAGGGGATGACAGCCAGCATATCGCAAGCGCCATCTTGGAAAGGTCAAATCCTTACTTTTCATTTAGTGTTGTATACCAAATCAAATTAACCCGGGTTTCCTAAAAGCAAATAAAACAATCAATTCGTTCATGTGCTTTAAATACATTAACCCATATTGCTCAAAGATATAGCCGTGGATCGGCAGTTAGCAACCAATGAAGTAGAGGTTGCTAAACCCCTCCCAATTGTGTAAATAATAGCTGTATATCGGCTAAATGTTTCAGAGTCGAATTGCACATCGGTAAACAGTAAACATTTCAAAAGATATCAGAAAGGATACAAAATCATTTGTCTAAATACCACATAATTTGCAGAAAATCTATTGCATTGCTATACAATAATGACTACTGGAATACATACTTCTAGATCCCTAGATGTACTGTTAATTCCTCTCCAGAATTTAGCCCCTATGGGGTTTTTGTCTGGAGATCGATTATGTATCTTGATTCCAGTCGTCTCAATCTTGACAATCTGTCCCCTCCTCTGGCATGTACTGGAACACAGTCAATAGCAAAAAACTGCAAAAGATCCCTATTACTTTTATGCTTTATGGCAAAATGCCGTGCAACAGGATAATTAAAATCCTTTTTCGCTATGGCTCGCATGTGTTCTAAAATTCTAATCTTGACATTATGGATGGTACTGCCAACATACATGAGTCCGCATGGACATTTCAAACAGTAGACAACATGTGAAGTGTGGCAAGTCAAGAATTTGGTGATGGTCCTCCCTCCTTTGAAACCTTTCACATTGTAGCTTAGTACTCTTTTGCTGAAGGCACAGGCCTTGCATTTCCCACAAGGATAGAATCCTTTCATCTCTTTCAAGGTGCCCTTTTTAGAAGGGATTGGGTCTAGGTGACTATGGACCAAATTATCCTTGAAAGAGCGTGCTTTCCTGAATGTGATCATGGGGGCCAATGGAATATCAGATCCAATCACTGGATCTGATTTTAACACATGCCAATTTCTTCTCAGGATTGTTCTTAGACTGGAAGCATCATCGGAAAAAGTTGTGATCAGCCGAAATTGACCTTCGGTTGATTTGTTAGCTTGTTTTGTTTTTAAAATGTTCTCCCTAGGTAACTGTTTAACTCGTTGTAAGGTTTTCTCCAGGAGATCACTGTCATAACCTCTGGCTTCGAACCGACTGAAACTACTCTTTGCTGCCTGATCAAAATCACATTGTCTTGAGCAATTTCGTTTTAATCTGAGGAATTCGCCAAACGGTATGCTATTTTTCAACCTCTCAGGATGGCCACTAGAGGCGTGCAGGATACTGTTTCCTGCCGTCGGTTTTCGATAAAGAGCAGTTGTCAATTTTCCCTCCTTTACTTCTACTCTAAGGTTGAGGTAGTTTACTGCCACTAAACTAATCTCTCCTGAGAAGTGTAAGTTGACGTCATTGCTATTTAGGTGCTGAATATACTCTTTAGCTTTGTCTATAGAGCCCTTCCAGATTAGGAAAAGGTCATCGATATATCAATGCCAGGACACTATCTCCTTGGTCCATTGATGATTGTCAGTGAACCAGACCACCTGCTCCTCCCACCAGCCCACGAACAAGTTCGCGTAGCTGGGGGCGAAGCAGGTGCCCATCGCGGTTCCTGAGATTTGTCTATAAAGATCTCCCTGGAAGAGAAAAATGTTGTTAAATAGACAAAATTTGATAAATTCCAACAGCATTCTGTTATGGATGGCAAATTTCAAAGCTCTTTTTCTAAGAAAATATTCAATCACACTCAAACCCTGTGAGTGATCGATACAAGTGTAAAGACTTGTTATGTCCAACACGATCATACAGTATGACGGATCCCATTCGATTTTTTCGATGTTATGGATGAAGTCGGTGGTGTCTCTTATATAAGATGTCAGTTGTAAAACAGATTCAAATAGAAAATGATCCAAGAATCTCGACAAATTTTCAGTTAAGCTACCCATGGAGGAAACAATTGGCCTGCCTGGAGGTGTTGCCACATTTTTATGTATTTTTGGTAAATGATAGAATGTGGGTGTGATAGGATTGGTTATTCTTAAAAACAAATATTCCTCAAGGTCTAACATTGTTTTCTCATGCCATTTTTTTATTAAACAATGCAGCTGTACAATGCTTTCTTGGTATATTTCCTTGGTGGTTAATTCTTAGCAGTTAGAGTCTCACAGATGTCGCATAGCTTCGTTCACATATTGTTCACGAGACATCAGGACAATGTTTCCCCTTTTATCTGAGGGTTTGATGATCATAGAAGCATCCTCTTGAAGGTTTTTCACTGCAGCTTTCTGTAGCTGAGTTAAGTTCTTATTAACTTTGTGATATCCTGCATCTTCACGAAATTTAATTAGGTCCTTGATCACTCCCTCAGAAAAGATGTCAATTGCATCTATGGGCATCTGAGGTAAAAATTGGGAAGATGGCTTAAACCCACTGACCGGAGCTTCCTGTACCACGTTAGATTCCTCACTCCTTTGTGTCAAGGTTGTAACTGATCGTGATTCTTCCAGAGTTCCTTCCTTTCGTAGTTCTTCCAAGATTTCTAGGGTTGTCAAGTCATTTACTGCGAGCAGATCTGTTTCTTTGTTCTGAGTTCTAAGGAATCTCGCCTCCTGAGTTGTTGGTTTAAGTTTGAAATATTTATACAATTTAAGTTTGCGCACCAGTTTGAAAATGTCAATTCTCGTTTGAGTATATTCTAAACGGTTCTGTGGGCAAAATGAAAGTCCCAATTTGAATGCTGATTCCTCTATGGAGGTAAGAATTCTGGAGGTCAGATTCACTACTGTCAGTTGATCAATATCTTCTACCATCTGCCTCCCCTCTTGCTCCGCGTGACTCGAGGAGTTTGGTTGTTTCTTGCTTTTCCTCTTCCAGCCGCCCCTTCTTGTTTGTCTTCTTTTTCTGGGGGCTTGCTCTTCCCTCCCCTCAGCCAGGTTTGATGGATGATGTTGAATTCCATTTGAAAAGGGGTCTTCTGTTGTCCTCCAGAAGGGCCTGCCATATCGTCCTCAGAATGTTCGTTCTCCGTTAAATCAGACTCTGAGGTTTCAACTCGAACCGGTGTCGCTGAGGGCAAAATCTTCCTTTGTTGCACTTCTTTTCTGGATTGATCAAATTTTTTTGCAAAGGTCAGCACCCTCCCTAGGGCGTAATCCTTCTCGTCTCGTTCAAATTTTTCTTGCTTACGCTGTTTGATCTTGATTTTGTATGCAGAGAGTCTCTTTTTCATAGCTAATCTTAATAGATCTTGCTGACTCTTATCTGTTTCCTTTATTAATTCAGCTTCTAGATTTTCAATGTCCTTCAAGGCTTTGTCTCTATCACTCCAGGCAAACTTCACTAACAACTCCAGTGTTCCTTTGCAGAATGAAGCCGTGTGTAACACCCATTCTTCTAGAAGAAGTGGGTCAGGGTTCTCATATGATGGTACCGTGTAAACACGTAGTCCCCTAGGCACCCTCTCTACCTCGATGTAATTTTGTAGAGCGGTAGCCTCCCACCACTTCCGCACTTCTCTTTCATATAATCTTTCCAATCTGATGTACTGCATTTGTAGAGTGTTGGGGATATTACGTGTCTCCAATATCCCTGGGTTTAAGATATCCAGTGCTTTCTTTTTAAAGATTTCTACTGCCGCATCTCTCTGATCTGCAACATTAAACATATCCATTGCATGTTTTCAAAGCTCCTCTTAACGCTGCTGCCGCTACTCCCCCTTCGTCTGGCTCTAGACTAAGGAACAAGACACAACGCTTGCATATGGCTGGCTTAATGTTTTGATTGTTTTATTTGCTTTTAGGAAACCCGGTTCATTTGGTTTGGTATACAACACTAAATAAAAAGTAAGGATTTGACCTTTCCAAGATGGCGCTCGCGATATGCTGGCTGTCATCCCCTCCCCTTTGTTTATGCCTATTTCTATGTTTACAAAGCGATCATATGTTTATAAAATGGCACCTTGTGATGAATTTGGTAACAACACTGAAGAAGGACTAGCTCCGAAACGCATTTGTTGTTTTTGCCGTAATAAACGAAGCTACGAAAACTACTTCCCCGTGAGTGCTCGAGATTCCTTTTTATATAATATTTTTTTAATTTGTGGAGACCCCCCAAACTACCCTATTCCCTTATTAATCCCTAACTCCTAATCTCACCCAACCCCCAAAACACCCTTACCACCCTATACCCTTACCCACCCCTAAAACCCTAAAAGCACCCTTACCACCCAATACCCTTACTCACCCATAAACCCTAACACCATAACAACCCAATATCTTTCCCCACCCCTAAATCCCCAAAACACCCTTATTACCCAATACCCTTACCGGCCCTAAACCCTAAAAACACCCTTACCACCCAATACCCTTACTCACCCATAAACCCTAACACCCTTATCACCCAATAGCCTTATGCACCCCAAAACCCTAAAAACTCCCTTACCACCCTATACCCTTACCCACCCCTAAACCCTACCCACCCCTAAACCCTAAAACTTGCTTTCCATCAATACCCTTATGCACCCCTAAACCCTAAAAGCGCCCTTACTACCCGATACTCTTACAGATTCCTAAACTATACAAGCATTTGCAATGCAATAGGTCTCGCATTAATTAAGTTTGAGCTATTGGCATTGCTAAATATTGCAACACCAATTGCAACAAAAGTCTATAAATTGTAGGCCAAAAAAATGTGTATTTATTTTTGTAGCAATGGTGGCATGCTGCGCTTTAGATGAATATGTTTAAAAGTAAAGTGCGCCTTACTGCGATTGCTACAATAGTTAATTGTGGATGCGTTAACAATTGATGTGTGCACTGATAGCTGGTGGTGTGTGTGCAGGTAGAAATTGTGCACTGATGGCTGGTGGTGTGTGTGCCTGGTGGAAGTGTGCACTGCCGGCTGGTGGTGTGTGTGCCTGGTGGAAGCGTGCACTGACGGCTGGTGGTGTGTGTGCCTGGTGAAAGTGTGCACTGATTGCTGGTGGTGTGTGCCTGGTGAAACTGTGCACTGACGGCTGGTGGTGTGTGTGTGCCTGTTGAAAGCGTGCATGGATGGCTGGTGGTGTGTGTGTGTGCCTGGTGAAAGCATGCACTGACGTCCGGTGGTGTGTGCCTGGTGGAAGCGTAAACTGATGGCTGGTGGTGTTTGTGCCAGTGGAAATTGTGCACTGATGGCTGGTGGTGTGTGTGCCTGGTGAAAGCGTGCACTGACATCTGGTGGTGTGTGCCTGGTGGAAGCGTGCACTGATGGCTGGTTGTGTTTGTGCCCGGTGAAATCCAGCACTGACGACTGATGGTGTCTGTGCCTGGTGAAAGTGTGCACTGACGGTGTGGTTGTGTGTGTGGTTTTGTATGTGTGGTTGTGGTTGTGTGTGTGGTTGTATGTGTGGTTGTGGTTGTGTGTGTGTGGTTGTGGTTGTGTGTGGTTGTGGTGTGTGTGTGTGTGTGTGTGTGTGGTTGGTGTGTGTGTGGTGGTTGTGTGTGTGTGTGTTGTGGTTGTGTGTGTTGTGGTTGTGTGTGTTTTGTGGTTGTGGTTGTGTGTGTTGTGGTTGTGTGTGTGCTTGTGTGTGTGCTTGTGGTTGTTTTTGTGTGGTTGGGTTTGGTTGTGTGTGTGGTTGTGTGTGTGGTTGTGTGTGGTTGTGTGTGTGAGTGGATGTGTGTGTGTAGTTGTGTGTGGTTGTGGTTGTGTGTGTGGTTGTGTGTGTGGTTGTGTCACAGGGCAGCGAAGGGGACAGAAGGAGAAAAAGGCACAGAATCAACGGGGCAGCGAAGGGGACAGGAGAAAAAAAGGCACAGAATCATGGTGACAGCGAGGGGGACAGAAGGAGAAAAAAGGCACAGAATCACGGGGGCAGCGAGGGGGACAGAAGGAGAAAAAAGGCACAGAATCATGGGGGCAGTGAAGGGGACAGAAGGAGAAATAAACACTTAGAAGGTTCCAAAGGCGAGACATTTGGCTATGCCAATGCTTGTTTTTAATTTTTTCTTTTTTGTAAAGCAAAAACCTCTGATACCATTGATCACACTTTTTACTTGTCTCAGCAAGCCTATTTATTGACTGCGAGTATTTATCTCTTTTGTACAAGACTTAAATCCTTTAAAGCAAAAATAACATTTCTTCACTGTGTCAAGTACATGTCCTTTACATAAAACATACACAAAACTTTGTGCAAACATTGAGAAATTACTTAACATATGATACATAAACTAAATGACGAATCTACAAATATAGACAAAACGTGAGGAAATTATATCTCCACAGCATTCAGATATCCCTCTTTTTTGTCAAAACGTGGGAACTCAAACTTGTTTTTGCCTCTACGTAAATTACTTTCTGGTCCTATGCAGGGTCAGAGAGCAGTATTCAAAGTTAGTTATGCAGGGCATTGACTAGATGTCTTGCTTTTGTTCTCCTGGGGACGAAGGTGTCTGATTACTTTCCCAAGTAAATCTAGTTGTCTGTTAGCTTGTTTTTAAGGCACATTTTTACAGATGTCAGGACTCTAACCCGGCTCCCCAGTTCGAAAGTCAGCAGCTCAGGTGGTTACGCCACAGCCTCTCCACTGCTGGGCATAGGCGTCAGTGTGTTTAGCTGCAACTTTCTTAATTTATTTTTTTCTCTCTTTTGTATTAAGCTAGGGAGAAACTTTAGAAAAGCGTCACTTCCAGCTCAAACAAACATAGCTCACCATGAAAGCAACTCATAAATAAGTGTATTGGTCAAAAACGTTTTCGTAGCAGTTTTGTCTTCAAATGGATTTGCTTTATGATCTCATTCAAGTCATTTAAAAAAGTTGGCATATTGTATTATATTATCAGATATCGAAAATATATGATGAAAACTTGAAACTACTAATCGTCATTAAAAAATATGAAAAAGGATTGCAAGTTTGTTAATTCTGCTAGTGTGGACACTGAAATAACGCAGATTAAAGATGGCCGCTGTGTTTGCAAGCATCCTCCCCTCGTCGATGTTTACTCTCCCATGTGGGGATTCTTCAGCTGAAGAGCGACTTCACAGTTTGCGGGTGGAAGGAAGGCAGCTGCTAGTGCCGCCCCCTGAAACAGGAGTTGTGTTCTGTGATAACTGGCCCAGACTATCAGGAAAGAGCTGGAGGCTGCAAATGTAGGGTAAGGTTCACATTCTCGTACCTTGCTCTCTGAAAAGAATCATCTAGTAAGTAGACCGATAATGATGTTCTGCTTGTTTTCGGCCAGTGAGGAAGTGAAGATAAGTTCCCCAGACAAATGACTTAAGACTGTACAGAAACACATTATAAGACAAGCAAGATAGTTGGGGTGCTGATTTCTGATCCCTGCTAAAATACAGAAGCTGATATTTAGGGACGCGCTCTATGGTAATTTTGCAGTGGTGCAGAGTGCCTTTCAGCATAATGTGTTTTGTGAGCAGGGTCAGAGGAAAAAAAGCATTGGCCGCGCGGCAGTAAAGGTAATGCCGCGCGGACGTAAAAGTGCAGAACGACCGCTAAAGTGCCTCCTATGCAGCGCTTGCGCGCTGCGTATGCGAGGCCTAAAAAAGAAGCGAGTCGCCCGGCAGCACTTGTAGCTGCCAGGCTCTCTAAAAAACAAATATCAAATGAATAAATGTAAAACAGGCGGGTGAGCAGTGTGAGGGGCATTGGAGGGCCTAGGAATGGGAATTGAAACACTGCACATGGACAGTTAAGCAGGCACATAAAAAACATACAATCAAAGAGCGTGTGAGTGCAATTAAGGGAAGTAATTAGCCTGGCAGCACTTTGCAGCTGTCGGGCCCTTTTTAGCAACAACAATAAAAAATATTCAGGAAAATATACAGCAGGATGAGAGGTAAGGAGCATCTGGAAATGAGGAGAGGAGTACAAATTAAGGCTTTTGGGGACACTGAAAAAGAAATGGGAGAGTGCAGGGGAAACTGATTCCCTTCCCCAGAATTCTAACTGCAAACGAAAAGTTATGCCCCTCAAGTCAGCACTGGAAGGATACACCTCATCCAGTCAGAACACTGTGAGACCAAATACTCCTCATTGTAATACCCACAAGCATAGAGTTGAAAAACCATGGAATCAAAAGCAGGCATCAGAGATAGAACACTACCACCGCATCATGAGCAAAGGGCAAAACCTGCACTAAGTCTGTGCTCTGCATCGGCAATGACAGATCTTGCGAGCAGGCAGCTAAATCTGTCTGTAGTCGATACCTAAAAAGTAACCAGGACTCTCCAAGTTACCTTTATTTTGTGTGAGTTCCACTCATTGCACCTCACTAGCTGCTTAGTGGCAAATAGGATGTTGGTGATAGGCTGCAGGTGGGATATGGAGTCACCCTATATTAACACTGAGGATCAAGGGTGGACGATGACTCTTGTGTCACGTCTCGCATAAGCACAATATAATCCCAACATCCATGAATTGATCGC
The DNA here is from genome assembly GCF_964204655.1 of Triturus cristatus. Classification (NCBI taxonomy): domain Eukaryota; kingdom Metazoa; phylum Chordata; class Amphibia; order Caudata; family Salamandridae; genus Triturus; species Triturus cristatus. The sequence continues at coordinate 146,906,560 of NC_140584.1, forward strand.
AGCCACAGTAAGCATTCATGAGTTCCAGTGGTAGGTCAAACACCAGCAGTGTCAGCCATCTCACACCCACACACACACACACACACACACTGAGGTCATGGGCAGTTGTCTGCTGCACTTTAACAACATGACAATCTCCACTTCCAAATTAGATCTAATTGGGGTTAACACTTGTGATGTTGTAGCCACTGATGTCCCTTCAAAGAATTTTCAGATTCCATGCACCTTCAAGTCATGGCCTCTCTGCTGTGTCTGCCAAGAACAAACCTGGTGGCGACTCGTTTGTGTTTTTTCGGCGAAGTGTACACCCGTCCAAAAGAGAACTTACGCTATCGGATACACAGATCTCTGTTAGCGGAATTTGGATTTGTCGACGGTAAAAGCTGACAAAGGCATTTTAGTTTATTGTGTTTAATGTTTTTTTATTGAAACAATGTAAAAACACACCACAGAATCCAATATGGCACTAACAGCAGGCTTTTAGGACTGGGCTGTGAATAGCCTAAAAGCCCAAAACAAATTAAAATACTGCTGACATGAATCTGTTCACGTGACACAAACATTACAGCGACAGATCCGAATAACAACACTGGTTTCGGGATGCAACCGCATTTCATTTAACACTGGTTAAAGACTCCCTCCCTAGGTCGAGATAAATGTTGCTGACTTTTCAAATGGATAGAACTATACCTTGTGCCTGTGAAAAGTAGAAGCCTGCAGCACTGTGCGAAACTTAAGAGCAACTCTATCACTGCTTGCACAATGCCCATCCAATTTTAGCACTGGACTGATAATGAATTTCCACTGACCCTGAGCTGCGTATGAGGTCGAAAAGTATAGACATCGATTAGAGCGGACGAACATTCACATTGGTTCACTAACAATGGGAGCGATGAGTCACATGTTCTCTTTTTTAGACAGTTACTGTCGATATATAGGGATGGGCTTGCTTTCGAATGGGTGGGCTTCTTAGACCTGGACACACTGGGGGTGAAATTACGGGAACAAAATGGCGGCTGTGTGAGGAGCGAAACGGAGAAGTCCGGTGGGTACTGGGGCCAGGGCTGCTGGAGGTTGAAAGTGGTGCAGGAGGTCCGTTTGTAACAGAGACAGGTAAGGAGTGTAAGAGGCGAGCTGCTGCTGGAGGTTGAAAGTGGCGCAGGAGGTCCATTTGTAACATAAACAGGTAAGGAGTGTAGGCGAGCTGTAGGTTTGAAGGGCGGGCGACAGCAGAGCTCCGTGCTGGCTTAGGACTGAGGGCAAAAGGAGCATAGGAGGCCGGTCCGACGGGCACGTAGGTGATGAGCAGTTAGCTCAGAATGTATGTATGGGTAGTCATTGCGATCGTGATCACTCTCAAAGCGAAAGTGATTGCGATCGCGATGCGTGCAGCAGTGGGGGGAGGGGCGGATATGGGGCTGAAGGCTGGCGCAGGAAAGGCAGATGACTGGGCGAGAAGGGAGGGGGGAATGTGGGGAGCAGCAGTGAGCGTGCACGCAATCGTGCACTGTAGCTTGTCGCCAGCACAAAAATGTGGGTAGCACTTTCTAAACCCACCTACTAAATGTCTCGCAGAGCATCGCGTATGTGATAGCTCAGGCGAGACATAAAAAACGGCCTTACTCTACTCCTTAATATATATCTATCTATATTTAATCTCTCTCTCTCTCTCTCTCTCTTTCTCTCTCTGTCTCACTATGTATATATTGTGATCAAGGCCGCATGTCTGGCGGCCGAAACGCGTCATTTGGACATTTGATGCTGGAATAAATCATTACTAACTATCAACTTTCCCTGCGGAGTCTGTTTCCTGCTGTTACGCCGTTCGGTTGTAGCTCTGGGATCCTTTTGTGATATATATATATATATATATATATATATATATATATATATATATATATATATATATATATATTACCTACTGGCGGTCGCCAGTAGGTAGTTATAGTTAGGACCCTGTTTCCATAGGAAAACCGCAACATTCTATTTGGAATAACTTTGGCGCCGGTCGACGAATCCTCGCGAAATTTTCAAAACTAATGGGGCGCTACGCTCCGCTCCTACCCTGAAAGTCTCGGGGGGATTCGTCAAGCGGGGGCTGAGAAAAAAGGGGGGTCCCAAAACGCGTTTTTCCCATGCATTTTTCCATAGGACCTTTAGACACAGCTACAGCCCGAACGGCTGAACAGAGTTACTTAAAATTTGGCTGAGAGGTAGTGTACAGGTCAAGGAAGTGCCTTTTGTAGGTCTGGTGTAAATCTGTTCAGTAGTTCCTGAGAAAATAGCATTTAAATCAATATATATATCTGTGGCAGCTTACGGTGCGCTTACCGTGCGCTTACGGTAAGCTTACCGTACGCGTACGGTGCCGTGCGCGAGCGCGATTCTGATTGGCTGTTAGATCTTAGTAAACATTCGAATCGGTCGAAACCAGGAAGCGGCGGCCGCCATTTTCTCTCTCGCACTCTGAGGGGGGGAGGAAAAACAAAGGGTGAAAACATGCAAAGGGGCAGGTTAAACAGCTCCCAACCACCTAGACATGATCAAGGTGTACCAAAAGAACCCACCAAGCAAAAAATTCAATTTAATTTTTTTTCGTAAAAACGCCGATTACGCTTACCGTACGCGTACGGTAAAAATTAATTATAAAAAAAACCAGTATCCGCACTTTCCCACCCCCGTGTGCAAATGGTGCACGCAGGGCACCATTTATGCATGGCATATATGTCTATTGAACATCTAATAGATTACCTTTCATAACGAAGGGCATAATATGTTATCCGTGAGCGGACGGTGCGCGAAGCGCATCGTGCGTACATTGCCCGTCCAGCGTAACGTGGGCACGCGGTGCGCGTAGCGCACCGCATGCCCACCGTGCGTGCACGGCACTAACTGCGTAAAGTGGGCGCGCGGTGTGCGAAGCGCACCGCGTGCTCACTGTGCGCGCACGGAACGAACTGCGTTAAGTGGGCGCGCACGCCACGAACGGCGTAAAGTAACTTAGCATTTAAAAAACCGTACAAATTCACTGAAAAAACCATAGGTTTCACACACGTTATAGTTAGGAATTAGCATTTAAAAAACCTTGCAAATTCACTGAAAAAACCATAGGTTTCACACATGTTATACTTAGCAGGAGATTTTACTCATTAAAAACCAATGAAATTCCCCCGTTATAGTTAGTGCAGGCAACTATAACTCACGCGACCGCAATCCTCTGCTGATGGCATATGTGTCTTTATGAAAAAAAAATATTTGTAATATATGTATAGCTAAAATTTAATGGAAGAAGACATGGGCAAATAAGTGTCTAAATACAGTATTAGCATCAGCAGAGGATTGCGGTCGCGTGAGTTATAGTTGCCTGCACTAACTATAATGGGGGAATTTCATTGGTTTTTTATGAGTAAAATCTCCTGCTAAGTATAACATGTGTGAAACCTATGGTTTTTTCAGTGAATTTATATATATAAATATATATATTATATATATATTTATATACGTTATGGCCGTCGCTCTGGGCATTGAATAATAAAAAAAATTGCACTATATGCAGGCTCGTGTACTTACTTCCTTGGCAGTTGGAGGATCTTCAAGGCTGGTGGGAGAAGTCTTTGGACATATATATATATATATATTAGCTACTGGCGGTCGCCAGTAGATAGTTATAGTTAGGACCCTGTTTCCATAGGAAATCCGCAACATTCTATTTGGAATAACTTTGGCGCCGGGCGACGAATCCTCGCGAAATTTTCAAAACTAATGGGGCGCTACGCTCCGCTCCTACCCTGAAAGTCTCGGGGGGATTCGTCAAGCGGGGGCTGAGAAAAAAGGGGGGTCCCAAAACGCGTTTTCCCCATGCATTTTTCCATAGGACCTTTAGACACAGCTACAGCCCGAACGGCTGAACAGAGTTACTTGAAATTTGGCAGAGAGGTAGTGTACAGGTCAAGGAAGTGCCTTTTGTAGGTCTGGTGTAAATCTGTTCAGTAGTTCCTGAGAAAATAGCATTTAAATCAATATATATATCTGTGGCAGCTTACGGTGCGCTTACCGTGCGCTTACGGTAAGCTTACCGTACGCGTACAGTGCCGTGCGCTAGCGCGATTCTGATTGGCTGTTAGATCTTAGTAAACATTCGAATCGGTCGAAACCAGGAAATGGCGGCCGCCATTTTCTCTCTCGCACTCTGAGGGGGGAGGAAAAACAAAGTTGGATATCATGTAAAGGGGCAGGCTAGACAGCTCTTAACCACCTAGCCTTGGTTAGGGTGTCCCAAAAGAACCCCCAAGGACAAAAATTTAGTTTTTTTTTTTTGGAAAAAACGCCGATTACGCTTACCGTACGCGTACGGTTAAAAATAAAAAAAAAATAAAAAATATCCACATTATCCCCCCCCGTGTGCAAATGGTGCCTGTAGGGCACCTTTTGCGCTTGTCATATATTTTTATTGAACATTTAATAGATAACCTTTCAAAACGAAGCACATAATATGTCCTCCGTGTGCGGACGGTGCGTATCGCGCACCGCGTGCCCAACGTGCGTGCACGGCACTAACTGCGTGAAGTGGGCGCGCGGTGCGCGAAGCGCACCGCGTGCTCACTCTGCACGCACGGTGCGCGAAGCGCACCGTGCGCGCACGGAACGAACTGCGTGAAGTGGGCGAGGACGCCACGAACGGCGTAAAGTAACTTAGCATTTAAAAAACCGTACAAATTCACTGAAAAAACCATAGGTTTCACACACGTTATAGTTAGCGGACATTTCACTCATAAAAAACCAATGAAATTCCCCCGTTATAGTTAGTGCAGGCAACTATAACTCACGCGACCGCAATCCTCTGCTGATGACATATGTGTCTTTATGAAAAAAAAATATTTGTAATATATGTATAGCTAAAATTTAATGGAAGAAGACATGGGCAAATAAGTGTCTAAATACAGTATTAGAATCAGCAGAGGATTGCGGTCGCGTGAGTTATAGTTGCCTGCACTAACTATAACGGGGGAATTTCATTGGTTTTTTATGAGTGAAATGTCCGCTAACTATAACGTGTGTGAAACCTATGGTTTTTTCAGTGAATATATATATATATATATATATATATATATATTCACTGAAAAAACCATAGGTTTCACACACGTTATAGTTGGGAATTAGCATTTAAAAAACCTTGCAAATTCACTGAAAAAACCGTAGGTTTCACACATGTTATAGTTAGCTGGACATTTCACTCGTAAAAAACCAATGAAATTCCCCCGTTATAGTTAGTGCAGGCAACTATAACTCACGCGACCGCAATCCTCTGCTGATGATGTCAAATATTACATCACTGATGACATATGTGTCTTTATGAAAAATAAATATTTGTAATATATGTATAGCTAAAGATTAATGGAAGAAGACATGGGTAAATAAGTGTCTAAATACAGTAATGTAATATCTGATGGTTTTTTCAGTGAATTTGTACGGTTTTTTAAATGCAAATTTTTTTTTGAGATTTTTGGTAAAAAATAATATCCAACCTATGTGTAAAATAATATATGTACTATATCCTGCATTATGGAATGGTTAATTTTTTAAAAATGAATGTTTACATACAGTTGTACATCACAGTTATTATCTTCTACAACTCTTGAAACATGTATTTTTTTTTTATGCATTTTTTGCCGTGCGCGCACGGTAAGCTGAAGCTACGCGCTCCGTACGTCATAAGTACGGAGCGCTTACGTGATACGATGCGCGTACGGTAAGCTGACGCTACGCGCTCCATACGTCATAAGTACAGTGCGCTTACGTGATACGTACGTGACGTACGCGTACACGCATACGCGTTGCGCGGAAGCAATGTCGCGGTTACGCCGGGGCGTGTAATGCGCATGCGCGAGTGCGTCTTACGTACGCGCTCCGTAAGCGTCACGTTTGCGCATGAGTACTTGTTTACGAGCGCGTACCGTAAGCTTACGGAGCGCGCACGGTAGGTCATGTGATCCACAGAGAACACTTTTCATTGGTTGAAACTACTTTCAGTTCCAGAAACTTCCCACACCACACCCATACCCCTCATTACTGCTTGAGATCCCCTAGGAGAAGGAGCTGAATTGACATTGAGATACAATGGCAGAGCAGCAGACCTCTTCTGAGAGTGAGCCTAGCAGCACCATCATCAGACAGAGAAGGAGGAAACAAAAGGATTCTTTTGTGTGGGAGTATTTTACTTTTCCAGAGGGGAAGAAAAAGGTCAATGCCCCATTGGTCACTTGCACACTTTGTGACCGTGTTTTATCTAGAGGAGATCCAAGGAAGAAGTATTCCTTTGGAAATCACTCTATGATGAGACACCTTAGGGATAAACATCCCAGGACCTATGCTCGACATACTGAAGAAAACTCTTCAGTAATTCACCGGAGCCCAACCTCAGAAGCTCAGCCGAGTACATCATCGGCAGCTCAGCTGAGCCCTTCCTCTGAGGTGGGAGCATCACCTTCTTCTGCTCCTCTGGACATTAACCCTCGATTTCGGAGGGTTTCAATGAGGTGTACAACGTGTTGTGTTCTTATTGTTTTTGGGGAGACCAGTGTTTCCCTTATTAACAATAAGATAGACCAGCACGTTTGTAGACGCTCATAATATTCCCATTCTTTCTTTCCTCTATCCCTGTATTAACCCAACGGCTCTTTTAAGAGCCAACCTTACCTCCCAATTTTTTTTATTTTTTTTTAAGCTTTCCTTTTTGGAATTTTTTTTTTGCCGTGCGCGTACGGTACGTGTAATTGCGGAATAGTTACCTGAAGTTCGCGGAATTTTTCTCGCGGAATTTCTCCGTTTACGCCGTGCGCGTACGCTACGCGCATTCAGCGATTTTTCGAAAAAAAATTCAAATTAATTTTTGCCCTTGGGGGTCCTTCTGGGACCCCCTGACAAAGGCTAGGGGGTCAGGAACTGTCCACCCTGCCCCCTTTTCACGTTCTCCACCTTTGTTTTTCACCCCCTCAGACTGCGAGAGACAAAATGGCGGCCGACACTTCCTGGTTTCGACCGATTCGAATGTTTACTGAGATCTAACAACCAATCAGAATCGCGCTCGTGCACGGCGGCGTGCGCGTACGGTAAGCTTGCGGTACACGCTCGGAGCGCGCCTATAGATATATATATTGATTTAAATGCTATTTTCTCAGGAAATACTGAACAGATTTACACGGCACCTTCAAAAGGCACATCCCTGACCTGACGGCTACCTCTCTGCCAAATTTCAAGTAATTCTGTTCAGCCGTTCAGGCTGTAGCTCGGACTAAAGGTCCTATGGAAAAATGCATGGGAAAAACACGTTTTGGGACCCCCCCCTTTTTCTCAGCCCCCGCTTGACGAATCCCCCCGAGACTTTTACGGTAGGAGCGGAGCGGAGCGCCCCACCTATTTTGAGAATTTTGCGAGGATTCGTCAATCGGCGCCAAAGTTATTCCAAATAGAATGTTGCGGATTTCCTATGGAAACACGGTCCTAACTCTAACTATCTACTGGCGACCGCCAGTAGATAATATATATATATATATATATATTATCTACTGGCGGTCGCCAGTAGATAGTTATAGTTACAACCTAGTTTCCATAGGAAATCTCAAAATTCTACTTTGAATAACTTTGGCGCCGGGTGACGAATCCTTGCAAAATTTTCAAAACTGATGGGGCGCTCCATTAAGCTCCTACCCTGAAAGTCTCGGGGTGATTCGTCAAGCGGGGGCCGAGAAAAAGGAGGGGTCCCAAAATGCGTTTTCCCCATGCATTTTTCCATACGACCTTTAGTCGCAGCTACAGCCCGAACGGCTGAACAGAATTACGTGAAATTTGGCAGAGAGGTAGCCATAAGGTCAAGGAAGTGCCTTTTGCAGGTCTGGTGTAAATCTGTTAAGTATTTCCTGAGAAAATAGCATTTAAAAGCATATCAATGTCTATACACGCGCACCGTGCGCGCACTGTGTGTGCACCCTGCCGTGCGCGAGCGCAATTCTGATTGGTTGTTAGATGTCGGTAAACATTCGAATCGGTCGAAACCAGGAAGTGTCGGCCGCCATTTTGTCTCTCGCAGTCTGAGGGGGAGAAAAAAAAAGGTGGAGAACGTGAAAAGGGGGCAGAGTGGACAGTTCCTGACCCCCTAGCCTTGGTCAGGGGGGTTACAGAAGGACCCCCAAGGGAGAAAAAAACAAATTTTTATTTTTTTTTAAATTCCGAGTTGCGGGCACCGTGCGCGCACGGCACGCACTACGAACCGTGGGCGCTCCGTGCGCGAAAAGCGCACCGTGCACGCACGGTGCGCGCACGGTGAAAAACCTGATTTTTTTTTTTTTTTAATAAATACATAACTTAGCGTTTAAAAAACCGTACAAATTCAATGAAAAAACCATAGGTTTCACACAAGTTATAGTTACAAATTAGCATTTAAAAAACCTTGCAAATTCACTTAAAAAACCATAGGTTTCACACATGTTATAGTTAGCTGGACATTTCACTCGTAAAAAACCAATGAAATTCCCCCGTTATAGTTAGTGCAGGCAACTATAACTCACGCGACCGCAATCCTCTGGTGTTGACGTCAGATATTACATCACTGATGACATATGTGTCTTTATGAAAAATAAATATTTGTAATATATGTATAGCTAAAGATTAATGGAAGAAGACATGGGTAAATAAGTGTCTAAATACAGTGATGTAATATCTGACGTCATCAGCAGAGGATTGCGGTCGCGTGAGTTATAGTTGCCTGCACTAACTATAACAGGGGAATTTCATTGGTTTTTTATGAGTGAAATGTCCAGCTAACTATAACATGTGTGAAACCTATGGTTTTGTAAGTGAATATATATATATATATATATGTTACCTACTGGCAGTCGCCTGTAGGTAGTGATAGTTAGGACCTAGTTACTATAGGAAAATGGCAACATTCTATGGGCAATAACTTTGGCGCCGATTGATGAATCTTCGTGAAATTTTCAAAACTAATTCTTTGTTGAGATCAGCTCCTATGTTGAAAGTTTGGGGGTGATTCGTCAAGGGGGGGCCGAGAAAAAAGTTGCTGCCAAAACGTGTTTTTTCAATGTTAATTTCCATAGGAAACTTTAGACAAGGCTACAGGTCGGACAGGTGAACGGAATTACCCCAAATTTAGCCGGGAGATGGGTCTTGGTCTAGAAAGCACACTTTTGTTTATTTGGTGTAAATCCGTTCAGCAGTTTTTGAGAAATATCGAAATTTACAGATATGGATATTTGGGAATTCTGCCATCTGATTGGCTGAGGCGATACGAGCACGAGCTTGCTGCTGACTGACTGCGAGCGCTGCAAGCGTTTGCAACTAGAAAGTGTTGGCTGCCATTTTGTGATTCCGTTGAAGCGAGTAAGGGGGAAAAAGGGTGAAAAATGTGGGAAAGAGGAGGGTAGAAGCACTGTAACCTCTGTGGGGTGTTTAGGGTGTGGTATAGAGGGGGTGCGAAGCGAACTACTCAATCAATAAATCAATCAATCATGAAATTTGTATCACGCGCTACTCACCCGGGAGGGTCTCAAGGCGCTTGGGGGAGGGGGTCTGCTACTGTTCGAACAGCCACGCCTTGAGCTGTTTCCTGAAGGCGAGGTGGTCCTGGGTCAGCCGCAGGTGGATGGGCATGGAGTTCCATGTCTTGGCCGCCAGGTAGGAGAAGGATCTTCCTCTAGTGGTGGCTCTCTGGATGCGAGGTACGGCGGCGAGGGCGAGGTGCGTGGATCGTAGCTGGCGGGTGGGCGTGTAGAAGGTCAGGCGGTCGTTGAGGTACTCGGGGCCCAGGTCGTGGAGGGATTTGTGTGCGTGGGTGAGGAGTCTGAACGTGATCCTCTTGTTGACGGGGAGCCAGTGTAGGTCTCTCAGGTGGCTCGAGATGTGGCTGCGTCGGGGGACGTCCAGGATGAGTCGGGCGGAGGCGTTCTGGATACGTTGGAGTCTTTTCTGAAGCTTGGCTGTGGTTCCGGCATAGAGGGTGTTTCCGTAGTCTAGTCGGCTGGTGACGAGGGCCTGGGTGACCGTCTTCCTGGTTTCGGTCGGGATCCACCAGAAGATTTTGCGGAGCATGCGGAGGGTGTGGAAGCATGATGAGGAGACGGCGTTGACTTTTCTGGTCATCGATAGGGAGGAGTCCAGGATGAAGCCCAGGATGCGTGCGTGGTCTGTTGGCTTGGGTGCGGTGCCTAGGGCAGGGGGCCACCAGGAGTCGTCCCATGCGGAGGGTGATGGTCCAAGGATGAGGACTTCTGTCTTGTCTGTGTTCAGTTTCAGGCGGCTGATGTTCATCCATTCGGCGACGTCCTTCATCCCTACATCACTACTCATACCTACCGGTCTGAAAGTGCTGGGTATGGAAATTAAGTGAGGTATTGCGTAATCTGATGCTGCTAAGTTGAGCTGCTGCGGTAGTTGGGGATGAAAGCGTGAGCCTAAACTGTGTGTCTTATGGTGTGAAGTCCTGTGCCCTGGCCGTTGCAGCACACCTGTGGAAGTAGTGTCAGCATGTGTTTATACCCACTAGGACGAACTACTGACTCCTACTGGTTTGAAAGTCCTGGGGTACGGAAAATATGTGAGGTATTGTCTAGAGTCCCCTGGTGCTAAGCTGAGGTGCTGCTGGAGTCGGGGATTAAAGCGTGAGTCCAAACTGTGTGTCATATGCTGTGAAGTCATGTGCTCTGGCCGCTGTGCCACATCTGTCAAGTAGTGTCAGCATGTAGTTATACCTACTCGGAGGAACTTTTGTTTTGAACATTGTAACTTGTGTATGGTGCTTAGGGGGTGTTATACAGGGAGTGCGAAGGTAAATTTGCGCGTATCAAATCAATACGGTATTTGTAACGCACAAACTACTCACCCCTATGGGTGTGAAGGCCCTTGAGGCCGGCGTGGAAATTATGTGAGCTATTAAGTGAGCTATTGCGCAGAGTCACATGGTGCTGAGCTGAGGTGTCCTTCATAAGCATTTCCAAACCTACCCCAGTCAATGTGCCTAGGTCATTTCCACCACAATGCACAATCATGAGGTCAGGGTGTGGAAGATGCAAAGTGGTTTTAACCAAAGGTAGCAATTGGTGCAACTTCAAACTTGTCTGTGTAAACCATTTAATGTCCACATTTTGTAAACCTAGGTCTAAGTCAATACGTCTGGGTTCTGCATACCTCTTGCACCTGAAAATATAGCTATGTCCTACGATCCACACTAGCATTTTGAAGGTATGGTTGGAAGGTATGGAAAGATGTCTGTAGCTCACGCAGTTCCTTAGTAGAATAAGAGATATGTTTAAAGATGGGGAAGTACTTTGTTTTGCCATACAAAACGATACGTGATTGGGAGTTGAAAAGCATTCTTTTTTAAAAGTAGGGTGCACATTCGTTTTGTGGAAAAGCATCTTTGTGATTGGTTAAGAAAAAGCAGTTTCAACGTGGAGTACATATCATAGGATAAAATTTGCTCAACTGAACCACAGCTGCTACTTGCATTTGGAAGGCACTGTTCAAACTTAAAAGAATCGTGAACTTTTAACCTGCACGTGTCGTTAAATTTTTGAGAATATGTTGCAAAAAGATATAGTTAAGTTTAAAAAACTTGCTGAACTTTTAACCTGCATGTGTTGTAGAATGTACTAGAACGTGTGTTGATAGAATACGTTGCACTTCTGACTTCTATGTGTTGTTGAATATTAAAGAAACAGTTTATATGGAAAATTCAAAAGAAACCAATAGAGAGAAGTTTTGAAACCTAAAAGAATCAAGGAACTATTCTAATTTGTTCTTTACATGTGTTTATGTGTGGAGCAACAAAATTATAGACACAACAGCACCAGGAAGAGGAAGAAGCAGGGAGTGGAGGGACAGGGGGAGATGGGCAGAATGGCACACAAGCACAATGAAGTACAGCACAAGTATAGACAAACAATGGCCAAAATGAAACACACCAACAAGGAGCACAAGTCACACAACGGATGTATGACGTTACAACGCATACTTTTACAACGCATGCACTTACAACGCAATTTTTACAACGCAACATCCACTACAACGCATTCCATTACATCGCATGACACTACCACGCATTTTTAAAAACTACCTTTACAACGCATTCCATTACATCGCATACTACCTTTACAACGCATACCATTACAACGCATAATATTACATTGCATTTAAGGTAAGTATTGGATAGTATAGGGGTAAAAATTACAATTCTTACTCTAGGGGGTGCAACAGTAGGGTAAGTGTTGGATAGTATAGGGGTAAAAATTACTATTCTTACTCCAGGGGGTGCAACAGTAGGGTAAGTGTTGGATAGTATAGGGGTAAAAATTACTATTCTAACTCCAAGGGGTGCAACAGTAGGGTAAGTATTGGATAGTATAGGGGTAAAAATTACTATTCTAACTCCAGGGGGTGCAACAGTAGGGTAAGTGTTGGATAGTATAGGGGTAAAAATTACTATTCTTACTCCAGGGGGTGCAACAGTAGGGTAAGTGTTGGATAGTATAGGGGTAAAAATGACTATTCTAACTCCAGGGCGTGCAACAGTAGGGTAAGTGTTGGATAGTGTAGTGTAATATTATGCGTTGTAATGGTATGCGTTGTAAAGGTAGTATGCGATGTAATGGAATGCGTTGTAAAGGTAGTTTTTAAAAATGCGTTGTAGTGTCATGCGATGTAATGGAATGCGTTGTAGTGGATGTTGTGTTGTAAAAATTGCGTTGTAAGTGTAGTGCGTTGTAAAAGTTGCGTTGTAAAGGTTGTTCCCCCACACAACCCGCCAACATCACACCACTGAACGAGCATAGAAGGAAAACCATGCTGCATTCATACAGGATGTGTACAAAGGCTGGTCATTGGTGTTGTGGGATGTCTGCGACCGTGGTTATCAAGGATGAGATGCCCAGCATGTGGCACCTGGGCAAGTTCACTGTGTGTTACATTGCCAAACAGCTGCTACTCCCTCCCACGAGCCCCCACACTTTTCTACGGTGCGCTGTTGTATCTCGTGCACTCGTACAGCACACCATTGTAATGCCTATTTGCGCAAGTCCTGCTACATTCAAACTACATCATCACAGTGCCGTTTGGAGGTGGTGCATGGCACTTTACAACATCGAGTGCTGCGGCCTTTGTGGCAGGCCACACCAGAACACAGAGACACACTTACCACACTTCCTGTACACGGACATGTCCGAGACACCCTGTTCCCCTTGCCGGATAGGCACACCCTTGCGCTGACCTGTGTACTCCGGACCAGCACATGCCGGTTGTGCATGCAGGAGGATGCGTGCATAACTACATGTCCAGGCTCACTGCCAACGCTGAGCTGACAGCACACTGTGATGTTGCAGTGCTCGTGCCTATCATGCTAAGACAAAAACCACAGGGACACACTTGCTCAGATGCGGGTTTGGGGGGCGTTGGCCGTCCTGGAGTTGTTGCGATGAGTCTTGTGGCCCTCATGGGTATCCCTGCATCATGCTCATTGATTCTATGGCACCTGTGGGTGTTCTGGTGTGGCTCTTGGCTGTGTTCCGTTTCATGGTGCAGGTAGTCATCCTGCTTAACACCAGCAGAAAGCAGGTGTAAAATACCTGGTGCTAACGAGGCTTATCGCCGGAATTTGTTTTGCATTGCAGTTGGTGTGAAAGTTGTGATGTGATTTTTTTCATGTGCAGAACAATATACGAACTGAGGAGTGTATCTCGTCAAGATCCAGCACTGGACGCACTATTCCCAATCAATATAAATACAATGAGAGTTCTTAATTGATTTTGTGTGTACACTGTAAGTGCAGCCACTACCTCAGTGCAATTCAATACAGGATTTTAGTATTTAGAATAAATCGCAAAGGTGCACCTCGTGTATTTTTGTACGGGAACGGCTAGTCTGCATTTCATTATCAGCACTATGATGGAAGTAAAGTTGAGATAAATCTAACACACTATTCAGAAGTTGGTGTAAACTGCAGACATCACCACTATTCTCACGATAAGTCCCCCAAAATTTAACACCATGGTGGACTCCAACAAATAACAGTAATAAGAACAAGAAAGAGTCACACAGCAGTGAAGAGAACAACCCAAAACGTTATAAAAAAGTTTTACTTTATTTTTTTCATAAATATATATGTAAACGATAAACGAAAAACTATTTGCAAAATGTATTTTTTATTAACATATATATAAATGATAAACTAATAAACAAAATGCAACAAAAATATTAGAAAACAAGAAGGCGGAACACTCCTGTGGGGACCATGGATGTAATGGGCATATCAAAGGAGAGAGGCACAGAGAAACAGAGAAGGAAAAAAAGCCAGAGAGAAAAAGAGAGGGAAAGAAAGAAAGGGATTGAGAAAGGGAGAAGGAAGAGAGAGAGTTAGAGAGATAGAAGGAAAAGGAGGAAGAGAGAGAGAGAGAGAGAGAGAGACAGACACTGCTGCCTCTGCGCATCCATGAGCAAATAATTACCTGGTGCCACTGGAGTGTGCAGCAGTGGGCACTCCACGTGCCCGTCAAAACTCCGCGCATACCAGGTATGTCGCGCTTCCCAGATATGTCGCTGAGTCCTGAGTCATGAATAGCGGAGACAACATCAGCTTCTCTGCGGATCTCACAGATGTCGCTGAGTCCTGAGTCATGAATGGCAGAGACCACATCATCTTCTCCACGTCCCGGCAGATCTCACACATGTCACTGAGTCCTGAGTCATCAATGGCGGAGACCACATCAGCTTCTCCGCTGCCCGGCAGATCTTACACATGTTGCTGAGTCCTGAGTCATCGATGGCGGAGACCACATCAGCTTCGGGTGCCGCTAACACTGTGCAACACAAGTGTGTGCACGTGGTGGTAGGCCCCTGATGGCCATATGAGGTTTGGGTGGTACTAACCCTGTGCATCTGAAGTCCGAGCCAAGGTGCTGGTAGGCCCCTGATGGCTATACAGATCAGGGTGCGACTAACCTTCTGCGCAACTTTTCAAAAGACTCTTTATGGTTGAGACACGTGGAGCATCCGCCATCTAGTCAGCACCGGCAATAAAGGATGTGACGTTGTCGATCTATTAGATTTGCGTGGTCACATGGCCTGTGACACATGTGCCGGATGGGTGTGGTGTGTGTGCAAACCTGCCATGAGTGAGTGGGCGTGAGATGTTGAGAACTAGACCACTGACCTGCACACCAACAGCGAGCACGCCTGGGAGAGGTAGCTATGTGGTGCCAACGTCGGAATGTAATCGCAGTTGGGTGGCGTGGAGTGGCGAACGACGGAAAAGGGCAAGGATAGCTACAATAATGCAGATGGCTCATAGTACTGCATCTGTGAGTCGAGCGGATGGACCGCAGCTGGCCCTCTGCGAGCCTGGGTGCGAACTGTTTATAACTCACACTACATAAGCATTGAAAAACCATTTTGTGATTCATGATGTCATGAGTGATGTAATATGTGACATCATGAGCAGTGCATTGTGGGCGCGCGAGTTATAGTTAGCTCAACTAACTATAACAGGCGAATTTCTCTGGTTTTATATGAGTTAAATGTTCAACTAACTATAACGTCCCTGAAACCTTTTTTTTTTTGTGTGAATTTCTAAGGTTTTTAAAGCTAATTTCTAACTGTAACGTGCCTGAAACCTATGGTTTTTTCAGTGAATATATACTGGAAACAGTTTTTGGAGACTGACCCGCCTCCTCCACTCTGTGAATGGATTATCCCAGCATTGACATAGTAAGTGGAAGAGTGCAAGGGAGCGAGAGGGGTAATTTACCTTCTTTTGCCGGCTCAGGACATTTGCGCTGCATGAGACATTGAATAAAGTGGGTGGCAGGCACTTCGTACATTCCAGCATTGTGCAACAGAATATAACGAAATCTGCAAGACTGCTGTGCCATTCAAAGCATTACAAAGTATTTTACAAAGTATTTTATTGTAAGTATCGCGCTGCAGCTCAGATGGGTATTTTACCTGGACCACCGAAGTGCATTATGGTTCATTGATGACTGATAGACTTGTACATTTTCAAGCAGTTTGCCTATTGGGGCGTGATGTCACATGACGAAATTCAAATTAAATAAACTGCTCACCTGTGAACAAGGCTTCTGTGAAAGCTGAAACGCGTCAGGAAGGAGAGTGGTGCTGCCAGCTTTATAATGCCCAATAAAGCGTGAATTTGCTCCTGAAACTAAGAGGCGTCAGCTTTCCCTTTTGTTGATGTTAAATTAACGGGAGGCTCCGTTCCCGTCTGACTGATGCCGCCCTGTCAGGGTCCTGGTCTCCTTTCAAGTCGGAGAATTTTTGCATTTCTGGAAACAGTTTTTGGAGACTGACCCGCCTCCTCCACTCTGTGAATGGATTATCCCAGCATTGACATAGTAGGTGGAAGAGTGCAAGGGAGCGAGAGGGGTATTTTACCTTCTTTTGCCGGCTCAGGACATTTGCGCTGCATGAGACATTGAATAAAGTGGGTGGCAGGCACTTCGTACATTCCAGCATTGTGCAACAGAATATAACGAAATCTGCAAGACTGCTGTGCCTTTCAAAGCATTACAAAGTATTTTACAAAGTATTTTATTGTAAGTATCGCGCTGCAGCTCAGATGGGTATTTTACCTGGACCACCGAAGTGCATTATGGTTCATTGATGACCGATAGACTTGTACATTTTCAAGCAGTTTGCCTATTGGGGCGTGATGTCACATGACGAAATTCAAATTGAATAAACTGCTCACCTGTGAACAAGGCTTCTGTGAAAGCTGAAACGCGTCAGGAAGGAGAGTGGTGCTGCCAGCTTTATAATGCCCAATAAAGCGTGAATTTGCTCCTGAAACTAAGAGGCGTCAGCTTTCCCTTTTGTTGATGTTAAATTAACGGGAGGCTCCGTTCCCGTCTGACTGATGCCGCCCTGTCAGGGTCCTGGTCTCCTTTCAAGTCGGAGAATTTTTGCATTTCTGGAAACAGTTTTTGGAGACTGACCCGCCTCCTCCACTCTGTGAATGGATTATCCCAGCATTGACATAGTAAGTGGAAGAGTGCAAGGGAGCGAGAGGGGAATTTTACCTTCTTTTGCCAGCTCAGGACATTTGCGCTGCATGAGACATTGAATAAAGTGGGTGGCAGGCACTTCGTACATTCCAGCATTGTGCAACAGAATATAACGAAATCTGCAAGACTGCTGTGCCTTTCAAAGCATTACAAAGTATTTTACAAAGTATTTTATTGTAAGTATCGCGCTGCAGCTCAGATGGGTATTTTACCTGGACCACCGAAGTGCATTATGGTTCATTGATGACCGATAGACTTGTACATTTTCAAGCAGTTTGCCTATTGGGGCGTGATGTCACATGACGAAATTCAAATTAAATAAACTGCTCACCTGTGAACAAGGCTTCTGTGAAAGCTGAAACGCGTCAGGAAGGAGAGTGGTGCTGCCAGCTTTATAATGCCCAATAAAGCGTGAATTTGCTCCTGAAACTAAGAGGCATCAGCTGTCCCTTGTGTTGATGTTAAATTAACGGGAGGCTCCGTTCCCGTCTGACTGATGCCGCCCTGTCAGGGTCCTGGTCTCCTTTCAAGTCGGAGAATTTTTGCATTTCTGGAAACAGTTTTTGGAGACTGACCCGCCTCCTCCACTCTGTGAATGGATTATCCCAGCATTGACATAGTAAGTGGAAGAGTGCAAGGGAGCGAGAGGGGTATTTTACCTTCTTTTGCCGGCTCAGGACATTTGCGCTGCATGAGACATTGAATAAAGTGGGTGGCAGGCACTTCGTACATTCCAGCATTGTGCAACAGAATATAACGAAATCTGCAAGACTGCTGTGCCTTTCAAAGCATTACAAAGTATTTTACAAAGTATTTTATTGTAAGTATCGCGCTGCAGCTCAGATGGGTATTTTACCTGGACCACCGAAGTGCATTATTGTTCATTGATGACCGATAGACTTGTACATTTTCAAGCAGTTTGCCTATTGGGGGGTGATGTCACATGACGAAATTCAAATTAAATTAACTGCTCACCTGTGAACAAGGCTTCTGTGAAAGATGAAACGCGTCAGGAAAGAGAGTGGTGCTGCCAGCTTTATAATGCCCAATAAAGCGTGAATTTGCTCCTGAAACTAAGAGGCGTCAGCTTTCCCTTTTGTTGATATATATATATATATATATATATATATATTCAGTCGCTTCACCAGAGGATTCGTTTCCGGGATCCATATCCCATTGTCAGGTGGCGTGTTATACTCAGCCAATCCCACCGCCGAGTTAGAGTCAATAAAGTTTTCTGCTACGATAAGCAAAACACGCTCTCAGAAAGGTACAGCTAGTGGGAGTTTATTCACAAGGTAACGCTACGCGTTTCAGCACAAAAGTGCCTTGATCACACGTGCGGTCGCCAGTAGGTAATTATAGTTAGGACCTAGTTACCATAGGAAAATGGCAACATTCTATTCCCAATAACTTTGGCGCCGATTGACGAATCTTAGCGAAATTTTCAAAACTAATTCTTTGTTGAGATGAAAGTTTGGGGGTGATTTGTGAAGGGGGGCCGAGAAAAAAGGGGGGTCCCTAAACGTGTTTTTTCAATGTTAATTTCCATAGGAAACTTTAGACAAGGCTACAGGTCTAACGGGTGAATGGAATTACCCCAAATTTGGCAGGGAGACGGGTCTTGGTCTAGAAATCACGCTTTTGTTTATTTGGTGTAAATCCGTTCAGTAGTTTTTGATAAATATCAAAATTTACAGATATCGATATTTGGGAATTCTGCCATCTGATTGGCTGAGGTGTTACGAGCACAAGCTTGTTACTGATTGGCTGTGAGCGGTGCGAGCGGTTGCAACTGGAAGTGTTGGCCGCCATTTTGTGATTCCGTTGAAGCGAGTATGGTGAAAAAAGGGGGAAACAAGGGGGACAAAAGTGGGAAATAGGAGGGTAGGAGCACTGTAACCTCTGTGGGGTGTTTAGGGTGTGCTATTGAGGGGGTGGAAAGCGAAGTATTTACCCCTACCAGTGTGTAAGTGGTTGGCTACAAAAATTAAGTGAGGTATTGGGTAGAGTCTGATGCGGGTAAGGTGAGCTGGTGCGGGACTCGGGGATTAAAGAATGAGCCCAAATTGTGTGTCTTATGCTGTGAAGTCATGTGCCGTGGCCGCTGCACTACAGTTGTGGAAGTAGTGTCCGGATGTGTTTATAACTACTAGGACGAACTACTGACCCGTACTGGTATGAAAGTCCTGGGGTACGGAATATATGTGAGGTATTGTCTAGAGTCTCATGTTGCTAAACTGAGCTGCTGCCAGAGTCGGGGATTAAATCGTGAGCCCATCTGTGTGTCATATGCTGTGAAGTCATGTGCTCTGGCCACTGTGCCACATCTGTGCAAGTAGAGTCAGCATGTAGTTATAGGTACTTGGATGAACTTTTGTTTAGAACATTGTAGCTTGTGTATGGTGCTTAGGTGGTGTTGTATAGGGAGTGCGAAGGTAAATCAATATGGTAATTGTAGAGCGCAAACTACTCACCCCTATGGGTGAGTAGAGCTGGGGATCAAAGCGAGAGGTCTGTGCTGCAAAGTGAGATGGTCTGGCCACTGCGCCACAGCTGTGTGGAGAATACATTTTGGCGAGGGTGCGGGAGTTCGCGTTATATGGCCCTAAAATAGGGGGCCTAAGTTGTAAGTTATAGGGTGGCTCTAAAAAGAGCCCTTGTGTTCATTAGTTGGAGCTACATATAAGTGCGGATGCACAGCTTCCAGTTATTCAGGAGAACTCGGTTTCCCTGATCTGTGAAGTGTACTCCATCACTTCTGTGTATATCCGCCATATAAAAACGTATGTTGTTGTTGTATATGGACCCCATTTTGTGGTCTCTGAAGTATGGAGAGACAGCTTTGTTGACTTTTTTCCAAGATTTTTCAATCTGAGGACAAAATTGTTTGTACCATTTCCACTTTTGTCTTTGGCATATATTGGAATATACAAAGACAGTTTGAGGCAAAAGTAGCATTAATTGTCCAAAGGTGTCCTTCATAAGCATTTCCAAATCTACCCCAGTCAATGTGCCTAGGCCATTTCCACCACAGTGCACAATCATGAGGTCAGGGTGTTGGAGATGCAAACAGGTTTTAACCAAAGGCAACAATTGGTGCCACTTCAATCCTCTCAGTCCAACCCATTTAATGGCCACATTTTGTAAACCTAGATCTAAGTCAATACGTCTCTGTTGTGCATGCCTCTTGCACCAGAAAACATAGCTATGTCCTACGATCCACACTTGCATTTTGAAGGTATGGCTGTAAGGTATGGAAAGATGTCTGTAGCTCATGCAGTTCCATCATAGAATAAGAGATATGTTTAAAGATGGAGAACTAGTTTCTTTTCGCATACAAAACGGTACCTGATTGGGAGATGAAAAACATTGTTTTTTAAAAGTACGGTGCACATTCGTTTTGTGGAAAAGTATGTTTGTGATTGGATAAGAAAAAGCAGTTTGCACGTACATATTATAGTACATATTATCGGATAAAATTTGCTCAACTCAACCACATCTGCTACTTGCATTTGGAAGGCACTGTTCGAACTTAAAACAATCATGAACTTTTAACCTGCACGTGCTGTTAAATGTTCAAGAAAATGTTGCAACAAGATATCGTTAGGTTTAAAAAAATTGATGAACTTTTAAACCTCCACGTGTTGTAGAATGTTCTAGAAAGTGTGTTGATAGAATACGTTGCATTTATGACTTTGATGTGTACTTGAATATTATAAAAAATAGTTATATGGAAAAGGAGAAAGACAGGAATAGAGAGACTTTTTGAAAGCTAAAAGAATCAAGGAACTATTGTAATTTGTTCTTGATTACCTACTGGCGGTCGCCAGTAGGTAGTTATCACTTTTAACGGTCTAAAAGTGCGGTGTTGCTCAGAGTGGCATGGTGGTGATATGATATGGTGCTACACTGAAACCAAGAGTCTAAACCGTGAGGTCATTGCTGAAGTGATGTGGTCTGGTGTTTGTAGCATACGTGTGCAAGTAGTGTTAGTAGGCGTTTATACCATACAGGGAGTGGGAAGCGAACTACTGACCGCTACTGTGTGTTGATAGTATACCAGAAGCGGGAAGCAAAGTAGTTACTCCTACCGGTGTGAAGACTTGGGGATGAAACCAAGCTGATTGCTGTAAAGTGATGGGCTCTGGGCGGTGTAGGATACTAGCCGCTGTAGTATAAGTGTGTAAGTAGTGTTAGTATACATTTATAGTATATAGGGAGTGGGAAGCGAAATACTCATCCCTACTGGTGTGAAGACTTGGGAATTAAACGTGAGCTTAAATTCTGAGCTCATTGCTGTAAAGTGATGTGCTCTGGGCGCTGTAGCATACTTGTGGAAGAAGTGTTAGTTTACGTTTATACAATTTAGGGAGTGGGAAGCGAAAGTCTTACCCCTACCGGTGTCCAGACTCGCGGATGAAACTATGAGCTCATTGCTGTAAAGTCATGTGCCCTGTATTGTATTCCAATGTAAGTCATAGTAGAATGTTAGTATGTAATTCTACTAGAATCTAAGGGGCATATTATCAAGGAACGACGTTAAAATGATCGCCGCTTTAGCGGCAGGAAACTGCCACTAAAACGGCGATAATGGGCTTGATAATATGCCATAGAGAATTCCAATAGAAGCCCATGTTAACACCAGAACATGGGCTTCTATTGGAATTCTCTACGGCGTATGATCAAGCCTATTATCGCAGTTTTAGCGGCAGTTTCCTGCCGCTAATGCGGCGATAATTTTATCGCTGTTCCTTGAAAATATGGCCCTCAGTATGTAATGTTAGAATGGAGGACTGTCATGAGGGGAACCTTGCGGAGTTTGTGCACGGTGCTGGATTAGACGGTTGCTTTGCTGTCTGCTCCTGTTGGTGGTTGTTTCAGGTGTCTTGTTTTCTTGTAATAAATCTACTTATTGGATTCACTGCTCTCTGCCTATTTACTACATAAATTTGGTGACGAGTGGGAGAAGGCAAAAAGAAGGCACCACTCAGCAATATATCAAAATTGCTTGCGTTGTGCTGAAGACCCGTTTAGTTTGTGTAGCTGTTTCTACTCATGCCAGGGTCGTTGGCTCATTGAACTGTCATCCGACTTCAGGTAGGATTTATATTTTTAGATTTTGCGCTTCCTCTGCTTCTTCACTACACGTGTGTAAGTAGTGTTAGTATGCATTTATACTAACAAATGCATTATGGTAGTAGGGAGGGCAACCTCTCAGGCGCAGCTCATACAATGTCCCGGGGTGTGCATTCGCTGGACATTTGTGTTTGCTATTAGAGGGTTGTGCATGGCTTCCACCTTGTTATAGCAAATACTTGTTCAACTACTTGAAGCGAGAGGAGGAAAACCTTGTATTGCTGTAATAGAGGGGATGCGGATGGTAAAAATGGAGAGAAAATACCACCCCCCCCAAAAAAGTGAGGTCTCTCCCGTTCTTTTAAATGATGCCCCTGGTGGGTGGGTAATGTTCCGTGGCCAATCCCATTATTATATTGTGGGGTCTCTGTAGGACTGGGGATCTTAATGTCACATGTAAATTAGGCATGGAAGGGCACATAGACGTTTTGCAGCCTAGGGGAGCGCCACCTTCCCGGGTATTGTTTACTAATTCTTCAGGGGGTCCGAGGCCAACTGAAGTCTGCTGATCACCACACTCCAGGTCTTTATTTAAATATGCAGGGTGGGTCTCGGCAGTCCCTGAAGCCCCGGTGGTCCTAGGCAGTGCCTTATTTGTTCTATAATCACACGGCAGTACTTATGGTGTTATAAAGTGATACACTCATAGAACACAATTACCCAGGCTTCATTTGTCTAATAGTCAGTTAGATTATGTTTGGTAGGTGCACTCTAATATTAAATAATGTTGTCTTTAAAATCTCGTATAACAGATGATTTTCACAATAAACAATAGACAAGTGTCGTCAGAAAAAGAAGACCTATACACTCAGTTATTTATTTGAAAAAATAAGTAACCTTTATTAAACAAATGTAACTTTAATAGAACAGTATAATAAAAAAAAACCTGGGTTGGACTCCAGTGGAAGCAGCGTCGGAAACCTGCAAGACAATAATGAAATATAAGTATGTGTGCTATGTGGAAGAGGTAAAGAAAGGTATTCCGAATGAAAGGACCATAGTGAGAATGGAAGGGTGGGGGAGTGGGTGGATGGGAGAAGGAAGGGAGAGTCAAAAGAAGAGAGGGAGGAGGAGCCCTTAGTGTTTACCTTCCGTCACCCGTTTGTCTAGGATGCTGGGGTCTGCGAGAAAGAGTGTGGTTCAGCAAGTCCTTAAAATTAAATACATGAGGCCAGAGATTATGGGCCATATTATGAAGGGAGGGTGATAACATTATCGCCGCTTAAGCAAGATTCTGGTGTGAACCTGGGCTTCTATGGGAATTTACAAGGTCATATTATCAACCCCTTATCATCGCTTTAGCGGCAGTTTCCTGTCGCTAAAGTGGTGATAATGTTATCGCCGTTGTTTGATAATATAGTCCTACATTATTAGCTACGGGAAAATCGCTTGCATGCACCTGTGCACCCAGGGTTCTGCACCCCAACCCCTTCCCCCACACTGTGTTTAATTGTAGGTCTTGCACACCGAGGCTTCACTGCTCACCAGCCACCACTGGTGTGTCCCATGACGTATTGGTGCAAGCTCCTAGTCCGGGGTATGTTTGTACGATAGACCAGGTCTCCGGTCGGGGATGGTGTCTTGATACCACGATTAAAGGTGTCAGAATGCCAGGTCATCATTGCGGGGTCAGCTCCCACTCCGCCCTTCTTGTGACAATCAATGGAATGTCTGAAAAGGGAGAAATAATTTAATGGCGGAAACGTCTGGAGGTAAATGAAGGTTTATTTCAAGCTTGATAGAAAATAGGAGTTGAGTGCATCCTTCGTTTTGAAGTACGATCTACCAACTGTTAGTGGGAATCGTGGTTTAAAGAGGAGTTGGAGTGCATGAGAATACACAAGGTTAAATAATAACATGTTATGCCAACGTTCACAAACAAAGGAACAGAGCGCATGCTAGAAGCATAATGTGCACGTGTAATGCAGCACTGCCTGCTGGCTCAAACCTACAGTACAGTCCAGCAGGTCTTTAAAATGAGACAGAGATGTGACTGAATGAGGTCAAAGATCACATCATAACACATGGCAATATCGTTTGTTTGGACCTGTGCAGCTAGACTAAAGCACCCACCCCTCTCGCCTCAGCACGCTCAATTGGAGGCCCTGTCCACCCAGGCCGCTCTGCTTACCTGCTGTCATTGTTGTGTGAGCAAACACTACAGAAAGCAGTGCTCACAATTCAGATGGAGTGTTGATTGCAGGAGAGTGTACACCTCATGGATCCCTTTCGTAGGTGACGGGCAGTAGGGCTCACAATTTAGAGCCCGTGTTGATTGCCAGGATGGAGTACACCTCATGGATCCATTTCTTTTTTTTATTGCTCATTGTGATATGCGAGGTGGATGCGGCACATCATTTGAGGTAGTGTGGAAGAAGAGGGACGTGTGGCGTCGTGGTTATCTTATTTTTACGTACGCAAAGTGGGCTGGGCTTGTGTATGCCAGGCTAGAGTAGGGGTGTGAATAAGTATTCCGGGTATTTGGGCTTTGTTCAGTTCCTGCCTGGCCAGGAAGTGTACTTATGTGTGTTTCTTTTGTAGTTTTGACCTCACAGAGTGTGCAATTTAGATTAGTGTAGCATGTGTCGGGAGGGCAGAAACTATTGTTAATGAGATGGCATGTGATCTAGGATGTGCAGTCTGCCCGTGGCTAATGATGCTTATTAGTGCCAGCAATACCCAGGCCGAAAGGCAGCACAATAATGTGCAGACACACACATCAGGGGCATCGTGTAACACATATTTGTCTTTTGATGGAAAGTTTGAGATGCATGGCAATCACACGTGGAAGGCTAATGTACGGAGCATGAATATTGATCAAGATGATCGTTGCATGTTGTGTGTAGTATAAGATATGTGTATACAGGAAAACACTTTTCAAAAAAGCTTTCTAAGCAGAAGAGGTGTCTCTCATCAAACGCTGTAGAGAGAATGAGTAAAATGGGTAGGGTCATACAACTGTTACAATGGGAAATGTTATGAACCAATCAGCTTTTTTTTAAGGTCACATGGCAATCGTGCACCGAGCGCGCAAGGAGGCCGCACCCGACGCGATTTTTACTAAATATATTTATCATATTATAAGTTTATTACAGTTAGAAATATATAAATGTTTAAAATAATTTAGATTTTCGTGTGCTCTCATATACTGTTTAAAGTTATTTAGATATACTTTTGAGACAAAAAAAACAAAGGGAACGGCGTACCCGGCGTGATACTATATGTCTGTGATGTAACACAGGGCCTAGCAGCGTGTACTCATCGAATACGAAATGTGCAGCAGGTGCGACCCCATACGTACATGACGTAATGCGTGGCTTGGTACTGTGTACCCGTGGGATACCAAAGTAGTACCTGGGGTGACTTCATGCGTATATGATGTTACGCGGGCTGCGGTGCCACGAACTCATCGGATACGAAATGCACATCATTTACGAGTTTAGCAATATGGTGGATAGGATTCGTGTTGTGATGGAGTTTGGTATGCTACCGGTATGGGAGTGCAGTTTTCTCCCCCCCCAAAAAATAATATTCATATTTTTGGGGGAAGATATTAAACATTACATGATTTTTAAGTATAATAGAGTTCCAAAATATTTAAAAATATAATAGAAAAAATATAGGTTTGAGAAACATTAACATATGAAATGAACATTTAAAAAACCTTCGAAATTCACTGAAAAAACCATAGGTTTTACACACGTTATAGTTAGGAATTAGCATTTAAAAAACCTTAGAAATTCACTAACAAAACCATAGGTTTCAGGGACGTTATAGTTAGTTGAACATTTGACTCATATAAAACCAGAGAAATTCGCCTGTTATAGTTAGTTGAGCTACCTATAACTTGCGCGCCCGCAATGCACTGCTGATGATGTCACATATTACATCACTCAGTAAAAAGTGGCACGGCCTGGACCACCTTGGGAGATTAAGTCCCCTTGAATCCTGAGGATCCCTAGGGGCAAAATAGCCCACGAGGTACGTCCAGTAAGCGCCATTGCAGAGAGGTGTAAAAAGGGACACGGCCTGCACCACCTCTCTGCAACGCAGAGCAGTGGCTCTTACTGGAAGCACCTGGTGGGCTAGTTGGCCCCCAGGGTCCCTCAGGATTGAAAGGGAATTATTTCCCAAACTTAAAACGCGCCACAGGGCGTGTTTGCACACGTCACCTCAGGCTCCATCCCCTCCCTTCACCACTGTGTAAACGCGCCCTGTGGCTGTTATAAGTTGAGAGATTAAGTCCCCTTGAATCCTAAGGGTCCCTAGGGTCAAACTAGCCCACTAGGTACCTCCAGTAAGCGCCACAGAGCTGCGTTGCATAGAGGTGTAAAAAGGGGCGTGGCCTCAGAACACCTGTCTGCAACGCAGCTTCCTGGCGCACATTGGAGATACCTTTTGGGCTAGTTGGCCCTCAGGGACCCTCAGTATTGAAGGGGAATTAATTCCCCAACTTACAACTGGCCAGGGGGCGCGTTTGCAGAGTGCTGCAAGGAGGGGGCGTGGCCTCCAGCGCGATGCCGGTCTTTTCTTTATTTTATTTTTTTAAGAAGGAGGGTTGTGTGGCCCCCCTTCTTTTTCTAATTTACTGGCCCTAGGGACCCCATCCCCCAGGGCCTGCACCCTAATTTTTTTTGTTGAAAAAAAATAATTTGGCCCTCCCAAGGCCTTAATCGGCCCCGGGGACCCCAACCCCTGGGTCATGGCCTTTTTTTACTTTAAATTCTTTAGGAGGGGGCTGCGTTGCCCCCCTCCTCAGGCCACTTATGGCTCCGGGGACCCCATCCCCCGGGGCCGGCCTTTGTTTTTTATTATTTTAAAAATATATATATTTATAGAAACACCTAGGACATGCTGGACAAACCGTATGTACCTATCACCATGACGATTTGCGTGATATTCATTAAAAGGCGACTATGCATAGAATTAATCCACATGGAATGTATTTACACCGCTAGTGAAGCTCTGACATGTCTGACGCCATACCGTGCCTAATCCCGGCGCCCCCGCCGGTGGGTACTCTCCAAGTAGACACCCTTGTTGTTTATTTATACAAACATGGGTAGCTATTGACGGGCACATTTAATATACACACACACCAAGCCATTCAAAGGGGATTCGACAAAAATTCGACTAAACTATGCAAGAAACCCCCCTCACGGTTAATAAAAAACACATCCACCGCCGGATGTGTAATACTTTTTATTTTACTCTCTGGAAAGGAGACGAACCTCACTTGAGAGTCACAGCGTGCTCCTGGCTGAGCCCAATGCTGTGTTACACCCACCAGTGCCCGCCGATTGCCTCACACCTCTGTGTTGTATTCCACCAGCTAGTGCGTATGCTATGACACTCTCTAGCCCATGTGCACTGTAACACCACCCCGTGAATATGTCATGCCACACTTGCCTTCGCACGGGTTATATTGCCCCATCTAACGTGCCTTCCTCGATGTGAATGTTATAACGCACAGCGCTATGCCATACATATTACAATCTGGGATCCATATCTTTGTCACAGTGCATATGCAACGTTACACTCCCCAGCACATATTTTACATTACACCTTTAGAGACTAGTTATGTTACACAACACTGCCCTGTGCATATTACACTCCAAGGCGCATATCGCATAGCACGCGCTAGTGCCTGTGCTATCTCGCGCTCTCCATTGCATCTGTCATTGCGCACAATGTATTGCATATTATAATTCACACCCCGGTTCATCTTATATCACACTTTTTGGTGCATAGTTTATACCATATACTACATCTAGTTTTCATTTTCAATCGTGCTCTCAGGACTATGTTCTATATAACACTGCGTCCACCTACCCTTTTCACGGGCATTACATTTTGCGATGGGGGTGGAGGGTCAGGGGGTGTTTCTGCCAAGTGAGCCCGGAGTCACAGTCACAAACGTCCTCTTCTTCCTGAAATAAAATGTGATATTATGCTGCATACTTGTTCATATTTTAAGTAGTTCGCACAGACACACATTTTAAAAACAATAAAGTTTCTAATACCCACCTTCTCTGAACAGTTAGCTTGCTGCCCCATCCATCTCCTCCCTATCCTCTGTTGTCTGAATCCATGGACTAGCCTCCTCCCTCCTGCCATGCATGGTCTGATGTACTGCCGCATGATGCATGATGTACCAGTCCACTCCTCCTGCCCTCCATTGCCCAATTCTATGGCCCATCATTGACCTCCTGCTTAGCCTCTGTGCTTAACTTGCTGCCCCTATTCTCCTTCCCCTGCCCTCCGATGTCTTTGTGCATGCCCCTGCTCCATCCTTTTTGCCCACTATGTTCCATGGACCTGCCACTCCTATCTACTCTGAGTGTTCTGTTGAGCTGCCACTCCCCTCCAACCTGCTTAGCATTGTCAGATGACTGTAACCTGTCCCTGCCACCTCCACCCTGCCTGTCCACATGCCATGCCCCTATCCCCTTCCTCCTGTCCTCCATGGTCCATTTTACTGCCACACCCTTCTGCCCTCCCTGATCTGTTGTGCTGCAACTGCTCCTCCTGCCTGCCCCGCGCGGTCTGCTGTGAGGCCCCTTCCCCTGAACTCTCTTGTCTGTGCCCAGGTTCTGACCCTCCCTTCTATCCTCCATGGTCCTTTGTGCATGCCCCTGCACCCTCCTTCTTGCCCATCATAGCCATTGTGCTGCCACTAACCCTCCCACTTGCCATGCATGGTCTTCTGTGCTGCCATGGTCCCTCCCACCTTCCCTGTGTGGTCAGCTAGCTGCCCCTGACCCCCTCCCACCTTCCCTCCATGGTCTGTGAGTATGCCACCATAGTCTCATTGTTGCACTCCATGGTGCGTCTTGTTTCTAGTGCCCATCCTGCCTGACCTCCATGGTCATCTTGCTGCTCCTGCCCTGCCACCTTGCCCCCAGACCCCCTATTCCCTCCCTCCTGGCTTGTCTGTTCCATTGTAATGCCCCTGATCCGTCACTCCTGCCCTTTATGGTCTGTTATGCTGCAGCTTTCTCTCCTGTCTGTCCATTATGGTCAGCTAGCTACCATTCCCTCTTTCCCATCTGTTCTCTGTTGTCCATGTGCATGGTCCTGTCCCCTCCCTATTGCTTTCGATGGATTGTTGTGCTGCACTCCCGTCCCGCATGCACTGTGTGGTGTATTGTGCTGCTGCAAACCCTGATGCCTGCCCTGTAGGATCAGTTTGGTGCACCTCTCCATATCCCTCCTGTCCTCTGTTATCCGAGTCCATGTCCCTACCCCAATTCCTCCTGCCTACCATGATCCAATGTACCATACTTGTGAACATTTTGAACTTGGTAAGAGGGAGATTTTGAAAAAAAACTGGGGTATTGATTTTCCCCTTTGAGTTACATTGAAAAAGAGGAGATTGTAGACAGGAGACAGATCAAATAAAGCCCATTTGAGCTTAAAAACATTGGACGTTTCCTGGCTGAAACCGGTCTGTTGGCATGTATGGTTGTACTACCACTGCCTCTTCCTTCTGCCCACAATGGTCTATTATATTGCCACAGCCTCTCTTGCCAGTCCTGTATTGTTGGTTTGTTGCCCCTGCCCCCCTTTCCACTGCCCTCCATAGTCTGTTGTGCTGCCACTGCCCTTCCTGCCTGCCCAGTGTGGTCAAATTGTTGCCTCTGCACTCTCCTACCTACCTTCAATTTTCAGAGTCCGTACCCCTGGCCTCTGCCTCTCAACAGTATCCCAATGAACAACTAGATTGCTAACATTCTATATTTATCACAAAAGTGTGGAACGCCTGACGTCATCTTGATGTAATCAAAACAGTAATACCTAGAGTATTTCCTTTAGAAATTACATATATGAGAGGGTCTTATTTGCATCAAAATTATGGTTAGTGCTCTAAAAAACTAAAATGAGGACATATTTTCTGAGTTTTCAAATAGCGACAAAGAACTTTTAAATTATTTGTAATCTTTATGTTTTTTTATACAGTTGACCACTTGATTAAATGTTGCACCTTGGCGAGAGGATGTGGTGTTACTTCCAGAGCTGCAGACTTTGCAACTGGGGAACCAGGTTGGAGTTTCTGCTTCAGCTCAACATTCTGTGATTGTGGTCAAATCACTTAATCTCCCCATGTCTACAACCAAAATTAATTTGATCTTGTGTGATGTAACCAATGCTCATGTAAAGCATTCCAATACCGGACAAGTCTGCACTATATAAAACTGCAAATACACAAAAAATAAGTGTTTTGCACACTTCTGTCATTGGGCTACATGTGGGCTACATCTGGGTGATATTTGTGCTGCATTTAGGCTCTTTTGTGTCTGGTGGCCATCTTGGGAAATGTATTTGTTATGAAGTTTCCTAATTTCCTCATTTACTGCAGTCTCCTCAGTAGGAAATGCTTTCAGTTTTTTACTTTGATTCCATCAAGAAGGTATTCAGATATGTCACACATTTGCCATAAATTCTTAATGTTAGCACTCTAGTTGCTCATTAGATCACTGTAGTAAAGCTACTGCTCACCACGGAAGTCTGCTGCTGGTATTAAAAGTGCATGTTTCAGTCTGCATATCAGAATTTTTTAATGAAATAGAAGAGGATTTGAGAAGTCACTCAAAATGTGCCCTAATTTTTCTTTCTTCAGCACTAATCCTAATTTCTATGGCAAAATGAACCCCTCATTGTGTTCGTTTTTAAATTAAATGTTTTAAGTGTTAGCAGTTTATTCCAATCAAGATGGCTTCAGGTGTGCCATACTTTTGTCATAAGTAAGACAGTAAGCACTCTAGTTGTTCTTAAGAACACTCTGGGACATTCTGTCATTAGGCTATACTTGGGCTACATCTGGGTGAAATTTGGGCTACATTTGGGCTCTTTTGTCTCTGGTGGCCATCTTGGGAGATTTATTTGTTATGAAGTTTCCTAATTTCCTCATTTACTGCAGTCTCCTCAGTAGGAATACTTTCAGTTTTTTATTTTGGTTCCATCAAGAAGGCATTCAGATGTGTCACACATTTGCCATAAATTCTGAATGTTAGCACTCTAGTTGCTCATTAGATCACTGTAGTAAAACTACTGCTCACCAGGGAAGTCTACTGCTGGTATTTAAAGTGCATGTTTCAGTCTGCATGTCAGAATTTGTTTATGAAATAGAAAAGGATTTGAGAAGTCAAAATGTGCCCTAATTTTTCTTTCTGCAGAACTAATCATAATTTCTATGGCAAAATGAACCCCCTCATTTTGTTCCTTTGTAAATTAAATGTTTTAAGTGTTACCACTTTATTCCAATCAAGATGGCTTCAGGTGTGCCATACTTTTGTGATAAGTAAGACTGTTAGCGCTCTAGTTGTTCGTTAGAACACTCTGGGACATTCTGTCATTGGGCTATACTTGGGCTACATCTGGGTGATATTTGGGCTACATTTGGGCTCTTTTGTCTCTGGTGGCCATCTGGGGAGATTTATTTGTTATGAAGTTTCCTAATTTCTTCATTTACTGCAGTCTCCTCAGTAGGAACACTTTCAGTTTTTTACTTGGTTCCATCAAGAAGGCATTCATATGTGTCACACATTTGCCATAAATTCTGAATGTTAGCACTCTAGTTGCTCATTAGATCACTGTAGTAAAGCTATTGCTCACCAGGGAATCTGCTGCTGGTATTCAAAGTGCATGTTTCAGTCTGCATGTCAGAATTTTTTTATGACATAGAAGAGGATTTGAGAAGTCAAAATGTGCCCTAATTTTTCTTTCTGCAGCACTAATCATAATTTCTATGGCAAAATGAATCCCCTCATTGTGTTCCTTTGTAAATTAAATGTTTTAAGTGTTACCACTTTATTCCATTCAAGATGGCTTCAGGTGTGCCATACTTTTGTCATAAGTAAGACTGTTAGCGCTCTAGTTGTTCGTTAGAACACTCTGAGACATTCTGTCATTGGGCTATACTTGGGCTACATCTGGGTGATATTTGGGCTATATTTGGGCTCTTTTGTCTCTGGTGGCCATTTTGGGAGACTTATTTGTTATGATGTTTCCTAATTTCCTCATTCACTACAGTCTCCTCAGTAGGAAATACTTTCAGTTTTTTACTTGGATTCCATCAAGAAGGCATTCAGATGTGTCACAAATTTGCCATAAATTCAGAATGTTAGCACTCTAGTTGCTTATTAGATCACTGTAGTAAAGCTACTGCTCACCAGGGAAGTCTGCTGCTGGTATTGAAAGTGCATGTTTCAGTCTGCATGTCAGAATGTTTTAATGAAATAGAAGAGGATTGGAGAAGTCACTCAAAATGTGCCCTAATTTTTCTTTCTGCAGCACTAATCATACTTTCTATGGCAAAATGAACCCCCTCATTTTGTTCCTTTTTAAATTAAATGTTTTAAGAATTACCACTTTATTCCAACCAAGATGGCTTCAGGTGTGCCATACGTTTGTCATAAGTAGGACTGTTAGCGCTCTAGTTGTTCTTTAGAACACTCTGGGAAGCTGCAGTAGAACACAAAGGAATCAACTGACAGTCTCTGCCCTTGTTGGATGTACATGTTTTACTGAGAATGTCAGACTTCATTCTCACATGACTGAGAAAGATAATGTGAATTTACAGAAAATATGCTCTTAGTTAGCTTATAGATCACCTTCCAATACTCTGTGGGAAAAGCATGAGAAAATAGTTTTCTCTCAAACATGATTCATGATATCACAGCAGACGGCTTTTTCACATGGTAAAATCACCTTAGAACACACCACAATTCCTAAAATGAGAATGGTACCATCAACAAATGATTTATAATGTAACTAAAGTCTTATAACCTTCTATTAACAGCAATGCTTTTTAATGAGGTGCTATCATGTATATTGGTCCCAAGATGGCTGCCAACACTTCTTGGATGAAGTGCTGACAGCCAATCAGATCTCACGATGAGATGTGTGGTTAGGCTCCGCCCAGATATATATGTGATTTTACTTTGGATTTTCTCAGGAACTACTGAACGGATTTACACCATTTAAGCAAAAGGCACATGCTTGACCTGAGGACTACCTCTTTGCCAATTTTCAAGTAATTCTGTTCAGCCGTTCGGGCTGTACCTTCGACTAAAGGTCCTATGGGAAAATGCACGGGGAAAACGCGTTTTGGGACCCCCCTTTTTTCTCAGCCCCCGCTTGACGAATCACCCTGAGACTTTCAGGGTAGGAGCTGAGCGGAGCGCCCCATTAGTTTTGAACATTTCATGAAGATAAGTCAACCGGCGCCAAAGTTATTCAAAATAGAATTTTCAGATTTCCTATGGGAACTCGGTCCTAACTATAACTATCTACTGGCGACCGCCAGTAGATAATATATCTATTATCTACTGGCAGTCGCCAGTAGATAGTTATAGTTAGGACCTATTTTCCATAGGAAATCCGCAACATTCTATTCCCAATAAGTCTGGCGCCGGTTGATGAATATGATAAGCTGATATGTTGAAATGTCAAGCACACTTGCTGTCTTGTTTAGCAACATTGTGTGCTGAACTTGTGACCTGTGTGCTCAGTACAGTGTTCCATGACCTGTTTCTATGGTAACAGGCAGAAGGCAGATTGGGGGAAGGGTTGAAATGTATTTCATTTGCAAAGGGTTGAAATGTTTAACCAATAGAAATGTGTGTTCGCTTTTGAATTTATGTGTGAAGGATTGTGATTTGATGTTTACATGTATATGTGTGGAAAATGAAAGGGAAACTTTGCCATTCTTTGTTTTTGCTGAGAGGTGCACAGTGCAGAGATTCTGTAAAAGAAAATCTGTTGTGTGACTGATATCTGGTGTGTGACTGATATACTTCTTAATCTACAAAACAACTTGAAAGGTGAGTTATTTAATTGTGAGGGGATGTATGTAGACTATTTTGATTTTAATCAGACTAATGTATTTCTCCTGCTAAAGTATAGGGAGTACTTTTTTCTCTACAATCTTATTGACAGTGTGTGTGCATGTAGAAACCATTCTGTGATAAGCATGTGTGTTTTTCATGTGTTTGCAGACAGATAACTGTGCTGTTTTTATATTTTTGTAGAGTTAGAAACCAGTCATTGTTTATGAATTTGTGAAATTAGTTATGTTTCTATACTAAAATGTAGTACTCCTTCTAGATGAAGAAATGTGTTTTGGTATAGTGCAAGGGATAGTGTTGTTTGTCTAGAATCACACAGTGAGTATGTGTACATTTGGGAACCACTGTGAGAGAAGCATTTGGTAACATCGTGTATTTGCTGACAGATAACTGTTTTAAAACCTGTCATGTTGTCAAGTTTTAGTAGCATTAGAAGCCAGTCTTTGCTTATGCATTGACAAAATAGGTCTTGCTTTGACACTTATGTGCTGTACTTTAATATGTAGATTGTGTGTAGTCTCCTTACCCCTTGCACAGTAGTGAATGAGTTTTCATAAGCTGCTAGAATCACACTGTGAGTCTGTGTGCATTTGGATCCACTGTGAGAGAAGTATTTGGTAACATCGTGTATTTGCTGACAGATAACTGTTTTAAAACCTGTCTTGTTGTCAAGTTTTAGTAGCATTTGAAGGCAGTTTTTGCTTATGCTTTGATTAAATGAGTCAGGCTTTGACACAAAAGTGCAGTCCTGAAATATGTAGATTGTGTGCAGTTCCCTTATCACTTCCTCTGTAGTGAATGAGTTTTGGTAAACTCCTAGGGATAGTGGTGCTTGTCTAGAATTACACTGTGAGCCTGTGTGCATTTGGGAACCACTGTGAGAGAAGCATTTGGTAACATCGTGTATTTTCTGACAGATAACTTTTTTTAAACCTGTCATGTTGTCAAGTTATAGTAGCGTTAGAAGCCAGTCTTTGCTTATGCGTTAATTAAATGAGTTAGGCTTTGACACAAAAGTGCAGTTCTGAAATATGTAGATTGTGTGCAGTTCCCTTACCACTTCCACAGTAGTCAATGATTTTTGGTAAACTCCTAGGTATAGTGGTTGTTGTCTAGAATCACACTGTGAGTCTGTGTGCATTTGGGAACCACTGTGAGAGAAGCATTTGGTAACATCGTGTATTTACTGGCAGATAACTCTTTTAAAACCTGTCATGTTGTCAAGTTTTAGTAGCATTAGAAGCTATTCTTTGCTTATGCATTGATAAAATGAGTCAGGGTTTGACACTAAAGTGCAGTACCATGTACTATTCTCTTCACTGTGCCAGAACTGAAAATGTAAAAGTTTTACCCAGGCACTGTCCAAGCAGTAGTCTGATGATTTAGTCAGTTTCCAAGTACTCATGTTGTGAACCATACATTACCACATAGACTGCTTCAAATGTCTATGCAGTATGCATGCAGTCTTCTAACATACTATACACTTGTCTTTCACACCTTCAATTCCCTAGTCAGTATCCATACAGTCCAGCAAACATCCTGTCACTCCCTTTGCACTCCTCTAGTGACCCATTCAGTGCCAAGTACTAATCCATTCACTGTGTCAAAAGCCAACCACTTATAAATTCACCCAGACACTCTCCTTGCTGTACTCTAATCATTCCGTCAGTACCCAGGTACTCATGCAGTGAGCCAGGCCTTAGCACATAGACTGCTTCAAATGCCTATTCACTATGGATGCAGTCCTCTAATCACCTACACAGTTGTCTTTCACACCTTCAATTCCCCAATCAGTATTCATACACTTCTAGCAAACACCCTGTCACTCACCCAGTGTGTCTCCTTATAGTACTGTAATCATTCAGTCAGTTAGCATGTAGTCTTTTAGTGAGGTAGGCTTTAGGGCATGAACTGCTTCAAAGTAGTATGCACTATGCCTGTAGTGTTTTAACCATCGTCACACTTGTGGTTCAGGGCTATAGTTTCTTAGTCAGTTTTTATATAAAATGTGTTTGTACAGTAATGGAATAGTATAAATTTGAAAGTTATTAATATACATTTATTTGTGATTCTTTTTTACAGATACTGTTTTTCAACGTAAAAATAGAGAAATCATGACAGAAAAAAAAAGAAAAAGAAAAGCAACTCAGAAAGGCGCAGGAGCAGGAGTGTTTCTCATCCGTTTGGACTCTTCTCGTGCAAGATTGTTCGGATGAAGGGTCCTTAGGTGTTTCATCATACTTGCCGTGCCGTACGAGTATTTCTTGTTAGGATCCCCTCGCGACAGAACTCTTTTGCAAATCTTGCACGTGACCAAGGTGGCATTGGTCTTTGTTTGCCCCTCGGGAAAAGTAAAAAATTTCCACACCACTGAAGAAAAACGTTGTGGGTGTGGTGCCTTCTCCAAAAATATATCCTCAGATTCGGTGAATATTTTAAAGCGGCAACATTTACAGGTTTTGTAAGTTAAATGTATAAAATGTTGTTAGCCGCAAGCATTTTATACATCTGTGATTTGTATCTTGTGGTGTTTTGCTGAGAAGAGCATGTTTTTTTTTTTTTTACCATTCTTTCTGATTGTTTTTTTTTTGCCCGCTTTTAAGTGATGAGTACGATTGAATATCACTATTTTTAGTGAAATTCAATATATTCTGAGAACAGCTAAAAAGGCAAACAAATTACTTTGTGGAAATTATATTGTGTTGTAAAAAATTTATTATTACATGTAATTATTTTTTTTCCTTTTCTTTCACAGATCCAAATTTTAAAATAAGCAATTTATATGAATTTAGATTGCAATGAAAATCTGAAAAAAATTAATACCATTTTTTATTCCTATTACTGTGAAGGTAAGTTTAACTAAGTCTCAATATGCAGAATGAGGAGGTCTGCAAGAAGCTACAAAGTTGAAACACGTTTCTAAAAACACTCTGTTTATACCTATCTAGTTTTGAAATCTGACCATAATCAGATATCATGAGACCTGCAAAAAAATAGATTTGAGGGGTTCATAATATTGAAGGACCACAATCATTTCAATCATTCTTCTTTGAACATCTTTGCAGACAAAACTCTGTGCTTACCTTCTATCATTCGCAAGGAATTTTAAAACCGGATATATGTCACTTTTTGTAACATAGTTATTGTGCAAGACACTCTTTCATATTTACAAAGAGAGGAAAAGGCACTCTGTGCACTTTTTATACTCCATGTAAATAGAAACTCATTATGCACACCACTTTGCGTTGAAAGTGTGTTCTATAAGTGTTGTTGTGCATGATTGCACTGAATACTCATAGAACAAGACACATGTCTAGATTTATCAGAAATCAGAAATCTCGATATATGTGTGAATGCTGCACCATTCTATAATTGGTGTAGGAAAGCACAACAAGGAGAATTGTTTTAATTTCTCCACATTTTTATATCTTCAATGCATGCTACAATGCTCAGCATACATTGAAAGAAAAAAATGCCTTTACTGATTGTTTTTGTGCAGGAAGGTGTGTCTTTCTGCTCAAAAACAAACAGCACATGACACAGATATCCTTGCACTATGGTGCAAGGGTGCCTGTGTCACCACATGGCTGCAGTTTAAGCAGCCGTGCAGAGAGAAGCATAGATTTGCAACATATTTATGTACATATGTTGCATCCCTGTGCTTTGGAAGTACTACAGCACACTGCAGTTAAAGGGGTTACTGTGTGATGCTGCAGCACTTCCTCATAGTTCAGCACTTATACATTCACCATACGCTACTAATGCATTCATTCAGTCAATTACATACTACACATACCTTCATCTAAACTTTC
Organism: Triturus cristatus; assembly: GCF_964204655.1. Taxonomy (NCBI): domain Eukaryota; kingdom Metazoa; phylum Chordata; class Amphibia; order Caudata; family Salamandridae; genus Triturus; species Triturus cristatus. The sequence continues at coordinate 146,944,441 of NC_140584.1, forward strand.
ACACACTAACAAAGAAATTTGGGGCCATATGTAGGGAGCCAAATTGCGATCGCAAATGCAGAATCTCTGCGAATTTCGGCATTTGCGATCGCAATTTGGGCAGTGTGCTATGTAGCACACAAAAACCCACACGCAAAATAAGGAATCGCAAAATTTGCGATTCCTTGTTTTGCTAATGCATTTAAGGAATCCCAAATTGTGATTCCTTAAATGCAATGTAGGAAGCACCCAAGTTGTGCGATTTTGGCTTAAGGAATCGCATGTTACCACCAACCTCAGGTTGGTGGTGTTTTGCTATTTCTTTGAAAAATGCACTTTTTTGCATTTTTCAAAGTGCCATGTGGCGCACATACATGCCCTTAGCGCATGTATGTGCGCCACATGTGCACACATGTTTATTTCAGGGGTGCAAAAGGGTGTCCTATTGACACCCTTGCAACCTTGAAATTGCATTCTCAATTTGCGATTCTCTAATTGAGAATCGCAAATTGGAATGTCTTCCGAAGGCCCATAGGAATGAATGGCAAGGTATTCCTTATTTGCGAATCTCAATTTGGGATTCGCAAATAAGGAATAGGTGGGAATCGCAAAATATTTTGCTAATTCTACCTACATTCCATTTTGCAATTCTCTAATTGCGATTCCCTAACAATTGCAATTAGAGAATCGCAAAACACGTACTAGTGGCAACGGTCAGCTCAAATCAATGCTAGATCTATGGGCAAACATAGCCAAGATGTTAGAGATCTTATTTTAGATCACCAGCTAGCCTTGCTATTTGTTACGGAAACTTGGTTAAAAGATTGGAGTAGTCCCGATGTTGCTGACTCTGTCCCATCTGGCTACTCGATATATAGGAAAGATCGATTGATAGGCAGAGATGGAGGGCTGGCTATCATCTTACGTGATTCCTTTTCCTGCACTTATTTTGAGCTTGAAACAATTAAAGAAGCAGAAAGTCTGGGCTTTTGCCTCTCCCTCAATGCTACTTCATGTTTTTCAGGAGCTCTTATCTACCAGCCACCTGGTCAAAGCTCTAAGTTCGTAGAGTCACTCGGTGACTCTCTGAGTTATCTTCTACTTAAATATGCAAATTTCACACTCTTAGGTGATTTTAACCTTCACTTAGAGGGTAGTTCCGAGCCTGGTACAGATAATTTTCTCCAAATATTAGATTTATTCTTGCTACAACAATTAGTGAAGGGACCAACCCACCTGGCGGGTCATACTTTAGATGGGGTTTGTTCTAATTTGACCTGGCTTTCGGCTGATACCCCTTCTCCTCAAATATGGCCTGACCACTTCTTCGTCCCTCTCAGGATCACTATCCCCCGGAAGTGTTACAGGGAGAAGTCCACCAAGGAATTCCATCAGGGGCCCATATGGGCACATATAGCTGGAAATCCTAATTTATCTATTTTGGCAAAGGCCCTTACGCCGGCTTTGATAGGTAACACAGAAACAGACTCAAGTTTATTCCAGTCTTGGATATCCAAAGTATGTAATACACTTTCTCCCCAGGAGAAGTGGAACAAGCATAAAAAATCTAAAATGTTAAAAAAAACCTTGGTTTACACCCCAACTGGCCCAAGCGCATTTGCACTGTAAACAACGTGAGCGACAATGGAGAAAGGCGTATAACGATCTTTTCAATTGTGAATTCTTATACAAAACCTAAAGTGGAACAAAGGGAACATCCGCCCTCACAGAAACTGTGTGATAGCATCTCTCTGTTTTTTGAGGAAAAGATTCAAAAAATTCAAAGAGATTTTCCAGCACATAATCAGGACTATGTCTCTGATCCTCCTCCGGTAGAAAGCACTGTCTCTATTTGCACGTTTGAATCAGTCCCATTGGAAAGGACTCTTGTAGCATTTGAAAGGTGTAAATAAGGCTCGCCACTGGATGCCTGTCCCCCGACGATTCTCCATAAAATGCTTGAGACAGTGAATCCCATCATCAATCACATAGTTAATTCCTCCCTTAGGACAGGTATTGTACCAGACGAGTGGAAGCTTGCGCTGGTAAAACCGTTAAAAAAGAAACAAAACATTGACTCGTCTGTTCTCTCAAACCTTCGTCCAATTTCTCTTCTTCCTTTGTTAGGCAAAATAACGGAGACATTTGTTCATAAAGAAGTAACTAATTTTCTTGAAGAGCAACACATCCTCCACCCGCTTCAATCCGGCTTCCGTCCTAAACACTCTACGGAATTGTCCCTCTTGGAAATATCTGATACTCTTAAAATTATCGCCAATAAAGGTAAGAAAGCGGTCCTGATTTTTTGGGACTTGTCGGCTGCATTCAACACCATCTCTCATGACATTCTCCTGAAACGTCTCGAATGCAACGGCATTTCCGGCACAGTATTGAAATGGATCAAGTCGTTCCTCGCTAACCAGAGACAAGCAGTCACCTTGGGTACGTTCCTTTCTTCAGAACGTAACATTACAGCAGGAGTCCCTCAAAGGTCTTCTCTAAGCCCTTTGTTGTTTAATGTATATATGACCCCTCTTATCTCTTTGATCGGTTCATTTGGGATAGAGGTTACCTCATATGCAGATGATACCCAGATGATCCTCTCTATAGAGAATGGCTCCGTGGAGGCAGAGACTAATTTTAAAAGCTGTTAAACTGCCGTTCTTCAATGGATGAGTAATAATCAGCTAAAATGCAATACGGATAAAACAGAAATCCTCCCGATAGGGAATGACGTCCTCTTCCAACCCTCCAAATGGTGGCCTGAAGGAGCAACGCCTCCGCCTGATATGGTGAATGTTGCTAGAAATTTGGGAGTACAATTTGATACCTCCCTCTCCTTCTTACCTCATGCCAAAGCAGTGGCTGGAATGTGTTTTAGCCTGATTAAATCTTTAGAGAAATTCTTTAAATTTCTCCCCTTGGCAGCAAGGAAATCTGTGGCTGTGGCTCTGATACTCTCACGCATAGACTACTGTAACGGTCTCCTTGCAGGAGTTAACAAAGCTATTTTAAGGAAACTACAGGTGGTGCAACATGCGGCAGCACGTTTAGTGCTGAAACTCCCAAGAAGATCCTCAGCCTCTGCTGCCTTGAACAGTCTTCATTGGCTTCCGGTGCATAAGAGAATTCTTTTTAAGATTCTCTTGATCACCTTTAGAGCTAAACTTAATGTGGGGCCTAACTACCTGGCGGCACGCTTTGCCCCATATACAACAACAAGACCACTTAGGTCTTCTTCAGCAAATCTGCTTAAACGGGGAACAGCCATTACAACGCGGTTATTACCACGCTGTGCAGTTACATCGCATGCGTTACAACGCATGCGATGTTACAACACTATGCCATCACAACGCAAGTCTGTACATCGACTTGCGCTAGATGGCGTGCTAACAATACAAATAGTGTAGTTTACTATCCCAACACCTTCCCTACTGTTAAGTGGACTGGAGTTGGAATAGTAAATTACACTTTTTTAATGTCAGCACGCCATCTAGCGCAAGTCGATGTAAAGACTTGCGTTCTGATGGCATAGCTTTGTAACATCGCATGCGTTGTAACGCATGCGATGTAACTGCATGCGTGGTAAAAACCCGCGTTGTAATATCATACATCCGCTTAAACTGCCTAATTTTAGGTATAAATTGAAAGGTGGTAAGACAGTAGCTTATCTGGGTGCCAAAGCCTGGAATATGCTTCCTGCTCATCTTAGGTCATGCAATACTGAACTTTTATTCAGGAAAGCCTTAAAACCGGTACTCCAGCGCCAGGATACTCCTTACGGAGAGACAGTTGCACTTTACAAATACCTCATCAAATCAAAATCAAATTACATTTGGCAAAGGGATACCAGTACCAATTCAATAAAGCCCACTGTGGTTGGGTCAAAACACACATCTGAGAGAATCTCTGCTCAACCCTTGATAGCTCTGGAACAAGCAGCAGGCTGTTCCCAGAGAAGATCATAATAGGTTAAAGCAGTGCAAACAATTTTAAAGTAAAGACCACAACACAATTAAATTCCCATCCAATTTAGAGAAGTAAAGAACAAAATAATGTACAAAAAGACAACAAGATCATTAAAAATGGGTTAAGTAGACTTGTAGATATGATTTTTTTTTAAGTTTGAAGGCAAAAAGGACCTGAGAAAAAGGAAAGCACTATTGAAAAACAACAATACGCAGTGGACTGGGTTCTGAATGCAATTTCAGGAAGAACACAATGGACTGGAGTTCAGATACACCAAGCAACTGGTCCTGGTCAAAGATTTTACCTTCAGACTTAGCCTCCAAATGCTGGCAAAGTTCCTGTTGGTCAAGGCAGGGTTATGGGCTGCAGGTCACTCACCAACCAAGGAGCATATCAACAAAGCGGCGATAAAAAATTATCGCCGCTTTTGCGTCCGTTTTCGGACGAAAAGCGGCAATAATTTTATCGCTTTATCAGCAAGGTCACGCTATCGCGTGAATCCTTGCCTTAGCGCCCTTTCCCGTAACGCCCACCTTTGCATCTCTAATGAGATGCAAAGTGGGCGTTCCGTCCCAAAATAACTGTAGAAATGTCGCTAACCGACATTTCTCCAATTATCAATGGGCACGCTAACAAGCATAGCGATAAGAAAAGTAGCGCTAACCTTGGTTATCGCTACTTTCCTTATGCCTGCTTTTCCTTTGACTAAACAATGTTAGTCAATGGGTGGTGGATTATAGGGCTGAGACCACCCAGCCCTAATAAATAAGGATTTTGCCGTTTTCCATAGAACATCGCTGGAAAACCAGCGATGTTCCATGGAAAACATCGCTATCACAGGAAAAATTATCGCCATTGCACTATGTGTTGGTAATACAGTGCTATTGCTGGAGCAGAGTTTTCTGTTGAAAATTTATCGAGTTTTAAGCTCCAGTTTCGTCTATATGTTAAGATTTTAAAACACTAATTAGTAACGATTAATCAATAGTTTGATTTGTCTGGACTAATCAATATCACTAATGAGAGAAACTACACGTGGGATGCATAAATGTTGCTTAATAATAATGTGCGGTTTATTCACAAATGCTATTTGTTTTGTGTTTTGTGCGTTTAAAACAACGTGTACTAATGCCTTATTGTGTTGCAGAGGGCTAGATAAGTACATACACATAAGGGTATTAGAGGGGTTTAACACTGTACAATCATTATGATGTGGTAACGTTGTTTTTGTCTCTTTTAATTAAGATGGTCCGTTTTGGCCTAGATAAAGATGGCTGCCTTTTACAGCCTGCGCTCGAGTGATCGAATTTTGATGAGAGGCCTTGCTGAACATGGTCGAGAGTCACCTGACCACAGCCTTTGCCTGGTTTAAAAGTTTTCCGTGAGGACAGCAGCTCCGGGAACGGGTCCAATTGCCCTTGGACAAGGATAAAGTCACACTGAACAATGACAATGCTGCGGTGGCTCTGCTAAGATATCAAGGAAGAGCGTCTTCGAAAGAAACATTTGCAAACTCGAGTTTCCTTCTTCCGTCTTTTTATTTTTGTGATTTTTCCTGAGCAGAGATTTTCTAAATGTATCTAAAGACTTCCTTTCCTGCTCGCTCTGCTCAGTGGCTCAACGGATATCTAACATTTGTTTGTTACTTCTGTTCGCAACATATACTATAAGTATGTTAGACTAGAGAGGGTCCATGTTCATTCGCTGGTTCATTCTTTCATTGCGTTTGGACGTTTCCTATGCTGAGGACGGCGGCTCGAGAGACTTTACCGAGAGACCTGTCCTGTCCCATTTAGCTAGAATAGGTAACTATGAGAATAACGATTTTGCTAATGACTGACTTTACTTTTGAATTAATTTTAGATAAACAAGCTTTTGTTTGAATTACAGTGTCGGGTGTTTATTCTTTGTCATTTATTGAGTTTCAAATGTATTTTTCATGTTCAAAATCATGACTCAAGGCAATGTCATTATGGTCGCATTGACCTCATTGTAGATGCAGATTGGTCTAAGTTTTCTCTTCTATATTCAGTGTGGATAGAGTAATAGCATGAATTTAGTGATATGGGCCCTAGCGTATGATGTGTGACTGCGTGTGTGACTGTAGGGAGAATTTATATGCGCCGATCTGCACAAGAAAGAGGTGCATTATCTTGGACACAATATTGAAAAGGGTCTGAGAAAGGTGACCGATGACAGGATCAAAATTATCAGAGGAATGAGAGCCCCGATGACCCAAAGAGAAGTGAGGATGTTTCTGGGGATGGTGGTTTATTGTCGTCAGTGGATAAGTAATTTCTCCCGATAGCAAATCCACTGATTAAGTTGACCAAAAGTGAAGTGAGAGACCCATTGGAACTGGATGGGGAACAAATGGCAGCATTTGAAGAGTTGAAGAGCAGAATGTGTGAAGCCCCTGCTTTGGGAATGCCAGACTATGAGAAAGAGTTTGAGTTGTACTGCAGTGAGAGAAATGGGTGTGCACTTTCAGTGTTAATTCAGAAGCACGGACAACTGAGAAGGCCGATTGCGTACTTTTCGTCGACACTTGACCCCGTAGCTGTGGGTTTGCCAGGTTGCCTGAAAGCAGTAGCTGCTACATGCAGAAGCTTGGAACAGAGTGAGGGCATAATAATGGGATATCCTGTAAGGGTGTTCGTACCTCATGATGTGGCAATTCTTTTGACAAGAAGCAGGACTCAGTACATGTCACAAAGTCGGCTGACTAAATATGAGAAAATCATTCTGGGAGCATCAAATGTGACTCTCGAGAGATGTGTGAATGTGAATCCAGCAACGTTGTTACCAGATGCTGATAATGTGAATGTTGGAGATGATGTTGATCATGATTGTTTGGATGTGCTTGACTATTGCACAAAACCAAGACCAGACATAAGAGATTTACCGTTGCCTGAGAGTGATCATGTGCTGTTTGTGGATGGATCATGTCTGAGAACTGATGATGGTGTGTTGAGTGCAGCATATGCGGTGTGCAAGGTTTCAGAAGTTATGGAAGCTTCGCCTTTGAAAGGAGTAAGATCTGCTCAAGTGGCTGAATTGGTGGCATTGACAAAAGCTTGCAAGATTGGGAAAAATCTGAGAGTGACTGTGATGACTGATAGTCAGTACGGATTTGGAGTCGTTCATGACTTTGGCCAGCTTTGGCTACAGAGAGGTTTCTTGACGTCGAGTGGGACTCCAATAAAGAATGCTGAAGTGATTGGGAAATTACTTGAGGCGATACAGCTGCCTAAAGAGTTAGCAGTTGTGAAGTGTGCTGCTCATGGACAAGGAGATGATTTTGTTACTCTTGGTAATAGATTTGCCAATGACATAGCACAATATTGTGCCAAAAACAATCATTCGATTAATAGGGCACGAGAGAGGGAAATGTCTTTTTGTTCTGTGATGTTTACTAATGTCCTAGAAACGTGGGATGAAGTGAAACAGTTGCAGGATGAGGCAGGAGATGAGGAAATGAGAGATTGGATCAAGGCAGGTTGTGCCCCAAGAGAAACAGATCATGTTTGGATCTACAGAGATGGTAGACCAGTCATGCCTAATTCAATGTTGTCGACAATGGCAAGAATGTATCACGGCCAGGGACATTTGGGTAGGGATGCGATGATCAGGTCTTTTAAGCAGACCTGGTACAATGCAAAGTTCAGGTTGATTGCAGAGAGCATCTGTCAAAGATGTTTGATTTGTCAGCAGTTCAATACTGGGAAAAAGACAGTAGTGAGTTTAGGAACAATAGGCAGAGAAGGAGGTCCTTTTACCAGAATGCAAATAGATTTCATTGAAATGCCCCAAGTGAACAAATTGAGGTATGTTCTAGTGGTAGTCTGTTTGTTCTCAAGATGGGTGGAGGCCTATCCGACTAGGAGAAATGATGGAATAACAGTTGCAAAGTTACTGTTAAGGGAGTTGATTCCTAGGTACGGGTTCCCAGTGACCATTGAGTCTGATAGAGGTGGACACTTCTATAATGAGCTCATGGGTTTAATTTGTGAAGCATTGAGCATACAGCAGAAGCTACATTGTGCATACAGACCAGAGGCTTCTGGTGTTGTGGAGCAGATGAATGTGTGACTGCATGTGTGACTGTAGATTTACTCTGTCCGTGGAAGCAGGGAGAATTTATATGCGCCGATCTGCAGCACTAGCATGACGATAATTATCTGCGATAGCGGCGATAAAATTCCTCACACTAAGGGCTGCCGCTTGTTGATATGCCCCCAAGTGTCCTTAAGGGTCCAGTCTTCTGTCGTCAGGTGGGCCCTCTTGCAACCTGGAGTACTTCTGTTTTATGTGTCAGTAAAGAAGGTAAATAGAAGGTCTACCACTTGACGCCTGGAGAGCAATTCCAGGCTCTGGGTGCAAGCAAGATTCAGAAGCCCTTGAGTACGTGAGTGAGTGCTCTCCTTCCAGCAGGAGTCACGATTCTTTGTCCAGCATGTCCTCCTTCTTCACGAGGTGTCTTGACAAATCCAGGCATGTCCTGAAGAGGTGGTGGTTGAGGTGCAAGATTTATCCTGTGCACTTTCTAATGTTTGACAAGGTGGCATGGTGTCTCTATATTAGGTGGCCAGTCTTCTCCCTGGGAAGAAGACCTTACCCTCTGGGTCCCCACGCCATGTCCTAAATTACCCTCTTAATCTCTGATTCTTAAATATATTGCCCAGAAGTCATCTTTAATTGGCTGCCTCTCCTCCTTTGCATGTTCCTCCAGCTAAAGATGGGTTGTTGTGTTTTGTATCACAGTAGAAGCACCATGGGCACCAAAGTAAGGCAAGCCATACTCTTAAGGCTCCACCACACTCCCAAGCCACATAACCTTTTGCACTATGATACCATCTAACAGTATAAAAGTTACATGGCGATACATTGCCACTTTAAAGCCAGACCATTTGCAATTACAGATGCTTGTTTAATTTCCAGATCATTTTTTAAAATTACATTGAACCAGTCAGTTGGCAATTTCAAATCTTCTCTCTATATTGATTCACATTTATTTTTGCTGATCTTAAAGGTATTTATGCTTTTTTGTTATGTGTTCCATTAAGGAAATGCTGTTAGAATAAAGCAGCGATCGCACTTACACGAGTATCTCATAGGTGCAGTAATTAGCCAAAATTAATTTGAATTTCACTAATTTGAAATTACTAACAACAACGTGTACATATCTACAGCTAATTGAGGTTTGTTATGAATTCGCCTTTTTTCGTGCTCCCTAAAACTGTTCTAGCAGTCCTGATTAACACCACTGAAATTCACTAAAAAAGACCCACTTTCGATTTTCACAAAAAAACTTCAGAAGTGAAATTCCAGTGAAATTGTACGGTTGAGGTCCAAACTGCAGCAAAACACATCTGTGATTAGTGAACATCTTTGAGATATGTCCCTCGATCGACCCAGTCAGGTTTAATGAGACACAGGCTTGTATTGTGAGCTTTGATGCCGACGTTAAACATCCATCTCGATAAAGGGTTGAAGGGATATTTTACATCCTTAATACTATTAAGCGCTTCTTGTTGGTACTAGGATTCTGAGGGGGAGATTTACTAAGCTTTTGTGCCGTTTTTGCGTCACAAAAGTGACGCAAAACGACGCAAAATCTTTTTTTTGTAATTTACTTTCCCGCGCTTAACTTGTTTAGCGCTGGAAGTAACATAAAAGTAATGCGAAGCAGCGCATTGCGCTGCTTCGCGTCACTTTGTGCCATGGGGGCCTACCAAGGGTGGTGCATGGGTGTTCCCATGCAACCACCCAAGGTTTCTCACGCTATACCCAATTTACTAAAACAGTGAAGTGCATATTAGCAAGCGGCAGCGATAATTATCGCTGGCCGCGCTTAGCATGAATATTTTTTTCGCTGGCTATTGCTGGAAATTATCGCCATGCTAGCACTGTATTAACAACGCATAGCGCAATGGCGATAATTAGTCCAGCGATAGCCATATTTTCCATGGAACATCACTGGTTTTCCAGCGATGTTCCATGGAAAACGGCGATAACCTTGCTCATACGACCCTGTGGTCGTATCAGCATAATCCACCCCCAATGTTAAGTATACCCAAGTCCGCATTTTAGCAGACGTTAGTTTTTGGTGAAAACCGCGGGTTTCACCAAAAACTAACGTCTGCTAAAATGCTTGGGCCTCCTTGTAAATATTGTGATGTGCACATCAGCGATAATTTACATGCAGTACTGCCCAGAGACGCCCACTTTACATCTCATTAGAGATGCAAAGCGAGGCGTCAGGAAAACGGGTGCTAACATGCGCTAATGCATGTTAGCCCCCACTTGTAAATAGGGCGATAGTTTTATCTCCGCTTTTTTGGCTTTTAAAGCCCAAAAAGCGGAGATAAGGCCCCTGTTGATATGCCCCTGAATTGGGTTTAGTGTTAGAAAACTGGGCCCTTTTCAACTAGGCGCAAGGAAGGAGAAATGCTTTTATTTCTCCTTCCTTTTCCGACTTTGCATGCGTGCTGCACTGTGCCGCACGCATACAAAGTGGGAAAAGCTTTCCCTTGTGTCGAGAATAGTATTTTGTACAGGAAGTGTACCCTTCCTGTTCAAAACCTATGCTGGACTCATGCACACACCCTGGAGCTGCGGTGCTAAGGTGTGTGCATGGTGCAGGGCGCATGGCAGCTGTAATCAGCGCCGGCGGAAGAGGAGATAGCCATATTTTTGAAGACATAGCGCTCTCCTGCTCCCTCCATGTCGCGCAACACAGCGCAGCCTCGCGGGGGCTGTGCTGCATTGCATGACTTTTTGTTAAATCTCCCCTTGTGTATGTAGTTTGATCCAAGCCTCAGCCTTCTCTGTTGCCCACCTATGAAGTTCTTGTGGCCACCTTACAGTGCCGTCGGCAAACCACACCATGGCAATTTGCCTCTTGGCTAGAGTGTACGCCAGAGCTATACATTTCCAGTGGCGGCTGGTGGATTTTGAAAGTGGTGAGGCGCGAAAAATGTTGTACCCTAATTGAATAAACGAAACAAAAGGCTGCGCATGGTTTGAGTTGGGCAGGGTTTGATAGTCTTTTGGACATTACACTGCTTTGTTTGGCAAACATAGCAAACTGTTATTGGGAGACAACATTGTGCATCACAACACACAAACAGCACTCCACACAACAAACCAATGAGCATTGCACCGGCGAAAATATAATGTGTGGCACACAGCACAGGCCGCTCTCAAGCCTTTCTTATTGCCTGCATCCTGAGGTCTCAGCCTCGACACTCAGATAATGCTTCCCACTGTCAGACCCTAGGCATCTTACTAACAGAACATCTCACTGTAGTCGGAATACATTAAAAACCTTAAACACAAACAATAACACAAACCCTTCTAAAACTGCGTCTACAGATATAGTCTTTACCTGACAATATGCGCACATATAATGCTACAGGGAAAAGCAGCCCTTCTTAATTTTGCATGATTTACATGGTGTGATAAGTTTGGTCAATGAGGCTCAGAGATGTTCAATGGCCTGTTAAGGGAAAATCCACGTCATTTGTGACCGCTCATTACATAAAACAAAACTCAGACATGGCTTGCATGGCTTACGTCTCCTCTGGTTAACACTGCCATTTACCACAACATGAAACAGAGAGAGAGAACAAGTTTCATTGTCCAAAGCAAGTCTCAACTGTTTTTGTTAGAACTTTGACTAAAGACCTATAGCTCAGACAGGTTAGTAGGGGATCTCTGTGCAAGACTTCAATAAGCTAATTCAATGCGCTACATATCAAGGTAAGGACAATGCACAGTGCCAAACTCTCAGAGCTGGTACTATTCATTATGCAGAGCAAAAATACAGCACACAGCAGAAGTCTGCTAATTTAATTACAAAGGACATAACCCTTCAGCATTGCATATAGATGGGTAAACCTGATTGTATTTAAATTAAAGCTACAAAAAAGTGCCATATTACTACTCCAAGAAGCTATGTTTAATTTCTGAAATGGTTACAGTGAGACCGAGATGGGCTTCATTTTTTAAAGCGAAGTGACTGCACTAAGAAACATGGCGAAAGCCGAACTTTGCATTATGTTAGATCAAGGGGACAGCAACCATCCCTTACACATGAGCACTGGCATGTACTAAGTGTCTGCTTACATTATTTCCCATATTCACCATTTTCAATCTCATCTTTAATTGAGTCAAGATGCAGCTTTCACGCAATGTGTGTAAAATACAATAAATCAGTGAGTTTCCAGAATAATCAAGTCAGGGGCTGCATGTGACCACTGTCTGAACTACCTCAACCCAACTGTGTGCATGCAGTTTCTGATATATGCATGTAAAACACAAATTCGGCAACATGAGGCTTTTCATAGGCACGGGCAGCTTGAAAAGTGCAACCCCTGAAACTGGTGTGGCTCTGACATACCGAGATCTGCACATGTTGCTTGCAGTCCGAATAGACAGCCACTTCACCTTTTCACGTCGCACCTGCGACTCCACTAACCATTTCAAAACAGATTGGAAATTTACCTCTTGAGGATAGTAACAGTATTTCTCAACAGGACTGTGTGCTTTGAGTGGGACCCCCATCCTTACAGACCGGGCACGCAGGCATCTTAGCATGCCATGCAATCATGTGCTAGTGCTCGTGGTACTTTAAGCCTGCATACTGTTAACGTACTAGCATAGTAATAAAGGCCCTTACAAATGCCATTCATTCTTGGGCCGTCAACTTCAAGCAGACAGTGGTAATCACGCCGCATTGTAGCGGGTGTTGGGATGACACAGGCACCCCCTCTCCCCCATAACTCTGAAACACAAACACATGCTAACGAGCTAAAAAAAAAAAAAGCACTGCCTGCCACGTTGAACAAGACGTGTACAGCAAACCACAACAGATAATCTAGCTCCAGTCGCGGCTCGCGGGGGGGGGGGGGGAGTCGCGCACGGGGGGGGGGCTATGAAATATTAAACGAAAAACCTACCTCACAGCCGGTCCCGGGTCCACGGCACGCCACCTCTCAGACCTCTGCTCCCCTGGACTGCGCGCCTTTCACGAACGGCACTGGAGGGGCCTGCCAACCCCTCTCAGCCAATCCTGGCGCTGCCAGCAGCGCCAGGATTGGATGACGGCACAGCTTACGCTACGCCCGCTGCCTGCCCATTAGGAGACCGAGGGGCTCCTAATGGGCATGCGCAAGCCAGTGCAAACACAAGTGCGCATGACTGGGCACGGGTGAAAATTCGCTCACCATCCCCACTCATGCGCACTTGTGCTGCTGCGCTGCCTGTTGCCCCTGGTCTGACAATCATGTCAGTCAACATGACGCCGGACCGCCCACCCCCTTCAGACTCTGAAGGGGGTGGGTGGTCCAACGTCATGCTGACTGACATGATTGTCAGTTGGTTCTCTCTGCGTCTTTGAACTTAAGTGTACTTAAGTTTAGAAACGCCGCGGGAGCTACGGGCGGGAGCTACGGGGGGGGCGACGCAGCTACGGGGGGGGGCGACGCCCCAACGCCCCCAATGGACGCACCGCCACTGTACATTTCACTAAATATTTAGCTGGTTTAGTGTGAGGTATTAGGCCAAAGATGCATTGTGTCGGGTCCTTCACAAGTCGTTTGCTCAAGAATTTGGTCCCCAACACCACCACCGCCTCCCAATATTGTGTAATTGCAGGACATGACCAAGTCCTACCTTAAAAGTCCACATCTCGGGAGTCGCATCTGAGGCTTCTAGGCACCATGCCCGGAAACATCTGTCCGATTCAGACTGGGGAAAGGCACACCTGGTGTATGGAATTAAAGTGTGTATTAAGTGTTGGGTTTCTAGACACCATTTAAACGTGTTTGAGAGTCGTCACCCATTGTTTCTCCGTCAGATCCTGTCCTACCATTGTGCTCCACCTATATCACCGTAGAACATTATACAACAGTGTTACTGCCTTTCTATTACCCCCTGTGCTCAAGGAGGAGCTGCAGGTTTTCTGAGATTTGCAGTTCAGCCTACCCTTGTTTCCAAGTCTGCTTGCTCTCATGTATCAATGCATTATATGTCAAAATGTGTCCCGGGCCTATTCCATTGTTGTCTGTCACCACTTGAAATGAGAGCAGTATTTTATGTGCGTACATATCTGCAAACGTGGTAACCCCACACTCTGCCCATTGCTTTGTGTTGTGGTGAAGAGTTATTTTGTGAAAGGCCATCAACGCCCACTTTGGAATGTTTGGAGAGTAGGGCATATAAGGCGTCTCGGAGAGCACATACCTGTGCCAGCAGCACTTTGCTACCCTCCCCAATTTATTCATGGCTGTGCCCCCAGTGCACTGCCTTATCAACCAATGCAGCAGTGAACTGTCGCGTAGCCCCTGCAGGAGGGTTGTCTTCTCAGGATTGAAGCCTTTCTTGAGCCACATCATGGGCCACTGTAGTTGAGCAGCCACATAATATAACTCATAATTCAGTGCTCTCAACCCACCTCTTTCGAGGGGGCTATACAGCTTGTGTAGTGCCACTCTCCTCCTACCCGTTGCCCATATCAAGTCTATCAGCTTACCATCTAGGTCCTTATAAAAGGTTCTAGGAAGTAGCAGTGATAGGGTTGAGAAATAGTATAATCTTTAGGCCTGGGTGGCGTTACTTCGCACCGTTCGCACTGATTTTTAGCAACGGGGGTTTGTCCTGACCTGTAAAATCAGCGCAAACTGAATCACATGCACAGCAAGAGGGCACTGCTTCATTTTTCTGCTCGAGTAGTAGTTATACTCAAGCGGCAGCTTCCTCAACGCAAACAGAGGTTTTCACAACACGAGCTGTAGGGACCATCTATGACCACCCGGGTTGCGAAATCTCACTCGGAAGTGATCTAGCATTGGATTTTCCTTGCTTGCCAACTTATCGTTGGTAAGCGTGAGTGAGAAAAATACTCTGATACGCTAGGCGGAGCTGAGTTTTTCGGAACTCCGCGGAGTACGATAAACTCCACAAACCGTCCAGGCGTAATAATAATCTTGGCAGTATAAGCATTTTTGCTTTAGCTATTCTGCCCAGCGGATAAAGGTGTAGGGTGTTCCAGAATTGGACAGATCGCCTGGCACTGGTCACAACTTTGGACAAGTTTCCCTGTACAAGATTATTATCAGCGTGGAATACGTGAATACATAGGTATTTGAACGTGCCGTTTTCCCACTCTAGGCCATGATCTGCTATTCCCCCCTCGCTAGGTGTCAGTCCGTTTTCTGAGTTGAAACAGACATGTCTTGGCCGGGTTGATACGTAATCCTAAAATGTTCCCAAAGCCCTCTAAGGTTAGATTAGAGTCTCGATTATAGGGGACAGTCTGTTCGCCAGCACCTTCCAGAGTATTTTGTAATCTGTGTTCAATAACAACAGTGGTCGATAGGAGTGTACACCAAGGGGGTCTCAACCTGGCTTAGGGAGAACAACTATCAAGGCCTCTCTGAGCATCTGAGGCAGAAGTCCAATCTCCTTGGGCTACTCATATAATTGGTGGAGCTTCGGGGTCATAGATGCTCAATATGCCACGTAAAACTCTGCCGGAAGTCAATTGGCACCCAGGGTCTTGTTACACTCCAATTGATCTATTGCTGTGGGCATTTCTGCTGTCGTAAGCAGTTCATCCAGGGTGGATCTCTGCAGAGGGCTAAGCCTTAAGATGGGCAACACATCCATAAAAGACCCTAAAGCCACATCATCCATCATATCCGCTGAAGTATAGAGCGTGGCATAGTACTCTGCAAATGTTTCATTAATTGCACCTTGGGAGGTGACCGTTTCACCAGTGAGCAATTGTATAGCCCCCTAAGGGGGTTTTGGGGTGTCTGTGTGGAGAAACGATGGCAGCAATCAACCTGCCCTGTCTCCTTCTTCATGCTGCCCAGCCACAAACAACCCCCGGTAATCAATCTACCCCAGCTGCTCTTCCAACTCTTTGACATCTCTTAACAACTGGCAAGGGTGCGCCTGTCCCCTGACCTCTACCCGCACTCACCTCAGACTCCCGCACACGATCCTCTCCCGAGAACAACTACATAGTCAACATACCTTTCATACCAAATTTGGGTTTAATGCATATCCCATGGATCACTGCCTTGAAAGCATCCCATTCCGCACCACTGCTTGAGGCAGTGCCATAATTGTCAGTAAAATACTGATCAACGCAGTTTTGGATGGCTTCCCAATAAGGTGCATCCAGCGGGACAAATTGTTGAGCTGACATGTGGGTATATGCACACGGAGCATGGACCATCGCACTGTCATTTTAAGAGGGCTGTGACCTGACAACGTGCGTCCCAGGTATTCCATGTCAATGACACAGCTGACCACTGCTTTGTTGCATATCAGCACATCAATGCGGGTGTGCAAGTGATGCACTGGGGAATAATATGAGAATTCTAGGCTGGCGGTGTGCATCTGATGCCACATGTTGTAGAGTCGCCTGCCTCTGAACCACAGGTTGAAATGTCACAACATTTTCCAGTTCCCTGTTCCCTGCAATGGGGGTGTTGATCTATCAAGGCCAATATCATATGCCATTGAAGTCTCCCTCATATACAAGGGCCGTGAGGTTCTGCACTAGTGTGAGGGGTAGGTTATCGAGAAACTGCAATTGGTTACTGTTGTGAGGATAAATCACACCAGCGACAGTAGCTCTCCATCTAGTGTGCCCTCTACTACCACATATCGCTCCTCCTTATCAATGGCCCTACGACTTATCACCTTATCACCAGAGGAACCATAGGGAAATCCAGATCAGTACTACTCGAGCTTATGCTGAGGAAGTGGTGCCTACTATGTGTCCGTCTACCGCCTTGAAATTTCTGTAGCTCTGTGGATGTTAAGTGTGTCTCTTGGAGGTAATGCAATATGTACCCCCTCTGCGCTTCAAGTAGGCGTCCATTTTATGGCATTTCAGGGCTATCCCCATCCCTCACACATTCCAGGTCAAAACTGTTCATCAGTGTGCGGTCCCCCTCCACCTATTTCTTGTTGGCTCACTAATCAGTATGGGATGCATCGTGGACTGCTATCATCAAAAGTAAAGGTAGACAGAGGCATATCCACACAGACCTTGATAATTTGAAAACTCCAAAAACCCCAACCCAGGTCAGGACTCCAAAGGTAGACAAAATTCAGTCAAACAAGCTGATATGCTAAACTGTTCCATCTTGGTCATGAGGGTGGGTCAAGTTCTGATAGCCTAGAGTGATGTGTCCTTCTGCATGGTCTGGCCTGATGTGGTGACCTAGTGCCCCCCCTCTCGTTCATCACAGAACCACATCTCCTCCCCATTCTTTCTCCCCTAACAAACCAAAAACATCAACAAAGTTCACAAGTAAAGAATATATTAGTATTCCACTGAAATTATCTGGACAGATGTTTTAGGATTAACGGCCAGCCCAGAACCCAGTTCCAATTCAGGCTCATCATCTGTAATATTAGCCAAACGCTGCGAGGAATCAATGGGGGGCGCTGGTTGTGTCAGGTCAGAGCCACTGTACAGTTCAATCTCTCACCATGGCTCTCTCCCTGGCCGCTTGTTCCTTCGAAGGCTTTCCCCTCATGGGCCTGCTGGATCTGCACTTCATCTTTGGCCATTCTCAACCATCTCGCAGATCTGGGTTGGCAGGTGACTTCACATCTTTTGTGGATTCCAGCCATTCACCGGCCTCTTTGGGGGATGTGAAAAAATATGTTTTTTCCTAAATCGAGCACCCTTAATTTAACTTGGAACATGAAAGAATATTGAAAGTTCATGTGGTGTAGTTGTCGTTTACTGCCTAAAATGATACCTGTTTTTTTCTGAACTTCCAGGATGTAATCAGGTGATATATTCACCCTTGAATTATCTACTTGCCACAGGCCTTTGCTCCTAAAGGCCTGCAAGATGTGATCCCTATCTCGAAAGTTGAACAGTCTGGCCAACACTGGCCTAGGTGACAAACTCAGTGGCTGCTTACTAGCAGGAAACCTGTGCACTTGTTCCACAGAGAAAACGTATGACTTCTTCCCCTCTAGGACTGTGCCTGCCAGCCAGTCCTCAAGGAATAACTCCATGCAAGGGCCTTCAGTCTCTTCTGGTAAGCCAATGATGCACACATTGTTTTTTTATAATGTATTTTATTGAATTTTCGGCATTAAAAACTGGTTAGGTAATCCAAATACAGTTCTCTACCCTCCCGCCCCACCCCTTAAGGTCATTGGCTGAATTACTTTACACATCACTAACCAAGCCATTTCAAATCTTATCAATTTTTTGGGGCATCCTCTCCTCTTACAAATCATAATTTCCTATGCGTAGCAAATGTTAATTTCTCTTTCCTAGTCTCTCACCGTTGGTATCCCTAAAGAGTCCCATTTTTGTCTTACTTCTCTCTTGAACAAAGGGAAACCTAGATTAAATAGCAGCCACTGATAGGAAGAAAACTCAGATCCATTCTATATCCACAACAATGCTGGTTCAGCCCTTGGATCCATCTGAGTATCAGTTGCACCCTCCAACCTATGGGGCACCTTCCAATATGAACAGAGAGACGGGCAATCACACAATATATGAAGGAACATGCCCCTCTGCATGCGCACATTATTGTGCCTTGATCTGCCTTCAGCATCTTGCACTCGCTCTTCAAGGAAGGTTACTGCCCGCTTCAGGTCTGCTTGCATGCCGGATATCAATGGGCGCATGGTGGCGAGCTTGGACTCTGCAGTATCCACAAGCTTGCCGTGGTTAGCCCACAAAAGTCTAATCTCTTTGGTAAGGGCGTTGAGCTTTGCTTCCAAGGCCGTTTTGACATCTTTATTGGCCTCCAGCAGGATATCTAGCTTCCCCAGTGTAGGCCTGAAGTTTTTGTCCACATTACCACCTGGTGCTGATTGGTGCGGACTTCTGACCAACGCCGGCAGCCACATTTCTGGGGCATAGCTCAGCTTGGTACTCTTCTGTTTCATCATAATACATTGTCACTATACGATGGTGGTGTACGCTACCGAACCTCCTCCACTAGGTGAGCAGGCTACTATGCTCCGCTAACTCAGGCACCTCTTTGCTGGGGTTGGGTGTGTGGAGCTTGGGGGAGCTGTCTCCCTAAAGGTGTCATCTCAGAACGTCTGTTTCCAGTGAGGAGAGGTGAAAACTGATGTGTGCGGGGGCATGGGGAGTCGAGAAAGCTGTCTTCACACTCCTGTCCGGGTTTCACCTGGCACCGCCAGTCTCAGGTCCCACCAATATTGCTGGCCCCACCTGCCACCGCTAACCCCCACCTCACCTCCTCCGATAAGCGCACTGGCCAGCAGACATGGATCCCAGTGTCCACATACAGAGTACACCAATCCTTCAGGGGTAAACAGGAAACTGTGAGGTGGGCGGCTATATGTTGGTTCTGAAGCTTTTGTTACAGGAGCAGATATTGCAGCAAAACCTGCCTCTGGTAACAAAAACAGCCCCCCAAGGGTCCAAAACTGGCCCACACCCTGGCGGACCACTGGGGAAACTCCCAGTGCCTTCTATCGCCAGTCCGGCCCTGACCGTGCCTGGTCACAGGGCCCCGCGGGATCTTGTAGTCAAGTGAGGGGGAGCGGGAACATGCACCATCTAGGCGAGATGGGGGGGAAAAGTTGTTGGGTAGAGGACAATTACCATAGGCCAAGAGCAGGAGCTCAATTATATGTGACTGACTCGGCCACATCTTGACATGCCCCTGTTAGAATGAAAATGTTTTTGCTGTTGTTTATTATGTATTGTTCTATGTAAGTTAGCATTCACTGCACCATTTTATGTTTGGCTGCCATTTTGAACCATGATCGAAATTAATTTTTCCCTTCCTGAGAAAACTGCTTTTGGTGAGTCGTGTTTCTCCATGGTTGGGCTTTGCTTTTTCCTAATGAATACACTGTTCTTATTAGCGCATACCTTTCCCACTAGATGGAGGCCTTCTCCTACTAGTCTAGTGGTGGGCATGGACGGAGCGACCTTGAGTAGTAGATAGTGTGTGCCCGGCCTCAGGATCGAAACTTATCCTTCTGTACTTCTTTCTGTAGGTGCATCTGCCTGGAAAATTACATTGTGGGCGTGCCTTCATTGGTTCTGAATCGTACATAATGTGTCACCATGTTTGCTGATGTCAGTCCCTCTGCAACATCCTAAGAGACTAGGCAGACTAGGCTCCGCTCGAGTGCATCTGAATAAATATATTGGTTTGTACTCTCTACTGTCTGACCGACTCTTCATTTGTATGGAAGGCTGAGGGGTGGTCGTGAGTGACCCCGGTGACTCTACTCGGGTCACTTCCTTCAGTTGGCCCCTGAACAGGGACTCCATCGGGTGAGTGACCTATGCCCTCCTGAGGACAGGTGGGGAGATTGAGGCCACCGTCTGGTCAGACAGACGGATTAGGGAGCCCTGCGCAAGAGAGTTCCTGTACTCGCAGCTGCCCATTCTGTCCCACCGAACGGTGCCTGGCCAAGCAGTCATCCTGACTGGGGTACTGAATGGCGAAACCCTTGGATCTGACCGTTTGGTCTGAAGAGTTGGCAGTGGAGAATAAATGTGTTTGACCTGCATACATCAGGTGAGTTTGATTTGGTTCTTGTATATATGGTACCATTATGGTTTGTATTTGGTATGGTCTGAGAACCGATTTTGGGTGAAAAGTGTTTGCAAATACTTTTCCAGGCATAAGTAGTGAATTTGTTTTCTTTTGAGAATGCCTGGAGTAAGTAAACTGGTTTCTTTATGCTGTCGTTGTTGTTCTGCTGATGCTTGATGGAGGAAAGTCAGCCAGCCCCTCCAGAAGGCACTCTGATTTTTGATATGCATCTGAAGCATGGCCTTGGCCCTATTATGTTTAGAACACTATGGCACAAATATACGAGGGACAATGCAGAGTTGCAGTGGCCTTTGACGGGCACTTTTGATGAGCAAAAGATCGAGTATTTACAAGAACAGTTATTTAAGAAAAGAAGTAGACAGTCTATGTTTGACTCCCTTAGAATGTGGCAAAAAAGCAGATAAACAGAGGCGAATGAAAGCAGACAAAGAGACTCGGAAAGGGAGAATGCAGACGTTGACTCAGAAGGCCGTAGCATATGTGGGAAAAGCAGAATGGTATTGAATGTGAAGATAGAAGGTTGCGATTACAGATTGATCAATCTTATGTGGCCCATGAAGAAAATTATACTTTTGTGGAAGAATTGTTAGATACTCGACCCCCACCTCCATATGCCCCGCAGAGAATATATCCTGCTATTTCCTCACAGACCCAGCCACCCGTTCCTTCTGTCTCTGCTGTTTCTGCTCCTGCTACTGTTGATCAGACTGCTTGGGCCACAGCACCTCCTGCCCTTTCTTTGTCCTCGCTGTCTGTGGCAACTATGACTGTTAGTACTCCTGCCACACCTATTATGTCAGCGTCCCTTTCGCCAGCTCTTACACCTGCGACGCAGCCAGCAGCGATGTTAGTGCATGTTACTTCCATTGCTACTCCCACTCTGTTTTTTCATCCCCCGACATTACTGAGTAGTTGGACACCAGTACGTGGATTTGAGGATAGACACTGGATGAAATTTAAGGAACGTATGGGGCCGTTATTACGATCTGATGAAGAGAAAAGGGTAATAGCTAATCAGGCTGCCCAGTGGGCTCGTAATCCCATTTACAGCGTGGAGGATGTTTGGGGAACAATGCGAGATTTTCGCCCTTTATACAGCAGCATGCTCTTAAGCACATGTCAGCGACTTTGATTGGTCTTTGGCAGCAGTGTTTTCAATCAGAAGTGCCTAACATTTTACACGATATCAGAGATTGTGTGTATGTTAGTGAATTGAGCCCAGAACAAGTTTTCAGTAATGTCACAACAATAATAGCCTATAGGGGAAGATTGCATGAGAACAGTCCCAAGACGGTGACTCAGTTTCCGATGCGAGAGGTTCATCCTCTATACCACCCAGAATTACCAGAATTACAAGATGACTACGGTAATGTTATAAGGGCCAGAGAAGTTGCTCGTTTTCCGGAAAAATGGGGTTACACTCCGTGGAAAATGAGTGAAGTTTTGTCCCTTAAGACTCATTTGCCTGATCCTAGGAAGAATCCAACTGCATATTATAAAGAACTGACTGAGGCTGCCTCCTTCAGTGTGATGACTTTGGCTGATATTGAAATGTTTTTTGGTCTTCTGTTTCCGGTTGATATTTGGAGACAGGTGCATACTCAAGACCATGTCACAGAGTTGGGGGATAAGTGGGACCAAATTAAAGTACCGGATCAGGGACGGAAGCCAGGTAATAAGCCTAGAGCAGAGATACTTGCTTTGCCAGGCTGTATCATCACGTATATGCATTCTCTTATTCCACCGAGGAGGGTTGATTGGGACAAGTTAATGGCTTGTCGACAAAATAAAGATGAGAGTGTGACTGAATTTTACACTTGGTTTGAAGATATATTTCTGGATTACAGTCTGTTGAGGGAGGTGTTCGGTTGTTTGTTAATAGATTTGTTTCTAATTTGCTTCCTGAGATTGCGACTCAATTGCAGGCTTCCGAAAGAGCCTGGTCCACCTCTTCCCCTTCTGTTATTTTGAATATGGCACAGTACTATGAGCATAGGAAGAATGAGGAAAAGGAGAGGACAGAGAAAAAGCATAAGGATTTGAAGACAAAGATGTTGTTACAACAGGCTTTTAGAGGGAATGGTAGAGGACATGGTGGTTTTGCCCGACTGCTTCCACGCACTAGTAGGCGGCCAAACGCTACGCCCCTGGGTCCGAATCAGTGTGCGTATTGTAATGAGGAGGGACATTGGCATAGCGAGTGTCCTGAGCTTTTGCAGAAGGTGGCGATTCCTGGAGGACGAGGTTCTCATGGAAGGGGTCATGGAGCTGGTGGGGCAGGCAGGGCTCAGTACGCTACAGCCTCACAGGGTCGTTCTGATAATAATTACTTTGATGACCCTCAGGATGGACTGTACTGCTGGGATGAATATGATGTGGATGACATGACAGGAATGTCTTACAGCTAGGACAGCCAGGGACAGAGTGGGGGACTAGTTCGAATACCTGTGGACCAGCGTGGTCGTTTTGTAACAGCGGAACTGCACGGTTCGACTAAGGCATTTTTGGTGGATGCAGGTGTGACGAAAAGTTCTGTTTCTCAGAATATGGTCCCTGTGGCTGCTCTGTCTGGCCATAATTATGTTTCGGTAGGTTTTTCTGGTGTACCGGTTATAAGCCCCATTTCAAGACCCCTTGCATTGAACATTGGTTCTTTCACTGTGGATTCGCCATTTTTGCTGACATCTAAGTGTGATGAGAATTTGATGGGTTTGGATTTGTTAAAAAAACAGCATGCTATGATTTATTGTTCCCCAACAGGTGTCTATATGACAGTGGGTCCAGATGTGGTGTGCGCTAAGCAGTGTCTGTCCAAAGATGCGCCCCTTCCTATTGAATTTAAAGATGTGCCACCCACTCTGTGGGCAACAGGTGACACAGACGTGGGATTGCTGCAGATATTGCCTGTTTCGATACGCGTTAAGGATGGTGCTATTTTACCTCGTGTAACTCAATATAAAATTCCGCAGGCAGGAGAGCGAACCTTATTGTAAATTGTGCAGGATTTGATTAAGAAGGGAGTGGTTGAGGAGACAACAGCTAATATTTGCCGTATCTTTTCCATGCTTAAGCAGACACCCTCAGATTCTCTTGATGACCATGAAGATGTTTATTGTTTTGTGATTGACTTGCATGAAGTTAATAAAATAGTGATTCCCCAGTTTCCAGTGGTTTCTGACATCACCACTCTTTTGACAATGATTCTCTCTTCTGTTAAATTATTTTCTGTCATTGATTTTAAAAATGCGTTCTTCAGTATTCTTATTCATCCTGATAGCAGATATCTGTTTGGGTTCACCATAGCTGGTTGAAGTTTTAGGTTCTATCGTGCTCCTCAAGGCTATACAGAGAGTCTGAGTATCTATAGTCAGGCATTGAAAGGTCAGTTGGATTCCTTGTCACTCCCCACAGGTAATGTATTGCTACAGTATGTCGATGACTTGCTCATCACTTCAGATACAGAACAAGGTTGCAGAGACAGTACAGTTAAATTGTTGTTGCATTTAGCTCAGCATGGCCATAAAGTATCCCTTTCAAAATGTCAGTATTGTCAACAGGAGGTCACCTACTTAGGTCACCTACTGTCGAAGGAGGGTAGGAGATTGACCTCAGAGCGTATTTGTACCATTGTAAAAATGCCAGTTCCAGAAAGATGAACGCGCCTTTATAGGTATCACTTCCTACTGTCGTCAGTGGATACCTAACTATTCCCCACTAATTAAGCCCCTGCGTGCATGAACTACAAAAGAAGTGCAAGTGCCTTTACCTTGGACGTCTGAATGTCCGCAGTCTTTTCAGCAACTAAAAACTGACCTTTGTTCGGCTTCAGTGCTTGGTACCCCTAACTACGCCAAATCCTTTGTTTTATATGTTCATGAGATGGCTGGTTGCACGCTTTCTGTTTTTACACAGAAATTCAGAGACAAGCAATGGCTGTGTGCTTATTTCTCTGCTGTTCTTGAACCGGTCGCAAGAGCCGTTTCGAACTGTCTACGACCGGTCGTGGCTGTGGCCGCCTCGATAAGACAATCGGCTGGACTCGTGCTTGACACTGATCTCACAGTCATGGTACCCCATGCTGTGGCTGCCTCGATAAGACAATAGGCTGGACTCATGCTTGACACTGATCTCACAGTCATGGTACCCCATGCTGTGGAAACACTTTAGAATAAGACAAAGACACAGCACCTCACTAATGCACATCTAACTGGCTATGAATTAACATTGTTTGCAAAACACATCATGATAAAACGATGTGCCACTGTGAATCCAGCCACGTTACTGCCCCTCCCTTCTGAGAATGATGAGATTGATACACATGATTGTATCTTCCGGACAGAGGAAGAGACAAAAGGAAAGGACGAGTAGACTTGACTGATGTTCCCTCATCTGACCCTCATGGGGAACTATATGTTGATGGCTCTTGCTTTAAATTGCCAGATGGAACTACAACTGCAGCATATGCTATTGCTACGCTGCGTACGGTAGTTGAGACATCACGAGTCCCCTATCAGTCAGCCCAAATTGAAGAGCTTGTTGCCCTAATATGAGCTTGTGAATTGAGCGAGGGACTGGTTGTCAATATGTATGCTGACAGTCAGTACGCCTTTGGAGTCGTGCACAACTTCGGGTGACTCTGGGAAGAGAGAGGGTTTCTTACTTCGCATGGTGCCATGATTCACCCTGGGCACCTTATATTGAGGCTTTTGTCTGCTTTGACACTCCCTAAGAAATTGGCCATAGTGAAGTGTAGGGCCCACCGGAAAGACACTGACGATGTAGGTAAGGGCAATGCTTTTGCAGATCAGACAGCTAAGGAAACAGCCCGGACTAAAATGAAAACAATGTTTGTAGCAGGTTCCGCTAGGTGGGTGCCTGAAATCACCATGTTTGAGGATACACTTGAGAACGTGAAGGAGATACAAAATGAGGCCACAATAGAGGAATTAGCAATGTGGCAAGAAAGTACAGCACAGTTGAATGACGAGGGATGTTGAATTGATAAATCAGGGAAGCAGAGATGGATGTTGCCAGATGCATATATTCTTCCTGTAGTCATGATGGCTCATTACCCAGCCCATATTAGTGCTAAGGGTATTTGCAAGTTGTTAGACCCTGTATGGCAGAATGATAAAATTTCAAAAACAGCTGCACATTTTGTGAACTACTGCATGGTGCATGATGCATAATTCTGGAAAGGGTACTCCTACACCACCCGGTAATTTTGCACCACCCACTTTCCCTTTTGAGGTCATCCAGATGGACTATATAGAATTAGATAGGTGCAATAATTTGAAGAATCTATTGATTTTTATTTGTGAATTCAGTAAGTGGGTTGAGGCTTATCCCACTAAAAATAATACAGCCATGACGACTGCAAAGGCACTCCTAGAGGCGTTCTTTCCTTGTTTCGGCTTGCCCCGTTTGATTTGGAGTGATAACAATAGTCATTTTAATGCCCAGGTGATTCAGCTGATTTGCGATGGGTTACATATAAAACAGAAGTTCCATGCTGCCAATCACCCACAGTCAGCAGGTTTGGTTGAGAAACTCTCAAACGGAAATTGGCAAATATTCAGGGGACAACAGGGTTACAGTGGCCAGATGCTCTACCATTAACTGTTTGATCAACAAGGACAACAGCACATTCTAGGAGAGGATTGTCACATACGAGGTCATGTTTGCACACCCGGCAAATGTCTGGGGCATCCCGTGACCTCGTTGGTTCTCTGATATTGAGTACCCCTTGTTAATTGATTACCTGTGCCAGCTAACTGAAAATTTGCATTCTATTCATCAACTGGTCCATGAGTCCCTGACCGCTACACCCGAGGGACCCGAATACGACATTCGGCCTGGGGATTTTGTATTCATCATAAATTTCCAGTAGAAGAAGAGTTCGGAGCTGTGCTGGAAGGGACCGAAACAGGTCCTTCTGGCTACACGTACTGTAGTCAAGTTTTCTGGCTGAAAGAATTGGGTGAATGGCACTCATTTCAAAAGGGTGCCTCTGCCTTTGCCTTATGATCAAGGACCAAAGATGGATTAGGGGACTCTGAGTGTGAGACTGTGCCTCAGTTTGTCCCCTTCATTGACATCAAACTGACCTGGATGCAAATGGATGCGGAGAATGATGAAGTGTCAAATGCAGCAGTTCCACCGGAGATACAAGCTATCCAGGAGCCCCTTTTTTATTGATCCGTCTGTGTCTGGAGTCACCAGGTACGATCGGCGTCCGCAGCTGAGGAATAGTGCACCAAAGGAGAAGGCAGATTAGCCAGGGATGGACTGTGTAAATCAGGATGTACTTTGCTGTAGTACCATCGGAGTTAGTTTAGGGTGATGTGAGATTGGTACACTGTTTTGACATCAAACAGGATAGATTGAATGTGCTCCCTGGAAGGGGGGTACATTATCCAGATCGGCATGGGATACATTGTGAGCTTAGGACAAATCTAGCTCCACCGCCGCTGCTCAAGAGCGCTAATGTATTGATGAACAATAGGAGCCTGTACCAGTGAGGCTCTGACGGACACTGGGAACACTTACCTTTACTATAATTTGTGTTGCATTTCTTTCCTTGCTTCATAATGCATCCCTTTGGTCGGCCTATTGATGAGGAGGAACAACCATTTGCACCACCGCGTTTAGCACGGGATTGGTAGACAAAGAGTAAAATAGTTTGCATATTAATTGTTGTGATTGCAATAGCGACAATATTTGGAATATCCTGGTTGCTAGAGGAGACATTTCCTGGACATTCCTTGGAAGGTTCAACCCCCACTCCCCCTGAACACATTTTTCTTGCTGTAGCCCCACACAAAACACTACACAGACAGTCCTATACAGACCATGTATTTATGCAAATGTTGCATCATGCTCATAATGTGTCCAATACAACTAATTGTTGGGCTTGTGAGTTGCTCCCTTCGGTTACTTCTAAGTACGACAATTAGTTGTCTATGCCATTGTCATATATTGGCAGCTGCGAGAGTTGGTATGAATTGTTTCGAGTGGTGTACTTCCAAATTCAACTTTCTACTTTGGATATAACATACACTGATTCTCACAATGCGAATTAATATTTACTCTTCTAGCAAGGAGACGCTGTGAAGGGACTGCTACCTTTTTGGGGCCCCATGGGCTAATAGCCTTCAAGTTCTTCAGTTAACTAGAGTTTTTGACGCGGTTATAAATATAACTGCTGGGATAATGACGAATGTCACTGCTGATCTCCAGGCTACGAGATTAGTCACTTTGCAGAACAGGATGGTGCTAGACGTTATCCTTGCAGATCGGGCAGCAGCTCTTGTGTTTACATACCTGATAACGCTCCCAATGTTTTTTCAGCTATACAGAAATTACATAGGATATCGGCTGAGATACACCAAGAAGCAGGTACTAGGACACTGTTGGGGTGGTTTTCATCCCTAAACAGAAAATATCAGTTCATGATACTAATGCCGCGATTATGCTACAAAAGTATATTGATGAGTTGATGCAGATAGATGAGGGTATTTTTGATACTTACTGAATATATGAACTACTCCTCATAGTGATGTTTCTTGTCCTTGCAAATATTATACTTTCCTTGATAACAACATAACATGGTTAGCTCATGCAAAAAGGGAGGTCTGTTAGAATGTAAATATTTTTGTTGTGTTGATTATGTATTGTTGTATGTAAGTTAGCATTTGCGGCACCATTTTATTTCCATGATCGAAACTAATCTTTCCCTTCCTGGGAAAACAGCTTTTTGTAAGTCTCGTTTCTCCAAGGTTGGGCCTTGCTTTTACCTAATGAATACACTGCTCTTATTAGCGCTTACCTTTCCCACTAGATAGAGGCCTTCTCCTACCAGTCTAGCGGTGGGCACGGACGGAGCGACCTTGAGTAGTAGTTAGTGTGTGCCCGGCCTCAGGATCAAAACGTATACTTCTGTACTTCTTTGTGTAGCTGCATCTGCCTGGAAAATTCCATTGTGGGCAGACCTTCATTGGTTCTGAATCATACATAATGCAGCACCATGTTTGCTGATGGCAGTCCCTCTGCAGCAATCCTAAGAGACTGGGAAGACTGGGCTCCGCTCGAGTGTATCTGAATAAATATATTGGTTTGTATTCTCTACTGTCTGACCGATTCTTCATTTGCATGGAAGGCTGAGAGGTGGTCGTGAGTGACCCAGGTGACCCTAATCGGGTCACTTCCTTCACCTTGATGTGATTAAACCCATACATTTTTGCATGGTGTTCACATTATTATGGATGCTCACACTTAAGTGTTCTAATTCTAGGTTGATTCGGATTGGAATTAATTTTCTGATTGAAAGAGGCTGCACAACCACCTGGTGGCTAATAAATATGTTCTGCAATTGACTAAGATTTGTGTAATTGCTACACTAAATTGGTGACAAGCTTAACCGACTGGATAAGGTTGAACATCTACCCATAGAGTCCCACATTGACATTCTGCACTTGTTTGAGATTTGTGTATTTTCTACAATTAAGCATCACAAAAGAGCCCTATCTAGCTAGTTTGCTTCCACAGTGTTTATTTTGCAGTCTTGCTGGTGTCCAAGGCAATTGTAATGGCCATCTAAGCTTCACCCTGTCTCCCAAATCCACAGTCTGCCCTGCATATTTTGGTTTGTGGGGAGTGCCAGCTTTCTGTCAATGAAACCCCAGTTGGCTCCATCAAAGGAAAGCTTCCTCATAAGGTCAGCCGGAACTGGGGCCATCAGAAGAAAGGCATTACAGTGTCTGTTCTATCCAGGGTAGACAGGGTAATGACTATTTTTTTCTGTCTCTCCCCGCATGATAAACCCTTGTGGTGAGGGACTAAAAAAACATGAAAAAACATCCCCCAAAACCAGCATTAAAAAACTCCCTAAGTGTGAGGGTCATTGGTTACTTGTTTTTCAATAACATTGATAAAGTTTGGGAAAAAGCTGTCAAAACCGATGGTGGCCAAATGTTTTGAACCTTAACAGGAAGCATCATGTTGGCAGTTCATATTTCAGATTCACATATCACCCCTGCACCAGCGCTAATCACTAAATTTGGCACATGGTAGCCCATTAGGGTGACGGACATATTGTCCTCTGTCACCCTGATGGACTGTTCTCTGCCAAACTCTACGTTAGGCCCTTAGTTAAGGCTAACTAAGGTTGATTTTGAAGTGAGTGGCTCGCCTCTGTTGGTGATTACCTGCTCTAGGATATCGCATAACCAGGAAAGCAAGGAGCAGGAAACCACTGCTGACAGCAACATTTCCCACAACCACTAGGAAAGTAGTGCTCAGCAGGAAATTGTGTAGGAGTACCACGGATGATGCAGGTGCTACAGTTCACAGCTCAGGACTGAGTGTCCATAATGTGGTGATGCAGGTGCATGCGTACGTCATCATACATGCGCATGCTTACAAAATTACTCGCCCACCAGCCGCAGCTGCATCATTTTACCTTTTTCTTTTTTCTCAGTTTACACAATGCTGCAAATCACAGAGAAACTGCATTGGCAAAGCCAATAGGTGCAAAGGTGCAACCTATTGACTTTGCCATTGCCTGTTTAAAACTTCACAATTTTCCTGTAGTTGAAAAAGTTTCAGAAGTTGTGAGTCCAGCGATTTTGCTCAACTATACCCCTCTGTTCACACTCATGCATCAGTCTTCATACTGCTGAAAAGTGTTGCTCCCCGTTTAGCAGGGTGGGACTGGCCTATAGGGCAATCAGGAAATACCCAAAGGACTGGTCTGTTTGGTCTGCGTTGGGGGCATTTTTGTTGACTGTTTGTGGGCCCGTTTATGATCTGGTCTACTGTTGATTTCCATGATATTAAATCAAACATTATCTCTAGTCAGCTCAAACCCATGCAGCCTTCCATACCTTGCAAAAATTCTTAGACGGCGTATCTTTACAACTAGTGCTACTTTTTTAGCTTTCAAATACACTAATGAGGGGCACTTTTATTTTGGTGCCTAGGCATATTTTCTGTCCCAGTCCGACACTTGATTGCAAATCCACACCCTCTGATTTAAGATTTGGTTCTGTTATCAAATGCTATTTTCTGCGCAGCGAAGTTGAACTAAAGTTCCCAGAATGTTTTTAGAATGGGCTCTGTGGGGAGACATGATCGGTCGTGGATTGGATGGCTTTTCTTTTATCCGCTCGTTTCTATAACCACATCTCATGATACCATCGACCGAAAAGGCCTAGAGTTTTTTGTAGCACTTTAGGCATGAAATGAAAACCACTTAGAGCGAGCATAACAAGCATGACGAGTTCACATTATCGATTTGCAATCAATTACATTACTTAATTTCATGTTTGAAGAGTCCTGCTTGAAGACCATCCTAGATTATCGCCCCCTCTTGGGAGGGATTGGCTCCTTTTCCAGATTCTAATAACATTGGGATGTTTATTTGCTTTATTCAAGATAATGTAGAGGTTTTCAGCTTTGTAACATAGTAACACTGCCAATGATTGCCTATTAGAAAGCAAGAGAAAGCATTCCCCTTTGTCGAAGGTTGAAAGCCTCTGTTTGAAATCTCCACTCACTCA
Source organism: Triturus cristatus (assembly GCF_964204655.1). Taxonomy (NCBI): domain Eukaryota; kingdom Metazoa; phylum Chordata; class Amphibia; order Caudata; family Salamandridae; genus Triturus; species Triturus cristatus. The sequence goes on from NC_140584.1 coordinate 146,975,555, forward strand.
GGGCTGACTGCACATCTGGCTGTTTACAAGAGGCAGCGACAGGTATTGTTTTGAAATCACATGCTCAAAATACATTTTTAGAGTGGCGCATAATACAGAATGCTGGTGGCTTAGCCAGTTGAACGCTCGCCTCTGATGTGTGTGGTTGCTTGTCAGTCACAAGTTTAACCCACTGCAAACCAGGCTCAGATTTCCATCCTCTGAAATCGGTAAATCAATGCTATTAAATTGTTTGATACGAACCTCTGTTATATGGAGTACTTAAAAATGACAGAAGTGTGGTGTGAAGTGCTAGACAAAAAAGATAAGTTGTTATTCCTACAAGAATGAACACTGTGTTTTGCAATACCAAAAGAACAAGTAAAGAGATTTCGTCCACGAGAGAACCTTTTTTTAATTCTGAACATTTTAGAAGTTTTTTTTTTTTTAACAAACTTTATTGATGACTTTAGCAAATTTGAAATGTATCAGTCATTCTACAGAGACAGTCTTTCACTTTTGTATGGAGAACATTACACATATGGCTTATAATGGCTATGTGCGGCATTTCGTAAACGATAAAAGCGAAGACAATGATCTCCCTTAACATCGTTGACATCAAAGTAAGCGATCAACATTTTAGAAGTTAAATTAAAAGCATGGAAGTTATGGCTAATGTTTGTGTTGCATTGAAGGTCAACAATTCAAATCCTTGTATAGCCAAACTATGCTTTTCCTCTTTCTGAAGTCGGTAAATTGAGTACCATGACATAGGCTAAGTTTAACAGCTCTTAGAAGCTACAGCCATGCACTATGAAGCACAGTAGAAAAACAAGTTAATATTATAACACGATCAGGCATTGATGTTCGCACTACAAGAGGAACAGCAAGATTGATCTGGACAATAAGAGTATTTATTCCCATTTTAAAAGATAAGAACGCTAGTTAAAGGGTTCAGAGAAGGAACTGAAGATCAAATGATATCCTGAGATGGTCAACTAGTGGGGATCATTAGAAACTTAAAATAGCACATTCGCTTCCAAAAGAGCTGCAAAGAGTCAAGGAAAAGTAAAGGTATTGGAACCAGAGGCCGCCAAGCCCCAAGCAGCATAGCCCCAAGGCAACAACCTTATGAAAGGCAGGAGGAAAATGTGCACTGTGCGTGCGCCCCCCAGTGGCTGTCTGACGGCACTGAAAGTGAGAAGTATGCGCTAATGGTGAATGGGCACCATCTAAAGGCGCTAGCAGAGGATGCCCATGAAGAAGGACTGAGAGAGTGAAGTCAGAGATGCTCAGGGGACCACACCAGTGAACTTGACAGCACGGGCAGGGTCCCAGGAGATAGAGAGACCTCTCTGAATGGAAGAAGCAATACTGAAAGGAATAGGCCATGCCAGATGGCCGTCTCAGCGTCAATGGCACCGTTAGCCCATCATTGAGAGTATCACATAAAGTGACGGACCCTGACAGCATGCCTGAACCTAGGCAGGACCAAGTGCTGTGACGGCGCAGCCTCAAGGCGAAGGCACTATGCCCTTGAGCGAGGAAGAGGAGCAGCATGAAGGCGACCCTCTATCCAAAGGGTGGAGCACCAGGAGGATCCCTAAGGAAGTGACCAAACCTGCGAAAGGTTCGCAAAAAGAAGAGAGTCAAGTCCTACAGCAGGACAGACCTGCGACAGGTCCACAGCAATAAACAGGGCTCAACCAGCGAGATGTCCATGAGGAGTCAACATGCGACACTTGGCATGTCGCCACATCACTGTGAGGAACCTGGTTGGAAGTAGAGAAGAGTGTAGTATGAAGTCACATCGCGAAGGAGTTGAAGAAGAGAAGAGAGTGGCACGATGCCACAGCGTGAACAACTACCACAGGTGCGCAAAAGAAAAGGGAGAAGAGCGATAAGACTGAGGACTTGTGCCAATATCGGAGAGGGCATCCATCAACACAAGCCAGCCACCGGGGTGTAGAGATGTCACTGGAGACAGCTCCGTGGGAGGACCAACTGTAAGCAGCCAACAAGCGCGAACAGCGTCCAGGCCCCAAGCTTCTTGGTGCCACCATCCAGCCACCAGTCACTGGCTGCTTGGCATAGATGGCAACCCTGCTAGTAACTGCACATGCAGAAGAAGAACTGCAAGTTGCTTCAAAGTCCCTCCAGCCATCCTTACTCCATGAAAGACATCGTCACCTGTCGCCCTAGTTGCTAGATGATAAGACCATCATCATTACCAGGTGCATCAACAGAACCACCTAAGGAGCATCGCACCCCCAGAGTTGAGCTGTATGCCTGCAAAACAACCAGAGGATAACAAGACATCCCTGGAACCGTGGGAAGCTGGCCACCCAGAAATCTTCTGTGAGCCCCCTGTGAACCTGAGACCAGCCGAAGAGAGCATACTCGACCATTGGACCATCCACCCTTAGGGTTGCACGAGGTTTGGCTGTAGCCCATTTGGGAGTTCTGCAGGTACCCCTTTACATGGCCTAAGTGAGGTCCATCATAGTCCATGCAGTACTGTGGCAATCCAGGGGCAATGGCCTCGAGGGAATTCCGGTGTGAGATGAAATCCCAGCAAGAGAGATGCGTCTGCAGCAGCTCCGCGACAGGCACCGGGAAGCACTGAGGTTGCGGATGGAGACTGGTCACCCAAAGACAATCTGATAAAGGTCCGTAAACCTGAGTCCTGATGGCCAGAGCACACAGACCCTGAGACGACCACCCTTTGTGGCTGAAAGAGTGACTTGGATGTGGTCTTGTTGGCAGTTCCTCAGAGACGCTTTTGTGCGGCCTGCGAGATGCCCGCACAGTCCACACAGTCCTGTGGAAGCCTGACAGAAAGGGCCTCAAGAAAATTCCTGTGAGAGGGGAGTACTGGCATGCAAGGGAAGTCTAAAGCTGCTCCACCAGTGGGCACTGGGTAGCACGTAGGCCTTCAAATAAATCTCCCATTCATCAATGTCGTCCTTATTCTTTGATGGCTTGCCATCCATGGAGCCTGAGCGCCTTCAAAGTGATCCCTGCAGTGGACTTCACCACTGCTCCAGATGCTCCCCAGATTGAACTATGTAAATAGTCTCCCACACCGTGAGACCAGGTCGGTCTGAACAGCATCGCTGAGGTGAACTAAAACCTCAAGAACATGTGGCCAAGAGATCTAGTACTGCCCGGCAGATGGCCTGAAGAGACTCAGTGGTGCTGTGTTTTGTTTGTTTGTTCTTTCCCATAGGTTTGACTTGTTCGTCTCTTTTTCATTAAAGTTTGAGAGGGATTTAGTGTCCTGCTGGACACGTTCTAGTGTACATACTGTACATATGCTGTACATACATTCTATACCCACCCTTGACATTGCACCGCACAGAGATGGCTTGTTATAGGTGAAGTCAACTGTTGAAGGCTTTCGTTGCGTGCTAGTTTGTTTTTCAGTATGGCCACATGGAGGCTCTTTTAAACGTACCTATGTGTTCAGATATGGTTTAACAAACAATTTCCTCAATTTTTTCCAGGGGGCAGAAATATGTCTTCAATTGCAATGGCAATTGCATTCATAGAGTGCTTACTATTTCTGACGAGGCTTTTAAGTGCTTTACGGCAAATACCACTCTAGAACCCAAGGATAGTGATTTTGTGGGATACATTGACACAAAACTTCTTAGGGCCTTATTTATGAAGGCCTGCAAAACATACGCCACTGATGCATCACTTCTTGTGACGCTGCGGTGGCATAAATAATGCACCACATGGCACCATATTTACAAAGTGACGCATCTAAGCAGATGCATCACTCTGTAAACCCCTGCGCTACATTATACCTGCGTCAGGTATAAGGTACGCAGAGTTGGCGTTCCCCCGCAGTAAAGAGTCGTAAACGTGGCGCAGTGAAATCTATGAGATTTCACTGCAACACTTCTAGGACACTTCTGCGTCAATATCTTACACCTGTCTCACAGCAGAGACTGACGCAGGCCCTTTCTCATGGGGCTTGACCCATGTGAAAGGACACATCGCTGGAGTTGCGTTTGTTTTCAGACACACCCCAGCAATGCTCCTCTTCTGCACCTACGGATACATCAGAAATGCTGCTGTATCTGTAACTCCTTGAGACATGGAGTGCAAAACATTAAATACGAACATCCATCCTGTCGCAAGGAGGGCGCAGTGAAAACTGTCACATTGCTGTTTTCACGCAGCGATGCAACAGTTTTCATAAATGAGGCCTTTATTTCTCTCACATGTAGATAAGTAATAAATATTGTAAAGTTGGCGTGCACCTTGTTTTCACCAGTGTAAAGTTTCTATCATATGTTCTGTGAATGGTGGTATTCTGTGGAAGCTTGCCCTAAAGCAGGTCTATGATGCACCGTGTCTGTGAAACTAATGTGCTTAAACTCTCAGCTTTTTGTAACCGCAGTTTCCACTCCGAGAAATATATTTCAGACAACTAATAAAATCAAGATGTCTCTCACACAATTTCTGAAAATGGTAATCATTTTGAGGATAATTAAAAAAAAAAACCACTAAAAAGCCACATTTGCAACAAGACTTAGCACATGAACGCGCGTCAGGGCGTAGCGCGTACCTTCATAAAACCATAACTTGATACTGCAGTTGGGAATAAAACTGAGCAGACCTCAAGGAGGTTTTTAGGAGAACGACAATTCAGATATTTATTGCCTATTTTATGAGCTAATTGCATTTGCATATTTATGGAATCCACTGATGTTTGCAGCAATTAAAAAATATTTAGTAGTCGTAAAAAACCCGCAGACGATGGAGCCTATGTTTGCATAATAAACACTTATTTCCAGACAGCCTGAGTGGCAGTGACATCAAATCCGTAGTTAGAATAATGCAATTATTTCAATTTGCCAAGCTCGCGTCGAGTTTAAGGCCCTCACTCAGAGTTCCTTGGGAGGTGGGACAAAGCATAGCAGATGTGCGGAAAGTAGACATCATGGCATCTAATACGACTGGTATACTTAGAGAAATGCTGTATTACAACCTCACTTCTTGGGAATTTCATGCAATCTCGCACCTTGGCTATTCTCACAGTAAATCCTGAAACTGTGGTATTGCTGCAATGGCCTGTCATACTCTTAATAAGGCACTTACGGGCATATTTACAAGGAAGTGGCCAAGTGCCGCGTTAGCCTCCTTGGCTTAACGCTGCGCTCCGCCACTTCTGAAATGCAGGGCTCCACCATAGTTACAAGAATAAGTTGCAGCCCTGCATTTCCCCCTGCACTGGTGCTAATTTAGCTGCCGAGCGCCAATGCAGGCACCCTTGCACCATAGTGTAAGGGTGCCTGCGTTGAGGGGAAAGATTGTTTATGTGCAGGAAGGTGTGCCTTCCTGCACATAAATAATCTGAAATGGCGTTTTGAAACTTCTATGTGTGCTGCTTAATGCACCACACATAGAAGTTGCAAAACAGCATTTTCTTTAATGATTATTTATATGTGCAGGAAGGGACACCTTCCTGCACATAAACAATCAATGGCGTTTTGCTGTTTCTATGTGTGCTGCACAATGCACCACACATGGAAACAGCAAAAATGAGGAGGAATTAAATATTTCTCCTCATTGTGCCAGAGTATGACCAGGTTTACCCTGGTCTTAATTTTGGTGCTGCCCCATATTTACCCCACCCTTGTCAATATGGGGCAGCAACAAAATCAATAGGTGTTGCGGCGGAACACCCACCACAACACCCTTTGTCCGCCCATTTGACGCTAAATATAACGTGAAAGGCTGCCTTATTCACAAGGAGGTGTTAAGCCACGTTAAGTGACTTAATGCTGCCTTGTGAATAAGGCGAAGCCCCATAACCACCACAACCTCTGAAAAAGTGATCTGGTGGCGATAGGGGCTTGTAAAAATGCCCCTTAGTCCCTGATTCCGAGCATGAGACAAATTGCAGCCCTTGTGCAATGAAGAGTTTGTGCAAGGATCAGAATTCAAAACTTTACTAAATTTTTCCCAAGACAATTTCAGCAGGTTAGGGTACTAGGCACCAAATTCCACAGGTTAGGCCCCACTCTGAGTTACTCCTTGGAATAAAATGTACTTACTGGACCTGCTAAACTCCTTCACCCCATGATGCAAATCCTTTCTGGATCCTACAAATACTTCAACACGGATGTATGACGTTACAACGCATACATTTACATCGCGGTACATTACATCGCGGTTTTTACAACGCAAGTCGTTACAACGACTTGCATTGGAGGGCGCTGGACTTAGGAGTAGTATAATTTACTATTCCAACTCCAGTCTACGTACAGTAGGGAAGGTGTTGGATAGTAAATTATACTATTCCTTGTCCTAGAGCGCCATCTAGCGTAAGTCGTTACAACGATGTAATGGCATCGCGTTGTAAAAGTTGCATCGTAAAGGTTGTTTACCCTTCAACACCCTTACTTTATTTGAATAAATCTTTTTATTGATTTTATATGATTTACAAAATAATACGAGAGAAAAGGGAATCAGCCACAGACACACATTATAACAACACCTGCAGCACTTAAGGAAGCAACAGATCACAACTGGTATGCGAGTACAAAATATGTTGGTGACAGGCGAACAGTAAAGAAGCTAGATCATCACATACTCTCGATAAAGTGAATCCACCATGGGATTTATATTTTAGCATATTTCTTCTACACCCCATGAGCTTTATAAACAAGTACTTCAGTCGTAGGTAGTCCATTCCTCCCTCGTATGGGGGCGAGGAGGGTACTTGTTTCCAGTGGTGGGCTACATCCCTCTTGACCATCAAAAGGCCAATAGCAGTGAAACTGCAGGGTATTACGACAACCACTCAAATGTTCCATAATTTACAAATCATCACCTTAGGGTCCAAAACCAACTTCCTCCCCACCACATCTGCCAGCCTGGCACTTAATTTGCACCAGTATCCTGTCACTCAGGGGCACTGTTATATCGTGTCGTAGCAGGTTCGGATCAGCCAGGAGGGCACTCGGGCAATGGGTGATGGGCCGGTATCGGAGTTGCAGCTGTGGGACACCTTTCTGGGCAGCGTGGAGGCCGATTTAGGCTGTGCCTGAGCTGTTCAGATGCCACCATCGTCCAGTGAGGCCCTGAGCGGCCTTTCATGAGGCAGATGGGCCTCTGTTACCTCCCTTTTACCAACGGGGAGGAGGTGTCAATCCTAGTCTGTTGCTGGCCCGGCCCATTAATGTAAGTAAATTGAGCAGGGGCAACGGGGCATGAGCAGATGTAGCCTCACTTATATTCAGGTATTATTCACCACTGTGAACTAACCTGTGCACAAAAAATCCTGGCAGCATTTGCATTTTCTTTTATCCCAGTGAAATTAACAAAATGCCCCCCTCCCAAACTTCTTGTCATAATACTTAAAACACTGATCAAGTGTTTTGCAAAAAGGTGCAATCCGCAAATGTGGGCAACTTATTTTTAGGGTGCCCAGGGCTATTTTGCATGCCAATCCAACCCTGAATAGTAGTACGAATCAAGAGGAGAGTGGCACCTCTGACAACTGGGAGTACTCCCTTTTTCCATTCGCCATAGCCGGGAGGGGCTGTAATAATACTTGTGGAACTATTTGAACTGAATGAGGCGTAATTGGGCAGAAATGGCTACTACTCGTGATGCCATCTTTGCCCCCAACCTGCCTTTGTAAGGAGTGTGTCTACACTTAATGGAGGAAGCTCTCAGGGTTGCCGCTCCCCATTGAAAGTAACTAATCTGAGATTGTAAATCCGTAAAAAAGTTTGGTGGGGGAGGAAGCGGGTCATTTTGTAAACAGAGGAAGTGTGGCCTGGAGATAGTTTTAAAGAACGCTCTCTGTTCCATCAATGGGAGAGGGAAGCTGTCACGGCTGGCATGACTCGCGGGTGGGGTGGTGGTGGGGTCACGCGGGGAAGGGGTCTTGCGGGGAGGGGTTAATTTAATTTACCATCTCCTCCGTTACCGCGTCTCCTCTCTCCTCTCCAAACAGGATGCAGGCAGCCTCCTTCCCCTCCCCTAAGCGTAGTCTATGGGGAGGTCATTTTCTCCATGTAAGCTCCTGCTTCAATTTGTCTAGCAGGGGAAGTATATTCAGTTCCCAGCATCGGTGGTGGCATCTCGTGATTTACATGCCTGTGTACCAGAAATGGTTTCCCACTATCTGGAGAGGGGTAGAAGCAGGCAGAGACAACAGGCTGTACCAGCATGAGCATATATGGATTCCCCCAATACACTTGGAGGAAAGATGCATCACTGTATATTTATATGATGTCCATGAGGCACAGATAGAAGTGCTAGGTCGTAGGACATATAATTGTGCGTCGTCCTACAAACTGGGAGATTCAGCCCACCATATCTCCTATACTACGGTGTCTATGCGTATACACGCCACCAATGGCTCTAGAACTTCAAAGACAACAGTGGGAAGCGGTGTCACCCTGCTGTATACCCCTCTTCATGCCAGAATAGTGCAGAGAAAATACCATTCACAGCTCAGTGTATAGGATTTGTACACACCTGTGAAAGCAGTACCCAAAGTTTATTATCTCCAACACCTGAGGCAGGAATGGTAAATGGGCCAAGTCAAAGGCTTTCTCAATCTCTAAAAACAGCAGCACACAGTCTGCTAAGATCTCATGTGCTCTGGTGAGAACAAAGTGGAGATGCCCCAAGCAGAGTCTGGTACTGTGTCCAGGAATGAGCCCGTTTTGGTCATGGCGTACCAAAGAGCGCACCAGTCGGGTCACTACTATTTCCATCAGTATTTTCAATTCAATATGAATTAGAGCTATTGTACGGTAGGAGGAATAGTTCCTTGCAGGTTTGTTGGGCATGAGAACGACAGGTACTGTTGCCCTGTGTAAGTCGTATGGTAGGAAGCCGGTCTCAAATACTCCAACAAACAGGTTCCAGAGGTGAGGGCTCAGTAATGAGAAGTACTTTAAAGAAAAACGGCGGGATACCATTGGGGCTCGGGGTTTTCCCTAAAGGCATGGTCGGTATGGCTTTTGCATTTCTTCCTCTGTAATTGTAGAGTCAAGAATGACTCTTTCAGTAGGTAGCAGCATGGGTGTCGGTAGGCCGTGGATGATTGGGTCGGTGTACTCTGCAGCTGGGGGATGTCTATGTGAGAGCAATATTTTAGAATATGATGTGAAGGCCTCAGTGATACCCACTGATGTAATGGTCTGTCGGCAGTCTGCAGTGTGCTCTAAGAGGACCACTCTGTTTAGATGATCTTTGATGGCAAGCCAATACAGTTTTTGCCTGTCTTATCACCCATACGGCAGACCCTGCCGTGGGATGCCAGCCAACCTGCTTGGGGCAAGTGGAGTAGTTTGTGGTTCAGCTTTGTCCTTGCAAGCTCTAATGAATGTAGGGTAGATTCACCTGAGGAGGCAACCAGTTGCCTCTCGAGAACCCTCTATGTTTTCCTTAGGGTCTGATATCTCCTTGATGTTGCCCCTCATCTTGTCCTTAATGCAGGACATGGCATCTCCACATTTGTCGTCTTGAATGTCTCCCACAGTGTTATAGTGGAGGTTACTGAGTTGGCATAATCATCATCCCTAGTAGCGAATCATCTAACAAGTGGGCCAAATTTGCAAGATTTAGGACTTTTAAAGTTGGAGCGGTATGTACTCCAGCAAAAGTCAAGAGATGTCCATCAAGCAAACCTGCTATCACAACATATCTACCCAGAGTGTCAGTGCGCACACAGCTTACCACAAGTAGGAATATTTTCCTAAGGAGAATAGCTACTCCTCTTGTGCCACCGGCAAAGCCAGAATGATACACCATGTCATACCTCGGCTGCCCAAAAAGTTGCAATTCATGTCAAGTAAGTGTCTTGGAGGAAGAGGATAACGGGTATGTCGCTTAATGTATAGCATTACTGTTTCACATTTAATCTTGTCATTCATGCCATTGACATTCTAGGACCTCGCCCGGTATTTGTCAGGTCTGTCACGCTGGTTACTAGTTTCTGTCATCCCTGTAGTCGATGTTGTGACAATAAATGCAGATATGGTTGTGACTCATTCAAACTAGGATTTAAAAAACCTCTAACCTCACCTACCATCTACTTCCACTCTAAAATCCTCTATTGCTTTGAAGAACAAGAAACGTTACGACAAAGGGCTAAACGCCGTTCTTGGCATTGGTAATAATAGCCTTAGTGTTTTTGTTAACAGGTGCAATTGTTAAAATATGCTGTCAGCCATTATGCAATCAAGGATAATGGATTCCATGGTCTCTTGCTTTATAAAATACAGCCATAAATGGGGAGCATTGGGCTCCTCACACCATTGGCTCCATTGCTGCTGCACATGCTGCACTAATGGCAGCTAAGCCACTGATTTAATTTTTATAAAAAAACACCACCTAACTACTTTAAAAGCTTCAAGTTGAAAGGTGAGCCCTTGAAGAATTCATGTCCCCCTTTTTGCCAAACCAAGGGCACTCGCCTTCCTTTGGAAAATGACAGAGCAATAAAGATCATATTCACAAAACACTTCGGGCTGATTTACAAGTCCCTTGCATCACTTTTGTGCCGCTGTTGTTTCACTTTTGTGACGCAGCGACGGCGCAAACAATGCAGCCAATTTACAATGTGACGCATCTAATGAGATGTGTCACGTTGTAAAGCTCTGCGTCACATTATACCTGCGTCAGGTATAATGTATGCAGGGTGGGCGTTCCCACGCAGGAAAGCCTCGTTGAAGTGACACAGTGAAGTCTTCAAGATTTCATTGCGCCACTTCTAGGATGCCACTGCGTCAAAACCATATGCCTGGTGGAATGAGGCATAAGGAATGACGCAGTATGATCAGTATAGGCCTCATCATGCATTGCTGGAGTTGCATCGTGCTTGTGACACAACTCCAGCAATGCGTGACTTTTGGGCCAACAGATGCGTCAGAATATCTGACGCATCTGTCTATCCTCGGGCCATGGTGCACCGCAAGTAAACTGACGCATCACCTACAGATGTGTCCGTTTCTTGTAAATCTGTCCCTTCGTGCACAAAACAGGATAATATGTAGACACAACCTTTATTAATGTGTGCAAAAACACCCCAATGCAAATATATTTGGGCTGTTTTCATATAGTATTTTTATGCATAGTTTACCAATATGTATGAATGTACATATGCACTAATTAGTGTGGCAAATTAGCCTTTTCTGCAAGGTCATTCCAAGGTATTCTTGTTTATAGCCACTACTTTTGCTGGTATAAGGGCACTGTACACTGTGACACAGCTTATCCCTGTCACAGTGCACGTGTTCTGACTCTAAAATGGTATTGATAAAACTGGTTTCCTCCAGTTGGCCTATTATGTAAGACCATAGCAGATGCAGGGAAAGGTGCACCTATGGGATGGAAGTCAAATGTCATATGTGGACTGCAATTGTGTATTAACACTGCCCACATATATGACAAAATTATAGATCTACCTATAGCACCACTCTGTTCTTGCGGGGCTGCCATTCAAATTAGCTGGAAAAGGTGTCTTTGCCATGTTGGAGAAGCCTATTTTTATATATTCATAATCACATTTAAAGTATGCTTTGTATGCCCACAAGCAGGGTTCTAATATATACAAATAGGATACATTGCATATTGCTGTTAGTGTGCTTTCACAGAGAAATAAAACTCAAAAGCGATTTCACTGTGTAGGATTTGTTAGACTTTTCCCCGAACAGGCCTCTTTAGGAATAACATCTTTATTTGCTATCTTTAATTAGGAAAATGCAAGAAAAATGCTTCAAAGTTATTTCTTGCTTAATTTCTGGAAATCAAGCTTTTTATAACTTATGGGGAAAAGTAACTTTATAAAATTGAACTTTGTGCTGTGTCAGCCAAAAATGGCAAAAAACCAAGTCTGTCACTCGGTGTGTCCTCATAGCAGAAGTACACATCCTTGGCTGGCAAAATTAGAAACCCAGACTCTGCAGAAGACAATGATCTATCACTGAGCCCAAAAAAGCACAGGGGTGTTAACTGCTCACCACGTAGCAGGCATTAGCGATCTGGGATAACGACCTTTTTTGACTTAGGCACACTACGGAAGGCTTTGTTTATTTATTACAGTGACTCTTCTAGACAGCCAGGCTTCAGTTACCATGGGGAAAAACAGTTTGAACCCTGTCAGGTGGGATTGGAGCTCATCTAATTAAGGGAGTGGCCATGGAGCTGGCATCAGGCCTTTCTAGTAACCAGAGGATTCTGATATACTGAATCAGGGGGTTCTGGGTAATTTTACTGTAAAGCAAAGAGGATGTGCTGCAAATGGAGATGTGGAGAACATAAGATTGGGCTTCTGAATGTCTTTAATTACTTGCTAGTGCATAGGATACCTCAGTGACTACCACCGCAAACCATTCCTAGGTCTGGGAGGACAGACCCCAAAGAAGAAGGCCCTGTGAAAGAAGATTCTGGCCTCTGACTCCTGATTCCAGACTCTTGCTTGAAGAAGAGGTCTCACTCAAGAACTCTATATTCAAGGACTTGCAAATTCTTCTGCCGCCCAGGGACTGAAACTGCTCTCCAAGTGTCAATTGCTTGGCCTCCTGTTTGCCTGCTAAAGGTACACAAAAATAAGAAGGACTCTTGACTCCAGGAGGACTCAGCTGACTAACAAGGATTAGACCCTGCAGGAGACCTGGATGGAGAGAGACTTGGTGCCCAGAGGCCTACCCTCAGGAGCTACGGGATTGAGGACTGACCAGAAGAAGTTTCTCCAGTGGTGTGTGACTACGTCTGAAGGTAAAACGTTTGACTGAGACAGTTTGATTGGTGTATCCGCCCTCTGCTCCATTGTGGCCAAACTGTAATTGCACCTAGGCTCACTGAAACTGTTGGTTTTCCATAGTGCTTGACTTCTTTCTAGGTGCTTTTTGCCTTAAAACATTCTAAATCCATATCTCTTTTTACCCTTAACCTATTATGATGATATTGGTGTCTATTTGCTCATTAAATAGTTTTCTATTTTTCTAAATTGTTTTGAAACTGTTTTAGTTTTGTGTTCTTTACTTTGAAATTACTGGCACTGCTTGAACTTTCTGCCCACTTCTACCTGGATTGCCTGCTGGTTGTGTTATAACTAACAGTCGTTGAGCAGAGGCTCTATCAGAACTATCATGAGACCTAACTAGAGTGGGTATAATGAGTAGGCAGATGCCCCTCTCCCAAACTAATATCCCTATTTCTGACAGCAATGAATATAGAGCACAATAGGGACAGTTTCAGAGTCAGTTTTCAAATTACTGCGGAATCTGAGACCTGGCCCGATTCGCCCAATTTAAAGCCGTGAGTGCTTCATTTTTGTTAAACACAATACTACATGTGTTAACCCATTGGACAAAGATCGCACAGTTAAATTAGTGGAGCTAAAAAACATAAATAGATAAAATGTGTTTGCTGTGCTTGAAGTGATGCTCAGCTCTGAGAAAAACGGGGCTTCCTGCAGCTTGCACATGTGTAACATGGTCTATGTGATTTGAGGGGGTGTGGTCACGGGGAAGGTTTACACCCAAAGACCAGGTGCATTTGAAGTTCAGCGTTAGTCTTTTTTTTAATAAGATGTGATTCTGTTTATAAACTATTGAGGAGAGATAGATCTAACTAAAACAAATAGTTTTCTGAAATCTTTGGTTGGGAAAGTGAGTTATAACTACTGGCGTTTGTCAAGCAGGTCTGCTTTGAAGTAGGGCAGACTTGGTCACTGGCCAAATAAGTTTAGTTTTTTTGCAAGCCAAATATAAATGTTTCTCTCTGCAGTTGCCCATGATGCAAAGTTGTGGTGTGAAGTATGGAGCATATGGGGATTTGTTAAAATGGACAATGGGAGAGGCTGACATTTGACGGTGTTTCCTGGGGAATAGCTCGATTTTGTGATTTATCACTTGTTTGCAGAGTGTTGAGTGCTGCTTATAGTAATTTCTCATAGCCTTTGTTCTGGAGTTGTCGGGTAGTTATATGTTTCAGAGAAAAAAGAGGTGAGAGTGCTGAATGGAGGCAGAGGTGATGATAAAATCTCAAATTTTATCTAAGAACATTCTGTTGAGTTTGAGTGACTGCCGAACAGATGGAAGGAGCTGTTCTAGATGCTGACAGAATTAAGAAGCAGGTTATGACTTTGATATTGCCATGGTGTTGTGTGTGCAGGGCAGGAAGACTTGTAAATGACTGAAAATCCCTCTTCTGTTTTGGGAGCATAGTAAAAGTGCTGGAAGGATGTCAGCTGCAGGTATGAGGATGTTTGTGTGTGTTGATGTAAGCGAGAGCAGTTTTTCTGTGATGGAGCGTGCATCTTGAATAGGTGACGTGATCATGTGTGGAGCATGTGTGACGGCAGAGGGAACACTGATGAACATTAGTTGAAAAGATTGAGCTGTTGAATTTCATCTTGATGGTGTTGTTGATGTTAGATGCACAGGAATGGTGTATGTGTGAGCACAGTGTGAGTGTGGGTATGTTGTGTGCTGCATAGTGGGTGGGACACATCATGGGCATGTTAGTGCTGACCTACCTTATGGTCAGGCGCTATGGTCATAGTCGCTTCATGGCCTGAACAGAAGATGTCCTCATCTTTGTCTCTCCTTTGCTAGGGATACCCAGGTGATGAAATGTTCTTGATAAGGATGAAGAGAGGTTCATAATTGGCTGAATGGTATGCACATCAAGTGGTAATGTGACATTGCTTCCCATGTGATGCTGTGGTGCAGTGTTTCATCTTGCGTAAGGTGGAAAGGAGTGGACATGAAAGGAGTAAATTGGAGTAGGCATGCAAATCTATGGTTCATCCAGATTTTTTCTTGCATTGTGGGGATTTTTTATGAGTTTTTTTAAAGTTAGAATATAAGTATATGTAAGAGGAAGCCAATAATGTGCAGAGTTTTGCCTCTCAAAGAATTGTTTTTTTGCAATTGAATGCTCATTCTAAATGTCTATTCAAGTTTTGACCTCCCTATGGGCCCAGTTCAGAGGCTCATTTCACAGTGGTTATGTTTTACTTTGTCATTCCTCACACCTCTTCATAGCTACATCACAGCAGTGGTTTGTCCCTCTCAATATTTTCTCAGATTCACGGTACCTTCCCATCTTACAGAAGACAAATCAGTGGTTGGTGGAAACCCTGTATGGTAGTTATTATCCCAGGTTGGTGAAATGCCAATTCCCACAGGCCATGTAACTGCAGAACGTCATTGGAAGACAGATTAGCCAGCTCAACATTATGGTTTCTCACAAAACATGGAATTAGACTCTCACCACGAACCGTTTTTCCAAGTGTACGGTACCTAAAGCTGAGAGGTCCTCCTTTGGGGTGCTGGCATCAGAGAAACTCTTCTGATTGAGATGCCAACTCGCAGAGGAATACCAAAATGGTCCGAGGGACTAAGATTGCGGGGGATTCCAGCTTCATTGGACAAGACAACTCAAGAGGTAGAGGGTCAATGTGGCTTCTCCCAGCCATCAAGTTGGATTAGAGAACACCAAGGTCCTGCCACCCCACAAATAAGCCAATGCGGGCCACCATGATAATCCACAGGCGGAAGAGGAGAGCACGGTTTGCACTCAAAGGAGGCAAAGCCTGATGCAAACCCCTAGGTGAGCACCCATTTTTTTAATGCTATGGGCTGGCTGTTTGTCTTGCTTCGCCCTCAAAACTGCCACTCCCACACGATGGCCCAAAAATGACGAAGCAGGAGATATAAAACACAACAATACCTAGAAAGGGGTTACCCTTTATAAAATGAAACACACATCAAAGACTCTCTTTTTAGAATGGGACTTGGGGTTTTATTTATGCAATGCTCTCTAACAGGAAGGCTTTACCAAATGTTAAATGAACAATATTCAAATGTATATAGAGATATATATTTATATGCAAACAATAATAACACACTTGGCAAATGTAACAGTTAAATGCATGAATAATATTAATAAAATGCACAAGCAGATAATAATGGATGTCCTGCAAGAAATCAGAAAGATATATACACTAAATACATCAAATGATTACTTTGGATGTGCACTCTGACTCACTCACAGCACAAAAAAAACACCTCAACTGATTATAGCCACTGGCCACACATCACAATGGCAATAATCAAAAGTCAACACTTCACCTAGTGCAAACACTGCATCTTAGCCCACTCCTGACTGGGGGTTCAACAGCTGGGGATGAGAGCCTCAGCAACCAGGGTTTCGCTGTACCGAAGTAGACACGTCCGTCCCCATTCGGATTCCAAAATCCCGGTTTCTAAGTCAACAACCCTCAGCTTTATAATCTCAAAACACACACTAGAAGGTTCGAGAGTCTTCCCCTCTGTGCCAGGGAATCTTACAGGAACTGGCCAGCTTCCAGGCAAGCAGTCTACGGTAGGAAGGAGTTCCCACGTTCACTCTACATTCTTGCATGTTCAAGCCTTTATCTTGACGAAGCTCGCAAAAGCCTTCCAGGGTACATTAAGCAATCTCTCACAAAAACAATCCTTGAACGTGATTAACTCAAACAACTTGCAAGTGTGTCTGTGCGTGCAAAAAAAGCTCAAGCAAGGCAGAGTCAGAATTCAGGATGACAGGAGGCCATATCAAAGCCAATAGTAAGAAATTAATAATTCTTGCCAATGTACAATACAATGCACATTTGTGCACTACTGCCTATAGCATCACACACTTCATCTCTCAGTGTACAACATAATGCACATTTTAGCATCACTGCTCCTAATACTGCACTTCGAGACCAAAAACTACATTCCACACCTCTCTTTCTCTCATGCTTTCAAATGCATATCCCACACATTCTGTTCTTGGCAAGCTGTTCTATTCTGACAGCTCCCACTTCAAAACTATGAGAAGAAATTTTCAAGAGAAACAAGGCATATGCAGGACGTACATTCAGGCTAGGATAAAGTAAAACACCAAAACACAATTAAAATGATGATAGTCAAAGATCATCACATGGTGTCAAACCATAGGAGTGCCTCTAGCACTACACTGCTAGAGACTGCTACCTTTTACACAGAAGTGGGAGGAGGTGTAACAAATGATGGAGCCTACCATTCAGTATATAAGACACAACCAGCAGAGGGAAGTCGGGGCATAGATGAAAGCTATGAGTGATTCCTGGCTCCTTTTCTTTTTTCAGGCAAGTACAGAGACTGGGGAAATATGAGGAAGTTTTCTGTCGAAACTGGATCCCCTACATATAATGTTTATTTTCTTCTATTTGATAATAAGCATAGTCAAAACTACCCACGTCTGTCGCTCTCCTGTGTCTCTCATTTTATACCAGAACATATCATTAAATTTTGTTTCAATGTAAGATATTTTAAAACACAACCTTATTTCCATAGTAGTTAGTTGATTGCACTTAGTGAACATCACTAAGTTTCAGTGTAGTTATCAAGATCCAGATGCACAAAGCTTTTTTCAGGTCGCAAACGGCCCAATTCACAGAATTGGACTGTTTGCGATCGTAACAAGCTTTTTATAATGCACAAACACCAAAGTGCGATTTGGTAAGTTGTTACAGAATTGCATTTTGCATTTGTGACCCAATTCCAAATTGAAATTTGGAAGAGACGTGTTTAGGACTTCCCTTCCAAATATCGAATCGGTATGGTATGTATTAATGTTTTATAACTGAATTCTGTTCACAAAACAATAAGGCCCTCATGTACAAAGATTCTATTTAATAAATTGTAAATTTAGACAAATAACGAATCGCAATGTGCGATTCCTTAAATGGAATGTACAAATTGGATTTGCTAGAAGTGGTTGCAATTTGTGCACCGACTCCTAATGAACCCATTGGTTCTTTGAGAACCAACCTATGTATTAATAGGTTGGTTCTCCAAATACCGATTCATAGTGGGTTGCAAATCGACCTATCTCATTAATATGCATGAGGTTGGTCGTACATTGAGACTCGCTACAATTGGCTGCAATGACAGGCATGGTGGCCTGCTAGGGTCAGCAGACCACCATGTCTGTGATTGATTTCAAAAAAGCTATTTATGCAGCCTGTTCTCCTCAAGGAAAAACGGGATGCATTTAAACAAAATACCCAATCCATTTTTATGAGAAGGCAGTGGTCTCATGGCCCACTGACAGCTCATAAAAAATGTTTTTGTCAGCATTCACCCCTTCTCATTTGCAAATGGTGTACTACATCCTTTCAGAAGGTGGTAAAATATTAATGCTTTGCAACCTGATTTCGGGTGCAAAACTTTAATACATCCCTAAAAGAATCGATATTTGGAAGGGATGCTTTTTACATGCCCCTTCCCTATATCGATTCGGTATCTATTTCCAATCCCACTTAGCGAATTGGTAGTATTCGTTAACATATTACCGAATCTCTAATTGAGATTGGTGAATGATAAAATGACATTTTGTGGTCGGAAAGGCTCTGTTTTTTATTAATCAAGGCCTTACTGACCGACAAATGGCATGATACATGAGTGCCTGATACTTTACCGCCAGTTCAAAACTGGTTGTAAACCATTCGCATCTAGTAAGGGGTCCCCGTGGGACCCTTTACCCAATGAGAGTGTTAAACCAAATATTTTTTTAGAGCTGGCAGTGCTCCCACAGAACACTGCCTACTCTTAAAAAAATGAAACTTGAATGTTTCATTTACTTTTTCGAAATGCATCCTGCGTTTCTTTTAGGAAAACGGGCTGCATTGAAAAAAAAGGATTATTAAAAAGCGATTACAGACATGCTAGTCTGATGACCCAAGCAGGCCGCCATCCCTTTGATGGCAGCGATTCCTAGTGGGCCACAAATGGCAAAGTAACTCCTTTATATTCATGAGGCAGGTTGATCTGCTATCCACTAGGAATCGCTATTTTAAAATAAAAAAATGTATACATTAGGAATACTGATTTCCTAATTGTGATTCAGATGTAACGCAATTAGGAAGTCGCTATTCCTAATATTAGTCAATCTGGCCCCAAATCTCTGCAAAATTATTGCAGAGCACCCACATTTTACATATGACAAGTAAGGCACTTTATAGATAAATGGTATGGAGCCTATACCAGTTCTGGTCACTTGGAAATGCCAGTTCTCCATTTTGAAACAATTATAATACACATTGACCAAATCGAATATGCAAATATTGTGTGAGGTCAGCTTTAAAACATGTTTAAATAGGTGTGAAAGAGGCCTGTTAGATGGACATGCGGGACCATGGTTTTGTGACTAAAAAAGTGAAAGATCCATTTGAGAGGCTTCCGTTTATTTATTATGACCAGTAAATTTTTAAGAGGCCAGTCGGTAGGGGCTGGATTTAGATGCCCCAAGGTTAAAGTTGAACTGATTACATATAATATTATTACATATATTAAAGCTAAACTTGATCAACTCTTTGCTAAATGCTTAAGAGGGACTAACATGTTCAGGTAGGAGCAGAGCCAAGAAACTCACCTTAGTCCTACACTAAAGAAAGAGATATTGCAACTGATTCAACTGAAGCTGAAGCTGTATCAACTCTAGTGAGAGTGATCTTGCCTAAAAGGTTGTCCGTAATTTTCCCTTAAACCTACTAAGACCCTTTGCCAAGTTCGAGGCACATATTCCACTTACAGTGAAGCAGAGTGGATCTTAACTTAGTCCCCACTAAGTGTCTGTTCAGTAGCAGTTGTTCAATAGGTGTGATGGCTGGAGTGCAGCCCCACAAGAGTAGTTCAAAAGGACAATGGTCTGGTGAGGTCAGAGATCCTCATGTAGCGGAGCTACAGTTATTGATTTAGGAAAACAATTCAATGGTATTGGTGATATGTAGAACTCAATTAGAAAACGTATGCAAGGACACAAGAGAGTAGAGGAAGGCATCACATTTTATTCAACATCATAAAATGGAGTCGCTTCCATTCCTACCATTTTTTCATTTTGCGAAAGTGTATATTGTATATACAGTGCTCACACATACAAAAGTGAGGGTGCGTGAAGTGAAGTGCTTAGTGACAATAAAAACATTTCATCGCATTTGACAAGCAGATCAAAGGAACCCAATTGGTTTAAGCAATTTAAAGGGAACTTTGAAATTGAGGTCGACGGCGTTTCGATCTTAGTGAGTCAAGATCATCATCAGGACAAGGTAAGTGCGAGCATTTAAGATCTAGTTGGGGGAAAAAAGGTCAATTACTGATGTGTCCTGAATATGCATAAATTAACACCAAGGTGGTGCGTGTTGATAATAGCGCAATGAAGGCGTGTAAGGAGGAGACAACATCAAGGCAGTTAATGTGATGTTGCATAAGGCGAGTGAATGTCAATTGGAGCGGTTAATTAGTACAAGTAAGGATAGTGGTGCCGCCGTTACTAGTTCATGAAGTATTGGTGTGTCCAGTACCAGACGTGAGAGTGAGTGCAGCTGGTAGTAAGAAGGAGGGGACTAGCAGAGTAAGAAATTGAGTACAAGGCGCATGGTAAGCATCGACACTGGAGTGAAGACCCCTGGTTAGGAATTACTGTGGTCATGAGCAGCACAATGTAGGGAACGTGATCGGGTGTCCAGAAGGAAAGTGATGTGCGCAATTTATAGCTCTCGAAGGAAAATGAACTTACTACGCTTGATCGTAGTGATAGAATCCAAGACCTGCACAGATGGTCGAGGAACCCAAAATTCAGGCGAGCGTCCGTGTTGGCAGGGGCACGGAGGGGAGGAGAATTCCCAGGGCGCTAGATGCGGGAGTAGGAAGGGCGGAAAGGAAATGGAATTAAGGGGAATGAGGCGGGAAGCGTGAATACCCAAGGGGACGGCGTCAGTGGAGAGACTTACTTGTATGGACGAGAGTCAAAACCGGAGTAAAGCCGTTGACAGTTCGTGTTCTGCGGCGTGTAATTAGACCCAAGGCGTGTGATTGACCCGGGAATAGCTGCAAGCTAAAACGTGAATATTGCAGTTAAAAGTCTATTAGGGGTAAGAAAGGGTGGGGGGGGGGGCGGGCGACTAAATGGCAGCGTGAAGGCGCAGACTTACTTTGCAGGAAGATATTTCGAAGTTGATTGAATCAATTCAGGAGCGCGCTGGCAGCAGTCCGAAGCGTGCTGTGTGTGCGTTCGTCAATGGGAGATAAGAACGTTTGGGGAGGAAGCGCATGCGTGAAGCAGCGCGTGTGTGGACCGAGAGTGGTCATTGCTTACAGGCGGAGTATAAGGGCAGCCATGTTGAGTGAGGGATGGTGTACGCAAATGTGTATTTTGGAAAAGCTATACTTCTGCATACAGGGGTAAAGGCAAATCTGAAACAGTACGGATAAAAAAGATTTATATACAATCATTACTGTAATTTGTGTTAGTTGTAGAAACATACTACATGCAGTAAGCATCCACTACACTATTGACACAGATGGCACTTTCATTGACACTTTAAACATTAGAGTGTAAGGACTCAATGATCACGTGAACATCCCAACAATCTCACCTGACCCCGTGGTAACCCTGAAGCACTTTGTTAAAGGCAGCGGGGAATGACACGGAGCATGCTGTGTCTTTACTGATGCCCATGGGTTTAATAATTCTCAGTTCATCAACTACATCAAGTGATAAACCCACACAACCTCCTTCTTAAGTTACACATATATCTGTGGCTGGGTCAATACCATTATTAACATACTCTTGATTTCTTCACTAGTTATTTTGTAGGGTGAAACCCAACTTCAACACGAGGAATGCAACTGAAGAACAATTGGAAAACATCAGTCTGTGGTATCGCACACCAACCAGAGCGGAATTAAATAGTTGGCTTCTATAAACGTGGCTGGCATGATCAATGGTCTAAGAGACCAACCTGCACTTTCTGCCATTTTTCAGGTCCCAACGCTCTCCATCTAAACATGCATTTAGGCTGCTGCCAAGGGTTTAAGTTACAGTCACCGCTCACTTTTTATTGGAGGAGGAAAGAAAGAGCAGCCTTCTAGAGTAGCCACACTTGCTGTCCCAGATACCACCCAAAGATGTCAAGCGGTTGCAAAATGTAGGTCGATGCCAAGGGGAGAAAAGGGATTAAGTTAGAAAAATCTTGGTGAAATAAACAGATAATCTGGAAACAGGGCAAACAAAGTCAGGGGTAAAATGCAAGAGGTGGGAATCAGAGCCCATGAAGGGGCAGTGACCAATGTTACAGGCATTGGCAAAAACAGTAGACCTCACCTTTCAAAGCATTAGCTGAACCTTTGGATTGACATTTCGTATTCCCCATGCTGAGCAACACCAGTAAAGCCTTTTAGTTGTGCCATGCATTTTATTGTAATTTTTTTGTGAAGGGGACGAGAAGAAATCAGCCCCCAACCACGCACCAAAATTGCAGGCACCAAAAATGCCACAATGCCCCTTAAACATTTTATTACAGCAACTTTTAACAGGGCTCATTAAAAATAATATCTTCCAACTGGGTACCAGGAGCACAGTAATCTAATTAGCCACCATACAAAAATAAAATTTTAAAATCACATTTTGAAAGAGCTTTGCCATTAAAGAGAAAATAAGTATTTTAAAATGTATTTGAACAATGTGCACAAGCCATGTACAATCACTTAAAGTGAAGGAAGCAAGTGGGTAACGTGGACTGATCCATTGTCCAATGCTGTATGCTGTAAAATGCAGAAGCAGCAAAATTCAGCAGACCAATCAATGCTCTAGCCCACAACTCATATATATATATTTATATAAAACACGTTATAAGCCCGAATTGCAATAAATTAAGAAACTTACCTGAACGCTGTGACTGTGGTGTTGTTTCCTGGTACAGCAAGTCTGTGTGCAGGAGCTATATATATCCACAACCAGCTCCAGCACACAGACTTGCTGTACCAGGAAACGACACCGCAGTCACAACGTTCAGGTAAGTTTCTTAATTTATTGCAATTCGGGGTTATAACGCGTTTCGGCAGGATCCCCTGCCTTGTTCGCAATATATAGATATAGATATAGATATGTAGATATATATATACCTTCCTGCACAAAAACTATTTCCTGAGGCATTGTCCTCTTGCTATGTGTGCTGCAGCACAAGTAGAAAGAGGGGAAAATGAGGAAAAATAAAGATATTTCTCCTTGTTTGCCTCACCTAGGGAGGTGTAAGCATTTTGACGCATTCCCAGGTCTACCACTAATGGTAAATCTGGGAATGTGCCATAGCCCATGGTGGATGCGTGAGAACACCCACGCTTCACCCATGGAACGCCTCTCTTGGGCATGGTAACACAAGGCAGTGAGCTGCGTAGACTTGCGTCACTCTAGGTTTATCAAGCCATGCAGGGCAATGCAAGGTGGCCTTGAGTGACTTGATAAATTTCACTTAGGTTTTGCGTCACCCTTGAGCTCCCTTATGTGGCTTAAGGGCGATGCAAAACCTTGATAAATCTGACCCTCATTCTCTAAAATGGAAATTTCCAGCAGAACAAGGAAGAAGGTTGTAGCCGAAGACAGTTTCACAAGGTTGGATACTCCTTTGGCTAAGGATCACTGATACGGATTTGCTGCTGAAGAGAAGACCATAGCGGGAGAAGCCGCAAAGTCAATCCAACCGGCAATGCACCTCAGGCGGCTATGCGTGCAGGTTGGTCCCAGTCCCCCTTTAGTTCTCAGAGCAGTTTTGAGTCAAAAAATGTCTATGTCCCCACTTTTGGATTTTGGCTATCTGGGCAACATTAGCACCACTTCCAAGGGTCCAGGACTGGAGGGGCACCACATGCAGGGTCAGGAATCACTCAGGTTGGGGTGAGGTGCGGGTTCAAGATGGAGGAAGTCTTTTGTGCCACTGTGCTCTGAACAGGACACCATCAAACTAGCCACTTAGTAACTGAGTCAATTTGGAGGTCCTGGGACAATTGAAGATCCAGTCCTTGCTCCCAGGCAGAAGGCCGCAAAGCAGCGGGACAATCAGGGCAGCAAACCAGCAGGGCAAAAACATTTCAGAGCAGTAGTCCAGCAGAGTGGCAGTCTTTCCAGCAGCACAGCAATCCTTCTTCCCGGCAGAATACTCACAGGTCCAGAAGTGTACTGAAGAATTGGTGTCTGAGTTCCCCAATTTATACCTTGGTGCCCTTCTTCTGGAAGTGGTAGAAACTTCTAGACGGTGGTTTTGAAGTGCATGGAATTTCCTGACTGACCTGCCCTGGCTCAAAGCTGTCTGCAGTGACAATGTGAGGTTGTTATGCCCTTTGTGTGAAGGCAGAGTACAGGCTATTCAGTTGCAAGTTGGTATATGTTCAGCTTGCCCCTCCCCTGCCAACAGATGGCCAATGCAGGCACACCTAATCCATCTATTGTGTGACTGTCTTGGAGGAATTCATGAAGTCTAACCATCAGTTACACCCAGTCATGTGATCCAAGCCAGGCTACAGACACAAAAGGACTAACAGCAGAAAAATGCCAACTTTCCAAAAGTGGCAGTTTTAAAACTGTAATGAAAAACCTGACTTTATCATTAAATAGAGTATTTCACTACAATTCCAAAGACACCAAACATGAGGTAGCAACCAGCTTCCAGTTGGAAATTACAACCTATTAAATGTAATAAGGAATTCCCGATGGTATCCTATGGAAGGAGTAGGTCTCACAGTAGTGAAAAACTGATTTAGGAGATTTTCACTACTAGGACATGTAAAACTTTAAAAAAATACATATCCAAGCTTTTAATTACACAGCACCCTGCCCTATGGGTTTGCTAGGGCCTACATAAGGGGTGACTTATATGTAATAAAAGGGCGGTTTAGGGCTTGGCAAGGGGGTTTTAATGGCATTTCGACGTGGCTGTTAAAAACTGCACTGAGGTTGCAGTGGCAGACAAGGGGCATGTTTTAAGGTTCTACTCAAGTGGGTGGCACAATAAGTGCTGCACGCCCACTGGTAGCATTTAATATACAGGCTTGGGTATATTGTATACCAATCTACAAGGGGCTTACATGTAAATTAAATATGCCAATCAAGTGTAAACCAATTCTCCCATGTTTTAGGGGAGTGACCACGTGCGCTTTAGCACTGGTTAGCAGTTCCAAAGTGCACAGAGTCGTAAGGCCAACAAAAATGAACTTAGCAAAAAGTGGAGGGAAAAAGGCAAAATGTTTAGGGGTGACCCTGCAGAGCGGGTTAGTCCAGCAAGGGAGCTACAGCTTTATGTAGGCAAGACCTAAAAAGGGCACTGAACCAGATGGCCACAAAGGCAACTGGAAGCATTGCAACAAACAAAGCTGCTTGTAACTCTATCCTTCTCAGCCCACATAAATTCATGTGTGTAAGAAGCAAGACCTGGGATGTGACTTACAGTCCCACACCACATGCTCCCTGCGCCTCAGAGCATCAACATCTAGGGGCCCCTGAGACAGTTTCTTGCAGCCAATTAAACTTCTTCCACAGCTTCAGTAAAATACACTCACCAGTCAAAACCACACAGTACACGTCCATGGCATTGAACATTCGCCATTGACGCACCAGCACCTTGAGTGCCCATAATTGATCCACCAGTTCCTAAAGCACCCGACATTGACCTTTCAGCACCCTGAGCACACAACATTGACCCACCATCACTCTGAGCACCCTTCATTGACCCATCAGCACCCTGAGCACCTGACATTGACTCAACAGCACCTCAAACACCTGTCATTGACCCGTCAGCAGCCCATCATTGATCTCTGGCACCTCTATTGCTCGATATTGACCCATTAGCACCCACTGCATCTGACATTGATGAGCCGACGATGTTTCAAAATTGGGGCAAAGGAGATTTTTCTAGGTCCAGCACACACGCTCCTTATCACAGTAACTTAGAAATATAGGAGTGTGCTGTTCCTTTTACACAGACAGGGATTTCCCACGATACTCCTTGAACTAGTCACGTAGTAGTGTAGGATGCTACCTTTGGTCCTGACGAATTGCCAACACACCTTTCTGGGCTAGAACAGGCAAGAAACATGTTGACCTCACATTTAAAAAAAAGACTTCTCACGATTGCACCTAGGATCATTGTATCTAGGGCCGGACTGGGAACCAAAACCGGCCCTAGCAAAGTGCTCGACCCCTCCCCCCCCGGGGGTTGGGGTTGCAGCCGAGCTGTTAGCAATGGCCGTTTTCGGCCAATTACGTTACAGCGGCCGATATTGTAGTTCTGCTGCAAAAAATGGCCCTGTGACAAAATCGGCCCCCAGGGGCCCAAAACCGGCCCCCAACCCTGGTGGCCCACCTGGGAAATGCCTGGTGCCCGCTACAGCGAGTCAGGCCATGATTATATCCCACACGAACATCATCATACCTTTTTAATTAGGATAGTGAGCTTTCTCAGTAAAATGTACCCTACCTAAGCATCACTATACCTATTTTTAACCACTTTCACCACAGTACACACTACCCACACCCCACATACCCACACTTCATCAACCAGCTTTATCAAAAGATCTCAAGAAAAGAGCCCATTTGTGGGTGCCCGTCGGGCATTGCAGCGCCGGCCCAACGAGGAGGATGCCCAGATGACGAAACATGACACCTCTCAGGGTTGTGAAGGCACTTGTTCCTATTGGAGCATATTCCACTGACTTAACTTACGCATAAATCACTCTCTGTGTAAAAGGAACTGCACACTCCTATATTTCTTAGTTATTGATGAGCCAGCATCATGCGCTACCGACATTGACTCACCAGCATATCGTGTCCAGCTTTGACACCAGCACCTCGAATGCCCATTAGTGCCCATTAGCGAGAAGGAGCACCTTGAATGCCCAACATTGACACACCAGCACCCTGAGGACTCATTCATGTACCAGCAGCCTGAGAACCCGACATTGACCCACCTGCATCTGAGCACTTTAGATTGACCCAACGCACCCAGTGAACCCGTTAATGACTCGCAAGAAACTTGAGCACCTGTCGTTGGCCCACCAGCACACTGACCATCATAAACCTGTTTGCACTCGACATTGTCCCGCCAGGACCCAACATTGATTTGCCAACAACCTTTTCACCTGACACAATGTCCCAGCACCTGTAATTTCCGATATTCCCCACCAGCACACTGAACGCCCAACATTGACCACTCATCACCCTGAGCATCTGACGTTGACCAGCCAGCACCCTGTGCATTCTACAGTGACTTGCCAGGTCCTTGACCATCTAGCATTGATCAGCCAGAACCCTAGGCACTGGACTTTGACCTGATATCACCCGGAGCACCGGACATTGATCCAACAGCACCTCGAGCACCCGACAGCACCCGTGCACCTGACATTAACCTTATAGCATTATGCATGCTCATCTTTGACCCACCAGCACCACGAAAGCCCTGGTGCAAACACCCAAGGCTTGGAGGCAGGGTCGGCTTTAGTGCTGGTGGCGCCCTGTGCTACAATTATTTTGGCTCCCCACACTCATGACCACCTCCTCGGATTCTCTCACTACCACCAGGCAAACGTGTCCCTCATCTCTCCAATCATAAGTTGTTACTACACTCAGCGCCCCACTCTGAGGTCAGAGACCCCCTCTTCAGGTCAGCGCCCAGTGCGGCCGCACCATTCGCACTGCCCTAAAGACGACCCTGCTTGGAGGTCAGTGCAATCTCAAGGCGGCCATTCCTAAATATGCACTTGCTTAAAGAATTTGAAGCAGGTGGCACTCCTAAGTGACAATTAAATTCTCCAAATGCTCTGACGTGACATCCGAGGGTTCACGTCTACCTAGTAAAGTTGGAAATGCTTTTTCATTAACATCTTGGTAAGGAATAAAAGCGCGGGAAGTTCTTCATTTTTCAGTCCGTGTTCATCAGAGGCGGGCAGGCTTCCATTAGCAGAGTAATTCAAGAGCGCAGTAACTGCCGTCAGATTCCAGGGCTGCTGGTGAAAATCTCTGATTTAGAGATGCCATTTCGGCGCCAATTATTACTGGAATTAGCATCAGCCAAACCAGCAACCTCGTAGCCCCAGGTAAGTGCACGAGAGGAAACGGCATTAGCATTGTATTTCCAAGCCTCCGGGACGCGCCTTCTGTCCCATTACTCACGCGGAACCCGAAAGGGAAGCCGAGGAAATGTAATCGAATCTGTAATCGGAGTCCACAGTGGAGGGGCTGGTGGTGGCCTCCCAAATACAGAAGAGGGTTGTTAATATTTCAGGTATGGAAAACGCACGCTAATAAAGAAATTTGCACGTTCCTTGACGGTCAACGCCGGCCGAGACAGCCACAGGCACTGGCAAAAGAAAACAACGAGCGGAACCACACCAGACCTACTCAAAACCATCAAGGGACCCGAACCTGCTTGCGGTGACGATGCCCCCTCACCTTCTGCTGGTGGTCCTCGCCTTGGGCTCAGGTAAGGGGAAGCCTTTACTAAAATAGTTGCACATAATCCATACCGCCATATTCTTTTGCACAGAAAAAGACAGGGTATGCTCAAACTGCAAACTCTATCCCCGGGTGTCCATTTGGCTTTACTTAGAAAGACACTTTAGGGTCGGCTGCTCGGGAAGGCGGGATTCGCGCGTTCCCTGAGGTGATTCAAGACGCCGATTTATAGCACAACAACGACAGAATAACAGGGTCGCCAAACCGCACTTCCTTCCTTTCTTGTGACCCTCGGCTAGTGTCGGTATTTCTTTCTAAGGGCATTTTATGTACGATACAATCATTCTATTTGATGTAAATATGCGTCTAAAAATCGATTTAAAGGTTTAAAAAAGAAAGAAACCACTTCAGGTAATTTTTCAAAACCAATGATATGTAGATTAAATACAATTTAATTCAAAAGTGGGTCCCAACTCATGTCGACGGGTGCATCAGGATTAAATATGTAAATTTTCTATATTGCACGCAAGTAAAGACAGTGCTGGCTTTGTATATATGTAATCACTGCAACGTTGCTGCGTTTAGCACTTATGTTAAAATGACTCTTTAAGGCAAATAAAACCTAATTAAATGTCAGCTGGTCAAGGGGGCGTATGTTAATGATTTCCATTAAGACTTATCGTTGGAAAATATATTGTATGTACAAACTCGAGAACTGGGATCCGATTCCTCTAAGGGAAGGAGGTTTAGAACATTTGGATCAGCCAAAACCAGTTGGAGTTTGCTTAAACTAGCTGACAAAAAGCAAAGGTGTGTTGACATTGAAGAAAGTACAATCCATGGTCATCCTCAGAAGATGTGGGGTCTACAGACTTAGGAAACAAGAGACCGGAGTTCTAATCACTGCTACCTACCAGACTAAACGTTGTGATCCTGTGCAAATGATTGTAGTTCTGTTGTATAATACCTTGCAAACAGGTCAATTCGAAGTCTATAATGAACATTTATAAATGCATTAGGGTTAACTTTACCCAACTCTCTCTCTCCCCAAAAAATACAGGAATTAGAAAAGATGCTTTAGGCTTTGAAGAAAGGGTACGAGTTGTACACTGGTGTACGTTTTACACGTGTTCACCTGCACTGGTTACTCACTTGTCTGAGACTGCTTGGGATTTTATTGATCTGAAATGATGTATATTTGACTTTTGCACCCCCATACCATGTCCTCTTACCATATGTCAGGATTTACCATCATTAAGCCTGGTCCCACATTATATGAGTGAGAGCACCTTCAGGCCGTGCATGCCCACAGTATGACGTGAGTTACTACCATAATGCAGGGCCAGCATTATAGCAGAAACAGTGCCAAGGATGTTCACAATTTGTCAAGAATTGACACTGTTGTGAGATAGACGTCTACGATCAGATAAGCATTACCAACATTCTACCTGGGTGAACATTCTGCCAGGGTTGGACACTATAGTGCACTGGATTTCCAAATGATGCTAACAATTGCCACCATACTCCCATGGCCTCCATTATGTGCTGCATGGGCACCATTGGACACTGGATGGACACAATAAGCCAAAAACTACCACTGTTCTATCAGAACCAGCATTATACCAGGGAAAGGTACTCATTCTAATTGCCACAATTACACCAAGGCCAGCATTTTACCATGAGCTAAAAATGTGCCAGGGATGCCCATACGTTCACTCGAATTTCTACCATTGTGCCAGGGCCAGCATTTTGCCAGTGTTGCGCAACATGCCATGGACACTCACAGGTTGCCAAGGTATGCCAACGTTACGAGATGGTCTGAATTTCAGCAGTAGGCAAGATCCCATGGATGTCTGCACGCTGCCAAAAGTTACCATGATTGTACCAGGATCAGCATTTTACCATGATGTGCACTATATTTATATTCAATCCTATGGATGCCCACACGTTTTCAAGAACTACAACCACTGTGAAAGGGCCAGTATTTTACTAAAGTAGGCAATGCACAGCCTCCCATGATAGGCACACGTTGCCAAGACTTACCACCATTTCACGAGGGACCACTTTTTACAATGGGTGGGCACTGGACGTCCTCCCATTGATGTCTGCAAGTTTCCTCCAAGTGTCATGTATGTATGTATATGGTATTTCTATAGCTCCAACTAAGCCAAAAGGCAGCAGAGGGCTGTACATGGTCAAAGGCATGCTTCAAGTCGGTGAGTAATAGATGAGGAACCTGAGTTGTGGCTGGTTAATGTGCTGTGATGAATGACCACCATTGTGTAAGGGCCAGCATTTTGCAAAGGGAGGGCATCATGCCATGGGTGCCCACAAGCTGATAGGAAACTCTTCCTTAATGGACATGCTAACAGGCTATGAGAAGTAAGCCCTAGGCATAATCCCACGCATAAACTTAAACTGCCAAGAAATTCCACTGTTGTGTCAAGGGCAACTATTTGCTATGGTGGACAATAGGAATCATTGGACGAATGCCCACCAGTTGCTGGAAATCACTACAATTCTGCAAGGGACGGCACTAATTAGGCCTGGCAATGGGCATCTCCCCAGGGATCCTCAGAAGTTGTCAAGAATTACTGGAATGGACGAGGGATAGCTCTGTACAGGTTTTCACAGTGGACATCATCCCATGCAGCACCACAAGCTGGCAGTAATAACCACCACTGTGCAAGGGCAGCATCTTACCAAGGGTAGGCAATAGGAATCAACCCATGAATGAGGGCAGGCAGTATTGGACTAACCGCTCTGGCATTCTGGCACAGCCAGACTGGCCAGCTTGAAAGGGCCAACATGCAGCCTGGGTGTTTTTGGGCGCAACACAGCCCACAGGGAAAAATGAAAAAGCCTGCAAACTGACCCTTTCACGCTGGCCCATATAGCAGTGGCCTAACTGCCCAAAAGGCAAGTCCAAAACTACTGACAAGATGGCAACAATTACTACCATTGAGCAAAGGCACCATTTCTGTGAGGTGGACAATGGGCAAAGCATTCTTACACACATCCATGTGTGCACACATGTACACTTCTTAACACACAAAACAAACGTGCCTTTTTAGAACTTATGTATGGCTGACGAGCTGCTGTCCCTCACCTCGCGCCAGTAGGCCAACGGCTGCTCTTGGTCAGTGCTTCCACCATAGCTGAAAAGGTTTCAGATTACTGTGTGTGACATTTTCGAAATTTCGGTGTAATTATGAGTGACCTTGCAATGACTATGAGTGACACTTTCTCGCAAGAAAAATCAAGCAATTAAGAAGAGGAAAACATAAATATTAGAAATGACACCCATCTGAGCAATAAGAAACTCTAAAAACTTAAAACCGCTGCTAAGCACCCGAAATGGAAGGGCACTAACCAACTTGACACATAGAGAGCAATGCCCCCAAACAGGCCCCTTGTTACTAGTAGAAAGTCTCATCTTCCACGCCTGCAACAACACCAGAGTGCACATTAGTGTTATTAAAATGTTAACTGAAAGTACAGAGAAACGCCACTAACAACAGGACAGCTCTGCAGCCAGCCAGAACTTGACTGTAGTTCATGTAAAACTACACAACATTCGGAATGACATAATATTGCGGATGTAAAACAAATTAGAAAACAAAAGATAATGTTAATTTTCTTCTAATTCTTTTATGTAGTATCAAAGATGTGATCAAAACATTTCATAATGGAAAAGGTCAAGGGTTCGTAATGTAAAAAAATATATTTCCTAATAAATATTAAAATTTCTACCTGAGAAGCAACAAGGTCCTTTACTTTGCCTTGAGGCGTGTGGGGCATCTTTTTGGGAAAACAATCACAATAGATTCGTCTAAACAGTCTGGTAGGCGACACAATGGACGGGAAACGAACAAAAAATGAAATTTACTTGGGCATATGTCCTTGGCAGGTGAAATATCCAACTGAACTCCATACATTTTTATTTTGATGTAATTACAAGCTTTAAAATGAGTATATATTTATAATTGCATGTTTTCATGTATTTATAACTGAAAACAGTATTTACATTCTTGTAGAGTCTTAAATAATTGACTAGAAATGATGGAAAAGGTTGTGTAAAATATTAAAACAATGAAACAAGAATTATGTCGCTAACTTGTTTTATGAAATTAGTAGACTTGATAACGGTGTTTGAATTGTAGATTTTTATTTAATTTCTGAATGAATTTTGAAATACTCTGCACTCAGTGGTTGAAGCGCATTAAGAAACGTATGGCAACTGGTGCTGAACGCAATGGGGATGAGGTGAATGAGCGCGGGTGCTTGGTCCAAGATTTGGCTAAAAAACACAAAATATTCTGTAACTTTTTTCGGTCTTAGACGTTCAGGTTACTATACATAAAATAACACACACTTTTACTAGTTAATGCACTGCACCAGAGAGCCACAGCATTTAATCTTGGTTGGTGCAGTGGAGAATAGTGACTTGTGTATGTTTAGTGCCACAAGGTCCCAGTCAGTGATAGAAAGCACTGTGAAAATGTAAGTCATTATTTTAAACTTGCGTTACACACAGTGTAAGAAACACTGCTACAATATACGCAAAAAGGTTTAAGATGAAAAAGTGCTTCCAAATAAAGATTTTAGTAATGCTTAAAAAGTACACAGTGCCAGTTTTTAAAACATGTTTTTTAAAAGCACACACTTCACAGCATAGCTGGTAGCTCCCTTATAATGCCTACCAAAAAGAATAAATGTATGTCATAAAGAAGCAAATGTTTTTATATAACTGTCTTTTAAAAGTATACACTTCATAGTTTAGTTGGTATCTCTCTTAGAATTCCTCCCAAAAAGAATAAATGTGTGTCATCAGGAGGCTTCAAGTGATTCAATCAATTAAAGCCAATACCGGCTTCCAAGCACCATTTGCATTTGCAGATTGACCAGTTGCACACGTTTACATTTCTTTCAGGGAAGCAGGCACCCTGGCAAGAAGGCTTGTTTAGCTGTCTTCCCTCCCACGGTTTCAGTCTAGTGCCTTGAGACCCTCACGGGTGAGTAGCGTACTTACAAACCCCTGATTGAAAGAGACAGTCCTTGTCTTACACTTCAGCTGTACCATTTCAATGATCGGAATGGTTGTCTTTTCACAAAAAGTTGGGGAACTGTTTTTCTAAAACTAAAAAAGTATGGGCATATCATGTCCCTCAGATCCTCTCCAATTAGACCACTGTCTACACGACACCAGCCGCGGTCGGAAGTAGGAGTTCCTGCAGGGCGGTGACGTCGGGAGGGGGAGGGGCAGGGTGGGGGGTAGTAAACTATGGATTACGGAGGTTTACAGTAAGTAAACATATAAATTAATAAAACGAATTTCGTTGCGTGCACTGCATCGCATTTGGGGATGCAGTGCACGCAACGAAATTCATTTTATTAATTTATATGTTTACTTACCTGTAAACCTCCGTAATCCATAGTTTACTACCCCCCACCCTGCCCCTCCCCCTCCCGACGTCACCGCCCTGCAGGAACTCCTACTACCGACCGCGGCTGCACGACACAAAGATACTTCAGAAGCTGTAATCCAAATGGACTAGTCAACTTGAAAGGTCATGTGAAATGGTGTCTTCATCTTCACCAGTGGCTCTTTTCAGGAAGGGTGACCACCTGACATGGAGGCCAATCCTGGACAAGACTTTAAAAGATTCTAGACAACGAGTCAAAATTCAGGACAAAAATTCAGGACAAAGGGTCAAAGTTCAGGACAAAAACTCAGGACATGAGGTCAATTTTACTGACACATCAGCGGAGAGGCCATACCCCACTACTTTATTGGTGCATTTATTTACAGTTTTCCACATGGCACTACTTATTCACTATGGCCTTTATGGGATTGCCTCTAGGTATTCTACAATCAGTTGCCACACTATGTCCTTGTTCAATAGTAAATTAATGCCCTTGAGCAGGGTGTCAAGGGCATAATCACTATCCAGATTTAATCAAATGTTTCTGGAGAGAAAACAACAGCAAAATATTGATTATGTTGCTAAACCTTTTAAAAACCTATCGCAAACAGTTTGGGAAACGTTAAGGTAATTGACCATCTGCAGTGATGTGGGATAAGCTACTGGATTTACGTGACGGTGTGTGGGAGAACAGCCGGCCTCAGGGTTGTAGGCGCAGTCTGTTGTAAGTTGACATGTGCTATTTGGTAATAAAGACAGTTAAAAAAAAAAAAAAAATTGACCATCTGCTAGTTTAGACAAGTTGAACAAAAACATCTGGCTCCCCTCAACCTTCAGTCAACGTTAAACCTAAAAAACAAATGAGGCAGAGCAGATGGTGTAGGCAACAGTCTCACACCTAATGAAAGGATGTGGGGAACCCACAACTTATCAGTTGTCTCCCAGCACTAGAGTAAGCTTCCAGGACTCTACATTTAGCTCAGAACTTGGAGCCCAGAATTCCAGACAGAATAGAATCGAGATCAGATGGGAGATCTACAGTAACTGATTAAGAGGGTTGTTGCTAAGAACCAGACAAATAAGGAAGAGAAAAACAAGGTGAGACAATTCCCCAAATTGGACAAAATGGGCCCGTCATGAGTATCGGAAAGAATTGTGTACCTGGGGATTTGCCTCAGCAGAGAGGAGAGAAACAGAAGAGGCACTGTCAAGTGGTTGAACAAGCAGCTCCCACCATGGAAAACTCTTGCGGTACAGTGGTCTGCTGGTCGTCATTGTGAAGGGTGAGCAGGGGATAGGCGAGGATGGCTGTGCTGGGCAATTACCTACTCTGTCCATGTCTTTAAATTGTTCTGCAGTTGAGCCAAGGCCAAACCAGTGATCTGGCTCATCCCAAAGTGCCACAGTACACATGGAATCTTCAAAATATTTGGGATGTAAATTACACAAGCAAAATGTAAGAACATGAAAAAGATTTTGTAATGTAAGAAGTGCTTCTTTAGCATCTGGTTGTGTTTTCCCATTTCCCCCAAAATTTGAACCCAGCTTAAATGGGGAATCAGTTACCTTTCGATACCAAGGGATTAATATCTACCATTACCCCACTGAGTTGCAGGATTGAAATCTGGGCAGAGTTTGCGTTTTGGTCTTCTCTTCCACGTTCAGTAATGGGTCACATGTCACTAATGAAAATAGTGTTGCTACCCCAGTTATTGTATTATTTTGCAAACCTCATTCCTTCTTCAGGCACCTTAACACATCCTATGTCTGATTTGGGGTCTAGGGCCCCACCGGGTAGCTCTTTCTACTCTAAAGCGACCCATGACTGCGGGTTGATTAGCCCGTCTGGAATTAGAACAACATTATTTAGCTGCCCAGCTCCAATGGGTGTTTTGCTGGCTTTCTGGAGCCCCTTTTGTTTGACAAAAAGAGAGATAACCCAAACTAGTTCCAGGGAACAGGGTTCTTAAAACAACTAAGCAAGGAGGTAGGTATAGCTTTGGGATCTAATAGAAAATATTGATTGTCTGTAGTGAGTAGGGTTGCAATAGGCTTTGTGTTTACAATTGTTTAGGAATCATGTTTAATGACACTGCTATGTATTAAATGTGTTTTTTTATGTATTAAAAAATAATATACATGTTCGGAACGTTTTTGAAATTTTAAAGAATAGTAAAATTATTTTTAATTAACAACAGTGTATGCATTGCATTTCAGTTTGAATTTGTACCTTGATTTGGAAAATGGATGCCTGAGGAAGTGGTGAGCGATATTTTGCGTTATGTGAGGGTTGCATAAGAATCCACAGTACATTTATGTGAATAATCTGTTGTATGAGTGTGTTTTCAAGGGACCTACCTCCTTGCTTAGTTATCTGGAGCCCCTGCCTTAGACGGGGTTTACCCATGAAGGCTTTAAGGAGATATTACAGCACTACTCATTGTTTCCTACTGACCATTCTACACAACGCCACCTGGGGCTATTCCACCCAGTTTTCCCTTACCTTACTAAAACCCGTCAACCCACTAACACAAAGAAACCCTACGCTCCTGAAATACCTTTGCTAGGCATCCCCACTCACACAGAACAGCTTTGCTTAAGGCAGTTCTGTCAGTGGCATGTCGCAGGTCTCTAAAAATTGGGGTATTGCTTTGTCGACGGAGAGCTACTAGATTTCCGAACCCTTATGACAGAGTAGAGTCTTCACGGGGGTCAATTCCTTTCTTATGAACACCTCAAACAATCATTAAATGCCCTATTTCATGTCAGCCACTTAACACCGACCCCCACATGCAGCGTACCAGATGCTGTACACCATAGGGACTTGTGGCAAACTGATAAGATCAGTGTTCAGAGATTTCCTGCAACATAGAAACCACTACTGGACTTCTCTCCATACTAACTGGGAGACTGACATGGCCAAACCCCTGCACAATGCAGACTGGGCTAAAATACGCATATCTACTAAGATATAGCACACTTTTGCTCTCTACTTGCTCTGGCACACTCTATGTTGCCTAGCACCAACTCAGGCACCCTTGCGTCATGCTGCAAGGATGCCTGCATTAAAGGCAGGATTATTTTTGTGCAGGAAGGTATACTCAAGAGGCAATTTCCACTTTCTATGAGTGATGCAAAATGCATCACACATAGAGAAAGTTGCAAGAAGAAATAAAGATATATCTCCTTGCTACATGTCTAGCGGGAAGGTGCACCATCTCGGCGCAAAGTGAGGTTTACAAGTCTTTGTAAATCTGAGTTTGCATCAAAATACATGGATGAATGCACTGGAATGCCCATGCTCCACTCATGTAATGCCTATGAGATACAAAGTACCT